>NC_138197.1:66108199-68508199 GCF_964194105.1 Spermophilus citellus | reverse complement strand
TTCATTTTCACCTCTTTTGATAGATTGATTCCCAAGATTTTTTTTTTGAGGTTAAAAGATATTGTGAATGGGGTAGTTTTCTTAATTTCTCTTGCAGTGGCTTCATCACTGATGTATAGAAATACATTTGATTTATAATTGTATTGATTTTATATCCTGCTACTTTGATTAATTTGTTTAATCAAAGTAGCAGGATATTAATTTGATTACTTTATTCTAAAAGTTTTCAGGTGGAATTTTTTGGATCTTCTAAATATAGAATCATGTCATAGTGATAGTTTGATTTTTTCTTTTTCTATTCATATTCATTTAATTTCTTTCATCTGTCTAATTGCTCTGGCTAGAGTTTCCAGGACTATGTTGAATAGAAGTGGTGAAAGAGGGCATCCTGTCTTGTTCCAGTTTTTAGAGGAAATGTTTTCAATTTTTCTCCATTTAGAATGACATTGGCCTTAGGCTTAGCATAGATAGTATTTGCAATGTTGAGGTATGTTCCTAGTATCCCTGGTTTTCCTAGAGTTTTGAACATGAAGGGATGCTGTATTTTGTCAAATGTTTTTTTCTGCATCTATTGAGATGATTGATCATATTATTCTTGTCTTTAAGTCTATTGATGTGATGAATTATGTTTATTGATGTCTGTATGTTGAACCAACTTTGCATCCCTGGGATGAACTCCACTTGGATGTGGTGCTCTATATTTTTAATATGTTTTTGTATGAGAGCATTTTATTGAGGATTTTTGCATCTATGTTTGTCAGGTATATTGGTTTGAAGTTCTCTTTCCTTGATGTGTCTTTGTCTGGTTTTGGTATCAGGGTGATAATAGCCTCATAGAATGAGTTCAAAGGGTTCTCTCCTTTTCTATTTCATGGAATTATTTGAGGAGTATTTGTGTTAGTTCTTATTTGAAGGTCTGTTAGAACTCGATTGAGAATCTGTCTAGTCCTGGGCTTTTCTTGGTTGGTAGGCTTTTTATGGCATCTTCTATTTCATTGCTAGAGATTGATCTGTTTAAATTGTGTATGTCCTCCTGGCTCAGTTTGAACATATTGTATGTCTTTAGAAATTGTCAATGTCTTTGAGATTTTCTATTTTATTGGAGTATACATTTTCAAAACAGCTTCAATTATTTTCTGTATTTCAGTAGTGTCTGTCATGAGGTTTCCTTTTTCATCACAAATTTTGGTAATTTGAGTTTTCTCTCTCTTTGTTAGTGTAGCTAAGGGTTTATCAATTTTATCTATTTTTTTCAAATAACAAACTTTTCATTTTGCCAATTTTTTGAATTGTTTCTTTTGTTTCAATTTCATTAATTTCAGCTCTGATTTTAATTATTTCCTATTTTCAACTGCTTTTGGTGTTGATTTGTTCTTCTTTTTCTAGGGCTTGAGACGTAATGTTAGGTCATTTATTTGTTGACTTTTTATTCTTTTAATGAATGAGCTCAATGCAATGAAGTTTCCTCTTAGCCTTGCCTTCATGGTTTCCCAGAGAATTTGAAATGTTGTATTAGTGTTCTCATTTACCTCTAAGTATTTTTTAATTTTCTTCCTGATTTCTTCTGCTATCCATTCATCATTTAATAGTATGTTATTTAGTCTCCAGGTGTTGGAGTAACTTCTATTTTAAATTTTATTATTGATTTCTATTTTCATTCCATTATGATCTGATAGAATGCAGGACAGTATTTCTCTGTTTTTTTTTTTTTTGGGGTATTTTTCTAAGAGTTTCTTTGTGGCATAAGATATGGTCTCCTTTAGAGAAGGATCCATGTGCTTCTGAGAAGAAAGTGTATCAGCTTCTTAATGGATGACATACTCTATATGTCTGTTAAATCTAAATTATTGATTGTATTATTTAATTTTATAGTTTTTTTTGGAAGATCTATCTAGTGGTGAGAGAGATTTGTTAAAGTCACCCAGTATTATTGTGTTGTGGTCTATTTGATTCTTGGAATTGAGAAGGGTTTTTTTTTTTTTTGGATGTACATAGATGCTTCATTGTTTGGAGCATATATATATATATATATATATATATATATATATATATATTTGTTATGTCTTTTTGTGTGATGTCTTTTTGATGTGTGCCACTATGCTTGGAAGACTATGTCTTTTAATTATGTATTTAGGCCATTAACATTAGGGTTATTATTGAGATATGATTTGTATTCCTGGTCATTTTGGTTTATATTTCATTTTTAACTTGATTTAGTTTCTTCTTTTATTGACTTTTCCTTTAGTGTGGTTCCTCCCTTTGCTGGTTTTCATTTTTTTTTGAACATTTCCTCCTCATGGAATATTTTGCTGAGAATGTTCTGTGGTGAAGGCTTTCTAGTTATGAATTCTTTTTAAACTTTGTTTACCATAGAAGGTTTTTATTTAATCTTCAGATCTGAAGCTTAATTTTGCTGGATATAAAATTCTTGATTGACATCCATTTTCTTTCATAGCTTGATATATATTATTCCAGGGCCTCCTAGCATTGAGGGTCTGGATTGAGAAATCATTTGAGATCAGAATTGGTTTCCCCCTCTACTTAATTTGATTTTTTTTCTCTTGCAGGCTTTAAAATTCTATCCTTTTTCTGTATGTTAGTCATTTCATTACAATATGCCTTGGTGTTGGTCTGCTGTAATTTTATACATTTAGCATCCTGTAAGCCTCTTGTAGTTGATTTTCCCTTTCATTCTTTAGATTTGGGAAATTTTCTGATATTATGTCATGGAAATGATTGTGCATTCCTTTGGTTTGTATTTCCATCCCTTTGTCTATCACAACAAATCTTATTTTTGGTCTTTTAATGTTATCCCATAATTCTTGGAAGTTCTGTTCAAGGCTGTGGTCAACTCTATTTTTAAGTTTATTCTCAAAACTGTGTCCTTGTTATTGGATTGGCACTGGGGACAAGGACCAAGTTTTTGGCAACATGGTTAATTTACTTTCTTCTCTTTGGGGCCAAAGCTGCTTTATTGCTATCTCTGTCTGAGTCATGAGGGCAGATGCTGTGCAAAGCTTTCTGCCCTAGCCTGGGTCATTGAGCAGGTTTAGGTATGACTTCCAGCACAGGTCCCTGCCAGCTCATTCCCCTTGTTCATGGTGACAGAAATTGAGAGGGGCTTTCAGACTTTCAGTAGAAATTATTTCTGGTTGGATTCTTAAGAAGTCTATTGGCAGGGGACTTCCCTCTGATTTAATTTTGCAGCTCTATGGCTGAAAGGGGACCAAGTTGTGGGAAGTAACCCAAAGTCCTTGTTTTCTATCAGGTGGGGCATAGACAGTTAAGGGTATTCAGCATCAGAGCAGTCCAGAGGCCTACAGTGGTAGATGGCAGGTGACTGGACGAGGCATTCATAAGGCAGAGATCATGCTAAGATAATGATAAATAAGACAGCAAATTTTCTCAAAAACAATTAGCACAAAAGCAATTAGTATTTAAGCCAGTCTCTGAAAACCATGAAGACAGTAACTCATAATCATATCAGTGAAAAACAGATTGAGCTTTTCAATATAGGAAGTTAGGAAGATTTGTAAGTCTGTGAGGTCAGGCTCAAATTAACACAGGATAGGGCTGGGACTGTGA
This sequence comes from Spermophilus citellus, assembly GCF_964194105.1. NCBI lineage: Eukaryota > Metazoa > Chordata > Mammalia > Rodentia > Sciuridae > Spermophilus > Spermophilus citellus. The sequence continues at coordinate 68,504,614 of NC_138197.1, read as the reverse complement.
CTCAGTGGTAGCGCACTTGCCTGGCATGTGTGAGGCATTGGATTCACTTCTCAGCATCACATATAAATAAGGAAAATAAAGGTCTATCAACAACTAAAAAAGAAAAAAAATATTAAAAAATAACTATAAACTTGTTTTGAGTTATTTGTGATCATTATTTTTGGGCACTCCTACAGGAATCCTTCCTTTATAGCCTCCAGCTTTACTTACTTTTGGTCGGGCTGACACAAGTATACATTTTAAGTTTCACTTAAATAAACCACTATTTTCCCTTTTGAATGTCCATGTAAGACTGTGCTCAGGCTGTACTCTCCTGCCAAGTATTTAAGACAAAGTTGGTCAACACTGACTTTGTTTGTATCTATTCTTAAGAGTCAGCTGAGATTCTGTGGGGAGCCACTCTGAATAATTCGTGTCTTCAGTCCCGGAGCAGAGAGGCTTTGACCGTCACTACATCTTGTAGTGACTTGGATAGTTCTGAAAGTTTGAGGATGTGCGTCTTCAGCCCTAGGGTCGAATTACACTCTCATGTCCCTTGTAACTCCGCCCCTTCTTACCTTTTTTTAGATGGAACTTTCTAAGAATGAGGGTCCTCCAAATTAAAGCCTGCTTCCAAGCATGATTGTGCGCTTGCCTTCTCTCTCTCTCTCTCTCTCTCTCTCTCTCTCTCTCTCTCTTTCTCTCTCTCCAGTCTCTCGCTCTCCCATTTGGGAAGCTTGAGGCCGAGAGTGAAGGAGCTATCCTGAAGCTTGTTTAAAGTTAAAGTGTGTGTGTTTGCATTTTATTTGGTGTCCCTGAAAATTCACACAAGTGACCTTAAGTTCAGCTGTCCTCACAGGCGGGGGGCGGCAAGATTCCTCATAGATCACTCTTGGGTACATGTGTGAAGCCTCTTGGCTTCTTTAGCCTTACTCTACCAGTGGCGCCACTTGCCAGGATGGGTTGGGGCCCAGCTGTCCATATGTGACTTCTCTTGGAAGCATCAGGGACATTTCCATCTCCAGTGACCCTCCTCTTTAAAGAATGTGCACAGGTTGGCTTCCTGTTCTCTAGGGTCCTCTCAATCTCCCTGATCAGCATATCAGGTGACCCACCAAAGTAGCAGGGCCCAGAGAGGGGTCCCATAATTCTTTTTTTTTTAAAAGAGAGAGTGAGAGTGAGTGAGAGAGAGAGAGAGCGAGAGAGAGAGAGAATTTTTCAATATTTATTTTCTAGTTTTCGGCGGACACACCATCTACATTTGTATGTGGTGCTGAGGATCGAACCCGGGCTGCACGCATGCCAGGTGAGCGCACTACCACTTGAGCCACATCCCCAGCCCAAGGGTCCCATAATTCTGACCTTAGAAGGCAAGGACCAAAATTTTGGCTGCTTTTTCCTTGGCCCTTTTACTTCCTTGACTTTGGTCTCCAAGTTTTTGGTTTTAAAACCCAGCAAACCAGTTTCACCAGTCTTAAAGAGGGAATAACAGGTTATAACTTCAATATCTGTAATTTTATAGTTACCCTTTTTTATTTAGTTGGGGGTCAGTATTACTACTGGAAGTCAGCTTTATATACTATCTGCTCTATATGTGATTTGTTATTGTCTCAAATTAACCCACATTGTGTATTTTTTTAAGCAGTACCTCTGCAAAACACTAACAGGCAACAGTTATTAAGTTCACAAAGAAAATACAAAATGAAATTAATAGAGCAAAAACATATTCAGTTTATGTAATAAGTATAAACCATAAAAATGACTTTTTTAATTTTGAATATTTACTTAGTTATATATTTTCTGTTTGAGATCAGAGTAATCTTTACAACAAAAACCAATCTTTTTAAACACAACTTTAAATAAGCAAATTCTAGCTTATTTTGTAGTCATTATAATATGGAGTAAGGTGGGAGGCAGAACCTTATTTCAGGTAAGTTGGGACTCTTCACAAATAACCCAATTCAACATTATATCTGAAACACAAATCAAAGAAAGGATAAAAGAGCTTTTAAGTTATTTTTGTGGAAAAAGGAGCAGAATGCTTCTATGTTTTACAATGTCACCTTTAAACAGATCAGCTGTCCTTATTATCTTCCAAAAATGCATTTAAATTCCAATTCCAGTATGAAAAGTAATAAAAAATTGTATATAGAACTTATTGACAAAAGGTCACTTTATCCAGCTATAAACATCAAATGACATGAATAAATACAAACAAAATTTGTTATGTTTATACAAATCTGAGATTGGATACACATTTTAGTTCAGAGAATAACAATTTGACAAGGTGCTGTTCTAAGCTTTACATTTTAACTAAGTTTAACTTTTAAAATACAATTTAGAATCCAGAGTGTATAGGTCTTCATGGGTTAACAAACATCAAAGGATAGTATTAAATCTCTTATACATTTAGGAAACAGTGTTAATGATCAGAAATTGACTTAGTCAAAGCAAACAGATACAAGACAGGTGTTCAAATGACAGTGTGGCCCTTCTGTGTCAGATACAATGTATAAAAAGAGCACTTATTTGTTACGTTTCCAGTAAACTTACATAAAATTTCATTTTATAAACTCTTACATAATACTTAGACAAGACTTAGACATATAGTTCTCAGGTGCATACATATACCTAGTCACATATATTTTGGATGTCAATAATTTTGTTATAACCTAAATAACAGTTGTTTGCTTAACCAGTTACAAAGTAAAACAGGTACAAACCCTAATTTCTTTAAGACTTAGGTTTCCCAAGTAATAAAACCTAAAAAATACTAGAAAATTATCTTGATCAGAGCAGATGTTTCAGACTTTGCCTCATATCAGTACATTAAGATTCAAGTAACTTTAACTTTAAATTGGCTAATTACAGCCAATTTAATCACAAACAATTTTTTTTGGCATTTTCTTTTCTTTTTTAAAATTTTTTTTATTGGTTGTTCACAACATTACAAAGCTCTTGACATATCATATTTCATACATTAGATTGAAGTGGGTTATGAACCCCCAATTTTACCCCAAATGCAGATTGCAGAATCACGTCGGTTACACATCCACAATTTTACATAATGCCATATTAGTAATTGTTGTATTCTGCTACCTTTCCTATCCCCTACTATCCCCCCTCCCCTCCCCTCCCATCTTCTCTCTCTACCCCATCTACTGTAATTCATTTCTCTCCTTGTTTATTTTCCCATTCCCCTCACAACCTCTTATGTGTAATTTTGTATAGCAATGAGGGTCTCCCTTCATTTCCATGCAATTTCCCTTTTCTCTCCCTTTCCCTCCCATCTCATGTCTCTGTTTAATGTTAATCTTTTCTTCCTACTCTTCCTCCCTGCTCTGTTCATAGTTGCTCTCATTATATCAAAGAAGACATTTGGTATTTGTTTTTTAGGGATTGGCTAGCTTCGCTAAGCATAATCTGCTCTAGTGCCATCCATTTCCCTGCAAATTCTATGATTTTGTCATTTTTTATTGCTGCATAGTACTCCATTGTGTATAGATGCCACATTTTTTTTATCCATTCATCTATTGAAGGGCATCTAGGTTGGTTCCACAGTCTAGCTATTGTGAATTTTGCTGCTATGAACATCGATGTGGCAGTATCCCTGTAGCATGCTCTTTTAAGGTCTTCAGGGAATAGTCTGAGAAGGGCAATAGCAGGGTCAAATGGTGGTTCCATTCCCAGCTTTCCCAGGAATCTCCAAACTGCTTTCCAAATTGGCCGCACCAATTTGCAGTCTCACCAGCAATGTACAAGTGTATCCTTTTCTCCACATCCTCGCCAGCACTTGTTGTTGTTTGACTTCATAGTGGCTGCCAATCTTACTGGAGTGAGATGGTATCTTAGGGTGGTTTTGATTTGCATTTCTCTGACTGCTAGAGATGGTGAGCATTTTTTCATGTACTTGTTGATTGATTGTATATCCTCCTCTGAGAAGTGTCTGTTCAGGTCCTTGGCCCATTTGTTGATTGGGTAATTTGTTATCTTATTGTCTAATTTTTTGAGTTCTTTGCATACTCTGGATATTAGGGCTCTATCTGAAGTGTGAGGAGTAAAAATTTGTTCCCAGGATGTATAAAAATTGCATAAAAATTGGAAAAGAAGAACTTAAATTATCACTATTTGCAGATGACATGATTCTATACCTAGAAGACCCAAAAGGGTCTACAAAGAAACTACTAGAACTAATAAATGAATTCAGCAAAGTGGCAGGATATAAAATCAACACGCATAAATCAAAGGCATTTCTGTATATCATCGACAAAACTTCTGAAACGGAAATGAGGAAAAACACTCCATTCACAATATCCTCAAAAAAAATAAAATACTTGGGAATCAACCTAACAAAAGAGGTGAAAGATTTATACAATGAAAACTACAGAACCCTAAAGAGAGAAGTAGAAGAAGATCTTAGAAGATGGAAAAATGTACCCTGTTCATGGATAGGCAGAACTAACATCATCAAAATGGCGATATTACCAAAAGTTCTCTATAGGTTTAATGCAATGCCAATCAAAATCCCAACGGCATTTCTTGTAGAAATAGATAAAGCAATCATGAAATTCATATGGAAAAATAAAAGACCCAGAATAGCAAAAGCAATTCTAAGCAGGAAGTGTGAATCAGGCGGTATAGCGATACCAGATTTCAAACTATATTACAGAGCAATAGTGACAAAAACAGCATGGTACTGGTACCAAAACAGGCGGGTGGACCAATGGTATAGAATAGAGGACACAGAGACTAATCCACAAAGTTACAACTATCTTATATTTGATAAAGGGGCTAAAAGCATGCAATGGAGGAAGGATAGCATCTTCAACAAATGGTGCTGGGAAAACTGGAAATCCATATGCAACAAAATGAAACTGAATCCCTTTCTCTCGCCATGCACAAAAGTTAACTCAAAATGGATCAAGGAGCTTGATATCAAATCACAGACTCTGCGTCTGATAGAAGAAAAAGTTGGCTCCGATCTACATATTGTGGGGTTGGGCTCCAAATTCCTTAATAGGACACCCATAGCACAAGAGTTAATAACAAGAATCAACAAATGGGACTTAATTAAACTTAAAAGTTTTTTCTCAGCAAGAGAAACAATAAGAGAGGTAAATAGGGAGCAAACACAATTTTTTTTTGAGATTTACCTTTCACAAACCTTCTGTGACTTACTTAGACATTCACAACTTTACATCCTGGTTTTGTCCTCTTTCATCTTAGAATTTAGTCCAAGAAGATTACTTTACCAGACAAAATACTTTCTCATTCCAGAAATATTTCTTTTACCTTCCAGTTTTCTGTAATAAAATATATTTCCACAACTATAACTTTTTTGTATCTTTTCTAGCTTTGGAATCTTTCTTAAATTAATATTCTTAAACAGACCTTATGCTATCTGTGCATGTAATTTACACAACAAATTTAATCTCAGGAGAGGGTTTAACTCTCCAGCATATACAAAAACTGTGCCTTAATCTTTTTCTGCCAGGTTGCATTCAAGGGGTTGGAGCACAGGACACTTTTGAGCCTGATCTGTCTTTGTTACCATTATCATAATGCCATCAACTTTAAGTGAGGTCCCCACTGTCAGTTGTACCCAGAGGCTTCTTTTTGGAACTTTTTCTTATACTACACATACTGATATGCAATGGAGGAGGAACTTTCCGTCCTTTTCTTTAGGATTCCTTGAATATCCCTTTGCAGAGGCTGCCTACAAAACACAGGTTGGCCTTAGTTTCTGTTTTTTTCTTTTCTGGGTTCATTTATTTATTCTGCCAGTCTCCCCAGGCATTTAGTTTGATGGGATTCTGTCATAGTAAGAATTGCTTTGCCCCAGTGATGAATATTCCCTGTCCAAATGGGGTCTCCTGTGAGATCTTAAAATAGGGGAGACTATTCCTGTCCCCAGGTCGTAAACTGACAGTGCTGGAACTTATTGCTACATCTCTCTCCATCCCCACCCCCTGCCCAGGCAAATGGGTTGGAAGGCAGGGCAGAGGCCAGGCTCTCTTTGGCCATCTTTCTACATCCCAGGCAGCTTTATTTATTTATTTATTATTAATTTTTAGTTGTAGGTGGACACGATACCTTTATTTTGTTTATTTATATCCCTTTCCTGCCCCAAGCCCTTTCCTCCTGCCCTAAGCCCAATAAAATTCCAATTCGGCTGAGCCTGGGTGTGATTCTCCAGACCTGCTCTGTTGGTCTGGAGGGTCTTGCCTGGAAGTGGATCTCAATAAAGCCTCATTCAGCTGCTTTTAATCTACCTCTTTTGATCACCAGCACCTGACCTTACACAGGAAGGGGGAGGAGCAACAAAGAGAGAGGGGTGAGTGAAAAACCTCTTAAGTTCAGCCACTTAAAAATATTTGGAAAGAATACAAAATTTAAAGTGTGAGATAACAGCAGAGTTCTTAAAACAGAGCAAACAGCTTAAAACCAAATTGTGAAAAGAAAATTGAGCCAGAGGTTCACAGCCACCCTGTGGAGCCCTCAGCCAACAGTGGTCCACTTTGTGCTTTTGAAGCAAGAACAAAGGTCAGGCAGTTAGTGTAAATAGATGAATCAGGACAGTGACTATCTTAAAGACACAATAGGAAGGACTTTGGGAATGGTACCAGTGTTAGCACAAAATGACTGAGCTGGGTGCAAACTTCACAGATCAGCACAGCCTTTATTCAGCGATGAAATAACATGTCTGATGGACCCACCTTCCTAGTGGAAAATGAGCCACTGACCAAAGGGGGAGTCTATGCTAATATAGGTTGCACTGAGTGACTTAACTATTGACAGAGCATGTCAGTTTGAGCACTTAGGAAACAGGTTTGTGAGAATTTGAGATTTTTTTTTTTACTGGGTAATGTTTTTACTTGAAGAAGAGTGAAGGGTCTGGGGTCAGCATTCAGTATTTATCTCTTTCCCTCCAGGGTCTCATTGTATTGTCACTGGGAAAGGATTTATTTTGGGAAGAATCACTGTTTTGGCTTCCTCCCAGAGATGGCCATTCTAGGCTTGATGGATATTGCCTTTCCAGGGATTGTCTTACCACTGGCCGAGGTTTACCCCCCACCCCCACCCCACCCTGGGACTGTCCTGTCACTGGTGTATGAAGCTTTAAAGGCCCCTTTAAAGGACCCCTGTTGCTGCTGATGGGCAGAATCACAGCCTTTGGGACAGGAGTCCCCTGTGTTTCTCCTTTGCTAACAAAGGAATAAACCTTCTTTTTCTTTTTTCTCAAAACCATGTCCTCATTATTGGATTTACTTCAGGGAAAAGGACCGAGCTTTTGGCAACAACCACCTCTCAGTTCTGCTTTTTCTTTGCTGCCTCCTTTCTGTGTTGTGAAGAGACTGGAACTTGCTGCCTACCTCATTTCCGGCCATCTTTCCACATTTTATACATATTAACTTTATTGATGCTGAGACAGTAATGATTTTCCAAGGAAGTTGACAATAATGTTGCATCACCTGATTAAACCCATCAGGGTCACTCCAAGTGAATTTGGAGACTAAATAAAGACATAGACACAGAAAATACCTTTTCTTTGGGTTCAGGGACTGCTCTCAGCTGCAGCTCCCACAAAGGGGGCAAGGCAGGCAAGAAAGAGAGCCAGGAGCACATGCTAAATCCTTTTATTGGGGCATTCAAATGAAGCAAGGGGTCAGGTTTCAGGGGGTTGAGTCTAGCTTTTTGATGTCTTGCTGTCAGCAGGTTGACTGACATCTAGGAAGGCCATGCCCATCTCATGTGCTGTGTGGGGATCAGAGGCAGAGTGAGCGAAAAGACCCTTCCATTGCCCACCCAAATAGAGGGACAACGTCGGTTCAGTCCACCCTGTGTGCTCAGTGCTCATAGTTCACACACACACACAGCCCATGCCTGGTTCACCACATCTCCACACTCTCATCGCTCAAAGCTAAGGGGCACTTGATTCCCTTGTGGCAGCTCCCAACACTGTCAGACAATAATAATATCAATAATAATGGTAATAATAATATTATTATTAAAACAGTAAGGGGGGTATTTGGCAAGATTTCCTTATTCTCAGTCTTTAAGATAGTCACTATAAGGTTTCTCTATGAAGCACAATGATTACCATAAGGTTTGGTATATAATATTTCCAAATTAAAATTTCCTCTATTTCTAGTTTCTTAAGAGTTAAAAAATAATAGCTATCAAACCTTATCAAAAGCATTTAGAGAACAGATTGAGATAATGACATTTCTCCTTTAGAGTGAATTTCAGTGATAGATATTCGGATGCTGAATTTCCCTTGCATTCCTGAGATAAACCCTACATGGTTCTGTGTATTGTTTTCTTAATATAATGACATATCAGTTAACTAATATTTTATTTAGGTTTATTGTACCTACATTCATGAGTGAAATGGAACTGTATTTTCTTTCTCTATATTTCATTATCTGGTGTTGAAATCAAGATTATACTGCAGTTTCTTAAAATGATACTGGAAGTTGTTTTTCTCCCCTACTTTCTGGAATAACCTTGGATAATAAGGAAAATAGCCACTTTTCTTTAAGTCTGGTTGAATTAATCTGTATAGCCATCTATGTTTGGATTTTTGGAAGGGAATAGTCTTTAACTCTATTTCTTTAATAGTTGTTAGTCTCCTAAAATATCTATTTATTTTTGTTCCAAAGTGTATTTATCTAAGTTAAAAAATATATATGTGTGTGTGAGTGTATATATATATATATATATATATATGTGTGTGTGTGTGTGTGTGTGTGTGTGTGTGTGTGTGTGTGTGTGTATATATATATATATATGGCAGTATTGAGGATTCAACCCAGGAACACTCTACCACTAAGCCAGATCCACAGCTCTTTTATTTTGTTTTGTTTTGAGACAGGGTCTCAGTAAGTTGCTGAGGCTGTCCTCAACTTTGTGCACCTCCTATCTCAGCCTCCCTAGTAGCTATGATTACAGGTGTGTATTATCATGCCTGGCTTAGGTTTTCAATTCTTAAGTCTTTTTTTAAAAATATTTTTTAGTTGCAGATGGATATAATACCTTTATTTTATTTATTTATTTTTATGGGGTGCTGGGGATCAAACCTAGGGCCTCACACGTGCCAGGCAAGCGCTCTACCATTGAGCCACAACCCCAGCCCCTTAAGTCTTTTTTTTTCCTCTCCAGTGTTGGGGTTCGAATCCAGGGCCCTGTGATACCAAGCAAGCAGTACACCACTGAGCTACACCCCTGCCCCTTTAGGTTTTCAATTTTTAGCATATAGTTCTTTTAATTATGTGATTTATTATGTTTAAATTTTGTTTCTATTTTCTATTTAATTATTTGCATTTTATTATTTCTTGATCAGTTTTGATAAATTTTTGTTTTATTGATCTCTCAAATTTTCTTTACATATGTGGATTTTCTACTCAAGAATTCTTTTTATTTTATTTTTTTGTAGTTGTAGATGTACAGCACGATTTTATTTTATTTATTTATTTTAATGCAGTGCTAGGATCAAATCTAGTGCCTCACACATGCTAGGCAAGGGCTTTGCCACTGAGCTACAGCCCCAGCCCCCCAAGATTTCTTTCTATTTCTATCAGCAACTCATTAAATTTCTTTTTTTTCCAATTACATTTCTAGTCTTCTTTTTAACACAAACTTATTGGAGATTTGAGGGTTCAGTGTCTCAGGACTGTTTTCTATCTTTTGTTAAATCCTGAATATGGTGCCTGGTACTGCCTTGCTATTCTCTTTTCAGGATATTGAAATACTTATCTCTTAATAACATAACCATTTGGGAGTTAGATGAAATTTTAAGGCAAGAGAAGAGTATCACTTAATATTTTGTTGCATATATATATCTAAAAGTAAATTTTAATTATATAATACTCATCAATCCATACTTTGATTATTTCTATTCTATAGATATCCTTCCAGTTAGTCTATTCCATTCATCTCATTCTTTGTACAGTGGCAGAATAGAAGTAACAGTAAGTTAATTAGAGACAGATGTTTAGGTTGCTGAACTTTTTTTTGGCAATAATATACAATACATATTTGTGTAAATATTTCTTTCTTGTTTCAATATTTGCAACAACAGATTTTGAAGGATGAAGTTTGTGGTTCAAAAGCACACTTAAAAAAACCCTGATAAACATTGCCAAGTTACCATCCAAAATGTACCATTTTTTGTTTTAGTTCCATTGATCTTTCATTTAACCATGGTATGAAAATAAACTTTGAAGGAAAACAAAACAAAACAACATAAAATCAAACCAAGCACTTTGCCATGATTTTCATTGTGCCCTGATCGGAAGTAGAGGGTTCAACAAGAGAAACTTCACACAACTGTGCTCCTTTTTTTTTTTTTTTAAGCTTGTTAGGCAGAAGCTCTTCTGGAAAGAGATCCTAAAAGTAAAAATCAGAAACACAAACAATGGTCATTGGATTAAATATAATTCTAATTTGCAACCTGCAGTTCCTAGAGGTAACCGAGCTATCAGGAATCTATGGAATTCTAGTTAGCATCAGGGCAAAGAATATGAGATCATTCAAGTTGCAGGATATGAGGAAAGGTGTTTGCCAAACACGTGAGGCCTTTACTTTGAAAAACACAACAGGAAAGTGAAAGGAGAGAAACTCGTGACCCTTTCCTAACACTATGGCCAGAGAAATAAATGTTTGCAGTGTTGCCAGTGATGAGAACCCTGTGATCTGGAGGTAGGTGAACACCCTTTTCTTCCCAAGATTCATCTACTTACCTTAAGAAAACAGCTTATCAGCCAGGTGCAGTGGCACATGCCTGTAATCCCAGTGGCTTGGGAGGCTGAGGCAGGAGGATTGCAAATTCAAAGCCAGTTTCAGCAATTTAGTGAGTGCCTGACCAACGTAGTGAGACCCTGTTTTAAAATAAAACATAAAAAAAAGTCTGGGGATAGGGCTCAGTGGTTAAGCACTCCTGGGCTCAATCTCAAATCAGGCAAATAGATGCTTTTCCTGACTTCTGCTCTCTGCCATATTAACGTCCCAGTTTCTTCAGTTATCAGTCTTGGTCTTCAGAAATTTGACTAGATCATTGAATTTGTGATAAGACATAATGAGACAATACTTAGAATGGGTTGGTTTGATTGAATTGTTGGACAGTAGGGACTGAATATCCATGCAGAGATCTTAGAAAGTCTAAATTTGCACTAATTTAGTAGTATTAGTAACCCATGGCTATTGTGCCCTTGAAGTGTGCCTAGGATCTACTGAGGAAGAGAATTTTGAATTTAGTTGAATTTATTTTTTATTTAAATAGTACAACTGATGCCAGATATTGGGAAACTTTCCTGTGTGTCTGAAAAGGTGGTTCTCATACAGGGTTGATATTTTTTCTCTAGCCAAATTTTAATTCATTGTCATTTAAATAATTACATAGGTAATAGTGTTGAACAGGCTGAGAATGATCAATATCTAAATTGTAATTATTGAAATTATATCAAGGGGGGTGCTGGGGTTGTAGCTGAGTGGTAGAGCACTTGCCTAGCCCATGTGAGGCACTGGGTTCGATCCTCAGCACCACATAAAATATATAAATAAAAGTTAAAAAAAAGAAATTATATCAAGAACCACAAGATGTCACTGTATGCTCAAAGTATTTTAGACAAACCAAAAGCAATTGAGAACAAAGAGGGGGAAAAACCAGTTAGGCAAAACTTGCAGATTCAAAAAAAGTGTAGCTCTAAACTTGAGAGCATTCTTTCAAATAACTCATCAGCTCCAGACTGGCAACTCTGCCACAGATGTCTAGCACAGCCACTTACAGATGACTCAGAAAAGAAAACAGAGAAGCCTAATAAAGCCTCAGCGTCAGATAGAAAACATGGGTGCTTGGTTCAAGGACCTTGAAGTGATCAGAGTGGGACCCTCATCTTGGTTCTAGTTGTCTCAAAGAGGCCAAATTAATGAAATTTAGGACAGCTCAGAATTCTTTCTTATCACTAGTTTATTATAAAAGATACAATCCAGAAACAGCGAAATATAAGATATATAGGGTGAGGCATAGGGAAGGTGCACTGAGATTCCCTGTCCTCCCAGGGTGAGACACTCTTCCTTCCCCCGAAGGTGTTTACCAATTTAGATGCTTTCCCAATCTCTCTGTTCGAGAGTTTTTAAACCTCTCCAGCCCTCCCCAGAGTTGGAAGTTCTCACCCCCTAATCACATATTGGGTCTTTCTGGTGACCATCTTTCATCTTGAAGCTATTGAGGGGCTCATTCTTAAATTGCTGCATTAGCATAAACTCAGGTATGGTGGACATGTCACCACAAGGGGGTTCAATGATGTCTCTCCAGAGCTGGGGAAGCTCAGAATTTCTGGGCTTGTGACATATCACAGAAAAGAATTTAAGGTCACATCTGGTTTTAGCAAAAAGGAAGAGCTTTATTAGACAGTAAAAGGTGATGATGTACGTTCTCAGGGCAGAATCCAGCTTGTCTTCAGGGTGAGAAGCACTTTTGGGTCTTGAGCTCTTCTTTGAAGCAAACTTCATGAGGAGTCATCACGGGAAGGTATGACGTGGTCATTACATTAATCTGGTGATCACAAGAGGGCTTATGGTGGCCTGGCTGTTTTCAGAATCTTTGATGTTGTCTGTTATCTGATCAATAGATAGTGTTTGGAATGTACCCTAATTTATAGGTTCCTTAAAATATTGTATTTCCCTTTTCTCAATCTGTTCTGAAAACATGTGTTAGTACATCGCACAGAGCAGTTTTCGTAAATGTGTGAACTTCTAGTAACTTTGAGATTTTGTATGGAGATTTGTAGATTTCCCAGAATTTAGGAGTGACAGGTCTGGGGAAAACCTGGCGTGGAGAGTGGTGGGCCTGGGAGGAAGACTGGCTTGGAGAGAAGGGAATGAAGAACTTTAGCCTAGGGCTTTCAGGTTCAACTTACAGTCTCCTTTTCCTTCTTTGGTCTCCCTATGCCTATCTTTAGTTTTTTCTATTCTATCACAGAAAGAATATTGTTCATGTAATGATTGTTAATATTGAAATAATGGTTAATATTGTTAATGAAATAAAGTAATAAAAGATGTTCCTGTCACGTAGGAAATAACAAAGATTTTAGGAGCTCTGTGCCAGAAACTGGAGAAATAGATTTTCTTATTATATCACAATAGCCAAGCAGATGCAACCCATTCCATACATGTTTTCATAATAAGCAATAAGTAAAAGCACCATTTTAAAAATTTGTTCTAGTTAGTTATACATGATATTAGAATGCATTTTGACACATTGTATACAAATAGAGCACAAAAAATCTCCAAACACAATCTCAAAGTTATTGGAAGTTCACTCATTTATGAAAACTCATTTCTCGGACTGTATCTACAGGATGGCAGCAGGAAGTGAGTAAGCCGCTCCCTGCTCCGCGCCGCTGAGCCCGCAGCATATGTTGCCGCATCTTAAAAGAAGAAGTAAAGATCATTAAAGGAGATCTGTCGACAAAGACTCAGCACCGTGTCAAGAAAGGGGCCTAAGTGGAGTGAATCCGCCATGACTCCAGCCAAGGTGGAGTGAGTCCATCATGACCTCAGCGCGAGCAGTAAGGCTGCAGCCCCCGAGCTGCCCAGCTCCCTCGGCCCCTTCTCCTTCTCCTCTCCGCCTTTCCGCTTTACTTCTCCCCCGCCGTCTCTCCTCCCACGCTCACTCCCTAAATCTAGATCTCAATTTCTTTCCCCCGCCCTGCCCGCTCTCTCGCGTGCCCAGGACCTGGCCCGTGAGGGCCCCGAGGCGCTGCCTCCCCTCCCCCAGCCCGCACCCCCTCCCCGGGGGTCCCGAAGGCCACAGCTGGGCTGCTGCCGCTGCTGCCGCCGCTGCTGCTGCTGCCGCCGCCACCGCTTCCCGCGGAGCACCTTAGAGCAGACTCTTCACAGCGCGAGTGAGCTGCCGAGTAAAATGGAACAGCTGATGAGTGACAATTTAAAATCTAAGTGATCCAACATGGCGGCGGATGCGGAGAGATCAAGTCTTTAACCCCTTCAGCTGTGCGGGCATAGGGAGAAGTAAACTGTCAAAATACTGCTCGCTCAGGACCACTAGGCACTATTGAGCTGAAGGGGATCCCGGGCAAACAGTCTGCCCTTCTCAGAACACACCGAGCCCGGATTGGCTGCATTCTAGCTCGGGTTCGCCTGCTTCTTGTGACTCAGCACTAATAATCCCGCTGAAATAACTAGTCAGCCCACCTGATCTCACAGAGGTAAAAGCCAACTGAGCACGATAGCCAGACCCAGGGAATCAGGAGTGACGTGGGACTAGCGGCGCAGAACTCCCGGCTATCGCTCCCACCAATGCTGACAACAGAGGTCCCTTGCACCAGCTACCAGGGGAGTTGCTACCTGAGGGCAAACAAATTCGCTGGGGGCCTCAGCCCCAAGCCCTACAAACTTAGGGTCTGAGGGAGGCAAACAGAAAGGGTGTGCCCAGGCATCCATAACAACAGGGCTCCCAGGAGCAGCAGACCCGGCGTGTAGCCACTATTGTGGTGAGCGTCACAGGTGAGCGGGGCCTGGCTTGAGGAACCACAAGAGAAGGCCCTAGGCACTCAGGATTGGAGACCCGCACAGTCTGGGAAGAAGAGCTGAGGCACAGTGATTGGTTCCCACCCATCAAGAAGAGAAGCCTGGCCCAGTGGGCATAGCTCCACCTACTGGAAGAGAAGTTAATCGAGCTCTATGACTGCATTTATTATTATTATTATTATTTTTTTAATGATTATTATTAGTACTTTTTAAATTTTATTTTCACTTTTTGTTGTTGATGTTGTTGTTGTTCTTTAACTTTCTTATTAATGGTTTCAATTTTTTAAATTCTTTTTATTCTATTATTATTACCATTATTTTATAAACTTTAATTTCCATTTTTTATTATCATTATAATTTTTTTTTGGTTTTAAATTTTTATTTTTTCATTTTTTCTTTCTTTCTTTTCACTTTTTTTCTTTTGTCTTTTCATTTCTTTTCAATTTTCTTATTCTCCCTTTCTTGAATTCTACCTGCCTACACTCATTCTCTTTAGTGACTTCTTCCCTTCCCTTCTAATATCTCTCCTCCCAAGCATCAAATAAATTTACAAGAGTAAACAGTAACTCAGCAGTCAAACAGAACAAGAAGTAACATGAGCATAAAAAATCAAGGAAGAAAAGGAGTACAAACAATGAAGGACAGCCTAAATATTCAGGAGGACCTAGAGTCATCAGAAAAATGGCTATATAAAGAACTCAAGGAACACGTTAGACAGATGGAAAGGAACCTTAAAGATCACATTGAAAATGAATTACATAAACAGATAAAAGAAGAAGTTAAGCATCTTTATCAGGAGATAGAGATTATAAAAAAAATCAAACAATAATTCTAGAAATGAAGGAAATGATAAACCAAATTAAAAACTCAATCAAGAGTATCACTAACAGAGTGGAGCAAGTAGAAGCCAGAACGTCAGATAATGAAGACAAAATACATCATCTTGAAAAGAGTGTAGCCAACTCAGATAGGCTGGTAAAAAATCACAAGAAAAGCATCCAAGAGATTTGGGATAACATAAAAAAACCAAACTTATGAGTCATTGGGATAGAGGAAGGCACAGAGATTCATACCAAGGGAATGAGTAACCTGCTGAATGAAATAATTACAGAAAACTTTCCAGAAATAAAAAAGGAAACAGATATACAAATTGTAGATGCATACAAAATCACAGTAGACCAACGCCAAGACACATTGTTATGAAGATATCCAATATACAGAACAAAGAGAAAATATTAAAAGCTACAAGAGAAAAGAGGCAGATTACATTTAGGGGTAAACCAATAAGGTTAACAACGGATTTTTCATCACAGACGCTGAAAGCGAGAAGATCCTGGAACAACGTATTTCAAACACTGAAAGACAATGGATGCCTACCAAGAATTCTGTATCCAGCAAAATTAAGCTTCAGGTACGACAACGAAATAAAAATCTTTCATGACAAACAAAAGCTAAAAGAATTTGTAGCCAGAAAACCAGCATTGCAAAGCGTCTTGAGCAAAACACTACACGAGGAAGAAACGAAAAACAATAACCAAAACCATCAGTGGGAAGTGCCTCGGTAAAGACAGAGGGCGGGGGGAAAGCTAATCATGGAGAAACAAACTAAATTAGAAAAAAAAAAGAGATAAATAATCAAACATGGCAGGAAGTACAAAGCATATATCAATGGTAACTCTAAACGTTAATGGCTTAAACTCTCCAATAAAGCAACATAGGCTGGTATCATGGATTAAAAAAACAAATCCAACAATATGCTGCCTCCAGGAGACACATCTGATTGGAAAAGACATACACAGGCTCAAGGTAAAAGGTTGGGAAAAAATATACCACGGTCCTCGTAAGCAATTAGGGGTGGCCATTCTCATATCGAATAAAATCAACTTCAAAACTAAGTTAATCAAAAGGGATAAGGAAGGACATTATATACTGTTAAAAGGAACCATTCACCAACAAGACATAACAATTATCAATATTTATGCACCAAATAATGGCACTGCGACGTTCATAAAACAAACTCTCCTCAAGTTCAAGAATCAAATAGACCACAACACAATAATTATGGGTGACTTCAACACACCTCTCTCACCATTGGACAGATCCTCCAAACAAAAGTTGAATAAAGAAACTATTGACCTCAATATCACAATCAATAACCTAGACTTAACTGACATATATAGAATATATCAACCATCATCAAGTGGATATACTTTTTTCTTAGCAGCACATGGATCCTTCTCAAAAATAGACCATATATTATGCCATAGGGCAACCCTCAGTAAATATAAAGGGGTAGAGATAATACCATGCATTTTATCTGATCATAATGGAATGACACTGGAAATCAATGACAAAAGAAGGAAGGAAAAATCCTACATCACATGGACAATGAACAATACGTTACTGAATGATCAATGGCTTACAGAAGACATAAAGGAGGAAATCAAAAAATTCTTAGAGATAAATGAAAATACAGACACAACATATCAGAATCTATGGGACACAATGAAAGCAGTTTTAAGAGGGAAATTCATCGCCTGGAGGTCATTCCTCAAAAAAAAAAAGGAAAAACCAACAAATAAATGAGCTCACACTTCATCTCAAAGCCCTAGAAAAGGAAGAGCAAAACAACAGCAAATGTAGCAGAAGGCAAGAAATAATTAAAATCAGAGCAGAAATCAACGAAATTGAAACAAAAGAAACTATTGAAAAAATTAACAAAACAAAAAGTTGGTTCTTTGAAAAAATAAACAAGATCGACAGACCCTTAGCCATGCTAACGAAGAGAAGAAGAGAGAGAACTCAAATTACTAACATACGGGATGAAAAAGGCAATATCACAACAGATGCTACAGAAATAGAGAAGACAATTAGAAATTATTTTGAAAACCTATATTCCAATAAAATAGAAGATAGTGAAGACATTGATAAATTTCTTAGGTCATATGATTTGCCCAGACTGAGTCAGGAGGATACACACAATTTAAACAGACCAATATCAATGGATGAAATAGAAGAAGCAATCAAAAGACTACCAACCAAGAAAAGCCCAGGACCGGATGGGTACACAGCAGAGTTTTACAAAACCTTTAAAGAAGAATTAATACCAATACTTTTCAAGTTATTTCAGGAAATAGAAAAAGAGGGAGCTCTACCAAATTCATTCTATGAGGCCAACATCACCCTGATTCCGAAACCAGACAAAGACACCTCAAAGAAAGAAAACTACAGACCAATATCTCTGATGAACCTAGATGCAAAAATCCTCAATAAAATTCTGGCGAATCAGATACAAAGGCACATCAAAAAAATTGTGCACCATGATCAAGTAGGATTCATCCCTGGGATGCAAGGATGGTTCAATATACGGAAATCAATAAATGTTATTCACCACATCAATAGACTTAAAGATAAGAACCATATGATCATCTTGATAGACGCAGAAAAAGCATTTGACAAAGTACAGCATCCCTTTATGTTCAAAACATTAGAAAAACTAGGGATAACAGGAACTTACCTCGACATTGTAAAAGCTATCTATGTAAGCCTCAGGCTAGCATCATTCTGAATGGAGAAAAATTGAAGGCATTCCCTCTAAAATCTGGAACAAGACAGGGATGCCCCCTATCACCACTTCTATTCAATATAGTTCTCGAAACACTGGCCAGAGCAATTAGACAGATGGAAGAAATTAAAGGCATAAAAATAGGAAAAGAAGAACTTAAATTCTACCACGCGGCCTGCGCAGTGGTTTCATTAATGAGGTTCTGGCATTCAGTTAGTTAGAAGAGATCAAAATAAAACACACAGACAGTACCTTATTTTAATGCTAGGTCCGAGACGGCTCGGTCTCCCTGTTTCCCTGCCTCCAGCCGCTCAGCAGGGCAGCGAGGATTACTCTGGGCTAGCAGGAGAGAGAGAGAGCGAACACGCCGGGGAGTAGCCTTTTATTTGGGGGGACAAGAGATTCAGGGGAGAATTCCATCCAATGAAGGTTGAGGGGGGGCTGCACTCCAAGGTCAGGGTCAGTGATTGGGTCTCCAGGGTCAGTGGTTACGCACACCCCCACACGGATGGGCTCTCTCATCAGGAAAGGGTCGGGATAACTCCGACACAGCCAGAGTGCCTCAGGCCCTTAACGGGAGTCACCCAATCACGTGTCAGAATGGCTCCCCACATATTCCCCCTTTTTATTCTTAACAATGAGGCGGCGGTTCACTCTCTGGAGTCCCCGGATTCTTGATTGGAGGACTCGCCATCCTATAGTTACAATACAAAAGAGAATTAACAGCAAAGAGAATAATCCAATAAGGTACCAAGCGGAGTGCTTAAGAATATTTCCAGGGTTGAATCCATTTAACTCCTTCAATATTTGGTTAGCCAAAGAAGAAGGATCTGAAAAATCAGCTCTATTATTTTGAATGTCTTGGATATGGTGATGAAGTTCCAGAATATCCAAGCTATTATTACTATTTTGCCAAATGCCTAATAAATGGTTTTTAACCTTCTCCCAATCCCAGAGAGAAGCATTGTACTTGGCAGCTGTAACACATACATACTTATAATTAGCATGGCATTTAAGCCTTTCCTTAAATTTTAAGGCTGAAAGTTCATTACCAATGTTAATAACAGTCGCCTCTAAGGCGTTTAACTTAGTCTCAATCCTTTCATCAATATTTACTTGATTACGCAGAGCCTTGGAAGTATTTTGAGCTAAATTATTAAGAAATTTTGCATGCTGAATATTCTGAGACAATGTCAGAGATGCAGAGACGGTTGAGGCAATAAATGAGACCAGTGCTAAGACACCAACAATTATGACTCCAATAGCACGTTTAGGTCTTGTTAGCTGGGCATGAATTTGCTGCAGGACTTGTAAACCAGCATCAGCATACCATGGCTCTGAAATATTAGCAGGTAATAAAACAAAAGAGGGCTGATGAAGTATCAGCACTCCTTTTCCTCCATTATACCTAGAAATACAATTGGTTAGGTTGCACTTATTACAAGTAACAAAATATCTATCACCTATCCATCTAACTTTTACATTTCCAATAATTAAAACATAAGGAGATTGGACACAGGCTCTTAAGTCATAGCAAGATCCCTCTTTACAGTTCTTGCCAACAAATTTTGGTAAAGGTTTATCTGTAAAATGTAAATACTCTGAGGCAGCAATTAAACGCCAAATATCTCTTTGAATGCCTCCTTCACTATAAGTCAAAATATTACTAACAAATCCTGCAGGTGTCATAGCAGAATTTCTTCGTAATTGTCTCTCATCAATTTTTGGAGACCAGTCTAAAATATACCCACTAGCTTTAGACACCTTATGTTGTACAGGAAAGGTATTTACACAATCCATCCATTTTGGAAAGGTGCCAATTTCAATTGTAGAACTATTTGGACAGTGGGGTACCGGTGGAGGTTTTGCAGAAATGACTGGCTTGTTATGGGAAAGTCCCATCTTAATTATTGATCTAGTATTAGGTTTTAAGTCTCCATAAATAGAATTATTTGTCAGTCTAGGTTACCAATCGTTGTCTTTTCTTCAAATGATACTTTCAGACAGCCAGCATGTTTATCACGTGACCAACATAAAGGTAATTGGGCACTGTAGCCAGAATAATTAAATCTAGTCACATGACTGGGAGTAATATGAGTATCTGTAAATCCTCCCATCATGAATGAGTCATTAGTAAATACTGGAATAGATTCTCCAGTCCACACAGCTGGGTGTACCAGGGGTGGATCTGGGAAATATGTCCAATAAGTGTCTACTTGATTCCCTTTTACCTGACAGCCCAGTAGGGCAATTACTGTCGCTACCATCAAGACTGGGGTCCTGTTCTTTCCTAGGCGTCGAAGTATTTGGGAAGCCTGGGTTGTCAATTTCTTCACATCTTTCCACGAAATCAGCTTCTCGGCTGGTTCAATCTGGTTTTTCTTCATCTTTTTCCGATATCTCCTCCTTCTGGGTTGTGGCTCCTCCGTGTCTATCTTCAGTCGCTTGAGTCTGGGTTCTATCTCCTCCATGTCTGATAGCACGTTCAGGCACCCAGATAGGACGAAAAGCACCTTCTGGAAAAATACAAGCATGCCCTCGGCCCCATGATATTACCGGATCTGGGCCCTTCCACTGACCAGTCTGTAAATCTTTCCACAGAACTCTGCCTAAAGGGCCTGTCACCGAGGGAGACATTTGTCTCTCAGCAGCTGTGTGACCTTCTGTGTCACAGTTTAAAAAATTTAAAACAAATAAGGCATGATTAAGGCTATTTTGGGGAGTCATTATCTTATTCCCCCTTTTTAATTTTTGTAATTGAAGTTTAATAGATAAATGAGCTCGTTCTACAATGGCTTGACCTTGGGGGTTATAAGGAATTTCTGTTTTATGATTAATTTGAAACTCTTGGCAAAATTGTTGAAAAGCAGAGCTTACATAAGCTGGAGCATTATCTGTTTTAATCTGCATAGGACACCCTAAAACGGAAAAAGCTGTTAAGCAATGAGAAATTACATGTTGAGTATTTTCCTTAGTACGTGTTGTGGCAAAAATAAATCTAGAATAAGTGTCCACTATGACATGCACATAACATTGTTTACCAAATTGAGGAATATGAGTTACATCCATTTGCCATATTTGATTTGGTTTTAAACCACGGGGATTTACCCCTGATGGCAGAGATGGAGTGTAAATAACACACTTAGGGCATTGGCTTACAATCTGACGAGCCTGTTCTCTGGTAATACTAAATTTTTTACGTAAGCTAGAAGCATTTTGATGATGCAAGGAATGGGAAGCTAGGGCACAGTCATATGAAGACATCTGTTGACAAAAAGCTACTAATTTATCAATATTATCATTACCTGCAACCAAAGGTCCAGGGAGGCTAGAATGTGCTCGGATATGTCCAATAAAATATGGGTACTTCCTCATTAGCACTGTCTTTTGTAAATTATGAAATAATTCAAATAACTCCTGTGATGAAGTAAACCCAATAACTGAGGTTTCAATATTTTTGGTAACTCTGACTGCATATAAGCTGTCAGAATAGATATTAATAGGCTCATTTGAAAAATAATCTAAGGCCAAAATCAGGGCTTGAAGTTCTGCCCTTTGAGCTGAAGTATAAGAAGTTTGTATTACCTCTGTATGAACACGGCTGAAGAAACCTGCCTTACCAGAGCTGGAACCATCTGTGAACACCGATAAAGCTCCCTCTATTGGATGGGAAAGTACAATCTTTGGAAAAATAAGTGATGTTAATGATGCAAATTGTACAATCTTATCACGAGGATAATGGCTATCTATCTGGCCAGGGAAATCTGTAAAAGCTATCTGCCATGAACTAGAAGTTTGAAAAAGCCAATTAATCTGTTGAACAGAAAATGGAATAATTATGATATCAGGCTCAGATCCAATTAATTGTAAAATCCTAGTTCTACCCTTAATCACTAATTGAGCTGTAGAATCATGAAAAAGTGTTAATGTTTTTTGAGGGGAATGAGATAAGTAGATCCATTCAATAACTCCTAATCTTTGCCATATGGCTCCTGTTGGGGTATGTTCAGTTGGAAATATTAATAAATACAGTATTTCTTTAGGATCTATTCTAGTAAGCTGTGCATTTTTAATTGCAATTTCCACTTTCCTTAAGGCTGCTTTGGCCTCCAAAGTTAGTTGACGTGGAGAGGTTGGAGAAGGATTTCCTTGTAATATCTGAAATAAAGGACTTAACTCAGAAGTAGTTAACTTTAAGGATGGTCTTAGCCAGTTAATATCTCCTAATAGTTTTTGAAAATCATTAAGGGTATGTAACTCCTTAACTCTTATCTGAAGGTTTTGAGGACGGATTGTACTCCCTTGAATTATCTGACCTAGATATTGAAAAGGAGATACCTTTTGAATTTTTTGAGGAGCTATACTTAAACCCATAGTTGTAAGTGAGGTCTCTAACTGAGTAAAAATTTCTGAAAGTACTTCTGAATTAGCATGGGCCAATAATATATCATCCATAAAATGAATAATGTATGCATCAGGGAAGCTATTTCTAATGGGATCTATTGCCTGATCAACATATTTTTGACACAGGGTAGGGCTATTACGCATTCCCTGAGGGAGGACTTTCCAGCAGTATCTTTTAACAGGTTCCTTAAAATTAACTGCTGGGACAGTGAAAGCAAATTTTTCACAATCTTCAGGATGTAACCTTATAGAGAAAAAACAGTCTTTTAAATCTATTACCATCAAGTTATAATCTAAAGGAATGGCTGTGGGGGAGGGAAGTCCTGGCTGTAATGATCCCATAGGCCGAATTGCCTGGTTTATTGCCCTTAAATCCTGTAATAATCTCCAATTTCCTGACTTTTTCTTAATAACAAAAATAGGTGTATTCCAAGGGCTAAGTGTTGGTTCAATATGACCAGCTTGAAGTTGTTCCTCAACTAATCTATGAATTATTTTAAGCTTTTCCCCTGAGATGGGCCACTGAGAAATCCAAATAGGCTCTTCTGTGAGCCACGTAATTTTTTCAGCTGTTTTAAGGATCGGGGAAGTACTCAGTGCCCCTAATAAAAATTTTGTCCTGAAGTATTTACTAATCCTTGCCGTGTAGACTGGCTTGTAAACAGATATTCTTCCTGAAAGTTTTCCCTATCATCTCCAGGAAAATACCTCTGATTAATTTCTTCAACTGACCTTATAGAATTTGGGGTGACTAGTAGCAGTCCCATTTTGGCTAGTATATCTCTTCCCCATAGATTAGCTGGTAAAGACTCTAACACATAAGGCTTAAATATTCCACTGTTTCCATCAGAATCTTCCCAATGGAGATAGTTGGCACTTTGAGCAGGCTGTGAAATTTTTCCTATTCCTTCTAGATTAGCTGAGGCTGTATGTAGAGGCCATGTCCTGGGCCAAAATCGGCTGGACAATATTGAACTATCAGCCCCTGTGTCAATTATTCCTAGGAAATTTTTATTATTAATTCTAAGTTTTAATAAAGGGCGTTCTTGTCGCACTAACTGGGACCAATATACTCTGTCCGGCGGTTTAGAAACTGAATCTGCCGGCAGGTGCCTTTCTGAGACACAAGGCAATAATATTAATTGAGCAAAAATATCCTTTGGGGTGAGTCTTAGGGCATAATTGGATCTTACAGTAACATATAATTGCCCTTTAAATTCTGAATCTATCACGCCAGGTATTACTTCAATAGCTCCCTTTAAATTATTACGCCCCAAAATTAAACCTACAGTATTTTCAGGAAGCGGCCCGAAAATCCCAGTAGGGATTTGTGTTGGTCCCGTTTCAGGATCTAATTCCACTGTCTCTGAAGGTCCTAAGAAAACTGTCTGTGATCCATGTCTCTGCTTTGGTAAAAATCGCGGACTGTCCTGGTCGGCGCCGCTAGTGACGTCACACTGTGCGACCGTCCCTGGAATTCCCGGGCTCCCGCCAGGAGGAAATGCCGGCGGCAGCGAGAAAGCGGGCTGATCCGTGCCGTTTGAATCCTCCGCATGGGGCTGCGAGTCTAAGTTCACATTTCTAACCTTGGTCCCTAGTGCTTTTGTTCTCAAGGGAGAGGTAATTAACTTAGCCTCAGGCTGATTTTCCATTTGAATAGACCTAATGGTTCTTTGAATACCTCTCAGAAGCTCTTCTGGTGGCCACGGACTCTGGTCTAGGGCCGTCCAAATTTTTTGTATATTCTTTATGCCTCCAGGTATTTCAGTAGAAAGACAAACTCTCTGTAACTGTCTTCCTAATTTCTCCCAAGTAAGTAAATTTGGAGACTCTTGGTCACAAAACCAAGGACAATATTCACCTACAATCTTTAAGAATTGCAATAACTGAGTTTTCTTTATCTGTTTTCCTTTCTGATTAATTATACTGTCTAAAATAGTTAGATACATTTCCTTATCCGAAGAAGTAGAATTTCCCATTTTAAGTAAATTAACGTCTCTTTCCTTCAATATTTCCTGGTACTTTTGTGACTCAAATGTCACTTTTTTCTTTCTCTTATCTTATTTCTTATTTTCTTTATCCTCTTTATTACTTTTGTGACCCAAATGTCACCTCTTTCTTTTCTTTATTCTTTATTCCTTACTTTCCTTTATTTTCTCTTTATTTCTTTATTTCTATTTCCTTATCTTCCTTTCTCTTTATTTCTTTCCCTTAATCTTTTTAGCGCGCGCTCCCACTCAATCTAACTAATTCAGAATGCCCCACGTTGGGCGCCAATTCTACCACGCGGCCTGCGCAGTGGTTTCATTAATGAGGTTCTGGCATTCAGTTAGTTAGAAGAGATCAAAATAAAACACACAGACAGTACCTTATTTTAATGCTAGGTCCGAGACGGCTCGGTCTCCCTGTTTCCCTGCCTCCAGCCGCTCAGCAGGGCAGCGAGGATTACTCTGGGCTAGCAGGAGAGAGAGAGAGCGAACACGCCGGGGAGTAGCCTTTTATTTGGGGGGACAAGAGATTCAGGGGAGAATTCCATCCAATGAAGGTTGAGGGGGGGCTGCACTCCAAGGTCAGGGTCAGTGATTGGGTCTCCAGGGTCAGTGGTTACGCACACCCCCACACGGATGGGCTCTCTCATCAGGAAAGGGTCGGGATAACTCCGACACAGCCAGAGTGCCTCAGGCCCTTAACGGGAGTCACCCAATCACGTGTCAGAATGGCTCCCCACATTAAATTATCACTATTTGCGGATGACATGATTCTATACCTAGAAGACCCAAAAGGGTCTACAAAAAAACTACTAGAACTAATAAATGAATTCAGCAAAGTGGCAGGATATAAAATCAACACACATAAATCAAAGGCATTTCTGTATATCAGCGCAAAACTTCTGAAATGGAAATGAGGAAAAACACTCCATTCACAATATCCTCAAAAAAAAAAAATACTTGGGAATCAACCTAACAAAAGAGGTGAAAGATTTATACAATGAAAACTACAGAACCCTAAAGAGAGAAGTAGAAGAAGATCTTAGAAGATGGAAAAATGTACCCTGTTCATGGATAGGCAGAACTAACATCATCAAAATGGCGATATTACCAAAAGTTCTCTATAGGTTTAATGCAATGCCAATCAAAATCCCAACGGCATTTCTTGTAGAAATAGATAAAGCAATCATGAAATTCATATGGAAAAATAAAAGACCCAGAATAGCAAAAGCAATTCTAAGCAGGAAGTGTGAATCAGGCGGTATAGCGATACCAGATTTCAAACTATATTACAGAGCAATAGTGATAAAAACAGCATGGTACTGGTACCAAAACAGGCGGGTAGACCAATGGTATAGAATAGAGGACACAGAGACTAATCCACAAAGTTACAACTATCTTATATTTGATAAAGGGGCTAAAAGCATGCAATGGAGGAAGGATAGCATCTTCAACAAATGGTGTTGGGAAAACTGGAAATCCATATGCAACAAAATGAAACTGAATCCCTTTCTCTCGCCATGCACAAAAGTTAACTCAAAATGGATCAAGGAGCTTGATATCAAATCAGAGACTCTGCGTCTGATAGAAGAAAAAGTTGGCTCCGATCTACATATTGTGGGGTCGGGCTCCAAATTCCTTAATAGGACACCCATAGCACAAGAGTTAATAACAAGAATCAACAAATGGGACTTTCTTAAACTGAAAAGCTTTTTCTCAGCAAGAGAAACAATAAGAGAGGTAAATAGGGAGCCTACATCCTGGGAACAAATTTTTACTCCTCACACTTCAGATAGAGCCCTAATATCCAGAGTATACAAAGAACTCAAAAAATTAGACAATAAGAAAACAAATAACCCAATCAACAAATGGGCCAAGGACATGAACAAACACTTCACAGAGGAGGACATACAATCAATCAACAAGTACATGAAAAAATGCTCACCATCTCTAGCAGTCAAGGAAATGCAAATCAAAACCACCCTAAGATACCACATCACCCCAGTAAGATTGGCAGCCATGATGAAGTCAAACAACAATGAGTGCTGGTGAGGATGTGGGGAAAGGGTACTCTTGTACACTGTTGGTGGGACTGCAAATTGGTGCGGCCAATTTGGAAAGCAGTATGGAGATTCCTGGGAAAGCTGGGAATGGAACCACCATTTGATCCTGCTATTGCCCTTCTCGGACTATTCCCTGAAGACCTTAAAAGAGCACACTACAAGGATACTGCCACATTGATGTTCATAGCAGCACAATTCACAATTGCTAGACTGTGGAATCAACCCAGATGCCCTTCAATAGATGAATGGATAAAAAAATGTGGCATCTATACACCATGGAGTATTACGCAGCACTAAAAAATGACAAAATCACGGAATTTGCAGGGAAATGGATGGCACTAGAGCAGATTATGCTCAGTGAAGCTAGCCAATCCCTAAAAAACAAATACCAAATATCTTCTTTGATATAATGAGAGCAACTAAGAACAGAGCAGGGAGGAAGAGCAGGAAGAAAAGATTAACATTAAACCAAGACATGAGGTGGGAGGAAAAGGGAGAGAAAAGGGAAATTGCATGGAAATGGAGGGAGACCCTCATTGTTACACAAAATTACATATAAGAGGTTGTGAGGGGAATGGGATACCAAACACGGAGGGAAATGGATTACAGTAGATGGGGTAGAGAGAGAAGATGGGAGGGGAGGGGAGGGGGGATAGTAGAGGATAGGAAAGGTAGCAGAATACAACAGTCACTAATATGGCAGTATGTAAAAATGTGGATGTGTAACTGATGTGATTCTGCAATCTGTATTTGGGGTAAAAATGGGAGTTCATAACCCACTTGATTCTAATGTTTGAAATATGATATGTCAAGAGCTTTGTAATGTTGTGAACAACCAATAAAAAAAAAAGAAAACTCATTTCTCTGGCTATACACAGTGCTGAGTCACTCCAGTAGTGTAAACATATGTGTATATAGGGTAATAATGTGTGTTTCATTCTACCATCCTTCCCATCCCCATACCTATCCTCTCTCCCCTCTACACAAACCATAGTTTCTTCATGATTCCCTATCCTATCAGAGAAAACATTCAGTTTTTGTTTTTTTTTTTGGGGGGGATTGATTAACTTCACTTAGCATGATATTCTCCAACTCCATCCATTTACCTGTAGATGCCATAATTTCATTCTTCTTTTTGTATATGTACCACATTTTCTTTACCCATTTATCTGTTGAAGGGCATCTAGGTTGGTTCCATAGTTTAACAATTGTGAATTGAGCTGCTCTAAACATTAAAGTAGCTGTGTCACTGTAGTATGCTGATTTTAAGTGATTTGGGTATAAACCGAGGTGGGATAGTCAAATGGTGGTTCCATTCCAAGTTTTCTAAGGTATCTCCATACTGCTTTTCAGAGTGGTTGTACCAATTTGCAGTCCCACCAGCAATGTATGAGTGTACCTTTCTCCCCACATCCCTAATGCTTATTATTGCTTGTGTTCTTGATAATTGTCATTGTTGACTGAAGTGAGATGAAACATTAGAGTAAATTTGATTTGCATTTCTCTAATTGTTAGAGATGATGAAACCCAAATGGAGCACAACTTCTCATTTCTCTGGCTATACATGGTGCTGAGAAGTTGTGCTCCATTTTTTTCATGTTTGTTGATTGACTGTATTTATTCTGTGAAGATTCTGTGAAGTGTCTGTTCAGGTTTTTAGCTCATTTATTGATTGAGTTATTTGGGTTTTTTTTTTTGATGTTAACTTTTTTTGAGTTATTTACGTATCCTAGAAATTAGTGCTCTATCTGAGGTGCATGTGGTAAAGATTTTTTCCCATTACATAGGCTCTTTCTTCACATTATTGTTTCCTTTGCTGAGAAGAAGCTTTTTAGTTTGAATCCATCCCATTTATCAATTCTTAATTTTATTTCTTGTGTTTTAGGAGTCTCATTAAGGAACTCAGGTCCTCCCTAAGCCAAAATGATGAAGATTTGGGTCTACTTTTTCTTCTATTAGGTGCAGGGTCTCTGTTCTAGTGCCTTAGTCTTTGATTCACTTTGAGTTGATTTTTATGCAGGGTGAGAGATAGTGGTTTAATTCATTTTGTTACATATGGATTTCCCATTTTCCCAACACAACAACACATTTTCCCAACATTTGTTGAATAGGCTGCCTTTTTTTCCAATGTATGTTTTTCGTGCCTTTGTATGAGATAACCATATTTATGTGGGTTTGTCTCTGTGTCTTCTATTTTGTACATTTCTGCTGCAATCCGGCTGGGCCAAATAACCGGAAGGTGACAAGCAACTTGAAGGTTGAAGAAGGAACTGCTTTCTTACAGAACAGCAGAGGTATATATACTTAACTGATTACACACAGCTTGTCTCAATTAGCATCATCCAGATACAGCAATCAGCCAATAAGGAATCCCCACCATCTTAATGGCTCAGTGATGTTGCCTCACAAACCACTCCTCCTGGCAAACTGCCAGGCACCATCTTGACTTTGTCGCAGCCCCCAACACATTTCTATTTTGGTGCCAATACTATGCTGTTTTTGTTACTATTGCTCTGTAGTAGTTTAAGGTCTGGTATTTTTATGCCTCCTGCTTCACTCTTCTTGCTAAGCACCATTTGTTATATACTCATCCTAGATTCATCTGGTAATTGAGGCATCTTTCTGTATTTGTTAAATGACTTTATCCAAAGGGAAAGCAAATTTCTTATGCTATTATGACAAAACTAGTTTTGAAAGTTGGAGTGAGACTCTTATTGAGATAGGCTTCCTTCAGACCACAAAACTAGGAAAAAAGGGCACCATTTTAAAGACATAGATCCCAGCTCCATGAGAAAGACATTATAGGTACTTAAAGCTGGCAAGAAGACTCTTTGGCTTCTAAACAGATTTACATACATTTCAAAGAGGCAAAGGATTTACATGGTTTTAAAAAAATAAATGTTCTAAGAAAAAGGGAGGGGGAAGAAGTCTCTTTCTTTATTTCAACACAAAAAATTAGCCTCTTATTTATAATTTGTATTTTTCCTTTACCATCCAGATGTTCCTCTTGTTGAAAAGACTGTCCTTTCTCCATGGAGTTGCCTTTGCACCTTTTAAAACCATTTGGATTTGTGTGGATTTTTTCTAGACTCTATTTAGTTTCACTGATCTCTTGTCTATTCCTTTGCTGCTTTTTGGCTGATCCATCACTGTCTTGATTACTCTGTGTAGTGAGTCTTGGAACTGAGTATTGTGAGTTCTCTGATTTTATTCTTATTTCTCAGAACTGTTTTGATTCTTCTAGTACATTTACCTTTCCATATGCACCATTTTCCTCAGGCTAAGGTTTGAATCTCTTTCCCTGATTTCGGGGGATTGCATTATACCCTTAGGGTATAGGATTTGATTCATTCATGCTGTAGAGTAATTCTTTTGTTCCCCAGGGGAAACAGAGTTTGGCAGAATTTGTCAGCCAGCATACTTTCTTTGGCTCCTCTTTCCTCCTTTCTGGGAGACCAAGTTAGGGTTCCTGAAGGAAAAGACTGTAAGAAGGTGGGACACTCCCATAACTATGGCCCTTTGAAGCTTCACAAAATTTTCTGGAGCCTCCAGAAATTTCTCAAAAGTTTTAGTTTATGTGACATGCAGAAGTTTCTGTCCTAAGTAAGAAAATGCTTAGGTTTTGTTTCTCTCTGAAGGCTCCTGCCTCTTACCAGATTGATTGATTGATTTATTGATTTCTTTTTGGTACTGGGGATTCCACTCAGGGGTGCTTTACCACTGAGCTATGTCCCCAAACCTTTTTATTTTTTATTTTAAGAGAGGGTCTCACCAAGTTGCTGAGGGTCTCCCTAAGTTATTGAGGCTGTCCTTGAGCTTGCAATCCTCGGGCCTCAGCCTCCCAAGTCTCTGGGATTATAGGCATGTATCACCTTGCTTGGCCTCCAGATTGATTTCTATACTGCCATCTGCTCTATGGCCCCAGTTCTCTGATGGGTCAAGAAAAGTTGTTTATTTTCAGTTTGCCCAGCCTTTTCCTTGTTGTAAGAGTGAGAGTGATCTTTCCAGCTTTCTATACTTCTAAGCTAACACTGGAAGTCTGACTTGTAAATAATGAGATTGAAACTCTTGGATTTGGGATGTCTTTTGTTTTATTTGAACCTCACTAAGTCCTTTACTCCTATTTTGTTTTTTTCTGGAGTAATTGTTTAGGCCCATGTCTATCTCTTTCAATAGTTTTAATGGGTTGCTTTGATTATTCTGTTTAATGGTTCTCTTTTTCATTGCCTGTTTGTACTAGCATTTTGGCTTGCTCATTGTGGCAAAAGCCTCACTATTTGAGTTCCTTAAGTGGTAACAGTCTCCTGAGAGAAAGGCATCTTTGTTCCTGTGTGCCAGTAGTGTGGCACCAAATTGCCAGGCCCACTTCCAGGTGACTACTTCTGCACTCTGGTCTCTTCATGCCATCCCATGCTCAAGACAAGGAAAACTTGGCTCTGTTTTAGTTCTTCCTCAGATGCTCAGGAGTCAGAGATATATTTGCATGTGGTAACATCAGTCTTTCAGATACATATGCATCACCTGAGAGCTAATGTTCCCAGGAAGTCTGTGTTCAGTTCTTGGTGCCGGAGCAGGTTTGGAGCTTGGGTCCAGGGAGGGTGGTTTAGGTCTTGGAGTGCTGGTCCAGAACCTAGGTCCACAGGAGCTGGCCTGAGACTTGGGGCTGTAGGGACTGATTTGGAACCTGGGCTTGTAGATGCTGACCCAGTGCCAGGGCCTACTGAGCTGCACCTGGATGCTGGGTGCTGTGAAATAGGCTTGGGCCCTAGGTCTGCTGGAGTGTGGGTCTGCAGGGATCAGCTTGGTACTTGGCAGGCCTTGACCTATGTCTATACATGCTGGTCTGCTGCTTGAGGCCAGGATTGCTGACCTGCTGCTGGGGCGGGCCTGAAGCCAGGGGTTGTATGGTTGGTCTGGGTCTGGTATGGTCTGGAGCCTGGGGTTTACCTGGATCTGAGTCCTTGGGCCTGACTTGGATGGAGTCTGGGGCTGCTGGGATGGCCTAGTGTTGGAACAGACCTGAAGTCTTGGGCTGTAGAGACTGGCCTGGTGCTGGGGTAGACTTCCTCCTGGGAGAGCAGGGCCTGATATGGACTTGGGGTCTGTGGTTACTGGTCTGAGTCTGGGGAAAGCCTGAAAGCTGAATCTGTACATGTGGGCCTGGGGTCTGGAGCTGCTGAGGCAAGTATGCTCTTGGGTGTGGCCTGGATCCTGTGGTCACTGGGGCTGACTTGATTGTGGGGTGGGCCTGGAGC
Source organism: Spermophilus citellus (assembly GCF_964194105.1). Lineage (NCBI taxonomy): Eukaryota > Metazoa > Chordata > Mammalia > Rodentia > Sciuridae > Spermophilus > Spermophilus citellus. The sequence continues at coordinate 68,472,810 of NC_138197.1, read as the reverse complement.
TTCTGCTAAGTCTGGAGTGTGAATCTGGGACATGGACTGGCATTAGGCTGGCCTGGAGGCTGGATCTGTAAGTGCTGATGATTAGGGGTAGGGGGCTGGCCTGGCACTGGAGCAGGACTGAATACTATGGCCTTGGAGGCCAGCACAATGCTGGGGAAGTTGGAGCCTGGGGCTGCGGGGGTTGGCCTGGATTCTGGGGTTTTGGGGGCTGTTGTGGTGCTGATGTAGGCCTATAGACTAGGACCTTGGGCATCAGCCTGATAATCAGGGCTGTGGGGATAACTGGGATGGAGTGGGCCCTGAGGCATGGGGTCACCAAGACCAGTTTGGTGCTAGGGCCAGTTTGGTGCCTTGGGCTACTACAGGATAACTGGCAGTGGGGAAGGCCTGGAGGTTCAGTCTGAAGGTATGCTGTGGAATCTGGGCCTTTGGGAGCATTCCTGAAATGTCGTTTATTGGGGTGGATCCAGTGTTGGGGTCTGAGGCAAAGTTTGGTTCTCATTTTTCTTTCCCCATGGGGAGTGTTCTTCTCTTTTTAGTATGTTCTACCTGGGCTTGGGGGAGGGGTGATCTTGGTAATGTGAAACTGTCCTTCCTTTTAAAGAAATTGTAATTAGTAGTAAATGTTAACTGTAGAAAATAATGTGACAATTTTATACTTGCACATAATGTACTTTAATCATATCTATCCTATTACCCTTTCTTACTCCCTGGTGGACTTCCCGTTCCTTTCTACTTTCATGTTGACTCCCCCTCCCTGCAAGATCCCAAAGACGAGAGCCAACATGTGATACTTGTTCTGAGTCTGCCTTATGAAACTGTCCTTCCTATTCTCTTCAGTGCTTCCTTTCTTATTTCTCTGATACACCCAGGTACTCTACACTCTCACCTGGTTTCCTTAGCTCTTGTGAAGGTGTTTTTGTGCTTGGAATGTTGTTCCAATTGGTGTTTTTATTAAGGGACGAGCACTGAAAATCCTATTCTACTCTCTTTCTGACATCACTCTCAGATTTTCCCTTTTTCTTTCTTTTCTTTTTTTTGGGTGGGGGGTTGTGTACCAGGGATTGACCATCAGGGGCACTCGACCATTGAGCCATATCCTCAGCCCTATTTTGTATTTTATTTAGAGACAGGGTCTTAGTGCCTCACTGTTGCTGAGGCTGGCTTTGAACTCGTAATTCTCCTGTCTCAGCCTCCTGAGCTACTGGGATTACAGGCATCCACACTGCGTCTGGCCTACTTTTCTTTCTTTTTCTTTTTTAATCATAATTTTTTTGTTGGTTCTTTTTAGTTATATATGAGAGTAGAATCCATTTTGACATAATTATAAAAGCATGGAATATTCTAATGTTCTAATTCAGTCTCTAGTACCTCTCCTTCTCTGACTTCTGCTTGTCTTAATTTAATTTTGTTGGCCTTGTCAGTTGGATCCATTTATTCATTGTTATTTTATTTTTCAATATACTGTCAGCAATATGAATAGTTAAGACAATGTATTTTATGTTCGATTACTTTGTTTCTATTATATGTTTTGATATGTAGTGTTTCATTACTTTTATTTCTGGTTAGCTTTCATCTCCAGCTTTGTGGTTTCTTTGATCTAAGTGTGCGTGTGTGTATGTGTATATATATACATATATACACACACACACACACACACACATACACACACAAACACATACACACACATATAAATATAAATATTTACTTATTTATATTTATTGAGGTGCTGGGGATTGAACCCAAGGCCTCATTCATGGTGGGCAAGTGCTCTACCATTAAGCTACATTCCCAACTTTATCTAAATATTTTTTATTAGAATGTTCAAGAAATTGCAAATGGTTTTGCTTCTTTTGGTTGCTATTTATTCAATATGCATCTAAATATCTATATCTATATATATATACACACATATGTTATTTTATCACATTATAAAGAGAATTTAATTTGTCACATTTTTATTTTTTAGAATTCTATGGAGTTTTTTATTTGATAATGTTTTGTAAATTTATCAAGGGATATGGATTTACACAGTTGTATGTATTGTTATTAGAACACTATTATTGTGTTGTCCACTTTTTTTGCCATTGCTTTTGTCTTGTCTATTTAATTGGTAAAAACTGCAAAAGATGTTTAATATCTTTCATAATTATTGTTAACTTGTTCATTTCCCTTGTTGTCTTCTTTTCTTTCTTTCTTTCTTTCTTTCTTTTATTTGGTACCAGGGATTGAACTCAGTGGTGCTTAACCACTGAACCACATCTCTAGCCCTTTATATATATATATATATATATATATATATATATATATATATATATATATATATATATATTTAGAGACAGGGCCTTGATAAGTTGCTGAAGCTGGCTTTGAACTCACCATCCTCCTGCCTCAGGCTCCTGAACCGCTGGAATTACAGGCATATGTCATTGCACCCAACTCCCTTGTTGTTTTCAATGGTATTTTATGCTGTGATGTAAGCAGTAAAGGTTCTTGGTTATTATATCTTCTTTGGCTTGTAGACATCATTGTGAATTATTGATTTCAAAATTTGAAATTGTTATTAGTTCAACCAGCAGATATTTGTTGAGCATATACTGCATGTATGCTAGACCCTTTACCTATTTTTTTCCTTTAAATTCATTTCTGACAAGTGCTTTCTGTTTGAATGCATTTTCAGTTTAGATCTTAGTACAATTAAAAAAAAAAAAACCTTTCAGCCGGGCACGGTGGCACACACTTGTAATCCCAGTGGCTCAGGAGACTGAGACAGGAGAATCACGAGTTCAAAGCCAGCCTCAGCAATAAACGAGGCACTAAACAACTCAGTGAGACCCAATCTCTAGATAAAATACAAAAAATATTACTGGGGATGTGGGTCATTGGTCCAGTGCCTCTGAGTTCAACCCCTGGCAACTCCTTTCTCAAAAGCCTTTATGAACCATTTTGTATATAGCAGGGGAACTAATCTTAAAGTATTTTCCTTTTAACTGGTGTGTTTGTGTTTCTACTATTACTATAATATGCTTATTGCCTTTTCTGCAATGTTATTTTTTATTATAAAGCAATTTATTTGTGAACAGTGTTTGAGACTACATCTTTCACAAATTTAATTTTACATAAGTGGATACTTTCTTAAAACTTAAACTTTAAACTGCTAGACATTTATTTCTCTAGAACAGAAGGGCTGATATACATTGTTTTTCGGAGGTGAAGTGCTATTTCATAGAACTGGTTTCTTTTTTGTTTGTTTTCAAGTTTTAGAGAACTAAATCTGTACTTGTTAAAATAAAAAGGTAGGAAAGATGATCTTTACAAATAATTTTGGTCAAGTATATGATCAAAGAAAGAACAATGCTTTTTGTCTGACATATTGTACTATATTGTATTGTTCAATAAGAAAGATCTTCTGTCATTTGCTAAAAATGAGGGGTGGGGAATAGATAGTTGGGAATTTCCTAATGGATAACAGAGCCATTTTCTTGGACAAACCACAGGCAGGGGTGGCTGTGCTGTAACCCATAGTGTTCCACAGACTGGAGCTGTTCAGCCAGGAGCCACTGTAGCCCCAAGGCAAGCTCCCTGGGGTCCTGAGTTCCTCTTCCTCTATCCCCAGCTCTTCAACTACTGTGGACATGGCTGCATTCACAACATTCTTTGCCTGAGGAATAATCTTTTTCTTTTATTATTTGCCACATTGAATAAAAAAAAAACCAGCTTGTCCAGGTCAGCTAAATTGGACTTGCCTTTGCCCCTTTCTTATTTGGACCTGCGCCTCTGAACTTCTGTATGTCTACTTTTACTCCATCACGAAGTGCTTGACAAGGCTTCCACTGGTCTCTGAGAGGAGTGCACACTTGAGATCTCTTCCTTTTTTGTAGAGTTCCACTGTATGATTTTTGTCACTTGCTGTGAGGACAGAGACCTGGGTTCTTACTTCTAAGGTACTGGACGTTTCAGTTGTAGAATTTCTAGTATTATTGCTTGAGTTTGAAGTCACTTTCATTTTTTCTTTCATTATCTGGTTTTTCATTGGAATCCATACATTCTGCAGCTTTATCAAATCCTGCTGGGTATCCCATGGCCTATAATGCCTTCACTGCTATCTGAAGTGTGGCTGTTTTATTAAATGGTCCTGAGGCTTCATATGTTGAGCCATCTACACCTACAGACATTGTGAAGACTGGGGCATGGACAGGGGCAGACTGAGACAGGAGCTTATGCTGAAGGCCAGGTCTGATCTGACTTAGCCTCGTGAGTACATTCATAAGATCTACTGCTTTACTATCTAGGATTTTCCTTAAAATTTGTTTCATCTTTTTATGGAGATCATTTTTTGGGGATTGGGGTAGGTACTGGGGCTTGAACTCAGAGGCATTTAACCACAGAGCCACATCTCCAGCCCTATTTTGTATTTTTTTAAAATTTATTTTTTATTCTTATTTGTTATATATGACAGCACAATGCATTACAATTCATGTTACACATTAGAGCACAATTTTTCATATCTCTGGTTGTATATAAAGTCTACCACGCGGCCTGCGCAGTGGTTTCATTAATGAGGTTCTAGGCATAAAGTTAGTTAGAAGAGATCGAAATAAAACACACAGACCAGTTACCTTATTTATATTGCTAGGTCCAAGATGGCTCACCTCTCTGGTTCCCACCTCTAGCTGCCCAGCAGGGCAGCGAGGATTACTCAGGGCTAGCAGGAGAGAGAGAGAGCGAACATGCCTGGGAGTAGCCCTTTTTGGGGAACAAGAGATTCAGGGGAGAATTCCATCCAATGAAGGTTGAGGGGGGGCTGCACTCCAAGGTCAGGGTCAGTGATTGGGTCCCCGGGGTCAGTGGTCAGGCACACCCCCACACGGATGGGCTCTCTCATCAGGAAAGGGTCGGGAAAGCTTCGACAGAGCCAAAGCGCCTCAGGCCCTTAACGGGAGTCACCCAATCACATGTTAGAATGGCTTCCCACATATCCCCCCTTTCTTTTCTTAACAATGAGGCCACGGTTCACTCTCTGGAGTTCCTGGACTCTTGATTGGAAGAATCGCCATCCTATAGTTACAATACAAAAGAGAATTAACAGCAAAGAGAATAATCCAATAATGTACCAAGCGGAGTGTTTAAGAATATTTCCAGGGTTGAATCCATTTAACTCCTTCAATATTTGGTTAGCCAAAGAAGAAGGATCTGAAAAATCAGCTCTATTATTTTGAATGTCTTGGATATGGTGATGAAGTTCCAGAATATCCAAGCTATTATTACTATTTTTGCCAAATACCTAATAAATGGTTTTTAACCTTCTCCCAATCCCAGAGAGAAGCATTGTACTTGGCAGCTGTAACACATACATACTTATAATTAGCATGGCATTTAAGCCTTTCCTTAAATTTTAAGGCTGAAAGTTCATTACCTATGTCTATAACAGTTGCCTCTAAGGCGTTTAATTTAGTTTCAATCCTTTTATCAATATTTACTTGATTACGCAGAGCCTTGGAAGTATTTTGAGCTAAATTATTAAGAAATTTTGCATGCTGAATATTCTGAGACAATGTCAGAGATGCAGAGACAGTTGAGGCAATAAAAGAGACCAGTGCTAAAACACCAACAATTATGACTCCAATAGCACGTTTAGGTCTTGTTAGCTGGGCATGAATTTGCTGCAAGACTTGTAAACCAGCATCAGCATACCATGGCTCTGAAATATTAGCAGGTAATAAAACAAAAGAGGGCTGATGAAGTATCAGCACTCCTTTTCCTCCATTATACCTAGTAATACAATTAGTTAGGTTGCACTTATTACAAGTAACAACATATCTGTCATCTATCCACTCAACTTTTATATTTCCAATAATTAAAACATAAGGAGATTGGACACAGGCTCTTAAGCCATAGCAAGATCCCTCTTGCCGACAAATTTTGGTAAAGGTTTATCTGTAAAATGTAAATACTCCGAGGCAGCAATTAAACACCAAATATCTCTTTGAACACCTCCTTCACTATAAGTCAAAATATTACTAACAAATCCTGCAGGTGTCATAGCAAAATTTCTTCATAATTGTCTCTTATGAATTTTTGGAGACCAGTCTAAAATATACCCACTAGCTTTAGACACCTTATGTTGCACAGGAAAGGTATTTACACAATCCATCCATTTAGGAAAGGTGCCAATTTCAATTGTAGAACTATTTGGACAGTGGGGTATCTGTGGAGGTTTTGCAGAAATGACTGGCTTGTTATGGGAAAGTCCCATCTTAATTACTAATCTAGTATTAGGTTTTAAGTCCCCATAAATAGAATTATTTGTCAGTCTAGGTTTACCGATCGCTGTCTTTTCTTCAAATGATACTTTCAGACAGCCAGCATGTTTATCATGTGACCAACACAAAGGTAATTGGGCACTGTAGCCAGAATAATTAAATCTAGTCACATGATTGGGAGTAATATGAGTATCTGTAAATCCTCCCATCATGAATGAGTCATTAGTAAATACTGGAATATATTCTCCAGTCCACACAGCTGGGTGTACCAGGGGTGGATCTGGGAAATAGGTCCAATAAGTGTCTACTTGTTTCCCTTTTACCTGACAGCCCAGTAGGGCAATTACTGTTGCTACCATCATCACTGGGGTCCTGCTCCTTCCCAGGTGTCGAAGTATTCGGGGTTGTTAGCCTGGGTTGTTAGCCTCTTCACATCTTTCCATGAAGTCAGCTTTTCGGCTGGTTCAATCTGGTCTTTTTTCATCTTTTTCCGATATCTCCTCCTTCTGGGTAGTGGCTCCTCCGGGTCGATCCTCAGTCGCTTGAATCTGGGTTCTATCTCCTCCATGTCTGATAGCACGTTCAGGCACCCAAATAGGATGGAAAGCACCTTCTGGGAAGATACAAGCATGGCCTTTTCCCCACATTATTACTGGGTCTGGACCCTTCCACTGACCAGTCTGTAAATCTTTCCACAGAACTCTGCCTAAGGGGCCTGTTACTGAGGGAGACATTTGCCTCTCAGCAGCAGTGTGACCTTCTGCATCACAGTTTAAAAAATTTAAAACAAACAAGGCATGATTAAGGCTATTTTGGGGAGTCACAATCCTATTCCCCCCTTTTTAATTTTTGTAATTGAAGCTTAATAGATAAATGAGCTCGTTCCACAATGGCTTGACCTTGGGGGTTATAAGGAATTCCTGTTTTATTTATGATTAATTTTAAACTCTTGGCAAAATTGTTGAAAAGAAGAGCTTACATAAGCTGGAGCATTATCTGTTTTAATCTGCATAGGGCACCCTAAAACGGAAAAAGCTGCTAAGCAATGAGAAATTACATGTTGAGTATTTTCCTTAGTACGTGCTGTGGCAAAAATAAATCTAGAATAAATGTCCACTATAACATGCACATAACATTGCTTACCAAATTGAGGAATATGAGTTACATCCATTTGCCATATTTGATTTGGTTTTAATCCACGGGGATTTACCTCTGATGGCAGAGATGGAGTGTGAATAACACACTTAGGGCATTGGCTTACAATCTGACGAGCTTGTTCTCTGGTAATATTAAACTTTTTACATAAGCTAGAAGCATTTTGATGATGCAAGGAATGGGAAGCTAGGGCATAGTCATACGAAGACATCTGTTGACAAAAAACTACTAACTTATCAATTTTGTCATTACCTGAAACTAGAGGTCCAGGAAGATTAGTATGGGCACATATGTGTCCTATGAAACATGGGTACTTTCGCATTAGCACTGTCTTTTGTAAATTATGAAATAATTCAAATAACTCCTGTGATGAAGTAAACCCAATAACTGAGGTTTCGATATTTTTGGTAACTCCGACTGCATATAAGCTGTCAGAATAGATATTAATAGGCTCTTTGAAAAGTAATCTAAGGCACAAATCAGAGCTTGAAGCTCTGCTCTTTGGGCAGAAGTATAAGAAGTTTGTATTACCTCTGTGTGAACACGGCTGAAGAAACCTGCCTTACCAGAGTTGGAAGCATCCGTGAACACCGATAAAGCTTCCTCTATTGGATGAGAACGTACAATTTTTGGAAAAATAAGTGACGTTAATGATGCGAATTGTACAATCTTATCACGAGGATAATGGCTATCTATCTGCCCAGGAAAATCTGCAAAAGCTATCTGCCATGAGCTAGAAGTTTGAAAAAGCCAATTAGTCTGTTGAACAGAAAATGGAATAATTATGATATCAGGCTCAGATCCAATTAATTGTAAAATCTAGTTCTACCTTTAATTACTAATTGAGCTATAGAATCATGAAAATGAATTAATGTTTTTTGAGGGGAGTGGGATAAATAAATCCACTCAATAACTCCTAATCTTTGCCATATGGCTCCTGTTGGGGTATGCTCAGTTGGAAATATTAATAAATACACTATTTCTTTAGGATCTATTCTAGTAAGCTGTGCATTTTTAATTGCAATTTCAACTTTTCTTAAGGCTGTCTTAGCTTCCAAGGTTAGTTGACGTGGAGAGATTGGAGAAGGATTTCCTTGTAATATCTGAAATAAAGGACTTAACTCAGAAGTAGTTAGTTTTAAGGATGGTCTTAGCCAGTTAATATCTCCTAATAGTTTTTGAAAATCATTAAGGGTACGTTACATACCTTAACTCTTATCTGAAGATTTTGAGGACGGACTGTACGTCCTTGAATTATCTGACCCAGATATTGAAAAGGAGACACTTTTTGAATTTTTTGAGGAACTATACATAAACCCATTGCTGTAAGTGAAGTCTCTAACTGAGTAAAAATTTCTGAAAGTACCTCTGGATTAGCATGAGCCAATAATATATCATCCATAAAATGGATAATATATGCATCAGGAAAACTATTTCTAATGGGATTTATCGCCTGGTCAACATATTTTTGGCACAGTGTAGGACTATTACACATTCCCTGAGGAAGTACCTTCCAGCAATATCTTTTAACAGGTTCCTTAAAATTAATTGCTGGGACAGTGAAAGCAAATCTTTCACAATCTTCAGGATGTAACCTTATAGAGAAAAAACAGTCTTTTAAATCTATTACCATCAAGCTATAATCTAAAGGAATGGCTGTGGGGGAGGGAAGTCCTGGCTGTAATGATCCCATAGGCTGAATTGCATGATTTATTGCCCTTAAATCCTGTAGTAATCTCCAACTTCCTGACTTTTTCTTAATAACAAAAATAGGTGTGTTCCAAGGACTAAGCGTTGGTTCAATATGACCAGCCTGAAGTTGTTCCTCAACTAATCTATGAATTATTTTAAGCTTTTCCCCTGAGATGGGCCACTGAGCAATTCATATAGGCTCCTCTGTGAGCCACGTGATTTTTTCAGCTGTCTTAGGGATCGGGGAAGTACTCAGGGCCCCTAGTAAAAATTTTGGTTTGGAGCATTTACTAATCTTTGTCGTGGAGACTGGCTTGTAAACAGGTACTCTTCCTGAAGGGTCTCCTTATCATCTCCAGGAAAATACCTCTGATTAACTTCCTCAACTGACCTTATAGAGTTTGGAGTAACTAATAACAATCCCATTTTGGTTAAAATATCTCTTCCCCATAGGTTAGCTGGTAAAGACTCTAACACATAAGGCTTAAATACTCCACTGTTCCCATCGGAATCTTCCCAATGGAGATAGTTGGCACTTTGAGCAGGCTGTGAAACCTGTCCTATTCCCTCTAGGTTAGCTGGTGCTACATGCAAAGGCCAGTTCCTAGGCCAAAACCTACTGGACAATACCGAGATATTAGCCCCTGTGTCTATTATTTCTAGGAAATTTTTATTATTAATTTTAAGTTTTAAGAAAGGGCGTTCTTGCCGTACTAACTGGGACCAGTATACTCTGTCCGGCGGTTTAGAAACTGAATCTACCGGCAGGTGCCTTTCTGAGACACAAGGCAATAATATTAATTGAGCAAAAATATCCTTTGGGGTGAGCCTTAGGGCATAATTGGATTTTACAGTAACATATAACTGTCCTTTAAATTCTGAATCTATCACACCAGGTATTACCTCAATGGCTCCCTTTAATTCATTACGTTCCAAAATCAAACCTACAGTATAATCAGGAAGCGGCCCGAAAATCCCAGTAGGAATTTGTTCTGGCCCCGTTTCAGGATTTAATTCAACTGTCTTTGAAGGTCCTAAGAAAACTGTCTGCGATCTCTGTCCCGGTAAAAATCCCGGGCTGTCCCGGTCGGCGCCAGTGACGTCACACTGTGCGACCTCTCCTCGAATTCCCCGTATTGTTGTTCGGCTCCCGCTAGGAGGAGATGATGGCGGCGAGAAGGCGGGCTGATCCGCGCCATCTGAATCCTCCGTATGGGGCTGCGAGTTTAAGTTCACATTTCTAACCTTTGGCTTGGCCCCTAGTGCCTTTGTTTTTAAATGGCTTAAGGGAAAGGGAATTAACTTAGCCTCAGGCTGATTTTCCATTTGAATAGACTTAACAGCTCTTTGAATGCCTTTTAAAAGGTCCTCAGGGGGCCACGAACTCTGGCCCATATATTCAAAAAGACAAACTTCTAGGGCCGTCCAAGTTTTCTGTATATTTTCTATGCCTCCAGGTAGTTCATTAGAAAGAGAGACTCTCTGTAACTTTCTTCCTAATTTCTCCCAAGTAAGTAAATTTGGAGACTCTTGGTCACAAAACCAAGGACAATATTCACCTACAATCTTTAAAAATTGTAATAACTGAGTTTTCTTTATCTGTTTTCCTTTCTGATTAATTATACTGTCTAAAATAGTCAGATACATTTCCTTATCCGTAGAAGTTGAATTTTCCATTTTAAGTAATTTAACGTCTCTTTCCTTCAATATCTCCAGGTACTTTTGTGACCCAATTGTCACCTCTTCCTTTACCTTTATTTTTATTCCTTATCTTCCTTTATCTTTATTATTTTCCTTATCTTTATAGCGCGCTCCCACTCAATCTAACTAATCTAGAATGCCCCCCTCGTGGGTGCCAATTCTACCACGCGGCCTGCGCAGTGGTTTCATTAATGAGGTTCTAGGCATAAAGTTAGTTAGAAGAGATCGAAATAAAACACACAGACCAGTTACCTTATTTATATTGCTAGGTCCAAGACGGCTCCCCTCTCTGGTTCCCTCCTCTAACCGCCCAGCAGGGCAGCGAGGATTACTCAGGGCTAGCAGGAGAGAGAGAGAGCGAACACGCCTGGGAGTAGCCCTTTATTGGGGAACAAGAGATTCAGGGGAGAATTCCATCCAATGAAGGTTGAGGGGGGGCTGCACACCAAGGTCAGGGTCAGTGATTGGGTCCCCGGGGTCAGTGGTCAGGCACACCCCCACACGGATGGGCTCTCTCATCAGGAAAGGGTTGGGAAAGCTTCGACAGAGCCAAAGCGCCTCAGGCCCTTAATGGGAGTCACCCAATCATGTGTTAGAATGGTTTCCCACAATAAAGTATATTCATACCATTGGTGTCTTCATACATGTACTTAGGATAATGATATCCACCTCATTCCACCATCTTTTTTACCCTCATTCCCCCTCCCTTCACCTCCTACCCTTTTGCCTTATCTAGAGTTCATCTAATCCTCCCATGCTCCTCCTCCCAACCCCACTATGAATCAACCTCCTTATATCAGAGAAAACATTTGGCATTTGGTTTTCTGGGAATGGCTAACTTCACTTAGCATTATATTCTCCAACTCCATCCATTTACTTGCAAATGCCATGATTTTATTCTCTTTTCTTGCTGAGTAATATTCCATTTGTGTGTGTGTGTGTGTGTATATATATATATATATATATATATATATATATATATATATATATCTCACATTTTCTTTATCTATTCTTCTACTGATGGGCATCTAGGTTGATTCCACAGTTTAGCTATTGTGAATCATGCTGCTAGAAACATTGATGTGGCTGTGTCCCTGTAGTATGCTGCCAGAGCAATTAGACAGATGAAAGAAATTAAATGGATACAAATCAGAAATGAAGAACTCAAATTAGTACTATTTGCTGATGATATGATTGTATACCTAGAAGACCCAAAAAATTCCACCAGAAAATTTCTAAAACTAGTGAATAAATTCAGAAAACTAGCAGGATATGAAATCAACACCCTAAATCAAAGGCATTTCTGTATATCAGTGACAAATCCTCTGAAAGGGAAATGAGGAAAACTACCCCATTCACAATAACCTCAAAAACAAAACAAAACAAAACAAAACCCTTGGGAATCAACAAAAGATGTAAAAGTCCTCTAAAACAAAAACTACAGAATGCTAAAGAAAGAAATTAAAGAAGACCTTAGAAGATGGAAAGATCTCCCTTGTTTTTGGATAGGCAGAATTAATATTGTCAAAATGGCCATACTACCAAAAGCGTTATACAGATTTAATCCAACTCCAATCAAAATCCCAATGACGTTCCTCATAGAAATAGAAAAAAGCAATCATGAAATTCATCTGGAAAAATAAGAGACCCAGAATAGCTAAAGCAATCCTTAGCAAGAAGAGTGAACCAGGTGGCATCACTATACCAGCTCTTAAACTATATTACACAGCAATAGTAACAAAACAGCATAGTATTGGCATCAAAATGGACTGGTAGACCAATGGTACAGAATAGAGGACACAGAGACTAATCCACATAATTACAGTTATCCTATTTTGTATTTTATTTAGAGACAGCGTCTCATTGAGTTGTTTAGTGCCTCTCAGTTGCTGAGGCTCTGGCTTTGAATTTGTGATCCTCCTGCCTCAGCCTACTGGGATTACAGACATGTGCCACCATGCCCAGAATTTATCATCCTTAAAGATAAAGAGCCCAGTAAATCTCCAAATGGTTTCTTTAGAGCTGAAGACTTAGTACCTTCTATTAGTAATCGACCAGGAATACTCTGAAAAGGCTTATCTCCAGCAATTTATAAATCTAGCCAAAGGCTGATAATCTGAGCACAAGCTGTGCACTGTGGGTATGTCTTCTTTTTGTTGGATGGTTATACAGCTCAGAGCATCTTCTGAGTCTCTCTCACAAGAATCATGAAGACCAGGACCCCCAGGAAGTAGATGCCAAACACTCTATTACTGGTCTCAGGACCTCCCTGTGGTAGAAGTTTAGGGACATCAAGATGGTGGAGGCAGAGTACAAGAAAAATGCTGGCTGGAGTACAAGACAGATGAGTCATTATGTCCCTATTTATGATAAGTCCCATTACCATGACAACTCTGCCACTGAGGGCTTATCGCCCATGGCTGTTATGCCACAGGCTCTGTATTCTAATTAGGTGAAAATAAGGTAACCAGTGGAAAGGAATGGGTCAAGGTCTTCGATCAGGTCCATGTGGGGAGGGGACCTAGGCACAGCTTAGCATACAAGATAAGGCTCACTCAGACATGTGGACCTTGAGCCACTCTCTTGCTTAGTTCACTCCTCTCTATTTTATGGAGTGTGACTTTCACTTTCACTTCCCATACATCTCTGCTCTGCCTGTTACTTCTGCATGATTTGCTCAATTCTTTGTTCAGGATGGCAATATCCTGGATCTCAACTGGAGATCCCACCAGTATCATGCCCAACACTCAAAAGCCTGTTACAAATACCTGTTGACTTTCTACATGTAAGTTCTAGGGGCCATCATTTTAATGGTGCCCATGTGGGGACTTTGTTATAAACCATGCTGGATATGGAGGAAAATTACACATGCTTTTAATCCATGTGTCCTTGTCTGAAACCATTTGGCACGTGGAAAAAACATGAAGCCTTTAAGGCATTTCTCTCCAGTAAGTCCATAGGATCTTCATCCCAGCATTTTCTCCATGCTACTTTCCTAATTCATCCCTAAGTAGATGGGAGGAAATTATCACTTCCAAAGCCCAGGCTCTTTTGTGTTCTGAACTGTAATAGCTACCTCATTTATATATTGTCCCATATGATATTTCTTTTCGGTGAGTTTCTGAATCTGAGTAGAAAGGTTATCTTTGTATTTAACAGGGTCTCTGTGGGTTTGGCTTTACACATTAACACCAGCTCAAGTCCATATCATCTTTAATCAGTAAGCTTTTGCAACCAGCCAATCCTCATCACACCCCACAATGTCTGGCCACCTTGGAATAGTTTTCTTCGGCTTATCTTTCATCACTTTTGTCTCACCTGTTTTTGTGTCTTTATTTGTTTCATCCAGGCAATCTGAGACATGTTAAAGAGCTCATTCAACAGTGGACACTGTTTTTGAACAGCCTCAAGTTCCTCTAGAGATGGAGAGATTGTTGAGTGTTGCATTATAACATGGGATCATTTTTGTCAAAAGATTGAATAGATCTCATAGTTTTCTCTAGTACTTTTACTTATTTCCCTGCTTTTTATTTTCTTTCTTGTTGCTTTCATTAGCCACTATTTTGTGTGACAGTACTTTTTCATAAGCCTGAGTCCCCTAACAGCTCAGGATCAAATACCTTAAAGGTATTTGAAGACTTGTTCTCTGGAATACACCCACTCAGGTCCGGCTCCTGCTCCCCTGTCGACACCATCTGGTGCCCAGGTGCTTCTGGCTAGCAGCCCAGCAGTGGTGACTACTATCCTGGTTGATGTCATAATTTTTAAACTTTATTTTTACTACTTTTGTGCTTTCTTGGTGCTATTTTTTGTTTCTTATCTTTTGTTTGTGGCAAAAGTGCCATGCTGTCCTTATACTTTTGAAGAGCATTAGATGACAATACACAATATATACTAAGGAAAAAAAGATGGAACCTAAAATTCTATACTTTGGCAAGTTTTCATTCATATGTAGAGTAAAAATATATATTCTTGGATATGCAAGGTCTAGGAATATGTTATAATGATCACCCCCCACTTTAAATAAGTACTTATTAAAAAATAAAATCAGAATAAAGAACTCATTAATAATGGTGAGTACACTCAAATGGTGGCTCTTAGCTTTACATGTAGCATTTCATTTAATCCTCACAATAGCCATATGATGTAGGTGCTATTATTGTCCCTTTACATATAGGAAATTGAGGCACAGAGGAGTTAAGTACTTTACTGAGGCTATGAACTTACATGACCAAGGTTAAGAGCCAAGGCAACTGGTCTTCTATGACAAGGCATCTAACCTTTGTGCTCTACTGTGGAAAAGAGGAAGTAAAAATAGAGGAATGTGGGAGTTCTGTGTTTGGAATTGGGGTCTAACTTTGTGATTGTGACATGCTTGGCAACTAGGAAGTTTCTGTGCAAAGACACAGAATTCTTGGCTGCTAGAAGTTTCTGTGCAAGACATGGAATACCTGGCTACAGGGAAACCCCTGTGCAAAAGCATGGGATGCCTGGCTGCTATAGCAATGTTCTTCATGAATTACCCTATTTCCCAGGCTTGGAATGCCCTGCAGTTTCCCCTTGAAGCTATTAGGATAACTATGCAGGTACACGATCTAGTTTCCATGGTGATATCCTTAGAGAAAAGGGGCTCTGTGTTTGTATTAACCTGGAACCTACCTCAGTTAGCTAGCACTCAGGGTTAAAGGAATAATAGTTAGAATGTAGTCATAGTAACGGGTAATATGTAACCTTTTTTTGGGTTAATAAACACGGCACAGAGAGGAGCAGCCACCTTTGTCTGCCTGCTTCTACACTGTGTGTGTGTGTGTGTGTGTGTGTGTGTGTGTGTGTGTGTGTGTCTGTCCTTTCTCTGCCTCTTCACAGGTTTTCTCCACAGGTATTCTTAACGGGAATGTTCATGAGATTCTGGGTTCAATCCCCTGCACCGAAAGAATAAAAAAATAAAAAATAAAAATGTGCTGTGAAAGAGATTTCAGTGAATATTAAATAAATTTAAACATAGAATAAGGCCTAAAAGCTATAAAAACTATGATTAGACTCAGAATTTAATTGATTCAATCATTACATAGTAAACTAGATGTGATGGGGCACACCTGTAATGCCAGCTAGCCGACTGAGGCATGAGACTCACAAGTTCAACTACAGCCTGGGAAACTTAGAGAAAGCCTATCTCAAAATAAAAGATAGAAAGGGCTGGGAATATAGGTCAGTGGTTAAGCATTCCTGACAATCCCTCGTACTGAAAAACAAGTTACATAATATAGAAATAATGATTTTTTAAAGATATCTAGGGGGAAAAATTAAAGAATGTAGAACAAAATTGAAGAATGCAAGTGACAGAGGGAAGAGGGAAATTATCAAAATGAAATAAATTTGTAGTCTTTCATAAGAAGTGTAAACATATTTTGTTTTAAAACTTGAAATCCATAAATACAGATTTACCACTATTGCTTACAAGGACAAAGAAGAAATAAAATCGTCTAACAGTTGTAGGAGACAATACATTTGGAAAAAAAAATCAAAGCAGTTGATCAAGACGACAAAACAATATGGGTGAAAAATAAGACATAAATGATCAATTCAGGAGGTGCAACTTAGGAAGAAAGTGGTATAAAAGAGAAGAACAAAGAAAAAACAGACCATAGATCTACAGTATACACTTAATATAATTTTGTGTATTTCATTTTCCATCACCGGCTAGGAAGAGTGGTACAGGGCTCCCTTCAAGTTAGTGGTCAAAAATCTACCTCAGGTTCAAGCACTTGGCAATACAAAATCATTTCCCACCATTCTGTGTTCTTGTTCATGACCCAAAATAATGAAGACATTTCCTCAATGTCCTTTTCACAGCTGCCTTCACCTCCTGGTTCTTCAGGCTGTAGATGAGGGGATTCAGCATGGGTGTGACTGCGCTATACTGCAAGGAGGCGAGCAAATCTAGGGATGAACCAGAGGTTGGCATAAGATAGCGAACCAAACCTGACCCAAAGAACAGGATCACTGCAATAAGGTGAGAGGAGCAGGTGTTAAATGCCTTGCTTCTGCCTGTGGTGGAACTCATGCTCAGGATAGTGGACACAATGCGGGTGTAAGAGAAGAAGATAGGGAGAAAGGTCCCAAGCCCATGCAGCAAGGTGGAGCAGATCAAGATGTCGATATTGATGGAAATATCAGAGCAAGACAAGGGGAAGAGAGAGGGAAGCTCACAGGTGTAGTGGTGTATGGTTTGGGCGTCACAGAAGTCCAGGTTCACAGCCAAGAGCACAATGACTACTGAACTGAGAGAGGCCAGGCCCCATGAGACCAGCACCAGCTTCACACAGAGCTCATTGCTCATTTTCTGGCCATAAAGCAGTGGGTGGCAGATGGCGGCATACCGGTCATAAGCCATCATTGAAAGAAGAAAGGCTTCAGTTCCTGCAGTGATAAACACAAAAAAGACCTGAGTCAGGCAGCCCTCTACTGAGATGGTTTTCTTCTCAGACAGGAGGTCTTTCAGCAACTTGGGCACAGTGACAGAAGAGAAGCACAGATCCAGGAATGACAGGTTGCTCAAGAAGAAGTACATGGGTGTGTGGAGGTGGGAGTCAGCCCCGATCACCAGCAGCATTGTCAAGTTGCCCATCATGGTCAGGATGTAAATCCCCAGGAATAGCACGAAAAGCAGAGCCTCAGTTTGGGGGTTGTCAGACAGCCCAGTGAGGATAAACCCAGTGATGGTGCTGTGGTTCCTCAAGGCCATTTGTGGATGATATTTCCTTGGAATAAAACAGAAAGAGGAGTGAGATCTCCTATAATTGTCCCTCTCTCCTTCAGGGTATCACTCCTTCTTCTCATACATCCCTTTCTGCTTTGCCTTCTCTCTGGGCTCAGATATCTCAGAGCTACCCTTACTTGAATGTCAGTGAGAGTTTTTATTCTGCTTCATTATCAGTGATGTTGGGTCACAGTCTTCACATGTTTCAGAGAATCCTATTCCTTCTCCACTGGGTTCTCCTGGAAAAATGAGTATCTCTGGCTTACTTATACCTTCACGATATTTAGCTTTTTTTTGGCATTCTTTCTATAGTTCAGAAATCCTGCAAATTCTAGAGCGTATCTATAATGGTCTTCCACATCTTCTCTTCTCAAATTTTCAATCCTTATTTTTTGTTAAAAATTATCCAATGACTCCTTAACCAGGCCTGACTCCTTCAGGCACCGTGGGCACATTGCCTGGGGCTCCAATTCTTCTATGGCTGATGGAAATGTCTTTATTTCTTTTAAGACCACAAAGGGAAAACTGAATATAATCAGAATGTATTTATCTTTTTAACTATGCAGTCATAACAGGTAAATTTTAATTTTTTAGTGGAAAGAGGGCCCACAAAGGTAAAAGTGCTGATGCTCCAAGGTAATTCTGTGAGAACTGTCAGGAAATTCTTATCTTTGGGAGAAGATTTATCCTGATATTTCCTGTGAGAAGTCTGATATTCAGGGATATTTTGTAATGTTATGTTGACATGTAGAGGAACCATAAAAAGTTTATGGTTTTTCTTTTCTAAGTATCATTTCAGTGTTAGGCTTGGTCCACGATAACATTTTTCTTACTTTGACATTTGGAGCTCTTCCTCATTCGCTCTTAACTTTTCAGTCATTTTGGTTGCCTTTGATACCAGAAAGTCTGTTTCTGTGTCTGTTCTCACATTTTCCTCTACTTTGAATACTTTCCTCTTAATTTCACTAATCCAAACCTTCATGGGCTTTCCAATGTCACCTCTAAACCTGCTTTTTCAAATAGCTCTTCTCACAGCTCCCTTCTCTAGCCCACAGCTTCTCTTGCCCCATTATATAGCCTGAATTCTGCTTCTTTTCTCATGTTGAACATGTACCCCAGTTTTTTCCCATTCTAGAATGTCAGCCCCTTGAGAACATGGACCCTAACTAAACAACAACAATCATAAATCAGGACTTTTTTTTTTTGTTCTGTCCCTATTCATTCTGTGTTTCGGATTATTCTGGAATTGTCTCTATAGCATGTCACATGTGCTGCAGACAAGAACTCTTGACCACTTCAGGCACAATCACATCCTTTTACTCCAGTGCCCCAATAGCACTAGTGCCCAGCAAAAGTATTGCTGATCTTTTTTAAAAAGATCTTTTTAATTTTTAATTTGTTTTTCTTTGAGTTATACAAGACAGTACAGTATATCTATGTTCACTGTGGTGTATTCAGTATTGCTGATCTTGTTGTCCATCAAAGTTGCCATGCTGGCTATCCATGTTGCATAAGGGCCACTACTACTGAATTCAAGGATGCTTTTATCAGTACAGAATGTGTCCTTTCATTCATGCAGTAGCAGTGTCCTCTGATGCTCTCATTTTTTTTCTTTTTGTAGAATCTATAAACACTTGCTGTTACTTCTGGTTCCATTGTGGATGCGTTATTATCCCATGGTGGTCTGAATGAAAAGCCTTATAATTTTCTTTTAAAACTTTCTTGCATTCTCTTACTCTAGTTATAAACTGTGTGTTCAAGAGGACCAGGGTAATGTACAGTTTATGATCATGTACTAAAAATTATGATAATATACTAAAAAATTTGAACCCTAATTTATGAGACGATATAGTAATTCATTATCTTATATGAAGAAGCTGCTTTTCGTTGCCATTTTTAGTTTAATTCACTAGGATTCTGTTTTTGTTTGACTTCCATATTCCATTTCTATGGTAGGAAGTTTCCATGATCACAAAAATATTTAATCTTGCTGATCTAGATGGCCCTGATTCTCACCCTTCTGGTCTCATCCGCAATCTGTAACCTGGTGCTGACTTATCAATAGAAGCTTAAATTCTTATCCTTTTAACTAATCCATCATCCCATACTTAAGTCCATCTTGGACTAGGTTACCTGTATGCCTGCACAAACAGGGCAATGTTCACCTTCGTGTGCCCAGAGGGTGAGAGCTTAGATCCAGCGATGGTGAGACATAGTCAGCTGAAGGAGTTATTCTTGAAAACTCTGCATAGGTAAAGTCGTAAATACTGTTGAAAGCAAACACTTTATTTGATATCCATACAAGCAAAGTCAAATGATAAATGGAAACCATCCTCTCCAAAGATTTGGGTATTTCAGGATGTTTGTGGATAAGGCTATCCTAAAAACTTCCTTCTATTCTTCCGCTTGCTTTCACAAGGTGGACCTGACCACGATGTCCACAGGGGCTTCAAGCTCTCATGTTAAGAACATTGTAAGATTTCTGGAGAATCCTTTCTGTCCTGCCTAGTCATACTTTGTATGAAGGAAGGCAGTAACTATTTCTTGCATTTGATTTTCAAGTGATCACAAAGAAAGGAGTTTCCTATACTGCCACCTTCCACCTCAAAACTAATGTCTGAAATTTCTTGAGTGGCCAGTGTCAAACAATTTCACTCGAATTCTAAATTAAGAAGGTATAAAAACAAGCCAATTAAATATTTATTTGTAAATAAATATCAATTAAATATTTCTTTGTAACAACTTTATTTTTTTTAAAGAGAGAGAGAGAATTTTTTTAATATTTATTTTTCAGTTTTCAGTGGACACAACATCTTTATTTTATTTTTATGTGGTGCTGAGGATCGAACCCAGTGCCCTGTGCATGCCAGGTGGGCATGTTACCGCTTGAGTCACATCCCCAGGCCACAACTTTATTTTCAAGGTATTAGAATATTGTATAAGCACTATCAAAAAGAAAGAATGGTTTTGAAATCTATGTTTGTGGAAGAAGACAAAGTAATTGTTTTTTTATGATAAAAACACTTTATAAAAAAATTTAAAGTCACATTGTCTTTCTTATAGCTGATATTAAGACAGAATCTCTTGGCTAGAAAATAAAATTTACCTTCCTGTTTATAGTAGTCATTCTTCACCAGTTTGAGTTCTGAAATAAGAATATCCTTATATAATCTTTTAAATAGTCTTTAAAATGCTCTTTTCTTTTATAATAATGTGGTTGTCATAAACATTTTTTAAAATTTGTTTTAATTAGTTATACATGACAGTAGAATTCACTTTGATACATCATATATAGATGGCGTATAATTCCTTATTCTTCTGGTTATACATGATGTAGAATCCCACCAGTTGTATAGTTACATATGTACACAGGGTATATTGATAAAACTGATTTTGCAAGTCAAAACCTAAAACTAGTCTTACTATAAATATAATCATATATTTCTAAGTATTTATATGTATATAAATTTTTCTTTTAAAATTTTACTTATTTTAAACGTACTTGTATTTTTAAAAATCATTTTTCTCCCTGACATATAACTGTAAAGTTTTATACCTATTTACCCATCTATTTCTATTTTTAAACTAAAAAGGCATTTACTGAAGAAAATGTAAAAATGCCAAAATGTACAGAGAAAAATTTACTCAAAATTCAAAGAGGTTGTATAGATTTTTTAGCAATTTTAGAATTTGGATATTCTACCAGTTTTATTTTAGCCATTTGAAAGTATTTGAGGCAAAATTAAGATTTTAAGAAACCCTTTTCTTTGTGATCACTTGAAAATCAAATGCAAGAAATAGTTACTGCCTTCCTTCGTACAAAGTATGACTAGGCAGGACAGAAAGGATTCTCCAGAAATATTACAAAATTAAAGTATTTGAGGATAAATGGAACAGATCATGGAATTTAGTTGCAAATACAGTTCTGCTTCATGCTCTTTTGATTAAAAAAAAACAACCAAGTCAAACTTGCAGTCATTTTTCAAAAGGGAAGATATTGACTGATTTGATCCTGAGATATAAGACTAATGCACAAATTTGAATAGGGGGTGAAAACAGGGAAAGATAAAGAAGATTGATCACAGAAGGGTGGGAGAAGTAAAAGAGGATTTCAGATGGTCTTAGAGAAACACCTGTATCACCATCTTGCCAACACAGACACTCTGTGTCAATGGCACACATGGTCATTTGATCAGTTTCTCTTAAAAAGAGATAAGACAGAATATTGGGTATGTTTGATTTTGTGGCTCTCAGAAAGTTCATTCACTGAAGTTCCGCTGTTAATAGAGAAAAATCATGGATTCTTTTCACTGACTTAACTATCAAGCCAAAGTTAAGAAGAACAACTCTGATGGAGATAATATCTTACTTACCTGATCTTGCTTAAAGGATGAGTTATTTAACAACAGGCTTTTATAAAATGAGAGATGTTTTAGCTGCCTGACAGAGTGACTTTCTCACGCCGATTCTTAAATACATTCTTGGAATGAAGAAACACGCGAGGACTGTGTGTGGAAGGTGGGAGCATGTGGAGGATCCAGGGGGCTGAGGGTTAACCTTCACTGTTCTTAGTGTTAAGCAGAAAATGAATAAAGACGCTTCTGAGGAAGTGTCCAAGGCAGCTGGTAGAAATAGGTCCCCTAAAGGGGAAATGTCCTGAGAGGGACTAGGAGGCTTCTCATCCTAGCTTAGGGATGAAGGAAGGGGGGAGCAGGATGAATGGAACAGAAGTTGTGGGAGGTGGAGGTGGGGAAGGGAGGGGGTCAGCAGCAGAATTAAAAATGTACGCTCGGAGCTGGGGTTATAGCTTAGTGGTTGAGCCCTTGCCTTGCATAGGTGAGGCTCTGGGTTCGATTCTCAGCACCACATAAAATAAATAAATAAAACAAAGATATTAAAAAGAAACCCCAAACAAACAAAAAATACACAGAACTTTGTAGGCAGAAGCACAGAGGGAACATTGGGAAATCAGAGGTCATTACCGTTCTCCTGGCTTTTCTTGGAGGAGGCAGTTGCACATGTTCTGTCTTTCTCATTATGAGACAGACACATCACAGGCAAAGTCTTCCTACCAGAGAACCTCAACTGCAGGAGTCTGATTCCTTACAGTATAGTTAGACTTATTTTTTTTTTTCTCTCTCTCTCTGGTGGTGCTGGGGATTGAACCCAGGGCCTTGTGCATGTAAAGCAAGCACTGTACCAACTGAGCTATATCCCTAGCCCAGGCTTTTCTCTTTGATATATGAGCAATGAACAGAATAATATGAGCTCTGAAAACACTAGATATATCACAGAACCAGGAATATTCTCCTGAATACCTTAATCTGGAGTGGAGCCATTCTGCCATGCAGGATATTATGTGGAAAGATAAGGATATTTTCTCTAAAACTCATGTTCTGAAAACCAGGTATGCATTTCTTCAAAATCATCTCTTAGGCTTACAGGTGTGGCAACATGCCTTTTCTTCGTTTATTTCTTCTGAGATTCTGAATACTCCTCTACAGGTCACTTGAAGAAAAAACTCTCTAGTGGAACCAATCAGAAGGCCATCTGTGCTTAGGCAGCCACAGCAGAGTCAGGCACCCAGGGGAAGCTGGGCCCATGCCATGGATTCCCTGAAGTCTCAGCCTGAAGCCAAGCTCTGGACTCACTCACCAGTTTCCAGTTAACTGAAAAGTTAAACTTAGCTAGAGGCACAGGAGACTATCTTCAAAGCCATATTTGAGGTCTCTGATTTAAAATAATCACTTAAAGCCTAAAAGAACTCTTTTTTTTTTTTTGGTATTGAGAATTGAACTCAGAGGCGCTTAACCACTGAACTACATCCCCAGCCTCCATCCCAATTTTTATATTTTATTTTGAGTCAGGATCTTACTAAGTTGCTTAGAACCTTGCTAAGTTGATGAGACTGGCTTTGAACTCATGATCCTCCTGCCTTAGCCTCCTAACTTGCCATCATGCCCAGCTAAAAGAGAATTCTTATTAGGGTTGGGGTGGAGATGAAGAAGGGGAGAAAAAGAAAGAGATTTAAGGAAAAATTACTCTTTTGGGAAATGGACATTCTCTTCATGGCGAGGTTGAGAATATCTATTGGGAGCTGTTCAGGAGAATGAGCTGTAACATATTACTGAATATAGGTCACTTTCTAGTATACATTTGAGGTTTCCTTATTTTTATAAAAGGATCATCCATTTTAATAATTTAATGAGAGGAGATGGCTCTACCCTGGGAAAATTATTGAGCTTTGAGTTTATATTTCAAGCATATAATACATTTTTAAAAAAATTTTTGTTACTGGGGATTGAATCCTGGGATGCTTTATCACTGAGCCATATCCTCAGCTCTTTTGTTTTTTATATTGAGACAGGGTCTTGCTAAATTGCTTAGAGCCTTGCTAAGTTGCTGGGGGCTGGCCTCAAATTTATGGTCCCCCAGCTTCAGCCTTCCAAGTTTCTGGGATTATAGGCATGTGCCAGTGCACCCAGCTGGCTTGAATTTTTAAAGATTTGTTAAGGAGGTAATAATTCAGGCATTCAGTGAATTATTTTAAATAATTCATAGAATGTCTAAAATCAAAACTTTAACTTATTATTTGAGTTAAGGAAGAATTAGCAACATTTTAATGAAGTTTACATGTAAGTATCAAACACAGATGACATGTTACCCTTGATTTAACTCAAGTAATTCAGAGGTCAACAAAACGTTTACTTATTCACCATTTCTTTAGTGAGAATCGAGTGCCAGGCACTGAGTGAGGTGAGAGAGATTCCAGAAATGAACAGCACCTGCTCTGGGTCCTTCCCTTAAGCCCTTTGAGGTAGGAATAGGCTTTATCTCTAAATGTCATCTAGGAGAGAAGTTAAATCTAGATGTAACTGATTTCTGAATATTTGGTGGCTTGTCAATAAGTAAATATCTTAGTTCTAGGAAGCAAATACACTTCTTGTAATAAGGTCAATATGGTATGATTTTGGCAGTGTTTGTATTTGTTGTTCTTTGACTGGCAGTGTGTGCGTAGAACATGTAAATAAGGCAAGCACCTTTAACATTTCAAGCACTTTAGGACTTGACATTATTTGGCGAGGAATAAGAGCCAACTTGCTGATTGAGGAGTAGGATTTCCTATTGCCTTACTGGGAGATGAGGAAAAGAGAGGCTTAGGTGGATAGGCTATATCATCTCAAGCCCCCAGTTAATCCAGAGCAGGTCCATTTTAATCACTTTTGTTTATGTTTTTATATACGAGTTTTAAAAATAATGTAGTCAGGGATAAAACATTTGAAAACATTTGTTCTGGTTTCGCCCTTTGCTTATTTTAAATAAGGAAGTAAAAATGACTTGCATAAGAGAGGTATTGACTAGGCATGATTTCCATGCAATAAATATTCATGATATTAATCATTTAATTTATGCCATTAGACACATGCACAAACATAAAGATTATGAGAGTTTCACATTTATTTATGTGAAAAATGCATGGGATATGACATAATGGATATAGGTTTTATTCAGTGTTTGATACCTTGGAGGTATTTTAGTAACTATTTGTTTTGTGAAGGTATGAAAAATGTACTAAATTTGATGTGCATTGCTTTTGAGATATGTGCTGAATATATGCTTCATTGACTAGGGAGTCATTTCCATATGGGTGTTTATGATTCATGGAGGTAAATCAAATAATTCCAGGAAAGAATGTAAAGTGGGAAGGGAATATTCCTAAGGACATAATCGTGGAAATAGCATCATTAAAGTGAATGGTAGAAGTGGAAACTGCAAATAGACTGGGGTGGAGTTGTCTTTAGATTCAGAAATGACATCTAGGAAATACAAATAACAGAGTCTAATGAAAAAGAAAAACATCATCAAGAGTGCCGTGTTGGGTAAGTTATAGTAGATAAAGACTAAAGGACCTGGGCATCACCACTTCAAGGATCACCCCTTATGAATTAGTCCATTGCTTTGGTGTAAGTTTCTTCTGATGTTTCCCACATTAAATTTCATCTTATGAGGTCTTAAAGTACCCTGTGTGCAGTGTGAAACTGCATTACACTATTATAATATACTAATCTGCTTATGAATTTGGCATTCACTCTGGACAATCTATTTGCAGGCAGAGGGTATGTCTTTAATTATCTCTGTACCTTGACAGTGCCCAGTGGTGAATCAGTAGTTCATGAATTTATAAGCATGACTTAAAAGATAATAGATAAAATTCAGAGCAATGGAACTGGGAGAATGATCAGTATTTTATTTTGATTTTTGTGATGGACCAAAATAGCAAGCTTATATTGACAGAAAAATATCTATGCCTATAGGTATAGTCTATACTTATAGAGTGGGAGAAGTTAAAACCTTAGGATAAAATGGTAAACACTAATAAATCCAATTTCAGGAGGAGGTGGTAAAGATTCACATAACACACACACACACACACACACACACACGTTGCAGGTATACAATCAGTCTGATAGTTTTTCTGTGATTCTGAAATAAAGGTATTAAAGTTATGAATGAACAGATTGAGATAGAATTTTGGGCATGGAAAAATGGTTAAGAGTTTCTCTGTGGAGTATAAGAGAAATTCATGTGAGGAGAAAGAAAGAGAAAGAAAAATAATAGTTCTGAGGGTCAATCTATGTTTGAAACCTAACAAAAATTGGATAGAGTTTACATTCTGGATATCCAAGTGTAGAAAGTAGATCATCAGTCTTGTGAATCCATTGAAAGAACAAGGTGGCAAAGACCTTGAAGGCACAGACATGAGTTGCTAAAATGATGCATCATAGAGTCAGGACAGAAAGAAATAATATGAAACTCTGAGGAAGTGATACAGGAAAGGAGGGAAGAAAAAATTAGAATTTTATAGTTATAGTGCAAGTGAAAAAAGTGAGAAGCTGGTAGGAAAGAAGAACATAAGCAGAAATGACAGTGGGAGTACCATTTGGATAAGATGAATAACCAGTTTTTGAGGGCTGCTATAATTAGTATGATGTTGAAATCAAGTTGAATGCCAGTGGTTAGAATTAGACATTAGAGAAACTTGAGATCAGGCTACTGGATGACACATCAACATTAATGCTGATTTTGGCTGTTGTGATACCAGGAACTAAGATAGACAAGAACATTGTGAACTCAACACCAAAGTACTGCACAAATAGGTGTAGGAACTAGAACACTGGTTGATCAAAACAGGAAGTGAAAAAGGTCGTATTTTAGGAATGACCTCCCAGCTGCTGGGCTTAAGGGCACCTGAATCTCAGTAGCCCTATCTCCATCCTCTAATGGGCTCATGACAGTATAGATAATCATAGTTCCAAAGTCCCCTGGAGACAGTGTGATTAGCCTATGAGCAGACATCAAATTTTACTATCCTAATAGAAAACACTTCCTTGACAGTTTTTCTACTTGAATTCTTAATTCTCACCATTTCTATCTCCCTGTTACCTTTATTCTACATGCATAAATATAGCCTAATCTTTTTCATATATATATATATATATATATATATATATATATATATATATTTAGTTGCAGTTAGACACAATAACTTTCTTTTATTTATTTATTTTTATGTGGTGCTAAGGATCGAACCTAGTGCCTTGCACATGCTAGGCAAATATTCTATTGCTGAGCAACAACCCCACAACTCCCTTTTTCTTATTAAAAACGATGAATCAAAGCCAATCTAAGATCTAATTCTCCCAGATCTAATTCTCCTAGAGATCAGTGCTTCCAAAAGAAGCATCAACAGGGTGTAAGAGTTCCTTTTCCTCATATCATAGGTACCACTTTTTTTTTTGATAATAGTCATTCGAGAAGTTGTAAGGTGATGCCACATTGTCCTTTTGATTTGCATTTTCTGATAATTAATGACTTTGAACTTTGTTTCATATACTAGTTGGTTATTCATGTGTTTTCTTTGGAGAAATGTCTGTTTAGGCTGTTTGATTACTTTAAAATTGAGTTACTTGGTTTACTGCTATTGAGATGGAGTTTCTGATATATTTTTAATATTAGTTTTTTTCCAAATACATAGTTTACAAATATTTTCTCACTTTGTATAAATTGTAGTTTCATTTTTTGATAACAGGGATTGAACTCACGGGTGCTTAACCACATCCCCAGCCCTTTTTTATATTTTATTTTGAGACAGTGTCTTGCTAAGTTGCTGAGGCTGGCTTTGAACTTGGCGATCCTCCTGCCTCAGCCTCCCAAGCCACTGGAATTACAAGTATGTGCCACCGTGCCTGGTTGTATTTTCATTTTGTTAATTGTTTCCTTCGCTGTGCAGAAGGTTTTCAGTTTGAGGTAATCCCATTTGCTAATTTTTGCCTTTGT
The DNA here is from genome assembly GCF_964194105.1 of Spermophilus citellus. Lineage (NCBI taxonomy): Eukaryota > Metazoa > Chordata > Mammalia > Rodentia > Sciuridae > Spermophilus > Spermophilus citellus. The sequence goes on along the minus strand of NC_138197.1, from coordinate 68,444,901 downwards.
TGTCTCTGCTTTTTTCCATCAGATCCAAGAATTTATTGTCTTGGCCAAAGTCAAGAAGCTTTTCCCTTATGGTTTCTTCTAAGAGTTTCAAGTTAGTTTTTGTGATTGGTGTAAGAGTCCCATTTTATTATTTTGCATGTGGATATCCAGTTTCCCCAACACCACTATTGAAGAGACTAGTTTTTTTCCCATTTTGTTCTTGACACCCTTGTCAAAGATTAGTTGGCCATGTAGGTGCAGACTTATTTTGGGGCTCTCTAGTCTGTTCCATTAGTCAGTTTTTTATGCCAGTAATATTATGTTTTGATTACTGAAGACTTATAATATATCTTGAAATCAGTAAGTGTGATGACTCTCGCTTTGTTCTTGATCAAAATTTTGGCTTTTGAGGTCTTTTGTGGTCTTGTTTGAATTTTAGGATTGCTTTTTTTGGTCACACACAGGGCTCCCATGTGGTCCTAGTTAACCAGTTTCCTAGGGGCAACATTTCACCTTCAGTCTGATTGACATCAAAGTTGAGTCTTGAGCACTATCATGTGTTCAAGCAGTACATTCTGGCAGTGCTTTTATAAGATGGATAGCAGAAGAGGTCAGTGGCATGGGCCAGATAGTCAGGGGTCAGATGACTGCCTGATTGGGATAGTCTCCATCTATATATCATTACCAGAGTTTGGGGAATCCTTACCCATTTCTTATATCTGCATTCAGTCTGAGCCAGTTACCAGACATTTCTTTCATAAATGAACTTTAAACTATTCTTGTAAGGGTAAACTTAAGTTCACAAAAGTTGAATATGTGGTGATATGGTTTTGTTTTTAGGGCAACTAGGGTTTTTAGGTCTCATTGTCATAAGTAATTGTCATAACAAGTAATCCCCAGGCCAGGTTGCCTCATATTGCTAAGTGACATTTAATATGGGTCCTATGACTGTTATTAATTTTATACTGTAGCCACAATATGTCTTTATACTATGCTATGCTTTCTCATTTCTATAAAGAATGCCATTGGGATTTTAGTAAGGATTGCATTGAATCTGTATATGATTTTGTGTAGTGTAAAATGTGTAAATGGACATTTTAATAATATTACTTCTTCTAATCCATGAACATGGGATGTCTTTTCATTTATTTTTGTCTTCAGTAATTTATTTCATCAATGTTTTATTTTATTCAATATACAAGGCTCTTATTTCTTTGATGAAATTAATTCCTATGTGTTTTATTCTTAATGCCATTATAAAAGGGCACTGTTTGCTTAATTTTATTTTTGGATAGTTTCACTATTAGTGTACAGAAATTAAATTGTATTTTACATGTTGATTTTTGCATCTTGCAAATTTACTAAATTCATTTATTACTTCTGTGATAGTTTTTTTGGGATTCTTTAGGGTTTCAATGTAAGATCATATCATCTGCAAAATGAGATAATTTTACTTCTCTTCTGATTTGGATGCTTTTATTTCTTTTTCTCCTTGTGTGCTCTGGCTAGGACTTCCATTATCTCATTGAATAGAAATGGAAAGAATGGGCATCCTTCCCTTGTTTATGATCTTAGAGGAAAAGATTTAAATTTTTACCACTGAGTATGATGTTTGCCATAGGTTTTTCATGTATGGCCTTTATTGTGTGGAGGAAATTTCCTTCTCTTTCTGTTTTGTTCAGAGTTTTTATTATAAAAGGCTGTTGAATTTTGTCAATTACTTTTTACTTGTCTGTTTTATTTCCTGCACTCTGGGAAATAACTTTTGTCAATACAAAAAGTTATTTCCAAGACCAATGTGAAAAAGACTGTAGGATTTGGTGCTTAAAAGATTTTGGAGCTACAAAAGCTTTAGGTCCTGGAGTCAGGTGGGGAGGCAGGTATTACATTTATTAGCTTTGGGCTTCCTTCACGTAACTCTCCTGCTGGGACACAGTTGAAGGTTTAGTAGTTGCCTGCAGCATTTTCTTTTTCTTCTTCTTTTTTTTAATGGCAAAGGATAAGCATTTGGGAAGTGACAGAAAGGCACAACACTTTCAAATTTCTATTAAAACAGGAACACTGCCACTTGCATCCACATTTCATTGATCAAAGCAATTCATATGGTCAGGCCCAGTTCAGGACTGGGGAAGCAAACTCTGATCCTAAAGAGAGAGGGAAGTAACAGTCAATATTTGATGAAAAAATCTAAGATACAGTTAGTAAAAAATGAGAAAAAAAGAAGGTCAAATACTCTTGAAAAATAATCCAATAATTATTAGGTATTAATATGGGTCAAACACTGTTTTGTTTATAAAATGTGGGGATATGATTTAACCCACCAATGATCCTACAATGTAGTTAGTATTATTAACCCTATTTTTTTGTACTATGGATTGAACCCAGAGCCTTGTGCATGTTAGACAAGCACTTTACCACCCCCAGTAATTTTTATTTATTTATTTATTTTGAAACAGGGTCTTGCTAAATTGCCTAGGATGGTCTCAAACCTGTGATCCTCCTGCTTCAGCTTTCCTAGGTGCTTGATTATAGGCATGTGCCACTGTACTCAGCTATTAGCCCTGTTTTCTAGATTAGGAAACCAAGGCATAGAGAAGCATAGCTACTTGGCCAGTCATTCAAGTGAAAACAGAGCAGCTGGACACAGTGGCACACACTCGTAATCTCAGTGATTCTGGAGGCTGAGGAAGGGTTATTACAAGTTCAAAGCCAGTCTCAGTAATTTAGTGAGAGCCTATCTCAAAGTAAAAATAACATAAAATAAAAATAACTGGGGTATAGTTTAGTGCTAAAGAGCCCATGGGTTCAATACCTAGAACCACAAAATGAACAAGTAAATGAATTAAAAACAAAACAGAAAAAAATAGCAGAACAAAGAACATGAAGGTCCATGGGTTTTGGTTAAAATATAAAACTTGTCTAATCCATAAAGACATGCACTCTACTTGTCCCTCCTGTAACTCAGAGTCATGTGGTCTTCAGGTATTTCCTGAGGTGCATCAGTGAGTAAGTTTTAGCCTAGATTTTCTTTGGATATGTTGTAGGCACAGCATGGAGTTCACTGTCTTTCCTCTTGGCCATAAATATAGTATGACACAGTGTTTTAGTCAGTTTTTGCATTGTTGTGACCAAAATACCTGATAAGAACAATTTAGAGGAGGAAAGATTTATTTGGCACTCTACAAATTCAGAGCTCTCAGTCCATAGATGGCCAACTACATTTCTCTGGGCACAAGATGAGGCAGAACATCATGGGGGAGGGCATTGCAGAGGGAAGTTGCTCCCCTCATAGTAGCAAGGAAGGAGGGAGAGGGGTGGGGGGAGAAAGGGGCCACAGGGAAGATGCATGCTTCCAGGAAGCACACCCAGGAACCCACCTCCACCAGCCATGCCCCATCTGCCAACAATTACCACCCAGTCAGTCCATTCAAACTAGTTTGGATGGATTAGGTTATAGCTCTCATGATCTTATCATTTCACCTCTGAATATTTCTGCATTAACACAGGAGCTTTTGGGAGACACTTCATATCCAAACAATAACACTCATCATAATGCCATTGCTATCTTATCTTTACTTAGTGGATTGTATGTATTAATTTTTTAATCTGTAGTCTCAGAAGTATAAAAAGTCACCTTTCCCCTATTTATATATTTTTATAGCTGACAATTCTTTCTTTCAAGCTACCATTTAAGTTTGATGTGGAAACCTCACTCACTGAACAGTAAATGAAGTGATATTCAGTAATTTCTGTCACTTAAGGTGTAAATCTTATTCCAATCACAATCCCCACTGTCTTGTCTTTCATTATGTTTGGGGTTGGCACCAACTGTGGCATTGGTAAGGAGAGGCATTTATTTCTCAATAGTGTCTTGCCTTACCTCCTGCCCAATAGTTAAATCATCCCTTCTTGACCTCACTCCTCTCTTTCTCCCTCTTTCCCTGCCCCCTCTCCTGCACTCAGTGTTCTATTATGATGTGGCTCACTCTTATCCACTTTCTGGCAAGACTGGCCTTGCTGAATCTTCTCATTCAACTGTGTCTTCTTCTACTCATAGAACCCTTAGCAGGTCACTTGCTCTATCATTGTAAATTAATATTCTTTCATTTCTAAATAGAGATGCAGAATTGATCAGATGTTCTCCTGTGCCATTCTAAGGCCAAAGAAATTGAGGAGAAATGTCTACTACTTCCATATTACCTTTCCTGGTCTTTGGTAGTTAGATACTTTTTTTAGGGGGTGGGTAATTATCTTCTTATTATGTTTTAGATATTTCTGAGCCACACCTGGAAGCAAGAAGCAACTCTTCGTTACTGCCACATCTCTAAACTTAACGAGAGGAGGGAGTTTTAGCATCAATAAAAATACAAAAAATATGGATCATGGGTTGAAAGGCAGAATGGCAGAGTCCCACATGCTCACAACCAAAGCTCCTGAATTTTCTCCCATCTATCCTTCCCAGTTTAGCAAGGGAATGGTTGGTTGATCTTTTATCTAACATATTTTTGTGTCTTTCAACTTAAAAACCAAGAATATTTGTGTCTTTGTTCTCTGATTCCACAGTAGCTGGCAGATGGGAATAGATTTGGGGAATAAGTGACTAAAACATAGAGTGGGAAGAAATATCACAATTCTATTAGAACTTTCCATAATATCCTCTCATGGCTGTTATCCATTTGTCCTTTGTTACCTGGCCCTCTCAGAGCTCTGAGATGGTGATATCAGGTGTTATATGCAGGTGTTATATGCATATGCAGGCCACTCACCTAGAAGCTCATTTCTATTTCTCCAACTGTCATGTATTTAAAATTATGTAAATACCATTTTATTTTCCTACTCTTCATAAAATTTTGTGAGCCAATCTTATGCCCCTTCTGTTTTATTTATTACTGCCTTTTTTGTAAAATCTTGTTTTTTTTTTTTTTTTGTACTGAGGATTAGACCCAGAGGTGCTTTACCTCTGAGCTACATCCTCAGCCTTTTTTATTTTTTAATTTTGAGACAGGTTCTCACTAAGTTGCTGAGGCTGGGCTTGAATTTGTGGTCCTCCTTCCTCAACCTCCTGAGTCACTGAAATTACAGGCATGCACCGTTCGTTGCACCCAGCTTGTCCTTTCTTATAGATAAGAAATTCTAGTGTTCTGTTGGAAATATTTATCTCTTCAGACTGGTTTTCAGTCTCTCTCTCTCTCCTCCCTCCCTCCCCCTCCCCCTCTCTCTCTCTCTCTCTCTCTCTCTCTCTCTCTCTCTCTCTCACCCCCCTCACTGCCCCCTCTCTTTTTGTGATTGGGTATCAAACCTATGCACTTACATGTTAGGTAAGTGCTCTACCACTGAGCCACATTCCCAGACCAAGTTCCAAAATGGTCTGAAGAGATAAATTCACAATGCTGGGAAGGCTGAAAGTGGTGTTGATTTTGGTTGATAATTTTGTGATTTAAATCAAACTAAATAAAAAAACCTCACAAATCAAACAAAATGCAATTGAGGACAGCCAGTTTTAGAATGGTGGGAGAATGGGCAAGCTTTGGACATGCCAACTCCTCTATTCATATTTTTTTGTCCAAGTCCACTTCTTTTTCTGTTCATGCCCTCTAGTGGGGCATGTGAGTGAGACTGGTGGTTTGGCCAAAGACTGAGAAGGGTTGGAGAGACAGAAACCATATCATTGCTAGCCATGTTATCTCAGCTATTCAACCTTTTCCTCTTTGGGGATTTGCGGATACTTTCTTTTTAAATATTTATTTATTTATGTATCTTAGTTTTAGGTGGACACATTATTTTGTTTTTATGTGGTGCTGAGGATCGAACTCAGAGCCCCATGCATGCTAGGCAAGCGCTCTACCACTGAGCCACAACCCAGCCCATCGTGGATACTTTCTGGGTGGAAGGAAAACATACCAAAATTAAATAATTTCAAATATTGTTTATTCCAACCACTCAATGTCAAGGTCTAATCTAATAATCAAAATTAAGGTGGAAAAATCAGAGTCTTCTGAAAGGTCCCCTGAGTTTTGTCCCTAGACCACTGGTATCACAGTTCGAATGATATGGTTGAACTGGGAATGAAACAGCAATTCCCTGGCTTATTTCCTTTTCACTCTTGAGTTCGCCCTTACCCCAAACAGGAGAATTCTTAAAAGGGGACTTGGGTTTTGTTTGTTTGCCTCTGTGGATCTGAGGTTTGTGAAGATATCAGGAGTAGTTAGGGTGACACAGAAAGGCTAGGAATCCTTTAGATCATCCCTTTAGTAAATTAATTCTCTGGTGAATTTTTTTTGGATTTGTTTTCAAAATCTATCATGAAGTACTGCACGACTTACTGACTAGTTTGCCAACCCAACCGTCTTTACTTGGACTTTTCAGATGCTACGCTGTCGGGAAGACTTTTTGAAGGCCACAAGGGCAAGAATTCTAAGAGCCTGAGGTCTTGCGCCCATGCTAGAGGCTGGGGTTTCAGTTGGCCTTTTAGTTTTGCATTAATGCATCCTGGAATAAACGATTGACTTGTTTTAAGGATCTTCCAGCATATTCTAAAGTGTAGCTGAAGGTGATTATTGAGTTAGAGGACTCTATTCTGACCAAAATTTAAGAGTTTGTTTACTAAGGGTTATTGGAAGAGATGCCAACATTATTATAAGCCTATTTGTTTTCTAGAACCTGAACTTGTTTTTGAAAAAAGAGTACTTTCTTGTTGACCCCCATATTTACATATTCATTTAATTAGCCAATTTGGGTTCTCTTCAAATCTCAGGGAAGAAAAGAATGTTTAGTATCCTGTAAAATACCTTTTCTAAGAAGCTCCCCCTGGGTCTCTGCATTGAGGAGTGAGGCAAGGCACAGTTCTTGCTCTCTGCCAAACGTGAAGGCAGACTTCACAAGCAGGGAGATCACCATCAGGAAGGAGGGAGCAGAGAGTTCACCTGACAGGGCCTGTTCCTAAAACACACAGTCCAGATAGGAATCTAGCTATGATCTGCCAGGCTAAATTAGTTACTCTATTAATCTTGTCCAGAGAATCTAAGAACTAAACTTTACTTTCTTCAAAAATACCAGACATTTACCCACCAATATCTGAGGGAGATGATGATATCAGTTTCTACTTGGCCTTATGTGGATGCTTCTAATTGCAGAATCTGAACTGAGAGACACTTGGAAAGGACCTGGGAGAAGGAGTGTTCAGGCTCCCAGCCCTCATATTTGAGAAAATTTTTAGAAGAGCAGACGTGGTGCTAGTAATCATAAGATAATATGTGGTGCATCTCTATTTCTGGTTCTCACTTTTAGACAGGCTACCTTTCAAAATCCCTACTGTGAACTATGATTAAATCATTTCCTGTATTCTCTTTTTTTCTTCTTTTCCTTCCTATGTCATTTCTTTTCTGCTTTCTCATTATTTTACATCATTCAGGATTTTAATATTTACCCTCAGTTTTGTAACTTCAATGATATGTTTTGTGTTTATGGATTAATTTGAAAATTGAAAATCGAGAGCAATGGAATACACTGAGGAGTGGTAGTATGGTTTGATCTGTTAATAGCATTACATTTGTGTGGCTTGTGGGAAAATATTCTAAGAATTAAGTTTAAATTACTATTTTCTTTAATCCCACCAACTTCTAAAAGCCATGCTATATTTAACATAATTCATGTTTGGCCATTGCTTTCTTGTATAGATTTAGTTATTCTTTCCTACATATTCAATTATTTTCTACATATTTAATTATTAAGATAATTACATATTATCTTTATTTTGACTGTTGATAGAGGGAAATTATACTTTCTTTACCATATCACTACATTTATCCACCTTCTTTGTCATATAATTTGTTAACTTCTAATTTTGAACTTGATCATCTCTGGAATTCTTATACACTAATTGTTCTCACATGTATTCTTTCAGCATACTGATGCTATTAGTACCTTTCCATATGTTCTCATCCTTATCACCTCAATGCACACTGGCCCAATTCCAGATACTATCTTGAACTTCTTTTTCTGAGGTCTTTCTGTTGCTATTATAACCTTCATGGTCATCAGCATCATAACTATATAACCCTTGTGTGTTCTGAATTTGGAATGAAAATAGGTAGAAGGGAATATGTGGGCATATGCAATCTCTTTAGCAAGTGGGAGATAAGGACATGATGACAAGTATAGGAAGTATGCAGTTGGTCTATTGTTTTGAAATATAACTGGTATGCTAAAGAAATGAGATGACAGATTTGGGCTAACTCACTGGCAACCTTGGGCATGATGTGAGAACCAGGAGACTTTAGGGCATTGTTATGGTCTTTCCAACTTGGGTCCATAGGTAGACTGCTTAAAATCAAGCCCAGTATATAATTGCGAGAGTGGCTGAATTACCAAGGCTGAACTCATACTCAGCCAATCTCTTATGCAAAATTCAGGGTCCTAATAGGAAAACTGGTGGACCTTGAGGTTTAGGTTGGGGATATCTTGACAGAAGTATGTGAAAGCCTTGAATCTCTTAAACCATCAACAGTCCATAGAATTGGGCCCACTAGCCCTCAGTGGATAATATAAACTCATCTTTGCTGATGACACTGATTTATTTCATTTGTTAATTTGGCAAGAATACAGTACTGTTTTTGGTCAATACCAGTCCACCTGTTTCTATGCAGCTATTTTATAGCTTTGGCTAACCTTTAAACCAATAAACAATGAGTAATGTAGATTACTCTTTACATGTGAGTGGGACTCATATAATCAGTTAAAAGTCCTTTGAGAAAAGATTGAGGTTTACCAAAGAAGAATGAGTTTCCTCCAAGACTTCAGTGTAGATACCTTCCAGAGTTTTCAATCTGCCAGCTTGCTTTGTAAAATTCAGACTTGCAGATCCAGTAGCATAACCCAATTCATGACTAATAGAGAGATCATGCAGAAGCTTTCCCCTAGGAAAATGCCATGTGATGAGTTCTCTCTCATCTTCCCAATAGCTTTTAGAGTAAAAACTGGGGTCAATCTCAGCATAGTTGGTCTGGGGAAGTATAATAGTCTCAACTCTCTGTAGGGGATGTGTTCCAAGTCTCCTAGTGGATGTCTGAAACCACTCATAGTGCTGAACTGTGTATATACTATTTTTTTCCCTATGATACCTATGATAAAGTTAAACTTATAATTTAGGCTTGATAAAAGATAGAAATAATACTCATTAATAAAATAGGACAATTATAATAATATACTATAGTAAAAGTTATGTGAAAATGGTCTCTCAAAGTATCTTACTGTACTATGTTCACCCTTCTTGTGAAAAGGTGAGATGATACCATGTCTATGTGAGGAGATAGAGTGAAGTAAATGATTAAGCACTTACCATATTCTGTGGCTATAAATTTTGCAGCTTAAGAGTGACATAAAAACTAGAATAAGGTTTTTCATTTTTCATGAATAGAATTTTCAATTTCATGAATATAAGATTTATTCCTATCATTGAGCTTAGCAATCTTAGCATATAATTCTTTTTTTTTACTTATTAAATCTAGGACTTTCACCTTTTCAACTTAAAAGAAGCAATTTATATCTAGTCTTTATCATATATGAATCACTAGTCTTGTGCTTTGGGGCACTTATTTAGTAAAATAAGGATTATTTAAATATAAGCACTGTGATACTATAACAAACACCTGATTTGATAAGCAAGTAAGCTAGTAACTAATGTGTGGGTAGTGTATATAGTGTGGATACATGGGACAAAGGGATGATTTCATGCCCCTAGTGGAATGGTCTGAGATTTCTTCTTTTTAAAAATCTAAATATAAGGGCTGGGGATGTGGCTCAAGCGGTAGCGTGCTCGCCTGGCATGCGTGCGGCCCAGGTTCGATCCTCAGCACCACATACAAACAAAGATGTTGTGTCCGCCGAAAACTAAAAATAATAAATATTAAAAAAATCTAAATATAATTAAAAATTTTTTTCATGTATAATTATAGAGTGATATTTAAATACATGCATATAGAATTCATTGATCAACCAACCATTTTGCACCCTTTCCCCACACCCTTTCCAATTTTTAGTAATCACTATTCTACTTTCAGGTTGACTTTTCTTTATTGCTGTACCAGGAATGGAGCTCAGGACTCATGTATGCTAGGCTACCACTGAGCTACACTCCCAGCCCAGGTAGACCATATTTAGTTTTCACATAAGAAAGAGAACATGCAGTACTTCTCCTTCATTGTCTGACTTATTTCACTTAACATAATAACCTCCAGTTCTATCCATTTTGCAGCAAATGAAAACATTTCATTCTTTTTTATGATTGAATAATATTCCATTGTGTATGTATACCACATTTTATTTTTACATTCACCTGTTGATAGATACCTAGGTTGATTTTTGTATCTTGGCCTTTGTGAATAGTGCTGCAATAAACATGTGAGTGCAGATGTCTTTTCAACATACCATTTTACTTTCTTTGGAATTCCAATAAGGGTAATGCTGGATCACATGGTGTTTTTTTTGGGGGATGGTGGTGTGGGGGGGGGAGTTTCCATATTGTTTTCTGTAATTGTCAAACTAATTTACATTTCCACCATTGTCCTTTTGATAATTATTATTCTAACTGGGGTGAGATAATATCTCATTGTGATTTTGATTTTCATTTCCCTAATAATCAGTATTGTTGAGCATTTTTTTTCATAGAATTTTTGGCCATTTGTATATCCTCTTTTGAGAAATTTCTATTATGGTCATTTGCCTATTTAAACAATCAGATTTTTTTGTTGAGTTTTTTGAGTTCTTACATATTCTAAAACTTAATTCCTTATCAGGTGAATAGTTTTGCAAATATTTTCTCCAATTCTATAAATTGTCTCTTCACTTTGTTGATAGTTTCCTTTGCTATACAGAAGTTTTTTTTTGTTTGTTGTTACCCAATTTCTCAATTTTTGTTTTTGGGATCATGTTCAAAATGTCTTTGCTAAGATCAATATACTTAAGTATTTTTACTATATTTTCTCCTAATGGTTTCATAGTTTTGGGTCTTATATTTAAGTCTTTGATCCACTTTGAGTTAATCTTGTGTATGGTAAGAGGTCTATGATAAGAGGAATGTTGGAAAATTCACTAACATGAAAATTAAACAACATGCTGCTGAACAACCAATAGATCAAAGAAGAAACTAAAAAGGAAATTACAAAGGAAATTACAAATATCTCAACATAAATTAACATGAAAACACAACATATCAAAAGTTATGTGAGGCAGAAAAACAGCCTTGAGAGGAAAGTTTCTAGCAAGAATAAAGACCTCAAATAATCAACCTAATGTTACATGTCAAGGGATTAGGAAAAGAAGAATAAAGTCAGGTCAATCTCAAAAGAAGATTGAAGCAGAAGCAAACAACAGAACTTAATAGATTGGAAGATAGTGGATTAGAGAAAGGTGTACTTTCCAGTTATCAGGCTTGAGATTCAAGCAGCAGGAGTATTGCTTCTCAGTGAGGTAGGCGACTGAGAGAATTCACTGAAATTCAACGTTGGACAGTAAAATAATCATAGAGATGGAAATTAAGGAGCTTTGAACATAGAACAATAAATAATGCATTAGAGACGTGCCAACTTTGCTGGTGATGGAGGGGCGATGGGCGTGGCATCATCAGCCAGTTCATAGCAGAGAAGATAACACAGAGAAGAACGCACTACGAATAGATTTGGCATGGGACAACCTGTGGAACAGAGAGGGAGGCTGACTTTAACAGACCCAGACAGTTCTGTAAGCCGATGATTGAAAAGTGGTCCAAATCTCTTAGCTGTTGACCTGAGAATTGAGGTGGGAGCCATTCATAAATGGACCTATGGCAGCTTGGAGCACTGGGAGCCTGGCAGTTTCTAAAAAGCATTGCCAGCCTGTTCCAGCAAGTGCCTGCCATGGGGTCCAGAGTGTGCCTGGCTCATATGACTGAAATAGTCATAGAGAAGATTGGGTCCAGCGGGATCCAGGTTGGTGTTACTGAGGGAAGAGAGGCTTGCTTTATTGGTGCATTGTATCTACACATATTAATGGGTTTATTGTGACATAATCACACATGCATGGAATGTAATTTATTCCATTTCAGTCCCCAGTATTTCCTTTTTCTCTCCTCCCCCTTCCTCTTCCTCTAAATAATATCATATAGTATTTTCAGTTAGGGTCTTTTAAAGTCTAGAGTTTACAACTTAATATCATTTAAATGTATTATTTGGTACAATGGCATATATATACATATACATAAATGTCACTGGCCATCATGTGTCAAAAGAGGCGGATATCCCCCTTCAGCCAGGTCAGGAATGTTTGTCCTGACTTGCTTTAATTTCTTTTTTTTCTTTTGTATATTATTTATTTATTTATTTAATTTTTTTATTGTTGGTTGTTCAAAACATTACATAGTTCTTGACATATCATATTTCACACTTTGATTCAAGTGGGTTATGAACTCCCATTTTTACCCCGTATACAGATTGCAGAATCACATCAGTTACACTTCCATTGATTTTCATATTGCCATACTAGTGTCTGTTGTATTCTGCTGCCTTTCCTATCCTCTACTATCCCCCTCCCCTCCCCTCCCCTCCCCTCTTCTCTCTCTACCCCCTCTACTGTAATTCATTTCTCCCCCTTGTATTATTTTTCCTTTTCCCCTCACTTCCTCTTGTATGTAATTTTGTATAACCCTGAGGGTCTCCTTCCATTTCCATGCAATTTCCCTTCTCTCTCGCTTTCCCTCCCACCTCTCATCCCTGTTTAATGTTAATCTTCTTCTCATGCTCTTCGTCCCTACTCTGTGCTTAGTTACTCTCCTTATATCAAAGAAGACATTTGGCATTTGTTTTTTAGGGATTGGCTGGCTTCACTTAGCATAATCTGCTCTAATGCCATCCATTTTCCTCCAAATTCTATGATTTTGTCATTTTTTAATGCAGAGTAACACTCCATTGTGTATAAATGCCACATTTTTTAATCCATTCATCTATTGAAGGGCATCTAGGTTGGTTCCACAGTCTTGCTATTGTGAATTGTGCTGCTATGAACATTGATGTAGCAGTGTCCCTGTAGCATGCTCTTTTTAGGTCTTTAGGGAATAGACCGAGAAGGGGAATAGCTGGGTCAAATGGTGGTTCCATTCCCAGCTTTCCAAGAAATCTCCATACTGCTTTCCAAATTGGTTGCACCAATTTATTTATTGATTTCCGTATATTGAACCAGCCTTGCATCCCAGGGATGAATCCTACTTGATCATGGTGCACAATTTTTTGATATGTTTTTGAATCCGATTCGCCAGAATTTTATTGAGGATTTTTGCATCTAGGTTCATTAGAGGTATTGGTCTATAGTTTTCTTTCTTTGAAGTGTCTTTGTCTGGTTTAGGAATCAGGGTGATGTTGGCCTCGTAGAATGAATTTGGAAGTTCTCCCTCTTTTTCTATTTCCTGAAATAGCTTGAAAAGTATTGGTATTAGTTCCTCTTTAAAGGTTTTGTAAAACTCTGCTGTATACCCATCCGGTCCTGGGATTTTCTTAGTTGGTAGTCTTTTGATGGTTTCTTCTATTTCCTCAATTGATATTGGTCTGTTTAGGTTGTCTATATCCTCCTGACTCAATCTGGGCAGATCATATGACTTAAGAAATTTATCGATGCCTTCACTATCTTCTATTTTATTGGAGTATGAGGATTCAAAATAATTTCTTATTATCTTCTGTATTTCTGAAGTGTCTGTTGTGATGTTGCCTTTTTCATCCCGTATGTTAGTAATTTGAGTTCTCTCTCTTCTTCTCTTTGTTAGCATGGCTAAGGGTCTGTCGATTTTATTTATTTTTTCACAGAACCAACTTTTAGTTTTGTCAATTTTTTCAATTGTTTCTTTTGTTTCGATTTCATTAATTTCAGCTCTGATTTTAATTATTTCTTGCCTTCTACTTCTTTTGCTGTTGTTTTGCTCTTCTTTTTCTAGGATTTTGAGATGAAGTATGAGATCATTTATTTGTTGGTTTTTTTCTTTTTTTAAGGAATGAGCTCCAAGCAACGAATTTTCCTCTTAGAACTGCTTTCAATGTGTCCCATAGATTCCGATATGTTGTGTCAGTGTTTTCATTTATCTCTAAGAATTTTTTAATTTCCTCCTTGATGTCTTCTATAACCCATTGATCATTCAGTAACCTATTGTTCATTCTCCAAGTGATGCATGATTTTTCCTTCCTTCTTTTATCATTGATTTTCAGTTTCATTCCATTATGATCAGATAAGATGCATGGTATTATCTCTACTCCTTTATATTGTCTAAGAGTTGTCCTGTGACATAATATATGATCTATTTTTGAGAAGGATCCATGTGCTGCTGAGAAAAAAGTGTAACTGCTTGATGTTGGGTGGTATATTCTATATATGTCAATTAAGTCTAGGTTGTTAATTGTGTTATTGAGTTCTATAGTTTCCTTATTCAGCTTTTGTTTGGAAGATCTGTCCTGTGGTGAGAGAGGTGTGTTGAAGTCTCCCATGATTATTGTATGGTGGTCTATTAGATTCTTGAACTTGGGAAGAGTTTGCTTGATGAACATAGCTGCACCATTGTTTGGGGCATATATATTTATGATTGTTATGTCTTGTTGGTGTATGGTTCCCTTGAGCAGTATGTAGTGTCCCTCTTTATCCCTTTTGATTAACTTTGGCTTGAAATCTATTTTATTTGATATGAGTATGGACACTCCTGCTTGTTTCCAAAGTCCATATGAGTGATATGATTTTTCCCAACCTTTCACCTTCAGTCTATGTATATCTTTTCCTATCAAATGTGTCTCCTGTAGGCAGCATATTGTTGGGTCTTGTTTTGTGATCCATTCTACTAGCCTGTGTCTCTTAATTGGTGAGTTTAAGCCATTAACATTTAGGGTTATTATTGAGATATGGTTTGTTCTTCCAGCCATATTTGTTTATTAATGTTACTAAACCTGATTTGTTTTCCTCTTTGATTATTTCCCCCCCTTTACTGTCCTACCTCCCACTGTTGGTTTTCATTGTTATTTTCCATTTCCTCTTCCTGAAATGTTTTGCCAAGGATGTTTTGAAGAGATGGTTTTCTAGCTGCAAATTCTTTTAACTTTTGTTTATTGTGGAAGGTTTTAATTTCATCTTCCATCCTGAAGCTTAATTTCGCTGGATACATGATTCTTGGTTGGAACCCATTTTCTTTCAGTGTTTGAAATATGTTATTCCAGGATCTTCTAGCTTTCAGAGTCTGTGTTGAAAGATCAGCTGTTATCCTGATTGGTTTACCCCTAAATGTGATCTGCTTCCTTTCTCTTGTAGCTTTTAAAATTCTCTCCTTATTCTGTAAGCTGGGCATCTTCATTATAATGTGTCTAGGTGTGGATCTCTTATGATTTTGCACATTCGGCATCCTGTAGGCTTCTAGGATTTGGGATTCTGTCTCATTCTTCAAGTCTTGGAAGTTTTCTCGTATTATTTCATTGAATAGATTGCTCATTACTTTGGTTTGGACCTCTATACCTTCCTGTATCCCAATGACTCTTAAGTTTGGTCTCTTTATGTTATCCCATATTTCTTGGATGTTCTGCTCATGGTTCCTTAACAGTCTTGCTGAGCTGTCTATGTTCTTTTCAAGTTGAAATACTTTGTCTTCATTGTCTGATGTTCTATCTTCTAAGTGTTCTACTCTGCTGGTAGTATTCTCAATTGAGTTTTTAAGTTGGTTTATTGCTTCCTGCATTTCTAGGATTTCTGTTTGTTTGTTTTTTATTACCTCCATCTCCCTGTATAGTTGATCTTTTGCTTCTTGGATTTGTTTATGTAATTCGTTGTTGAAGTGATCTTTCATTGTCTGATTTTGCTGTCTAATGTCTTCCTTGAGACTCCAGATCATCTGAAGCATGTATATCCTGAATTCTTTATCTGAAATTCCATCTGCTGCAGCTATTACCTCTTCTAAAGTTGAGTTGACCTGCATTGCTTGTGGTCCTTTCTTTCCTTGTCGTTTCATACTGCTCGCATTTCTTTCTGCTTGCTGAAACTGTTGTGTTTTTGAAATTTTCCCCCTATATATTTATATTGCTCTTGTATAGTTGACAAGTCTCCCTTGCAGGGTGGGCAGCGGCTGTGCTCCTCCTCCAATTGGGGTGATCTGTCTACCACGCTGGCGGGCCACTGGGTCTGTTCTGCCGGTCGGTCGCAGGTCTGCCTACCTTGTAGGCGCAGGTGGCGGCTCTGCTCTGCCCCTCCTCCAGTTTGTGTGACGTGTCTACCACGCCCGCGGACCCCTGGGCTTGTTCTGCCAGTCGGTTGCAGGTCTGCCTACCTTGCAGGTGTGGGCGGCGGCTCTGCTTTGCCCTTACTCCAATTGGGGTGACGTGTCTACCACGCCGGCGGGTCGCTGGGCCTGTTCCGGGCGTGGGCGGTGGCTCTGCTCTACCCCTACTCCAATTGGTGTGACGTAATTACCACGCCGGCGGGCCGCTGGGCCTGTTCAGGGTGCGGGCGGTGGCTCTGCTCTGCCCCTACTCCAATTGGGGTGACGTGTCTACCATGCCGGCAGGCCGCTGGGCCTGTTCCTCTGGTCGGTCACAGGTCTGCCTACCTTGTGGGCACGGGCGGCGGCTCTGCTCTGCCCCTAGTCCAAATGGGGTGACGTGTCTGCCGCGCCAGCAGGCCGTTGGGCCTGTTCCGGGCGTGGGCGAAGGCTCTGCTGTGCCCCTACTCCAATTGGGGTGACGTGTCTACCATGTCGGCAGGCCGCTGGGCCTGATCCGCCGTTCGGTCGCAGGTCTGCCTACCTTGCGGGCGCGGGTGTCGGCTCTGCTCTGCCCCTACTCCAATTGGGGTGACGTGACTACCACGCCATCGGGCTGCTGGGCCTGTTCCGCCAGTCGGTTGTAGGTCTGCCTACCTTGCGGGCTCGGGCGGCGGCTCTGCTCGGCCCCTACTACAGTTGGGGTGAAGTGATACCACGCCGGCAGGTCGCTAGGCCTGTTCCGGGCGCGGGCGGCGGCTCTGCTCTGCCCCTACTCCAATTGGTGTGACGTGTCTACCACGCCGGCAGGCCGCTGGGCCTGATCCGCCGATTGGTCGCTGGTCTGCCTACCTTGCGGGCTTGGGCGGCGGCTCTGCTCGGCCCCTACTGCAGTTGGGGTGAAGTAATACCACGCCGGCGGGTCGCTGGGGCTGTTCCGGGTGCGGGTGGCGTCTCTGCTCTGCCCCTCTGGCTTCCACAGTATTCAGCAGGATCCGGACCAAGAAGCAGTTTCTGCGGGTTCTTTAGCCCTGGGCCAGAGCAGTTCCGGGAGCCAGAATTCGGCAGCTCCGGGCTCGGTGTATGTTCTGATAGGAGCAGGCTCCAAGAGGCAGTTTCCCCGGGTTCTTTAGCACTGAGCCTGAGTACTTTGTCTGCGAGACGCAGGCGAATGGCAGCCTGAAATTACCTGTTCTATAGTTGAATGAGCTGCGATCAGTCGAAAACAGGGATGATGACGTCAGCTCTCCAAGATGGTGGCCGCTGGCCTTCTCTGTGGTCTGACCGGTGTGGAGAACTGAACTGGACCGTTTCCTTCCCCTGTCTCAAACCCAGAATTCAGCACTGTGTACAGTGATTGCACAGCTGGCAGGAGCCCACAGAATCTGCAGCGCTGTATCTTTGCGTTGCTATCTCTTGCTTCCCAGCGCGTGCCGCAGATTCTAGCCACGGGGCGATTTGCTGAATAAGCAGCGTGACCCTCCGTGCGGACAAATCGCTCGTGTTTGAGCCCCTGTAGCTGATCCTTGTGTGATGAAAATCCTTCCACTAGGTTTTGGAGCACCCCAGTTTTGCTAGAAATTCCTAACAAGATAGTTTTTAGCTGATCTAACTCATCATTCTCCCGAACAGTGACGTGGTACACGGGGGTGATGCACTCCCTTTGCCGCCATCTTCTTCTCTTTAATTTCTTTTCTGTGGGAGAAATTTGTTGCATGGGACAGAGGAAGAATTGAGACAAATGAAGGCAGCTGGCCAGGGACATTGCCCTAATGCTGCATGAAGGTCTCAAATCTGATCCACATTCCTGATAACTCTGGCAATGTATTTTGTATTAATTTTATTCCAGTACTCACGTCTTTTTGTTTCTCTCATAGAAGCACCCACCCACCCCCCAGATGATTTTACAATTTGTTCTTTCTGAACTACACTTTTGCCACAGACCCCTTGACTGACCCAAAACATTAATAATAAGGAAACCCAAACCACTTTCCCTGCATCACCCACTCTCAGCTTGAAGCAGCCAGAGTGGTCATCATCCAGTCAGTGTAGGTAATAAATGATTGGGTCAGAAATATGGAGGCGAATTCAGGAGGAGATAAAATGTTAATCCTCAGGACACTTTCCCCTCCTCCACCAGTTACCAAGGTAACCTACCTCAAGGGTATTGTTCTTCCCTCCAGGAAGTTGTAGTACTTGTTAATGAAGTGCTCCTGGGCACCTTTGTTCCCACTCTTGGATCACTTTACCTTTAGTCCACATTTTTGTCACTAGACATGTAAGAATGGGTGGGGGGGGGAGAGCAGGCTAAATATTGTGTATAATAATTATATCAAATGGGCCCTTTGTGCTGACCCCCACATGTTTTCTATCCCAAGAAACAATTTACCTGCAGCCCTGCCTGGCCTCTGAGGACTGCATATGTCACATTACTCAGCAAACTACCAGTTCAATGCAGGTCAAATGCAGGTCCAAAATAATTTTGATAAGAGGAACCAAGTTTCCCTGAAGGAGAAGTCTTATGACCAGATCCTGAAACTCTGGGAGATTCTCAAAATAGAGCTCCCCTAGTTTTAAAATTAGACTACCTTCTCTAGGCTCTAATAAGACACATTTTCTCCTGTACTCCCCTCATATGGCAGGAAAAAGGCCAAAAAAATTGTCTCAGTTAATTAGAGTAAAACTACCCCTCATCTGTCCTAGTTCAGGAATCCAAATTTATTTATTTTCTCTAATGGAGATATCACCCAGAACACTAACAGACTTGCCTCCCACTTCAAATTGAGAAGCATAATATGGTACTAAAAGAGCTAAAAGGTTACTCTCAAGTTCTCCAAGAGTCACCCTCTGAGGGAGTTCAGCTGACTCTTAACAATAAATAGGAACAAGGTTATATTGACAAGCTTGGTCTTAAACATCTAGCAAAAACAGTTATAATCAAAGTACAGCCATATCTGGGCATTTAAAAGAAAAGACAATAGTTCTTTTAATAGAATTAAATACATACACTTATGTCAGCCCCACAGCCCTGGTGCCCGCCAAATTCTGAGATATCTTTTCCTTTGTGAGGCTCATATTTCCCCCTGCCTACCAAAAATTGGACAGGTCTCTGCACCTTTGTCTTCCCTACTTCTCAAATTGATGTTTTATCTAACAACCAAAGTTTGTCCTTTCTGATAATGATGCACACCAGACACTAGAGAGCCCTTCAGTTTATTCTCTTACTCATAAGTCTAGAGATATCTGGACTAGAGATATCAAGAGCTACAGGATTAAGAACCTCTCCTTACTCCTTATAAAAAAATCATCAGTACAAGTAATTGAAGATATCCAACAGGTCACCAATTCAGTACTGACTTTACAAAATCAATTGGAGTCCCTGGTATCTGTCATCCTGCAGAATCATCGGGGCCCATTTATCCTTACTGCCAAACAATATGGCCCGTGCCTCTCCCTCAGGGAAGAACGTTGCTTCCATGTCAATCAATCAGGACTGGATATAAAGTTAAACAACTACAGGACCAATTGGAATAGCAGAGATGAGAACTATCTAATTCATAAAATGGTGGATTTCCTGGTTTCTCCCTCTTTTAACCCCTCCAATACTCAGTTTTCTTGTAATAACGTTTTCCCCTGCTTTGTTAACTTTATACAGAAGCAAATTCTTGATAAGGTGACCCGTCCGGCCCAGATCACCTCCCAATAACATGCAAAAGCCATTCTTGTCCTTCACTCACAACGTGACTCTCCTGAGACCCATAAGGAAAGAATCACCCATGACAACACTGAAGTTCCCCCTCCCTCTCCACCCCCCTCACACCACAACCACTAGGACTGTAGAGGAGCCTAAAATACCTCCCACCTCCTTATTCTCTTCCACATATCTGACAGGGGATCCCCTACTCTTTCCCTCTCCAGCAGGAAATAGCTAGATGTGATATCACCCCAACTCATTATACCCCTTTCAGAGTCTGGAATGAAAGATGTGAACAATAGGACCCAGGGAGGAAACTTTCCCTACTGTTCCCCTACCTGCCCTTCTGTCCCATCCTAAATTAATCCCACCATCCAAACTCCTTCCATGACCTGGCCCTGCCCACCAAAAGGCCTGCCAAGAGTAACTAACACCCACCGTGACCTGGCTCTGCTAAGGCCTTATAAAACCCAGAGCCTCGTGGTGGCCCACCTCCATTTTCCCCCAAAGATGTGCCCCTTCAGTGCCAAATAAAGCATCACTGGTCCATGAGGTCTCCCTCCATTTCCTTTTTTTCTTTGTATTCTTTTTAATGTGCTTTCAATAAGTGATTTTGAGTATAATTTTTTCAAATTTTAGGATAGGAATTATAGATGTAGAAATGTTCATGAGATCCTTTATCTCCTATGTATATATGATATCCTTTTATTTGGTGTGCACAAGTATTTAAATTTGGGGTTTAAAATTTTTGAAATTTACCTTTTTTGTTTACAAGTTATTCAACATTTCAAAAATATTATTGCTCATATTTGGCATATGCTTTGCAAAGTTTTATAGCAGAGCTTTGCTTGATATTCATCAGTAGTTAATTATTGAACATCTAAACTACCATAACTTCAGTTTTCCTTTCTTCAAACAGCTTTGCTTTTTATCCAGGTCATCTTGTACATGTGAAGTAACAAATTCTGTGATGCCAATGAATATGTACAAGGTTCCACACAAGAAAAAAAAAAAGCACTTCTATAACTAATTATGACTTCCTTTCAAAAGATGCAAATTTTACCCAGACATACAGTGGTATTAAAATCATACTCATCATGACAGATTCTTCTATTTGCATGTTCCAGGCTATGGGTTATACAAGCAAGGTTGGGGTAAAAGTCTAGGATCTTTTAAGCCATTGGTGGAAAACAAAAGAGAGTCTGGATGGAAATGATACCTCATTCTGCAAAGGTTTCAAAAGGGGGCCTGATTTTGGATAAGGGTGACAGATGTGAAGGCACATACAAATTAAAAATAAGAGGCTTAATTTTAATTCTCCCAGTTGAAAAGAAAGGAAGAGAATTCTCCCCACTCTCTCTCCTTGGAGAATTTATTTTAGAAAATTTGTAAGTTTTTTTTTTTAACTCTGAGTCTTTGAACTGTGTAACTCCTTTAAAAATCTAAATAATCCTCTTGCTAGCTTTAGGACTCAGACTTTGGGAGCCATCTCTTTGAAATGTAATCATCAAAAGAAGCAAGAGAATAAAATGTATGGCATCCTCCAAAACTACCCCTGTCATAAAGATATGGGGTGTTTATTTTTGCTTTAGATAAAACCAATTAGCAAACAGAGATAGCCATGCCAATTACCAAGTAAATCTAGGATGAACTATATGTGACAAATGGTGCTATGAAATACTCTTCCTTGAGGTCAGTCACTATTTATTTTGAGAACATGTATTAATGAGTGCTTGACTATAAAAGGGGTAAGATTTCCTTCTTCTTTGCCATCTCTCAGCAAACTGCCTGTGATACACATCACATTTGGACAAATGATTATTCAACAATAAAATTGTTTTCTTTTGCTTCTACCCTTGTGGGGAAGTTCCAGTATGGGAGGAAATGATGAGTTGATCAACAAATTTAATTGAGTACTAGAAATGACTGTCACCGTGGCTCAGTTTTGTCCACAAAAATAAGTATTTTATAACAGCTTCAGCAGAAGGTAACATATGACCACTAAGAAACTTTAAGGGTTTATGACTATCTCTTGCCTTACTGTTGCAGTGCACAAAATCATAATGAGAGTCAACATATTACAGAATGTTGAAAAGAATACATATTTGGATGAAGTAGCTCACCTGAGCAGATGCATTCAACATAAAGGAGAATGTTGTTACCTTGTTTTGAAAATAGTCTATATACACAAAATAATTTTGTCAAAGGTATCACACCATGCTCCTCTAGGGTACCAAATTTGTTTTTATTCAGTATTTTTAATAAACTTTAATGTACTTTGTATTTTGATACACACCCCCATATTGGGGATTGAACCCAGGGCTTTGCAAATGCTATGCAAGAAAGCTACCACTGAGCTACATCCCTAGCCCAGTACTTTAATACTTTGTAATATGCTTATATGGTGTCTTGCAGGTCGTCATGCAGGCATGCATCCCCAGGACATGGCTTTGTGCCTGTGCTTCCTCCCACAGGGTGAGCCTCATCCTGCCAGGTGGGTGCTGGTAGTGGCAACTGTCTGAGCAGCTTGGGCCATTGGCAGTGGACAGGGGCCTCTGGGGAGGGGGAAGAGGAAGTGGGGAAGTGTGACTGGCCTGTGCAGGCAAGCCACCATCAGGAGTGGATGCAGATTAGTGTTCTCCCCAACCCACACACCTCACTGTGGATGGCACCAATGTGCATGCAAAAGCTGGCCTGGTGCAATGCTATTTCAGGGGCAGAAATGAGGAAGAGGGATGGGGGGTCAGGAAATGGGGGCTTATGGAGTGGGGTAGTCAGCAATAATTAATTGTAGAGCAGGTTATTTAAGGAACTACTGTGCTTATAATGCAAGATTTTCTAGGTGGGCCTAATCTAATCACACATGAGTCCTTTAAAAGTAGAGGGTTTTCTCCAGATGGTAACAAAAGATGTCTCAGACAGATTTGAACATAAGCTTCTTTGTAGAGGGAAGGAGCCCTTCGAGAAGGTGTTCAGGGAGCCTGTTACAGAGAAGAGTGACCATCATCTGAAAGCCAACAAAGAAACAAGGTCCTCAGACCTAGGAACTGAATTCCTCTAACATCCTGAATAAGCTTGGAAGCAGATTCATCACCAGAGCATAGAGATAAGAACCCAGCCCAGCTAACAGCTTGATTTCAGTCTTGTGAGATTCAAGACAGAGAACTAACTTGAGTCCACCGGAGTTTACCATTACTTGAGTGGTAATTTATTATGGTAGTAATAGAGAACTAGGATGCCTGGCCAATTGTAACTTCTTTTCTTGACCAGAAAAACAGAATGAAATGGAGATTACATATGCAAAAGACTTATTGTGAGAATTGAGCTTACATGATGATGGAGAGTGAAAAACTTTGCCATCTGCTGTCTGCAAACTGGAGACCCAGAAAGGCCAGGGGTACAGTTGTAGTCTGGGTCTGATGTACTAAGAACTCAGGGTATAAATTATAATCTAGGTTGGAAAGCTTAAAAACTAGAAAACTGAAGGTGTAAGTTCCAGTCTACTTTTGTAGGCCCGAGAAATAAGGAGTTCTGATAGTAAGAGAAGATCAATGTCCCCACTCAAGCCACCAGGCTAAGGGAACTCTCCCTTCCTCTGAATTTTTATTTTTCTATTCAGGACCATGACTGATTGGAAGAGGCCCACCCACATTGCAGAGAACCATAATTTTAGTTATTCCACTTACTCAAATGCTAACTACCTCTGAAAATACCTTCATAGACACAGAATTATCTAACCATGTCTGAATACTCTGTGACCCAGTCAAATTGACACATAAAATTAATTATCACAATCTTCTATTTCTGCTTGTGTCCAGAGACCTCATCCCCTACCATTATCCTTTTCTTTTACCCCATGAAGGCCAAGTTTTTATTTTTGTTTTTTAGAAACCAAGCCAGTTTTATTCATGGAAAATGTTTTTTTTTTCCAGACAAGTCAGTTTACATTGAAAATTCAAGACACAAAGTATTTTAGGATCCATCTGTATTTAAAAGATCTTAAAAAGTATGAATTGACCCATCATTAACCAGATCCATGAAACTTAAGAGGGTTTTCTGACTTATTGCTCTGTCTCTGAGTAGGATTTTTGAACTATGGCAAACCAAACAGCTCCGAATTCATTTCTTGATAGATTTTAAGAAGGGAGAACCTGCACTCAACATTGCAACATGTGAAAAAATAGGACATTGGGAACTTCTTAATGTCAGTCATTAGATTTCTTGCTGCAGTTCTTTCCCACTTTCCCTTCATGCTATCCTCTGAGTTATCTGAGACAGTGTATTCTTCTCAAAGTTGCTCTTATCTCCTGTTCTTCAAGCTGAAGATGAAAACATTCAGTAGAAGAGTGATTCCATTGTACCATGTGGAGAGGGGCCCCTCAGAGGTGAACTTGAGGTTGGCAAGAGATAACTGAGGAAAGCATCAGTTGGAGAAGGTCTTGCTTCTGCCTGTGGTGGAGCTGATGCTCAGACTATGGAGACAATGTAGGCATCGGAGAAAAAGCTCATGGGGACAATTAATGATTAATAAAATAGGCCAATGTTAGAAATATTTAATAATGGATGAGTTTTAATATATACAATGGCCTGTGTGCTTAATGGAATATAATATAACTTGAAAATTATGTTTTGAAATGTGGAAAAGTATGTATTTATTGTAAGCTAAAATGCTGGATACAATATTACTTGGAGAATAATAATTATGCATAGGAATGCTTACCAAAGATCTTCCCAGTACAAAATTTGGAGGAAAATAGAGTTAAATATGAGCAGTAGTTTTCACTGAGAGGTAGAATCTTTTTTTGTGAGTGATTTTCAGAATCTATCAATTGAAAACTTTCAGTAATCAAGCAAAATATGTGCTATTTTGTAATGTACAGAAACATCTAAAGGGCTAAAGGGCTTGGGAGGCAGAAGCAGGAGGATCATGAGTTCAATCCAGTCTCAGCAAAAGTGAGGTGCTAAGCAACTCAGTGGGACTTTGTCTCTAAATAACATAGAAAATAGGGCTGGGGATGTAACTCAGTGGTCAAGTACCCCTGAGTTCAATTCCCGGTACCCAAAAAGAAAAAAAAAAGTGAGAAACAAAGTATAATGTAACCTAAATTGCTTTTAGGTATCTATCATATGTTTTCATTTATAAGGTAAGAAATTGGAATAAAAAGTCACAAGAGTGCTAACTTGATTTACAGGGGAAATTAAATAAGGAAAATAATTCAATCAGGGTCAGAAAAACAAAGAAAAAAGAAACTCAAGGAGCTACAGGAATTAGAAACCTAGGGCTGTACCTATTTCCTCATAGTATAAAAATATAAGAAAATAACAAAAATAAGAATGCTTAAAATGGATAACTTTGGTGAATCACATATTATAGATTGATCATGTGACAAATGCTAATTAAAATAATGCCATTAAAAGAAAAAGGGAGTTTAAGATATAGCTTAATGGCAGAACATTTACCTAACTTTTTTTTTAAAGAGAGAGAGAATTTTTTAATATTTATTTATTTTTTTAGTTTTCGGTGGACACAACATCTTTATTTTATTTTTATGTGGTGCTGAGGATCGAACCCAGCACCCTGTGCATGCCAGGCGAGCAGGCTACCGCTTGAGCTACATCCCCGGCCCTGTACCTAACATTTTTGAAGCCCTGGGTTTAATTCCCAGCGTGCACACACACACACACACACACACACACACACACACACATACACACACACAATGAAAAGAGAAAGCTGAAAAAATTTGAGATTCTCAAAGTAAACAAGATTGGAGAACACATCCAATTAGGCAAAACTGTGGAAGGACCTAAAACTAGTCCACTTAAATGAAATTCTGAAATTAGGTAAATGCATATTTTCCATGAGTGCCTCATTAGACTATTAGATATAATTACTTTAGCTTAAAGCTCTTTTAGGAAAATATATTTGATTGAATTTGGAGCATCCCCTAAATCTTGAAGAGATGCACAGATGGCAATGCCCTGGTGGGAGCAGAGACACCATATGGAGGAAGGATACAGAATGGACCCAAGGAGGCCATGAAGGTGAGCCTCTTTCTCAAGGCTGTTTAGAAATTCCCAGGGATCCCAAAGTTGCAGAAAGAACCACTGGGTCTTCCACCTGATATTTTGCCTCAACATAGTTTCAGAGGAATTCTTTGCTTCATTAAAATCCTTCTCTGGGTGTGTGTTGGTGCAGTGAGTCCCTCAGGCCATTGAGGGTGCTACTGCATGTACAGACTTAGGTTTCTAATTCCTGTGTCTCCAAGAGTTTCTTTTTTCTTTGTTTTTATGACCCTGATTGAATTATTTTCCTTCTTTTTTTTGTGTGTGAAACCAAAAAGGGCGATTTTACTGGATGTAGGTTATAAGGACAGTATACCAAGGCAGAGGCAGTATTTCTGCATTTCATTTGATAATCTGGGAATTTACCTTTGGGAATAAAAGTGGGTTTTTGTTTTTTGGTTCTGAGCCACAGCCCCATAAAGAAATGCCTGCTTTTAAATTTTACAAAACTTTCAGGTAGTAAGCAAAGGATTAGAACAAATGAGTCCTAAAACTAGTTCCACAAAGCACATTACTGTAAAAATATGTACAGACCTTAATAGAAAAGGAAAAGTATATTTCTTTACAATAAAACAATAAAATTTGAACAAATAGTCAAATTTTATAAAAATACATAACTGAAAGGAAGCATATGACTATAAACTACATATTTAGCTGAAACTAAATCCAGTTCTTATAAGAATTTCAGAATATAAATTATAAATCCACAGCTTATCCAGAAGCTTGTCAGAATCTGTCTGCAAGTTCAAAGGAAAGGACAGTGGTTTCAGCTGCAGGGTGGCCTGTCAGACCGCAGTTGCACTATTTTCCCTTCAGCTCTTCATAGTGTAGATGCAGGAGATGCTCAGTTTTAGTCATGAAGGAATATGCTGTACTGGAAATTTCTGGAAAGGGAGACCAAAGCCACATGGTGATTTGATTGCTTCAGAGCAAGAGGGTCACCAAGGAGGGTCGTGGCCAGGTGATTTCTAGAAGCCTTCTTCCTTGGTCTAGGACTCCGCTTCATCATCGTCACTTCCTTCATCGTCCTCATCCTCCTCTTTCTTCTCTTTAAGCATTTTCAGGTACTTACTAGCTAAAATCTTCTTTGGTAATATATCTGCAAGAAACTGAAAAGTGTCCGATTCCTCTGCAGTATTCGCTAAGTCATTGTAAGTCAGTGCTTTCTTTTCTTTTCCACTGCCATGTCTGTAGGAATAGGTGGCTAGGCACTGAACAAAGAGCTCCGTGGCTTTGGCCGTGAGCACCAGTGCTTCCTGGTTGATGCTGGACATCTCGGGGGAGCTCTTCATGATGACCCGGATGCGGACAGGGGCAGCGACAGGAGCCGCTGCTCCCCGCACTTGTCCTTGCCCACGGCCACGTCCGCCATCTTTCCGCTGCCGCCCAACACCTATTTTCCTTCTTTAATTTCCCCACTGTGTTAGCCAGATTTTCATTTCTGTGACCAAATACCTGATACAGACACCTTCAAGGAGGGAGGGTTATTTTGGCTCAGGGTTCTAGAGGTTTTATTCTTTGGTTGGCCAGCTCCATTGTTCTGGGCCTGAGGTAGGGCAGAACATCATGGACGAGGGTGTGGTGGAGGAAAGCTACTCAGCTCGTGGGAGAGGGAGAGGGGGAAAGGGGGAGAGGGGGACAGAGGGGGAGAGAGGGGGAGGGAGGGAGGGAGGGGGAGGGAGGGAGGGAGGGGGGGGAGAGGGGGAGAGGGGGAGAGGGGGAGGGAGGGAGAGAGAGAGAGAGAGAGAGAGAGAGAGAGAGAGAGAGAGAGAGAGAGAGAGCACCAGGGACAAGATAAAGTCCCCAAGGGCCCCCAGTGACCTATTTCCTTCAACCTTGCACCACTTGCTTACAGTTTTCCACCCCCTCCAAGTAGTCCATTCAAATGGTTAATCCATCAAATGAATTAATCCACTGACTCAGTAAGAGTCCTCATGATGCGATCATTTCCCAAAAGCCCCACCTCTTGACTTTGCTGCATTAGGATCAAGCCTCCAATGCATGAGTATTCTGGGGACATTCCAGGTCCAAACCATACCACTCTTATTCCTCCCATTTTTTCCTTCTATTCTGTTTTCTTTCACCTGTTTAAATCTCATTTCCTTCCTCCCTCCCTCCCTCCCTCCCTCCCTCCCTTCCTTCCTTCCTTCCTTCCTTCCTTCCTTCCTTCCTTCCTTCCTTCCTTCCTGGATTGAACCTAGGGCCTTGTGCATACTAGGCAAGCTCTCTACCACTGAGCTAATCTCCAGTCCCTTTTTATACTTTTTTTTTTTTGTACCGGGGATTGAACTCAGGGACACTCAACCACTGAGCCACATCCCCAGCCCTATTTTGTATTTTATTTAGAGTCAGGGTCTCACTGAATTGCTTTTGCTGAAGCTGGCTTTGAACGCACAATCCCCCTGCCTCAGCCTCCTGAGCTGTTGGAATTACAGGTGTGGATGACTGAGCCTGTCTCCCTTTTACATTTTTTTTAAAACTTTGAGACAGGGTCTCATTAAGCTGAACAGGGTAACCTAGAACCTGTAATCCTCCTGCCTCGTATCTAGGATTATAGGCATGTGCCACCACATCCAGCTTTGTCTCCTTTTCTTGCCTAGAGAGGTTTACATACATGATTATCTAGTACAAGAATTAATTTTCTGTTGCTTTTCAGTCCCAGCTTGTCCCATGTACTTGGCTGTGTGCTACTTGGTCTAAATGTCAGTGAAGTCATTTTGCAGGTTCCCCAGGTAGGGCTTCTGGTTGGGCTTAGATAATGGGAAGCACAGCAGAGAAATGAGAAGCAGCCAATCTGTTTCTAGAATAGGCAAGGCAGTATCCTTTCTGTGCTTTCATTCAATAATTTTGCCTCTAGGGACTGAGAAATCTGCTGGCCACCACAGGAAGTAGTTTTTCTCCTCTTTGTCACTTTCCAAGTGAAGGTGCCAGGAGAGAAATGCACAGAATATGGAAAGTGTCAGTAAGTCTGGGTTTGCCCTAAAATAGTGCTCCCTCCCCCAGCCAATATCCTTCTGTCTTTTCTACAAGTTCCTCTCCAGTTCAAGATCATCCCAAGCCTATTCTCAACCCCTGATTCTCAGGTTTATGTTATATCAGAGATAATCACTCTATACTAGCAAAGCTTGCCCCCTGAATCTCAAATCACCATGGATCCAAATGAGAATTTGGGCTGTAGATAACTTTTTCAAAGGTAAACCTTCTGGGAATGTTTCACAAAAGTTTCTTCTTCCAGAAGTTTGTCACCAGTCTTTTAAATTGAAATAATTATCTGACCCATTGTCTCTGAGCATTAAATATGAGCCAAAGCAAGGAAGTGCCTCTTGGCCTTTCTTTGAGGATTCCAGAGAGTCCTCTTCCAAGATATTTTGTTGTATCTGATATTAGTTTTTAAAAAAGTTTCTCTAATGATTGCTATTTACCCATCTTGATGCATTTTTACTCTGTTTTCCAATCATTCCCTGCCTGACCTCTGCTATTTAAAATTGCAAACCTTTTTCAACATTCTATTCAGAGCTGCTTTTACTTCCTTGTTCTTCAGGCTGTAGACAAAGGGATTCACTAGAGGAGTGACCACACTGTACTGGATGGAAAAAACCAATTCCATTGGAGAACTTAAGGTTGGTATGAGATAGCAAAGAGAACCAGATCCATAGAACAAAATCACAGTAGTGAGATGAGAGGAGCAGGTGGAGAAGGCCTTGCTTCTGCCTGTAGTGGAGCTGATGCTCAGGATGGTGGAGACAATGCGGGTGTAAGAGAAAAAGACCAGAAGGAAGGTCCCAAGGGCATGCAGGAGGGTGGAGCCCAGTAGGACTGCAAAGTTGGCAGAGACATCAGAGCAGGACAGAGAAAACAGAGAGGGCAGCTCACAGCTGAAGTGAGGCATGACACGAGCCTCACAGAAGTCCAAAGTCCAAGCCATGAGGGTGTTAATGAGAGCATCCAGAAAGCCCAGTCCCCATGAAGCCCATACCAGACCCCCACACAACTGTCTGGTCATCATCTGGCCATAGAGCAGGGGGTGGCAGATGGCAGCATAGCGGTCATAGGCCATCACTGAGAGCAGAAAAGCCTCAATCCCTGCAGTGGAAAATATAAAAAAAACCTGAGTCAGGCAGCCTTCTACTGAGATTGATTTCCTCTGGGACAGAAGATTGTCCAACATTTTGGGCACAATGACTGATGTTAAGCAAAGATCCAGGAAAGAGAGGTGACTGAGGAAGAAGTACATAGGGGCGTGGAGCTGAGAATCAGTCCTGATCACCAGTATCATCAACAGGTTCCCCGTGAAGGTCAGAAGGTAAACCCCCAAGAACAGCACAAAGAGCAACGCCTGGATGTGTGGCTGAGCAGGCAGTCCCAGGAGGATGAACTCGGTGACGATGCTGTGGTTTCCTGTGGCCATTATAGAGGGCATTTCCTCTGGAACAAAGAAAAACAGGTGAAGCAGTGGTCACTCTTCATGCCACCTCTGAGTTTCTACCTCATCACTCCCCCAACTTGTCTTCTTCACAGATTTCCTACCTATTCTTCTTCCATCCCAGAACTCTTTTCTCACCCACCTGCCTCCTCAGCAACTTCTGAACGTGAAATCGGTACACTGGTGCTCTTTCCCTACGTGACTCTTCTAGCCTAAATAACCCCAATAAATACATTCACTGTTTTCCAGATTTTTCCATGATTAATTGACTTTATCTTCTTTGACTGGTCTTTGCTTTTATCCTGTAAAAATTGAAGTGAATTTTTAAATCTAGTATATTTCCAAAGAAGTTGTTCTTTCTTTGTTTTACTCAGTTGCCCAAATCTTCATTACTTCTTGCAGTTGCTCAGTACTACTGACTGAAACTCTCTAGCTACTGTATTTGTACTTGTCATATGTCTCTGATATATTTCATTATGTTGACTCAAAGGACAATTTCACCTCTTTCTTTCTTCACTATTTTTGTACTTTCACTTGGATGTCTATCTTACCCTGGATAGAGTAGGAGGTGAGTAGCAATTCTTTTTTTCACCAATCCACTTACCTGTCTCTGGACTATAAGGGTTATTATTCAATCATCTATTTATCTTAAATCCTGTACACATCGCAGACTGAGGGGCACATAGTGGGTCTTCAGCAATATTTGTTGAATGTAGAAAGAATGGTAGGATAAAGTAAATAGGACATACCATGTGCATTTCTTCTCAAGGGATATCTCCAGCTTGAATTCTAGTTTCAGAAATAAACCATGCTTGGCATATGGCTTAGTGGTAGGGTGCTTGCCTAGCATGCAAAAGTCTTGGGTTTGATTACACCACTGCAAACAAAACAAAACAAAATAAAACAAACAAAAAAAGCAAAATCAAATTTTGAGGGAGACTGGAAATGGTGGGGAAAGGAAAGATGTGGATTTTTAAGGTTTCACTTAATAGTGGTTTTGAAGGACTAACAGAAGACTCATCTTCAAATAGCAAATAAATATTTCTTTCCTCAGAGCGCAGCTCATACCTATTAGCTGATTGTTGTCCTTAACTGGGATTGTTTGAAACCATGATATTATTCATCTAACAACTTATCTAAATTTCATAACTTATGTAACACTTTATCCATTATTTATCCATCTAATCTTTTATTTATTCATGCTTTCATTCACTGAGTCAATTCAGTCATCTATCTTTTTAACTATTCAAATATTTGTGGATTTACCTTGCATAAGTCTGCCTACTTAGAATATTAGGTAAATGACCTTGATTGATCTGTCTAGAACTATTGTGTGAATGCACTTATTTGTCCTGGCTTCCTTATTGTACTTTCCAACATTGGGGATGATCTCCCTTGTTAGTTAATTCTTTTCACATTCAACTTAAAACCTGGAATATCATTGTATACACAGACTACTCCTTCATGAGCTCTCTTGCCTTGTGTAGTAGTTCCTTACAATAATCTTGACCAGTGCAATGTAACTCTAAATCTACTCTGAATCCCTCAGATTTTACCTGATACTGCAGTCTGACATTGATTCTATGGTCCAATGGTCCAACAAGATTCTATTCTTGCTGGACCATTGGAATGTCTTTGTATTTGTTCTTCCTGGCTTTCCCCTTTCAGGATTTAGACAAGTTTCCATACTTCAGATCTTTACCGGAAACCCACATTCAAGTTACCTCTTGGTCTCATCTGATGACTAATTTGCAGCCCAGGATGGAGGCTCAAATTAAATTCAGTCTTCAGTGAGGGTGAAAGATAAGATGAAAAAGTCAAATTTTCTTCTTTATAATTCTGTTGAAATAACAAATTCCTCTGTGTTCTTTAGTAGCAAAGACTCTCCTCAGCATTTGGAATTACTTTTTTTGATCAGATATTAACTTTAATGTTCCCATATTTACTCTCAATGTAGAGCTGAATAGAGTTCCATTTATGATCCTGAGTGCTTAGTCTAAGTCAGATCTAACATATATAAGGGATGTTGGGGGAAATTTTGAGTAAGAGATACATGTTTAAAAACCTCTTTTCCATGATAAGGTTCTACACAACCTCTCAGTAAGCCAGGTGGAGGCTCAAGGACAGGGTTCCCTGGTTCACAACATAGCTCATCTAATTGTGACCAAGTGAAGACAGAGTATCATTCTAACCTTGCAGGGAGAGGTTGACACTCATTACAAACTCTGCTCACTGCTACCTTGATTTAAATTGAAGCTAAATATCTATTTTTTTAAAGTTAGTAAAAGAAGAAGAGAAGGAAAACCTGGGTGCTTACACAGGGAAAAACAAGAGTGGGATCCAGTGAAATCCTGTTATTGAGATGTTATTTATCAATTTACTCAGATAACGTGTTTGAACATGTCAGACAGATCTCTTTTTGGTATCTTGTATTTATCATCTTAAAAAGAAGTGAACAAGAGCCTGCGTTTTCTGAATCACTTTTAAAAAAACCTTGACAATTTCCACCTTCCATCCTATGATTTATGTCTACATTTATATCACTTTGAATTAATTCTACTTCATATCTACTCAAATGTAAAATCCAATCAGTTCTGAGGATAAAATGTATTTATATCATTTAATATTATTAATTCATTTAGGTCCTGTGATCTTATAAAATTTCCATGGATACAGGTAATGGAGGACATTCCAAGGAGAAATGTCTCACAATTTGACCATTTGATCTCCTGTAATTATGCAGAAAATGCTAGTTAACTGCATAAATTACAGAACAGATACATGGGTTAATGCAAGACAAGTCAAGTGCTAGAAGGCAGAAATGGTCTAGGTAATTAATTTGGAGAATATAAAATACTCAGAAGAATAGAAAGACTTTGGGTATCCTTGGGTATCTAAAATAGGCCACAATGCTTAGGGTCTGTATGCATAGAACAAGCCTCATAAATCCCAAGATTTTCCTTGAATTCTTCTCTGACTAATGCCCTATCCTCTTTTTTTTTTTTTTAAAACCACCAATAGCTTTGTTGACCAGAGTTGATAGTGTGGTTAATAAGAACTGAAATAGAGAAAATTTGATATAGGCACATCAATGTTTATACAGTGCAATTCACAATAGCCAAATTATGAAACCATCCCAGGTGCCCATCAACAGATGAATGTACAAAGAAAATGTGGTCTATATACACGATCGGGTTTTACCCAGCCATAAAAAAGAATGAAAATATGGCATTTGCCAGACTCAGAAGGTCAAGGACTGAATGTTATTTTTTATGACTGGAAGCTGGGGGAAAATAAGGGAGAAAAGGGTGGAGAAGTCTCATGAAAATAGATGGGAGAGCAGTGGAATAGAGGAAGGGGGCTGAGGGAGAGACAGAAAAGGGGTCCTCCCGCAGGAAGGAACTCTACGATGAAATTGCAATTTTATACTATGTGCATATATGAATATACCACAATGAATTTCACCTTCATGCATGTCTATAAAGCACCAATAAATAAATAGAAGGAAGACCAGTAGAACAGAGGAAGGGAAATGGGAAGAGGAGAGGGGAGGGAAAGAGGAAGTGTTGGAGACTGAAATGGAGCTCATTACATTCCATGCATGCATGATTATGTCAAATGAACCTTACACTATTAAAAAATAAGAGCCCCCAAAATCTCTTTTTAGCAACTACATTTAAAGTCTAGAAGAGGAAAAAGATGCTGTCATTAAAATCTCATCATTTACTCTGATGTGACTTTACTCCTCCTTGGATTGGGAACCTCTTAGCTCTTGGTCTCAGTTTCCCAGATCAATGCAGTTTTTATAGCCAGTGTATTCTCAATACTTCAGAGGACATAGAGTGGATCAGTAAGTGGATTATAAGAGCGGCTGGAGAGTCTCAGACAAAACCCTAAGGGTCCAGAACACAGCCTCTAGCACAAGGAAAAAGGAAAGGAGAGGCTTCAAGGTAAAATGGCTTGCCTGCAAGGGCCAGGCATGGAAGATTAGATAAGGTGAAGGAATCGGACCTAGACGTCTCCATGTAGGAATAAGGAGAACGAGCAGAGGAGTCAGGGAGGTCTGACTTTTCCTGGAAGAAAAGTCGTCTTCTAGTTTTTGTCTTACCATGGCATAAGAAGTCATCTTTGATCCAGGAATTTCCATGCATAGGGAAATTAATCTTTCTAGAGCCCAAACTAAAAAAAATCACAGACAATTTTTTCTATTTGTAGGTCACCATGAGTGAAGGAAAATAGAATATTTCAGGCTCAAGATACTTATCATCTGAAATTCATCCTTGTCCTGTCACTTTAACTCACAAATGCAGCAGAAAACATTCAGATTCTGAAAAGAGCACAGAAGAGACTTCTCTCATGTCACTCCCTACCCAATCACAGAGGCTTCTCTTCATTTATCTGCCCTTGTGATTGTGATGGTGTATATGGGACAAAGAATATAAGTGATGCTCACAGTTTTCATTTATAATGTAGCTGAAGGGAATCAAGTAATTTGACTGGTGGAGTACAGAAACTCAGGAAAGCTGTATTCCCCAAGGTCAAAGTCTGAAGCCAAAATTAAAACCCATTAAATGAATTGAGGTTTGTGTCAATTCTAGGGCATTTTCACAGATGCAGGCTTTGCAACTTCAGGGTTGCAACTCTAATTTTAAACCCTAGAGTTTGGTGCACTGGGGAAGTATTATTTTAGTGGCCATCAGGAGTGATATTTTTTGGAAATTATCTATGAATGTGTACAAAAAGATAAAGTTCATCAGACAGCTAATATTCATATTAACTCTGTCTTTAAATACATTTAGTCTGGATACTCTGATGATCAAATAAATTTAAAAAATCAGAAACAGTTATGTTTGAAATATTTAAGAGGCATCTGGTATATCCATAGACTTTCATCCCATACAACAGTGTTGCAAAGAATAGTGTAAAGATGAGGGCAATCACAGGCTTTTGCTTTAGGTTAATGAATCTTCTTTGAAGAGGTAGCCTTGTCTTTTAAAATGCATTATTCAATAAAATAAGCATCTACTCAGGCAATATAAAACTTATCTTTGAAAGATCATTTCAAAAACAGTGTCAGCTCTGTTTACCTCTCTTGTGAGAAAATTGTTGTCGTATTTTATATGATGGCACATGTTTATTAGTATACCAAAAAGACTGGGATCCAATCATTTAAGAGAGAAAAACTCATTCAAAGACTAAATATATTTATTTACTGATGATAATTTTCTAGGTATTTATTTGAGATACAAGATAAACAAGATACTATTTGGATAAATTCACAGTCAAGTAAAAAAACCGAGGTACCTTAATATAATGTCACCCCTCAAGAGTATACATACAAAACTCGATTCCATGCATGCATAATTATGTCAAAATGAACCCCACTATGATGCATAACTATAATGTGCCAACAAAAGCATAAAAAGTGGATATATGAGACTATTTCAAAGAAAGCTCATGAGGGCAAGGATTCTGCACGTTTCTCCAGTGGCTGTAATAGTGCCTTGTGTGTAGAGGTGCTCAGCAAAACAGTGAGGTGAGCTCTAAATATTTATTTATTTTATTGAGGTATGTATTTTACATATAGCAAATGCAAAGACCATAAGTGAAGTCTGATGTGTTCTAACAAATATGTACACCAAATCAAGATTCACACCCCCTTAGAATTTCCTGTGGCTCTTTCCAGTCAATTCTACATTGCACCTCTTACTCCAAAAGGCAACTGTTTTGATTTCTTGATTTTTATGTGGATAGAATGATTAACTATAAATCCTATTTTCTATTGCTTGCCAAAAGTTTTGAGAATTGTCCATATTTATGCATATATCAATAGTTCATTGCTTTTTATTACACTTAGATGAGTATGTTACATTGGTTTACCTATGCTATGTTGGACATTTAGGTTATTTCCATTTTGTTCTTTGAATAAAGCTGCTTTGGATTCCTATAAAAGTATATCCTATGGAAATATTCTCTCATCTCTCTTGAATATAATCTAGGTATGGGATTTCTGGCTATAAAGTACTTGTAAATTTAACTTGATTAGAAATTGCCCAATAGTTTTTCAAAGTTGTACTATTTCAAATTCCCAAAAACAAAGTCTGAGCTTTTGGTTTGCTGAATATCCTCACCATCACTTAGTATTTTCACTCTATTTGACTTTGGACAAATAGTGGGTGAGAAGTAATAACACATTTTACTTCTTAAAAAGTGTGATGGGGCTGGGATTGTGGCTCAGTGGCAGAGCACTCGCTTAGCACAGGTGAGACCTAGGTTCCATCCTCAGCACCACATAAAAATAAAGGCATTGTGTTGTGTCCATTTACACCTAAAAAAAAGTGTGGCAGGGCTGGGGATATAGCTCAGTTGGTAGAGTGCTTGCCTTGCATGCACCAGGCCCTGGGTTTAATCCCCAGCACCACACACAAAAAATGTGGTAAAATACACATAACATAAAATTTACCATCATAATCATTTTTTTGTGGTGCTAGGGTTAGAATCCAAGACCTTGTGCATGCTCAGTAAGCACGCTAACACTGCACTACACTTCCAGCTCCTCATAATCATTTTTAAGTATACAGTTTTATGGCATAAGTCCACTAGCTTTGTTCTGTAACCATTATCACCATCCATTTTCAGAATCTTTCCACCTTGCAAACTGAAACTCTGTTCATACTAATCCTCCATTCCCTCCTCTCCATATCCCTTGGCAACTACCGTTCTAGTTTCTGTTTCTATAAACTTGACCACTCTAAGTGCCACATATAAGTGCAATCATACAATATTTCTCCTTGTATAACGGGATTATTTAATTTAGAATTATGTCTGCAAGGTTTATCCATATTGGAGCATATGTCATAATTTACTCTTTTAAAGACTGAAAAATAATATTCCATTGTATGTAATATTACACTCATCTATTGATGCCTTTTGACTATTTACCTTCTTATTATTTCCTTCCTTATTATAGTCTTGGGTTAAATTTGTTCTTCTATTTCTAATTCCTTAATGTGAGAAGATAGCCTATTTATTTGAGGCATTTCTTCTTCTCATACATTGATGTTTATAGTCATATGTTTTCTTTTGAGCACTGCTTTCTTTTGAACACTGAACTTTTTTATTTGTTCTAATTAGTTATACATGATAGTAGAATACATTTTGACCCAAATGGAGCACAACTTCTCATTCCTCTGGCTATACACGGTGCTGAGTCACTCCAGTAGGGTAATCATACATGTACATAGGGTAATAATGTCTGTCTCATTCTACCATCCTTCCCATCCCCACAACCCCACACCTCCCTTCTCTCCCCTCTACACAAACCAAAGTTCATTCTTACCTACCCTATCATAGAACATTCAGTTTTTGGTTTGGGGGGATTGACTTATTTCACTTAGCATGATATTATCCAACTCTATCCATTTAAGTGCAGATGCCATAATTTCATTCTTCTTTAAGGCTGAGTAATATTCCATTGTGTATATGTACCACATTTTCTTTATGAATGCATCTGTTGAAGAGCATCTAGCTCGGTTCCATATTTTAGCTATTGTGAATTGAGCTGCTATAAACATTGATGCAGCTGTGTCACTGTAGTATGCTGATTTTAAGTCCTTTGGTTATAAACTGAGGAGTGGGATAGCTAGGTCAAATGGTGGTTCCATTCCAAGTTTTCTGAGGTATCTCCATACTGCTTTCCATAGTGGTTTCACCAATTTGCAGTTTCATCAGCAATGTATGAGTGTACATTTTCCTCCAGGTCCTTGCCAATACTTATTATTACTTGTATTCTTGATACTTTCCATTCTGACTGGAGTGAGATGAAATCTTAAGAGTAGTTTTGATTTTCTAATCACTAATTTGATTTTCTAATTTTCTAATTGCTAGAGATAATGAATATTTTTTTCATATGTTTGTTGATTGATTGTATTTCTTTTTTGTGAAGTGTCTGTTCAGTTCCTTAGCTCATTTATTGATTGGGTTATTGGGGTTTTTTGGTGTTAAGTTTTTTGAGTTGAACATTGAATATTTAATGATATTAAGGAATTGCAAAGTTAGGGTTGTTCACTCTCCAGTGCATTATCATGTTTTCAAGATAATGATGACATATTTAAAGATCAAGTGAAATGTGTTTTGTTGGCTGAATGTATGGCTTATCCTGGAGTATGTTCCTTATGCACTGAGGAGAATATGGCTGCTGTTGTTGGGTGAAGTGCTCTGTGTTAGGACTGTTGGTTTATAGTGTTGATCACTCACTC
The DNA here is from genome assembly GCF_964194105.1 of Spermophilus citellus. NCBI lineage: Eukaryota > Metazoa > Chordata > Mammalia > Rodentia > Sciuridae > Spermophilus > Spermophilus citellus. The sequence goes on along the minus strand of NC_138197.1, from coordinate 68,406,238 downwards.
TATTTCCTTATTGATTTTTTTCTTATTTTCCTTATTGATTTTTTCCTCATAACTTTGAAATGGTATCAACATACAAATTAAAATTTAAAACCTTGAATCTGGAGCATGGCAGTAAATTATATTGAAAAATTAAAAAATACAATGTGTATTTGTTAATCAGAGAAAGGTGACTTTTGTTAAGGGAAAGATAGTTTAGTTTGCAGGTAAACACACACACAGAGTAACTAAAAATCTGGATAACATGCAAAAATTATTTATTTAAAGGAATCAGAGTGGCAGCCAATAGAATAAGGACTAAAGTGGCTCGACTTCCTGGAGTGCACGTCTGTGGTCATCTGACCCTTAGCAGCAACTCTTTTCCAGTGATATTTGCTGATTTTGGTCAGAAGCTGCGAATTTTGGTCTGATCTAGCCGGGGTGTTACTAGTAGTCAGTTTAGCCTGTGGTAAAAGTGAAGTGAGGTATCTTAACACATGGCCAGTTTTCCTTTCAAGACATCCCATACAAAAACACATTAAACTTTGCTATGTTCATATTTGAATACATGATCAGTGTAACTCCATATCATGTACAACAAGAAGAATGGGATCAAATTGTAATGAGTTGCACCCCATGTGTGTATAATATGTCAAAATACACCTGACTGTAAATATATCTAACAACAACAAAAAAGTCAATGCAGGAAAAAAAAAAGTATTGTGACGCTTAAAGTTAAAATTTAAAATGTTAATTGACAGTACAAAAAACAATCGCACACACACACACACACACACATTAAAAAATAGTGCACCATGATCAACTGGGGTTCATCCCAGGGATGCAAGTTGTTGCAACATATGGAAATCAATAAACATTAATTCATCACATCAGTAAAGACAAGAATCACATGAGGGTCTCCTAATAAAAACACACTGCACCTAAGTAGAATTGATTCCAGGAATGCATGTGTAGTTTTTTTTTTTAATCAACCAATATAATTTACCTCATTCACTAGTAAAAGGAGATAGCTCAATAGAAATACCATTTGATAAAATTTGACATAAGTTGTGGTGAAAGCACTTAAATTAGGAAAAGGAGAAAATTTTTTTAATCTGAAAAAAGAATCTTATTGGAAATGTTAGCTACCCTGATTTGATCATTACACACTGTATACATTAAAATATTATACTGTATCCCATAAATTTGTTCAATTAAAATAATAAAAATAAAGTTAATTTCATAAAAAAAGTGAATAGTTAAAAAAGAGATGGGACAACGATTCCTAATATTGTCACTTTTACTGTACATTGAAGAGATGGTCACTGAAAAGAAGAGAAAGGAAATGCCAATCATTTGAAAGATGAGTACAAAACTAATATTATTCACATACACACACTAAAAAATTCCCAAAGAATATTAATAAAACCTTAAAAATAAATAATTAATTTATTAAGTTCACTGGGTATACAAAAATCAACTATTTCTTTTCACTTTAAAATGTTTAGTTTAATGAACATATAATTTCAACTCAAGTTCTAAAAAGTATAATATACATGAAATCACTTTACTACTTAAGTGATTTAGACATACCTGTCTAAACAATAAACATCAAAATTAAAAATTTTTCCAGTTCTTAATTAATCTTTTTTTTTGGTGGGCGTGGTACTAGGGATTGAACTCAGGGGAACTCAACTCTTGAGCCACATTCCCCTGCCCCATTTTGTATTTTTTAAATTTTATTTTTATTCTAATTTGTTATAGATGACAGCAGAATGCATTACAATTCATATTAATATAAAGCACATTTTTCATGTCTGGTTGTATACAAAGTATATTTGACATATGAAGAAAAAACATGGTAACATGTGGAATTAAAAACATTAAATGCTTACTAGTATACCTCACAAAATGTTCACAAGAAATTTTCAATAAAAGCTAGAATTATTTTGAGAGAAATGTTAAAAACCTAATGAAGGGATATAACTTGTTCATGAATTGTAAGACTCAATATTATAGAGTGCCACCTCTTCTAACCTTGTTCTGTGGAGTCAGTCCCAATCAAAATCCTAGTCTTGCAAGTTGTGGTGGTGCATGCCTGTAATCCCAGGGACTTGGGAGTCTGAGGCAGGAGACACAAACACTTGGGAAGTCTTCAGACTCAATAAGGGTGGTTCACATATTTCTCTTCCTGCAACTTTAACCTGAATCAATTTCCAATAACTTATGAACTTATTGTGTCTTTTCTCTGAAGATTTCAGGCCTTTACCCACTAGAAATGCTATGGCTTTCATTATTGTCCCACAACTCAACTATAAATAATGGTAGATAATTTATCCCAAATAAACCTTAACAAAGATATGTGATAAAAATGAAAATAATTAATGCATATATTTACAATCAAATCTTACAGAATAAAATGAATATTTAATCCATTCTTTTGCCTCTTTCTGATTGAACTGAATGACTCACTCTCAAGTAGCTCCATGCTTTTTTTTTTTTAAAAATAGGCATTTTAAATTTATTTTGCCAAATTTGACATCATAAGTAGTTAAGTAGTCAGGAAGTTCTGATTCATGTCTACTCACCCAATGTCTTGCTACCTGTGTTTCTATATCAATTGTCTGTTTTCCTCTTTCTTTTTCCAGCCAATGAAAACATTGTAAGTATTCTCCCAGTGTTCTTTTCACCGCTGCCTTTATCTCCTTGTAGATGAGGGGATTCATAATAGGAGTGACCACTCTGTATTGCACAGAGAAGATCAACTCCAGGGAGGAGACTGAGGTTGGCATGAGGTAGTAGAGAAAATCAGAGCCATAGAATAAGATTGTTGTGGTGAGATGGGAGGAGTAGGTGGAAAAGACTTTGCTTCTGTCAAAGGTAGAGGTGATGCTCAGGATGGTGGGGACGGTGCAGGTGTAAGAAGAGATTGAAAGGGAAGTTACAACACCAAGAGGAATGATGGAGCCCAGCTTGACCGTGAAGTTGATGGAGACGTCAGAGCAGGTCAGAGGGAAGAGACAGGCAGCACACAGCTGTAGTGTGGGATGGCATGAGTATCAGAGAAGTCCATTTCCATTGCTAGAGGGATATTGATGAGAGACTCCAGAAGGTCTAGTCCCCAAGAGCCCCACACAAGCTGCACACACCACTACTTACTTATCCTCTGGCCATAGAGCAGTAGGTGGCAGATGGAGGCATAGCCGTCACAGTCCATTGCTGAGAGCAGAGAGGCTTCAGTCCCTGCAGTAATTAACACAAAGAAGACCCAAGCAAGATAGCCCTCTTCTGATATAGAAGGTTCTCCAGAATCTTGGGTACCATAACTGAAGAGAAACAAAGGTGACAAGAAAGAGGAGTGACTCAGAAAAAAAGTTCACGGGGTTGTGGAGGTGAGATTCAGCACGGATCACCACTAGCAGCAACAGGTTTCTCATTGCAGTTCAGAAGCAAATCCCTAGGAATGGCACAAAGAGCAGAGCCTCCAGGCAGGGGTCCACAGACAGTCCCAGGAAGATGAACTCCGTGATGGCTCTGTGGTTCCTGAAGGCCATTTGAAAAAGTTGATCCCTAAAACTGGAAATGCGTGGCAGTGAATTTTCTATTCTTCTCTAACTGGTTTTCATATTTCATTGGTTCTCTTTTAATATCACAATCATCTAGAAAATAATGGAACATAAATATGAATAAGATGTCTATATTTAAAAAGTCATACTTCAAAGAATATCATTGAGATGAAGACAAGAAATCAAATCACATGTTGTTGACTGAAATGATCTCTTTCAGAGTGACTTAGAAATAATCAGTAATTCCATCACATTGAAGTTATTTGAGCAAAATGTTTAAGCAAAGATGTTTTTCTATGAAGTCATAGCCAAATATTTAAAGAATTAGGACTGAAAAATAGCAAGGTATATTTGGCAAAACGCATACATTTAAAAAAGAGTAATAGCCTAGAATATAGATAAACAATATGTGCAATGACTAAGAATATAGGCTCTTGCATCAGACTAGGATCAAATCCCAGCTTCACCTTTGTGCATATTATATATCTGTGCTTAACTTCTGTTTCCTTGCTGAAACTGAAATATTATTTCATTCTACTAGAGTTGTCATGGGAATTAGATATGATAACATATAAAGATTTTAAAAATCTGTACAATATTGTTCAGTGTAAATCATCATCATCATCATCATCATCGTTATCATCATCATCATCTACAGGTGTAGCCTAAGATAAATAATAGGTCCTCATGATGTATAATTCCATCAGAGTTAAAGCTTTCTTGCCACTATGACTGCTGTTCTTTACTGAATTAAAATTACTAAAGACTGTTGCCCTTCCCTCCCCAGTTGAAAGGTATTTTAGCATTTGGAATCAACTGAGGCCTCCCCAGCTTTAAAAGGATAAAAAGACTTAAAAGCAATATTACTGAGAAAGGAAGGGCATCCAGATTCCAGAAAGGACAAGGGAACAGAGAACTAAAAATCCTGTGCTCCTGATACTGAGTCACTTTCCGTGATGGATACGCACCCTGTGAAGGGCAAGGATTTGGGGTAAGCAAGGAAGAGGTGATTTGAAAGAGTACCATACCGGTGTCCATGCCATGGGCCACTCACTCAGTCTGAATGGGAAATAAGGAAAGTAGGAAATTCATATGGAAAAATAAAAGACCCAGAATAGCAAAAACAATTCTAAGCAGGAAGTGTGAATCAGGTGGTATAGCGATACCAGATTTCAAACTATATTACAGAGCAATAGTGACAAAAACAGCATGGTACTGGTACCAAAACAGGCGGGTGGACCAATGGTACAGAATAGAGGACACAGAGACTAATCCACAAAGCTACAACTATCTTATATTTGATAAAGGAGCTAAAAGCATGCAATGGAGGAAGGATAGCATCTTCAACAAATGGTGTTGGGAAAACTGGAAATCCATATGCAACAAAATGAAACTGAATCCCCTCCTCTCGCCATGCACAAAAGTCAACTCAAAATGGATCAAGGAGCTTGATATCAAATCAGAGACTCTGCATCTGATAGAAGAAAAAGTTGGCTCCGATCTACATATTGTGGGGTAGGGCTCCAAATTCCTTAATAGGATGCCCATAGCACAAGAATTAATAACAAGAATCAACAAATGGGATTTTCTTAAACTGAAAAGTTTTTTCTCAGCAAGAGAAACAATAAGAGAGGTAGATAGGGCGCCTACCTCATGGGAACAAATTTTTACTCCTCACACTTCAGATAGAGCCCTAATATCCAGAGTATACAAAGAACTCAAAAAATTAAACAATAAGTTAACAAATAACCCAATCAACAAATGGGCCAAGGACCTGAACAGACACTTCTCAGAGGAGGACATACAATCAATCAACAAGTACATGAAAAAATGCTCACCATCTCTAGCAGTCAGAGAAATGCAAATCAAAACCACCCTAAGATACCATCTCACTCCAGTAAGATTGGCAGCCATTATGAAGTCAAACAACAACAAGTGCTGGCGAGGATGTGGGGAAAAGGGTACTCTTGTACATTGCTGGAGGGACTGCAAACGGGTGCGGCCAATTTGGAAAGCAGTATGGAGATTCCTGGGAAAGCTGGGAATGGAACCACCATTTGACCCAGCTATTGCCCTTCTTGGACTATTTCCTGAAGACCTTAAAAGAGCGCACTACAGGGATACTGCCACATCGATGTTCATAGCAGCACAATTCACAATTGCTAGACTGTGGAATCAACCCAGATGCCCTTCAATAGATGAATGGATAAAAAAATGTGGCATTTATACACCATGGAGTATTACACAGCACTAAAAATGACAAAATCATGGAATTTGCAGGGAAATGGATGGCACTAGAGCAGATTATGCTTAGTGAAGCTAGCCAATCCCTAAAAAACAAATACCAAATGTCTTCTTTGATATAATGAGAGCAACTAAGAACAGAGCAGGGAGGAAGAGCAGGAAGAAAAGATTAACATTAAACAGAGACATGAGGTGGGAGGGAAAGGGAGAAAAAAGGGAAATTTCATGGAAATGGAGGGAGACCCTCATTGTTATACAAAATTACATATAAGAGGTTGTCAGGGGAACGGGATAATAAACATGGAGGGAAATGAATTACAGTAGATGAGGTAGAGAGAAAAGATGGGAGGGGAGGGGAGGGGGATAGTAGAGGATAGGAAAGGTAGCAGAATACAACAGTCACTAACATGGCAGTATGTAAAAATGTGGATGTGTAACCGATGTGATTCTGCAATCTGTATTTGGGGTAAAAATTGGGAGTTCATAACCCACTTGATTCTAATGTATGAAATGTGATATGTCAAGAGCTTTGTAATGTTGTGAACAACCAATAAAAAAAAAGAAAAAAAAGGAAATAAGGAAAGTAGGGGTAGAATTTCAAGAACCTGTGCTCTTAGAACTATGAGAGTTTGCCATGATACCTAAATCATTCTGGAACTGCCAACAATTACTGTTCCTGCCCCACAGGAAGAAGACCTTCTAAATAGAATTTATCTCTCCATTATTAAAAAGAGCCATCTTAAAATGGAGAAATAAAGCATTCAGTCCTGTATAAATCAGGTGTGAGGATATTTGGGTTTACCCTTTGACCCTTATTCTGAGACATTTTTCTTGGTATTTAAGTGTCATTTCCTTTCATGATTCTTGACTTTACTCAAACCTTCAGGTCTGGTTCATTGAAATGCCTGACTGTTTGGACACCAACTGTTATCCATAAGCTCTGGCTTCGTTCTGATCTACTGGAATTGGATCTTTGTTTGGCTCATCCATGACTCATTCATTATGCTAGCTAAGCCTGTTTCCTGGTCCTGGGCATTCCTGTGCTGGATTGTTCTCATTAAGTCCCAAACCATATTACAAGGCAATTTACCCAGGTAAATTTGATGTGTACGTGGTAGTTGGTGCTAAATGAATTTTAAAAATGCTACACTTAAGGTAAGGAATCCAACCATTCATTTGCCTAAATCACTCAGTCAATTTTTTATGATTGATGAATTCATATATACTTAAAGTACACAGTGGCTCTATAACAATTTGCATGCTTAGTGATTAAAATTTAATTTAGAGAAGTGCTTACTTATTCAATCTACCATATATCGAGTCATAATTGACTATTATAATAAACCAGTAGTTACACTTATTTATCTAAGATGTTATCATTCAAGCTAGACTGCTTAATAGTGATTTTTTTCCATCCTTTGTCAAATACTTAAATAAGCAAAAGAAATAGAACTGTAAGGAAATTAGAACATTCAAGTCCATTTTAGAACATTGTCTTTCTTTAGGAGATCTATATGGATATTAAAATTATTTTATTTATACTAGTTTTGTCATAAAATTAATATCAGGTGTATGACATATTTATACTTATACAAATATCCAAATATGTGTGCTAGTCACCTTTTTATCACTGTGACAAAATACCTGAGAAAGACAACTTAAAATGAGGACATATTTGTTTTGGTTCCTGGTTTCAGGACCATGACGATGTTCACGGTCACTAGGCCATTTTGTTTCTGGGCCTGTGGTAAAGCAGAACATCATGGGCAGGAGGGTGTGGCAGAGCAAGACTAATCACCTCATGGTGGCTAGGAGGGAAAGAGAGAGAAAGGGGCTGGGGACAAAATATACCCTTCAAAGCACCTCCCCCCCAGTGAACTACTTCCTCCAACTAGGCCCCACTTCCTGATTGTTACACCACCTTCTAATAGTGCCACAGGTGGGCTACTAAGCCTTTGGCACATGCTCTTTGGGTGATATTTTAGATCCATAGCATTTTACACACACACACACACACACACCATCCCTCTGTAAAGAAAAACAAAATGAGACAGAAGCAAGCAAGGTGCGGGGGCAAAGTAAAAAAGGGGCTGCTCATCTGAGCTGCCAGTTTTATTTATATCCACAGGTTACATTAGGTCAAAATTGGCATCATTAGAACATGTTGCTCATTGTGTAAAGTTACTGTTATGTGGGCAGGTTTAGGCACAGTGGCACGTTGGTGTTGTCTAAGAGAGTTCTTTATTCCCAGAAGCTGAGTGTCTGAGATCAAGGTTGAAGCTGATAGGACTCTAGCACAGAGCCTCCTCACAAAGGACATTACCACAGCAGCTAGGCATTGAGCATGTATTAGTCATCTTACTAGTTCTAGGGAGAAACTGCAGAATATTCCAAGTATGGAAAACAGGGAGCCTGTTGCCCTCTGGGAGTTTGCTCACCAGAGGAACACTGCCTTGTACATTTCCACAGCCAGAATCCTTATACCTCTTCATTTCAAAGATTCCCTTAAGGTTATCTGCACAGTTGGATTCCCAACACAAGCACCTGCACCTCTTGCTTTTGTACCAGATGGTGATCTCCAGCATCATAGGATCTTGCTCCACAGTACACATGCTTCATCCAGAAATTCAGGAAGTTACCTCCCGAGGATCATCTTTAACCATTAGGAAATGGAAACCAGTAGACAACGCCCCAGCTCTCTTGTCCTCTGATGGGAAGTTTTTGAGATGTGTTTCACATGGTTTCCTTTTTGAGCGTCCCCATCAGAATTGAGCTCCAGTTTCCCTTGTAGAAGCACAAACATTCACACATCTTTTATTGGCTTTTCTCTTTCTTGCTTCATGTTGCCATTTTCTCACTTATGTTATTTTGAGTCATCTTCAAAATACTCTACCAGTACTCAGGTCTGTGTCTCTTTGGGAGAATATATAAAAACACAGTTGGTACAAAAACAGTCCTAGAAAGCAATGGAATTCTGGATTTGCATCCATTGCCAGTTCTGTAGCAACAGGGGTAATTTTTCTGGGAGTAAATAGTGTGGAAATAACCCCTGTAACATCCTATTTCCTGGGATTCTAATCTACATTGAATTTGAATGATATACATATAGAAGAGGAAGTACTGGATTATGCAATAGCTGTAGCAATTCAAAAATTTGTAAATAATTATGATTACAAGGATTGAGGAGGGCTAAACATTTGTAACTTGGTTTAGAAGTCTTGAAATAGAGAATATTTTTAATTTAATTTTTAATTGGTCAGCTACCAATTTAGGACACGATGTAAATACAAAAATATTATATGGAAATAAGTATTGAAGAAACTTCCATTTCTGTTACAGAGGAGGAGTGTGCTGAAAACCAGGATGAAGATTTAATATTAAGTTAGTTGAACACAAATCTAAATATGCAGCTCTGGCAGGTTTCCTCTTATGTGAGTCAAGGTCTTGACTGGAAAGGGATTAAATCCTGAGGTTAGGAATGTGTGTATTTAGATGATCATATTTGAGAACCTTGAACCCAGAATCTCTTGCATCTTCAGAACTCAAGAATAGTCACCACCCTCTTGGTTCCCTTATTAAAATCCATCACCCTCACATTTACTGAAAAAAGTCTTCATCTGAAGCACATTGTCCTTAGTTCTGGTCAGATCCCACAATTGTCTAAATAGCAAAGTACAGAGTTCCTATAAGAAGAAAGAGTTTATTACTTGAAATAGAAGCTGGACATGGTTAATATATACCAGCAGAAATGTGGGGAACATATATGGGAATGGATCTGGAGGGAGTTATATGGGGAAGGGTAATTTATTTAAATACTAGCACTGTCCTGTAATTTAGAATTTAGAATGGCAATGACATTTGGAAAAATCTCGAAAGGGAAGTAATTAAGTAGAATTTTCAGAATTTCCTTGCAGTGTACTTAGGAGAAAAAGGTGAGTATGTTAAAGTAATTTTAATATTTAACATGGAAATACTGACAATCTATATTCTCTAGAGAACTTCCCCTTGCTAAAGGGCAAAAAATGTATTACTAAGAAGAAGCAGTGGAATTACTGAGAATCCCAGGGTTCTGTGGTAGGAGATGCTGCTATGGAATCGGGCTCATTAGTGTCAATGGAAATGAGATCATGGAATAGCAGAGGTGAGAAGGTTGCTTTTAATAGTCAAGTGCTAGGTGAACATAATTACTGTGAGGGGAAAGTGGCAACCAAGTTGCATTGGCTTGCAAGTACTAAATAATCAGAAGTGGCTACCATGTTTCTAGGAGGGATACAGATACATAGCAATGATAGACAGGTGAGCACATCAAAGAGACTACAACACTTACATCTTAGACTGACACACCTCACACACTCCAACTATATATAGGGTATCCCACTCTGGATTCAATAGCACTGGAAACATGGAGCTTTTCTCCAGGAGGGCACACAAGGCTATACACCCTAACAGGGAATAACTGAGTTGTTAAGTCATGGACAATTGGAGATCATCTCCTCTGACCCAACAGAAAGCTAGTGGATACTTATATACACCAAATATTGGAGGAGGCTTCCTAGAATTGTATTAGAGGTGAGCAGCTGTGATCACTACTCCCACACTCAGGGAAACATAGAGGTAAGTTGAAGAGTGATGGGCATCTTCTAAAGGTCCCAAATCCTGATGGAATCCAAGCCAGGAAGACCCAATAAGAAATTTCTCCACCCTGACATGGATTACTATACATATCTCTAACATCAGTTTTGATCTTATATATATACTGCTTTTCATTTAGAATTAATTCATTTTTGAATTAATAGCTGTCTCCCTAGTATTTGATATCGCACCATAAATCCATTTGATTGTATTTCTTCTAATGTTTTAAAGCATTAACTGGAATCATTTTTTCAAACTTAGTTCCTTAGCTCAGGTTTACACTTGCTCCTCTTAGTCCCTCTTTTCCCTCTTGCATTATTTGTTACTGCCTTGAATCTCTTCATATACCTTTTCTTCTTTTAACCTTGGTTTGTATTATTTTTTTCTATCTGTCCTTTTTTCAATTTTTCCTTTGCTCTATTTTTCTCTCATCCTCTTTCCATTCCCTTATATGATAGAATAGTAATTTTACTATCTTTTTTAAAATTACACGTCAGCAGTGGAAAGCATTACAATTCTTATTACACATTTAGGGCATAATTTTTCGTATCTCTGTATATAAAGTATGTTCACGCCAATTTATGCCTTTATACATGTACTTTGTTGTTGTTTTTTTGCATTACAATTCTTAATACCACAACTTTTGTATCTCTGTTTGTATATAAGGTATGTTGACACCCAATTCAAGTCTTCATACATGTACTTTGGGTAATGATGTCCATCACATTCCACCATCCTTGCTAATCCCCTACCCCCTACCTTTCCCTCCCACTCTCCTTTCCTATCTAGAATTCATCTATTCCTCCCATGCTCTCCCTCCCTACCCCACTCTGAGTCAGCCTCCTTATATCAGAGAAAACATTTGTTTTTTGGGGGGGATTGGATGACTTCACTTAGCATTATCTTCTCCAATGCCATCCATTTACCTGCAAATGTCATGATTTTGTTCTTTTGTATTGCTGAGTAAAATTCCATTGCCACATTTTTTTAATTCATTCATCCACTGAAGGACCTCTAGGTAGGATCCACAGTTTAACTATTGTGAACTGTGCTGCTATAAACATTGATGTGGCTGTGTCCCTGTAGTATGCTCTTTTTAAGTTCTTTGGGTATAGTCCCAGGAGAGGGATACTGGGTCAAATGGTGGTTCCATTCCCATTTTCCAAAGAATCTCTATACTGCTTTCCAAATTGGCTGCACCAATTTGCAGTCCCACCAGCAATATATGAGTGTACCTTTTCCCTGACATCCTCGCCAACACTTATTGTTGTGTGTCTTCATAATAGCTGCTATTCTGACTGGAGTGAGATAATATCTTATAATTAAAATCAAGAATCAATAAATGAGATGGAATCGAACTAAAAAGTTTCTTCTCAGCAAAAGAAATAATCTGTGAGGTGAACAGAGAGCCTACATCCTGGGAGCAAGTTTATACCCCTCACACATCAGAGCACTAATCTCTAGGATATATAAAGAACTTCAAAAACTAAACACCAAAAAACCCAAATAATCCAGTCAACAAATGGGATAAGGACCTGAATAGACACTTTTCAGAAGAGGATATACAATCAACCAACAAATATACGAAAAAATGCTCATCATCTCTAGCAATCAGAGAAATGCAAGTAATTTTACTATCCTTAATAACTAATTTCTCATCCTATTTTAGAACATTACTACAATTTTATGCCTGTATTAGAGGAACTGTGAAAAACATTTTCAAAAAGTTTTATTTTTCTAAGGTTGATTAGTATGTAGATTTGCTATGAAGTGATTGTAGTTAATAGGGTTTAATGTCTTTTCACAAAGTGGTGCTGATACTGGGAATAGCAGAGGACATGTTGAGTGAGAGTATCAATACCTGGATATTAGTCCAGCCTGAGAACTAAAAATCAAGAAGCTCATTGAATAGTCCATTTCATAAAGTAGAAGTGATAACCATCCAGCAAATGGGTAGACTTTAAACAGTATGAAAAAGCAAGGGAACAAACCAGCCAAAACAGCCTGCAACTGATCTCATTGACACCGCAGTAGAGGAAAAGTCAGATAAAGAATTTATAAAGTTCATAGCTAAAATATTCAGTGAGCTAAAAGAAGATGAAAAGAACAAACTTAGAAAATACAAGAAGTGAAAATTATTTCAATAAAAATATAGAGATTCTGAAACATGGAAATGACTTGATAAATCAAATTAAAAATTCAGTAGAAAGCATCACTACTAGATTAGACTACACTGAAGACAGTCTCTCAGACCCTGAAGACAAAGAATATCATCTTGAAAACAAAGATAACAATAAAGAAAAAATGTTAAGAGTCTATGACCAGAATATGATCAACCATGGCTTGAGAAGAAATAGATCACCAGGGCCTCAAAATCCTCAGGAATGAAGATATCAACCATAAAACTGGCCTGGCCATTTAGTTGGAAATTTAAAGGAGATAATAATTACTTTTTTTATAAGGTCAATATCAGTATATTTCAGATATGAGAAGAGGTATAATCCTTTATTAATCAGTTGGTCAAGGTTTATATTCAATGAGCTAAAGGCTTATATCTTTTAGCTTTTAGCTCATTGAATATAAGCCTTGTCCTTTGCACTATTACACATATAAACTTGAATTTGGTGAATTTTGCATAATAAAATACACACCAGTTACCAGTAACTGAATAGCCTGTTTGATTGACACCAACAGTGTCAATCAGAAACATGGGGACAACTAGTACCACTTCCATCTGGGTAAGTCGTCTGTGAGCAACACTTTCACAGAGTGCCTGTGTCAGCAAAGATATCAGGAAGGTGCTCACCAAGAGCCACTGGATAATGCCGCTCTCCCTGAAGGTTGTGCATGGATAATGAACAACAATAAGGACTGCTCTGAATGCCATGATTACAACATCATCTTAGGCCATAAGCTGAAGCTCTGGTTGATCGAGGTTAATGTATATCTATCTCTTACCTCCAACACTGACAGCCATTGACTCCTTAAGTTTAACCTGATGACACCCTCTACATAGTGGCAAAATTACAGACTACAAATGGAACAAGTCACCCCTAAAGAAAGTTCTTGGCAATTATGAAATTCTGTGGGTGAAGAGCTGGCCTAGGGTCACAGGGCTGAGTAATGAATAATTATTTGGGAAAGTCACTAAGGTTCAGATGGAGAAACTCAGTGAAAACTGTCTTTACAAACTGGAAGCAACCACAGAGGCAGTAATGAGTCTCTCAATTGGACTGTGTCAAAACTCATTATATGTAGCCCATGGTAAAGACCTATTTTGGAAATTTCCTTTTTTTTGTTTACTAATATAGATAAATAAAAGCATCTCTACAGAAGGTGAAAATATTCTACTTGCAAATATTGATGAAAAAATTTTCCATAAATAGTCAACTTTATCAAGTATTACTCTAGAGACTAATGAAAAGATTTAGTACTAGAATATAAATATAATACCACATTAGTAGGTTTAAATAAGTAAAAACTTATAAACAAAGCATGAATAGAAATATTCCTTAAAATTGGAAACACATTCTTGACACTATTTACAAGTATCTAAAATTAGAGGGATATTTCTTCAATGGTATGAAGAATTTGATATTAAACTGAAAGATAAATATTCTTTCTCCATCACCCAGGATGTGTTTTATGTTTGGATCATGAACACCAAGATTAAGTGGATATCTTGGTCTTAGAGAAGCCAAAACCTCATCTGAGGAAGAGTCTTTCATACTTCTCAGGTCACATAGCCCAAACTAAGCAGCATGACCTGGATCAAGATGTGGGCCATTCATCTGTACATTTTGAAAAACTAACATTGCTGATAAACTTGCACAAGTTTTCTTAGAGTATTCTTTAAACTTGGTGCAGAAATTCACTAATCAAAAGTTAGCATAATCCTTTCAATTTGGGCTAGGGATCAGCATCTTGCCTCAGGAATCCCTGGATGTAAGCACAACATTGCAATATTCCAGCCATGAATAACTCTGGACTTATACACTGCATATCATTAATATATCTGGCAATTTCTCTAAGTAACTTACATCCATGGTGGATATGGCATTAGTGACAACTCCTCATTTTTGAACGTAGTCTCAAATTTTTATAATTTCTCTATCATGAGTCTTGCCTTCTTAAATTATAATAGAAAAACCTGCACTGTTAGAAAGACATCATCAAGATGGCAGAAATTTTAGACAACTATCCACAAATAAAAATAGTCCTAGGAAGACTCAATACTCTAACAAAGAACCTATAGCAACATGTGGAACCCCCAAAAGAATAACCTTATAGAAAGCATTGTTTGGGATATTGGCATAGCAGAGATGTCTAGACATGGCTAGGAACAAAGAAGGATGGTAGTTATCTGTATCATTCATTCAGAAAATGTCATTGTAGTCTCCAGTGGCCTGGTATGCCAAGAATTCTGGTGGCCCTTGCTACTATAGAACATAATAACCCTTATAGCACCTGAAAACTTTGCCAGGTTTCACAACAGAAGACCATGTACTGTTCATTGGCATGGACTCCAGCAACTTGTTCCCAGGGGACACTGAATTTTTCACCAATGAGGTAACCAATGCCTGTCATCATCATGGACCCCCCAAGAGAGAGATGCTGCTGTGTTTCCCCCTCAAGGGAGATGTTGTTGCATTGTCCTGGATCAAAGTTGCCAACTCCTTTCCAATTCTATGTGTGCTCTGGACCCCATAGCTGTGGATGCTCTGTGGGTGCCCATGTTCCAGACCTGGCTTCATAGCTTCTCAGCAGACCCCTGCATCTCAGGTAACAGAGTAATTGTCACTGTGAGATAACCAGTGATTGGAACCCTTCATACTGATGTAGCTATGCCAGACATGAGGAGAACATTTCAAGAGCTCAACAGGTAAACGTGATTGTTTTCTGAAGGAAATTTTGTTTTTGTGTCTTTCTGAAAGAAGGTCGAACACAGTCCATCTTCAGAGAGATGGACTCCATTCTACAATTACTATCCTCTTACAAGAGCACCTGAATTCTCTAGTGTTTTGTCACAACTTGGTAGAATGAGATTTAGATCTGACCACTTTTAAATATAAGTTGATTCATTACACTGATGATATAATGATACTTATCTCTTTGGAAGATGAAGCCAAAGCACTTCTAAATTGTAGGGCAGAGGAATAGTCAAGGGTGGCTGATTTAGGACTAGGGCCCATGTCTGGGAAAATTTTGAGTAGAGGCCACTGGGGATATTTCACAAAACAGTAAAGTACAAATTACTGTCCCTTATGGGTCTTATGAATAAGACAGAAGCACAAGGCTTTGTAAAGCTATATAGAGCCTGGTAGAGGCAAATACAGGTGGAACCTGACTTATTTTTTTTCTGCTTTCTTTTTTTATTATTAGTTGTTCAATACATTACAAAGCTCTTGACATATCATATTTTATACATTTGATTCAAGCAGATTATGAACTCCCATTTTTACCCCGTATACATATTGCAGATTCACATCGGTTACACATCCACCTTTTTACATATTGCCATACTAGTGTCTGTTGTATTTTGCTGCCCTTCCTATCCTCAACTATCCCCCCTCCCTCTCCTCCCCTCTCCTACCATCTTCTCTCTCTACCTCATCTACTGTAATTCATTTCTCTCTCTTGTTTTTTTTTTGTTTTTTCCCCCTTTCCCCTCACTTCCTCTTATATGTAATTTTGTATAACAATGAGGGTCTCCTTCCTTTACCATGCAATTTCCCTTCTCTCTCTCTTTCCCTCCCCCCTCTCGACCCTGTTTAATGGTGATCTTCTTCTCATGCTCTTCCTCCCTATTCTGTTCTTAGTTGCTCTCCTTATATCAAAGATGACATTTGGCATTTGTTTTTTAGGGATTGGCTGGCTTCACTTAGCATAATCTGCTCTAATGCCATCCATTTCCCTGAAAAATCCATGATTTTGACATTTTTTAGTGCAGAGTAATACTCCATTGTGTATAAATGCCACATTTTTTTATCCATTCATCTATTGAAGGGCATCTAGGTTGGTTCCTAGATAAATCAAAGGCATTTCTGTATATCAGTGACAAAACTTATGAAACGGAAATGAGGAAAAACACCCCATTCACAATATCCTAAAAAAAAAAAAAATACTTGGGAATCAACCTAACAAAAGAGGTGAAAGATTTATACAATGAAAACTACAGAACCCTAAAGAGAGAAATAGAAGAAGATCTTAGAAGATGGAAAAATATACCCTGTTCATGGATAGGCAGAACTAACATCATCAAAATGGCGATATTACCAAAAGCTCTCTATAGGTTTAATGCAATGCCAATCAAAATCCCAATGGCATTTCTTGTAGAAATAGATAAAGCAATCATGAAATTCATATGGAAAAATAATAGACCCAGAATAGCAAAAGCAACTCTAAGCAGGAAGTGTGAATCAGGCGGCATAGCAATACCAGATTTCAAACTATACTACAGAGCAATAGTAACAAAAACAGCATGGTACTGGTACCAAAACAGGCGGGTGGACCAATGGTACAGAATAGAGGACACAGAGACTAATCCACAAAGCTACAACTATCTTATATTTGATAAAGGAGCTAAAAGCATGCAATGGAGGAAGGATAGCATCTTCAACAAATGGTGCTGGGAAAACTGGAAATCCATATGCAACAAAATGAAACTGAATCCCCTCCTCTCGCCATGCACAAAAGTTAACTCAAAATGGATCAAGGAGCTTGATATCAAATCAGAGACTCTGCATCTGATAGAAGAAAAAGTTGGCTCCGATCTACATATTGTGGGGTAGGGCTCCAAATTCCTTAATAGTATGCCCATAGCACAAGAATTAATAACAAGAATCAACAAATGGGACTTACTTAAACTAAAAAGTTTTATATCAGCAAGAGAAACAATAAGAGAGGTAGATAGGGCGCCTACATCATGGGAACAAATTTTTACTCCTCACACTTCAGATAGAGCCCTAATATCCAGAGTATACAAAGAACTCAAAAAATTAAACAATAAGTTAACAAATAACCCAATCAACAAATGGGCCAAGGACCTGAACAGACACTTCTCAGAGGAGGACATACAATCAATCAACAAGTACATGAAAAAATGCTCACCATCTCTAGCAGTCAGAGAAATGCAAATCAAAACCACCCTAAGATACCATCTCACTCCAGTAAGATTGGCAGCCATTATGAAGTCAAACAACAACAAGTGCTGGTGAGGATGTGGGGAAAAGGGTACTCTTGTACATTGCTGGTGGGACTGCAAATTGGTGCGGCCAATTTGGAAAGCAGTATGGAGATTCCTGGGAAAGCTGGGAATGGAACCACCATTTGACCCAGCTATTGCCCTTCTTGGACTATTCCCTGAAGACCTTAAAAGAGCGTACTACAGGGATACTGCCACATTGATGTTCATAGCAGCAAAATTCACAATAGCTAGACTGTGGAACCAACCCAGATGCCCTTCAATAGATGAATGGATAAAAAAATGTGGGGCATTTATACACAATGGAGTATTATGCAGCACTAAAAAAATGACAAAATCATGGAATTTGCAGGGAAATGGATGGCATTAGAGCAGATTATGCTAAGTGAAGCTAGCCAATCCCTAAAAAACAAATGCCAAATGTCTTCTTTGATATAATGAGAGCAACTAAGAACAGAGCAGGGAGGAAGAGCAGGAGGAAAAGATTAACATTAAACAGAGATATGAGGTGGGAGGGAAAGCGAGAGGGAAGGGAAATTGCATGGTAAAGGAAGGAGACCCTCATTGTTATACAAAATTACATATAAGAGGAAGTACAGGAACCTGACTTATGATGATTTGATGTACACTTTTTTGACTTTAGAGTCTTGTGAAAGCAACAGGACTTCAGTAGAAACCACACTTTGAATTTGAGCTTTGATCCAGGCTAGTGATTTGCAGTGTGATACTCTTTTGTGATGCCAGGCAGTGGCAGCCAGCTGTTTCTCCTAGTTAGCCATGCAATCATGAGGGCAAACAACGGTTACTCTACAGTGTAGTGTATTGCTAAGATACAATGCTTGATATGATAGGTGTGGATAGTGGATAATGATGGGTTTATTGGGATGTAACCCCATTATAAGTTGGGGAGCATTTGTACCACATTTGGATAACTCTTTAGCCCTCAAATCTATAGTGACTAGAAAAGAAAAAGAACTAAATTTGAATTAGGTCTGTAACAGAGACTTAAGGATCTACAAAGGATAATACTACAAGCTGAACCTCTAGAAGTATGTAATCCTAGTGAACCAATACTTTTAGATTTGTCTATTACCTGAACTCAGGTAGACTGTTTTCTAGCAAAAGTCTAATTCTGCCATCTAATGGCAGGTACTGGTGATTTGAATTGGACAATGTGACTAAATGCAACCCATTTGAGACACAAATACTAACATGCTCTTAAGTTCTTTTAGAGACAGCACATGTGTTTGAAGGACAACCATTTACCAAGATATACATTTTGTTATGAATTATGTCCAAAGACATTGAGTAAAGAAAGAACTATACAATAAATTTCCTTGATGAAATGTAAATATTATACTCAGAAATATGCTAAAGTGGAATGAATGCATCATGTGAACAGGTATCACTGATAGAAAATCCACTCCTATTTGTGAATGGTCAGAATCTTTAAAAAAAATTTTTTTTAGTTGTAGTTGGACACAATACCTTTATTTTTATTTTTATGTGGATCTGAATATTGAACCCAGCACCTCGCATGTGCTAGGTGAGTGCTCTACTGCTGAGCCACAACCTCAGTCCCCAATTTGGTCAGAATCTTATGGCTCCCTTCCCATTGGAGTGTAACAATGACTTGCATCACCAATGGGGGTTCTTGTATTGAAAAATGGGACTTCATATAGAAGTCTGAGGCTACTTACCCTGCAGAAAATAAATCCCTAGTTGAAGAGAGCAAAGGTAAGCCTTCATAATGGGCTCAACTAGCAGCAGTGTGTATAGGATCAAAGACTTAGGCACTAAAACAGAGACTCTGTGCCTAATAGAAGAAAAAGTAGGCCCAAATCTTCACCATGTTGGCCTAGAATCTGACTTCCTTAACAAGACCCATAAAGTGCAAGAAGCAAAATCAAGAATCAATAAATGTGATGTATTCAAATTAAAAAAACTTCTCCCCAAAGGAAACAATAATGTGAGGAGAGAGCATACAGATTGAGAGAAAATCTTTATCACATGTACCTCTGATAACGCATTAATCTCTAGGATATATAAAGAACTTAAAAAACTTAACACCAAAACCCCCCAAATAACCCAATCAATAAATGAACTAAGGAACTGAACAGACACTTCATAGAAGAAGAAATACAATTGATCAACAAATATATGAAAAAGTGTTCAACATCTCTGACAATTAGAGAAATGCAAATCAAAACTACTCTAAGATTTCATCTCACTCCAGTCAGAATGGTAATTATCAAGAACACTGGACATTGACGATGGGGAGGGAGAAGATGGCGGCAAAGGGAGTGCAGCACACCAGTACGCTGCGCCAATGTGCTGGAGAAACACGAGGTGAAATGGCTGAAGGCTACCTTGGTGGGAATCCCCAGTGAAATTGAGGTGCTCCAGAATCTAGAGGACAGAATTCCAGCGCGCGGGATTCGGCTGCAGGGGCTTGGTCGCGGGCGATTTCTCCGCACAGAGGGAAGCAGTACCTGGTCGGCGGACCGCCCCTGGATGGAGTCTGGGATGCGCCCGAGTTAATTAGCCACGAGGTACCAGAGCGGGATTACAGCGAAGCAGATTCTGCAGGCTCCTGCCAGTGGCACACTGGCCGCGCTAAGTGCTGAGTTCCAGCTTTGAAATAGAGGAGAGAATCGGTCCAGTTCGATTCCCGACACCGGTCGGAACACGGAGGAGGACAGCAGCCGCCATCATGGAGAGCTGATGCAATCATCCCTGTTTTCTACTGATCTCAGCTCATTCAACTACAGAACAGGTGATTCCAGGCTGGTATTTGCCTGCGTCGCGCAGACAGATCGCTCAGGCTCGGGACTGGAAACTCTGAGGAGAATACTCTTCAGGCCTCACCCCTGGCAAGGCGGGCGCCGGGCTTTGAGCGGCCAGATTCTAGTTCCCCGGGTTGCTTTGGCCCAGGGCGGGAGATCCTTCGGGGACTCCGGGCGGAGGCCAGGTACAAGTGGATTGTGCGCTGAGGGGCGGCGTGGCTCTAACTCCCGGAACAGTTTTGGCCCGGGGCTAGGGAACCCACGGGGACTGCGTCTTTGACCCTGCCCCTGTCTGAGCATACACTGAGCTGGGAGAGGTTGGAGCTGCCAGGCTCGGGCTCCCGGGGCTGCCTGGGCCTGAGGCTGGGGTACCTCTGTGGAGCCTGCTCCTAGCAGAGTGTGGCAGGGATCGGAGAGGCTGGGTTCTGGCTTTCGTGGCTGCTTGAGCCCAGGGCCGCGGAGCCTGCGGGGACCACGAGCTGAGGCCAGCCACGAGTGAAACTTGCGACGAGGGGCAGCGGGACTCTGTCTCCTGGAACAGTTTTGGCCCGGAGCTGGGGAGCCCGCGGGAAGTGCGTCTTAGACTCTGCTCCCAGCGGAGCGTGCACCGAGCAGGGAGAGTCTGGTGCGGCCAGGCTTGGGCACCGAGCAGGGAGAGTCTGGTGCGGCCAGGCTTGGGCTCCCGGGGCGGCTTTGGCCTGGGATTGGGGAACCCGCAGCGGTTGCCCTGTGGAGCCTGCTCCTAGCAGAACGTGGCGGGGATTGGAGAGACCGGTTCCTGGCTCCCGAAGCGGCTCTGGCTCAGGGTTGGGGATCCTACAGGGACTACTTCTTGGTCCGGGTCCTGCTGGGTGCTGCGGGGGCCTGGGGGGCAGAGTGGAGCTGCCTCCTGTGCCCAGAGCAGGCTAAGGGTCCCGCCGGTGTGGTATCGCGACACCCCAACTGCAGCTGGGGCCGAGGAGAGTAGCCGCCCATGCCTGGAACAGGACCAGCGACCCGACGGCAGGGTAGCCAAGTCAACCCACTTGGAGTGGAGGCCGTGAAGAGCTGCCGTCTGACCCTGCAAGGTAGGCAGTCCTGTGTCCCAGTGGCAGGACAGGCTCGGCAGCCTGCCAGTGTGGTGGACGAGTAGCATCGAGGCAGTCACGTCACACTGGTTGGAGTGGGGGTTGAACAGAGCCACCGCCAGCATCCGGAAGGAGCCCACAGACCCGTTGGAGAGGCAGTTAGGTACCCCCACTGGGAGTGGGGGTTGAGCAGAACTGCCGCCCAGGCCCGCAGGGTGGGCAGATCTGAGACCCACCGGCGGAACAGGCTTGGAGGCCGACCAGCGTGGTAGACACGTCACATCAATTGGAGTAGGGGTGGAGAAGAGCTGCTGCCCACATCCGGATCAGGACCAACGATCCGAGGACGTGGTAGGAACGTCACCGCAATTGGAGTGGGGGCAGAGTAGAGCAGCCACCCGTGCCCGCAGGGCGGGCAGACCTACGACCAACCAGCGTAGTGGATAGATCACCCTGATTTGAGGAGGATCACAGCCACTACCCGCTCTACAAGAGAGATATCCCAAATATACAAGAGCAACATAAATAAACAGGGGGAAAAATTTCAAAAACACAACAGTTTCACCAAGCAGAAAGAAACACAAGCAACATGAAAAGACAAGGAAAGAAAGGACCACAAGCAATGCAGGTCAACTCAACTCTAGAAGAGGTAATAGCTGCAACAGATGGAATGTCAGATAAAGAGTTCAGGATATACATGCTTCAGATGATCTGGAGTCTCAAGGAAGACATGAGACAGCAAAATCAGACAATGAAAGATCACATTGACAAGGAACTACAGAAACAAATCCAGGAAGTAAAAGATCAATTTCACAGGGAGTTAGAAGTAATAAAAAACAAACAAATAGAAATCCTAGAAATGCAGGAAGCAATAAACCAACTTAAAACCTCAATTGACAATACTACCAGCAGAATAGATCACTTAGAAGATAGAACATCAGACAATGAAGACAAAGTATTTCAACTTGAGAAGAACATAGACAGTTCAGCAAGACTGCTAAGAAACCATGAGCAGAACATCCAAGAAATATGGGATAACATTAAAAGACCAAACTTAAGAGTCATTGGGATACAGGAGGGCACAGAGCTCCAAACCAGAGTAATGAACAATCTATTCAATGAAATAATACGAGAAAACTTCCCAGACTTGAAGAATGAAACAGAATCCCATATCCTAGAATCCTACAGGACGCCAAAAGTGCAAAATCATAAGAGATCCACACCTAGACACATTATAATGAAGATGTCCAACATACAGAATAAGGAGAGAATTTTAAAAGCTACAAGAGAAAGAAAGCAGATTACATTTAGGGGCAAACCAATCAGGATAACAGCTGATCTCTCAACACAGACTCTGAAAGCTAGAAGATCCTGGAATAACATTTTTCAAACACTGAAAGAAAATGGGCTCCAACCAAGAATCGTGTATCCGGCGAAATTAAGCTTCAGGATGGAAGATGAAATTAAAACCTTTCACGATAAACAAAAGTTAAAAGAATTCGCAGCTAGAAAACCATCTCTTCAAAAATCCTTGGCAAAACATTACAGGAAGAGGAAACTGAAAATAACATTGAAAACCATCAGTGGGAGGTAGGACAGTAAAGGGGGGAAAGTAATCAAAGAGGAAAACTAATCAGGTTTAGTAACATAAATAAACAAATATGACTGGAGGAACAAACCAAATCTCAATAATAATCCTAAATGTTAATGGCTTAAACTCACCAATTAAGAGACACAGGCTAGTCGAATGGATCACAAAACAAGATCCAATAATATGTTGCCTACAGGAGACGCATTTGATAGGAAAAGATATACATAGACTGAAGGTGAAAGGCTGGGAAAAATCATTCCACTCATATGGACTGCGGAAACAAGCAGGAGTGTCCATACTCATATCAAACAAAATAGATTTCAAGCCAAATTTAATCAAAAAGGATAAAGAGGGACACTGCATACTGCTCAAGGGAACCATACACCAACAAGACATAACAATCATAAATATATATGCCCCAAACAATGGTGCAGCTAAGTTCATCAAGCAAACTATTCTCAAGTACAAGAGTCTAATAGACCACCATACAATAATCATGGGAGACTTCAACACACCTCTCTCACCACTGGACAGATCTTCCAAACAAAAGTTAAATAAGGAAACTATAGAACTCAACAACACAATTAACAACCTAGACTTAATTGACATATATAGAATATACCACCCAACATCAAGTAGTTACACTTTTTTCTCAGTAGCACATGGATCCTTCACAAAAATAGATCATATATTATGTCACAGGACAACTCTTAGACAATATAAAGGAATAGAAATAATACCATGCATCTTATCTGATCATAATGGAATGAAACTGAAAATCAATGATAAAAGAAGGAAGGAAAAATCATGCATCACGTGGAGAATGAACAATAGGTTACTGAATGATCAATGGGTCATAGAAGACATCAAGGAGGAAATTAAAAAATTCTTAGAGATAAATGAAAACACTGACACAACATATCGGAATCTATGGGACACATTGAAAGCAGTTTTAAGAGGAAAATTCATTGCTTGGAGCGCATTCCTTAAAAAAAGAAAAAACCAACAAATAAACGATCTCATATATCATCTCAAAATCCTAGAAAAAGAAGAGCAAAATAACAGCAAAAGAAGTAGAAGGCAAGAAATAATTAAAATCAGAGCTGAAATTAATGAAATCGAAACAAAAGAAACAATTGAAAAAATTGACAAAACCAAAAGTTGGTTCTTTGAAAAAATAAATCAAATCGACAGACCCTTAGCCATGCTAACGAAGAGAAGAAGAGAGAGAACCCAAATTACTAGCATACGGGATGAAAAAGGCAATATCACAACAGACACTTCAGAAATACAGAAGATAATCAGAAATTACTTTGAATCCTTATACTCCAATAAAATAGAAGATAGTGAAGGCATCGATAAATTTCTTAAGTCATATGATCTGCCCAGATTGAGTCAGGAAGATATAGACAGCCTAAACAGACCAATAACAATAGAGGAAATAGAAGAAACCATCAAAAGACTACCAACTAAGAAAAGCCCAGGACCGGACGGGTATACAGCAGAGTTTTACAAAACCTTTAAAGAAGAACTAACACCAATACTTTTCAAGCTATTTCAGGAAATAGAAAAAGAGGGAGAACTTCCAAAGACATTCTACGAGGCCAACATCACCCTGATACCTAAACCAGACAGAGACACTTCAAAGAAAGAAAACTACAGACCAATATCTCTAATGAACCTAGATGCAAAAATCCTCAATAAAATCCTGGCGAATCGGATTCAAAATCGTATCAAAAAAATTATACACCATGATCAAGTAGGATTCATCCCTGGGATGCAAGGCTGGTTCAATATACAGAAATCAATAAATGTTATTCACCACATCAATAGACTTAAAAATAAGAACCATATGATCATCTCGATAGATGCAGAAAAGGCATTCGACAAAGTACAGCATCCCTTTATGTTCAAAACTCTAGAAAAATTAGGGATAACAGGATCATACCTCAACATTGTTAAAGCAATCTATGATAAGCCACAGGCCAGCATCATTCTGAATGGAGAAAAATTGAAGGCATTCCCTCTAAGATCTGGTACAAGACAGGGATGCCCTCTCTCACCACTTCTGTTCAACATAGTCCTCGAAACACTGGCCAGAGCAATTAGACAGACGAAAGAAATTAAAGGCATAAAAATAGGAAAAGAAGAACTTAAATTATCACTATTTGCAGACGATAAGATTCTATACCTAACAGACCCAAAAGGGTCTACAAAGAAACTATTAGAGTTAATAAATGAATTCAGCAAAGTGGCAGGATATAAAATCAACACGCATAAATCAAATGCATTCCTGTATATCAGCGACAAATCCTCTGAAACGGAAATGAGGACAACTACTCCATTCACAATATCCCCCCCAAAAATAAAATACCTGGGAATCAACCTAACAAAGGAGGTGAAAGACCTATACAATGAAAACTACAGAACCCTAAAAAGAGACATAGAAGATGGAAAAATATACCCTGTTCATGGATAGGCAGAACTAACATCATCAAAATGGCAATATTACCAAAAGTTCTCTATAAGTTCAATGCTATCCCAATCAAAATCCCAACAGCATTTCTTGTAGAAATAGATAAAACAATCAGGAAATTCATATGGAATAATAAAAGACCCAGAATAGCAAAAACAATGCTAAGCAGGAAGTGTGAATCAGGCGGTATAGCGATACCAGACTTCAAACTATATTACAGAGCAATAGTGACAAAAACAGCATGGTACTGGTACCAAAACAGGCGGGTGGACCAATGGTATAGAATAGAGGACACAGAGACTAATCCACAAAGTTACAACTATCTTATATTTGATAAAGGGGCTAAAAGCATGCAATGGAGGAAGGATAGCATCTTCAACAAATGGTGCTGGGAAAACTGAAAATCCATTTGCATCAAAATGAAACTGAATCCCTTTCTCTCGCCATGCACAAAAGTTAACTCAAAATGGATCAAGGAGCTCGATATTAAATCAGAGACACGGCGTCTGATAGAAGAAAAAGTCGGCTATGATCTACATACTGTGGGGTCAGGCTCCAAATTCCTCAATAGGACACCCTTAGCGCAAGAGTTAACAACCAGAACCAACAAATGGGACTTACTCAAACTAAAAAGTTTTCTCTCAACAAAAGAAACAATAAGAGAGATAAACAGGGAGCCTACATCCTGGGAACAAATCTTTACCCCACACACTTCAGATAGAGCCCTAATATCCAGAGTATACAAAGAACTCAAAAAATTAGATAATAAGATAACAAATAACCCAGTCAACAAATGGGCCAAGGACCTGAACAGACACTTCTCAGAGGAGGACATACAATCAATCAACAAGTACATGAAAAAATGCTCAACATCGCTAGCAGTCAGAGAAATGCAAATCAAAACCACCCTAAGATACCATCTCACTCCAGTAAGATTGGCAGCCATTAAGAAGTCCAACAACAACAAGTGCTGGCGAGGATGCGGGGAAATGGGTACACTTGTTCATTGTTGGTGGGACTGCAAAATGGTGCAGCCAATTTGGAAAGCAGTATGGAGATTTCTTGGAAAGCTGGGAATGGAACCACCATTTGACCCAGCTATTCCCCTTCTCGGTCTATTCCCTAAGGACCTAACAAGAGCATGCTACAGGGACACTGCTATATCGATGTTCATAGCAGCACAATTCACGATAGCAAGATTGTGGAACCAACCTAGAAGCCCTTCAATAGATGAATGGATTAAAAAAATGTGGCATTTATACACAATGGAGTATTAGTCTGCAATAAGAAATGACAAAATCATAGAATTTGGAGGGAAATGGATGGCATTAGAGCAGATTATGCTAAGTGAAGCTAGCCAATCCTTAAAAAACAAATGTCAAATGTCTTCTTTGATATAAGGGGAGTAACCAAGGACAGGGTAGAGACGAAGAGCTGGAGAAGAAGATTAACATTAAACAGGGATGATAGGCGGGAGGGAAAGTGAGAGTTAAGGGAAATTGCATGGAATTGGAAGGTGAGCCTCAGGGTTATACACAATTACATATAAGAGGAAAGGAGGAGTAGGAGAAAAATTATATAAGTGGAAGAAACGATTTATAGTAGAGGGGATGGAGAGAGAGAAGGGGAGGGGAGGGGAGGGGAGGGGAGGGGGGACAGTGGAGAATAGGATAGACAGCAGAATACATCAGTCACTAGAAAGGCAATTTGTAAATCAATGGAAATGTAACTGATGTGACACAGCAATCTGTATACGGGGTAAAAATGGGAGTTCATAACCCACTTGAATCAATCTGTGAAATATGGTATATTAAGAACTATGTAATGTTTTGAACAACCAACAATAAAATAATTAAAAAAAAAGAACACTGGCAATAATAAATGTCGGTGAGGATGTGGGGAAAAAAGTACACTCATACATTGCTGGTAGGGCTGCATATTGGTACCACCACTATGGAAAGCAGTATGGAGATTCCTCAGAAAACTTGGAATGGAACCACCCAGCTATCCCACTCCTCAGTTTATAACCAAAGGACTTAAAATCAGCATACTACAGTGATGCAGCTACGTCAAAGTTTATATCAAGCAGTTCAATTCACAATAGTTAAACTATGGAGCCAACCCAGGTGTCCTTCAATAGATGAATGGATAAAGAAAATGTGATATATATATATATATATATATATATATATATATATATATATATATATATATTCAATGGACTATTACTCAGCTTTAAAGAAGAATGAAATTATGGCATTTGCTGGTAAACGGATGGAATTGGAGAATATCATGCTAAGCAAAATAAGCCAATCCCCAAAACCAAAGGCTGAATGTTTTCTCTAATATGTGGATGCTAATTCACAATGGGGGGAAGCACTGTAGAAGAATAGAGTTACCTTAGACTAAATAGAGGGAAGTGAAGGGAGAGGAGGGGAAAAATGTGGGGATAGGAAGGATAATAGAATGAGACAGACATTATTGCTCTGTGTATATATGTGATCTGCATGACCCATGTGATTCTACAACATGTACACTTAGAAAAATGAGAAATTATATCCCATCTATGTATGATACATCAAAGTGCATAAATGCAGTATACTTTCATGTATAACTAATTAAAACAAATAAAAAATTTGAAAATTTAAAAAGAACTTAATCTTTCTCTAAAACAAAGTTCTAATGATATAAAATGCTATAAAACATGAATATTCATAGGTGATTCTTGGGCAATGGCCTAATGGTCTGACTAACTAATGTTTGATGGATGAACACTTAAAAAATACCATGCTGTTAAGAAACAATTTCAGAAGGCCTATAGAATTTCAGAAAGAAAATTAAAGTAGATCATATGGATATTCCTTAAAAGAAATTAATTACTGGCTCAGAGAAGATGCAGAATGTCATTATAAATGCCATGGGCTACCATGTGCAGGTAGAGATGGATACATAAGATGAGTAGGCATGGTGGTGTCCAAGCTATGCAACAAGGAATATTACAAAACACATTCCCCCATCACCCATTAAGGCAAGTACAATGACAGCAGACATTCCTGAATGTAACAAGAGAAAAAAGTGTCTGAAATTGTCCTTGGGAAGAATCTTCCAAGAAAAAAAACTGACTCAAAACTGGTAGGTGATCAGCATAGAGTCACTGCCAAGATTTCTGAAGTATTCAAAAGAATTTTTGATAAAATTAGATACATATGCAATAAGTGAAGCAGCAGTTGAAACATCATCAGATCTCAGAAATGGGCATTTCACATCAATTTAGAACTATAACTTACATTTTATTGGCTCAAGGAACACATTTCACCATTGCTTGTACAAGAATGGGTTCAGGGGGCACCAGCTCTGGACCCCTTCCTCTCTGGAGAAGTCTCCTCCACTCCCCTCTCTTTTCTATCCTTTAAATAAAACTTTTTGCTCTTGCCTGGGTGTTTCTTGGGTGTTCTATCTTCAACACTGGGGAAATGGACTGATCTGATTTTCTTTCTTTTTTTGGGGGGGATTTGAACTCAGTGGCACTCAACCATTGAGCCACATTCCCAGCCCTATTTTGTACTTTATTTAGGGATGGGGTCTCACTGAGTTGTTTAGCGCCTCGTTTTTGCTGAGGCTGGCTTTGAACTCGCAATCCCCCCCACCTCAGTTTCCCAAGCCGCTGGATTACAGGCATGCACTAGGATTACAGGATGTATATGATGGTGAGATTCACTGGCATATTCATATATGTTCCTAGGAATGTCAGGTCAGATTCATGTATATATATGCATATATGCATTCCCTTTGTCTACTTCACTGATCTTTCTTCTTTTATCTTTTGACTCCCTCTTATTTTGGATTAGCTTCTGCATATCAGAGAAAACATTTGACCTTTGACTTTTTTGGGACTGGCTTCATTCACTTAGTATGATAGTCTCTAGTTCCACCTATTTATCCCTAAATGCCATAAAGCCATTCTTTTTTTATGGCTGAGTAATGTTCCATTGTGTACATATAAGGAATCATTATTAGATTTTATAGCTATAAGCCTTACTAAAGACTTGTCCATTTATCTGTTGAAGGGCACCTAGGTTGGTTCCATAGTTTAGCTATTGTGAACTGTGCTTCTATAAACATTGATGTTGCTGTGTCACTCTAGAATGCTTATTTTAAATCCTTTGGATATATATCAAGGAGTGGGATAACTGGGTCATAGGGTGGTTCCATTCCTAATTTTTTGAGAATTGTCCATACTGCTTTCTAGAGTTGTTGTATTAATTTGCAGTCCCATAAACAATGTATGATGAAAAATTGTGGTATATATGTGTATTAAGAATTGTAATGCAAAAAAAGTACATGTATAAAGGCATAAATTGGTGTGAACATACTTTATATACAGAGTTATGAAAAATTGTGCTCTATATATGTAATAAGAATTGTAATGCATTCCACTGCTGTCTTGTATTTAAAAAATGAAATCAATAAAAGATTTAAAAAACCCCAAACAATGTATGAGTGTACCTTGTTCTCCACATCCTCACCCAAACATTATTTGTATTCTTGATGATTGCCATTTTGTCTGGAGTGAGATGAAACCTCTATGTAGTTTTTTGATTTGTATTTCCCTGGTTGCTAAGGATGTTGAACAATTTTTTCATATATTTATTGGCCACTTGTATTTTTTATTTTGAGAAGTGTCCATTTAGTTCTTTTGCTCATTTCTTCACTGCATAATTTTGGGGGGTGCTAAGTTGCTAGGTTCTTATATAGTGTAGCTATTAAAGTCTCCCGTTTGGGGAGCAGGTGGCAAAGATCTTTTCTAATTCTGTAGGCTCTCTTCATATTCCTAATTGTTTTTTATGCTGTGTAGAAGATTTTTCATTTGATGCCATCCAATGTATTGACTCTTGGTTTTATTTCTTATGGTTTAGGGGTCTTGTTGAGAAAGTTGGTTCCTGTGCCAATATGTTGGAGTGTTGAGCCTGTATTTTCTTCTAGCAGTTCAGAGTTTCTGGTATAATTCCTAGGTCTTTTATCCACTTTGAGTTGACTTTTTTTTTGCAGAGTGATAGACAGGGGTCTAGTTTC
The DNA here is from genome assembly GCF_964194105.1 of Spermophilus citellus. Classification (NCBI taxonomy): domain Eukaryota; kingdom Metazoa; phylum Chordata; class Mammalia; order Rodentia; family Sciuridae; genus Spermophilus; species Spermophilus citellus. Next base: position 68,375,623 of record NC_138197.1, on the reverse strand, counting down.
ATTCTTCTACATATGGATATCCATTTTACCCAGCATCATTTTTTAAAAGGGATTTCATTTAGCCAATGTTTTTTGCAACTTTGTTGAGTATTAGATGACTGTTATCTATGTGGATTCATCCCTGTGTCTTCTATCCACATTTAGAAGACCCAAAATACTCTATCAGAAGATTTCTAGAGCTGATGAACAAATAACACATTAGCAGGCCACAAGATCAACATACGTAAATCATTTGTTTTCCTGTACTCCAATAATGTATCTATTGAAAAATAAACCAGGAAAGCTATCCCATTCACATTACAAAAACAAACAATCAAACTTGAGAGTGAATCTACTTAAGGAAATAAAAACCTCTACATTGAAAACTATAGAACACTGAACAAAGAAATCAAAGAAGACTTTGGAAGATGGAAACACCTCCAATTTTCTTGCTATGTAGAATCAATATAAAATGTCCATAAAACCGAAGGCATTATGCAGATTCAATGCAATCCACATCAAAATACCAATGACTTTCTTCACAGAACTAAAAACAAAATCCAAAAAGTTCTAAAATTCATTTGTAAGGGGCCTGGTGTTGTGGCTCAGTGGTGGAGTGCTTGCCTAGCACCTGTCCTAGGTTCAATCCTCAGCACCACATTAAAATAAAAAATAAATAAAGGTATTGTGTCCACCTACAACTAAAAATTTTTTTAAAATTTATTTGTAATAATAACAGACCCAGAATAGCCAAAACAATCCTGAGCAAGAAGAGTGATGCTGTCAGTATCACAATTCTGGACCTCAAATTACACCAAAGAGCCAAAATAACAAAAACAGCATGGTATTGACACCACAACAGACATTATACTATGTTTCTCCACCAACAGTATAAAAGTATACCTTTTTTCTCCACATACTCTACAGCATTTATTATTGTTTGTATACTTTATGGTATTCTAATTGGAGTGAGATAAAGTCTCAGTATAGTTTTTTTAATTTTTTTTATTGTATCTTTTGGACATAACTTTCCTATGTTCATATATAAATACATGACCAATGTAACTTCACATCATCTTCAGCCACAAGAATGGGATCCTAATTAGAATAAGTTATACTCAGTATAGTTTTAATTTCTATTTCCCTAATTGCTAAAGATGAACATTGTTTTTCACATTTGTAGTTGGCCACTTTTATTTTTTCTTTTGAAAAGTGTCTGTTTAATTAATTTCCCCATTTATTATTGGGTTATCTGGGTTTTTGGTGGTAAAGTTTTTTGAGCTAATTATATAGTCTGTTTATTAATCTTCTGTCAGAAGAGTAGCCAACAAAGATTTTCTTCCATTCTGTAGATTCTCTATTCACATTCTTAATTGTTTCTTTTCATTTGATGCCATCCATTTATTATTTTTGGCATTATTTCCTGTGTTTTGAGGGTCCTATTGAGAAAGTCCTTGCCTGCACCTATATGTTGCAGTGTGGACCCTACATTTTTTCTAGAAGTTGCAGAGTTTCTGGTCTAATATCTAGGTCTTTGATCCACTTTGAATTAAATTTTGTGCAGTGTGAGAGATAAGGAACTAGTCTCATTATTTGACATATGGATAACTAGTTTTCCCAGAATCATTTCTTTAAAAGGCTGTTTTTTTTTCCCAGCATGTTTTTCGTAGTTTTGTCAAGAATCAGATGACTGTATGTAAATGGATTTTTCTCTGTGCCTTCTAATCTATACCATTGGTCTACGTGTGCTGTTTTTATGCCAATACCATATATGTTAATATAACTCTGTAGTAAAATTTGAAGTTGAGTATTGTGATGACCCAAGCATTTTTTAAAACATGAAATTGCTTTGGCCCATTCTGGATCTTTTATTCTTCCAATGAATCTTAATACTGTTTTTTCCTAGTTCTGTGAAGAAAATCATGGTATTTTGATGGGGTTGCATGGAATATGTATATTTCTTTAGATAATATGGTCATTTTAACAATGTTAATTCTGCTTATCCATGAAAATAGGAAGTCTTTCCATGTGTGTCTTCTTCAATTTCTTTCCTTAATGTTCTATAGTTTTCATTATAGAGTTTTTTTTAATTACCTTGATTAGATTTATTCCTAGGTACTTTTTAAAGGCTGTTGTGAATGGAATTGTTTTCTTGATTTTGTTCTCAGCAGATTCATTATTGGTGAACAGGAAAGCCATTGATTTTTGTATTTCCATTTTGTAACCTGCTTCATTGCTGAATTCATTTATTAGTTCTACCAGTCTTCTAGTAGAGCTTTTTGGATTTCTCTAAAAATAGGAGCATATCATCTGAAAATGGATGATTTGACTTCTCCCTTTCCAATTTTTATCCCTTTTATTTCCTTTTCTTCCCCAATTGCTCTGGTTAAAATTTCTAGTACTATATTAAATAGGAATGATGAGAGTGGACATCCTTATCTTGTTCTGGACTTTAAAGAAAATTCCTTCAGTTTTTCCACATTCACTATTGTGTTGACTTTGGATTTGTCATATATAGATAGCTATTATGATGTTTTGGGTGGTTCCTTCTATCCTTAGTTTCTTCTGTGTTTTATTATGAATGGGTGCTGAATTTTGTTGAAGGCCTTATTTGCATCTTTTGATATAAGTACATGATTTTTGCCCTATTTATGTGGTGAATTATATACATTATTTTGTGTATATTAAATCATCCTTGCATCCTTGGAATAAAATCAAGTTGGTCATAACATACCATTTTCTTTTTTTTTAAAGAGAGAGTGAGAGAGGAGAGAGAGAGAGAGAGAATTTTTAATATTTATTTATTTTTTTTTAGTTCTCGGTGGACACAACATCTTTGTATGTGGTGCTGAGGATCGAACCCGGGCCACACGCATGCCAGGCGAGCGCGCTACCGCTTGAGCCACATCCCCAGCCCACCATTTTCTTAATATGGTGTTGAACATGATTTGCAAATATTTTATTAAGAATTTTTAAGATCTAAGTTCATCAGGAATATTGGTCTGTAGTTTTCTTTCCTTGACATGTCCTTATCTGGCTTTGGTATGGGGGTGATATTGGGCTTCACAGAGTGAATTAGGTAGTGTTCCATCCCTTTCTATTTCATGAAATAATTTGGGGATCAATGACATAGTTCTTAACAGTTTGATAGAATTCATCTGAGAATCTGCCTGGTCCTGGGGTTTTCCTTGTTGGAGGTCTTTTATTACTGCTTCTATCTCAATGCTTGGTATTGGTATTCTTGGTCCTATTGTCCTCTTGGTTCAAATTGGGTAGGTCATATATGTCTAGAAATGTGTCTACTTCTTTCAGATTTTCTAAAACTTATTGGAGTTTTCAAAATAATCTGTGATGATCCTCTGGATTTGTGATATTTGTGGTTATTTCTCTTTTTTCACCTCTAATTTTGTTAATTTGTATCTTATTTTTGTTTTGATTAGTTTGACTAAGGACTCATGACTCTTGGTCATCTTTTCAAAGAACCAACTCTTCATTTTATTGATCATTTGTATGTTTTATTTTATTCTCATTTTATCAATTTAAGCTCTGATCTTAATTAATTACTACCTTCAACTGGTTTTGGAATTGTTGTTTCTTTAAATTATTTTATTTTATTTATTCTAATTGGTTATATATAAGAGCAGAATGCAATTCAATTCATATTATACAAATAGAGCACAATTTTTCATGTCTCTGGTTGAACACAAAGTAGAGTCACACTGTTCATGTACTTAGAGTGATGATGTCGGTCTCATTTTACCATCTTTCCTACTCCCGTGCCCCCTCCCTTCCCCTTACACCCCTTTGCCCTATCTAAAGTTCCTTGATTCCTCCCAAATCCCCATTATGAATCAACATCTTTATATCAGAGAAGACATTTGGCATTTTGTTTTTTGGGATTGGCTTACTTCATTTAGCATTATATTTTCCAACTCCGTCAATTTACATTCAAATGCCACAATTTTATTCTCTTTTAATGCTGAATAGAATTCCATGTGTATATATACCATATTTTCCTTATCTATTCATCTACTGAAGGGTATGGAGGTTGGATCCACAATTTAGCTATTGTGAATTGTGCTGCTATAAACATTGATGTGGCTATGTTCCTGCAGTATGTTGTTTTTAAGTCCTTTAGGTATAAACCTAGGAGTGGGATAGCTGGGTCAAATGGTGATTCCATTCCCAGTTTTCCAAGGAATCTCCATACTGCTTGCTAGATTGGTTTCACCAATTTTCAATCCCATCAGCAATGTAAGAGTGTGTCCTTTTCCCCACATCCTCACCAACACTTATGGTTGTTTGTCTTCATAATAGCTGCCATTCTGACTGGAGTGAGATGAAATCTTAGAATAGGTTTGATTTATATTTCTCTAATTGCTAGAGATTTGAACGTTTTTTCACATATTTGTTGATTGTATATCATCTTCTGAGAAGTGTCTGTTCAGTTCCTTGGCCCATTTATTGATTGGATTTTTTTTTGGTGTTAAGATTTTTGAGTTCTTTATATATCCTAGATATTAGTGTTCTATCTGATGTGTGTGTGGCAAAAATTTTCTGATTTTTTGGATTTGCTGAGAAGATGCTTTTGAGTTTTAATTCATCATCATTGATTCTTGATTTTAATTCTTGCGCTACAGGAGTCTTATTAAGGAAGTCAGGGCCTAATCTGACATGATGAAGATTTGGGCCTACTTTTTCTTCTATTAGGTGCAGAATCTCTGGTTTAATTTCTAGGTCCTTGATCCACTTTGAGTTTGAGTTTTGTGCATGGTGAGAGATAGGGTTTAATTTAATTTTGTTGCATATGGATTTCCAGTTTTACTAGCACCATTTGTTGAAGAGGCTATCTTTTCTCCAATATATGTTTTTGACACCTTTGTCTAATATAAGATAACTGTATTTATGTGGGTTAGTCTCTGTGTCCTCTATTCTGTACCATTGGTCAACAAGTCTATTTTGGTGCCAATACCATGCCATTTTTGTTACTATAGCTCTGTAGTATAGTTTAAGGTTTGATATAGTGATGCCACCTGCTTCACTCTTCTTGCTAAGGATTGCTTTAGCTATTCTGTGTCTCTTATTTTTCCAGATGAATTTCATGACTGCTTTTTCTGTTTCTATGAGGAATGTCATTGGGATTTTGATCAGAATTGCATTAAATCTGTATAATGCTTTAGGTAGTATGGTAATTTTGACAATATTAATTCTGTGTACCCAAGAACAAGGAAGATCTTTCCATCTTCTAAAGTCTTCTTTAATTTCTTTCTTTAGTGTTCTGTAGTTTTCACTGTAAGGTCTTTCACTTCTTTTGTTAAATTGATTCCTAAGTATTTTATATTTTTTGAGGCTATTGTAAATGGGATAGTTTTCCTCATTTCCCTTTCAGAGAATTTATCACTGATATACAGAAATGCCTTTTATTTATGGATGTTGATTTTATATCCTGCTTCTTTGCCGAATTTATTTACTAGTTCTAGAAGTTTTCTGGTGGAATTTTTTTGGGTCTTCTCAGTATAGAATCATACCATTGGCAAATAGTGCTAATTTGAGTTCTTCTTTTCCTATCTGTATCCTTTGAATTTCTTTTGTTTATCTAATTGCTCTGGCCAGTGTTTTAAGAACTATGTTAAATAGAAGTGGTAAAAGAGGGCATCCCTATCTTGTTCCAGTTTTTAGAGGGAAAGCCTTCAATTTTTTTCCATTTAGAATGATGTTGGCCTGGGGCTTAGCATAGGTAGCTTTTACAATGTTGAGATAAGTATCTATTATTCCTAGTTTTTCTAGTGTTTTGAACATGAAGGGGTGCTGTATTTTGTCAAATGCTTTTTCTGCATTTATTGAGATGATCATATGATTCTTATCTTTAAGTCTACTAATGTGATAAATTACATTTACTGATTTCTGTATGTTGAACCAACCTGGCATCCCTGAGATGAACCCCATTTGATCATGGTGCACTACATTTTTGATATGTTTTTGAATTCGATATGCCAGAATTTTATTGAGAATTTTTGCATCTATGTTCATTAGAGATATTGGCCTGAAGTTTTCTTTGATGTGTCTTTGCCTGGTTTTGAAATTAGTGTGATATTGGCCTCATAGAATAAGTTTGGAAGTGTTCCCTCTTTTTCTATTTCATGAAATAATTCGAGGAGTATTGGTAATAGTTCTTTAAAGAACTATTGTAGAACTTGGCTGTGTAACCATCTAGTCCTGGACTTTTCTTGGTCAGTAGGCTTCTGATGGCATCTTCTATTTCATTGCTTGAAATTGTTCTGTTTAAATCGTGTATATTATACTGGTTCAGTTTGGGTAAATCATTTGATTCTAGAAATTTGTCAATGCCTTTGGTATTTTCTATTTTATTGGAGTATAAATTTTCAAAATAATTTCTAATTATCTTCTGTATTTCTGTAGTGTCTGTTGTGATATTCCCTTTTCATCACTGATGTTAGTAACTTGAGTTTTCTCTCTCCTTCTCTTCATTGGCATGGCTAAAGTTTTATCAATTTTATTTATTTTTTTTCAAAGAACCAACTTTTTGTTTTGTCAACTTATTTTCAATTGTTCGTTTCAATTTCACTGATTTCAGCTCTGATTTTAATTATTTCCTGTCTTCTACTGCTTTAGGTGTTGATTTGTTATTCTCTTTTGAGGGCTTTGAGACACAATGTTAAGTCATTTATTTGTTGACTTTTTCTTCTTTTAAGGAATGAACTCCATGCAATGAACTTTCCTCTTAGTACTGCCTTCATAGTGTCCCAGAGATTTAGATATATTTTATCAGTGTTCTCATTTACCTCTAAGAATTTTTTACCTTTTAAATCTCTTCTTTGATGTCTTTTGCAATCCATTGTTCATTCAATAAGATGTTATTTAGTCTCTAGGTGTTAGAATAGCTTTTATTTTTTTATTTTATGATTGATTTCTAATTTCATTCCATTATGATCTGATAGAATGCAGGGTAGTATCTCTATTTTTTTTTTTTTTTGTATTCTCTAAGAGTTGCTTTGAAGCATTATATGTGGTCTGTTTTAGAGAAAGATCCATGTGCTGCTGAGAAGGTGTATTCACTTATTGATGGATGAAATATTCTATGTATGTCATTTAAGTTTAAGTTATTGATTGTATTATTGAGTTCTATAATTTCTTTGTTCAGCTCTTGTTTGGAAGATATATCCAGTGGTGAAAGAGGTGTGTTAAAGGTGTGTTAAAGTCACCCAGAATTATTGTGTTATGGTCTATTTGACTCTTGAACTGGAGAATTCTCTAGTTTCTTTGATGAATGTAGATGCTCCATTGTTTGCGGCATATATTTATATTTGTTTTGTTTTGTTGATGTATGGTTCACTTGAGCAGTATGAAAGTCCTTCTTTATCCCTTTTGATTAACTTTGGCTTGAAGTCTACTTTATTTGATATGAGGATGGAAACCCCCTACTTGTTTCTGTAGTCCGTGTGAGTGGTATTTTTTTTTTTTTTGAGATTGTGTTCTGTATGGTCTACTCTATTGTAGACTGTTCAACTGAACATATTATTTAATTTATTGTGCCTTTCATTTTCAAGGTTTCTGTTCTTTTTCATTATCTTCTTCTCTTTATTTGCTTGTTTATACCCTGTACTGATTTCCTTAATTCATTTAGTTATTTTTCTGTGTTCTCTTGGAATTCTTTGATTATTTTTATAGTCATTCTTTTGAATTCTTTTTTGTATATTTTATTTAATTAAATATCTTCAGAGTCAATTGCTGGTGAATTATGAACTATATAAGGGGCCAGGTTACTTTTTTGTATATTTCTTGTATTCCTTTCTTGGGGTTTGCGGCTATGTTGGTATGGATTTCTCTTTCACTCATATGTTTGGGCCTCATTAGGGTACAGCCTCCTCTTGCCAATGTGTCCTAGAGTGATTTAGAATGAACACCCTCATAGGCATGTTATCCACAGTTTTTGTGTTGATGTTTTTGCTGTTAAGAGTGGATGTCCATGAGTGGGACTTGAACCCCCTCCCAACCTTTAGCCATTTCTACTTGGGGCCTGGTCATTAGTTTTTTTTTTTTTTTGGTCTTTGCTATTCTTTGTATTAAAGTATCACTGAAGTTTGAACATGGTTAATTTGTGTGTGGAGCAAGTTGTGCTCTCTCTTGCTGGGTTTAGTTTAGCAGTAGAGTCTCTACCCTGTGAACTTGTAGTGTCCCTGTAGATTCAAATCACTGAAAATGGGAAACAACTGAAACAACTAAAACAGATAATATTCAGCATTGTGTATGTGATGTTTACAACACTAATTACCACAAAAACAGAAATGGTGAGGTCAGCAATTGCCAATAGCAAAAACAATAAACAGCCATGAACTAGATCTGCTATTAAACAGCAGGTGTCAACTACACCATCCACAGTATTAGTAACTGCAACAACAGCATGAGTGGTGGGAGCAGGAGTTATATAACTAAATAGTTCTAAAACATAGATCTTTAAAAGAAAATATCATAGGAAGGTAAAAGAAAGTTTAGAATGTTCAAAATGTGAACAGAGGGAACAGAAAAGATGTAGAAAGTGATGGCTACCCAGGAGGAGGAGATAAGTTCAGACCTTATCCATGTTTTTTTTTTTTTAAGAAATTAACTTTTTTTTTCCTTTTGGAGAGTTGAGAGAGAATTTTTAATATTTATTTTTTTAGTTATCGGTGGACACAACATCTTTGTTTGTATGTGGTGCTGAGGATCGAACCCGGGCCACATGCATGCCAGGCGAGCGCACTACCGCTTGAGCCACATCCCCAGCCCCTATCCATGGGGTTTTTTTATGCCATATTTGTTCATCAGATTTGTCTCTGTTATCCCTCCACTCTCTGGTGAACCAGTGCTGCCACAATCAGATTAACCTCAATGTACTCTGTTTTGTTCTTTGTTCATTACACCTGAAATTTGAGTTTCTAAGAGACTTTGACTGATATTGAATTTCAGTGAATTCCCTCTTTTGCCCACCTCACTGAGAAGCAGTATTCCTGCTGTTTGAATCCTGAGTCACAGAACAATCGGAAATGCAGCCTTTCTCTAATCTGCTATGATGACTCTTCCTGAAAGCATTTTTAGTACTGTTGAATTAACAGGTGAATAGAGGGTATCCTGGTCTAGTTTTTGTTTTTGGTACAACACAATAATTATGGTATCCTTTATTTTAAAAATTCCCCATTAATTTTATGAAATCTTGATAATGTAAAATTGTATTTAAACTAATGTCAAGTGACCATCTAATGAGGTTTAAAATTTTTAAAAACTTTATTGCTATAATGCATTCTGCTTATCATTATACTGGTGTGACAAATTCTCACCCAGAAGATTAAATTCTTTGTTGTATTCTTACGTTCACTTATTTAGATCTTCTTTAGAAAATATGTAACTATTCTACCTTCCTTGCCAGGTAATGTATTTTTATTTGCAAATATCTCCATCTTTGATGAATATTAGAAATAATCCTTTCTCATAGGAAATACTTTTGGAGTAGGTGGACTTTCCTTAGGTTGGGGGATTACTGTCAGGAGCCACTCTGGACAGAAGCTATGTGCATACTTCTAAGTCCTGAGTAAAGTGGTGCTGAACAGTTATGGCACCCTGCAAAACATTGAGACATTGGGCTTTATCTCCACTTGGATAGGAACATGTGGCTCCAGGAGTGGGCGCCACCCAATGGGGTTGAATTACACCCACCTATTCCTTTGTTATCCTACCCCTTTGCCCTTTTGGGGATAGAATGTTCCGTGGAACCTCCCCTTGTGTGTCCCCTATATAAGAATAAAGAATTCCGGTGTCTGACTTTCTTTCCATAGACCCCTAAGGTCACAGAGCCATCCCTGGACTTTGAAAAGATATTTCTGTGTTTGTGTGCTTTCTTCACCATTTTCTTAAGTTATTGGAATAGTCAGATTTTGTGAACCCAGCATAGGTCACCAGCTCGGATAGGTTCCTGTTGGAATGGTATACAAAACCATACAGAACACAGAATATTAAAAATGAAAGGAGACTTCAGAGCATTTGCTAGTTATGCCTACTAATTGTATGAGAGAAAACTGATGCCTGCACCGAAAATTAACTTAGACAAATTAAAAATTAATTGATGACTTTATAATCCAGATTTTCTCTCATTTTTTAATGCTGTTCTTTGAACCAAATGCAATATCCTACTTCAAAAACTTCATTGCTACATTCTACAACCCAAGAGAAAACCAAGAGGTCAATTTTTTATGTCACATTTATTTCCTCAGTTGTTGTTTGCGGGCTCCTTTGTTTGGCAATTGGGATGTACTTGGGTCTCACTTGATTTCCAAGTTCCCGGTTACACCCATAGGCTGTGGCAGATCTGCCCACAGGCACAAATCTCTCTTCTTGGTCCAGTGATATTTATCTAATATCTTCTCTTTTTCAGCCAACTGAGCTGAGTTCTAGATATAGTCACATGGGTAGAAAAAAATTAAGTTTATTCTCCTTGCTAGGTATTTTACTAGTCAAGTGGCACTGCAGTAAAAACAGTCGTCGTGGTGATGCTTCTACCCTCCTGCCCATCTCTCAAGACAGCAAACAGGATCTAAAGGAGGAGATCCACTAATTGAAGACCATATTCTCTCCAAGCATCATCCACACTTCAGGACCTTTGCTGCCCTATGTTTGCTCTCTAGGTTGTACTAAAAAGAAAAAGCTTTCTGCATTAATATCTGAACCCAAACTGGGTCTTGAGCAATGAAAGAAGTTTTGTGAGTGTATGTATTCCTTTAGATACATGTCATACTGTTGCTAAAATATTGGAATATCTTGTGAATTTTAATTATTTATAGGGGAAACAGTAAAATATTTAAAAGAAGACTAAGAAAACAGATTCACTGTAAAAGTCACAGGGATATGAAACCAATTTTATCCATCACCTATAACTCAGATTCTGTCATGAAAGGAATTCACAATGAGTCCTAAAAAAGGGCCATCTAGGATGTGGTCAAGAGAGACAGTCTTCTTTTTCATGTGGAGTGTCAGATGAGCGTAGAAATCAGGAGGGTTAAAGGGGTTGAGGAAATAGACTGTCCCCCACACTGTGCCTTTGCAGGCCTCATGCTCAAGTACCACACCAAATAGAACCCTGACAAAGGAGCGGATTATGCAAGTACTGTGTTCGACTCTTGATACCTAATTAAGTCCCAAAAGTAATGCAAGTTTCCTTTTTTTTTTTCAGAAGGAAATGATGGGCCTCACATTTATCAGTGTTATTTTAAAACTGTCTACCTTTCCAACTCTGTATTCCATAACTTATCTAATTCCTGAATACTCCTTTCTATACAGAACTATCTATACCTGACACACTCTCTTTGGCTATTTGTCTTAATCACAGAGGCCAAAAAATCCTGGCCTGATTCTGCCCTTCTGTTTCTAACTTCTCATTCCGTGGATATTCTTGCACTGGGTGGTACCAATCTGCCAGGTGCTGCTCAGTCATGTTGGGATAAGTAACTATGAGGCTTGGGTTCCTGAGTACCGCGGGTAGGCAGGATGGCAGTTGAGGGAAAGGCAAACTGGGTAAAACACCTGATGGGAGCAGAGGAGTCCTTGTTCTTTGATGGTAAAGTCAGGGTCCAGGGTGGTAAGCTGATTGGCCAGAGTCCTGTATCTTCAGGTTGTGGGAAGGGGTTTTTGATGGCTTCACTCCAGTGCTGAACTCTGATCTAATCTTTGTGGGTGTGGCGAAATATGGAAGCCTGGTGTTTCTGTGCCAAATGAGAGGAGGTTGTGGATGAATGAGGGAAAGATATCCCACCCTTTGCTCTCCCCCTCCCTGGCCTCCACTGACCCTAGGGATTTTGTTGTCACACTCCACCAGGAATGGGCAGCACTGGCTCTGGGACTGCAATTCCCTGATGAATATGGGGCCCACAGGAAAAAGCTCTTACTGGGCACTAGGAGATTAAGTGTCATAACCAGACTGAGCCTATGTTTTCATCAAGAAAATCCCTCCTGCATGCTTTAGAGGATTATTAAGATCATAGATTCAAAGGATTTTTGACCAAAGTGGTTCTTACATATAAAGGTTTATAATAATTACATTACAATTTATGTCAATATGAGATCACCTATCAGTTAATCCTTCCATGGTTTTAGCCCTGAGAAGGTTAAAGCATAATGATCAATCTCTTTAAAAGGTATGGTTTTATTTTACAAGGGCCAACTCTCTGAGATAATGACAAATTATGTTCAAACAGGGACCTAGGGAGTTCATCTTTCTTTCCTGGTTCAGGCAGGGACCATATCTAAAACATGTCAAACTGATTTTTTAAAGCATATCTTTAAAGCCTTCTAAAGCAGGATGTTACCATTTTTCATGACTACTCAGGGCTCTGTTTCTCAGTGTTGCTATTGGAAATTATTCCTAATGTCTAAATTAAGTCTCTGGTGTGGTAACCTGATCATTTTTCTCCTTGTCATCTTCTTGTTTTTAAATATTTATTTTTTAGTTATATTTGTCAATACCTTTATTTTACTTATTTATTTTTATATGGTGTTGAGGATCGAACCCAGGGCCTTGCACATGCTAGGCAAGCACTCAACCACTAAGCCCCAACCCCTCTCCTTGTCTTCATGTAAAAGATTTCTGACATCTCCCAATTTGGGGACTCTTAAACTTTTGTTAATTTTCTTTTTAACTTTATTCTAAGTCTCTAGTTCCTTATTCCTTTATTCTATCATTTTCTGTTACCTTATTTGCTCAATTGAATAAAGAGAATTTCCTGAAATCTATTATGTTGAGGCCTAGGGCTGACCCTGGGATTCTAGGGATCTCTGACAGGGATTTAGACGGAGGTGGGAGGTCTTTCTTTGGTGGCAAAGGACCAACGTTTGCTCTTTTAAGGAGGGAGGCTTCTGAAAGCTCAAGGCTCAGAGCTACCTATATTATTGGATATCACACCCGTATCTAGGTGGATGTCATCTCCCTTGGAGACTATTAGAATAAGGCCACTTACCCAGTCTTTGATGAGGATGATATGAATGTCACGGAGCGGTTGCTCATTCCTGAGATATGGATACAGGAAGGAGGAATTCTGTTACCAGGGTGTGGAAATGTCTACCCAATTAATTGCCAAACTCACATCCTTAGTTTGGAGTATAGTAGTCAAAGTGGGAGGGGCAAGACTCATGGGAATGAGTACTGATGACCTATCAGAGAGGCGGTTGCAGAATGTGGCACCAGCTATTTGTGAAGCATAGTGAATGTGGCTACTGGAGCTCTGTTTAACCAGTGCTGGTCATTTAGGAGTTAGTCAAATGCCTCATCTCAGGGCATTACCACAGGAACACATCTTACCTTCCCCTTTTTTTTGTATGGAAAATAGATACAAAGAGAATTGAATTCTTCTCACTCACCTGAATTTTGCTTTCCTCCCTCACCTTTCAGGAAGCAAAAAAAAAAATCAACGCTAGCCATTAGATTCTACATCCACATTTTTATAGTTTGGGTAATGAGAAAGGGGTTCCCAGGGACCTGCGGTGACCTTTGGAAATCAAGTTTCCTTGGATAAAGGAGAACATCCTTCAAGCAGAAGAAATCCTGGCCCTTTTGACTTTTTGACATTCTGACCTCCCCATTCTGACCTCCCTAACGGTCAAAAAAAGGAAAAGTTTCCTGAGTATCTCACAACGGATTCTTCCAGGCCAGTTTGAGGTGATTGACCAGGCTTGGAAGAAAAGTCAGATGGGGTCTTACCTGATCAGTCTGTTTTTAAGGATCCCCAATGATATTGGCACTCTGCTTTGTTGGAAGAGCTAGAAAAGTACAGAGTGTTCCAATACCAGAGAGACCTCAAGAGTAGTAAGAATCTCCTTTAGGGTTTATCTTCCTTCTGCCTCCTGGATTCACAGCTCAAGTCTCCTCAACCCTTTCATGGGCCTATGGAAGTCTCTGAGTTAAATATTATTTAATCTTTATTCACATTGAAGGTTCTCTCTTTGGGTTGTCATATACATTCTTGATAATCAAAGTGTCATCTGTTAATCAGCAGCTTTAGCATTATATGAAAGCCAGTTTCAGAACTACAAACCCATCTAGACCTACTGAATAAGAACTGTTTTTTTTTTAAATAAGGAAACTACATGCAAAAGTTTGAAAAGCCTTGATTTATACCTTCTTTATTGGATGAATGGAGGGAGAAGCTCCAAATATGATTTTGATTATAACTCTGGGTTCCTGGATATTTTGGATATTTTTCTGAAACATTAGAATTTGTATCTTGGCATTTAAGAACCTATAAATTGACTAATTTGAATAATCATTTCATTCTGACCTCCCCATGCTTCTATTCCTGCTAAGCTAAGCCCTTGCAGAGCTGGAAAGCTGCTCTCCTCTGTGCTGGCATATCTCCTCTGGTGAAAAGAAGTATGTCTGAACTAAAGGGCTGAGAGTGTCCTTAGGCCCTCAACACCAGGGAGAAAGGCATCCTTTCATTCCTGCTCAGGTGCTATAGACTGCATAACTTGTGTCTTTTGCAAATTCACAGATTGAAATCTAATCCCCAGTGAGATGGTATTTAGAAGTGGAGACTTTGGGAAATAATTAAGTTGTGAGGGCTCTCTTCCCTTATTAATGATATTATTATTTCCTTTATAAAAAGGGAACCCAGTAACCTCCCTTGCCCTTTCTACCATGTGAAAAACAGCAAAAAAAAAAAAAAAAAAAAAGACCCTCCCCAAACACCAAATCTGCCAGCATTTTGGTCCTGCACTTCCCAGTATCCAGAACTGTGAGCAAGAAGTGTCTGTTGCTTATGAGCCAGACAGTCTATGATATTCTGTTTTAGCTGCCCAAATGGGTTAAGGTTAACTGGAATGGTCAGAGTCGAGTCTAGCATGCTCATGGAGGCTTTAAGGAAAGCCAATGTCCAACTTAATTGGAGGTGGAAATGAAAAGAGGACATGTTCTCCAGCTCTAAGCCAAATGGAAGACCCCCCAGATGAAACTTTGGGATGAACTTCTCCGGTATTTCCTCCCCCATTTCATCCTTTGTTCCCTTATTCAAACCTTGGAATGTTTCTTTTTTACCTCGAATCCGGGCATCTTCCTGCAGCTGAAAAACAATAAGAATTCAGAGACTAAGGGGTATGTTCTTATCTGGACCTTCAGTGTACCAGGTATAGCCCAGGTCCGGCGTACAGATACCTGCTTGGGAAATATGAACTTCTTGGGAATAGATCTACTTCTTGGGAATTTGTATTGCCTTTGTATCTCTCAAGCCAAACCACTGTCGACAATGCCCTGCACAGAGGATAAACTCAGAACTACTGAATAATACATGGATAGGTAAATAGGAGCAAGCTGTGGCTTCTTTAGGGCTGGGAGAAAAACAGTTCATTACTTACAGCTGTAACTATTCACACAGGAAGCTTACCTCATTTATTATTTCTGGCCTACTTTACCTTTCTCACCGAATCTCTTGTGTTTCCTCTGAAAGAACCTTGAAGTACTTGTGGAGGACTTTTTAAAGAATCCCTGTTACTTACCTCAGGGCAAATAGCTACTGGTCAAATGCTTTGCCCCCCCCCCCCCAGCTCACTTGAGTCAAAATAGTTTTTCTGCATTAGAATGCCCTTGTGCTGGGTCCCCTGTTTGCCTAATTGGAAAAAAGCACATCCCAATTCCATTCCGCCTTTCCATCCCCTCTTTTGCTTGACTTTATTCTTACCTCAGTATTTAAGTACAAAAATTTCCCTTATATCTTTAACTAGGGTGTCTATCTGGTCTGCATTAGCCTGGGGCTCCTGTGAGAGCAGGGATTGTATCTGACACCAGAAGAGGGCTTCAGCAGTGTGATGCTGGATGGATGTTAACTATATGTAGGTCCTGAGTGGCTGGAAGGCATTATACACAAAAACCCCTTCTAAACAAGCTCCTCTTTCTCCTATTAGCTCAAATTCAGCTTGGAGGAGATTAAGGCCTCAGGAGACTAAAGTTCTGAGAAGGTGGAAGTATTTTGAACCCAAAGGCAAAACCCGATGGAAATATCAACCTTCTGATTTCTATCTAGTGCTCCTTTTCACCAACAGCCAAGGAAAAGCATAGGCTGTCATATCACGAAGGTAAGTTCAGACCCTGAGACAGAATACAATAGCATGGCTTCTCCCACCGTCCGTAAAAAGAGGTTCAGTTCTAAGGCCAAAAGTGGTCCAGCTGGTGAAATACAGGAAGCTTATCTTAAGGACTTCTCAATCCGTTTTCCCATCACTCCTTCCAAGAAGGGAGAGCAATATACTATTCCTAAGACTACAAGAAGTTTGAATTACATTTAGCTTCTAATTTTAATGAAATTATATCTTTATTTAGATTAATCAAAAAATCTGTACCAGAAGCTTCCTGTTTGCCCTGGTTTATGATGTTTAGACTTCTCCCAAGTTATATGTTTACCTACGTTTATAGCCTATGTAACTAGTTTGTTAATAATTATGTGTAGGGAGTACCTATTACACTCTGCTGTAAACAGAGCAAAAAGAAAAAAAAAATGTGACAGTGAACTTGATAGGACCAAGATGTATCAGCACCTTGAACAAACTAAAATAATTCAGTGTTCGGGGAAGGCCAACAATATAGTGCGTGCTTGATTACATTATTTATTAGATCATTGTTCAGAAAATAGACTGAAATCTGTATGGAGAATCTGTATGGAGCAAAGGAGGAGACTCATCTCTCTTTATCCCAAAAGTTTAGTCCTGGCCTCTAATTTGCAATTCCCTGCAGTTAACAGACATACTTACCTAACAAGGCAGTTTATTATGCCACTTGGGAACTCCTTTGCACTCACCACTTATCAGCATTTTATATAACCGCCCAGAGTATTTTTGCTGAGAAAAATCCTGGTAAATAAGTTTTTCTCTTTATATTATCACATTTCCTCAAGGGAATTATTAGGCATTTTGCCTTGGATGTCTGGACTGACAAGTCAGTGCTGTTCTTGGAAAAGAGAAATCTCTAGATGAATAAATGAAGCTAAAACTGCAGTCAGAGTCAACATCTCAGTAGGGCATGGAAAAAGTGAGATCAAGAGCAGGCGATGAGGCCAGAAAATCTAGAGAAACAAGATTTAATCTCACCTCAGTTTGTATATCTTTAAAAGCTGTCAGTACCTAAAGATGAAAATATAGAAAAATTAATATCAATAGACATCACTTTATTACAAAGGGATTTTATGTAGAGAATCAAGTCACCTAATCTCCCAACTATTAGACTATGGAGTATGAATGCAAAGGGACCGTGGCTTTCTAGTGCCAGCAATAAACTCCCATTGACTTCCATTCTACACATATCTTTTGGCCGCCATTTCTCCATATGGTAAATGGGTGAAATGCAGTGAAGCATTCAAAGAAGAATGGTCTGTGAACAAAATGTATAATGAAAATTACTATTATATTTCATTTCTGTTCAATCAGTCGTTGTTCTGAAACTAAGCATAACTATTAAAACCAGCACATATTTGTATTTAGGTTATAATACACTGAAGAACAACAGCTAATAGGCGAGGATGTGGAGCATCTAAAACTCTGTTTTCAGGGATGTGTAAAATCAGAGTCACTTTGGAAAAAGTTCTGGCAATTTCATAGAAAAGTAATTTATACTTATTCAGCTGTAGATAGATTGTATCTACAATGTCTATTGTATCTACAATAATTGTTGGAACTTTGGATTGCCTCATTTGGAGGAAAGGGTAAGCTTTATGACAGGTAATGGTATCTTGTTTGGTTAAAGTTTGTTTTTGTTTTTTTTTTAGATAATCAGTAGTTTTATTTGTGTATAATAGTGCACATGGAAGATTAATAGTCAAAGGAGTGGACTGGGCCAATTATCAATTTATTTCCTCTCAGCAATCCTTTGTTTACCCTTTGCTATATTACAGGTATCCAATTATTTACTGATTCTCAACAGGATGAACTTCTGACCTTTATAAAAGCAACTTGTTCTTCAGCTAATACAATAATTGTAAGAATATGAAATAGTTATGCTAATGTACAGCATTGTGATGAAAAAGATTACTTCCTTTTGTAAAACTTATGGAGTCATTAGAAATAGAATAAAAATTACTCATTTAGTATGTTCAGTGGAGGCTGGCAGAAGAAGCTTTGGAGAATTTCACCCATTTTAATTAAAAAAACAAACTATCTTTTCCTGCTTTTTAAAATATGGGACATACTATAAATTCAAAATAAATATAAAACAACACAACACCCTATTGATAGGACTAAACAATTTCACTTATTACAGAATAACTGTCTCAACTATCTTCCACAAAGGAAGACGTCTTTTGACTGAATCTCTCTAAATCAATTGAAACTGTTTTGTCTAATTCTTAAGGTGTAATACTCCCTTAACATGGAATCAAAATAAATTGTTTTTCCTAACCACAGGAAAGACAATTCTTCACATCCAGGGTCATATTCTTTTGCTTTCTTCCTCTCATACTTCACTGGTAAAATGGCCAGTAACCACAGGGTGACTTTTAATTGTATCCAGAAGCACAGAATTCTGCTAACTAGAGTGGTGCTTCTCCATGGAACCTGGGACAGCTGTTTCTTGCTCTAATCCAAGCCATGACCTTTATCCTAAACACCTTTACTTTGAAAATTCTTTTCCCCAAGGAGTGTGGAGGGGAGAGAAAATAACACAGTACTTGGGTTCACAAGGCGTTTTCTCTTCCAGGGTGAGTCTTAATCTAAACTCTTGTAAACAGAGATGGTGAATAATTGATCTAAAATGGCTTAAAGACATGGGGGCTGGGGTTGTGGCTCAGTGGTAGAGCACACACCTAGCACATGCAAGGCCTGGGTTCGATCTTCAGTACCACATAAAAATAAATAAAATAAAGGTATTGCGTGTCCAACTGTAACTAAAAAAATGAACATTTTAAAAAAATGCAAAGACATATCAGCCTTCACTGTAGGGCTCAGATCATAACTTTATCAACTGAATCTGACCAAATCTGTGCTTTTATTTAGGTCTGTGGCAGTCACTAAGAACTGAAGGATTAAACACTCTTAAAACCAGACTTCAAACAAACAGGACTTGTGACAACTTCAAACAGGTGGTGTTGGAAGGGGAAGAAAGAAGAACAGGCATGGAGAGTTCTAAAGGTCTGGGACTGAATGAGTAATAGAAAAAGATAGGAGGGAGCATGGTAATCCTTCACCATGAATCAGCAAACGGCTCAAGGGAAGAGAAGGAAATGTGTTCCTCTCTTAAGCTCTCTCTCCCTTCTTCTACCTCTCACCATAACATCAAAAGTGACCCTTCTGTACTCACCTGGTCCCACAGGGTTTCTGAGATCCTTATATCTCTTTCCTGTTGAGATAAGAGACATATCTTGGCAATGTTACCCTAACTCTCCCAGAATCTGACATGGTGGAATAAAAGATGTTTCTTGGAATTGGAAAAGACACCCAAAGTCACTCTCCATATTTCACACAGCTCAAACTCTCCTTCAGTCCTGCTTAGTCATTTTTAGCTCACATCTCCTGCTCAACTCTTTATCTAATTAGTGGGTGACCAGGTACAAACAGACCTATAAATCCCCCTGTTATATCCATACCCATGTAGCCTGCCTGCTTCTGGAGTCGTGTGGTATTGGAATTGCTAACTGATCTTGGTACATGATGACCTACCAGACAGCCCCCAAACCCTAGACCACAAAGCACAAACCCTCCAAGATACAGCATTGCTGTCTTCTGGCTGTAGCCTCTTCTCCTCCTTTTATCCCCAGGAATCCCCAAAGGACTTGGATGTCTTACCCACCTGTGGTATGATTGTCTTTTCAATGGATGTGCTAGAAAGAAAGGATGATAGAAATCTGATGAGGAGAGGGAAATAAGCTAAAGGTTTCTCCTAACTCCATCCTACAACTCCTAGCAAGAATCTTCAATGTTCTCTGCTTGTGTAATTATATTAAAATGGATTCTGCTGTCATATATAACTAAAAATAACCAGTAAAATTTTTCAAAAAACCCTTACAAAATATTCACAAAACAAACATCAATGTGGTGGAAAAAAAAAGGAATCCTTTAAAAGTTTCTATGCAAAATTTTTGGAAGAATTTCTAGGACTCTCATATCCCTTCTGGGACTTGCAGCTTTATTTCTCCCAGAATCTTGGCTATTGTGATAGAACTTTGAAGATTCAAAGGATTAAGAAATGGAGGTGAAGGTGATGGTCATTATTATTAAATCATACCATTTCTCCTGCCTAATTGTATCTATTTTCTACTTTTCACTCTTCTTAAGTGGTTAAATTATCCAGGTGCTTATTGATGAGGTACATCCAATTATCAAAATGCTGCTCTTTTTGACCCCCTTAAATATGTTCCCTGTCTCTTCATGTCCTCTGATGGGGCAGGGATGGGGATGGAATGCTAAGGAAGCAGTTGAAAGATTTTGTTTATTCTGGACAGCACAACTGAAGCTCTCATTCCTAAATACTACTAGAATCAGTGCCAAAGTCACCTGGAAGAAGGAGTCACTGTATAGTATACAGGGTTAGGCAGGTAACTGACAGGAAGGACAGGAATAAGGTTGGGTGAAACTAAGGCAACCAGTCAGATCTACCATTATAGTGGATCCTGAGCAAACAGCCCGGATATGCTGGTCATGGGTAGACTTGGGTAGGGGTGACAGGCCACAGGAAGCCAGGGGATTGGTAATAAACTGGAAGAGGGAGGGGTAAGTCATTCATTACCTCTTAGAATTGTTTCAGAGCCCTTGGATGGGACTCTCAGAAGGGAAAAATGGGAAATATGACAGAGGAGAAAACATGTTTCAGAACCCAAGGATTGTTATATTTCTGGTCTGGGGTTCCTGCCATACATCATTCCAAATGAGGGTATGAAGTGGTGTGACCAAGAGGAGTCAGGGAGCACAGAAGAGAGCAGTAACTAAGCCCAAGAAGATGGTGATCTCAACAGATCTCCAGTTAGTTGGGGAATCTTGAAGAACTTTGATCCAAATAGCAAAGGACAGAATAGATATCTCCCTGGGAGCCACCATATCAGGTGAATCATGCATAAAACTTTGCTGGAAAGGTATTCACCCATGGAAACTGGGACAGCTGTTCCTCACTCCAGCTCAAGCCATGCCTCTTATTCTACAAACACCTTTACTTTGATGGATTTTCCTCTCAAGGGTTCTGTCTACCTGTCCCTGGGAAATTATAACAGAACTGGGGTTCACCTTATGTTTTCTCCACCAGAGAAAACGGAGATGGTGAACAATTGACACAAATACATTGGGAAAAAGTGTGTGTGTGTGTGTGTGTGTGTGTGTGTGTGTGTGTTAATGGAGAAAAGTGGAGTAGGGAGGGGAAGAATAAAGAAACAGTGGCAGAAAGAGGCAGAGCAAGAGCAAGTGAGAAACTGACTCACAATGGAAGTATAGTGGTTATATCCTCAAATGGCTCAAAAAACCAGGCTCTAAGGTAGGTGCTTTGATCCACATACCCTATCCACAAACAGTCCTGTGAGGGAGGAGGTGTGAATTGTCCACTCTGCTATGCAGCAAACCAAGGCTTTGCTGTAACAGTAGTGTAAAAGCAGGTCTGTTTGATTCTACTCTATTTTGATTGCTCTAAGTTCTTGTGTCCCTCTTATTTTATAGTTGAGTTATTGGAAGACTAATTCCATTGCAGTAGGAAGAATTTGGAATTTAGGGACAGAATATTTTGAATTCTACCCTCACGATGCTCTCATTCTAAGATTTTTGTCAAGTCTCTGCTTGTTTGAATCTGTCTCCTTATCTATAAAACAGGAGGAATGATTTGTATCTTAAGGGTTTAGCAGAAGAGTGTAGGAAGCCTTTGTAACTGTTATTTCAAACATTATTATTAGGATTATTTTTAATCTTGCTCACTCTTTCACTGCTCCAAATCATCTGTTCATCAGATGATAATACTCTGGTCTGTTTTATGTGTGTTTTTTTCATAGATAAGTGAGAGACTCCTCAGGGTTCTGTAGCCGTCTGGAAGACAAGGCATGCTCTTAGAGCAGGTTTTATCTTTTCCCAAGCTTCAGGCTTCTCAATTCCTTATTAGCTCTCAGGTTGAGGCCTTGTTAACCATTCTGGGCACTTAAATGAGATAGGCAGCCCAAAAAACCTCTACTCTCTCTCTCTTCCCTAATTCCTACAAGCTTTAATCTCAAAACATCTGCTGCACTGGGCGTGGTGACACTTATTTATAATCCCAACTACTTAGGAGACTGAGGCAGGAGGATTGTAAGTTTGGGGCCAGCCTGCAACTTAGTGAGTCTCAAAGTAAAAAAATCAAAAGGAATGGAGATGTAGCTCAGTGGTAGAAACACCCCTGAATTCAATTCTTAATAATGCAAGAACAAAAACAAAACACTGCTGCATAGTTCAAAGGCTTAAGCCAAGTTCCAATTCCTGATCTGTACGTTTACAGAAAGCCTCTTCTCTCTGCCCCTGACTTAATGGCTGAAATTGCTTTGGCTTATATTTAGCTTTAAGCAGCAGCTTCTGGGTCTCTGTACCACCCTAGCCCAAGGTATGTGACTGACTTTGATTTACACTATTGAGGACATAAAGAATTTAAGAAAAAGTCATCCTTGTAATGAACAAATGTCCCTAGGATGCAATACCCAACTGTCTCCTTGAGGAATTGCAACTGATGCTCATTTTCTGAGTTACTGTGACAGACTGACCTTTTCCACTGAGGCAATACAGAAAAAGCGGGACATGTGAAAGTCCCCATCTACCACAACCAGGAAACAAGGACAACCAGGTGAAGAGAGAGGGGAGACAGGTGGTAGGTGACCCTAATTCTTCTCCCATATAGTATATTCATTCTAAGGATCCTTGAGAATCATCATTCATCCCACTTACCTTCTCTGCTCCATGGATGCCATTTCTGCCTCTTGGTTTTGATCTTGGTAAGCATGCTTTGCCATTTGCTCTTGTACAAGAACCAAGGATCCTGGAGCTGAAGACAGAGAGCTCCAGGTACTGGGGAGAAATGAATAAGGGGAGAGGCAGGCACATAGTGAGAAGAAAGCACTTACCCACTGGACAGGAAGTTTGGTCCTGGTCTCAGTTCAGAAAGCATCTGTGTTTTGAATGGAGCAGTGTGTGTGTGTGTGTGTGTGTGTGTGTGTGTGTGTGTGTGTGTGTGTGTTGGGGGAGGTATGTATGTACATATGTGTGAAAAAAGATAAAAATGAGAAGAAGGAAGAATTCAGCTCAGTTAAAATCTCCTTAGTAACCTACACAGAAAAATATCTAAGGTTGGGGGGTAAGGAGTTGACTGGAGGTTTCATGAGTTGAGGTGGGCTCTAGGGCAGGGAAGAAGTAGTGTTTGGTAAATTTAATATTGGCAAATACCCCACCTGCCCCTGCCCAGGTCAGCATCTTGCTTGGTAGAACTATAGACTGGAAGTGAGTCTGTTCCAGCTTTTGGACTGAAAGGCCAAAGCAATGATCCAAGTAAGAGACAAATCCTCCCATGAGAAGTTTCCCTCCTGCTTCTCCCACTCCCACCCTTCACTACTGCCAAACCCCGGTCAGGAACCAGGTCCATTATGCCCAGAAACTTACCTGCCTGGCTATCCAAATCACACTCTGCCCCACCTCTTCTAGATTTCCCCCTCCTTGAGCCTCATCTTGCAGGAATGCTCTGCTCCCCACATCTGACCTCCCCTCCCTCTCAACACTCTGTGACTTCAGCTGTGACTTCATAGAGTTGGGACAATTGGCTTTCTCTTCCCAGCCTCATCCCAGGCTCCACTGAACCCACAGGATAATGGTAAGCTAAAGGGATACTACTATGAAATTTTAAATTTTATTTTTGGAGATTTTTGTTGCCTCATTGTCCTCTGCCCATTGCACTAGCCATCCCCGATCCTGAGAGACTGGCAGGAATGAGTCTGAAAGAAGAATACAAATTTCAAAATACAGCCTGAAGCATCTCTTAAACATAGCTTTAAGAGCTAGGTTCTTGAGAGAAAAATGGTGTTTTGAATTCTAAAAGTCTTTGTCTTGGAAGATCATCAAAAATTAATGAATGATCATAAAAACCATAGAAAAAAAAACAATTTTCCTGAGGGAGAGGAAGAGGGAGACAGGGACAAACTCAAAAAGAGGCAGGAAATGAATATTAGAGAAGAAATAAATTAGGTATAGGTGTGAAACTCTGAGGGGCCTGCTTCTTTTTTTTTATGATGGTGCATGTAAAATCCTTCAGTGTTTCTAGAAATTTCAGAAGGAACAAGGCCTTTCTTCTCCCCGAAAACAGATTCTGAGGAGGAGCAACCCCAGAGAGGATGCTATACCAACATGGGGTGGTCATGGCATAGCAGGAATTGTAGTATGGTGTGTTTGGGTAGGTAGGACATGAGATAGTATATTCCAGTTCCCATAACCTGCCAACTGATGGTGGGAAAGACCCCACGAGCTCTCGTGCAGAAATATAGAGTGGATTCCCTAATGAATCAGTGGAGCTGAACTTTATCAGTGGTTGTTAAGATGACTGCTAAAACTATCCTATCTTGCTGGTGTGCATACTGTATAGAGGCCCCAGGACTGTGGATTTCATGGATTTTAATCCTTTGATTAGGTTACATCATATGACACAGTTGACCTTAGGTAGATATAACCTAATCACATCTGTATTTTCTTTAATATATATTATTTTTCTACTATTTGAATTCTTTTCTTAGTGATTTGTAAGAGTCCTTTATACACCAAAAATCTCAATCTATATGAACTATGTTTTTATCCAATTATATCTTGATTTCTTGTCATAGTTTTCAATACATTTAAAATTTTTAGAATAGTTTTAGATTAACAAGAGTTGTGAAGATATTATCCATAGACCCCCGTTACCCAGTTACACTATTCAGAATTTTAAAAAAATAATTTAATGTAATAAAATGTATCAATATTTTAAAAAAGTGAAATACAGAGTGGAGAAGGGGAGGTTTAAAATCTGGAGTGAAGTCACAATGCATTTAACGTGTGACAAAATGTCAGGGCAGTTACCACAGATAAGGGATGGATATCTGATTATCCTATGCTTGTCTTTAGCAGGATTTAAGGGAAAGGCACAGTGTCCCATCCTTGGTTTTGATGTTAGAGCTCCAAGTGCTGCTAATGAGATCACCATGGGCCCCATCTGAACACTGCCTTCTTACTGTTGTGAAACGCTTAAAAGATTAGTCCCAAGAAGATACTCTAATTAGAAGTTACCTTCCCTCTTTCTCTAAGAGCATCTGGGCTACTTCCATTATGATCTCTCTCCTTATTTACCTTGGTTTCCACAAGGAGTTTATTTAGTCATCTCTTTGTTGTTGGTTTTGTGACCAAAAGACCTGACAAGAACAATGTATAGGATGAAAAGTTTATTTGGGGCATATGGTTTCAGAGGTCTCAGTCCACAGATAGCCAGCACCATTGCTGAGGTTCCCAAGGTGAGAGAGAACATCAGGGAAGAAGGGTATGGAGGAGGAAAGCAGCTCAGGACATGGCAGTCAGGAAGTAGAAAGAGAGCTCTGCTCACCAGAGACAAAATATAAATCCCAAAGGCACATCCTAGTGACCTTCCTCTTCCAACCACACCCTCCCTGACTGTAGCTACTGCCCAGTTAATCATATTGGTGGATTAATCCACTTATTAGATTAAGGCTCTCAAACCTGATCATTTCACCTCTAAAATTTTTGCATTATCTAACACATGAGCTTTTGGGGGACACCTTATATTTAAACTATAACAAGAGTCCAAGTTCCCTTCATCATTCCTCATCATAGGGACTTCTACCCTTTATGGCCAGATACATCCCATAGGCAACTCAAATTCCTACTTTTCTCTAACTATCCCATATCTTTCACTAAGCAAAACTGAATTCTTAATCTTACCCACCTTGAAAGCCTATTCTTTCCCATCATATGGCATGGTGGTACCATTTGCCCAGTTGTTCATGTAAAAATCTTGGAATCATCATTTTTTAAAATCATCATTTTTCTACCATAAGCAGAAAATTCTGTTGGCTGTACCTTCAAAGTGTGTGTTGAATCTGATCACTTCTCATCACCTCCTGGCCAAACTGTATTGTTCATCTCCTGGACTCCTGCCAGGCCTCCTAATTGGTCCATTCTTATCTTCTGGTGGTAGCCAGAATGATCACTTTAGGATGAATACAGATCACGTCACTTCCTCACCTAAAACTCTGTGTTCTCTTTGCATTGTGCTTAGGGACAAAGAACACTGTCCTGCCACATCCAGAGTCCCTGCCACCATGTCATTTCCTAATGACTCCTCCTGTTCATGCTGCTCCA
This sequence comes from Spermophilus citellus, assembly GCF_964194105.1. Taxonomy (NCBI): domain Eukaryota; kingdom Metazoa; phylum Chordata; class Mammalia; order Rodentia; family Sciuridae; genus Spermophilus; species Spermophilus citellus. Next base: position 68,349,304 of record NC_138197.1, on the reverse strand, counting down.
GTCCTGCTGGCCTTTCTTCCTCAACGTGCCAACGGTATCCTTGTGCTTCAGGATTTTCATACCTATTGTCCCTTCTTCCTGGACATTTGTCTCCCAAAGATTAGATTGACCGTCTAACCCCAGTCTCTGCTTAAATGACATTTCCCCAGAGAGGTCTCTGTGTATCCCTTATCTAAAGCAGCAGCTGCCACGACTCTACAAGGCTTTTACTCTGAGTTAATTTTCTTTTGATCACCCTGGACAGGAGGAATACCTGTTAGTCATGTTTGTTTGTCTATTTCATCTCATAGAATGTAAGCTCATAAGGCTTTGTTTGCTCTTGATGATGATTGATTATATCTATAGTGCTAAGAACTTTACCTGAAATATAGCAAGAACTCATACATGGTGGGATGTGTGTGTGCTGGAGGTCAAACCCAGGGTCTCACACATATAGAAGGAAATCAAATGTATGTAGAATAAACAAGCCAATCAAGTCTGTACTGACCCTTCCCATGGGTAAGAAGACATGGCCTTATTGACATAGACCAGTGATGAGGATATTAAGGCACCCCGTAGAGGAGATCACTTCTCCCTGCAGACAGACTTCACCTAGAGAAAGGGGAACTGGAGGGAGAAGAAGAAAAATATCTAAGTGGTCAGAGTTTTATACAAACATACAAAAACTAGTTTTATATCACATTTTTTGAGAACTTTATTTGAGATATAATTGACATGTAACAAATGGCACATATTTGGTAAGTTCATATGTATACATTCATGAAAATATCAACAAAACAAGCTAATGAATCTATCCACGACTTCCAAAGTTTCCTTGTGTCCCTTTGTAATACTTCATCTCAGCCCTCTCTGACATTTTCCCTCGCTGCCCTGAAGCAACTGTTGATATGTTGTCATTTTAGAAGAGTATACAATTTTCAGAATTTTATATTATATAATAAAATTATTGTATAATATGTACTCACTTGTACAGATTCTTTCAATCAAAATGACTGTGTTGAGATTCATTCAGGTTACTGTGCATATTCATAATTCATTCCTTTTTATTGCTGAGTAGAATTGCGTTGTGTGGCATAATAATTTCCTAGGGCTGCCATAACAAAGGACACAAACTTGGTAGCTTTGAAAACAACAGAATTTTATTCTCTTTCTGTTCTGGAGGCCATACTTCTGAAATCAAGGTGTCAGCAGGATTGGTTCCTTCTCCAAGCATGGAGGGAGAGTTAGTCCCATGCCTTTCTCTTAGTTTCTTGTGGCTGCAAGCAGTCTTTACAATTTCTGTAGATGTGCCACTCCGATTTCTGCCTCTGACTTCAAAAAACTTTTCTGATGTGTTCCTTCCCTTCTCTTCTAAGGACACTTGTCATTGTATTTTAGGTGTATCCTTTACAATGTAAGGGTCCGGCGAAACGTCGGAATAAGAGACCATAAGAGACTGTTTTATGTAACAGCAGAAGGGTGGGTTTATTTGGAGACCAGCATGCTGGGGCCCGAGCTCTCTATAGCAAAGAGAGATAGAGCCCTGAGAACAGCTTGAGCAGAGCTTATATATTTTCCCTGGAGAGGGCAGCGAGAGAAGTTACATTTTGTAGTTTGGCAGTTGGGGACAGCTCATTCTGGGAACAAGATTAGCAGACAGTCCACAGTTAGGGACAGCACATTCTGGGAACAAGATTAGCAGACAGTTCTTAAGATTTCAACAGTGTTTTGTTAAGCATATAGAGAAACAGAGTGACAAGTACCTATTTTATTAACCTTTCATTTTTCATTTCTTCTTCTGGTTATTTTTAATCATAAAAGTGATCATTGGGGGGTGTCATATTCCGTGTCTGCTAGTGGGGTATATTGTTGTCTGATTACCATAAGTTTGATTTGTCCAATTTGGGCCTGGAGAAAGGAAACTACACGGTTGAGCAAACAGGGTCCTAGTGTTAGCAACAATATAAGAATTATTAGAGGACCGGCCAAGGCTGATAAAAGCGTAGTTAACCAGGGGGACTGTGTGAACCAAGACTTATACCACCCTTTTTGGGCCTCTCTCTCTCTCTGATGCTCTTCAAGGCGTCTTTTTAGTTTACTCATAGATTCTTTTATAACTCCAGTATGGTCGGCATAAAAACAACATTCTTCTTTTAATGCAGCACAAAGGTCCTCTTCTCTCATGAAGAGGAGGTCTAATTCTCGCATGTTCTGTAAAACAACTTCGGAGAGAGAGGTTAAAGATTTCTGCAAAGCTGTGATGGAGGTTTCTAATATCTTTAAGTTTTGGTCCATTGCTGTTTCTAATTGGGTCATTTGTTATGTCCCATGGACCAGGGCAGTGGTCCCTGTGCCCACCCCTGCAGCAATTCCCATTCCTAATAAGATGGCTAAAGTGAGGGATACAGGTTCCCGGCGGAACCGGGTTGTATGTTCCTCTATTTGATTTTCAAATGAATCTGCGTCATGATAGAGCACTCTGGGAAACATCTGCACCATTATACAATAATTTACAGAGTTGTTAAATATCTGGGCTGAATGTAAGGAGTCAACCCTGTGTCATATGTCCACAAAGTTCCATTATCAGGAGTAAGGAAACCCTGTGTGATGTCAATATTTTTTGTCTGGATACATAAGTGTTGTTTACTTTTAGGTGGAGACCCTATATATAAGCCTGCCCCGGTTATTTCTGGGAGGGTTAACTTAGGATTTTCACCCCAATTCCAGGAGGAACTCTGTGCTTAAGTCCCATCAATTGCTATCCCTTCATAATAAGGAGGAGCAGAGGAGAGACAGAGCCAACAAGACTGAGTGAGGTCTGGTTGTGGCTCCTTCAATTAGCCTCCAGGGGAAGGGGTTGACTTCATTCTGAATTGGGGAAGTAAATGAAGGTGAAACTTGAGGAGTATGGGAAAATGAAAGGTCCCTAGTAGGTTTAGGTTCAGGTGGTCTATGAGGCCCAATTTCTGGCTTGATGGGATTGGGTCCTATGGCCAAGGGAATTTCTTTTCTCTCTAACCTGATAGTGAACCAAAGGCCAAAATCATATCCTGTGATGTAAAATCGCATTCCATAGGTTTTTCCTGAAAGCTATGCCCAGACATTTTGGTTTCTTCCTTTGAAGGTGAAGGTTATATTTAGGGGGTTGCATAGGCTATTTGTGTTACATGGAGTAGGGTCAACTAGTCCAGAAGTTTCCGCTTGGGGGCTCTGTTTAAATGGGAGACATTGTTTGGGATTTAATTTAGTATTATTTCTTTTTACCCGAATCAGACTATCAGGGGAGTTTGGGTTCCATCAGACAGCCCCTGTATGCTCACATCCCCATGACTTACAGAAGAAGTCGGCTTTTCCCCCATACAGCCGTAACTGTTTGTGGCTTCGATAGTCCGCCGGGCAAACATAATAATCCAGGCTAGCCAACCTACATTTGGCTTGCATGTCCCTACATCTATAATGTTTGTTTCCATTATCTTCTTTCGCTGTGAGCCGGTTAGTGGAAAACTCTGTTCTTGATCTTTTAGGAATGTTTGTAGTTTCTTTGAACCAAGGTTGAGTGAGTTGATGTACATTCTTGATGTAGTGTAGGGCTTTCTGAAATTGCAAGTTGGGTTCAGTGTTGTCAAGGAGTTCAGTGTTAGTGTCCTCAGATGTTAAGTTGTTGGGGTGCTCTGATGGAGTTAAATCTCCTGACTCATATTTCCCCCGTACGGAAAGTGTTAACATGGTTACTCTGTTTAGAGCTGCCAATTTAGCCTCTTTATCTGCCCTCCTGTTTCCGACCGCTACGGGATCGTTTCCTTTCTGGTGTCCTGGACAGTGCACTATAGCTAGTTCTTTAGGGCTTTGTATTGCTGAGAGGAGGCGGAGGATCTCATCTTTGTTCTTTATTTCTTTTTCCCACCGAGGTTAATAGTCCCCTTTGCTGGTAGATAGCCTTATGTATATGAGCAGTAGCGAAGGCATAGCGGCTATCTGTGTATATGGTGGCCTTTTTGTCTGTTGTTAGCTTTAATGCCTTCGTGAAGGCGATCAGTTCTGCCTTTTGAGCCGATGTTCCCTCTGGGAGGTTAGAGGACCAGATGACTTTAGTTTTGTTAACAATTGCTGCTTCAGCCTACCGCTTACCGTCCTGGAGAAAGCTGCTGCCATCAGTGAACCATATGACTTCAGAGTGGGGCAGTGGTTGATCTTTTAAATCTCGTTGTATACTGATTTTTTCTGCCAGTATATGTTGACAGTCATGAGTGACGGGTTCTGATGATTGTTCAGGTAGTAGTGTAGCCGGGTTAAGTGGGGCAGGGGGTCCCAATATTATTTTGTCTTTGTTAAGTAACAGGTTCTGATAGTGTGTTATTCTAGAGTTTGATAGCCATCTGTCTGGTGGCTGGCGGATGATGCTCTCTAGGGCATGGGGGGCTATAACGGTTAGCTTCTGCCCCAGCGTTAACTTATCAGCATCTTTGATTAGTAGGGCCGCCGCTGCTATAGCTTTTAGGTAATGGGGCTATCCATTAGCCACTGGGTCCAGCTTTTTAGATAAGTAGGCTATAGGCCTTCTTTAAGGTCCTAAAGTTTGAGTAAGCATTCCTCGTGCTATTCCTTTTTTTTCTTCAATGTAAAGAGTAAAGGGTTTTTTTTACATCTGGGGCTAAGGCCGGAGCAGATAGTAGCATTCTTTTGATGTTATCAAAAGCTTGTTGGTGTTCAGGGTTCCATTGGAATTGGGCATTTCCCTTTAACAACAGGTATAAAGGAGCAGCTAAGGTTGCAAACCCAGGTATCCATAACCTGCAAAAGTCAGCAGTCCCAAGAAACTCTCTGAGTTGCCTCTTATTAGATGGGGGTGGTATCTGCACAACAGTTTGTTTTCTGGGCTCAGTGAGCCATCGTTTACCGCCTCTAAGGGAATAGCCCAGGAAGATTACTTTTTGCTGGCAAATTTGGGCCTTTTTGACAGAAGCTCTATACCCGAGTTGAGCAAGCTTGGATAATAGTGCTTGGGTCCCAGACTTATAGTTTTCCTTGGTGTCTGCTGCCAGTAGTAGTTCATCCATATATTGGAGTAGGGTGACTTCAGGGTGCATGGTTCTGAAGTTATTGAGATCTCTGTGGAGGGCTTCATCAAAAAGAGTGGGGGAGTTTTTGAACCCCTGTGGAAGTCTGGTCCAAGTTAGTTGACCAGATGTTCCAGTTTCTGGGTCTACCCACTCGAAAGTAAACAGCAATTGACTATCTTTATGCAGAGGCAAGCAAAAGAAAGCATCTTTTAAGTCCAGGACAGTATACCATTTTCCCTCAGGGTTAAGGGTGCTAAGCAGATTGTACGGATTAGCTATTGTGGGGTGAATGTCCTGCACTCTGTTGTTGATCTCTCTTAGGTCTTGAATGGGGCGATAGTCCCCGGTTCCTGGCTTTTTTACTGGTAGCAGGGGAGTGTTCCAGGCTGATTGACAGAGCCTTAGGACCTCTAAGGCCAGATATTTCTGAATATGGGGCCTTATCTCATCTTTAGCTTCTTTGCTCAGAGGATATTGTTTAATATTAATTGGGGAGGCTGAGGTTTTTAATTTCACCATTATTGGAGGTTGTTTTATGGCTAGGCTTAACCCAGCAGTTTCTGCCCAGGCATCTGGGTAATCTGTTATCCATTTCTGGGGTAGCTTGCCTGTTTGATCAGTCTTGGGGGGTGTGAAGAGTTGATGTTCATCTTCTACTGACATAGTTAAAGCCATGACTATAGGAGTTTTTACTGAAGGATTTAGAAATTTCATTTGGGGGCCTTCAGGGTTAAAAGTTATTCTGGCCCGGAGTTTGGTGAGCAGATCTCTGCCCATCAATGGGACCGGGCATTCTGGGATCACTAGGAAGGAGTGATGGACTTTTCCTTTTCCCAGGTCCATGGGGTCCATGGTCCTCTTAGTTGTCCAAGCCCGATATTTACTGCCGTTAGCCCCTTGAACTAGAGACCTTTTAGTTGATAGAGGGCCCAATGGGGCCTTAAGGGCTGAGTATACTGCCCCTGTATCCATTTCAAAGTTTACTGGGGTTCCCTCCATTTCAAAAGTTACCCTGAGCTTGGGGAGGGGATCCTAGCCCCGACTTTCCTAGTCATCCTCCAGAGTTAGAATGGCTGGCTGGCGTGGCTGTTTCTTTCTAGGGCATTCTTTGACCCAGTGTCCTTTTTCTCTACAGTAGGCACATTGATCTGAGGCCAGATGTGGTTTCTGGCATGGGCCCAGGTATCCCTTTTTGTCTCCCTGTCTCCTAACTTCTGGCCTGTTTGTTGTTGTGACCAGGACCTTAGTCAATGCCTCAGTCTGTCTTTTGCTTCTTTCATCCTCCCTTTGCTCCCTTTCTTTCTCCCTTTTCTCCCTTTCTTTCTTCCTCCTTTGTTCCTTCTCTTCCTCAGTTTCTCTCTTATAGTATACCTTCTCGGCTTCTCTGACTAAATCTCTCAAAGTCATATCTTGTAATCCATCTAAGCGTTATAACTTTCTTTTAATATCCAGGGCAGCTTGCCTAATAAAGGCCATCGTGATAGATGTTTTTTGATCCTCTGCCTGAGGATCAAAAGGAGTATATTTCCTATATGCCTCCATAATTCTCTCCAGAAACATAGAGGGTGATTCATTAGGCCCTTGAATAATCTCTCTTATCTTGGTCAAATTAGTTGGCCGTCTAGCGGCTGCTTGGAGACCCGCTATTAGAGTTTGGCGGTAAGTGGACAGATGCTTCTTACCTTCAAAGGTGTTGGGGTCCCAGTTAGGTCGGTTCAAGGGGAAGTCAGCTTCGATTATGTTGGGAAGTTGTGTCGGTTGTCCATCTGGTCCGAGGATATTTTTTCTTGCTTCCAGGAGGATTCTCTCTCGTTCCTCTGTCGTGAAGAGAGTGCCTAAGAGTTGTTGGCAGTCATCCCAAGTAGGCTGGTGTGAAAACATCAATGACTCGATCAGACTTGTGAGCCGGGTGGGGTCCCCAGAAAAAGGGGGATTGTTATTTTTCCAGTTATATAGATCTGAAGAGGAGAAAGGCCAATATTGGTAGACTTGCATTTCTCCACCATGGCTATCCTCTATTATTGGCCCATGAGGACGGAGGGGAAGTATCATGGGGGCTTCAGGGTTTTTAATCATTCGCTGCTGGCAAGTTCCTTTAGCTGGGTTAGCTTCCTCCAGGGGAGGAGGGGCTATGTGTGTCTTGGGAAAGTCATCTGGAGGGTGCTGGGCTGGTTTAACCTCCTTTAATGGTGAAGAAGCTGAGTCAGCAGCAGGGGAATCACTTAGAGGGTGTTGGGGGTTGGGGAATGGAGGCAGGGGATAAAGAAAGGGAGGAAAATCCAGCAGAGTCAAATCTTGAGACTCAGGGAGAACAAAGGGTGAAGGAGGAGGTTTGAGAGATAGAATCGTGGGGGGAGGGGTAGGAGCAGGAACAGGGACAAGAAAAGGCTTCACCCAAGGAAGAGGAGATTCACAAAGGTCCTGCCAAGTTAAGATATATGGCTGTTGATCTGGATGGCTATGTGGTCCCGGCTGAAAAACAATATTTCTGACTTTTTGAATCAGTGGGGAGTAGAAAGATCCTTCTGGAGGCCATCCAATTCCAAAGGTGGGCCATTCTGTGGCATAGAGAGTCTGCCAGGTCCGGCGTTTTACTGAAAAAGAAAGATTCTGAGCCCTTATGCGGACTTCAGTCCAGTGATTAAGGGTTAGGGACAGAGGCATGGAATGACTCTGTCCCATAATGAAAGTTACTTGAATAAAGACAGGGACAATACAAACGTGACACAAACATGGACACACAGTAAACAGTAAACGTGTAACACAAGTTCAGAGGCAAAGATTAAAAACAGACAGTGAATTCAACCTGAGAGAAAGAATAGTTGCCGGCAAAACCAGATGGGTTGGCAGCAGAATACAGATGAGGGCACCTCCATCCCTCCCAGATGGGGGCACCTCCGTCCCCCCCCCAGAGTCTCTCAAAGCATCCCTTGAGAGACGTGGCCTGTGGCTTTAGGGACACGTCTGTCCACCATTGTCAGGGGGAGCTCACGCTCTCCACTGACAACCATATTCTGCCAACCCAAGCCAAAAAACCAGAAGGCTCTGAGAGCTCACGTTCTCCAGCCAAAAACTAGAAGGCCCTGAGAGCTCATGCTCTCCAGCCAAAAATTAGACTCTGAGCGATTGCAAAGGAAAAACAAAAAGGAGAAGAAGGAGGAGGAGAAGAAGAAGAAGATAAGGCGCCTTACTTACCCCTCAAAGGAGTCTTGTTGAGGTCTCCCTGTCCGGCGATGCGCAGTTCCCAGCCAACGCACCAAATGTAAGGGTCCGGCGAAATGTCGGAGGAAGAGACCACAAGAGACTGTCTTATGCAACAGCAGAAGGGAGGGTTTATTTGGAGACCAGCATGCTAGGGCCCAGAGCTCTCTATAGCAAAGAGAGATAGAGCCCTGAGAACAGCTTGAGCAGAGCTTATATACTTTCGCTGGAGAGGGCAGGGAGAGAAGTTACATTTTGTAGTTTGGCAGTTAAAAACAGCTCATTCTGGGAACAAGATTAGCAGACAGTTCTTAAGATTTCAACAGTGTTTTGTTAAGCATATAGAGAAACGGAGTAACAAGTACCTATTTTATTAACCTTTCAACCTAAGATGCTCTCGAGATCCTTAATTTAATTACATCTATAAAGACCATTTTCCTAAATAAAGTTACATGTACAGGTTCTGAGTGGGCATATTATTTGAGGGGCACCATTTAACCCAGCACATATGGATGTTCCACAGTTTGTTTTTCTATTTGTCTATTAATGGGCATTTTGGTTATTTTCAGTTTGATTCTGTTACAAATAAAGCTGCTCTGAATATTCATGCACAGAATTTTGTATGGACATATGCTTTGTTTCTTTTGGGTAAATTCTTAGGAAAAGAATAGCTGAGTCATATGGTAGGGGTTGTATATTTAGAATATTAATGAACTGTCAAACTAGTTTCAAAAGTTTCTGTACCATTTTATATCCTTATTACCAGTGTATAAGATTTCAAGTTGTTTTTCATATCCTCACAATGATCCATTTTGAGTTAATATTTGAAGAGGTTTAGATTGAATTTCCATTTTTTCTACTTGTTGACCTTTAATTATTCTAGCAAAATTTTCTTTTTTATTTGTTCATTATTTATAGATACACATGTCAGTAGAGTGTATTTTGACATATTATACATATATGGAGTATAACATGGTCTAATTAGGATCCCATTCTTGTGGTTGCACATGACATGGAGTTTCACTGGTCATGTATTAATATAAGAACACAGGAAAGTTATGTCTGATTCATTCCACTATCTTTCCTATTCCCCTCCCCTCCCTTCCCTTCATACCTTCTTGACTAATCCACTGAACGTCTACTCTTTTTCTTCCCCTGCTTATTGTGTGTTAGCATCTGTATATCAGAGAGAACATTTAGCCTTTGGGTTTTTGGGATTGGCTTATTTCACTTAGCATGATAGTCTCCAGATTCATCCATTTACCAGCAAAAGTCATAGTCATTTTTTATGGCTGAGTAATATTCCATTGTGTATATAAACAACATTTTCTTTATCCATTCATTTATTTAAGGGCACCTAGGTTGGTTCCATAGCTTAGCTTATTTTAAATTGAGCCGCTATATACCTTGATGTGGTTGAGTCACTGTAGTATGCTGATTTTAAATCTTTTGGATATATACCGAGGAGTGGGATAACTGGGTCAAATAGTGGTTCCATTTCAATTTTTCTGAGGAATCTTTATGTTGCTTCCCAGAGTGGTTGCACCAGCTTGAAGACCCACCAGCAATATGTGATTGTACTTTCCCCCCACATCCTTACCAGCATTTATCGTTACTAGAATGCTTGATAATTACCCTTCTGACTGGAGTGAGATGAAATCTCAGTGTAGTTTTAATTTGCATTTCTCTAATTGCTAGAGAAGTTGAGCATTTTTTCAATTCTAACACAGTTTTCTATTGATTGCCTCTGCACTTCTGTTCATAAACAAGTCAAGTTCTACAGAATGGCCTGTTGGGATTTTGATTAGAATTATGTTGAGTTACACACACACACACACACACACACACACACACACCACACACACGGGGAGAAAGAAAAGGGGGGGGGTAGACCCATGGTTCCAGAGTTTCAGTCCATCAATCCACAGTTGGGTAACTCCAGTACAGGAATATCATAGTGAAAGGGTGTGGAAGGGATGGGAGCCAGGGACAAAATAATGATTCCAGCAGTTATGCCCCACCTGCCTATAGCAGTCCATTTAGATTATTAATCCAATCCACTGACGGGGTTACAGCTCTCATAATCTAATCATTTCACCTATGAACATTCCTGCATTACCACATGAGCTTTTCAGAGGACATCTCATATATAAATCATAATAGTGAACTTTAATAGTTTGTATTTTTCAATAAATATGTCCATTTTCAAATTTATTGAAATGATGAGTTTTTCAAAAATATTTCCTTACTATCCTTTTTGTATCTATACACTTTGTAGTAAAGTCATCTATCTCATTCTTAATGCTGAAAAAGTCCCGCTTCCTTTCTTTCTTACACACACACACACACACAAACACACATCTGGCTATTGATTTACCAATTCTATCCATCTTCTCAAAGAACTAGTTTTTTGTTTTATTGATTCCTCCCTTTTTAAAATTAGAGATTTATCATTTTACATAGTAGTTGGCTTCATCCTGACAAAACTCATACATGCATGGAATTCAATTTCAGCTCACAATCCCCCCTTTTCCCTCCCCATCCCCTCCTGGCCTCCCTCACTCTCCTTCAGCTTCTCTGCTAGACTATTTATTTATTTATTTATATTTATATTTGATTATATTATTATTTATATTTGAATGGGTTTTTTTAAACTTATAAATAAAGGTAAAATTCCCTGTGGTTCCTTTGTTTTAAAAATTTTTATTTTTTATTTTTATTTTTCAGAGAGAGAGGGGGGGAGAGAGAATTTTTTTAAATATTTATTTTTTAGTTTTCAGTGGACACAACATCTTTGGTTTTTTTTTTTTTTTTGTATGTGGTGCTGAGGATCAAGAACCCTGGCCGCACGCATGCCAGGCGAGCGCGCTACCACTTGAGCCACATCCCCAGCCCCTTAAAATTTTTTTAATACATATATTTTTAGATGAGTGGGCCCAATACCTTTATTTTATTTTCATGTGGTGCTGAGGATTAAACCCAGTGCCTCATGCATGCTAGGCTAGTGCTCTACCACTGAGCCACCAGTCCAGCCCTCCCCCTTTTTTTAAAAAATTTTATTTTAATGATTCCCACTATAATCATTATTATGTTCTTTCTTTTGTTTATTTTGGGTTTTATTTGATCTTCTTTTAGCTTAAGGTAGTAGCTAAAGTCATTGATTTGGGATTTTTTTTGTTAACATTTAATACTATAAATTCCCTTCTAATTACTAACTTATCTGTATCTCACGAATTTTGAAATATTGTATTTTCATTTTTATCTAGTTCAAAATACTTTCTTATTTCCTGTTTTGATTTCTTCTTTATCCTTTGGGTTATTGAGATGTATGTTAGTTAATTTCTAAATTTGGGAAGTTTCCTGATTATCTTTTTGTCATTGATTAATTTAATTTCATTATAGTCAGAGAAAATGATTTTTTAATATTTTATTTATTTATTTATTTTGCATTACAATTCTTAATACACCATTATATCATAGAAAATGATTTTTTTCTTTTTTATTAGTTGCTCAAGACAATACAATGATCTTGACATATCATACATTTGATTCAAATAGAAAATGATTTTTTAAAATTTTTTTTAGTTTTGTGTGAACTCAGTGCCTTTATTTGTTTTTATGTGGTGTTAGGATCAAACCCAGTGCCTCACACTTGTGAGGCAAGTGCTCTACCACTGAGTCCAGGGAAAATAATTTTATAATTAAATATTAAAAATTTATTAAGACATGTTTTATAGCCCCAAATGTGGCTTCTCTTGGAAACTGCTCCATGTGAACTTGAAGAGAATGTCTATTATGTTGCTGTTGGATGGAGCATTATATATATTTTAATTATATCAAATAAATTAAAAATGTTTTCCAAGTCATCTATAAACTTCTGACTTTTACACTTGAGAGAAGTGTTGAAATTCCATCTATTATTGTGAACCTGTCTATTTCTCCTTAGTTCTCTCAATTTTGTGTTATATATTTGTTAGCTACATAGGTGGGCTATGTATGTTTGATAGCCCTTTAATCTTTATGAAATGACCCTCTTTAGCTCTGATAATATTCTTTCCTCCAAAATCTACCTTGTCTGATATTAATAAAGCCACTTCAACTTTGTTTTGATTAGTGGTAGCCTGGTGTATCTTTTTCTATCACTTTCCTTTTGATATACTAGTGATTTTATGTTTCTTAGGAAGCAGCATGTAGTAGGTCTTTCCTTTTTTCTTTAACCAAATCTGATTATCTCTGCTGTTTACTGGGACGTTTAGTTTAGATTTATTGTTATTTTTGATACATTTCAGTTTAGTTTTCCCATCTTGCTCTTTGTTTTCTAATTCTCTTAGCTGGGTCTTTTCTTCTTTTTTATTGGAGTACTGAGGATTCCCCGAGCCTTGTGCATGTTAATCAAGTGCTCTGCCCCTGAGCTACCTCCTCAACTTCCCAACCCTTTTTATTATCAGTGTGAGTCAGGGTCTCATTAAATTGCCCAGGACGGCCTTGTACTTATGATTATCCTACCTCAGCCTCCTGAATAGCTGGGATTGTAGGTGTGCATCGCCAAACCTGGCTGTCTTAGCTGTTTTTGTTTCCTTATTCCACCTTTTTCTGTGTCTTTGTGGATTGAGTATTGTTTTTTATGACTCCCATCTGATCTCCTTTGTTGGTTTATTAGCTGCCACTCTTTTGCTTGTTTATTTTTTCCTAGTTATTTTTTAAATTACTCTAGGGATAGCTTTATGATGTATAGTTTACATCTTTTAGCTTAGGGTCTACCTTCAATATTATGTAACTCTACAAATCACAGAATAATCTTACAGGAATATATTTCTATTAATCCCCTGACAGCCTTTGTGTTACTGTGGTCAGGGGATACCTGGTTTCCCCTGGACTTTGCTACCTGTGCTTTTTTTTTCCTCTGCTGATTTTGATCTTTGCCCTTTCCCTTTAAATAATCTGTAACCACAATTATGAAAGTTTCTTAGTCATGTAGATTTTTTAGTGAATCATTAAGTCTGCAAGCAGTCTTGAGGACCCCCTGCCATAATCCTCCAAATTTCAGTGGGCTGAAACTGGAAAAAAATATTTTTTTCTCTTATTGTGTGTCCCTTCTGGATGGGCTTGAAGAAAGAGCTCTGTTCTGCCAGACTCAGTCAGGTCATCAGACTAAGGGAGTCTCCTTCTTCATGTTTCAGCAATCACTGAGTTAGGAAAACAGAAACATGGAAAATCAAACATTGTTTTTAAAACTCCTGCCTTGACCTGACACATCACCTCCACTCACTTTCCATTGGTCCAAACAAGATATATGGCCATACTAACTTTGAGGTACCTGAGAAGTTCTGTCCTGCCACAAGCTCAGAGAACCGTTATAGCATTGATGAGTAGCATCACTGGGCCCCACAACCTCAGCAAGCTCTAAAAGTTCTGGCTTGAGACTTCCACCATTCAGACAGCAGGACCTATCAAGCTCAGAAAAATAAGTATAAGACTAGGAAAATGTAATTCACGGTATTCAAGCATTTAAAGAAACCAAAGGAGGAAGAGATTGTCAAATATTGACAAGAAGAAGATATTGGCACACAAAAAGTAGATAATTCCTGAAAAGAAGGGTAGAAGGGAACCAACTTGCAGGAAGAAGTGAGGTTTAAAAAAAATAAAATAAAATCCATGGGTAGGAGATAATGTCAGCATACCTGGACATGCTTTTGAAAATCTTGGCTGCACAATAAGAGAAAAGATTTGGTAAGTTCTATTAAACTGCTTAAAATCTCTATTTGAAAATAAAAGTCAAATATTTGCATGTTTCAGTAAAGCCTAGAAGAACACGACTGCTCACTCCTGCTGCTCAATCCTGCTTGCACCATCTCAGTCTTTCTAAAACAAGAAGCAGGGTAGCACAAAGATGAAGTGTGGGATTTTTTAAAAGAACAAATAACACAGCTTGGGAGGCTGAGGCAGGAGGATCATGAGTTCAAAGCCAGCCTCAGCAACTTAGCAAGGCCCTAAGCAACTCAGTGAGTTACTGTCTCTAAATATAGCTTAAAAGGCTGGGAATGTGGCTCAGTGGTTAAGCACCGTGGATTCAATTTCCAGTACACCCCCTCCACAGGAAAAACAAAAAAACAATAAAACAAGAAACAAAACCAAAAACAAACAACCACCACCAAGGTGTGCTCTGTGGAGAAGACGGAAAGTGTCAGGGTTAAGACAATAATGACTAGCGATCCAGCAGTTGATATAATTTTAGTTTATTTTGTAAATATTTATTAAGCACCTGCTGTGTCATAAGCACCAGGATTGGAATTGGGAATGCAGTAAGCGGAGGACAATGACCTTGAGACGCTGTAATGTTTGGGTGAGCCATAAATGGCTATGTTAAAACAGGGATGGAGGTCAACGGAGTGCTGGCTGTCACAACAAAACAGCGATAGAAAGGATATGTGAACAACATGGAAAGAAGGAGCCTGTCCTGTTCAAACACCCCACCAACAAAATCCATGTGTGTTTAAATCAAGTACTGCAGTATTTGTAGCCCAGATCTTTGACGGTTCTAATTGCTCTCCTTTATTAACAGGCATTCTCTAAATCCAGAATATTGTCCCAGCTTGCTCTTCTGAACCATTTCAGAGTGGGCAAAGGGCAATTTGTGCTTGCAATTGGCGCTGGCAGTTCAGGCTGCGGCTTGGGAAGCCTCTGGGGTATCTCGTCGCTTTTCTGCATTTCTGAACTTTTGTTAAGAGGAAGCTGGAGGCAAAGTGGGCATCTGGCCAACTTCTTTGGAAGTCTCTAGCTGAGGGAGGATAAAGCCCAGGCTGTCCTTTCCCTCAGCAATTGTTCCTGGGCTCACACACTGGGGAGCTGCTTCTACACACTTGGCTAAGCTTCCTGGGATCTGTTACAGGAGGCAGAAGCTATTGGGGCCCAAGGAGACGACAAGTGCAGCTTTGCACTAACAAGACCCCAAGATACCTGGTCAGAATTTCACTCCCCCATCATTCCACCCTCTGGCTAATAATGCTCGATGGGATCACCGTTGGTTCTCCCTAGCACAATATTTCAGTGTCATTGTGAATGGAGAGAATGCCAAGCAGACAGAGGAGCCAAAGACAGAGCCCACAGCCAATCAGAGAGGCTCACCGTGTGTTGAGGTGGACTTACCCACCCCACGGGACAGAGGCTCAGATGAGCCAACTTTCCATCTGAGTAATTGGCCCTGGCCGAGGCTCTGGAAGCTCAACTTCCTGTAGTTCAGTGCTTCTCAAAATGTAATCCTCAGACCCGAAGCACCAGCACCACTCAGGAGGTTGTTAGAAAGGTCTCCAAATCCTGAATTAGAATAAAACCTGATTGCTGGGCCCCAGCCAGAGTTCCTGATTTCAATAGACCCAGAACAGAGCCTGAGAATTTGCCTTTTTAGTAAATCCATAGGTGGTGCTGATGATTCCGGTACTTAGTTTTTGTTTTCGGACTGCCAAATCAAGGTCGGTGGGGTGGTGTTCAAATGAGATATCAACAATAAGGCTCAGGCAGAAATGGCTTTTTAAAATATATTTATTTGGCACTGAGCTTATGTCCATTCCTTGGAATTTTAGCATGTGGTCCTAAATGGTCACCTCTCACCTCACCCCTCTCCCAAAGTGATCCGATTCCGCTTAATTTCAGTCTGTGGAACATCCACTTTGTGCAGGGGACATGAGAAACAGAGACCTCATATGAATAAGTATGTATGATTTAAGAGCTACATACAAAATGCCTGGAAACTAACAAGAAGGGAAGGATTTTAACAATAAGATCAAATCCAAATATTCAGCATGGCATTAAAGATTCTTTGCAGACAGTCCTCATGAGGATGATACACTTTCCTGGATTCTAAGATGCACATTTTATTTCTCATTTTAGTGTTTCTGAGATTCAGATTCATCTTAAAATTGATGTGTATACTCAATGAGGTTTTTTTCTGCTTTCTGAAAAAGAAAAAAGCTGATAATTAATGGATAGCTTACTTTTTTCAGATGATGGCAACTTAGAAGAGAGAAGGATGTTAATAATAATACAGCACTAATGTGCTAGGCAATATGTTATGTGTACATTTCATTTATTCATCACAACCCACCATGACAGGGAGCAATTATCAGAGCTGTTTCTCGTCCAGGAGATGGAGAAGGGGGAGGCCTGCCTAAGGTCAAAAAGGAGGTGAGGGGCAGAGGTAGGATTCAGACTCAACCCTGTTTGACTCCAGTGTCTGTGTGCATAACCCTAAAAAGTGCTCATTTACCTCTTTACAAATTGTCTCCTCTGCCTATAAGATTTTTTTCTCCCTCCTCTTCCTAACACTTACTTATCTGAATAAGGCTAAGACAAATACTTCTGTATAAAGATTTCCCTTACAATCTGATATAGAAAGAATTTTCCATTCTTGGAATTCCCACAATGATCTGTCACACTGGTAGAAGCTACCTCACTATGTGGCACTGTAGCTATCAACATAGCTTTCTTTCTCATTAAAGCATCCTAAAGGCAGAGCCTCTCTCACACCTTCAAATCTCATCCCCCTTCCCCAAACTTGGGAACAATCACTGTCAGCCGAGCTGATAGTGTGTTTGCTGTACTTGATTGAAATATAGAAAGAGCACTATGGATTTTAAAAATACAATTTATTGTGGTATATATGCAATGAAATATTACTCAGCCTTAAAGAAGAATGAAATTATGGAATTTTCCAATAAAGGATGGAACTGGAGATGCTAAGTGAAATAAGCCAGTCCCAAAGAACCAAAGGCTGAATATTTTCTCTGACAGGCGGATACTAATTCACAATAAGGTGTGTGTGGGAGTGCTTGGGAAGAATAGAGGTACTTTGGATTAGACAAAGGGGAGTGAAGGGGGTTTGAGGGTAGAAATACTAGTAAAATGAATTGGACATTATTACCCTTTGTGCATATATGATTACGCAACCTGTATAACTCTACATCATGTAAACCAGAAGAATGAGAGGTTGTACTCCATTTATGTATGATGTGTCAAAATGCATTCTACTGTCATGTGTAACTAATTAGAACAAATAAAAAATTTAAAAAATACAATTTTTGAAATACAAACCACTCATAGTATTAACTAACAATTTTATATGCTTTATAAATGTTGTGAGAAAAGAAGCAAGAGTTTATTGTAAAATTTTGTAATCATTACTTAAATATTGCAAAAATTTATGGAGGGACTTACTGATTGTCATATTCCACAAACAAGGAAACTGACTATAGAAGACTAAGTAATATATTACAGTCAAATAGACAATAAATGGCAAATTTGTGATCATATATGATCTTAGCTCATGTATTTACAATTTTACGTAACGTGTGAAAGCGCAATGCCTGTTGTCTAGACTCGATGCAATATGCATCAGTCTTTCTGCACAATCATTCACAAGCCTCTCACTATTCTTCAGGTGCTTCCCAATCCCAGGTTTTTTCCTTTAGTAAAGTCCTTTTCTTCAGTCTCTCTGCCCCCATATCTGAGAGACCTGAAAGAAAAACCTGGGTTTTTCTTTGTGGTTGTGTTTCTGTCTAATATTTCTCTAGATATGTCTTCCTTAGATTCATAACAACTCTCTGTGTCCCAAGCCATGGCTGTGACATTGGCTGTCAAAACTGATCTGAAGGAGGAACTTGGAACAGTCAGAACTTGTCATTCTGGAATCGTGCCACAGGGAGGCAGTAGTGTCCTAGCATAAAGTCTGAAGTTTCTGACATATTTTCTCTCCTTCTCCCCAGATTCATAACCTTGAGATTTATGTATTTCACTAAATTGCAGTAGTTATGTAACACCATTTTAAAGATGCATTTGGAATTAATTTGAAGAGGATACATTAAAATGTTAAAAAGGAAGTCAAGGTATACTTTTGTATCTTTCGTCTTAATTCTTAACTTATTCTAATGACCTTTCATTTTAGGTTGTGTTAAAAGGAGAGGGAAAGAGATAAAGAAGGAGGAATAGGAAAGAAAAGAGCCTGTGCTTTAGTCTCAGCTGTCACACTTTCTCACCCCAATTTCACATCTCACAGGCCTTCTTTATCTGTTCTCAGTTTGTGATGGTCTCCATCCTGTTTCTGTGTCAGGTAAAAATGGCTGTGCAACCTGCCAGCTCTGATTAATCTTATCAGAGCAACTATATTGGCTTTGTTTCCTATAACTTAGAGCCCCTGCTTTACTTCCCAACAGTAACAGGAGTTCCCAGACTTCAGGGCACCATGGTGCTCCAGGGCTACAGAGCCTTTAAATTCAACTTATCTAAATCAAAAGAAAGCATTTCCCTTTTTTTTAGTTCAATCAAGGAGTATTATATTTTTTGTTTTCCCAAGGTCAGAATAAATAAGCTGCAAATGATCCTATGTATATGTGTATACACATGTTATAGATAGATGTATTAATAGGTACATATTAATAGGTACATATAGACATACATTTCTATTTTAGTCAGCTTTTTTGTTGCTTTTGTGACCCAAAGATCTGATAAGAACAATTTTAGAGGAAAAGTTTATTTGGGGCTCATGGTTTCAGAGGTCTCAGTTCATTAGATGGCTGACCCCATTGCTCTGGGCCGGAGATGAGACAGAACATAATGGTGGAAAGGTGTGGTGAGGAAAGTAACTGAGGACATGGTACCAGGAAGCTGAGAGAGAGAGAGAGAGAGAGAGAGAGAGAGAGAGAGAGAGAGAGAGAGAGGAAGACAGAGGGTGCACACCCCCAGAGACTCACCTCTCCAGCCACCAGCCACACTCTACCTATCTATAGTTACCACCCAGTTAATCCCTTTCAGTGGTTTAAGGCACTGATTAGGTTAAGACTCTCATAGCCCAATCATTTCACCTCTAAAATTTCTCATACATAAGATTTGAGGGAATACCTCATATCTAAATCTTAACAATTTTACTTATATTTTATATATACATATAGTTTGTGTGTGTGTGTTTGTGTGAAATAGGAAGCATAAAAATATTGTAGAGATAAATGAACTTGATGATGAATCCTGGATTTCCACTACCTTTAAATTTCTAGCTTGTGAGGCTTTGGACAAATTAATTTATTTGAAACTTGGAATATGGATATACATATATAATGACTGTTGGGTGTGATTATTTCCTCTCTACTCCTCTAGTCTAAAATAGATGGATTTCTATCATTAATGCAAGAGTTTTCTAATGCAAGTTTCAAAAAATATTTATGTCCCCTAATTAGAATTTTAAGTGAAAAATATCATGATATCTTAACAGAATTTAAAAAGCATCCAAACTTGGTTGTTTTTAACATTGATTCATTATAAAGGTCTCACCAGACTGGGAATAGTAGGGAGCTTTCTTAAGCTGATAGAATAATCACAAAGCCTAGAGTACATTTTTGCTTAAAAAATAAATTTTAGTTTCACACTCAATTAAAATAAGATTAGGATGACCACTTTGACCTCTACAATTAATTCTTGTATTGAAAGTCCTAATGGAGGCAATAAGACAGGAAATCAAAAAGTTTACAATTGAGTAACTGGAAAAAAAGAGAGAAAAGGCCAGTTGTTATTTGAAGATGATATCTTTGCTTAGATGGAAGATCCTATGGACCTTGCAGATAAACCAGAATGCATTCAAATTCATCACATGTGCTTTCATCTTTTGGAAAATTGCATTTTAAAATAAAGTATGGTATAGTCATACAATAGATCCTATACAACAGTTAAGTGATTGAATTATTTCATATGTCAACCTGTGTAAATTTCTAGAACATGTTGAGTAAAAAAAGGAAAAGCTAATTCCAGAAAGTTAAATTAAACTTTTGAGACTAAAAGGTTTCTGAAAACAAAGGGTTTACAGATGCTAGCTGAAAGGTAAAGGACAGGTTCTGAGACAAATTCCACAAGCTACCAACAGCATGGCCAAAAAACAGTTGGAAAATGTCCACTGGTCGTAAGGGGTTGGAGGTTTTATAACAAAATGGTGGGAAACAATAACATTGGTTATTTACACTGAACCTACACTAGCTATAGATAAAGGAGAGAACAATGTGAAGTGGACAAGGTCCTGGGATAGGAGGATAGTTCATAAAGAGAAGATTTTACTATTTCTTGATTGGTTCTAAAATAAGAATGCACTATGGCCTGCTTTCAGGACTCATGTGATAGATCTAGCTGACCTGGACAGTCCAGAATAATATCCCTATTTTAAGATCTGTAATCTTAATGTCATCTGCAAAGTGCTTTTTGCCATGTAAGGTAGCATATTCCAGGATTCAGGGATGAGATTGTGGACATTCTGGAAGAGCCATTCTGCCTACTGTAGGAGTTACATTCTGACTTTAGGATAGTGATTGTCTATGGGGAGTGAGGGGAAGGATTAGGGAATGTGTAAAGACTTTGAATCTATAGTTATCTACTTTTGAAAATAATCTGAAGCAAATATGGCAAAAGTATAATAAATAAAAAGAAAGCTATATTTTATCACACCAGAATAAAAATACTGGAAGTCAAAACACAGGAAATATTTAAAAAGTAGAAGATAAAAAAATGATGAATTAACTCTCCAGAGAAAGTGAAATTTAGACTAACAGTTGACTTCTCAAAAGAAATGTTGGACTAAATAAAAGACATAGAGTGATATTTTCAAAGTACTGAATAAGAAATAATTTCCCCATTAGGATTCTATGTCCATTAATAAATCATTAGCCATTATATATGTGTATTGAATCATCACACAATACCCCATAAATATGTCTGATTAAAATAATAATTCATAATAAAAATAAAATAATATAGAGATTTTAAAAGAATAAAGGTGAAATAAATATATCACTAGCAGACTAGCACTAAATGAAATTTTAAAGGAAGCTTTCAAGAAGAAAGAAAAAAAAACTTTGCAAATAGAAGTTATTTCCTTCTAATCTGTCTTCTGATTCATTAAGACCTCTTCAGCTTTGTTTAATTTGTGTCAAACCTGTCCCTTGAAATCTTAGTTTTAGCTTTCAAGCTTTTCAGTTCTAGATGCAGAAAAGTTGAACCCAAAAAGAAAAAAGAAAAAAGAAAAAGGCAACTAGGTGAACAAATTTAAAATATCATTGACCATTTAATAATAACAATAATGCCATACATAATAGTAGTTATGAGTTTAATATATAGTAATTTAAATATATGATAATTATGTCTTTAACATACATAATACAATGACATGAGTAATATCTGAAGACAAGATGAGTCACTTAGCTTCAATGGGAATTCCCAGAGGAATTATCTAGAAATTGTGTTCAGCTAATGAGTCCAACATTTGCCACAGGCTGAGCTTTCTAGCAGTCAGGATGGACCCACCTCCCCACTGGGCTTTCAGGTCATGCCATGCCCATCCCATTGGCCACCTTCACCCAGCCGCCCATTTGAAATAGTTAGACCTGAGCCTCCACTCTTAGTATGGTGCTCTGAACACTATATTAACAGTACAGAGAGAGGATTGTGCAATTAAGCTGGGGAAGCATGAAAGAAATTGCTGTCATACTTGTTAAGAATTGGACTTTTTCACGCTTCCTTTTTCTTTGTAGTTTTAAGGAGTCATTAAGGGATAAGAGCAAAAATATTGTCAAAGTTCAAAAAAGCCTTCTGAAGTCTTCATTTGCAGGAGCTTTTGAGGAGTGAGCTTACATATTTCTCTTTGTGCAAAAAAAGGTCTTAAGTAGAATAAGCAATGTCATTTCCTAAGATTAGCCAGCTGTGAATTTCTACTGATTTGAGAGGCATGCTTACCAACTCAGAAAAACAGGACACATTCTGCACTAAGAAGAGATAGAACATGGTGATGCTTCCCTCTTTCCTCTGATGCTTTTTTTCTGTCACTGGGTTCCCCCAGTTTCTACCATGTCCTGTCATTCCCCCATCAGGAACTTCTCCCCATTAAATCCTCTCATCTGCTGTTTGTCTTCTGGGCTATCAGTACCTCCCTTGTCCTCGCCAGCATGGTATTCATTTCTGTTACCTAAGATATTTGGTCACTTCGCTTTCTCCTTTTGAGAAAATTAAACACTTGTTCTGGGGGTGAAGGAAAGAGTCCTCAGCACCTCTGATTTCTTCAGCATTACATTCAAGTCAGTAAGTCTTTCCAGCCTTCCAAAGTAGCTATGTTTAGCTTCTATTTTACAGATGGGACAACTGAGACAATGTCTCTTTCCTATATCTTGCTGTATTCCCTGTTTATGTGCTGAATGTCCTCATTATGGAAAAAACCTGGAAGTTTGGGAGGCTAATAAGAGGGAGCTGGCTATTAGCAGTGGGGGAAGGTGAGGACATCAGTGATAAACATAAGAAAACTTGTGATTCAAAGAGAACTTGGAACATACAGGCTTCAGAAACTAAAACTAATCATGTCTTTAAATATGGGTACACCCTATAATTGCATACTCAGATATAAGTTTAGAATTGGATAAGAGACATTGCTTTGAGGCAGACCTCTCCAGTTGACAATTTTTTTCCCTCCATTGCCTTTGCTATACTGGGTTTAATGCAAACTCTAAGTGTCTGAAATCTCTTGCTGGTTCCTCCTGATCAGGTCTGTTCTCGGAAAATAGGAAAGCCCTACCCTGTTCTCTTCCAGAGTCATTCATTTACTCATTCATTCATCAATGCATTAATTTGTGTTTTTAAATAAAATAGTTTGAGCAAGGCTTTAAGCCAGTCACGATGCTAAGTAACTTCCTAAGCCTCATTCTAAAAAAAAAAAAAAAAATTCCTTTGGGGCAGGTTCTTTTTGGAAAAGATCCACTCCACTGACTCCACTTATTGTACAATAACTGTATACATAGTGGGAGTATTCTGATAGCTGTTTCATTCTAAATTTGGACTCAGACCCTGAATAAGCGAAGAAACAAGAACACTAGATTAAAAAAATAAGTGATGATTTTATTTATTTCTGTGATCCTTCATGTAACTTTACAACACATCTCACCTATGAGAAAGTCTGACTTCATAGTTCTGAGTTTGTCCTTGGTGGAAATATCCTTTGTAAGATTTTCACTCTTTGGCCTTTATTTTTAAGGGAGAAAATTTCCACAGTTTAAGGAGTTTCTACTGCGAGTGAGTGAGACTTCATTTGGAAAAGAATTTCCCTTTTCTCTCCTACAAAATTATAATGGGTAGTGTGATCTTCTGTCTGCATTTCTTGTTTTTTTTTTTCCAGCATCATCTGCCAATGATGTGATAATCTCAGAAAGAATCCAGTTCGCTGTAGCTAGATCTACACTGGTGAGTTAAAAAAAAGTAATAATATGAAAAATTCATACCCCCAATATGACTGGAAGATTTTTAAAACAATCTATCCAATTTAGCTTTTTATTTTCCTCTTTTAGAAATTAAGGAAGGGGGGACTGTGTGTCCAGCAGGGATTTCAAACTCTGTCTAAACACCATGTTCTCTTACTGACATTCAAACTTGCTAGTCTGGATAAAATTTATTAGTTAGCATTTGAGAATTTTTTGGATCATTAAATTTGAAAAAGTTTTTCTTTAATTCTGTGCTAGTTATTGCTAAACTGGGTGAGAACTAAGGTAATGTGAATTTTTTTTTTTTTTAGTAATGTGAAATTGATTCCTAAGAGCAGTATAATTCTGGATGTTGTTTGGGTAATCAGTGGAAGAGAAACCATAGAACCTTTGAGAATTCGAATGTGCCAGTCTTGCAGTAGGAACACAACAGTTAAGAGTCAAAGAGGAAGGGTTACAGTAGTATTGTTGGTAGTGTTGAAGGTTTACCCTGAGTCTATGGTTGTAACTAGGTTGTCTGTTCAGAGTAGGAAAAAAAGAGCAGCATTTAGAGAATTAGTAGGAAGTCTGTGTTCCAAAGGGCACAAGAGTAGAGACAACTGTGGAATCCGAACAGGTCACCTGTATTACATTTGTCCTGGGCCTGGAGTCTATGACAGTGTGTGTTCCATATGGAAAAATTTCTCCTATCAGTTATGTCACAGCTGGGGCAGCTCTGGGCTGTCCCTGTCATTATTTTCCTTTCTGTTTACTTGGCCCATCTCCAACCACTACCCCTTTTCACTTTCTGCTACTGAATCCACTTAAGTATTTATTGGAAAAAAGAAATACTGTATGGGAACTGCTTACTTCCCAACAGCAAACCTGCTTATCCTATGTATGTTTGATGGATGCAGCAAACTCACACCCACCTAAGGCCATGCTTTGCTTCTGCTCTGAAATCCCACTGTTCCCATTCTCCCAGAGACATCATTTCTGCAAATTTCTCATATTCCTTATGCAGTTCCACACTCTTTACTAGATTATTCTCAATAGATTACAAATATTCTCTCGTAGCTTTAATAATAAAATGATAACGAACTGTAAAGCATTTAAGAAGGAAAAATAAAAGCAGAGAATTGATCTAGGGTTGGGATCTTGCTGAAAAGATTATTAAAGGGTTTAGGAAATCTAGGGGCTTAGGGAAGTTTACCATTTCTAAACATGAACTTTTGAGTAGGCATGACACTTTGTGAAAAACAGGATTAAGCTGGGTTTGATGCTGGGGAGGTTGAGGTAGGAGGATTGCAAGTTTGAGGTCAGCTTCTGCAATTTAGTGAGACCTTGCCTCAAAACAAACAGCTACAACAACAATAATAATAAAGAGGACTAAAACATCTAGATGTTTGTTAGACATAAGAAGAAGTTTTACCCAATTTATTTCTAATCTTCCAAAGAAAATACTGCAGGCCATGGGAAACCACAGTGTTGTTCCAGAGTTCATCCTCCTCGGGCTGTCTGGGGACACCCAGATCCAGGTCCTTCTTTTTGTGCTTTTCCTGGTGATTTATCTGCTGACCATGGTGGGGAACCTAGTGATGCTGCTGGTAGTCAGGATTGATTCCCACCTCTGCACACCCATGTACTTCTTCCTGGGACAGTTGTCCTTCCTGGATCTGTGTCACTCCTCTGTCACTGTGCCTAAGCTGTTGGAGAACCTCTTGTCTGAGAAGAAAACCATCTCTGTGGAGGGCTGCCTGGCTCAGGTGTTCTTTGTCTTTGCCACTGGGGGCACTGAGTCCTGCCTGCTCGCTGTGATGGCTTACGACCGCTACGTTGCCATCAGCTCTCCTCTGCTCTATGGCCAGGTGATGAACAGGCAGCTGTGTGTGGGGCTGGTGTGGGGCTCCTGGGGCGTGGCTTTCTTGGATGCTTTCATTAATATCCTTGTAGCTCTGGATTTAGACTTCTGTGAGGCTCAAAATATCCACCACTTCATCTGTGAGCTGCCCTCTCTCTATCCTTTGTCTTGCTCTGATGTGTCTGCAAGTTACACCACCCTGCTCTGCTCCAGCCTCCTGCATTTCATTGGGAATTTTCTCCTGATATGTTTTTCCTATATTCGCATTTTGCTCACCATTCTGGGCATCAGTTCCACTTCAGGTAGAAGCAAGGCTTTCTCCACCTGCTCCTCCCACCTCACCGCAGTGACTTTCTTTTATGGCTCAGGATTACTCCGCTATCTCATGCCAAATTCTGGATCCACTCAAGAGTTGATCTTCTCCTTGCAGTATACCGTGATCACTCCCATGCTGAATCCTCTCATCTACAGTCTGAAGAACCAGGAGGTGAAGGCTGCTGTGAGAAGAATGTTGAGAAAGTGTTTCTAGTGTTTCAAATGGTAGATTACAAAATCATAACGATGACTAGAACTGCAGTACATAGCACCTGAATATGGTGGATCTATACTGTGCCTTATGCCTCTTCTTAAAAATACTGAAGAAAAGGTGGAGAGTTATTTGGGGGAGATGATACCAGTGTAGTCCCATTCAGAGGAAGATGGAAGGTTAAGATAAACCTCTTGGTTAACAATTTTTTTCATATAGAAATACTGTATGTCATTATTACACAGTATATTAGATGTGGTTATTGCCCACTCAGACTACCTTTATCATTCTTCTAGAAACTAAACTCTACTTGTTCAAAATGGCTCCAGAGAGACTGTGCATCATGGTGTCCCAAAGTTCCTTCCCGGCCACAACCCCGGTCATTTTTTCACTCAGCCTTCATGGCACAGTGTCTGGTTCAAGAGCGGACACAACATCAATGTCAGATTATCCACCCTCTTAGGAATCTTAATCTTGAGGCAAGATTCTTAGAGGTGGAGGTCAGCACTTTGTTTGTAGCACCCTTAACAGCCTATGTGAGTGCCCCTGCTGATGTGATCACTAGAGTTATCCTAGAGTCTGTTTTTCCAAGGCCAGATATATAAGCATGAATCATACTGAGTACATTATTAGTATTTGCATCATGTCCTGCACTGTGCTAAGCAATTTACATACATTATCCCATTTAAGTATCACAACAAATGTATTATGTAAACACTTCAGTTATCCCTATTTCAGAAAAGAGAAGTAAGTGATGACTTGGAGAAGTAAGTGATGAGGTTGGAATTTGGAATCAAATGGACTTACACCAAAACCACTGTTTTCTTTATCAGCTTGATAACTGACCCTCTTTGTGTTACTGTAATCTACCCTGGACTCCATTTTTAATGTTTATTGCTGATGTCCTTTATTTTATTTTACTTAATAAGTAAGTCAGAATTAGATTCTGTAATTTGCAAGAAAAGAATCTAAGAATTATATGTTGGTACTTCAATGGAATTGAAGTATAGACATCCAAGAACAATTGGGATATTTGAAATTGTGTATTGGACCAATATATGCTTCAAACTATTTACCCAATGGTCAACCATCTCTAGCTGTGAAGGGACCCATGACAAGGGATGATTCCCCAGCTCATATGGGTTGCTATACAAGTAGTTTTGCCACTCAGCCCCTGTGATGCTGTAGAAATGGCTGAGCAAGTGTTGGATGAGATCTGTGGAGAATATAAAGAACTAGAAGAATTTCAGCAAAGATGCCTTAGATTGTGAAACATATTGAAGAATTGGTGAGATTTGGTACAGTATGGACTGAAATTATCATGGTGAAAAATTAATCATCATTTCTTTATGAAGTCATCTTTTATTTTTAACTTCTTTCCAAGCAGTCAATGGTCACCCTCCCTTTTACTTTGTACTCTTTAGCAGCAGAGAGTATAAACTCAAAGAAAACAGGACATTTTTATGGTATCCTTGCTACTTTTTTAACAATATGAAAATGGTTTCTAACATCCTTGTTGATCAATAAGTGTATTTTGTTGTGCAAGTTATGGGCTAAGAAACTGAGAATATATTTAAAATGAATTCTCATCATAAGGTCACCACTGTTAAAACATAATTATACAAATAGGATAGTCTAGCATACAAATGCCAGTCATTCCTGTATGCCTCATTCTGGTCCATTAACTCATAAACACTATAGCCAGGTGTGAGCAAGGTGACAATTATGTAAATACATTTTAATTCACCAAGTCTGATTCACTGTTGTCACTGAAGAAAGTTATTTTGATAAAAGTCACCTATAAATTTTATTAGATACATTATAGATATCTTTTATTTTTTGTTTCTATAATGTTAAAAATTCAAGTACATTTATATCCAAAGGTTTAACCAGGCCCAACCATACTTGGTTCTAAGATCAGAGGAGACCAGATACATTAGTGTAGTGTGGTCATAGGCCTCTTGGTTATTTTTAATGTATAAGAATGCTCTTGTACCTGTCAATTTTGTTGAACTATCTTCATAGTTCTAGTGGCTTGAATTTTAAAATATTTTCAATGATTTCATCTTCAATGGGAATAATTTTATGCAGTTTTTATATATTGCATTTTAATGTTAATTTAGTGGGTAGGACCTCTAGTCTAGACATTTTTTGGGGGGATTTGTGGGAAAGCTCTCATGTTTCAGCATTAAGAATAAGGATTGCTCTTTTTTGGGTGAATATCAAGAGAGCTCTGTTCTAATCATAATTGGCTAAGAATTGGTGGGAGATTTTTGTCAAATGCCTTTTCTGCTTCCATGGAGGCCTAGGGTTCTTTATCTTCTGTTTACTACTGTGTAATATCTGTCACATAATAGTCATGCAATAATACATGTTGAATAAAAATAAATTCATTGAAGTGATCCTTCATTATTTAATTTGGGAATAATAAATTGTCTTGGTAGGTGTTCTGTTGTTGAAGAATCATTGCATTTGTGGAATCACCCTACTTCAGTATAATATTAAAAACTTAGTTAACTTATTAGTATTTGACTTGGAAATTTCCTATTTATACGCATAAATGAGATAGTACAATTGTTTTTCTTGCATTCACATGATCTTTTCTTCTCAAGATTTTTAGAAGAAAAACTCACCCAAAGTATACAAATCAATGGTATCAATCACATTTACAGAGTTGTGCAACCATCACTACAACTTAAATTTAGAACATTTTCATCAGCCCAAAGGAAATCTAAATGTCTCTTCTTTAAAAATAATTTTAAAATTAATTTTAAAAATAATTAATTTAAAAAATTAATTTTATAAAAATAATTTAAAAAACATTTTAAAATTATCTTTTAAAACTGATAGATAAAATTGTATATTGTCAATTATAACATAGCATATATGATGTTTTGGAGTATATATACATTGTAGAATGGTTAAGTCTAACTAGTTAATTTATGCATTACCTTAAATATAGTTATCCTTTTTATGGTGAGAACTCTTTAGTATTTATTCTTTGTATTTTTTTTAAACCAGGGATTGAATCCAGGGGCACTTAACCAGTGAGCCACATCCCAAGCCCTTTTGATATTTTATTTAGAGAGGGTCTTGCTGAGTTTCTTAGGGCCTTGCTGAGTTGCTGAGGCTGGCTTTGAACTGGTGATCCTCCTGCCTCAGCTTCCTGAGCCATTGGGATTATAGGTGTGAGCCACCCCACTGAGTGCTGTTTGCATTTTTTGAGAATACAATGTATCATAATTAAATATAGTCACATACATTCCTTCTATATAACTATAATTATATATTCTTTGATCAACGTCTCCCCAACCCCAATTTCCCCTAACCAGCAGAAGAACGTAGACAATTTTGCTCTATATCCATGCTCTAGTTTGGATGATAAATGTCCCTGATTGGCCCTTGTATTAAGGGCTTGTTCCTCTGAGTGGTGCTATTGAGAAGCAGTGGAACTTTTTAGAGATGGGGCCTACTGGGAAGTCTTCAGGTCATTGGGGCCATGCCTTTGAAGGGAGTAGTGGGAATCCCAGGTCCCTCCTCTCTCCTTCCCTTTTTGTCTTCTGGCCATGAGGTATGTGGTTTTGTTCTGCTACATGCTTTTCATCTCTATGAGCTAACCTGCCATAGGGCCAAAAACAACAAGGCCAATAATGATAGACTAAAACCTCTAAAACTGTGAGCCAATTTTCTCTTCATAAGTTAATTATCTCAGGTGTTTGTCATAGTGAAGGAAAGCTGACTAACAGTGTGTGGCATCAATTTTTTAAGATTCCACATGTAACTGAGATTGTGCAGTTTTATCTTTTTTTACTTGGCTTATCTCACTTGACATAATGTCTTCCAGATTCATGCATGGCATCCCTAACGGCAAGATTCCCTTCCATTTGAAGGTGAAATAGTATTCTATTTTGTCCAATATTCATTGAAGCTCTTTTGAATATTGTTTATACATGATAGCTAAGACATAGAATCAACCCAGGTACCCCAAAAAACGGATGAATGGATGAAAAAAATGTGGTACATATATACACATAGAAGTGCATATATGCTACTCATAGAACAGAGTAGAACGGTGGTTAGCAGAGACTTGGGTAGAGTGGGGAGATGTTGGCCAAAGGTTGTATTATTATGGTTAGATAGAAAGAGAGGAAATTCAGAATAGACAAATACATAAAGACAGAAAGTTGGATAAGTGATTGCCTGTAGCTTGGCAGTGGAGAGGAGAGGCTGCATGGGAATTGGGAATGACTGCTAAGGTTATGGTCTAAGACTGATGGTGGAGATGGTTGCATAACTCTGTGAGCATATTGAAAACCATTTCATTGTATACAGTAAATGGGTGAATTGCATGATATGTGAATTATATCTTAATAAAGCTGTTTTTTTAAAGAGGGAGAATTTATGTATTATTTTTTCCTCTCTTTTGCCATCTGTGAAAATTCTTCCTATCTGGTAGTTTATGTTCCTTTTTCCTAGCATCTATTCCTCAACCAGTCTTTATCATCTTACTTTGGGGCTCCTGCTTTGTGCCTATACTAGGATAATTGCAAATCTTTTCATGATCCAATGATCAGACTGACTCAGTGCTTCCTCATTAGGTTTTGCTTTTGTTTCCTAACATGCTTGCTCTAGAAATTCTATAAAGATATTTGCCTGAAAGGTGACAAGATTTCATTTTTTCTATCATGAAGGTTGACCCCATCCCACACTGTCACTTCAAACTTTGAATAAATCTCTTGTCTTCTATCTCATACTGAATACATTTAGTTCTCAGTATCTTGCATGGAAATTAATCATAGCTATACCTAGAACTGGAAGTGCTGCTTATTATTTTGCATTTCAATTCCATTTATATTTTAGTGATAAGCTCATTATATGTTTTCTTTTCACTATGCTCTTTTATCTGACCTAGATGCATGTTGAAAGCAGGGTGGGTCCCTCAAACCCAAGTTTATGCCCTAAATAATTTATATTCAATCTCTGAAAACAGACTCTGAGATGAGGATTCACGTCCAAGTGAACTTGGGAGAAACTGTTAAGGAGTAAGAACAGATGTTGTGGACTTTATGTCTGTGCTTGTCCCCCATTCTTATGTTGAAACCACTATTTCCCAATGGGATGGATGGTATTTTGATTCAGGGCCTGTACTGTCCATAGCCCAATTATACTAGGACAGTGGGATAGATTTCTGGGAGATAGAAGAAGATACCCAGAGATGGGATGTGAAACACAAGGTTTATTGAAAAATGCTTATGAGAAAGCCGCAGCAGTGATAGGCTGGACAAGCAACACCTTCATTTCTCATGGTGCTTCCAGAGCTTCTCCAGAAAACTGTGCCTCCATTCCTCTGATACTTCATCCAGTAGCAGCAGCTGGATGAGCACTTATCCTCTCTGCTGTGCTCTGTTCTGTACCAGCCATGGCAGGGAGACGGGTCTTATATGAAGCAGTGACATCATTAGCTTATCTTGCTTTGTCCCATTGTGTGGCCAACATCTCAAGGAACTTGGCATACATGCAAGAGAGCAGGTGTCTACAGATAACACTAACTTGCCCTAATTCCCAGCACACTTGAGAGAAAGCCAGCATCCTTTGAGAGAACTTCTATCTGAACACTGTGGCCCAGACTCACTCTCATGTTCCTTTTAACTTGACTGGGTTTTTGAGAACTGAGAGGGCCACCTCAGGGACATGATGTCTTACTGTCCACCTTTTCTCTGAGGATGACATAGGGCTTTGGGAGGCAATTAGGTCAATAGGGTGGAATCTTTATGATAGTACATTTTTAAAAAGATTTTTTTTAAAGATAGACACAATATCTTCATTTATTTTATTAATTTTTATGTAGTGCTGAGGATCGGACCCAGGGCCTCACATGTGCGATGCAAGTGTTCTACAGCTAATCTATAACCCCTGAAATTAGTAACTTTTAAGAAGAAACGTGAAAGAGGTCCTCCCATTTCTTCTTTCCTCCTTCCATTTCTCTCTCCCTCTCTTCCTCTGCCATGTGAAAAAGCCAAGAAAAGAGCCCTCACTAATACCCAGATGATGCTGCACTCTAATCTTGGATTACCAGTCTTCAGAACTGTGAAAAACAAATGTTTGTTGTTTAAGATGCTCAATTTTTGGTATTCTGTTATAGCAGCCCAAACCAACTAAGACCCAGGAATATGAGTTTCTAGGTAATTTCATCTTTTCATGCATCTGACATGGCTCTGTGATCCATGCAGAGTCTTTTAAAAAGATTGTAGGTTTAAGCCATTAGAAACAAAAGAAAAAGAAAAAGATGCAGAGAACAGGTAATAGGAACAAAGGGAGTCTTCAGAGGTGCACCTCAATACTCACTCTGGTACCTTTTTTTTACCAGTAAAATGCACATACTTCTCACACTAACTAATTCCATGTGCCAAAAGATATGTCATGTCAAGGCTTTTTCAAAATTATGTTGCTCAGCTGATACAATAGAACAAGATTAATAAATATAAGTGTCTTCAAATGAGACAATACTATGTTATGTTTCTGTGATAAGATTCTATTTTGAAGTTTGAAGTTTGCAAATAGGCATGCAGCTTTTCAGCATTGACTATGTTTATTGTGTACCCTTAATGTTAACATGTAAAATCATTATCAAAGTATATCTTGCTATTTTATCTCTAGTTTGTAACAAACCAGATGGACCTTTGGAGAACACTCTCAAACTGTAGCAATCCCCAATAAACAGCTGCATTTTTTATTTGATGTAACAAAGGTTTTAATGTAATTTTGATTCGATTTTACATATTTTGCATAGGTTAGTTATACTTCACCTCAAAAATGACTGATTTTTTTGTAACATTACATCAGTATTTTGAATATTCATGTGAAATGTTTTGACACAGAGTACTATATTAGTAAGTATAATTAGGAAAGTTTCCATCAGTATGGAAAAATAAGAAAATTGCTTTCCACAGAATGACCTGACATTGTTTGTAGATTAATATTTTTCTGTGAATAAAACTTATTCAATAAAGTGCTATTTCTTGAAATGAAAAAAATTATGTTGGTCATAATTTCTGGGGAGAAACATATCACAATTTGGATTCTGCAAAAGCAGATACGAGTTTAGAGTTTGGGGCACAAGTTGTTTATTGGGGATTGCTACAGTTTGAAAATGAGTGTTCTCCAAAGGTGCATCTGTTAAAGGCTTGGTCTCTTGGGGGGTGCTTTTGGGAGATGGTAGGGCTTTAGGAGGCGAGGACTTCTGAGTCTTTATGTCATTTGAAAGTGATTGTGGGACTCTAATCTCTCTCTATCTCTTGCTATCTGGCTATAAAGTGTGTGGTTTGGCTTTGCCATGTAACTCTTGAAGCAAATATGAGCAATTTATTTCTGTCTGCAGCAGCCTACAAGAAGAGAGAATTACAGGTGGTGCTACTGCTGATAGTCCTTGGGCTACTATGTATCTCTTTCCTTCTCTAATACTCATTAGAGGTTCCCTGCACCATCACTGGCAGTTAGCTGAGTGAACCAGAACTTTATCTCTGAGGCATGCTATGTATTTTTTTCTGTGCTGTTATCAGGGTATGGCTCCTATAACTGCAGTGCCAAAAGATATCCCAGAGGATCACCTGAATGCCACACATTTTCTCCATTATTGTCATTCTGTAGCAGATTTATCAAGGCATAATTTATATACAATAACTATACAAATATGAAGTATGTAATTTGAGAAGTTTTGACAGTCATACATATTGACCCATGACCATCAGTACTTCCCATCCACTATTCTTTTTGACCCTAGAAAATTATTTTTATTGTTTTTTAAGGGGTTGACTTCTCATCTGACATTTGACCCATGACCATCAGTACAATAAATGTTTGTCAAGTGTTTCCTCATGCTTCTTTGTGATCCCTCTAATTTATAACTAACTGGTCAACAACCCAGGTGTCTACTAATTATATAATCTATGCAAATTTGTGGGTCAGTCTGGAATTTATTAATATGTCTACTCACTGTGGGTTGTATTTCCTTACTTCTCTAGATGTCTGGTATTTTCTTGTTTTAACCAGACATTAACTTAGATGTAGGATATTTGCTAAATTACTTAGAGTAGTCTTGGGTCTCATTCTGTAAATCAATTAAATTACTTAGAACCACTTAGATCCTTTCAGGTCTTGCTTTAAAGTTATGTTAGGCAAAATGAAGACAGTACTTAGTCAAGGTTTAATTTTCCCTGCTAATTAAGGCAATGCCCCTCCAGGTACACCAATGCCCAGTGAATTCAGATGTTTTCTACAATAGTATTGGAGCACATGTACCATTTTATTCAAATGCAGATTATCTTTTTCTTGACATTTTATTATTAGTATTTTTCAGTGCTGTCATTTAAACATATTATGAGCTAAAATAGAAAATGCAACTAGACACACATTCTGAAGGAAAATGAAATATGCATAAATTAACTAGTTAGACTTAACCATTCTACAATGTATACATACTCCAAAACATCATATATGCTATGTTATAGTGGATAATATACAATTTTATCTATCAGTTTTAAAAGATAATTTTAAATTATTTTAAAATTTACTTTAAAAATTAATTTTAAAAATTAATTATTTTTAAAATTAATTTTAAAATTATTTTTAAAGAAAAGACATTTAGATTTCCTTTGAGCTGATGAAAATATTCTAAATTTAAGTCGTAATGATGGTTGCACAACTCTGTAAATGTGATTGATACCATTGATTTATATACTTTGGGTGTGTTTTTCTTCTCAAAAATCTTGAGAAGAAAAGATCATGTGAATGCAAGAAAAATAATTATACTATCTCATTTATGCATATAAATAGGACATTTCCAAGTCAAATACTAATAAGTTAACTAAGTTTTTAATATTATACTAAAGTAGGGTGACTCCACAAATGCAATGATTCTTCAAAACAGAACACCTATCAAGACAATTTATTACTACCAAATTAAATAATAAAGTCATAGGATCACTTCAATGAATTTATTTTTATTCAACATGTATTTTTTTTTACTTTAAAAAACATTGGTGATATTTAATCTTTCAATAACACTTTATTGCTTACAAAGCTTACTTATATTCATTATTTGATTTAATCCTCAAAATCTAAGAGAGCGATAATTTTATCTTCATTTTACTCTTTCTGAGTGATTACAATTTACAAAGTCTGGTAGCTAGAAAGTGGAGAAACTAGGACATGAATCTGGATTAACAGTCTATATGATAGAAAAATATGCTGGTTAATTTATACATGAAAGGAAATCCTAATTTTGTAGAATTGAATTACAGCTAATAGTTGATGTTTGGACACCTAATAATTTCTAAAGATAACTTTTGTCAAAACCTCACCTTGTGTTTCTCTTAAATTATGCTCATATATATAAAACATCATCTAAATTTTTTGTTTTAAATATTCTGTAATTATAAGTTGTACATATACACACACAAACACACACACACCTTTGAATTAACAAAAAAAGAAGAGAGTTCATTTTTAGGACCAGTGTTTCTGGCAAATGTAGAAATTGATTTGAAATTGAAATGCAATTGAAAATCTATACAGTAGTCTGTGGAGTATGGATTTTCAAAATGACTATTTTCCAAAATGCATATTAGTATTTGAGGGAAAAAAGAACCTTCTATTATTAGAAGTCCTTAGAAGAAACCTGCAGTTGAGAATTATTTCTTCTCTTTGAACCCAGCAACAATGTCATTTTAAATAAAATAACAACTCCAGGTAACATAGAATGTACTGTGTAGCTTTTGCAGGCTGAGCAATACAGGGAGTCAGACTGAACAATTTGCTTCTTGCCTAGAGAAAGAGGCATTTGTAAACAGAGTATGAAGAACAGGGACTAATTCCGATGGGGCTTTTCTGTTTGTCCTGTCATTGGAGTCCTTCTTCAACTGATAAATAAAGCACTGCATTCCTCCTGCATTGAAATTTGCAGGTTTGGGACTTAAGAAAAACCTCACCAGAACTCTCCACATTTATGGAATTACGTCTGCTAGTTTTCTACTTGTTTTGGGTCATGCAAATAGCAAATAAATTGCAGCACTCATTTTTATAAATGCAACGAATTGCACCACCAGTAAGTATTATTAAAATTGCACTAGATTTTTCTGTGTAAAATTTCAATAGGATCATATGCCCTTAAGAAAATCACACCCCTTCACATACCTTATCTCTTGATCTCAAATGTGTTTTGGGGAAGGAAAATTTTATATTGAAAAATAATTTCCTCCTCTCTCTTTAAAATACCCTGTTATTTTCTGTGTAGAGAATGGATAGTGTATTTTAAAATGATCTACATGTGTCACTCAGTGTTTCCCTTACAATTGTTTGAGAAAATTCCCTTTATAAATCAACTTTTAAAGGAAATGTGTGAGAATGTTCCTGGGTCAACAGTAAATACATTCATCATCCATTACAACTGTAATTTTAAATGATCTGCTTAACCTTTGAAATTTTGAAAGGTCATAATTCCTTATTCTATATGCTATTTTTTTTCTTTTTTTTATTGTTGGTCCTTCAAAACATTACATAGTTCTTAATATATCATATTTCACAGTTTGATTCAAGTGGGTTATGAACTCCCATTTTTACCCCGTATACAGATTGCTGTATCACATCAGTTACACTTCCATTGATTTACATATTGCCATTCTAGTATCTGATGTATTCTGCTGTCTATCCTATTCTCTACTATCCCCCTTCCCCTCCCCTCCCCTCCCCTCCCCTCCCCTTTTCTCTCTCTACTCCCTCTACTGTAAATCATTTCTTCCACTTGTATTATTCTTCTCTTACCCCTCCTTTCCTCTTATATGTAATTTTGTATAACCCTGAGGAACACCTTCCATTTCCATGTGATTTCCCTTCTCACTCCCTTTCCCTCCCACCTCTCATCCCTGTTTAATGTTAATCTTCTTCTCAAGCTCTTCGTCCCTACCCTGTCCTTGGTTACTCCCCTTATATCAAAGAAGTCATTTGGCATTTGTTTTTTAAGGATTAGCTAGCTTCACTTAGCATAATCTGCTCTAATGCCATCCATTTCCCTCAAAATTCTATGATTTTGTCATTTTTTAATGCAGAGTAATACTCCATTGTGTATAAATGCCACATTTTTTTATCCATTCATCTATTGAAGGGCATCTAGGTTGGTTCCACAATCTTGCTGTCGTGACTTGTGCTGCTATGAACATCGATGTAGCAGTGTCCCTGTAGCATGCTCTTATTAGGTCTTTAGGGAATAGACCGAGAAGGGGAATAGCTGGGTCAAATGGTGGTTCCATTTCCAGCTTTCCAAGAAATCTCCATACTGCTTTCCAAATTGGCTGCACCAATTTGCAGTCCCACCAACAATGAACAAGTGTACCCTTTTCCCCGCATCCTCTCCAGCACTTATTGTTGTTGGACTTCATAATGGCTGCCAATCTTACTGGAGTGAGATGGTATCTTAGGGTGGTTTTGATTTGCATTTCTCTGACTACTAGCGATGGTGAGCATTTTTTCATGTACTTATTGATTGATTGTATGTCCTCCTCTGAGAAGTGTCTGTTCAGGTCCTTGGCCCATTTGTTGATTGGGTTATTTGTTATCTTATTGTCTAATTTTTTGAGTTCTTTGTATACTCTGGATGTTAGGGCTCTATCTGAAGTGTGTGGAGTAAAGATTTGTTCCCAGGATGTAGGCTCCCTGTTTATCTCTCTTATTGTTTCTTTTGCTGAGAAAAAACTTTTTAGTTTGAGTAAGTCCCATTTGTTGATTCTAGTTATTAACTCTTGCGCTATGGGTGTCCTATTGAGGAATTTGGAGCCCGACCCCACAGTATGTAGATCATAGCCAACTTTTTCTTCTATCAGATGCCGTGTCTCTGATTTGATATCAAGCTCCTTGATCCATTTTGAATTAACTTTTGTGCATGGCAAGAGAAAGGGATTCAGTTTCATTTTGATGCAAATGGATTTCCAGTTTTCCCAGCACCATTTGTTGAAGATGCTATCCTTCCTCCATTGCATGCTTTTAGCCCCTTTATCAAATATAAGATAGTGGTAGTTTTGTGGATTGGTTACTGTGTCCTCTATTCTGTACCATTGGTCCACCCGCCTGTTTTGGTACCAGTACCATGCTGTTTTTGTTATTATTGCTCTGTAGTATAGTTTGAAGTCTGGTATCGCTATACCGCCTGATTCACACTTCCTGCTTAGCATTGTTTTTGCTATTCTGGGTCTTTTATTAATCCATATGAATTTCATGATTGTTTTATCTCTTTCTACAAGAAATGCTGTTGGGATTTTGATTGGCATTGCATTGAACTTATAGAGAACTTTTGGTAATATCGCCATTTTGATGATGTTAGTTCTGCCTATCCATGAACAGGGTTTATTTTTCCATCTTCTGAGGTCTTCTTCTACTTCTCTCTTTAGGGTTCTGTAGTTTTCATTGTATAAGTCTTTCACCTCTTTTGTTAGGTTGATTCCCAAGTATTTTATTTTTTGCGGGGATATTGTGAATGGAGTAGTTGTCCTCATTTCTGTTTCAGAGGATTTGTCGCTGATATACAGGAATGCATTTGATTTATGCGTGTTGATTTTATATCCTGCCACTTTGCTGAATTCATTTATTAGCTCTAATAGTTTCTTTGTAGACCCTTTTGGGTCTGCTAGGTATAGAATCATGTCATCTGCAAATAGTGATAATTTAAGTTCTTCTTTTCCTATTTTTATGCCTTTAATTTCTTTCGTCTGTCTAATTGCTCTGGCCAGTGTTTCGAGGACTATGTTGAACAGAAGTGGTGAGAGGGGCATCCCTGTCTTGTACCAGATCTTAGAGGGAATGCCTTCAATTTTTCTCCATTCAGAATGATGCTGGCCTGTGGCTTATCATAGATTGCTTTTACAATGTTGAGGTATGATCCTGTTATCCCTAATTTTTCTAGAGTTTTGAACATAAAGGGATGCTGAACTTT
Organism: Spermophilus citellus; assembly: GCF_964194105.1. Taxonomy (NCBI): domain Eukaryota; kingdom Metazoa; phylum Chordata; class Mammalia; order Rodentia; family Sciuridae; genus Spermophilus; species Spermophilus citellus. The sequence goes on along the minus strand of NC_138197.1, from coordinate 68,310,453 downwards.
GTCAAATGCTTTTTCTGCATCTATCGAGATGATCATATGGTTCTTATTTTTAAGTCTATTGATGTGGTGAATAACATTTATTGATTTCCGTATATTGAACCAGCCTTGCATCCCAGGGATGAATCCTACTTGATCATGGTGTATAATTTTTTTGATATGTTTTTGAATCTGATTCGCCAGAATTTTATTGAGGATTTTTGCATCTAGGTTCATTAGAGATATTGGTCTGTAGTTTTCTTTCTTTGAAGTGTCTCTGTCTGGTTTAGGCATCAGGGTGATGTTGGCCTCGTAGAATGTATTTGAAAGTTCTCCCTCTTTTTCTATTTCCTGAAATAGCTTGAAAAGTATTGGTGTTAGTTCCTCTTTAAAGGTTTTGTAAAACTCTGCTGTATACCCATCCGGTCCTGGGCTTTTCTTAGTTGGTAGTCTTTTGATGGTTTCTTCTATTTCCTCTATTGTTATTGGTCTGTTTAGGTTGTCTATATCCTCCTGACTCAATCTGGGCAGATCATATGATTTAAGAAATTTATCTATGCCTTCACTATCTTCTATTTTATTGGAGTATAAGGATTCAAAATAATTTCTGATTATCTTCTGTATTTCTGAAGTGTCTGTTGTGATATTGCCTTTTTCATCCTGTATGCTAGTAATTTGAGTTCTCTCTCTTCTTCTCTTCATTAGCATGGCTAAGGGTCTGTCGATTTGATTTATTTTTTCAAAGAACCAACTTTTAGTTTTGTCAATTTTTTCAATTGTTTCTTTTGTTTCGATTTCATTAATTTCAGCTCTGATTTTAATTATTTCTTGCCTTCTACTTCTTTTGCTGTTGTTTTGCTCTTCTTTTTCTAGGATTTTGAGATGAAGTATGAGATCATTTATTTGTTGTTTTTTTTTTTTTTTTAAGGAATGAGCTCCAAGCAATGAATTTTCCTCTTAGAACTGCTTTCAATGTGTCCCATAGATTCCGATATGTTGTGTCTGTGTTTTCATTTAACTCTAAGAAGTTTTTATTTTCCTCCTTAATGTCTTCTATAACCCATTGATCATTCAGTAACCTATTGTTCATTCTCCAAGTGATGCATGATTTTTCCTTCCTTCTTTTATCGTTGATTTTCAGTTTCATTCCATTATGATCAGATAAGATGCATGGTATTATCTCTACTCCTTTATATTGTCTAAGAGTTGCCCTGTGACATAATATATGATCTATTTTTGAGAAGGATCCATGTGCTGCTGAGAAAAAAGTGTAACTACTTGATGTTGGGTGGTATATTCTATATATGTCAATTAAGTGTAGGTTGTTAATTGTGTTATTGAGTTCTATAGTTTCCTTATTTAACTTTTGTTTGGAAGATCTGTCCAGTGGTGAGAGAGGTGTGTTGAAGTCTCCCATGATTATTGTATGGTGGTCTATTAGACTCTTGAACTTGAGAAGAGTTTGCTTGATGAACATAGCTGCACCATTGTTTGGGGCATATATATTTATGATTGTTATGTCTTGTTGGTGTATGGTTCCCTTGAGCAGTATGTAGTGTCCCTCTTTATACCTTTTGATTAACTTTGGCTTGAAATCTATTTTATTAGATATGAGTATGGACACTCCTGCTTGTTTCCGCAGTCCATATGAGTGGTATGATTTTTCCCAACCTTTCACCTTCAGTCTATTTATATCTTTTCCTATCAAATGCGTCTCCTGTAGGCAGCATATTGTTGGGTCTTGTTTTGTGATCCATTCAACTAGCCTGTGTCTCTTAATTGGTGAGTTTAAGCCATTAACATTTAGGGTTATTATTGAGATTTGGTTTGTTCTTCCAGCCATATTTGTTATTTAATGTTACTAAACCTGATTTGTTTTCCTCTTTGATTACTTTCCCCCCTTTACTGTCCTACCTCCCACTGTTGGTTTTCAATGTTATTTTCCATTTCCTCTTCCTGTAATGTTTTGCCAAGGATTTTTTGAAGAGATGGTTATCTAGCTGCAAATTCTTTTAACTTTTGTTTATCGTGGAAGGTTTTAATTTCATCTTCCATCCTGAAGCTTAATTTCGCCGGATACACAATTCTTGGTTGCAACCCATTTTCTTCCAGTGTTTGAAATATGTTATTCCAGGATCTTCTAGCTTTCAGAGTCTGTGTTGAGAGATCAGCTGTTATCCTGATTGGTTTACCCCTAAATGTAATCTGCTTCCTTTCTCTTGTAGCTTTTAAAATTCTCTCCTTATTCTGTATGTTGGACATCTTCATTATAACGTGTCTAGTTGTGGATCTCTTATGATATTGCACATTCGGTGTCCTGTAGGCTTCTAGGATTTGGAATTCTGTTTCATTCTTCAAGTCTGGGAAGTTTTCTCGTATTATTTCATTGAATAGATTGTTTATTCCTTTGGTTTGGAGCTCTGTGCCTTCCTGTATCCCAATGACTCTTAAGTTTGGTCTTTTAATGTTATCCCATATTTCTTGGATGTTCTGCTCATGGTTTCTTAGCAGACTTACTGAGCTGTCTATGTTCTTTTCAAGTTGAAATACTTTGTCTTCATTGTCTGATGTTCTATCTTCTAAGTGATCTACTCTGCTGGTAGTATTGTCAATTGAGGTTTTAAGTTGGTTTATTACTTCCTGCATTTCTAGGATTTCTATTTGTTTGTTTTTTATTACCTCTATCTCCCTGTGAAATTGATCTTTTACTTCCTGTATTTGTTTATGTAGTTCCTTGTCAAAGTGATCTTTCATTGTCTAATTTTGCTGTCTCATGTCTTCCTTGAGACTCCAGATCATCTGAAGCATGTATATCCTGAACTCTTTATCTGACATTCCATCTGTTGCAGCTATTACCTCTTTTAAAGTTGAGCTGACCTGCATTGCTTGTGGTCCTTTCTTTCCTTGTTTTTTCATACTGCTCGCGTTTCTTTCTGCTTGGTGAAACTGTTGTGTTTTTGAAATTTTCCCCCTATTTATTTATATTGCTCTTGTATAGCTGGGAAATCTCCCTTGCAGGGCGGGTAGTGGCTGTGCTCCTCCTCTAATTAGGGTGATCTGTCTACCACGCTGGTCGGTCGCAGGTCTGCCCACCCTGCGGGTCCGTTTGGCGGCTCTGCTCTGCCCCCACTCCTATTGTGGTGACGTAACTACCACGCCCTCGGGTCATTGGTCCTGATCTGGATGTGGGCGGCGGCTCTGCTCGGCCCCTACTCCAATTGGTGTGACGTGTCTACCACGCTGGCAGGCCTCTAGGCCTGTTCCGCCGGTGGGTCGCAGGTCTGCCTACCTTGCGGGCTCGGGCGGCAGTTCTGCTCAGCCCCCACTCCCAGTGGGGGTACCTGACTGCCTCTCCAATGGGTCGCTAGGCCTTTTCCGGACACGGGCGCACAAACATGCCCAACTGTGTGGTTAGTATGGGTAGTCCCAACAAGTGTGTTCCAGTCAAACCTCCTGAATCTTCATTCTTGAAAGAAAGGTCAACACTTCTGACTGCTCATCACCTTAATGATGAAATTAAATAGATTAAGAGAATAAAAGTTTGAGAACTGATGAGGGGAGCATTCTTATCCACTCTTCTTTTTGACTCAAAAAAAAAGGACTTTTGTTTGTTTTTAAGGGTTTGACTTCTTTCTCATCTATGAAAAACAAATGGCTGGAACTCTAAAACTGCCAATGATTTGAAATATAAAATTTGATTGGTGAGCTGTTCTAGGGTAAGGACATTAAAGAACTATGTAGGGCTGGGGTTGTGGCTCAGTAGTAGAGTGCTCACTTAGCATGTGTAAGGCCCTGGGTTTGATCCTCAGCACCACATATAAATAAATAAAATAAAGGTTTAAAAAAAAAGATATATATAAACCAAATAAAATTCATGATCCTTGATTAAAATTTGTATTTTAGAAAAATTATTGTGACAAATGAAAAAAAAATTTGAACATGAGCTATTCACTGGTTAATATTATGATGATAAAGCTAAATTGGCCAAGTGTGAAAATTATTCTTGGTTGTATTGGAAAATATTCATATTACTAGAGATGAGGAGAGCACAGCACATGTGAAAGGATACTAAAATTTAAAAGGAAAAAGAATACACTTTTAAACTCCTGAGACTTTGCTTTAATTAGAACTGTAGACCTGAAAATAAGGTGAATGGGTAACTATAAACTCTACTAGAAATTGGCTCATGCTGATGAGATCTGGCATATTACTAATATAGAATCACTGTCTCTGAGCCATTATTAAAGGACAGGTTTTGGTTTGGGGGAGAAATCATGAAGGTCCATATGAAAGCAATTTCCAGAGAAACAGATGTAAGCATAGAAGACCAAAGCCATGAGAAGACAAAAACAAAACCAATTTAAATTAATGTGCGAGACATAATTCCAAAATATATGAAGAAAGTCCAAAAATAATCAAATATCTGAATAAAACAACTTCACAGGAAATTCATATTATAACCTACTCTGAAAACTGTCTTTAAGTTGTATATTGTGATATTCAAAAGGGTTGCATGAGGCATAATTTCCATTACATTCTTAAACAAAACTGCAAGAAATAAAGATATAAAATATTTCATATTCTAAACACAAAATTTATGGCCACTGAAATAAAAATATTAATATATGAAATAAATCTTAGACTCTATTTTAACATTGGAATATATCAATGTTGTCAAAAGTAAAGACCTTATTGAGAAATTCATACATAATAAAGCCCACAGAGAAGATATTAAAGATATAAATGAGCTATTTAGAAACTCTAACATTCTTGTAATAGAAGGATGTAATAAAGGAATAAAATATGAAATCTGAAGAAGCAAAATCTTAAGAAACAATTCTAACAAAATTCCCATATTTTAATAAAAGTATGACTATCCAAGTACTTCAAAGAAATAGAAAAATTCATATTAGATAGGGTGAAGTGGTATATGAATGATAAAGAGAGAACTGCCAGCTTCAGCCCAGAGATGTAGAGAGCAGGAAGGAACATTGCTCCATCATTGTAACTAGAAAATAGCTGGTGCTACTATTGTACCTACTCAAAAGATAACTCAGGTTATAGGGCAAATAGCTAACTTGAAGGAAAGGCAAACATCTACAGGGATAATAGGATTCATGCTTAACTAGGACAGATACCTCCCAAAGCCAAATAAGCTGGTAGGACACGTAGACACAAATTTTTAATGAATTCCTAAAGGTTGCATGTGGGTTGGTATGAGAATGTATGACCCACGGGGGCTGTAGACACATGGGGTTCACACCTACTCACGCAGGCTTTTCCTCTGAGAAATGTAAAGGAACTAAGGCTGAAAAAGCCTCCCGGTAGTAATAATTCTCATCAGAAATTGTGCAAGAGAGAAGACAATGGAATGGAATCTTTAAATTGCTGCAAGAAATAGGCAACTGAGAATTGACCTGACAAAAAATAACCTTCAAAAGTAAAGAATAAGCAAAGACTTTCTCCGTGAACAAAACATGAGGAAATTTATTGCCATAAGATCTACTTTAGCAAAAAGTTAAAGTGAAGTTCCTTGGACAGATGAAATATGATATAGCTTAGGACCTTGGATTTACACAAAGAAATGGAGACATAAAAATGAAATAGGTGAAGGCAAAATATAAGCTTTTGAAAACTTTGCTATAGGAAGCCTTTTATAAGCAATACATAGTGATGCATTGTATGCTTAGAGAATACAAAAAGATGAAATGTATGACAACAATGGCACACAGGATAGGAAGAATTGCACAATGGTTAGGAACAAATAGTTACAAGATCCTTACACTAACACAAGAAAAAAATTACAAGCCATTCCCATGGGTGCAAAAAAAAAAAAAAAACCCTCAATAAAATGCTAGCAAACTGAATTCAACCATACATTAAAAGGATCAGCCCTAAGCAACTTAGTGAGACCTTATCTCAAAATAAAATATAAAAAAAGGATGAGGATGTTGCTCCATGGTTAAGGATGCCCCTGGGTTCAATGCCTGGTATCAAGAAAAAAAAATCACACATCATGACGAAGCAGAATTTCCTACTAAGGTACAATAATGGTTCAGCATATGCAAATAAATAAATGTGATGCACCAAATTAACATCAAAAGAATTAGGGATAAAAATTATATAATTGTATCAATAAGTGAAGAAAAAGCATGTGACAAAATTCAACATCATTTCATGACAAAAATTTTTCTCAAATTTGGTGTAGAAGGAATGTACTTCAACATAATAAAGGTTGTATGTGACAAGTCCAAGATAACATCATAATTACAATGACAAGTTGAAAGATTTCCCTCTTTGATCAGGAATAAGGCAAGATATTTGACATAGTACTAAAGTCCTAGCCAGAGCAATTAGGCAGGAAAAGAAATAAAATACTCAAAAATAGGAAGGAGATTATCTGAATAGATATTTCTCCAAAAAAGATATACAAATGGCTAATGAGTATATGGAGAAACTGGTGGTTAGCACCACTAACCACCAGAGAACTGCAAATCAAAATCACAAGGAGATATTATCCTGCCCTTGCTAAAATGGCTACCATAGGTCAGCTGCTGGACGGTGGTGGAGTAGAAGAAGCTACATTCCAAGCTGTGCTGTGACATAAGAACAAAGCAGCAGGTGTGCAGCTTCTCATTGAGGTGGGTAAAAGAGAGTGTTGGGGCAGGCTCCAAATGACTATAGTTAGGCTTCCTCTCCAAAGCTTCCAGTGAGCTATGTTATGTTTTTAGGGTGTGACCAAGGCCATAAGTCAGTTATGTTATGGTCAGTGTGTACTCAAGGTCAGAAACACTCTGATTCAGCCCTATAAACATTTGCTTGTGAGCATGTACCTATTTATGTAACCCATTGGCAGAGTGCCTTCTTTGGCCTGTATATAAAACAGGCCTATGGAAATGGCTCCCAGAGTAGAAGAGTCTGGCTAGGGGCTATTGCTACCTTTGAATAAAAGAGGATCAACATCCCCACCATGCCTCACATCTTATTTCAACTGCTGGATCCCTGAACCTTGCTTTCAGGACCTAAGCTTTGCTCTCAGCATGACAGAGAAATTTCACTGTTGGACATGCTAAGTGCAAAATGACTCAGAAACTTGGGTAAAATAAACAAAGAAGAGAGCCCATGGCCGGCAGCCACTGAAACAGATTTACCACAAAGGAAGGGAGAGTAGAGGAAGCTGCATTCCAAGCTGTGCTGTGGTGTGTCTTGGTATAGAGAAACACGAGTTCAAAAATGCTGCCTAAACTGATCTGACCAGCTACACTAAGCCTGGTGCTTGAAAAGTGCACTCTGTATCTCAACTGGTCACAGAGCTGAGGGGGGAGCCATCTTGGGGCAATCGAATCTCTGTGGTATCTGGGGGACCTGGAAAATCAGAAAAAAAAAAAAAAACAACCCACAGTCACTATATCTAGGCAACTTAGTGAGACCCTGTCTATAGAGGGACCTAGGTTATGCCTGATGAAATGTGAGAGAAAGAGAGAAATGGGGATGAAGTAGAATGTCCCCAGGGGAATTTGAGTTGGAAGGGCAAAGGAAAGTCTTGTGACAGGCAGCTCACGTTACCAGCTAAAGGGGCTGGGAGTCTGTATGGTGGGGGTGAATCCACTTGGGGACTAATCCTGGGAAGGCTGTGCTCCTGTGAATAAGGGAGCAGAATCGGACCCCTCCCCACCCCATGACCAATGATTGGATTTCTTAGAAGGCACTTGAGAACCAGAAGTGATCAACTACTATCTAGCCCTAGGGCAGGTCAATCTAGTCTCTCCAAAGAAGGCCTACCCAACAAAGCCTGATTGGACCTGAGGCCTGATTACACCTTCATGCCACCTGCTGGAACTCATAATACACTGTAGAAGTGATACTCTGGGAGTACATTGAACTGGTCTGAATGGTCAAAACACAAACTGGCAGTATGTCCTTACGCATCCCAGCTCATATTGATGAAAAGGGAAACTAAGTTTTATATCAAACAGCTACAATCTTGAGCTGCTCCAACTGGTAACTCAGAGAGAAACACAAAAACAGGAAGGGATTAACATTCCCCACCCCTTGCTCTATCAGTACATAACTCAAGAAGAATTGGAAAGAAAGACTATTGGACATGGGCAAGGACCATCCATTCTGGTCAAATATTTTGACTACTTCAGTGGAAAAAATTCCTTCAGTCTTCATCAAGATTTTGGAATTTTTAAAAAATTAGTTTTATTTTTAATTAAAAACATTTTTAATTTAATTTAAAAATTATTGTGAATTTAATTTAAAGCCAAAGCTAGTTTATGATTAGAGACAGAGAGAGAAGGCCACTACATCCTAGTAAAGAGAACACTCCAACAAGAAAATATAAGCATAGTCTAAATTTATGCCCCAAATGTGAACACATCCAGTTACATGGAAAAAATACTCCCCGATATTAAATTCCACATAGACCCCACACAATAATACTAGGAGATTTCAATACACCCTTATCACCAATAGGCAGGTCATCAATAAAGTCAATAAAGATGTCTCCAACCTAAACAACACTATAAATCAAACGGACCTAATGGAGATACACAGAATATTGCACTACAAAACAGCTTAATTTACCTTTTTCTCAGCTGCATATGGAATTTTTTCCAAAATATATCATATCCTAGGCCACAAAGAAAATCTTAGCAAATACAAAAATATCGATATAATCCAAGGTATCATATCAGATCATAAAGGAATGAAGCTAGAAATCAATAGCAAGAAAAATAATAGAAACCACATAAACACAAGGAGGTTGAACAATACTCTCTTAAATAAAGAATGGCTCAAAGAAGAAACGAGAAGAGAAATCAAGAAGCTCTTAGAAATGAACAAGAACAAAGACACAACATATCAAAATTTCTGAGACAGTATGAAAGCAGTTTTAAGAGGAAAATTTATACCACTGAGCACCTAAAAATTAAAAGAAAAAATTAGAGACATCCCAAATAAATAAGCTTATGCTCTACCTCAAGGTCTTAGGGAAAAAAAGAACAAACTAGCTCCCAAACTAGTAAAAGACTGGAGATAATTAAGATCAGAGCTGAAATCAATGAAATTGAGAAAAAGAAAACAATACACAGGATCAATATAACAAATAGTTATATTGAAAAGAAATACAATTGACAAACCATTAATTAGCCAAACTAACCAAAAGACAGAGTGAGAAGAAATAAATCATTTAAGACCAAAGATGAAAGAGGAGCTATCACCATAGACCTTTCTGAAATCTAGAGGATCACCAGAACTTATTTTGAAAATTTATACTCCAAAAAACCGGAAAATCTGGAAGACATTAACAAATTTCTAGACACTTATGACCTGCTCAGATTGAATCAGGAAGGCAAAAAATCAAAACAGACCAATATAAAATAAAGAAATTGAAACAGCATTTAAAAACCTTTCATAATGAAAAGCCCAAGGCCTGATGGATTCTCAGCTGAGTTATACCAGACCTTTACAGAAGAACTAACACCAGTTGTTCTCAAAAATTCCTTGAAATTGAAAGTAAGAGCACACTTTCAAATACTTTTTATAAAATAAAACTTTTTATGCTTTATAAAAATCAGGAAAACTATCCTATACCAAGACCAAAGACTCATCAAGAAAAGCAAACTACAGACATAATGGAATGAATGAACCATCCATCCCCTAATGAACATAGAAAAAATTTTTTAATAAAATATTAGCAAACTGCATTCAAAAACACATGAAAAGACACACCATGATCAAAGGAATTTTATTCCAGGAGTGCAAAGTTAGTTCAACATATGAAGATCAATAAATGTAATTCATCATTTAAACAGAATTAAGGACAAAAATCACATCATCTCAATAGATGCAAAACAATGCCTTGATAAAATCCAACACCCAATCATATTAAAAATGTTGGTAAAGCTAGGGATCAAACCAACTTGCCTCAAAATGTAAAGGGAATTTATGACAAACCCAAAGTCAACATTATACTAAATGGAGAAAAACTAAAATCATTCCCTCTAAATTCAGGAACAAGGCAATCTGGTATATTCTCTCCAATCCTATTCAAAATAGTCCTTGAAATATTAGCCAGAGCAATCAGGCATGTAAAAAGGAAAACCAAGGGATACAAATAGGAACAGAAGAAGTCAAACTATCCCTGTTTTCAGACAATATGATTCTATATCTAGAATATCCCAAAATCCACCAGAAGACTTCTAGAGCTTATAAGTTAATTTAGCAAAGTAGGAGAATACCAGATAGACACCCATAAATCAATAGTTTTCCTATACCCAACAGTAATTCTGCCAAGGAAGAAATCAGGAAAACATCCTATTCATAATAACCTCCAAACAATTTAAATACTTGGGAATTAATCTAACCAAAGACATAAAAGAGCTCTACAATGAAAATTATGACACACTGAAAAAAGAAATTGAAGACCTTAGAAGATAGAAAGACTTCCCATGTTCTTGGATAGGCAGAATTAATATTGTCCAAATGGCTACATTGCCAAAAGCAATATATAGATTTAATGCAATCCCCATCAAAATACCAATGAAATTCTTCACAGAATTAGACAAAACAATTCTTAAATTCTTTTGGAAGAATAAGAGACCCAGAATAGCCAAAGCAATACTAAGAAAAGTGAAGCAGGAGGCATCACAATACCTAATCTGAAATTATACTTCAGAGCTATAGTAACAAAAACAAAAGACCTAAATTTAGGAATGAAAACTACAAAATTGTTACAAGAAAATGTAGGCAAAAATCTTTATGACTACAGGTTAGTCAATAGTTTCTTATCTGTAACAAACAAAAATTAGATAAATTTAACCTTATCAAAATTAAAATCTTTGATTTCATATAAGTTGAGAATAGAATGTTAGTTAATTAGCCAAACTAATGGTGAAAATGGAAGGAAAAATCAATGGATGCTGTTTTAGTCAGCTGTGCATTGCTGTGACCAAAATACTTGATATGAAAATTTTAGAGGAGGAAAATTTATTTTGGCTCATGGTTTCAGAGGTCTCAGTCCCTGATGACTAAATCCATTGCTCTAGGCCCAAGCTGAGACAGAGAATCATGCGGGAAGGACACGGTGGAGGAAAGCTGCTCAGTCCACAGCAGGGTCAGAAATCAGGGTTAAGATTTGGGGAAGAGGACATATAGAAGATACACCCTCCCAGAGCATGTACCCAGTGACTCATCTCCTCCAGGCATGCCCCACCTGCCTAGAGTTACTAACCTGTCAGTCCATTTAAACTAGGAGATACTGGATGAGGTTACAGCTCTCACCATCTGATTATTTCACCTCTATATATTCCTGCATTAACACAGACTTTTGAGAAACACCTCATATCCAAACCATAACAAATGCTAAATTATAGTTTGAGAGGAGCAAGAAATTCTGGTGCATTAATGCACAATAGGGTGACTATCAATAACAATAATATACTGTACATTTCAAAACTCTAAAAGAAATTATTCTATTGTTTGAGAAGATAAATATGTTTAACCTGTTAAACATCATACAATGTACACGTCTCAAAACATTAGGTGGTTACCCCATTAATATGTATAATTTTTATGCTTTTATGTATTATAAAAGCTTTTATATCAGTTAAAATAAATTTAAAGTTAAAAACGGTTGTTCTTCTAAGGGGCATTATTGAGAAAGTGAAAAAACAATTCATTGAGGAAAATATTTATATATCTGATAAGGAACTAGTATCCAACTATATAAAGAACATGTACAACTGTATAATAAGAAAAAATAACCCAAAGAAGATATACAAATGATCACTAAGTACAAAAAAGATGCTCTGTATCATTAACCAGAAAAATGCAAAGCTAATCCACAATAAGATACTATTTCTAATTCATGAGCATAACTATGTTAATAAAAAATAGATAATAACTAATGTCAGACATGATATGGAGAGATTGGAACTCGTGAAAGAGTGTAAAGTTAAAATGGTACTGTCACTTTGGAAAACACTTTCAGAGTTCCTAAAAAGTTAAACACAGAGTTATATGAATCAGCAATTACTCTCCTAAGTATAAACCCAAGAGAGCTGAAACATATGTCAACACATACCAAAAAATGTATGGGAATGTTCATAGCAGTATTACCCATAATAGTCAAAACCTGAAAACAACTCAAGCTACAACAATTGATGAATGGATAAACAAAATGAAGTATATTCACACAATGGTATATTATTTGGGCATAAAGGTACTGATTCTTGCTACAAAAATGGAAATGTTATGTCAAGTGAAATTAATTAGATACAGAAGGCTACATTCATATGATCCCATTACATTAAATCCTCCAAATAGGCAAATATATAAAGAAAGAGTAGATTAATAATTGCCAGGGGCTGGGGTAGGGGGGATAGGGAGTGACTGCTAACTGATACAGGATTTCTTTTGGAGATGATGAAAAGATTCTGGAGTTAGATAGTGGTGGTTGTTGTACAACCTTGTGAATATACTAAAAAAATACAAACTATTAAACTCTACATCTTAAAATAGTTAATTTTATGGTATGTGAATTATCTCAATTTTAAAAAGTATTTGTATTTTGCTGAGGGCCATTACCAAGTAGAAATGACGCATCAAAATTTCCTTGCTAGCGTACCCCATGTTAATGATTTCGCTGTTGACATTGCATGTAAGGTGACCTTGCTCAAAGACCAAGGTGGATCCGGGTTTAGAGCTGATCAGGTTTGAGGAAGTATCCCGGTCCTTGGGTTAAAGGGCGTTCCCAGTTTAAGACCTTGGATTTTAGGGAAGTTCGATGTTGAGGATTATTGCTGCTGGAATTAGGGCGTTCCTGCTGCCTGAGCTCCCATTGAGTTCTCCTGAGATTCAGAGAGCACTTTGGGAAGAAAGCCTCGTGGAGTAGATGAATTGGGTGGCAGCAGAACTGGGATTGCCCCAGAACGTGTGTGGAGGCCGGTGTGAGTTCGGGAATAAAGATTTGCTGTTTGAATCTACAAAGCTGTGTGGTGGCTCGTGATTCTGTGCCCAGCCAAGACTGTGGCAGTATTTGTATGTATAATTAGAAAACAAAATATTTTTTTAAAAACATTTATAATATCAAAGACTTGTGGGAATAAATTACATGAAAATGTTTGAGATCTCTACCTTGAAAACTACATGATGGAAAAGATAAACTTTAATCATGGTTTGGAGAACAATATTGTTAACACAAGTCTTCTTTTTTTTTATCCTTCATGAATATTTTTATTTTATTTTTTATTGTTGGTTGTTCAAAACATTACATAGTTCTTGACATATCATATTTCACACTTTGATTCAAGTGGGTTATGAACTCCCATTTTTACCCTGTATACAGATTGCAGAATCACATCAGTTACACTTCCATTGATTTACATATTGCCATACTAGTGTCTGTTGTATTCTGCTGCCTTTCCTATCCTCTACTATCCTCCCTCCCCTCCCCTCCCCTCCCCTCTTCTCTCTCTACCCCCTCTACTGTAATTCATTTCTCCCCCTTGTATTATTTTTCCTTTTCCCCTCACTTCCTCTTGTATGTAATTTTGTATAACCCTGAGGGTCTCCTTTCATTTCCATGCAATTTCCCTTCTCTCTCGCTTTCCCTCCCACCTCTCATCCCTGTTTAATGTTAATCCTCTTCTCATGCTCTTCGTCCCTACTCTGTTCTTAGTTACTCTCCTTATATCAAAGAAGACATTTGGCATTTGTTTTTTAGGGATTGGCTGGCTTCACTTAGCATAATCTGCTCTAATGCCATCCATTTCCCTCCAAATTCTATGATTTTGTCATTTTTTATTGCAGAGTAATACTCCATTGCGTATAAATGCCACATTTTTTTATCCATTCATCTATTGAAGGGCATCTAGGTTGGTTCCACAGTCTTGCTATAACACAAGTCTTCTTAAAAATTGATTTCTACATTCAATGCAATCTTTTTTTCCCCCCAGTGCTAGAGGTCTGGCCTAGGGCCTCATGCGTAGTAGAAAGGTGCTCTATCTTCAAGTCACATCCAGCCCTCAATACAATGTTAATCAAAATTGTAGCATATATTTTTGAAAAATTAACAAATGTTCTCAAATTTAATTAGAAATTTTAAAATCTACAATGGTCAAGACAATCTTGGAGGACAACTTTATAGTAATTTGCCAGATTTTGATACTTACTATAAAATGACAGTAATTGGGACTGTGTTATTACATTATAATAGACAAATTGATCATTAGAACAGAAATTGAATCATATGCATATGGTCACCATATTAGTATATTTTAAACAAATGTACTAATGTTATTTAAAGGGGAAAGAAAGCACCAGATCAACTGGACATTTCATATGATAAAATAATGAATCATGATCTATATCTCATGACATACAGAATTTAACTTGAGATGATGTAACCCTATTTGTGATCAGTGAAGCAAAAAAAAAAAAAGCTTCTAGAAGAAAACCTAGGAAAGCCTATTCATGATCTTGAGGGGGGCAACATTTTTTTGAATGGATGTAAACATTAACTATAAAGGGAAAAACTAATTGTCTTAATCAAAATTAAGAATATCTTCTTATTGAAAGACAAGAGATGTAAAATAATTCACAGACTTGCAATGTGTATTCTCATCACATACAAATGCAAACATTCAGTATGCTTCACAACAGAATATCCACATGGCCAATAAACATGGAAATGTTCTCAACATCATCAGAAAAAAGCAACTAAACCACAATGAATTTCTACTTAATATGCATCTGGTTTGCTAAAAACTTTAAAATGCTAAAAAAGGCTAATAATAGAGTGTACTGACAAGAATGTAGAGCAACTGAAACCCTTATACATTGATACTGGGCATCACTTTGGAAAACAGATTGTCAGTTTCTATTAAAACTAAACACACTTATTCTATGACTCCAGAAATCCCATTTCAACTATATATACAAAGGAAATTAAAGACATATGTAAGAATGTTCATAACAGCTCTATCCTTACTAGGAAAAATCTGAAACAATCCAAATACTAGTCAATTGAACAATGAATACATAAATGATAGAATATTCATAAAAATGAGTGCCACAAGATCACATTTCAAATAAATAGCAAAATTCCTTTTGTACTGGGTCATTGCTATATGTTTGTATTGGAAAGGTGTGTTGATAAGAAATGCTTGCTTTGATATCATTGGAAAAATCTCTTGGTGTTGCCCTCTTCTAGCACTAGTTATGGGGATTAATTACCACGACAGAAGCACAACATTTTTATTCTGACACATTTTTCCTGTTAATGTGCTGACTTGAATATACTGGCTTTAGATTGCAGGCCTTCTTATGATTTTGTGCTGCAACTGTAGAAGTACACAGCTTTCCTCTTCTTCCCCAGAGATGAAGAGGTCTCCTTTGAGACCTGAATGACCTATATGCAGGGTTATGAGCTTGTTTGTTTCACACTTCCCTTTACATTTTAATGCAGCGGAATTAACTTTGATGATAAGTCTCGTGAAGTTACATAGACACCTTATATTGAAATAAGTCAAATGCACAGTTAGTAAATTAATATAAATGAGAGTTGGAGTATGTAAACTATCAAATCAGATTTCTTTGCTGTTGCTGCAGCAATTGAAGTATAGGGTTCTAGTCTACAAAACAACTAGTTTACATATCTAAGATATAGGTGTAAAAATGGTCATGTATTACTGACTACAATAGATTTGATTTGTAATCACCTTGAATAATATAAACTTATAAATATCATGCGCCATAAAAATGAATAAGCTAGATGTTGTGTGTAAGCATGAAAAGATCTTCAAAATAACAATTAAATGACAAAACAAGTTGAAGCACATATATGGATCCCACATACACATAGAAAGTGTATCTAGATCATTACATCGTAATAAATGTATGTGGTGTCTAATGATGTAGAAGGAGATGGCTTTAAAATTTCTTATATAATAAAATACTAATAAAAGCTAGGTTTTGTGTGTGTGTGTGTGTGTGTGTGTGTGTGTGTGTGTGTGTTACTCATTTGGCTATCTTAATACTCAACCCAGTTTTATTTACAAACCTATTTCATACTCACTTGGGAAGATGATCAGGAGGTAAACTCAGTCACTTCTCAGCTTCCACAGTAAATCCCAGAGGGTTCATAGCCCTCGTATTTGGCCACTGGGAACATCTTGGTTTTGAACATAGGGACCACATTTTCTTATCTCTCTCTGTTCCAGTGGAATTCTCATAAGCATAGCAGGATTTCTCATTCAACAGTTCAAGATGATTGCTTCTACCCAGAATTTCCAAAGATGATGCGTAATAAAGTCCCTTGTTGCTCTAAAAAAGTTCTCTGGTTAATGATGCCAAAGTCAAGCTTCTTGTATGTCTCCAGGGACTTCCTGGCATTGAGTCAGCTACTTCTTAGTCTCTCTGACTCAATCTACCAGCTCACTGGCTCTATTCCCAGCTGCCTTCCTCGGATTTGATTTACTGAAGGATCCTTTCCTGAGATAATGCTAACAGCAAGCTAGTAGCCATTGAGAAAGTTAAGTGGACAAATGATTGTGTGATCAGGATTAGCAAAGATGAAAGAAACTGCTAAAAAGTGTGAATGCTTTAAAATGATTCACAAGCAGACATTAGAAAAATGTTCTGAAGATTTGTCTACAGGGGCTTTTGGAGCCTGGGTAAACAAACTTACTTGTTTTCATCCAATTTCCTAGATTGAAGACTATATATCCCAGACTTGAGCAGTTGTGGTACATCCTCTCTTCATGGGAATTACCTGAGCTAAGATGGGTCAACTTCTTGACCGAGAGCTCTAGGATACAAGCCAAGAGCATAATAATTACTCCCTAAATTCTCTGATGCTTTTGCCTCTTTCTTACCAGTCCCTTGACTTACTTTCTCCCTTTCCTCTCTTCATGGCTTTCTAAAACATTTATTTTACTTCTTATCCTTCTCATCTCACATCTTTTTTTCTATTCTAGAACTTTCTGGTAATGCTACGTCCTCCGGGGTGATTAGTTTATATTGGTTCTCTAAGATGTTTGAATGGGCTGCTCAGATGTACCTTTTCTTTTATGACCTATTGATAACTTAAAACCAATGGAAAGCTGAATTTTCTAAAGCTTGCATTTTGTATGAACCATACAACCAAATTATCACAACCCTGTAAAGTGGGTTTTGTTTTCTCCACAATGAAGATAGAAAACTTGAAATTAAAAGGTGAAATAGTTTTCAAAACTTGCATAACTGGAAACTAGTGGATATGTGACAGGGTTCCACATATGTGTGTTTCCAAGGAGCTCTGCTCCACCTTTGCTGCTTCCCCTTGTCCTTTGGCACAGATCTTGTATTTCAACAGGGTCTGGAAAGGTTGAGGAATTTGATATTATCACCTAAGTGGGTAAGAACATCAAGTGCTGTTTTTAAATCTTTATGGGGTAAATCACCTCTATATCCTGAACTCTCAAGATTTGTCTTGTTTTGAAAAAAAGAAGATCACAAGTTCAAAGTCAGCCTCAGCAACTAAGTGAGACCCTAAACGATTTAGTGAGACTCTGTCTCAAAATAAAATATAAAAATGGGCTGGGGATGTGGCTCAGGGGTTAAGTGCCCTGCATTCAATCCCTGGTATCCACTCCCCCACCCCTCCAAAAAAGAAAAGCAATTAAACAGTTTTTTAAATTATATATTTAAATACATAATTTGTGCATTTGGAGAAAGCATTGATTAGGGTAAATGGAGTATATTTTAATCAGCATAGCACTTCATCATTAAGTTCACATCTCAAACTTGATGACTTATAATAACCACTGTAGCTGTTTTCTATAAATTATGTGTTTTAAGGAATACCATTTAGCTTTAATTTGAATTTCCCTGGTGAATAAGGCTGTTATTTAGGTAAAACTTAGTCATTAAATTTTCATGTGAGGGGAGGTGTTATTCAAGAACTTTAAAAGCATATTTAATTTTGAAAATTTTAAACATATAGGAAAGCTCAAAACCTAGTATAATGATAAAACTTTCACTTAGATACATTAATTGTTAATATTTTACTTACTGGGTGTACTTTATTTATCTATGTAACTCTGTGTCTGTATATCTACATGTTTTGTCTGGCTGAATCATTTGAAAGTAAGTAATGTCACCATGATACTTAAATATTCATCCCTGAATACCTAAACATTCATCTCCTACAAATGGATTCCTCCTACATTACCACAATCCCAATGCCAACCTAAAACAATTAACAATAATTCAATGATGTCTAATATAGAGTCTGTTTTCTAACAGATGGGATTTGAAGCCTTTTGAAACAGAGATTGTGCTTCTTTGTCCCCTAAAATGGTGTTTCAGCTCTAAATAATTCTTATAGCATAATTATTTTCACACCATGTCACGGGCAGCCTCACTATATCGCTCACAATCATAGGGCAAATAGGGCTGCTCTAGGATGTCCTGGATGTGAGGTCACAGGCTTTGTTATTTGGTGCTCTAATTGACAAGCTGGAACTGAGAACTCTATAATGATTTCAGTTCCTGTGTGGTATATACAGCTTGTCCTGACTCATGTGGAAAAGTATTGTCCACATCTTTGTCAATTAATTGCACAATGGGAATGACTAACTTGTATATAAATCTGATGCATTCTCATATTTGTAATAACGTCTACTTTCAGAGTTTTTTTAAATAAAGCATTGTAAAATAAAACCAAGCAAAACATCTCCCTTAATCTATCCCAGAGCATATGGGGTATCTCATTGGTCAAGGAAGCAGGATTTAGAACAAAATCAGAACACACTTAGAAAATGGGTGTAATTTATCTTGGAAACCTCTCACTTTGATACTTTCCTTTTTAAGTGTTTTCCTGCTTTTAGGAACTTTATACTGATTGTTTAGAAGCTCATATCTTTGTCACATAGACTGAATTGTCTTCAAAATCAGCCCCACCCTGCTGTCATTCATTTATATGTTCTACTATCACATTTGGATCAACTCCTATGGGCTAGTTACTATACACATTGTCCTTTTTTGATTCTGATAAATGGACAGTCCACAGGGAGCTTTTCCTTTGGGTAAGAGTCATTCATTTTATTACATAACGGTGTTAATATTTAAAAACAATCCTTTTGTATTAGGTTTCCAGAATTCTTTATTTTAAAATTTGAATTATAGATTGCATAAGCCAATAATGGTGATATGGCAGCCATCAGACACAGTCAAAATAGAAATTTTCATTTTATTTTTTAAAAATTTTAAAAAATTGTCTGAGAATCTCTAAATAACCTTACAGAAGGGACCTGCAGAATCAAGCAAGTTACTAACATTACCTTTTATCATAATGCTATTTGTATGCATGGTTTTGCTTTGATTCAAAGTTGGGATTCTCTCTGCAGTTCATATAATCTCTGCACTCAGTCAATTGATCTATATTTGGAGGTAGCCAAAAGAAGGTTTTTTTGATATATTCTGGTTCTGAAATCACACAACACATGCCTCACTCATGGCTGCTGTGAACCTTTGCCTGAGTTCTCTTCACTGTTGCTTTCCACTGGAGATAAATCTCAGGATGCGCCTCCATGACTAAAGAGTGAAACAGGAATCATTTCCTCTAAATCCAGTTCCCCCCAAATGAAACAATTGCCCAGGTATTGTCTACAAATAATCATTTTGTACTGTTAATGTTGAATCTATAATATGATGTTAAATCTTAACATGATTTTCTGCTTCTCCCTTAAAGTATTCATCTCAATGTTGGCTCTGCAAGCTGAGTAGTTTTATCATTTATGGATCTGAAAGCAGTGCCAAAAGCCAGTGAATTACCGACTGAGATTTCAGGTAACTGGGTTTTGTTCTTCACCAGGACTGGGAGGCTCAACTGCTCAGTCATCCAACAATAGAGGGGCTTTCTTTCTTCACAGATGAACTAGATGAAGTAGTATTGAATTAGAACAGAAAGAAGGCAAGAGTATCGAACAGTTGTCTTGACACGCAGGTGAAACCTAGAGTACTAGTTGTACATACTACATTGTAATATGGAAAATACATACAAGTAAAAAAATGTCAGAAAATGGTTTAGGTAATGATATGGAGCCTTAAAATCTAGCATGATGGCTTACACAGGAGTCGTGACTTCATATAGTATTGGATATGTGAGTTTTAGGAAGGGCATGGCATTTCTAACCAGAATATTGTTCTAAAACGGGAATCAGGTTCTCATAATTTCATGGTAAACATAGATATGCTCACAAATGCTCACCTAAATATCCCTGGGCATTATGATTTAGGCTACCATTTTTTAAAAAATTCATTATTATTGTATACATATATTTTAAAATTAAATGATAATATGACATCAGTAAATAAAACGGTAAAATTTAAAACAAGAAAAATCCCTAATCTAATTCCACATTGTCTAAATTCCTTATTGTTTTCCTATACTACAGTGGTTTCCAATTCTTCACCTTGGCTCCTATTCCCATGATTGGTCAAAAAAAATTGGGTCAAAACCCCAATTTTTTTAGATGTTGATGGACCTTTATTTTATTCACTTATTTATATGTGGGGCTGAGAATTGAACCCAATGCCTCACACTTGCTAGGCAAGAGCTCTACCACTGAGCCATAATCCCAGCCCTGGAACACTAATTTTATAACCATCAATACCTTTGTAATTTCTTGTGGTCATGCAGGCACGCTCACCCACATACATGGGTTCCTCGGATGACCTCATTTAAACTTATTGAAAAAAAATGAAGGAATGAAGTAGGAACTCCCTTCACTTCTTATACTCTTGACTTTCCTTTCTATGTGGAATAGTGCCCCTGTTCCTACCTACATCATTTTTATCTAGATTTAATCCTCTTTCCATTACTTAGGCAATTCATTCCTGAAACGTTCCTTTCTCCCATTGGAAATTCTCCTGAAGTGAATCACTCTCAGCCCCATAAAAAATACTCCAGCTAAAAAAAGATTATAATAAATAATAACATGGTTGATTTAGAATATCAATGGCATGATATAAGCAGAAAGTTAGCATTTAAATATCTGAATGTATTTCGGGGGTAGTGTTGAGAAGATAATTATGGAAGATAAGATCTGGGTGCTGTAGTAACTAAGGGGTATGGGGGCATTAAAAGCTTTTTGATTTTTGATTTTTTTTTTGTATTCCAGAGATAACACTTCTCTATATGGCAGTGAAAAACTCCAGTGCTCTCAGTGAGTTTATTCTTCTTGGGCTGTCTTCTGACCCCTACATTCAGGCTATACTCTTCGTGTTGTTGCTTCTGATTTACCTCTTCACTCTCATGGGAAATTTCTTGATGCTGCTGGTGATTACAGCTGATTCTAACCTCCACACACCCATGTATTTCTTCTTGAGACAACTGTCCTTCTTAGACCTCTGCCACTCCTCTGTCACAGCACCCAAGATGTTGGAGAACATGCTCTCTGAAAGCAAAACCATCTTTGTAGAGAGCTGCTTTGCTCAGGCCTTCTTTGTGTTTGCCACTGGTGGCACTGAGGCCTGTCTGCTGGCTGCGATGGCCTATGACCGCTATGTTGCTATCAGCTCCCCTCTGCTCTATGGCCAGGTAATGAGTAACCAGCTCTGTGTTGGGCTTATGTGGTTCTCCTGGGGCCTGGCCTTTGTTGATGCTCTCATCAATATCCTGCTGGCTGTTAATTTAGACTTTTGTGAGGAGCAAACTATTCCCCACTTTAGCTGTGAGCTGTCTTCTCTCTTCCCTCTGTCTTGCTCTGACACCTCTGCTAACTTCACCCTCCTGCTCTGCTCCTCTGTCTTTCATTTCTTTGGAACCCTTGTCATGATTGTTTCTTCCTATGTCCGCATTGTTTCCACCATCTTGAAGGTCAGCTCCACTACCGGCAGAAGCAAGGCCTTCTCCACCTGCTCCTCCCACCTCACTACTGTGATCTTGTTCTATAGCTCAGGTTTCATCAGCTATCTCTTACCAACCTCAGGTTCCTCTCTGGAAATGATCTTCTCCTTGCAGTACAGTGTGATCACTCCCATGCTGAATCCCCTCATCTACAGTCTGAAGAACAAGGAGGTGAAGGCAGCTATGGCAAGAATATTCAGAAAATATTTTAATCCTCTCCTGTAGCAGACACAAAATCATGATGAAATAGACCCTGAACTCTGATGCTACGTAACTAGATGGACTTTAAAGAGAGTTTCTTCATTGTCCATGAGAAATGCCACCAGGAACTCAATGCCTTTTTCTTTTTTGGAAATGGTTGCTTGGAGGACAAGAGAACTCTCAGGATTATCAGTCTTTTTCAGAGAAGGAGAAATGAATTAGCTCTCTTTTTCAGGGGATTGGTTTATTAAAATGTTGATTTATTTTTCATATCTATGTAAACATCTATTGCTATTTGTGGCTCTTTATTCTGTCATGCTTCTGATAATTACAACCCCCAAAACCTTAAGAAAGCTTGATGATCTCAGATTCATATGGTGATCAAGGGGGGGGTGGTGTGATCCTATAACCCAGGGTAGGTTAACCATTCTACCCCTATTTCCTGACAGAATATTGCAAAAAGAAACCAAGATTCAAGCAAGGCTATTCAGAATCTTTCTGTAGGAACTCTGACTACTGAGTACAAACCATGAAAAAGCAAGTAAGCATTGGAATAAAATCAATCTACCTGAGGGTCCTAAACAAACTATGAATACTGTGTCCTGGGCAATTGTTCTTCCTGGGGTCATATTTGTAATAAAAATAGAAACAATGGCAAATTCTTAACTGGTGCCAAGAAATGTAGTAAATTCCTGTGGTAGAATGATGATGTCAGCTTCCTAATCCCCAGGACCTAGAAATATGCTATTTTACATGGCAAAGGAACTGAGAAAAATGTAATCATAATTATAAAATAGGAAGGGCATCCTAGATTATATGGAAGAATTTTATCTATTCATATGGATACTAAAAATTTGTGAACTTTTTCCAACTGTAGGTAGAAACGATAAGTTCCGAGTTAATATAAGCAGGAGAAGGATTCAATCCACTGTTGCTGGCTTTCATGACAGAGGAGTCTGTGAGCCAGGGATCATGGGCAGTTTCTAGTAACTCGAACAAGACCAGCCATCAGTCAGCAAGGAAACAGAAATCTTGATTCATGGAATTTGTGGCACTGAATTCTGTCAACACCCTGAATGAACCTAGAAGTGTTTTCTCCCCAGATCCTCCAGATAAGGCCTGCTGACAACTTGATTTGACCTCAGGTAACCCAGATAGAGAAAATGGGAAAGCCCATCCAGGCCTCGAACCTAAAGTACTGTGAGATAACACATTTGTGGCATTTTAAGTTACTAAATTTGTAATAATTTGTTGTGGCAGCATCAGAAAATGAATACAACATCTTACTTTTATTATAATACTTAACCATCTCAACAAGTATATAGTTATGTTTTTAGTTTTCCTTTACTGGTGAGAAAATGAGACGCAAGATGTGTGTATGCCTGTCCAGGGAATCACAGCAAGGAAATGCTGGAGCTGGAATTTAAGTTAGGTAGTCTGAACTAAGTTATTCTCTCAGTTACTGAACTGCCCCCTCAATTAGTTTACAAGGCTCCAACATCATTTCCGTAGTTATGTACTATCAGACTCAGGTGCTTTCAACCAAAGAATGGTAACTGATCTTGAAACAGGTCTTAAAGGTGAGTGGCAGGCAACAGAACGAAGTATTTAGAATTAGACAGTGATGTGTTCTACTCTTCCTCTTCTATTTTGTGAAACTATCCTGTCCCCCTCCCCACAATTTCTCTTCTCCCTCTAATCAAGCTGTCCACAGTCAATTTCTCTTGCTTACAATTGGTTTTGGAATTGAAACTAAAGTTTTGTTTGTAGGCAATAACTCTCAGGGAAATGAGAACATGTGGAATTAATTATTGTACTGAGATGTACAAAAAGAAGTGAGTCATCCACTTTTACTGCTGATGGTATATCATTGCCACTCTTCTACTCTGACCCATGATTGCCTGAGACCATGAATATTGTGCTAATCCTGTGAATAATGGGAAGTTACTAAAATTAAGCAAGTCTAAGAGAATGAGGAAGGCCAAGACTATAGGGGCTTCAATTTTTAAGACAATGATTTCATTTCTTGGTTTTTTGACCTTAAGGTGCTGAAAGAATACCTGTCTTTCTACAGAGATGTAAAGCAGAGGCTGTTATGGTTTTGACCTGGAATGCCCCATGCAAGAGCTTGTGTGTTGAAAGCTTGGTCCTCAATGCAGCAAGGTTGAGAGGTAAAATGATTAGCTCATTAGGTTGTAACCTCATCAGTGTATTAATTCATCTGATGGATTAGTAGTTTGGATGGTTATTGTAGGCAGGTAGGATGTGGCTGAAGGAAATAAGTCACTGGGTGCATCCCCTTGGGGACTATATCTGCCCTTGGTCCCTTCCCCGACCCCTCTTTTGCTCAAGCTTACCATGAGCTGAGTGTCTTTTTTCCATCTTGCCTTTTCCACTATGATGTTCTACCTCACCTCAGGCCCAGACAATGGAATCTGTTGGCCAGGGACTGAACATTTGAAACCATGAGCCAAAGTAAACTTTTCCTCCCCTAAGTTGCTATTGTCAGCTATTTTTGTCACAGTGAAGAAAAACAGACTAACACAGAAGTTTTAAAAACTAACTCTGAGTTAGATTCAGTTATCTGCTCAGTCACAACACTAGTTGAATTTACTGTCACTCCAAGTCATTTATGGGAGCACTGGATGTTGATGAGAGAATGTTATCATTTCAACAAATGCAATAATGGCATCTTAGAGAATTTGGAAGACCTGGAGAACCATGGACTTCCAAGCATCTCTAAAACCACCATGCCTCCCTTGCC
This sequence comes from Spermophilus citellus, assembly GCF_964194105.1. NCBI lineage: Eukaryota > Metazoa > Chordata > Mammalia > Rodentia > Sciuridae > Spermophilus > Spermophilus citellus. The sequence goes on along the minus strand of NC_138197.1, from coordinate 68,285,614 downwards.
TCAGCATGCTGTGGCTCTCTAGTGCAAGAGAGCTGGTCACTCCTCTCATACTGCATGTTCCTCCGCATTGCTCAGTTAAGGTTCAGGATTCAAAAGTAACATAACCTGAAGGGTAAATTGGAATTAGAGAAGAAAATAACTAAATCTGAAAGAAATAATAGAAATAGATTAATTTTTATATCCAATAGCCTAGGAAGAATTTCTGGGAATAGATTTTATTTTTCTCAACTAGTAGAGCAAATTTAATTTCCATGTACTTTAGTGTTTTTCAAATAATTTTTAAATGTCTACATTCATTTATATAGACATCATTTTACCCAAATACTTGAATGGAATCATATTATTCAACCTATTTCTTGGCATTTTTTTTCTTGACTTGCTGCCTTTTCCACCTCATCTCCTACTTAGGCTCCACTCAATGTAACCCACGTTAACCACAGAGTAGATCTATTTCTTAGCTTGCTCTGAAATATATGCATGTTCAATCATCTGTACATATGTGTGCATATAAATATGTACACATATATGAGCTTTTTCTCCTCTATTTTAAAAATCGAGTTAAGACTCATTTGTCTTTGCTTTTCTCATTCATTAATATTATGTAAAACTTACCCTGGGTCAATGGCATAGGCCTAAGTTTATATTGTCATTATAAAATCCCATCTTACAAATGTGCCATAGTTTCTCAAACCATTTACCTTAAGTTGGACTTATTTTCTCACATTTTCAAATTGTTTCAAGCATTGCTGCAATAAACATTTTTGAGAATATAACTTGCAGTTTGAGTGTCATTATTCTCTGGGGTTGATTCCCAGAAATATGGTGATGAGTTCTATGCATATTTTAAATTTTCTCTTGCCAAAGTGTGCTGTAACACTTTATATCCTTATCAAAAAAGTAAAAGAGTGCCCTTTAGCCTTTAGTGACCCTGTGTTGTGTTATAATTCTTTACAATGATATTTCATTTGTATTTCAATTTGCAAACCTCTGACCACTAGGAAATGCTAAAATCTTGACATATATTGGTTGACCATTTGTGTTTGCTACTTGGCAAATATCATATCCACAGTCCATTTTTCTTTTATTTTTCTTGCTGTTTTTATGATGGATATATTAATCAGCTGTGTTCTATGCAACATTTTTTCCCTGTTATTTGCTTATTTTTATTTATGGAATCTTTGGTCCTGCAAAAGTTTGGGGTTTTATATATTCATTTATAATTTATTTTCTTCAAACATTAAGTATCTTTCACCATCTTGGTAAGATCTGTTGCACTTTTGTAATTCTTCGACTTCAATTTTTCATTTTTAACATTTAAGCCTATAAAAATTTGGAAATTGTGTTGGTACTTGTGTGAGATAGATGTCTAACTGCATTAGGTTATGATGGACAGCAAGTTATGTCCTCAATATTTCACAAATAAGCCCTTCTTTTCTAGCTTAATTAAAATAACAATTGAGGTGAGTGAGTATAACTGGGGTCTGAAGAAGCATGGAGACATATATAATTTAATTGTGATTTTATTTTATTTGACACATAATATCTCAATCCACCCTAACACATCACTTCTGTTTTCTACTTGGATTGGTGGACATCTGTAGAACATTTTCACTAAGATTTCTAGAAGTTTATTAGCATATGTCTTTGTTATGAAGTGGTTTTAGTTGCTTCTTTCAAAGTGGTGCTGGAGACTGGACATACCAGTGGGTTCATGTTAAATAGAAATATTGACACCTAGATATTCACCTTGCCCAAGGTACTGAGTCAAGAAAGCAGCTCACTAAAATTGCCTTGTATAATAGTAGAAGAGAGTAAAACCTCCAGCAGATGGGCAGAAATTCAAGCATTATGAAAAAGCAAGAGAATAAAATGCCCTCCCTAGTTGACAGCACTTCAACAACTGTAGAGGAAATGCTGGAAAAATAATTTAGAAAAGTAATGATTATAATGATCAATGAACTAAAAGAAGATTTAAGAAACAAATTAGGAGAAAATACAGGAAGTGAAAGAACACTTCAATGCAGACATAAGATTCTGAAAAAGAAGCAAGCAGAAATCCTGAGAATGAAAGACAAAATAAATCAAATTAAAAATTCAGTCGAAATTATCACCAGTAGATTAGGCCACATATAAAACAGATTTCTGGGCCTCAATGACAAGGTATATATAATTGAAAACATAGCAATAAAGAAAAGATGATGTGTGACCATGACCAGAATATTCAGAATATCTAAGACAACATTAAGATACCAAATATAAAGATCATGGCATTGAGTAGGATACTGAGATATAAAGTAGGGGTCTTTATGTTTTCAGTGAGATAGAAATATTTCCAAACCTTGGGAATGAAATAAAAAAATCAGACACATGAAGTGTTCAGAATCCCTAATACACAAGATTAAATAAAGATAATCTATAGGCTAGGCTATAATTAAAATGTCTAATATACAAAGCAAAGATATAATTGCAAAAGCCTTCAGAGAAAATTGGCAGGTCACATTTAAAGGTAAATCAATCAGAATTACTGCTGATTTATCAGTACAAGCTCTAAAAGCCAAGTAGGCTTTTAGAGTATACCAAGACCTGAAAGAAAGTAATTACCATATACGATTGCTGTATCAAGCAAAGCTATCTTTCATAATTGAAGTAGAAATAAAACCTTCCAAAAATAAGCATACACTAAAAGAATTCATGACTACAATACAGCATATACATAATACAGAATATTCATAACTATTTCAAACAGAAGAAAATAAAAATAAAACCCAGAGCCAGTGACTGAAAAAATCTCACTAGAAGAATAGCTAAGTAGGGGCTGGGGTTGTGGCTCAGTGGTAGAGTGCTCACCTAGCACATGCAAGGCCCTGGGTTCCATCCTCAGCACCATATAAAAATAAATAAAATAAAGGTATTGTGTGTCCAACTACAACTAAAAAATAAATATTAAAAAAGAATAGCTAAGTAAATAAGAATCAGGACTGAAGTAAACACTAGAAATAAATCAAAATGGCAGGAAATAATAATCTCTCTATAATAACATTGGCTGTAAATGGTCTAAACTCTCCAATTAAAATACATAGACTAGCAGAGTGGATTAAAAAACAAGATCCAACATAATATTGTTTACTGGACACTCACCTTAAAGGCAAAGACATCCACAAATTGAGGGTGAAAGGATGGAAAAAAATATGCTATACAAATGGAGACCAAAAGTAAGCAGAAGCAGGAGTAGCTACTCTTATATTTGACAAAGCAGACTTCAAGCCAAAATTAATCAGAATAGACTAAGAGGGTTACTTCACTCTAGTAATGGAACCAACAAGAATACATAAGGACTGTAAATATTTATATCCCAAATACAGGTACATAAAACAAACTCTACTTGACATAAAGACTCAGATAGACCCCAGGACAACAATACTGGGTGATTTCAACACATCTGTATCACCAACAGAAAGGCCATTTAAACTTAAAATAAGACTTAAAACTTAAAAAAAACCCCACTATTAATCAAAATGGTCTTAACAGACACCAATAGAATATTTCATCCATCAACAATCAAATTAACTTTCTTCTCAGTTGTTCATGAAAAATTCTCCAAAATAGACCATATTTCACATTAGAAAGAAAATATATTAAAACCAATTGAAAAATTTTAAAAAGAAAGAAAATCTTTGCAACCACAAAACAAAGATATAATGCCCTGCATCTTTTAAAAAAGTTTTTTAGTTGCCTTTATTTTATTTATGTTTTATGTGGTGCTAAGGATTGAACCCAGGGCCTCACACATACTAGGCAAACACTCTACCACTGAGACACAACCCCAGCCCCTTTGCCTTACATCTTATTCAATCACAATAGAATGAAGTAGGAAATCAACATCAAGAAAAATTATAGAAACAACAAAAGCACATGGAAATTGAACAATGCATGTTAGAATGATGAATGTGTCATAAAAAAATTAGGGGAGAAATTTAAAAACTGTGGAATCAAGAAATAATAGAGATACAACATATCAGAATCTCTGGGCCATCAAGAAGGTGGTTCTAAGAGGAAAATTTATATTTATGAATGCCTACATTAAAAAATAAGAAAAATCCCAAATAAACAACCTAATAATGCATCTGAAGATCTTAGAAAAACAAGAACAAACTAATTCCAAAACAGGTTGAAGGAAGGAAAACATTAAGATCAAAGCAGAAATTATTGAAGTAGAGAATAAAAGAACAATACAAAGGATCAATAAAACAAAGAGATGGTTCTTTGAAAAGATGAACAAGATTGATAAACATTAGCCAAATCAACCAAAATAGAGAGAAGAGTCGGATCAACAAAATTAGAGATGAAAAAGGTGATATCACCACAAAATTGTTGAAAACCAGAGGATCATTAGGGACTATATTAAAACTTATATTCCAATAAGTTGGAAAACCTAGAAGATATTGACAAATTTGTAGACACCTCATCTACCCAAACCAAACTAAGAGATAGAGTAAGTCTAAACAGATAAATAACAAGCAGAGAATTAAGCAGTAATAAAAAGCTTTCCAACAAAGAAAATCCCAGGACCAGATGGATTCTCAGCTTAATTTTACCAAACCTCTAAATAACCAAAAAAAAAAAAAAAGCTTAACACCAAAAAATATAAATAAATAACCAATCAACAAATGGGCAAAGGAACTGAGCATGCAATTCACAGAAGAAGAGATATAAATGATCAACAAATATATGAAAAAAGGTTCAACATCTCTACAACAATTAGATAAATGTAAATTAAACCTACAATAGATTTCATCTCACTCCAGTTAGAATGTCAATGATCAAGAATACAAGTGACAATAAATGTTGGCAAGGATGTGGGTAAAAGGGTACACTCATACATTGTTGGTAGGACTGCAAATTGGTATAACCACTCTGAAAGCAGTATGGGGATTCCTCAAAAATCTAGGAATGGAACCACCATTGACTCACTTATCCCATTCTTTGGTTTATACCCAAAGGACTTAAAATCAGCATACTAGAGTGATGCAGTCACATCAATGTTTATAGTAGCACAATTCACAATAGCTAAACTATGGAACCAACCTAGGTGCTCTTCAATAGATGAATGGATAAATAAAAGCGGTTTATATACACAATGGATTATTACTCAGTCATAAAGAAGAATGACTTTATGACATCTGCTGGTAAATTAATGGATTGGATCTGAAGACTATCAGGCCAAATGAAATAAACCAACTCTCTCAAAAAACTAAAGTCAAATGTTCTCTCTGATATGTGAATGCTAACAACACAACAAGGGGGTGGGAAAGAATACAAGTTCGGTGTATTAGACAAAGGGGAAAAAAGGGAAGGGAGGGGAATAGGAATAGGAAAGATAGTGAAATGAATCTGACATAACTTTCCTGTGTACATATATGAATACACCACAGTGAATCTCTACATTGTGTACATCCACAAGACTGAGATCCTGCGTGGGCTTTCTTATCCAGCAAGGAGGTCCACAAAACAGGAGAGTGTGGCTGCGGAGTCGCTAATCAAGACCTCCAGAGACCAAGCAGGAAGCAGGTCTGATTTTATTACAGTTACTCAGGCAGTAGCTAAGCAGATTACCAATACAGTTTCTGGCCAACTGTCCTTGCAGCGACCAATCGAGGAGTGAGATGTGGAGCAAGAGCAGGGACTGCAACACGTGGTCTCATGCCCAGAGCTGTGCCTATGGGGTAAACAGTTTGCCACTCACACGCCTGGCATAGGGGAGTGGTTTGCCACTCAGATGCCTTAACGTATCCCATGATTGCAGTCCTCTAAGCACTTGTCCCCACATGATCCTATTAGAATAACATATACTCCATGTTTTTATAAATATGTCAAAATAGACTCTACTGCCATGTATAACTAAAAAGAACAACAACAACAAAAGAACCAATACCAATCCTCCTCGAATTAGTCTATGAAATAGAAAATAAGAAAAATTCCCAAATTCATTCTATGAAGCCAATATCACCCCAATGCTAAAACCAGATAAGGACACACTAAAGAAAGAAAAGGACAGACCAATATCCTTGATGGATAGAAATGCCAAAATCCTTAAATAAATTTCAGCAATATGCATTCAATAACATATTAAGAAAACTGGATCTCATGATCAAGTTGGTTTCATTTGAGAGTTGAAAGTTTTGTTCAATAAATGTAATTCATCCTATCACTCATGCAAATCAATAGTTCATCATATAAATAGAATTAAGGAGAAAAATCAAAAGATCTTCTCAATCAAAATCATACTTTGACAAAATTCAGTACTCATTCATGATAAAAACACTGAAGAAACTAGGGATAGAAGGACCTTACCTCAAACCCAAAGTCAACATCACACTAAATGGGGAAAAGCTGAATAAATAGAGAAAAGCATTTCCTCTAAAATCAGAAACAAGACAAGCATCTTCACTCTCACCACTTCTATTCAACATAGTTCTTGATTTTTTTAGTCAGAACAAATAAGCAAGAGAAGGAAATTAAAGGGATACAAATAGGAAAAAAAGAAATAAAAGTATTAGTGTTTATAGTTAATAAGATAGAAGACTCCCCTCCCTACTACACACAAAACTGCTACAGAAGACTTCTAAAGTAGGTAACAAATATAGCAAAGTATCAGGATACAAGATTAACATTAAAAACCTAACAGCTTTTCTGTACACAAATAATGAACCAGATGAAAAAAAAACAGGAAAACAATTCCATTCACAATAACTACACCAAAAATAATAATGAAATAAAAGGAATAAATCTAACCAAGGAAGGAGGTGGGAGATCTCCACAGTAAAAATTGTAGAACACTACAAAAGAAATTGAAGACGGCATTAGAAGATAGAAAGAAGACCTCGCATGTTCTTGGATAGGTAGAATTATATTGTCAAATGGCCACATTGCCAAAACCAATGTACATATTAAAAACAATTCTCACCAAAATTCCAGTGAAATTCTTCACAACACTGGGGGGAAAATAGCCCTAAAATTCATATGGTAGATTAAAGGACCCAGAATAGCCAAAACAATACTGAGCAAGAAGAGCACAATGCCTGATCTCAAATTATACTACAGAGTTTTGCAACAAACACAACATGATACTGGCATAAAAACAGACATGAAGACCAATGGAATATAATAAGAGACGCAAAACCAATCCCACACAGATATCGTTGTCTCATCTTTGACAAAGATACCAAAAACACAAAGTGGAAGAAAGACATCCTTTCAAAACACAGTGCAGGGAAAACGAGATAGGCATTTGTAGAAGAAAAAAACTAAACCCCTTTCTATCACCCTGCATGAAAGTCATCTCAAAGTGGACCAAAGTCAATTAGAAGAAGAAAAGCTTATTTCCATGATATTTCCAGGATCATGGTTTCAGAGGTCTCAGTCCATAGACGGCCAACTCCATTCCTCAGGGCCCAAGGTAAGGAGCACATCATGGCAGAAGAGTGTGGTATAGGAAAGTGGCTCAGAACATGGAACCAAGAAGGGGAGTGGGGGAGTGCACTGCTCAACAGGGACAAAAATATATACCCCAAAGACATATCTCCAGGGACCTACCTCCTCCAGCCATATCCTACCTCCTACAGTTACCATCCAGTTAATCTCTAGGAAGGGATTACCACACTGATTAGGTTAGAACTCTCACAACCCAATCATTTCAACTTTAAACTTTGTTACATTGTCTCCCACATGAGTTTTTTTTTTGGGGGGGGGCACCTCATATCTAAACTATAACACTAAGTAGCTCAGGTATTTTGTTATAGTGATGGAAAGCTAATTAACATGGTAGGTAAATAGGAAAGACATGTTTCTCATTTATCAATCTTTTAATAAAAGTCAAAAATAGACTGAAGCAAAATTAATAACAATATTGTGAGGCTTATAAAATAGAATTAAAATATATAACAACAATACATATAAAAGGTAAAAATGAAAGTAAAGTGTTGTATGGCTGCAGTACTATATGTGAAGTTACATATTATTTAAAGGTAGACTATGATAAGTTTTAATTTTTTAAAGAGGAAACTTTCTAGATTGATGAAAATGTTCTATATACTGAATGTAGTGGTATATGGCTGTATGTGTTTGTTAAGGTGCTACCCTTAAAATGAGTGAATTTCATTGTAAATAAATAATACCTCATTAAAGCCTTTTAAAATGGTATTTTAGAGGCATAAAATGAAAAATTATTGAGGAAAATTTAAAGAAAAATAAATTGAGAAGTATTCTGGGTTCAAGAACAGGAAGTCTCAATATTATGAGGAAATCAATTGTGTCCAAATTAATTCATAGAAACCTCTTCCTTAGAATGTTTTATTAATAAACAAAAGAAGACTAGATATTTTACCATGAAATAATTATGTTTTTTAATATTTTGCTATAAAATAGGTATATTAAGTAAATCTTTTTAAATGTGCCTAGGCTGTCTTTTGACATCCTTTCTCCAGAAATTAGAAAGGAAAACTGAAGAGACTTTTTTTTAAAAAAATGCCATATCTTACTATCAAAATAAGCATGAAATATAATTAAAAAATAAAATTAGATGGGATAATGAATCTAGAATAAGAGAGGTAAAGCAGATGTTGACAGTTTCTCCCTCATGATCCTGCAGGCTTTACTTTACCACCACATTGTATCCAACACGAGGTTTGGAAGAAAAGCAGAAATTAAAATATTTTCACATTTCTGCACTGAATGGAAAAGAAAATAATCTTATTTCAATAACATTCCCAGGTACTGGGGCTGCCACAGCCACAGATGTTGTCTACATTATCTAAGACAATAATATCTTAAATACCACTTTCAGAGAGATATATCCTTGTGCCTATATGGCTTTGTCCCAACATAAATGACAAAACATAGGACCAAAATGACTTCTGCCGCGCGCGGCGAAATGGACCGAGTCCGGCGGGAGACGTCGGGGTTAAAAGAATTCACAGGACACCAAGGTTCTTCATCCAGGGAGAGTCTGACTTTATTATCTCAGCTCATACTTATATATTTCTTTCAGATAGAATGGAAAGTCACTAGTAGGCGGGAGCAAGGAGGAGGGGAAAACAGGTGGTTCACGTCGACTCATAATGAGCCTTCAACCAGGAGCCTTATCAGACCCAAGCAGGTCAGGGCGTCCCCACATGACCATTATAGGCTGAATATGAAAACAGACACCACAAATCTTTCAAGGCCTTGGGAGCTGGCCTCTTTGACGTGCACAACAAGAAACCAGGGCCGGCACCAAGCCCCGGGGGCCAGGGGGGATCCGAGCCAGCAGACTTCGTGTTTTTCTCCAACTTTCTTGGGATGCAGCATGTGTGTATGAATGGTTACCACAATCAAGTTACTAAAATATCCACCATTTCATATGGTGTGTATGTGTGTGTGCGTGCGTGCACACACATGCATGTGGGTGTGGTAAGAACACTTCAAATCTACTATTTTAGAAAATTTCAAGTACACATTATTAATGACTGATCACCATGCCATACATTAGGTCTTCAGCACTCATTCATCTTATAACTGAAATTTTTACCCACTGGCCAATATCTTCTCTTTTCCCCAACCCCTAGTTATTGGTAACTATTATTCTATTCACTGTTACCATTAGTTCAATGGTGTTTTTAAAAAATTTCCCATATAATTTCTTGATTAAATATTTCTCCCATTTGTGTGGGGTTTTTTTGTAAGTTATGGCCTCCAGGTAGTTGTCAGACTAGCTGGTGTCCTAGATATCCTAAAGCCAAAAATTTCCCTAACTGCTTACTTCCCCTCAGGTACTTTTGTGTCTTTGCTATGGATTTTGATAATGGTAATGTAGTTTTAATTGACCAATGAATTGAGTTTACTTATTTTTATTGTGGTAACCAACTTGGTGCTCACAGGTATTTTTTCTATTAATATTTTGCATGTTTGGCTGATGATGCTATTACTATGAATCTGATTAATTCTATAATTCAAAAGTAGAACCTATGAGAAACTAAATCAATTTCTGAAGTTCAGGAAAAAAAATTCACTTAAGTTCATCCCAGGGGATTTTATCTTATGATATAGCTTCTAAACTCCACTTAAAACTGTATTCTTATCAACTCCTTCCCTATATTGAATAAATGGATTCACTTACTTGATTACTAATTTCTTCTGAGAACATTCTCCTATTAAAGTATAATATGCTTCTCAGTCTCTGGTTCTAGAGAACCCAATCAAAGAGATTTCCTCTCAGTTTCTCTAACCCACTGAAAAAGGGTGGTTCTCTGATTTGTGATTTCAAGAGAAACTTTGCTCAGCTTTACTCTTTTCCCCTTTCTTACCTTCTCATAGACAGAGTAAATGTTAGTCTATTCATTTGTCTATGTAATAAGATTAATAGAACAAGTTCTGCCCCTATACTGAGCCATGTGTGGTTGCTCTATGCTGTCCCTGATGGGATAGGTTATTACATTTAATTCAGGGGGAGCATTTGCTTACTCATGATTCAAGAGAGCTAGTGTCTATATGTTCTTTATGTTCTACCTTGTATTATTATTATTATTATTATTATTATTATTATTATTATTAATTTTAAAATTGAAGAATATCAGCAATAAATTTGTATACAATTTCTCTAATTTTTGTTTGCATAATTTGTTGGATTCATAGTTTGGTCATAAAAGAGAAACTCATCTGCTCTTACCCTCTTCCTCACCTGATGTAAGCAAATGAAATGAGAGAGAGAGAGAGCACGCGCTAGAGAGAGCGCAAACAGAAGAGTGTGTGTATTAGTGAAATTAATATTTATATATTATATATAATATATATTATATATAATTTAATATATAATAAATAAGTGTATAAGTGAATATACATATATATAAATGTTTCTAAATTCCTGGGATATCTTTGGATTGATACACAAGAAATTGGTAATAACGGAAGTTATAGTCATATGGAAACTGACTTGTCAGTGGTTAGACAATTAAATACAAACCATGTCTCAGTGCTCTCTGTTCTTTTCTCTCCCTCTCTCTTTCTTAACAGAAACATGACATACACACATGTTTATATACACTCTGTTGGATCTTACACACCCACCAAAGGTCCATGTGACAACAAGCTTGGTTACCAGTGTTACTGGGAGGTGGTGGTACCTTTCAGAGGTGGGATCTAATGGGTAGTCTTCAGATCACTGGGCCTGTACCTTTGAAGGGGATAGTGGATCCCCCATCCCTTCCTTTCTCTTTCTTTCACTTCCCAGTCACGAGGTGAGCACTTTTTCTCTGCTACGTGCTTCGACCATGATGTGCTGCCTTGCCACAGGTCTATGAGCAACAAAGCCAACTGATCATGAGCTGGAATCTCTGAAACTCTGGGCTAAACTTTTTCTCTTTATAAAACTGATAATCTGTGTTAGACTGTGTTAGCTTTCCATCACTGGAGCAAATACCCAGATAATTAAGGGTATTGGAATTGAATTATGGGAGTCAATCAGAGGTGTAGAGAAGTAAAGAGTCTTAATGGATGCAGCCCATGGGGCATTGCTGAGTAGTTAAAACCAGACTAGATGCATCATTGCTATCATCAAATACTAAAACCACTGTGCTGAGTGGAAAATGCAAAAAATGAATAAACAAATAAGTACAAAAACCCAGAGTAATCCATTTACATAATTCCATTTACATAAATCATACAAATCAACAATATACAAGGACATATTCAAATGGAAGTCTATGCAGTAAACATAAAAATAAATGAAGTGTGATTGCAGAGATCAATAATGAAAGAATGTCATGCATTTAGGAGTGTGATAATACAAAGTTTCAACCAAACAAACAAAACCCAATAGCAATAATAATAACAAACAATTGTGGTATTCAAAGTGGGTACATTAGCAAAATAACAGAATAGGAGGTCATCTGTTCATATTTCCCAGAACAAGAATTGGGCAATCATCCATAGAAAAGTTTCTTTTGGGAACTCCTGGTAGAAGTTTGTGAAAGCCTGGTGGAGCCTAAGTTCTAGGAATATTGTTTTGAATGTGCAAACCAACACCCAGGTGGCATACCCAGTAATCATGCTCCTGGGTTCATTCTCTGAAATAGCCCTATTCCTCCAAGGGCCTGGATTCAGCACATTTTGGCCTTGATTCTGCAACCAAAACTGTCTGCCAAGGGGTCAGGAAGAATAATGCACAATAGTGCTTTGGCAGAAAGGCCTGTGTGCCTGCCAACATTGATCTTGACAGTGGACCTGAAAATTACCCTTTAATTTGGTCCCAGTCCTCCTCAACTGTGGTGCCAGTTTACAAAGGGACCCAGAGAGAGACTGCTCATATCTCACACCTGGAAATACCTGTTCATCTTTCTGAATTTCTGTTAGAGATCACCAACTTCCAACCACAAAGGATCCTCAGGGGGCCTGATATCAGCTCTGGCCCCTTTAGTTGGTGAGGTGTCCATGCAGGTAATTTATAGGGGATGGTAGTGGAACCCAGTTGGGCCACTGAAGGGGCATACTGGTTTCTGCCCCATAACATATCCTGGGGTGCAATCTCAGCTTCTGCCCCATTCCCTGCTGTTGGAGACTGTTCCAGGGGTCTGCTGGGAAGTCTACCTGTCTGGGTCACTGAAGTAGACTCTCCAGTATTTATCGCACAGCAGATCTTCAGGGAGCAAAAAACAGTCTTGGCTTCTGTTCCTCCTACAGAAGAAAATGAGACATCCTATCCATGTATAGAATATCTGGGAAGTATGTGCAGCCAACAGGATAGGTTTCTGGACTCAGATCTGTGGTCAGCTTTGCCACATAGCTTGGGTATGCTCCTTGGGTCTTGCTGAGGTTCCTTCAGATCAAGATACTGTATCAACTTCAGACCCCTGGTGAGTCTCAGAGCAAACCTGGACCTAGGGCACCCTGTAGAGCTGAAATGGCTGCACCAGTCATAGGCTCTTACAACAATCCAGAAATGGCTGCACCAATCATAGGCTCTTACAACAATCCATCCATTTCTTTTCTTTTCTTTTTAATTTTTGTAGTTGCAGATGGATAGAATGCCTTTCTTTTATTTGTTTATTTATATGTGGTGCTGAGGATTGAACCCAGTGCCTCATGTATGCTAGGCAAGGGCTCTGCCACTGAGCTACAGCCCCAACCTAACCATCCATCCATTTCGATTTGTGAATAGTTCCATTTAAGGACAGGCATAAAACAAAGCCAGACTATGAAGTCTGGAGTAAACAATTATTCAATGCACAGGCCCTGGCATCCACAAGCACCAGGAACAATCAGTAAATTACCGTCCCAACCAAATAGAAAAAAATAAGATGTTTGTTATAATCCCAAAGAGATGGAAGTGAGTGCTTTGCCACATAGGGAATACAATATAGCTATGCTAAGGAAGCTCAGGAAATTTCAAGAAAATACAGAGAAACAATTCCAAAATTTATCAAAGAAACTTGAGATCAAAATAATAAAAATAAATAAATTCTGGAGGTGCAAATACAATAAAGGAATTGAAAAAATAATAGCATCAGCAGAAGAATTGATCAAACCGAAAAAAACAAATCAGTGAACTTAAAAACAGCCTATTTGAAAATACAAAGCCAGAGGAGAAAAACATAAATGGGAATGAGGAACAAAGAAAGCTTATGGGGTCTAAGTGATATTGTAAAAAAAGAGCACTGGAGTTCAAGAAGGAGACTATAAGACAAAGAAGTAGAAAGGTTATTCAAAGAAGAATAACAAAAACCTTTCCAAACCTAAAGAAAGATATAAATATCCAGGTACAAGAAGATCAAGTCACCAACTGGATTCACCTCCAAATATTATAATTTAATTCTTAAATTTTGGGGGGAAGATGGCCAACATCTCATTGGGGGGTTCTTCTGCCCAGAGGAATCCAAGCCACCCTAAAAAGCCTCCCTAAATCTTAATATCACAAATAACTAAGCCACCCCTAAATCTTAATATCTCAAATAATTAACAAATAATAAAGCACAAACACTCAGAAATATATTCACAAAAGTGAAGCCCTTGATAGATCTAGTCTACATGGGTTCTTGAACTAGACAAAGACAAAATGGCTCCGGTGGTGGTTTATTTAAGGGGGTACATCAAAGGCAGGGGTAAGGTTTCAAGGGCCGAGTCTTGCTTTGTGATGTCTTGCCGTAAGCAGGTTGATTGACATCTTGGTAGGTCACACCCATCTCAGGTGCTGTGTGGGATCTTAGGAGAACTTGAGGGGAAAGTTCACCTGCCTCAGGTGGTCAATCCCTGTGCCTTAGGGAGTTCCCAGTGCCAGACTTATCCCCTCAGGAGGTTATGATGCGCAAAATAGTTCACATAGAGGCCACAGATGGCTGGTGACACTTAGAGGTCAAAGACAAAGAAATGATTCTGAAAGCAACCAGAGTAACATAATTACCTTGAATGCAAATTCTCAAGTTAAAATATACGGATAAACACAAAACCCAACTGTAGGGCTGGGGATGTGGCTCAAGCGGTAGCACGCCTGGCATGCATGCGGCCCGGGTTTGATCCTCAGCACCACATACAAAGATGTTGTGTCCGCCGAAAACTAAAAAATAAATATTAAAAATTCTCTCTCTCTCTCTCTCTCTCTCTCTCTCTCTCTCTCTCTCTCTCCCTCCCCCCCCCCCATTCTCTCTTAAAAAAAAAAAAACCCAACTGTATGTTGCTTATATTAGATTAAACAGACTTTAGGCCAAAAACTGTAAAAAGAGACAAAGAAGACAACTGTAGAATGATAAAAGGTTTAATATGGTGAGAAGATGTAACAATTTAAAGTCTATATGCACCCAACACTGGAACATCTAAATATATAAAGCAAATTTTGACAGACTTAAAGCGAAACATAGACCTTAAAATGAAGATGGTAAAGGATATCCCACCTTCAGCAATAGAACATCCAGACAGAAAATCAACAAAGAAACATCAGAGTTACACCACACTCTATACCAGATGGACCTGACAGAATGTTTCATCCAATGGTTATACAATTCAACAGGACATGGAACATTCTCTAGGTCAGATTATATGTTGAGGCACACAATGAGTCTTAACAAAATTTTTAAAAATTAAAATCATATCAAATATCTTTTCTGACCCCAGTGGAGTAAAACAACAGGAACTATGAAAACCATACCAAAAAAAATGGAAATAAAACAGCCTGCTCCAGAACAGCTAATGGGTCAATGAAGAAATTAAAAGGTAAATTTAAAAAATTTTTGAGACAAACAGATATGGAACACAATATACCAAAGCCCACATGATATAGCAAATGTAAAGTCTTTTTTTTTCTCTCCCAGTGCTGGGAATCAAAACTAGGACTTTGAGTATGCTAGGTAAACCCTGTACCATTGAGCTACATTTGCCCACAAATGCAGTTCTTAGAGGGAGGGTTATAATTATAAATGCCTACATTTAAAAAGTGAAAATAAACAATCTGGGAGCAAGAAAATAAGAACAAACTAAATCCAAAGTTAGCAGAAGGAAAGAAATAAGATCAGAGCAGAAATAGAGACTAAAATAGAGGCAAAATAGAGACTAAAAACCATATCAAAGATAAATAGAATATATAATTGAACTTCTCTTAGGAAACAAAATTGACAAAAAAAGAGGGATAACTCTAAATCACAGATGTAAAAGAGGACATTAGAGTGAATACTACAGAAATATAAAAAGTTGTAAGAGACTTTTAATTAACAACAAATAAGAAAACCTGAAAGAAATGGATAAAGTCCTGGGCACATACAACCTACCAAAAGTGAATCACAAAGAAAAAGAAGACCTGAACAAATCAGCAATAATTAAATCAGTACTAAAATGTCTCCATCTGATAAAAGTTCAGGACCTGATGATTTCATGCTAAATTCTACCAAACATTTTAAGAAGAACTAATCTTTTCAAACTATTATAAAATTTTAAAGAGGGAATTTTTTTCCAATTCAATCTATGAGGCCAGCCCTTATGGTAAAACCAGACAAGGACACAACAATAACAAAAAGAAAATAATAGATCAGTATCCCTATTGAACATAGATGCAAAATTCCTTAATTAAATATTAGTAATTCAACAGCACATTGAACAGATTACTCCCCAGGATCAAGTGGTATTCACCCTGGGGATGCAAGGATAGTTCAACACAAGCAAGTCAATAAATGTGATGCACACTAGATCCGAATGAAGGCTGAAAACAATCCGATCATTTCAATAGACTCTATTGATACAATACATTTGATACAATTTAGTATCCCTTCAAGATAAAACTCCCAACAAACAGGAATAGAAGAAACATACTTTAACACAATAAAGGCAATGTATGACAAATACACAACTAAGATCATACTCAACATTAAAAACTTGAGAGCTTTTCCTTTAAGATCAGGAACAACACAATGATGTCCACTCTCACCACCTCTGGTCAACAGAGTGCTGGAAGTCCTAGCCAGAACAATTAGGCAAAAGAATAAAATAAAAGATATCTAAATTTGAATAGATGAAATAAAATTTTCTTGTTTTCAGTGACATGATCTCAGGGTTCTAAAGTCTCCACTCCATAAAAAAAATTAAAAAAAAAACCTTTAGTACTAATGATCAAACTCAATAAAGTTTTAGGATTAAAAAGTTCAACATAGAATAGTCAGTAACATTTCTATGCACTAATAGTGAATGATCAGAAAAAGAAATTAAGAATACTATCTTATTTACAATAGCTACAAAAAAATCTACAAATAAGCTTAGACAAAAAGATAAAATCTCTACAATGAAAACTATAAAACATCGATGAAAGAAATTGGAGAGAAACCCAAGTAAATGGAAAAACATCCTGTATTCATGGATTGGAAGAATTAATATTGTTTACATAGTCATACTACCCAAAGCAATTTATAAATTTAATGCAATTGCTATCAAAATACCAATGACATTATTGACAGAAATAGAAAAAATGATCCTGAAATTATTATGGAACCTTAAAATATCTCAAATAGTCAAACCAGTCTTGAGCAAATAGACCAGAACAGCATAATACTGGCATAAAAAATGACATATAGACTAATGGAACAGATTAGAGACTCCCCACCATGGATTTATACCAAATGACTTTTGATAAAGGCACCAAGAAAGCACATTGGATAAAGAATAGTGTATTCAATAAATGATGCTGGTAAAGCTGGATATAGAAGAATGAAATTAGATCCCTTTATCTCATTATATTAAAAAATTAACTCAAAATGGAATAAATACTTACATATAAGAACAAAAACTTTGAAATTGCCTGAACAAATATAGGGAATATACTTCATGACATTGGTTGGACACAGATTTTTTAAAATAATATTTCTAAAGTATGGGTAGCAAAAGCAAAAATAAATGGAATTACATCAAACTAAATTTTTTGTACAGCAAAAGAAATAATTCACAGAGCAAAGATACAGCCTATAGAATGTGAAAAATATTTGCAAACTGTATATCTGACAAGAATATTCAAGGAACTCAAACAACTCAATAGCAAAAAGTAACATGAAATTACTCAATTAGAATGTCTATTTTCAAAAAGATCAAAGCAAACAGAAAAACAAGAACTGGAGAAAATGTAGGGAAAAGCAAACACTAACACACTGTAGTGGAGATGTAAATTAATATATCCACTATGGAAAACATTATGGAGGCTCCTCATAAGACTAAAAGTAGAATTACCATATGATCCAGCAATCCCACTACTGGAAATATACCCAAAGAAGTTGAAATGTCAAATAGAAATCTATACTCTCATGTTTATTAAGACACTATTCACAATAGCCTAGATATGAAATCAATCTAAGTATCCATCAACAAATGAATTAATTTTAAAAAATGTATTTACAATTGAATATGACTCAGCCATAAAAAAATACAATCCTTTCTTTTATGATAATATTGATGAACCTGATGGCATTATGTTAAGTGAAAAAAAGCCAGGCAGGCATCAAAGAACAAGTACTGCCTGATCTCATTGAAAGGTAGAATCTAAAAAAAAAAAAAAAAAGCTAATCTCATAGAAGTAATGAGTAGAATTGTGGTTACCAGAGGACATATGGTGGGGAGGAAGGCTGGTCAATAGATACAGTTATGAGAAATAGTTATGTATCCTATTGCACAGTAGAGTAACTATAGTTAACAATAATGAATTGCATTTTTTCAACTTACTTGAACAGAGAATTTAAATGTTCTCATCTCAAAGAAATAATAAATGTTTGAGGTGATAGATATGCTAATTATTCTGATTTGATCATTATGCACTATTATGATTTGGATCTTTAAGTCCCCCCCCCACCAAATTTATGTGTTAGCCAAAGTAGAATGTTCAAGGTGAACTGATTAGATTATGAGAGCTGTAACACACCAATGGATCAATCCACTAATAAATTAATAATTTGAGTGGAGTATTAGGTGGTAACTGTAGGTAGGTGGGGCATAGCTGGAGGAAGTAGGTCACTGTGGGCATGGCCTGAACTATATCTGTCCATGACCTTATCCCCCACCCCCATCTCTACTTCCTGGTTGCCATAGCAGAGCAGCTTTCCTCTGCCACATCCTTCCACCATGATATTCTACCTCACCTCAGGCCCAGTGCAATGGAATGGGCCAAATGAACCTCTGAAACTGTGAGCCCAACCTAAACTGTTCTCCTGTAAATTGTTCCTGTCAGGTTTTTAGGTCACAGAGACAAAAAGCTAACACATACATGTATCAAAATATCATACTATGCCTAATAAACTTGTAAAATTATTAGGTGTCAGTTAAAAATAAAACAAAACTTAAACCAAGTTAATGAGTTGAAAGCTTGGCCTCAGGCTATGCCTCCAAGGAGTACAAGGCACCAACCCAACTATCTCCTGGGATCCACTCAGCTGCCCATCCCATGGCTACTTAAATCTACCAGCTCCTCTGGTTGGTTGAACCTAGGAATTCTGTTTTAATGATATTCTCTGTATTTAGAATGACATGGAATCTATGTGGGGAAAAGAAAGTAAGTGTGTGACTGGGAATGAGGCAAATTGCTCAAAGAGTTAACAGAGACTTGTAACTCCTGGATTTATATTGGCTCTTTTCAGAGGGCATAAGTAAGTCTGAGTTCAGAAATACTTCTGAGAATTTTGACTGAGGGGTTTCTCAGAACTTCAGTTCATAGGGTTCTTTCAATTTTTCACAAATACTCCCAGAAAGAAAAGGAAAAAGGATTGTCTGCTCCTGGATTTGGACAACTGTGAAAAGGTTTCCTAGTGTCAGTCATGCTTACCCATCAAGGCAGAGAATCCAGCTCCTCTCTTCACCTGCACAAGACAGAGGTACCATCTCTGAATTTTCCAGGCTCTCTACCTGAATTGCTTACTTTTATTTCTTCCCTCTCTGCACATTTCACTTGCTTGCTCTGGTCTTTCTCTTTAGTCCTCACATCACCTAATTTGTTTTACTCATAGAGCAAACTATCACACCTACCTTTGATCCTTACCTGCATCTTATTTCTCTGCTCCTTGTTTTAATTGCTTTGATACTGAGCAATTAAATCTAGAGTGGTTGACAAGTTAGAAATACAAGACTTTGTGCATTAAATCAGTGCTGAGCATCATTCATAAATGATCTAACTAAATTCTCACAGTTTTGCAAACAATGTTGTTATCCCCAGTGTAAATTTGGGGAAAATGAAAAAAATAGAGAGTAGTTAAAAGCTTTATAAAGTGCACACAGAAATAAATAGTATAAATAGGACTTTACATCTTTCTCCAAGCCCATTTTCATTTCCTAATGCTGGATTCTCTCACCTCATCCCCAGAGCAGAGTATAAGCATTTCCTGAAATGCTGCAGGAAGTCAGAAAACTACCTCTGAGAAGTATGCACGCTGTGATGGGAAGAAGTGATGGCATGAAGAACAAATTTTAACCACTCAATTATTCTAAATTGCCTGTTCCAAACCCCATATCTGTTGGTTCTATTTCTATGGGTTTCCCCTTTTCTATGAGTTCCAGATGGTTTCTGCTGTATGACCGTCCCCCATCTCTGTCCACTAGTGAAGCATATTGTGTACAGAGAGGGACAGGAAAAATTCTCCAATGAAATCATCCACAGCACTGTTCTACCTCTAGCTTCTTTATGCTTCATCCCAAAGCAGGTGATTTATCATGATTCCAGAGATATCACACAGGAAGACAGTCAAAACATCACTCAGAATAGCCCAGCTGGTATTTCTACCAAGAGTAGTGAAATCCTGGACCTTCCTTTCATCAATTCATTTATTATGTCTTCAAATCAAATTTTTTAGAACATCTTATATAAGTCAGGTAGATATTTAGATATTTTTTATCTCATTCTGTGATGAGTTATTCTAAGCAATCCCTTGGACATTTTCCAAAAAACCCACTACTTATAATTGTTCTTCTATTACACTCAGTTTTACTTCCTAGAGTTTTTCTCATTTTATATTCTATCTGTATAGTCTGAAGAAATGAATATCTAATACTAGTGTGATTTCAGACATTAGAAGAAAGAGAAGATATTTTATTTTTGAGGTATTATTTTCTTTGCTGGGACCCTTTTAACAGAGAAAACCTCTGTTTCGACTCTGAAATACAGACCTTTTCCAATGGCCTTAAGCATCCTGGTATATCTTGCATGAAATCATCACATGAAGAATCTTTTCAATTTAATTTCTAAGGTGGAAATATTTCCACGAGTCAAGTAATCTCTGGTATCTTTAGTGGCTGGGAAATATGAGAAACATTATTATTATTTTTGCTGTCTCTGAAATCATATTATTCAGTTTTCTTTATGACCCATAGGCAACATGGTTCCTTTGCTTGGAAGAAATTATTCATCAATATTATTTCCTCCCAAGCTCTGTTCTTTTATCTTCAGGAGATAAGGGATGTGTCTCAAGATGAGAATTAGGAAACTCTGTGGATATTGTGTGCAAATCACTATTCATGAGTGAAAGTAAAACAATCATTTGGAAAATACACTCTTCAAATGCTTTCTTAACATCCATGTATTTCCAGGTACAGTATTCACTTTGCGGGTACAGAATCCAGAGAAACTGTTTGTGATCCAGTGAAAATGGGATTTAACCAACTCTAATCTGAAACAATTTCTCCACTTTTATCAAAGGAGCATAGGATGAGCCTGAAAACTAAGCCAACAATATTCAAAAGTTATCCTGGTAAGAGGTAGATACCTGGGTGTCAGAGCAAGATAAAATGATCAAACTCTGGGTGATGAAAGGTAAGTCCAGTTTAACTGTAAAACTGAAACCATATTACAGCCCATTGTTTCTATCTACTTGCTTGTCAATATTCTTTTGACATTTTGGAAAATATTTGAAAACTAACTCGTCCTTATGATGTGGATGGTAGGGAAGGGAATAAATTAACTCTTGATAGGCCAGTCCATTGCCCTACTTCCTTCCAGAGAAACTTGCTTCCACACACTCATTTACAGTCAATATTTATACCATCACCACCAAAATACTTTTTCAGAGTCTCTATCTTTATTCTTATCCTTTCTCCTTGTTTAGTCAACTATGCCCATTCCAGGGGCTCTTCAAATGAATTAAGAATTCTAGTCTCTCGAATCCATCATTTTTTCACTATCCATGTCATTCGTATCTTCAACTCACCTCATAAGACCAAAATAAAACAGAAGAAAAACTTGACAGCCTGGGTCATAGGGGGAGGAATGATCAATGCAGGCAGTGGGCTGGTCTAATGACAGACATGTGGCATTTACCAAAGTTGTTGTGGTGTCTCTATCAACAGTCAATGAAATTTGGATTCCATGATTATCATGAAATAATATATTTGAAGAAGAGAAGTAATGCATTCAATAAGTTGGGAACCGAAGAGGGAGTTTTATCATTTTTCTTTCATCCACTCCAAGGGAAAGATCCTTATATTAGCCATGCAAAATGTCAGTGCTCTCACTGATTTCATCCTCCTTGGACTGTCTGCTGATGCCCAGATCCAAATTGTACTCTTTGTGCTGTTCCTTGTGATTTTCCTCCTGACCCTGACAGGGAACTTCATGATGCTGTTGGTGATAATGGCTGATGCTCACCTCCATTCACCCATGTACTTCTTCCTGGGTCACCTTTCTTTCCTGGATCTTTGGTATTCATCAGTCTCTGTGCCTAAGATGCTGGAAAACCTCATGTCTAAGACAAAAACGATCTCTATGGAGGGTTGCCTGGCCCAGGCCTTCTTTGTGTTTGCCAACGGGGCCACTGAAGCCTGCCTGCTTGCAGTCATGGCCTATGACCGATATGCTGCCATTTGCCACCCTCTGCTGTATGGACAGATAATGAGCAAGCAGCTCTGTGAGGGGCTTGCATGGGGGTCATGGAGCCTGGCCTTCCTGAATGCACTCATTAATATCCTTATAGCTGTGAATTTGGACTTCTGTGAGTATAGAACCATCCACCACTACATGTGTGAGCTCCCTATTCTTTTCCATCTCTCCTGCTCTAATGTCCAGACCAATATCATTGTCATGCTCTGTTCTTCTCTCATAATTGCCTTTGTGACCTTTCTCCTGATTTTATCCTCCTATGGCTACATTGTCTCCACCATCCTGAGCATCAGCTCCACCACAGGCAGAAGCAAGGCCTTCTCCACCTGCTCCTCTCATCTCACTGTAGTGCTCTTGTATTTTGGCTCAGCATGCTTACGCTATACCATACCAGCCTCAGGTTCTCCCTTGGAGTCAATCTTTTCTTTGCAGTACAGCATAATTACTCCCATGCTGAATCCCCTCATCTACAGCCTGAAAAACAAGGAGGTGAAGATAGCTGTAAGAAAATTGTTTGGAAAATATTGCCAGCATTGTAAAGTAGTTGGTCATAGACACAGGTGAAGGAGAAACTTGAGAAAACTGAAGCTAAGATATAGAGAGATTGAACCCACATGCCATCAGAGCCTGATGCTGTGTGAAAACAGGGCCTTTTTCTCAGCAATGCCATTTTCCTTGGTTGCTTTAAGATTAATCCTGCACAGAGACAAAGCATTGACTCAACTGACTCTTTCTCTTGAAATTACTTTAAAATGTGTTGATTTATTATTTACATTGTAGTGGACATTTGTGTTTGCTGCCCTGAATGCTTTCTGCTTTCTCTTAATAACAGGACCAACTCTCCTTTTGGCAAAATTCCACTATGCATTACATATGCATTACTAGCACTGACAATCAAAGTGTCCTGCCCTCTACTACAATGGGACTGATTATGGAATCTGGGT
Source organism: Spermophilus citellus (assembly GCF_964194105.1). Classification (NCBI taxonomy): domain Eukaryota; kingdom Metazoa; phylum Chordata; class Mammalia; order Rodentia; family Sciuridae; genus Spermophilus; species Spermophilus citellus. Next base: position 68,262,325 of record NC_138197.1, on the reverse strand, counting down.
GGGCTGCTAATTCTATTACAACCCCCACATGCAATGACTGGCCCAGGAGTATGGTAAATTAATTGCAAAAGTGGCTCAAATTCTTTATCTTCCTCTGTATCCAAACCCTTTGCAATGTGACTTTTCAGCTCTTCTTATGAAGAGGTCTATTTTCTTGGCCCTTAAATCTGGGATGAACTTATGATTTGTTCAGGCCAAAGAATGCTAGCTTTGAGCCTTAGATGGTTTTGCACATTTCCTCTGTCTTAGCCTCCTGCCTCTGTCATGAGAACAAGTTGAAGCTAGCCTAGAAGAAGATGAGAGACCAAGATATACTCACTTGAACCCCAACATGTGAGAGTCCAGTGAGGGTTAGTAATGCTGCCTACTCTACCCATAGAGGATTGTAGTACATGAGCAAACTCAGCCAAGATGAGAACTAACCAATCTATACATTCATGAATAATAATAAATGTTTACTAGTTGAAGTTAATTATTTTTTTTTCTCGTGATTTTTTACCAGCCTTTCTGAGTTGGCTAGACTCTTTTCAAGATGATATATTTTGTCTTCATTATCTGACGTTCTGGCTTCTACTTGCTCCACTCTGTTAGTGATACTCTCAATTGAGTTTTTAATTTGGTTTATCGTTTCCTTCATTTCTAGAATTATTGTTTGATTTTTTTTATAATCTCTATCTCCTGATAAAGATGCTTAACTTCTTCTTTTATCTGTTTATGTAATTCATTCTCAATGTGTTCTTTCGCTGCTTGAATTTGCTGTCTTGTATCCTCTTTAAGGTTCCATTCCATCTGTCTAAGGTGTTCCTTGAGTTCTTTATATGACCATTTTTCTGATGACTCTAGGTCCTCCTGAATATTTAGGCTGTCCTGCATTGTTTGTACTCCTTTTCTTCCTTGCTTTTTGAAGCTGCTCATGTTACTTCTTGTTCTGTTTGACTGCTGAGTTACTGTTTACTCCTATAAATTTATTTGATGCTTGGGAGGAAAGGTATTAGAAGGGAAGGGAAGAAGTCACTAAAGAGAATGAGAGTAAGCAGGTAGAATTCAAGGAAGGGGGATAAGAAAAATGAAAAGACAAAAGAAGAAAAAATAGGAAATAAAAAAATAAAAAAAATAAAAAATAATAATAATAATAATAATTAAAATTAAAATTAGAAGAAAAAAAATTTTAAAAAATTGTAAAAAAATAATTAAAAAAACAACAAGAAAGAAAAATGAAAATGAAAGAAAAACCCAAATCAAAAAAAAAAAGAGAAAAGAAAAAAAAGGAAAAAAAAACACTAATAAATGCAGTCTTAGAGTTTGATTAACTTCTCTTCCAGTAGGTGGCGCTGTGCCCACCAGGCCAAGTTTCTCCTGTCAATACGCAGGAAGCAATCACTGTGCAGGAGCTCCTCCCAGACTGGGCGAGTCTCCAATCCTGAGTGTCTAGGGCCTCCTCTTGTGTCTAGTCACTTCCCACTTTTCCTCTAGCCAGGCCCCTCTCACAGTGCCGCTCATCACAATACTGGCTACACGCCAGGTCTGCTGCTCCCGGGAGCCCTGTTTTCATGAACGACTGGGCACACTCTCCCTGTTTGCCATTCCCTCAGACCCTAAGTTTGTAGAGCTTGGGGTTGAGAATCCTCAGCAAATTTTACTTGCCCTCCGGTAGCCACTCCCCCAGTAGCTGGTGCAAGAGACCTCAGCAGTCAGCCCTGGTGGGAGCGGTAGTTCCGCACCGCGGGTCCCGCACCACCTCTGATTCCCTCGGGCTGGCTGTCGCACTCACGGGAGAGCTGGGAGGGGCCCTTAAGGTTTCCCTGATATGTGGAGAGGGAAGGCTAGGGGATTACACACCTGTAGCCGCAGGTTTCAATGAAGTTATCTCCTCCACTGAAGTCTGATGACGTCAGTTCTCTGCCATAGTGGTGTCTCTTGCAAATGGCGACAGTTCGTTTCCCTTTGCCGGGCGACCAATGCAACGGGTGGGTCCTTACTGTCTCTCCCAAGCCCCGTTTCAAACCTGTGGCCACTACTTATGAAGGCTCGGTAGGCATTTACCTCCGTAGGATGAGAAGGGCTGACCAGTTGTTTCAGCCGGTTGGATTAATGCTGAGTCACAGCTGTTTGTCTGCGGGAAGCAGGTGAACGGGAGTTTGAATTCAGCCGATCCAGGCTCAGTGTGTGTTCTGAGAGGCCCAGACTGTTCGCCCCAGATCCACGTCAGCTCAGCATTGCCTAGTGATCCTGAGCAAACAGATTCAGGTTGTTTACGACTCCCTATGCCCACACAGCTGAAGAGGTCAGAGACCTGATCTCTCCGCGCCCGCCGCCATGTTGGAATCCTCTCTCGAGTTTGTGCCGAAGTTAATTATTTTTGAATTAGTTCTTTATGCAACATTATTTTAGCAGTAGATCACCTATGCAATAATACAAAAGTTATCATAACCCAAACTAGGAAAAAAAAAGAATTTTTCCTTCAGGGAATTTATATATTGACCAGTGACAAACAAAAGGAGAAGGTGGTTGGAAGTAAGACAATCTAAAGACGGGGCCCTAATGAGACTGTCCATGAATCTCTGTACTGAGATCAGAAGTGGTCATTTTCTTATCCATAATTAAGCATTTTAAAGATGCTTATGCCAAGAATTCAGCTAAATGGTTCATACATAATCCTATTTCTGATTTCAACAAGCCTAAAAGGTATTATATTTCAGATGGATAAATAGAGATGTTGAGATGTAAAACCTGCCCAAGATCACAAAGAAAATAAAGCTCAAAGCCAAGATTTTAAGCCATGAATTCTAAATTGAGAATCTGGGTTCTTAATCACCTCTTTGCTCTACATTACCCTTAGCTTGTTAGTTGCCAACTATCCATTGCAAAAATATTCATTTTGCCTGATGAACACCAAGATTAGATTATCTTGATGGCATAAAAATCCAAACTGATATTGAAATAGTTTGCTGTGTCTGTTGTAGTATATCTTGTCTCCCTCCCATTATATTATCTTACTTTCTATTCTTAAATTATTTTCTCAATTTTGTGTAAGGAAGTCAGAGTCAATTTCTATAGCTTGGAACAAAAGAAAATATTATATTCTTGAAATTAAGGAAGAAAGCATAATAGGTGACTATTTCATGGAAATGTACGGGTAATTTTAATTCATTATTGTGCCAGAATCAAACTAAAAAGAAAAATACTTCTAATTATATTCTGTAATGAGAAAGAAGCATCTTCTCATATGGAATGGAGAAAACACACCTTTATTGTATCATCTTTGTCCATCTGAGGTTATGAGCATACTGGTAAGAATTACTATTATTGACCACTTTATAGATAACATTGGAAATTTCAAGTAAGACAAACTTGTCTCCAAATTCTAGCCTTAATGATAAGAATAAACTTCAAGGTTTTTCATTTACATGTGAAAATTTATTGTATAGGGCTGATACAATTCCCAAATAATACAGATTATTGATTCCATGGCTTGCAACACGTTTTGAATTCATTATTGTACATGCATCTATGACTATTCAGAGAAGCAAAGCCACAAGAATGTCACAGGATAAGTGATGCAGAACAGCAGTTAGGTCTTATCATTGGGGGATGAGCCAGGAAAGTGAAGTTCTGGAAGAGTGAATTGGGGGGTCAAAGAAGTCACTATCCAGCTCTATCCAGAACAGATGGACATCTCAGAGCTTTTCAGAGAAATATGAAGTCACACACATCTGCTGCCAACTTAGGACCACAAGGAAGGAGGTCTTCAAGATCTGGGGAATAGTTGAAATATAGTGTTCCGTCCAAGGATAGTAATCATAGTGTTGTGCTTTTATAATTTTTAACTATTTTGTGACATAATATATACATATGTATATTTGAACATTTAACTAAATGTTAAAGGAAATTATATAAATGGCAAGGTCTTCTATTTTTTATTTTATTATGGCTTTCCAACACTTTCTTTCTCTCCTCATATACTTTATTCACATCATCCCATCATAGTAACTCATATTAACAATCCAGTACAATAAATATTTCAATGTATATCATCAAATTCTTTCAATCATATACAATCACATATCGATGTATGTGAATATATGTGCATTTATTTATGCAAATATATAGAGTTTGCTGTGCCTGTGTATGAAGAGGTGATCAGCCCCTCGCTAGGGGGTTCTTCCTGCCAATGAGGGTGTTAACCACTTAAGAAATTAAAGTCTTGCCGCAGTCTTGGCTGGGCACAGAATCACGAGCCAGTCAAGCAGGAACAAAACTTTATTTTGAAAAAGCCGCCGCAGGCAAGCCAAACCCGGTCCTCCCACGCGGGCGTCTGCCGGAACCGCGCGCCTCCCCGAGCCAGGGTCCCGGACCTTCCCCGGAATTTCCTCCTACTATCTTTCCCCAACCAATGGGAACTCTCCAGCAGTCCGGTAACTTGAGTCCTGTAGCAAGCCAAGGTGAACAGCAGGAGCCCAATTTGCATATGAATGTAAATCTTAGCATAATAATACCTCAGTGGCTAGTTGGCGTCACTTTACAACCAAAGGTGCCATTTATATTTTGTTTGTGGCTCCTAGCATCTGCCCCCTTCTGTTTAATTAAGCAACAAGCAATGTGGCTATGGACCGTGCCTGGTAGGTTGTCCAATTTAACATATGGTTCTTACCCGTCATGGGAGAACTGACCTTTAGGCGTCAGCTTCCTGTCTTAGGTTGAATCCATTGTAATCAGATCAACCCGTCACTGACTACCGTTCCAGCATTCAGCCATGCTTGTGGATAGGCCTATGCACCAGTGGGGGGGGTGAGGTTCTTGCCTCACCTCTGTTGGCCCCCAAATTTTGCCTTGGTGCCAGTGGGGGGGTGAGGTTCTTTGCCTCACCTCTGTTGGCCCCCAAATTTTAGACCATCACTAGTAGAAGGGAGGAGGATACAGAAATGCCACGACATTAAGCCAATTGATGGCTCCTTGGAAAAATTGCGTCACTGGTGACACCATCAGCAAAGATATGCCAGTATTACCACAATAAACATGGGGTGAGCTGGCAAGGAAATTGCATCACTGGTGACACCATCAGCAAAGATATGCCAGCAGTACCACAATTCGGTGCACCAGATGATATTTCACAATGTATGCAACTGATATATAGTCCAGGCAAGTTCTGGAAGCAGTTCAAATTGGAGGAGTCTATCAATGTGTCCATTTCCTCCCAAAGTAAATCAAGTCTTTGATAGCATTACTTGTTGAGTTATATTCATTGATGCATCAGTTTATACAGTTTACTGTGATTGCTATCATAGAAGCTGTAGTTTGGTTTTATCTTAGTCTTCACCGGCACTGGGATGGAGATGGGAATTCTGGCAATGATGCTAAAGAGACATTATCCTGAACAGAATTATTAAATATAATAAAAAGGAAAGGTGAAAGTAAACAAACAGATCTGTTAAACTCCTTTAAAAACAATCCTTAACAGCTGTTTACCAAATTTAAATTAGCAAACAAACAGATCTGTTAACCATCTTTAAAAACAATCATTAACAGCTGTTCACCTAATTTAAATTAAACCATATAAATCACGTGAATAAAGAAAAAATTTGGATCCATTTTTTCATGAGCGCTCCTCATATAAGAAATATGGACATACATACATACAGACATACAACACAAAACAGAAGTGTGCACACAACATACAACACATAAGACAATAGTAAATAAAGGCCTTGTAACTATACCTAGGTGAAATCTCCATTGCAATGTTTAAAAACTCCACAGTCAAAAAATAAAACACAGTCAAAAAATAAAACTGATCAGAAAAACATTAACCTAGGTTTGTATGAGCTCAAAAAATAAATAAATAAATAAAATAAAATAAAATAGAACTTTATGGTGTGGGAAAAATGCAATAATAAAATAGATATTGAAAAAAAAAAAAAAACCTTGGTTAATCACTGCCGCAGATGTAAGAATAGCCAAGCTGGAGCTCTGGATGTCAGCTGTTATGAATTTGAGTCAAATCATCTTCTTTTTCTGTAGAAATTGTTTTAGTTAATCTCTCTGGAATCCAAATCGGTTGTTGTTCATCCTGTGGGAAAACACAGACAGCACCCCGATTCCATACTATGACTGGATCGGGGCCTTTCCATTGTCCTGTTAGAATATCTTTCCAAAGTACCTTAGGCTTATGTACATTTTTGGGGTACAAGTGTCTTTCCGCAGCACTAAGTCCCGATGAATCTAAATTTAAAAAGTTTAGAGTAAAAAGGGTTATTTTAAGTTTATCTTTGGGGGATATATACCCCTTTCCAATTCCCTCCTTTTGTTTTAATAAGTACATTTTAATAGTTTGATGAGCTCTTTCAACTATGCCTTGTCCTTGTGGATTGTATGGAATTCCTGTTATGTGAGTAATACCAAATGATGAGCAAAATTGTTTAAAAGAGGTGGAAGTATAACCAGGACCATTGTCCGTTTTTAACTGTTTTGGAACACCCACAGTGGCAAAATTTTGTAAGCAATGAGCTATAACATCTTTAGTTTTTTCTCCGGCATGAAGGGAGCCCATCAAAAATCCGGAAGAGGTATCAACTGTAACATGTAAATATTTTAATTTTCCAAATTCTGGCAAGTGTGTGACGTCCATCTGCCAAATATGGTTAGGTATCAGTCCTCTAGGATTGACTCCAAGATTAACTTGTGGTAAAAATGTCACACAATTTTGACATTGTTTTATTATATGTCTGGCTTGTTCTTTAGTTATTTTAAAACGTTTTTGTAAAGTATTAGCATTGACATGGAACCTTTTATGAAAATTTATAGCTTCTTCTATTGTGGAGAAAATATGTATGTCATGTGTAGATTTATCTGCTAGTTCATTGCCCATACTAAGGGCTCCAGGCAATCCTGTATGTGCCCTGATATGACCTATAAAGAATGGATCTTTTCGGTCCCAGATTAGACTTTGTATAGCAGAAAACAAAGAGAAAACAGTAGAAGAAGGTGAAATCCTACCAGCATCTTCAAGGGATATTATAGCATTAACTACATACTGACTATCAGAAAATAAATTAAATACAGAATCTTTAAACATCATAAAAGCTTGTAATACTGCATTAAGCTCTACCTTTTGAGCTGATTGTTTGGGAACTAAAAATGTAAAAGTTTGATCAGGAGTAGCTACTGCTGCTGTACCATTGTTTGACCCATCAGTGAATATATTTGGAGCATTTATGATAGGGGTTTTTCTTGTCATTTTTGGAAAAACTACAGGATGCTTAGACCAAAAAGACAACAAAGGATTAGATGGTAAGTGATTATCAAATGAAACACTAGTTTTACACATGATTATTGCCCAAGTATTTAACTCATTAGCTAACTCATCAATTTGATCCATAGTATATGGAGTGATAATTTTATTGGGAGAAATCCCAAATACTCCCTTAGCTGCTTTTATTCCTTTGAGTATTAATTGTCCTACAGCCTCAGGATATCTAGTAAGAATAGTGTTAGGAGAATAAGATAAATGTATCCACAATAATGGACCTTCCTGCCAAAATACTCCTGTAGGAATATTTTTTGTTGGTAGTACAATAAATAATAAAGGCAAACTTATATCAATTCTATCCAAATGCATATTTTCCATATACGTTTCAATGATTTTTAATGTTTTTCTTGCTTCAGGCGTTAACATGCGGGGTGAATTTGGATCTGATGGACCTTTTAGAATATCAAATAAAGGTCCTAACTCTCCTGTTGGTATGCCTAGATAAGGCCTTATCCAATTTATGTCTCCCAATAACTTTTGAAAGTCATTAAGTGATTTGAGTTGATCTACTCGTATTTGAATTTTTGGTGGACGGACCATGGTTGAGGATAATAGAACTCCTAAATAATTAATTGGAAGATTTAATTGTACTTTATCTATTGCTATCTCTAGATTATAATTTTTCAATAAGTTTGTAAGTGTGGCATAACATTCTAGTAATGTGTTTTTATCTTTATGTGCCAATAACACATCATCCATATAGTGAAATATTTGTAGTTCAGGATTTTGGTTTCTAAGTGGCTGGATTGCTTTATTAACATAAATTTGACACATAGTTGGGCTGTTAGCCATCCCTTGAGGGAGTACTTTCCATTCATATCTCTGATCAGGACCTTCATGATTCAGTGCAGGGATAGTAAATGCAAAATGTGGACTATCCTCGGGATGAATTGGAATTGAAAAGAAACAATCTTTAATATCTATAGCTAAAACATGCCAGGTTTTTGGTAAAGCAGACAATTGAGGAATCCCTGATTGAGCAGGTCCCATAATAACCATCTCATTATTAATGGCTCTTAAATCTTGTAATAATCTCCATTTACCAGATTTCTTTTTAATGACAAAAATGGGAGTATTATGGGGAGATACGGAAGGTTGTATATGTCCTTCCGCTAATTGTTGTCTGACCAAGTCATGGGCTACTTGTATCTTTTCTTTAGTCAGGGGCCACTGAGGAACCCACACTGGTCTTTCTGATTTCCAAGTAATTTTGATTGTCTCAGTGGCCCTTTCTGAAAACCCAATTCGTGTCTATTTTTTTCTTGATCTATTTGAATAGGTGCTGTTATACCTTGTTCTTGTTCTCTTAATCTTTTTTCTTTCCTAAAGCCTTGTTTAGCCCTAGTAGTGGGCGCATTAGGATTGATGTTATTTGTTAATGTCAATCCTAATTGATCTAGGACATCTCGTCCCCATAAATTTACGGGAAGATGATCTAATACATAGGGCTGTATAGTTCCTTCACATCCTTCAGGATCCCTCCAATCTAATACCATAGCACTTCTATGGGGATTAGTCGCCACTCCTAGGCCTCGAAGCGTTTGAGTGGCTTGTTGTAATGGCCAATGTTTTGGCCATTCTTGACGAGAGATGACACTAAGGTCAGCTCCTGTGTCCAGCAGCCCATTAAAGTTATGTCCTTGTATATTTAATTTTAGCATTGGGCGAGAATCTAAATTCAAAGACAGCATAGCCCAATCTACACCTGTGGAGCCTAATCCCTTGGAACCTCTTTCTACATTACGACTGGAAAATTTATCATGCAGGCTGGGTATTATTAATAACTGTGCTATTCTATCTCCTGGTGAAATTACTGATATACCTCTTGGAGAACTAGCTATAATTTTTATTTCACCCTCATAATCGGGATCAATTACCCCAGGACTTATCGTAAGTCCTTTTAGTGTAGAAGAACTGCGTCCCAATAATAAGCCTACTGTTCCCTGGGGAAGAGGTCCTTTTACTCCTGTGGGAATGATTTGAACTCCCATCTCTGGAGTTAGTACTGCTCTGGCAGAGGAGCAGATGTCCAGCCCTGCGCTCCCTCTAGTTTGTCTGATGAGGGATTTAATGGATAATGCGTCCTGGGCACTACCTTGATGGTGCTGTTGGGTTCCTCCATTGCCCCATATATTTGTGGTTTTGGGCCCCGGGGCATTGGGCCCTCTAGTCCGTTTTTTGGCAACGGAGCCTGATACCTTTCTCCATGATATCGTGGGTAAACACTTGGTCTTTGTCCGTTTTTTGATAACGGAATACCCTCTATGGTGGTTTGAGAACGGCATTCATTAGCCCAATGTTTCCCTCTATGGCATCGTGGGCAAATACCCGGTATTCTATTCCTTTGATACCCCGCTTTGTTAAACCCTCCTCTTATGGGGCAACTCCTTTTAAAATGTCCTGTTTGATTACAATTATAGCATGTTTTTGGCCTGGCATCTAAAGCCTGTTGTACTGCTGCTAAGACTTGCCCTTGTTCATTAATGTCTCTACATAATTTAATATATGTGTTTAAATCTTCATGTCTCCATGGTCTAATGACCTCTCTGCAGCAACGATTTGCTTGGTCATAAGCCAGTTGTTTTATAAATGGCATTACCTGTTCTGTATTACCAAATATCCTAGAGGCTGACTGAATAAGTCTATCTACAAATTCAGCGTAAGGTTCATTAGTTCCTTGTATTACCTTAGATAATTGACCTTGTAAGTCTCCATGCCCCTGTAAAGTTTTCCATGCCCTAACTGCATCTACAGCAATCTGTGCGTATACGCCAGGGTCATATTCAATTTGCTGTCTTTGACCCTCATAAGGTCCCTTCCCCAAAAGCATTTCTATATTTCTTTGAGGATAACCAGCTTCTGCATTTCGCCTAGCTGTCTCCATGCAAAATTCCTCATTGGCAACTTTCCATAATAAATATTGTCCTCCGTTTAGCACAGATCGACACATGTTAGCCCAATCTGCTGGTGTCATGTCCAAGTTGGTAACAGATTCGACCATGCTTATTGTGAAGGGAGCTTGCGGCCCATAGGTCGTTACAGCCTCCTTTAATTGCTTTATTGTTTTGAAATCTAAAGCACGGTGAATTCGTTGCCCTCCTGCCTGCTCAAGTACAGGGCATGCTAATCTTTGGGGTCCTGCCTCAGAATTCCGTCCATCAACTACGGGAGTTGAGGGCCGCTCAGCGGTAGATGGAGCTGTTGGTTGAATTACGCCCTCTGGTGATAGAACGGAGTTAGTAGCAACCTCCTGTTGTAATTCTCCACCTGATGGCTGCTTTTCCTCTAAGCTTGGTTTCTTTAAATTTTCCTCTGTCTGACTAGCTTGAGAGACCTTCTCTTTTGCTTGACCTAGCGTTTTTTCTACCATAGTCTGGACCTCTAACAATTTACTTAGCAGTTTTTCGGTTTGTTTTTTACTGGATTCTAATCTACTATAAAGGTAACGTAACCCAATAAGATAGGATAAAACAAAGCCAAAACAGAATGAAACAAAAACGGAACAGACAATGGTTGTATCAATTTTCTCTTTCTCAGGGCCGAATAACTTCAAACCTTGAGCCAACCATTTTTCCCAGTTCGCCTGAGAAAATTCTAGGGCTAGGGAGCTTGAAATAAAAACAAAATAAATCAAAACAAGAACACATTGTTTTTCTAAATGTTCACCCATTCTGTCGCCTTCCCTCAGGGGCGAGCAGTTTTACTCACCTCTAAGTTTCAGGCGTTCCCCGTGCGGGCCGCCAAATGCCGCAGTCTTGGCTGGGCACAGAATCACGAGCCAGTCAAGCAGGAACAAAACTTTATTTTGAAAAAGCCGCCGCAGGCAAGCCAAACCCGGTCCTCCCACGCGGGCGTCTGCCGGAACCGCGCGCCTCCCCGAGCCAGGGTCCCGGACCTTCCCCGGAATTTCCTCCTACTATCTTTCCCCAACCAATGGGAACTCTCCAGCAGTCCGGTAACTTGAGTCCTGTAGCAAGCCAAGGTGAACAGCAGGAGCCCAATTTGCATATGAATGTAAATCTTAGCATAATAATACCTCAGTGGCTAGTTGGCGTCACTTTACAACCAAAGGTGCCATTTATATTTTGTTTGTGGCTCCTAGCAAAGTCTAGAATAATTAGCGAAGAAAAAAAGACAAAGTTGGAAAGATGGTTTCAAAAAGGTGGAGCCCCTGATAGGCCCAGTCCACATAAGAGCTGGAGCTAGACAATTAGAAAATGACTCCAGTGGTTTATTTAAGGGGGTATGACAAAGGCAGGGATAAGGTTACAGGGGTGAAGCCTTGCTTCCTGATGTCTTCCAGTCAGCAGGTTGATAGGCACTTGGCAGGTCACACCCATCCCAGAATGGCTGCACAGCTATAGCAGGTCATCCCATCTCCAACTTCCCATCCCCAATGCTGTATGGGACCTGGGGCGGAGCTAAATAGGGGTCACAATGTGACTGGATAGTCAACTAGAGGAAATGTCCACTGAAGTTCCCAGACACCAGATTCTCCTATTCATTGCGCTTCGATGCTCAATGTAATCCACACACAGCCCACAGATGGCTCTCGACACCTGTGTTTTTCTAGGAAAGCATATAACAAGTGTTTTAAATTTTGCAACCATTACGTGAAGAAATTGCTCCAAGTCAAGTGATATATTTCTACTTCAGTCTTTTTTAGTTGCCAGCATAATATTTTTATTGTTGGAATGTACAGTAATTTCTTCACTATTGTCCCATAGACAGGCATACACGTTTCTTGTAGTTTTGATACCACAGACAACACTCTAATAAACATTAAATATGTATTCTTATGTTTAGATTATTTTATAAGCTTCATTTTGTATGATTCTAGTGTTAGTTTTTAATTTTTGATTTTCAAAATAAGTTTCACAGAGGTATAACTTACATACAATATAATTCACCAATTTTGAATACAAGTGGATTTAAAAAAATTTTTTTTAGTTGTTGATGGACCTTTGTTTATTTATTTACTTATGGTGCTGAGAATCAAACCTAGTGCCTCACACAGGTTAGGCAAGCATTCTACCACTGAGACACAACCCCAGGCCCCAAATGGATAATTTTTAACAAAGTTAAGTGTAGTAGTACTAACCACCACCACAATCATAATACAGAACATTTCTATTACAACAAAAAGTACACTCAAGTCTTTTTACCATAGATCTCCTCCCACTCCAGGGCTCTTGGCAACCACAGACTAATTCTGAATGACTGTGGTTTTTTCCTTTCATATAAATGGAATCTTACATATAAATAGAACTTATATAAATGGAATCATAATAAACTTGTCATTTGTGTCTGGTATCTTTCCCTCAGCATAGTGATGCTGAAGCAGTGATTCATCCTGCCGTGCACACATATGAACTGAAATCTTTGTGAGGGCGTACATGACCACTTATCTAGGTAAATCCCTGAGAAAAGAATTGCTGTATTGTGTAGTAAGTAAATGTTTAACTTTATAAGAAACTGCTTAACTGCTTTCCAAAGGTTCTGTAAAATTCTATTCCCACCAACAGTATAGAAAAAATCCTGTTGCTCTTCCAATTCTTGCCAATATTTGATATTGAAAACATTTAAAATTGTATAGTTTGCAACACTTGAGTGGGCATATAAAAATGAATTTGTATTTAGAAACCTCTTGAAGAAAACTCTAGATCCAGATGCCCTTATGGTGAATTGTAACAAATATTTATAGAAAGAAATGCTACTAACTGTAAACAGAATCTCCCAAAATATAGAAGAGGAGGAATATTTCCCAATTTACTGTCGAAGGTCCTGATACCAAGATCAAAGAAAACGCCAGGCAAATATACTCATGAATACACACTCAAAATTTCATAACCAAACTTTATCAAGAGAAATCTGGCAATATTTAAATTGGTAATACTTCATGCATAATAATCTTGCATTCTTGGGGTCAGGTGCTGCCTCCAAGAATGCAAGATTGCTTTAACATTCTAAAATGACACAATATAATTCATTTTATTATTAGATCACAAAAGAAAAGCCTATGATCATTTAAACAGATGTAGAAAAATTCTTAGATAATATTCAACTTGTGTAGTTAAAAATAACTCATTAAACTCGGAATAAAAGGGAACATTCTTAACTTTTAAGTAAGCATATACAAAAAAAAAATGTCAAATTACCATATGTCTAAGGGGGGAAAATACTGAGTGTTCTTCCTCTTAGATGAAAAGGAAGGCAAGTATGTCTGCTTTTACTATTTCTAATCAAGACCATAGGATGGTTTTAGCCAGTAAAATAGGGTAGCTGGGGGTGGGAGGAGGGAATGGAAAAAATAAAAACTATATTTACTAATAGAATAATGCAAAATTTTAAAGGAATTTACCAAAAAAACCTAGTAGAAATAATAAGTCAATTTAGCAAAGTCACAAGGTAAAAAGCACAAGATATTGAAAACTTAATTGTATTTCTATATACTAACACACAAACCAAAGTAGATCATTATATTCAATTTATTAGATGAAGCTACAGCGCTTTCCAGTCTAGACTGGGCAACTTCCTTATTTTTTTATTTGGGGGCATTCAGGTGGGTAAAAAACAAATTCTTGATGTTATAATAATTTTTATTTCTCTGAACACTAGTGACTTTTTTTTTGCATATGTTCATTTTCCCGAACCATTTGGTATTGTGTGCTTGTGGCTTTCCATCCTTATCTTTTGCTAAGTTTTCTTTGAGCATTTGAATTTTCCTTTTCTATATGCAAGAGTTCTTGGAATATTTCATACATTATCTCTTTCCAATTTGCTGGAAAATATTTTTTATCTCTATTATTTCACTGTTTTCTATACTTATGGAATATTTCCACCATCCAAAATTTAAAATTGCATATAGCCAGCCGAGTGCACACCCGTAATCCCAGTGGCTCCCTGGTACACGCCCCCCCCACAAAAATGAATAAAGCCAAATACACTTTTTATTATAATCTTCCTATATAAATTTCCTAGCTTTGCTAGGAAGGTCTCCCTTACCTCATAATTATATAGTCTTCAAGCATTCTTCTAACATCTTTTATATAAAAATAAAATAATTAATAAATTATTTAGGTAAATTGTATGAGATGGAAGTATACTGTTTCATGTGTAAATGCATACCACCTCTGACAGATACATTTATTAAAAAAGATTTTCCTTCTTCAAAAAAAGAAATAATTTTTGTCATCTGTGTGACATAGATTGGGAGCTCTGTCCAGGTTTACTATTTTAGAATTTGTCCTTTTCTTTATAAAACATACTAGTTGTTCTAATACCTGGTAAAAGAGATCTCACATGTGTTTAACTTGTCACCATTTTCATGTATATTCTCAATAATTTATTATTGCATTTGAATATTAAGATTTTCTTATCAAATTATGAAAAAAAATTAGGATCCCAGATGAACTTTAATCAGTTGCAAATACTTGAGAAAAACTGATCTTTTCATTTAAAGTCTTTTCAACCCAAACAAGAAATTGTTTCTCAGTCTTTTCAGTAGTGCTTAATGTCCTCTGAAGAAATACTGTTTTCATGTAAAATGTATCTTTTAAGAATTTGAGAGGTTTGTCACCATACTGAGTATGTTTTCCTATTTCTATAATATGAGAAACAATTTCTAGTATGAAAAAAGCTGTTGAATGTAGGGTACTCAGTATTATCAGATACTATATTAAATTTTTCCATATTCACTTTAATACCCTGCTAGATCTCAAATTCTAGAAATTTAAAAAGAATGGCTTCCTGACATGATTAGGTGCAATTAATTAGATGTATTTTGTTCCTATGAGTCTTAGCAGAGAGAGATAATTCTTAAGAAGCAATAATATCCTGATTTATCTTTTGCCTTCTAGATGAAACAGGTAGTGTTACGATGAAGATAGGTGTCCAGGAGTCAGGCAATTAGTAGTAAAAATGGCAGCTTCCTGATTCATCAACTTCTTGCAATGCATTAGCAGGGTTTTCCCAACTGAGACAGAGGCAAATATATTCTCAGGGCAAGAATTTTCACCCTAGAATCTGAAAACAGAGCCTCTTCTTTTAACATATCTCACAATTATTATTTAACAAAATATTTACTCTTTTAAATATATTCTATTGTCTGTATGTGAACATTGATAGACTCACTATCCATATCATGGTGTTCTTTTAAATTCATATTGGTCCAAATGATTTTGTTTTAGAGTCTTTTGGATTTTTTAGGCAAATAAACATATCAATATCACATATGTGTAATTGATCTTATTTTCTAGTGTTCATACAGTAATTTCATTTTTATTTCTATTTTTAAAATTCAACCATTGACAATAACAAAACTGGTTCTAAAAAGAGGATGAGAAACAAACACATTAGAAGAGACACCCAGTGGAAGAGAGAAAGAAGAGTAGATTGTGGGTTTAGAAGAAAATGAGCCAATGGGGCCTTTTAAGAAATGACGATGATAGTGTGCTATTAGCTAAGACATTATGTTTAACTCAATGCAATGTGTATGAGTTATAATTAAATCCACCAATCAATATATACTGTCACAGCAAATGTTCATCTGAGCTAAACAGGCAAGGAAGACTTTGAAGACTATTGTAATAGAGAGGAGAAAGAGACTGAACTCAACTCCACTGAAACAATGAGAATTTTAAGCACTGGGGTTAGTAGAAAAGTACTGAAAGACGTTATCAGGAAGGTCAATCAATGGGATGTGTCCAGCACAATGAATTATTTCTGAGTTTTCAAATGTTTTTTTTTTCCTCTCTCTCTCTCTCTCTTTCTCTCTGTGATTAGGCCATCTGTGCTTGCTAATTGGCATCTATTTAAGTTAGGCTCCTACCCTCCCACAGAGACTGAGAGATAGGGATGGTTTGTCCTTTGATGTTTGCATTTCAAAGAGATAGTTCCTAGGTCCTTGAGAAAGGCACTTACAGGGTTGTAAAATTGACAAGAGGCTGGAAGAATATTTACATACAATTCAAAGAGGTAGAGAAGTAATTTATCAAGTTTTCTTAAGTGAATGCTTTAAGAAAACAGTGACCAAAGGTCTGTACTCAACGGTTTTTTAAGTTAAACTAAGAGGAATGTAAAGACTGTCTTGGTCAATACACACCTACAAGAAAATTTCTAAGATAATAAGATCAAAACAAGCATTTAGATGGACTCTAAGGAATTTAAGGCATTTACTCAGCTGTCTCCTGAGCCTGCAGGCTCAGCTCCCGCCCAATGGCTATCCAAGTGTAGCTGCTTTCCTGAATGTTTCTGAGAAGTCTTTATCTGAATAACACCTGTGGGAAAAATATTTAGAACAATGGGGGGGGGTGGGAACAGTGTGGCGGTAGTTGAGATAGTCTGAATAATCGTTCACATATTTATATATTGAGAATCAGATCTACTCAAAATTGTATTTTTTCTTTCTTTCTTTTTTTTCTTTCTGCATTCACAGCATCCAAAGCTTAGAAGAATCTAGAAAAAGACTTTAAGATCTTGGTCTGGACGGCTCCTGACACAATGCCTTGGCCTGTTTTCTGTTGCTTTGGCGGAATATTTGAGACTTGATTTGATAATTCATAAAGGAAAGCATATGTAGGTACACAGTTCTGGGGGCTGGGAAATCCATAGCATGGTGTTGGCATCTGCTTGGTTTCTGGTGCTGCTTCAACTCATGGAGGAAAGTGGAAGGGCAGGTGGGTGTGTGCAAAAGAGACAAAATATAAGGAACAGCATTGCTTTACAACAACTCACGCTTGTAGTAACTAATCCAGTCATGTGAGAGCATGAACTTACTCACTACTGGGAGAATTAACCCAGTTATTTAATCCAGAGAGGGAAATTCATCCATGCATGAGGGCGCCATCCCCTGACTCAAACAACCTCCACCTTTGCCCCAGTTCCCAATATTGCAGCTTTGAGGAATTAAGGTTCTAACATGAACTTTTGAGGTATGCACTCAAACCATATCACGTATGAACTAATATATTTCTTTTTTCTACTATTGGCATCTCCATGAACAAAAGAGTTCTCTTCCTACAGAGATTTAGTTGTTCTTTGCTGCCTGCATGATGGTTTGTTGAGACATTCATCTGACAAGTCAGAGCATCTGGAAGCTTTCTCCACTGGGGAGGACAGAAACTAGATCTGCCTTTGTATCCCCAGCCAGCTTCTGAGCCGCTTGTGACTTCCCATTAAGCCTTCCTCTTGGTGCCTCCCTGGCTCTGTGCTTTGGTCTTTGAACTCTTCTAAATCTCTCATCTTGTAAGGGATTCACCCTGTTCACATCCCACGCAACTCCATTTCTCACTCCTTGATCTGGTTTATATTTCTCTGTTCATTAACATGTTCTGATTTGCCCCCAGAATTGATTCTTCTTTTGGGGGAGTAATATCTATACATTAAAATTAAGGCAGTTAGTAACATAAATGTAATCAGAACCAATTGACGAAAGTATGCTGAGCACTGCACATCAGTTATCTAAATAAATTCTTAAACCATACAAGAGAGATGCTGTTACATGCCTTTTTTAAAAAACTAGAGAAATTGAAATACGAAAAACTTTTTTTCCAAAGATCATACAGCTAGTAGGAGACCCCTAGAATTAATAACTTGATTCTAGTCTGTTTTCAAGGTCATCTTTATTTTTGTATGTCCTGTTTCGTCCTTGGCCTCTCTGGGACAGTCTCCAGTTCTTTAGGGCTGTGAACCTTCAGGGAAGCTAAGATTAGAGTTGTGGCACTGCACAGTCTGGAAAGAATAGAAGAAAGGACATCACAAAGATATTTTGAGTTCCCTATGGCTCACTAGATCATTAACCAACATCCCACTCCTATGAACTGCAGAGCATTAATTTTCTGCTGTTATGATAACCTCCAATTCTGTTCACCTGTCAGGACTGTGGGTTACAGAAAATGAAAATGAAAAAGATTCAGTTATTTTTTGGATAAAATTCTATATAAATGAACTTTGTCTCGAATGCCTTCCTATCTCTGCTTTTGTTTTACTTCTTGCCAGACCAGTCAGTACATTCCCATAAACCCAGAGATTTCATGCCAGTATAAAGCCCCAAGTTACTCACTGTGATCAATGAAACCTCATGTGTCTTCCATGAACAATGAAACTTCAATCTCTGCCAGGTCATCAAATCTCTATTTCAAGTACTTCTTTAATACCTCATTCTGCAAGGAGCTGTTCTCAAGGATCACTTATTTTAGGCAGGCTGTAACATAAATTCAATCTATGGTTTGTTGCTGTGAATGATTTGCTGTTACCATGTTCCTTGATTCCCTGAGTTCTTTATATTTTTGTTTTGCATGCACAGTCGGAAGAAGTAGGCCTTGAACTAAGAAATTAAAGACAGCTGCTGCAGGAAAAAGAAAGTGAAGGGTTTTTTGGGGGGATATTATTCATAATCCTTTTAGTAGCCCTAAAATAAAAACTTGCTGTTTCAGGATACAAGATCAACACTCATAAATCAATAGCTTGTCTATACTCCAACAGTGATTCAGCTGAGAAAGCAATCAGGAAAACTATTCCCTTCACAATGCCCCCCCCCAAAAAAATAAAATAACTGAAAATTAATCTAAGGAAGTGAAAGATCTCTACAATGAAAACTATAGAACATTGAAGAAATAAATTGAAGAAGAACTTAGAATATAAAAAGGCCTCTCGTGTTTTTGGATAGGCAGAATTAATATTGTCAAAATGGTCATACTACCAAAGGCAATATGCAAATTCAATGAATCCCTATCAAAATACCAATGACATTCTTCACAGAACTAGAAAAAGTAGTCCTTAAATTCATTTTGAAAAATAGGAGACTCAAAATAGCAAAATCAATTTTGAATAAGAAAAGTGACACAGGAGACATCACAATACCTGATCTCAAATTATTCTATAGAGCTATAGTAACAAAACAGCATGGTATTGGCATCAAAGTAGACATTAAGACCAGTGGAATAGAGAAGATAGAGACAAAGCCACATTACTTACAGCCTGATACTTAACAATGGTGCCAAAAATATATGTTATAAAAAGATAGCCTTTTAACAAATGGTGCTGGGAAAACTTCATATCTAGTACAGAAGAATGAAATTAGATCCCTATCTTTCACCTTGCACTAAAGTCAAATCTAAATTGATCAATAACTTAGGAATTAGTCCAGAAAACTTGCGACTGCTAGAAGAAAACATGGAGTCAATACTCTGGCATATAGGTATAGGAACTGACTTCCTCAACAAGACCCCTAAAGCTCAAGAAATAAAGCCAAGAATTTACAAATGGGATGCCATCAAATTAAAAGGCTTCTGACAGCAAAAGAAACAATTAAGAGAGTGAAGAGAGAGCCTACAGAATGGGATAAAATCTTGGCCAGCTACTCCTCTGACAGGGGGTTAATATTCAGAATATATAAAGAAAACATTCAATGCCTAATAATAATAATAATAATAATAATAACCCAACTAATAAATGGGAAAAATAACTAAAAGAAAAAATACAAGGGTCCAATAAGTATATTTAAAAAAAATGTTCAACATCTCTAGCAATCAGGGGAATACAAATCAAAACTACACTAAGATATCATCTCACTTCAAATAGAATGGTATGATCAAGAATGTGAATAATAATAAATGCTGGTGAGGTTGTGGGGAAAATGTATACTCATATATTGTTGGTGGGACTACTTTGGAAATCAATATGAAGATTCCTCAAAAAACTAGAAATGGAACCATCATATGATCCAGCTATCCCACTGTTTGCTATTTATCCAAAAGAATTAAATCGGTATACAATAATAATATAACCACTGCAATGGTTATAGAAGCACAATTTACAATAGCCAAATTATAGAATCCACCCAGATGCCCATCAGTAAAATGATGAATCAAGAAAATGTGGTATGTATACACAATGGAGTTTTACTCAGCCATAAAGAAGAATGAAATAATGGCATTTGCTGGTAAGTGGATGGAAACGGAGAAAATCATGTTGATGAAATAAACCAGACTCATAAAATTAAGGGTTGAATGTTTTCCTTCATATATGGAAGATAGAGCAAAATAAGGGAAGGAAAACAATGGGGGAGGGGATCAATATCATAAAGATATTGGGAAGATCAATGGAGTAGACAGAAGTAGGAGTATGATAGGGGAAAGAAATGTGGAATGAATCTTGCATAATCATGTCACATACATATATTAATGTATCAAATGGAATCTTTTTATGTATATATAGAAAGTACCAATCAAAAATAAATAAATACAGGAGTGAAAGGAAGATCAGTGGAGTAGAGAGAAAAGGGGGAGGGAGGAGGACAGGAAAGAGAAGGGGAAATGGGGATTGAAATTGAATTCCTTATATGTATAATTATGTCAAAAGGAACCCAGATACTATGTATAAATATAATGTTCTAATAAAAATTAGTTTTTAAAAAGTCTCCTGTTTTATTTATAGATGTCGAGTCTCTGAACTGGGTGACATTAGGGCTTGGCACAGTTTGTGAGAAAATATTTTTCAGTTTGGAGAGGTTAGTATGAGGTTGGAAATCTTTTTATTTTTCAGTTTGGAGAGGTTAGTATGAGGTTGGAAATCTTTTCACAGTCTAAATTTACTGGTAGGAGTAAGGTCACATTTAGAGGCTAGGAGGAGAAGGAAAGTGTTATTTGTGCTGTTCCTGAAACCACCTATGGAGCCTTCTCTCTATTCACTGCTGACTCATGCAGACAGACCTGAGATGAAGGACTTCTTGCCTTGATTCCCTCTGCAGCTACATTTCCAGAAGTTATCTCAGGTGAGAGATCAGAGTTCTCATGTAAATGCTTGCTAGTACCCATATGGTTTAAAATGACATTCAGAATTCACCCCTTTCTCTTTGATAGTGTGGAATCTATCTCAAGTTCATACTAATCAGGCTTTGTTCTGCATACTGGGGAGGTCCCTGCTCTTACAGAGCTCACAACCTAGGGAAGGTAAGACCATCAATCAATCAATCAATAACTGAATAATTAAATAGCAAATAGCAATCAGTCAGTTCTATGCTGAGAATTAAAATAGGGTGATGTGGTAAATACTGTCTGACCTTTAATTTAGGTTGAGTGGTCATAGATGACCTTTCCAGATAGTTGTCATTTGAACTAAAATCAATAGCTCCAGCATTTTTAGAAGGAAGGACATTGTGGTTAAAGGAAGGAGTAGCACAGAGGTCTAGGACAGAAGGAACATTAATTAACTAGGGACAGAAAGAGCTGAAACTCAATAAGAGATGGGTGGAAAAAGTCATTAAGGACAAGATCCTGCAATAACCTTCAGATCATGGTGTAAGGGCGGTGTAAGGGCTCTGTATCTGATTCTCAGTGACATGTGAGAGTCTTGAAATATTAACTTGCTGGCTGGGCCCAGTGGTGCATGCCATAATCCCAGTGACTTAGCCCAAAGGCTAAAGCAGGAAAATTATGAGTTCAAAGTCAGCCTCAGCAATCTAGCGAGGTCCTATGCAACTTAGTGAGATCTTGTCTCAAAAACCAAATACAAAATCATAAAAAGGGCTGGGGACATGACTCAGTTTGTTGTAAAGAGCCCCTGGGTCAAATCCCCGGTACATCATCATCATCATCATCATCATCATCATCATCATCATCATCATAAATTAACTTGCCATTCTACAGAGAAGTAATCACAGAAGGATATGAAGAGAATTGGGATAAAACTTAGGAGCTATTGCAGGACCCCTGGTGAAATATGATGGTATTTTTTGTAAGGTTGCTCAGAAAAGGAAAAGAGTAGAGAAATGTGGGATATATTTTGGAAGTATAGTTAAAGTTCTTGCTGCTGCATTAGATATAGACTGAAAAAGATAGAGGAAGTTCAAGCCTAAGTCTTAGGTTTTCATAAGCAACTGAATAGATGATAATACATCATTGACTGAAATCAGGATCATTGGAAATGCACATTAGGAGAGTGAAAACTGAGGGTTGTTTCCTGTTTATTTGACTGCTTTGTTACATTTTGACAAAACTTATTTGATGCGTTTTAAACATTGAAATACAATGTCCACTAATATATATTATTTTAAAGCTGTAGAAATGACCAAGGCTAATATTTGGAGTAGATGGAGGATTTGGAGCTGTAAGATGGCATAG
This sequence comes from Spermophilus citellus, assembly GCF_964194105.1. Classification (NCBI taxonomy): domain Eukaryota; kingdom Metazoa; phylum Chordata; class Mammalia; order Rodentia; family Sciuridae; genus Spermophilus; species Spermophilus citellus. The sequence continues at coordinate 68,239,897 of NC_138197.1, read as the reverse complement.
AACATCTAAGGAAATTGCAGTGGAGGTCTTGGCAATGAACTTTAGAACACTCCAACCCTTCTGGTTCAAGCTAAAGACGACCCAGCAAGGGAAACAGCAACAGTCACTGAACAAGGAGGAATGTCAGAAATTTCTATATCACAAAAGCCAAAAAAAAAAAAAAAAAGTGCTTCAAGGAGACTAGGGAGGTCAGCTGTGTTAAGTAAAAAGAAACCAAAAAAGTTACCATTGGATTTTGTACTGTTGGATCTGGAAGTGGCTGAAAACATTGATGAGAGATATTTCATCTTGCTAGAGTAATTGAGGAGAAACTGGTAGGTAAAAAAGTAGAAAGAGCAACCACAGATAACTGTATTGAGAAGTGTTAGTATAAAGGAGATTGGGAAAGTAAAGCAGTGAGTTTAGAGGATATGGAATCAAGTGGAGTTCTTTTTTTTTTTTGCCTTTAAGATGAGAAATATTAAAGCTGTTTTGGTGTTCATGAAAATGGTCACCAAGGTAATAAAACATCAGGATTTTAGGTAGCATGGGGACAAACAAACTTTAAATCACAACAGCTGCTAGAAAATAGTTGAAGACATTTGGAGACTGGAGGAACACTGATGGGAGAGGCTGTACAGGCTTTTGTATTAGGTTGGAGATCAAAATAAATTGTCCATTTAATCCTCTATGTTCCACAGGGTCCTGTGATTCTCGTGTTAAGGCTTGTCTATTCGTATGTATGGGAGAGATGTGAGAGAGTAAGAGTGTGAGCAGGTGTGTAATGAGGATCAGACCCTGTCAATCCTAAGACTGATTTCTGGCTAGTAGAAGGGTTTGCAAGCCTCCTCTTCCCTGGATCACAACAGTAGCAGGAGTAGACGCCCATCCCTAGAACCCAGAGAACAACTTCCACTGCTAATTCCTGGGGATTAATTCCCAGCTATGTAAGGCCCTCATTATTCCCTCTTCTCCCATGGGCCAGCCTGGAACATTTCCCAAGTAGGAAAAGACTAGGAAAAAATAATAAAACCCTACAAGCCAACCAGATGCTCCTCGGAATCAAAAGAGGTAAAGGATGAAGAAGAAAAAGAAGATAGCCAGGGGCTGGGGCTGGGGCTCAGTGGCAGAGAGCTTGCATCACACACGTGAGGTACTGGGTTCGATTCTCAGCATCACATAAAGATAAATGAATAAATAAAGATACTATGTTCATCTAAAACTAAAAAATTTTAAAAAAGAAGAAGAAGATAGCCAAAGCCTTTCAACAGGTACTGACTCAAAGTAGAGCCCACACAGGGCAACATTTTAGGCTTTATCCAAAACTAAACACAAGCTGACTGTTGATGAACTGCATTAACCATACAGTTTTCAATTGTTTAAGAAAGAAAACAGCTTTTCCTGAGACCTAACTGAATTCTTGAAGTATCCTAAATCGTTTTCTCTTGAAGGGAGGCAGCAGGCGAAACTCAGGTGTCCAGAGTCCTCCTTAGTTCTTTCCCAAGTGCCGGATGTGAGGGACTGTAACAGGCAACTGCCCCACATTTGTGCATCCTTCTGTTTCACAGCAGAGAGAACAGCTCAGAAAGCGGAAGCTGAGGGCTAGGGTGTAGCTCATGGGAGAATGCTACGTGCTTAGCATGCATGAGGCCCTGGGTTTGATCCCCAGCACCAAAACAAAACAAAAACAGGAGGAAGCAGGAAGCAGCTTGCCAAATTTACAAAAGTAGGTCATGACAAACTGGGATATTTTAGGAAGTTGGGACAGTTTGACACTTTATCAATCAGCATAATTTGTCTTTTTCCTTCATTTATCAGATTCTAGATACAAGGCTAAGGTTCCTTTGGGATTGAATAAAAAGGGCAGCTACAGCTGGAGTTTAGGGTGAACAATCTTGAATTATGGGTGACAGTGAGTTGAGAGTATTCTCATTTTTCTCTGGTGGGTAATTTCCTAACTAAATGCCAAGCCCTGAGGCTGAAATTAATTTGAGGGGTCTTTTAGTTCAAGGTTCCATCTTTAAGCAATCCCAAATCTGTAGAAAGCACAGCCTAGTTATGCAACTATTTAGAATGTTGCAGAGATAAAGTCAAATTTATAAATTCTATTCACATTCTTGTCATGAAACAAGATTTTAAAAAGTTTTCTTTATCTAAAAGCCCAAATGCTAGTTGTCTACAAAGATTTACTCAGGGAGTCCACAAAACCTCCAACTAGAGCAAGAGATGAAGGAGAAGGATGTCTTTGATACACCTTTCTTCCCACGCCATAGGAGCACAGCATGCCTCACTTCAAGACACTCTCTTCTCTTCAAAAGCATCCCTTTTGCTGTCTCTTTCACGGATCTTTCAAAGCTGAGATTTCCCAGCCTCCAACTTTCCTAGTTCTCTCTTCCTCCAGACAAGTTCCTTAGACCACAGATTTAGGACAGCTTCTAGACAGGAAGCAGACAAAAGGCAGAGTAACTATTAGAAAAGTGAAATGCTTGAGCCATTTCTAGTCTCCAACTGAGCAAGTAAGCCTCCTTCTTGAATAAAGGGCTTCTTCAGATCAAGTTCAACTTTATCAGTGAGCATACAGGGCAGAAACAGAAGAGTTAAAGAAAGAGGTTCATATTCTTTTTTTGTGTGTGTGTGTGGGGGATTGGGCTTATTTATTTATTTATTTATTTTTTTATTGCAATTATTTTTTATCTTTTTTTTAATTATTTTATTGTTGGTTGTTCAAAACATTACATAGTTCTTATTATACCATATTTCACAGATTGATTCAAGTGGGTTATGAACTCCCATTTTTACCCCGTATACAGATTGCTGTGTCACATCAGTTACATTTCCATTGATTTACAAATTGCCTTTCTAGTGACTGATGTATTCTGCTGTCTATCCCATTCTCCACTGTCCCCTCACCCCTCCCCTCCCCTCCCCTCCCCTACTCTCTCTCCATCCCCTCTACTATAAATCGTTTCTTCCACTTATATAATTTTTCTCCTACTCCTCCTTTCCTCTTATATGTAATTGTGTATAACCCTGAGGCTCACCTTCCAGTTCCATGCAATTTCCCTTAACTCTCACTTTCCCTCCCGCCTATCATCCCTGTTTAATGTTATTCTTCTTCTCCAGCTCTTCGTCTCTACCCTGTCCTTGGTTACTCCCCTTATATCAAAGAAGACATTTGACATTTGTTTTTTAAGGATTGGCTAGCTTCACTTAGCATAATCTGCTCTAATGCCATCCATTTCCCTCAAAATTCTATGATTTTGTCATTTCTTATTGCAGAGTAATACTCCATTGTGTATAAATGCCACATTTTTTTAATCCATTCATCAATTGAAGGGCTTCTAGGTTGGTTCCACAATCTTGCTATCGTGAATTGTGCTGCTATGAACATCGATATAGCAGTGTCCCTGTAGCATGCTCTTGTTAGGTCTTTAGGGAATAGACCGAGGAGGGGAATAGCTGGGTCAAATGGTGGTTCCATTCCCAACTTTCCAAGAAATCTCCATACTGCTTTCCAAATTGGCTGCACCATTTTGCAGTCCCACCAACAATGAACAAGTGTACCCATTTCCCCGCATCCTCGCCAGCACTTGTTGTTGTTGGATTTCTTAATGGCTGCCAATCTTACTGGAGTGAGATGGTATCTTAGGGTGGTTTTGATTTGCATTTCTCTGACTGCTAGAGATGGTGAGCATTTTTTCATGTACTTGTTGATTGATTGTATGTCCTCCTCTGAGAAGTGTCTGTTCAGGTCCTTGGCCCATTTGTTGATTGGGTTATTTGTTATCTTATTATCTAATTTTTTGAGTTCTTTGTATACTCTGGATATTAGGGCTCTATCTGAAGTGTGTGGGGTAAAGATTTGTTCCCAGGATGTAGGCTCCCTGTTTATCTCTCTTATTGTTTCTTTTGTTGAGAGAAAACTTCTTAGTTTGAGTAAGTCCCATTTGTTGATTCTGGTTGTTAACTCTTGCGCTATGGGTGTCCTATTGAGGAATTTGGGGCCTGACCCCACAGTATGTAGATCATAGCCGACTTTTTCTTCTATCAGACGCCGTGTCTCTGATTTAATATCGAGCTCCTTGATCCATTTTGAGTTAACTTTTGTGCATGGCGAGAGAAAGGGATTCAGTTTCATTTTGATGCAAATGGATTTCCAGTTTTCCCAGCACCATTTGTTGAAGATGCTATCCTTCCTCCATTGCATGCTTTTAGCCCCTTTATCAAATATAAGATAGTTGTAGTTTTGCGGATTGGTTACTGTGTCTTCTATTCTGTACCATTGGTCCACTCGCCTGTTTTGGTACCAGTACCATGCTGTTTTTTTACTATTGCTCTGTAGTATAGTTTGAAGTCTGGTATCGCTATACCGCCTGATTCACACTTCCTGCTTAGCATTGTTTTTGCTATTCTGGGTCTTTTATTATTCCATATGAATTTCCTGATTGTTTTATCTATTTCTACAAGAAATGCTGTTGGGATTTTGATTGGGATAGCATTGAACTTATAGAGAACTTTTGGTAATATCGCCATTTTGATGATGTTAGTTCTGCCTATCCATGAGCAGGGTATATTTTTCCATCTTCTGAGGTCTTCTTCTATGTCTCTTTTTAGGGTTCTGTAGTTTTCATTGTATAGGTCTTTCACCTCTTTTGTTAGATTGATTCCCAGGTATTTTATTTTTTGGGGGGATATTGTGAATGGAGTAGTTGTCCTCATTTCTGTTTCAGAGGATTTGTCGCTGATATACAGGAATGCATTTGATTTATGCGTGTTGATTTTATATCCCGCCACTTTGCTGAATTCATTTATTAACTCTAATAGTTTCTTTGTAGACCCTTTTGGGTCTGTTAGGTATAGAATCATATCGTCTGCAAATAGTGATAATTTAAGTTCTTCTTTTCCTATTTTTATGCCTTTAATTTCTTTCGTCTGTCTAATTGCTCTGGCCAGTGTTTCGAGGACTATGTTGAACAGAAGTGGTGAGAGGGGCATCCCTGTCTTGTACCAGATCTTAGAGGGAATGCCTTCAATTTTTCTCTATTCAGAATGATGCTGGCCTGTGGCTTATCATAGATTGCTTTTACAATGTTGAGGTATGATCCTGTTATCCCTAATTTTTCTAGAGTTTTGAACATAAAGGGATGCTGAACTTTGTCAAATGCTTTTTCTGCATCTATCGAGATGATCATATGGTTCTTATTTTTAAGTCTATTGATGTGGTGAATAACATTTATTGATTTCCGTATATTGAACCAGCCTTGCATCCCAGGGATGAATCCTACTTGATCATGGTGTATAATTTTTTTGATATGTTTTTGAATCCGATTCGCCAGAATTTTATTGAGGATTTTTGCATCTAGGTTCATTAGAGATATTGGTCTGTAGTTTTCTTTCTTTGAAGTGTCTTTGTCTGGTTTAGGAATCAGGGTGATGTTGGCCTCGTAGAATGTATTTGGAAGTTCTCCCTCTTTTTCTATTTCCTGAAATAACTTGAAAAGTATTGGTGTTAGTTCCTCTTTAAAGGTTTTGTAAAATTCTGCTGTATACCCATCCGGTCCTGGGCTTTTCTTAGTTGGTAGTCTTTTGATGGTTTCTTCTATTTCCTCTATTGTTATTGGTCTGTTTAGGTTGTCTATATCTTCCTGACTCAATCTGGGCAGATCATATGACTTAAGAAATTTATCGATGCCTTCACTATCTTCTATTTTATTGGAGTATAAGGATTCAAAGTAATTTCTGATTATCTTCTGTATTTCTGAAGTGTCTGTTGTGATATTGCCTTTTTCATCCCGTATGCTAGTAATTTGGGTTCTCTCTCTTCTTCTCTTCGTTAGCATGGCTAAGGGTCTGTCAGTTTTATTTATTTTTTCAAAGAACCAACTTTTGGTTTTGTCAATTTTTTCAATTGTTTCTTTTGTTTCAATTTCATTAATTTCAGCTCTGATTTTAATTATTTCTTGCCTTCTACTTCTTTTGCTGTTATTTTGCTCTTCTTTTTCTAGGATTTTGAGATGAAGTATGAGATCATTTATTTGTTGGTTTTTTCTTTTTTTAAGGAATGAACTCCAAGCAATGAATTTTCCTCTTAAAACTGCTTTCAATGTGTCCCATAGATTCCGATATGTTGTGTCAGTGTTTTCATTTATCTCTAAGAATTTTTTAATTTCCTCCTTGATGTCTTCTATGACCCATTGGTCATTCAGTAACCTATTGTTCATTCTCCACGTGGTGCATGATTTTTCCTTCCTTCTTTTATCGTTGATTTTCAGTTTCATTCCATTATGATCAGATAGGATGCATGGTATTATTTCTACTCCTTTATATTGTCTAAGAGTTGCCCTGTGACATAATATATGATCTATTTTTGTGAAGGATCCATGTGCTGCTGAGAAAAATGTGTAACTACTTGATGTTGGGTGGTATATTCTATATATGTCAATTAAGTCTAGGTTGTTAATTGTGTTGTTGAGTTCTATAGTTTCCTTATTTAACTTTTGTTTGGAAGATCTGTCCAGTGGTGAGAGAGGTGTGTTGAAGTCTCCCATGATTATTGTATGGTGGTCTATTAGACTCTTGTACTTGAGAAGAGTTTGCTTGATGAACGTAGGTGCACCATTGTTTGGGGCATATATATTTATGATTGTTATGTCTTGTTGGTGTATGGTTCCCTTGAGCAGTATGCAGTGTCCCTCTTTATCCTTTTTGATTAATTTTGGCTTGAAATCTATTTTGTTTGATATGAGTATGGACACTCCTGCTTGTTTCCGCAGTCCATATGAGTGGAATGATTTTTCCCAGCCTTTCACCTTCAGTCTATGTATATCTTTTCCTATCAAATGCGTCTCCTGTAGGCAACATATTGTTGGATCTTGTTTTGTGATCCATTCGACTAGCCTGTGTCTCTTAATTGGTGAGTTTAAGCCATTAACATTTAGGGTTATTATTGAGATTAGGTTTGTTCCTCCAGTCATATTTGTTTATTTATGTTACTAAACCTGATTAGTTTTCCTCTTTGGTTACTTTCCCCCCTTTACTGTCCTATCTCCCACTGATGGTTTTCAATGTTATTTTCAGTTTCCTCTTCCTGTAATGTTTTGCCAAGGATTTTTTGAAGAGATGGTTTTCTAGCTGCGAATTCTTTTAACTTTTGTTTATCGTGAAAGGTTTTAATTTCATCTTCCATCCTGAAGCTTAATTTCGCCGGTACACGATTCTTGGTTGGAGCCCATTTTCTTTCAGTGTTTGAAATATGTTATTCCAGGATCTTCTAGCTTTCAGAGTCTGTGTTGAGAGATCAGCTGTTATCCTGATTGGTTTGCCCCTAAATGTAATCTGCTTTCTTTCTCTTGTAGCTTTTAAAATTCTCTCCTTATTCTGTATGTTGGGCATCTTCATTATAATGTGTCTAGGTGTGGATCTCTTATGATTTTGCACTTTTGGCGTCCTGTAGGCTTCTAGGATATGGGATTCTGTTTCATTCTTCAAGTCTGGGAAGTTTTCTCGTATTATTTCATTGAATAGATTGTTCATTCCTCTGGTTTGGAGCTCTGTGCCCTCCTGTATCCCAATGACTCTTAAGTTTGGCCTTTTAATGTTATCCCATATCTCTTGGATGTTCTGCTCATGGTTTCTTAGCAGTCTTGCTGAACTGTCTATGTTCTTCTCAAGTTGAAATACTTTGTCTTCATTGTCTGATGTTCTATCTTCTAAGTGATCTATTCTGCTGGTAGTATTGTCAATTGAGGTTTTAAGTTGGTATATTGCTTCCTGCATTTCTAGGATTTCTATTTGTTTGTTCTTTATTACTTCTAGCTCCCTGTGAAATTGATCTTTTACTTCCTGGATTTGTTTCTGTAGTTCCTTGTCAATGTGATCTTTCATTGTCTGATTTTGCTGTCTCATGTCTTCCTTGAGAGTCCAGATCATCTGAAGCATGTATATCCTGAACTCTTTATCTGACATTCCATCTGTTGCAGCTATTACCTCTTCTAGGGTTGAGTTGACCTGCATTGCTTGTGGTCCTTTCTTTCCTTGTCTTTTCATGTTGCTTGCGTTTCTTTCTGCTTCGTGAAACTGTTGTGTTTTTGAAATTTTTCCCCCTGTTTATTTTTGTTGCTCTTGTATATTTGGGATATCTCTCTTGTAGGGCGGGTAGTGGCTGTGATCCTCCTCTAATCAGGGTGATCTATATACTACGCTGGTTGGTCGTAGGTCTGCCCGCCCTGCGGGCACGGGTGGCTGCTCTACTCTGCCCCCACTCCAATTGCGGTGACGTTCCTACCACGTCCTCGGATCATTGGTCCTGATCCGGACGTGGGCAGCAGCTCTTCTCCACCCCTACTCCAATTGATGTGACGTGTCTACCACGCTGGTCGGCCTCCAAGCCTGTTCCGCCGGTGGGTCTCAGATCTGCCCACCCTGCGGGCCTGGGCTGCAGTTCTGCTCAACCCCCACTCCCAGTGGGGGTACCTAACTGCCTCTCCAACGGGTCTCTGGGCTCCTTCTGGATGCTGGCGGCGGCTCTGTTCAACCCCCACTCCAACCAGTGTGACGTGACTGCCTCGATGCTACTCGTCCACTACACTGGCCGGCTGCCGAGCCTGTCCTGCCAGTGGGACGCAGGACTGCCTACCTTGCAGGGTCAGACGGCAGCTCTTCACGGCCTCTACTCCAAGTGGGTTGACTTGGCTACCCTGCCGTCGGGTCGCTGGTCCTGTTCCAGGCGTGGGCGGCTACTCTCCTCGGCCCCAGCTGCAGTTGGGGTGTCGCGATACCACACCGGCGGGACCCTTAGCCTGCTCTGGGCACAGGAGGCAGCTCCACTCTGCCCTCCAGGCTCCCGCAGTACCCAGCAGGACCCGGACCAAGAAGCAGTCCCTGTAGGATCCCCAACCCTGAGCCAGAGCCGCTTCGGGAGCCAGGAGCCGGTCTCTCCGATCCCCGCCACTTTCTGCTAGGAGCAGGCTCCTCAGGGCAACCGCCGCGGGTTCCCCAAACCCAGGCCAGAGCCACCCCGGGAGCCCAAGCCTGGCCGCACCAGACTCTCCCTGCTAGGTGCCCAAGCCTGGCCGCACCAAACTCTCCCTGCTCGGTGTACGCTCCCCTTGGAGCAGAGTCTAAGACGCACTTCCCGCGGGCTCTCCAGCTCCGGGTCAAAACTGTTCCAGGAGACAGAGACCCGCTGCCCCTCGTCGCAAGTTTCACTTGTGGCTGGCCTCAGCTCGCGGTCCCCGCAGGCTCCGCGGCCCTGGGCTCAAGCAGCCACGAGGGCCAGAACCCAGCCTCTCCGATCCCTGCCACACTCTGCTCGGAGCAGGGTCCACAGAGGTACCCCAGCCTCAGGCCCAGGCGGCCCCCCGCCCGGGCCTGGCAGCTCCAACCTCTCCCAGCTCAGTGTACGCTCAGACAGGGGCAGGGTCAAAGACACAGTCGCCGCGGGTTCCGTAGCCCCGGGCCAAGAAGGATCTCCCGCCCTGGGCCAAAGCAACCCGGGGAACTAGAATCTGGCCGCTCAAAGCCCGGCGCCCGCCTTGCCAGGGGTGAGGCCTGAAGAGTATTCTCCTCAGAGTTTCCAATCCCGAGCCTGAGCGATCTGTCTGCGCGACGCAGGCAAATACCAGCCTGGAATCACCTGTTCTGTAGTTGAATGAGCTGAGATCAGTAGAAAACAGGGATGATTGCGTCAGCTCTCCATGATGGCGGCTGCAGTTCTCCTGCGTGTTCCGACCGGTGTCGGGAAACGAACTGGACCGATTCTCTCCTGTATTTCAAAGCTGGAATTCAGCACTCAGCGCGGCTAGTGTGCCACTGGCAGGGGCCTGCAGAATCCGCTTCGCTGTAATCCCTCTCTGGTAACTCGCGGCTAATTAACTCGGGCGCGTCCCAGACTCCAACCACGGGGCGGTCCGCCGACCAAGTACTGCTTCGCTCCGTGTGGAGAAATCGCCCGCTACCAAGCCCCTGCAGCCGAATCCCGCGCGCTGGAATTTTGACCTCTAGATTCTGGAGCACTTCAATTTCACTGGGGATTCCCACCAAGGTAGCCTTCAGCCATTTCACCTCGTGTTTCTCCCACACAGTGGCGCAGCGTACTGGTGTGCTGTACTCCCTTGGCCGCCATCTTTCTCTCCTGGGCTTATTTAGTTGCTGAGTTTGAAGCAATAAATAAATAAATAAATAAATAAATAAATAAATGCAGGATGTGAATTTTATATTGCTTCCTCCAGAAAGGTATTTTTATTGAAAATATAAAATCAGATTTTTAACAAACATAAAATTAAAAAGCTCTCCACTGTGTTGTGTTACCACTCTTAACAACTCAGCTGTTTATTTTTTATTTTACTTATATAGGTCCCTATTGTGAGTACATTTTTTATATAATTTTATCAACTTAAACTAATTGTGTTTATATATATATATATATATATATATATATATATATATATATTTACTAGATAGTACAGTGAGAATGTTTTATGTTTCTGTCTCTCCTTATAATTATCATTTTAATCATTATAAAATATTATAATGTGTTTCTACTAAAGTATAGAAGTTATTCTCCAGTTACTAGACTTTTTAGTTTTTTTAGTGATACTGCCTTGAAATAATTCTGAATATACATTTTTCACATATAGATTTTTTCTCTTATTTTGAATCACTTGTTTAGGATAAATTTCTAAAAGAGATTTTAAATTTTTATTGTTTTATCAAGAATACAAGTAACAACAAATGTTGTCATGGATGTAGGGAAAAGGGTGCACTCACACATTGCTGGTAGAACTGCAAATTGGTGCAACCCCTCTGGAAAGCAAAAACTAGAAATGGAACCACCATTTGACCCAGTTATCCTACTTTTTGGCAGATATCCAAAAGATTTTAAATCAGCATACTGCAGTGACATAGCCACATCAATGTTTATAGCCGCACAATTCACAATAGCTAAGCTATGGAACTAACCTAGATGCCTATTAACCAATGAATGAATAAAGAAATTGTCATGTATATACACTGTGGAATATTATTTAGCCATAAAGTAGAATGATTTTATGACATTTTCCAGTAAATGGATGGATCAAGAGAATATCATGCTAAAGGAGATAAGCCAATCCTCCAAAACCAAAGGTCGAATGTTTTCACTGATATGTGGAAGCTAAACCACAATAAAGTGGGGAGGGGAAGAAGAGAAGTTCAGTAGATTAGACAAAGGGGAATGAAAGGAAAGAAGAAAGATAGGAATAGGAAAGTCAAAAGACTAAATCTAACATAATTTTCCTATGTACACATATGAAATTACCTAAGTGAACCCCATCATCATGCCCAACCACAAGAATGGGGTTCTAATTAGAATAAGATATATCCTATGCTTGTATAATTTTATCAAAATGGGTTCTACTGTCATGTATAACTAAGAAGAACCATAAAATAAAATTTTAAAATAAATAAATTTCCTATTGCCAAGAGTTTTGTACCAAGATAAAAATCCTACAAAAACCATATAAGAGCTAATCTTGCTAGCACTGGATATTAAATTTAAAATAGTTCATTTCCATATAAATAAGTGTAGAACAACATCATCATCTGGTTTTAGTCTGTGAGTCTTTGATAAAAGTAGAGTGGAAATTTTTCATTACGCTGATAGTACATACATGGGATTTCAATTTATTCATGCAACAATTTTAGTTTTGCCTCAGGAATTTCAGCAAGTATAAATTATCTAGGACCTATTAGCAAAGAGGTCACTAATTAGTCTTCCGGAGTCATTCAGTGCTGGATGACAGATTCCCAAAGGGTAAATTCTGTGGAAATATATTGAAAGAGGGAGACATGAAAACATTGAGGAAACAAGTCAGGATGGGAGAAACCACTGTTTACCCAGCAGCATGTTTAGACTAAACTCAAAAGAATCAACCATGAGCTAATCTAGTTCTTATCAGACATACAGACTTAATACACTAATAAATTATGTGTTCTGCAATCAGTTTTACTCCATTAAGAATATGTTACTATCCCTCCTTTTTTCCAATTATGTAAAGACCCTCTCTGGGGTGAACTAAGTGACCCAAAACTTTGAAGCTAATGTCATGTAAACCCTGGGAGAGAACTCAGAAGAGAAAACGAAGATTCAAATTCAGATTTGCCTCCTTGGCCAAAGTCAGATAGCCTGATCAGTAGCAGAGCTAAGAACCATGTCAAGGTCCTTGGATTCTTTATGTAGTTTATCAACCATCCATTCAAAAGAGCACCAAAACCCCCAAATGGCCCCCTCCTTGGAACAGGTCTTTAGCACATGTGTTACTACCAGGACTGCCTAGTGTCTGATTAATGGGATTGCGTATAGATTGTGCATTCATTCATTTTTTTTACTTAATAATCAAAAATATTTTTATAATTGCCTGTATGTGGTGCATTAAAGTAGAATAGAAAGCTGCAAAACTTAGTTTTGTGATGTTTTTATTCATTGACTATATAAACTTTTACTAAGTACCTACTAAATTCCAGGCATTGTACTAAGCTCTAAAGATAAAATGATGAAAACTACTGACATAGTCCCTGCCCTTAAGAATCTTACTAAAAACATAGACAGACATGGAGCAAATTCATTCATTCAGTCATTTAGTCACCCAACAAATATACACCAGACCTTTCTACATTCTAGGCACTTTTCTAAGTGCAAGGGATATAGCAATGATGGAAGCAAATCTTTGTTGCCAGCTGATGATTGGCTCACAGGGCCCAGTAACATCTAGCTGATTGGCTCCTCTGCCGCGATGCTCATTGGGCTGCTTCCCTGCCCTTTCAGACCACGGAGCTGCTCATTGGGGGACTTCTTTGGCTCCACCCACGCAACCCAGCCAATTGGCCTCAAGAGCAGGAGGATTGTGGGAGTGGAGGAGGCTTGTGTGTTTGGGTGAGAGGCTTGTGGGAAGCCGGTGGTGGCAGTTGGGCTCTGTGGGTTTTTCCTGAGGAGCTGTTTTGTTTGGCCTTTGTGGTTCTAAAAATAAAGTTCGTTTCTTTTGACAAGTGGCTCCTGAATTGTGCCCAGCCAGACTGCGGCATTTGTGTAATTGATTATGAATATATCATAAAATGCCAGGTTCTGGTAAATACTATGAAGACAAAGCAAGACAATAAGACAGCGGTTGACCATAGGGGAGGGAGACAGGTCAAGTGAGACTGTGAAGTCTTCTCTGACATACTCAGAAATCACAGTGTGAGGATGGATGATAAATCCTTCCCCAAGAAGCCCTGGAGATGAGACAGCATAGGCAGAAAAGGGGAACAGATTGGTGGGTGGGTTAGAGAGTGATGTAGCTGGTAAGGGGAGTCGCTGGCCACTTCCCCCTTTGGGCGTCAGTCTCTTCACCTGTAAACAGAGGGCCTTGGGCTCCAAGACCTCCAATGCACCCTTCAGATCAGAGAGTCTTGGTGTGTGTTTGACATGATGAATGCATGTGGGGATCCTCTGTGGGTCTCCTGTCCTATTTTCCACTGAACTTTTCTGACACATAGAACTCTATCCTAGAGCATCTTCTCTTACAAGTGGGCTTTCTCTGGGTAAGCTTCTTAATGATTCTCTAACTTACATATTCATCCCAAATATCTCTCCTGAACTTCAAGTGTCTACCTCCCAGTGCCTCCTGGATATCCCCTCCCTATCCATAGGCTTAACAAACATGATGAATACAAATCTGAGTTCACCGTCTTGCCCTCACCAAAGACAGAAAACTGAGGATCATTTTTTTTTATTCACGTCCCTGTCAATTTAAATATCTAATTGGTGATGACATCCTTTAAAATTCAATTCAAATACATTTTTCAAACCCGTCTCCTCTGGTTGGCCCTCATGTCTAAGCCTGTGTTGGCTCATCACTGTCTCTGGCCAGGGTTTTGCTACAATCCCTGAATTCTCCTCACACAGATCAGATGTTCTTGTGGATTGTGACCTCATCTCCTTCAAATCTTTGTTCAAGTGATACCATCTCAGTCCTTTTCTGACCACTCTATTTTAAATTGCAAATCTCATTGCCCTCCTCTACCTCCACATTAACAATCTCCCTTTCCCTGATCTGTATTTTACATAGCACATAGCACCTCCTAATACATCATAGTTATTCTTTATGCCTATTACTTATTTTGCTTTTTTTTCAACTTGAATATAAACTCTGTCAGGACAAAGATTTTAGTCTGCTGTTTCAGTGGTGTGGATTCAGAGTTTAGAACTTAGTTCACATAACCAGAAGTGAGGCAGCCCTGCATAAAATGCTGAAGCAGTTAATAGGTCAATTAATATTTACTGAATGAATGAACTCACTGCCTTCACTAGATGCTCCATTGTTTCTAGCTCATCTTTTGCATACCCAAGGAAAATGTTGCTAAACTACCATTCTCATTATGTTACCCCTATACTTGGCCTTGCATGCCTTCTGTGTCACTCCACATCCATCCACACCAAACTGATAAAGTTTCTCGGAGAACAATTGTTTCATGCCCCCTTATGTAAAATCACACCATTTGCACTGTCTTCCACATTGTCTACATAATGGGATAAATATCAGTCAAAACAAGATTAAGCTTTACCTCTTTTCTGAAGGTTTTACCAGGTCATCTAGAGACCAGTTCACATAATCTGTTCACATCTGTGCCACTGCTATATCCAGTGCTTTAGGTTATTCTAGCCTTTATTTTGTTTCTTTACATTTCATTCTGCTCCTGTGAAATTCTAAGTCTTTTGGGAATCATGTCTCATTCAACTTTGTATCATCAGTGCTTGGTACAGAGCCCAACACTTGGATGTTTATTGAATATTTGCTGAAAAAAATGGGTATTAAGGAAGCAATCAGGGAAGAGGGACTTTGGAATGCTGTATTCCTCCAGAGATGAAGTTATGATGGAGGTGGTAAGTGACCCAGATGAAAACGCCTGGCTCATTTATACCTTAAGAGGAAAGTGACATTTTTCATAGGAGAAGCAGTCCTATTCATCTGAAATGACTCATCTAAGTTATATTTCTTTTCTGAGTAAGTATCTCTAATCATGGAAAATCTCACCATCACTACTGAATCTGTCCTCATAAATAGCATAGAAATCACCAGATTTAGACTGTGCTCTTTGTGCTGCTCCTGGTGATTTACTCCTTGATGTGAATGGGGAACTTGATGATGACCCTGGTGTTCAGGACTGATTCTCACCGTGAAACACCCATGTACTTCTTCCTGGGTCACCTTTCATTTCTAGATCCCCATCTTTCTTGAGTCACCAGGCCCAATGTTGCTGAATTTATTAACTCTAAGGAAAAAAATCTCTATGTGGGGCTGTGTGACCCAGAGCTTCTTTCTCAGTGTCTCTGGAAGCACTGAGACCTGCTTACTCTCTGCCATGGTCATGACTGCTATGCTCCCATCTTACCCTCTACTCTACAGGTGGTTATGAATAGTCCTCTCTGTGCCAGGATGGGGATTGCAGTATGGACAATGGGTTCCCTGTACCCTTTGCCAAAACAATCTCTTCACTTATGACTTATATTTCAGTTTCCCCAATGTCATCCCTGCCTTCTGCTATGAGTTTCTCTCTCTTTCCTGCTGTGAGCTGCTTTCCATTCCTCATCTTCTTCTTTCCTTTTCTCTTGCCCTGCTCTGATGCTACTGTCAATAGGCCCTTCTTCTGGGTCATGTGTATTTCTAGGATTTCTGATTATCCTGAATCTCTTTTCTTACTCTAGAACCATCTCTGCCATTCCAGGCATCCATTTTTCCAAGGGTCAAGGCAAAACATTCTCTGTTCCTTCCACCTGGCTGAGGTGATTTTGTACTGTGGAACAGCCATTTTTTGATTCATGAGCCTTCTCTGAGTACCCATATTGTAGCAAGTGATCTCCACATAGTGCAGGGTGACCACTATCCTGCTGGGCCCCCTCATTTATGGCCTCAAGAACCAGAGTGAGGCAGCCCTGCATAAAATGCTGAAGCAGTAAATGTGCCTCCCATGGAAGATTGGAGTTGTGTTTGGTCTGAAGACAATGAGAAAAAAAAATAGGGTTGGAAGTACATTAACGGCTAACTCAATCATCTAAGAAAATTACCACTTGAAAATAAATTCTTGGATCTGGGTAACAGAAGGTTCAAATGTGAGATTGCTTATTTTATTGTTTCTGGCAAGAAAATAAAGTGAAAATTGAGAAACAGGTCCTGAGATGGAGTAGTTTTAAGCAGACAGAGTACAAGCCTGTTTGTCTGACTTAAAAGTTTTGAAAGTATAGAGTTCTCATGGTTGAAAAATAAATAAAAGAAGGAAACATGAGAGTCTGAAATGCACTTCAAAGTGTGAACTGGTTACTGATGGAAGAAGAATGCTTCATCCACTTAACCTGGGGGGCACATAAAAAGTTGATAAACCTGGTTGGAGCTGACTTCTTGGTTGCTAGAAAGCAAAGATAAAGATTGGCAAGAACCCGCCCTAACCCACTCACAGGAAAAACTTTTCAGGTATGCAAGCAAAGACATCCTGGTGACTGAGATTGGATAGGCTGCTTGATGAGTAGAATAGAGACCTCCTTGTGACCCATGGTGATGAATGTCTCTGCAGTATCAAAACAATGTTTTCATTCAACCCAGAGGATACCAAGTCAATTAATATACTCAGCATCTGCCAGTCCCAGTTGGCCAGACTCCTCCTGAGCCTACTGCTCATAGCTCTCTTGACATATATACTGTTTGAGTAATTCCATTGCTCTTTTGTGTGCTGGAACAATGTGTTGGCCTCTTTTGTCCAAGAGTGATATTTATACACATTCAATTAAATAAATTAATTTCTGATTAAAAGAGATTCCTGGGGGGGGTGATAATAAGCTCATGATCTAGTGTGTGAACTGACCCAAATGATCCCTTTAATGAAACACTTAACAACACCATTGTGTTTCTACCCTTAAGCCTAAACAATGGTAAGATTTTCTTTTTATATGGCGCTTTTTAAGTTAAATTTAAATTTTATATTTAAAATAAATAAATTAAATTTTTTTTAATTCAAATTTATTAAAAGTTGAAACAACATGGCTGGTTTGTGGCTGAGTGGTAGAGCATTTACCTAGCATGCATGAGGTACTGGGTTCTATCCCCAGCACCACATAAAAATAAAGAAATAAAGAAAGATATTATGTCCATCTAAAACTAAAAAATTATTTTTAAAAAATTGAAACAAAAAACATTGTTCATTTGTCTTGTATTAGTATTATGAACTTTCAATTTTAAATATATGATAAATTTTATAAAATAAATGGGCGAATGAAAGTGGATGAGAAAGAGAAGTATTTTAAAGATTTTTAATTTTTAAAGATGTGAGTATAAAAATTTATTTTCCGGAAAAAGCATACTTTATTTTGAAGTGCATTTCTAAAATATGGGTAGTGTTTATATGTCAAATAGAAATTACCTCTGGGACAAAGAGAATTAACAAGTCATCTAATTTTTGTCAAAGAAAAAGAGGATTCTAGTATAAAGGGTAGTCAGTCATGAACCTCATGTGGAGCACCTGGTTCTCCCTCAAGTGGCTGAAATTTAAGAGATAGTTAGAAGGCAAAATTCACAGAACTTGATGGATTTTTAAATAAGGGAAGAATTAATAAGAACATCCTTGTGCCTTTGTCCTCTTTTTTGTGTTCCTAAGATAAATTTCCTAAAGTGGCCTTATTTAATTATAGTTAAGGGCTGGGATACAAAGACATAGAAACTGTGAACAGTATTTTTGTCTGAATCTTACAACCACTCCTTTCATTATCTGCATCTCTGAGAGACTGATCCAAAGACCAATTCATACTCAATCTCCCATCACTTAGGAGACTAAGGAAATTACTGCCATAAGCTTTCCTGCTTGCCTACCACCTACTGCAGAGCCACATGCAGTAAGAGCCCTGGCAGGCTACTCTACACGTAGCCTAGATGTGTGAATTCTGCTGGTGAAAGCAGGGCTTACACTCAAAATGCAACCCCTTATCAAGTTCCTGTTCTCCTTCCTGCCCCTCGAATATAAGTATTGGATCATCTTGATTTGCAATGCCCATATGCACAGGACCCTTGTTCAGTTCAGGGAGGCAGGGGCACACACAGAATTGAATGATGAGCCAAGAAAACATACACAAAGCTAAAATAATGTCAAGAGCCAAATAAACTTTCAGGATGGTTTTTCTTTTTTTTTTCTTTTTTTAATTGGTTGTTCACAACATTACAAAGCTCTTGACATATCATATTTCATACATTAGATTGAAGTGGGTTATGAACCCCCAATTTTACCCCAAATGCAGATTGCAGAATCACGTCAGTTACACATCCACAATTTTACATAATGCCCTATTAGTAATTGTTGTATTCTGCTACCTTTCCTATCCCCTACTATCCCCCCTCCCCTCCCCTCCCATCTTCTCTCTCTACCCCATCTACTGTAATTCATTCCTCTCCTTGTTTATTTTCCCATTCCCCTCACAACCTCTTATATGTAATTTTGTATAGCAATGAGGGTCTCCCTTCATTTCCATGCAATTTCCCTTTTCTCTCCCTTTCCCTCCCATCTCATGTCTCTGTTTAATGTTAATCTTTTCTTCCTGCTCTTCCTCCCTGCTCTGTTCATAGTTGCTCTCATTATATCAAAGAAGACATTTGGTATTTGTTTTTTAGGGATTGGCTAGCTTCACTAAGCATAATCTGCTCTAGTGTCATCCATTTCCCTGCAAATTCTATGATTTTGTCATTTTTTATTGCTGCATAGTACTCCATTGTGTATAGATGCTACATTTTTTTTATCCATTCATCTATTGAAGGGCATCTGGGTTGGTTCCAAATGGTGTTGGGAAAACTGGAAATCCATATGCAACAAAATGAAACTGAATCCCTTTCTCTCGCCATGCACAAAAGTTAACTCAAAATGGATCAAGGAGCTTGATATCAAATCAGAGACTCTGCGTCTGATAGAAGAAAAAGTTGGCTCCGATCTACATATTGTGGGGTTGGGCTCCAAATTCCTTAATAGGACACCCATAGCACAAGAGTTAACAACAAGAATCAACAAATGGGACTTACTTAAACTAAAAAGTTTTTTCTCAGCAAGAGAAACAATAAGAGAGGTAAATAGTGAGCATACATCCTGGGAACAAATTTTTACTCCTCACACTTCAGATAGAGCCCTAATATCCAGAGTATACAAAGAACTCAAAAAATTAGACAATAAGATAACAAATAATCCAATCAACAAATGGGCCAAGGACCTGAACAGACACTTCTCAGAGGAGGATATACAATCAATCAACAAGTACATGATAAAATGCTCACCATCTCTAGCAGTCAGAGAAATGCAAATCAAAACCACCCTAAGATACCATCTCACTCCAGTAAGATTGGCAGCCATATGAAGTCAAACAACAACAAGTGCTGGCGAGGATGTGGAGAAAAGGGTACACTTGTACATTGCTGGTGGGACTGCAAATTGGTGCGGCCAATTTGGAAAGCAGTTTGGAGATTCCTGGGAAAGATGGGAATGGAACCACCATTTGACCCTGCTATTGCCCTTCTCGGACTATTCCCTGAAGACCTTAAAAGAGCATGCTACAGGGATACTGCCACATCGATGTTCATAGCAGCACAATTCAGGATGGTTTTTCAATAGTAGTTTTTTATTTTATTTTTTATTCTTTTTTAGTTATGTATGACAGTAGAATGTATTTTGACATATCATACATATATTGAGTATAACTTCCCATTCTTGTGGTTGTACAAGATGTGAAGTTACACTGGTCATGTATTCATATACAAACACAGGAGGTTATATCTCACTCATTCCTCTGTCTTTCCCATTCCCATCCTGCCTACCTTCCCCTCACTACTCCCTGTATAATCCAGTGAACCTCCACACCCCACCCCCACCATTATGAGTCAACATCCTCATATCAGAAAAAAATATTCAGCCTTTGGGTTTTTCTTTTTTGGAGATTTGCTTATTTAACTTAGCATTATAGTCTCCAGTTCCATCCATTTACCAGCAAATGTTATAATTTCATTCTTCTTTATGGCTGAGTAATATTACATTGTGTGTGTGTGCCACATTTTCTTTATCCATTAATCTATCAAAGGGCACCAAGGTTGGTTCCATAGCTTAGCTATTGTGAATTGAGCTGCTATGAACATTGATGTGGCTGTGTCACTCTAGTATGCTAATTTTAAGTCCTTTGGGTATATGCTGAGGAGTAGGATAACTGGGACAAATGGTGGTTCCATTCCAAGTTTTCTGAGGAATCTCCATAATACTTTCCAGAAGGGTGGCACCAATTTGCAGTCCTACCAGCAATTTATGAGTGTATCTTTTATTCCACATCCTTGTCAACATTTATTATTTCTTGTATTCTTGATAATTATCATTCTGACTAGAGTAAGATGAAATCTCAGTGTAATTTTAATTTGTATTTCTCTAATTGCTAGTGATGTTGAATATTTTTTCATATATTTGTTGACCATTTATATTTCCTCTTCTGTGAAGTGTCTCTTCAGTTCCTTTGCCCATTTATTGATTGGGCTTTTGTGTGTGTGTGTGTGTGTGTGTGTGTTTGTGTTAGTTTTTTGAGTTCTTTATATATCCTGGAGATTAATGCTCTATCTGAGGTGCAGGTGGAAAAGATTTTTCTCCCATTCTGTAGGCTCTTTCTTCATGTTCTTGATTGTTCTTTTGCTGAGAAGAAGCTTTATGTTTTGATACAATCCCATTTATTGATTCTTGATTTTACTTCTTGCACTTTAGAAGTCTTATTGAGAAATTCAGTTCTTAAGCCAACATGATGTAGATTGGGCCTACATTTTCTCCTAGTAAGAAAAGGGTCTCTGGTTTAATACCTAGGTCCTTGATCCACTTTGAATTGAGTTTTGTGCAGGATGAGTGGTAGGGTCTAATTTAATTTTATTACATATGAATTTTCAGTTTTGCCAGCACCATTTGTTGAAGAGGCTATCTTTTCTCCAGTGTATGTTTATTATGCCTTTGTCTAATATGAGATAACTGTATTTATGTGGGTTTGTCTTTGTGTCCTCTATTCTGTACCATTGGTCTACATGTCTGTTTTGGCACCAATATCATACCATTTTTGTTACTATAGCTCTGTAGTATAGTTTAAGGTCGGTATTGGGATGCCTCCTGCTTTAATTTTCTTGCTGAGGATTGCTTTGGCTATTCTGGGCCTCTTATTTTTCCAAATGAATTTCATGACTGAACATTAATAGGAATTCCATTAAATCTGTATAATGCTTTTGGTAGTATGACCATTTTGGCAAAATTAATTCTGCTTTTCCCAGAACATGGGAGATCTTTCCATCTTCTAAGTTTTTTAATCAACAGCAGTTTTGCAACTAGAGTAAAACTATGTAAAGAGGGTCTAAATCATGATCTCCAAATGAGTTCCCTGACTTATTAGGGATAGGAAGGAAATTATGAAGGGTCTTAAAACTACCATCTATAAACTTACAATCCCCAAGAGCATAACTTCACTTGAACTCTTTCATCTGAGAAACACTCATCTAATACCATTAGCCAATTCTACCTAAATTTTCCCAGTACTTCTTCTCTACTCTATTTACCTCCTTTTACTGGTTATCCTATCCAATCCTTGACATTAAATATTGCCTCTGTTCCCATTAATCCTAAATTTATATCCCTAGCCAGGATCTCTCCAAACCTATAGGTTTAATGAGTTGACACTACTTGGATGTCTAATTGGTATCTAAAGCTAAACATTTCCAAATTGAACTCATGATTTAAGTTAACTGCACCATAACAATCCAAAACCTAAGAATAATCTTTGATTTCCTCTTTTTCCCTTTTTTCCTAGTACATATTCAAAACATAAGCAAATTCCATTGGCTCTATCTTCACATATATCCTGGACATCATGATCTTTCCTCTACTAACAGTTTAAACCATCATTTTTCTAAACTGGACTTAGGGCATGAGTACAGGACTCAGGGCATAAGTACAGGCCAATCAAATTTGGTTCCAAACAGATAAAAATGAACACTGGATTTCTCATCTGGCATGAATGCTAACTGAATATTAGCCCTGCTATAAAAAGATGATGACCTTCTAATTCATATCACAGCTTTCATTACCGTCCCTCCCAAGGGCCTCACCCCTAAACACAATTAATATTTGAATTTGGGGATTATCTAATGCATGAACTTTTGGAGGACACATTCAAATCATAAAGAGGAGTTTCCATAAAAAAAAAAATCTGGCAACCTCCATCAAAAATTCTGTGTTTGAGGTGGGATAATAGCTCAGTAGTAGAACTCTTGCCCACCATAGATGAGGCCCTAAATTCAATCCCTAGCACTGCAATAAATAAACAAATAATAAATAAATAAAAATTAAGCATTAAAAAAGGATCTGGCTGGCCTGGTGGCACATGCCTGTAATTCCAGAGGCTCGGGAGGCTGAGGCAGGAGGATTGTGAGTTCAAAGCTAGCCTTGCAGCAAAAGTGAGGCATTAGGCAACTCAATGAGGCCCTGTCTATAAAAAAATACAAAATAGTGCTGGGGATATGGCTCAGTGATCAAGTGCCCCTGAGTTCTATCCCTGGTACCAATGAATAAATAAATAAATGGATCTGGGGTTGTGTAATATGGTGATAGAGTGTGTGTTTAGTAAGTGTGAGACCCAACACACACACACACACACACACACACACACACACACACGCTGTGATCAAGTATATTTATTCTTTAGGAATTTATCTGACATATTCTTGAAAGTTTAGAAAAGAAGCCATGTTCAAGAATGATTTTTACATTTTTCTATGCAAGCAGAAGCTCTATTCTTTTGCTAATGTCTTCCTAAGCACCTACAAGAACTCCTGGTCCATAGGTATTTGTTGAATGCAGAAATGCTGGAATGTTGGATACAGCCATCTCTAAAGAAAAAAAAAATAAGAAGTTATAATACTTCCGTATAATAGACTAATAGACATCCTTTTAAAATCAGGCAACTCTAGCTGGGCTGGTGTTGTAGCTCAGTGGTAGATTTCGAGGTCCTGGGTTTTGTCCCTAGCACTACAAATAAATGAATAAATTGTGCAATTTTATAATAATAATATGGAATTATCTTTGAGATAGATAAGTAAAAAAAGAAAAATTTCAAAATGGAGTGTAGTCTATGTTATCATTTGTGTGAAAGTATTATATAATTGTATGTGACTGTTCTGGTAAACTATCTCTGAAAGTTATACAAGTCAAATGGAAGAAAGTACTAAAAAAAAGACTTAAGTGATTGTGGAATAAGTATTGGAGAAAAACTTACTTTTGTACCGTGAACACAGACTTTAAAAATCATAATTAAGAGCTTGGGCATAGCCAAGGGGTAAAGCACTTGCCCACCATGCATGAGGCCCTGGATTTAATCCCTAGTACCACAAAACAACAAAACTAAACAAAAATCATGATGTGTGAGTTGGGAGCAGTGAATAAAGCTATTGCTTTATACCACTTAAGGTTAGAAGTAGAGAACATGTTCACTTTGCTTCTTATTGCCACATTAAGTACCATTTCTCTCCTTCTTCCTAAATGTTTAGCTACGTTGAAGTACATGCCATTCAAACCATTTCACACATTACCCCTCCTTGTTATTGTCACCTACCATATTCCTGATCATTCTCCTTTCACTAGAGATTCCATCAACTGGTTTACTATCCCACTCTCCATAACCCCATTATCATTCCTGGTGACTTCAACATCCATGTGGACAATTCATCTATAGCATATAAATATGCACAAGTACAATTTCATTACTTGCTAAAATACTGAAATATTTTCATAGCTTCATGACACTTAAGTGTCATTCCCCAATGCTCTGGTCTTTCTATTAGGATTAACTCCACATTCAGAAACCCAAACCAAAGGGAATTGCCTTGTACAACATGTTGTCTCCAGGACCCTACACCAGTGCTACAGGCTACATCTGTTTGATGAATCCATGCCCGTGCTAGAACTGGTAGTTAAATATTTTGAACACTATTCCTGGTTCTTTAGAAAAGAAGTCATGTGCAAAAAAAGTCTGTTTTCTGTTGCAACAACAAGATGCCTAAGACTAAGTAAGGTATAAACTTAAAATTTATGTCTCTGCCTAGGTTCCCAGACCATTCATGTTAGCCTTTGAAATCCAGGTAAGAGGAAGCCACACCCCTACAGCTAATTCTGTGTGCTTGCAGAATTAATATCACATAGATGCCACCAAGGTTCATGGTTTGTATCCTCCAGAGTAGCAGGTTGAGTCACACTTGAGCCACAGCTAGAGTGAGGAGGAAAGGTGAGAAACAGAGACTTGGGGTGGTCTTGGGTAGTAAGCCCATGGAGGTCAATCCCCTCAAGCCATTCTGCCCTCCTAGAGCTCCTGGGTCTGTGATGGAAGGTACAGCCTTCACAATCTGAATGCCTTCAGATTCTTTCTCCTGTTTTCTTAACGATCCCTTCTATCCATACTAATCTCTTTAGCAATTGGTTGCTCAGCTACATCCTTGATTTCCTCTCCTGAAAATACTCTCTCATTGTCTACCACATGGCCAGGTTGAGAATTTTCCAACTCTTTCTGCCCTACTTCCCTTTTAATTATAAATTCTGTCTGTAAGTGATCCCTCTGATCTCTCATTTCACTGTACACTTTTAAAATAAGCCATGCAGCATCCTGAATTCTTTGCTGCTTAAAAATTTCTTTTGTCAGATATCCTAGTTCATCTCTCTTGAGTTCTGCATTTCATACAGTACTAGGTCATGAACACATGCAGCCAAGTTCTTTGTCACTTTGTAACAAAGATTGTTTTTATTCCAGTTTCCAACGCTTTCTTCCTCCGTTCCACTTGAGACCTTGTCACATTGGCCTTTATGGTCATTTTCATCAACATTCTGGTTAAAACCACTTAGGTATATAACAGAGAATTAGAAGCTGCTTTTATTAAAAGCATTCAGTATTCAATTGTGCTTGCAGATGCCCAACAGGTAACTAAAAGTAGGATAAAGACCTGACATCTCTGCCTTCATTTTATATTTGCCTCCTTCCTTACTTTAAACTTTGGGTCAGATTTCTGCTCAGCCCTGCATGTACGCATGCTAATACAAGGGTTACTAGCCTTAAGTTTACCTAACCTATCTTGTTCACCTTCAAGACTGAGGACACCAAGATAAGAGTAACTAAGGTATTTTCAAGATTTGAAGGGACATACAACTGCTCGCTTTTACAGCATCCTGTTTCAGACCCCTGGGGTGGCTCTTGGATGTCTTCAGTCATTGCCCTATACTTCCAGGAACATAAAACCTTGTAGGCAGATCACCCTAAAATGAGACTTCCCCCCTCCAAAACAAAAACAAAAATCAGGAGCCATCATCTCATGAGAACTGAATTGGCCTCTTCTAGGACTACAGGTCTGATAGATAATATCCCAAACAACAAGTGGAAATTGCCCTCCCAAGTGATAAGGATTTCTGGGGAGCTGACTAGTAGAATCAAAACCAAGATAATGATCAACCAGACCACTGTTTGACCAGGAAGATTTAATTACGCATATCTGCTGAGAGCCATTAGCCAAGTAGGTATGACAATTTCCTTGCCAGCGTACCCCATATTGCTTACAGGAAGGACTCATGGAAATGGACTTGCCTTGGACATTTGCAGTGACACTGCATGTATGCTTGAGTAAGGTGACCTTGCTCAAGAACCAGGGCGGATCCGGGTTTAGGGCGGATCAGGTTTTAGGGAGTATCCCGCTCCTTGGGTTTAGGGCAGTTCCAGGTTTAAGGTGTACCCTGCCGGGAATAGGGTGTATCCTGCTGATTAGAGCCTGGTGGAGTACGTGGATTTTGCCAAGAACGTGAATTTCCCCAGAACGTGTGTAGAGTGCCGGTGTGAGTTCGGGAATAAAGAATTGCTCTTTGAATCTACAAGGCTGTGAGTGGCTCGTGATTTTGTGCCCAGCCAGATTGCACATATCTCTTGCCCCAAGCCCCAAGCCCCAATTATTCCTCTGTTTAAAAGCTAAAGTTCATGTCAGTACCCTGAAGACTGAGCTGAGACACTTATTCTCACTTGCCTTCCCAATATACTTCATTGGTTAAAGCTTCCCCCCACCCTGCTTTTCGCCATTACTTTATCCTTTTGGTTTTGGTGGTAAATAGCTGGACAAGATTTGTTGGTGTTGCAGAGCAAGAGGATCTACAGAACTGAAGTGATCATGGATATCCTCAGTCACTGGCTCTTGGGACCTGCCTGAAAGATTTCAGACAAGTCACTCAGAGTAGCAGGCTTGATTTTACGAGGAGGGGTAGAAAAGAAAGAAAGAGGACACTCAAGAGAAAGAGAGGGTCCTCTCAGAGAGGAGAGGGATGGCACAATCCTCCTGCCCTAAAGTTTATTGGGGATACCAAGAAAGTTTCCAGAGAGTTCCACCCAGGTCTACCTCTTGACTGGTGACTTGCAGCAGGATTGTTGTCAGGTCCCCACTGCTCATGGTCTTACCCCATGGAGGAGAGATTTTGCTATTATAATGACACCTTAAAGACCCAAGGCAACTCTGAGTCACCTCAGTCTGTGCTGACCAGTTCTAATTGGAACTTATTCTTACAGATTTTATGGCTTGGGGGCTTTGCTTTTAATTGTCCTGTCTTCTCAGTCCTGGAATCTGATCTGTATAAAGATCTCAAAAGCACCCCACCCCTGCACCCTTTCAGGATAACTTGTGTTCTTCTTATCTGCTGTGAGGAGCCCTTTGGTCCTGATTTCTCCTGTAAAAACCAGATTGTTTCTGGGGGAATGTAGGATATCTTTTGATATCCTACATTCAGGCAGTACTAGCATGGCCTCACACAGATTGCCCTTTGAAAAAAAGCATGTTTTGGGGGGAGAGGTAAGCACAGTAGACCCAACCCACAGAACCATCCCCCAACCTCATGTTCCCACCGCTCATGTCTATATGCCACCTATCATTGGGATTTCCAGAGTCAGGTCTCTGGTCTAGGACTCAGGTAACAACTTATCTCTAATACAGTTCAGATATTCCCCTACTCTATTTTGAGTCCTCACTGGAATTTCTCTTAGCATTCTGTTCACAACAATACAATCTTTTCCTAGCACAATTCCACTCTTGGTACCAAATTCCCATCTTAGTCCATTTTTCTGTTGTTTTAATGAAATACCCTAGACTGGGTAATTTATAAAGACTACAAATTTATTCAGCTCAAGGTCCTGGAAGATGGCAAATCCAAGAGCCTGGCACTGGCACCTGCTCAGCATCTGGTAAAGGTGTTCTTGATGCATAATAATATGGCAGGGGTATCACATGGCGAGACAGAGCAAACATGCTAGTTTAGGTTGCTTCTCCTCTCCTTATAAAGCTACTATTGCAATCATGGGGACTTTATTTTCATGAGCTCATCTAATCCTAATTATCTCCCAAAGGCCTCACCCCTAAATACCATTAATATATACATTTGGGGATTATCCATTCCATGAACTTTTGAAGGAGACTATAGCACCCTACCCTAGCTTTTTAGTTTCTGGATTTTCTCCTGTCTTGAATGATCTTGCCACCACCTCA
Source organism: Spermophilus citellus (assembly GCF_964194105.1). Classification (NCBI taxonomy): domain Eukaryota; kingdom Metazoa; phylum Chordata; class Mammalia; order Rodentia; family Sciuridae; genus Spermophilus; species Spermophilus citellus. The sequence continues at coordinate 68,212,316 of NC_138197.1, read as the reverse complement.
GCCACTTACTCTCATAGTCATACTCTGTACTTAGTTATTATCAACAAATGCTACCCCTCCATATCTCCAATTTAAGCATCCCACTCTATCCTCCACCCCTCCAGCTAACTCTATTCCGATCAATCTTCTGGGACTCAGAAATAAATTTTATCTTTTCATTCTATCTTTGTACTGTTCATCATCCTACTAACTCCTCACCCATTATCCAACTTTAATTCCTAGGTCTTATCACTTGTTGAATTTTTCCTATGTATTAACCATTTTCATCATCTCTTTTATCCTGCACTTCTACTCTAAGATCTAGGTATAATGACATTCACTGTACAGGAAACTGAAATTTTTATAGGTAAACCTGCCTAGAATTACAGAAATAAAATGTGGGGGGTCTAGAATTTTAAATATCTCAACCATCAGTTTTTTGACAGTAAATTAGGCATAAAAATAATTTATCTTGCTGGGTTATGATGATCACATGTACACAAAAGCATTCTGTGAAGTGTAAAGTATCTTACAAATATCAACTATAATTATATGCTAATGACTGGAGAGAGCTCTTACCCTTCCTCATCAGGAGTCCTAACCCAAGACTTACCTCAGCCTTCCCCTTCTCCTTCATAATTGTGGTCATAGAGGAAGCAACTGTTTTTACTACCCTGTTGGTAGAAAATTCATCTTTGATGAGAAGCTTCAAAACTTTGGAGAAAAAGCAGCATCATAAATGATGGTTAGGTTCTAACTAGCTATTGGGGGCCTGGTTTCATTATGGCTGAACTGACAAAGTTTATAAGCTAGACTATAATTCATTACAATCAACTGCCAAATAAAAGAACTTTGATAACTAAATAGGCAAACACCTGCCTTGTGCTTTCTTATCTAAACCACAGCAGAACAAGAGTTTAGAAACAATGGAACCAAGCCTGATATATAAAAGGCTGTCTCTTAAGATATTTAGAAGTCTAATAGAGAACTTGGAACCCTGGAGGTCTGAGACCTCTCTCTGATGTCCAGAAATAATACTGTTATTGTCCAAAGAAAGCCTATATTCCACATATTAGAATTCAGCTGTGGGCCCAACTCATTCCATTTTGTTGTAAGCAGAACTTCATCAACAGGGCAGCCCAGAACCACCAAGTTTCCTTGTAATGATATGATTAATACTATCAAGTAAATTACTTCCTTATAAATACAAAACTAGTGGCTCTTCTCGCCTAACATGGAAAAGAAAAAACCCTTCATATGCTACTTTATCTACTGCATTTTATTTCTTCCCTACTCTAGACTAATACTCCACATCTGTGAATTCTTCATGCCAAAGCATGTCTATTTCTGCTTTCTGATGTTATGTAGGATAACTTTCCTACATTTCACCTTCAAAGCTGACCCTGAAACTCTTCCACCAGAAAATCTGCAAAAGATAGAATCATTAGCCTGCTTTTATTTGCATGTTTAATCACCCCACTTTGCAATATTGCATAGGGATATGGACTTCTATACAAAGAAGTTACTGGGAAAGGTAAGGTAACACTCTGCAACAGATGTACTAGATTAGAAGTCAAACCAGGGCTCAATTTTCTATTTTGCCTCCTTGCTCACTTAATGCTCCTGAACATATGCAGAAATAATATCTATGCTTCACAGAGTATGTTGCTTGATGGTTAAGAAGACAACACACCAAAGCAAAATATAAGGATATTTTACATTTATTCCCTGTGATGTTTAACACAATTATCTTGCATAAAGTAGATATTTATTAAATATTAATGACCCACTAACTCTTCATCAGGCCAAAGCCTATTTGCCTCCTGTTTTATTTTGTTTTTCTAGTTTAAGATATTATCTTACACTAGTTAGTTTCCCAAAGAGGAGAGGAAAATCTGGGCTAAAATAATCTTTACCAGCTCTTTCCAAATACTCTTTTCAGGTAAAGTCAATTTAAGTGTTGGGTTATGTTCAATATAAAATTGTGTGACAGAGGCAATGCCGAAGTGTTCATCAAATCCCATTTCCTTTTCTACTAGGCACACACATTTTACTTCCCAGCTACCCTACAGATAGGTGGCGCCATATGACCACACACATGAATTCTGATTAAGAGAAAGTGGTGAAATTATGTATGTCATTAATACTGCCATTGGTTCAGCCACACTCTCTTCCCTTATCTGAAGCCCACAGATGGTATTATTCTAAGGCCATGGGGATGTGGAGCCACTAGATGAAAGGAGCCGGATCCTTTTGTGAATGCAAGAAAAGACCCCCCACCTACTGGCCCCAACCAACCAGCAACACACTGTGACTTGTATAATACAAGCCTTTATGGAGTTAAGCAACTGATACAGCATTGTTAGCCTACCCTGATTACACATCTTATATCTATCACCAGTAGTAGCATAATTGAAAAGAACCTCTGGACTTAGTTCTAGGACCTGGAATACAAATTCTGGCTCTACTATTACCCCCACACATCTCATGATCTGCTCCTAGAATATGCTCTGTATCTTTTCTCAACTAAATGTCTAGCACTTTCTCCTCTTTCTCATTATAGAGCCCTCCCCACTCCTCCGTGATTTCTGAGACCTTTCCTGACCTCCCTCCCATATATTATCACTTTTCTTTGCCATATATTATCTATCTTTGTACTGTCCATCATCCTACTAACTCCTCACCCATTACCCATATACTCTTATTTTATTGCAAACATTTGGTGGCATGTGCTTCCACAGACTGAGTCCTTTCTCTGATTTGCCTCATTTTCTTTCAACATCTGGCATATGGCAGAAAATAAATATGTATTAAAGGAATGATTGTCATACATGACCTTAGTGAGTTACTTATTTTAAATAGGATGTAAAATTTTACAGTGTTAAGATGCTATTTCCAAAATCCCAAAATAAAACTCTGGGGCTTTTTGAAGCAAAGACAAAGGACTTATTCCCCGGGGTCAAGAGTGCAGAGACCAAGCAGTTCTTTAACCCCCATCACAACCCAGGGATAGGAACAAGCTTACAAGGACTAAAACCACAAAGAAGGGTGGCAGGAGAGGCGATTATAATCAAAAGATACATTTCATAAGGTGGAAAAGTTACAAAAAAAGAATCATGTGGTCATACTCTCAGAAATTACATTATCAGAAAAACAACCTTGCATTAGTCCCACAGACTATGCAAGTTCTATGAGAGTGGGCTCATGGGGAAGGGGGGAAATTTCACACAGGATGAGGTGTCTGAACAAAATGGGATAAGTCTGGGCTAATTTTCAAATCAGCCCATAACAACAAAACTATTGTGATAATGAAATAATAACTAATGAAATAATGAACGTGAATGTGACTTACTGGTTGCAAACAGATTCTAACAGTAATGTATATATTCTGTTTTTCAGGCCTTTCTCATCTTTTCCTATCAAGCCATCTTAATAGTTCAAGTTAACACTATCTAAGAGATTTAGTACAAGTCACATTTGTCATTTAGAAACGTTTAGTGGCCACATTATAATGACATAATTAAAAGTGCTGCCTGGATTTTTTTTTCTGAAAAAAAAAAATTAAAAAGAAACTTTCAGTTGTCACATTTAAAAAGTTAAAAGTATGTGAAATATCACTTGTGAGCTCTTTTTTTCTTGTTTTAAAATCAAGTCGTCTTTGGTGTGCATGTTAACCTTACAGTACATCTCCATCCAGACCAGCCACATTTCCAGAGCTCAGATGCCACATGTGGCTAGGGGGACAATGCAGCCACGGGCCTGCTTCACAGCGCAGCTTCTTGGTGAAGTCCACCTGAAGGAACTACCCACCCCTCACTGAGAACTAATGACTCTCCCAGTGCCCTCTCCAGCATTCACCCCTCACGGTCTGGACACCTAGAGGCTGTAGGTTTCTTGTCAAATTCTAGACGGGGCTTGAGAAATGGCTCTCACAGCGCCGGCTCCAGCCCATAACGGGAGGTTATAAATTCAAGGTAATCAATGAAGCCAGGTGCCGAGAACCCCGTGGGAAGCTCAGTGGCCAGGACAGAAGATGGTCAGTGGCAGAACCGCCCGGGCCCGGCGGCCACCCAGGCACGGGTCCTGCGCCCCGCGGGCCAGACACCGGGGCCGGCGGCACCCCCCCCCCCACACACACACACCCGGGGCCGCGGACGCCGAGGTCCCGGCTCGGCCCGTTCGGGTCTCGGGAGCCGCGGCCCCGCCCCCCGCACCGCCGCCGCCGCCGCCGCCGCCGCCGAGCCCCGGAAGCGGGCGGGGATTTCCTGTGCCCGCCCCGCCCGCGCCCGCCGGGCCGCTGTCGCCGCCTGTCGCTGGCTGGGCCGGCCGCCGGCTCCGAAAACGCTAGCAGAGGGCGGAGGGGAGGGGCAGGCGGCGCCCGGGAGGGAGGCACCGGGCTGCGGGCCAAGCCGACCCGGGGTGAGTGGGGCTGGGACGGAGGGCGCCGCGGCTGGAGGGAGGGTCGCCTGGCTTCCCCGGGGGCCGGGGGCACGGTCACCCATGGGGGCGGGGAGGAGGAACGATGCGGCCTCCCGGTCGCTGTCTTTCCCGAGGGACACCGCTGACATTCTGTGCCCGCCCCTCGCCCCGTCTCGCAGTTCCCATCGTCGCTGTCAGGCCCCTGCAGGCTCCTGTCGCTGTCCCTCGCATACCGGTTACCCCAAGGCACCCTTTCTCTTCACTTGCTCAAGCCCCTGCTCAGAGGAAACCTGTTTTCTGACCTCACTTTCCCCCGCTCCAATTCTGCCTTGCTCGGATTCTCTGAAATCTGACCCTCTCCAGGGGCAGTGTGACAAGAAGGAGGAAAGAAGCAACCTTACTCCCAAACAGGCTCCCATCCCGCCCATGCCCCACCCGTTGCAGGGGCCAAGGTTTTCTTGACAGTCACAGGCGCAACTCGTCCCAGTGCCCTTGGGCCACTCTTTTTGATAACATGGCCCTTTTTCTGTACAACAGCAGTGGGTGCAAAAACTTCTTTCTACAGATACCTTGTCATCCAGCTATATCAGGAAAAGGGGAAATTAAAGCCCCAGAACCCAGACTCCATAGGCATGGGATTATCTGGAACCAGAAGAAACCAAGTTAAGGCTGCCCCTTCACAGCCCAGGCGCTGGTTCTGCCTTGAACATCTTAGGAAAGCTAGGGACAGGTACCCACCCCTTCCTTTGCTGAGATTTTTGCCAGCTCTTCCATAGGTTTTCTGTCAGTGATATCAAGAGACTCATAACTGGTCCAGTGTACTCTGCAGAAAGAAGCTTCTCATCAAGAGACTTTTCTTCTGGAGGAGAGGAGGAAAGGATTTGAGACAGGTGTCCAGATATTTAGCTAGAAGCAGAACCCTAGGAGGAGGATTTGCTGAAGGAGCACAAGAACAGGAAGGCTTAGAGTGAAGAGGGAAAACTGGTACTTTGATGAAAGCGAAGAGAAGACAGGGACAGGAATTCATACAAGAAAACTAAAATGGAAGTTTCTCTTTATTGGGAATTTTCCTTATGGGAAGATTCTGAAAAGGAAACCTCCTAAACTGGAAATCTGCCCAGGATTCTGTTCCCATGCGGCCCTGAGCCATCTTTGGACCTCTGAGATGAAAGGGGAATCTGTTCTTCCTTTGCATTGAGTTTTAAGATTCCCACCTACCTCTTTCGTTAAAGACAAATAGGCAAAAAATGAAAAAAGAAAAATGACTTGACATCTGTTGATACCTAACCTGGCCTTCTGGTTCTTGCAAATGTTATTGAATGGATATGCATGAGCCAGAATATCTACCAAGGTTCTGATCTGTTCTTGGAAGTCTTTCTCTGGCTCTTACTACTTCGATATTGAATAAGTATCACAAAAATATGTTACCAAGAAGAAAGGAAGCACAAGAACAGAACGGCTTAAAGTGAAGTCTTCTAATAGACTATTTCCCAAATGGAGCCTGTCATGTTCTTAAGATGACTAAGGAATGGAAGAGTACACAACCTGGTCTTGTGCACAAGATTGTTAATTAAGAAAAAAATCTAACCTAAATCTTCTTTTGTAATCAAAACCCACTTCTTCTGTTGAATTCATATAGGGATAGAAAACACCTCTCTTTTTATGCATTAGTAGCTCCATTCATCAGCCTTCTCCAAAAAAGAGAAAACTAGGTTCTACCTTTTCCAATGACTGTTTCCTATCCTTTTCTGTACTTTAATTTGTTCCATTGAATACATACTGGCTTCTTCATACCTTTTTTTAAAATTGAATTTATTTTTCTAATAAGATATGACTGGTGCCTTCCAAACAAACAGGTTTGTCCCTGTGTCTCAAATCACAGGGCTATTAATTCACCCTAAGATCATTGTAGAAGCACTGCTTCCTCTTTTTCTATGCCTCAACAAACTTACTGTTCTTTTTAACCCTTTCTCATTAAACTTCAGCTTCTTATTGACCAACAATTTCTCTTACCTAGTAGGGTAGTTTTGGAATCTTAAACCTGCTTTCCAAGTTATTGGTCTTTCTACCTTATTTACTACATGAGAGTAACATATCATATGTCTTAGTAAGGTGCTGTTTGGTTAAGCCTCAAAAAAGATGTGTGAACTCACAATGCACATACACCACTTGGTTGGGACTTCTATGTGAAGTAATCATGTCATTCTGAAATAATTGATGAGAATGTGACTTATGGCAGAAAATTTTGTGTGATTGCATTCATCTTTGTTGAGAACAGATCTATGTAGATTCCTTCCTGCATGTTTCCAAATTGCCTACTCTCCTATACTTTCAGTTGTTGAAATAAAATGAATAACTTATGAATTTCTGGGATTGTTCTTTTTAAATATATTCTTCTTTCAGGCTTCAGAGATATTTTGGTATTTCCATGAGGCCCCCAAATAACAGTTAGTGACTTTGCTATTCAGTACCTGCCAGTTTCTTAGTTCCTCCAAGATGCTTGGCTCAGACTCAGTTGATTGGAACACATCAAGTTTTGACGTTCATCTTCCATTAAGCTCCTTTTATCCAGTCTCATCATTAATCCCTGGAGCTGTTCCCCATAACTTCCTTAGGCATAGCTAATATTGATCTGTTCCAGGTCACAATTTGGGCTTGGAGCAAAAATGCTTTCAGAACAGACAGCAGCCCTGGGGACAGGATGGGAGTCAATGAATGTACAGCTGGATGGAACAGAGCCCCAGATGGAAAGGGGAAGCCAGGAAGAGGGGCCATGGAGAACAGCACCAGGGCCACTGGAGCACCTATGCTGTGATCTTGAAGAGGAGCCACAGTCATTTCAGGAGAAGGGTGAGAGCCCACAGCAGTGTGGGAAACCCAATGGGTAGTCTCCTAATCTCCGTTCAAAGAGTAGAGTTTAAAATCCCCAAATTATCATGGACTAAACAGCATACCCAGTACCAGCACCAGTCCTTTCTTCCTTACCCTGCTTTCAGGACTCATGAATTCTTCAACCATGTGATTAGGCTTTTCCTGTCGCTTGCACAATTATTCCTTCCACATGCAAATATGTAATTGGTGGTATTGAATGTGGGAGATGAAGAAAGTGCAACGCTGATTTCCATTAGAGAACACACCCAGTAATATAATACTTCACTAAATGAAAATTTCATTCAAATAATACAAATTCAAAAGCTACCTAATGCCCTTACAGAACATTTTGAGTGAAGGATTCTTCATCTACATTTATGCATTTTAATTTTATCAATGGTCATAGATATTAGAGAAGATGAGACCATTATGCTCCTCTAAAATGAAGTACTTATTGGAAAATGATGGATAATTCATCTCTAATGGTTCCTCTCTCCCCTTACCAGCTCAATCTACTCCCTGGGTTCCTGCAATTCCTCAAGAGGGGAGCACTGGAGATTGGGAGATGGCAGCTGCCCTTCTTGCAGCTGGATCACAGGTGGGATGTATAAAGTTGGCCTCTCTCAAGGTCTCATCAAACAGTTTTATAGTTTTAATATTATCCCATTGATTTTTTTAGTTCAGATGAATACTAATTGTATGTTCATATTATAACTGAACAGAGTCTATCCTTTTCCAAGGGGCACATTATACCCTTGGAAAATTAAATGGAGGCACAACAAGGAGAGGTGATTTCTTAAAGATAGGGTTTTTAAATGGATGGGTATGTTATTATCCACAGGGGAATTTTTAAGAATAGTTAATTAGCTTTCTTCAATTAATAAATACGGAAATATTAGGAAGAGAAGACCTAAGTAAAGCTTGGAAGAATATAGACAGGATTGGGTAGATAATGAAGCCCTTAGGGAAAAGAAGAAAAGAAATATGTAAAGAGGGTCAAAGCTAGAGAAGAAAATAGGTATAGATTCAGAAAGCAATAGAGGAGCCAAGGAAAGATAATAGTAGTAGTTTTAACTACATTCCCAGAGTGCTTATCATGTGTGCTCTTCTCTGGGTGCTTTGTGTGATCTCATTTGATTCTGAGAATAAATCAATCATCCCATTTTAAATGAGAAATTAAGGTATTTGTATAAGGTCATACTGCTAGTATAAGTAACAAAATTAAGAGTCATTTGGCTCCATATTCTGGGCCTAACTATCATACTGTGCTGCCTGAAATGATAAAGGTATAGCATGATGGGAAACAAGAAAGAATGTTTAATTTTTATCATTTTGTGTTGCCATAAAAAGGGGGGGGTATTACGGAGGAAGGAGAAGATGGTACAGAATTTCTGTAATAAAAAGAGTAAAGCAAGTGATAAGAGATTAAGTAGACATTAAAACAGAGGGAGTGAGGAGTTTGTGATACCTCAACTTCTCATGATCCTATTTGGGAAACTTCTCTGGTGACATTACCCTCACTCACTCCTTAACCATTAACCTTTATTCCTCTCCTCACTTCCCCTTTACCAAAACCATATATCCTACCCAGGGATCTCTAGGCAATTCTTTTCCTAGATATTCTCTTGCTCTCTCTTCTCTACTACCTCAGCCTTTTATACTGAGATCACATTTTCCTTAAGGGACAGCTACTGACCGAGATGCTATATTTTGTTCAGGGCCTGGTAACCATCAAGGATGTGTCACTGTGCTTCTCTCAGGAAGAGTGGCGGAGCCTGGACCCCTCTCAAACAGACTTTTATGGAGAATATGTCATGCAAGAAAACTGTGGAATAGTGGTCTCTCTGAGTAAGCATGATCTTCCCTACCTACTAAAAGATCATACCCTGAGAAGAAAAAGCCATCTGCTTCAGGACTCTTTCTAGGCTTCTGCCAAAGAAAGAACCTCAGGACTAACCCCAAGAGAATGGAAGTGAGGGATCACTTTAAAAAAATACTTAATAATGCTGAATTGTGCAGTAAAGAACTTGAGGTTCTTCTTGGTTGGGATTGGGTGGTTCTTACAAAGCAGAGAGAGAGAGACATCTGCAACTGGGTCCTCAGAATCTTGGGAACCATCTAGGGGAAGACAGTTTCCAAGGACATGACTGGGAATGGGGTGGGGTGGGGGCAGTTTGCAGTAGGACTAAAGTAAAGTTCTGAAGTTATAGTAGGACTAAAGTGAAGTTATGATCAGAAAGGGAACTTGGGATGGAAGGATTTGAGTAGAAAATAACAGACTAAATTAGAAAAGAAAATGTGTTTTCCTAGGATAAAGAAGAGGGACTTAACAGAAATGGTAGGGGTCAAGAGAGAGGCTTGAATCTGGCCTGCTTTTTCCTAGAGTTCCAAGAAATCATCTAGGAAACAGGTTTTTTCACAAATATAGGATAACTGTTGAACTAACTTACATCTCTATTTTTCTTTCCCATGGGCAGGATTTCCAATTCCTAAACTTGACATGCTTTCTCAACTAGAAGGAGGAGAAGAACAATGGGTCCCTGACCCCCAGGACTTAGAGGAGAGGGATATCCTGAGGGTCACATATACAGGTGAGGACCTAGAATAGATTTTCAGCCGCTGCCTTCACCGTTCTTGGGGTGTCATTATTGTATATTACTCTCATTTAAAGGTTTGGATATCTTTTTCTTCAAAAGCAAATCAGTGTAACAGAAAAGTTTATAAGACAGTCCAGCATCAAACTTTGAGGATTTGAATTCTGGACCATGTCCATGGAACCTTGGAAAAATAGTTGACTTCTTCTTGGTTTCTTCCTATCTAAATGATTTTGAGTATTAAATATGTTAACATATTAGAACAATATAACAAGGCCAAGAAAGTAATAAGCACACAGTAAATGTTTGTTACTGTTACTATTGATGTTGTTGTTGTTGAATCTCCTAACTATTTCAGGAATGACTTCCATGTCTCTCTAGTATTGCTGACACTGATGATTGCAACACATTCCTTCATTCTCTCCATCCATATTTAGGTTAGAAGATGTTGATTAGTAGTAATAAATAGTAGTTGATAAATAATGCTGATAAGTAATGACAATAGCATATACCATTTTCTAAGTGCTTACTCTGTGCAGATATTATGCTATTATATAATAACCTTGGGAGAGAGGTGTTTTACTCCTGTTTTGCAGAAGAGGAAATGAAGGCTTTAAGAATTTAAATGGATAGCTGAGATTAAAACTTGGCTGATCTACTCCTTAAGCCTAGGCTTTTAGAACCTCTACACCTATCACCCTATCTTATATATTAGAATATGTCCTCTCAACCCTCCTGGGGTGAGGTTTGGCATCATACATCATGCTTAGGTCCTAGGGTACTATCTTGTGACTCTCTTTTTGGGGTTGTTCTTTTTCCTTCTCCATAGGAGATGGAAGTGAACATGAGGGGGATACCCCTGAACTAGAAGCAGAACCTCCCAGAATGTTGTCTAGTGTGTCTGAAGATACTGTTCTCTGGAATCCAGAGCAGGATGAGAACTGGGATTCCATGTCCAGGAGCTCCAGAGGAATGCTCCTAGGACCACCTTTTCTTCAGGAAGATAGCTTCTCAAACCTTCTATGTGGCACAGAGATGGATTCTCTCTTAAGACCCCATACATGCCCCCAATGTGGGAAACAGTTTGTGTGGGGCTCCCACCTTGCCAGGCACCAGCAAACACACACTGGAGAAAGGCCCTACAGCTGCCTCAAGTGTGAGAAAAGCTTTGGACGAAGACACCACCTAATCAGGCACCAGAAAACCCACCTACATGACAAGCCCAGCAGGTGTTCTGAGTGTGGCAAGAATTTCCGATGCAATTCCCATCTGGCCAGCCACCAGAGAGTGCATGCAGATGGCAAGTCCTGCAAGGGCCAAGAGGTTGGAGAGAGTCCTGGGGCTAGGAAACGGCAGCGTGCCCCACCAGTGCCAAAATGCCATGTGTGCACTGAATGTGGGAAGAGCTTTGGCCGAAGGCACCACCTAGTGAGACACTGGCTGACCCATACCGGGGAGAAGCCCTTCCAGTGCCCTCGGTGTGAGAAGAGCTTTGGCCGCAAACATCACCTGGACAGGCATCTGCTGACCCATCAGGGGCAAAGTCCCCGAAGTAGCTGGGACCGAGGGACATCTGTCTTTTGAAATCTGTCTCTGCTGCAGTTATGGTCAGGTCTATCAGCCGGTGCTACCAGTAGTCACTGCCAGGGCTGCCTCTATCCTGCACCCCAATGGCCAGAATCATGAGCCCTGGCCCTGTCTCTATAGAGAAATGATGCTCCAGCATTGGCCAGAGTATTTCTCACCAGTTCTGTGAGAACACATGAAAACAGGGTTCTTTGGGCAAAATTTTGGGAAACAATGCATACAATGTGGGCTGATATTCAGCCTGAGCCCATTCTCAAAGGTACAGTGGTACCAGCAGTTATGGCTGAGGTCCATTCTCATTGGTTGGAGTATGTACGATACCACTTGTTAAATATTTTTGAGTATCACCCTTGTGTATTAATTATATTCTTTCTCTATATATACACATATATTTATGAATATATGTAGAGAGAGACTATTTTGCATATTAAAGGGTCTGAAAGCTTCTGCAGTAAACTGTTAATGCAGTGTTTCTGTTAATGCAGTGTTTCCTAAACTTACTTGACCTCAATATCCTCTTTATTTCATATCCCACAGAACTGGTGACTCCATGAAATGTACTCTGGTAAACAATGAATTTGAAAGTAATGAGGAAACAGGAATGAGATTGTAATCAGGCACAGAGTCCCCCTTTTTATCCCTGTGAAAGCCAGGGGGCCAGATGTTGTTCCTGTGTGGGTCTGTCACCCTTACCTTAGTCATCCATATACACATCTACACCTCTCAGTGCCACCTGCTGAAAAAACAAAAGACTTTTCCACCTCCTATTCCTATTTCCTTCATCTTGCACATACATATTCCAGCTGAGAGATCACGCTATAATGCTAAAAGATGGATGTTACCTCCCCAAGTAATCCAGGCCCACACAGAAGAAAAAACTATCTCCTCAAACAGATCCCCTCTCCCATTGACTGTGTCTTTATGTGTGTCTATGTGTACATGTGTGCAGGATCCTTGAAGAGAGCATGCTAAGTGCAAATTGTACAAGCTAGGTTTTCTAGGGGTTGTGTTCTGGGGATGAGGGTAGTGGGGATTGTATGGGGATTTTTGTTTTGTTTTGTTTCAAGATAGAAAGTAATCTGCCTGATAAAGGGACCCCTAGTGGAAAGGGTTCAGTGATGGATTAAGTTGTGTACAAAGTTTTCCCAGTATCACTGAGATCAAGACATTTGTGGGTTTGTATGTCTAGGTCTGAATCTCTGAGTTGCAAATTGTTTTTACCCAGGAGAAGACAGAAAGAAGTCTTCAGAGCAGAGAGCTGTTTCTTGTTGATTTCAGGCAAGGCACATTTAGAAGGTTTGTGCTGAGTGGGGTTTTTGTCTTGTCTTTTATGAGTGCTGGAAAATTAGGACAGGAATCACAGTGTTTGCAAGTTGTTGTTATTAATCTTGACTTTGATTTCCTCATCAAGGGGGAAGAGTTACCTTGAGGATCTCATTCTCCCAGAAACAGAACTTTATGGGAAAAGGCTGTGGCTTAACTTTTCAGCTGATGCAGGGTAATGAGCTTTCTGGCTGGTTTTTCTTCCAATTCTGGAAAAGTGTCCATACTGTGAATCTTAGAATTCTAAGGTATCCACACTAGGATTTGTATAAATATTCTAACATCTGTTAGTTGATAAGCTGGTCATTGTTTCTCATTATTAATGATTGTGTTAATGCCAATCTTATAATTTAAAATTTATCTTGTTAGAGCAGTTTGAGTTAGGAAGGAAGAAAAGCAAAGAGGGTGAAATTGTGATATTTTTTCTTTAATTCTTAGATTCTGGATTCTCCCTAAGACAATTATTTCTTAACCACAGTTGATGGAATTAACCAGAAACACAAGAGGAAGTGAGCTGCAAGAATCTAATTTAGTGATTGCTCCATCTTACTTAGGAAAAACTGGATGAATCACAGCTCCTCAGAGTCCTGGGCTCAAGTGGAATTGAAAATAGGGTCATTTTGCTGACTGGGCTTCTTAAGACTACAAACAAGAGTAGCTCAGCCCCATCTCTCTTTTGCTACTGAGAGCACCCTTCCATCTTTGCCTGGAATGCACTTCTCTTGCTTCTGTTCTTATGAATAAAGTAAAATGGCCAACCAGCCCTCTGTAAGCAGGCCTTACCCTAGGTCCTCAGGGACAGAAGCATTTTAGAATCAGTATTAGGAGATGCCCAAGGAAATAAGAAAATATTAGGTTCCAGTGTTCAAACTGGACTATACAATTTCTTTTTCCCTCATACTTTAAATACAAATATTTAATACAAATATAAAGCTTTCTATAATAGAACCTATTTTGGATCACAGATATGTTTGATAATCTGGTAAAAACCAGATGCCCACTTTTGTGAAAAAATAGACATATTACAGTTTACATAGTTTTGCATATACATTTAGCAGATTCAGAGCCCACCCGTGGAATCCCTAAACTGTGGTCAAAGAAAGGGATTTATCATGACTCAATATGGTTATTCTATATTTGTGTCAAGAATTATAAGGCAAAGGTCACTAAATATTTTAAGGACTAAGATACTAGAAGCATCAGGGTATGAGGACAGAATCTGGTCTTTAATGACTATAAGAATATTGCTTAGTTCTATTCTGTTTTCAAGAAATATCTGACACGCTGGCAAATCCAACTCCTCACAAACCTGGTCTTAAGCACTTGTGGTAAGTGATATTCCTTACTATCAGGTCAGACCTCTTAATATCTACATGTTAACCTCCAGCCTTTTATCTGTTTTAGTAATTGTAGGGATAGAAAGTGAAGCCCCCAAAATGTAGGTGCAGCTGAAAGGCATCATGGAGTCTAAGGGCCTTCCACAGAAGGGGCGATCCTTTGGGTCATCTCTGGTGTACTATTGTCTTCTCTACCTCGGTCCAACATCACCTCCCTTGGACAAAAAATAAAACAAGCAACAGCCATCCGATGAGTGAATAGATTTGAATTATTTTTCCCACAGGGAATCAACCTCAAACATTCATCTTCCACCTAATTCTCATCTGCCACATGGCCACCGGGTTCCCATGAAATAAAAAGTGTCTCTGTCTTCTCTCTGGGCAAAATGTAAAACAGGGAAGTGTATCTTCAGATTCCTGTCACAGTTTTCCATCTGTGGTGACTATGCCCTAATTCAGGTATCCTTCCCTTTGCACCCCCAAGGAATAAAGGATCCCTTGCATAGGAGAATGTAACCCAAAGGGCTAGCTTTTCCTGAAGCTATTTATATTTTAAGCTCTAACTTTAATTGTGGAAAGAAATGCTTTTCCCTTGTTAGAGAAATGTTATGCCTTCAGGGGAGCTAAATGGGCTAATAATTGGGGATAAAACCAAACCACTGTTTGCTGTTTACAGCATGGCAAGGTCAATCCTGACTCAGAACCAGGAGAGTTAGAAGTCAGGTCCCTTCCATCTCTTTTCAGATAGGTACATTGAATGGGGTTGGAGTGGGGTGAGTAGGGCTGAACAATAAAAGAAAAGTAAAATCTCCCTTAGATCCCTTGGAGGGCCTTAGCTGGCAAAATTTCCCTCTATTCTTTGTATGGTATACCAGACCATGGTTCTTAAAATGTGGTCTTTAGACCAGCTGCAAATTTTCAGATCCCTAAATCAGAAACTCTGGGGTTATAGCCCAACAATCAGTTTTTTTAGCATGCCCTCCAGACTATAAGCTAAGTTTTAGCTAGGGGATTCAAATTCCATGTCAAGCAGTTGTACTTCACCATCTTCACACTCCTGTTGTCAACCTCACTAGGCTAGTCCTCAATTCAGTTCCCCTTAGTTCTAGGGTCTTCCCCATGCTTACCTCAGTTGAAGAACTGGGGTTATTCACCAATTCCAGGAACTGAAGGGACAACTACCTAACTCAACTATCAACCACCAAACTGGGAGCACAGTGTAACTTGAGTGCATAAACCTCAGGATAGAGGGAATAAACAACTCAAAGAAAGAAAATTCAACATAAAACTGAGAAATGGACAATCAAGTAAACAGTCCTCCATTGTTAGTCATCTGATCTTTTCCCCAGGCCTTCTAACAAGTAGCCCTGGAGGCAGGTGAATCAAGCATTCAGCACAAAGGTAAGCACAAGACAGTGAGACTTGTGATGCTAAGCATGTAAGGACCCAGGTTTTCCAAACTCACAATTGGATTAGGGACCAATAAGAGCCACACAAAGGATTTCTAACCATGATTTGGTGTACCTCATAGGCAAGAGCATCAGGAACATCAGATAGTTCCCAGGGCACACAGGGGAACTAGACTTCTGTAATGAGATGTGACACTAGTGAGGTTCAATCCTAGACTCTATTTACTACATAGAGATTGTAATCAGTTAAGCGATGGTACCTAAAATGCATTCTCCTGCTTTGAAAATTCTGTGCAATTCAGACTGTGGAAAAGGCTCCATCTTGTAGGCCCTGGCCCTGCTACCTGCTCCAGTTCCTCTCCCAGACACACCCATGAAAACAGACTGAATTGACAGTTGCAAACCTACCTATGAGGCTCTCTAAGATAGAAGGCTAGAGAGAGCTTCAGCTTTCTTTAACTGCAGGCTTCAGGCTCTCCCTCTTTTTGTTGTCTGCCATTTCCCTTCTCCCAACAGGCAGCACTCTTCCACTCTTCCTTCTCACTTCTCAGCTTTCTTTGGTTTGATTTTTGTTCTGTTTTGCCTGAGCAATGCTGCACCTTCCCAAGGGTATTTGTTTGCCCCAACTCCCATCTTTCCAGCTTCAGGCTTCTCTCTTCTCTAGTTTCATTTCATCATGGGCTCACTGCTCATCCGTCAGCGGTCCTTCTAATAAGTAGTCCCTGCCAATTTATTTTCTATCAGTGTTAAACCTACTAAGCAGGGATCACACTCAGACTTTCCACTCCCTTCCCCTATTCTTATCTAGAGCAACTGAGCTGCCACCTTACCAGTCTTTCTCTCCCATACACATTCCCACTCCTGCCATAAACCACACCCAAACTCGCTGTCTAGTACTGACAGATGGAGGCCCTTATTCCTTTGACCAGTGACTCTTCAACCCTTGAAGTAGCTTCCGGTCACTTTCTGCTTTTTGCCAGTTTATTTTACTTCCTACTTGTCTCCTATAGCTCCTGAGAATCAAACTGTCTTAATTCTACAAGCAGCGTTTTGTGTGCTTACTATGCACCAGGCTCTAGTGGTTCCAGACCTGGCGACCCTGCCCCTGTCCTCAGCGAGTTATTCAGCCAAGCTTTCCTGCCAAGTCTCACCTGCACTCGCAGCTCCCTCTTCAGGGGAGGTTCAGGGTATGCCCAACTAGGGCTGCGCCTGCTAGGCTGCTAACTGTCTCCAACGGCTGAACTTCCTACAAGTTTAGTATGTACCCTTGGGGATCTATAATATCCTCTGTATGGTTCCTGGCAGTTGAATAAGGAGGTGAAGCTGGATCACCGATTTCCTCTTGGTCCTCTCCAATTTTCCCTCCATTCCCCACTCTTCTTTTCCGAGCCAAAAAAAAAAAAAAAAAAAAGACTGGGGGAGGGGTCGATTGGTGGGAGCGTTGAGGGAGTGAGGGAGGCGGGGTATCACGAAAGTCCCGCACTAGCCCCTGTCGCCCTATGGAAACAGCTTCAAGATGCAACAGGCTGGGCCGCGCCGCCTCTTCCCAGGCGTCAGGTCCCCAAAAATATCGCTCCCCACTCAGTTACTGACGGTGACCCAACCTGAGATACGCCCTGGGATTGGGCGAGTGGTCGGCTCACAGGGAGTGCTGCCGCGCGGAGACTGAGGTGGCTGTGTTGAAGACTGCGAATTTACCCCCTTAGGTAAGTTCGAAATAACTGGGTATTTCCCAGAGCCAGATGAGGCGGTCACCGATGGAGTTAGGACAGAACACGGTCATCCAGATGCACTCAGCGCCGCCGCCGAGGTACAGAGAGGTTAGGTAGGAAATGGTTATGGGAGAAATCTAGGAAAGGCTTGTGGTGATGGGGCGGGGTGGGGTGTGGTCATTAACTCACTGGCCAATCCTCTGGGGCGGGCAAACAAAGACCCCCTTTCCGGGGATGAGCATAATCCAAAGGCACAGTTCTTCCTCCATGGGAGTGGCTGTGAAGAGCTTCAAGCCTGTTGCTTAGTGGGTGCTGAGCCTCAGATGCCTCTGCAGCTTTCCTAACACCTACCAAGCTGTTTTGCTGCCTGGGGCTTCACATATTTTCTTATTTTCTGGTGTTCACTCTTTCCCCCCAGCCACTTGGAGTAATACTTCCTGATCTTTTCCATCACTAAAAAGGGTAAGAGGAAAGGGAACTGAGAAAAGGGAAAGGAGAAAACACAGCAGCTGTGATTGTTCTTTCATTGGGTGGTGGTGGGGGGGATGTTTTCTCAACCAGGACTATTGAAATCCTGACTTCCTTCTATCTACCCCCCAACCTGCTCTCTCACTCTCATTCAAGCCCTGGTGTTAACACCCTCTCCCTCTTCAATTCTTTAATTCTCTGGTTTAGGGGGTCTGTTTGTGTCCATTCTTGACACAGTGCTCCTATGTTAATATCCTAACTCTGTATTCCTGTCCTTACTAGGTATATAGGTTTTGGCTGAACATGACCAGATGCCCTTGTCATGTAAGAAGTTCCCCAGAGAAGAACAGAAGAAATCTATAGTTTGAAGACCACTGATAAATGGAGATGTTTGTATGTTCTGTAAAACAGGTTGAAAATTTGAGATATCTTCCCCATCTCCATGAAATCTCTGCAACATGTAGAAATAAATTCTGAACTTCTGACCTTTATCTACATTCAAAAAGATGGCTTGTGGAGCTAATGAATGGATGGTGAAGCCCCATTCAACGTCTGGAACTTGAGATAATGCTGGATTTGCAGTTAAGAGTCAATTTTCTAAGCTTTACAACACTTTCTAAAACATTCACTTTTTCACCTAAGACCTATCTTAGAAAAATGAGATGAACTAAAGCATACAGTAGAACAAAGCATCTTATAAATGAAAAAGCTATAATTGACAATTACAAGGAAATTTCTACCTTAATTTTTAACAAATTACAATTTAAATGTTTCTGAAAACAAACACAGAAAAGATAGTGAAGAATCTCATTTAAATCTATTCCCTACAATTCCTATCACCTTCCCCTCATGATAGAGAGCCACTTAGGTTTCTCAGCATATTCTCCCATAGTTTCTTTATGCGTCTACAAAGAGATATTTAGATTTCCCTTTATTTTGCTCAAAAGTTAGTATATATTCAGTGTCTTGAACTTTTTCTTTTTCACTAATTGTATCTTGAGGATCTTATCATAATAAAGAATACTTGCCTTTTTAGAGCTACATGTTATTTCACTATATGGAAGCTTTGCAGTTTAACCTATCTCCTAATTATACTTTTGTTCTTTTTTTAAATGCAATGCTGCACTAAATACCCTGGACATAAGTCATTCCACAAGAGTATAAACATATAAAAGATAAATTTGATTTGCATTTGTAGTGCAGTAGACATTTCCTTCCATTAGGGGTTGCAACAATTTGTACTTTCCACCAGTAATGAATATGAATGTTTTCCCAGTCACCAATGGACTCTATTCTCAAACATTCGGATTTTTGTCCATATGATTAAAAACACTATCTTATTAATTTGCACTTTTCTTATGAGTTAACTTGGATTTTTTTGTATTTTTAAAGGGCATATATATTTATGTTAACTGTTTTTGAACAACCATTGAATATCTGATGCTTAAGAGTATCTAAGGTTTGTTACAGCTCTGAAGTCCAACAGTTATCTGGTACAGCACTAGGCAGTTGAGGTTAAAGGAAAACAAAGAATTGCAGTCAGGGACATTCCATTTGCTCTAATTAAAACATCCAAATACTCCATTCAAATATAAGCCCAAAGAAAAGTGGGGAATATGTTTTATCCATTTTAGTATTCTCAGCACTGGTTCCAGAATCTTGAATTCATGACTGAACACTAGGAATAGAATTAGCTATTCTAGGGATTCATTCACAGAGTACCCAGCTCTCATCAGGATCTAGATAATCTGGATAGCTTGCTATTGAGGTAAGGTGTTTTTTCATATTTTGTTGGAATATAGCCATTCTAGAGTTGGTCAATGAAAAATAAACTAAAATGACCATTGTTAGCAACATAAGATCAGGGTCTGGGAGCTCTGTTCCTATATAAGGTAACTATTTTCATTAATTTGATAAGTTCTACTAAATGAATGGAAGTCTGCTTAAATGAAGAAACCATAATACAAATAATACGAAGACATAATACAAAGACAAATGTGATGATTCCTAGAAAATCTAGAAAACAAGGTGTTTCCAGTGTCACTCCCATTCATCTTAATAGGAAAAGCTAATTGTAGACCACCTTGTTCTTTAGGTAAAAACAGCCCTGGACTCAAAGGGGGCAATTCATCCTACTATAAGGGCATTGATTAACTTTGTTCTAATTGTGTTCAATAGACAATGTTTGATTTTCTCACTGCCTCTTCCCAGATGGCTCTTCATTTTCTGATTCTGTTTGCTTCATTCTGCCACTCATAGACAGTCAAGTGCATAGTAACCTTAATTTGAGCATCCGGAAATTTCCAGGTTCAGAACATCTCTAGATGAGATACATTTCAAGCAGTTTGCTGTTATTTGGCTTTGCACAGGCTTAAGGCTGTGATTCTCAAGGGTGTGAGAGGGCTAAGAGTAGCATCACTTTGTTTGAAACACACATCACCCCTTATAGAAGATACTACATTGTCCTGGGGAAAACTTCTAGGTGGTTCAAATATCTCCACCCACCTCTTTTCAAGAATAAAAAGGAAGCACTTCTCAGGAGTGTTCATTTTCCCTACTGCTTTGGCTTCAGTTGGAAACAGCTAGTCCTTTCCCTAAATCAGTATGTTTTACTTCCCTAGAAACCACTTCTGTGACCTGTCACAGCTTATGACATGAGAATTACTCCCCTGCTGTTCTTTACCCCTGCCTTAGAACTAAAAGAAATCATACATTTGCTCCACACTTGGTACATAGTGCTCAAAACATCTATGTAGTTTATGAAAAGCAAAAGGACTAGATATTCACTATCTAGCCTTGCCTATCTCCTGTACTTCTGATATGCATTCTATAAATCTTAATGGTTTCTTCTCTAGCAGTTAGCACTTGCCCACTTGATACCTCCCTTATTGTTGAATTTTGTCAAGCAAAGCATATATAATGATGATCAAGTGCCCTTTATCATTTTACTGACACTTTAAATCACCTCAAATCATCCTAGCACAATCCCAACATTTTGCAGAGGGGTGTAAAACCACACAAATGCTTATGTAATAATGCAGTTAAGGTCTGAATGGGAGAACTGTGACTAGAATCCTGGTCTCACTAAGTACTGATTCAGTGTAGTTTTCGGCTATAGCACATTACAATCTCATCAGGAATTACTTATAAACATATTAAATCCTCAGCCATGAGCACCCTGCCCTGTGCCAAGCCCTATGCAGGATGCTTTCACATACCATCTCATTTAATTGAGGATTCACATGTAAGACATACTTCCAAATTCAAATAGGATATCAATTCAGGGCAACAACTACAAACTCATTGCAATCGATTTTGGCAGAAGGGATTTTGTCTTAAAATACTTTTTCAGGTAAGAACACTTTGGATCAAGGTTGTCTACACTTCTGGCAACATGCCCTCCTTCCCCAAACTCATTTTGGATTTGCTAGTGTTGTCTATCATTAACTCAGCACTCCTAACTAACACCTTTAAGCTGGTGACTTTCCTCTACCTCTTTTCTTTCCTTCTAAAAGAGACTTCTCTGGGTCCTGCAACAGGTCAGAGTCTAATTTCTCTCTCTTTATCTCACGTGCCCACTAGAGGTCTCACCTTAACATCCACCCTTCCAGGTGCGGCTAAGAGCAAACAGACACAAAGAGGCGGGAAGGTCTTGTAAATAGGTTCATTAAGAGTGCGAGGTGCTCTCCTTGGAGCCTATGGGGAAAGGCATTAGAGCCTGTAGGAAATGAGGGCGTCCCTACATTAAGGATTCCCGGTTACAACCCGAAGGCCTTCGGATTTACTACAGGTCTTCATGCCCGTCTTCCCCTGCCCGGTAAAAGTACGGTCGGTTTTAACCGCGGTTGGCTTCTGGATGGTCTGTTTTCCCGGTTTCTCGGATTCCTGCTGCCTCTCTACTCTGACCTTAGAGCTTGGCCTCTTCTCTTCTCGTGACCTAGGCCTGATGTCCTCCTTCAGGGTCCGTCCTCTCCCCTCGTCCATCACCTTGACCCCCGCTTCTTCCTGGGATCTGGCAGGCACCGGCTCCTGGGTCGTTTGCCTCCCCCTTCTCGCTTTCGCGGTTACCCTCCTGGGTCTCCAGGCTTCCTTGGTTTTCCTCGCCTGTTTGCGACGCGTGGGGCGCCTCCGCGAGTTCCGGGACCCGGGCGGGATCCTCCTGGGGGAACGGCCGTACTCCTCCATCCTAGGGCGCCCCAACTTTCTCTTGGGCTTCGGAATCTTCCAGATCCTGAAGTAGCCGGCGGCGTCGCTGCCGCTGACCCGCAGGAGCGTGCCCTTAACCTCAGAATTGGAGGCTTCTCCGGAGGGGCGGCCCATCTTCCTGCGCACTTCGTAGCCAGCGTTTCCGAGCTCCTTCTTGAGAACAGACAGAGTCAGCCCCTTGTGCGACGTGATGGCCCGGAGCAGCAGCTGGGACACTTTGAGCACGGAGCGCGGGCCCCGCCTCACAGGTCCAGATGTGACCCTTTCCTTGGGCTGCTGAGCTTTAACTTTAGAGCCTTGGGACTCTCCACTGGGCTGGGCCGCCTCGCCCATGGCCCCGCTTGCCCCTCCGCGGGGCCGCTGGCTTTGAGCAGGCTTTGGACCACATCTGCCAAGACATGACCTACAGGCTGGGGCTGGGTGGACCGCGTCACAAAGGCAGGCCGGGCCCAGCTTTTCAGGTCCTAATCAGAAGGCTGGCACATCCCACCCAGGTAGGAGCCTTTTAACAATTACCGACCAGAGAGGTGCACTCCTGTAATGCCAGCGGTTTGGGAGGCTGAGGCAGGAGGATCACATGTTCAAAGCCAGCCTCAGCAGTTTAGTGAAGTCCTAAGCAACTTAGTGAGACCCTTTCTCTAAATAAAGTATTTTTTAAAAAAGAGCTGGGGATGTGGTAAAGCCCCCCTGGGTTCAAACGAAAAAACACCCACAACCAGACGCCACTTTCTTCTAGGTCCAAACCAACCCACATCTTAATAGCATCTGTCTACCCCTAAACAGTCCCCATATAGTCTCTGGGTTCATTCTTATTGCTCTCCACTGCTTTCTGAAGTCCATTTGTATTTCTGAGGCACTGAACACCATCTACCCACATCCAAAAAAAAAAAAAAAAAAAGCAATTCAATGACTGTAAAGAATAAATGTGGTGACCCACAATTTGGCCTAGAAATCACACTTTTAGGTCCACCATTTAGATTCTACAGTCATGGCTCGCTGACTCTTCCAAGAAATCTGCACAAAAGCTTGAAGTAAAATAAAAACAAAAACAAAACCTCCACACAACACTAGTCTTTCTACAATGAACACTTGATTCCCACATCAGGGAAGCTTAAATGCCTGATCCCTCATTCAGTTGAAATGGAATAATCCAGATTTCAAGTCAACTGAGATTACTGGTCTAATGAACAATACTTTATACTTTATACTTTTCTGCCTCTCATCCTTCTTAAGTTACCCCTGCCCTTTTTTCTGCCCAGAGAAGTCCTGTTGTCTGTTCAAGTTTCTGCTAAGCTGAGCTTGAACTGAAAATTTCCCAAACTCTTTTAGTCAAATGATTCACTACTCCTCAATTACCATAATCTTCACAGTTAACTTTTGCAATTTTATATAGATTTTTTCTGAAAGTTAATTTGCTGTTTCAGGGTAATATGTGGCATAATATTTTTATTTATTGTTTATTTATTTTTTAGATATACATTAGGTGGGTTTTGACATGTCATACATACATGGAGTATAACTTATTCTAATCAGGATCCCATTCTTGTGGTTGTACATGATGTGGCATTTCACTGGTGGCGTATTCATCTAGTACATAGGAGAGTTCTGTCTGATGCATTCCACTGTCTTTCCTATTCTCATCCTCTCCTTTAACTTTATTCCCCTTTGTCTAGTCCAATGAACTTCTATTCTTCCCTCTCCTCCCTTGTTGTCTGTATATATATATATTTTTTTTAATATTTATTTATTTATTTTAGTTTTCGGCAGACACAACATCTTTGTTTGTATGTGGTGCTAAGGATGGAACCCGGGCGCCACGCATGCCAGGTGAGCACGATACCGCTTGAGCCACATCCCCAGCCCTGTGTGTATATTTTTTAAAAAAGAAAAAAAAACTTGGACATGGAGGTGGAAAACTTGGATATTTATCCTAGCTCTTTAGCAGCCAAATGACATTGATAAATTCCTTATATCTTTGGATCTGACCTCTTTTTGTAAAATGATGGTAAGACCTGAAAAAAATCCCACATATTTCAACTCTCACTCTCATCACCACCTTAGGCAGCTCTGTCCCTCAAAAACCAGATCGCTCTTCTAAAATAGAAGATGCAATGGTCCAGTACCTTAAAAGATAATTATCACCAGCTGACCAGGCTGGCAATATGAGCTGGGTTCAAAGCAGCTGGCTGTATCAGTAACTAAGAAAATGACGAAGAAACCACATGGCACATAAACATAAGTTTCTAACATAAGTTTCTAAGGCAGGATGGCTTGGCTCAGTGACCCCAGTGGTCAGCTCCAGTGCTGGAAGGAGCAAGAGAGAGAGTGAGCACACCCAGAACCTTCTCTTTACTGGGGAAAAGTCATTCGAGAAAATTCCACCCAAATAAGGCAAGGAATTGGATTTCAAAGAGTGGAGTCTTGCTTGGTGATGTCTTGTGGTCAGCAGATTGACTTACATCTTGGAAAGCCACACCCATCTCAGGTGCTGTGTAGGATCAAAGGCAGAGTGAGAGAAAAGGCACACTTACATTGCACAGCCCAATCAGACAATAACATCAGTCCAGTCCCCTCATATGTTCAAATGCACATAGTTCATGCACACAGTCCATGACTGGCTCGTGACAGATAACTCCAACTTAAATCAACCCAAAGTTCACTATGTAAAATTCTTCTTTCCAATTTCCCTTATTGGATGATTAGGAAATATTTCTCTCTCCCACTTTCTTATATGTTGCTTCCTTCAACCATCAAAACAATAAATAAAAATTGCTGTTTACACTTATTTTTTGAAAACTATTTTTTTAAAGTTATTTTTTAACAGAAAAACCCTGGATTTGGGGTTTAGTATATAAAGGCTGCAATTATCTAGAAGAGGGTAAAATCCTCTTCATCTAATGTTTTAGAATCTTAAAATAGGATTTTCCAGAAAACAAGGACCAGACTACAAGTTTGCCTTTTGTTGAAAATTATTATTTTGGCAGTTTACACACTTTAGATACAACTGCTACTTTCTCTAAATTCACTAGTTGCTTATATATAGTCATCTTCATATGTTTCTTTCCTAAATGAGTACTTTCTCCATGAGCCAGTTTTCTTTAAAATCCTTAAGATACAAGTACCAAGTCTCTTTTCATATGTCAATAATAACACCAGTGGCTGTAGTTTGATAAGGTTGAAGAAGGCACCCTGAATCCTACAATATTAAAAGAATATGTGCTGGTTTGAATGTGATTTGCTCCCTAAAGACTCATGTTGAAGTTTGATTGTTAATGTAATGGTATTCAGAGTTGGGGAAAGACTTTAAAAGGTGTTCATGTCACAGGGACAAAACCCTCATGAATGGATTAATGCCTTTTTCACATGAGTGAATTCTTACTCTTCCTGAGTGTTGGATTAATTATCAAGACAGCAGGTTTTCTCTCTCTTTCACATGTAGCAGCTTACTCTTTCACTTTCCACCATGAGCCCCTCAGCAGTGCCATGTGCTTGAACTTCCCAGAGTTCAGAACTGCGAGACAAAATAAACAAATCCATTCTTTATAAATTATTCAGAATTGGATATTTTGTTATATCAAGAGAAAATGGATTAAGATATACTATGGTAGGGGCTGGGGTTGTGGCTCAGTGGTAGAGCTTTCGCCTAGCATGTGTGAGGTGCGAGGTTGGAGCCTCAGCACCACTTAAAAATAAATAAATAAATAAATAAAACAAAAGTATATTTAAAAAAAAAAGACATACTATGGTAAACTAGTTCTTCCCTGTCTGCAGCTCCTGAACTTTAACAGTTATTTGTCTTTTAAAATAATATTTGTGTCCTATTTTTCAAACTTATTAATATAAGTGGATTGCATAGCATGTGGAAAAAAATATACAAAGTGCTGCAAAGAAAACAAAATGTGAGCATTCCTAAAGGAACAAAGGCCTTAAATTTGCTCTGAAGAAATTAAGGAAGAAGAAATAGAAAATTGAGGGGAGGACAAGAACCCCCAAATAAGTTGACTTCAAGGAAAGATTGCTCCTCCTTTAGTCACAAAAAAAGTAGGAGCTTTTAAACACTTAAAAGAAGGAAATTTTCTCAAAGAAAATGGAGGGAGCAGTATTTCCCTGGCTTTTTCTATTTTCCTCTGGTTCATTTTACCTAAAATGCCTTTTCCATTCCTGGAATCATTTGTCATCAGAAAACCTCCTTCCCCAGTTCTTCTGAAAGCAATCATTTTCAAAACTTTCAAATCTTTCCCATCCTTTCCCACCTCCAGAACCAGGACTCACAACAGGACGATCTCGGCTTGAAGTGGGCAGAAGGCCTTTCTGAGAGGTGGTGGGGCACCCGGGAGGTCAGCGGAGTCCCAAATTAAAGTGAGGGTCATAGGACTGGGGAGTCTCTTTTTAAGAGAAGGTGGAGAAGAAATGAGGCACAACTTCACACTCCGGGAAGGTCCACACAGGAGGGTAACACAGGGTAGGTCTTGATGCCCAAGAAGCCATAGGTCTAACAGCCACAAAACCCAACAGAGCTACAACTCAAGGAGGAGGAGGATCTCAAGCTCCTCTCCCAGGAGTCTCCTTGTTGTTGGGGGTGGAGGGGAGCACATGTTGGCAATGAGAGCTGTTCCCTGGCCCTGCCCACACAGCAATCTGCCCTTTTTCCAGAGTCAGAGGGGAGGTGGCTGCTCAGAACCCAGGAAGTTGATAATAAAAGACCACTGTGCTTGCCCCATAGAACATCTTTCCCAAGGAAGAAGCAGAACAAAAGAAGGCAAATAATAGTCAACAGGCAAAGTGTGTATACTAAGATAAGACCAGAGAGCTACTTCTGAGAGGCTGGGGATTGGAACATGCTTGGCCAAATGGATGCCTGAGGATACTCTTGGAGTTGAGGGGAATTTTTCCTCCCTGATCTGGTGACGATTCCTATTGCAGGTTCTGTTTGGTTCGCCTACAGGGTGGTCTTGAGCACTTAGGTTTTCTCTTTCCTGCTTCTGTCCATCAGCAGGTTTTTATTAAAATGAACTCCCAATGTTACTACTAGTTTATGCCTTTTAAATGTGTAAATGATAGACATTCCAAGATGCTTGTAAGTATAAATGTCCTCAAGGGGGATTTCAATTTTTATTTTTACCACAGTGTGACCTAACTCTTAAAACTTTGTGCATCAAAAGTACTTGAAAGGTTTGTGAAAACAAAACAAAACAGATTGCTGGCCCTACCAAGGAGTTTCAGATTTAGTAGGTTTAGGGTGAGGCTGAAGAATTTTAAGGAATTCCCAGGTGATTCTGTTGTTGCTGCTATTCTGAGGGTCCACATTTTGAGAACTACTGGTCTGGCATATGACTTACTTTATATGCAATTCTTACATGCAAACTATAACAAATAAGGATTAATATTTCATCTTACAGAGAGGGAAATTTGGCTGAGGATAGTGACTGAGCTTATTCTCAAGTGAAGCTGGCCAAAAACACACCTCTCCACCATCAGGCTGGCCACCAGCTTCACATTTTTCTTTGCTATAAGGAGGCATAGAACAGTTTTATGCTATGGTTAAGAAATACCTTTGCTAAACTGGGTGTTCCCTACAGGAGTGATTCTGGACAAATCATTTTGCCTCTTCAAGCCTAGGTATCCTCAAAATGAGCAAGTTGGCCTACAGGAGTTAGACAGACATCAGCATCCCTAAACTCATACTATTTTCCCTCCTTGTGTCCCATGTCTGGAAAGATTTTGCCTTGTACAGAATTCTTTACTAAGAAACTGTGCTTTTTATTTTTAAGTAGCCAAAGTTGTCTTTTCTACTGATTAGCAAAAGATAACCATGGTTGCCACCTTGAGTGGATATTTCAGCAAGAAACAAACAAATTTTATTTGATATGAATCTCAGAAGCTTCCTGTAGTCTCAGTGCTGATGTAAGGTTTGGAAACTTATGCTGCATAAACCATAATTGGCTCAACCAGGGCTTCTTTCTGTAGGATAATACTTCTAATGCCTCTGATATCACATCTAATGCCCAGAGATGAAATAAGAATGAGAAGTGGAAATGGAGTTCAGAAAAATGAAGTTCAGTTTATACAAACATGCTGCTGTCCCTTTTATGTCTATTAATTGTATGTTAATGTTAATGTCTATTAATTGTATGTATGTTTTAATATTTTTAAACATTTCTCTATGGGTAGATTTGATTTTCTTCTCACTTTTAGGATAAATAACACTCTGTTTGCCCATTAGAACATTGCCTGGCATTATTAACATTAATAGTGGGACCCATTTTGAGGTTAGGTAGTGAAGCAAAGCCATGCTAATTTTTTTAAATTTAATTAAATTAATTTATTTATTTATTTTACAGAAGATCTGACCTTTACAGTCAGGCTGACTGACCTTGAACTTGCAATCCTCCTGTTTCAGCCTCCAGAGTAACTGGGAATGCTTTTCTGTGTAAAATAATGCTTACACCATCCTGAGTAAGAGGAGATGAGAGATGAGTCACATTTTTAAGGAAGAAATTGAGCATACTACATATCATATATCTGAAATGACCATTTGCTACACTAAACAGGAAAACTGTGTTAAGCTATTATAAACTAGTCATGGGCAAGGACCTTCACTTTAATTTCCTTTGCCCCGAGATTTTAAAACACTAGTAGATTACTAATGATAGGTAATATCACTTCATGTCTTTGAACTCTTACGAGTTGTTTTCCGTCTCATTATTCACAGATTGAGGACTCTACCCTAGAGAATTCTGAACACCACATCACTAATTTCAACCCTTTAACTAAGTCCTAATTAGGGACTGTTTATGAAATTTCTCATTGGCTCTTCTTTGAATCAGACCATAGATGGTCTACTTTGGTTGCTTACCAACCCAAAAGTGCTTGGTGAGAACTCTGAATACAGGCATCCCACTGTCAGAAAATTTCAATTCTAGCCATTGATCAAGTAGACCATCTTCTTTTGATTAATGTACAGATATAATAATAATAATAATAATAATAAATAATAATAATAAGGCCACAAAAAATAGTGTCTTTGTACAATACCACTGCCAGATGATATGGAAAAAATTATTGAGACAAGGACCTCATATCTTCTTGGGAAACTACTATGTAAAGACTGGTGCGTTGACAGGTGGCTGTTATTTTTATGAACTAAATACAAATACCTTTACAAACAAAATGAAATCTTAATTATCAGCAAAACATTAACAGCCAGATCCACATAGGTTGTATAATGGATAGGGAGTGACAAGGTTGGTATTATTGGTAGAAGTTTTAATATGATTACTTGATTTACCTTGAGAATCCCAGCTGACCTTGATTTTAACCTTTTCCCGGTTCCCTCTTCTGTTCCTTGTGCTTTGAAACCACACTCTCCTTAACCACTCCCCCCGAAACTCTAGCTAATTTTCTGGAATTCCTTCTATTCTAAATAGATTATATCTTACCACTCAATGACTACATTAGTCATTTCCTGAGATTGCCTCTTTATTTGCTTCTTTGTTTGGCTGTGGATAAATGGATCAGTGACATTATTGCAGGAGTAGGTTAGTTATCACAAGAGTGGGCTTATTATAAAAGTGAATTTGGCCCTTGTTGCTTACTTGTTCTGTCTTGTCTTTCTGCCTTCTGCCATGTGATGATGCAGCAAGAAGGCCTCACCAGATGCAGCCTGGTGATCTTGGACTTCCCAGCCTCCAAAACCATGAGCCAGAAAAACCAAATATTTTTTCTTTATAAATTACTCAGTCTTCAGTATTCTGTTATGGTAACACAAAATAGACTAAGACATAGGTGTTCCTTGACCTTGGATTCAACTGATGCTTGGTCACAAGAACACTGTCTATCATTCAGAAGATCTTTAAAGATGAAAAGTTGGAGGACGTGTGTAACTAATTGATACCTCTAAAGTTGTTGTGACATTAGATGAGATAATGTGTGTTAAATGTTTACTCTAGTGCCAGGAATATAGTAAATATATGATGAAGAAATGTCTTATGTATTACCTATGCAACCTCAGACAAGTCACCCACAGCTCCCATCTATAAAACTGAGCTGCTAATATCAACCTGGCAGGGTTGTCACTGGGCTTGGTACCTAATGCGTATCTCAACATCAGTTAATAATAATTTAATAATACACCTTTACTCTTTAAAGAAAAGAAAAGGAATTGGAGTGAATTTTCCAACAGTACCGCTGGATAACCATGATGTCTTTTACTGACTAAATGCAGTACAGTTTTTGCACAACAGAGAGTTGTCATATGTCATAAGACCAGCTAAAGAGTGAATCTCTAATGGTTGGTTCATTTAGTGATTAAAGAAGAAGATGTTAGGTTGTAACCCCCAAAAACGAGTCTAAGGAGGCCCACATGGTGAAGAAGAGGTAGAGAAGGATTTACATGTCTCAAATTATGCCTACTGTAGGGTTCAGTGTATAACACTGAACCAAATTTTTGAACACTTAATAAATTTATGTGTTTTTACATTCATTTAATTAACCAATATCTATTGAGCCTAGTATTTGCTGATAGGCACTGTTCTAGTTGAGAATAAGGTATTTCCCAAGTCAGACTTTAATTGCTGCTCTGATTGGGCATATTTTCAGGGAGATTTCATGGGTTATTATAATAATCCTTCCAGTGATGTCTCATAGGTATTAGTAAACCTACTTTATACATAAGGAAACTTGAGAAAAAGAAGAATTAAATAGCTTCCTAAAAATTACAAGACCAAGAGTGATGTCAACACAATGGAGAAACTGGAGGCTTCTGGCCATCTCTTCTCCCACGAACACTTCAAGCCAGCACCTACACACAGATATGTTCTCTCCAGAGAAAGCCAGTATCCACTTGAAAGACTAACACTGGATAACTGAAAAAAAAAATGATCCTACCATCAAAATGGGCAGGAAAAACAAAAGATACACTTCCTTAATAAAACCACCTTTAACACAACACTTTATAATTAGAAAAAAAATCCCAATACCCAGCTTCTTTCTGAGGTATAAGGAGCTTGTATCACACATATAAAGCTCAACTCTTACAGTCTCTGCCAGAGACCTTGGCTCTTAAATGGCCAACCTCAAGAAATGACAGAAACAGGACATTCATTGGAAGATTTCCTTCAAGCCCAAAGCACAAAGAGAAGCACTCCCAATAGCTATAGCCCCCAGAATCAGTCCAGCTTCCAACTTTCCCCTGAAAAGAGTTTGGCCTTTGGCTGCATGCTTTTCCACAGTTCCCTGTGATTCTGGCCTCAAACAAGCAAGTATTCAGAAGCACGTGTAGCAAATCAAAACTAAACTTCTTTCACACGCCCTGTGCCTTCTTCCCTGGCTTGCTCTAGTGATAATTCCAGCCCTGCAATATCTACATGGAAAGGGGTTGGAGTTCTTTGCCAGGAAGAACGGCACTTCCTGTGCCTTCTTCCTTAACTTGTTCTAGAGGTTAAAATCCCACAATCTCTCATTGGAAGGAGGGGGAATATCTCATGCCTAATAGAGAATACTATCATTTCATGCACCTTCCTCCCTGGCTTGCATTAGCAAAAACTTCAGACCAGAAGTCTATCCTTGCTAGAAGAATTTGAGACTTCTGCTTGCTTAACAAGAGAATGGGCCTACCCCACCTTCTTCTCTGGCTTGATCCAGCAATAAATCTAGATTTGCAGACCATCCCTGGAAGTAGTTTCTGCATATATAGAGCATTCCAGATTTTATACCTTCACCTGAGATTAGTTCCTGAATCATGTAGGTCTGGGAATTGATGGAGCTCTGTACTCTAAGTATCCTAGACCATAGAAAACAAAAAGGTAACTTTTAAAATTGCAAACATTCATCATCTTTCTTCCCAGGTACAAAGTAAACACTTTGATTAAGACTACAGATACCATCCTCAGACCCTGTCCTTGGTGTAGAGCAGGAGGAGTGGGAAATAAACTCAGATTCTCTGTATGGAAAAAAGGAACTGGTGCACATATCTAACACCTCAACCTCTCCAGCTGCAATCCAAAGGACTGGCTTCTGTCCCACCTCTCTCAAGGTAATAGCACAATTTGACACTCTAATTTCTTGGAGGCCACTAAGAACAAAGACAACAGGTTACATAAACACAAAAAGTTTGTAGGTAACTAGAATCTCTAGCTGGGCTGATTAGGGAAACACATCTCCTACACAAGACCAGGCTACCAACAATTGGAGAGATGGTTCTTTTATTTAGTGCACAAAATCCAATACAGAACATCAAGGAAATTTAAGAAACATGGGCATATGTTCCAACTAAAAGAACAAGATAAATCTGCAGAAGCCAGCCTAATGAAATGAAGATATGTGATTTACTTGATAGGGAATTCTAACGGGTACTCATAAAGAATGCTCACTGACATAAAGAGAGCAATGTATAAACAAAGTAAGAATTTCAAGAAAAAAAAAGGAAAAGAAAATATAAGACATTGCCAAATAGAAATCTTCAAGCTGAGGAATACAACAAATGAATACAACAAATTCAATAGAGAGATTCAACATTAGACTACACCAAGCAATAGAAAGAATTATTGAACTTGAAAGCCTAAGGGACTTACAAGTCACTATCAAGCCAAATTTATATATATATATATATATATATATATATATATATATATATATATATATATATATATAATCACTGTACCAAGAAAAGAAGAAGCAGAGAAAGGACAGAAAACATATTTAAACAAAAAAACAGCAGAAAACATTCCAAGTCTGGGGAAGGAAATAAAAATCCAAAGCCCAGAAACCCATTGGATTTTTAGTAGAATGAAACTAAAGATACACACAATAAGACATATTATAACCAAACTATGAAAAAAAAGACAAAGAACATTGAAAGTTTCAAGGGAAAATAAATTGTTGGGTACAAGAGACTACCATGAAACTATCTGTAGATTGTTCAAAAGAAACCTTGCAGGCCAAAAGGGAATGGAATGATATGTTTAAAAAGCTACAAGAAAATAACTGCCAACTAATAACTATACCCAGCAATTCTGTCTTCCAAAAATAATGGGGAGATTTAAAAAAAAAAACTCTTTGACAAAAGCTGAGGGGATTTATCACCATTAGACCTGCCTTATAAAAATTCTCAAAGCACCTTTCAATTTGAAGGATCATTAAGTAGCAACATGAAAATATATTAAAATATAAAACTCACTGCTAAAATAAGTGAATAGTCAGACTTAAAATATTCTTATACTATTGTTATGGTTTAGCTATGAGGTGTCCCCCAAAAGTTCACGTGTGAGTCAATGCTAGAAATTTTAGTGGTAAAATGATTGGGTTATGGGAACCTTAACCTAATAAGTGCATTATTCGCTGACAAGAATTAACTGGGCCGTAACTGTAGGCAGGTAGGATGCAGTTGGAAGAGATGGGTAACTGGGGGTGTGCTTTGGGGATTTATATTTTGTTCCCAGTAAGGGAAGCTCTTTTTCTGCTTCCTGATTGCCATGTCTTGAGCTGCTTTTCTCCACCATACTCTTCTGCCGTGATGTTCTGCTTCAACTTAGGCACAGAACTATGGAGTTGGAGATCTAATGGACTGAGACCTCTGAAACCATGAGTGCCAAATAAACGTTTCCTCCTCTCAGAGTGTTCTTGTCAGGTCTTTTGATCACAACAGCAGAGAAGCTGACTAAAACACTAATGATGGTGGTGTGAAAATCAATTTTCTCTATTTTGAAGATCAAATGACAAAACTATTAAAACACAACTACAGCTAAGGATAATTTGTTGAGGGATGTTACAGTTTGGATACAGTTTGAGTATATCCCTCCAAGGATCATGTGCTGGAAGTTGGATCCCAGTATGACAGGTTAAGGTGGTGGAATCTTTTTTTTCAATTAATTATTTTTATATTGTTGACTTTTGTAGTTTTTTTTACTTTTAAAATTTGTTATATATAACAGCAGAATGCATTACAATTCATAGAGCACACTTTTTTCATATCTCTGGTTGTATATTCGTGTTCTCATACATGTACTTAGGGTGATCATGTCCATCTCATTCCAAGGTGATGGACTATTTAAGAGGTGGGGCCTAGTGGAAGGTGGTTAGGTCACTGGGGGGTGCTGTCTTCAGAAGGTATTAATATGGTTCTTGAGGGATCCATGTAGTTCCCATGACAATGATTTTCTTTTTTATAAAAAGTTAGCTTGAATCTCTCTAGTTACCTATACCAACATGAGATCTCTCTCTCTCTCTCTCTCTCTCTCTCTCTCTCTCTCTCTCTCACTCATGCTCCTATCATGATATCATCTGCCATGCTGTGATGTAGCCAGAAGACCCTCACTGGAACTAAGCATATGCTGGCACCATGCCCATGAATATCCACAAATGCAAGAATAACTGGCTATCTTAATAAAGTACACAGCGTCTGCTATTTTGTTATAGCAATAGAAAACTGACTAACGCAGCAACAAAACCATAAGATACAAAACATGTAAACAAAAACAAATTGGGGGGAGGGTAAAAGTGTAGAGTTTGTGCAAGTATCAGCTTACAATACCCTGTTATCAATGTAAAGTGTTTTATGTAAGCCTCATGGTAATCACAAATCAGAAATCCTTGTAGATGCACAAAAGAAATGAAGAAAGGATTCAAATAAAACCACCACAGAAGCCACAAAGAAAGATGCAAGAGAAGAGAGAAACAAAAAAATCTACAGTTTTCCAGAAAACAATTACCAAAATGGCAATAGTAAGTCAATACTTATCATTAATTACTTTGAATATAAATGGATTAAATTCTCCAGTTAAAAGACATAAAACAATAGAATCGATTTTTTGAAGACCCAACTATGTGCTGCCTACAAGAAACTCATCTCTACTTTAAGACACACGTAGGATAAAAGGGAAAGGACGAAAAAAGAGTCCACCCAAATGGAAACCACAAAAAAAAAAAAAAACAGGTTGTTATATTTAAGTCAGACAAAACAGATTGTAATTCAAAAGCTGTAAAAAGAGACAAAAAGGTCATGTTAAAAGAATCTATTTGCAAATGGTATATTACAATTGTAAATATATATGTACCTAACAAATAGGAAAACTACAGGCCAACATCCCACACAGATGCAGAAACCCTCAACAAAATACTAGTAAATCAAATTTTATTGTTTTCATTTCTGAGTAGAAGGGGTTTCCATTTGTATGAACCTCCAGAAACGTGAGCTAACTAAACCTTTCTTTATAAAGTTACCTTGCTTTAGATATTTCATTGTAATTATGATAAATGGACTAACACACAACTATTCATTTCTTTCCTTTTTGTCAATTGTTGTTGCTACCCTTCCCTAATTTTTTACCAGGTTGTTTGTTGTTCTTTACATATTTGATGAGAAAGAAAAATGACAGATGAAACTAGCTCAGAGGGTAACTAGCCTGTAACTAGTACCTAAGACAAATTGTGTCCTACTTTATATAAACCATTTCACAAATCACCAACAAGGTTATTCTGTGACTGTGATGAAGTAAGACAAAAATATGAACATTGTTGTGTGGTGGAAATAAGGAGATGACCAAAATATAACTTCATAACTTTTGTGGCTTATTGCCATGCAGAGAGTGGCAATGCACAAAGAGAAGGAGAATGATGTGACCAAATCTCACTAGGAATACACTCAGTTGACAAAATACATTAGCCATAGAGCAAGGGAGTTCCGAAAATTATTGAAGCCAAATTGCTCAGTAAGTATGGAATCAGGCTTCTGTGAAAGTAAAGTTTAATTAAAGTTTAATTAAAGTTTGAGGCATATTTGTATACAAGTCATTCTTGGGAGAAGCTATTTGACCAGTATGGCCAAGATCCATGACATAACATGAGGTCCCCTGGTGGTAGAGCGTGGAGGCTGGTGTTGGCAGGTGAGATTTCAAAGCTTCAAGACTAATATGGTATCAACCTGTTTCAGCTTGAGCTCCTGGCTTTCTGCAATGCTGCTGACAGATTGCAGACTTTCACAGCCTATATTGGGTCTTCAGAGAAACAGCAGAGGAGTGTAGCCTGTTGCAACCTAAGTTCTCAAAGTGGCAATCAAACTTGAATTTATACATATTTTGAAGTACAGTAGTTGAAGACAGAAACTTACCTATAGGGACTCTGAAAAGCTTTGATGTAATGTTCCTAAGGGAAAGGAGAATCCATTCCAAGTTCCCACATATGAAATATGATAATATGTCATAATCTTAAAGGGATAGTGGAATATGCTCTAAAACAAAAACATCATATAAGAAGCTAATGTTTGGAATTATTGCAAAACTACATGATAAACACTCTGAAATCATATCTGAGCATAGAGAGGAACACTGGACAAATGACAAAAATGACCAAACATCTCCTTTCCCAGTTAACATGAGGACCTGTTGCTGTTTTGCCAATTATAGTTTAGCTCCAGTAGATTCTTGTTGCAAAAAGCAACAGACCTTAACCCTGCCTACAGGAGTGTTTCCTGATATCTTTAGCTGGTGTTTCCTGGTATCTTTAGATATTTAGATGTTAACACTTAGCTCTCACGCATGATACAGATATTTTCTCCTTGTGTTTTTGTCTTTGAAACTGATTTATGGTACCTTTTGTTTGGGGTAAGTTTCCAATGGTCATGATATCAATGTTGTTCATAACTTCTTAGTTTCAAAGTGACTTGTTTTCCTACCTTAAATCATAAAATTTTTGTACATTTTCTTTGAATTTTTTAATGTTTATCTCTTCAATCTACATGGGCTTTAATTCTGTATGCAGTTAACAAGTAGTGAAGTTTTCCCTTCAAATCTAGGACACTTCTGGACTTAATTCCCATCACTTTCCCTGGGCGGCTTTCCTTGGCTCTCTCATCTGTCTTCTCAAGAGCGTCCTTTCATTTTGTTCCCATAGAACACAACACAACACACAGTCTGAGAGCAAGGCAGCCTTTTATTTTATTATCGTGCCTTTGTGTCCTAGGGTATTGACTACACCGAGGTTTAGTCCTCAGATGGTTGCCATGGCAACGGGGCGGGCTTTCCAGGTCCTCAACCGCACCTGTGCCCTACCATCCGCTAAAACACCCCCACCCCCACCCCCGCTCGCCTCACGCCCTCTAGCAATTTTCTCCCCAGATACTTCAAATTAAGAAAACTTC
The DNA here is from genome assembly GCF_964194105.1 of Spermophilus citellus. NCBI lineage: Eukaryota > Metazoa > Chordata > Mammalia > Rodentia > Sciuridae > Spermophilus > Spermophilus citellus. The sequence goes on along the minus strand of NC_138197.1, from coordinate 68,175,278 downwards.
CCGATTAATTTCCATACATTTCGCCAAAGCCCCTTTCCTGACTTCGACCCCTTCTTGCCCTAAGGCTGAGAGGACGCAGGCAACCGAACCGGTCCACAGGGACCACGCAGGGCCAGGGCTACTGCAAGAGGTGCTGGAGAAACACCGAGAGGCCCGAGGGTAAAGCAGAAAGTTTCTATTTCGTTGATCAACCCTTCACCGCACATTAAAACCAGGGTGGGTGTGTTGGATCCTAAGACCCAGACTGGCGTGACTTGCGCTAACCCCCAAAGGACGCGCACAATTCTAGGAAGGGCGTTTTGAGGACAGACGCCACGCCTTCTGGGAAACGTAGTCTCAAGGTCTCCTGGGTCCTGGAGCCTGAGAGGCACCTCTGCCTATAAATGGTATGGCCATCATTCCCTCTCAGGGAAAAAGCTATTGTGCACTTTATTAATGAGATATAGACCAGAAATGAGTGAGAAGCTATAATCTTACGTAGAATTCGGTAGCTTCCTAAAATTCTCTGTCCTGAAGAACTGACCCTACTCTTTCCTTCATTCTCTGTCCTTGAAACTGCGGAGGGTTTCAGAATCTGGCTGGTTTTTCACTCTCAGTTTGTTTGTTTCTTTCCCCAAGAGCGCCAACTGGAAAGCCCAAATATTTGGAATGGCTCAGTATAGTCCTTGACACAAAGAAGCCAATAGGTGTACGGTGTTTGTTGAATTTAATATGGTAAAAGGCTCTGGGAGTAAAGTGATCCCCCCCCCTGTGGTACTGGTGTAACAGAGAATTAGATGCTGCTTTTGCTAAAAGCGCTGGCTCTTTATTTGGGTCTGCTGATTCCTGATGGGTAGCTAAGAGAAGGATAAAGTTTTGGCATCTCTGCCTTCATTTTTTATCTGTCCTCTTTCCCCTAAACCTTTGGTGGGATTCTTGCTAACCTTGCACACAGACATGTTAATCATTTAATGAGTGTTTCTCTAAAAACTGGTAATACAAGGTTTATTAGCCCTAAGTTTACCTAACCTATCTCATCTTCCTTCAAGACTGAAGACATCAAGATAATAGACTAAGGTATTTCCAATATTTGCAGGGATGTTAACTGCCATCTTTTACAATGTCCTTCCTATTCCAGATCACAGAAATGGCACCTGGAAATTTCCAGAATTGGCCTTATACCTTCCAGGAGCAGCAAAGCCTTGCAGATGGATCACCACAGCATGAGACTCCCCTTCCTACAACCCAAAATAGAAACAATCATCTCATGAGAAACTGAATTACCCACTGCCAGGATCACAGGTCTGATAGATAGATATCCAAGCAACAAATGGATGCCCCTGAAGTGATAAGGAGTTCTCCAGAGTCACCTCACAGAATCAGAAATGAGAATCAGACTTCAGTTTATCCAAGACTATTTAATTATTGATACCTCTCACCTCCTGCCCCAGTTCTTTCTCTATTTAAACCTAAAGCTCATGTTGGTACTCCCACAACAGGACTGAGATACTTGATCCTATTTTTCTTCTCAATATAGCTCTATCAATTAAAATTCCTTTCTTGCTTTTTACTATTAATTTTTCTGTTTATTGGGGGTTGGTGTGGGGTGCCGCAGTGTGGCTGGGCACAATTCAGGAGCCACTTGTCAAAAGAAACAAACTTTATTTTTAGAACACACACCGCAGCACACAGCTCTTCTGGAAAATCCTCAGAGCCCAACTTCCGCCACTGGCTTCCCACAAGCCTCTCTACCTCCCCCCACTCCTCCTGCTCTTGAGGCCCATTGGCTGGGTCGCATAGGCAGAGCCAAAAAAAGTCCCCCAATGAGCAGCTTGGTGGTCTGAAAGGGCGGGGAAACAGCCCAATGAGCAACACCGCAGAGGAGCCAATCAGTTGGCAGCTAGAAGTTTGCTCGGGGCGCTGTGAGCCAATGTCAGCTGGCAGCTGGAAATTTGCTGGCAGGGGGAAACCTGGGGCCCCTTTGGCTGTGGCTCTCAACAGTGAGGGATGAGTGACCAGACCCGATTTGTTGGAACCTTCAGTCAGGTGTTTGGTCTCAAACTGCAGTAACACTGATATTTGAGAGAGAGGAATATATGCTGTGGCTCAGAGTTTCTATGAGTCTGTACTTACTCAATGCTTGACTCATCATAGTATATCTTGGCCAGCTCCCTCATTTTATAGAAGAAATAATTGAGAGATACAGGTTCCTTCTCAACTACATAGCAACAGCAATGAAACTAGTCGTATGGCTCTCCCTCCCATGGTTTACCTCCAGGCCAGCGAAAGAAGCATGGATATCAGCTTCTTACACCTCTGAGGGTAAATAAATGTTGGGAGGCAGTGCCAGGGAAACATGATGCCAGAATTTGGCTTTTCAACCTAGACAAATTGAAGTCGTCTTTCCCTCAGGAATCCATTGGTAGCTTAGCCATGCAGACAGCTTACCCTTCCTATGAGCCTCAGGAAGGGATGAATAACTGATTCTCCAATGAGATGGAGCCTGGGACCCACGAATGGATACATCAGTGAATTGGACATATTCAACTGTATCCGACAATCCAGCCCAAGACTTGTATCCATCAAATTTCACCTCCCCTCCTCCTTCTTCCAGTGTTTACTGTCAGATCTAAATTAGCCTCTGGAATGATGGAGGTAGAAGGTTTCATTCTTCTCTTCCTGCATCCATTAGAAATGGAATTCCTAATTGAGCAATGCCAACAGCAGGGGAGATGGAAGAGCAAAGACTTTGGCCTTAGAAAAGACTGGTTCAAGTCCTAGATTATTATTAAATCTAACATAATCAAATTACTTCTATAAGTATTCTTATATTAAATGAATATAATAGCATTTACCTCAAGACTATGGTAAAACACAAGTAAATTTCTTTTTTACCAGAAGGCATAAGGAAGGGCATTGGCTTCAAGGCTTTTGAAGTTGGTTTCTTTCAGTTCTCCAAATGTCCTTGAATTGTACTTGAAGAACTAGAAGAGTAAGAAATACAAATAGAAGCTTTTAGAGGAAATTATGGGAAAGATATTTTTCCCTGAGAGAATGATCATTAAGGATATATAATAGAAATTTAGAAACTGACATGTAGACTGGGTTGGTGTTTAATTTCTCCAGAGCTCCTGTATGCTCAAGGCTGTACTTCTGAAAATCTGTATCTCTTTTCTTAGAAATTGGCTTCATCCTTGACTGCAGTTGTAATCTGAGCTATATAATGCTTTCAGGGCCAGAAATGGGAGCCAGAAAGAGAACCTACTGGTGAAACTCAGAAGCATACCTCTTGGAATCAAGAGTTCAGCCTAAGTGAGGGAAGTCTTTTGACCCTAAATATTTTATGCTGCTTTTTGAATTAGTTCCGATTCTATTCTGGAAGCTATGCTTTAAGGGGTTGAAGCCAGGACTACATCAAGGAATATATCCTGGAGTTACAGGAGCAAATTCTTAGTGTTCTGCCTAGGGATATCTAATCTTCAGCTTAGCAGCAGCATTCAAAGAGTGAAGAGGAATTTGTGGCATGGCAGAAGAGAAAACTTGGAGAAACAGTTCTGGAAGCTCACAAAGAAGGTGATATGGGGCACTCAGATGGTTAGGGAGTGTCTTGGTTCATTTTCTATGGCTTGTAAAATGATACTCCAGACTGGGTAAGTAATAGAGAGAAGAGGCTTATTTTGGCTCGTGGTTCTGGTCCAAGATCAGGGGGCCACATGTGATCATGGCCTGCTTTCTGGCAGAGTCCCAAGGCATCATCTAGTGAGAGACAGCACAAGAGACAGAGTCAAGCTGCCTTTTATAGCAGACCCACTCTCTAGATGTTAGTCTGCTTTGTGTCACTGTGACAAAAACACCCAAGAAGAGCAAATTAGAGGAGAGAAAGTTTATTCTGGTGCATGGTTTCAGAGATTTAGTCTATGATGGGCTGACTATTGCTCTGGGTCCCAGGTGAGGCAGCAAATCATGGCAGAAGGAAAGCTTCTCAGGACATGGTAAGCCTCTCAGGAAGCAGAGAGAGGGAAGGGACATCAGGGAAGATGAACCCTTCCAGGGCACACCCCCAGTGTCCCAACTTCTCCAGTCAAACCCTACCTGACGATAGTTACCACCCAATCAGCCCATTTAAGCTAGGATGGACTAGTTAGGTTATAGCTCGCATAATCTTGTCATTTCACCTCTGTGTATACCTGCATTTACACAGAAGCTTTTGGGGGATACCTCACATCCAAACCATAACATCCCATTAATATACTAATTGCATCAATGGACCAACCCACTCATGAGGACAGAGCCCCATAATCATCTCTTAAATGTCATAAAACAGCAAGCTTTGTAAACTGAACATCTCATAATGGGGAATAAATTTAAATAGGAGTTTTGGAGGGGACAAACAATATTCAAAACAGCAAGGAAGGAGACAGTCTAGAAGGGCAGAGTCAGAAAGAAGGAAAAGGAGCTCTTTGCCTTTGTTTCTCATAAATATAAGTACATAGAAATTCAGTGTGTGGAATACTGGTAAGCCATTTTGCTAATTTTCTGCCAGAAAATAAAACAGCAGTGAGAAAAGGATTTATGATTGGGCTAGTCATATCTTCTTTGTCCTCTGAAGACTGATACTTCCTTTATGCCTCTGAGCTTTGAGAAAATAGGTTAGTGATTCTTTCCTAAAGCTCCATACCTTCCAATATTGATCTGCCTCTTTGCTTAAACGTATAAATTATTGCAGCACTGTTAAGGTCATGTCTGGAGTGGATGAAACTAAATAGAAGCCAGGGCTGGAAATAGAATCAGCAAGGTTGAATGAGATTGGAAAGCCCTTCAACTAAATCTCTGTACCCCATCTCAGTGGATCCTAGCTCTGGCTTTAGTCTAGAATGTTTTGGACCTTTCTTTAATATTTCTAACAACTCCTGAAAACAGGACTCTTCTCTTTTTCCTCCTTTTCTCAAATCTGTAAAAAAAAATTAGCCCATTTTAACAAGCAGCCTTAATCCTGAATGCGACAATAAGGAATGATGTTCAAGTCTCAACCCAGAAATTTTGGTTTTGGCACCAGCAATTGAACCAAGGGACACTTAACCATTGAACCACATCCTCAACCCATTTTTATTTTTTATTTTGAGACTGTGTCTCACTAAGTTGCTTAGGGCCTCACTAAATTGCTGAGGTTGGCTTTGAACTTGCTATCCTCCTGCCTTGGCTTCCTGAGTCATGGGATTACAGGTATACACCACTGTGCCCAGCCCCGAACCAGGACATTCTTGGTGGACCTAGTCCACATTAGAGGAAACTGAAATATAACCTGAATTGCCTTAAAAAGAGGAGTTTTATTATATGTATCCCAGATTCCAAGAACAAGGAAGGCCAAGTAAGTAAGGGGCAATATTTCTATAGGGTAAGCCTGAAGTAGACTAACAAAGCAAAGAACAGTTTACCTCTTTATTCCTCTGCATCTATCCAAAACTTTTAAATCCCACTTTATGAGATGCAAGTTCAGATTGCAGCCACACTTAAGTCCTAGTGTCCTCAAGTCCTGGCAAGATAAGTCTTCAAAAGCAAATTCTTTCCCCCCCCCCCAGCTTTTTAAAAAATCTAATTTGTTATATATGACAGCAGAATGCATTACAATTCATATTATACATACAGAGGACAATTTTTCTTTTTCTTTTTTAAATTTTTCCTTAATCTACTTTACATCTTATTTTTTTTTAATTTTTACAGAGGACAATTTTTCATATCTCTGGTTGTACACAAAGTAGAGTCACATCATTAGTGTCTTCATACATGTACTTAGGGTTGTGATAGTAGAAGCAAATGTGACTCCATTTTGTTTTATGACTTCATCCTGTAAAACAACCATGCCAAGTAGAAGGGTCATGACCAGGGCAAAATGTTCTTTTCCTTTTGCTATAAAAACCTTTAAGAACACGGAACTACCTAATGGGGCATTGTTTCTGTAACTGGGGTGACTGGGCTAACTGTGATTGGTTAGGCTTCCCACCACTTGATTGCACTCTCCCGCTTCTGTAACCTGGCTTGCTTGCATTGGCTAGACCCCCAAACATCCCTTTTGCAGTTTTTAGGCTTATAAGGAGTGCCCTTGCAATTGTTCAGGGCTGATCAGGAGAATAGCTTTATGTTCTGGTCAGCCGCCACCAGTGTGCTTCAATAAAGGCTTGATTCGATTATACGTGAGTGGTCTGGAAGTCAGTTTATGAAACCCTGGGAGGAAGCTTTAACTATAACAGGGTAATGATGTCCATCTCATTCCACCATCTTTCCTATCCCCTTGCCACCACCATTCCCCTCTCTCCCCTTTGCCCTGTCTAGTGTTTGTCTAGTCCTCCCATGCTCCCCCACCCAATCCATTATGAATCAGCCTCCTTATATCAGACAAAACATTTGGCATTTGGTTTTTTGGGACTGGCTAACTTCACTTAGCATGATATTCTCCAACCCCATCCATTTAATTGCAAATGCCATTCTCTTTTAATGCTGAATAAGATTCCGTTATGTATATATACCACATTTTCTTTATCCATTCATCTACTGAAGGGTATCTAGGTTGGATCCACGATTTAGCTATTGTGAATTGTGCTGCCATAAACATTGATGTGGCTGTGTTCCTGTAGTATCCTGTTTTTAAGTCCTTTGGGTATAAACCCAGGAGTGGGATAGCTGGGTCAAATGGTGGTTCCATTCCAAGTTTTCCAAGGAATCTCCATACTGCTTTCCATATTGGCTGCACCTATTTGCAGTCCCACCAGCAATGCATGAGTGTGCCTTTTCCCCCACATCCTTGCCAACACTTATTTTTGTTTGTATTCTTAATAGCTGTCATTCTGACTGACATGAGATGAAATCTTAGAATAGTTTTGATTTGCATTTCTCTAATTGCTAGAGATGTTGAACATTTTTTCATTTATTTGTTGATTGATTGTATATTACTTTCTGAGAAGTGTCTGTTCATTCCTTGGCTCATTTATTGATTAGGTTATTTGGGTTTTTTTTTTTTTTTTTGGTGTTAAGATTTTGTAGACCAATGGTATAGAATAGAGGACACAGACAAACCTGCATAACTACAGCTATCTTATATTAGACAAAGGCACCAAAAACAAATATTGGAGAAAAGATAGCCTCTTCAACAAATGGTGCTGGGAAAACTGGAAATCCATATGCAACAAAATGAAATTAAACCCCTATCTCTCACCATGCATAGAAGTCAACTCAAGGTGGATCAAGGACTTAGGAATTAAACCAGAGACTCTGTACCTATTAGAAGAAAAAGTAGGCCCAAACCTCCATCATGTCGGATTAGGCCCTGACTTCCTTAATAAGACTCCTATAGTGCAAGAGTTAAAATCAAGAATCAATACATGAGATGGATTTAAACTAAAAAGCCTCCTCTCAGCAAAAGAAACAATCAATGAGGTGAATAGAGAGCCTACATTTTGGGAGCAAATCTTTATCACACGCACAGATAGAGCACTAATCTCTAGGATATATAAAGAACTCAAAAGCAAATTCTTTATAGAACCAATTTCATGGAAAATAGATCTGGATTTCAAGTTAGTGACAAAAAAAAAAAAAAAACATTTTGGCTTCCATTTTCCTGGAGTTGCTGGTAGTACTGCCTCAGAGGAGATAGTCTCTAGTAATGAAGAAAATCAGGGCATTACTAATTTCTAAACTTTCATCTTTTCTGCATCTTCCACCTTCCTAGTGTCCCTCTTCCTGCTGACAGTAATGAGAAGATGGGCGTCCCCAGATAGCATTTTCTTACAGTCAGGTTCTGAGTTTTAATTTTTCTTGATCCTACTGAGAAAATAAAGGCTGTAAGTTCTTGATTTGGAAATCACAAGTATGGAAAATGGGGACTGCCATGGAATTTGCATGATGAAATTTGACAAAATCTTTGATGAAAAGGCTATGGAAGGTGGTTTTCTGATAGTTTGGAGTGTGTGTTTCCATATAGGTGCGGTGAGCCAGCCATGGGCTGTGTGCCTGAGCTATGCGCATTTGAGCGTGTGAGGGAACTGAACTGACCTTGCTGCCCAATTGGGCGGGCTGTGCAATCTATGTGTGCATTTTCTCTCACTCTGCCTTTGATCCCACATAGCACCTGAGATGGGTGTGGCTTTCCAAGATGTCAGTCAATCTGCTGGCCACAAAATATCACCAAGCGACCCCCTGAAGCCGGGCCCCTTTTTCTCTTGTAATATTACCCCTTTGCCTTATTTGGATGAAATATTCTATCCAACAGATATTTTATTTCCCCAATAAAAACCAGGGTTGGGGCATATTCATTCATTCATTCTCTCTCTCTCTCTCTCTCTCTCTCTCTCTCTCCTGCCTCTCTTGCCTTTCTCTTGCCTCCCTTTTGGGAGCTGAGGCTGAGGAGCCATTACTTCACCCAAGAAAAGGTATTTTCTGTATTTGTGTGGTTTTTAGTTGCCAGCCCAATTCACACGGAGTGAACCTGATTCATTGCATGTGGTGACATACAGGTGCATGCATTTTTTAAATAGAATTTCAGAAGGGTTCTAAAAGAAGAAATAATGGTCCTACATAAGCCCATCCTGTCACACTCAGCTTCTAAGTCACAGGTTAACAAGACTTTTCTGTAAAGGACCAGATAGCAGATATTCTTTTTTTTTTAATATTTTTATTTATTTTTTTGGTACTGGGGATTGAACCCAGGGGCACTCCACCACTGAGCCACATCTCCAGCCATTTTTTGTATTTTACTTAGAGACAGGGTCTCACTGAGTTGCTTAGTGCCTCACCATTGCTGAGGCTGTCATTGACCTCATGATCCTCCTGCCCCAGTTGATGGGATTACGGCATATGCCACCATGCCCGGCAGCAGATATTCTTTTCTTTCCTGGTCACATGGTCACTGTCACAACTACTCAGATCTCCCACTATTGCATCTATAGATGAAATATAAGCAAATTAACTGAAACAATGAAATATAAATTTCACATGCTTTTATATCTTAAATATCATCATTCTTGTGATCTTTTTCAAACAATTCAAAATATATCAAAAAGTATTCTTACTTTATAGGTTATACAAAAACAGGTGATGGTCTGATTTACCTTAAGGGCTGTTGTTTCCCACTCCCATTCTAAGTGCATGAGATTTCATTGCACGTTTTGGGAAATGAGCAGGATGGTGGTATAAACTGTGGGTATGCAAGGGGAGAGCAAACTGGATGTTCAAGGTCAGTGTTCAATTAGATATAAAACACCATCAGGTATTATGGCCTCTCTTGGAAGCCAAGGGTGTTAAATATTGCTTTTGATTTTGATTAATGTAATGTACACACACTATGTATAAAAAAGCAAATAGTATTAAAATATTTATTGTATATATAATGCCTGTCTGCCTCACTTCTCCACATTCTCTTCCCTAAAGGCAACACCTTTTAATTCCCTTTCTGGTCATTCCTTCTGGCTTTTATATGCCCCCATTTCCCTATCTACAAATTTCTAAATATCTGGTTCATTCATTTATTATCGACATTATTTTGACTTTCTGCTATGGTCCTGGGAATGAAGGAGAAGATTTAGTTCTAGTATACTTTTGTTCTCTTTCTCTTTTCCTTATTCCCCAAAGAGTCAAAATAGACTTTTTGGTTAAATTAATATGCATTGTTCACATTATTGTTGTCTGAATTTTAATACCAGATTATTATAAGTTACCATGATGACATTTTTCCAAAAATCCTACAATCAATAATAGTTTTGCCTTTTCATAATTTTACATGTCTTTTTTTTTTTTAGCTAATTGCTATTTCTTCACATATTTTTTCAATAACTTCTCACTATAGTTTTTCCCAAGGTCACTTTTGTCAACTAATCTACCAATTCCAGTGTGTGTGTAGAGAGTGGGGCTCTTCCTAGAGACATTCATTCTATCCTGTTACTTCTTGATCCTGCTGCTAGACTGTGATCCTAGGGCTTCCTTTTGCTTCCATCCTAGATATTCCCTTTGGCTTTCTCTAGATTTGAAAGTCCATTTCCTGGACCCCACTTCTTCTTCTATATTAGTGGAATATGCAAGAATGAGGATTACAGTCTTACTATGTATCACATTTGAGATGCACTGCTCTGGCCTGGAGCACAGTTCTCATCCTAGGATGTCTATCATTGGGTATTTCTTTCACTTCTGTCTCTTGTTGGATCTACTATTTTCTGCAGCCCATATTTTCATCTTTTCTCACTTACTCCCCCTTTTTGGCGTATACTATATCTTAGTATCTTCTGAGAAAAAGCACATGGGAAATATGTGTCTGTGGAAACTTGGATGTCTAAAAATTCTACTTCACACTTGGTTGTTAACTTGATGTGCTATATAGTATTTTAGGTTGGAAATAACATTTTTTTGGCATTTATGCGATGCTTTCTAAATTCTCTAAATTGCTTTTGAGAAGTACAAAACCATTTGTGATTTCTTATTCTTTTTACATTGCTTATTATCCCTGTCTACTTTGGGGTACATCTATTTATCTATCCGGAAACCTATAGAATTTTCTCTTTGTGTTAGTGTACTGTAATTTTACAATGGAGAATTTTACTGCATTTCTATTTTGTTTATTAAATTGAGCTTTTAATGGGACTTTTCCACCTGGATATTCATGGTCTTCAGTCCTAATAAAATTTTTAAATTATTATGATAATAGCTTTCTACCATATGAGATAGTCTCTTTAGTGGTTGGCCTATTTTTAACTTTATTTCCTAGCTCTTCTATTGAGATTTTCATTTCTATTATCATGCTTAATTCTAAGAGCTACTTTTTGTTTTTTATGAATATTATTTAAATTTTTATGCATTCCATATTGGGTTGATGGATGTAGTTCATCTCTCAGTGAGTTTTAATTTTGAGGCTTGGTTTTCTTCTCTCTGCATATTGGGTTTTCTCCAAATTTCTCCCCCCTCCATTAGTTTGGCTTAATCTTTATCTTTCATATTAAAAGATTTCTTCATTTCTCTAATACTTGGTTGTCTGTATTTAGAATGAAGATTAAAATATAGATTAAAATTCTGAATGCTTTGGTAGTAGTTGTTAGCTTTGAGTTTTTAATTCATTAATCTGGTTGTTACTTTAACTGGAAAACTCTGATGTCCATGTAATTAGGTCTTTCTTCTTGGGCTACTTGTGTATGATTTTTGTGTTCTTCTACCTGGAGGCTGAAGACCCAGTTTCCAACATTCTGAAAGTTAAGTGGAAGAGATCTGGGAGCTTTAGCATTCAGAAAGCATAGTTTTATTTAATCCCTCTATTTTCAGAATAATATTAATACCTTCAAGTTGATCTAGTGTGTCTGAGATTAAATCACTTGGTTTACTCTCTCCAAAGAATAATTCTTTCAATTTTCTACTAGGGTGAGTAAGAGATGATTTCACAGCTGTGTGCAATGAGGAAAGGGATGAATGGATTTAATGATTTAAAGATAACTTTCAATCAGTGCTTCCTATTTTAGCCTTCACTTCATGCCCTTCATTACCAATACCAGAGGATTTTCTAGTGTATGGCACAGTCAATTCTCAGTCCATGCCCCTACCTATCTGCTGACCTAGAATTTGTCTTTCTTAGTTCTGCAAAATCAGATACCTTGCATAGCTTTCTGCCTGTTACCAAAATTTTTGATGCCAATTTTTATATTCGTTTATTCCATAGGTTTATGTCTTTAAAAAAAGATTACTTTGCTGTGGTTTTAAAGGGGTTTAGGAAAGAGAAAAAAATTAAATGTTTATAATCAAGCCACAATCTTCTGTTCCCATGAATTCTCACTTCTCTCATTTGTTGTCAATTAATTTATTAACTAGCAATAGATAGAATGCCTATTCAATAAAAGCAGTTGGCCAAGGAGCATTCTGGAATATGGTAGAACAGGAAACTTCAGGAATCTGTCTGTTATCCTAGACAACAATCGCACTGGCCCAATCAATCTAATGTAACTTTTTGAAACTTTGGAGTCTGTTGAAAGTTTTAAGCTTCCAGAGAAAGGCTGAATAATAAAGTGTGATTAAATTTTGATCAATTTCAGTTCTTTGCATAGGAGCAACTATCTACACACCCCCACCCCAGGTTTGGCCATGTAACAAGTGCCCATGTATGTGTTCCTGAAGCAGCTTGCACAGATTTGCAGGGTCAAACCAAAAAGGATCTTGCCATTCAAATACAGAGGATGAGTGCTTTGATAGCTTATTTCTGTTTCTTATCACAGAGGTGCAGACAAAAGTGGGCTGCTAATTGTCTTACCTCCTACACCCTGCTGAAGCAACCATGGATTTAAAGGGCAAATCCTTTGTTTTTCCTCTTATTTTCCCTTTTTCTTCTTTTAGAAAAAGACATTAAAGACAATGGTATTCAAAACCAACTGCTTATGTGGAGAAAATTGGAATGACCACACATTACCAGAGGAAGAAATAGGCTTGAAAAGACCTGGAGAAGATCTTAATACCTCAGACTGATGCATGCCATAGAGATAACATCCAACACTTAACATATCAAAGGCTAAAACAATAACAAAATATCAACAAACCTTAGGGAAGGGGGAGAATCTGATTTCCCAAGTTACTACCACACTATTAGGTTCAAATGTTCAGTTTTCAACAATAACAACAAATCACAAGGCATACAAAAAAAAAGCAAGAAAGTATAACATGTTCAAAGGAAAAGAATTATTCAGCAGAAATTGTCTCTGAAAAAGATATTATGGAAGATCCAGTAGGCAAATATTTTAAAACAACTGTTTTAAAGATGTTCAAAGAACTAAAGGAAGCTGTGTAGATTTCTGTCTCACTGGCATTTTCTCTCTCCTTATGTGCTTACCATGGGTGAAGCCAAGTGGAGCAGCCCACAGCAAGGAATGGAAGGCAACCCATGTCAACCACTAGGGAGGAACTGAGCCAAACATGCAAACATCCATGACACTAAATGACAATCCAGTGTACTGGATAGCTTCCCTTTGCCCTCACAAATCCATCCTCCAGCCTCTGAGTACTCTGAGTGCTGATCTGTGTGGTCTAGAGCAGTGGGCTCTCTTTCCCTCTGGCTTCCATTTGGATTCAAGCCAGGGGAACACTGACTGAAGATAAAAGGGAAAATAGAGAGTAAGAAATTAATATCTAGGGATTATTCTCCCAGTAACCTCTCTGTGAATGTTACCTTATTTGGAAATAGGTTTTCTGCAGATATAGTCAAGCTTAGATGAAGGTGGGCCCTAATCCAAAACTAGCATCTTATAAGTTGGAAATTTGAACACAGAAAGAAAGAGATGCACAGCGAGCACCTCACGTGATGATGGAAACACAGGAGAAACGTGTTGTCAAGCCAAGGAACATCAAGGGTTGCCAGAGTGTCTTATTTCTATGATCAAAACACCTGACAAGAAAGAACAACTTGGAGGAGGAAATATTTTTACTCATGATTTTAGAGGTTCATTCCATGGATGGCTGACTCCAAGGCAGAAGCAGAAACATCATGGCAGAAGAGCATGGTGTGGCAGCCAGGAAGGGGAGGGAGGGAGTTCAAGGAGGTGGGCAGGGGAGAGACACACACAGGGAGAAGACAAACCATTCCAGCACCCTAAGTGACCTGCTTCCTCCAGATAGGTCCTACCTCCTAGTTGTCCATTTAGCCATCAGTAGATAGATTTACAGATGAAATTAGAGCCCTCATGATTTAATCACTTCCCCAAATCCCTACCTCTGAGCACATGAGATTTTGAGGAGATATTCCAGATCTAAATCATAATACCTGGCAACCTCCAGAATAAGAGAAGCATGAAAGATATTCTCCCCTCAGAGATCCTAGAAGGAACCAATCCTGCCAACACCTTGACTTGGAACTTCTAGTTTCAAGAACTGTTGAGAAAATAAATTTCTGTTGTTTTACACTATCCACAGTAGTTTGTTACTGTGACCCTAGGAAATGAATACATTGATCAGCCATTTTTATTTAGTGTTGTCAGAAGTAATCTGTGTTGGATGGACGTTGTTACCCTAGGTACACGGATGCTTGCACGACCAGTGTGACTCTGCATCATGTACCGCCAGAGGAATGAGAAGCTGTGCTCCCTTCATGTACAATGCGCCAAAATGCATTCACTGTCATGTATAATTAATTTTTAAAAATTTTAAAAATCAAAAAAGAAGAATTAATCTGTGCTGAATGTCTCCAATACAATTACTTTATTTTACTAATTATAATATTCATAAATGCAACTGAAATACAGAAAAGTATAAAGAAGAATAACAATTAGAAAATATTCACTTCCATCAATTTCATTGTACTATTGACCTAAATGTGATTTTACATAGCTTTTTCATATGATATGTAGAATTTTTCACTTAAAATCACAGGAAAATATGTACCCAAGGTATAAACATCATAAATAGATCAATGATTGCATAAAATGCTATCTTACAGGTGTTTCATTTTTCACTTAACAGTCTGTCTCTTGTTGAATGACTAGATTGTTTTCCACTTTTTGTTATTGAAAAAATTCTGTGATGGAAGGTGCAATGAGATGAAAGTCTTTTTTGCCACAAGGGGATTTAACCTGGCCATAGGTAATTAGGACAGATCAGAGAAGTGTATGTTAAGAGGTATGTCCTAAAGTCAGAGACCAACCTCTCCTGACCAATCCAGAAATGACTGCAAAGAGAAGATTTAGGGTGAGAGTAGAGAGGGCCTTCCAGGAACAGTTGTTAAGTCACAGAACAGGGAGAATTGATGCTGGACTTGCCAGTTTAATCAGGATGCTTGGAACAATATCTCCTGAACATGCGTTCTTCCTTCATTTCTTTAATAAATCCCAGGTGCTTCTGATCCTTTGGAGAGTCCCTGTGGATATCTTCCTAACTAATCTCCTGAGACTCATTTAAAGTAAAAGCAAAACTCAGGCTGCTCTTAATTGATCTGAAGTAAAATGGCCTGTGGAGATTTCCACATTTAGAACCTCTGGGAATATCTATGTGTCAAATGCTAATGAGGCCCTGAGGGTCTCAGTTCAACTTTCCCTTTTCACTCCCCTTAGGTTCATTTCCACAGACACCAGAGAAGGCAGAAGGATGAGGGGCCCAAGCAGAGACTGGGTTGGACCCAAGGGCCTTCTCAGAATGTGCTCAACACTATTACCTTGCTTCCTCAGGGAGAAAAGTTTGGAAGTTCAAAGTCATTTCTAGCATGTGCATGGCAATGCTCTGCATAATAATTCATTAGGGGAATAGCAAACTCTTGTTTGAAATTATTAAACCTAGAAAAAGAGCAATCCATTATTTGTATCTTTCTTTGATATTATTCGGATGTGAAGTATGGCAAGCTCATACACTGGATAGAGAACTTTAGCAATGAGATTGGAACTTCTTTTAAGTAGGTTGGGCCCGTCCCCCAAAGGCTGAGTCACAGGGAAGTGATCCAGGGACCTATTCTATCAAGAATCTTTCCCCTCACTCTAGAACCAGAAAGTGTTCACATCATTCTCATTATTTTATTTGAAACATACATTATCTTGCTATGTGCCAAGCAGGATGCTGAGTACTAAGAGGAACAGATGAGTAAAGTATGGTCTTTGCCTTAAGATAGGTGAAATCTGACGAGAGAGAGAGAGAGAGAGAGAGAGAGAGAGAGAGAGAGAGAGAGACCATTCAAAACAATCACTCTAAGAGGTAGAGCACAAACAGAAATTAGATGTTCAGCAGTGGGACACTATAGCCAATTTCTGACTACAGATGAAGAGGCCTCAGAGAGGATTGGGCATTTAATCTGGGCCTTACCAGTTTCTAAAGTTCACTCCTTTATTCCCCCTGGCCACTGTCCGAAATCAAAACTTAATCATCTTTTCATTCATCAACTTCCTCAAAAGCCCAGAAAATACCAAGGTCAAAGCCTGGTGTGGGTATACAACAGTGAAGAACAAAGAGATGGTCCTTGACTTCCTAGTGGCTTATGTTCTAGTGGGAGAGATAAGACAAATGAGGGTGATGACAGAATCAAAGAGAGAAATAGGTAGAGAATAGCATGGGGAAAATCTTAGAAACAGGGTCAGAGAGTGCCTGTTTTAGAAGATGACCCTTGATCTGGGATGTAGCTAGTGGTAGAACACATCCATAAGGCCCTGGGTTCAATCCCGAACACCACCAAAAAGGAAAATTATACAGTAAGACTTAAGGAATGAAAATGAACTAGTCTTTTTTTTCTGTTTTTTTAAATTAGTTGTTCAAAACATACAAAGCTCTTGACATGTCATATTTCATACATTAGATTCAAGTGGGTTATGAACTCCCATTTTTACCCCAAATACAGATTACAGAATCACATCGGTTACACATCCACATTTTTACATACTGCCATACTAGTGACTGTTGTATTCTGCTACCTTTCCTATCCTCTACTATCCCCCCTCCCCTCCCCTCCCATCTTCTCTCTCTACCCCATCTACTGTAATTCATTTCTCTCCTTGTTTTTTTTCCCATTCCCCTCACAACCTCTTATATGTAATTTGTATAACAATGAGGGTCTCCTTCCATTTCCATGCAATTTCCCTTTTCTCTCCCTTTCCCTCCCACCTCATGTCTCTGTTTAATGTTAATCGTTTCCTCCTGCTTTTCCTCCCTGTTCTGTTCTTAGTTGCTCTCAAAGAAAATATTTGGCATTTGTTTTTTAGGGATTGGCTAGCTTCACTTAGCATAATCTGCTCTAGTGCCATCCATTTCCCTGCAAATTCCATGATTTTGTCATTTTTTAGTGCTGTGTAGTACTCCATTGTGTATAGATGCCACATTTTTTTTATCCATTCATCTATTGAAGGGCATCTGGGTTGGTTCCACAGTCTAGCTATTGTGAATTGTGCTGCTATGAACATCGATGTGGCAGTGTCCCTGTAGCATGCTCTTTTAAGGTCTTCAGGGAATAGTCTGAGAAGGGCAATAGCAGGGTCAAATGGTGGTTCCATTCCCAGCTTTCCCAGGAATCTCCAAACTGCTTTCCAAATTGGCCGCACCAATTTGCAGTCCCACCAGCAATGTACAAGTGTACCCTTTTCTCCACATCCTCGCCAGCACTTGTTGTTGTTTGACTTCATAGTGGCTGCCAATCTTACTGGAGTGAGATGGTATCTTAAGGTGGTTTTGATTTGCATTTCTCTGACTGCTAGAGATGGTGAGCATTTTTTCATGTACTTGTTGATTGATTGTATATCCTCCTCTGAGAAGTGTCTGTTCCAGTCCTTGGCCCATTTGTTGATTGGGTTATTTGTTATCTTATTGTCTAATTTTTTGAGTTCTTTGTATACTCTGGATATTAGGGCTCTATCTGAAGTGTGAGGCGTAAAAATTTGTTCCCAGGATGTAGGCTCCCTATTTACTTCTCTTATTGTTTCTTTTGCTGAGAAAAAACTTTTAAGTTTAATTAAGTCCCATTTGTTGATTCTAGTTGTTAACTCTTGTGCTATGGGTGTCCTATTAAGGAATTTGGAGCCCGACCCCACAATCTGTAGGTCGGAGCCAACTTTATCTTGTATCAGGCGCAGAGTTTCTGATTTGATATCAAGCTCCTTGATCCATTTTGAGTTAACTTTTGTGCATGGCGAGAGAAAGGGATTCAGTTTCATTTTGTTGCATATGGATTTCCAGTTTTCCCAACACCATTTGTTGAAGATGCTATCCTTCCTCCATTGCATGCTTATAGCCCCTTTATCAAATATAAGATAGTTGTAGCTTTGTGGATTAGTCTCTGTGTCCTCTATTTTATACCATTGATCCACCCGCCTGTTTTGGTACCAGTACCATGCTGTTTTTGTCACTATTGCTCTGTAATATAGTTTGAAATCTGGTATCGCTATACCGCCTGATTCACACTTTCTGCTTAGAGTTGCTTTTGCTATTCTGGGTCTTTTATTTTTCCATATGAATTTCATGATTGCTTTATCTATTTCTACAAGAAATGCCGTTGGGATTTTGATTGGCATTGCATTAAATCTATAGAGAACTTTTGGTAATATCGCCATTTTGATGATGTTAGTTCTGCCTATCCATGAACAGGGTATATTTTTCCATCTTCTAAGATCTTCTTCTACTTCTCTCTTTAGGGTTCTGTAGTTTTCATTGTATAGATCTTTCACCTCTTTTGTTAGGTTGATTCCCAAGTATTTTATTTTTTTTGAGGATATTGTGAATGGAGTGTTTTTCCTCATTTCAATTTCAGAAGTTTTGTCGCTGATATACAGAAATGCCTTTGATTTATGCGTGTTGATTTTATATCCTGCCACTTTGCTGAATTCATTTATTAGTTCTAGTAGTTTCTTTGTAGACCCTTTTGGGTCTTCTAGGTATAGAATCACGTCATCTGCAAATAGTGATAATTTAAGTTCTTCTTTTCCTATTTTTATGCCTTTAATTTCTTTCGTCTGTCTAATTGCTCTGGCCAGTGTTTCGAGAACTATATTGAATAGAAGTGGAGATAGAGGGCATCCCTGTCTTGTTCCGGATTTTAGAGGGAATGCCTTCAACTTTTGTCCATTCAGAATGATGCTAGCCTGAGGCTTGGCATAGATAGCTTTTACAATGTCAAGGTAAGATCCTGTTATCCCTAGTTTTTCTAATGTTTTGAACATAAAGGCATGCTGTACTTTATCGAATGCTTTCTCTGCATCTATCAAGATGATCATATGGTTCTTATCTTTAAGTCTATTGATGTGGTGAATAACATTTATTGATTTCTGTATGTTGAACCATCCTTGCATCCCAGGGATGAATCCTACTTGATCATGGTGCACTATTTTTTTGATGTGTTTTTGTATTCGATTCGCCAGAATTTTATTGAGGATTTTTGCATCTAGGTTCATTAGAGATGTTGGTCTGTAGTTTTCTTTCTTTGAGGTGTCTTTGTCTGGTTTCGGGATCAGGGTGATGTTGGCCTCATAGAATGAATTTGGAAGAGCTCCCTCTTTTTCTATTTCCTGAAATAACTTGAAAAGTATTGGTATTAATTCTTCTTTAAAGGTTTTGTAAAACTCCGCTGTATACCCATCCGGTCCTGGGCTTTTCTTGGTTGGTAGTCTTTTAATGGCTTCTTCAATTTCATCCATTGATATTGGTCTGTTCAGATTGTGTATATCCTCCTGACTCAGTTTAGGAAAATCATATGACTTAAGAAATTTATCGATGTCTTCACTATCTTCTATTTTATTGGAATATAGGTTTTCAAAATAATTTCTAATTGTCTTCTGTATTTCTGTAGCATCTGTTGTGATATTGCCTTTTTCATCCCGTACGTTAGTAATTTGAGTTCTCTCTCTTCTTCTCTTCATTAGCATGGCTAAAGGTCTGTCGATCTTATTTATTTTTTCGAAGAACCAACTTTTAGTTTTGTTAATTTTTTCAATAGTTTCTTTTGTTTCAATTTCATTGATTTCCGCTCTGATTTTAATTATTTCTTGCCTTCTGCTACATTTGCTGTTGTTTTGTTCTTCCTTTTCTAGGGCTTTGAGATGAAGTGTGAGCTCATTTATTTGTTGGTTTCTTCTTTTTTTGAGGAATGACCCCCAGGCGATGAACTTTCCTCTTAAAACTGCTTTCATTGTGTCCCATAGATTCCGATATGTTGTGTCTGTATTTTCATTTATCTCTAAGAATTTTTTGATTTCCTCCTTTATGTCTTCTGTAACCCATTGATCATTCAGTAACATATTGTTCATTTTCCATGTGATGTAGGGTTTTTTCTTCCTTCTTTTATCATTGATTTCCAGTTTCATTCCATTATGATCAGATAAAATGCATGGTATTATCTCCACCCCTTTATATTTACTGAGGGTTGCCCTATGGCATAATATATGGTCTATTTTTGAGAAAGATCCATGTGCTGCTGAGAAGAAAGTATATCCATTTGATGATGGTTGATATATTCTATATAAGTCAGTTAAGTCTAGGTTATTGATTGTGGTATTGAGTTCTATAGTTTCTTTATTTAACTTTTGTTTGGAGGATCTGTCCAATGGTGAGAGAGGTGTGTTGAAGTCTCCCATAATTATTGTGTTGTGGTCTATTTGATTCTTGAATTTGAGGAGAATTTGTTTTATGAATGTCGCAGCACCATTATTTGGTGCGTAAATATTGATAATTGTTATGTCTTGTTGGTGAATGGTTCCTTTTAACAGTATATAATGACCTTCTTTATCCCTTTTGATTAACTTAGTCTTGAAGTCGATTTTATTCGATATGAGGATGGCCACCCCTGCTTGCTTGCGAGGACCGTGTGCGTGGTATATTTTTTCCCATCCTTTCACCTTCAGCCTGTGTATGTCTTTTCCAATCAGATGTGTCTCCTGGAGGCAGCATATTGTTGGATTTGTTTTTTTAATCCATGATACCAGCCTATGTCGCTTTATTGGAGAGTTTAAGCCATTAACATTCAGAGTTACTATTGATATGTGGTTTGAACTTCCATCCATGTTTGATTGTTTATCCTTTTTTTAAAAAAATTTTAGTTTGTTTCTCCATGATTGTCTTTCCCCTCGCCCTCTGTCTTTACTGAGGCACTTCCCACTGATGGTTTTGGTTATTGTTTTTCATTTCTTCCTCGTGTAGTGTTTTGCTCAAGATGCTTTGCAATGCTGGTTTCCTGGCTGCAAATTCTTTTAACTTTTGTTTATCGTGAAAGATTTTTATTTTGTTGTCGTACCTGAAGCTTAATTTTGCTGGATACAAAATTCTTGGTTGGCATGCATTGTCTTTCAGTGTTTGAAATATGTTGTTCCAGGATCTTCTCGCTTTTAGCGTCTGTGATGAAAAATCTATTGTTAATCTTATTGGTTTACCCCTGAATGTAATCTGTCTCCTTTCTCTTGTAGCTTTTAATATTTTCTCTTTGTTCTGTATATTGGATATCTTCATAACAATGTGTCTTGGCGTTGGTCTACTGTGATTTTGTATGCTTGGTGTCCTGTATGCATCTACAATTTGTATATCCGTTTCCTTTTTTATTTCTGGAAAGTTTTCTATAATTATTACATTCAGCAGGTTGTTCATTCCCTTGGTTTGAACCTCTATACCTTCCTCTATCCCGATGACTCTTAAGTTTGGTTTTTTTATGTTATCCCATATCTCTTGGATGTTTTTCTCGTGATTTTTTACGAGCCTTTCTGAGTTGGCTAGACTCTTTTCAAAATGATATATTTTGTCTTCATTATCTGACGTTCTGGTTTCTACTTGCTCCACTCTGTTAGTGATACTCTCATTTGAGGTTTTAATTTCATTTATAGTTTCCTTCATTTCTAGAATTATTGTTTGATTTTTTTATAATCTCTATCTCCTGATAAAGATGCTTAATTTCTTCTTTTATCTGTTTATGTAATTCATTTTCAATGTGTTCTTTCACTGTTTGAATTTGCTGTCTCATATCCTCTTTAAGGTTCCATTCCATCTGTCTAAGGTATTCCTTGAGTTCTTTATTTGAGCATTTTTCTGATGCCTCTAGGTCCTCCTGAATATTTAGGCTGTCCTGCATTGTTTGTACTCCTTTTCTTCCTTGCTTTTTCATGGTGCTCATGTTACTTCTTGTTATGTTTGACTGTTGAGTTACTGTTTACTCCTATAAATTTATTTGATGCTTGGGAGGAAGGGTATTAGAAGGGAAGGGAAGAAGTCATTAAAAGAATGAGAGTAAGTAGGTAGAATTCAAGGAAGGGGGAATAAGGAAATTGAAAAGAAATGAAAAGAAAAAAGAAAAAAAATAGAAAGTAAAAAAAGAAAAAAAAATTTAAAAAATAATTAAAAAATTAAAATTAAAAAAATTTAAAAAACAACAACATAAAAGAAAATGAAAAAAAACCCAAATTTTAAAAAAAAATTAATAAATGCAGTCTTAGAGTTTGATTAACTTCTCTTCCAGTAGGTGGAGCTGTGCCCACCAGGCCAAGCTTCTCCTCTCAAAAGGCAGGAACCAATCACTGTGCAGCACCTCCTCCTCCCAGACTGGGCGGGTCTCCAATCCTGAGTGCCTAGGGCCTTCTCTTGTGTCTAGTCACTTCCCCACTTTTCCTCAAGCAAGGCCCTGCTCACCGGTGACACTCACCACAATACTGGCTACACACCAGGTCTGCTGCTCCCGGGAGCCCTATTTTCATGAACGACTGGGCACGCTTTCCCTGTTTGTCATTCCCTCAGACCCTAAGTTTGTAGAGCTTGGGGCTGAGAACCCTCAGCGAATTTTGCTTGCCCTCCGGTAGCCACGCCCCCAGTAGCTGGTGCACGAGACCTCAGTTGTCAGCACTGGTGGGAGCAGTAGCTGGGAGTTCTGCGCTGCGGGTCCCAGGCCACTCCTGATTCCCTCGGTCTGGCTATCACGCTCACGGGAGAGCTGGGAGGGGCCCTTAAGGTTTCCCCGCTGTGTGGAGAGGGAAAGCTAGGGGGTTACACACCTGTCGCAGCTGGTTTCAATGAAGTTATCTCCTCCGCCGCATTCTGGTGATGTCAGTTCTCTGCCATGGTGGTATCCCATGCAAATGGCGACAGTTCGTTCCCTTTGCCGGGTGACCAATGCAACGGGTGGGTCCTGACCGGCTCTCCCAAGCCCCTTTTCAATCTTGTGGCCACTGCCTATGAAGGCTCGGTTGGCATTAACCTCCGCAGGTTCAGAAGGGCCGACCAGTTGTTTCAGCGGGATCATTTAGTGCTGAGTCATAGCAGTTTGTCTGCGAGAAGCAGGCGAACGGGAGCTTGAGTTCAGCCGATCCAGGCTCGGTGTGTGTTCTGAGAGGCCCAGACTATTTGCCCCAGATCCACGTCAGCTCAGCATTGCCTAGTGATCCTGAGCAAACAGCATTTAGACGGTTTATGACTCCCTATGCCCGCGCAGCTGAAGAGGTCAGAGACTTGATCTCTCTGCGCCCGCCGCCATGTTGGATCTTTCATGAACAAGTCTTGACTGGAAAAGGGGAAGAACAATCTAAAGAGATGAAATAGCACAGACAAAGGAAATAAAATAGGAAAGGTATTGGAAAGATCAAGCTTCTGAAATATAGGGAATAAAGAAGAAGCCAGAATGAGATGAAATGAGGTTAGAGAAAAGGCAAGGGAAGGATAATGCAAGGCCTTGCTATGTGATTAGAAGTTAAATATTATTTGAGGTACAATTGAAAGTTTTTAAAAGTTATTTAGTAATGAGAACTGATCTGGAATAAGATAACTCTTGTTTCAGTGAGGAAAAAATAGGAGGAAGGTAAAAGTGAAACCAATCAGGAGGCCTTGGAGCCCAGGCAAGAAATGACAGTATCTTGGAATAGAGAAAAATGCATGGATTGTTTATGTACTTTGATACAAGATTCACCAGGAATTCTTGATGGGATTAAAATATAGGTAATGAGGAAGATATGGAATCAAAGCTAATTCCTAGAGTTAAGGAGATAAGTGAGAATTTTCTAAAATATTTGAAAGAGGTCACACAACATACCCAAGAAGCTCAGAGAATCACAGAAGCACAACATTGAAAACAGCAACTCTCTCTCTCTCTCTCTCTCTCTCTCTCTCTCTCTCTCTCTCTCTCTCTCCTTTCTCTCAAAATCAGATGCATCATATTTAAACACATGAAATCAAACATGAAGAGAAAATTTTGAAGGAAATCAGAAAGAAAAGACACATTACACACAGAATAACAAAACATTAAAATTACAGCAAAATTTTTAATTGATTCTCATTCACTCAGACAACAAAGTGACCTCTTGGAAGTACTAAGAGAAAAAAATGTTAACATAGAATTCTACACCAAGTATGGGGTTGGGGTTGTGGCTCAGCGGTAGAGCACTCACCTAGCATATGAGGGGCTAGGTTTGATCCTCAGCATCACATAAAAATAAAACAAATAAAATAAAGGTATTGTGCCCAAGTATAACTAAAAAATTTTGGAAAAAAAAAGAATTCTACACCAAATATCTTTCAAAATTAAAGAGAAATATTTTTCATGTAAACAAAATCTGAAAGTATGGTGTCAGCAGACCTACACTACAAGAAATATTAAAGAAAGTTATTTAGAAGGAAGGAATACAATACCAAGAGACATATTTGAATCCCTACAAAGATCTCTAGAAATTACTAAAGTGAAGTTAAATATAAAAGATTTTTTTCGGTTCGATCCTCAGCACCATATACAAACAAAGATGTTGTGTCAGCAAATAACTAAAAAAAAGATAAATATTTTAAAAAGTTTAAAAAAAAGAATTTAAAGCAAAATAAAGTACATGTATAGAGACATGAATTGGTGTGAATAAAAGATTTTTTCATGTTTTTATTTTTTAATTTTTTTAAAAATTGTTCTTTTTAGATATACATGACAGTAGAGTGTGTTTTGACATATTGTACATACATAACATCCCATACTTGAAGTTGTATATGATGTAGAATTATACTGTTCATGTATTCATCTATAAACATAGGAAAGTTATGTATGATTCATTCTACTGTCTTTTCTATTCCCATCTCTCCGCCCTCCCCCTTCATTCCTCTTTGTCTAATCCAATGAACTTCTATTCTCCCCCTCCTCTGATTGTGTGTTAGCACAAAATTTTTTTTCATATATTTGTTGATAATTTGTATTTCTTTTTCAGTGAAGTGCCTGTTCAGTTCCTTTGTCCATTTATTGATTGGATTATTTGTTTTTTGGATGTTAAGTTTTTTGAGAACACTTAGCCTTTGCTTTTTTGGGATTGGCTTATTTCACTTAACTTGATATTGTCTAGTTCCATCCATTTACCAGCAATTGCCATAATTTCATTCTTCTTTAAAGCTGAGTAATATTCCATTGTGTATATATGCCACATTTTCTTGAAGGGCACCTAGGTTGGTTCCATAGCTTGGCTATTGTGAATTGAGCTGCTATGGACATTGATGTGGCTACATCACTATACTATGCTAATTTTAAATCCTTTGGATATATATGAGTAGTGGGATAACTGGATCAAATGGTGGTTCCACTCCAAGTTTTCTGAGAAATCTCCATACTGCTTTCCAGAGTTGTTATATTAATTTGCAATCCCACCAACAATATATGAGTGTACCTTTCCCCCTACATCCTTGCCAACATTTATTGTTACTTATATTCTTGATAATTGCCATTCTGAATGGAGTGAAATGGAATATTAGTGTAGTTTTAATTTGCATTTCTCTAATTGCTAACGACATTGAAATTTTTCATATATTTATTGACCATTTATATTTCTTCTTCTGTGAAGTGCCTGTTCAGTTCCTTTGCCCATTTATTGTTTGGATTATTTTTTGGGGGGGGGATGTCAAGTTTTTTGTGTGCGTTATATGCCCTTGAGATTAGATGATGCCCTTGAGATTAGAATAGATGCTCTATCAGAGGTGCAGGTGACAAAGATTTTTTCCCATTCAGGAGGCTCTCTCTTCATGTTTTCGATTGTTTTCTTTGTAGAGAAGAACTTTTTAGTTTGATACCATTCCATTTGTTGATTCTTGATTTTACTTCTTGTGCTTTAAGAGTCTTGTTGAGGAAGTCAGTTCCTAAGCTGACATGAGAGAGAGTTGGGCCTACTTTTTCTTCTAGTAGGCTCAGGGTCTCTGGTCTAATACTTAGACCCTTGATCACTTTGAGTTTTGTGGAGGGTGAGAGATAGGAGTTTAATTTCATTTGGTACATATAAATTTCCAGTTTTCCCAGCAACATTTACTGAGGCTGTCTTTTCTCCAATGTATGTTTATGGCACCTTTGTCTAGTGTGAGATAACTGTCCTTATGTGGGTTTGTCTCTGTGTCTTCTATTCTATTCCATTGGTCTTCATGTCTGTTTTGGTGCTCATACCATGATGTTTTTTGTTACTAGATAGTTTTTTTCTTGTTTTTATCACTTCATAAGATAATATACTTCTAAAGCAAAAATAGCAGCATTGTACTGTGGGCTTAGAGGTTGTATCTCATTATTTGTTGTATCTCATTATTTGTGCATCCTTAAGTCCTTTACTAAGAGTAATTAGGAATATGTTGTTATACAGTTATTACTCTACACATGAAGTGAACACTATCTAAAAGTGGATTATGATTACCTGAATATGTTTATTAAAAATCATGGTATAGTGACACACACACAATAGAAATTGTCAGATGTAAAAATATAATGCATGCAAATAACAAGCAAAAGAAAGCTGTAGTAATTATATTAATATAAGACAAAGATCAATAAGATGGCACTTTACTGAAAAGACATGAAATACTAAATGTATGTGCGCTTAAGAACAGAGTTTTGAAAATACAACAATTACTAATAGGGCATTATGTAAAATTGTGGATGTGTAACCGATGTGATTCTGCAATCTGCATTTGGGGTAAAATTGGGGGTTCATAACCCACTTCAATCTAATGTATGAAATATGATATGTCAAGAGCTTTGTAATGTTGTGAACAACCAATAAAAAATTAAAAAAAAAAAAAGAAAAAGAAAATACCCAAGGCAAAAATGAATAAAATGGAAAGGAGAAAAAAATCAAATATATAGTGTTGGAGACATTTGAGTAATCAATACAGCAAGTAGACAGAAAATCACAAAACATATAGACTTAAATGTGAGAAATAGAAAGACCAGTGGTCAGAGGAGCTGAGATAGCTCAGTTGAGAGAGTGTTAGACCAAAGAAAGACCAATGGTCCATTTTCAGAATACAGTATCTAGCCTTAAATATAAAATTGGGGTGTAAGAAAGGCAGCCGGAGAGGATATTGAACAGAATGAAAAGTTATAAGCAGTAAACTCACACAATAACACCATAGCTTATGGATGTGGCAAATCCAAAGTCCATGTACCTGAACTACCTCTTGATAAACAGGAGGTGGAGGAAAGGGTAGGCCTGACCAACAGAGATGGAAATCTCTCTGTTAAGAAGTAGAAACTTAGGGATTGGGGTTGTAGCTCAGTGGTCAAGTGCTTGCCTAGCATGTGTGAGGCACTGGGTTCAATTCTCAGAACCACATATAAATAAATCAAAGATCCATCAACAACTAAAAAATATTTTTAAAAAAAGAAGTAGTAACTTAGGGCAGAATACATGTCAAAATACATTCATTCCAAGACTTTTCCACCACAAGAGAACAAAGGGAGGTGGGATCAATTAAAGGTATATTTCTTTAAATAACCCAATAGGAGACAGTAAAATCTAGGCATTGTTTGGGAAGACAGTGTACCCCATAGTATACAACCAATGAGGAGCCAAAGAGAGAACTTATGCACAAGGGGATAAAATGTTGATTGCAACTGCTTTGGGGGTGCCTGCTCACCCAGACACATGATCTTGCAAAACTATCATTAAAGCCTCACTTTCTCTGTACCTTTGTCTCTCAGTCCACTCTTTGGGTTTGAACAGGTGAGTGTGTTTCTCAGATTAAACCACCCTATCAATCATATTAACAAAATTGACATTTGTGCAACACACCACATCAGCAAAACACATATTCTTTCCAGGTATATAATTAAGAATTTACCAAGATAAATTTTACTTGGACAATAAATAAGGAAAAAGGAAATTTAGATCATTCAAATTGTGTTATCTGATCATAACAAAGTGGCATTAAAAATCTAAGAAAAAGATATTTAGAAAATCCTTAAATATGTAAAAAGATTTTCTAACACACATCTAGGTAATCCACACGATGAAGAAGAGATCAAAAGGGAAAATTAGAGAGTATTCTTAATTAAACAAAAACTCAAAATCAAATTTGCATTGATATGTAGTTAAGCAGTGTTTTAAAGGAGATTTATAGCTACAAATGGCTTATATCAGAGGAGAAAAGTGGTTCTGAATTAATACTTGTACTTAAGAAAATAGGAAAGAAGAGTAAATTAAACACAAAGAAAGCATAAAGGAAAAAATTAGAATGTTAAGAGAATAATACAATTGAAAATAAAAATATACAGAAGAAAATCAATACTATAAAAAAACTGATTCTTTGAAAAGATCAATAAAAGTAATAGCTCTCTAACCATACAGACCAAGAAAAAAAGAAGATACAAATTTCCAGTATTAAAAATTAATATGGGAAAATATCACTACAGATTCTGTAAATATTATGAGGATAAAAACAAAATTATAAATTTATACTCACAAATCCAACAACTTAAAGAAAATAGGAAATTTTTTTTTCTAAAATCCAAACTAGCAAATGTTACTAAGGAGAAGAAATCAAATGTTGTGTGTGTGTGTGTGTGTGTGTGTGTGTGTGTGTGTGCACGCTCCTGCACACACATGCGCACATGTAATTAAATACAGAGTTAAAGATGTTTTAAACAAAACAAAATATGAACCCACATGAGTTAACTGATGAATTCTAACAAATATTTAAAAGAACAAATAATGTGAATTCTTAAAATTTTCTTCCAGAAAATTGAAAAGGAGGGATTGCTTTCCAATTCATTTTAGGAATTCATTCATTTCACCTTCCATGGAATATAAAAAGACACACACATTTCTAAAAAAGAAAACTATGGCTTAATATCAAACTCCTTATCAGGATGGATAAAAAATCTTTGACAAAGTATTCACAAGGGAAAGCAGCATTATGTAAAATGTTGAGATTTATTCTAGGAATGCAAGACTGGTTCAATATTTTTAAATTAATCAATGTAATTCAACAAACAATGAATCTAAGGAGCAAAACCATATTGTCATCTCAATAGGTACAAAAAGGCATTTGATAAAATTAAACGCTCATTCATTATAAAACCTATTTGCAACTATGTTTGGTAGGGAACATTTTTAAACCGAATGTCTACAAAAAAAAAAGTTACAACAAATATCACACTTAATACAACAGACTGAATCCTTTCATATAAGATTGAGAAATGACAAAAAAAAAACTTGTTATTACTGCACCTATTCAGCATTATATAGGAGTCCCTAGCCAGTGAAATAAAGCCAAGATAGATAAAAAAATATGTCAAGATCATTGTAACATTTTGAGCAACTAATAAAAAAATTTAAAAAAAGACTAACAAAAAGCAAAATGAGAAAAAAAGAATAAAACAGAAAGAAAGAAATGAGTGTAAGAGGGAGGAGAGAGGAGGGAGGAAGAAAGAAAAGACATCCAGAGTATAAGGAAATAAATGAAAACTGTCTGTTCACAGATAACATGCTTGTTGAAAGAGAAAAATCTCAAAGAATATGCAAAATAAGTGAGTTTAGCAAGATCAGCATAAAAATTATATTGTGTTTCTATATATTAGATATGAACAATTGAAAATTGAAATGTAAAAAAAATCACCATTTAAAACAGTAGCAAAAATCATGAAATACTAAATTATAGGTCTAACAAAATATGATATAACCTTTATGATAAAAACTATAGAATATTGAGGAAGGATATAATAGAGGACATAAATGAGTGAAAAGATATATTGTGTTCAGGAAGTAGAAAACTAAATATTGTTAAAATGCCCTTTCTTCACAAACTGATCTATAAATTCAACATGTCTCATAGAAGGACTCTAAAGATAAAATCCGAAAGCTTATTCTAAAATATATGTGGAATATTAAGTAGCTACTATGGTTTGATTCATATGATAGGGCCCAATATAACAGTATTGAGAGGGTGATACTTTATTTTTAAAATTTTTTAAATTTATTTATTTTTAAAAATTTCTTCTAATTAGTTATACATGACAGTAGAATGCATTTTGACACATTATACACAAA
Source organism: Spermophilus citellus (assembly GCF_964194105.1). Lineage (NCBI taxonomy): Eukaryota > Metazoa > Chordata > Mammalia > Rodentia > Sciuridae > Spermophilus > Spermophilus citellus. The sequence goes on along the minus strand of NC_138197.1, from coordinate 68,145,597 downwards.
CAGAACACAACTTCTCCTTCTTTTGGCTGTACATGGTTCAAAGTCACACATGTAGTGTAATCATGCATGCATATAGGGTAATAATGTCCATCTCATCCACTGTCCCCACACTCTTCTCACTCTCCTCTGCACAATCCAAAGTTCCTTCATTCTTTCCTGCCCCTCTTCCCCATGGATCAGTATCCACTTATCAGAGAAAGTAGAAATGCATTTGATATATGGGTATTGATTTTATATCCTGCAACTTTGCTGAATTCATTTATAGTTCTAGAAGTTTTCTGGTGGAATTTTTTTGCACATTCTAAATATAGAATCATGTTCTGGGCAAATAGTAACAGTTTGAGTTCTTTTTTTCCTATTTGTATCCCTTTAACTTCTTTTGTCTGTCTGATTGCTCTGGCTAGAGTTTAAAGGACTATATTGAATAGAAGTTGTGACAGAGGGCATCCCTGTCTTGTTCCAGTTTTTAGAGGGAATCCTTCCAATTTTCCTCCATTTGGAATGATGTTAGTCTTGGGCTTAGCATAAGTAGCTTTTACAATGTTGAGGTATATTCCTACAATCCCTAGGTTTTTTTTTTAGTGTTTTGAACATGAAGATGTGATGTATTTTGCCAAATGCTTTTTCTGCATCTATTGAGATGATCATATGATTCTTGTCTTTAAGTCTATTGATGTGATGAATTACGTTTATTGATTTCCAAAAGTTGAACCAAACTTGCATCCCTGGGATGAACCCCACTTATCATGGTGCATTATCTTTTAAATATGTTTTTTGCATGTTATTTGCCATAATTTTATTGAGAATTTTTACACCTATGTTCATGAGGGATATTAATCTGAAGTTTTTTTTTCTTGATGTGTTTTTGTCTGATTTTGGTATCAGGGTGATACCAGCCTGATTGAATGAGTTTGGAAGGGTTCCTTCCTTTTTTATTTCATGGAGTAATTTGAGGAGTATTGGTGTTAATTCTTCTTTGAAGGTCTTGGAGAACTCAGCTAAGAATCTATTTGGCCCTGGGCTTTTCTTGATTGGTAGGCTTTTGATAGCATCTTCTATTTCATTGCTTGAAATTGGATCTGTTTAAATTGTGTATGTCCTCTTGATTCACTTTGGACAGATCATATATGTCTCTAGAAATTTGTCATTGTCTTTGAGATTTTCTATTTATTGGAGTATAAATTTTTCAGAATAATTTCTAATTATCTTCTGTATTTCAGTAGTGTCCATTGCGATATTTCCTTTTTCATCACAAATTTTAGTAGGTTGTGTTCTCTCTCTCTTTCTCTTCATTAGTGTAGCTAAGGGTTTATTAATTTTATTTATTTTTTCAAAGAGCCAACTTTTTGTTTTGTCAACTTTTTCAATTGTTTCTTTTGTTTCAATTTCATTTATTTCAGCTCTGATTTTAATTATTTTCTGTCTTCTACTGATTTGGGTGTGGATTTGTTCTTTTTTTAAAAAAAATTATTTATTTATTCTAATTTGTTGTATAGGAGAGCAGAATGCATTTCAGAGCACAATTCTTCATGTCTCTGATTGTACACAAAGTAGAGTCTCACCATTCGTTTCTTCATTCATATACTGAGGATAATGATTTCCATCTCATTTCACTGTCTTTCCTACCCCCATGGTCCCTTCCTTCCCCTCCCTCTCATTTGCCTTATCATTCCTCCCACGCTCCCCCATCCCCATTATGGATCAGCATCTTCATATCAAAGAAAACATTCAGCATTTTGTTTTTTGGGATTGGCTTACTTTACTCAGCATAATATTCTCCAACTCCATCCATTACTGCAAATGCCATGATTTTATTCTTTTAATGCTGAGTAATGCTCCATTGTGTATGTATACCACATTTTCTTTATCTATTCATCTACTGACAGGCATCTAGGTTGGTTCCATAATTTAGCTATTGTGATTTGTGCTGCTATAAACATTGATATGGCTGTGTCCCTGTAGTATGCTGTGGGTATAAACCAAGGACTGGGATAGCTGGGTCAAATGGTGGTTTCATTCCAAGTTTTCCAAGGAATCTCCATACTGCTTTCCACAGTGGTTGCACCAATTTCCAGTTCCACCAGCAATATAAGAGTGGGCCTTTTTCCCCATATCCTTGCCAACACTTGTTGTTGTTTGTATTCTTAATAGCTGCCATTCTGACTGGAGTGAGATGAAATATTAGAGTAGTTTTGATTTGCATTTCTCTCAATTAACTTTCCTCTTAGCACTGCCTTCATAGTGTCCCAGAGAGTTTTGTATATTGTATGAGTGTTCTTATTTACCTTTAAGTATTTTTTTTTTAATTTCTTTCCCCGATTTCTTCTTTTATCCATTTGACATCAATAGCATGTTGTTTAGTCTCCAGGTTTTGGAGTAGCTTCTATTTTTTATTTTATCATTGGTTTCTAATTTCATTCCATTATGATCTGATAGAATGCAGGATAGCATTTCTATTTTTTTTGTATTTTCTTAGTATTGCTTTGTGGCATAACATGGTCTATTTTAGAGAGGGATCCATGTGCTGCTGAGAAGAAAGCATATTCACTCAATAATGGATGAAATACTATATGCATATATGTTAGGTCTAAATTATTGATTGCTTTATTTAGTTCTACAGTTTCTTTGTTTAGTTTTTGTTTGTAAATCTCTCCAGTGGTGAGAAAAATGTATTAAAATTATCCAGTATTATGTGTTTTGGTCTATTTGATTCTTGAAATTGAGAAGGGTTTGTTTGATGTATGTAAACGCTCCATTGTTTGGGGAGATAGTTGTACTTTAGAAGGATGGAAAGTCTGACCTGAGGAAGTAACCACTCGAGCTAAAACTGACCAAAGGTGGTGGAACTTTAAGAGTTGGGGCTTAATGTAAGATGATTGTATCATGAGGGCACCACCCGAGAAGGGATTTGTATCCATCTCAAGGGATATAAGATAATGACTAAGTGATATTTTTCCAGTTCATAAGAATTATCTATCCTTAAATTTAGAAGAAACACAAATCCCAAACAGGATAAATAAAAGTCAACAAACAAGGTTAATGAAATTTCAAAATGCCAAATATGAAGAGAAGTGTATAAGAGTAACCAAAGACTGATCATTAACCAAAAAAAAAGATCATTTGCCACAACATGCAACTAAATCAGTCAGAGTCACTCTAGGTTAATTGGGCTAGCACTAAATAACCACAGAGACAGAGAAAATACCTTTTTCTTGGGGTTCAGTGATGGCTCCTCTGTCCAAATTCCCACAAGGGAGGCAAGAGAGACAGGCAAAAGAGAGAAAGCATACCCAAAACCCTGTTTATTGGGGGTAAAACACTCGAGAAAGTTCCACCCAAATGAGGCAAGGGATTGGGTTTCAGGGGGTTGTAGACCTGTCTCATTGGGTGATGCCCAGTCCCAGAGCTGTAATTCCTTGCCTATTGTAGAAGAGGTCTACCTGCTTTCACGGTACGAGTGGAAGCCAGATCCACACCTTCATTGCTCAAGGCTAAGGGTACCTGCTCAGCTCACACATGCTCAGCTCCTGTTTATGGTGGCCCCCAACATATCCCCCTTTCTTAATTTTTAAATGCAATTGAGGGATTATAACTTCCAGTCACTGGATTCTTGGTCTGAGGATGTCATGATCTATTATTATAATATAAAAAGAATTAGTAGAAAACATATCATTTTAATAATGTACCATGCAGAATGTTTCAACATATTTTTAGGATTAAAGCCTAAAAATTAACTCTAAAATTTTAATCTTTTCCAAATTTTATGGGGAAGCATTGTATCTGGCCATAGTAACAGAGACATATTTATAATTAGCATGGCATTCAAGCCTTTCCTTAAGCCATAGAGCAAAGAGCTTATTTGCATTATTTATTACAGCAGCTTCTAGAACATTCAACTTAGTTTCAATTCTTCCATTAACATTCATCTTATTATGAAGAATCTTGGAAGTAACTGAAGCCAAATTATTAAGAAAATTCACACGTTATAATTTGGAGACATAGCCACAAAGGCTGTAATTGTAGAAACAATGAATAACATTAAAGTAGTCACTTCAAGGATCATGAGATCAAGAGCTTGCCTAGGTCTGGTTAATTGGTGTGCACCTGTTTCAAAGCCTTAACGTGAACTCCAGCATTCCACAGTTATCAAATATTAGCTGGCAATAGGACAAAGGAAGATTGATGAAGGATCAATGTCCTTTTCCTCTATTATAACTAGTAGCATTTTTATAGGCTACAGGATATTTATCATCCTTTCTCTTAATTCTCACATTTAGGGAGTCTCTTAAGTCTGCAAAAATTCTGGGAGCAGAAGTTAAATGCAAAACATCCTTCTGGATGCCATCTCACTGAGGGCTAAAGCCTCTAGGAGTCATGGCATCCTCATGTAATTGTCTTTGTCAATTCTAGGAGACCAGTCTAAAATATATCCACTATTTCTAAATACCTTATGTTATACTGGTGCTATAAGGAGCCTCTTCAGAAAACACTCTCTGAACTGAAATCAAAGATAGCTTTATTTACCTGGCCAGGGACTGTCACCCACCCATAGAGACTGAAGCTCTGTGGGAGAGAACAGCAATTTCTGGGCCTATGTCTTGAGAATTTAAGGAAAAAACCCACAGCTCAGGGATTTTTGCTGGTGTCATGCGAGTAAGCCAATAGTTAGCTAGCTGGACCTGTGAGCCCCAAGCAGACTGGAATTTTAAGACTTTTAATATCACAATTCAAGAAAAAATTTCGAAACATTTTGTATGATTTACTATTTGCATATAGGGTCCTGTTTCCCCCTTTCTTTCTTTATTGAATAAAAGCTTGGCATAAGCCATAGTGTCATTAGTTTTAAGTTATAGACAACAGAATAGTACAAGTATTCAACAACAAGAAAAAATTTATCATCTTTAGTTGGTCATGAAACTCGACAAACGTCAACTACTAGTTATGTTAAGTCCAACATTAATGAGTTGGAAAGGGACAATGGTAAATAGAAACCTAAATTTTATCAAATATTTGATTTGATTTTGATTTTAACAGAAATACAAAATTTTAGGGGTTCTGTGTTTGGGATTGGGGTCTCTGATAAACTTCGTGATTGTGGCATCCTTGGTGGCTAGAAAGTTTCTGTGTGAAGACACAGAATTCCTGGCTGGTAGGAAGTTTCTGTGCAAAGACACAGAATGCCTGGCTGCTGGGAAACTTCTGTGTTAAGACATGGGATGCCTGTCTGCTGTATCGATGTCCTTCACAAGGAAGCTCTGTGTTAGAGTCTTGTCAGCTTCCACCCTCATCTCAGGCACACAGCTCCTGGGAATATAGGGACTCTCTTGTTAGAAAACCACAATGTTTCACTGAACCTAAATCTGTCCATGTAACAGTAACAGGAAGTTTCTAACATCCTTTATTGTAACAGTAGAATGTAACTGCAAAATAAGCAACCTTACTGATACTCTAAACAATAATGTAGTTGTGGCACTAATGACATAATGTAACTTATTGGTATAAGTAAATGTGGCCACTTGGAGGAGCAACCACTTTCCTGCCTCTGCACCTTGTCTCTATTTCTCCTTTATTATTTTACCTTATCCAAAATGAAGAGTATAACAAGTTGTATATGAAAATTTGTATTTTGAAATTAGCTGTAGATGAACTTTAAATGATTATCTTAATTTGGAATGAAGCCAAGAGACAGAGTTTTTAACTTAGGAGTTGTGGCCTTTACTAGGGGCATGAGGAATATGTATAGACATCTTTCCAGAATAGAAAATATGCATGTTTATTAAGCATAGGAAAGATATTGTTTTCTACCATTAACAAAAAATGAATAGGAAAATAATATCCCTTTATTTATCAATCTAAAAATGGTTATTATTGCTATCAAACTTAATGTTGACCCAAGTATGGGGAGTTAGTAACTCAAAAATTGATGGGTAAAAATAAGTCAGCAGTATAGTTTAAGACAGTGATCTAATTTAGAATTTTATATAACATTGAGTTAGTAATGACATTTTGAAGGACTTATGTCAAAACAATCTTTACATATAAAGAAACAGTATGAACATCTTTAATAACTTTACTTAATGTAGCAAGATTAGCTCTAATAATTATGTATGATTTATGGCTTTACTAATTTTAAAAATGTCAATGTATGTTATAGGGCATTGCCTTGTTTTTACTTAAAGTAGATAATGAGCTAACACATTTAAGTTTTTTTATTGAGATAAACTATTGGCTGTTGAGTTGACTTGTTTATGGCTGGCTGACTAAATATTTTAGGAGTGACCATTTTTAGGGTTATTTCTCTCAGTGATAAACTGATGACAGGGGCTCAAAGTAAGACTCTGTTTCAATGCTATAGAGACATTCAAATCTTTTTTATAACTTAAAAGAGGAATAACATCTTTACCCAGAGAGTTTGTTTTTTTCTGGGGTCAAGACTAGGATTTTAGTCTTTTTCCTGTCTCTAGTTTTTTCTTTTTTTATTTGATCTCTATCTAAATTGTGGGGTAACACCTAAATTTAGATAGGGTTGTGTTCATTTTCTGTAATTTCTTTGAAATGTCTGGGGCTGACTAGATGATAAACTCGTTCTTTGAAAATGGTGGCCCTCTATAGATTTAAGGTGCTGTATTGTGTCCTTGAGTCTCTCCATGAAAACAGTAGGATTTTCCTGAAGGCCTACTATAATTATCATCTGTTGGATTTTAATCTGTTTTGGGGAATTGTCTGTGCTCCAGACAAACAATGAGGTTTGTCCCTATTCTGTGTTATTGGAACATGGTTAAGATAAATCTTTTTAAAATTGTTTGTAGAGTGGTCTTCTATTTTAAAGTTTAGCTAAGTGATAGCATAATCTCTCTTGAAGTGAGGTCAGACATCTGGCATAGTTTTGAAATATTACAATACATGTATTTGGACCCTTTGAAAATCCCTCTGATTTGGTTTGTATTAAATTTGACAGGTTACTTTTGTTTAAGGCCTTCTCTCATGATAGTGACTGAGGCCATAACTAACAACACATGAAGATGAGAACTTTCCTTTGATCATCTGTGATTTTCCAAAAAAAAAAAAATGGACAAATTAAGAGAACCTTTAATCCCTTTCTGAGAGAAGGTCTCAAAATATGTCTATATCTCATAATATTACCCTTTACATGGGTCAGTATCTCTCAGTTGTCTTTAAAAAAAATATGATCAAGCCTACTTCCCAGTGTAGGGAGCAACATATAAGTTTTACGATGTATCTTATGGATAATAGGTCCAGTCAGAGAACCCTACATGATACAAATGAATTCCCAATAAAAATTGTAACTTCTATTGCTCAAAATTAACATATAGCTTAAATGTGGATAACACCAGTTTTAATAAAATGTACTCTTAAATTCCATAGATATTTTAGAAACTTATATATTTAACAAACAGATAGAAGTAACGTGTAAGTATTAGCAGTAATTATCATAATTATTTATGTTTTCAAATCAATCAAATGTAGTCTTTTTTAATTTTTTTTATTGGTTGTTCACAAAATTACAAAGCTCTTGACATATCATATTTCATACATTAGGTTGAAGTGGGTTATGAACCACCAATTTTACCCCAAATGCAGATTGCAGAATCATGTCGGTTACACATCCACAATTTTACATAATGCCCTATTAGTAATTGCTGTATTCTGCTACCTTTCCTATCCCCCACTATCCCCCCTCCCCTCCCCTCCCATCTTCTCTCTCTACCCCATCTACTGTAATTCATTTCTCTCCTTGTTTATTTTCCCATTCCCCTCACAACCTCTTATATGTAATTTTGTATAACAATGAGGGTCTCCCTTCATTTCCATGCAATTTCCAATGGGACTCAAGGAACTATTTGAAGACATTTATTGTTTAATCAAGAATGTATGAATTTTAATTCACTAAAAATTAGTCCTTGCTTAAACAGTAAGAATCACTAGGCATAAACTTAATGTTTAAATAATTTTTGTCTTGTCAAATATGGGTAAAAATCCTGATTTATATCAACATAATAATATCAGAGAAAAGCCTGAAATATCCTAGAATTGATCACTCTATAGATCTATAGTCAGTCTAGTCATACATAAATCTGCTTCTCAATTACTTTAAATGTTTATATCACTGTCTAGATAATCATATAAAGATTTCTTTATTTAGGAAAATTTTCCCATCATTAAAACCTTGAATATATATATAAAGACCTTTTCTTTTACCCAGATATGATTTCTTTCTTCCTCTTAGGACTCTTACAATTTCTTATCCTCTCTGCAAAAGCATTTCTTTTTCTCTCCTTTGAGGATTCTTCCTTGATTACATTTTGGAATAATTTCTGTAAGTCTTAGAATCTAGACAAATTGTTATATTTTAATAAGAAGAGATACTTCAAATGAAATGCAGCCAAAGCCTTTTGGATATCTCTGTTTACAGAATTATATCTATCATTTTATAAAAGCCTAAACAATAATTTAAGAATTAGAGATTACTTAATGGTTATATCTTAACTTTATAATTTAATAAGTATATTTGAAATAACTATTTTTTAATAAATTACATTTATCTTAATATCTCTAACTATAAAAAGCAGAGCATCAGACAAATGCATGTATAAAAAATATTAATTAGGTGTTTTCTGTTGAGGGAAAACAATTAGAAGCAAATAGACATATATTAATTATCCTGTAAATTAAAGATTACAGATTTCTTAAGTAATGGGAAAAGTATGTATTAACAATAAAGATATAGCTTAATATTATATAATGATTTAACTTGAAATAAATCTTATTAAACCATGTGGTCCTTAAAAGAATTTGGATCCATTTTAATTTACTTTTGACTAGGAGCACACGCTTATATCTATGTGATGTTATCCTTCTGCATATATATATATACATATATATATATTTTTTAAAAAAAATTTATTGGTTGCTCAGTCTGCATATAATTATTTATTTATTGTATTTACATAGTAGGAATGAAAAGAATAAGGATTTTTGGTCATGAAAACACTGTGTATTTAAACACTTTAGATGTCAGCTTTTGTTTTTACAACAGTCAAATTTATCTAATTATATAATTTCTTTTCTAAAAAGAAAGTTAAATTATGAAGAAGTGCAGGCATACCATCTCTTATCACTGTAACATTATTTAGCAACACAACCATTGAGAAGAGGGTTCCTAAAGGAATGCTGGAGGGATACAAAATCAGGTTATTTAGCTTTCAGAACAAGTCAGGCTGAGGGCTACAATGGAGGAGTTTGCCAAATTAGATTTTACCTGAAAAGAAATATTTTTTTGTGGATGGGAACATATTAAAAAACATGAAGAAAAATTTTCTGACAGCTGGGTGCAGGTTCAATAATTCTGGTTGCCAGCCTGTGTGAGACAGAAAGTACAGGTTAGTAGCTGGGAGGCGGGGCCAGAAGCCCCACTTGAGAAGGAAGTGGTAGGAAGGACCAAAGGGAAGCCCACAGAAGCGTGAGAGGCGGAATTTATTCGCCATGTTTTTCTGGCTACATGGCTGATTTTCTTCATGGATCCAGAACATAATCCAAAGTTTTGCTTGAGATCCTGTGCGTCGCCAGTCCTGAGCATTTTACATGACTATTAACAGTTCTGGTTGAACCCAGCTGGTTGCCCAGCGACATGTGTCTGCGGCTTTGTACCATCCATCCCGTGCTTATGTGAGCAGTTGTCACGGTTATGCCAAAGTAGCCTGGAGTCCCAAGCATTTGCACTGTAGCTTATCAAAAGACCTGCACCCTGCCTGTCCCTGTCCCGCTGTCCTGCCCACCTAGCAAGAGTCTCTGGCGAAGGCTTGAGTGTCTGCATTTCTACTCCAGAGCTCTCTGAAGCCACATTTAAAGATAGGTATTTAGTGTAGTTAGGTAAATCGGGTCTAATGTCGAGTGAGATGAAGATGAAATGGAGGCCATTATTGAGAATGGAATCCAAGAAACCAGAGTAGAACTTGGGGGAATTGAAAATGTCCCTAAGGCCCTGAGCCCATCCCAAGGAAATGTTAATGAAGCAGCTCTCAGCAAACAAGGAGATCCTAATCCAAAAGCCCTTCCTGCCCAGATTACTCCTTCAGCCCACCTGTCCCCCACCCTGTTGAGAGCCACAGCCAAGGGGCCCCAGCAAACTTCCAGCTGCCAGCAAACTTCCAGCTGCCGACTGATGATTGGCTCACAGCGGCCCCAGCAACATCTAGCTGATTGGCTCCTCTGCAGTGATGCTCATTGGGCTGTTTCCCTGCCCTTTCAGACTGCCAGCTGATGATTGGCTCACAGCGGCCCCAGCAACATCTAGCTGATTGGTTCCTCTGCAGTGATGCTCATTGGGCTGTTTCCCTGCCCTTTCAAACCACGGAGCTGCTCATTGGGGGTCTTCTTTGGCTCCGCCCATGTGACCCAGCCAATCGGCCTAAGAGCAGGAGGATTGGGGGAGGTGGAGAGGCATGTGTTGTGTGAGAGGCTTGTGGGAAGCCGGTGGTGGCAGTTGGGCTCTGAGGGTTTTTCCTGAGGAGCTGTTTTGTTTGGCATGTGTGGTTCTAAAAATAAAGTTAGTTTCTTTTGACAAGTGGCTCCTGAATTGTGCCCAGCCAGACTGCGGCACCACCCTTTGGGCCTTCCCACCTACATTCCATCACTGCAAGATAAGGAGAACAAAGGACAGGAATTTGGGAAAGCTGAAAGTAGACCTTAGCTATGAAAGAGGGAAGACCTCCCCCTTCCACAGATTCCTCCTTTTGAGTCCCCTTCTTCCTCCGGGGAGAAGTCTTTTCTGCTGTCCTTTAATAAAGCTTCTACTTTCCACTCTACACTTGCCTCAGCATGCTTCTCTGGTGTTATACTTCAGCATTCAGGGAAGCAAGGACTCGTCACAGGTGAACAGCGGTAACATCTCCATTACCAACCACATCCAGTGGCCATTTCACTAGTCCCTCAGCAGCAGCGGAGTGGCAGCTTAGAATTACCTGGGGGAAGCACTCTCAGCTCCGCAAGCTGTTATGCACTCCCAGACCTTCCCCAGACTTCCATATCTTGTCCGATCTGTTTGTGAATCCGGGCTTGGAATCCCTCAGAGGTAGCATCATGTGGGCATTCCAGGGAGCACTCATCATGGTTACTGGAATTAGCCACCACTGATTGCCGCAGTCTGTCTGGGCACAAAGTAACAGAGCCACCACAAAGCCTTGTAGGTTCAAACAGCAACTCTTTATTCCGGAACTCTCACCGGCACTCTACACACACTTCCCCGGAACACACTCCCTCCACAGGGCTCCCACGAGAACTCAACAGGAACTCCAAAGTAGCAGGTGCCTGAGGCAGCAGGATCTGCCCTAATCCCAGAGCCGCCCTGTTCCCAACAGGATCTGCCCTAATCCCGGAGCAGGGTCACCTTTCAACCATTCCCTCTAGCAAAATGCCAGGCGTCATTCCGAACTGTGGCTCTCAACAACTGATGCTGCATGTTGGGCTGACTTGGACTTCAGGTCACTGCCCTGCCTGCGTTGGCCTGGCGGGGGTAGGGCTGGAACTTAGGGAGAAGGCACTTCCTGGCCATACCCCAGGGATGCATGCCCCAGCATGAGCCTCCAGAAGTGTTTTAGCCATTGTGCAGCTTCCCAAAGTGCAGTTGTGGGCAGTAGGCGCCTCCACCACTGCCGCCACAGGGCATGCTGTGCCTGACTTCCACCACCCTGGGCAAGCACTCCTGAGGGTGCCCAGCCAGAGCCCTGGATCCACGGATGGGGGCTGCAGCCATGTCTGGCTCCCTGCGAGCCACCATGGCCACACCAGCATCTTGTTGTTCCCCACTCCACAAGCCCTGGACCCACAGAGGTTCAGGCAGCTACAGCTATGTTTCTGAGCAGCCAGCACTCTCAAAGCAGTGGCACCAAGCAGTTGTGCTCCTGTCTTTTGTACTTCCCCTTCACAGCACGTGTGCTCCTGTGAGCATCTCAAAAATCTTTTAACTCAAAATTGGGTTCCAGCAGCAGACTCCAGCATTATTACCAGATCTTAGGGCAGTCTGCATTTGGTCAGACTAGGATACATAAGAAGCAGAACTAGCTGGGGTGAACAGCACCATAGGGAACAGCCACCCAAGCCCTGCACCTGCCCAGAGCAGCAGTTGAGTTACAGCTACTCCTGATCCCAACAGGACAAGAATGCAGTGAAGAGATGCAATACAAATTATTTGAGTGTTTTTTAAAAATCAGAAAAATAAAATTTACTTCTCTAGAAGTAAAGAATCCCCCATATCAAGACCCACCACGCACAAAAAAATCTTTCCTTTTACCTCTCACTATCCAAACACTGATTCCTGGCACATAAATTCAAAAAATCTTCATCTTAACATTTTAAAATACAAAAAAAAAAAATCCACAAAAGCATGCTTTTCCCTTGAGAAAGGACTGAATTTATCAACACATATTTTATTAATCACTTTAATAATCTCAGTGGGATCTCCAATTCTCTAATTTCCTATTCTCCACACCTAATTATGGTCTTCAGAATTGCAAAATAAAATTTTTCTTTCTCTAAAAATAAAAAAATTCCCCATATGTTATGAGTTTAACGTCACTTTCTTCTGTCTAACTCACTTACTTTCATAAACCAATTTACAATACTCTGAAAACCTAAGCACACTTAACTACTAGAGAGTAAACTAAACCCACTGAATTTTTGAAATTCACCCTGTAATGTCCTGGACCCTGTTCAGGTGCCATCTGCTGCAACATGCAACTAAATCAGTCAGGGTCATTCTAAGGTGAATTGGGCTAGCACTAAATAACCACACAGAGACAGAAAATGTCTTGGGGCTCGGTGATGGCTCCCCTGCCCCAGCTCCCTCAAGGGGGTAAAGAGAGAGCAAGCCTGAAACCCTATTTATTGGGGGGAAGACACTTGAGAAAGTTTCACCCAAATGAGGCAAGGGATTGAGTTTCTGGGGGTGTATCCTAGTCCCATTGAGTGATACCCACTCCCAGAAATGTAATTCTTTGCCAAGTGAAGGTGAGGTCCACCTCCTTTGGCGCTGGGAGCAGAAGCCAGTTCCACACCTTCATTGCTCAAGGCTAAGGGTATGTGCTTAGTTCCTACATGCTCAGCTCCTGTTCATGGAAGCCCCCAACAATAATTATACCAAAATAAATATTTTCATTAGAAAAAATTGAAATAAAAATGGCTGGATTCTGGCCAGCCAAGGATAATGATTGTTACTTAAGACCAAATTTCTCCACATGTAACATTGGAAGAAAATAAGAAAGAAAGGAGGGAGACAGTACTGTTTTTCGATTATGATTACTCTAATTAGGAAAATAAGCATCTAATATAAACACAGTTATCTATTTCTCATTACTCTAGGAAGAAAGCAGAAAACAAAAACCAAAACATTTCAACCTTTGAAAATCTTCCCCTTCAAATAGGCAGGAGAAACTATAACACAATACTTCAAACTGAATTAAATATCCTCAAATGACCATTTTTGAATATTAAAAAAAGCAACTTTAATGTGAAATTCTAAAACTTTAGAAATGAACAAAACATTTCTAAATGTTATTTCTAATTTTATTACATTGAGGTTAAAAAGTGATTTTTGTAATAATTATATTACAAAAGGCAAGTAGGGTCAATTGAACTCAGAAAAGGAATATAAGAAAAAGGCAAAATGATCTCAAATGTAAAAATTAAATTACAAAGTGCCTTGGTTTTCATAACTCCAAATAAAATTTAGTAGAAGGCAAGGCAAGAAACAATCAAGAAGAGTGAAATGAAATAAAGAAAAATATAACAATATTCATAAAATTATGAAATAGAATGAAGACAAAGAATGTTCAACATTCATACAAATTGAGTCTCTGAAAGAAAACAGAATAAAATTGAACACTTATTTAAAGGATGATCAAAGAATACCTCATAGAAGGCTAGAAACTTGCATTTACACACTGAAAAAACCTGTAGAGTACCAATAATCAACTAATAATACAGTCAGACCCTCCACCAGGGGCAGGATTTCGAATAACCTACAAAGGAAAGAGAAATAGACAGGCATCAGACTTCTCAAGAACAATATATAAAGCAAAGCAAAAATGAGTAGAATGTTCAAAACCTGAAGGAAAAAAAATGTAAACAAAGATCTATAGCAACCAAGTTGTACTTCAAGTGCCAATGCTACAGAAAAACATTTTGAACATGCAAAATCTCAGGGAGTATTGTTGTACACACCAGACTTTTGTGAGAAATTAACTAGGGATTTAGATTTATTCAAGCAAGGATGAATGATAAAACATCAGCAAAAAAAAAAAAAAACTGAGATGGTGAGCATTTAATATATTAAATTGTAAAACCAAGGATAAAGAGAGGACAAACATGAAAAAAATAATGCTTAGAAATTGAAGGAATGGGGGGTTGGGGATATGGCTGAATCGGTAGCGCGCTCGCCTGCAATGCGTGCGCCCAGTTCGATCCTCAGCACCACATACAAACAAATGTTGTGTCCACCGAAAACTAAAAAATAAATATTAAAATTCTCTCTCTCTCTCTCTCTCTCTCTCTCTCTCTCTCTCTCTCTCTCTCTCTCTCTTTCAAAAAAAAAAGAAATTGAAGGAATGGGAAAAGAAAAGAGAGTAGAATAATCTCATTGATAGTTACATAGGAAATAAATGAGTCAAAAATATTAAAAACTGAAAAGATAATAAAAAGTAATTTTTCAATGAAGAGTACAAAAAACATACTGCAGAAAATAGTGTATTTTTAAAAGGCATGAAAATAATTTGTTGATCAGCTTTATTAATAAATGTGAGTGAGCTTAAATGACCTAAAGAAAAATATTTTAAAAAGTGGCTCATGAAGCAAGACCTAGTTCTGTGCTGTATGTAAGGGATACACTAAAACAACATGATTCAAATGGCTAAAATAAAAGGCTGAGAAAATATATAACAAGCAAATGGGAAAAATAATAAGGCAGGATTGTGTTCCTTATTATAAAGTAGAATTTAAGCCAGAAAAAATAAATACTTTAAACTATACATTTGTATACTTTATAACATCTTATACAAGAAATAAAAAATTATACAACTGCCAAAAATTTTAAAGTACAAGTACAGAATATAAATATTACAAAAATCACTTTTTAACCTCAATGTAATAAAATCAGAAATAATAATTTTAAAAAATCTTTAGGAAATGTTAAAGACTTCTATTTACTCTAGGGTCACAAGAGACATAAAACCCAAATAACAGAATTTCAAAAAAGTAATTATAAGAAAAACATGACATTTGAGAACTAATGGTTCACATTTAAAGAAGTGATCAGAGAAATTTTCATAGCCTCAAATACTTGTATCAATAAAAATTGAAGAATAAAAATAAATCAATTAAATTCCTAGTTCCCAAAAGGCAGAACAATAAAGTAAAAGCAAATAAAGCATAAGAAATGGAGATAAAAGCAAAATCAGTGAAATAAAGAAACAGAAAGAATTTTAAATCTTTAGAGGTATATTGCATATTTGGGCATATAAGCTTTAATGTTAAAGATAGATTTCCTCAGTTTACAAAAGGAAATCTTCATTTTTAAAAATCTCTATAATTCCTATCATACTTAAGATGAAATGTTGGAAACTTCTTTCATGGGTAAGGAATAAAAGGAGTAATTCCACTCTTAGCACTGTTATTCATTATGTTGAATTTCTACTTTGTGTATTAAGACAAGAAAAAACAAGTAGAAGTCATAGTGAAAAGGAAAAGAAAACATGTTTGTCCTTCAGGAAGAAGAAAAATATCCCGAAATAAGCCTAAAGTATAAGAAAATGCAGAAAACAAAAAGGGAAATATGGACAAATCTAAATAACTATTGGAAATATTAAAAAAAACTTGAATGTGATAATAGACAACATGACTGTGCACATACAAAATCCTAAAACAATTTACATAGAGCTATTTGAAGTAATAAGTGAGTTTAATAAGGTCACATAATGTATTATCTATGTACAAACACCAAGGATATTTCTATATACAAGCCACAAATAATTGAAAAATTAATTTTTAAAAAATATATTACATCATCCAATAACATGATATATTTATAGATAAATTTAACAAAAGACATACAAAATATCAACATTTATTTATAGAGCACAGTGGGCATATAATCTAAATAATGGAGAAAAATATAATGTTTAAGGATTAGAAGACTCAAAACTGTTAATACAATTTTTCTAAAATTACCCTATAGAATTAATATAATTCCACTCAAAATCTCTGCAGTATGTTTTGTTGTGATGGACAACTAATTCTAAATTTATATGAAAATAAAAGAACCTCGAATTTTTAGGGCAATCTGGAAAAGAAATAAAGTTGAAGAACTTACAATATGGGATCAATGGAACAGAACAAAGAATTCAAGAATAAATCCTCACATATTTGTTCAATTTATTTTAACAAAGTTTTCAAACTAATTCATGGGGGAAAGGAAACTTTTTAAACAAATGGTATTAGAAGAACTTGATAAATGTATGGACAAAAATTAGCCTTGATCCAATCTTTACATCATATCAACAATAAAAATTAATTCAAGATGGGTCATAGAAATAAAGCAAATCAAAGCATTAAAACTTTAAAGAGTAAACCTAAGAGAATGGCTTTCCAACATTAGGGAAGGCAAATATTTCTTATAATAGAAAAGTTAGAACCAGAAATTTAAAAATTGAATCCACATCACCAGAATTAAAAATTTCTGCTCTTTGAAAGATACCTTTTAGAAAATGAAAAAGTCAAATCACAAGCCAGTTGAAAATATTTGTAATATATTTATCAAATAAAAAGCTGTACTTAGAATATTCATAGAAGTCCTAAAATGACAACACAATTTCAAAATGTGGGCAGAAAATCTGAACAGAGACGTCATAATAGAAAATGTAGAGGTAATTAGAAAGCATATAAAAAATTCTCAAAATTAGTCATCAATAAAATGCAAATTAAAGTCAGTGAACTACCACTTCTTATCCATTTCGACATATTACTGGAAATAATATTTGGAAAACTGCTTGACAATTCCCTATAAATTTAAACATATACACACCCCATGATCCAGCAATTAATTCTATTTCTAAGTATTTACCCAAGAGAGATGAAAACACATGTCCACAAATGTTTACAGCAGTTTTATTCATACTAGTCAAAAGTGGAAGGGCTGGGTTGTGGCTCAGTCAAAAGTGGAAGGGCTGGATTGTAGCTCAGTTAAAAGTGGAAGGGCTGGGTTGTGGCTCAGTGGTAGAGCGCATGCATAGCACATGTGAGCACTGGGTTCAATTCGCAGCACTGCATATAAATAAATAAAATAAAGGTCCATCAACAACTAATAAAAATATGAAAAAGTGGAGATAACCCAAATGTCTATCAACAAGAGAATAAATAATTGCAGTATACTCTTATGATGAAATACCAACAAACAATAAAAATGTATACACATTACCACATGGATGAATCTCAAAAACATTACGTTCAGATAAAGAAAGTCAGACACAAAAGAGAAATTATCACATTTTGATATTTACATCAAATTTAAGAAAAATGGTTGTCTATAATAATTTTGGAGGAATTAATTGGAAAGTAACAAAAAGAAATTTTCAGGGATGATGGAAATGTTCTTTATCTCAATTAGGATATTGTTTATATAACTACATACATTTTGTCAAAACTTACTGAGTTGCTCATTTAAGATCTGACTATTTTTCTGTATATTTCTGTGTATTTTATCTTAATATTAAAAAGAAGTGAAAAAATTTTAAAGAGAAAAAATAATAAATGTCAAATATAGTAAAGATCCAACAAGAATATAAGAAAATGTGATTTTTATATACAATTGGCTTTTATTCATCCATAAAAAGAATGTAATTATGCCATTTATAGAAATATGGCTGGAACTGTATAGTATTATGTTAGGTGAAATGAACCATACTCAGAAAGTCAAGGGTTGTTGGGCCCATAAGTTGAAAAGCAGCCTATTTTGCCTATGTAGGTACCCTCACACTGAACCCAGATATTGCAGTTGGCACACTAACCTCACCAGGCCCCATCACCATTGTAACAGGGCCTCCCTTGTGTGCTCAGCATGTTCCTTTCCTGCTGTTTTTCTGCCATTGACCTTTTAACCTATTGGTCACCAATTGTAAGCATGTTGCTAGCTCATTGGGTTATGCAACCCTCAGATGAATCTGGCAGTAACAGGATATACATAAAAACTTGCATGGGGATATAGCTCAGTTGGTAGAGTGTTTGCCTCACATGCATAAAGCCCTGGGTTCAATCCCCAGCACCACAACAAACAAAAAACTGCCTATGCAATAATAAAGTGGATCCAGTTCTCAAAAAAAAAAAAAAAAAAAAGAATATAAGATTGTTATTGGGGAGTCTACACATCCTTATTAGTTAGATAGAATACAGAGGGTCTGTGAACTTGGATGAACATTTCCTATTCATTTTCATTTAACGTAACTGAAATTTATCATCTCATGTAGTTTTGTCATCAGATTTGTTTACATTATATTGAAATATTTTAAAATATTATTTATATTTATCACTACTTCATATTTCTGTTAGCTATCAGACCTGCCTCCAGATAACATTATTGTAGATACCTATGTTTATGTAGTCTTGTAATTTAATGTTTATAAAAATGCATACATGCCACACATACAAATGTGCTTTCTGGTTTTTTAAATTATGGTAAAATATATGAAAATTTTACCTTTTAACCAATTTTTAAGCTTACAGTTCTGTTGCATTAAGTGTTGTGAATTTACTGCTGTCCAACTCTAGAAATTGCTTATCTTCCTAGTTGAAACTCTGTGCCCATTAAATAATAACTCACCATTTCCTCTTCCCCTAGCACCTGGCAACCATCATTCTTCTTTCTGTCTTCATGAATTTAACTATTATAGGTATACCTTCTATAAATGGTATCATAAAACATTTGCTCTTTTGTGGCTGGCCTCTTATCATAACATCTTCAAGTTTCATTCATATTGTAGCACGTGTCAGCATTTCCTGCCTTTTTAATACTGAATAATATTCCATTATATATATCTACCACATTTTATTTATTCATTCTTCTGTTGATGGAAACTTGTGTTGTTTGTATTTATTTATTTATTATTGTGAATAGCATTGCTATTAATCAAAGGCATACAAATTTTTGTTCAATGTGTTTTATGTTTTAATAAAAGTAAATTTTGATATAATTACTTTTCTTTGCAAACCTATGTATTACAATCCATGCATTTAAAACATTATTCTAAAAAAGTGTTCATATGCTTCAACAGGAGTTCAAAATTTTCTGGCATAACAGGAATCCCCAAATTAGAAAATCAAAACAAGGAGCTGGGATTGTGGCTCAGTGGTAGAGCGCTCACCTAGCACGTGTGAGGCCCTGGGTTCGATCCTCCGCACCACATAAAAAAACAAATAAATAAAATAAAGATATATTTTTAAAAAACTATTAAAAAAAGAAAAAACAATCAAACATAACAAATCCTGAAAACTACAACAACAATAACAAATAAAATGTTACTTAGGTTTCTGTATTCAAAGAGATATTATATACCTGAGAGAATGGTTTATTATCAAGACATAATATGTTAAAACTATAAGATTTTAAACAAATTAAAAATAAATCCCTTGGGCATCCATACAAATAGGCAAAATCACTTATAAAGCAAAATATATAAGGTTGTGACCAGATTTTGAATAGTAAAGCTATATTCCAGAAGACAAAGGAATAACATTTTAAATACTCAAGATAGAAAGTGTGAATCATAAAAGCTGACCTTTGAAATATAAATACATACAACAAGCTGCTATAAATATGCAAGAACTCAGGGAGTATTTTTCTGATAAAAATCTATTACAGAACAATAGAAAATGATCAAAATTGTGGGCGAGGTCTTGACCTAAGGATTGTTGAGTAATCAAATAATTGATTAAAGAAAGTTTTGCTCCAATGACAAAACTGATATATTAGAAGTAGAATATCATCATTTTATAATACATAATTAATTCACAGACCTAATAATGGTCATCAAGAGCTGATATCACAAAAAATAAAATAAAATGGTATTAAACACTTCCTGGTGGAATTGCTCAATACCAATTATTAAGTAGTCTCGGAAGGAAGGAATCAAACAGGCCTCTAGAGCTTACTGTCCATCTATAGAAAATACAGGAACAGAATATCAAACAACACCAAATAGATACAGACAACAAAATCCAGAATGTATACTATCACTCAGGAAAAATAACTGACTTCTTGAGCTGGGATTGTGGCTCAGTGGTAGAGTGCTTGTCTAGCATGTGCAAGGCCCTGGGTTCGATCCTCAGCACCACATAAAATAAACAGATAGATAGATAGATAAAATAAAGGTATTGTGTACAACTACAACTAAAAAATAAAATATTTTTTTAAAAATTTGACTTTTCAACAAAAGTTATAAAGGGGGTGGGAGAAGATGGCAGGAAAATGTAATATATTAAAAATGACTTAGAGATATAACAATAAATTTTTTTAATTTTTTATTGGTTGTTCACAACATTACAAAGCTCTTGACATATCATATTTCATACATTAGATTGAAGTGGGTTATGAACCCCCAATTTTACCCCAAATGCAGATTGCAGAATCACATCGGTTACACATCCACAATTTTACATAATGCCCTATTAGTAATTGTTGTATTCTGCTACCTTTCCTATCCCCTACTATCCCCCCTCCCCTCCCCTCCCAACTTCTCTCTCTACCCCATCTACTGTAGTTCATTTCTCTCCTTGTTTATTTTCCCATTCCCCTCACAACCTCTTATATGTAATTTTGTATAGCAATGAGGGTCTCCCTCCATTTCCATGCAATTTCCCTTTTCTCTCCCTTTCCCTCCCATCTCATGTCTCTGTTTAAAGTTAATCTTTTCTTCCTGCTCTCCCTCCCTACTCTGTTCATAGTTGCTCTCATTATATCAAAGAAGACATTTGGTATTTGTTTTTTAGGGATTGGCTAGCTTCACTAAGCATAATCTGCTCTAGTGCCATCCATTTCCCTGAAAATTCTATGATTTTGTCATTTTTTATTGCTGCATAGTACTCCATTGTGTATAGATGCCACATTTTTTTTATCCATTCATCTATTTAAGGGCATCTGGGTTGGTTCCACAGTCTAGCTATTGTGAATTGTGCTGCTATGAACATCGATGTGGCAGTATCCCTGTAGCATGCTTTTTTAAGGTCTTCAGGGAATAGTCCGAGAAGGGCAATAGCTGGGTCAAATGGTGGTTCCATTCCCAGCTTTCCCAGGAATCTCCAAACTGCTTTCCAAATTGGCCGCACCAATTTGCAGTCCCACCAGCAATGTACAAGTGTACCCTTTTCTCCACATCCTCGCCAGCACTTGTTGTTGTTTGACTTCATAGTGGCTGCCAATCTTACTGGGGTGAGATGGTATCTTAGTGTGGTTTTGATTTGCATTTCTCTGACTGCTAGAGATGGAGAGCATTTTTTCATGTACTTGTTGATTGATTGTATATCCTCCTCTGAGAAGTGTCTGTTCAGGTCCTTGGCCCATTTGTTGATTGGGTTATTTGTTATCTTATTGTCTAATTTTTTGAGTTCTTTGTATACTCTGGATGTTAGGGCTCTATCTGAGGTGTGAGGAGTAAAAATTTGTTCCCAGGATGTAGGCTCCCTATTTACCTCTCTTATTGTTTCTCTTGCTGAGAAAAAACTTTTAAGTTTAATTAAGTCCCATTTGTTGATTCTAGTTGTTAACTCTTGTGCTATGGGTGTCCTATTAAGGAATTTGGAGCCCGACCCCACAATCTGTAGGTCGGAGCCAACTTTTTCTTCTATCAGACGCAGAGTTTCTGATTTGATATCAAGCTCCTTGATCCATTTTGAGTTAACTTTTGTGCATGGCAAGAGAAAGGGATTCAGTTTCATTTTGTTGCATATGGATTGCCAGTTTTCCCAACACCATTTGTTAAAGATGCTATCCTTCCTCCATTGCATGCTTATAGCCCCTTTATCAAATATAAGATAGTTGTAGCTTTGTGGATTAGTCTCTGTGTCCTCTATTTTATACCATTGGTCCACCCGTCTGTTTTGGTACCAGTACCATGCTGTTTTTGTCACTATTGCTCTGTAATATAGTTTGAAATCTGGTATTGCTATACCGCCTGATTCACACTTTCTGCTTAGAATTGCTTTTGCTATTCTGGGTCTTTTATTTTTCCATATGAATTTCATGATTGCTTTATCTATTTCTACAAGAAATGCCGTTGGGATTTTGATTGGCATTGCATTAAATCTATAGAGAACTTTTGGTAATATCGCCATTTTGATGATGTTAGTTCTGCCTATCCATGAACAGGGTATATTTTTCCATCTTCTAAGATCTTCTTCTACTTCTCTCTTTAGGGTTCTGTAGTTTTCATTGTATAAATCTTTCACCTCTTTTGTTAGGTTGATTCCCAAGTATTTTATTTTTTTTGAGGATATTGTGAATGGAGTGTTTTTCCTCATTTCCATTTCAGAAGTTTTGTCGCTGATATACAGAAATGCCTTTGATTTATGCGTGTTGATTTTATATCCTGCCACTTTGCTGAATTCATTTATTAGTTCTAGTAGTTTCTTTGTAGACCCTTTTGGGTCTTCTAGGTATAGAATCATGTCATCTGCAAATAGTGATAATTTAAGTTCTTCTTTTCCAATTTTTATGCCTTTAATTTCTTTCGTCTGTCTAATTGCTCTGGCCAGTGTTTTGAGAACTATATTGAATAGAAGTGGAGATAAAGGGCATCCCTGTCTTGTTCCGGATTTTAGAGGGAATGCCTTCAACTTTTGTCCATTCAGAATAATGCTAGCCTGAGGCTTAGCATAGATAGCTTTTACAATGTCAGGGTAAGTTCCTGTTATCCCTAGTTTTTCTAATGTTTTGAACATAAAGGGATGCTGTACTTTGTCAAATGCTTTCTCTGCATCTATCGAGATGATCATATGGTTCTTATCTTTAAGTCTATTGATGTGGTGAATAACATTTATTGATTTCCGTATGTTGAACCATCCTTGCATCCCAGGGATGAATCCTACTTGATCATGGTGCACTATTTTTTTGATGTGTTTTTGTATTCGATTCGCCAGAATTTTATTGAGGATTTTTGCGTCTAGGTTCATTAGAGATATTGGTCTGTAGTTTTCTTTCTTTGAGGTGTCTTTGTCTGGTTTCGGGATCAGGGTGATGTTGGCCTCATAGAATGAATTTGGAAGAGCTCCCTCTTTTTCTATTTCCTGAAATAACTTGAAAAGTATTGGTATTAATTCTTCTTTAAAGGTTTTGTAAAACTCCGCTGTATACCCATCCGGTCCTGGACTTTTCTTGGTTGGTAGTCTTTTGATGGTTTCTTCAATTTCATCCATTGATATTGGTCTGTTCAGATTGTGTGTATCCTCCTGACTCAGTCTGGGCAAATCATATGACTTAAGAAATTTATCGATGTCTTCACTATCCTCTATTTTATTGGAATATAGGTTTTCAAAATAATTTCTGATTGTCTTCTGTATTTCTGTAGCATCTGTTGTGATATTGCCTTTTTCATCCCGTATGTTAGTAATTTGAGTTCTCTCTCTTCTTCTCTTCGTTAGCATGGCTAAAGGTCTGTCGATCTTATTTATTTTTTCGAAGAACCAACTTTTAGTTTTGTTAATTTTTTCAATAGTTTCTTTTGTTTCAATTTCATTGATTTCTGCTCTGATTTTAATTATTTCTTGCCTTCTGCTACATTTGCTGTTGTTTTGCTCTTCCTTTTCTAGGGCTTTGAGTTGGAGTGTGAGCTCATTTATTTGTTGGTTTCTTCTTTTTTTGAGGAATGACCACCAGGCGATGAATTTTCCTCTTAAAACTGCTTTCATTGTGTCCCATAGATTCCGATATGTTGTGTCTGTATTTTCGTTTATCTCTAAGAATTTTTTGATTTCCTCCTTTATGTCTTCTGTAACCCATTGATCATTCAGTAATATATTGTTCATTTTCCATGTGATGTAGGATTTTTCCTTCCTTCTTTTATCATTGATTTCCAGTTTCATTCCATTATGATCAGATAAAATGCATGGTATTATCTCCACCCCTTTATATTTACTGAGGGTTGCCCTATGGCATAATATATGGTCTATTTTTGAGAAGGATCCATGTGCTGCTGAGAAAAAAGTATAGCCATTTGATGATGGTTGATATATTCTATATAAGTCAGTTAAGTCTAGGTTATTGATTGTGGTATTGAGATCTATAGTTTCTTTATTCAACTTTTGTTTGGAGGATCTGTCCAATGGTGAGAGTGGTGTGTTGAAGTCTCCCATAATTATTGTGTTGTGGTCTATTTGATTCTTGAATTTGAGAAGAATTTTTTTTATGAATGTCGCAGCACCATTATTTGGTGCGTAAATATTGATAATTGTTATGTCTTGTTGGTGAATGGTTCCTTTTAACAGTATATAATGACCTTCTTTATCCCTTTTGATTAACTTAGTCTTGAAGTCGATTTTATTCGATATGAGGATGGCCACCCCTGCTTGCTTGCGAGGACCGTGTGCGTGGTATATTTTTTCCCATCCTTTCACCTTTAGCCTGTGTATGTCTTTTCCAATCAGATGTGTCTCCTGGAGGCAGCATATTGTTGGATTTGTTTTTTTAATCCATGATACCAGCCTATGTCGCTTTATTGGAGAGTTTAAGCCATTAACATTCAGAGTTACTATTGATATATGGTTTGAACTTCCATCCATGATTGATTGTTTATCCTTTTTTTAAAAAAAAAAAATTTTAGTTTGTTTCACCATGGTTGTCTTTCCCCTCGCCCTCTGTCTTTACTGAGGCACTTCCCACTGATGGTTTTGGTTATTGTTTTTCATTTCTTCTTCATGTAGTGTTTTGCTCAAAATGCTTTGCAATGCTGGTTTTCTGGCTGCAAATTCTTTTAACTTTTGTTTATCATGAAAGATTTTTATTTCGTTGTCATACCTGAAGCTTAATTTTGCTGGATACAGGATTCTTGGTTGGCATCCATTGTCTTTCAGTGTTTGAAATACATTGTTCCATGACCTTCTTGCTTTCAGTGTCTGTGCTGAAAAATCCGTTGTTAACCGTATTGGTTTACCCCTAAATGTAATCTGTCTCCTTTCTCTTGTAGCTTTTAATATTTTCTCTTTGTTCTGTATATTGGATATCTTCATAACAATGTGTCTTGGCGTTGGTCTACTGTGATTTTGTGTGCTCGGTGTCCTGTATGCGTCTTCAATTTGTATATCTGTTTCCTTTTTTATTTCTGGGAAGTTTTCTGTAATTATTTCATCCAGCAGGTTACTCATTCCCTTGGTTTGAATCTCTGTACCTTCTTCTATCCCGATGACTCATAAGTTTGGTTTCTTCATGTTATCCCATAACTCTTGGATGTTTGTCTCGTGATTTTTTACCAGCCTTTCTGAGTTGGCTAGACTCTTTTCAAGATGGTATATTTTGTCTTCATTATCTGACGTTCTGGTTTCTACTTGCTCCACTCTGTTAGTGATACTCTCAATTGAGTTTTCAATTTGGTTTATCGTTTCCTTCATTTCTAGAATTATTGTTTGATTATTTTTTATAATCTCTATCTCCTGATAGAGATGCTTAACTTCTTCTTTTATCTGTTTATGAAATTCATTCTGAATGTGTTCTTTCGCTGCTTGAATTTGCTGTCTTGTATCCTCCTTAAGGTTCCATTCCATCTGTCTAAGGTGTTCCTTGAGTTCTTTATATGACCATTTTTCTGATGACTCCACGTCCTCCTGAATATTTAGGCTGTCCTGCATTGTTTGTAGTCCTTTTCTTCCTTGTTTTTTGAAGCTGCTCATGTTACTTCTTGTTCTGTTTGACTGCTGGGTTACTGTTTACTCCTATAAATTAATTTGATGTTTGGGAGGAAAGGTATTTGAAGGGAAGGGGTGAAGTCACTAAAGAGAATGAGAGTAGGCAGGTAGAATTCAAGGAAAGGGGGGATAAGAGAAATGAAAAGACTAAAGAAGAAAAAAATAGGAACTAAAAAAGAAAAAAAATTAAAAAAAATAATAATAATAATTAAAAAAATAATTAAAAAAAATTTAAATTAAAATTAGTAGCAAAAAAAAAATTTTTTTAAATATTTTGTAAAAAAAAATTAATTAAACAACAAGAAAGAAAAAAATGAAACTGAAAGAAAAACCTAAATCAAAACAAAAAAAAAAAGGAGAAAAGAAAAAAAAAAAAAAAAAACCTAATAAATGCCGTCTTAGAGTTTGATTAACTTCTCTTCCAGTAGGTGGCACTTTGTCCACCAGGCCAAGTTTCTCCTGTCGATACGCGGGAACCAATCACTGTGCAGCAGCTCCTCCCAGACTGGGCGAGTCTCCAATCCTGAGTGTCTAGGGCCTCCTCTTGTGTCTAGTCACTTCCCACTTTTTCTCTAGCCATGCCCCTCTCACCACAATACTGGCTACAAGCCAGGTCTGCTGCTCCCGGGAGCCCTGTGTTCATGAACGACTGGGCACACTCTTCCAGTTTGCCATTCCCTCAGACCCTAAGTTTGTAGAGCTTGGGGCTGAGAATCCTCAGCGGATTTTACTTGCCCTCCTGTATCCACTTCCCTGTAGCTGGTGCAAGAGACCTCAGCAGTCAGCCCTGGTGGGAGCGGTAGATCCGCGCCGCGGGGACCCGCACCACCTCTGATTCCCTCGGGCTGGCTGTAGCACTCGTGGGAGAGCTGGGAGGGGCCCTTGCGGGAGAGCTGGGAGTGGCCCTTAAGGTTTTCCCGATGTGTGGAGAGGGAAGGCTGTGGGATCACACACCTGTAGCTGTCGGTTTCAACGAAGTTATCTCCTCCACAGCAGTCTGATGACGTTGTTTCCCTTTGCTGGGCTACCAATGCAACGGGTGGGTCCTTACTGTCTCTCCCAAGCCCCGTTTCAAACCTGTGGCCACTACTTATGAAGGCTCGGTAGGCATTTACCTTCGTATGATGAGAAGGGCTGACCAGTTGTTTCAGCCGGATGGATTAATGCCGAGTCATAGCTGTTTGTCTGCGGGAAGCAGGTGACCGGGAGTTTGAATTCAGCGGATCAGGGCTCAGTGCGTGTTCTCGGTTCACTTGGATTTTAAATTGTCTCTCATCTTATCAGCTGTTTCATTTAATTCGGCAGCTCATTCGCGCGGTGAAGAGTCTGCTCTATGATGCTCTGTGGGAGGCGGTGGCAGCAGCGGCGGCGGCAGCGGCCTTCGGGACCCCCGGAGAGGGGGTGCGGGTTGGGGGAGGGGAGGCGGCGCCTCGGGCTGCGGGGGCCGGGTACTGGACACGCGGGAGAGCGGGCGGGGTGGGGGAAAGAAATTGAAATCTAGATTTAGAGACTGAGCTTGGGAGGAGAGACAGCTGGGGAGAAGCAAGGCGGAGAGGCGGAGAGGAGAAGGAGATGGGGCCGATAGAGCCGTGCACCTGGGGCTGCAGCCTTACTGCTCGCGCTGAAGTCGTGATGGATTCCCTCCACCTTGGCTCATGACTTGATGTTTTCAATCACAGGCCTAGGCTCCGTCCCAGGCATCGGCTCCGCGGGGCTCCGGCGGTGCGGGCCTGGCAGCGGCGAAACCACACTCAGCCGCCCAGGGACCTCGGGGGTGCTCGAGCGGCGGGGGCCACTCGGCGCGGGCGCCGCGGACTGCTCGGCGCGGGCGCCGCGGACTGCTCACAATAAATTATAATTTGTAAGATGATTAGAAATATGTGCATTAACTAGATGCTTGAAAGTATTGAGGAATTTTTATTTTTTAGACATGAAATAGTGTTACAATAATCTTACAGTTTCTTATCTTTTACTGATACATACTGAAGTACTTATGGGTGAGATTCTGATGATTGGAATTTTTGTCAAAATAATTAAGTAGAGATAAGGGAGTGAAGTGAGGATATAGATGAAATAATTTTCACTATGCATTGATCACTGTTGAATAAAAGAAATATGGAAGTTCATCATTTTATTCTATGTTTAAGTGAACGTTTCCATTAAAAACATTTTTTAAAATAAAATTATTTCACTTAACATAATGACCTTTAGTTCCATTCATTTTGTTGTGGCTGACAGAATATCATTCTTTTTATGGCTGAATAGTATTCCATTGTGTATATATATGTACTTCATTTTCTTTATCCATTTATCAGCTGATGGACACTTGGGTTTTTCCACTTGTTAGCTATTGTGAAGGGTGCTGCAGTAAACATGGGAGTGCAGATGTCTCTTCAGTATCCTGATTTCTTTGGATACATACTTATAAGTGGGATTTCTGGGTCATACATACAACAAGCTGCTATAAATATTTTTTTATTTTTACTTTTTCAGCAAACTGCATATTGAAGGATTATGGAAAATAATATTCCTGCAAGACAGCCCCCAGGAAAAATGGAAAAACAGTGTGGCTTGGGAGGAGGGAGAGAAATTAACCAAATATTAAACCTCTCCTGGCACATCCTTTCCAAGTAAAAATGGGTACCAAGAGAAAAAGCAGACTTTCATCCCTTCTTGAGTTCATCCCCAGCATCCCCACCAAAATCAAACATTCACCCCTTCCCAACCACAATAGGTCATGAAGGGAGGACGTAAATACTGAAATGCTGGGCCCTTCACTTTCACCCTTTCTCATTGCTGATGAGTCCTGGAAGGAGAACAGTAAATAGTGAAGTTCTAGGCAACAGTGAATCCCAGAGGAAGAAAGATATGTGGTGAAGTTCAAGTTCTGAGCTTTTCCCAGTGACAATGAGTTTCAAACTTTTTACAACTACCTTCCTGAGTTAAAATTTTAACCTGCACAACTAGGTCCCTGACCGACTGAACAGCATATCCCACCATCTCCAATGATTAAGTCACCCTCATTGTAAACTATAAAACTCAAACTCCTTCTGTAACCCATGGGCCATTTCCATACCCAGAATCAGGTATGCAGAATTACTCCCCTGCCTGATTGACTTTGCTGCAGAATAAAGGAAAGCTTGCTGATCCATTTGAGATCTGCTTCCATCCCATTTATTTGTATTTTCATTATGGTTCCAAAACCGTGTTGGTTATTTTTGCTTACATATATTATTTTGCATAGTGGTCGTACTAATTTGCATCCTTACCAATAGTGTGCAAAGGTTCCCTTTTCTCTGCATTCTTGTCAGAACTTTTTATCTTTTTGATAATTGCTCTTCTCACTAGAGTAAAGTAATATCTCATTCTGTTAAGTAAAATAAGCCAGGCATAAAAAGACAAGTACTGAAGAATATCACTCACATGTCCTTTTAATCACAGCAGTGAAAAAGTTGACTAAAACTGAAATTGGTACCAAGAAATACAGTCATTGCTGTGATTAAACTGACCTTGTGGTCCATAAGTTTTGGGAGCTTTTTGGAATTGGTGGGAGGAATTTTGAGATGTTTAGCAGTGCAAGCTCAAAATCCTTTAGGTTGTAAATGGAGCTTAATGGCTGATTCTGGTGGGAGCTCAGAAGACCAGAATGCCAATAGGATTATGGACAGTGAAGACAGGGCTCAAGAGGGTTTATAGGAAAAGAGGACACTATCAGTAATTGGAATAGAGGCCATTCCTGTTATGTTCTGGCTGAGAAATTGTTTGTATTTTGTCCATGTCCTGAGACTTCTATGGGGCTGATTTTAAAAGCAATGGACTTCTTAATCTGGTGGAGGAAATTTCTAGATAGCAGAGCATTCAGGCAGTGGCATGGATATTGCTGGCAGCTTTTAGTCAAGTTTATTGTGATATTCAGGAGCAGAAAGCAGAGAAGAAATATTTGGAAACTGCGGACTTAAAAGGCCAGAGTAAAACTAGGGTTAAGGATGTTGCAGTTATTAAAGACATTACCACCACTAAAAAAAAACCGCTAAAGACTTTGGCCAGAGACAATAAGAAAGATGGCTTGAGAGCATCTCAGGAGCTGGCAAAACCAGAGCCATCACAAGCTCAGGGGAGCAAAAGTGAAAATTCTCTTGAGAACTCGAGACCTGTGGGGCTCACTTTTTGCATAAGGTGGCCTAGGAAGTTTTTTCAACATGCTCAGCCACCTAGACACTCAGAGGCTGCTGCAGCAAGGGTCCTTGGAGTCTTGTCTATTGCTGGAGATGGTGGCAGACCTTGATTCTACAGGAATTCAGGATACTGGAGTTAGGGGATCATGGAGGCTTCCACCAAAATTTCAAAGGAAAGCCTGGGAGACCAGGCAAAGTGCAGCAGGGTTAGAATCTCTGTGGGCACCCCCTGAGAAATCAAACTGTGGCTATGAGAGGAAAAAGCTGAAGTTGCAGTGGAAACTCCCAAGATAAGAAATGCCAGATATATGAGAACTTGCCCTAGAAAAGCTACAGGAATCAAGCAGAGACAAGCCAACAGAAAGGCCACTTGGGCTGCAACAAACAAGGCCATGTGTGTGGAGCTACACAAGTCCTTTGGAGAGGACATCATGCCATGGGCTCCAGATACCAAACACAGAACTACAGGACCTGGATTTCAGTCTTGCTTTGGTTCTATCCCTTACTTCTATGCCCTTAATTTTGTGAATGGAAATATTTACTTTGAACCATTATATATTGGATACTTGTAAATTGTTTTTAATTTTACAGGAGCTCACAATGTGAGATTGCCTTGAGCCTCAGAGAAGACTTTGGAGTTGAACTCTGAGCAATCTTAGAACTGCTGAGACTGTGGGAACTCTTGGAAATGGAAAAAAAAAATGTGTTTGTATTCTGAGATGGTTGTGAGCTTTTGGTGGCCGGGGCAGAATGTTGTGGTTTGGATGTGAGGTGTCCCCCACCCCCCTCAAAAAGCTCATGTGTCAGACAATGCAAGGTTCAGAAAAGAAATGATTCGGTTGTTGGATTCTTAACCCAATCAGTGATTTAATCCTGATAGGGATTAACTGAGTGGTAATTTAAGTAGTAGGGTGTGGATGGAGGAGGTGGGAATTGTGAATGGAGGATCTCTCTGCTTCCTGATCATCATGTGAGCTGCTTCCCTCTGCAGCTCTTCCACCATGATGTTAGGCCTCACCTGGAGCTCGAAGGAATGGAGCTTCCTGTCTATGGATTGAGACCCCTGAAACTGTGAGCCCCTAAATAAACCTTTCCTCCTCTACAGTTGTTCTAGTTGGGTCCTTTTAGTCACAACAATGAAAAAGCTGACTAAAACATATGTGGAATATAAAAATGTCCATCTCATGGTAGTTGAGAGTGGAATGGTGGTTAGCAGAGAAAAGTACAGGAGGAGTGATGAGGAGGCACTGACCCTGAGTTTCAATTAGAGGAGTTAGAAGTTGTGGTGTCCTGGTGCACAGTAGGATGGCTACAGATAATGAGAATGTGCTGTGTATTTAAAAAGCTAGAAGAAAGAAGTTTGAATGTTTTTGCCATAAAGAAATGATAAGTATTTAAGAAGATTGATATGTTTAACCTGATTTGAACATTACACAATGTATACATGTATTGAAATATCACATGGCATACCATAAATACGTATGATCTCACATTTTTACGTATCAGTTAAAACAAAATTAAATTTTAAAAAAAATCAAGTATCAAGAAGAGGAACTGGGCATGGTTGCACATATTTGTAATCCCAATAATTTGGGAGACTGAGGCAAGAGGATCACAAGTTCAATGACAACCTGTGCAACCTAGTAAGACCTTCTTAAGATAAAATAAAATAAGGACTGGGGGTGTAGCTCAGTATTAGAGCACCCCTGGGCCCAATTCTCTGTATCCCCTAAAACATTTTATCAAACCGGGCACAGTGGTATTGCCTATAATCCCAGCAACTCAGGAGGCTGAGGCAGGAGGTACACAAGTTGAAGGCCAGTCTCAGCAACTTGGTGAAGGCCTAAACAACTTAGCAAGACACTGTCTCAAAATAAAAAATAAAAATGGACTAAGAAGAAAGAAATTAAAGGGATATGGATAGGATAAAAAGAACTCCAGCTATCATTATTTGCTGATGGCATGATTCTATACTTAGAGAATACAAAAAACTCCACCAGAAAACTTCTAGAATTAATGCATGAATTCAGCAAGGTAGCATGATATAAAATCAGTACCCATAAATCAAATGCACTTCTGTAAATCAGTAATGAATCCTCTGAAAGAGAAATTAGGAAAACTATCCCAAAAACCTTAGGCTTTGAGTCTTGATGCTGGGTCTCATGGCTCAGAGGACAGCAGGAACATCCCTGGAAGCCATTCCTATTCCAACTAACAATAGCTTAACTACAGCAAAGATACTGCAAACCCAAATAAATGGTAACTAAATTTGTCTTTTTTTTGTACATTTGTAAATTTTGACTTCCAGTTAGTCAGATCCCCAAAACAACCCTGGCTACAACATCACCATCTTCCAATATGAGGGGAAGGAAAAGCAGAAAAAGAAAGCAAGTATAACCAGTAGTGTTATATGAAATTCTTTTTTTAAAAATTTCATGAAAGTTTATACCTTGCCAGGGCTCCTCCCAAAGCATTAGAAAGTTCCATGTACAAGAGTACCCCTGAAACTAAAACTTCTTTAACATCACAATATATCTGCTTGGTGGAATTAAGATGTGGGGTTCTTCATTTTATGTAACTCTATTTTTTTAATTCCCCATTAGGAGTAGGTCTTTTCTTATAATGAAGTAAACATAATTAAGAGAAATATTATTTGTAAAACAAACAAACAAAAGAATTGATCCAACTAGAAAAAACACAGTAAAGTATGGAATAATGATGTGTTATGATTTAGATATGAGATGTTCCCCAAAAGCCCATGTGTGAGGCAATACTAGAATATTCCAAGGTGAAACGATTGGGTTATGTGAGCCTTAACCTAATCAGTGTGTTAACTAACTGATAGGGATTAACTAAGACAGGGAGGGTATGACTGAAGGAGGTGGGTCATTAGGAGCATGCCTTTGAGGTATATATTTTGTTCCTGGTGGGCAGAATCTCTCTCTGGTTCCTTTTTGCCATGTCCTAAACCACCTCCCTCCTCTACATCTTCCTGCCATAATATTTTGTCTTATCTTGGGCCCAGACCAATGGAGGAACCATCTATGGACTGAGACCTCTGAAATTATGAACACCAAATAAACTTTTCCTCCACTAAAATTGTTCTTTTGGTCATAGCAGCAAAAATCTGGCTAGAACATGATGGGACTCTAATATGAGGTACTATAGAAGCATAGAAGGAATAGTTAAATGATACAGTCACTAAGGTACAAGGTATGGAGAGGTTTGAGGATGGTCACCAAAGTCTGCATTGTGGAGATGACAGTTAATATTGCCGAAGAAGGTGATGTCAGGCTGATGTCATGTAGGGGTGGTAATCTATACAATGGTTGAGATGCAGACATTCCATGTTGGAGGAACAGATCTTAGGGAGTCAGCACATATAAATGGTTTGGGGTAAAGATGTCAGGAAATTGGATGGCACATGTGAGTGCTGTGGAGTAAGACTAAACAGTAAGAAGAAAACAGAGGGGTGGAAGTTATTATTGTCTATTGACTGTATACTATGTGCCTTGTACCATGTTAAGCATTTTGTGTGTACTGTATTGTTTTATCCTCAATACTGCTGCTGTTCCCATATTTGTCTTCAGCCAGATGAAGAAAGGAGGAAATGGATGATTGGGGTCATTCATTTGGGCTCACACATCTGAGGAGTGATACAACTTGGGTTTGAGCCCAAACAGTTGAATTCCAGAGTCCATCCCTTTTGCCACAATGCTAGAGTGAAGAGCCTTTCATACTTTGTTAACAATATAGGACTTTATCCTTTAGTAAGGCAGCGGAACATAAAAGAGGTAAAGTGATTCAAATAACAGAGTATTCTAACTCTCCTCGAAGTCTGTAAGTCTGGGGGCGGGGGGGAAGGAACTGAGTCACTGAATCTTTGTATTCCCAACACCAACACAAGTCTGTGTTCCTGGTGGGCAGAATCTTGGGCCCAGACCAATGGAGGAACCATCTATGGACTGAGACCTCTGAAATCATGAACACCAAATAAACTTTTCCTCCACTAAAATTGTTCTTTTGGTCATAGCAGCAAAAATCTGGCTAGAACATGATGGGACTCTAATACGAGGTACTACAGAAGCTATTAACAACAGCTATTTGTGAATGAATGAATGAGTGTCCAGGTGTCTTATTGGTCAATCTTAGCAAGACCCTTACTTTTTTAGACACAGAAGCCATGAGAGAGAAATAGGCTTTGATTTCCATCACTGAGACCTCAGCTACACAACCCACTGCAGTTGGGGTGGTGGTTCTCCAGGTCTTCTTGCATCCCCTCCCAGTAACCTGCAGGGATGCTTCTCTCCTCCATAGCAAGATACATACCCCTTGGACAGATAAACCTCATCTCAGTCCACTCTCTTTCTCTGGAGATCTTCTAGAGCTACTTCCCACCACTACGTAGAAACCAGCTTTCCAGCAGCTGTCACCATCATGGCCTTCTGGACCTCAGCCACAACCACTGTTACAGTCCTGTGCCTCTGTGACGAACACTTGCCTCACAACTGGTTCTACCCTCAGAACCAGCCACAGCTCTTCCCTCTTTCCTCCTTATTTAAAAGGTTTTCTTTTAAGTAACATAATTTTCTTCCCAAGCATTACTTGTCTTGCCTCCAAGAGATTATTCTCTCAGGTCTACAGTTTTCTCATTTGAGAAGCTAAAACCCAGTTCTAGAGCTTAGGCAGAGGAGCTGTTCATGTGGCTTCTATCCTTTTAAAGGATATCCTTACAAGCTTTTTCCATCTTGTGTTACAAGTCAGGACTCAGCCTTCTACTCTCGCTGCAGTACCTAAAGATAAATTCCCTACCCTACTGATGTATCCTGCAACCTCCCCCAAAAGAATTGAGGAGCACATATTTGTTCAAAGGCTTCTGATGTCTGACTTATGGTGGCAGTAAAAGTGTGTGTGTATCGTTGATTCACTTTGCTGTTAGATTCCAGTGTTAATAAAACTCTTTGTAACAGATTCCAATGTTCCAATACTGTTGGAATGTTGTGCGTTATGACTTCTACATCATGTCACTGATATCCTTTGTGACTTCACATTTAGTTTGCTTGTATGCATCTGTATTTGTGTGCTAGCTAGTGTTTATTTTGCATTCTTGAACTGTAATGCAGTTCTATATTGAAGTTAACAAATGTTCCTGATTATAGAGCACTTTTATAAAATGATGAAAGTAATATTTTTCAAAAAGAGAGAGAAGAAGAAGAAGAGGAAAAGAGAAGTAGGAGAGAAGGGAGGAGGGGAGGAGAGAGGGAAGGAGGGAAAGAGGAGGAAGAAAGAAAGCAGCATTACCTTAAATATATTCATAAATATCTGGTACATTTTGAAGTCATAAATATCAAAATCTGAAAAATACATTTCAAAATTGAATATATATATATATATATATATATATATATATATATATATATATAGTAGTTTGACAGAATTAGATCTGACCTCTGTCCTGTGTAATTTGAACTTTGTTTACTATCTCTAGGGCCATTTTCTCACATAAAATGAGTGTTTGTACTAGAGAGCCTATAAGGTCTCCCCCAGTTCTGAGACTATGACTTCTTTTTAATGATGAGCAACATAAAAGAAGGGCTGTGGAATAACGATAAAATCATTGCACTAAAATCTAGAGTAAGTAACACAGGGGGTTGGATCTGGATCAAATCTATGACAGGTCCCTAATGGGACAGTTCTCTTGTTCCTTTGGAACAGAACTTTGGAACTGCTCACACCTCAGCTCATCTGAATGTTAGTTGTTTGGATTTTCCTGCAATTCTGTGACATACCCAGTATCCTGCTAATCCATTCCTTTGTGATTTAAGTTAATTCAGAGTGTCCATTATAAAGGGGGGAAGGCATGAGGTCAATTAAGTTTGGGAAATACTGGGTTAACTGGTTAAAAAGTTTGTTAGCTGCAAAACATCTCTAATATTTACTATGCTAATATGCATTATGGATTTCCAAGTAAAAGATAAAATTCAGCATGCTGAGGGCCATTGCCAAGTAGGAATGACGCATCAAAATTTCCTTGCTAGCGTACCCCATGTTAAATGGATTTTGCTGTTGACATTGCATGTAAGGTGACCTTGCTCAAGGACCAAGGCGGATCCGGGTTTAGAGCTGATCAGGTTTGAGGAAGTATCCCCGTCCTTGGGTTTAGGGCGTTCCCGGTTTAAGACAATAGGGGTTTTAGGGAAGTTGGAGGTTGAAGATTATTGCTGCTGGGATTAGGGTGTTCCTGCTGCTTGTTCCCGTTGAGTTCTCGAGAGATTAAGAAAGGATTTGGGGAAAAAAGCCTTGTGGAGTAGGTGAATTGGGCGGCAACAGAACTGGGATTGCCCCAGAATGTGTGTAGAGGCCGGTGTGAGTTTGGGAATAAAGAATTGCTGTTTGAATCTACTAAGCTGTGAGTGGCTCGTGATCTTGTGCCCAGCCAAAACATTGGCAGCGGCATTTCCCAAGCTTATTTTATATTATATTCTTTTCCTCATATAACCCTCATTAATATTTCATTGCACAGGGATTTAGAAAATGTCACTCCAGTATTATTCAGGGCCACCTTTTTTAGCATATGCTAAAAATCAATTATCCAACCAGTAATTCCAAAATAGTAGGAGGAGTAATATCATAGCATAAGTCAATAACAGTACTTAATAAGTGCTTATTACATGTCAGGTCTTAGCATATGTTAACCTATTTAATTCTCAGAATAACCCTATGAATCAGGCTCAATTATGCTTTTCATTTATAGTAATACTAAAGTGCTGAGAATTTAGTTACTTACAACATGGCTATTAAGAGAGACAGCCTAGGACACAGCTGTTAACATGCATCTTCCTAATTTTTTTATTTCACTTCAAATATAACATATAGGTTATTTAGAGAAATGTAAGGGTCACAATATTAAGATGATATGGGTGAGAGAAATGACAACATATGACAAGAATAATCCTGCTGAACGATTATGCAGAATTATGATGTGGAAAATGTACTTTGCTAAAATGACCCTAATGAGCAGAATCTAAGCTATCCAGGTCCTTTATTGTTGCTTCCCTTGATGACCCACAATCCAACTGTGAATACCAGCCCTTTTCACCCACAGTGTAATTACATTTCTATGAGCTTAAGCATTAAGAAGTAGTGTATTTCCTTTTGCAACCATTGCACCTGACCTTGTGTGAGATTTCATAGGAAGGAAATCTCTTATGTTAGTGGAGAAGATGGAAGGACGAACTACAAAAGGTATGTAATGTTTTAATTTGGATATGAGGTGTCCCTCAAAAGCTCCTGTATTGATGCAGGAGGTGAAATGATTCAATTATAAGAGCTTTACTATAATTAGTAAATTAAACCATTTGATGGATTAATAATTTGAATGTATTCCTAGGTGATAACCCTAGGCAGGTGGGGAGTAGCTGGAGGAAGCAGGTCACCGGGGGCCTACATTGAGGATTATATATCTTGTCTCTAGGTTCCCTCTTTCTGATTCCAAGATGTCATATTCTGAGTGATTTTTCTCTGCCATACCTTTATGCCATACCTTACAGCTGAGACTGCTCACCATGCTTCCTTCTGGCTTACCTCAGGCCCTTGGGCAATGGAGCCAGTTGACCATGGACCAAGCTTCTGAAAACTTAAGCCCAAAATAAACTTTTTCTCCTGTAAGTTGTCCTTATCAGGTATGGTCACAGCAATGAAAAGCTGACTAATGCAGAAATAATAGTTGGAAGAAATATCTAATATTCTATAACAATATGACAACAGGTCCTTTTTTTAAAATTCTTATTTTAGATAATTAGTATTGGACTTCTTTAATAGAGTAGTTTTATCCCCAACCATGGTCTAGCCATAATATTGAACCCTGTCACCATTCTGAAATTTCCTAGGAATGAGGGAAATGTGTGGGGAGGACAATTAAATGACAAACACCCAGGAAGACAGAACTCATGGGGAAAAGCATTGAAGACAAAAGACAGGTGAGCTGTGAGAAGGTTATGTGAAGCAGTGAGTCAGATGTTTGCTGTCTCATTGACCTTTTCCAATTTAAAAAAATATATTTACAAGAAATTTATTCTTGTGAGGAGTTCAAATGAGTCACATGAAGCAAACATTTCTCTTGAACATCTGTTCAAGCTCAGTCCCTTCTCCAAACTCAAGCTTGCTTATCAAAATGGTATGTGTTCTTCCAGGTCTTTTGCATGTATTTAAATGCATACTCAGGATGAAAAGGGATGGCTTGGATTTTGCCTTGCAAATTGTAGAAGTCTTACTTTTTCCTCCTAATTGGATAACCAATTACCCTGACACCATTTATCGAATTTAAACCATATTCTCAAATCTGAACACTTTATTGTGTTCATTGTTCTCTTTGCCAGAGCTACTCTGTTTTTATTACCATTGTTTTATGATAGTTTTTAATACCTGGGTAGGCACGTGTTCTCTAGCGATTTCATTTTTCCCTTGTGGTGCTGGGGAACAAGGAGCCTTGCATATGCTAGGCAAGTGCTCTACCACTGAGCTATGCCTCCAGCCCTGACTTGTCTTTTAAAGAATGCCATGGGTTCTCTTCCTTGGTGCTACCTACAGTAGTGGCAGCCATTTCCTATTCAGCATCATGGTTGCCCTCAAACCTCTTGAGAAACCTTAAATCATCAAAAAGAGAACCAAGGAGTTCATCAGGCACCTATGTGTCAGACCAATATGTGAAAATTAAGCATAATTAGTGGAAACTCAGAGATATTGACAAAAGGATATGAAGAAGATTCAAGGCCCAGATCTTTATGACAAACATTGGTTGTGGGAGCAGCAAGAAGACAAAGCACATGCTGCCCAGTGGCTTCTAGAAGTTCCTGGTCCACAGTCAGGGAGCTAGAAGTGCTGCCAATGTGCAACAAACCTTACAGCTGAGACTGCTCACCATGCTTCCTTCAAGATCCTCAAACTCATCATGGAAAGAGCAGCCCAGCTGGCCATCAGAGTCACCAATGCCAATACCAGGCTGCACAGCAAAGAAAATGGATATATGGCTTCTGGGCACATTTTCTGTGCTTAAATAAAACCACAAAAACTGCCAAAAGATAGTCAGCCAGGCTTGCCCTATTCGTCTCTATTGCATATTAAAGCTATTGATCTTCTACCTGGCTATTACATTAATTTTTTCATGATTTTTTTACTTGATTTTCTAGGGTTTTATAGGGTAAATAGCTTTATCCCTCTTTAATCCACTTACCTCATATTTATTTCTTTTTTCCTTATTGCATTGCTTAGAGTGTCAAATACAATGTTGACTTATTTAATAACATTGAGACAGATATGATGTCTTGCTTGTCTTCTAATTTCTATCTTAGTGAAATTAGTTCTGTTTTCAGAGTAAAATGTTTTCCTATTTTTCTTACTAGATATTCTTTAAGTTAAGGAAATTTCTTTCTTTTTCTGATCTGATAGTTTTACATGCCTGTTGAACTTAACAATGTATTGGCATTTATCAGCTGAATAGTTTTTCTCCCTATGTACGCTTACATATATGGGCATATATATGTATCTAAGTGTATGTCATGAATTGCATTTAAATGCTTTCTAATGTTTAATTACTTTTACATGAAAAAGTAATTAAAACTACTAAACCAGGACATATTTGACTATCTATGTTTGAAATGAGTTGTAAATAGATTTCCTTTCATATGAATTATTTGTTCTATATTAGCATTAGTACTTGCTGTATGTTAGCCTCATATGAGAAGAAAACTTTTCCTCTTGGCATGTGCTTGAAGCACGTGATTAAAGTGTATTGTCTGTTCCCTGAAGACATTTGTGCCTGGCATCTTTGGGGGGCATATTTTACTACCTTTTAATTTTTGTTGTGATTAATGAACTATACATGTTTTGAAAATGTCCTTGAGTTCATTTACAACATTTATATTTTCTTAGAAAAATTTTTATTTAATTTACATTTTTTCTAATTTTTGTATGCGTACAGGTTCTGCATCTCCCAGGTTTTGATATTGGCCATTCATTTCTGAATAATTTGAAAACTCTATTTTGATTTCCCTTTTGGGACATAAATTAGTTTCAAAGTATCTTTATTTTGTTTGTCTTAAACTACCTTATTGAGGTGTGACTGACATAAAAAAATCTGTACACAATGTATATGA
Source organism: Spermophilus citellus (assembly GCF_964194105.1). Classification (NCBI taxonomy): domain Eukaryota; kingdom Metazoa; phylum Chordata; class Mammalia; order Rodentia; family Sciuridae; genus Spermophilus; species Spermophilus citellus. Next base: position 68,105,318 of record NC_138197.1, on the reverse strand, counting down.
CTTGATAAGTTTGAAGGCAATTATATATTTGTAAAATCATCACCACAATCAATGTTGTAAACATATCCATCTGTTTTTATTTTTAACTGTCATTCTATTTTTGTGATCTGATTGTATTGCATTATAGTCAGTAAATGTGACTTGCTTGGTTCCTGCTTGGGAAATTTGCTAATATTTTGTGCTTGTCACATTCTCTGAATTTCTGATTCAATAAGTTCTGAAATTGGAACAGAGAATCTGCCTTTTCAACAAGTGTCATTGCAAATAATCCAAGTAGCACATATAAAAACAATGTTCCATGAAAGTTGTTAATGGAAGCTGTAGATTCTTTCCTGGAGGCTTCTGAACATAGAAAAAAGGGAAAATCAGCTATGCATGCCAGGTTGAAAGACCCATAGCCAACCTGGACTCAAAATCTTGCTATACCTCTAACTCAGCTGTGTGATATTTACTTAGTCTTTCTGGATCTTGGTTTCAGCATTACAGGACATATGTAAGGCAACTGGTAAGAAAGGCACTTAAACAGTAACTTCTTCAAAGATCTCTAGTAGTTCCATCCAGCCAGGAAAGTTTGTCGGGAGCAACATATTAGGAAAGTGAAAGGATCGATATGAATTTTTCAGGCAATAGTCTTCTCAGTTCCTTTGCTCTGCTACTTTTTAGCCAGAGGGAGAGATGCAAGCACTAAATGATGATGAATTAGCAAACTTACTATTTTTTGCATTTTCTGGGGTCTCATTAGATTAAATCTCCTTAGATTCCTTGGATGAGGGATCAGGATGATCAGTTATAGGTAGGTTCTTCTTCTAGAGAGGGAGTTCTTTGTTTGGCATAAGAGGAAACATAGAAATAGCATGACCTGTGCTTCTTCCAAACAGCAAGCTTACTTGGGAGAAAGAGTCTAGCTGAGAAATCTAAAACTCAGAAATTTCAGGGCCCTTTGCCAATGGAGAAGTCTCTCTGGAGATCCTAGGACTGTTTCTATCTGCTTAGACTCCTGAAACCTGGAGACTAAGCAGACTTCAAGATTGGATTGTTCATCTGTCATAGTTTATCATCAGTGACCAGTGAGAAACAGCCTCTTTCCCCCCTGATGTTGAGAGCTCATTATACGGACTATGATCTATCTGCATGTGTGTTCACGTATATATGTATGTATATACCCACAGAGAATTCTATAAATAAGCAACTGATTTGCAGCAGAACTCATTGTATCTTTGCCGTGGACTTCTGATCAACACAGCCAATGTTCTCACCAGCATGTGCCAAAGCTTATGGACAAGGTCATTCTGTGCTCATTCTGTGATGAAAGCTGTCCCTGCCTCTGTGCCACCCCAGAGGTAAGTACTCTCTGGTCCCTGTGTTCAGATCATACGAGGACTCTGCACATAGTGGCCATGGGGGAGATATCACAAGTCTTGACTCTAAACTGCTTATCCTCACTTGCTCTGTTTCTCCTTTTCTAGACATCTAGCTCTGTCTTTCTTGTCCCCACTCTCTGGTTAGTTGCTTCTTTCTCTGTATCTCTCTCTCTCTAGGATCTCTCATTGCACCCAGCAGTCCTCCTGGCTATAGCTGAGGGGTAGATGGCTTGCATGTGACTGAAAGAATCAGTCTGGTTTTGAAGTGACCTGAAAAGAAAGTGTTCTCCGAGCCACCTGACTGAGGTGAGAGAATTCCAAACTTCTGGGTTGGGAGGTCAATTCCTTATCATCCAAGGACATGTGCCATTATGCTCATGTGGCTCTCTCAGGTCCTCTTTCCCTGTTCTAGTTTTTCCCTATCTTTTGTGCTAGCTCTCTGTCTGCCTCCCCATGTTCCTCATATCCCTTTCTCTACCTTTTATCATTTTCCATACTCTTTCAGCAGGAATGACACAAAGGCTGTCCCAGAAGCCAGGTAATAATTTTAATAATTTATTGTTAAGTAGCCTTGATGTAAGAAGTTTTGAGGATGCTAAAAGCCTTAATAAGAGTCCTGCTTCCACCCCTCTTTAGCTACTTGACAAGTCAGGCCCCTTGCTCTGTCCTAAAGTCCCATTACGCACCCTAAAGTTGTGTTAAAAGAACCTTTTTTTTTTTAAAGAGAGAAATTTTTTAATATTTATTTTTTAGTTTTTGGCAGACACAACATCTTTGTTTGTATGTGGTGCTGAGGATCGAACCTGGGCCGCACGCATGCCAGGCGAGCACGCTTCCACTTCAGCCACATCCCCAGCCCCCTAAAAGAACCTTTTTAAACTGCCAACCTCCTCACAGATTGTTTGCAGGGAATACATGAGGGAATATAAAACTTCGGAGAGTCACAGAAATATCAGAGATTATTGCAGTTGTTACACTTTTCACCATCTATTTTTGCCTCCTCTCAAACCTTACTCTTTCACTGTTTCCCTGTTGAACTTCATCTTGTGTTTTCTGCTCATCTGTTTTATCTGCCTCACAATTTATTCCTCTTCTTCTTTTCCATTTCTGCTCTTCTCTCAATTCATCTGCCTATAGGAACAGTTTCCCTGTTCATCTTTGCATTTTTCTTTTCTGCTCCTTTTAGAAAAGATGGCAGAAGTGCCTTAAAGAAGTTTGTGAATATATTACAAAATGAAATAAAGAACATGAAGACCCAGGCCTCCCCCCCCCCATTTTCTTTAAGATCTAGAGAATAAATCGAATTAAAAAGAAGTAGAATGAGGCATTGTGGATAAAATGGGAATTTAATTTGCTATACAAAACAATTTTCTGGTCTGGAAAAGTGATCTTTTTAGAACTATAGTTTCATTATATTATTATATTGTGTGCATGGATGAATATGTAATGATGAATACTGCCATTACACACAACTATGATGCACTAGTAAAAAAAATGGAAAAAGAAGAAAATAAAGCCATAGTTTCTGCCTAGTGGTCTTTTAAAATATCAGTCTGTGGCAGTGGAATATTGGTCAAGACCTTGATACATCTCCCCAACATATGAGGTGCAAGGAAGAAAATAAAGGAGGTTAACAGTAAAGAAAAAGGTAATGGGGGATGTACTAAGAAATTACTGTTCATCACCCACATTGTGTATTATTTCATTATTAGTTCATGTTTATACCAATCCAAAAGTGAAAGAGATTATACCAAAGTGCTATTAGCAAGTGGTAAAACCAAGATGCAGCACACTTGGGCATCCCTAATCTGAAAATCCTCAAATCCAAAATGTTTCAAAATCCAAAAATTTTTGAGGGTCAATATAATGCCACAAATGAAAAATTCCACACCAGACGTGGTGTGACCAATTGCAGGTGTGCATCACACAGTTTATTCCCCAAGGGAAAGAAGACCCTCAGTCTTAATATATCTTTTTCACACATATCCAAGAGAGTGACACCTCTGCTTTCTGATGCTTCGATGTACACAAACTTTGTTTCATGCACAAAATCATTTAAAATAGTGTATAAAATCATTTTCAGGTTATGTTTATAAGTTATATAAAAAATACAAATGAATTTCATGCTTAGATTTGGGTTCCCACCTCAAGATATCACATTTTTATTGATGTTTTTATTTATATGACATCAGAATGCATTACAATTCTTATTACACATACAGAGCAAAATTTTTCCTCTCTCTGGTTGTATACAAAGTATATTCATACCAATTTGTGTCTTCATACATGACTTTGGATAATAATGTTCATCACATTCCACCATCATTTCTAACCCCATGCACCACCTTCCCCTCCCACCCTTCTGTCCTATCTAGAGTTCGTCTTCTCATGCTCCCCCTCCATACCCCACTATGAATCAGCCTCCTTATAACAGAGAAAATATCCGGCATTTGTTTTTTTGGTGGGAGGATTGGCTAACCTCACTTAGCATTATCTTCTCCAACTCCATTCATTTACCTGAAATGCCATTATTTTATTCTATTTTATTGCTGATTAATATTCCATTGTATATATATGACACTTTTTTTATTCATTCATGTACTGAAGGGCATCTAGGTTGGTTCCACAGTTTACCTATTGTGAATTGTGCTGCTATAAACATTGATGTGACTGTGTCCCTGTAGTAGGCTGTTTTTACGTCCTTTGGATATAGACCAAAGAAAGGGATAGCTGAGATAATATCACATTTTATGTATATATAAATAATCAAAAATATGAAAATATATGTAATCCAACTTCTTCTGGTCTCAAGCATTTCAGATATCTAATTCCAAACCCAGAAATCTTTGTACACATCTGCCATATGTGTGTGGGTTTCATAGGTAGAGAGACTCAACATTGATTTGAGTTGAGTCTCAAAATGTATCTAGTTTAGTTCCAAATACTATGTCATTGACTAGTTAACCCCTTAGTTCTAAGACTTTCAGATATGATTATTCTCATTATTTATTTGGGTACTGGGGATTGAACTCAGGGACACTTGACAACTGAGCCATATCCCTGTCCCTATTTTGCATTTTATTTAGAGACAGGGTCTCACTGAGTTGCTTAGTGCCTTACAGTTGCTGAGTCTGGCTTTGAACTCAGGATCCTCCCGCCTCAGCCTCCAGAGCCACTGGGATTACAGGCATGTGCCACTGCACCGGGCATAGATTCTCTCTTCTTTTTATCTTTGTGTTTCTGATTATTTTTATAATCTATATAATATCTCAAGACAACATAAATAACATTATAGTTCACATTAACCATGGTCTTGCTGAGACTGCTGAGAAAAGCCAATCTATCATGAATGATAGTCCTTCTGTATAATTCCCTACAAATATAATTTGGACAAATAACCAAACCCTTAATATTCGGGGGTTAATTTTATGTGTGGATTAACTGGTCACTTTTTTCAGCTTAGGTTTTCTCTCTACCTCTTAGGATGTAATATTTTTCAGGGTGGGAGCTTTTTTTTAATTTTTTTTTCTAGTTGTAGATGGATTCAATGACTTTATTTTATTTATTTATTGTAATGTGGTGCTAAGGATCAAATCCAGTGCCTCATACATGCTAGGTGAGCACTCTACCACTGAACCACAACCCCAGCCCTGGGAGCTTTCATTTTTAATTGTTAATTTTTCCAAATTATTTAAAACATTTCTAGGAGTGGTCATTGTCAAGAGAACAATTCTATCCTCTGATTTGCTTGATTTTTTACTTTATATAATAATTTAGACTGGGACTCTGCTGGGAAGATGATGGAAACTATCAAGTATTTTAAAGGAAAGGATAAGGAGATATAAGATTCATCAAGCACAAGGAAAACAGATTGAAACAAAGATCCAAAGTAAGCTCATCTGTGCTGTCTCCCACGCATATGGATGCTAGAGAAGTTTTCCTGTGAGCCTAGCTTGGACTTTTCTCTTGTATGTAGTATTAAAAATCTGGCAAGCCACGCAAGAGTCCTCATGTCAGTCAGATTATCATTAGATGCAAAGTGTACTTTAGTGGGCTCCTCAATTGCCAAGATGCAAAGAATTTGTAGAGGATGCAACTACAAGAGGGCAGAATCTAGAATGGTTGGAAAAAAGGGAAAGCAACCACATTTACCTTGAAAAAGGAAGAGCAGATAACGTAGTAGAAACATAACAATGATGTTCAAGATAACGTAATAGAAAATATTATAATTTAACAATTTTTAAATGTGTCTACTACCTAGTAAACAAAAGGTTAAATATAAATCTCAGCCTTTGCTGAAGCCTTGACAAAATAAATAGTACCAGAAGAGTAGGAGCTGAGACCTAACCAGGCATTTGATAGCAGTATCCCTTTAAAGTCCACTGACAATCTCAAAAGCTACTTAAATATTACTTCCATCAGGGAGAAAAAGTATCCTGAAAGGATAAAGGGAGAAAGCTAAGTATCCTGAAACCAATCTTCCTGTGAACCTATTTAATTTTCACCATAATAGTTTCAACTAGAATTCACATTTATTAAATTGATAACATCTTGTACAAAATTAGATTATTTCAGCTCTTTTAGAGTTTTCCATTTTTTCATATAATTAGGGAATCTCTCTCTCTTAATTTTAATATTTAAAGAGATCATCTCAGAATATGATTATCTGAAATTTGTCTACCTAAAAGTATTAAATTTGATGTACTTTGGATAATTATACCATGATTTTAACCCTTTTGAATCCTTAAACATAAAATTCTTTGCCACATTAAAATGTGTATTAAATATACAAGAATAAAGAATGCTGAGTTTTTAAAAATAGAGATGAGCATTAAAAATTAATTGTTCAGGGCTGGGGTTGTAGTTCAGTGGTAGAGCACTTGCCTAGCATACATGAGGCACTGGGTTCAATCCTCAGCACCACATAAATATAAATAAACAAAATAAAGGTATTGTGTCCATCTACAACTAAAAATTTAAAAATTGAATTGTTCATAACTCTCCCGTCTATAAACACCCTCTCTTAATATTTTGGTGACCTTGTTTCCAATTTTTCACCAATGCAAAGAAATTTTTTTTCAATTAATATAGTCTTGAATATACTAAATATACTGGTATGTATTTTGCTTTTGGTTTCACCTTAAATGATATTTTAGCATCATTACTTAGACTTCAAAAACATAATTTAAATGTCTACATGGTATTTTCCTAACTTCATTCTCTATGAAAGCTACCCATTCCTTTATTATAGCTCCTAAGTTTTTGCTATTACAAATAATTCAATAGTGGGCAATTTTGCACATAAAGTTTTTTCTTAATTAGCTTCTTAGAATAAGTTTTTTAAATGATGAATCTAATCTTAGCAAACTTCTATAGCACCACTATATGCCCGGCACTGTTCCAAAAACTTAATCAGCATCAATCACTTAATTATCTTAATAATCCAACAATGTAGGTAGTGTTCTTAGTTCTCATTTTAGAGATAAGGAAGCCAAGACGTGGTAACTTAAATCGCCTTAAATCACAGTTGGTAAATGGAGTAGCCAGGATTTGAATCCAGATCCTTGGGCTTCTGAATTATAAAGGGATTCTGCATTAAAGGGAATAGACATTTTAAAAACTTTTAGTATATATTGCCAAACTGCTTTGCATCCAATAATGGAGCACCACTAATTTTATAATTGTCATGTTTTTTAACTTTATGGATCAGAAATGGTGTCTAATTATTTAAAAACTATTATTTGATTACTAATGACTTTGGATGCTTTTGGATGGTGTTTCCTCTTTTTCAAATTGAATTCTTATCTTCGTTTTGTCTCTTAAGATCTTGTTTTGGAGGCTGGGGTTGTTGCTCAGTGGTAGAGAGCTTGCCTAGCATGTGTGAGGCACTGGGTTCAACCCTCAGCAATACATAAAAATAAATGAATAAAATAAAGGCATTGTGTCCATCTACAACTAAAAAAATATTTTTAAAAAAGATCTTGTTTAGGTTGAACTCTTTACATAAAAGAGTTGTATTTGCATATTTTTCTACTCAATTACTTGTCAAAAATAAGTGAGGTGACTTTTTTAATGCACAGAAAAACAGGCAGTCTCCCATCTACTCTTTGCCATTGAACCATTTTGAAATTAAAAAAGTTCCAACACACTGGGGTCTAACCTATTTTTGCAGAACAAAAAAAAATATCTTTCATCACTCCTTGGTCAGCCATTTTGATACTTTCAAATTCCTCATTAAAATTAATGAAGTAGGGCTGAGGATGACGTTCAGTGGTAGAGCTCATGCCTACTGTGCTTGAGGCCCTGGGTTTGATCCCCAACACCACAAAAAGGAAAAATAAATCAATGAAATATTCCTTTGTCTACTCTAATACTCCTACTGCATTTGCCCTCATTTCCTACTGTTCAGTCTCCTGAGAGATGGAGAACAGTTGGTTACAATATTTCAGTAGGAATACTTCCCAAGATGCTTTTTCTTAACCCCCTAAATCTCTTATCAATATTCTTTTAATTTAGTTGTCCCCCTGCCCATAACATAATGCTTTGTTTCAGGGATAATTTTTTTGTTAAAATACAAAATTACATGCTTATTTAGTTGTTTTTATTATAATTTCCTTCAAGTCGCCAATTTCTTTTTTACTTGTTTTTCTTATTTGTTTCTTTTATCATTTCTGGAAACTTTTATAAGGAGATAAGAACTGCCAATCATGATAAAAAGAGCTCATGAGTATATAGCCTGGGTAAAAAGACTAAAATGAGTAGTGACTATCTTCAAGTCTCAAAGTCCCACCACCACCATGATAAATCCTTATTTACCATGGATTGAATTCAATGAATGAGGAATATAACCATAGTGAAGTATGAATTCCAAGATATATGTGTGTGTTCTCAACCAAATGGGACATTAATTAACATTATAATCTATCTTAGAAGGTGGTGGTATCTGTACCCTCAACACTTTGGAACAGCATTCTAAGGACTTACAAAGCCTTTCATTTACTAGGTATATGATCTTGGAAAAGTTACTTTAGCTTTCTGAGTCTGAATAGAGATAGGATCTATTTCATAGGATTATTATGAGTTAGAGAGGATAATACATACTTTGTACACTATGTGGTAAATAGCGTTTTTCTGAGTAGACATTTATTTACCTGGAATGGTTTAAGAGATTTCATGTGAGGGCCTATTTGTGTCAACAGGCCACCTTCTTTTCCAGAGAGGATCCCAATATCAGATGCCCTCCTTGGCCTAGCTCCATAAGATCATTTCTCTTACCTGTTGCAGTGATTCTATGCAGATCATTTCCTGTCATAGCAACAGAATGAGGTAAGATGTGATTTTTTGCTCCATTTTGTGTATGAACTATAACATGTAACCAATGCTCAGTTGAGAGATTTAGAGTATTTCTAGGTCAAAAATGAATAGTGGGATCAGAACTGTTGCCTGTTATTTCTTTCTACTAGGAGAAGTTTAGGCAGAAAATCTGGCCTCCAAACAGACAAGCAGACACATGAAAAGGGGAAATGAATTCTACCCTCAGAAATATCATTTGCATATAATAATTCTGCCCATTCATTTTTTTTTTAAAGAGAGAGTGAGAGAGGAGAGAGAGAGAGAGAGAGAGAGAGAATTTTTAATATTTATTTTTTAGTTCTCGGCGGACACAACATCTTTGTTGGTATGTGGTGCTGAGGATAGAACCCGGGCCGCACGCATGCCAGGCAAGCGCGCCACCGCCCGAGCCGCATCCCCAGCCCCCTGCCCATTCATTTTTATTTCACCAGTTATACTAGCTTTTAAGAACCAATTGTTAAATTTTCAGGAATTTTGAAAACTAGTTGTTAAACAGCTATTATTAACAAATTATATAAATTTACAATTAAATAATTTTTACTTAAAAGCAAAAGTAATGGACACTCAAAAGTCATCATTTTCTAATTTTGTTACTGCATTTTACTATTATCTATACTTTCATCTAATGTACCTGTATGGTAACAAAACCATATAATAATGGTGTCCCAGCTAATGGTGTCACATTAGTAGCATGAAAGAGGCCATGGATGGAATATTTACACCATGAAAATTGGCCTATGCAACAAACAAGTTGTCACCCCTTGAGTCATCTGTAAGTACTTACCAGCACACCACTCATTTAATTTATTTTGTCTAGATACTTTGGCTAATATTTGTAGGGCATCCCAAAGCCTGAAGCAGCGTGAAGATATAGCTGACAATGAAACTTCTGGAACCAAACTCCTCAGGTTTGAATTTGAACTTCATTACTTACTATATGACCTTGGCAAGTTATAACCCTTTCCATGCATTTGTAAAAAAGAATTAAAAAAAACCAACTACCTACCACAGAGGATTGTTATGAAGCTTAAGAAAGTTATTACATACAATACATGTAGAACAAACATTTAACACATAGTATATTTACTTTGATCTAGAGAAATGTTTTCATTATGATTCAGAAGCATCTTTCTACTCCTAAGAGTTTTTAAAAATCAGATATTAATTTTTAATTAATTAATTTTTAATCAGGTATTTTTACCAAGTGCCTTTTTCACTGCTACATAATTAATTAGAATTTTTTATTTTTTATATATTAATATGGTGAGTTATATTAGTATAATTCCTATTACTAGAAGAAATTTAAATCCCTGCAATGAATTTTAACTTGGTCATGACACAGTATTCTTTGAAGGTATTCCTGAATTATATTTGCTAACAATTTATTTTGTCTGCTTCACCATTATTAATTATCTTGGTTATATTTTTTGTGTGTGTGTAAATCAGGTTTTGATTTAAATAGTTTGATAATTTTGTGAAAGTAATCAAATAGCTTTTATTTTTTCTGTTCTTACAAAGAGTTTCATTAGCCTTGGAAAAGGTCTGATTGCTACAAGATTAGAAAGAACTTATCTATGGAACAACCAAAGTCTGGAACTATTTTGGAGCATAGATCTTTGTCATATTTCTTTTGTTTTTAACCATACATGTCATATTTCTTTGTTTTAATAGTTCTCAGGTTTGGCTGTGCATTAGAATGACCTGGAGAATTTTTTAAAATACTATTTTAAAATATATTTTTTAAAATATATTTTTTAAAATACCCCTGTGAGCTGATGGATGTTATTAGCTCAATTTAATCATTCCATGATGTAAAGATATATCCAAACATCACATTGTAATCCATAAAATATGCAATTATTATTTTCCAATTAAATTTTTAAATGCTAATGACTTAGTCCCTTCCAATACTTTTGTTTTAATGGTCTGGTATGTAGCCTGGGAACATGCATATTTTAAAACTGTCCAAGGGACTATAATGTGAAGCTGAGATTCAGGACCACAGCATTGCATTAATTTCACTCAGCATATTAGTTTAATTATGTCTCTAGCTTTTCTTTGATAAATTTCAATGATTTATATTAACCTAGAAAATTATCTATCTCCTCCATGCTTTTAAACTGATTATCATAGAATTTTGCAAGGCATTGTTGCATAATTATTTTCATTTTCTTTGTGGCTATAATTATTTCTCCTTTTTAAATATATGTATTTTTGCTTTCTTCCCTTCACCTTTTTTTTATTGTTGTTAGATAGAAGTTTATAATACTGGCCCTTTCAAAAGGTCAGTTCCTGAGTTTATTTATCAATCCTAGACTTTTCTTATTAAAAAATTATTGGTTTGATCTTTAAAAATTTTCCTCTTCTGTTCTCCCTAAGGTTAATTTTGTTTGTATGCTTCTCTTCAACAATTTCATTTTGGTTTATTTCATTTAACTTCATTTATCATCATTCCATTTTGCTAAGTAAAAAAAAATTATTTCAGGCTATTTAATTTTCCTCTAATAAATATGTTGGTATAGCATTTTTAAAAAATATATAGTACTTTCAGTTGTTAGTTTTTAGGTAGCCTTAGCTGTTTTAATTTCCTGTTTGATCTAAGACCTGCTCTCAGAGGGCTTTTTGTTTTTTCAGTTTTGTTTTCTTTCTTTCTTTCTTTCTTTCTTCCTTCCTTCCTTCCTTCCTTCCTTCCTTCCTTCCTTCCTTCCTTCCTTCCTTTCTTCTTTCTTTCTTTCTCCCTTTCTTTCTTTCTTTCTTTCTTTCTCTCTTTCTCCCTTTCTTCCTCTCTTTCTTTCTCTCTTTCTTTCTTTCTTTTAAAGATGAACAACCCAATTTAAAGAATTCAAGTAGACAATTTTTAAGATTTATTTTTTAGTTTTAGGTGGACACAATATATTTATTTTATTTTTCTGTGGTGCTGAGGATCGAACTCAGTGCCTCACACATGCTAGGTGAGCGCTCTCCCACTGAGCCACAACCCCAGATCTGGGATTATTTTCCTAATCATGTCTAATTTTATTGTCACAGAATCATTTCTGAATTAGTTGTACAAACCTTCCAAACTATCTCCTTGATATGACTTAATTGAACATGCTTACCACCAAGCACCTAAAATAGGAAAAGCAACATATGTTGAGTTCAATAAACATAAAAAGAAGTGTCTTTCTGTCCCATGTTTATCTCCCAGTTTGAACCTTCTTGTTGGGAAGGAAGTAGTTGAGAGTCAATGAAACTCCTAAAAAATAGATGCTTTTCCGTCAAGTACAGAATCCCAGGTGTGTGCCCAGGACTGATGCTTTCTTATAGCTTGCCTTTCATGTTCATGCCTATCAGAATCAGAGTTCATTGCAATAGGCAAGAGTCGTTCAGTGAAAAGTCAAAAAGCCAATATTTTTAGGGTTTGGGTGCTCTGTTACTAATATTTCATGACACATACCTGTAATAAAAAATATTTATTTTTATCTGAAACTCAAATTTAACTGGGCATCTTGTAGCATATATTTTTTATTTGCTAGATCTGGCAGACCTACTTGCAGACCATAAGGCCTCTGTGGCAACTACTTAGCTTTGTCATGAGAAAACAACCATAGACAATACATCAACAAATGTATGTATCTGTGTTCCCATTAAACTTTATTTTTAAAAACAGGCAGTGGGTTATGTTTGGCCTGAGAGCCATAGTTTGCCCACCCTTGCATTAGACTAGTGGTTTTCAGCTGGGCGTGGTTGCCCATACCTCTAATCCTAACAACTCAGGAGGCTAAGGCAGGAGGATTACAAAATCAAGGCCAGTCTTGGCAACTTAGTGAGACCCTATCTCAAAATAAAATATAAAAAAGAGTGGGGTTGTAGATAAGCTCAGTGATTCAGTTCAGCCCTTGGGTTTAATCCCCAGGATTTAAACAAACGAACAAAAAAAAAAGATCAATGGTTTTAAATATTTACCATGCATCAGAATCACATGGATGACTTGTTAAAATGCTGATTGATGTGTTCCATCCCCAGAGTTTGTAATTCAGTAGATATGGGGTAAAGTTCAACAATTTGCATTTCTGTCAATTTCCCAGGTGATGTTTCTGCTGCCAATCTATGGTCCACATAAAAATTTTTTAAAAAATTTTTAACCCACCCAGAGAAACATAGCTTTATTTATTATTCATTTAAAGACTCCATCTATGTTTTGAGACAAAAATTCTAAAATGCTAAAATTTAAATATTTTCATGGCCACAATTTCCTTACAGGCAGGGCTTCTGAAACATATGTGGTATTTTGGGGCTAATTACAAAAAGTCACTGCCTCTCAGGGAAGGATTAGAAAGCGGCTTCCTCTGAACTCACACTCCCTGGGGCTATAGTGGGATGGAGTGCAGCTGGCCCCAGTGCTCCATTCAAATAAAAGTGAATTTTTGTCTTTTTCCTTTCTTCCAGATGGACTTGTAGAAGATCCCCTAGCCTGGAAACAGCTGTAATTGCTACACTTCTTCCTGCAGGTACACTTCTGTCACCCCCACTTAAGCTCTTGTGGCAAGCTCCTCTCAACTTTTATGTTGGTTTCAAAAACTTGAAAAAAAAATAGAAAAACAAAAGTGGATCCCAGTGGCTCTGGAGGCTGAGGCAAGAGGATCTAGAGTTCAAAGCCAGCCTCAGCAAAAGTGAGGCACTAAGGGACTCAGTGAGACCCTGTCTCTAAATAAAATACAAAATAGGACTGGGCATGTGGTTCAGTGATTTAGTGCCCCTGAGTTCAATCCCCAGTTACCCCCCTCCCCACAAAAAAAGAAAAAAAATGAAAAAGACATGAACTAAAACACTAAAGTGGGTTTCCTCTGGGTGATTATTTTTATTTATTTATTTTTGCTTTTACTTTTTGATGTTTTCTAGATGTTCTATAATGAACAAACATTACTTTTACAGGTAAGAACATAATGACAATTTTTAATTACAAAAGTCAGTCATTTTTTCTTCCGGTATTTCCACTCCCTGATTGTAGTCCCATTCATTGAAGTTACACAGAAAAAGAAAATTCTTATTTTTTCATGGAAAAATCTATTAACATTTAAAGTCACCTCTCAGATTCTACCTCAGTCTTCCCTTTAAATTTCCTTCCTGGTGTGTTGCATGGTTCCTGGGTCATTCATTATCCTGTCTGAACACAGTTCCACTCCTGGATAATCATTTAATGTAGAGTCCAGAAAAACTACAGAAACAGTGAAAAGATCAGTCAGGGCATTAGGTGGGAAGAAAAGATGAATAGGCAAATACAAGGACTGTCAGGTCAGTGAAACTACTCTGGATGATGCTATAATGGTCAACAAATTTTTCTACATTTATTCCAGAAGGTAAAACAGCATGAGTGAACACTGGTGTGAACTATGATGATCATGATACGTAGGTTCACCAGTTGTAACAAATGTACTGTTCTGGTGTGGGATGCCTGTAGAGGGGAGGTGGTTAGTAAATATGTTGGGACAAGGGAGATACAGAAATCCTGTATTTTCTGCTCAGTTTTGCTGTAAAACCAAAGTTTCTCCTAAAAATAAAGTCTGTTAGAAAATAGAGAGCCCGGGACTCTGGGTACAGCATTTCAAATGCCACCTGGTTGACAAAAAGTCCAACAAACCTTCCTTGGCTTGTAATATGGTTTCACTATTGCAGCCTACAGTAGCATGCCGTTTTTCAGTAGCCCACAACGCTGTAGACTCACATGGAATTTACTGAAATTATCCTTTACTGCCTTTTTCATTCATTTGCCCCTGATCTGTTTTTGCAGAAGTAAGTCATTCAAAGTAACTCCTGGACACAGCTAACTCACCTGTGCTTTTCCTATCTTTGCCCCTCAAGCTGGCCCCAGACAATGGACCTGAGGAATGTCAGCACAGTCACAGAGTTCATCCTCGTGGGCTTTGAGCAGAGCTATCCTTCCACTCGGACACTGCTCTTCACACTATTCCTAGCCCTCTATGGCCTTGCCATGGCCATGAATGGCCTCATCATCTTCATCACTTGGACAGACCCCAGGCTCAACAGCCCCATGTACTTCTTCCTTGGCCACCTGTCTTTCCTGGATGTCTGCTTCATCACCACCACCATCCCACAGATGTTGATCCACCTGGTAGTCAAGAACCATACTGTCTCCTTTGCCTCCTGCTTGATCCAGATGTATCTGGTTTTTGGTGTGGGAGTGGCTGAGTGCATCCTCTTGGCATTCATGGCCTATGACCGTTATGTTGCTATCTGCCAGCCACTTAGCTATGCCCAGATCATGAACCGACAGGTCTGTGTGAGGCTGGTGGGTACTTCCTGGTTCTTTGGGATGATCAATGGCATTCTCCTTGATTACATGACATTTAGAGGTCCATTCTGTAGAGACAACCATGTAGAGAACTTCTTCTGCGAGGCCCCCATAGTGATCGCACTCTCCTGTGGGGACCCTTTATTTAGTTTAAAAGTGATCTTTGCAGATGCCATTGTGGTGCTGCTCAGCCCCATGGTGCTCATTGTCACCTCCTATGCCCGCATCCTGACCTCCATCCTGGGCAGAGCCTCCTCCTCAGGAAGGGGGAAGACTTTCTCCACTTGTGCCTCACACCTGACTGTGGTCGTCTTTTTCTATACCTCGGCTATGTTCTCCTACATGAATCCTCGCAGTACACATGGGCCTGACAAAGACAAGCCTTTCTCCCTCCTCTACACCATCATCACCCCCATGTGCAACCCTATCATCTACAGTTTGCGCAACAAGGAAATGAAAGGGGCTATGTTGAGGGCCCTTGGCAGAGGAAGCCTGGCCCAGGCAGAGTCTGTCTAGCAGAAGTTCCTTCCCCTGGGGTGGGAGAATGCCGCAGTCTGGCTGGGCACAATTCAGGAGCCACTTGTCAAAAGAAACGAACTTTATTTTTAGAACTACAAACGCCAAACAAAACAGCTCCTCAGGAAAAAACCCTCAGAGCCCAACTGCCACCACCGGCTTCCCACAAGCCTCTCACCCACACAAGCCTCACCACCTCCCACAATCTTGAGGCCGATTGGCTGGGTTGCATGGGCGGAGCCAAAGAAGTCCCCCAATGAGCAGCTCCGTGGTCTGAAAGGGCAGGGAAACAGCCCAATGAACATCACCGCAGAGGAGCCAATCAACTAGATGTTGCTGGGGCTGCTGTGAGCCAATCATCAGCCGGCAGCTGGAAGTTTGCTGGCAGCTGGAAGTTTGCTGGGGCCCCTTTGGCTGTGGCTCTCAACAGGAGAAGATTACCCACTTCCCACCTTGAACAGGAATAACTCTCCAAAGCTGAAAGCCTTCAGAAAAAAAAAAAAAGAGTTATGTCTTTCTTAGCACCCAACTTAGCAGGGAGTTCCTCCTGGTGTCTAAGGCTCATCTGACTGACTTCACTTCCAGCACGAATTGATCCTCCCAGACTTCTCTTTGTAATACACTTTCATGACTGGAGGAACAAGTGCGACAAAATGAAGAAATAAATTGCTAACTTGAGAAAAGGCAGGCCTGCTTCTCCAGAGATACCAATGAAAAAAGACAACCAGGCTATGCTTTGGGGAGCATTACTTTCCAGGGTAAAGTCAACTATTAGTAGGAATCTAGGCTTTGGGGGAAGAATAGATTGAGCACCACAGGGGATATCTGGAAGCAATAGGTTGGAGAAATATGCTGTGAGATATGGGACACCATCCCTGCCTGGTGGCCCCAACATTCTCCAATTAAAAAGCAAGAGTTAATCAACAGAGTTGTATTTATTTCCCAAATCCAGCAAGAGGAGATGTTGTATGAAAGTGTATGTGGATTAATGAAGAAGAGGGAGGATAGAAGCAAAAACAAAAAGCCTGGTTGTAAATTGGAGGTTTGAAATATGAATGCATTCCCATGGAGTCAGGGAATCTTGGAGTGACATCTGCATTATACAAAACTAGAACAAGAGCACTTTAATTTATCAGCACATTTATTTGCTTCCAGTTGAAGACTTTATTTTTAGCCTGGACTTTGTTGTGGGATTTAAATTTATTATTTTTTACGATTTCTTTCTTGGGACTTGTTTTATTTACAATATACTCCCATTCCTGGGATTCTACTCACATCTCTAATTTCTTTCTCCCCTCCCCTACCTTATCCATAGCCTAGAGCAGTGATCCTCAACCAGGGACAGTTTTGCCCCCAAGGGGATATTTGGCAATGTCTGAAGACATTCTTGGTCGTCCCAACTGGAGGAGAGAGTATGCTACTGGCATGTTCAGGGAACAGTCCACAGAACCTGATGAACATTCTAAAATACACAGAACAGCTCAGCGCCTACTAAAGAACTATATGGCCTCAAGTGTCGGTAGTGTTGGTGTTGAAAAGAGGAATTAAAAGGGCAGAAACAGAAAGATGATTAAAAGTGTTAACATGGAAGGAAACAAAAAAAAGGGAACCAAGAAGAAAACAGAATACAGAATTCAGTCTGCAAAGCCATCATCCAATTGCCTGTGGGCAAGATTTCTGCTAGCACTGCCATGGCAAAGTACTGTGTAAATCGCTGTGATAAAAACCTTCTCTAAAACCTCTGTTTGTCTGGATCTGAGTCTACCCCTACTCCCCTGATTTTCACAAGTGCTAAATTTTCTCCTGATTTTATAGCCCTTTTCCTATCCAATCATGCCCTTCTTTCTGCCACGAGCATTATCCTACTTAAATCTGCCCTTTTCCTCTATTACTTCAAACCAAATCTCATCTATCTAGCAGCTCTCCTTCCCTTGTTCCTACCAATTTTACATTCCTGTCTGGCTCACTTCCACCTCTTGTCCCCTCTGGTCTTCTGCATGAGTGCCCCATCAAATTCTATTTAGTACAACATGTGCCCTCTTGTGGGAATATTTCCTAGAATTTAACTTTTTTTTCTCATTTCCTCAATCTCTTTTCTTTCACCAATGATTATCTTTCCCCAGGGCACACAAAACTTAAGTTACAATCTTATTGGAGCCTAACTTCTCCCACTTCCATATTAGGATGCCAATCATTTATTTTGCCAATTATCTTTCTTCTCCCTAACACCTCTTACATAGAAAATATGTCCCCACCTACTTGGAAGAGTCTATGCTACCATTTCTGTGTGCTAGATATTTTCTTTTTCCCCTCTAGGACCAAATACCCACTTTTCCCCTCTGATCTATGTCCAGATAGGTAATCCTTCAGTGACTTCCTCAATGAACTTCATTGCCTTGTAGTTGTGTTAAGCTTCAACTAGTGAAAGTTGTTAGGGTCTGTAAACAAGTCAGGATGGCGCCTAGCATTTTGCCAGAGGGAGTGGTTTGTGAAGTAACGCCAGCGAGCCATTAAGTGTGGAGATTCCTTATTGGTTGACTGCTGTATCTAGTTTATGTTAATTAAGATAAGCTGTGTGGAATGTATATATACCCCTCCTTTCCTACAATAAACAGCTCCCACTCCTGCTGTATCGATGTACACAAGTTGCTCATCACCCCCCGGTTATTTTGCTGCAGCCGGACTGCAGCAGAAAGTTGCTAGCAGTATCAATGAGGACAATGTATAAGAGTATATATTCTTCTGCTTCCTTTCCTGATTTTCCATATCCTATGACCTTCTTCTCTAGCCACAGGTATCTCTTCTCCCCTGTTGACCTCCATAAGGTGGTACCTACTCCCTGCTCTTGATAGATAGTCCCAGGATGCTTCACCATTTCTGATTGATTCCCTTTAATCCTACTATATTTTTGCAAGTCCTTAAATTTGTCCTGTTTAAGAATAACATCCATTTCCTCTCAGCACAGTGATTAATTCAGTAACTAGAAAAAGACACATATTACCAACCACAAATGGAAAATTTCTCAAAATGGTCCACATAGTAGTCCATAAAGCAATCTCAAAACATTTCAAATAATTAAATTATATAGACCATATTATTTGACCAAAATGCAATTAAGTTAGAAATCAGTAGCAAAAAAAAGATAATTAGAAACCCACATTTTTGGAAATTAAGAGGCATATTCTAACTAATCAACACATAAAGAATAAACTATAAGTCTAGTCTGACATTTATAAACAGTAAAAAGCTTGGTAGTTGTTCCTCTCATCTTTGAGAGAGAGAGAGGGTTGGGAGGAGAGAGATGGTGGAGGAGGAGAGGAAGAAGAGGAGGAGAAAGAGGAAGAAATAGAAACTCAACACTATTTTCAACACTGTTTTTAGATCCATTAGAGAATTGAAGTCACAGGACAAACTATCATTCCAAAACCGAGGGACAGGGAAACACAGTTTGCGGGGAGTAGAAGCTAGAGCTAGAGCCTGGTAGGAACACTTAAGGAGCATAAGCTAGCTTGATAGACCAGTACTCATACAGGCCTGCCCTCAGGGAGCTCCTATACTTTTGTGAGTTCTAACTGCATGGACATTACAGACCTCCAGGAACCCTGCTGGTTCTCAGGGTGAAGATCAGAGAAAAGTCCCCTTGGGCTTTTAGCAAGAGGAGAGAAAAAGTAACCTTTCTGAAATAAGCCCAGACAACTCTGTTCTCCTTAACAGCCTGCCCTCAAAACCATTTTGCCAGAGCCTAAATAACCTGGAAGAAGTAAAATACCCAACTCCAGCCTCCTAGCCTCTCTCTTGTATCAACTAAAAAGGGTGTGTTAGTCAGTTTGTGATTGACTGGCTCCATTGTTATTCCCCTATGGTGAGGCAGAATGTCATGGTAGAGAGTTCGTGACAGTGTAGAGCTCCTCACCTCCTAGTGACCAGAGCGAAGAGTGGGTGGTGGAAAGGGGTCAGGGACAAGAAATTTCCCAAGGGCATGATCTCAGTGACCTACTTCTTGCTAGGCCCCAACTTCTATAGTTTCTATCACTTCCCAATAATGTCATTAAATTATAACTCCATCAAGGGATTAATCCATGATGAGATTAGACCCTTCATGATCCAATCACCTCCTAAAAACCCCACCTCTGTACACTACTGCACTGGAGATTAAACTCTAAACACATGAGCTTTGGGGCGCAATTCAGATCCAAATCATAACAAAGGACAAAAAATGCTGAGAAACATTTGTGGAGTCAGAACCCAGGGACACTTCACCACCAAATCAGTAGGGCTGAAGGATTTCTGGGATTACATCTGAAAGAACGACAAGTCTTAGGCCCTGTCTAGGAAGGAAACAAAAAGTCAGTAAAGAAGGCCAAAATAGTAACACTAAAGGACATTGTACCCTCTGATACTTAACTACACCAAATAGTAAACACAACCTGATTCCTAATCAAATGCATAATACCAAGAATCAAAACAAAATCTAAATTTGAATATTGATACAGTTTGGATCTTGAATATTTCCTAAACACCCACTGGTCCCTGGTTGGTGCTATTGGAAGGTGATAAAAACTTTGAGTTGGAGCCTGATGAGAGGCCTTTAGGTCATTGGGGCATGCCCTTAATTAAGGTGATTGTACAGCCCTGGTCCCCTGTTTGCTCTCTATTGCTTCCTGGCCATGAGGTGAGCAGTTTGGCTTTATCACACACTCCTGCAATCGTGTGCTGCCTTGCTATAGGCCAAACTTGTTTTCTTTATAAGTTAATTTTCTCAGGTATTTCATTATAGTGATAAGAAGCTGAATGATGCAAATATACCAGAAAAGGGGGACACATTAACATTTTTGATGATGTTAACATAACTTTTTGATACCAAAACGTGACAAAAACAAAGTAAGCTATTCTTACAAACATAACTGCAAAATTCCTAAATAAAATTTTAACAAATTGTGGCTGACAATGTACTAAAAGTTAATATCTTCACCAAAATAAAGTTTGTCCTAGTAATTCAAAATTGATTTCACATTATAAAATGAATTAATGTAAATTATTGTATTAACAGATAAATGAAGGAAAAACACATAAGCATCTCAATAGATACAGGAAAACCATCAATTATATTGAAAATTCACATCTGTTTATTATTTATTTATTTATTTACCAGGGATTGAACCCAGGGGCTCTTAACGACTGAGCCACATCACTAGCCCTTTTTATTTATTTTTTTTTATTTTGAGAGAGTGCCTCACTAAGTTGCTGAGGCTGGCTTTGAACTTATGATCTCGTGCCTCAGCCTCCCAAGCTGCTGGGATTACAGGCATGGGCCACCACATCTGGCCTGTTTATTATTTAAAAAGAAAACTCTCAGTAGACCAGGAATGGAAAATAACTTCCTTAAGTTATTAAGTGATCACATTCAAAATCTTATAACAAACATCATCTCTAATAATGACACACTAAAAACATTATCTTTAAGATCATAAATAAGCCTAGGGTGATCATTATTCCTATTTTTTTAAATATTTATTTTGTTTTAGTTATAGTTGGACACAATGCCTTTATTTCACTTATTTATTTATTTATTTATTTATTATTGGTTGTTCAAAACATTACAAAGCTCTTGACATATCATATTTCATACATTTGATTCAAGTGGATTATGAACTCCCATTTTTACCCCCTATACAGATTGCAGAATCACATCGGTTACACATCCACGTTTTTACATATTGCCATACTAGTGACTGTTGTATTCTGCTATCTTTCCTATCCTCTACTATCCCCCCTCCCCTCCCCTCCCATCTTCTCTCTCTACCCCATCTACTGTAATTCATTTCTCTCCCTTGATTTTTTCCCTTTCCCCTCACATCCTCTTATATGTAATTTTGTATAACAATGAGAGTCTCCTTCCATTTCCATGCAATTTCCCTTCTCTCTCCCTTTCCCTCCCACCTCTCGTCCCTGTTTAATGTTAATCTTTTTCTCATGCTCTTCCTCCCTGCTCTGTTTTTAGTTGCTCTCCTTATATCAAAGAAGACATTTTGGCATTTGTTTTTTAGGGATTGGCTAGCTTCACTTAGCATAATCTGCTCTAATGCCATCCATTTCCCTGCAAATTCCATGATTTTGTCATTTTTTCACTTGTTTGTTTTTATGTGGTGTTGAGGATCGAATCCAGGGTCTCGTGAGTGCAAGGCAAGTGCTCTAC
This sequence comes from Spermophilus citellus, assembly GCF_964194105.1. NCBI lineage: Eukaryota > Metazoa > Chordata > Mammalia > Rodentia > Sciuridae > Spermophilus > Spermophilus citellus. The sequence goes on along the minus strand of NC_138197.1, from coordinate 68,083,600 downwards.
CGCTGAGCCACAACCCCAGCCCCCAATATTCCTATTTTTAATTCAAGATCATATTGAAGATCCTAGGCAACATAATAGCACAAGAAGAGAAATAAATGGCATAAGAACTGGAAAAGAGAAAACAAAACTGTCTTTACTTACAGATGATATGATTGTCTTCATAGAAAAACTAAAAGAATGCACTGATGGCTTATCAAAATTCGTAGTACTTACCAAAATCACTGGATACAAAGTTAATATGCAAAAATCCAATTGCATTTTATCATCAGCAAAAAAAAATGTGATTTTTAAGATGCCATTTCATTTTTTAAATTTTTATTTAATTTAGTGGTACTAGGGATTGAACCCAGGATGAGCCTTGTACGTGCTATGCAAGTGCTCTACCATTGAGCTATATCCCTCACTTTTTTTTACAATTTTATTTTGAAACAGGATCTCACTAATTTCCCAGATTGGCCTCCAATTTAGCCTCCTAGGAGCTGAGATTACAGGCCTGTACCACCATACCCTGTTTATTATTTTTAAGTGACACAATTGTTGTATATATTTATGGAGTATAATGTCATGATTTGATATATATTTACATCATGTAATGACCAAATCAGGGTAATAATCATATCATTACCTTATACACCTATCACTTCTTTTTAATGAAAGCATTCCAAAACCTCTCTTCTAACTGTTTGGGAATGTATAACCCATTGTTGTTAGCTATCCTCACCCTACTGTGCAATAGAACACTAGCACTTACTCCTCCCATTTGTAACCTTGTACTTGTTGACCAACCTCTCCCATCTTTCCTTTCCCTTTCCCAGTGGTAAAAATATTCTACTCCCTACTTCTATTTAGTCAATTTTTCAGATGCCACATATGGATAAGATAAAATACTATTTTAAATGGTATCCAAAATATAAAGTGCATATGGAATAATTCTAATGAAAAAGGGGGGGGGGGGAAGCACACAAAATTATAGCATGCCACTAGTGAAAATCTAAATAAATGGAATCTACAGACTTACCTCACAGAACATGCATGAAATCAACAATTCTTTGCCCTCATGACTCCTGGAGTTATAGCACTTCTTGAACATTTTTTCTTGGTATATTTCTTTTTCCACCCACAAGCACACAAAATAAATATACCATAAGAAATTATTTTCAACATTGCAATGTCAGACAAAATATACTCACTAATTTACTGTATCCAGTGCTTTCAGGGAAAAAGAGAGTATAATTTGGAACAATTTGAATTTCATATCATTTTTGAGTTGGAATTCTGTCAGGAAATACTATATAGACCAGAGGTTATAGGGAAATAAGCAGTCTAATGAGCTTCCTATCTAGCATATCAATCAATTGACCTTTCAATGAAAGTTTATATAGAAATAAATACTTCTTAAATATATTTTACTTGTTTTTTTAGAAATACATGACAGTAGAGTGTATTTTGACATATTATATTCACATGGAATATAACTTCCCATTCTTATGATTGTACATGATGTGAAGGTAGCTTTTAAAGTGCTTAAAGAGTGTTTTTTTTTTTTCAGGAGATTTTGAGTAGCTACATGAAGGATCATTAGACATCTTATACTAAAAAATTCTGTTTCTTGATGCTTAACTTTTGTGCATTATTGTGCACAAACTGAGTTGCTACCAAAATATCCCAAATATATTAGATTTGGTAAGACTCAAACTTGGAGACAGTGGTAGAAGTATAGGCGGGGTTGGGGAAAAGACACATTCAGAATATGTAATAACATAAGCATCATAAACTCCAATTTTATAGCAATACAAATTTTCCAGGAATAGAGAGCTTCTAAGAATTAAAGGAGTAAGAAAAGTACTGAAGTTCCTTGGGCTTTATAGACCGACCGTAAAAGGCAGATAATTCACTACTGGACAGGATTCTGGGAGGGGAAAGAAGATTTCAGATTTAAAGAAGAGAATTTTGACATTGAAGAGGTAGAGAGGATATGTGTTAGAAGGGGGAGAAACTTATCAAATATATAATGTTCCACAGAGGGAGCTCTTTTGTCTATTTACCACCTTCTCAGAACAGCTAATATAGTGCTTAGCACAGAGTGGGTTTTCAGCCAGTATTTACTCTTGGGTCAAACATAGTATAATAATAAGAGAAAATGTTTCATTGGGGGCACAAGAAATGGTAATTAAGTCAGCAGAAACCCTCAAAAGAAAGTTTATTCAAAATAAAATTAGGGGGCTGAGATTGTGGCTTAGTGGTAGAGTACTTGCCTAATATGTGTGAGGCTCTGAGTTTAATCCTTAGCACCACATAAAAAAATAAATGAGGGCTACGGTTGTGGCTCAGCAGTAGAGTGCTCGCCTCGCATGGTTCCATCCTCAGCACCACATAAAAATAAATAAGTGAAATAAAGGTAGTGTATCCAACTACAACTAAAAAATAAATAAATGAATAAAATAAAGTTACAGAGTCCATGTACAACTAAAAATATTTGGAAAAAAATAAAATTAATAGATGGACATAAATTAAAGCATTCCCAGGCTTGAAGTTGAGAGGACAAGGAATATGATATTTGCCAGGCCCCCTTACCTATAAAATTATCTGGTAGAGGGAATATAAATTCCCTAGGGATACCTGGAACTATGCTAAACTTCCAGGGCCACTTGCCATGGACATGGCCCCACAAGGGAGCTTAGAAAGGACTGGTACAAGACTATCCCCAGGGATACAATTGGAATAATCAGGCCTCAAAAATACATAGTTGGCCTTATTACAGTTAGCTACCAACTGCATCCAGGTGGAACCCAATGCCTGCTCGTATGTGTTTTGTGTGGGTGTGGGTGTGTGTCTGTGCGTGCATTCCCAGACATGCACACAGTGAGAGAATTGGAAAGGAGAGCAAAGGGAGAAGGAGCCCATATACTCAACCCTATAAATGAGCAGCTAATTTTCAGCAAAACTACTGCATCCTCACTCTGAAGCTTCAGACTCCTCTTCTGAGTTTGAGATTGGCACACCAATGTTCTTCTCAGCTTGTGGATATGGACAAGGTCAGTGAATGAACTCATTTCCTCTGTGAGAGCTGACCTTGTCTCTGTGGACATGATGAACACTCTCCAGCTCCCTCAATGACTACATGTATTCCTATCACGGGGGAGAGGTCACAGATCTCGACTCAATTAAGCCCCTTGCTCAGTTTCTTCCTCACTAGACATTTACTCAGTCCATTGTCCCAACTGTCTTCTGTTGGTCATGTCTTCCTCTGTATCTCCCCTTCACATTTCCATCAGGATCTCTCAGTCTGCCCATCTGTCCTCCTGGATCTGGTTGAGGGGAAGATGGTTTGGGTGTGACTGAGAGGGCCATCCTGCCTATCTCCAAAGGCCAGGAAGTGGGAGACAGCCCAGGTCAGCCTATTGTTCCTAGGGCTAGGGGAGCACCTGATCCCTAGTTCTGATTGCACATCACCAAGAAGTGTGATGGTAGACCTTGCAGACTCTTTTTCCATGTTTGAATTTTCATCTCCTTGGTTTTTGTTTGTTTGTTTTTATTTTTCTTGTCTCTAGGTTGGGGCTTTTGGTATTTGGGTCTCCTGATGTACTTCTCTATATTCACCTATCTTATATTTTCACAATCTTCTTGTCTCCCTCTATTTCAGTCTAATTCTTTCTTTGTCTTTAATATTTTTCTTTCTTTTTTTGATACTGAGTTCTCTCCCTGACCTCTGATTACTTTTTCTCATTTCTTTCTTGACCTTGTTCTTTAATTTATGCATGTCAGTTTTCTTCTGTTTTTCTGGCATTTTCTTTTCTTGTTCCCTAGGGAAAAGAAGGTTAAGAAATGACTCGAGAATGGTCTGCTCTTAGAGATTGTGATACAAAGAATGGGTTCCATGTTTTTTTCTTGTTGTTTTGCAATGTTTCTAGAAGGCAGATTAAGAGGAAAGGAGACTTCAATATATGAGGAAAAAGACCTGTTAGAGGTAAAGAATTTCCTGACAGGAAATATTAGGATAAATTAGAAGGAGTGGGAGAGATTCTTTTGTCTATCTGGGTTACTACAGGAGCAGTTGGGTTGACAAGTAGGAGACTGGCCAAATGATGAGATTAAGTTTCAGATGTGTCTCTTTAAATGTATGAACATTAATGTATTTTATCTTTAAATTTATACTTTGACTTTACAAATCATTTTTAAATGATTTGGTCTGGGGTTTAAAAAAAAAGGATTAAGTCTTCAGGAAAAATAGCTTGGCCAGGGACAGTGGCACACACCTATAATCCCAATAGCTCTGGAGACTAAAACAGAACTGCAACTTCAAAGCCAGCCTCAGAAACTTATCGAGGCCTTAAAAACTTAGTAAAACCCTGTCTCAAAATAAAAATTTCAAAAAGGGTTGGGGAAGTGACTCAGTGGCTAAGCACCACTGGGTTCAATCACTGGTCCCCAAAAATAAAATAATTATTAATAAAATTATTATTTTGCAAGTCATTTAGCTTGAAGTAACAAATTCATTTCATTTTGTGCCCTAAATCTATGAAATTTTGTATTGAAAAATAACTCTTACATATATTTATTGTGTTCATGATGTTTTAAAATATGTATATATTGTGAAAAGGAAAATCAAGCTAATTAACATATCTGTTGCTTCACATACTTAAATGTTTTTTGTGGTAAGAACACTAAAAATCTAATTTTTTAGCAATTTTCAAGTATATAATATTAATTATAGTTCTTATTAATTATAGTTACCATTTTGTATAATAGAGCTCTTGAATTTATTGCCCCTAATTGAAATTAATTGAAATTGTTCCTTTGAACAATCCCTCCAACCCTAGCCTCTGTAATCAACCTTTCTGCTCTCTGTCAGAGACCAATTATTTTAGATTCCACATGTGAGATCATAAAGTATTTGTCTCTATGCCCAGATTGTTTCATTTAGCATAACATCTTCTAGGTTCATCCATATTGTCCAAAATAACAGGATTTCCTGCTTTTTAAGGCTGAATAGTATTCTGTTGGGTGTACCACATTCTTAAAAATCTATTCATGTGTTGATAGCACATCATTTGATCCCATCTCTTGGCTATTGTGTATAATGCAGCAATGAACATGACAGTAAAAATTTTTCCTCCACATATTGAGTTCATTCCCTTTGGAATATATACCTAGAGTGGGATTGCTGGGTGATATGGCAGTTCTATTTTAATTTGATGATAATGTTTGACATAATGGCTGAACTTATTTACCTTTCCACCAGCCTTAAAAAGTATATATATACACACACACACACACACACACATATATATATATATATATATATATATATATATATATATATAAATTATAGCCATTCTAATAGGTTTGAGGTGATAACTCACTGTGATTTTAATTTGCATTTCCCTGATCATTAGAGATGTTGAACATTTTTTCTTATGCCTGTTGGCTATCTTTCTGTCTTCTTTTGAGAAATGCCTACTCAAAACCTTTGCCTATTTTTAAATCAGGTTACTTGCTTTCTTGCTATTGAGTTGTTTTGAGGTTTTGAATCTCATGAATATGTAACTTTTCACTTTAAGGACTGTTTCTTTTTTTTTTTTTTGAAGTTTTTTTTTTAATTATTTTATTGTTGGTTGTTCAAAACATTACATAGTTCTTATTATACCATATTTCACAGATTGATTCAAGTGGGTTATGAACTCCCATTTTTACCCCGTATACAGATTGCTGTGTCACATCAGTTACATTTCCATTGATTTACAAATTGCCTTTCTAGTGACTGATGTATTCTGCTGTCTATCCCATTCTCCACTGTCCCCTCACCCCTCCCCTCCCCTCCCCTCCCCTACTCTCTCTCCATCCCCTCTACTATAAATCGTTTCTTCCACTTATATAATTTTTCTCCTACTCCTCCTTTCCTCTTATATGTAATTGTGTATAACCCTGAGGCTCACCTTCCAGTTCCATGCAATTTCCCTTAACTCTCACTTTCCCTCCCGCCTATCATCCCTGTTTAATGTTATTCTTCTTCTCCAGCTCTTCGTCTCTACCCTGTCCTTGGTTACTCCCCTTATATCAAAGAAGACATTTGACATTTGTTTTTTAAGGATTGGCTAGCTTCACTTAGCATAATCTGCTCTAATGCCATCCATTTCCCTCCAAATTCTATGATTTTGTCATTTCTTATTGCAGAGTAATACTCCATTGTGTATAAATGCCACATTTTTTTAATCCATTCATCTATTGAAGGGCTTCTAGGTTGGTTCCACAATCTTGCTATCGTGAATTGTGCTGCTATGAACATCGATATAGCAGTGTCCCTGTAGCATGCTCTTGTTAGGTCTTTAGGGAATAGACCGAGGAGGGGAATAGCTGGGTCAAATGGTGGTTCCATTCCCAACTTTCCAAGAAATCTCCATACTGCTTTCCAAATTGGCTGCACCATTTTGCAGTCCCACCAACAATGAACAAGTGTACCCATTTCCCCGCATCCTCGCCAGCACTTGTTGTTGTTGGATTTCTTAATGGCTGCCAATCTTACTGGAGTGAGATGGTATCTTAGGGTGGTTTTGATTTGCATTTCTCTGACTGCTAGCGATGTTGAGCATTTTTTCATGTACTTGTTGATTGATTGTATGTCCTCCTCTGAGAAGTGTCTGTTCAGGTCCTTGGCCCATTTGTTGATTGGGTTATTTGTTATCTTATTATCTAATTTTTTGAGTTCTTTGTATACTCTGGATATTAGGGCTCTATCTGAAGTGTGTGGGGTAAAGATTTGTTCCCAGGATGTAGGCTCCCTGTTTATCTCTCTTATTGTTTCTTTTGTTGAGAGAAAACTTCTTAGTTTGAGTAAGTCCCATTTGTTGATTCTGGTTGTTAACTCTTGCGCTATGGGTGTCCTATTGAGGAATTTGGGGCCTGACCCCACAGTATGTAGATCATAGCCGACTTTTTCTTCTATCAGACGCCGTGTCTCTGATTTAATATCGAGCTCCTTGATCCATTTTGAGTTAACTTTTGTGCATGGCGAGAGAAAGGGATTCAGTTTCATTTTGATGCAAATGGATTTCCAGTTTTCCCAGCACCATTTGTTGAAGATGCTATCCTTCCTCCATTGCATGCTTTTAGCCCCTTTATCAAATATAAGATAGTTGTAGTTTTGCGGATTGGTTACTGTGTCTTCTATTCTGTACCATTGGTCCACTCGCCTGTTTTGGTACCAGTACCATGCTGTTTTTGTTACTATTGCTCTGTAGTATAGTTTGAAGTCTGGTATCGCTATACCGCCTGATTCACACTTCCTGCTTAGCATTGTTTTTGCTATTCTGGGTCTTTTATTATTCCATATGAATTTCCTGATTGTTTTATCTATTTCTACAAGAAATGCTGTTGGGATTTTGATTGGGATAGCATTGAACTTATAGAGAACTTTTGGTAATATCGCCATTTTGATGATGTTAGTTCTGCCTATCCATGAGCAGGGTATATTTTTCCATCTTCTGAGGTCTTCTTCTATGTCTCTTTTTAGGGTTCTGTAGTTTTCATTGTATAGGTCTTTCACCTCTTTTGTTAGATTGATTCCCAGGTATTTTATTTTTTGGGGGGATATTGTGAATGGAGTAGTTGTCCTCATTTCCATTTCAGAGGATTTGTCGCTGATATACAGGAATGCATTTGATTTATGCGTGTTGATTTTATATCCCGCCACTTTGCTGAATTCATTTATTAACTCTAATAGTTTCTTTGTAGACCCTTTTGGGTCTGTTAGGTATAGAATCATATCGTCTGCAAATAGTGATAATTTAAGTTCTTCTTTTCCTATTTTTATGCCTTTAATTTCTTTCGTCTGTCTAATTGCTCTGGCCAGTGTTTCGAGGACTATGTTGAACAGAAGTGGTGAGAGAGGGCATCCCTGTCTTGTACCAGATCTTAGAGGGAATGCCTTCAATTTTTCTCCATTCAGGATGATGCTGGCCTGTGGCTTATCATAGATTGCTTTAACAATGTTGAGGAATGATCCTGTTATCCCTAATTTTTCTAGAGTTTTGAACATAAAGGGATGCTGTACTTTGTCGAATGCCTTTTCTGCATCTATTGAGATGATCATATGGTTCTTATTTTTAAGTCTATTGATGTGGTGAATAACATTTATTGATTTCCGTATATTGAACCAGCCTTGCATCCCAGGGATGAATCCTACTTGATCATGGTGTATAATTTTTTTGATATGTTTTTGAATCCGATTCGCCAGAATTTTATTGAGGATTTTTGCATCTAGGTTCATTAGAGATATTGGTCTGTAGTTTTCTTTCTTTGAAGTGTCTTTGTCTGGTTTAGGAATCAGGGTGATGTTGGCCTCGTAGAATGTATTTGGAAGTTCTCCCTCTTTTTCTATTTCCTGAAATAACTTGAAAAGTATTGGTGTTAGTTCCTCTTTAAAGGTTTTGTAAAATTCTGCTGTATACCCATCCGGTCCTGGGCTTTTCTTAGTTGGTAGTCTTTTGATGGTTTCTTCTATTTCCTCTATTGTTATTGGTCTGTTTAGGTTGTCTATATCTTCCTGACTCAATCTGGGCAGATCATATGACTTAAGAAATCCTTGGCAAAACATTACAGGAAGAGGAAACTGAAAATAACATTGAAAACCATCAGTGGGAGATAGGACAGTAAAGGGGGGAAAGTAACCAAAGAGGAAAACTAATCAGGTTTAGTAACATAAATAAACAAATATGACTGGAGGAACAAACCTAATCTCAATAATAACCCTAAATGTTAATGGCTTAAACTCACCAATTAAGAGACACAGGCTAGTCGAATGGATCACAAAACAAGATCCAACAATATGTTGCCTACAGGAGACGCATTTGATAGGAAAAGATATACATAGACTGAAGGTGAAAGGCTGGGAAAAATCATTCCACTCATATGGACTGCGGAAACAAGCAGGAGTGTCCATACTCATATCAAACAAAATAGATTTCAAGCCAAAATTAATCAAAAAGGATAAAGAGGGACACTGCATACTGCTCAAGGGAACCATACACCAACAAGACATAACAATCATAAATATATATGCCCCAAACAATGGTGCACCTACGTTCATCAAGCAAACTCTTCTCAAGTACAAGAGTCTAATAGACCACCATACAATAATCATGGGAGACTTCAACACACCTCTCTCACCACTGGACAGATCTTCCAAACAAAAGTTAAATAAGGAAACTATAGAACTTAACAACACAATTAACAACCTAGACTTAATTGACATATATAGAATATACCACCCAACATCAAGTAGTTACACATTTTTCTCAGCAGCACATGGATCCTTCACAAAAATAGATCATATATTATGTCACAGGGCAACTCTTAGACAATATAAAGGAGTAGAAATAATACAATGCATCCTATCTGATCATAATGGAATGAAACTGAAAATCAACGATAAAAGAAGGAAGGAAAAATCATGCACCACGTGGAGAATGAACAATAGGTTACTGAATGACCAATGGGTCATAGAAGACATCAAGGAGGAAATTTAAAAATTCTTAGAGATAAATGAAAACACTGACACAACATATTGGAATCTATGGGACACATTGAAAGCAGTTTTAAGAGGAAAATTCATTGCTTGGAGTTCATTCCTTAAAAAAAGAAAAAACCAACAAATAAATGATCTCATACTTCATCTCAAAATCCTAGAAAAAGAAGAGCAAAATAACAGCAAAAGAAGTAGAAGGCAAGAAATAATTAAAATCAGAGCTGAAATTAATGAAATTGAAACAAAAGAAACAATTGAAAAAATTGACAAAACCAAAAGTTGGTTCTTTGAAAAAATAAATAAAATTGACAGACCCTTAGCCATGCTAACGAAGAGAAGAAGAGAGAGAACCCAAATTACTAGCATACGGGATGAAAAAGGCAATATCACAACAGACACTTCAGAAATACAGAAGATAATCAGAAATTACTTTGAATCCTTATACTCCAATAAAATAAGGACTGTTTCTTAGTCCAGGACTCTGCATTTCAGCTTTTTCTCCTTGATATCCTATTGGTATAGATGATAATACTAATACTACCAATTCTCTCTGGTATGTTTTTTCCTGTCTGTCTGTCTGTCTCTCTCACCCACCTTCTCTAAGCTATTTAAAGTCATTTCAAATATTTATTCCACCTCTCTGTCCCCTTCTCTTTCTCTCATTGTCTCTCACTTTCACTTTCTTTTCTTCTCTAAGCTATTTAGAGTCATTCCAATGTTTTTCAGGCATTTAAATAGCAAAAGAGCTCAGATTAATCATTGTTAGGAAACATCTGGAGTTATTCTCCAGTCCACTGGTATTCAGTAGTTCTCCTTGATTACTAAATTCTTTTCCCATATTTCTTATTCACACATACTTGAACATACACAGTTTCTGAATATTCAGAGAAGCATTATTATGAATATCTTTGCATATAATTTTCTCTCTTTCCCTTAGTTTTCTGGTTGTTTTATTCTCTGTGTTTAAATCTTCTTGAAAGTGACTGTGAGAAGGATGAGAAGCAATAAGTCTGGTCAAGTTTTATTTTAGCTTCTCTAATGGAATAGCTGATTCACTTTAGGACCCAGTTAGAGAAGCATCAGGGCCAATGAAAGAAATCAAGCCCTATGAGATTGAGGAGAGGCATAATATGGAGTTAGCTTGTCACCTATAAAATGAGTTTGAAGTTATTTTCAATATTTCCATTACTTATGGTATCTCCTATCAATGCAGCTGAATAAGAAAAATCTTTGTTTGTGGCCTACATTTACTTTTTATACATCACAGAGGCCTGGTTCCTAACAGGTCTGGCATACCAAGTCAGGGCACATCTATAACCCTTGGTCCTGGCCAGTCATCATCAGGGGCCACAGGTACCTTAGAGATCAGAAGAATGCAGAGCTGGATGTATGGCTGTAATCCCAGTGACTCAGGAAGCTGAGGCAGGAGGATAGAGAGTTTGAGGCCAGCCTAGACAACTTAGAGAGACTCTGTCTCAAAATAAATAAATACAAAAAGCTGGGCATTGTAGCTTAGTGGCAGGATTGCCTGGGTTTAATCTCCACTACTGGTGAAAACATTGGGGCAGGGGTTGGGGGGAACAATTGAAGTGGATCCAGTAGCAAAAAGGCATATGAAGTAAAATGAAAGCAGAAAAAACTGATAGGGAAACAATAAGAAAATTTCAAAAACTTCTACAATTTAACTCAATTTGATAAATCTCTATTTGCTACTGGCAAGGCATTGTGAGGAATTAAGACTAGTATGTGTATTTTTTATATAATTTGAAGCTAACAGAAAATTGGTGGGGAAAGAAAATGAAAATGAACTTTAAAAAAAGAAAATAAATAAGTAGGCCTATAGAAAGAGTTTTGAACAGAGTTGGTGGGACACTGGAATGGATTGCTAAATTATAACAGAGCTGCTAGCAGAAACCTACAAGAACTCACACTAAGGATAATTGTCCTTCTTTAAAAACCATTTACAGCGTCCTCCAAACATTTGTCCAAACATGAATCCACATGCTTTTATCTTTATAGTTTTATTGAAAAATGCATGGCAAAAGTTCATTAACTGTTGTCTCCCAATTTTATTCCTAAATTCCTCAAAGTTCACATAGATGTGTTAGTGAGAATCATGGCATTCCAAAATCATTTCTCAAGTTTTTAAATCTCTAAAAATTCCCTAAGTCCAATGCTTTCTCAGTAATATGTAAAATAATTTGGGAAACAACTGTTCTTTTCTGGACACTTGATTATATGGTTAGGACCTAGTTTTGTCTTTCTAAAACAGGGTTGCAATAGGCTTCAGGTTCAGGGAGACCTGACAGGGAAGGATTCTAGTCTTGCAGGGTCATTCTATGGACCATGCTTTTAAAATTTTATTTATGTATCTGTTTATTCATTTTTTAATTTAATTTTTCTCCTGTTAAAGGATGTCACTATAGTTTCCTCTCCTTCTGACATTCCTTATGTGAGACACTACCCAATCAAATGCAATTACCTGATTCTCTCCCTGCACAGATAGGCAGCAAAGTCTTTCAAACAGCACTGCAATTTGTGCTGTCTCCCGTTTTCTCTCTGGTTGTGGATAATCCCAGTTTCACTAATAAGGACTTCTGTAAGATCCTGGTTGCCCTTATATTTTAGCAAGGATGCTTTCAGGACTCATCCCACATCTGTTTCTAGAGTACACCATCATGTCTATATTTTTGATTGATTAGTGGCTTTTTTTCTTTTAGTAATCTGACTTCTAAATTATATTGGCTTTTCCATTTAATAAAAAAGTCTATGTGTCTCCTATTCTTAGATAACAGAGAGAAATTTATTAGTCACTTTAGGGCAAACTACACACTCTCTTGGCTGGAATCAAGAGGGTGGATGCCTTTGCCTTCTTCCTATAGGCTGTCTCTTGAATTAATTTAAGGACTAGGGAAATTTTCAGAGAAAAAAGAGGGAACACAAGACTTGTAAATACTAAGTGCTGGCTTTTAGTACCTAGCACTAGTTGCAAAGGAAATTTTCATTCAATTCTGAAATTATCCCCAGTGAATTTATATTTTATATATTTGATGCTTAAATTATTAAGTTTTGGCAATTATGAAATTTGACCTCCAGTCAGTCCCCTCATTATCAAATTTAGGTACAGGTATCTCTGTTTATTGTCCTGTATCAAGAAGGAAAGAACACTTTTTTAATCACTGAATCTATCCTTTATATTACAAAAATTATGTATCCACTAATAATTCTAAAAGAATATCTTTTATGACTGTTTTCTATTTCTTAAGGTATTCCACAAAATTTAGATATTATTCCAGGTTTATAACTAAACTGAAGCATTTCTGGGTTTAACCATCATTCTCACTTATATTGACCTCTTTTTTTTTCTTTTACAAAGATAACTTTTTCCAATAACAATCTCCTTGAATCTGTCGGTCATTAGCAGATATTTCTTCTTGCAAATGATTTTTTATTCTTTGTGTACATTTTTCCTATTTTGTTATCTCATTACTCTGGAAATTCCTCAGTACTTTGTAGAAAGTACTTTGTTTAAAGCTCTTCATTATATTGTATTATACTTTGTCAAATATCTCTACTATCATCTGTACTATATGCTCTGCCAGGACACAGAATTTATAGCACTTAACAATAATTAGGAAATACATTTTTAACTGGTGGGCTTCATTTTTTAAAGAATTCATGTATTTTGAGGTTTACCAACGTTTAAAACAAGTGACCCCATGCTGGGGATAGAGTTCAGTTAGTAGAATGTTTGCCTTGAGTGCATAAGCCCCTGGATTCTAATCCCCAGCATCAAATATACTCAAAAAAATAAATGACCTAATTAGGGTTTTTCATTTATTTGATGACCTAGAAAAAGGGGCAGGAAATTAATATTTACTGTGCACCTTCCCTAATGCAGATACTGTTCTATAAGATCTACACACACACACACACACACACACACACACACACACACACACATCTTGGTTAAATGAAAAAAAATCCCTCTTAATCTTTACAACAGACTTATCAGGCAAATATGTATTTTTTTTTCATTTTACAGATGAGAAAAACAGGTTTGAAGGAGATTATTTGATATAATTGGTAGCATTAAATTATATTGAAAATTATCCCTCTATTCTTTCAACAAATATATTGAAAAATTGCTGTAGTGGGCAATGTGCCAGGATATAGGAATATAAGATCTCTATGTTTAAGGAGTTCTTAATCTAGAGGGGAAGACATTATAGCAAGTGCCTCTAGTAGAGGCAGGAACAAGTGCAATTTCACATGGACTCACGTGGGTAGGAGGCACTACTAAAGGCTTCACTGTAGATGCAAGAGTTCAAGTTGGTATTATAGAATCAGGAGTTTGTTAGGTGGAGAAAGCAGTCAGAGAGCAAATTCCAGGGAGAGGGTGAGAATATGTGCAGAAACTTGGAGGCTTAAAAAAGTATGAAGTGCTTAGAAAAGACAGGTCATAGATGGAATACAGGGTGCCTGTGAGAGAGTATAAGATGATGAATATTGACCAGCAATTAATGGCAATTTAATATAGAGGTTAGAAAGGAGGAACTGAAAGGTACTTTTTAGTTTCTGACTTGAGTGACTAAGGATTTGTTACTACATAACTAAGAAAGGAGATTAGGGGAATAGATGCTCCTGGAGGCACTGGTACTGTGCAGGCCACCATCCTTTGTCCTAGACCAACTCTAGACTGGACCTGACATTCTGGAACTTTCATGAAAATAGTTTCAAAACCTGCAGAGCAGGTTTGAAGGATGAGACTCCTTTGCCCATCATTTCAATGGTTAAAATCCCTTGTACAACAGGAAGTTCCTCCAAATATCATTTCTGACCTTGAAGGAAATGCAACACCATGGTCACCATAGAGGCATTTTCCAGGATGAAGTTCCCTAAAGTATTCTGAAGCTTTAGTTTAGTAGTTCCCCCTTTCCCGCTTCTCACTTTCCACTCTGACGAAAAAAATATTCCTCAGAGTGAAATATCTCTAGGTAATACCTAGTTACTTTTCTGGTTAGAAGTATTGCCTCTGTGGTGATTTAGAACCAATGTCATTTTATGAACTTAAATCATACATATACTATTGAATTATCCTACCACACCGCTACTCATTTCTCTATGTTCATAGATCAGTTTGTTCCTTTTAATTGTGAAAGCCAAATTGGAGTGTAGGCCCCTTCAGGGAAGCAACCAAAAGGCTTCCTGTAACTTTTAGTATTGTAGGCCATAAGTCATTGAGTGACCCAAGGAAAAGAGCTTACCATGTGGTCTATCCCACTTGTGAGAGCCAAGATTCCTATGAGAAAAAGAGCTACTGATGATAGGATTGTATGCTCAATTCTGTATCACTCTCCATACTAGAAACTATTGAGGAAACAATTCAGCAAAACAAGAGTACTTTAATTTTCAGCCAAAAGAAGTCTGTGGGATCTTAATGACTTCAAATCTCTAAATCAAAAGTTTTTCCTTTTAGAAGCTGATAAATCATGAACTATCCAAGAAAATACTATTATGCACACAACTTTTCCTATAACATTTCAAAGATGATTTATCAATTCCCTTGTTGGGGCATGAACCTGCCACAGTCTGGCTGGGCACAAAATAACCGAGCCACCACAAAAGCCTTGTAGATTCCAACAGCAACTCTTTATTCCCGAACTCTCACCGGCACTCTACACGCACGTTCTGGGAAAAATACACCCCCTCCACTGGGCTCTGCATACCAAATACTCTCAGAACCCTGCGAGAACTCCACGGGAACTCAAGGAGCGGGTGCCTGAGGCAGCAGGATATGCCCTATTCCCAGCAGGATCCACCCTAAACCTGGAGCCACCCTAATCCAGCAGGATCCACCCTAAACCCGGAGCCGCCCTAACCCCTGAGCAAGGTCACCTTTCAAACCAAAACTCTCAAACATTCATGCAATGTCACTGCAAATGACCTGGGTCCAAGGCAAGCCCATTTCCACAATGGAGAGTCCTCCCTCTAAGCAACATTGGGTAGGCTGACAAGGAAATTGTCATGTGTCATTCCTACTTGGCTATGGCTCTCAGCATGAACCCCCGGTTAAATCTACCACAGTTTCCCCCCATAAAAGCAATGATTTTCTGTATCATGATATGATATTATTTAATACAAAGAGAAAAAATTAAGTACGCATAAAAGAAATGCAGTTTCAAGGGCTGGAGATATAGCTCAGTTGGTAGAGTACTTGCTTTGCATGCATAAGGCCCTGGGTTCAATCCCCAGCACTAAAAAAAAAAAAAAAAAAAACAGTTCCAGGTGGTGTACAATTTGATATTATGAAAGGCATGTTTTATTTAAAGCAGAACTGAAAGAAAATAGCCAAACCCCAAACCTCACAGAGACTAACACTTTCTAAGAAAAAAAATATACATGATTTAAACAAGGTTGTGAGTTTACATACAACTCAAGTGAACTAACCCCCATTCCTAATACAGTTTCCATAGAATTAATAATAAAACTCTACAAAAGAGCATATTTCCTATGGTCAGAGCATACCAGAAGAACAACAGGAGTACTGTACTATTGAATATGCCCTGCTCCTCTTCAGGAAATAGGACAAGAATCATGATAATGAGACATTTTCCCATCAGTCTGGGCTACAATAGCATGCTTGTTCATTGTGCTCCTGTGGTCATGGAATGCAGACCTCTCTCAACTTACCAACACTGTACTGTGAGAATTCAAAATATGTGTATTGACTGAATTTTTCCCTCCAGAATCTGCCAAACATTATAATGTTTTTTCATTAAAACCAAAACTCTTATACATATCTTTGTTTATAACATATATGTGATATTATTTATAATAATTGCTTGGGACTTTAAGGGGGTCCCTTAAATAATACTTCTCTTCCCCCCTAGTTCTGAATCAACTGAAAATAACACAAAGAGTCAACAGATAAAGGCAAAATATCACCTTTATTAATAACAAGCAGACATGGAATTCCTAATATAGAATCCAGGAATTGAGACTTATTCCCCAGTCACTGGCAGCACTGGAGAGCAACAGAGTCTTCCCAAACAGGGGCAGAGGATGTCCTAAAGACCACTCACTTCTAAAAGGAAGGCGGAGGGAAAAGGGGAATGTGATTGGTTTCCCTTTCTAAAATCACCCATCAGGTAAACCACTCTATTTTCCCTGCAATGGTATTAAGGAAGAAAGCAAAGATCAGGAGTGTTATCTTATGAAAATTCCCTTCATTTGGAAGAATACATCAGGAATATGAAAGAAGCCATTTCCCACCCTACCCCACCTCTAATAGTATTCAGCATTTTATTCTCTTACCCTATTAAGTCTATGGATAACCAGGAGTACAGTAATCAAAACAGTCCTGTTTCCACCATCATGTGGCTGCTCCACTAATACAAATTACTGTTCTTTTGAGAGGCTCTTGGAACTGTTGGACTGTTTCTATTTTGCTTGCAGATGGTTCTAAAATAGGTCAGAACAGTAGGTTAATTAAATCAACTATGACATCACAATAGACCCACAGCTGAAAATTCATTCTCTATTCTTTTCTCCCCGCCAAACTGTGTTCAGCTACATTATGCAACCTAAATTATCAGCAGTTCTTCAATGAGATTAAATTACATCATTAAGGTACAATAATAAAATGGAGGCTCAAATGTCATGATGGATATGAACTACTTTGTAAATTATTGTTAATTTAAATGAGATCACAGACCCTCAGTTCTTTTAATAGGAAATCCAAGGAATCATGTATAGATTTTTTTTTAATTTTATGAGCAGTTGGAAGAAGAAAATATCAGTATCCACTTCTGGTTTAACAAAGAAAATTCATATACACACACAGAGAGACACACACACACACTCACATTCAAAAGACAGGTAAATTTTAAATATCACCATGGCCATTAATTAGAATAATCAATAAAAATTATATTTCAGAGGTTCAAAATTAGTTTTAGAAGACACAGCAACAATTTCTGAATCGCATTCTTAGAAGATTCTTTGTCAGAGATTATATTTGTAAGAACAGTTTTATTTTACAAAATAATAGATGCTTATTTAAAGCTAAAGAAGTTTTTTCTTATTTTCTTGCTGATATTTCTTCAATTAACAGAAAGACATGCAATTTTTTATTGGTATTAGGAATTGAACATAGGGGAACTTAACTACTGAGCCACAATACTAGTCTTTTAATTTTCTATTTTGAGACAGGTTCTCACTAAGTTGCTCGGGGCCTCACTAAGCTGATAAGGCTGGTTTTCAACTTGCAATCCTCCTGCCTCAGCCTCCCAAATCACTGAGATTATAGACATGTGCCACCATACCTAGCCAAGATGTCATTTTTAAGTCAAACATAGAGACAAGATTTTAAGAACCTGAGAAGATCTAAATAAACCAGATGAAAAACAAGGGACATAATATTTTGTATTAACAAATGGTAATTTGGGACATCTAAGTTTTCACACCTATGCTATAAAGTGCTATGCACATGTAATTCAGTAATATTTTTAAGTAGACATTTGTCTGTAATAGTATAGATGTCAAAGAATTAACAAGGTCATCAGACACCATTCTCTTACAGAGTGGCCACCCAAGTCAGACCATCCTCCCTGGACCAGCTCCTCATCAAACACCATGAGATCTTCTGTTACTTGGCATGGTAATTCAGTGACAAATATCATTGCCAGAAGAGCAACAGAATGAGGTAGGATGTGTTTTCCATTATATTATCTCACTTACTTAGCCAAATACTTAACCCTTAACAGTGGCTAACAAGGCTCTAGATGCTAGGCACAATGAACATGAGCCACAGGTAACCATTTATCTTTTGACAGTTCCTAGTGATTCTTCAGGTCAAACCTCAATTTCTTCTTGGACAAGACCCAGACTTCTGTGGAGTCTAGCTCACTGACTGACCTTCCCAAACTCTGACTTCAGTCCTCACAAATTCACTGAGTATCCAAGTAACATCTTAAACAGTGCTCTCTATCCTTCCCTTTCCTTTTCTTTAAGTCCTAGATACAAAAACATCCCAAAGTGTTGATGACAGGAATAGACTAACTGTCCAGACATTGCCTTGATCTACCAGGAAATCACACCTAGAGGGAATCTAGATCTATAAAAAATAATAGTTATTCCTGGACATAAGTGGTTCATGAACCACGATGTGACTCAGGAGGCTAAGGCAGGAGGATCATAAGTTCGAGGCCAGTCTCAGCAACCTAGTGCAACCCTAAGTAACTCAGTGAGACCCTGTCACCAAAAATAAATAAATGAAAGTGGCTGGGATGTGGCTCAGTGATTAAGCACCCCTGGAATAGGAGGGACAAGAGGAAGAGGAAGGAGAAGAAGAGCAGGAGGAACAGTAATAGTGTAGATACCTTCTAAAATGTGGACAGAAAACATGAGAACTTGAAAGTATGGGTAAGGGGCTGGGTTGTGGTTCAAGCGGTAGCGTGCTTGCCTAGCATGCATGCGGCCCGGGTTCGATCCTCAGCACCACATACAAACAAAGATGTTGTGTCCACCAAAAACTAAAAAATAAATATTAAAACACTCTCTCTCTCTCTCTCTCTCTCTCTCTCTCTCTCTCTCTCTCTCAAAAAAAATCTCAAAAAAAAAAGTATGGGTAAGATAGGATAGTTCATTTAACTTAGATAAATAGCAGGCACACATCACCAAGGATGAGATGGAAGGAACAGAAGAAAATAGGATTGGAAGTAGGCAGAAAAAGGAAAAAGGGACTCACAGAGAAGATAGTGTGAGATATACAGAAAAAGGAAGTAGAAGATGAAAGATAAGGAGTGGTGGGCAGAATTGGGAGTTAGGAAGGGATATACTGACCATCTCCAATTATCTGAAAATGGAAGTGATCCAACAAAACCTAACTCCAAAACAAAAGTTAGAAAAATCAAGAGATTTAATATAAATATAACGACTTCCAGTAGTGAAATAAGAGCATGTGATTTGTGAGTGCTCATTATCTAAAGATCAAGAAGAAAAATCAAGAGATTTAATATAAATATAATGACTTCCAGTAGTAAAATGAGAGCATGTGATTTGGGAGTGCTCATTCTCTAAAGATCTACTCCTAGAGGCAAAGGGGTGAATCAAATTTCTCCAAAGGAGAACCTTCCATTCCAGAAAGGTTGGGTTTGTGCCCTGCTCATAGATTTCCTTCTCTCACAGAGATGGTTGAATCTTTTCCACCCAATGGTATGTAGCCCTAAATTTTAACCCCAGGTGGAAAACTGTCTTCTGTTAAGAAAGTATTCAAGACCTCACAACCAGGCTGTATGTATCTCCAGCATGTACAACATGGATGGTTGATGTGGTCACAGCAACTTCCAGGAGAGTGAGTCATGGAAAATGTGGAGGATGAGGAAGAGCTGGAAATGAATGTCTTCAGAAATGTGCAAAGCACTCTCACCTGAGGGACAATTCTGGCATAATGTTGTTATTTTCTCTGAAACTTCAACCCATTCATCATCTTAAATTAGGTACATAAAGACTGAGCATATTTTTCCTCTAGAAAAATTCATTCAATTATGTCTTGATTCTTCTCACACCTCTATGTGAGCGTGGTAAATACTTCCTGGTTCTTTGAAATGATAAATGGCATTTTTCTTGAGTATATGTTATTCAGGAATCCCTTCTGCAGAGACAATCATGTAGAGAACTTCTTCTGTAAGTTCCCTATAATGATCGCTCTCTCCTGTGGGACCCTTTATTTAGTTTAAAAGTGATCTTTGCTCATGCCATTGTGGTGTTGCTCAGCCCCGTGATGCTCATTGTGACCTCCTGTTCTATTGTCTTGAATTCTTCCAAAATATGGTCTTCTATAAGTTAATTACCATGATCACTTCCCTTCAAATACTCCATTCTTCAATTCCTTAAACATTTCCTCATTGACAAAGGCCCCAGGCACAGCTACTTTATTTCTTAATCTCCGAATGCATTTGGATTAGTGGCTAATCCTTCAGTATTGAGGGCCCTGGAACAGATGCAATACTTCAGTGGAGGCCAGTTAAAATGAGAGTAAAATAAAATCATCAGGTATGATATTATAAGTCTATGTACACAGCCTGTGGTGACCTTGGCATTTTCACTATTCTACTGCACCACCAACTTGTTAGATCTCACTAATTTCCAAAACATTTACCACCCCTCATCCACCCTGTTTTATGGTTGGTGTTTCTGGGCACAAGTGAGTAACTTACAATAATATACAACTATCTCTCTTGTGATTTTCCTGTCTTCCCCACTCAAGCATGCCCAGATGGTGGACCTGAGGAATGTCAGCACAGTCAGAGTTCATCCTCGTGGGCTTTGAGCAGAGCTATCCTTCCACTCGGACACTGCTCTTCACACTATTCCTAGCCCTCTATGGCCTCGCCATGGCCATGAATGGCCTCATCATCTTCATCACTTGGACAGACCCCAGGCTCAACAGCCCCATGTACTTCTTCCTTGGCCAGCTGTCTTTCCTGGATGTCTGCTTCATCACCACCACCATCCCACAGATGTTGATCCATCTGGTAGTCAAGAACCATACTGTCTCCTTTGCCTCCTGCTTGATCCAGATGTATCTGGTTTTTGGTGTGGGAGTGGCTGAGTGCATCCTCTTGGCATTCATGGCCTATGACCGTTATGTTGCTATCTGCCAGCCACTTAGCTATGCCCAGATCATGAACCGACAGGTCTGTGTGAGGCTGGTGGGTACTTCCTGGTTCTTTGGGATGATCAATGGCATCTTTCTTGAGTATATGTCATTCAGGAATCCCTTCTGCAGAGGCAACCATGTAGAGAACTTCTTCTGCGAGGCCCCCATAGTGATCGCCCTCTCCTGTGGGGACCCTTTATTTAGTTTAAAAGTGATCTTTGCAGATGCCATTGTGGTGCTGCTCAGCCCCATGGTGCTCATTGTCACCTCCTATGCCCGCATCCTGACCTCCATCCTGGGCAGAGCCTCCTCCTCAGGAAGGGGGAAGACTTTCTCCACTTGTGCCTCACACCTGACTGTGGTCGTCTTTTTCTATACCTCGGCTATGTTCTCCTACATGAATCCTCGCAGTACACATGGGCCTGACAAAGACAAGCCTTTCTCCCTCCTCTACACCATCATCACCCCCATGTGCAACCCTATCATCTACAGTTTGCGCAACAAGGAAATGAAGGGGGCTATGTTGAGGGCCCTTGGCAGAGGAAGCCTGGCCCAGGCAGAGTCTGTTTAGCAGCAAGAAATTCCTTCCCTTAGGGTGGGGAAAGTTACTCCTTTCCCAGCCTGGACAAGTGAGTAACTCTCCAATGCTGAAAGGTTCCATGAGAGCCTCCTAGGTACTAGACTCAGATCTGGAAGTCCCTCCTGATGTCTAAGGTGTTTCTCTCTGACTTCACTTCCAGCATTGTTTTCCCTTCAACTTCCTCAAGAGAATTTAAGACTTTTATGAATTTGTCTTCTAAGTTCTCACAAATAGGATTTGATAAATAATGCACTTAACTGCATTTTATTTGTATAATATGTTGACATGATACCCACCCCCTGCATATACATTTAGGAGTAAATTTGTTAGTCTGTTTTTCTTTCTCACAATCTACTTTCATTTCCTAGGTCTGCTCTCATTTTATATAAGAAAATATATGTGAAGAAGTAAGAAAAAGGAAACTATGGAACAGTGCTGACATTAAGCTAATAAGAGAATATTTTTTAAAAAATATCAACAAGTTGAACTCAATCTTCTTAACTCTCATAAGCCAGTGAAGGGGCATTTGTGGTACCTCTAAATGCCAACACTACACTCAACTTGTTTGTGCTTGTGTGTTTTGGAGAAGGGTGGGTGAGAAAAGTCAGGGAGTCAAAGTGCTTCTCCTAAATCCTTTAGGTTCTTTTAGTAAGATGACTATCTGGCTGGTATTTCCCTTTTCATGCAAGTTGTAAGAGCCTCTAGCAAATTTTTCAAGCCACCCATCTCCTTCTCTGTTAATCATACCTCAAATGACTCCCCTTCCTGCTTACTGACTTTTTCTCTTACATCTTTCATTTCATCTCTACTCAAACATGCTCCACCTTATTTCCTCATTTTAAATGGATCAATTTCATTCCCTGTACTTTAAGGAACACTCTTCCACACTATCTCCACCTTTGCAGAAGCCTTTCTATTTGCAACCTTTTCCTCTCTGGCTCCCTCTAGCTTCTATCCTTAACCAAACCACCTTCTTTAACAGGATCCTACAATCTCAGCAGCTCTCTTTCTTTGACAACTGCATTTTTCTCATGTCCCTGTAATAATAAAGAGGGGGAAGAGGGTTGGTCTGTTCTTTATTTTCCAAAGCTAATTCCATACTATGGGATGGAATATGGCATTTGGGATGCCCTCAAAGAGATGTACCACCTGGGTAGTTCCTCCTCCTGCACATCACATACTACCCTTTACAATGACTTGAAGTAGTAGCTTCACTCTTCTGAGTGCAAATTAGTGAATCTCTAGAAATCAGAGAATGTGAGAAATTTTCCAAGCAAGAAGGAAGAAATGAGTCAACACTGTTATGGAGAAAAAAAAAACAATAAATACAGAACCTCAAATTTCTACTGTCAAAGAAAAACTGTACCAAAGTTAAACGGGCAAGAAAGTATTCAAGACTATTGCAATAGGAGATTGAACTCAAGTCCACAGAAACAAGGGGTTGGGAGAGATTTAAAATCTGGTCCCCTTGCTTGCTAGTTGGTCTTACATAATGGAAAAGTAAACTAACTTGTATCTTCATGACAAATAGCTTTACAATCTTCATATTAGGGTCTTACCCTCCCTCAGAGAGACTGGAGAACTATCTTCCTTAATGATTACAGATCCTGAGAAAGACATTCCCTGGGCAGTAAAAAAGTAATAGGCTTATAAGGAGATTTATATACATATCAAAGGGGCAGAGAAACAGCAATTACAAGTTTTCTAAAGTAAACACTCTTAAGGAAAGAAGAAAAGTTAAGAAGAAACCTGTTGAAAGTTTGTTAAGCTTAGAGAATTAATAAAGCCTTCGTGGTCACTGTGTAGAACATAAAAAGGGACTTGCCTTTCCCCCTAGTGCCTCAGCTTCCCTAGGCTTAAAATTTTCTATCTCAAGGAGCCTTTAAAAGGCGGGGAGAGGGGGAGGCAGGGAACAGGAAGGAAAGGAAGAAAGCCAAAGGAAAAAAAGTGATTTAATTTCAAAGTTTTCTGAATACTGAGGATGTAGCTAGGTTAGTAAAGTGTTTGCCTAGCATGAACAATGCCCTGGGCATCCCAGCAATTGAAAAAAACAAACAATAAAATATAACTGAGAAATAATTTCTGCACTTGACAGTTGCTGGGCACTGATAATACTAAAATTATAAACAAGACAGTTGTGGCTTTTAAGGATCTCAACATCTAGCAGAGCAGACAAGAAAAAATAATGGTAACACTAACAGCACGCTCGCATTTATTAAGTACTCCTATTCTAAGAACTTTACATTTAATCCTCACAAAACTTTATGAGATGCAAAAACAGGCTCACAGATGTTAAGTAATTTGCTTAAAATAAACAGCATTTAAAAATGTGCGCTGTTTCCAGAGCCTGCTAAGGGAGGTTAGAAAGAATGGGGCAGGCTTCATACCGAGGATATTAGCTAAGCTTTGAAGAATAAGCGGGAATTGCAGGTGGAAAACCGGGGAGGAGGGTCGGATGCTAGGAAAGAGTAAAATTCCATGCAAGAGGAGTCGTCTAATTCGTTATAGAAATCGTGCGTTCAATATGGATGACAGAAGGTGAGATGGAGCCCGCAATGCTGGAAAAGCAGACCCCAAGTGACCTAGAACTGTCTTCTCAAGGACGCGCAGTTTCTTATTCAAGTCCCGGGCCCAGGGAGGAAGCGACGTGAGAGGTAGCTTGAGAAGCTACCGCCCCGTCCGTAGCCACACACCTGGTCACTGGAAGGATACTAAGAACCCCGCACCCCGAGTCTGCGAAAACCTGTACAAATGCAATAACGAGAAGCTACCCTGTCCCCTTTCATTTTCGGACGCAAAGCCGGAGGCCGAGAGTTACCACGGCCCCGGCCTAAGAGTAAAAATGTGGGAAGGGAACCCAGAAATTCTCGACCGCGCGCGGTAGCCTGAGCCTCAGCGCCCTCACGCCAAAGGGCAAGCCGACGCCATGTTTCCCCGCCCGACTTAGTAATTACCCGTGAGGCTCTGGGGCTCTGACCCGATTAGAACCCGCAGAGGTGGGCGTGGCCCGCGCTGGGAGCCTGCGGCCAATCAGCCTTCCTCAGCCTCTTGGATCTCGCTGTGGCAACCAATGAGCGCCTTCTCCTTGACTGCCCCGCCCGGGTAGAATTGAGCTAATTTGTGGACCTCTGGGAAACACATTCTATTTTGGGAAATTATTGCGGTGGCTGCGGTCTCCTGCAGCTGTAAATGCGGACCTTGAGGCTTGGGATATCCTCCCAGCAGAGTGGGATTGCTAAAATGCCGCGCCCCTTTGACGGAGGACGGGGAGATGGGCGGAGCAAGGCTGGAGGCCGGCCTGAGCAGAGACCTCTGCCAGTCACTCCGAGGCTTGGTAGCCTTCAGTCTTGTGCATGGATCTGAAGTCTAATCCTAAATGATAACCCCATTTTTAGCAAGTTGTGTAATGTGGAGCTCCTCTTTCCCCCCGCCCCCACGAACAACTGCAGTGTCCTCTAAGCTGTCTTACCTCTTCTCTCTTCTCCAATTACCCACTACAGGAAACCTCCCTTGACCTCCACCCCTTTCTGAATTTACTGGGCTTTCTTTTGAGTTCTCATAGTAATCTGTGCCTTTTCCTATCTACTCCCGTATTGTTTTTAAATTTATTTACTTTTCTGTCTTCCCTGCTAATGTGTGGTACAATACCTGGCCATAGCAGATGCTATAGTGCTATTTCCTCAATTAAATCTTAAGCAGAATCCTGAAGTGTTAACCAAATAAAGCAAAGCTTTCTGACGGGAGGAGGAATGTCCAGATCCTGAACCCCCAAGAAAATCCCTGAGGAACCTGTTAGTATCCTCTTCTGAAATAGTTTAGCTTATGGTTTATCAAGAACGTAAAATTAAACTTATATAGAACCTCTAGGACCACTCACATCTTTGGGGGCTTCCAATATGCTTATGCATATTTGTTTTAATTTTTCTGGTCTAAAAACAGGTATTTTCTGTTTGCCTTAAAAAAAAAAACTCACCTTCTTCACAGAGCTCTGGACTTGAGAGGCTAACCTGCATGCATGAACCTTGTCAATAGGTTTCCTTACCTCTGCTTTCTATTGCGTTCAGCCAATAAATAGCAAAGATAGATCAAAAGGAAGCATTTCCCTAAATGCAATTAGGGAAGTAAATTCTCTGAATCTTTTGTGTGTGTGTGTGTGTGTGTGTGTGTGTGTGTGTGTGAATTGTGACAAGCTCAGTAGGGTCCCTTTTCCTAAGATCTCAGCTCCCTTCATGTGGTACTCTCCACCTAACTCTATTTCCAAGTTCTTGAACCCAGTCTTCCTTTTACCTCTTCATGCACAGCTGCTCTGATACTAGATTCTTTGTGATTCCCCTATAAGCCAGCCACCCATACCTTTGTAAATAATTTTTTTAACTCTTCAAATTATACTAATTTGGGTATGCCTTTTTTCTCTAGGAATACCCTGATATAAGACTATTTCTCTTTACTAGACAAGGATATCTTGAATGTAAACATGTGAAAGGCTGTGTTGTAGTAGAATTTGCATGGGCTCTGGAAATAGGCAAAATTGAATTTCATGTGATTCATTTAATAAATATGTGAGCTGTGGTAGATATTTTGGAAGTGTCAGTTATGCAACACATCCCATTTTCCAAGAATCTTCTTCCTTTACCACAGGAGGGGGTTCTGGCAACCAAGTTAATACCATGATATATCCATCCATCTACTATTGCCACAGTTGACACAGCCAAGCTGGCTCAAAAAATAGTCATTGGGGCTGGGGATGTGGCTCAAGCGGTAGCGCGCTTGCCTGGCATGTGTGCGGCCCAGGTTTGATCCTCAGCACCACATACAAACAAAGATGTTGTGTCCTCCGAAAACTAAAAAATGAATATTAAAATATCCTCTCTCTCTCTCTCTCTCTCTCTCTCTCTCTCTCCCTCCCTCCCTCCCTCCCTCCCTCCCTCCCTAAAAAAAAAAATAGTCATTGTTTTAGTTAGCTTTTTCATTATTATGACCAAAATACCTGACAAGAACAATGTAGAGGAGGAATAGTTTATTTTAGCTCACAGTTTCAGGGATTGAGTCCATGGTCAGCAGACCCTATGGCTCTGGACTGAGATGAGGCAGAACATCATGGCAGAAGGGCATGACAAAGGAAAGCTCCTGAGAACATGGCACCAGGAAGCAGAGAGAGCCCTCTGCTCACCAGGGACAAAATATCAACCCCGAAAGGCATGTCCCCAGCGACTTACTTGTACTACAACCTACCTGCCTGCAGTTACTACCCAATTAATCCATATCAGTAGGTTAACCCACTGATTAAGTTTCTCATAATCTAATCATTTTACCTCTGAACATTCTTGCATTGTCTCACACATGAGCTTTTGGGAAATATGTCATATCTAAACCATAACAGTCACTTTTCCTAAGAATTTGAATTGGTATGTAGTGGGTAAGGCCATTGCTGACTGGAACAGGTGGAGACTCAAGCTGTGGAGCATCTGTCTTCTGCCATGTACATGAAGAAGCAGAAAATGTTGGCATACAGAGATGATAAATTGAAGTCAGAGATCCAAAAGAAGCAGAAATAAAATACTATGCCTCCAGAGAAAGAATGAGATAATGGTTGCCCTGATTTTGATCATCCTTAGAGACCCAGCTGCATTCTCACTTGTGAGTTCTGTGAAATAACCTACATCCTCATTATAAACTCCATTTTTTGTTTAAAGCTATCTCAAGTAGATTTCTGTTTCTTGAAAGAAAACTCTTAACAAAGACAATGATGTCCTAGTATGGTTATAAGGATTGAATAAGCAAGCATTTCAAGCACTTTCATCAGCACTTATGGGAGAGTTACCACCCACTGCCAAATATTAGTAGCACCCAATGTACCCCAAGCATCAAACTTATCTCTTCTTTGTACCTATTTGGAATAACAAGTCTATTTTGATGTCAGAGTTTTGTTTTGGGGATTTGAATTTTGTTTTTGTTTTAGAAAGTTTTTCCTCATTCCAGCCCTTCATCTTCCAGGTGTTATTTTGATATATTTGTATTTGTTTTGTTGGGTTTTTTAATTGTCGTGGTTCCTCACAGGATTGAGTTAATCATATTCCAGTTCATGGCACACTAACATTGGTGCTGTAGTAAAGACCTTCTTGTTTTCTTTCTTTCTTTCATCTCCACTCCCATGTTTCTTCTTATGGTAGACAATTTTCTAGTGTGTTTAATGTATATATTTCTTTATGTATCTTCTACAGATAGTTGTTTTGTGGACATGTATTTTAAAATGTATTCCAAAGTTATTGAGTTAAATATCTCATTCCATATATTACTTTTTCACAATGTGTGGTTTTCACCTCCATCCACCCTCCTGGATGTTAACATTCAATCTGTTACATCACACTGATGCCTAGTAGTCCTTAATTTTTCTGTAATCAGGCTCCTCAGTTTTTTCATTATGGTGCTTTTGCACACATTAAAATTCGGGTACCACTCTCTTGGTTATGCCTACTCTGTGCCTGGCAACTCTAAATCTATCTAAATTTATTGATGAGATTCCTCTCGCCAATCCATTCACTCCTGTTTATTGGATTTGAAAGTAATTGTATTGACTAAATTTCATCTTCTTTTAGTCTTTTACCCCATAGAGTTTCAAGCTATTGAAATCATCTTTTAATTATTTGAAATAAGGTTTCCCACACCCCTGATTTCACCTTATCTTCGTTGACTACCAGGAACTCGATGATGTAGTTACTTTCTCTCAAATTTTTCCTCACTCCCTTTTCATTAATCAGTTCCATCACTGAGAAACAGAATTAAATCCAGAGAGTGTCATGTCAACCTCTTGCTAGCAATGACATTTTCATTAAATGAACTTCCAGGGATGTGGCTCAAGCGGTAGCGCGCTTGCCTGGCATGTGTGCATCCCGGGTTCGATCCTCAGCACCACATACAAAACAAAGATGTTGTGTCCACCGATAACTAATAAATATTAAAAAAAAAATTTTTTAAAAATCAACTTCCCCCACCCTCTGGAATTGGGCTTTGGAACAGTTTTAAGACTTATTCTTGAGATCTATAATTCAGTTTGCCTGTTTTGTTAGTCTCTGGCACATTTTTATAATGATATTGATTGTTTTCTTCCCCTTTATTTTTGCCTGAATGATTCACTTTTTATTTCCACCCTCGAGGATATAAAAATCCCATACAAGACCATCATTTTTTGTTGTTGTTTCTTTCCTTCTTTCCTCATCACATCACTCTGGCCCCCTTTCTTCCTTTTTTCCTTCATGAATTTTACAAATGCTGGAGGCAGAGGCTAATTTTTTTGTAGATCATGGCAAAGAAACTGCTTCTGTCCCAAAGCAAGTTCCCCACAAATACTTGGTGTGTGTCCCATGACCAGCTACCACTTTCCAGCTGCACATAAGAACTTAGTTCTGTTTTCTTTGGAACAGTTCTCATTGCCATGTTCCAGAGTGAATCCCATCCTACTGTTTCTTTATATCTGTGAGACTTTATGTTCCCTGTTGTATAAAATCTCAAAATATATTTTTATATTGCCTGCACTTTTTGCATTGGTGTACAGGTCATCTGTACTTGGGATTTTGTTTTGTTGTTTTTTGTTTGTTTGGCAACCCCTCTCTACTTACTTTTTTAGAGAATTACCAAATGCTGCCTCTGCTACTGCTTTTCTTCCAATGTCATTCTGGATGTCCTCTGAAGTATAAAATTTGGGGAGTTCTCTGAGTACTATTTATTCTCTTCTCCATTTTACCTTCTACTACCTATATATGCACCTGCTTTCCCTCACACACCACGCCCATATAAAAAGTGTTCTCAAGTCAGCTAGCAATGCTCATAGAAAACAGATATTTTTCCCTTCGATCTTCTGAAAAGGACTGTGTCCCAATTCAAGAACATATCATTCATCTATGAGCTCCATAATGGCAGGAACTATGACTGCTTGGAGTCTGCTCCAGTGCCCACCATCTTCTAAGAGGCATAACAGGCAGTTGACAAATAATTGCTGATAGGTCACTCAGGCATGGTTCTCTTCTTAGATGTCTTTTTCCAGCATGGATCATAAAAGGGATTTTGACTCTTCCTTTTTATTCTCAAAGCTGAATTGCAACCACAATAAACTTCCCTTAGCACACTGTAACCATTTAAAGCAGAGTAAGGTTCAATAGTATTTAATGGGGAAAAGTTACCAGTCTCTAATTCAGGTGAACAGGGTTCTGTTCTTAATGCTGTCATTAACTGTGCAACCTTGGGCGTATCATCCATCTATGTCCTTAAGTGCACTGATGTAATTGATACTTATTCAGGGGCAGTCCTCTTAAAAGCAGAATGTTCTTTTTAATAAAGTACTTGGGTTAAAAATAAGATAAATTATTCCCACCCAAAGGGCTAAATATAAAACGAACTATTTTTCTCAAAATATGAGAAGGAATTTGCTTATTATTCTGGAGCAGGAAGAAGAGAGTAAAGGAAGAATAGGGCATAGGAAATTGTGAAAATCTTAAACTCTTCCATGGGACTTTCCTGATGATTACTCTCCCATCCTACCACTTCCTTCCCCCACCACTCCAACTACCATAAAAAAGAACAGTCCGCTTCTAAGAGGATTGCCCCAACTCCCATTCTTCAAGTCTACAGTAAAAGAAAAAAAAATTAAAGCCTAAGTAGGATTAGATTTCTTAAAACCAGTGAAAGCACTGTTTTGTGTGTCTCAGAGTTGATAAGCAATCAAACTGAGGCAACCTGTGTGTGTTCAGGGGCATGGATGCAGAGAAAAGTAAGAGGAAAAGGAAAACACTGCACCATGTGGAAGGTTGTGGACTTCCCAGGTTTGGGAATTGAGATTTGAGTCAAATGTAATCTGATCTCTTAACAAACATGGGAAATCCCTCAGACATCTGAGTTACATATAAAATAGCTAAATGGTCCTCTCTAAGGTTTCTTTCAGCAATAACATTCTTGAAGATTCACAATTTTCACAAATTCCCCCCGTATTTTAACATCTCTGAGAATGGAATGTGTCTTATAACTGATGACAGCTCACAATTACTGTTGACCAAACAGCAGTCTCGACAATTGTCATGCCTGCACATGCCTGAACCTAGTTGTTATTCTAAGTGGCATGACTGGGAGCCTATAATCCCTTGATGTTTCACTTAAGCAACCAATAAAGTACTCTTTGAAGGAATATTAGTCCTGGCAGTTGTCTGAACACTTTCCCTGAACACTTTCTTACAAGATCAAAAGAGTGTCAGCTTCTAAACTTTCAGACTAGGTATTGGGGCCTGGGGGAAATTCCCTGAGACAATAATGAAGGACTTATTCTTTTGCTTTGTAAGAAATGCTGCTTCACTAATACTCAACTTGGCCCCAGAGAATAGAAATGCATAGAAAAAGATAGACAACTTTTTTTAATATTTATAGACAACTTTTGAGTCAAAAAGTGACTCAGGGGACTGAGGATATAGCTCAGTTGGTAGAGTGCTTACCTCACATGCACAAGAACCTGGGTTCAAACCCCAGCACCACAAAAAAAAAAAAAAAAGTAACTCAGAAGTGTCAGATTCAAGATGAAGAACTTAGACTAACACAATGATATTCAGTTATGTTTGTGTACACAGTAGGGATATTTTCAAAGTTCTATTTCTAAATAAGTCTAAAAGAACTTTTTAAATTAAAAAAAACTTTAAAATACATGGTAAGAAAGCATATTTACTTGGTGGTATTTTTTCCCTTTCTTAGAAGTACTAAAATAGTGATGTGCCTTACAAGCAATGATGCCTAAAAGTCAAAATAAGGCAGATACTTCAAAGACCATAAACATGAGAGAGAAGTTTCAACTATCAAGATACTCATAATCTGGAAAAAGGGACAATTAAAGTATTTAAAGAATAATAAAAGTAAGACAAAATATGCTTATTGTTCCCAAAATAGGTACACACACAAAAAAAGATTTTGGCATTTAAAGGAGGCATTTAAAGGGTTTGTTGAAGGCCCTCGAAGAATGGATAGGATTCCAACAGGATAGAGTAGGAAAGAAAGAAAGAAATGGAAGAACCAGATACAGGAAAATGAGGAATTTTATCATATTTTTACTACAGGGTCTGCTACCCTTTTGGGTTTTGCAGCCCTCTTTAAGAATTTCATGAAAAAATTCTTAAAAACTATTAACCCAGTTCCTAGAATTAAAAGTACAAACTCACAATCAAAAAGCTTCATATACTATTTCTGAGGATTTTCCATTTACATCATAATAGAGAGGAAAGGAA
Source organism: Spermophilus citellus (assembly GCF_964194105.1). Classification (NCBI taxonomy): domain Eukaryota; kingdom Metazoa; phylum Chordata; class Mammalia; order Rodentia; family Sciuridae; genus Spermophilus; species Spermophilus citellus. The sequence continues at coordinate 68,051,576 of NC_138197.1, read as the reverse complement.
CAAGGGAAGGTGGAGGGATAAGGAATCTTCTGGACACTTTTCTGGAAGCTGACAGAAGTGACCATGGTTACAGAAGTCCCTTCTCTGGAGAAGAAATTGGCATCTGCCTGCACTTGAGAAAAGTGTCTAAGAGAAATGGAACCAGGGGCCTGAGGGACTCATCCAAAATGTTCGTTTAGGAATTAACGGAGTTGGAATATCCTTAGGCATCGTTTACAGATCTGACTTTGATCATATGGGCTTCTGATCTGATGGAATAGCATCTAGAAAATATAGCTGGGAAATTAAATATATGGGATTGGGAGTGTGCCAAGGTCTTATTAGGGAGGACCTTGACTTCCCCCACCACACATACACACACCAGATCTTATACTTAATTCAGGGAGTCCTGAGGACATGATACAGACTGCAGAGAATGAATGAATAATCAGAGCTCTGGTTTAGGAAGATGAATCTTTGAATCAGAGTTGTGAGAGAGGCTGTGGGAAAGCAGCTAGGCGTTTATTGCAGTTGTTATAATCTTCAAATGAATTCTGTTTATTCTATTTCCTGGTCTCTCCTCACTACCCACCATTTGGCAGAGAGCCAGGCCTTTAGTAGGCATTTGATAGTGCCTGCTGAAGTGAAAGTCATAAATTCCCTTTGAGGCTCTCCTTGTAATGTATCTATTCCTCGACAGGTGGCACCATTACAGCATTATTTACAGAGCAGGGTTCCTTCCATAAACAGAAGGGCTTCCAAGCAGAAAAAGCTGAAATTTTTTTGTTTTTTTGTCTGTGTGTGTGTGTGTGTGTGTGTGTGTGTGTGTGTGTGTGTGTTCTGAGGGAATTCGCCTTCTGGGGACAATCTAGAAGTGGGTAGTGAGGGATAGCAAGAATCTGAGAGTGAAGAACACTGCTTTTGTGCTTCTATCATTTCTTACTGTAGCAAGATATCTTGGCTGAATTTCTACTTCTAAGCATGTAGATGAGGAAAGATGCTTTTAAAAGCCTGCCTTTCAAAGCAAGCAATTTTATATCTTTCAAGAAGTATACACTTAAATGTATGTGAGGAATAACTGTTGCTTAGTTCTGCAACTAAGGTGAGCTCTTTCCTTACATGTATCAAGCAGAGATTATAATCTGTGGTGATGCCAGTCTGCATTTTAGGAAAATAATAAATTCTCTAAGTGCTTTTAGAAAATTAGATGTTTTTGTTTGTTTGGTTGGTTGGTTGCTTGCTTGCTTGCTTACTTGTACAAGACTATAGTTGTAGCTTGAAACTGTACTTTTTTTTTTTCATTTTAAGATTAAGAGCTAAACCCTGAGATACTCTTTATACCAGTGGGAGATGGGAGTGCCAGAAACTAAGAGTTGTGATGAGTTACATGAAGTTCTGTGTTGGGCCTAGACATGAAGTAGAACATGAAATCACGGAGGAGACCATCTCCTCACTTCTTATACATACGCATTGCTCTGCAGACTTGGAAGCAACTGGAAACAGGATTTTTATTACATGATAGGTGTCAGTATAATTTGAATTCGTTGAATAGTTGATGAGTAATAAGATTTATATGAAGATTTCCAGTTCAGCGTGGGAAATACTCTAGAGGTTCTAGAAGACCAAGATTCCAGGAGTACTAGGTGAAGTAGGGTTATTTCTTCTTTAGTTATTTTTCAAGTTAAAAAGTCTCATTACCATTTAGCTTGGTGATTCTTACATTTTACTTAATTCTTACATTTTAAAGATTAGGTTGGGGCAATGGACCTTCTTTCTGAAGAATGAAGATCCTTGCACAGTTTTGCATTTGATTTCAAAGGGTTGCAGCCTCCTGAGTTCCAAAAGTAACCCCTGTCCACGAGTCCCTGGTTAGAAATCCCAGCCGAAATTCACTAATTGGGAGCATTCCAAAGAGAAAATGTAAGAGGTTAGTGGGGAATAGGGAGGACAGAAGATGTGTGGAACCAATCTGTACTGGATCCCAGTGGGATATTGATGCAGGCAACTGAAGAAAGCAATAGAATTCCCTTTTCCAGAGATATTTTTTAAAATGAATCTAAATTGGGGGAAGTAGAGAACTTCGAGAAGGCCTTAATATAAGGAACTGGTGACACATTTAAAAACAGTGGGCACAGGAAGAGTCAAAGGTTAAAGAACTCAACCAACTATCTACATATGTTAAAGCACTAAGCAGCCTTTGGGATTCATATCAACAAATGGACACTCTGAGCTACAGGGAACAGGAAAGGATCCCAAAGATATAGCTGTGTCAGGGGATACCTGGGAGCACTGGGCTTCTTCTTCTCAAGGTGCAGGTCCAGAAAGTCATCTTCTTAGTGCTATTAGGGTATTTATCATCCACTGGACTCTCAGAAGGGTCACTAACTAAACTCTTAACTGCAGTTGCTTGTTCAAACCCAAAAGATGAAAAGTGACAAAATTAAGGTTAATTCCTTTTAGGCTCTGGAGTGGGAACTTAGGGATCTCCTTTGCTAAAGATCCAAATAAGAGAGCAATTAGCAGAGTGGCTCTTTAAATCAGACAGACAGGTTTAAATCCTGGCTCTGCCAAGTACCAGTCTATGACCTTGAGCAAGTTTTAAGTCTGTTTCTAAAGTGTAATGCGAAATAATAATATTGCCTACTTTATAGGCTTGTTGGGAGATAAAAATTGGGTACAGTATCTGGCATACAGTAAGTCCTCAATAAATGACAGCTATTATTGCCATTAGTGCTGAATGCTGGAACTGTAACAGGAATCTATATCTCCTAGTCCCTAGAGTCCCCAAACACACTTCCCAACCACTGTATATAACTCAAGGCTTCCTCTGGCCATCCTGTGCAAACAGGACTAGCCCTCAAGACCTTTGGGGCTATAGCTACATGATATTTAAGCTTGAGAATTTCACCATAGCCCTTTCCTTCACTCTATCCTGAAGGATAAGGGTTCTTTAGATAGTGAAAGATTCTATTAGGAGTGTCTAGAACCTTCCCTAGGTAGTTTTGTTTTTTCCTAGAGGAGTCAGTCACCCTCACCCCCCTCCCCACCAATCACAAGAGAACAATGAGGAAACTAACGTTTGCACAAGACTTCCTAGAGGTTATATATATTGTTTTCCCCAACAACTTTTATTCCCATTTTATATATTCAGAAACTAAGTCGCAAGCAGTCAATTCAGTGTTGGAACAGAAATTCAAGCCCAGATCTGTGCCTTCGGTGCTCTTTCTACTTCTGCAAGAAGCAACAGTAAGTGTATGCATACACACACACACACACACACACATATCACCCCAGCTCATGCAGCTCTCAATTTTGTTCTAGGGCAGCCTCGGGAAATCTCTGTTGCCCAAGGGAACAGCCTAGAACTAATGTCAGGTGAAGCTGTCTCGGGGAAACACCTTACCGGCATCCTCCACTAGAGGCTTGAGGCAGTTATTGTGATTCCCTTTATAATATGTCACTCCTGGGCAATCCCTCCAGAACAATACCCCCCACCTCATCTCTTCCATGGAACAGGTGTCATGCCTGCCATTCCAGAACTCAGATGCAGAAATCATCTCCCGGGGGGGGGGGGGGGGGGGGGAGATTCTTTGCTGAAAAGAAGTCCCTTGTACATGTGGAGTGCTGACTATAAAACCGTTGTTAGTTTGGGAATCTCAACACATACCCCCCTTTCTTCCCCCCATCTCACCCCCTATACACCCCTCCACCCCCGTTCAGGTTTAGATTAAGGTCTAAGGCAGAAGGGAAAGCAGCAGAGTTGGTGATGCCTGTCCCAACCAGGCAGGGGCAGTCAACTCCCTGGAATTGGAGGCAAGGAGAGAGGAGGGAAGGCATGGTCCCTACATTTCCCACTAAGCCCTAGTCCATGCAATGGGCCCAGAAGCCCCACCCTGACATATCCTTAGTACCAGTCAGCAAGGAGGGAAATGACGCCTTTTTATTAAGATTAACACCAAGGAAAGCATTGAGAAGGAATACATAAAGGAGGGGAAGGGCACACAAAGTCACCACTTCAGAAGGTAGGAGGGAGGCACATCAATTAAGGAACCTCAGGACAGCCACATGCTCCATGCCCTGGTTGGGTAAGGGACGTGGGGACTGGGTGGAGGGAAGTGCCATGACAGCTTAGGGCTCACAGAAGGTTCTGAAACCCACTGAACCTAACACCAGAGCCAAAGCCCTGCCCCTCAGGGCTCACACACTACTACACAAGTGGACACACATAACACACACAAGACGTAATGGAGGCAACACCGAGAGGCAACGGGCAGGGACATATTGACAGAAAAAGGAACTAAAGTGAAGCAGGTGTAGCCAGTAGAGACAGTTTTTGGCTGCAGCCCCCAAGAGTCCCTCAAATGTCCCCTAAATTTGGGCTGTTGCTGAGCACCCCAAGTCTCTGCCTGTGAACCGGGCTCTTTGTTTTCTAAGCCCCAGTGTGTGGAAAAGCAATCCCAGATGAAGTCAGTTGAGTGGCAAGGCAGGGTCCGCTCTGCATGCAAAATCCTAGAGGTTGAGCTTTTATGTCTTCATGCACATTCATAGCCAGCTCCTCCCAGCCCAGGGGCCCTTGGAACCCCATTCACCCAGATTCCTAGGGCTGCAGTTCCCTCCTCAAGCTTCCTTTACCAATCAGCAGCTTCAGAGATCTGTGAGGGGGAGAGGCTTCTGCAGAACACTGAATATCTTGGATTTCAGGAGAAGGGTAAATTTCCTGTTGCCAGAACAGAATACCCCAATTCCTTAATTTCTAGGTAAAACATTAGAGATTATTTGCCATAGTCCTAGAGAAGTCCTTTTTCACAATAGAAAAAGCAGAATTTTATTTACATAATTCAGGGGTTCTCCTGTTGCCTGGGGAGGGAGAATGGGCAGGGAAAGGGATGGATGGGAGTCCAGAGTCGGGCACTTCCTCTCCTGGGACCTCACCTTTCCGCAGTTTGCTAAACGCTTGGTTGGGCAAAAAGAACTCTTGATGCTCCAAAGTCATTCACCCTACAAATCGTTCCTTGAGGGAGTCTCTCTCTACCTGACCCACAAGAGCAGCTGTCCGAGTGAAGCATGCTGCACCGCGCCGTTCAGTCCCCTCGCGTCATGCACTGGGAAACCCAAAGCCAGCCCGGGAAGTTAGTGCCCCCTCGGAGTTCCCTCACAGGGCGGCCTCGCCCTCCAACTGCAGCAGGGTAATGTCAGGCAGGTCGAGGGGCTCCACAAGTGGCCCGTCCCCCCCAAGGAGACCTGCTCGGGGGCTCTCCGAGCGCTCACAGTGACTGGTGGGTGTGGCGGGGCTAGGCATCCCTTTCTCCTCCTCTTCGTCCTCGTCCCCCTCGTCCTCGGGATCTTGACCCAGCAAGCTGTTGTCCCCGATCCCAGGCGAAGGGGTCTCCGGCTCTTGAGGGACACCCTGGAAGCTCCCTTTGCCGCCGACCACGCCCAAGCCACCCTGGCGGGGCGCGGTGGTCATAATCTGGCACATGGAGACGATGGCCCGCTGGTTGGCGCACACGTCGTCCGAGAGCACCTGGATGTGCGAGGCCTGCTCGTCCAGGGCCCCTCGCATGGCCCTCACGTCCTCAAACAGGGCCTGCAGCTGGGCCTTCAGGTGCTCCATCAGCTCCTTCATGCCTCCGTTGTACTCCCCGGAGATCACGTCCCCCACGGCGGGCACGGTGGACACCTCAAGAGGCGCCGGCATGTCGCCGCCGTCCTTGGTCATGATCTCCAGCAGACCGTCCTCCATTGAGTGGCAGAAGCGGGCAGTGGCGGCTCTGGGTCGCGTCCAGCCCGGCCTCGGGGGTGGGGGAGGGGCAAGAAGGGGGACAGGTCCCCGGAGGGGCGGGGAGGAGCTGATGGAAGAGGATGCTCCCAAGAGGGGCGGGAGCCGACGTGAGAAGAAGAGTCCGAGCAAGATAGAAAAAAAGGCGCGGGGAGGATACAGGAAAGCAGAGAAGAGTCGGTGGGACAAGGACGACCCAGTGAGGGTCCCAGGGCCAGCGTCTTCGGACTCGCCCCGGGGCAAAGCGCCCTGCTCTACTTCACCTCTTGGAATGCGCCCCGGTAGGCGCTACCCACGAGCCGAATGTCCGCGGGTTCCCTGGGTCACAGAAGCGCTCGCAGAACGGTCGGGGTGGAGTCTGAGACCGGTAGCACGTCCGACTCGGGACTCCCCCAGGCCATTAAAAGCAGCGACCGCGAGTGTAGCTAGAGCGGCAGGGGCGGGTCTCCAGGCGGCGCCGCGGATGCTCCTCCGTTTCCAAGGCGACGCACGGCACGTAAATGACGTGTGTCTCCATGGTAACCAGGAAGTGGAGAAGAAAAAGGGGAGGATGGTTGGGGAGCTGCAGTGAGGTTCTGTTGTCTGGAATAGCGGGTGGGGCCGGGACGCTGCAGTGGCCTCAGCCGCGAATAGAAAGAGCGTGTGGCTGCAGTGTCTAATAGGAAATCATGAGAGAGCAGTTTGCTGCATAAACCCTCAAGCCCGGGAGAGTCTGTTCCTCCCTCGGTCTTGGGTATCAGACACTGAGAACGACTGCCTTGGAAAGATTTTCACCAGTTCCTTGCATTCCTTTCTCAGAGGATGGCTCTGGGACCGCGTCCTACTTCCTCATCCCCCAGCGGCCCACGGGAAACCGGAGAGGGAAGAGAGGCCGACGCCAAAAAATCTCAGACTTGAGTTGGGGCGCGGCGGTACCCAGGAGCTGGCCCCGCCGTGCCCGGCGGTGCAGAGACAAGGGGAGGGCACTACAGAGGTTTTTGCCTCTCCCTGGGGCTCCTGCAGTAAATCAGCCTTTTCGCTACGGAAAGCAAAAGAGCTGGGAAAGGACGGGATTCTCTGCCTTATGGGACCCAACTGCTTCTACCCAGGTTTCTGGGAGTTTGTCCAGGATGATGAGGCCAAGTGCTTAAATTTTGAGAATGAAAGCTCCATAAGGGCAGATATTCTTTTCTCCCCTGCATCCTCCTCCACGGAATTCCCAACCCTTAAAATAGCGTTTGGCACGTAGTAGTATGTGCTTAATGCGTTTGTTGAATGAATTCTTAAACAAGAACCACGAAATTCCATTCCCTCATCCAGACCACTCTAGACCACATCAAGTAGGTTTTAAAAGACCCGAATTCAATTTCATTTTTCCAACTTGTTAATTCAGAGGCCTTGGCTAAATCCTTTTCCTGATCTGTGAGGAAATTGGACTGGACATTATTTCTAACTGAATAACACTCTTGCATCACCTCACAACTGAAAGGGTAAACTGTTGACAAGTGTATGGGGGATGAATCAGAGGACTGTGTGTGAGGGACATCCCCCCAGTGCTCATGTTCAGATTCACGAGTGTCCCCAACTTTTGTGACAACCAGAGAAGGAAGAATTGGATTTAATATATTTACAAGTGACACTGATTGAAAAACGGTCATCCTGTAAACTATAGCAAACTAATTAAAACCAGTCTAGTAAATCAGAGAAGTCATGAGAACAAATAAATCTAGGGGGAAGAAATTATCTATCATTTGAAGAGAAGAACTAAGTACATGCATGTTTTTGTATACTAGTGGTTCAACAACATTGGTTGCATGCTCTGGGAATGAAGAGTGAGGCTGGCCCAGGGAAAAATTTTATAGCCCCAAAGAACTTTTTAGCCTTTGTCTGTCTTCTTTTGAAATAGAAGAAAATTGAGAATATCCTAAGTGTCCAATCAGCAGAGTGTTTAAATAATCTAAGGCATTGTTGATAAAATAACGTATTATGCAGTTATTAAAAATTTGATTTCCAAAAAAAAATGCATGTAATCAAATTAAAAATCCCACACTATTGTACTTTCTAAAACTAATGACTCGATCTTATTTGCTTTTGCATTTCTTCTTTCCTCTATAAACTTGTGGCACTCTCACCTAGATTATCATTCCTATCTCCACCATGTGCCCCACACATGGTTAATACAATTTAGATTATTCCTAAAGCACTGGCTCAGAAAAATGATGGAAATGCTTTTCCTTGATATCCCTAAGCATAGCCAAAGTAAGCTTATATTTACAAAAATACTTTATTTTAAAAAGCTATAGGAAAATTAGAAATAGAGGCAGGACACATAAAAACAACCGAACTTACACAACACAAGTTTCTGATCATATAACAGCAAACACAATTATAGCAAATACATTCTCAGGGCTTATAGGTTCAACCCTGGTGTTCATTATTCCCAGGAGAGCCCTGCTGTAGCAAGAAATGGTTGCCATGATTTTCAGGCTTTCTGCCTTGCTCCATTGTTTACATCTCGTGACTAGCTTCTCTCACTCTTTGGGTGGTTCCTTCCTTTATCTATAAAGAGTGATCTTGTTCCCAGTGTAAGGCCTCCCAACTTCAAGATCCCCTAAGTTTACATTAACATAGCCCCCATACAGTAGGAGCTGGGTTATGCCATCATACAAAGCCCTTTGCCACTATTGTTGAGGATACCCTGTATGTCAAGGCATTCAGCATCAGATTACATCATGCTGCTCAGAGGTGCAGGCATGCAGTCCACAGAGAGTACAGGGGGTCTGAGCCCAAAGGGAGGGGAAATTATTGAAGAAGCACCAAAGACCATGGGAAACAGGTGCAGAGATCCAGGGGTGTGGTTGATGCAATCAAGTTCCAGGTCAGACATTTAAGAGGGTAGGTGAGAATGGGGGTGGGGAGGGTGCGCGGAGTGGACCAGTAGCAGGACTTGAAAATACAGGGAAGTGATATTAGTGTATCAGATTTAGAATCATAATCATTTCAGAATTTCTATGTGAAAATTAGACTAGGGAAAATAGGAGAACATTCTAGTCTCAGAAAAATAAGGGGGAGAGATGCAGAGGACAAGGGAAAACCTTCATCAGCTGATGAGTTGCAGGACCAAGGCCTTGTTGTGCAGGTCCTGTCCCAAGCAAAAGGAGATTGTATGGATACCCCAGCTATCCTACTAGAGTATTCAGGGAAACTGCAACACAGAAATAGAATATAACCCCTACACACTCTTCTTCTTCCTGCTTCATCCTCTAAGAATCACCTTAGCTGTTCTGTTCCTTCTTCCTACTCACACTGATGAGCCAAGGGGAGAAGAGACCCCATGCTGCATACATATAGATTTCCATCAGATGCTCCTATTACAAACATCACATTCTCACTAAAATAGGCCCTGCCATTTTCCCTCTATCTTGTGTCTTATCTATTTTATATGGTTAGTGTACTTTTTTCAAAATCAGTCTGAAGATGCTCACCTGTTTCAGGTCTAGAACAGTAAGCTAAATCAAAGCACCTTAGTTCAAACTCCCAGACAATATTCCCCAAATAGAACTTAAGCTGTGCTGCCTTGTGGTCCAATCTCAGCATCATATCATATTCAAAAGAAACACATCCAGTAGCCAAAAAGTATTAAAAAGCAATTTCAATTTTTATTGCAGTCCCTAGGAAAACTCTAATTTGGTTTACATTCCCAGTACAGAGCAACACATCTTAAACTTTCCTCCTCCTTCTGTACTTATCTCACACATTGTGGTGTAGCTGTTGCTGCTCTTCTCTTTCTTCTCCCCAAACATCCCAAACTTTCTCTCAAGCTTGGCTGTTGTTTTCTTACTCTACTCCCCCCTTCATTTTTTGGATGTATTCCCTTTCTCTCCTGCAGGAAGAAATTCCATGTCCTTCTAATATAAATCAGTTTCAGCTTGTTTCAGCTTCTTTGATTCTGACCCTGATTCCCCTGATCTGTACAAGTTCCAGGAGCCGCCACTGTCAATTAAGGGGGTCTTCTCAAATGGTGAAAAAGACTAGAGGCTGAGAACACTTGAAATGTGGGGCTCATCAGTGACATAGACTAGATTATTTCAGCACCAGAGGGTGGTTTGCTTAATGTCATGGCCAACCTACTTTGTTCATCTCCCCCATGCTTGCACAAAAATGGGCATGGTAGTTTACAAGGACTCTGGGCCTTCATGAGCCTCTAACTGAAGAGAGGGAATTCAACTCCCTATATCCTCAAAAGTCTTTAGTATCACACACAAGGGTGACTCACCCACACCCCACTTAAGGCCCATCCTGAACTTTCAGTTGCTTGCTCTATGATCTCACACTATTTTTAGGAGTCTTTAGGGCCACACTCACCTCCTTCTTTTTCTTCCATATTAACTTTACTCAGAGCAGGAATCCAAGCAACCTTTCAACTTCTCATGCAGTCTGAATCTTCACTGGAAAGCAATGCCTCATTCCAAGTCAACCTGTATGGGGCTGAGTATATAGCTCATCGCAGAGCATTCACCTAGCATATGCAAGGCCCTGTGTTCCATCCTCAGCATCAAAAAAGCAAAAAATTCTTTCCAAGTAAACCTGTTTTGTCAGTGTCCACCCTGTCTGCCCTTTCTGCACTTTCTACTGCAACAGTTTCTCTTATCAACACTCCCCCATTCCCAGGTGCATATTCAAACTTGTGTCCTCTGCCACTGTGACATAGCCCGTTCAATCCAAGTGTTACTGGTAGTTAACCTCAGACACCAAAGTGTTCAGAGCTCAAGGGTCACCTATGATCCCTGCTATAGGGCCCCTGCACCTCACATCTTCTCCATATATTTTCTGACCCCAAAAAGTTTTCATTCTTGAAACAGCTCAGAGCCTAGTTTGCCCAAGTCAGAATCCTAATCAGGCATTGATAGTGCTATAACACCTGAAAACACCTACAATATCCAGCTTGATGAAGGCAATTTTTCTTGAGAAATTGCTTCTCAAAGTGTTTTAGTCCAACTTGGAGGAAATTATGCTCAAGTATCTAGGATAGAGTAGAGACTGTGGTATGTATGCCATAAACTTCCTTTCCATTCAAGGAATTTTTAGAAGTTTAATATCCCTCAATGCTGACTTATGGAAACTTCCAGTTCCCTTCTCATTTGTCATATCTCAAGGAAGTCTGTAGTATTCTATCCTTTAGGATTCATAGCAAAGTTTGTAGATCTCACTTTTACTAACACATCTAGTTATGCTCTGTCCATCTTAGAGGCCCTAAAAATAGTATCAAAAGGGGTTTCTACCGCTTCCCTTTTGCCTAATAGTGGTATCCCAAGGTCTAGTGAAGCACTGTCAGCTGAAGTTTACCAGCTGCTTCAAGGGTGCACTGTTTCTATTCCACAAATGGCAACTACATTAGTATTTGTGATGTATCATGAACAGGGACCCCAAAATGTGATCCATGTCTTCAAAGTGTAGATTTTAGGCAGAATTGAGAAGGGCCGTTTCTCAACTTTTCAGATCACAAAGTCCCTGTTTGAAGGAATACCTCATAAAAACAGCTCCATCTTCCATGGTCAATCACATGTTCATAGTTTATAGGCCCAATGCCTTTTTAGAAAGAAGGATCCTTTCAGATTATAATCTCTAATCCTTTTACCTTATTCTTTTGCACATCTGTTATCAACTTCTGTTATACTGTATTTTCTCTCCCTTACTCCCAACCTACCTACCTTCCTTTCTACCTTCCTTCCTCCCTTCCTTCCCTCCTTCCTTCTTTCCTGTCTGTCTTTCTACCCCAGCTAGAGTGTAAGCTCCCTGCCATATTTCCAATACCTGGAATAGTGCCTAGCATATGTGAGATGCTACATAAGTATTTGCTAAGTAGATGAATGAAGTCTGAACCCATGCTTAGGAAAAGAAACATCTTCCTTAAGGACAGGTGTTCTGCAGATGTCCAACCCTGCCTTATCTTTGAAAGCAGTTTAGCTTCTTTAATTTCAGCCAAGTATTTGGGGCAATTTCATAAATCCAGTAAGGGTTTATGTTCACACAATTAAGTGACCCTTTAATAGTAATAGGGTTTTTTGGGGTTTGTTTGTTTGTTTGTTTTGTACCAGGGATTCAACCCAGGGGCACTTAACCTCTGAACAACATATCCAACCCTTTTTTGTATTTTATTTAGAGACAGAGTCTTGCCAAGTTGCTTAGGGTCTCACTAAGTTATTGAGGCTGGCTTGAACTCGAGATCCTCCTGCCTCAGTCTCCGAGCTGCTGAGATTACAGGAGTGTGCTACCACACCCAGCTAGTAGTACTCGTTCTTAAACAAAGGAATACTTCCTTTACAAACATGTGTAAATCTCTATGTGTCTTGCAAAACAACAAAGTGCTTGCAGTATTTAAAAGACAGCTGCTTCCTCCCCACCCACTCTAACCCCCATTTGTGTATTCCACCGTCCCCATCATAGTCTCAAAGATAAGTTTTTTCAGAGGATCAAAGGACTATAAGCTCTCTGACTCCCTCGACCTTGTTTGAGTGGGATGATGTCAAGCTCATAACCTTGTCCTGTGTATGAAGGACAACTCCAGATTCATACTCTTATTCTGCTGGAGAGTCTCAGAAAAAGCATTCTGTTACTAATTATAAAATGAATAACCTATCTGGAAAAGGGATATCATGAATACAAAGTTACTGTACTTTATACGGAGTGCTTGTGTTCCTAACTGGTAGGCTGTAGTAATTTAGGGCAATATTAGCTCAGGGCACTCTTGACTGTAATAAAATTTGAGGCCTTTTCTCCCTTGCTCGTGCCCCTCTCTGCTTCTCTTCTAATACCAAACCAAACCAAACAAATAGAAACTCTCCACATTGACCAAGTACATAACAAAAGACATATAAAGACCAATCTTTTCATGTTGCTAAAATTAAATTAAAATCAATGCTGAGCATGGATCAGAAAAACAATATTCTTGGAATGGAGGTTAGTCTCTGAACAGCCTAAATGGGACAATTTCAGTAAGGGCCTATTATTCTCCACAGTGTGGTCTGGGTCTCTAAGAAGCAGAGGGAAACTTTAAGTGAAATTCATTGGCAATCTCCTGGATTGAATGAATTAAACTGGGGTGAGATTTCCCCTCAGAGGGCAATCCCAAGTACTCATCCAGCTGATCTATCGTCATTATCACATACCACCTCGAGTTACTTCTTATATTATTAAAGATTAGTTTCCTCTTGCCAATGGCAGTAGTGGCTAATGCTGCTCAGCAGAACAATGAGTATCAACCAAGATACCTCCAGGGTGGTAGATAATAAACTGTCCACAATTTCACATAATTTACACAGAAATCGCTGATGTTTAAATTGCAACGAGGTCTGTGGGACGTAAGGCCTCTCCGCTTCATACTCAGCAGCTTTTATTAGTGTTTGGGGGAACTTCATAGAAAAGAGTGATTATGGAGAAAGGTTTCAAGAGAGGGAGATGGAGCACAGACATAATGTAATTTGAAATCTTAGGCTGTAATATGGGACCTAAAGTCTAAGGAAGAATGGTAATGATCAACAGAGATATAAGAGAAGGAAAATCTGGGAAAAACATTGATTTTTAACTCTAAGGCAAACGGCATTATTCTCCACTTCCGCTGTGAGGGCAAGATGCAAGATGAAGCAATTAGGTGAGATTTCTAAAGAGCTTGACAGTGATGGACATGTGAGAGGAAGGAGCTTGAATCTCCTGTCCAGGAGATTTTGAGAACCAAGAAAGAGTCTCATCTGAGTTTAGCTTGGGAAGAAATGGATTTATTTACCTCTGAGCCCAACTCTGTGGTTTTCAGTAATCCCACTGCCCACATTTTAACCACAAACCGAAAGCTGAATAAGCCTTGAAGCAATTGTATGTTTTTCAAGATAGGAAGATTACCACAGTCTCTAATTACCCAGACACTTCTCTAATCCATTTCCTCCTCCCCATTTCCACAAGCAATACTGTACCTTTTGCTGTCTGGTGCCTGGAGGACTCTTCCTCTTTCATAGTCCCTCACCCTTCCCACACTTCCCTTGCTGTCTTTCTCCTCTCTGTGCTTTCATCTCCTCCCAACAGTCAGAAGATTCTACCTGAAGTTCAGACTTGCGCTTCTCCACAGCTCAGCGTGCTGTGTTCTGAAGACTTCCATAGCCTTCAGCCTCACCTGTCTGACTGTTGCCACAGATCAACACACTCTTTTGTGACTATCCCTTCTTTCATGCTTGTCTCTAATTTTAAAATGCCTTTCTCACCTCTTCATTTGCCTTTTCTTTTGGATATTTATTAATTGTGAAATATAATACAAATACATAAAAGTCAATAAGCATACATGCACATTTTAATGAACAAAGAAAAAGCCTGATAATCACTACCCAGGTCAGTACTGCATTCCCTTCACCCTGAAGTCCCCACTCCTGCCCTACTATCATGATTTCCACAATAATAATTTCCTTGCTTTTATTTATACTTGAGAACAGTTATTCCTAAGAAATTCCTAAAAAATATATATATAATGTGATTTTGCTTGGTTTTGAATAATACATGAGTAGAATCACAATGATTTATTTACTTAAACTTTACATGAATAGAATCACACAATTTTATCTGGCTTCTTTTGTACAACATTATATTTGTAAAAGTCATCAATGTCTTTTGGGCACCTGTGTTTTGTTCATTTTTATTGTTCTCTATTCAGTTGTATGAATATATCTTGTTGTATTTATCTGCATTCTACTGTGGATGGGCACTTGCTATTTTCCAGATTAGGTTATCACTGATATCCAATTTAAACATTCAACAATGCTATTCTAATACATATCTCATCATGCACATAGTAGCAGTTTTTCTGAACTTTATATACAGGGATGGATTTGATAAATCATGGTCTATGGTTATCTTCAGTTCTGCTATAGAATAACAAATCATTTTCAATGTTGTAATCATTTACAATCCACCAACAGAATAAAAGTTCTCATTATTTTATAATCTCTCTAATACTTGGTATTATCAGAATTAATTATTGATTTGCTTTCTTATGTGATTCCAAATTCCCAGAATAGTGCTTGGCTCATAGTAGGTACATATTAAATGTTGAATAAATGAATATTTCTTCATTTCCAAACTGGATAATTTTCTGGTTGTTATTTTGTTATTGCATAATAAACAAGTTTTGTTTATAATACATATATATGTATCATGAAAAAAATGTGTATTGCATTTTTGTGGATACAAGACTTAGATATGTCTAGTAGGAAAAATGTTTAAACAAATTTTGTTTTTAAATTTTTTCTATGTCCTAAGTGATTTTTCCTACTTATAAGAAAGGATTATGATTTTCCACTAAATTTGTAAGCTTATACTTATAGTTCTGATAATTTTTGCTTCATATATTCTGGATCTACATTTTTAGCAAATTGAAATCTTTTATCTGTCATATTTTTCTGATGGATTGAAACCTTTTCATTATTAGGTGTTTTGCCATTTACTAATGTTTTCTGCCTTAAAGTCAATTTTTGACTGGTTTTAACACAGATGCACTAAGATTTATTTATTTATTATGTAGATGCATGATCTATCCTTTTCCATTCCTTTACTCTCAACCTCTGTTTCCTTAAGTTTTGAGTGTGTAGCCAACAGACAACTTATGATAGAATTTTGTTTAGTTTTGCTTTTTATCCATAGTGACCTTCTTTGTCTTTAACAAAAGTATTTAGTCCATTTATTTATTATAATATTAATATAATTGACATTTGAATTCAAAATATATTTGTGGGTTTTTCTATTCCTCATTTCTTTTAAGCTTTGCTTCCTATATTTTGAAACTCTTTTATTAGGTGCTTAACAGTTTGGGATTGTTTTATCCTTTTGCTGAATTGATCCTTGTATCATTATGAAATAACCCTGGTAATAGTCATAGCTCTGAAGTTTATTAGTTTGCTTTCAACAAAGCCATTTCAGCACTTTTTATTAGTGTTTGCATGGAATATCTTTTCCATTTGTTGTATTGTGCCTTTATATTTTAAATAGGTTTCCTACGTGTAGTATATACTTGACTCTTTGTATCCAACACAACCATTTCCATTCTTTAATGGGAATGTTTATATCATTTACATTTATTTCAATTTTTGGTAAGATTAAGCTTCACTTTATCATATTGCTATTTGTTTTCTATTTGTCCCACCTGTCCTTTGTTTCCTCATATTGCTATTTGTTTTCTATTTGTCCCACCTGTCCTTTGTTTCCTTTTTTTATTTTCACCCACTGTTTGGATTAATTGTATTTTAAAATGATTCCTTTTTAACTCCTCTATTGGCTTACTAGCTGTTTTCTTTTCTTTGATTTTTTTGTTCTGTTGCTTTTACTCTATAGCAGTTCTTTCCAGCAAAATTTTTTGTGATGATGGAATTGTTTTATACTTGTGTTGTCCTATATTTTTACCTATATTTTAGCCACTAGCCAGATGTGGTTATTGAATACTGAAATATGATTACTGTGACTAAGGAAATGAATGTTTAACTTTCTCCAATTTTAATTCATTTTACTTTAAATAACATATGCACTGTCTGTATGGAAGAGGTACATGACTCAAATAATTGACAGTCAACCATCAGGAAAATATAAGGTGCAACTAATATTCATTAAAATGAACAAAGGAAGTAAATTATTCTGGCTTGTTTTAGTCATTAGTACCTTTTGCTTTAGTCATTAGTACCTTTTGCTCTTTCATTTGAAATATTAAGTGTGTATGAGTTATCAGTGCATTTTTGATAAAAGCCATCCAATCCTTAACTAAATAAATAAGTAGCCCAAAGCAGATAGTGGCTGGCATAGTGGACAGCACAGCTCCAAAGTTTATAGTAGTCACCTTTAATTTCTATAGTCTACTTTCAAATGCTGTAAGAATCTTATAACAATAAACTTTCAATTCCTTCCTTATATTCTTTGTTTTTTGTTCTCATACATACTATTTTTACATGCATAAAAACCATAAGTACTTCAAAATATTAAAGAGTAAGAAAATATTTATTTATTTATTTATTTACGTATCAAGAATTAAAGCCAGGGGCACTTAACCATAGAGATATATTCCCAGCTTTTTTTTTTATGTTGAGACAAGTTCTCACTAAGTTGCTTAGGGCCTTGCTAAGTTACTGAGGCTGGCTTTGAACTTGTGATTCTCCTGCCTCAACCTCCCAAGTCACTGGGTTTAAACATGCACACCATAACATCCAACAAAAAAGAAATTTATATTTTACCTATATTTGTCACTTTCATTCCTTATGTTGATCCAAATTTTGTTATAATCTTTATTCTGCCTGAGGAATTTCCCTTAATATTTAACTTTTTGTTTGTCTAAAGAAATCTTTATTTCACCTTCATTTTATCTGCTGGATAAAAAATTGGGCTGAGTTGACCTTGTTCTCTGCCTTGTATGGCTTTTATAAGAAATCTGCTACATTTTTGTTATTGTTGTTGAGGTTCTAAATCAGAGGGTGGCAAACTTTTCTGTAAAGAGTCATATAATAATCTTTTAGGCTCTGCAGGCATGTGGTCTTTGTTGGAGCTATTCAATTCTGCCATTGTAAAATAGAAACAGCCATAGCAAATACATAAATAAGCATGTGTGGCTGTGTCCCAATAAAACTATTAACAGAAACAGGTGATCCAGATTTGATCACCATGGGCCACAGTTTGTCAGCCCTGCTCTTTACTATATAATGTGTCCATTTTATCTAACTGCTTTTAGATTTTTTGTTTACCTTTGGATTTTGTTAATTTGATTATGATGTGCCTTAACATGGTTTTCTTTAAATTTATTCTACCTGGATTTCATTGAGCTTTCAAATTTGGAAACTTTTTAGCCATTATTTCTTCAAATACTTTTTCAGCCCATGACTCTTCTGAAACTTCAGATACACGCATATTAAACTGTTCAGTATGTTACACAGATCACTTCTACTCTTATCCCTTCTTTCTTATCTATATCTTGAAGTTCTATGATCTTGTCATCCATAGTCCATAATTTATAATCAATTCTTCCTGGGAAAAATTTAAACTGTATTCATTTTTTAAATTTGGTAACCCTGACATTATTTAGTATTAAACTTTAAAATTTGTGCCACATTGTCAAAATATTACTTTGACTTGCAGTAATAGTATGTATATTTAAACTCAACACAATTATAAAATTGGTTACTTAAGATAATTCTTCCCTTATGATAACAGCTTTATATAAAAAGTTTGGCTTCATTCTGTCATTGATATTTATCACTGAATAAAATTCTCTTTGGCATCCATTGTCCATAAATAGGCTTATTTTAGCTCTTTTTAAAATTAATAATTTGCAGTAAGTTCCCAAATTTTCCCATTCTTTTGCACTTGTGAATTCCTTCCAAATGCATTAAATAATTGTCGAGACACATGACTAAACCAATCAGGGTCACTCCAGGAGAACTGGGATGGCAGGAAATAATCACACAAACACAGAGAAATACCTTTTTCTGTGGGTTCTGTGACAACCCCTCTGACCCAGCTTCCACAAAGGAGGCAAGGCAGGCAAGAAAGAGACGGAGCCCACCTCAGATTTTATTGGGGGAGGCTGTTCAAAAGAACATTCCATCCATATAAGGCCGAGAGGTAATGTTACAAGGGGCAGCCCACTCCCACTGACTCCCAAAGCTGTGCTCCTCTGCTGAGCGGAAATGGGGATCCACCCACCTCCTGGTAAGAGAAGCCAGTCTCCACATTTCCATCACTCAAAGCGAAGGGGTGCTCAGCTCTTATGGTGGCAACTCCCAACAAACAATTATACTATTTTTTGTCTGGTTGTGTAAGGGTCCGGCGAAACGTCGGAGAAGGAAAGACCACACAAGACTAGCTTCATGCAAAGGCAAGGGGGATTTTATTAGGGGGACCCGTTCCAACGCGTTGGGACTCTGTGCTCACTCAAGAAGGGAGAGCAGCCCAGAGCCCAGAGCAGAGGTCAAGCAGAGCTTAAGTACACTTTTTGGAGAGGGCGGTGGGCTTTGCATACATCAGAACAAATCATCATGAGGCGCGGGGAAATTGAACAACAATTCTGATACATGATTAGTCCATTCATTGGCGGGAACAGTTTGGGTAGGGGTGATTGGTCACTTCTAAGTGGGGTACACATTCAAACTGATTGGTCCTGGGGCCTATATGCGTACGTGCCATGTTACCTGGAGCCCTTAGCTATTAAACAACCAGGGAATCAATGGAGATATTTACTGAGCAGCTCCCGCATTGTCCTAACAACTTACAGGTTCCGGGGATAGTGGAGGAATTGTAACAATAAACTTTTACCTTTTAGCCCAGGCCTTGTAATCTAGAAGCTTTACAATGCCCTAGTCTTTTACACTTTAACTCAGACTTTTGCAGCTTAGAATCAGCTTAGAAATTTTACCCTTACAGTTGGATGTAATTCAGACATTCCTACTGTCTAACATACTTGCTATCAATTTTTCTGAAAACATGGTTTTCAGAGCAGTGTTCAAACCAAGTCTGAAGATTTACCCACAGTCGACATTTAAACCAACCTACATAATACATCACTGTGAATCATTTCTATAATGCAGCCTGAAATCTGCCTTAATTTGCCTTTTGTTCTGTTCCAAGCCAAATAAAACAAACCAAAAGAATTTTACCAAAATGCTAAAGAAATTATTTGATTCCACAAATATTTGCAGAAGCAACTTATTTTCTGAATCTTTTTTATAAATATTTATTTATTTTTGCAGTAGATTTTTATTGGTTCTTTTTAGTTACACATAACATTAGGATTCTTTTTTACATAATTATAAAACATAGAACATAATTTGCTCCAATTCAGTCCCCAGTACTTCCCCTTTCCCTTCCTCTATTCTATAGATCTTTTTGATATTATAGTTTTTTTTAATTAGTGTCTTGTGGATACACATGATGATGGAATTTATTGTGGTATAGTCATATAAATACTTAGGAAAGTTATTCCACAGCTTTTGCCTTATCCTGTCTCTCCTCCCTCACCCTCAATCCCTTGATTAGTCCACAGATCTTTCCTCTATTTTGATGGAATTCTGGGTAGTCACAAAATGATTGAATTTTAGATAAAAGTTCTCAATTCTATTAAGTAGTCAAAATTCCATCAAACCATTGACAAAATTCTGTAACATGTATTTCCATTTCTTTCCTAGTCAGGCATCCTGTAAAAGTTATCTTGTATTCAAATGCACATTGATCCTTGAATATAATCCAGATGTAAGTCTGTAGAATGTTCTTATTATATGCAGAGACCTTTTGACCAACCATGAATAGTGTTCTTTCACATGCCCCTGTGACTTGAAAGTTTCCTTGGAATGATGATATTTTATACTTTTAAAGCATCTAGTGCCATATCACCAATATAATGCTCAGGATCAAGAAGCCATCTGCCTATTTGGCTTCAGGTAGTCTATACCATCAGCTTCACTGAGTTGTCTGAGAAATAATCACACTTGGTCCCCTGAAGAATAGTCTTCTGTGTTCTTCTCTCTTAGAGATTTATCCATAGCTCCAGGTTGCCCAATTTGTTCATCTCTTCTCTGAGATTGTTAGCATCTTCAGTTTACTTTAGTTGATGATTTGATTTAAACATCAAATTTGTATGTTTTCAGATTGGTGCCTAGACTTTCTATTGTGTTCCATTATTGTGACTGTATGAAACAATTCCATACTAGCTTATTTATAAAGGCCTTATAGTAGTTTAAATGTTGGGTAAGAGAGTTCCCTCATTGCTCTTTTTTCAGGGCTTTCTTGTATGTTTATTTTTACCCTATTTTTGAATTGAAGAATCAATTTGTGTAACCAAAAATCAAAACAAAACCAAAAATACTTGTTGGCATTTTTATTGGAATTATGTTAAATTTACAAATTCACTTAGGGTATGTCTTTATTTGTGTCTGCTTTGGTGTCTTTGAGGAAATATTATAGTTTTTCTCATAGGTTTTACATATTTCTTTTTAACTTTATGCCTGGGAATTTTGTAATTTTTATAGTTGTTATTATAAATTGGATCTTCATGTCCTTTTTATTTCTTTTTATTTTTTAACTAGTTCCTCTTTATATACACGAAGCCCATTGACATCTGTTAATGACTTTTATATCCTGCTACCATACTAAACTATCTTTTTGTGGCAGTAATGTTTGCATTGGCTTGCTGTCCTTTTCAAGGCACACCATCATATCATCTGCAATTCTCATGTACCTAGTTGCTTGCTTTTATAAAAATGCATTGTCAAATACCTCCAATACAATATTAAATGTTATAATATTGATGAACATCCTTGCCTTGTTTCAGACATTAGCAGGAATGTTTCCAGTGTTTTCCCATAAAAATGGTTAGGAAGTTGTGGGTAGACAAGATCTATTATGATATTATGAAAATACTTATATTCCTCTTTTGAAAGTTATTTTTATTAAGAATACATCTTAAATTTTTAAAATGCTTTTCTAACATCCATGGAGATAATCAAGTCTTTTCTTTTAGACATAATTAATGAATTTCTTAATGTTGAACTATATTTATTTATTTAGTTAGTTTGGTACTAGGAATTGAACCCCAGGGCACTTTAATCACTGAGCCATATCCCCAGCCCTTTCTGATTTTTTAAAAATTTGAGACAGAGTCTTGCTAACTTTCCTAGGGCCTGTCTAAATTGCTAAGGCTGGCTTTGAACTCAGAATCCTCCTGCCTTAGCCTCCAGAGTTGCTGGGATTATAGCTGTGCGCCACCATGACCAGCCATCTTTACATTCTTAAAACAATTCCCACTTAGTGATGACATATTGTGGTGTTTGATTCTATTTGTTAATATTTTATTTATAATTTTTGCCTTAATATACACAAATTAGACTGGTCTATAGTATTCTTTTTTGCACAAATCTTCATCAGATTTTAGTTTCAATGTTATATTTATTTCACTGAAATTTTTTGAAGTTGCCCTTTTTATACTTTGTAGTAAAGTTGGGGTAGAAGTCTTAAAAGTCCCATTTCAAACCATCTTGGACACTACAACAAATATTTTTAAAAACATGCACTATCCAACATTTTAATTGCTTTCTCCAGGATGACAGAACTAAATAAACTATTCCTTAATTTTCCTGTGAATCAAAAAACAACTCCTTTCTTTACTTGATTTGTTCTTCTAATCTTCCAAGACTTTGCTCAGTTATCAGTTATCTCTTCTAAAAATTATTCTCTGAACTCCCCAGGTTGTGCTAAGTGCCTTTTTTCAGGGCTTCTACTGGATGTTGTTCAATCTTGTGTAACTGCATCAGGATGGGAATAACCCATTAATAGTATCATTATCTTCCATTAGCCAAAAGTTTCTTGAGGATAAGGATCCTGTATTGCCTTCACTTTTTCATTTCCAGTGTCTAGTACCAACACAGTACCCACATATAGTAGGAGTCTCAATAAGTATCTAATGAAATGATCTTGGATCAGACTCCCCAACACACACACACACACACACACACACACACACACACACACACACACCTATTTCTTCTTCAGTTTCTAACTTTGTAAGTGGCTCCACATTTCATCCAGAATCTCACACTGAAAATGTGGGACTCATTTTTGTACTACTTTATACTTCATTTTCAGCTTGTAACAATCATCAAGTCTTACCAATTCTGACATTAAACTATTTCAAATTCACCCACATCTTCCCGTTTCTGTGGCCATCACCCTAGTCCAAGTCCCCATCATTTCTTGCCCAAATCACTTAGGCTGCTGTTTCCTCATTTAAATTTCCCCCGTCCCTCTGTCATTCATTCTTCCTCAGAAAGTTAAAGTGATCCTTCAAAACAGATGTGATCATTCATTTTGCATAAACCCTGTCAGTAGGTTCCCATCCTTTTAGGATTCCATTAAGAATCACTAACACATCCATTCCTTGAGGCCCTGCCCAATCTGGAACCTCACTGCATCCCCAGCCTCAGTGTGTATTCCTTGTTTCCTTTCCATTCTGGCCTTTTTCTTGTCTTCCAACTTCCTGAGCTCTTTCCCTCTCAGGGTCTTTGCACACCTCGCTCCATTTGCTGGAAGACCCACTCCTTGCACCTTCAATCTTTTTCTTTTTTTCTTTTTTCTTTTTTACCCATCTTCCAGGTCTGTGCTCAGGTAAGCTCTTTTTGATCTCCCATCCTGATGGAGTTTCTTTGTTGAAAATTCATATTACCATACACACTTTCTCTCTTGGTCTGCAAGGGCTACTATAACAAAATAACATATACCGGGTAGTCTACAAACAAGTGAGATTTATTTCTTGCATTTCTGGAAATTGTTAGTCCAAGTTCAAGATGCCAATTCAGTGTCTGGTAAGGGCTCACTTCCTCTCAGATTGTCATTTTCTTACTGTAGCGTCACATGTCAGGAGTGAGGGGATATCTTTTATAAGGACACTAATCCCTTTTATGAGTCTTCATGACCTAATGACTTCCCAGAGGCCTCACCTCCTAAAACCATCATCTTGGGGTTTAGGATTTCAAAATATGAATGGGAAGGGGCATAAACATTGAGTCCAGTGCACTCTTCCTTTATAGAACTTATCAGCATTGTGATTATTTAGATATTTAGGTAATTATTTTTCTAATATTTGTTTCTCACACTAAACTGTAATTTCCCTGGAGGCAGGAATAATGTTTATCTTATTCTCAGCTGGACCTTCAGCATCTATCACAATGAACAGAACAGTAATAGGATTTAGTAAGTATTTGTTGAATGAATTGTTGGATGGATGAACCAATCAATCAAAACAGAAGAATCAAATAGTCTATGAATTGGTGAATGAACAAAAGAATTCATTATTGAACTTTAGGCAAGAAGCCTAAAGGAGCAATGTCTCATTTTCCCTCTAGGGGGAGACATACTCCTACTAGAAATAGCATGAGCAGCTTAGAAGAAAATTCTGAGATCAGAATTTTAAAATCTTTCCTGCTAGAGTTTGTTCACTTCATTCATGGTTTGCTATGTGATTAATCTACAAGTGCCTACATTCTTGGAAAGAGAATGAATTTGTCACTTCAATATTATCATTTTATTTGTTTTTCTTTTCAAAATTCCTCGACAATATTTCTCTATAAAGATTCAAAATGTTTTAAACTTATTCTGATAGTTAAAAAAAAAAAAATAGTGGGATTCTGTAGGACCAAAAAATAATAAGTGTCAATATAAAGAAATTTTTTAAAAAAATTTTTTAAATTCACAAATTTCTACCAACTGGGAAAAGTTAAAGGCAAATACCAAAAAAGTAGAACTTGAACACTGAGAGCCTGTCTGCCTCTGAGCAGTTTCTGAAAGAAGCCCTTGTTTAATCCTGATGGCATGCTTTGGGAGGCTATCCCTGCTGCACATTAATACTGTTCTCTTCTTTGCTGAATTACTTTCTCTTGTATAGGCATAAGCATATGAAAAGTTTCATGAAGCTTGCATTATATTTCTTTTGAACTTTCGTTTTATTCATTCTAGTTCCAAGGCTTCCTTTTCAATTTTTTTCTATGCCCAGCTCAGGAACCAGGACATAGAGGCATCTACTATTCTTGTCTTTAAAAGACCAGTTTAGTTCAGTTTGGTTGGCATTTAACCTAGACCTACTGCATGTTTGGGACTGTGCTATGGAGGAGAAGATGAATGCAGAAAATTTAAATTTCTGCTCTAATGGTGTTTGCCATATAAGTGAGAGGATTTTTAGCAATCTCTTTGAACAAATACAGACTAAAGTAAAGATGATATAGATAATAACCAACAATTGTGTAGGTGAAAAAAACAAACCACTTTTCACAAATGCAGTCTAGGTTTTATAAATTAAATCTTGTATAGGTGTTGTTATTCTCATCTCATTGTACAGATCAGTAAACTTAGACTTAGGTAATGTAATTTATTTAGACAGGTTAAAAAAACTAATGCTACTATCTGAACTGGACTCTTGGTTTCTATGGTGTTTGCATAACATTATATCATTTCTAAATACAAAGAATGTACTGTTAAGTGATAATCCTAAAGAAATTCAAAATTAAAGGAATATACGTTATTCTATTAACAAGGGAAAGCTATTTTTTCCCTCACTAGTCAACAAGTCTGACACTTAAATCTTATTTTTTCACCTTACTCTGTTAATTTTTGCAGATTCCCTCTCTCTCTTTCACTCTTGGAATATCTCAAACTCCTTTTGGTCCCCTCCCCCTCCTCCTCCTCCTCCTCCTCCTCCTTCTGTAATGGGAGAGTTTATTTGGAAAGAGTCTTTCCTTCTTAAGTCACCTTTCTCTAAGAAAGGCATCGGAGAAACTTTTCGATCAACATTAGCCAAGTGGCCCTTGAAGAAGGTAGAGGTTTGAGATAGCTGAGAATTTGATGACTTCTGGCCAGAGGCCAGAAAACTGTTGTGAAAGGCTTCACATTACCACCTAAATGCTTACAAAGCAGAATTCCTCTCCTTCAGCACACTGTCACTCAAAATCAGGAAAGAGTTTGGAGCTAGTAGAAGAAGAAAGGAGTTTTTCACTCTAAGAAGGAATTCCCACAAAGCTCAAAGAGCAAGATCCACCAGATCTGTAAACTGGAATACCTCTATGGCATCCACCTATGGGGTCTGGATACTAACACATGTTGAGGAGTTACAGCAGCAATCATTACAACCATAACATCATTACCAAATTACCAGACCAGGTTTATGCCAAGGTCATAAAATAGGAGCATTAGTTATACTGTCCATCAAAAACATCTATGTCTTGAGTTCAAAACTGGAATTAGTAGAAAAGAGATGAAAACAAAAGGATCTGAAAGTTTTCTGGGAGACACAGCATACAAAAAAAAAACCTCATGTAATCACTAATAAACAAAATATGGAAAATAGAGGTAACCAACTAAGATAGTTGGTTTTATAGAAATATGAGAGAGAGAGAGAGAGAGAGAGAGAGAGAGAGAGAGAGAGAAGCAAAATTGAATGTGATCAAAATACAACTTTTATTTTTTCAACTTGTACCATCTTTTAAAAACTTTCTATTAGGGAGAACAGTAGTCTCTTGCCTCTGAATGGAAAATTGGGCAAATCCCTGACTTTTTTGTTCATCCTTTGATATTCTATAAGTAACAGTCACTTTAAATTTAAAAAGATAGTCTACATTTAGTAATTAGAATGTTTCCAGTCTAAAATGGTAACCAATACTTCAGTCTTCATTCTAAGGCACTTGGTCATTCTAAGGCTACTCTCCGCCTCCCTCTCATAGGGCTTGTGGAAGGTGGCTGCCTGCCTTCAGCTTTCTCCTCACCTTACTCCCCTATACTAGCTAACTGTTATTTGATCCACTGGTATAAAAGTGGGAGGAGGCAGGACAGCTGAGGAAGAGCACAATTCTCTGCTAAGTCTGTATCAAGCCCATGGTTAAAGCTGATTGACTATTCCTCCCTCCCTCCCTTCTTCCCTCCCTCCCTCCCTTCTTCCCTCCCTCCCTCCCTCCCTCCCTTCCTTCCTTCCTTCCTTCCTTCCTTTCTTCCTTCCTTCTTTCCTTCCTTTCCTTGCAGTACTAAGCATTGAACCCAAGGGCACTTTATCCCTGAGCTACATCCCTAGTCCTTTTTATTTTTTATGTTGCTTAGGGCCTCAATAATTTGCTGAGCTGGACTTGAACCTATGATACTCCTGCCTCAGGCTTTCAAGGAGGCTTTTAAAGGTTCTTGGAATATTCCCATCATCAAAGACCTTTTACTGGAATCCCTTTGGCCTAGACAGGTGCAAGGTGACCTGTGACAGACTGTGGATTCTAGGATTACCATGTTCACCTCTAGCTTCTGGCAACTGGACCCTTTCATACCTCTAAACAGCACTTTTGAATAGACCCAAGGCAATCCCATGTTGTCTGCCTTCTATGTGACCCACGTTTTGTCCAGAGAAATATTTACAAATTCATTGACCCTGCTGATCTGGGTATAAAAGCAGATCCCACCTCTACTCTGTGGCTAAAGCCTTTTTTTTTTTTTTTTCCAGCTTATAGGCAAGAGTCACTGTAGATCTCTATTTTACAAATACAGAGAACAATTTCCAAGTTCTCTGGTCCCACAAACGTCCCTCTTAGGCTGGAGGAGAAGGAGGTAGCTCTAGCAGTTCCTCTCCCTTGGGCCAGGAGGTGGTGAGTGGGATGGGGAGCCAGAAGCACAAACAAGTTTCTACCCAAGAAAACCTCTTCACCATTTTCCCTCCCTACAGTCTCCTGATCTCATCATGAAGTGAAATTCAACAATGACTTTGTGCATAAAAACCTTTTTTGAAGTAATCATCTTTAATTGTAGTTGACAATGTTCTTATTTGTTTCCCAAAACTTGATAATGGAACTGTGTGCTGGTCGATGTGGCACATGTCTGTAATCCCAGTAACTTGGAAGGCAGAGGCAGGAGAATTTCAAGTTCAAGGCCAACCTGGCATTAACAAGACACTGTCTCAAAATAAAATAAAAATGGAAGGGTATATCACAGTGGTAGAGAACTTGCCCAGCATGTATGAAGCCCTGGGTTCAATCCCTAGTACAAAAAAAAAAAAAATCATGTCATCATGTCTCTCCATCTCGGTCTTACCTACCCACCTGAGCAGAGAGCCTGGAACAAAGAAGACGCTCAGTAAATGTTTGGTGGATTGGATGAATGAAACTGCAACCAACTTTAATTGTGCAGTGGATTCTCAAAGACACTTTAAAATAACCTGTATGGAGATCCTATTTTATCACTTCCTGGAAGACAGACTATGGTCATTCTTACATCTATAAGATACTTTTATGGTTTCTCAGAATTTGTATGCTTTACCATTTATCAACCAAGATAGGCTCTCATAATTAAACACAGTCCCCATTAATATAATATACAGCCCTATTAATATAGTATTGACCTACAGGTATTTGTATTTAGATTAGAGAGTAAATTTTTTGAAAGCAAGAAATTTTGCTTTGAAATTAGGTAAAATTAGAATTTATAGAAATTTATAGAAGAATATTTAGAGATAATTTCAGCCAACATTCTCATTTGACAAATGAGAAAATTAATATCCAGAAAAATGGAATAAAATAACTAACCAATCTTAGAGCTGATCTCTGGGGTCATATCCTTTCTACCACTCTGGTTGGCATATGCCATTGAATAAGAGTTGTCAAGACACACAACCTTAGAAGAGGGATGAATGCCAGCTTCAGGTGCAGTACTTCCATCTACTGGATATTTTGACTCTATCATCTCTTCTGTGTATAGGTTGAGATCTCATTTTGTTTTACAGTGGATTCTCAGAGACAGAGCACTGGCCTCACTAAAGCTAGACTTAATATGATAACGACCATCAAACTTTCAATATGTCAATTTTGTGCTGCTTGTGCTCCACTTTGGGAGACTGATGGGTGGTGCCAAGCAGAGCATTACCTTAGTAGACCTGAAGAAAAGGTATCGTGGCAGGCTTGGACCTGTAGCATCATGGGGTAGAATTTATTATATTCCTTCCAGTCATAAAGGATAAAAGCGGGGGCAGTCAGGAGAAAATATATCATTGGGCTATTCATGTGAGTCACAGAGATCTAGACACACTTTGAAAGGTACTGATTGAAGTGAGGTTAGATCTGGATAAAACCTAAGTGGCTTCAATTTTCCTGTGACTTTCCCTGCTACTGGTCAGAAAGGACTTAGGTTCCCAGAATTCATTTTCTCATTTGGATCAGAACCCATTCAAGTATATCTAGTCCCCCTATTTGGAGGTTTAATGTTCTTTTGGACTCTAATGTAGATTCATATCTTAGAAACAAGTACATAATCAAACTGTTCGCCATACATTGTATTCAAACAAATGACTTAGAATGACTTGTGGAAAGGGGTAGGGAGCTCTAACCTCTGTAATTTCATTAGGGTTTCTCCAAGATTTCCCAAAAATCTACAAATTAAATTAAAAGAGTGCAGTTAATATGTAACTACAAGTCAACTCTCCAGACCCCTTTCATTCTGAGGGCTACACTACACCCTTTAAGTAACAAGAGTTGCCAATGAACTAAATAGCCTTTAATTCAGAGTCTGGAAGAAGTGACTTGAAAGCTGAATATTGCCTTCTTTAAAAAATAATTCTTTTTTTCCAATTTTTTAATTGGTGAATTATAATTATATATAATGGTGGGGCTTGTTGTTACATATTCATATATGCACACACTATAACAATATAATTTGGTCAATATGGTTACCCGATATTTCCCCTTTCCCTCTCCCCAAAAAAAATTTTCTTAAAAAAAAAAAAAAAGTCACCACCATTTGAAATTTGGGAGAATTCACTTTTCTTTATAAAAATCTGGATTTGGGCTGGTTTCAAAAATTGGACAATCTCAACATGGGATGGTGATAGGAAGTGAGGGACACATTATTGCGTGGCAAATATCCCTTCGAGTTGGAACTCAAAGGAGTTTCACTCAAGACGGATCCTGAGTTTTCAGTTCACTATTCCCTCACTGATATACGTGAACCACTTGCGATCTGCTTTAATCTTTACTGGTTAGATTTTGTGCATGGAGCAAGTTTGGGGAGTAGGTGCTGGGCACTCGTTAAACGGGCTGTCTAGGGGTTGAGGATTCAGCTCTGTGGCAGAGCGCCTGCCACAAGGCCCGGAGTTCAGACCTCAGACCTGAAGAAAGAAAACAAGAAAACAAAACAAGGAAACAGGCTGGCTGTGAGGTCTATTTCACTTTGTTCAGGCACCACCATATACTCCTGATTTCAAAATGTTGGTGCTTTGTACAGAAAGCACAAAAGGTGTTCAGTCTCTGAAAGGGTTATTTATGGTCGGGTTTTGCTTTTACAGCTTTTTGGTTCTCAACATTAGGAATACTACACCTCTTGGATAGTTGACTTTGTCTTCAGTATAGTTCAGTTTGAAAGACGGTGAAGACGGTGAACGAGATCCACCAGGGCTCTATGCAGCACTGAGTCATTCCAACATCTTGAATAATACTGCAAGATCTTCTGTTTCCTAAAGACACTCCTATCAGTTTAGTCTCCCAAGCAACTGAACCAGTACAGACTTAGTGGGCAAAAGCAGTTTTTAGTTTAGTGAGATAGACAATAATGAGGAGACCAAGTGCCCAGGCCGGATCTCAGATGCAGACAGTGGAAGGATCGGGTGGTGGGGCGTACCACTGTTGGCCTGGTCCACACAAGCGCAATTAGACAGAATCGACCTGAGCGCGAAGATTAGTAGCTTTTTTCCCACCGCAGGTCCAAGACCCAAGACCCCGGGCTGTGCCCGACACCGCGAGATTGAATTTATGCACTAAGCCTCTGGGCGAAGGTAGAAAGTAACTTCGCCTGGGTAGGACAGTAGCAGCTTCACGAGTCTGCGCAGGCGCATCCGGCTTCCTGACACTGGCCAGCGCGCAGGCGCCCTCCCACTTGGTCTCCCTGTCCTGTAAACCCAGGGGCCGCTGCCGACAGCTTCTGCTTCCGGGTCACGCCTTGACAGCGGCTTTTCAGACCCAACTCAGACTCGCGGTTCGGTGAGTGCGGTTGTCGGTGCGGGAAGGTCTGCAGCCAGGTCCCCTAGTCCGGGACACCACTCCTAGTAACGCTTCCTCCATTCCCCGCTCGAGGTCCGTGAGCCTTCGCGGCTGAGCCATAGTTCCGGGCCTTGGGGGAAGATCAAGGCGGAGGTTGGTCAGTGTTTGGGGCGCCCGGCACACAGATTGCGCGACTGTGGTTTAGTGCCTTCACCAGGAGGCCTGCGAAGATTGCTGGGATCTGTTGGGAGCCCGTGCAGAAAGTGACACCACATGTCCTTGCATTTCGCGCCTTTGCTCTTAGCTCCCTAGCCTCTGCGAGACGAAGCTGCCGCGAGCCCTCCTGCAGCAGGTGCGCTGGGGTTGGGGGCGCCTCCCTCCCCTCCCAGAGTCTCCGCGAGGGACAGAGGCCCAGGCCTCCCTAGCACCAGAGCTGTTGAGGCTGTTGAGTGTCTCCTCTGTTCCACTTTGCTTTTAGCTTTGCAATTAAATAACTAAACACACAAATCCTTTGGTGTTTTTTCCAGATCCCATAGCAAAGAAGACAGGGAGGCGAGGGGTAGGAGTCCTTTTAGCCCCATCAGAGAATAAGGCCTAGAGCTCAAACCGTGCACCGGAGAGGGTGGATTTAGACAGAGAATATTATCAATCTGCCCTAAAGTTTCTCTCTTATACCTGGAGCTTCGAGGCGGCAAGGGAACCTTTAACTTGATTCAACCAATACATTCTCCCTCCCTCCCTCCCTCCCTCCCTCTCTCTCTCTCTCTCTCTCTCTCTCTTTTAGTTGTAGGTGGCACAATACCTTTATTTTATTATTTATATTATTATGTGCCTCACACATGCTAAGCAAGTGCTCTATCACTGAGCTACAACCCCAGCCCCTGGACCTATTCAGCTTAGAGGAGTTCATAGCATGGAGTCCAAGAGCACCCGGAAAATGAGTGCAGGGTTTTCTTTCATCAGCTCTCATGGCCCACAAACTTTAAAGAGAATAATTTCGGTTCAAACCCTCCTCTTTAGATATGCTGTCTTTTGCCCTGTTCTTGAAATCTCCAACTCAAATGCACCTCTGTCCCTTTCTCCCCTCTTCTTTGCTTCAAAGAAGTATAAGATACAGACCCTTGTCTCTGAGGAGTTGTGTGTGTATGTACACATGCATACATGTATTCTGGGGCTTGACCCCAGGGCCTTGCAAATGATAAACATGTGCTCTACCAACTGAGCTATTCTCCCAGCTCTATGTTTTTTAACAGCTACAAATGGCTACTGATTCACAGAAAGAAACTAGTAGAATTTGTAATGTATTGTATAAAGTGATGCTCCATCACCAAAAACAATAACTTATTATGAAATGACCAAAAAATTTCAGAATTTTCATTTAATAGTCATCATATACATTAATATGCTTAATTACTGAATTTATTAGGATCTGGAGTAATAACCTTTACCTTGATTCAACAAGTATTTATTGAGGCTTTTCCATGTGCCAGGCACTGTTGGGAAAAAAAAAACTATCTTTATCCTAAGGAGCTTATATTTTAATAAAAATATGGATTCCTAAGCAGTTACACCAAGAGCTTATATTGCATATTACAGTTTATCTACAGTTTTTGATATGGACTTTTGCATAGAAATGCATCGCCTTATTGTATAATTTTAAATGTTCTCTAGCTGTCACCTCATATATAGTCAAAACTTTTATCATAGTTGAATTTGTGTATATTGCTTTGTTTTCATCTTTCATCTTGGAATTCTGTGCCATATTGTAGTTTCAACATATATTTGCCCAAGTCTATTTCTCAGTTCTCTATGATAGCAAATTTCTTAAATGTTTAATTTATTTTAAATCTCCTCGTTTTGCTAAAACTGAAAGTATATTTTATTGGTGTGAAATTTGTTTTTTAAATTTTATATCGATGACTCCAGAGTAGTTATATTTTTGCTTTCTTCGCTGTTTTAGAATGTTACCTCAATTATTTACTTTTTTCTCTGCTAAAGACATTTGAAAATATTTCACAAATGCTTTATCATTGTTAACATAAGTATTTGTTCCATAGCCTTCTCCTTCTCTTCTCATAGGTAGAAAGTACTTATACCCTTTAGTCAGTCAACCAATCAATATTTATAAAACACCTACATTTTGTGAGATTCTGTGAATCCCTTACACAGCCCAAAAAAAAAAAAAAAAAAAAAAGAGAGAGAGAGAGAGAGGGGACAAGGTCCTTACCTTCCAGTTGTTTATAGTTTAAATTTAGATGGAGAAATAATATGTACATAACTACACTGCAAAGCAAATGTAATAAATAACATAAGATGTGCTGATAATAAATTTAAAATAACAATTAAAAATAACAATAATTCAGCCTTCAGAAAATCCCATTCCTTAACTAATCTTGTTTGTAAACCACAGAGCTTCATG
This sequence comes from Spermophilus citellus, assembly GCF_964194105.1. Taxonomy (NCBI): domain Eukaryota; kingdom Metazoa; phylum Chordata; class Mammalia; order Rodentia; family Sciuridae; genus Spermophilus; species Spermophilus citellus. Next base: position 68,018,875 of record NC_138197.1, on the reverse strand, counting down.
GGGGTCATAGTACAGAACCTCTTAGGGAAATCTTGTGTTACAGTAGGTCAGAGACTAGAACGGAGGTCTTAAGGGTTAGAGCATTTCATCTAGGTTTACTCAGTATCCTTGCACTTGTTGTAAATGTAATTCACTCTCATTACCAAAAAAAAAAAAAAAAATGGTCTTAATCACTTAGCTCCTTGACATCTGCTTTTAGAATTGGGAAGGCCTCAGAGAACACTTAACCCTAAGGACAGGTGTACTCAGTGATATTGTATATGCCTAAAACTTCTTTGTTTCAGGCAGTTTGGAGCATGTGAACACACTCTGAGTCTTGATGAGTTCCAGTATGTGGTATATTATGCAGAGCATTCAGAGCAAATACTCTCTCTCAGAGCGCTTAATCCGAACAATCGCTGCCATCCGTTCCTTCCCACATGATAATGTAGAGGACCTCATCAGAGGGGTGAGTGTGCTGTTATTGACATGACAGTCCTTTGGGAGGTGAAATGGAAATTTTCTGACAAATCAAATTTGCAGCCTTGATTTAGCACAAGATCACAAGGATTTCTTACAGTCTTAAATGTATTAACTTAATCATTAAAATGCATTTTCCCTGTGTTTTGCTTTTCTTGCCTTCTCCCTTTCACTTTTTCTGGTTTTTTCTTCATGAAATGTGTTCTAGATAACCCTAGTCTCATATTTTCTGTCAAATCTGTCTGGATATGGTACATACAGAAGCCTTCAAGCTTGAAGTCTTCTAAACATGTTCTAATGAGGATGGTAGGAGGTGAGCAAAATAGAGATGGTTTTCAAATCTTTGTGACCTTTTCTCCATACCTGGGCTATTATAATTACATAGAGAGGTTTCACTTTTCTCCTATCTTAATCACAGCTACTAATTCTAGTTCTGAAGAGGACACCAGCCCTTAATATGCATGGTAATTACAGATTAAGAAAATACTTTATCTGATATCTAACTACTGCCATTCAGTAATTCTGCTAAATGACTGTTATCCTAGAAGGGCTTTAATACCCTTTTTGTATATTATTCCTGTTGCATTATATACATTATGATTTTGAGAATTTGAAGTAAAAAATTATAGGTGATCCTTTCAGCAGGCTAGCTGTTGGAGTTTTCTTTTTCTTTTAACCCTGTTGAAGAGAAGTTACAGATTTTTTTTTTTTTTTTTTTTTTTTTTTTTTTTTTTGGTCACTGGAAAATGCATCCAATTACTTCAGAACAATTCTAACAATGTCAGGATCCTCCTTTATAGCCCAGGGCTCTGTAGCTGCTTCCGAGTTATATGGTACAGCTACAGAAGGAAGGCTTACAGTGTTAGCTTGTTCTCTGCAGAAGTGGGATCAGAAGACTCAGCAGCAGGAACTTTATCACATTCTAATTCTAGCTCAGCTGCTGAGTCATTCAGTGACTTTGGTCTGACTGGCATCTCCATCTCATCAGATTTGGAATAGAAGCACCAGATTTGGAATATGTAGCAGAGAATGTTGAGATGAAGAGTCCACCTTGAAGATTATAAAACAAAAGTAACATTAAGATACAATGTGGAATGGCAAAGAGAGCATGGGAGTTTTGGTCTCATTCTGAAGATTCACTTTTCTTTTATCAGAGCATGGTAGCCATAGAAAGTGGATTACTGTTCCAACTTTCTGCCTGACACTAAGATTCCCACAGCTTTTACACATAAGGTTATGTCTTCAATGATGTCCAAATGACTTTCTTGGCTGGCTATCTTGTGGAGAGGCTAGCTAACTTGATCTAAAGAATTCATGGTTCCTTTCTTTTCTCTTTAGTAGATTTGTTTGGTTTGGATATTGGCATTATAATAGTATTTGTCTAATAAATAGACATGAAATCTAGAACCCATAGTACTTTTACTATTTACTGTAGAGTCAGGGCTATGACTCTTTTCCCCCAGACTAAGTTTTGAGGCTTGGCCTACTGGGTGAGCCAGAGCTGAGCATACTGACTCAAGTTTCCTCCTTCCTTCAGGGAGCAGATGTGAACTGTACCCATGGCACACTGAAGCCCCTGCATTGTGCCTGTATGGTGTCCGATGCTGACTGTGTGGAGTTACTCCTGGAAAAAGGAGCTGAGGTAATGTTTTCAACACTTTACATTAATGATTCACCAAAACTGGAGCTTCACATTTTCTTAGACTTTCTCTTTGCACTTGCAGTCTGATCTTCTTATAGTAGCATAGCCAATATTAAAGCAAAATATGACAGTGAATCTATAAAATGATCCCAAGGATTTCATTCCTTTGGTTTTTTTTTCTCCTTAATTTAAGCTGTTCATGGCTCCAAGAAGGTATCTTATCTGCCTCTTCTCTCCTATCTTACCTCCTAAGGGTTGTTTATATTTCCATTGAATCCTCTCCTTGCCTGTTGACTGTCCGGGAGCTATAAGTGCAGAGGCCTCTCAACTCTGATTAAATCTAACCATTTGAGCTCTACCATCTATCAGATAGATATATGCAATTCTGAGATATAATTCTGAAAGGCAGTCCCTTCCTCAGGATTGTGCTACTTGTGTGGTTTTTGCTCGCTAATTATTTTTATTTAGTATAGCTTGTTCTTGTCTTCTAATATATCTGAAGATAAAAATGAAAAATTAATTTTTGAAAATAGACCCTTGGCATTAGCATGAAGCAGCATAGTATAATGAATAATTAAAATAGACTCTGGAGCCATATTTAATGGGTTCAGATTTCAACTCGATCAATTCCAGCTAGAATGAATTCCTTTAACTTTTGTCTCAGTTTTCCCATCTGTAAAAAGGGAATAATATCTTCTTTATAAGGTTGTAAAGTGTTTGTTACACCAGTAGTATCTTCCTTATAAGGTTATAAAGTGTTTGTTACACCAGAAGTAATTACTAAGTGCATGTTAAATGAATAAGACAGGCAGTTTTGACTATTTGTGAGCAGTCTTGAAAATGTTTATGCTGAGGGTGCCAATCTGAATCAGTCAAAACATGGAGCCACTGTGCAGTCTGACATACTAGATAGTAACCCAAGAGGGAGGCCTACCATCCTCATCTCCACACAATCATGATCCACTTCTTGTTCTGCTATAATTTTTGTGACCAAGCCTGTTTCTTTGTGAGTAACCCTAAAGTGTTTAATACCAGTTATCAAAGTGAAAATATCCAGGGTTGGGGGGATTAGGTTTAACCAAATAAAAAGTTGAACTTAGAAGTTTCAGTTTTTCTTTACTGCATTTTATGATGGAAGATAATATGCATTATAATTTTGAGAATTTGAAGTAAAAAATTATAGGTAATCCTGACTTTCAGCAGGCTAGCTGTTGGGGTTTTCTTTTTCTTTTAACCCAAGGGTGCTTTAACATTGATTTCCATCCCCAGCCCTTTTTATTTTTGAGACAGGGTCTCACTAAATTGCTAAGGCTGGCTTTGAGCTTATGATCCTCCTACCTCAACCTCCCAAGTCACTGGTGTTATAGGCAACACCACCACTTGGCTTAGGTTAGCTACTTTTTCAGCATTAGAAGATTTGTATTCTTCCTTCCACATGCATTTTTCTAGGCTCTCTTGTTAGCCCACAGCATATTTTTGCAAAGGGCTGACTTAATTTAATATTTTGAGCTTCTCTCTGTGGTTAAAGAACATGGCAAAGCTATCGGATTGCCATTAGCCACAGGAAGAGTCAGGATAAGTAAAATCCAGGACTCTAACTGTATATTCAGGCAACTTTCCAGTGAATTTCTTCCAGAGCAGTTTGAAGGTTTTAGATTTCTTTTCCTATTTAACTCCTTACTCTACGGTAGAGATTCTAGTAAATAGAGACATGAACATTGCAGCAGGATCCTAAATAATGCAGACCAGCTAGTTAATACAAATAGTGTTGTCTTGGGACAGTTCCCTTCCTTTTTCTTCTTTAGCTTCTGTCACCTCTCCATCGTGATCACCAAGACTCCCTAGGAATTGCTCATTGACTCCTTCCTCAGAACATTGTATAGCAAAGGTAGTGGGCAGTGGGTATGCAGGATTCTTTTGCTGCACTCCTTCCTCTCTCCAGTAGGCTAGCTACTGTAATACAGTTCCTCCCTTTTTACAGGTTAATGCCCTTGATGGTTACAACCGAACAGCCCTTCACTATGCAGCAGAGAAAGATGAGGCTTGTGTGGAGGTCCTATTGGAGTATGGTGCAAACCCCAACGCATTGGATGGCAACAGAGACACTCCACTTCATTGGGCAGCCTTTAAGAACAATGCTGAGTGTGTGCGGGCTCTCCTAGAGAGTGGGGCCTCAGTCAATGCCCTGGATTACAACAATGATACGCCACTCAGCTGGGCTGCCATGAAGGGAAATCTTGAGAGCGTTAGCATCCTTCTTGATTTTGGTGCAGAAGTCAGAGTCATCAACCTAAAAGGCCAGACACCCATCTCCCGCCTGGTGGCTCTATTAGTCAGGGGACTTGGAACAGAGAAAGAGGACTCCTGCTTTGAGCTCCTCCACAGAGCTGTTGGACACTTTGAATTAAGGAAAAATGGCATCATGCCACGAGAGGTGGCCAAAGACCAACAGCTATGTGAAAAACTGACTGTGCTGTGCTCAGCCCCAGGAACTCTAAAAACACTCTCTCGCTATGCTGTGCGCCGTAGCCTGGGACTCCAGTATTTGCCAGATGCAGTGAAGGGCCTCCCACTGCCGGCTTCTTTGAAGGAATACTTGCTACTTGTAGAATAACCTGGAGGAGATCTGTGCATCATCATGCAGGTGACTAACTCCGGGTGAGGTACTCTTTGTCGTGGAAAACAGAAAAGCACTTGTCCCTGTTGTGTGGTTATTAGATTTTGAGGCAACATGTCACAACAGTAATCTCCACAGCCCCTCCTCCCCATACCAAGCAACCAGCCAAAAAAAAAATTTCCTCACTTTTGTTTGCTGTTTATTGCTTACTTGGTTTTTTAAAGGAGAGGTTCTCCTTGCCACCCTCCCTTTTAGGAAATGAAATCAACTAAGTTTCTCTAGGAAGATGGAAAGTATTTAAATGTTATACATGTGGTTTTCCTTTGGGGGCATGACATCTGTGAAGAAGGTTAAGAAAATCACAACTCTAGCTAACAATAGTTGTATCCTAAGGATGAAGATATTCCATATGGTGTGAGATTAGAATCAGACATTCAGAAAGCCTGGCCCCCTTTCCTTTCACTAAAGTTTTTGCTTCCTTTCCATGGATATGCCCCAGGGTTATAGTAATTCAGCAATGTTATTTCAGAAAGCTATCTTACTGCTTTCCACATAGAAGAGATAGCATGTTCCAAGCAGTTCTAAGAACTCCCGAGAGTCTTGTACCATTTTTCTAATGCAGCACTTCTCTTCCTGAAAGTCAGTTTGTTCTAATGGGCTTAGCAGGCATTTCCTGCACCTCAAAGACATTTCCTCTAGCAAAAGGATAGGCTGGGCTGCCTTCCCCCTGGGACTTCTTCATTCCCTATGGAAAGTTCGTGCTGCTGAAAACCTTTTTGAGTTATTTTTCTTTCCATTGTCTTAGAACCTATATTTTTTATTGATCTATAGAAGACATTGGTTGAAAGTAGAGTTGAGAAGGGAATGGGGAAAGAATATAGAAGAGCTGCTTTTGAGATGGGGTACCAAAAAAAAAAAAAAACTGTTTTAGCGAACTATACTTAGTCAACAATACTCTTCATGTTCCTAAACTAGATCAAGTTGTTATTGATCTTTGATGATCTGTGTGTGAATCTGAAAACCTTTTTTTAAGATATTTGGGAACTACAAACAAAATGAATGGGATATGCTGACACAGCTAATTTGGAGTATGCTTGCTTTTGTCCATTTGCTGTTGGTGATTACTGCCCATTAAAAAAAGAAATAAATAGTTATAAACGCAAATTTGGTGATTCCCACTGTTTTTCTCCCTTCCCTCCTCCTATTTATGAAAAATTCTTTACTGCCTAGCTATTAGACATAACCTTTCCATGTCAACCTCTTTCCCCTCAACAACAGTGTTTCTGGACATGGGTGGAGTGAACAGGGGGGCTTGGGCAGAGTATTTAAAAAGCTTCCCCTTCCTTTATACTTCCCCCCAATCCCAAATTGAAAATCATTGCTTTTGTTCTCTACCGCAACAGCAGGGTGTGCCTCAGTGGTAGAGTGCTTTGCCTGTCTCACAAACAAAAAGACCTCAGCTGCACATTAACACATTAAATCGCTAAAGAAGCTTTTTAAAAACATTGATGCCAAGATTTCACTCCATACCAGTCGTTTAGAGTTTCCTGGGGTAAGTATGGATTAGGTTTTGTCAGATGCTTCTAGTACGTTGCCAGGAATGAGAACCACTGCTTTAGACAGTGGTTCTACAGCCTACCTATTAATTAGAACCACCCAGGAAAACATTTTAAATACTAAGGCCCATGCTCCACCCCCAGAGACTAACTTAAATGGTCCAAAATGGTCCCAAGTCTCAGTTTTTAAAGGCAACACCAGGTGATTTTACTATTCAGTTTAGGTATGAACCACTGCTTTAGATGTTATTTATTTAGTTATTGTACCAGGAATTGAACTCAGGGGCACTTAACCATTAAGCCACATCCCCAGCCCTTTTGAGACAGGGTCTCCCTACATTGCTTAGGGCCTCACTAAGTTGCTGAGGCTAGCCTTGAACTTACAATCCTCCTGCCTCTGTCTCCCAAGTCTCTGGGATTATAGGCATGCACCACTGTGCCAAGCTAGATGCTATTTATTTCACATCGTAAACACTGTTGATATTCTGGAAAGGGAATATACTTTGTCCATGTGATAAAAGACGTCACCTATTTTATTACTTTATAATCACTATGTAGTTGGTGGCTAATAACTTCTGTTTCAGCTCAAAGACAACTTCATACATCTTTTTAGCTTTTGGGGAAGTGGCATGTATTTAATAGGTTTTGGTTTTTAAGTGGTTTTTACTATTATCCTATTTTTTTTCTCCTCTTTACAAAGTGACATTTTTCTTCTTTAATTACCTTTCTACCTGACCACCGCTACCCTCTGTAATTTTTCTCAAAAAAGCAATTCTAGGATTAAAGACGAGAAAAAGAACCTATAAATTAATGGCAGTTAGCATTTAAAATGTTCTGATGAATGCTGGAACTTTTACTTCACTTTCATAGCGCTGATAGTTTCCTGAATTTGAGGTAGCACGGTAAGGAAGAAGAGGCATTGAGAATGGGGATGGGCTTTGAAAACAGTTGAGTCTGAGTACCACTTTTGCTGGACTGTAAGACCTGGGAGACATTACTTAATCACCTTTCGGTAGTGTCCTTGCCACCACTCCCTATAAAAAGCTATTTTTAGGATTCAGTGATAGCATGTAAAATACCTACCAGAGATTAATGTTTACTGTTAATTTCTCTTCCCCTTCAAGAACTGGAGAGAGTATTTGGCTGCTTTAATTTCTGACTCTGAAAATAAAGACTTCTCAGTCACTATTTGGAACTGTTTTAAAAAGTATGGCATTTTAGACAGCCAGCAAAAGTGATATACTAAAGAGAATTCCCTATAATACAGTGAGCATCTTCCCTGCTTCATCAGGCCAGTGAGTAAACCACATGGGTTGGAAGGAAGGTTCACACCTGTTCTGAGAGCTATAATCTGGTTATTGGAAGCTAATCTTAATCTGGCATTAAGACAGGGCACTCTCCTGTCAATGGGGATACTGCCTATAGTCCAATCTTCAGGACCAACTGCATTATGTGGGCACTTGAGTAATGAGGAAGAAGCAGCTATTATAGAACAGAAAAACTGGGCTGGGGATGTGGCTCTAGCAGTAGCGCGCTCGCCTGGCATGCGTACAGCCCGGGTTCGATCCTCAGCGCCACATATGAACAAAGATGTTGTGTCCGCCAATAACTAAAAAAATGAATATTAAAAAAAATTCTCTCACTCTCTCTCTTTAAAAAAAAAAAAAAACAAAACAGAAAAACTGCAACGGAGTAAGAACTAACATCTTTCTAAAGAAGTATTCCAACCAACTCCCAAACAGGTCCAGGACTGGTGTCTCTGTTTTCCAGGATTTCAAAATGTACATGTCTTTTCCATGAAGATTCTGTCAAATGGAGCCTGGCTTTCATCCAGGAAGGAGTATAAAAGAAAAGTTGAGAAGGAAGAATGCTTAGTTAGAGGAGCAGAGATTGTGGGATGGCTGGAAAAATGCAGTCCTGGATCATGGGTATATGGTGAGAGGTGAAAAACAATTTTGTGCATATGAGAGATGAAGGTGTCCTCTTGGCTACAGGAGATGCAGGAAGGACTAGTGTGGAATGAGAGTCAGTGTCCTATGTTCTGGGACTTTGTGTACAGAACCAAGAAATGCTGCAGGAAAATAATCCAAAAGGAAGAAAAAAGTGTACATGATAATTCATATGGGCAGGTCTGGTGGATGAGGCTGATGACATTCCACTTGTGAAGATAACAGGAGAACCAAAAGCACAGTGACCAGTTGGCATTTATTAGTGTAGTTATAGTTGCCACTGTAGTAAAAGTAGTAGAGGAACTAAGGCTCTTTGTTATCACAAAGAAATAAATAGAGCTTATTTTTAGGAAAATTCTGAGTGGCTGAAAGCTAGCAGTAGCACTAGAGGAACCTGGCCTGTGTGACAGATGAAGCTGGGGTAGAAGTAATGATCAAGTCTACCTAGATTCTACTCACTGCCCCCTTCCCAACTCCTGGCCAGAGCTGATCATGGTCACAGGTACAGAATAAAAGGAAACCTAATGAAAAAAGAGCTGAAACAAGGAGAAAACATGGACTTAGATCTAGTAAGAGGAGAGCTGACCATGATCAGAAAAATCTGTTCCCCTCACTCCAAAGAAATCTAGACTGCAGCTTCTCCAGACCGCTTCCGAGAGATGTGCTCCAAGTGGGCGTGGTCTGAGGTGTCCAAGTCAATCTCGTACTTGGCTAGGATTTTGAGGATGGGCCTCAGCTTCAGCCACCACTGTTCCTTGGGTATTCGGTGCCTACAGAAGAATGAGGTAAATGATGATACAGTTCTTTAGCACCCCAATCAACTTCTACTAAGGGCTTATATAGGCATATGCTTAAAGTGAGCAGAGACTGCATTTAGGACATGGACATCAGATCTAAAGTGGGTAAGGCTACAAGTATTATTTTTAAAAGAAAAGCAATGCAGACAGTGAACAGATTGGGGAGAGTAGAACTTGAAATTCCCAGGGAGAGAACCACTCTAGAAAGTAGATGTACTCACTCAAAATCTGTCTGGTCCTTCAGTTCAGTCACTGGTTGAAAGACTAGGGCCCTCTTACGCATCCCTAGAACACAGCCAGAGTCTGGAGTGTTGGCAAAGATCCGCCCTGCAATAAGGGATGGTCAGTCAGCTTTTATACTGGGGAACAAACCTCTACAGAGGGGGCTTAACCTCTATCCCACCTACCATTACGGTAACTCTCTTTGATTTTCCCAGACATCCAGTTCATAGCCTTAGCTCCCATCTTAGTGGCAAAATTCCTGTCAAAGGGAGTTGGACTCCCACCCTGGAAAAAGAATTAAAAATTAGAGGGAAGGATTCTAATGGAGTGGCAGACATAACTAGATACACAGATAAAAAGGAAAGAATGGGCCCTGAGTTTATAGGAATTCATAAGTCTGTGAAAGGATACCTTGAAATAGTGTGGAGTTTCAAAGTGAATCGCCTATTTATCAACAGTAATTAAAGAAGAGGATTAATCCCACAACTTTCTTTTTTAGTCCTATTGGCTACCAGGTCATTTCCCCACTCATCTTTAGCAGCTATTGTCAGTCACCATCACTGGTGGTCAGAAGTGTTCTTCAAGGCCCAATCTAGCTGCCCTTGGTAGAACTTCAGAATAATATAAAACACCATATAGATTTTCTTTGAACTAAGAGAAAATATGTGGAAAAGTGGAAAGGGGAAGGAAGAACAGAAAATGGTTTCATATTTATCTAATAACACCCCATCCTTCAGGGGCTGGTTAATTCATTCAAAGTGAGACACAGAATTCATTTTTGGGTAGAAAAAGGTTCAAGGCTTAACAGGCATCAGCTGAGGGCATTTGGGTTAGAAGAGAATCTCAGAACACTGCACCACCTGTGAGTGTCACTAGTAGAAAGGAAGTTCTTTCCCTGAAGCCCCATTTAGTAGAAATGGAGCCCAATACCAGCAAGTGCCAATACTCATTCAACAGGTTGCTCATGAAAGGCAGGATGATAATGTGGGAAAAACACTAACTAGGTTCATTCTAGCTCTATGAGTGGCCCTGAAAAAATTACTTCTCTTTGGATCTCATTTTCTTCATCTCAATTATTCACTCTCAACTAGAGATGATTTTGCCCCATAGGGGACATTCAGCAGCATTTGGAGGCATTTTTGTTAAAATTGAGGGTAAGGGGAAAGTGCTACTGGCATCTCCTGGGTAGAGTCCAGGAATGTTGCCCAACCATCCTACAATGTATAAACAGCCACCCATGACAAAGAATTATTCCAAATGACAATGATGCAAAGGTTAAGGAACCCTATTCTAAATGAAGATGGTGGACCACATCATCTCTAAGGTCATTTCTTGATAAAGATGTTTTGATTCTGTGGCTGTAAGAGATTGGCAGGCCCATGCTCTGTGGTGGCACTGGGCCTCCAACAGATTAGAGGTCAATAGAAGCCTCTGTAGGTGTTGGGGGTGATGGCTTTCTGGCAAAAGGCATGGCTGGGGTGTCTTCCCTACCTGCTGCATGTGGCCAAGCACATTCTTCCTGCTGTCGAAGATGCCCTTCCCCTCCTCAGAGTACAGGTTAAAGATGAAGTCAGTGGTATAGTTCTCATTGCACTTCTCATTCCTGCCAGGTGGACATCAAAAGCTTGTGACTCCTCTTATCTTTCCATCCCTGCTTTCTGACTTTATAGGCTCTGGTTCTTCCCTTTTCTACCCCCTCCCAGGGGATAGATGGATCCCACCTTTTGTATCTATGAATTCCTCAGGGTATCCCAACCATGGATCCATTCTGTGGGTTAAGGCCTAAGCCTGACTAATTCTTCCTTCACTTAAGAACAGATTGTAAATGAAGTACCTGAGCACCAAGCCTCTTTTCACAGTTGTTTTCATCTTTTGCACCAGATGTTCAACATTCGCCTGAAAATAAAATAGTAAATCCTAAGCCTAGCTGAGAGTGGATAAGGTTGGGCAAGCCACATGAATCTCTTTTCTTCTACATCAGGCCTCTACCAAGAAGGGAGAGAGACATGGAAGAAAATTATTTATAATCCTGGGCCTGAACTGTGCCTACGTCCTTAAGGAAGTTTTGTGTAGACTAAAATTTCCACAAAGACCTGAAATGAGACAGAACTTGGAGTAGGCACATTAAAAACTGTCAGTTTTTAGCTCTCACCCTCACTGGTCTCCCTGTCCAGGGTTTCGGGTTCCCTTTCCCTTAGAGGACAGATTCTGCTCATAGTATTGGTCTTTACATGGGTTGCTTGTAGTAAAGTGGTGACTCATCTGGACAGAATATGCTCCTTCACTTGAGCTTTGAGTTGGGCATGAAGGAGGCAGAGTCCTTTCCCTCATTCCTGGCTGGGGTTGGCTGGGATCCTGGATTAGGGAGTTCCCTCAGCTTGCTGCTAAACCTCCACTCTGTGGCTCTCTTCTCCTCCAGTAAATTGGAATCTGGGAAAATAAGATCATATGGCCCTTCTGTGAAATACAAATCAGAGCCCTACCCTAGAGGTGAAATAATATCTCCCTCAAAAAATGGATTGGTGCCAGGCGTGGTGGCACACGCCTGTAATCTCAGAGGCATGGGAGGCTGAGACAGGAGGATCACGAATTTAAAGCCAGCTTCAGCAAAAGCGAGGCACTGTCTCTAAAGTGAAACCCTATCTCTAAATAAAATATAAAATAAGACTGGGGATGTGGCTTAGTAGTCAAGTGCCCCTGAGTTCGATTCCCAGTATCCCCCCACAAAAAAGTGAATTGGTAATGAGAGAAATCTGGAGGGTGGCATGATGTAAGAGAAAGGTCACTGACTTTCTTAAGCAGTTAAACTACCTGCTCACATAGGAGTTTAGAAAAGGGTTTTAACCTTCTAAACCTTTCTCATCTGTAATATGGAGAAAATACCTTCTTTACAAGTTTGTTACAATGATAAAATGCAAAAAGCACACATAAAGGGCTTATCTACATGCCACCTGTCTCAAAATGTGCACTCCAGAAACACAAGCTAAGGTCAAGTGTGTGAGGCTGCACTGGAGAATGGCTGTACAGAGATCCTTCTAGTCTTCCTCCTTTTATTTTTTTGTACTGGGGATTGAACCCAGAGGTACTTTCCCACTAAACTACCTCCCCAGCCCTTTTTTATCTTATTTTGAGACAGGGTCTCAGTAAACTGCTTATGGCCTCACTAAGTGCCCAGGCTGGCCTCAAACTTGTGATCTTCCTGCCTCAGGTTCCCAACTCACTGGGACTATAGGTATGTGCCATGGCACCCCACTCCTTATATTCTTCATAGGGCTCCACAGACCAATCAACTCCATCCTCATCTTGAAATCCCATTGCTCCAATCACTGTGGGGACTGTTGGGGGACAGATTTGGGTAAGACAGAGATACCTAGCAGGCTCTGGGTGGCCATCTACCTGCAGGTCTCGAATGGTGAAAGGCTCCTCAAAGATGTAGGCAGCATCAGCCCCAGCTGCCAGTCCTGCCATGGTGGCCAGGTAGCCACAGTAGCCACCCATAGTCTCAATGATAAACACCCGACGTTTGGTGCCTGCTGCTGACTGCTTGATGCGATCACATGTCTGCAAAGATAGAAAGTCATAGAAAGACAGGGTCAGGAACCTGATTCTTGTCATTTCTTTGGCCCTTGCTATTATCTTAACTCCAGAACAATATCCACCCAGGCTGGCAGGGCCTCTGGACCCCATCAGACTTGCATTCAGGGAGCGCACACATTAGTCAACTACACTGCACAACTTGTCTCCTGGGAAGGAAGCTCTATCATCCTTCACATTGCTGAGATTAGGGTAATTAAGCTGTGTGACCTGAGAAAGTGAAAAAAAAATTGGTAATATTTGATGCATTTCTCAGTGAGGAAAATGGATGTCATTAAAATCCATATGAATGCCTGGGTTTGAAGAAGCATTTTTCAAACATTGCCACTTGTTTAGTACCAAAAAATAGCTCCTTTTCCAGGACTACATTCATTCTGGAGATTATAACCCTAGCCAAAAGGGAAGTAGTGATGGACTCTCACCGTACAAATGGTATTTAGTGCTGTGTCGGCCCCAATGCTGAAGTCTGAGCCAGGGACGTTGTTGGAGACAGTAGCAGGAATGACCACAAATGGGATGCAGAGTTCATCAAATTGCTTCCTGCCCTCCATCAGCTCCAGGCCCCCTGTGTATGCCTGAGAAGAAGATAGCAGAAAGGGCAGGAATGAAAAGAGAGGGGAAGTGGGAGGGAGAGGGAAAGAATGGTGGGAGCACTCACCTCAAAGCCCCCAATGATGACAAGACCCTGAATGTTAAACTTAGTTATGTTGGCACTGATCTGTTCAAAGTTCTTCTTGGGTAGAGTCCTAGTTTGATCAGTAACAGGCAAGATCAAAGGAGAGAAAGTCAGAGTTTCAATGGTGCTTTATTTATAATCTCTTGATTTGTATCCCTTCTCTCCCCACCCTCTTATCCGGATCTAAGGACACACACTGGACTCTAAATTGTCAGAGCTGCTACATGATGTGGGGATGGCCCTGTCTGCCTTCACTGAAGCCACTATGAGCTTTAAGGGAAATGACCTGGATTAAAAGAAATGACCTGGACCACAGGTGGTGGAAGCAGGCCCTGACCTAATGAACTGATGCACATACATGTTCAAGGGATATCTTAAAGGGGTGACTGGGAAGAGGTACTCTACAATGCCCCTTACCTTTTAGTCCCAAGTTTGGAACCACCTTGGCCAGTCCAGCCCCCAACATAGCTCCAGCCAGCTTCCTCAATCTGCAGGAAAAAGTAACATGTTTTTGCATCGTAGCTAGAATACCATGAGGAATGTGTAGGTCTGATGCCACTTATTGAGCTCTGATCCCTCCCATTGAGTCTTCCTTCATTGTAAGAGGAACACCAGACATTGGCTTTCCCTGCAATGCATGGAACTTCTTCCACCTTTTTTGCTCATCTAGATAACAAGTACCTTCTTATGCCAGGTACCATGCTGAGCTTTGGGATAGAGAATTAAACAAGACGATATTTGCAAAGGCTCATCCCATTTGTTCCTGCCTGTTACCACTGCCCTAAAATTAAATATTTACTTCTGATTGAACCCAAGAAAAGGAGAGGGAAGTAGTATGGAACAGAGAGGCACACATGAACCTGTCACCCTTGCTACACTGATCTTCCCTGTGACTGTCCCTTGTCCCCCAAAATGTGCCCTCCTTCCGTTGAGTCCCCATACCTGACCCTTGGCCAGGCCCTCAAAGCCATCATGTACAACCAGCACACGGTTGCCCTGGATAAGGGCAATCCTCACAGTGGAGCGAACAGCAGCATTCATGCCGGCAGCTGGAGCCCCCACATTCATCACAGCCACTGTATGCGAACCGCTCTGTACAGGAGGAAGCAGGGGACAGAAAGCCCCACAGTGAGGAGGAGGTTATTAAGAGAAGCAGAGCCTTAATCCTTTATTGTCCTGAGATCAGGGTGTGTGCTTATGATAATACACATCCCTCTCCCAGGGAATGCTAGTATAGACTGCTACTTCATACTACAGAAGCAAAATTCTTTACCATAAACAAATAAATAAAGATGTTTTTCCTGATCCGAGATATCATCATTATGTAACAAATAAGGATTCTTCAGAGCAGTGTTTCCCAAAGTGTGATCCTTGGACTATCTGCATCACCATCCAACTGGAGCTTATTAAACTTGCACATTACTGCTCCTGCCTTAGATATGAACCCCATCCGAGGGAAGGGCCTAGGAATCTGCATTTTTAATGAGCAACCCAGATAATTCTGATATACAGTTAAGTATTGAGAACCACTATTCCAATGGAAAGGTGGCTTAGATTTATGTGATTATTTCCAGAGGATAAAATACATAAGCCCTCTTTCTTATTCTTTGCATACTACAAAATAGCCCTGAATTTGGTATAGTTCTTGAGTTAGAGACATCTACGATATACTAAGATCACAGAGCCAGTAAGTAGTAATGGCTAACAGAAAATCATCATAGTAGGGTCAGGTACCCAGCATGGAAGATTAGAGTGGGGCAAGGAAAATGGCAAGACTCAGGTTGCATGGATTAAGGGTAGCACCTCATAAAGAGAGACTGAAGGAGGGAGAGGGTCAAGGAAAAAGGCAAGTCATCAGTACCTTAGAGACCGGGGGTCTGACATGAGCTAGAAGCTTGTATACCTCCCAGTTGTTCATGAAGCTCCTATAAAAAGTACAAAGGGACAGGGCTGTCTTTAGGCCATTCCTTATGGCCAGAGCCGTGGAAATTTAGCCCTGAACTTTTGGTCCCAGAGTGAAGTTCCATAGGACAAACCTCTAAGGACACAACCAGGGCAGAGCAGGGACTGTGCAGGGGCTGCAAAGGGCCCACTCATTCACCAAACACTCCCTGCACACTCTTCTCCCAGGTGTTATGCTCACCACCACAGGAGACTGTCCCTTGCCTAGGGAAACTTAAGGTCTCGCCAGGACCCACACAGAGAAGTAAAGATTATTATTACGTTGTTAAAAGGTCAATCATGGGGAAAGCATCTCTAGGATGAAATGAGCCTCTTAGTCACCTCACAGCTAATTTTCTTGTGAAAGAAACTGTTGCAGAGACAATAAAAAGAAGCAGCAGAAGCTCAAATTTTGTTCCTAGGCCTATGTAGAGTTTTGGGTTCATTCTGGTATCTAATTTCTGTAGCTAGGAAACTTCTAGTCATTTCCTCACCGGCCTCTCAGCTTCATGGCTTCATCAAATCTCTTCTCATCCATGGCCTTGGTCACATCTTTGGTCTGAGGGAGGAATACAGCAATAATTACAACTCCAGAGCAGCAATCTGCACAGTTGGATTTCCATTTGTACTCATCCTGCCTATTTCTGGGCATGGGACTGAATCCTGCTTACCATGCACCCCACATTTTCTATGGTCCTTCAAACTCTCACAGAAAAAGAATATTTCTCCTTAATTTTCTGAATAATGAACAGCAAAAGAAAAGGGCCACACCAATGTTTTATTTATTAGAATTATGGAGACAGTGGAAGAGTATTCACAGACTAATAGCATCTTCCTCCACTCTACACCCACCTCCCCAGCCTCTAAACTACTGAGTAAACGAAGAAGATCCCCAGAAATAAGAGTGAAACCTGCCATGTGTTTCTCCACCACTGCTTTCTGCTCTGTGAGTCAGAGCTTTAACTTTTGCGGTTTTGGAGATGCATATCCTGAAGTAAAGCTTTAGGTCATGGGGACTCCTGAGTCTCAGAGAAGCAAGCTAGCAAACAGGGAGCATTTAGATCAGCCCCGATAATCAGGTGTGACACCCTCACTCCCAGCCACAATGGTTACTCTGTGGTATCAAAGGGTGATTTCCCTACAGTAAAAGCTGCCATCTCCTGAGCATTCAACATTTTCCAGGTACTGCATCAGATCCTTTAGATTTCTTTTCTCCAGTCCTTAGAATAAACCTCAAGGTGAGTACCTGTACCCCAGGAGGATCTAAACCCATGTTGGTTTACAGAAACAAATTCAAGGTAGCTATCATGTAAAGACAAAGTTACCCAACAGAACTTAATAATGCTACTCTGTTTTTAATGACACTAGGAGGGATATTGTATTTCTCTTCCAATAAAAACATAAGAGGGTTTAAGGTCAGATATTAGGAGATATTGGGGGTTATTACTAGGAAGGATGTAGAGTCTCCCATCTTCCTTAGGAATGTTTTACAGGTGGGAAAACTGAGACTTAGAGATATTACAGCTCCTACATCTAGAGGGGTTACAGCTCACTGTGTTCTTTTCCCCATGAATCTCTTACTATACCATCCTGCCTTTCCATTGACTCTTGTACCAGTGGCCTTAGAAGTTGGTCTCATACACTCTGAGCTCCCAGGCAGGGACTTGGGACTATTAAAAAGGGGTTGGGGGCTGGGGTTCTGGCTCAGTGGTATAGCTCTTGCCTAGCATGTGTGAGGCAGTGGGTTTGATTCTCAGCACCGCATATAAATAAACATAAAGTCCATTGACAACTAAAAGATATTTTTTTAAAAAAAAGGAGGAGGAGGAGGAGGAGGAGGAGGAGGAGGAGGAGGAGGAGGAGGAGGAGAAGAAGAAGAAGAAAAGAAGAAAAGAAGAAGGGGTTGGGCCAGGTGCAGTGGCAAATGCCTGTAATCCCAATGGCTCGGGAAGCTGAGATAAGAGGATCGCATGTTCAAAGCCAGCCTCAGTACAAAAAAAATGAAGGGTGAGAAGGGTGTTAGGATCAGTACTTACCACCTGGACACACTCCATTAGGGGCAGGCGCACAGCCTGGTTACCAGAGAGGCTCACCACACAGGCCGGGGTGTCTGGAGTCCCCTCCAAGAGTGCCATCACTGCTTCCACACCCATCCTGCTTCCCTGCAGGACCCCAAGCAGCAAAGACAGTCTGGTTCAGGCCTCTTCATATTGGATTAGTGTAGACAGTCAGAATATATGGGTACTTTCCAAATCACAGGGTTGAGTTCCACATTTAAGAACTACAGCCAAGAACTCACTGGGCTTTTCTTCCCCACCCAGATTTCATCTAAAGTTTGATGACTTTTTCCTCTTGCCATCAGGACCCCAGGGATTCTATTTGGTTCCAGAGAAACAGTTCCACTACAGTAATTGACAGAATTACTGGGGCTTAAAATTTATTCCCTTCTTAATTGATATAATAAGGAAATTAACTGCAGTTCTTCAAGTTATAATAGAGGGTTCAAACTGACTGTCTAAAGTTAGATCTCAATATTTCACTGATGCCTAGAGCTCTAAGATATTGGTCCTCAACTTATAGGGGAGCTATAGGCTGTTATAATATTAACAGATGAGAAATCTCAGCATATGGGAATGTGTCAAGGGCCACTGTAAGCTAGAGGCTGGTAGAGGGGCAACGTGAGCAATGGTGTAAGTCCTATAGGAATAGGAGACCAGGGCTCTAACCCATGAGGACCACAGGGCCCTGTGACTTACCAGGATCCGGTCAAAGGCTGATGGTGTTCCACCCCGCTGTACATGCCCCAAAACAGTCACCCGAGTGTCATATCCTAGACGCTTCACCACCAGCTGAAAGGACCAAGAAAGGGACACACAAAGTCAAGGGGAGAAAGGGTGCAGGGACCAAGATAAAAAAGTGCAAGACCTTTTCTTTTGTAATGGTTCCTAGTGGGAGGAAAACAGGGACAGGGACCTGGAGAGAGATATACAGAAGAACCAAAAGAACATGCAGTGTCAGCAGACTCGGAAACCATTAAGGGAATGGGTTAGGGTGGCTATGGTGCTGAGCCCCTCTAATTTCACTTGTACGAACATTCTTGATGTCTTCTGAGGTGATTGGTTTCCCATTCTTGTCAATTGCACCCTCAGCCACAATGATGATGTTGAGACGAGAACCACGGGTCCTTGTCTAGTCAAGAACAGAAGGAGAAGTGGTCAGTGGAATGAAACTGATGGATGGCAAATGGACCATCCATGGAATAGGGTGAAGGATTTTTTTTTAAGAGAAAAATAAAAGTGCCAGTACCTCGGAAAGCCGGCGACAAAGGTGTTCCTCCCAATCATCATCAGGTGGACATTCAGGAATAAAAACCCAGTCAGCCCCACAGGAGAGAGAGGTGACAAGGGCCAGGTATCTGAGAGAGAGCCAGAAGCATGGCACTAGGAACTATACTCCACAAATAACCTCCCCTTACCCAACAAGGTCTCCTAATCCCCATAGCTGGTGAAAGGTCTGGGGATCCTGCATTCCATTCTTGGGGTGAGGTAAGAGCACAGGGCCTATCAATGAGAAGCTGTCCCTGAAGAGCACCTTCTATTCATGCTTGATGCCCCCGTGGCTTCCTATCTCAGAGATCGTCCATCCTTTCCCACTGAGTGTGTACCTGAGCCTGTGCACACGTGCATATCTAGGTAAGTAAGGGAGCCAGAGCAAAGGCAGGGCCAGGGTTCCCAAGGAGCTTATAACCTCCAGATATGCTACTACTGAGAGACCTCACTGGACTCTCTGGGAAGAGGAAAGGTACATTTCTGGGTCCTTGGAATAAGTAGTTCAGGATGAGGATCTTACCCACAGTGGCGACCCATCACTTCTAACACAAATGTCCTCTGGTGGCTGAAAGACAGACACAGGATTTATAGAGCCCATGTTTCCCTATAGCCATGATCAAGTTGCCACCCACATCTAGGTTAATTAACCTCTGGGAAATGCATTTATGCTGCAGAGACCAGGAAGACCTAGGGAAAACACTTTAGCTACAAGGTATCCTCCCATGTCTTTCTATTCCAAAAAGAGATGGGTCAGAAAAGAGAGAGAGAAAGAGGAAGGAAGGAAGGGAGGGAGGGAGGGAGGGAGGAAGGAAGGAAGGAGGTACTAGACTGAACTGGAGTCCTGCAGGATTACCCTGAGGCAAACTGTTATTCTTTAGTTCAAAACACATCCTTCTATCCTGCCTTACCCTCACTTCCATCGGCTTATCTCCGAGCAGTGGTGCCTATGGCATCTACAATCTTGAGGTTAGCTCAGGTTTTGGGGCCCCTGGATTTGTTTCAGCCTGGGCAGTAGACATTTAGGAGACAGCCACAGGTATGATCAAGACCTCAGAGCTATGTTTGGATAATAGACTGAAGAGTGGCAAAAGGCAAATCTTGGAGCATTTAGGAAGCAATGTAACTCCAGTGTTCTAAGGGGTAAAATTCTTTGTTAAAACAGTGTTCTAGCCCCCAGAAAACTGGCCATAACCCAAACACTTTCATTTTTACTAGCCTCTAACCTTTGTCTGTCCCAACCACCATACTCCTTTACCTCTGAGCAGTAGTAGTGATGGCATCTACAATCTCTACAATTCGATGCAGGGCAGAATCAGTGCCAATGGTCATATCAGTACCACAGAAGTCATTGTCAATTGAGCCAACCAGGCCCACAATATTCAGGTAGCTGGACTTTGTAGCCTCTTCAGGTGTGATCTTACCTACAGTAGGAAGCAAACCAGGAACCCCTGGCTAAAATACTTGGCATGCCCACAGAGTAGAACACTGGAGAGAAAAAACTATGGCCAATGGGAATTATAAGCAATGGCAAAAGAGAAGAAAGCAAAGATTGCCTACTTGGGTCTGGTTAACTTTTACTCCATTGGGGGTTAAGGGTACTTCCCCTTACATGTACATGCATGTCGCGCGCGCGCACACACACACACACACACACACACATACACACTCACGCAAACAGTAATGCTAATATAAATAATTCTCACCAGCTTTCTGGAGGTCACTCAATAAATCACTCCACTCGGAACGGAAAGTGTCAGCGCCAGTGAGGCTGCCATCACCCCCAATGACACACAGATTGGTGATCCCACGCTTCACCAGGTTGAGGGCAGCTCGGAGTCGTCCTTCTCGGTCCCGAAAATCCTTGCACCGGGCACTTCCAATCACTGTGCCTCCCTTGAGGAGAGAGGTAGAAGTCAGCTCCCCAGATGACAGCCAAGTTTAGGCTCAAAATACTAAGATTTTCTGCACTCCAACGCTGTGTTGTGCTGACACAACTATGTGACTCCCTAGGAAGTTCCCTAATATCACTAAGTCATCTGTCCCTTCCAAAGAAAAGGGAAATGATGCTGAGACATAAAGGGACTATTCCTATATTCTGCCGCACACCTTAGAAGACTGCTAAGATTAACCCATTTTACTGAAGACTTTATCATCAAAGTATCTATCTTCATAGAGAATAAGGGAATGCATACATCTGGTGACTTCTAGACCACTGAGCTACATCCCAGCCCTTTTTAATATTTTATTTTGAGGCAGGGTCTTGATGAGTTGCTTTGGGCTGCTAAATTGCTGAAGCTGGCTTTGAATACGTGATCCTCCTCTCTCAGTCTCCTGAGCCACTGGGATTACAAGTGTGTACTACCATGCTCAGCTGACTTTGGAAACTTTCAACAATGACCTGACATTATTGGATCGTGTCCAAACTATTATTAGGAATCCATTCCAGTATTTTTTTCCTCTCTATCACACTGATTTCTAACTGACATTAGAAATGTCATTCCTCTTAGCTCCTTGGGATCTATGGTGCTAGTGCCAGGAGCCATAATACCCAGGTATTCACAAAAAAAAAAAAAAAAAAAAAAATAGGTCTGGGTACAGAAAGTCATAAGTTACCAGACACTTACAGATACACCAAGATAGGTAAGTAGACTTAGCATTTTCATGAATCATAGATATGCTCCCAGGCCTCCATGACTTTGGTGTAATGGGTGGAGAATTCTGGCTCATTCTCAGGCCACCATATGACAGGCACTATTGCCTGTACAGGGCCTTCACCAGGCACTGAACATTAAATTTCTTCCCATGGGTTTTTATGGGATTTAGGTGAAGAATGGGAATACAAATGTAATTTGTCAATTTTTTAGTAAATCAGCAAATGGTTATATTTATACTGGGCTAGCCCACAGTGGATGACAGATTAAAAGAAGTCTAGAATGACTAGAAGTAAATAGCATAAAGGGCTATGGATATAAAAACATGGTATGTTTCTGGACTTTTTATTTTTATTTATTTTTTATTTATTTATTTTTAAGGCTCCAAGAGGCTCTTGCCCTCCTAAACCTGGTTTCAGGTTACCTCTTCATCTCATGAGGACTGGCAGATTTCAGCTCTGCTTCTGGCTCCAGTCCTCTAGTAAGGTTATTTTCAGGGCCAGACCTTCCCCGTGACCCCACAGTAGAACTTGTTTATGTGCCAGTTCCAAGTCTTGCTTGTGACCTTTCCTTAAAGAGCAAACTGTCCTGTGATCATTCTCCCACCCCTTTCTACCCCACGAAACCAGAGTGATGTTTTCAAATGCAAGGAGTAAAGGGCAAATGTAAGCCCTCTCTTGTCACTGAATCCCTTCACATCAAACCACATGTCAGGAAATTTGGGAGACTAGAAAAAGACAAATAAGGACAGGAGTTCTTTAGAACATACCAGCTGAAGCATCATGGAAACACTTTCCCAGGTGGCCTCCCTGATGTGATCTCCACCATCCACCAGGCCTTGATAACCCTGTGGAGCACATTATAGCCATTCAGTCTCTATGTGACTTCCCCCTAAATTTTTAGGACTAAGACAAGACCCTTGGGAAGAGATCTATGGGAATCAAGTCATCTCACCCCATTAGTGATCCTTGATGTATAAGATGCTATCATATTTAACACAGACCAAGGAAGGAGTCATATATTTTTTCAATAATCTGTTCTAATTTCTCCCATTTTAAAACATCAGAATGTCCTTCCTAATATTGAATCTTAGTTTATTTTATTTTGGGCTCAACCTATTTCTTCTAATCTGCTTCCCAAGGGGAACTAGATAACGGATTATTTGAATAACAGTAGAGGAAAAGAAAAAGGGGATAGTGGCAGTAGGGAAGGAAGAAATATGACTTATTACAAGACTATACAGTTTGAGAGAAGAAGGGGAGATAGACTTTATAGGAAAGAAGGGTGGGTGAAGCACAAGAGGGAACTGAGAGAAGGGGACGAAGGAGGAGCTAGAACGTCAGAAAATCAAGCAAATTCAGAAACATAGTAAAACCTTCCTTCTGGGGCTTTGCCCCTGGAGACACTAAATTTCCCATAAATACTACCCATTTCGGTTTTTCTTAGTGTTTGGGAAGACATCCTTCTTCCTTTAAATTGAATAGGCAACATGAGGACCCAGTTTGCAGAAGTCTGGGTCCCTGCATCATTATTTGAGCCAAGAGTGGGAAGGAGTGACTCATGAAGGTAGAGAGCCAAGGAAAAGAAAAATAGCAATGTAACTGGGAGGTAAAGAAAAATAAAGTGGGAAGGCAGTGGGAGGCAGATTAAGCAGGGAACAGAGAAATAAAAATAAGAGTACAAAGTAGGGAACAGAGAAAGAAAAACAGGATACAAAGTAGAAAACCAACCTCATGGACAAAGAAGACACGGGCACCAGTAAAGATACCAACTCGAACCACAGCCCTGACAGCAGCATTCATTCCTGCAAGGAGGGAAGACAAGTCAGAGAGAGGTTATTCCTAAGACAAGCAGCCCTGGAATCCAAAGACACTACAATTGGCTAAAGAATAGAGTAAGCCCTTTTCTCTAAAACTAAGGTACATTACTTATCCAAGTCTTTTGGTCTCCTTGCCTTCAATTATTGCATTTAATGTTGATGAAGCTCCAGATATTCTATTGCCTTTCCCCCTAAAAATCCTGTCTTTCCCAAGACCTTTCTATGCCAGGGCAATCTGAGGGATAAAAACAGCAATAAGCAAGCACTTTCTTGAATGCATATTATAGATTAGACACTACTAAGAAATGGTCAAATATTATCTTGTTTAATCCTGTCTACAACCCTGAAGTTGTCCCCATTTTACAGATTTGGAAACTGAAGCTCTAACAGTTCAAGGTCATAGAACTAATACTATATAAAGTTCACATTTGAGTCCAAGTCCTAAATAGTATCTTCTTGACTACAATGCCATGCCCTACTAATTTCAATAGTTAGACTAGGCTTCTCCTTGCTCTCTGAACTGAATTGAGACATCCATCCAGCTGTAGTAGGCTTTTCAGGGAAAGACATGACTTTCTGTGGTTCATGACTTGATGCATCAAATCTGTTCAGGAGTATGTCTATTATTGGATAGTGGATTCTTTCAGTCTAGATACACACACACACACACACACACACACACACACACACACATAAACAGAGCTGTTTAGTGTCATCTGAGTTGGTCTACGTTTCAATATGTGCACACAGTTGTGATCCTCTGGCTCACACACTGCCGGAAGATGTTTGTGACCAAATGTACAGAATCAGTGGGGAACTCATTCTCTCATGGCCTTCTTCTGGCATTCACTCAATTAGTCAACAGAGACTTGCTGACCTTCTTCTGTGGCCCTGTACATTAAGATGTGTGTGGGGAACTTAAAAATATTCTGCAATTTATACTCTCTGTTTCCACTTGTAATGGAGAGGAGAGTTTTTTCCCTTTTCACAGATGAGGAGCATCCCTTTCCTAGAGCTGCTTAATGATAAAAACTTTTTTCTAGAAGCACTGTAGAGTAGTCAACCCGTACCAATACACAACATGCAGTGGGTGTCCCATATGTGTGTTCCATATCTAGAACAATGCTATTGAATACTGGACCGTGCTGAACACAGTTTTATTGGTAAGAAATGGGAGACATCCCTGTCGTACCTTGCCATATGAGGAGGGGTTCCAGATGATGCTAAAGTATCTTAGAGATATGATGGATCAACTTTGCATGAACCATTTTAGCTGCCCTCTCTCAGATATCCTAGTACATTTTTTTTTCAATCTAAAATCTATCCAAATGGTCCTCAAACCCTGTCTGAAGAAATATACTATTAAGCAACAGGGTGTACAACCAGAGATATGAAAAATTGTGCTTTATATGTAATATGAATTATAATGCATTCTGTTGTCATATATAACAAATTAATTTTTTTTAAAGAGAGAGTGAGAGAGGGGGGAGAGAGAGAGAGAGAGAGAGAGAGAGAGAGAGAGAGAGAGAGAGAGAGAATTTTTAATATTTATTTTTTAGTTCTCGGCGGACACAACATCTTTGTTGGTATGTGGTGCTGAGGATCGAACCCGGGCCGCACGCATGCCAGGCAAGCGCGCTACAGCTTGAGCCACATCCCCAGCCCCACAAATTAATTAAAAAAAAAAAAAAAAGCACCAGGGAAGCAGCAATTGGAAAAAATCTGCAGCTCTAGACTGTATTACAAACTATTGAATAATCCAAAGTCATTACAAAGTATTGAATAACCCAAGATATCTAGGACAGAAGAAAAAGGACAAGATTATTTTTTTTCTTCTCTCTCTCTCTTTCTCTCTGCAGGCAGACATATTATTACATGGCTATTAGCTCCAAATCAAATTGAGGATGCATTTGCTCAATGAACAAATATTAACTGAATTGGCACCATGCTAGGCACTGGGGATACAGCAATGAGCAATACAGACTCTGGGAAAACAAAAATAAAGGACCTGGTGATGGTCCTCAACATGTGAAGAATTACAATATGGCATACTGATCCTGAAAAAAAAGAGATATATACAAAGTGCAGTGGGAACAAGAACAAAGAGCATCTACACCTGCCAGGAGGAAGTCAGAAAATATAACATTTGTCCAGAGATGTACGGGACAATTTCCCTTTAAATTTTTTTCTCAGGTAGACAGTTTGAGGAAAAGTGTTCTAGGCATAAACAAAGGTCAGAGTCAAGAAATAACCTGAGGTAATTCAGTAATTAAAGAGTAAAATGTAAGATATGAAGCAAGAATTAAAGCTACACAGGTGGACAGACCCCAAATAACACATGGAGAAGTATGGCTTTTTATTCTGTAGGCCAGGGCTTGAGGATCCCTGAATGAGGAGTTTCAGGGAATCTGTGAACCCCACAAAACTGGATGAAAACTTTTGTAAGCATGGACATTTCTTTTAGGAGAAGGCCCCTCCTCTCCCCCACACACACAAAAAAAGTTGCAGACAATGAATTTCTGAAGAATTTTGAGAGCAGAGGGACATGATGAGATCTACATTATCAGAAAGATAACTCTGGCAGCAGTGTGACAGGAAGCTTGAGAGAGGTGTCACTCTCAAGCTGCCTTGAGATTAGAGGCTCTCTGGCATCCTACAGAAGACAAGAGGAGGAACTGCACTAGAACAGAGTTTGGGACAAAACAGATACTGGACGGAAGCCAACTAGGAAACAGAAACAACAGGAAGGACTCTATCTATCTAATCAGCAATGTGATTAAACTTCAAGGTGTTGAAGACCAAGGAGGAACTGCCCCACATTGACTCAGGCAAAGGGTCAAGCTGTGGTACCATTAGCTGTGCTGAGCCAGGGTTTGTTTGGGGAAAGTAGGAGTGGGGATGATGCATTCATATTGGAATATGCACGTTTGATGTTCTTATGGGACATCCCCATGGACTTTGAAGAGATGTTCTCAAGAGAATATACAGAATCAGAAGGAAAAGGGCAAGGAATTAAACCCTGAGGAAAATCAACCATACGGGATTCCATAAAGAAAACAAAGACAAAAGGAGAACCAGGGCTTAGCAATGTCTTGAAAGTCAAGTGGGAGCAGTTTTAAGAAGTGAGAACAATGACAGATGCTTCTGATAATTGATCTCAGATAAGGACTGGATGGTTGGGCTTATCAACAAGAGGCACTGGTGAGCCGGTGTCACAGCATACTTATGACATCACTAAGGCAAAGCCCTATGAAATTTAGACATCTGAGTTCATATACTTAGTTTGAATGAAAAACAAAAGTCTGTGGAGGAAGGAGAGGGCTTCTGAAAAGCTTTAGAAAAACCCTGTGTGTGTGAAAGGAACAAAGAGTCAACACAAAGCCACTGATACTTTAGGAGAGATGAATAAAGTCAGTTCATTGAGATTAGAACACATATGAAACTACTGTTTGCTTTAGAGCCCATCACAAGGCCTATGAGATTCTCCATTGGATACCTGGAGTTCTGGAATGTGAATCTGTAATTTTAGGAAATAGGGAATAAATGTTAATCTGAAATGTATAGGATGGAATATAGTTTTCTGCTCCCAAGATGAGTAGAAGGGTGGGGAGGGGGGTGGCTAAAGAGAAACAAATGACTTAAAGGTTTTCAGTGTAAAGCAAACAATAGATAATGGGCAAAAATATCGAAATCTGTTGGGCATAAGAAAAATCCCACAATAAGGAGAATTCTTTCTCTTCTCTCCCTCCTCTACCTTCTTTTTACCTCAAACTTACAACCTCCAGATGTCATCCTTCCTGCCTCTATATTGAATGAGAGTTTTCTTAGAAATAGTTTTAAGACTCACTTTTCACTCCTGTATCTGTGCCTCAAACCTCTGATCCTTAAAAATCAGACTGGGGTGTATAGATAGTTTATATCAAGGAACTCAGCAATTCTTTGGTCTCTTCTATCCAACCTTACTGGCCTAGTCTGGCCCCAAGTCATCCTAGCCAAACTCTCCTTGGCTGTTCCATGTTGCCCTAAATAACTCTCTATGAGCAGCTGCCTGACTTATTAGAAGTAAGACGAAGGATAAGATTACAGGCACCAAACAGAAGGTATTCTGGGTACAGCCAGGAAAGGCTCTGGAGAACATCATAAGCACGTAGTTTGGAGTCTCCAATTACAGCCTATTGGGAAGAGGTTTGGGGGAGAAGAGCTATGAGTGATGGGTCTTTATGCAACTAGATAAAGAAAAACCAATAAAGGATTTCATCATAACTTTTTTGAAAGTTGATGTTAAAGAAGTTTCTTTCTACCTGTACTCTGAATAAAATTTTCTAAATTATTAGGAATAAATGTTTGTTAGATGTGAATTGCACTTTCTAGTAAATATGTGACTAAAAATTATAAACTCCAGAATAGAAATCCAGAGAGGTAATGGAATCCCTGTTCCTGTGAACCTTTAAAAGTAGGATAATCATGCATTTGGAATGACTGCCTATCTGGAGACAGAGGGCTAGAGCAGATGACTGGGGTCCTTTCCAGGGGCAGGATATGCTGATGTGAGACTACGACTGGTACAAGGGATTGAATCCAAGGACACTTTACCACTGAGCTAGATCCCCAGCTCTACTACCACCCCTGCTTCCACCTTTTTTTTTTCTTTCTCTCTCTCTCTTTTTTCAAATAGAGTCTCACCAAATTGTCTGGGCTGACCTGGAACTTGTAATCCTCCTGCCTCAGGCTTCTGAGTGGCTGGGATTACAGGCATGTGCCAATGTACCTGAGGATATGCTGATTTCATTAGGCTAAAAGTGGCCCGGTTTAGGGAGGCTGGAACCTTTCTCTTTCCTGAGTTGGAAAGGAATTAGGATTTGGCATTTAATCAGCCCAGCATCCTAGAAATCTTGCTTTTTGAGTTTAGGATGTCTGATTATTTCTCTACTTCTAGTTTGCTGAGCTCAGAGTTGTGGCCTCTATGGATTTTATAGAATCAATCTCACTTTCCCAGGTGGCACAGAGTCTCTAGGGGAAAAAAACACATTTCTGTGCTTTTTCCCTGGGATAACTAGTGCCCATCAAATTTATCTCTGTACAGGCCACTTCTACAGTGGAGCTGTGCCTTCAGTGGGGACCTCTAGCTGATTTCTACCTTGCCTCCTTGCCATCCTAGAATTTCATTTTCAACATCTCTCAGTCCCTGTGGACATGTTCCTGTGATGTTATGTGGATTCACAGATGAGATATTTCCTACACTGTATTATCTATTACAGAATCTTACAAACTTCAGCTCAGCTAAGCCCTCTGGAAATGAGCTTATTTACAGCCCCTGCTTCACTGAAAGATGACCCCTCCCTTATAGCAGGCAAGTCATCCCTTGAATAAGAGATTTTTCACTGCTTGGGATCAGAAGCTGAGAGTCTGTGCTTAGATTCAAGGTAAATTCTAGGCTTCAATTTTGTTTCTTCTTCCATTTTGTTTCTTCCATTTTGTCTCTCTTTCCCTCTCCAAAGAGCTCTTTTCCTTCATCATTTCATATTGTGTGTGTCACATAAATTTTTTAGCAGGCTCTCTTGTCCTGATCTGACTACCTAACAAACCTGGACCTAGCTACCATAGGTCCAGCATCAGCATTCAAGAGTTTATATTGAAGATCTCAGTACTGGCATGGGGTTCTGCCAGCGGAGAAGAGAGAAGTGACAGAAACCAGGCCAGCAGTCTCTTCAGCTCCACTGCATTTCTAATCTGGTCACTTTCTAAACTCAGGCCACTGCCCTCCCTGCTCAGTTTGTTTGTTTGATAATTCTCTGCTTCACAACATATAACTAAATAAACATTAGCTTAAAATATATTCAAAGTCTAGCTTTACTAATTTACTAATAAGAAATATCTTAAGAGCAAAGATTGTCTTTTTCATTGATGCATCCTTAGTGCCTATCATCCTGCTTGATGCATAGTAGATGCTCAAAAATTCATTTCTATTAACAGAACATTTTTGATGTGGCAGCCACTCTTCTAAACACTGTATTTGAATGAAGGAATCAGTTTCTTGAAACTATCTTTTCCATGAAGTTTTCCCTGATTAATCCAGCCAGAGTCCAATCATTTCCTCATATAAGTGGATTCCATTTGGCTAAGGCACACTCATTTGTTCTTGCTTATGTGCCTTTACATAAGAATTGCAATAATATATAACATCTTTTCTCATTAAACTATAGTTCTCAAAGGAAACCCACTTCTTCACAATAGACTGTATACAAAGTGGGCACTTAACACACCAGGAAAGCTTAGGTTCAGTGGCATCAAGGAGGATAGACTGGCTGAAATCTCTTTCTTTATTCCATCACTGTCTTCATGTCCTGGTAACCCTTTCAAAGAGATTCTGCCCCTCTTCAGTGTATCATAAACTAGAATATATAAGAAAATCAAACTGGAAAGGATTTTTTTAAAAGTCACACCACCTCTGATAAATATCTGATTTTTATAATACCTAGGATGCTTAGACTCAACCCAGAGAAAGATTCACTTTGGCTGTTTACTACCCCTCCATCCCCCAGTGGATTGGTACTTATTAACTGCTGCTGTTCCTATTTGATTAAGGACTAAATGTATGCAAATGGAGGAAAAGCCAGGGAAAGCAGTGCTGACTGGCTCTGGTTAGTGCAGGAACTCTCCAGACACCAGAGTTAATACCTGAGGGTCTATCTGGGGCCCAGGAAATACCAACTTTGGGTCTCCTCCCTTTCCCACTCTTTCCCAAGTTCTTGAAATGAATCTACTTTTTGCCTTCCCAACAATTTTATTTCTTAAGTCTCTTTCCAATGTTGCTTGAGAAAACACCAATTTTAGGTACCAGATGATCAAAATGTCCCTAAATCTTCAGAGAAACTTCGAAAGAATTTTTTTGAATATTTGAATAAATAAAAGTACAGCAAATAAAATCCAAATATACTTGGGGACTTAGATCTGACAAATTTTTAGGAAAACCCAGAATTCCATGAACTCACAGTTCTATTCTACAAGTTAAGGGGATCAAGAAATTTCAAGGGGCCATATTTTGCCCCCTCTTCCTTACCTTGGGCATCTCCACCAGAGGTTAACACGGCAATGGCTTTGCCAATCCCAAGGGTTTTGGCAGCATGGTGCTCTTCATGGGTCATGATCCACTCTAGAATTTAAGATAATGGTCAGTTAAAACACAGTTGAATCAAGGTGCTGGTCACTCAAGAAGTGTCTCTATTAGATTGCCTAGAGCTACCAAGTCAGGCTCTCCCACTACACTAAGGCTGTGCCGTGCAGCCTGGGAGCTTTGGACTTCTTCCAGAGGAGAGCCGCACCCTTACAGAGAGAGTGACAAGCTGAAATGTCACAGTAATCAAGCCCAAGACTGCAGAAGTCCTGGCTAATCCCTCCTTTTTCCCTCCCACCCCATTTGGAACCTATTTGGAGAATAAGATAAGGCCAGGAGAAAGGTCAGTTAACTGAACAGAAATGAGAAAGGAGGGGAAAAAGCTGAATTGGCCTCAAGAAAAGGATTCCTAAACATGATTTCTCGCTTTATCGAAAGAAGAATTATAGCGAAGGGTAGGAATCAGATGAAGTTTGGGTTGCAGACTGAGAATCAGCAATGTAGAAACAGAAAAGCAAGGGTAAATTGACTTATACTTAAGGTTAGGGTTGAATGTTATGGAACTGACTGACTGGAGCAGGCCTGGATGATATGGAATTGACAGCAGACTTTGAGGTTTTCAAGTCACATTAGAATTTCTACAAATTAATGGTGTCAGTCTCAGGAATACTTAGGGACTTTGTATGGTTCTTCCCATCCTTCTCAGGCTCAGCCTCCTGAGCATCTCTTGATCTTTCACTTTCATCTTCAGGTTTTGACCTTCTCCCTGCACACTATCAAATGGGAAAGCTAACACAAAAATCACTGCCACATACACACAGATATGTACATGTGTCATGGAGATGCCTTCATAGTTTTATTTTTAGGAATTGTATCTCTCAAAGGAACACATAAGATATACTTTTCTATCTGTAAGATGATAATAGAATCATCACTTTTAGTTATTCAGGCTAAAAGCTGTTATTTTAAAAACATATCTTCTGCTGGATGCTGTGGCACATGCCTATAATCCCAGGAGCTCAGGAGGTTGAGGCAGAAGGACTGTAAGTTCAAAGCCAGCCTCAGCAACTTGGCAAGGCCTCAAGCCACTTAGCAAGACCTTGCTTCAAAATTAAAATTAAAAAGGGCTAGGAATGTGGCTCAGTGGTTAAATGTCCCTGGGTTCAATCCCTGGAATCAAACAAACAAACAAACAAAAAACATCTCCTCTTTTCCTCTCAGAATCAAAACAGACACCAAATCTTATTCTCCCTTCTTATTATCTTCCATACCCATTCCCTCTTTTCTATCCTCACTGCCTCTTTCTGCCTGAATTGCTTACTACAACAGCTGGTCTCCCTCTGCCTGTGTTTCCTTCTTCATTTTATCAGAGACACAAACTTTCATCAGAAGGTCACAGGCCCCTAAGGCTTCAGTAGAGAGGGGATTCATGTATAGGAAGAAGAGCTAGCTATAAGGGCAACTCATGTTTCTGTCCTGTGCTGGGGAAATCAGGGTAGTTGTTTTTAGAGACATAGGTCACAGACCACAGATGTCAATAAAATAAATGCAGTGATCACAAATGAAGATAGACATAAACACACATAGTATTATGAGACACAAATTAATAAACATGCTACATAATCAGCACTGACAAGTCAAGTCCAAACTTGAGTAATGTTGCATTACTTGTCCCCACTCTTGTCCTTGTCCAGTATACCCTGGTCCTTTCCACAGATCCATATTCCACTCCATCACTTAAGACCAGTCTTAGTTGTACTCTTACTAACCTGCTAAACCTTACTGATTACCAAAGGTCCAGGAAGGCTTCTCTTTGTACTCCTCTAGATCACATACTGTATACTGTCCAGAACTGGATTACTGTTTTGCACTTAAATACACCACTTTAGTGGCATTTTAATTGCTTCTTCTGCACTAAAAAATGATTGGACTAGATCAAGGGACAGCAAACTGCAGCCTGCAGCTAAATATAGCCATTCTCTTGTTTTTGAATGGCAACAAGCTATGAAAGGTTTTTTACGGTTTTAAATGGTTGCAAAAAGTATTTCACGACAAGTGAAAAATATAAGAAATTCAAATTTCAGTGTTGTTGGGTGCAGTGGTGCACACCTGTAGTCCTAGCTGCTAGGGAGGCTGAGACAGAAGAATCCCTTGAACCCAAGAGGTCAAGGCCAACCTAGGTGACATACAGAGACCCTGTATGGAAAAAAGAAATAATAAATTCAGTGTCCATACTATCCTCATTCATTCACATATTATCTATAGCTGTTTCTTTGCTGTAACCACAGTGTAGATATTGCAGCAGAGACCCACTAGCCTATAAAACCTAAAATACTAGACAGCTTTAACAGAAAAAGCTTGCTGACCACTGGACTAGATGACAGCTAAAGTCTCTTTCCCTAACTAGTCTGAAAATTTCTCCAGAACAGGGATCACATACATTTTTTAAAACCCTCCCACAACCTACCAAAGTCTAGTGAAATCTGTGCAAACGAAAGGAGCTCAAGAAATACATGTTGAAAGCATTAATGAGCTGATGCACTACAAGAAATACAACCATATGAAAAATTACAAGTAACCCTGGATACAGGTACACCTCCATATTCTCTCTACTCCTAAAAACACGCTCACACACAACTATATGAAATCATATAGTACAAATGGTGAAAGGTACATAAACATACATGAATATAGGCACTATCTTATTTAGCTAGAATGTTAACATCAAAATTTCTGCTGATCTTAAAAAAGACTGAGTGGCTGGAGCAAATAGAAACCCCCAAATTTAGAAAGGAATAGAAGACATCTGAATGTGCTCATCTCTCTTACGGAATGTTTTCTTCTAATTCATTCTTGGAGCGCATCACAGGGACAGAAGGCTCATCACAGGTAAAAGAAACCCATACAAGGATCTTTCACACAAGGAGGTGACAGTAAGGGAGAGAATTCACCCTAACTAGAAGATGAGGAGCTCTGACCTGTAAATAGCTCACATTTTCTCCTGAATCTCTGAGACAATTAAGAGAGAACAGGACACAAAAATACATGCATACTCATACATAAGCATCCTTTATAGATCCACAGTGACACCCATGTAGAGACAGTCACAGATATTATGCATGTGTGTGTGTATATATACAAAATACACGCACACACACACATGCATGTGTGTATATAAGCACTGTGAGGGGCAGGAATACAGAGAGGCAGCATCATAGGTACCCCGATTTGAGTTGGATGAATGCCAGGGAAGGGATCAGGCAGCCAAGGGCAACGCAGTCGGACACTCCTCGCCTGACCCGCCATCCCCATTCCCAGGGAACCGAGCTGAGATTAACCAAGAGGCTGGAATTCTTCACCACTACCCGCTACCCATCCCCCTCTCGGCTCCGGCATCTGATGCCTATCCCTTCTTCTTGCCCCTCTGCTCCCTTCAGTTCTCCCCACCGCCTCCTCCCAGCACGTTCACTCTCACCTCAACTCGGCTTTTTCCTTTGCTCTTCACCCAAGGCCTCCCTCTTGCCTTTTAGTCTTAGCTTTCCTTCGTCGCTGCTTTCTTGCAGATTGTCCTTGGGGAAAGGGGGAGGGGAACTTGGCGAACACGGGGAGGAGCCAGGTGGAGGCAGCAGGGCGGGGGAAAGAGGAGAGAGTTCCCAACCTCCACTAACAGATGCTGACAAGGAGGCTCCGCCTTCCCTTGCTCTCCTTTCTCCTCCTCTTCCTCCTCCCTCTAAGAACTGTGCTCAGAAATGGCAGCGGCTTAGTTTCTTCACTCCCAAAAGAAATCCTGGGGACGTCATATAAATCTTGGGAGCCATCGGCTCCTGTGCCTAATGGGAATCAGAAAGTATTTAATTGCTTCTCTTGTTTTCAGCAGAGTTAACTTTTTCCTACCCACACTGCCTGAAACTCTGCATTCAAACATCTTCAGCAACTGATAATAAAACCTCCCCTCTGGCCCTATCCTACCTCTATCACTCTTTCAACAAACATTTATTTGGAGTCTGTGAGCCTTGAAGTTTTGTCTTGAGTGCTGAAAAATGAAAAGATAAATGGAATAGAGTCCCTACCTTTGAGAAACACTGACTACTGGTATTTTCTACAGACAAACCTTAAAACTTCCTCAATATTTGCATTATCTTTCTCATAGAAAATATGAAAATTTCAGCTAGCTAACTCAGAAGAAAGTGCCAAGACAAGAACGCTGCTGTGATAGCCCCTTTCAAAACCTGCAGTAGGAGGAGTGCAGGATTCTGGCAGTCTGTAAGTAAAGCATGTCTGTGGGACTCAGCAAACAGGATCCACACTGGGAACATGGGTCACATGCATGCTCTAGGAGCAAGAAGTGCATTCCTCACTCAGATCTCCTTCTCTCCATCCCTTGTTCTACTCAACGTTTGGTCCAATGCCTCTCTATCTGTTCTTGCTTTTTCTACAATCCTTCCTTGTGCTTACTTTTGTTTCTGCCCCTATACATTCCAGCCTCAAGCAATAAGAATGAAAGTGAATAGGAGATAAAACCATTTTACTACAAAAAGTAAAAACTTTTGTGTTAAAAATAATACCATCAAGAAAATGAAAAGGCAGAGTGTGGTGGTACCTGTAATCCCAATGATTTGGGAAGCTCTCTCAGGAGGATTACAAATTCAAGGCCAGCTTCAGTGGCTTAGTAAGACCCAATCTCAATAATTAATTAATTAATTAATTAATAGAAAGGACTGGGGATGTAGCTTGGTACCTCTGGGTTCAATCCCCAGTGTGTATGTGTGTTAAGGGGTAAAAAGACTTCCCAAGAAAATAAGACTTTTTTTTTTCCCAGAATGGAAGGGAATATTTGCAAAGCATGTATGTGATAAAGATCTGATATCCAGAATCTATAAAGAAATCTTGCAACTCAATAATGAAAAGATAATAACCCAAAAAGGACAAAAAGATCTGGATACCTCACTAAAGAAGATACACAGAGGGCTAGGGTTGTAGCTCAGGGGTGGAGTGCTTGCCTAGCACATGTGAGGCACTGGGTTCAATCCTCAGCATCACATAAAAATAAATTAATAAAATAAAGTTATTGTGTCCATTTACAACTAAAAAATTAAAATTAAAAAAAAGATGTACAGATGGCAAATAAACATACAAAAAGATGTTCAACATAATTTGTCATTAGGGAATGGCCAATTAAAACAGTGAGATACTCTTACACGCCTATTAGAATGGCTAAAATTTAAAATAATAAAGTCTAACAATATCAAATGCTGATGAGAATGCAAAGCTACAAGAACTCTCATTTATTGTCGGTGGAATGAACAATGATACAGTCACTTTAGAAGACAGCTTGACAAACTTTTGACAGTTTCTTACAAAACTAAACATAATATTACCACATGATCAAGTAATAGGTTTTTTTAATTTTTTTTTTTTTAGTTGTAGATGAACAGAATGCCTTTGTTTATTTTTATGTGGTGCTGATGATCAAACCTAGTGCCTCACGCATGTTAGGCAAGCGCTCTGCCACTGAGCTACATCCAGCTCCTGTTTTTATTTCTTGATACCAGGGATTGAACCCAGAAGTACTCTACCACTGAGCTAACATCCCCAGCCCTTTTTATTTTACTTTTTAATTTTGAGACAGGGTCTCACTAAGTTGCCAGGCTGGCCAAATTTATCATCTTCCTCATTTACTCTCCCAATCAACTTGGATTACAGGAGAGCCACTACACCCAGCTACAATAATATCCTTATTTTCCCTAATAAGTTGAAAATTATGTCCACACAAAAACCTGCACATAAATGTTTATAGCAGCTTTATTCATAATTGCCAAAACTGGAAGAAATCAAGATGTCCCTCAAAGGGTGAATGAATAAAGAAACCACGGTACATCTATACAATGAAGTATTATTCAACAATTTAAAAAATGACCTATCAAGCCTTGAAGACATGGAAGGACCTTAAGTGCATATTGCTTAGTGAAACATGCAGTCTAAAAAAGCTGCATACTGTTTGATTCCAATTATCTGACATTTTGAAAAAGGTAAAACTATGGAGACAATAAAAAGACCAGTGGTATCTAGGGCTTTCGATAGAAAAAGCAGGATGAATAGGTAGAACAAAGGATATTTTTAGGACAGTAAAACTTTTATATAATGCTGTGATTGTAGCTACATGACATTATACATTTGAAAACTCAGAACCACACAATATAAAGGATGAAACCTAATATAAATTACTGACCTTAATGAATAATAATGTATCAATATTGGTTCATCAATTGTAACAAATGTACCAAACCAATGCAAAATATGAATAATAGAGGAAACTGAGCAGCATAGAGAGACAGCAAATGGGAATCCTCTGTTCTGTATGATAATTTTCTGTGAGCCTAAAATTGTTCTAAAAAATAAAGTTTATAAAGCTAAAAACAGATATATTCTGATCAGTAAAGTATCAAATTAAATTGTGATATTAAAAAAGACCCCCCCCCCAAAAAATGGGCAAAGGTTTATATTGATATTTTTCTAAAGAAGATATACAGTGGCCAATAAGCACATGAAAAACCTTTCAATATAATTAGCCATTAGAGAAGTACAAATCAAACCCTCTTCATCTGAAGTGATGATACTACTATTTCACATCCATTAAGATGGCTGTTATTGGGGGCTGGGAATATAGTTCAGTTTGTACAGTGCCTGCCTTGCATACACTAAGGCCCTGGGTTCAATCCCCAGCTCTGCCCACCCCAGAGGAGAGGAGAGGAGGGGAGGGGAGGGGAGGGGAGGGGAGGGGAGGGGGAAGGAAGCAGGCTATTAAAAAGGAAAGACAAAAACCATTTTAATTGGGGGTAGGAGTATTAGAAAAGGAGAATTTTCTTAGAAAAACTTAGGCCTTTTTTATGGTCATCTCAGTGTAGTTCCCAAACTTGAAGATGTTTATGAAAATTAAACTTATAAAAAAAATAAATATAAAATAGAGTAGCTGACAAAAGAAAACCTTCATACTAAGAAATGGCTGTAAATACTTTTCTGATAAGATTCTGATAAGAATCTTACAAAATTCTTATTATTAATTCATTTATACATTCAACAAATATTTATTGAAAATTAACTAGATGTCAGCCACTGTGCAGGGTACTGAGCTCTCACAGAGTATATACTCTAGAGGGACTATCGTTTCATGGCAAGCTTATATTTAATTGGACCTGGAATATAATTGAAGAAATCAGTGAACCCACTAACATCTGTAATATATCAAATTCTTAAGACAGGAACACAGTAGTTAGCATAAATGAAGAAAAAGCAAAAGCAAAAAAGGATGTGAATAGTAAGAATGTGTCTTTTCCTTAAATATCAAATATTATTTAAGGAAAAGACACAAATGGATATAAATATTTCAGCATTAGAGAAATGGATATGATGAAATAGGGATAGCTCATTACAAAATGGATTTTCCTTCCTTTTAATCCTAAACTCCTTTTTCCTATTTTTTTTGTTCATCAAACAACTTTTAAATTAATTTTTTCTACATTTTTATTGGTGCCTTAAAGTTGTATACATGATGAGATTTGTTGTTACATATTTGTACATGCACACAATATAACAATATAATTTAGCCAATATCAGTCCCCAGAACTGTCCCCCTCCCACCTTGACAACTTTTAAATTTTAAATATAATTTCCCAGGAATCTTAAAAACTTGAAAGATGCACTTTAGCTAGCTATGGTTGATTTATCAATCAGAATTTAGATTTATAATTTGATGGTAGATAGGTGATGGAGAGAATGTTTGATATCTGGGCAGTTCTAAAAAATATGTTGTATGTCCAGTCCCCTTTAACGGAGAGGCTAAGAAGTATTCTTTAGGACAGGGTGTTTGAGCATGAAGCCAACCGGTAAACATAGAGTAATGACCAATGAAAAATGTGCTAAGGAAGATACCTAAACATTGTCATACAAGCTGACTTTAAAAAGTGTCAGGAGAAAGTAGACAGCTCAGCAGACTTAGAAGACCACAGATCACAAGAGCAAAGCAATAAGTTAGATAGGCAAACAGATGGTGTTAACAATTTCTCAAAGCAACCAACTGAGCCAATAGCTAGAATAAATGATCCCGAGATTATTTTCATTGCAGTTATGGTTTAATAGGGCTAGAAAAAGATGCCCTGGACCCTTCCTCCAGATGAAAAAGCTGAAAGTTCCTGGATTTGTACTGAAGATGAGCCTAGGGCCTTCTGGCTTTTCAAGAGGGCATGTGACTGAAGTACAGGAATTAGCCATGATATTGCTAGAGAGCTAGGACTTTGTCCAAAATATATTCATCTTTCTTCAGTTGTTAAGGCTGGTAGCTAGATTCAGGATTTAGGGGAGATGGACCTGGCAGGGAGTAAGAGGAAAAAACAAAAGGGTTGAATAAATAATTGAACATATAAGATGGTGGTCAGTTGAAGCCAGAGGTCATGAGACCAAAGTGTCACAGTAGATTGGTAGAGAGAGGTGATGGGAGGGGAAAGGAAGGGAGCGGGGGAATAGGAAGGGCAGCAGAATACAAGAGACACTAGTATTGCTGTATGTATAAATGTGGCTGTATAACCAATGTGATCCTGCAATCTGTACACGTGGAAAAATAAGAATTCATACCCTTTTGAATCAAATGTATGATATGTCAAGATCATTGTATTGCCTTGAGCAACTAATTAAAAAAAAAAAAAGAAATGGTGTGCCAGGACATTTCAGAATAAGTATGATAGTCACCCAGATATGATTCTAATCCAAGAGAGAAAACACATAAGGTATTACAATTTATATGGTGGTTTTTTTGTTTGTTTGTTTTTGGTGGTGGGGGTAGTACTGAGGACTGAACCCAGGGCCTTGTGTATTCAAGGTAAGCACTCTACCAACTGAGCTATATCCCCAACCCTTATGTTTCTATTTAATAAATACTGAATACCTATTACATGTTAGGCACTATTCTAGGCTCAAGTGGATTCCAAATTGTAAAAAAGAATAAATAAACAAAAAGAAACTTTGTATGTCCTCAGGAAACTTACATAGAAGTGAGCAAAGCACATAATAAACAAAGTAGTGGTGAGTGCTATGAAGAAAACCAAATCAGGGCAAAGAAGCAGAATGACAGGATACTATCTTAAGCAGAGTGGCCAGAAAAATTTTGCTGAAGAAATGACATTTAAGAAGAGTTCTGAGAGCTAGGCATGGTGGCACACACCTATAATCCCAGCAGCTCAGGAAGCTGAGGTGAGAGGATCATAAATTCAAAGCCAGCCTCAGCAATTTAGTGAGACGCTAAGCAACTCAGTGAGACCCTAAGCAACTCAGTGAGACCCTGTCTTTAAATAAAATACAAAATAGAGCTGAGGACATGGCTCAGTGGTTAAGTGCCTCTGAGTTCAATCCCTAGTACCAAAAATAATAAATAAATAAAATTTTTTAAAAATAAAGAATTCTAATAACGAAGGGGGGGAAACCATGCCAGGAAGATCTAGGGGGAAGAATAACAAATGTAAAGATCTGAGGCAGTGACCACCAAGATTCTCTGGCTTAGAATCACATTTGTAAATGGACTACAGTAACTTGGTGGGTTGTTGTGAAACAATTGTAGCAATTAGGCATAGGCCTCTTTCTGGATTGAAACAAATATCTATTTGGCTCTCTCTTTCCAAATACAGCCCCAGATCTCATGGGTGTGCAGTACCTCCTTCCCCAACTAGAATGTAAATTACATTGGGACAGACCCCAGGGATAGGCATAAAAGCACTGTCTATGTTGGAGAGTCACCTTCAGTTCTAGCTGAGATAGGGTAATCCCTGGAGACAGAGCAGCTTCCACTAATAGCCAGTCACTAATAGTAAAGTTTTTGACATAGTACCTTAGTTGATTTAACACAATGGTTCTCAGCTCCAGTCTAGCAGAATCAGCATGGTCTGAAAACTGATTGGAAATTCAGGTTCTTGGGCCTTACCTGAGTCTTGCTGAATCAAAAATCCTGGAGTGGAATGCCACAATGTGTTTGAAAAAGCTCCCTTAAGGTGATTCTGACACAAGATAAAGTTTCAAAGTCATTTTCTGGCCAGATGTGGTGGTTCATTGCCTCTAATTCCAGCTACTCAAGAGGCTGATGCACAAGTTTGAGGCCAATTTGGGCAATTAAATGAGAGCTTGTCTTAAAATAAAAATTTAAAAAGGGATTGGGGATATGTAGCTCAGTGGTAGAGCACTTGCGTAGCATGTGAGAGCCCAGTACCAAAAAACAAAATCAAAAGTATTGTTCTAAGCTGTGGAGGTCCAAGAACACCATCACTGAAGAATGAATCTATAAGCCTTGAAAACTTGGCTGGTCTCTATAGGTTTATTTACACTAACTAGGATCAACTTGGGAAACAAAGTTCAGGAAAGCAGTTATGGGCAGCAAGATGACTTCATAGTATATTGAAGTCACCACTTTCCAATCTTATTTAAGACAGAGGAAAACAAACCAATCAGCTGAAATATGTAGTCTCAATTTAGGACCAGATAAACTTTTTCTTTCCTTAAAAAATAAGATTTTAGGGCTATCAGCTAGAGAAGATAATCACCATATAATAATCTTGGAACCCTTCCACTTCAGATCTGCTAACACCTCATCAAGTATAATATGGAAGCCTTAGCTGTTTAGTACCTGACCAAGGAATATTCCTCTAAGCTCTTAACCACATTTCTCTGGCTAACTGAGAGGTGATTTGATTTGTAACTACTCAGAGTAGGGTTAGCCAATATATCAATCATACATCCCTTAGTAATGAGGATATATTTTGGGAAATGTATTGTTAGGGGAGTTTGTCATTGTGCAAACATCATAAACTACACTTACTTTAGCCTGGATGATATAGCCTATAACCCACGTAGGTTATGTGGTACAGCCTATTACTCCTATGCCACAAACCTGTACAGCATGTTACTCTACTGTATATTGCAGACAACTGTAACCATGTTAAGTATTGGTGTATGTAAACATATCCAAACATAGAAAAGGCACTGTAAAAATAGGAAGTGATATAACTAGGTATTAGGGGCTGCTTTTACTAAAAATACTGCTCTTCTCTTGGACCTACAAATGTAAAAAAAAAAAAAAATGTAGCATCTCCACATCCATTTTGCTCTGAGGCACCTTGGATTCCAGGAATAACAAAAGTGACTGATAAACATCTTCCAATGAGTTGATACTATCCTGTGGCTTGGGAGGCTGAGACAGGAGAATTGTGGGTTTAAAGCCAGCCTCAACAACTTTGGGCACTAAGCAACTCAGTGAGATCCTGTCTCTAAATAAATTACAAACAGGGCTAGATATGTGGCTCAGTGGTTGAGAAGCCCTGAGTTCAATCCCAATTCTGAGATAATTATCAACCAGACCACAGTTTGACCAAGACTGTTTGTACATATTTCTGGGCCTCCTTGCCTATGCAATCTGGAAGCTTATGTCAGTACCCCTAAAGACAGGGCTGGAAATACTGATCTTCTCAGCATAGCTATACTGATTAGAAGTTTCCTTTGCACCATTATTTTTTCCCATTTGTTTTTTTGGGGCAAGTGGCCAAATCTGATTTGTTGGAACCACAGAGTCAGGCCTCCGGCCTAGGACTTGGTTAAGAGTGAGAGTAATTTTTTAGCTCCTTTATAATCTTATGTAACCACCATCATAATATGTGGTTTATCATTGACCAAAATATCAATGTGGTGCATACTTCACTTTTTAAAAAGCTTTATAATTCACTTTTTTTTTTTTTTTGGTACTGGGAATTGAATCCAGGGCCTTTAACCACTGAGCTAAATCCCTAGCCCTTTTTTATTATTTTGTGTTCAGACAGGGTCTTGCTAAATTTCTTAGGACTTCATTAAGTTGCTGAGGCTGGCTTTGAACTTGTGATCCTCCTGCCTCAGTCTCCCAAGCCACTGGGATTACAGGTGTGTATTACCATGCCTGCCTTGGTGCGTGATTTTATATATATATATAAAAGCTCATCTCTATAAATCAGTGAAAGAAGGCCTACTCATATCCTTGCATATTTGATCAGAAGAAGAGTACTTGTAATTGGGTATTTTCCCAATGACCTTCCCAATTCAGTAGACATTATAACAGCTCTAACAGTTTTAGTTCCATGAAGATTTAAGTTCTGTGAAACAGATCCTGTAAGTCTGATACTAAGATGTCAATATTAAATGGTGACTATGCTGAGATTAAGGCAATATTCATAGAGGCAGAACTCCCTCTTGCTGATTTTTCTTCAGCAAGTGTCCAGGTTCTTGGGTTCCTACAACATAGAATATATATGGAAAGTCTTGTCTCTAAGGCAGAAAGCAAGTATACTTGCTTGGAAGGAACTTGGGTGATATGTAACAGTCATCATCTCTATCAATTGCATTGGCAATATTATGATAACTTTGCGTTCTGGGCTACATAAACCACCCAGGTGTGGGTATAATTGTTAAAGGATCAGAAGGGCAGCAGTTGGTATGGGTAATGCTGGTGACAGGTGATCTAGATGAAGTGAAGAACACAATATTAGGTTCTTATCTTCCAGGGAGAAGCAGTGGCACATAGGGCTGATGGGTGAAGCACTAATCCTTTGGAATGCTTTCCCATTTGCAGCTCAATAAGGAAGAGTCATGGAGTCACTGGTTACTGAGGTAGGTTGCCTATCAGTGAAGTCCTCATGCACAGGAGAGGCTTCAGTTTTAGTGGGTAGTTGGACCTGCTG
Source organism: Spermophilus citellus (assembly GCF_964194105.1). Taxonomy (NCBI): domain Eukaryota; kingdom Metazoa; phylum Chordata; class Mammalia; order Rodentia; family Sciuridae; genus Spermophilus; species Spermophilus citellus. The sequence goes on along the minus strand of NC_138197.1, from coordinate 67,975,769 downwards.
GACCACAGCCTGACCAAAAGCTGCCTGCCTCCTCTTGAGTTTTGGTCCTGGAGGTTATTGTCCTATGGTCTCAGCTATCTTGGCATTTTGTTTTGTTCTTAGTTTTTGCAGCTTAAATGAATACTGAAGTTTAATTTTTTTCAGTAATAGGAAATCTGGAAGTAACAAATCCAATACTAGTGCAGACACTCAAAGAAGCCATAAGGGAGGCCAGGATCATTGTGACTTTTCTGCAGTGTCCTCTGTAAACTGTCCTCATGGTCACAAAATGTGGTGTTTTTTGTTTTTTTTTTAGTTGTAGATGGACACAATACCTTTATTTTACTTATTTATTTTTTATGTGGTGCTGGGGATCAAACCCAGGGCTTTACGCATGCTAGGCAAACACTCTAAAACTGAGTCACAACCTCAGCTCCACAAAATGGATCTTTTAACATGGGGTAACTGGATCTCCTTGCAAGGTGAGAAATAGGGGAAAGGGCAAAGAATAAAACATGTAGAGAAGAATTCAGGTAAGGAAGACCCTTTTCCAAGATGGTCAAGAGGGTTTTCTCAGAAACAAACACATAACATCTGCTTATTTGTCAATGATCAGGGTTTTGGGACATAGACTATACCAGGCAAGAATATCTTTAAGAGATTGTTTAAAAAGTATACCTTACTAATCTGACAGGATCTGGATTCTTTATATATTGGAGAAGATGCGAGTGGATGCTGGGAAAGCAACTAGAAGTATAAACCACTCTTTATTGATCACAAACATAACAAAAGATCCATGTAATGAAGAAATTCTGCTCTGATCACAATGTATTTGAATTAGACACCAGTAACAAACAAGTACTAAGAAATATCATGCTTCCTGGGTACATAAATTCTATTCTAAATATGCCATTGGTCAAACAAATTATCCAAAGGAAATTAAAACATTTCAAGAATGAAGCTATAACTGGGGGCAGTGGCACACGCCGGTAATCCCAGTGGCTTCGGGGGCTGAGACAGGAGAATCATGAGTTCAAAGTCAGCCTCAGCAATTGCGAGGTGCTAAGCAACTCACTGAGACCCTGTCTCTAAATAAAATATGAAACAGGGCTGGGGATGTGGTTCAGTAGTTGAGTACCCCTGAGTTCAATCCCTGATACCAAAAAAAAAAAAAAAAAAAAAGAATGAAGCCATAATAAAAATATTATATACAAACCTTTTATGATAAGGCATATGATTTATTTATAGAAGTATAACCTTAAAAATCAAGACTAAAAATTAATGAGCTGGGACCTGCTTTCAGGATAAATACAGTCTTTTATTTATTTTATTTATTGGAAAGTCCCATTGAGATTTTATAAAAATTCATAGTATAAATTTTCATGAGCACAAGTGAGGGAACTGTGGCTGAAGTCATTTCATATTATAGGAATTACTTGCAGTATTAACTTCTCATGTTTTCCAAAAGAACAGGTTGATTTTATGAGTTCTAAAAAGAGAATTCTCTCAGTGTGACTCCTCACAAGATTCATAAAAACTGAGAGATTACTGTAGAAAACAACTGAGGAATAAACAAGATTACTCTCATCCTCAGCAATATTGATATTTTGGGGCACATAATTGTTTGATGTCAGGGACTCCTATGCATTGCAGAATATAAGGTAGCATCTCAGATATCTTGGAATGCCAGGCACTTTTCTTTACAAAGGCTTGGGGCCAGGACAAAAGAATAAAGGGTGAGGCCTTGGTGGCTCACTTCTTTGCTCTTCCCCACTGCAGGATGAGATAGCTTATGTTAGTAGTTTAGACTATACAGTCATAACCCAAACACACAGCTTGCCTCAATCACTGATGGGCAAGGAATTGAAGAAAGCAGCAGCTGCAGATGCTTCCCTGACAGGCATGAAACAAGAAAGAACACATGTTCCATTTTTCTTGAGGACTAGAGCTCAGCATCTGCATATAGAGCAAGGAGCAGGACACCCTGGAGAGAGTCCCTATGAATTTTTCAAGAAGGCAGAAGCATCAGAGGGGCATCAGACCAGGATTTTTACATGTTTTGGTGTCAGTACCTCTATGCTCACCTCTTCTAACCATGTTATTTGACCACATCAGTTGCTCATGATGCCCTGTAGGTTTCATTGCCTAGAAGCAAGGTAGTGCCATCTACCTCATCAGAGTAGCTCACCACTCTTGCTCTCCTCTAATTTGTCCTCTACCCAGGAGCCAGAAAGATTATTTTAAAACAGAAACATTATCCTGACACTCTTCAGTGATTTTTCTATAATGAAAAAGTGTTAACAACACCTAGAAGACATACCACTATTTGGTTCTTATACTTACTTTCTTTATAGTTTACTTTTCAGCTATTTTTCCCAGCACTCAAGTCTTACCAGTACACTCTACTTTTCCAGTGAGTCAAATTCTTTCCTGTTTCAGAGTCTACGGTCTCCCTTATCTGGAATTATCTTCTTTCCCCTTTATTTGGCCAGTGAATACTCACCCCCTCAGGTCTTCCTGAGAGTTTTTCTGATTTCTAATTATATAATAATGTGTGATTATGTGGTTACTATTTTACTTCCCCAAGAATATAAACTCCATGAGGGCAATGTATTTGTTTTGTTTACTATTTATTCCCAGTATTTTTTTAAGTTTTTTTAAAAAAATTTTTTTGTAATTGTAGATGGACAGAATGCCTTTATTTTATTTATTTTTACGTGGTGCTCAGGATCGAACCCAGTGTCTCAGGCATGCTAGGCAAGCACTCTGCCTCTGAGCTACAGCCCCCAGCCCTATTCCCAGTATTAAATAGAGTAATCAACATATATTTGCTCAACAATTTTTTTGCAAGGACAGAAAAGAGGTATTCAGGACTAAGAAGGTTTTCCTCAAGAAGTTAACAATTTGCCAGATGTGGTAGTGCATGCTTATAGTTTCAGCAATTGAGGAGAGTGAGGCAGGAGGATAGCAAGTTCAAGGCCAGCCTGGGCTTGCTAATTAAAAATAAAACAGGGGAGCTGGGGATGTAGCTCAGTGGTAGGGAACCTCTGAGTTCAATCCCCATAAAACACACACACAACACACACACACACACACACACACACGAAGAAATTAATTACTCTGAAATAAATAGCAGTATTTATTCATACTTTTTTAGCACTTACTATTTGAAGTCATTGTACAAGACTCAGTAGGAGATGAAAAAATGAACTAGATATTTCCCATGTTTCCCAGAAGCTTATGATCAAGGAGAGGAGGGGAGATAACATAAGACAATGTAAGTAAGAACTTGATAACTTTGGTTCAAAATGTTGAATTTCAGCTCAGCACGGTGGCACATACCTATAATTCTAGCAACTTGGGAGGCTGAAGCAGGATGATAGCAAGTTCAAGGCCAGCCTGGGAAACTTAGAGAAACCCTCAGCAGCTTAGCAAGATCCTGCCTCAAAATGAAAAAAAAAGGGGGCTGGGGATTGAACCTGGTGGTTCTCTACTACTGACCTATATTCCCAGACACCCAATTTTATTTTTTATTTTGAGACAGGATCTTGCTGATCTTCCCGGGAAGTCCTGGAAATTGCTATCCTCCTGCCTCACCCTCCTTGGTTGATGGAATTACAAGCATGAACCACTAGTCTGGCAAACTTAACTTCTTGAGGAAAACCTTTTTGGTCTTTAATTCCTCCTGAAAGTATAAGGGAATTGGGATAAATAATCTCTAAAGCATTTTTGAACTGTAAGGTACTGGGTCAATGATAAGGATATGAATTAAACATAAGTTTTATAACATCTCTATGATTTCCAGTATATTGCTGGGCACATGGTGGAATTCAAGGTGTGTTTTCAGGGCACTGATTCCAATATAGATGCATTTAAGTTGAGAAGAAATGTATAGATTTTTTTCTGAAAGTTTATATAAATTATGTGTGAATTGGGCAGGGATTGGGCTCATTGGTACAGCACTTGCCTAGCATGTGTGAGACACTGGGTTTGATTCTCAGCACCTCATATATTGAATAAAATAAAGTCTAAAAAAATTTACTTGTGACTTGAACATTATTTAAAATACACAAGAAATACTTCTTATTAAATGGATTCCTAAGGTAATTTTTAACAGTATTTAGAATCATTTTATAATATCATAACTCACTAGTTGATCAATTTTTAAGTTCCACATTTTTCAATACCAAGGTTGTTGATAATAGGGTAAGCCACATTAGAAGCTTACAGTAATAAGGGAGCCAACTGATTTAAATAGCTATGGTTTAGATATGGTTTGTGTGTGTCTCCCAAGTATTGGAAGTTTAGTTCTCAGTGTGGGAATTTTAAGAGGTGGTGAAATCTTTAAGAGGTAGAGCCCAGTGATTAGGTCACTAGAAGCACTGCCCTGGTTCACCTGTAGGTTCTTACAGGACCATGGTTAGTTCCCATGGCAGAATGTTGTTATAAAATAGCCAGAATGGCCCTTCCCCACTCTCTGGTTTCCTGTTTCACCTTGTGCTCTCTCCCTCTCACACACATGCTGCCATGATATCATCTCCATGATGTGATGCAGCAAAGGGAGTCCTTACTGTAGGTTGAACAAATGATGCTGCCCAATCTTCAGCATTCAGTCTCCAAAACTGTGAGGTAAATAAACTTCTTTATACATTATCCAGTTTTAGGCATTTTGTTAGGGCAATAGAAAAATTACAAATATTGAGTAAAGCAACCTATTCTTCATAGAAGTGTTCCTCTTTCTGAAGTTTCTGAAATTATTTTCTCCTCTCTCTCTCTCTCTCTCTCTCTCACACACACACACACACACACACACATACACACACTTTCTCCTTTGTGTCTTAACTCATACTTCACTCTTACAGATCTACTCTAATTTATAACACTATGTATAAACTTTTCATCTTCCAATATTCCTTTCCACACTCCTCCCCCTTATTGACCCACATGCCTCACCATATTTCATAATAGGTATGTTTCCCACGGTGTCTGGATCTTCCACAGTGTCTAGATTCTTCAAGCTATCTGTCTTTGCTGGTGGCTTTGGGATGAGCATGCTGGAGGTTGAAGCTTCCCCAGCTGAGAAGCAAAAGCTCTAGGTTACCATCAAGGTGGGATTCAGAGAAGGGAGTGCTTCTTACTTCCTTTCATCTTCCCTATGACTCTCATCTGACCATAGCTTTCTTTCCAATAAATATAGTGGAAAATAAGAGAAGTGAAGGCTATTGTCAACAACTATTTCACTTCAAAAAGATTCTATTCTTTTGACATAAGCAAGGGCAAATCTGAACACATTGCTACTATCTTGGGGCCACGGTAGAAGAGAAGGTCATTTTGAGGGAGGATGAGTTTGATTTAGCCTACAGGTTTTGAAGTTTCATTTATAATGGCAATCATGACTTCCACAGATAAGCCCAGTCAAGTTGGAATATTTCTTAAAGGACATAGAAATCAAAACCCACTTCATCAGCTATAATGTTTCCCTCAACTTCCAAGTCCTTCTTTTCTGCCTGAGCCCTATCTCCCATACAGGTCAACTTCTTTCCTATCCTTTAATGAGTTGGTGACAAATATCATAATTGGAAGGGAATAAACAAGGGCATCTGACCCCTTAAATCTGTAAAGTTAATATCCTGTATCGAGGCTCCTTGTGAGAGAACCCAATTCCTGTCACTGAAGTATGATCAGGAAACAATGATACCTGTTTCCTCAGAAGTCCTGACTATTCGGCGAGATTGAATCACACACATGAAAAATTTCAGTTGAAATTCTTCTTTATGCATGATTATTTCCTAGAAATAAATACAGAGTTTAATCCAAATGAATAGATCTGTGGAAGGATTAAGGTGTCCATAACTAATATGGACTAGGTATGCTCAATATACTAGGTCTTAAGATTTGACATAGAAAAATATCAGCAGATAGCCAAGTGTGGTGGACCGTACTGAAACTCCAACAACTCAGAAGGCTGAGGTAGGAGGATCACAAATTTATGCCCAGGCTGGGCAACCTGGAGAGACCCTGCCTCAAAATAAAAATGTAAAAAGGGCTGGGGGGTGTAGCTTGGTGTGAGGTACTCCTATCACCATAACTGTCCCTCAAATTAGCCTATGAGGTGATACAGATAGTGTACTTTTATACATTTGATAGGGAAGGATCCTCTGAACTCAGCAAGTTTCCCATTTCCCAGCTGTTGAGAATGGAAAGGCTGGGAGCTCCAAAGCCTTCCCTTCAAGATTGGGCTCAAATTGTTGGCTGTCTTCTGGGTCTAGAGTGCCTACCGAGAGTGTTTCTTCAAGACTTATTACACATGGCCTCCATTAGAGGCCAAACAAATTGAAGGGCTTGGTAAACAGACTAAATGAACATTTTTCTTCCATTATTTTCTCCAAAAATATGGCACAAACTACAGGTTAATCATTAGGGTCCCTGTAATAGTGAAAGGAACACTTTAGAAGTCAAGACTCTTGGGTCCTTTCTTATCTCTATCTAGAAAAGTATATCTTTCTGTTGGGTCCAGAAATCACTGTGGGTCTAGAGATCATGCCTGTGTTTCAAACTCCTCCAAAGTGCAGGAAGGGTTTAGGTGTTGTCAAAGTCTAATCTAAATTGTCCCCAAGTTTTTTTTTTTTTTTTTTCTCTCTGAATTGTCAGTCAAGCAAGATATGATGCAGGGTACAAGGCTGCAAATTAAGAAACTTGTTTCCTAGTCCTAGATCTGCCACACAGTTTCTAGCTTTGAGAAATGACTTCATTCCACTAAACTGTTAGACTAAATTATCTCCAATAACCTCTACATACACTAACGTTCTGTGATTCTCAGTAAGCTATAATATAGCCTGAGATCAACTTAAATCTCATATAAAAATATGAGCAGATAGCTGATATCTCTCAGGAAGCCACAATTCTCAAACATCTAGGGCCACAACAAAAAGCTACCACAGAAACTTGAGCTTAAGCAAAAATCAACATGCGGAACCAGAAGGCGGCGGGTACGTGGGCCGAGGGAACAGGGAAAAGCAAAGGACGAAGGACGCACTAACGGTATTCCGAGTACGAGAAAGAGAAAAAGCTCAGACTGAAAGGGCTACAGGGAAATTGTGACTACAGCCTTAAACGCTCCCTCGGTGTCTCCAGCCTGCCCACACCGCGCAGGCGTTCCACGGGTCCTTAGCTCTGCTCTTTGACCTCTGCCCCACCCCCTCCTCGGCAGCCACCCAGCGCTCTTCCGGTGTTGTGAAGGCGGTTCCGGTTCGCGGCGGTTCCCGGGTTTTGCGTTCCGCGGCTGGCCGGAAACCCCTTTGCAAAGCAGCCGGTTCCGGTTCGGTGAGTGGCGGCGGGAAGCTGGGGGAGGGGAGAGGATGGAGGGAGCCTGGGCCCGGAGGCTGTGTCGGACCGGGCACGCTAGTCTAGGCTGGGCTGGGCGGAAGCGAGGACCGCTGTGGGGACAGCGCTTTTTCCTCTGCCCCGCCCCCTGGGACCACCTCCCCTCCCCCCTGCTGTCCGGCGGCAGCGGTCTGGCGGGTGGCCGTTAGTTAGGCTTCCTGAGGCCGTTCTTTCAGGCCTGTTTCTCCTGAGCTGCGGAGAGGCAGTCTACCTGCGGTTAGAGCAGGCCGCATCTTAACTCTCAGCTCTACTCGTGGGGAAAAGGCCGGTTGGGATTCCGGGACTTTCCCGCCAGAGCAGGGTCTTCTCTCAAGGGAGAGCTGTTTCCACCGGGAAGCTCAGCTTTCTATCACACCTGCTTCACCTCTCGCCTTCCTTGAGACCTGAATGATATTTCTCGGCTACTTCTGCATCTCACGTAAACAATTCTCCAACTCTTTTTTACCTGAGATGTGATATCGCTAGTGCCACCACCAGAAAGAACGTCTGGACCTTCCTGCCCAGGTTATGAAAATCCCCTTAATTGCCACAGTTTGCTTACCTGGCTCATCGCCTCCCGGTAATTCCCTTGAACCGTCTCTTTTTTGGTATACTCTAACGTGATCTCTCTGGATATATGCACAGTTTCTCTTGTCTTGAGCTTGGTGATTTCTGTTTATCAGTGCCTCTGCAGTATTTCCACTATCTTGTTGGCAATAACTTGCTCCTTTATCACTTTCAAGTCAGACTTGTTAAAGTTATTTCAGTTCACCTTTGGTACACTTATTGTATTTGGAGTGGTGGTGATTCTTGTAAAATTTATATGAAGCCTTCTATAGACTACCAACTGCCTGACTGACTTAAGGTCTTTGTTGTAATTGGATATTCAGAATGAAATACGTTACATCTCCTAAAACTTTATTCTTCATAAAAATTTGTGCTAAGGACTTGGGCTGAAATATAGATCATACTGACTTTGAAATTACAGTGAAACCTTAAGCATCTCACTAAGCACAATCCCTTAACCTTTCAGTTTCAGGGTTTCTCCCCCATCCCCACCCAGTCCTTTTTAGGAAACTTCATTCATTTTTTACGCGATTTCAGTTAAATAGTACAACTGCCAAGATGGTCTTATCACCCATCTGATGAATTAAGTTGGACTGGATGGATACAAAAACAGGTTCTGCTACTTGTGGCTAAAGTGTTGTAACTCCTGACTGCTGCTTTGGCAGTCCTTTTTTTCCCACTGACTTACACATCTTTTACCAGTTGTACCAGTTTTACGGTCTTATTGAATATGTTTATGGGTTTGGCTTCCCTTACTAGACAGTGAGCGTCTCAGTGGTAGGGACCAGTTATTATTCATCTTTGTGTCTCCAGTACCCTGCACTTAAGTGCATAATAAATGTATGTGTGTGAAAGAAGTTAAATATTTGTTGTTTAAGATAGATTATTAAGATGCTTAATATTTTAGAGTCTAATTGGGAAAGATTACATATATAAATACTAAGGGGAAAAACCTGAAATGCATAATATATAATACAAAATGTATCATTAATTATTTTTCAGAGCTCAGGTTGGTTCACATGGTTACTTCTATAGGCTCCTCATATCACAAACTGTTCTAACTCCATTGTACAATGCCTCTCTCAATATAAATTTTCTGGTAACTTCATCATAGCCCTAAACATTTTATTTTATAATCACCTCTTTGCAGGTAAGCTTACAAATGTTTTGCCACACATTAATTTTTTGTTTTAAAGTCAGGACTTTTTCATCTTTTTTTCCTTTCAGGTTTCCCATTACCTTGAGTTCAGCCACTAACTCTATTCACCTTAATAACTATAATTGCTTATGTTCTTTCAGTAAACTGAATGATCAATGTATACTAGGAAATGAGTTATTAAATTAATTTATTAAAAGAAAAAATTATTATCCTTGCAAGAATTTGGTGGCATCAAAGGTTCCTGATCCAGCATTTCATGCAGAATCTTAGGATAAAATATCTTTTCTTCCAATGTAATTGCTAAAGAAAATACTGTAAGCACATTGAAGAAGCTGGTTATATTTGTATTAAAATGTAAATGTGATGCTTTAACTATTAAATTATGTCATTGTAGAGTCCCCAGAACTAGCTAGAGATTCTTTGAATGAAGATATGTTAATGTATATAAAGTCATGTTATTTTTGAAGTGTGCATTTGCTGGGGAGTCAAGGATTTTGGATTCTTGTCTTCCCTTTACCCCCTCTGTGTTTTCAGGCAAGTCATTTAACTTTTCTGGACATAATCTCGATAATTCTTTGAATTTTTAGCTTGTTTCCCTCTTTCTCAGCAAAATGCAAAGGAAATTAACATGGAGTTGTTCTACTGGGCATTAGACTTTTCAATTGTCATTCTTCTTTAAAAAAAAAGCTAGTGATGGCAATTAGGAAGTGACCTGAAAGAGTGAAATGTGAAAAAAGCATGCTGATTTATTGGTTGATATAGTTTTTTCTCCCTTAATCTGGAACCTAGGAAATTCTCTCTTAGAGAATCTGGAGAATATCTAGATAGAGAACCTTTGTTGAGCATTTGGAAATCAATTTGAATATTTGAAAGCTAAATCTAAGGCCTAAACTATTTGGGGATCCTCCCTGGCAAGCTAGGTAATCAGTTGATTACTCTGCCTAGTCTGAAGCTCTGCCAAGAAAAACTGAAGCAGCCTTACTTTGCATATGCACTTCTTGTGACCACAAAGAATCCCTACTATCAACCAGTCTTCAAAATACATTGAAGCCCTAGTATTGTTGTGTACTTGATGAAGTGATCAATCTTTTTAAAAATAAGGTGATAAAGATTATGAATATATATAGGTATGAGTATTACTATCCCTAGTTTCCTCCTCTGGGAAGTCTGCCAAAAAATCATATGTGCCAAGGATGTTTATTAACCTAGTTCCAAGTACTTAGACTCTTAAATCCCCCCCCCCTTTTTTTCCTGGAAAAAGTAGATATATAAGAGAAGACAGTGAGAAAAGTCTTATCTGTGGTTTCACTTTCTATAGTCAACTGTTTCAAAATAATTAAATGAACAGTTCATATTTTGAGAGAAACACTGCATTCATGTAACTTTTATTATAGCTTGTTGTAATTAACTATTTTATTGTTGTTGCTTATCTATTACTATTCCCAATAACCCAATTTATAAATTTCAGTATATATGTGATTAATTATAAATTATATATATACAGTTTTTTGCATACATATATAGATGTATATATACAGGGTTCAATACTGTCTACAACTTCAGGCATCAACTGGGGGCCTTGGAAGGTACTCTCTGCTGATAAGGGGGACTATGATATGGGTGTAGGGGCTTTGGTTTGTAGCAGTTTTTTTATTTTTTTCTTAGCTGCTTTGGGGATTGAACCTAGGATTTCACACATGCTAGGCGAGCACTCTGCCTCTGAGCTATATCCCCAATCCTAGTTTTTAGCAGTTTGATGGATAATTCCGTGAAAGGAGTACTTTATAGGATCCTAAAGTATTCCTTCATTGTCCTCAACAAATCAGCAGCTTTATATTTGGTCACTGAATGAGATGTATAGAAAGAGAAGCCTTAATAGGATCATTTTAAGGCCTGTCTTTTGTAAAATGGTTTAGTTTGAGGTAATAGAAAAAGCAATGGATTGGGGAGAATTTCTAGATTAGAATTTCAATGTAGTCACAGACTTTATGCAAATTACTCAATCTCCTGAGGCTGGCTGTCCAAACTTGCTTTTGCTTTAATATTCTATGATTCTTTGGGTTCTAATTGCTGTTGATTGTAGCACAGTTTCCACAAATGTTTGGAAGCACCTAGGGCCAATTTTATTTTCCACTCTCTTCCCATCAAGTCAACTCTCTCAACCACTTTAGATTTTTCTCCACTAAAAAACACAAATTGTCACTTCTAATAACTTCCTGTTTTATAAGTACATGTTTCACTATGTAATGTTTCTGTTTTGTCTTTTTTTTTTTCAAATAGGACTTTGTATCTTTGCTAAAGTCAGTGATGTGAAAAGACCTGACATGGGTAAGAGTAACCATAAAGTACTCATTCAGTTGTTTTAGTTATTCTGATGAGTTAAGCTGGACTGAAACAATGAGTTTTCCTGATATTTTCAATAGTTGTATCTTTGTGTGTAATAATAATTTTAAGGGAAAACTTAATATATTAATTATGAAATGCGATATACCACACATAATTTTTTCTTGGGTAGGATATTGTTTAGAGTCCTTTTTTTTTTTTTTTTAAAGAGAGAGTGAAAGAGGAGAGAGAGGAGAGAGAGAGAGAGAATTTTTAATATTTATTTTTTAGTTCTCGGCGGACACAACATCTTTGTTGGTATGTGGTGCTGAGGATCGAACCCGGGCTGCACGCATGCCAGGCGAGCGCGCTACCGCTTGAGCCACATCCCCAGCCCCTGTTTAGAGTCCTTTAAGAGCATTCATATTCATTGTATTGAAAAAAACAGTCATACACTAGTAAATATTTGCTGTGCTTACTAGTGCCTGTCCAATTATTTAAAATGTTAATCTAATTATTTCGGCCACCTTACAAGGATACCTAATAATACCTACAACAGAAATACTGCCATTTTCCCTGTAAATAAGGAAAATAAGACACATAGATTAAGAAACTTTCTTAGGGTCATGTACCATATAGGGTAGAGCCAGGATTTAAATAATTCTGGTTCTTGAGACCCTATTCTTTAATACTATGTTAAAATGCTTCTATGTGATGAATAATTTGATTAAGATAAATGTTTCATTTAACTAGTGGTATTGAGAATTCATTGTGACTAGGACATTTTCCACTATTTCATTTATAGTACTTCATGTCTGTAAAAGAAATCCATATAAGTTCAGAAGTAATAGCCCATATAGGAATAAACTGAAAAATCTATACAGTAAGATCTTATAACATTACATATATTTCTTTTAAATTCACATTGGCCTTTTATCTCCTCCTTTCTTTTCTTTTTTTTGTTATCTGCATTTTTTATTAATTTATTTATATAAATTAGGTATATATGACACTAGAATGTATTTTAATTCATCATACATAATTGCAGCACACCTTTTCATTTCTCTGGTTGTCATGATATAGCATCGCACCATATGTGTAGTCATACATATACCTAGAGTAATGATGTCCATCTCATTTTACCATCTTTCCTGACCCCAAGCCTCCTCCCTATCCCTCTCTCCCCTTTGCCCAAACAGTTCCTCCATTTTTTCTTTTCTTTTTTTTTTTGTTGCCAGAGCACGATAATGTAATTTTTTTAAAATTTTTATTATTAGTTGTTCAAAACATTACATAGCTCTTGACATATCATATTTCATACATTTGATTCAAGTGGGTTATGAACTCCCATTTTTACCCTGTATACAGATTGCAGAATCACATCGGTTACACATCCACGTTTTTACATATTGCCATACCAGTGTCTGTTGAATTCTGCTGCCTTTCCTATCCTCTACTATCTCCTCCTTTCTTTTCTGTTGATTAGTCAACCTTCTTTTGCTGGTCATTTATTTACGTTCTTTCTCATTGCTATTATCCCTTGTGTAAGTCATTAAGTTCCCTTAACTATTATTTGTTCCTGTTTTAGCTCTTTTATAATAAAAAAAAGGTCTCAAAAATGTTTTTAAAGTAAGATTCTACCATGATATTACAGTAATTGAACTGATATCTATAAGAGCCAAGTAAGCATTTTTCTGAGTTAAAACATGAAGTAAACCAGTGTGGGCAGTTGTTGTTTCTGAGTGGTGAAACACTCCCCTCCAATTAATTAATTAATTTATGTATGTATGTGGTGCGGGTGATCAAACCCAGATCCCATGCATGTACGCAAGTGTACTACCAACTAAGTTACATTCCCAGCCCTCCAATCTATTTTTGAAGAAACAGGGTCTTGCTGTGTTGCCCAGATTGGTCATAAACTCCTGTGCTCAAAAGATACTCTTTCTGGGGCTGGAGTTGTGGCTCAGTGGTAGAGGCACTGGGTTCAAACCTTACCACCACATAAAAATGAAATAAAGATACTGTGTCAACCTACAACTAAAAAATAAATATTAAAAAAAAAATACTCTTTTCTCCATCCATTAGCTGGGACTTCCAGTATACACTTCTGTGCCTGGTTTCCCAATTTTTTTAATATTCAATTTTCTTATAGTTAAAACATTAAAACTTTTATTTTGAGGACATTTTAATATTTTAAAACTTGAAATCAAACTGTTTTTATTCTTGTATAAGTTTTGAACCATTTGGTAGGTGATCTCAATTCTGCATGAGCCAATTTCTGCCATATGGTCCGCCTTTGACAGTGACATTTTGAAGTTTCTTGCCAATGGTTAGCTATGAAGGAGGGGTATTGTTTGACTGGAGTTGTTCTTTGGGAATCATTAGGTGAAAAGATTTGTTCATAGAAAAAAAGTTATTGAAGAATCATATGACTTGATCTAATATAGATTCTTTCCCCAGATGATATTGCTGATAGGGTGAGGATGGATGCTGGAGAAGTAACATTAGTGAACCACAACTCCATCTTCAAAACCCACCTCCTGCCACAATCAGGTTTTCCAGAGGACCAGATTTCACTTTCTGACCAGCAGGTTAGGAATAATTTTCTTCCTTTAATTAATTTGCTCATTATAAATTTTTATCTGATGTAGTATAAATGCCTCACTCCAAAAATATAAACATGCAATTTTTTTTTTTTTTGTACCAGAGATTGAACTCAGGGACACTTAACCACTGAGCCACATCCCCAGCCCTATTTTATATTTTATTTAGAAACATGGTCTCACTGAGTTGCTTAGTGCCTCGCCTGGCTGTTGCTGAGGCTAGCTTTGAACTCAGGATTCTCCTGCCTCAGCCTCCCGAGACCACTAGGATTACAGGCTGTGCCATCACGCCTGGCTAAACATGCAAACTTTTTACAATGAATAATTTTAGTGTTTGGAATTCTGGTTGGTATATTAAAGACAAGACAAAGTTAAAACAGACAGTATATGTATGAATTACTTGAGAAAAATATCTTTTGGAAAACTTTTCATGGTTCCTTTGAATATTATAACTGTCATTATGTAGATCAATTTTTTTAAATTAGTGTCTTAAAATTACTGAGCATTGTTTCTGTGTGTGTACAAAATACAGCCACTCTGAGATTTGCCTGTGCTATAAATCTTAGTTTCTTAAGGTCTGACCCAGAACCAACAGTATCAGCATTATTTGGGAGCTTGGTAGAAATGCAGAATCTGAGGTATCACCCTCTACCACTGAATCAGAATCTATATTTTAAAAATATCTCCAACTGATTTATATACACATTAAAGTGTGAGGAACACTATTAATAAGCTGTCTTTTTCAGTAGGAAAGCCATTAGTAACTTGATGAGATAGTTCTTTGCTGTTCTAAGCATAATAGGAAAGCCACTGAATATTTGTAGCATCCACCCTGCCGCCATAATTGTTTAGATAATGAGTATGTATTTATACATTTCAGATTTGTACTAGGGATATAGCACCCTCCCTGATTAATAAGTATCTCTTCAGAATTTTCAAAAGATTTTCTCAGCCTCTGTTATACATATTGCAAGTGGCTTTTAGATAGAAGGTATCAAATGCATATTCACTTTCTATTTTTTTTTTCTTTCTTTTTTTATGGGGAGGAAGAGTGGGTTCTAGGGATTAAACCCAGGGATGCTTTGCCACTGAGATACATCCCCACCCCTTTTTATTTTATTTTTTTTTTTATTTTGATACAAGATCTTGTTAAGTTGCTGAGACTGGCCTCGAAATTGCAATCATCTTGTTTTAGCCTCCAGAGTCATTGGGATTACATGTTCCTTCTTTCTATGCATTTATTTTCTAATGAATGTTCTTTGAATTAAGTTTTATAGCAGATATTTTATCCATTTTCCCCCCTTGAACCTGAATTATTTCACCAGATTGTTTGTATTTTCTTTATTAGTATATAGTTTATAATACATAATTTTTGGGGGGGTGATGCTGGGGATTGAACCCAGAGCCTTGTGCATATGAGGCAAGCACTCTATCAACTGAGCTATATCCCCAGCCCCCTATAATATATAATGTAAAAACACAATATAATACAATTAAATTGCAAAATATGCCATATTCCTATTTAATGTTATGTTTTTCTTAATATAAAATTTTATTCCTTTTTATTGTGGAAAATATGATTTAAGAAAATTTTTCTGCTTTGTTTAGATTTTACCTTCCAGGCAAGGAAATTCGGGCCGATCTTTTACAACATGTTCCACAAGAAGTGCAGCTTATAGTCCAAATTATTACTCAGGTATGACACATTACTTGTAGTCAAGGTACTTATACCTTTCAGATTTCTTCCTAGCAAATCTTTTGTGTTTGTCACACAAAAGCATTGGCAAAAGCAAAATGGCATTTTCTTCATTAAACTTCATTTTATGTGTATGTATTTGATTATTATAATACTTTATGGACCTAGTCTCAACCAGATACTAACTTTTTAGTGGAAGGGGTTTTTTTTGGAATCAGTTCTACTTGTCTGTTTTGCATTGTAGAAAGCAAAATGGCTTTATTTGTTTTTGACTTTTTGGATATGTGTATGTGACATAAAAGGTATCTGTTTTGCATTGATTTAAACCAAAGAGATGATTTATTTCTGTTCTGCTCTAAACATACCTGAAAATTTATTTCCACCCAAGCTTGTCCTACATCAGGGCAGGAAATATTAACTACATGTTTCTGTCTAGCACCTGCCACAGCCATATGCTTGCATATTCAAGGGCTTACCTAATCAACTTGTGATCCATGACAGAAGTCAGCATTTTCTAGGTTATTCCTATCCCTGACCTGCCTGACTTATCATCTTCCTTCCTAGGGGTTAGACTTCCCATGATTTTCTGCCTCTGCCTTGAGAAATGAAGAAATTTTTGTTGGTTAGTCCATTGGCATTATAACTCAAGGTCTTTTCACTCTATTTCAGTCTCCTCATTTTACTCCCAAAATGGGAATACTAAGAATATCATTGAATCTGCATAAATGAGATTATTATAAGGATAAACAGATGATAAATATGAATTGCAAATAATAATTATTCTTGTTATTTGGCTTCCTCAGGATTCTTTGTCACCAAGATGAGATCTCCTCCCCTAAAAAGACGTTAGTATGATGCTCTTTTAGATTTATATTATATTTAAATGTGATGTAGTACTTTATCTACCCTGGGCACTGGATTTCCTCTCTTTGGGTGGGCAGTGACCTCCACGTAATATGTGCATAGAAAAATCAGTTTTTTAAAGAACCATCAGTTAATTAACTCAGAAACTAACTCAATTGTTGTTATTATTCATTGTTACCATAATATCTCATTATTATTGAAAAGGCCTGTATGAACAGAGAGCCTGAAATCCAATTTGATAGCTCATTAAATAATCCTAGAGAAAGGATAGTTATGATTAATGAAATTAGATTATTAATATTTCTATTTGAATTCAGCCTGTGTTTGCTTACACTTTTATATGCCGTTTTACCATTGGATAGAATCCCTTTGCGTTAGGTTTAAAATAATTGCTTAATAATAACCGGTTGAATAGACAGTTGTACTCAAAAGTCCCCAGACTGTACCTTAATTCTTATTTAACTCCACTCTCTTAGGCCTCTTATGATTTTTATCTGCATATATTTATGGTACACATTGTATGATTCAACACATAAAATCTTTATATCAATGTTTATATTTTTAGTCTGCCATATTCTTCCATATTTTAAGTTTCACATATTCTTCCTCATATTTATTATTTTCCATTGATTTCTAATCCACAGAATTGATAAGCACATCCATAATCCCTTATGTGCAGTTCCAAACTCCAAAAAACCCTGAAAATCAAAAATATTTTTATAACTCATTTGACATCAAAACCTGACCTGACTTGAACTGAATTAATTCCTTGGAAAAGCATATATTAATTGACATAAGCTGTTTCTATCTTTATTTATCTCTGTAAGCATGAGTATTTACATATTTTGCTGAAGATACATCAATAAATTTATTTATAGAGTGCTACTTCAGATTATACTTGGAAGTGTTATATTGTATATCAGATTATTTTTCTAAAATCCAAAACTTTTACATTCAAAAATACAATAGACCCCAAGAGTTTATGATTTGGGATAATGGGCCTATGTCTTCATTTGCTTCATTATTTTTGCCGTGGTTAGGTCTGCTTCACTCTTGCCATTTTCAGCTGTTATTAGTAACTTCACTTAAAAACATTTGTATAAATACCTTTTTTTTCTGTTAAATTTTAGTAGACCTTTAATATTTATAAAAGATATATCTGAGATCACTGCAGATCCTCATGTTCTTGACTGTGGCAATATTGGACTAAGTTCCCAGTTTTCTATTCAGTTTATGTGATGTGATTGTTTCAGCTATTCTGTGTTCATCTTCATACCACAAGCTGATTCCCATATCAGAACTCTTATAATAAAGTGTACTTCTCACTTGAACTTAGAAAATTTTTAGGAAAAAAAATTCATAATTGTATGCATGTATGCATGACAATGAATATAGAAAACAACAGTGAATAATAAAGACATACCGAAATGGGAATACCAAGATCTCTGTTAGACTCATTTTCTCAATTATTTACAGCTTGAAACAGAGGATTCAAATTTGTTCCTTTACCAAATTTCATCTAGTACCTACCTGATCAAATAAGTTTTATCATGTCACAGACCTCCAAGGTTGCTGCCTAACAATCAGAAGAACGCCAAGAGTTTAGATACTTTTCATATATTGAATTCTTTAATTTTAATTAAAAGCTGCTTTTGGGTCCAGGGGTATAAGTTACTGAAGGAATAAGTACCTAGTGTGTACAAGGCTCTGGGTCCCCTTCCTAGCATTCCAAAAATGAAAATAAAAGCTATTTTTTACCATTTAGTTTTAGAGACCTCTTCCTTTGCCACACCAATTCCAATTCAATGGACAGGGTCCTTTGGATATAATCGTTTCTAATAATCTTCACATTAATTTATGTGGTCAGTCACCTTGAGTCTAACCTTTTGACTGGGCTAGATGTGGACTCCCAGTTTACCTGTTTTAGTCTTCCGATCTCCTGTCCCACTCTACTGTCTCTCTTCCACCAAGATGAAAATGAGCAGGAAAGCTCAAACATTTAAATCAAGGGTCTGGAGTTTCTTTTTTATTAACTTTGTTGTATATGCATCTCTAGATCAAGCCTTTTAGAAAACTGATTCTCAGTTCATTCAAGGTTAGACTATTAAAAAAATAGATTTTGGGGGCTGGGGTTGTGGCTCAGCAGTAAAGTGCTCACCTAGCATGTGCGAAGCCCTGGGTTCAATCCTCAGTACCACGTGAAAATAAATAAATAAAATAAAGCTACTGTGTCAATTATAACTAAAAAATATTTATAAAAATAAATAAATAGAATTTAAAAAGAATTTTTAGAATGCAAAATTCTAGCATTGTTTCACTTTAAAAACTAGTGGTGGTCAAGCTTCAAAACCTTTACTTTTACCAAGAGCACAATGAAAAGTCTTATTTTTAGCCCTGAACAACAAAACAAACGAATATATTAAGATGAAAAGAAATGATTTTGCTAATGC
Organism: Spermophilus citellus; assembly: GCF_964194105.1. Classification (NCBI taxonomy): domain Eukaryota; kingdom Metazoa; phylum Chordata; class Mammalia; order Rodentia; family Sciuridae; genus Spermophilus; species Spermophilus citellus. Next base: position 67,956,767 of record NC_138197.1, on the reverse strand, counting down.
TTAGAATCTCCAGCATTAGTAGGTAAAATTTAATTTCAACTGTCCTATTACTTATAGTAGTTAAATAAATCCTAAAGTTAACATGAGCTATCGATGATTACTTTTATAGTAAATGATTATCTGACACTCTTATTTTTAATACGTTTATTATGTCTATGGAAGTATAACCTGTCGCTACAGAAAATTGGTAGAGAAAACTACAAAAGCCCATCTTTTATCATTATAATACATCCACAATTAAATTTCAGTGTATTTTATTTAGTTTTTTTTTGTGTATATATGTACACATTATAAGTGATCTTATTTGTGGCATTTGCATCTCTATTTCTTGGTGTGACAGAATATCAGGTTAAATCTTCATTTATAAAAGAGTATCTGCAGCCTCCTGTTGGTCCCTCTCTCTCTCTCTCTCTCTCTAGCTTTGCTTGATCCCATCAGCAGTAGAAGACTACTTAGTGATAATCATTAAGTGGATGGAACCACCTTATTCTGGTTAAGAGTGCCTGATCCTATGCATTTCACTTGCATTTTAAAGCTGAAGACAGTCACATGCTATTGAAAAGACTATTTTAACTCATTTTTGGTTTCAAGTTTCACAGTGTCGGTAATTTGCTTTTTGTGCAGACTTTTTTCTCAAATAGACATCTTTTTTTTAATATTTATTTTTTAGTTTTAGGTGGATACAATATCTTTATTTTTATGTGGTTCTGAGAATTGAACCCAGTGCCTCACATGTGCTAGGCGAGCGCTCTACCACTTGAGCCACAACCCCAGCACCTCAAATAGACATCTTTAAGTAGACCATTCCCTAGTCAAAATTTAGCCAAATTTTGTGAGAGACAAAAGATTTCTCCTATTATTACTTTTCATTTAAAGATCATAATTTTCTGTTTGTTTTTTTTTTTTTTTTTTTACTGAGACTCATTTGCAGTATCTTATGTCTCTATCTTTAAAGTAATAATAGTAGATGTTAAGCATGGATAGTGATTACAAAGGAAAAAAGTTATTCGTTTTGAAAGTAAATTTAACCTATGTTAATTTTGAGACTAAGTTCATGTATTGGTTGATCAGTGAGTACCAACACCATCCTGCTTATCTTTTTTCCTCCCTATTTACTCTGAATCCTGATTTCTTGTTTAACTTAAGAAAACACAAAATTTTATTTTTGAAGGCTAGCTTGCTTTTTAGGTAGAGTATAAAAAAACATGTTAAATGTTTTAAATGCCATAAATACACAGTATTGTGCAAAGTTCTATAGTAATGTGCTTTGAAAGGGGATCTTCAAAATGATGTGAGCATTAGAGAAAAATTCTGGAAAAAGAGAATTGTCATTCCTGTTTTTTCACTGAAGCTCCTCCGAGTTCCATAGCCTAATGTTTGAAATTATTTTAAAGGAGCTATTTTATATTTTACAATCTTGCTGATAGAGGAGGGTATAAAATTATTCTACCTGAAACTAGCCGGCCAGTATAAGCAGCAATTAGGTTATCTGTGTTTTTTGAGAGTCCCTGAGTCTTAAAAATGGTAACTAGAAAGAGGAAAGTGACACCAGCTGCTATTGAGCAATAATTGTTGTTCATTTGAATTACAATTCTCCTTGGCCCTCCACCTGCTTTCTTACTGGTCTGGCCTACCTTCTTTCAGGCCCAGGCCTGGGAGTGCTTGCAAGATATAGTTGGGGTAAAATGTTGACTTTTGGTGGACACCACGGAGTCACATTGATGCAGATAAGGCACATGGCTGTGGCAGGATTCAGCTCCTTCATCAATTTTCAGGTTAGTATGGCTGAATCAATTATAGTTTGTAGAAGTTTCCTTACTGCAGACTGTACTGGCAGTTGAGACTGGGATCTTTCGTCCATGAGAGACATGGTGATATGCCACATTACTTTGGAATACAATGATGGACATGGTTGCAGTCATAAAGAGAACCAGCGGTAGTTATTGGTTTAATTTATTCAAACTTTTATTTATTTTTTTTTAGACAACCCTTCCTCAGACAGTTTTCTTGGCTCAGGCGACTTAAGAACCTTTGGCCAGAGTGCAAATGGCCAGTGGAGAAATTCCACTCCAGCATCAAGCTCAACTTTACAGAAATCCAGAAACAGCCGAAGTCTTTACCTCGAAACCCGAAAGGCCTCATGGTTGGTATTTTGTTTACCTCATTTTCAATCCTTTCCTTAGATATAAGGGAAAATGGCTATAAGATAGTCGTTATTATTGGCATTTTAAATGAGTAGTACCATTTTTGGACTTATGTTCAAATCTATTTTAAACTTTCAACTTTTAGTTTATTTGGGCTGAATTTTGGTGATAGCCAAATCTTTTCATTAGATGAGATTTTTAAGGTAAATCTTGATGGAAATAAGCATATTAGTATCCTTTGAGATAAATATGGTTATTAGGAGTTTTAAAGTGAAAATCAGTTTCTGCAACTTGAGTAGCAAAGAAACCAGCACATTTTATAGTTTTTCAAATGAGCAGAGACATGACAAACTAAAGCAGATCTACACCTTATGCATTAGTCAACTACACCTAAACTAACTTCTGTTAGAGAATCACAGAGAACTTTATCCTATTGTATAAGCCCACCTATTCCCTTACCAAACTTATACTAGTTATTAAAGGCAGATGAAGTTTAGCTTAGAAATTTTACTGCAGGTACTTTATTATATTAGTAAAGTATGTCTTTAAAACAAATTTTTGTTTTTTTAGTTGTAGTTGGACAAAATACCTTTATTTTATTTATTTTTATGTGGTGCTGAGGATCGAACCCAGTGCCTCACACATGATAGGCAAGTGTTCTACCGCTGAGCCACAACCCCAGCCCAAGTATGTCTTTAACAGAATTTCGGACTTCTTAAACTTTCGGGTAACAAATTTCAGGAATGTGAGATCATTTAATTTTCTGTTTAATCAAGGCTTTCTGATGTTGATTGAAATCGAAAAGATAATTTTTTTTTTTTTTTTTTTTTTTTTTGGTACTAGGGATTGAACTCTGGGGCACTTGACCACTGAGCCACATCCCCTTTCCTATTTTGTATTTTATTTAGAGACATTGTCTCACTGAGTTGTTTAGTGCCTCGATTTTGCTGAGGCTGGCTTTGAACTCACAATCCTTCTGTCTGAGCCTCCTGAGCTGCTGGGATTACAGGTGTGTGCCACTGTGCCCGGCATGATTTTTTTTTTTTTAACTTTATGATTATCAGCACATGGACTTTGGGAACAGGTCTCAAGTGCTTTACTACTTTTTAATTTTTTTAATTATATAAAAATTAATTACCAGGCTGGGGTTGTGGCTCAGTGGTAGAGCACTTGCTTCACCTGTGTGAGGCACTGGGTTCAATTCTCAGCACCACAAATAAATGAATAAAGTCTATCAACAACTAAAAAAAAATATTTTAAAAGATTAATTACATTATAGTGTAAAAAAATCAAAACATTACCAATAAAAATTAGTGACCACCACCCACAATCTCATTTTTGCAAATTAGTGTTTCCTTCCAGACCTTTTCCTGTACTTATATCTCTCTCACTGTTTCTCACTCATATATAGCATGATGTATGTGATATGTATACTATGGAAATGTTTGATTGTTATCTTCATTACAGATTCCTATATACATTATTCAGTAAGTTGGTTTTCTAATGGAATAATGCCATACTGATAACTTTAAAAATTAATTGTTACAGAAACAATAAACTTTAAAAATTAATTGTTACAGAAACAATACATATGCTTAGTAAAAAATTAGAAAATATAGCTAAGCAAAAATAAAAAACAAAATATGACATCTCCACCAGCTTGAAAGCAACTCTGTAATATTTTTGTTCAGATATTTTCTCTGCCTTTACATAGATAATCTTAAATTAGTTCATATTGTACATATCCTTCTGTATTCTGTTCTCTTTTTTTTTTTTTTTTTTTTTTTTTTTGGTACTGAGAATTTAATCCAGGGGCGCTTTACCACTGAACTATATCACCCTACCAACCAAAGTAAAAAACTTTGGTACAGGGTCTCAGTAAGTTGCTTAGGGCCTCACTAAATTGTTGAGGCTGATCTCAAACTTGCAATCCTTCTGCCTTATCCTCCCAAGTTGCTGGGAATATAATCTGCTTTTTTGGTCAATCTTCTCTTCCTTTCCAATTTGGTCTAATACACTAAATTTTATTTTAATTTTCTCAGTTAACCCCAAAGTATCTTTTATATCAAGTTAGTCCAAATCAGTATCTAATCTAAGATTGCATGTGGTAGTTATTTCCTGTAAGTCTCTGGTAGTCTGTGACAGCCGCTTTTTTTTTTTTTTTTTAGTGTCATGACATTTTTCTGTTCCACCTTTTGAATTTGACAGGTTGCTTCCTTATGGTATCCTTATTTTGTTCTTTGTCCCTGCTGTTTTTACAAAAAATATAGCTTGGGCTGGGGAAGTGGCTCAAGCAGTCGTGCGCTTGCCTGGCATGCATGCGGCCCGGGTTGGATCCTCAGCACCACATACAAACAAAGATGTTGTGTCCGCTGAAAACTAAAAAATAAATATTAAAATTCTTTCTCTCTCTCTTAAAAAAAAATATATATATATAGCTTGTAAACTTGATTTTGGCTTGAAGAAAAGATGATGCTATATTATGACACATTAGAAAACAAATAGTATCTTATGTTGGTTTTCGTATCATTAGTGATACTAGATTGACTTTGGATTTAGGGAAATGGCAGTGTGGTCTCTAATTGTATAGTTAAGGTTTTCCCTTTGTGATTAGAAATGTAATCCAAATGATGTTATTTTATCATCATAGGAAGAATCATTTTCACATTAGCCATTTAGCTAATAGTTATTATTATCAATTGATAATCTGTACCTGACAGTTATTTTATTGTAGTTAATGAAGTAATATTTTTTCTAATTTTATTATTTCTTTTTTTTTGTATCATTGGCAGTTTGAATTTTCAGTTATTTGATTACCATGAAATGTATTACCTATGGAAAAGACAAGATAAATGAAAATAGTCACTTCACATTGTGTAAATTTCTTTCTGTTCTATTTTGAGTATCATAGATACAGTGTATTTTAATATTCACTACAATTTTTATGCTTTTAATGCTCCCATTCTCACAACTTGAGAATGGGATTCCCTTCAAGCTTGCTTCTGTCTGTCTCTGTTTGTCCCAACTTCATTAGTTTTTCATAGCACCCTTGTTTTCTGGCATTCTGACATTGCATGACACCCTCATATTGGTTTTTTAGAAAAAGAATCTTTTATATTAAAAACATGCACATTCTAGTAGACACAAATAACAAAAGACTTGTGAATAATCAGTTATATCCTTTTTTGGGGGGTATCAGGGATTGAACTCAGGGGCACTCAATCACTGAGCCACATCCCCAGCCCAATTTTTTATTGTATTAGAGACAGGGTTTCACTGAGTTGTTTAGTGCCTCACCATTGCTGAGGCTGGGTTTTGTTTTTTTTTTAAACATCAAATTGTATACTTTATTTATTTTTATGTGGTGCTGAGAATCTGAAGCCAGTGCCTTGCAGATGCCAGACAAGCACTCTACCTCTGAGCCATAACCCCATCCCCCTTGAGGCAGGCTTTGAATTTAGAATCCTCCTGCCTCAACCTCCCGAGCTGCTGGGATTATAAGTGTGTGCCACTGCACCAGACCATTATATCCTTTGTAAACAATTATATTGCCTTTGTCATCTTTTTATAGCGGTACCTCCCAAGCCTAAGAAAATAAGCCTGTTCCTGAAATTGAGTCTTTGCTCCCACTCCCCTTCTCTTGTATTATAGAGGATTGAACCCAGGGCCTCACACATGCTAGGCAAGTGCTTGCTCTATCACTGAGCTACATTCCCAACCCAAGTTCTTGCTCATTTCCCCACTCTAGCACTCTTTAAAAAAAAAAAAAGTTTGAAAAGTTAAGAGAGTATTATTATGTGTTTTTTGATTTTCATTAGACCTATTCATTCCACTTGGATTCAGACCACATGTAATGATGTAAAGAGTTGATTGCATTGAATTCAGCTTAGTCAGTGGTGTAACACTATTCTGAGTCGTCAGCAGGAAAAAAAGAAAAAGAAAAATTAATTATGGTAATAGTAAGTACCACAAACTTGATAGATAAAAAATATTACATAGAAAAAACTTAAATTTATTAAGCCTTAGAGATATGACTGGGCTTTTGAGTTCACAGAAATTTTTCTTGCCACTTTTTCCCATATGATAGGGCACAAGTAATAAAAAGAAACAAAACCAAAATTTTCAGAGACTGGTGAAACCAAAAGAATTCACAGTATTGTAGCCTAATAAAAAGTGTTCTATTTTTAATGAAGGATGGGAGCCCCCTGTTGGTCTTTCAGGAAATTTTAAAAGTCAGTTTAAAAGTTAATTGTGAGGTTTCGGCTCTCCATTTTTAAATATTTAAAGTAAATCCATCAAAAGGGCTTGGGACACAGGGTTGTAGAGTAATAGAACATGTATGTATAGGGCTGGAGGTATAGCTCAGTGGTAGAACATTTGCCTAGCATGCACATTGCCCTTGGTTCATGTATGTTTATGTATGTTTAGCATATCTGAAATTCAGATTTTCCAAAGAAATCTAGTCTGATTTGCTATCTGTCATACCACACCACTATATGGTTCTTAACTGAAGGAAGTTCTATATTATGGATCTAAGAAACATGATTATGTTTGATGATTATGTATGTTTTGGTAGTTTAAGACCTTTTTTAAGGGCAGACCTTTTAAGTGGCTATGACCCCTTGTGTCAATTTATCATTCTGTTTTAGTTGTTTCTAGAAAGTGAATAATGACTAGATTTATTTTAACTGTTTTTATCTTTCTTACAAACTTTTTATTTTTTAGTGGAATATCAAACACTTTTACAGGAAAGTCAAACCATCACTGCCACATGTCTGCGTATGAAAAATCTTTTCCTATTAAGCCTGTTCCAAGTCCATCTTGGAGTGGTTCATGTCGTCGAAGCCTTTTAAGCCCTAAGAAAACTCAGAGGCGACATGTTAGTACAGCAGAAGAGGTAAGGAAAACCTAAACAAAAGCTGCTAAAAGTTAGGATCTTTTGTTACCTCTGATAAGATGTTTATACTTACTCTATTTACTTAATCCTTTCTGTGTTTTTTCTTCTTATTTACTCTTCTTGAATTCTGTCATCTCGACTAAAGGAATTAAAGACCTATTTTATCAGAATTTCATTATTTTTCTTCCCATCTTCTGTTCCTGTTGTATGACTGGCTTTACTTTCCTTATTACCCTAATGGCTTCTCATACACCAATCTGTCACTCTTTCTTGCTCGCTCTTTCTCTTTTTTCCCTGGAGACTCCTTGAATTTTTATTTCCAGTGGCAAAACTATTAACTTGCTAAACAGTTTTTGTTTTGATAAAATTTGATAGAACACCTGTCCTTCCCACTAGGATGAATTTTTCCTAAATATGAAAGAAAAAAAAAAGACCATGAAATGATTTATAGCCTTTTATTTTGGGTAAGATCTTTGAGGTGCTAGATTTCCCCCATCCCCTGCAAAAAGAAAAAAAAAAAGATGTTTTGGTGACACTTAAGTTGTTATATTCATTCAATAAACCTAAAGAAAAAAATCAAATTTTGTAAATACAGTACCGCATGTAATTTGTACAATAGGAATCAGGGTTTTTCCTGTTCAGTTGCATATTTACTATATATCTATTTAGCATCTAATTTATTACATATCTGATTAACTGGTTATTGTGAAAATAGAAATGAATAATTAATAACTTTACATTTATACTGGATTAATGTTTATAGTGTGCTTCCTACACGTATTATTATGCTGAGTTCATTAACCCAATGAAATAGGTAAAAGTGAGTTAGTATCCATATTTTCCAGATTTGGAAAGTAAAAGTCAGAGATCACACATCTAGTAATGGCAGGCCTAGAACCCAGGTCTTGTGAGTAAGTCTCCTCTGGTATGCCTTCTTTTTTACAACATAGTGATATGATTCTTGCCTAGTGGAGATTACTGAGCATGGATACAAGATTATAGTACTATTTGCTAAATAATTGCAAAATTTGGTAATTGAAGATTTCTTAGGTGTCAAAGGATTTTAATAAGGACTTAGACTTTTTACTTGGATTTACAAATGTCCAATGGGTAATTAAAAACAGGATAAAAGACTTTGCATCTCTGCTTCCATTTTTCATCTGTTTTCTTTGCTCTGGCATAATCACAAATCACTTGGATTCCAGGAATAATAGATCTGATCCATAAAGGTATAGAAACTACCCCCTCATAATAGCAACTTATCTCTGATAAGATTCTTTCCTATTCTGAGATAATGATCAATCAGTTTGACCAATACTGTTTGCTTATGCATATTTCTGTGTTTACTTGTCTTTATGGAAGCTCAGGTCAGTATCCCTGAAGACACGATAAAAGATGCCAGTCCCTTTGTCTTCTGGTGTAACCTATACTGATTAAAGTCTCTTTTCTGCCTTTCCCATTACTTTTTCCATTTGGTTTTTGGGGGCAAGTGGGCCTCTCAAGTAACAAAACCTGATTATTGTGAAGTAGTTTGGCAAATGTTTAGTAAAAATGTGCATTTTAAAAGTTTTATTTCATCTAAAATATTCAAGGGAAGAATGGCAGAACTAGTAACTCATTTTGTAGGGCAAAAGCTAAACAAGAAACTGGCAACATTTACCTTTGATGATAAGAGCTGGGCAACAATGATGAAAGGGTGATTTATTTTTTATTATATTTTTGTACTATTGAATTTTGGATCATATGTATTAGTTATTACAAACTAAGTAATGTTTTCTTAGTTACTGAACTTACGGGGCTTGTGCTTACGCCAGAGCTTAAAGAGTACAGAAAGACTGGGGAAGGAAACTGCAGCAGCATATAGCAGCTGAGTAATCTCCATATGATCAACATAAGATTGACATTCACCCATCAGCTACTCCTTTGGACCACCCTGGCTCCCCTTGGACTGACTATTTATCCCTCCAGCCAACCCCTCAAGGCATAGGCTAAATCAGGACTTGAGGCTGTAGTTTTTTCTTCCTACTACAGTGCAAAGAAGATGCTAAGGATTGAACCTAAGTAATGAAATGAAGTGCAGGAAATCTTTCCTCAGTTGATTTTTGATCTGTATCTACTATGAAAAGCAAGCCACTTGTACTATAGAATAATCCATAGGAGTAGACAAATATTAAAACAACTTTAGTATCAAACTTAGAGCAAATTACTTAAATATTGAGTCTCTGGCATTACCAGTAATACAGAAATAATACATTTTCTTATGAATAGAGAATTAATTGATGGAAACTTATGAACTGGAGAAAATGTTATTTCCATGGGAATGTTGGGATCTCCAAGAGAGATACATTTGCTTCTGTTTAAAGAATGAAAATTGGCAGCATACTATAGTGACATAGCCACATTAATGTTTATAGCAGCTCAATTCACAATAGCTAAGCTATGGAACCAACCTAGGTGTCCTTCAACAGATGAATGGATAAAGAAAATGTGGTATATATACACAAGGGAATATTACTCAGCCATAAAGAAGAATGAAATTATGGCATTTGCCAGTAAATGGATGGAACTAGAGACTATTGTGCTAAGTGAAATAAGCCAATCCCCCAAAATCAAAAGCTGAATATTCTCTTTGATATGTGGATGCTAACACACAATAAAGGTGGTGGTGGGGGAATAGAAGTTCATTGGGTTAGTCAAAGGGGAATGAAGGGAAGGGGCGGTGGGAATAGGAAAGATAGTAAAAGGAATTGGACATAACTCCTATGTTCATATATGAATACATGACCAGTGTAACTCCACATCATGTATAACCACAAGAATTGGAAGTTATACTCCATGTAAGTATAATATGTCAAAATACATTCTATTTTCATGTATAATTAAAAAGAATAGAAAATATGAAGATTGGGTATCAATGCTGGATTTGTCTGTCAAATTTAGAAATATGAAGCTATTTACAAAATTAAGATGATGCTGCCTCTGAACTATTTGTTCAGACTTACGACAGGGATTTGAAAGAATTTGGAAATCTCCAAGTTGTGGCTATACAGAATAACTGATTAAGAGTACAGCATTGAGGAGCTGTGCTGTCCAGTGGGATAACCAGTAACCACAAGTGTTATTTAAATTAATTCAAATTAAATGAAATTAAAAATTTAGTTTCTCAGTCACAAGCCACATTTCAAGCATTCATTAGTCACATGTGGGTAGTGGCTACCATATTGCACAGCACAGTTATAGAACATTTCCATTATCACAGTTTTTGTTATAGAGGATGTAAATTTCTGTTAGAAAAAGAGAAAATACTAGCAACAATACAAAATTTAAAGGGTAAGAACACAGTTTTTTCAATTACATATTGCTTCCAGACATGCTTCTCTGTAACTTATTGAGCATTTTAAGATGTTAGATTTTATATAAATGGCAAGGATAGTTTTATTTTTTTCTCTTCAGTGCTTTACAGTTTTGTCATAAACAATGCATTTGAATTTAATAGAAAATTATTGAGTGATATACATTTTGTACTTGAAATTTATTTCTATGTTTTAAAAGTTATTTAAGCAAAATAAAAGTTAGGGAGATTACAAAGTTATTTGGATAATTTGTAAAAATAATTGGCTTGTTTGTTAAGGTTCATTTTGTGCACTCTAAAAATTTTTATACTCTTACAGTTCAATTTTTTGATGGAGCCTCTTGCAGAAATATCACCTAATTGTAGGAATATGTCACATATTTTTCTTAGTAGAATTCAGCACCTTAATTAATCTTGCACTGTTTAAAATTTGGTCCTAAACTAAGTTTTTTAAATGTAATGTTAGACAACCTTCTGAACTTCAACATATTATCTAATTATTGCTTCTTTTCCTCTTCATTTCCTAATTTCTTATATAAGTATAAAAACACTTTAATAATATAGAAAGATGTGGTTTTAAAAAAATTTTATAGTACTAGATGCTTTAAAACAGGAGTATATTTGATGTTTCAAGTGACTTATCGTTTTGTGCATTATTTGGTAAAACCAAATGTTATGTATGTTCTTTGGAAAGTTTCCTAAACTATCTTTTCTTTGTCAGAAATGGTTCCAAATAGAACGTAACATTCATTTTTTTTTTGTTTTAATGAAAGAGAAAAAGTACCTACCATCATTAAAAAAAAAAAAAAGTCCTTGTGACCTCCAACTTAATATGTAAAACAATGAAAACTTTAAACTTTTAAAACTATAAATTAGTTTAAACTGGAAACATGAGGCTTTAAGGGTTTGGAATAAGGATAATCTATTCTTTTTTTATTTTATGTCCACTAGTAAGTATGAGATTGTTCAGGGTCAAAATCTTTTCTTTGAAGTTACATTTATTGAGAAAATGATTTATAGGGGACTAGTGTGTGTTAAATTACTTTTTAATTAGATCTTTACATTGAATTAATCTAGATTTCTCTTAATTTGTGTTAGTAAAGTTACTTTATGATCCCTTGGTTCTTTGTATCTTATAAATATAAAAGTTTATTCTGAGAAAATAGTTGGCTCTGTGATGTGAGAAAGAAGTGTTTTTAACTTTGGTGGTTGATACCTTTGGAACAAATATCTTTTCTGTTTCATTTACTCCATGTTCTTTTGAGATCTTCATGTGATGGAAATGATTTTTTTTTTTAAACATTCCCTTGGTATCAAGAGATGCTCTGCAAAGTAACGTCTCATACTGGGGTATATACATTGTTTCCCTCTATGATGTAATAAACAAAGGTTTTTAAAATCCAGTTTGGTGGGACAGTGGATATGTACTAAAAGTGTTGGTTAATTAAGATTTATGACCCAGGTGGCCTGATTTCCCTTCCCTCCTTTCATCTTAATTACTCTTGGAAACAGTCTATTGATAACTTTAATGTATGTTGATTAGGTTATTCGGTATACTAGAAGAGTTAAGACTTATATTTAGGATATACAGAAACTCCTGGTCCATAAAATGCCAGCTAACACAGATTTCCTGCACATAGAAGATCAGTGTTGAGTTGATCAACAGACTGTTCTTACCATCTAATAATCTATAATAATGTGTTTTCATTCTGCTCTTAAAAAATCTTCATAATGGCAATTTAAGATTATAGAGAAAAGTTTTTCAAGTGTTTTCTTTTCAGTAGAATAGCCAAAAATAACAGATTTGGTTATTGATATTACTTTATACCTGGTAATGTCTGTTTCTAGCCTTATTTTTGTGCCATCATGGAGGTGCCAGCCCAGTACTGTAAATAGTATTTTCACAAACTGTAGAAAGGGAGGTCACCATCATCTTGAATACAGTATTAATATCTAAGGGATAAAATAATGGAGGTTTTTTTTCCGCCCACATACAGCATTGCAAGATTTTGTTGTTGTGGGTTTTTTGTTTCTTTGTTTTTGTTGTTGTTTTTCCTCTTGGGTCTGTTCTTTCTTTTCTAACTTAGCTGTACACCTTTAAGGATAGTTTTTTTTTTTCCTCAAAGGAGTTGTCATGCCTCACAGTTTAAGTATATTCTAGTAGATGAGTAACATCTATAATAACATTGGCAATGTAATTATAATTTACTCTGTAGCAACAACTAAAGATTCAAGAAGAAAAAATATTAGTATTTATTTGCCTTTGTAATTAATCATTTAATTCATTTGGCTTTTAACAAATATTTGTAATTGAATAAAATACTTATGCACGTATTGTATGTCACTGCAAGGTGCTGCTAACCCTACCACCATGTTTAAAATTATTGTGTAGTTATTTTACACAGTTTGTAAGATTTAAAAAAAAATAACTGAAACTTCTTGAACACAGTCCATTGCTTCAGGGGATCTGTATAGAGTAGTAGATGTTTTACATGGTTACAGTAAATAATGATGTAATGAACTGACATAGTAATATCACTAATATTATTTTATTCTTATGCAGTGTAGTTCTTGGCTAGGTGACCTTATTTCTTTCTACCCTTCCCTTCATTCACACTGACCTTACTACTTCTTGAATACGTCAGGCACATTCCTATTTCAGGGTTTTGCATTTGCTGTTCCTCTATCTGGAATATTCTTTTACATATAGATTTGGGGAAGGAGTTGAACCCAGGGGTACTTTACCACTATCCTCAGCCCTTTTTTATTATTTTTTTAAATGTTGAGACAGGGTTTTGTTCAGTTATTGAGGGTCTTGCAAAGTTGCTGAGGCTGGCCTCAGACTTGCCATCCTTGTGCTTCAGTTTCCCAAGTCGTTGGAATTACAGGTATATTACCTCTCAGCCTAATGTACAACAATTCTTAATTACCTTTAGGAGTCTGCTTGAAATTTGACTGAACTTCTGGGATCTCATCTAGATGCTACTTTGAGAAATACTTGTCTCATTGAATATATTTAAGATCTTTACTTTTTTGTCTTATAGACAGTTCAAGAAGAAGAAAAAGAGATCTACAGACAGCTGCTACAGATGGTCACAGGGAAACAGTTCTCTGTAGCCAAACCCACCACACATTTTCCTTTACACCTGTGAGTTACAGAAGCATCTTTTTAGATTAATTTAATTCTACAATTTGCTATTTGATATTCAAACTATATCGTTCTTTTGCTAGGTCTCGATGTCTTAGCTCCAGTAAGAATACTTTGAAAGACTCACTGTTTAAAAATGGAAATTCTTGTGCATCTCATGTCATTGGTTCTGATACTTCATCATCTGGATCTGCCAGCATTTTAACTACCCAGGAACAGCGGTCTCACAGTGCATATTCCTTACCGTCATATACCCCAGATGTTCCATTTGGATCCACAGATTCTGATCCTTGCCATCAACCCCATCATCACCACTCTCTTCCACATCAACCAGATAATTTACCAGCATCAAACACACAATCTGAAGGTAAAAATGATATTGTATAACTGTATTTTTAATTCTAACAGCCAGTTAACTTTATCTGGATTGATTATTGGCAACATTGTAATGTACACATACCATACATATACACTATATATATATATATATATGAGACTTTAAAAACGTAATTCAACTAATCATGCCATGAGCCAGCTAAACATACAAGTAAAATAATGAAATACTACTTTTTCCTTTTTTCTTCCTTTTTTTGGGGGAGGTGGTACTCTTTTCTTACATCAAATTGTAAATGATTTGATATAATATCTAAATGACTAATTGCCTGAGGCAGAACCTAGAATCAGAGTACATCCAGCCCAGTTGCTTCAGCACTTTTCTTAATTACTTTGCAATGAAAATCAAGTAAACTGAAGTTCTAGGAGTTTTGAGATATCAAAAAAGTATTGAAGTATAAGTATTTAACATATAATACTAAGCCATTATAGGTTTATGCATTTTAGAATGATTGTCAGCAAGTTTTGGAGAGAGTTTTTTTTCCTGACTTTTGGCATTGGTCATTTAAGGTTTTGCTATAATAGTTCTCTCCATTTTTTGGTATGTATTATGGTACACTTGTACATATTTAGGTATGTAACTTAAAACAAATGTGGGTTAAATGGTCAGACATTAGGAATCTTGATAGATTGAGCACAAGACTTTTCCTCCTTCCTCAATTCATTTGATTTTTTTAAATCTTTTTTGTTTGTTTGCTTTAATTCTCACTTGAGGATTAAAATTTTTGGTGACATCATGGGGGCTGGGGTTGTGGCTCAGTGGTAGACGTTTGCCTTGCACATGTGAGGCACTGGGTTTGATTCTCAGCACCACATAAAAAATAAATAAAGTATTATATTCATCTACAGCCAAAAAAATATGAAAAAAAAAAATTCTGGTGACATCACCATGGTGGCATCATTATATAGTTACACATACCCATGAAAACTTGTATTACATTTTTGTTTTTTTTTTTGTTTTTTGTTTTTTTTAGAGAGAGAGAGAGAGAGAGAGAGAATTTTATTTTTTAATGTTTATTTTAGTTCTCGGCGGACACAACATCTTTGTTTGTATGTGGTGCTGAGGATTGAACCTAGTACCTCACACATACGAGGTAAGTGCTCTACCACTGAGCTACAACCCAGCCCCAACATTTTTGAAGTTATTTATTTAATAGAAGGTGGGGCAGAGCTGGGGAAGTGGCTCAGTGGTAGAGTGCTTGTGTAGTGTGGGTGAAACCTGGGGTTTCATACCTAGGACTGCACAAAAAAGTCAAAACAATAAAATTTTAATCTCAGAATCATACATTGTATGGCAGATACTTAGATACAATTAGACTGAAACAAATATACTACATTGCCCTGTTTAATTCTCTCCTTGTACCACTTAATAAATACTCTAAATGAAGTTCTAATCATAGCACTTTATAAGGATATGGTTGCTGCCCTAGAGGAGTATTTATTCCAGAAACAAATGATATAATGATAAAATTTGTATGTTATAGAGTCCTCCTATAGTACTATCTCTATCTTTCCCTCCCCTTTCCCTTCCCTTCCTTTCACCTAATTCATTTTCATGGGTTCATCACGAGCTCAAAACTGCATGTTCTTATTTTCCAAGTATAATTGTATTTTTAATTTTAACAGCCAGTTAACTTTATCTGGATTGATTATTAAAAGAAAGAACAGGGAGTAAGCACATCCCAAGAGTGGACAAAAAGGGCAAATATCCTTGTATTTCAGAGTGACTTCTTATTTGTAAGACAAGCTCTTCACTAAGACCTATTAATGGACTCAGTGAAAGAGACCTGTCTCTCTTTCTCTTTCTTACTATCTTTGTCCTAATGCTGTTATTTTTGGGGAAATAGAATATAATAAAGTTTAGGAATTTGAACTAAGACAAATAGAAGATATAACGGTGGAATTTTATTAATCATGAAATGCTCTTGTGTTTCTTTGTTTAGGATCAGACTCTGTGATTTTACTCAAAGTGAAAGAGTCTCAGACTCCAACTCCCAGGTAAACTTAGGAAAAAGGTCGTTCTCTCTCTCTCTCTATTCTAATTAGTTATACATGACAGCAGAGTGCAATTCGATTCATTGTATACAAATGGAGCACAACTTTTCATTTCTCTTATACACAATGTAGAGTGAAAAGGTCATTCTTGACATATAATTTTCCCTTTGTCTAACCAAAATTTCTTTACTAAGAGTTGTATAACACAAAATTGCCTCAGTTCAAACCTTTCTCATGTATTATTTGAATTTCAGTGACTTCCTAATTGATCATCTTTCCTCCAGCCTTCCTTTTGTTCTTCATTTCATCTTCCACCATACTATGTTTGTTAATTCATTTTCAACCTTATTCTTTCATCCATTTTCGTGCTGCAACAAAGTGATCTTTCTAAAATTCTTCTACTTTGTTCTTCAGTTCATTTTCCATGCTATAGCCAGAGTGATCTTTCTAAAATATCTGATCATTCATTAAAGGAATTTATGACCATTTATTAAACTCTTTCAAGGGTGGTTTATTAGACCCAAACTCCTTAGTATTGTATAGTGAGCACTTCCTCCATAAGCCTTACCTTCCATTGCACATTTCTTTAACAAGTATTTAAATATTAAGAGTCTACTATGTGCCAGGTACTGGAATAGACAATGGGGATAACGGCAGAGAAAAGAAGTCTCTGCCCTCAAGGAGTTGTATTTTAGATGAGGGAAGTGATAGGAGACAAGTAGGGAGCACATAAACATATATGTCTAGTAGTTATAAATGCTGTAAAGAAAAACGGACTAATATGTAGGCTAGGGTTGGAGAAAATTACATATTTAGGGTAGTTGAGGCAAGTCTTCAGTCAAGTGCCAGCTGAGTAGAGTCATAATGAAAGTGAGATGAGGCCATGTGGAAATATGAGACTCTTTTCATATATTTTCAAATGCTGAATTTGTTTTAGTTTTTAAATATGATATGCTTTTTTTTGCCAATTTTTTTTCTGCCTGGAATATTCTGTCAACTGGTCTAACAGTAGTCTCTTTTATCTTTAAATTGCATTTCAAGAGTGACTTACATATGAAACTTTACTTCTCTGGGAGGTATCAATACTTCTCTGGGAGGTGTCAAGTACATCTCCCTCTGTAATACACTAGCTTATTACTTAGAATTCTTTACCATATTATGGTCTTGGCATTTCAGTTGCTAGAATGGCAGAATTAGTTTTCCATTGAGGAGATTAGAGATAATAAAATGTTCTTTCTCATTTAATTTCCACTACTTCTTTGCAGCTCCCCATTCATTCTAAGCTTTAAGTATTCATTAAAATTTTCTGTTGAGTGTCTCAGGGAGACTTTGTAGTTTGGGTTCTTTATTTCTTAGTTTTTCAGAGTCGGACCTGACTTCTGATCTTGGCTCTTTCAGGCTTCCTGTAACTTTGAAGAAGTTATTCTTCTGAACCTCATATTACTTATAAATAAAATGCCAGTATTAGTACTCTACCATTGAATTATGTGAAGAAGAACTTACAGATAAAGCATTTTAAAAGTGTTTCACAGCCAGGCATGATGGCACATGCCTGTAATCCCAGCCACTCAGGAGGCTGAGACAGGAAGATCTCAAATTCAAAGCCAGTTTCAGCAAAAGCAAGGCATTAAGCAACTCAGTGAGACTGTCTCTAAAGAAAATGCAAAATAGTGCTGAGGATGTGGCTCAGTGGTCAGGTGCCCTTGAGTTCAATCCCTGGTACCCCAAAAGAAGTAGGTTTTTCTCTCTCAGGAAGAAATTAATCAAAGATAGAGTGCTCTCACTAGGCTGAGGGTGTGGTTTAGTGGTAGCACGCTTGCTTAGCATGTGTAAAATCTTGGGGTTGATCCCTAGCACTGCTAGAAATGTAAAAAGACTTCCTCAATGATTCTTTACTAAGTCTTTTCCTTTATGGAGGACGTCTAGTGATAACTAAAGAAAGAGATGAAGGAGAAATGGTCTGTTGGGTAAGATTGATTACGTGATACTATTTGTTGAAAATGGAACCTAGTCATCACCCAATACTGATCATAGTGCCTGACATGTGATGGGTGCTTAGAAAATAAATCTTTGCTAAGCAAATGAATATCCTAGAGAGCCTGAAATACTCTAAGTAGCCCTAGTACTCTTTTTTTTTCCTTTTTGCTTAATGAATCAGTCTACTGAAAGGCATTTAACCACAAGTATAAAGAACACAAGGGTCTTCGGAATTAGATAAGATTTATAATCCTGGCTATTCCAAGACAAATTATCCTTCTGAACCTGAGTTTCCTTTTCTGCATATATATATATATATATATTACATATATATTAAGGATTAAATAATATGGGGCTTATCATGAACCTTCACTAGTATGTAAAACACCTAGAGCAAAGTTTTACATATGGAGCACCAAGTCAGTGTTCAAAATATAGTTGTAGTTAGCCAGGCATAGTGGCGCATGCCTATAATCCCAGCAGCTCAGAAGGAGAGGCAGGAGAATGGTGGGTTCAAAGTCAGTCTCAGCAACTTAGTGAGACCCTGTCTCAAAAAATATATGTGTGTGTGTGTGTGTGTGTGTGTGTGTATACACACACATGTACACACATACACATATAGTTGTAGTTATTACTATTACTGTATGCTTCATTTCTATGAGAAGTAATATATAATCTCTTTGGAAAAGGAAATTTCCCATATTTGGCTTTCCTGAGACAGTAGATACTTTAATCCATTGAAGAGAAGTACTTGCCCCTGCATTATTCTTTCATTCAAATATTAAGTGTCTGCTGTGTGCAAGGAACTATTCTAGTTGCAGAAGATGTGGTAGTTTATAAAATAAAAAGTACTTTTCTGTCTTTATCAAGTTTTTGTTTTAATAAGGAAAGCCAGATTTTAATAGCATGATCCATTACTGTGAAATTTCTTTATATTGTGTAATAAACACCTTCTCATGTTCATTTATTTTTAGTACCATACACTAAACAACCCTCACAGTGCTACCACTGTTCTCTGTGGCATTCTGTCTTGGTCTTATTATATCAGGTGTCATTGTGCCAAGGGGATAGGCTGTCATTAATGACAATGACAATGCAGAGACAGTGGAATAGCAACCTAAGGATTACTGGGGATACGAACTCTCCAAAGTTAGACTAAGGGGCAAGGGTTATCCTCTGAGCCCTTGTTAGTACCCTTTCTAGGAGAGATTATAGATATTTAAGAACTGAAAGAGATTCTATATCACACTGTATTTTATAAATCTTGAAAACAATGCCCATGTCTCTTACTCAAAATTATAAAACTAAATGGGGACAGCTCCAGGAGATATAGGTCTCTTAACTCCCTATTTAATGCTCTTTTTACTTGTTCTATTTAAGTTTCTTCAGAAAAGTGTTTACTTTTCTTTCAGTTGTTTCTGTGATAGATTCCTTAGTTAGGGGTTTTCAAGGAGTTGAAGTCAAGAAAAACAAGAAGCAGTTGGGACAGTTAACATGCCTGTGACACCATTAAGCATTATTCACTTAGACTGGCAGTAGGAACTACAGTGGAATTGATCTTTTAGCTCTGGAATGGATTTGCGTTGTTCTTCTCTGCTTTGGCGCTCATTGACTTATTAGCTATTTGATAGGGAATATTTGGTGGATGGGAATGTTCAGCAACTATTATGATTTGGATGGATACTTTTTGACTTTGACAAGAAATCCAAGAATCCCTAAGATTTGAGTAAATCATTAATAAATCTGTCAGCATAAATCATTTAATAAGAGTAAATTTCTAGCTTAATATATTATCTTGAATAGTAATGTGCTTTTTCACATACTGTCCTCTCATGCAATTGGGGAACTATGCTAAACTTAATTGGGTGATCTTTTTTCTTTTTTTAATTGGGTGATCTTTTTAAGAAATGTGTAAGCAGATGACTCATTTGTGTTCTTTTCTTCTCAGATAATATTTTGCAATTTTATTCTCAGATAATATTATAGTTATGTCAATTAGGTACCTTATACTTATTCTATAAAGTATTATTATAAACTATATAAATGATTGCTTTTGTTGATAAAAATATTTAAGTTTTCTCATAAATCTCTCTGGCTCATTTTTTCCTCCCACCTATAGTCCTACTTTCTTCCAGGCAGAGCTGTGGATCAAAGAATTGTAAGTTATTTGTTTTTAGTATGATTTTTCTTTCTCAGTCACTTCATTTTCAGTTAGAAGAAGAGAAACAATTAGCTAATCATCCTGATTATCTTTTTTTTTTTTGTCATTAAGAATTACCTATTTGAACTCCAAAGTTTACTGAGTTTTAGAAATTCTCTCAGAATTGGGATATTTCTATTTTTATGTTTATTAAATTATAGCAATTGTTGAAACTAAATTGAATTGGAAAAATATTTCAAAGTTAGACATTGTATATAAAGGAAAATATATGTTTTTATTTTGACACTGGTAAAACTAACTTATTTACTGAAGGCATTTAGTTTCCAGTTCCAAGAACTAACTTTTAGTTTTTTAAACCCTCTGCTCTTTGTGACTTTTTACAATACTTTAAATACAATGTGTATATATTTTAATACAACAATGTGTTTTAACTAAAACTTAATTAATATCTTATTTGGGATTCAGAATGAAGTTTCACTTTCACATAATTTTAGAAGCATGTTATAAAGGGGCTCATGGACTTGGGTTGTGTCTCAGTGATAGAGCACTCGTCTAGCATGTGCAAGGCCTTGGGTTTGATCCTCAGCACCATATAAAAATAAATAAACAAAATAAAGGTATTGTGTCTAACTACAACTAAAAAATAAGTATTAAAAAAAGGTGGCTACACAATTATAAATATTTACAAAAGTCACCTGTTCACATTGAACAGTACACTAGGAGACAATCATTTCAGTCAAAGTGGTGAGATAATTTCATTAACTAACTCTGTCGTTTTACTCTGTGTCTTAAAATATAAATGTGATGAGGCATAAGTTAGGGTAAGGTCTGTGTAAGGGTTCTGTATTTGATGTTCACTGCATGTCAACAGTGTTTTGATCCCAAGAGGGTGATCTCCATTTGTGTCATTTTTGTTTTCACTTTATAGAACTAGTGTTTATGATTCTCGTGCTCGGGAAAGATTGCGCCAGATTGAAGAGCAGAAAGCACTGGCATTACAGCTTCAAAATCAGGTAAAAAGTATAGGGGCTAGGGTTGTAAGTCAGTGGTGTAGTGCTTGCCTTGAATGGGTGATGCACTGGGTTCAATTCTCAGCACCACATAAAAATAAATAAATAAAGGTATTGTGTCCATCTACAACTAAAAAAAAATCTTTAAAAAAGATTATAAATAAATAGCATGTCCAAATTGAAACTAGTTTAGAAGGTTATCTGGATTTGGATAACTGCTATTGTGATTGCAAGATTGTGTGTGGTGGCATAGCATTTTATGATGAGTGGTATATGTTCTTGGTCTTTCCAACTAGAACTACTCAGTATACATAAGTCAAATAGTAGATTTCCTTATTGCACTTATTCTGCTGTTCTGGTTTTCAGAGATTGCAGGAACAGGAACATTCATTACATGATTCAGTAGAACTGCATCTTCGTGTACCTCTTGAAAAGGAGATCCCTGTCACAATCTCCCAAGAAACAGAAAAAAAAAGTCATAAATTAACTGATAGTGAAGATGAATTCCCTGAAATTACAGAGGTAAAGTACATGCTGTAAATTCCTGCACTAATAAGTATTATATTTAGAAAGAATGCTCTGGACACTTTTAAACATAAAGTAATAGAATATGTGGTATTAAAATTTTATTGCATACTTCGCTGATTTTATTATACATCAATCTTTATTTTTAAAGGATTATTGAAAGTTGATGAAAAAATTGGGGGGTTGAGGGTATATATAGCTCATTGGTAGAATGCTAGCATATACAAGGCCTTGGGTTCAATCCTTAGCATTATAAGCAAAACAAAACCAGAAAAAAATTATGTACCTGGTGAGCATAACACAGTTATTGTAATTGCCCTGGAGTACATATTTTATATTTTAAAAAGTAAAGCACAGGGCTGGTTGTAGCTCAGTGGTGGAGTGCTTGCTTCACGTGTGAGGCCCTGAGTTCTATCCTCCACACCACATAAAAATAAATAAATAAAATAAAGGTATTATGTCCATCTACAACTAAAAATTAAAACACAAATTTTTCTAGGAAAATAGTGTCTAAAGTACACTGCTTTTACTCCATTGCTACCTTTTGTGAAAGCTTTTTCTTAGGAAATCATTTGGACCAGAAATATAAAATATAGGGGGAGGGCTTTTCTTTTCTTTTTTTTTTTTTTAAATATTTTTTAGCTACACATAGATACAATATCTTTATTTATTTTTATGTGATGCTGAGGATCGAACCCAGTGCCTCACATGTGCAAAGCAATCGCTCTACCACTGAGCCACAACCCCAGCCACGGGGGAGGGCTTTTCATAGTCTTAGGAAATTTGATAAGAAAAGATTGTTTCAGACTTTAGGAATTAATATAAAAAACAAGTATCTGGATATTGTAAGAATGGAGAACTAAATAGGATGGAAGGAAGTAATCGATGTTGGAATGGAATAGAAACCAAAATGTTAGTTAGAAGTAAACCGATTAACAGTAAATTGGTAAAACAGTTGACTAATATATAGCATGGGGAATTGGTGAGCAGTCTGATTTTGTCTGAAGCCATGTGTGTTTGATCTCTAACATCCTTTGTTTTCCTAGGAAATGGAGAAAGAAATAAAGAATGTATTTCGTAATGGGAACCAAGATGAAGTTCTCAGTGAAGCATTCCGCTTGACTATTACACGCAAAGATATTCAAACTCTAAATCATCTGAATTGGCTCAATGATGAGGTAATCTTAAATTTTTTATATAGAAATATTTTATATAGAATTTATTTTATATAGAAATAGTAGATGAACATTAAGACATTATCTCACATTTTCTTCCTTTCTGCATCTACTTGTTTTAGGTCACTTACATTATAAATGATAAACTTTCTAGAATAGTCTTCAGTGGTACATAATATTTTAAAAACTGATGCTGAAGAAGTTTGATGTATTAGGGGAAAAAGCTATTGCCCTCACCTCCCAATTCCAACTAAGTATATTAATTGCACTGTGATTTTTAAACTGATCTATCCTGTTCCTAAACCTGTAGATATCTGTTTTATTTCAAAAGAATGTTTCCACAGCCAAAGAAGAGAATTGGGATTGAACGTTATATATTTTAGGTACCAATATCTGTTCTTGTATGCTGAAGACTTTCCAAATAATAATATTGGAACATCTGTTGAGCATTTAGCTCATGTTAGGCACTGTTCTAAATGTTTTATATATTCTACTCAACGTAAGATTTACTATACCCTTGGAAGTAGATGCTATAGTTTTATCATCCCCATTCTATACATAAAAAAATAAGGCATAAGAAGGTTAAGAAACTTCTAGCTATTATAGCTGTTAAATAGCACAGCCAAGGTTCAGACCCAAGCATTGAGTCTTATCTACTGTATCATACCACCTCAGAATCTTAAATTGGGTCCTGTCTTAGGATTAGGTATATAAAGTTAGGAGTTAGGTATCATGCCCAGATTTTTCTCTGGAGGCAGCTTAGCCCCACTGCCTCTTCAGTTTATAAAACAACAATTTCAGAAGTTCTTTAGTCCCTGTAATATTCTTTGACCTAGAATAGTAAGGAATACGTGATTTGACACTGTATTTAGGGAGAATCCCCTTACTACTTTTAGCTCCTCAGAATTAGAACATTGAATCAAATAATGGGGGAGAGGATAAAAGACCTCAAAATCAAAGGGTGAAATGAAAATCAAGAATAAGCAAAAATATCCACTGATATATTGGTTTTGATCTTTGGTCTTTTGCCATTTTTGCTTGCCACTGCTAGAGGAGAAAATGGTTTCTCCAAAGGGACTGTGCCTGTTGTAAATTATACACAGCCTTGTAGAGGGCAGCAGTGAGCAGGATATGAGCTGGAGTTTTGCTGTTGACTGTGGCAGTTACCTCAGTGAGATCCCTTATAGAAGCAGCATTCATCAGGACATATTTTCCATTCCCTGGGCCCATCAGAAGCTGAATTTTTAGCAAGCAAAGTTAATAGAAATTATTATTTAGAGATGAGAAGGAAATATTCTTTGTCTCTTTTATCTTACCACACTTACCTATATCTTTTTTTTAAATATTTTTTTTTAGTTATAGATGGACACAATACCATTATTTTATTTTTATGTGGTGCTGAGGATCAAACCCAATGTCTTACATGTGCTAGGCAGGTGCTCTACCACTGAGCTACAGACCCAGCCCTACCTATAACTTTATAGGAAGTGCTTTTCTTTTGAGTTCAAAATAATGTTAACCTCAAAAATGGGTGCCAGTTCATATGTCTATGATGATGATGAAAACTATTTTAAATAAAAAGCATCATTTTCAAATCAGCATACTTCTCAGGCTTTCAAAGTTATTTTCCTTGTGAAGTCAGTATTCTGAAGTGTTAGTACACAGCCTAAAATGTCTATATTCCTTTTAAAAAATTCTGTTTCTCAATTTTTGATCAGTCTTTTGCAAGTAATTTGTCCTTTCCAATTGTGTTCTTTACCTCAAATAGATACTTTTATTCATAAAAGTTTCTCTTCTTTTTATATGTCCTATCAGTTTTATAGGATATATTAAAACTTTTTTCAAAATAAGATGACTGATTAATTATTTTTATAATTGACAAGGAATGTAACAGCCAGGAAATGAAAGGAATCGATTTAGTTTGTATTAAAAAAAAAAAATCTGGAAATGCTCTATTTGGATATGTAGAGAAAAACATTTGGCTACCCTTCCCCTGGTGCTTTCCTGAAAGGAAAATAGACTTCAATGTCTGTTCATATAATAGCCTTTCAAAAAATATTTTCATGAATAGATTTATTTATAGATGAATTTTGTTAAATTATATATAGTTTCAAAAGATTAATAATTGAAAGAATGGATACTTTACCTTCACATAAGAAAATTAAACTTCTCAAAAATGGAATGTTTGAACTGGCTACCTTATAAATAATACATAAAGAAGTAGAAGACTGATAAAATTAGGGACATTGTAGGAATTAGGTCAGGAGATTAGTTATTGATAAAAATACCCAGTTAAAGGAAGGGGAAGACAGAGTTAAAGGAAGAATTAGTTGTAAAAATAGATTGAAAGTCACAATCAAGAAACAAATATTTTAGCCAAGAGTGGTAATGCACACCTGTAATTTCAGCTATTCAAGAGGCTAAGGCAGGAGGATCACAAGTTCGAGGCTAATTTGGGCAACTTAGCAAAAATAAAACAAAACAGGCTGGGGGATATTACTCGTGGTAGAGCATTTGCCTAACGGACACAGGCTCCCAGATTTTATCCCCAGGACTAGAACCAAAAAAAAAAAAAAAAAAAAACTTCAAATACATGGAAATAATTTAGATAAATAGAACTAAATCTTGCTTCTGGTCATAATAGAATAAAGTGGCAAGATTTACCCTTTCATCTTAACTGGAAGACTAAATAAAACAATATGGAACAACAATTTTCAGACACTGCTGGTAGATTTTAAATACAGGAGCTTCTCTCAAGTCTTAGGTTGAATACTGACCTGGGTGTTTGTGAAAAGACACTACTAAAGGCTAGGAAAAGAATTGCCAGAAAGACGGAATCAGAACAATCTCAGGGCCCACACACATGCCAAGAGTAGTCATGTTCCAGCCAGTTAAAGTGGAAAAAATCTCTGAAGTGAGAGGGTGTATGAATAGAATCCTTATAAGAGTTCACAGTATCCAATATCACATCAAAAATTACCTGAAACTGTCCAATAATACATGTTAATAAATTTTTTTTTAAATTACCAGCTATACAAAGAGAAAAGAAAATACAGCTAATGACAAAGGAGAAGAGCAGTCACTACAAACACCCAGAAATGAACAAAATGATAAAATTAGCAAACAAATATGTTAAAACAGGTATTAATTATATTCAGAAAAGTAGAGAAAAATGGACATTCTGTGGAGAGAAATGGAGATATTTTTAAAAAGGTCCAAATTGAACTTACAGAAATGAAAATGTATCTGAAATAAAACATACACAGGCTGGTGCTATAGTAGATTAGACACGTCAGAAGAAAAGCATTTGTGAACTTAAAGATATAGCAATAGAAGCTGGCATGGTGGTGCACACCTGTAATCTAGGCGGCTCGGGAGGCTGAGGCAGGAGGATCACTAGTTCAGACAGAGCCAGCCTCAGCAAAAGTGAGGCACTAAGCAACTCAGTGAGACTCTCTGTCTCTAAAGAAAATACAAAACAGGGCTGGGGATGTTGCTCAATGGTTGAGTGCCCCTGAGTTCAATCCCCAGTACCCCCAAAAAAGATATAGCAATAGAAACCATCCAGAAGTAAATAGAAAAAATGCTGAAGATAGCCAGGCACAGTGGCACACACCTGTAATCCCAGCAACTCAAGAGGCTGAGTCATGAAGATTGGAAGTTTGAGGTCAGCATTAGCAACTTAGTGAGGTTCTAAGCAATGTAGTTAGACCCTGCCTCAAAAAATAAAAAGAAGGGCTGGGGTTGTGACTCAGTGGTAGAGTGCTTGCCTAGCACATGTGAGGGACTGAGTTCAAGCCTCAGCACCACATAAGAATGAAATAAAGATATTGTGTCTACCACCTACAACTAAAAAATAAATAGGGCTGGGGATGTGGCTCAGTGGTAAAGTGCCCCTGGGTTAAAGCCTCAGTATCAATAAAATAAAATAAAAAAGGCTGAAGAAGGATGACAGACCATCAGTGAACCATGGGACAGTTATCAAACAGTCAGCATATAATTATAGTCTCAAAAAGAAAGGTGGGAACATAGGTAATGTCAACAAAGTATTTGAAAAATTAATGGTGGAGCCAGCATGGTGGCTCACGCCTGTAATCCGAGTGGCTCTGCAGGCTGAGACTGGAGGATCGTGAGTTCAAAGCCAGCCTCAGCAAAGGCAAGGCACTAACCAACTCATTGAGACCTCATCTCTAAATAAAATACAAAATAGGGCTGAGGATGTGACTCAGTGTCACATTGATGGTGGAAGAGTTCTCAATTTTGAAAATTGTTAACTGAATAAATTGAAGAAATTTAGCACACCCCAGGAAGTGCTAATCAAATCAGGCAGAAGAAACACCATACTAAAATAATAATCAAATTACCAAAAATTAGTGATAAAGAGAAAAATAGTAAGTACAGCCAAAGGGGGAAAATACATCAGGTATGGAGGAATAAAGATAAAAATAATTCTGTTTGTCTAAAATCATGTAGGCTAGAAGACAGTGTATCTACATTTTAAAGTACTGAAGAAGAAAAAAAATTTATCAATATAAGATTGTATACCCAGTAAATACATCTTTCAAAAATAAGCTATACTTTTTCAGACAAATGCTGACAGAATTTATCACCAACAGACCTGTACTGTAACAAATATTGTGACATGTTCTGGGCTGAGGGTGTAGCTCAGCTCATGCAAAGTCCTGGGTTCAATCCCCAGTACAGAAAAAAAAAAAAAAAAAATGACAACATTCTTTAGGCAAAAGAAAAACATGGAAATGTCATTCTATACAAAGAAATGAACAGCAGTGTAAATGCTTTTTTTTTTTTTAATATCTCAGACAGTTGTCTAAAACAATGCAGTGTGGGGCTTAACAACATATAGAAGTAAAAGTAAAATATTTGACAATCATAGCACAAAGGAGAGGACAAAATGGAAGTATATAGGACTGTTGTAAGATTATTCCTTTCTACCTGAGGTGGTATAATGTCATATGAAAGTAGACTCTGATAGTTAGACATAATATAAATCTAGTGCAGCCACTAAAAAACAAAAACCAAATATATTATTAATAAGGCAGTAATGGAGATAAAATAAAATAAAAAATAGAGTAAAAAAGAAGGCAAGAAGAAAAAAGATGCAAAGAATAAATGAGACAGGAAAAAACAGCAAGATGGTAGATTATTTAAATTCAACTACACCAATATTAAATGTAAATGATGTACACCAATACTGTCCAGTAAAAATATGTGAGCAACATACCTAATTTTAAATTGTCTAGTAGTAGCCAACATTAAAAAAAAAAAAAGAAATAAGTGAATTTTAATAACATCTTATGTGTTATTATTTTGGCATGTAGTCAATATTAAAATATTAATGAAATGTTTTGCCTTCTCTTTGAAATGTGATAATACATTTTATACTTACAGCTGATCTCAGCTTGGATTGGCCACAATTTTAAGTGCTCGATAGTCCAATTGGCTAGTGTTTACTATATTGAATAGTATGAGTTAAATGACCAGTTAAAAGATAGAGATTATCAGATTGGGTAAAAAAGGTATCTACAAAAAAAAAAAAAAATATGGGGGGTTGCGGGGGATGTTGCTGGAGATTAAACTCAGGGCCTTGGGCATGCTGGGCAAGTACGCTGAACAATATTGTTAGCCATACAGTAAAGCGTTTTGAAGATAGACACAACTTTTCAGAAGTAAAAGGATGGAAAAAGCATACCATGTAAGCTTATAAGCACTAATCAAAAGAAAGATAAAGTGGCCATATTAACTTACACTAAGTATATTTTCAGAGCAAAAAAATATTCTTAGTGATCAAGACATTTTATAATGATGAAGAGGTCAGTTCATTCAGAATGCCTCACAGCCTAAATATGTACACATTTTTAAGCACAGTTTCAGAGTACATGAAGCAAAGGAGAAATAGACAAATCTATAATTACTGTTGGAACCTTCAACTCCTCTCTCTCAATACTTGATAAGTAGAAAATCATTAGGAAACAGTTTGGAATAGATGGGCAGATTCCATGTACCCACATGTTAATAAACATAACTAAAAGCATTTTCTCCTTTATAACCCTATATGCCCTATCCCATATGGAGAAGCAGAATGACTGCAGCATTTCCAGTCTTTGTTTTCCTTTCAGGACCTAATCTCCCTATCATTCCTTACTACTAATTTACACAGGTAAACTGAAAAAATAACAAGCAGACATATCTTCTTTTGGTTCTTCTTTGCAAACCCATATTAATCATTACTAGTTGTTTCCAAAATGGAAAAGTATTGGACTGTTGGAATACTGTGTTTCTAAATTAAAACTGTGAAGGAAAATCATGAGGGAAAAGTCTCATAGCAAACAAGAGATAGGGGAGAGGTAAAGGAGGGATTAAGATAGAATTGAGGGGCCGGGTTTGTGGCTCAGTGGTAGAGCACTCATCTGGCATGCATGAGGCACTGGGTTTGATCCCCAGCACCACATAAAAATAAAATAAAGGTATTGTGTCCACCTACAACTAAAAAATATATATTGAAAAAAAAAAAGAGAATCAACATAGCACTCTAACTTCACTGAAGTGATGATTTACCAAACAGATTAAATATTTTGTAAGCCTAATCTCTCAAAGAAAAGAGGCGTTTTTTAGTTATCTGCATCACAATAGCTAGGCAAAGTGGTGCACACCTGTAATCTTGGCAACTCCACAGTAGCCTATGTAGATAGTTTTCCAACTTGATTGGTAGTGGGAAAGTAAGAATTATAAAGCAATAATCATGGTCATCTGATTTTTATCACAGAATCAATATTTGGAGTCAAAGCACATACTTTTTTGTCAAGCATTCTAGCTCTCAGAACACAAATGTCAACTGGAAATGGGGAATGGGTAGTGGTCATAACTTGATAATTATTTCCAAGGAAATAAATTTGAGTGATGCTCAGTTGAGAGAGGAAATAGCCTGCAAAACATTAAGTCCAACTGGAAAAACCTAATACTGGGAATAGGTTTTCCTTAACCTGATTACATAAAAAGGGAAAAATATAAGAAAATGAGATAAATGAATATGATGGATTTATATACAATGTGCTTGAATGAAATAAAAGAGCGAAATTTTAGACACCTTTCTATTTTGTTTTATTTAGAGACAACCCTGCTGAGTTGCTTAGAGCATGGCTGACTTTGAACCTGTTATCTTCCTGCCTACCTCAGCCTCCCGAGCCATTGGGTTTACAGGCATGCACCTCTGTGCCCAGCTTTCTAAGAGTTTCGTTATAGAACTAATCCCAATAACCCAGAGATTTATGTAAAATCATATGGAGAATAGTAATAATTATTAATAAATAGCCTCCTTAAAAAGGCAGGTCTTGCCTTCCTTTCTCAAAAGTTTTAGCAGTAATCCTAACAGTTTGTTACTTTAATTTACATACGAGAAAAATCCAGTGTGCATGTTCATAGGGAAGCCTGCCTTTTGGTTTCTATAATACTATTGGGTCAGATCTTACAATTGAGTAACCTTTTGAACCATCAAAATAGTCAAGTGCTTCAGTCTGGTTAGTCTTTGGACTTTGTGGTTAACAAGCCACAAATTTGATAAGCTTTAAATATAATTTAAAAATCTGAATGGAAGGTCAAGAAATAAGATGCAAAAATGGCTTTTGTCCCCCTACCAATTTTCTTGGTCTCTTCCTGGGAGTACTGTCATGCTCAAAACTTTTGGAACCTTTTTTCCTGAGCGAAATAGAAGGGTTCAGAGTGTAAATGTGGGAAAGGTTCAAGACTTTAAAGTCAAGACTTTAAGCCAGGCATGGTGGCACATGCCTGTAATCCCAGTGGCTATGGAGGCTGAGGCAGGAGGATTGCAAGTTCAAGGCCAGCCTCAGCAACTTACCAAGACTGTCTCAAAATAAAATTTTAGGGGGGATAGTAGGGGATAGGAAAGGTAACAGAATACAACAGACACTAATATGGCATTATGTAAAAATGTGAATATGTAACAGATGTGATTCTGCAATCTATATTTGGGGTGAAAATGGGAGTTCAAAACACAATTTGAGTCTAATGTATGAAAGATGATATATCATGAGCTATGTAATGCTTTAAATAATCAATAAAAAAATTAAAAAAAAATAAAATTTTATAATAAAAAAATAAATAAAAATATATGTTTAAAAAATAAAATAAAATAAAATAAAATTTTAAAAGGGATGGAGATATAGTTCAGTGATACAGCCCTGAGGGCCTGGAGTGAGGAAATGGAATCAACACCTTACTGTTAGGGAATGTTGTAGTTTAGATGCATGAGAAAATAAGTTTGTGTGGTTCACTAGACAAGAAGGAAGATACAGATAGCACTGGTCATTTCTGTCATTGTAGCAAACGTATTTTTAAAAAATTAAAAACATAAAAAAAATAGATTGAATCCTGAGTGTGAAAATATTGTGGGCTTTTCCTTTAAAGAGATGGTTTTTTTTTTAGCTTCAGCCTGGCAGCTCTTCAAATAAAAAAGGAACAAAGACACTATAAACAACCCTCCCATCCCTAAGCAGGACTGCATAAATAAGCAGACGTTCATGGCCAAGACAGTGAAGGCAGCAGGAGTCACAGTGAGCATACAGAAGCTCAATGTGGGTCTCAGAAAGGGTAACAAGTAAGGCTAACATTGGCAGTAGTCTTCAGATGGTGATATTAATAGTGGTAAGTCAAAACAGTAGGCACAAACCGACTTACTTTTAGCCCCCTGTTTCAAAGGGGAAATTAGGGTCTTCTGGAACTAGGAGAATCTTATGTGAAGAAAGGACTATTGCCAGTGGGAAAGAGGGGACCCTTATCTTCACAAAATACAAGCAAATGCTGTGGCCATCACTGCTTCCCTTTCATCTTGAACACTGTGATCCCTTTTCTCTTTTCCTTTTCCTTCATCTTCAGCTGTCCTGTGTGATAACATGTAGTATTCTTTTTGTTCTCTAATTCCTGGCTTATTTGGGGTATGATTATGTCTTGGCTGAACTATGGCTGTTTTTCTCATGGCAGTTTTTGGATGGAGTAATAGCTGAAAAACTGAAGAGAAAGAATTGGATCTAAACTCTGTCTCACATGTCAGATTACACATCCTTAGCTAATGGAAAGGAACATTGAAGTCACAAAACTCCCTCCTACTAGGATATAGGGGAAATTAAAAAGAACCCAGAGCTCTCTTAGACCTAATTAATTCTTCAACTCTGGAGGAAGCCATTTGCCTCTTAATGAAAAAACTTTGGTTGAAGGAGGTCAGAAGCAGTGGAGGAGGAATTCACAAAGGAAAGATACTGTGATAGCCAATTGCTAGTTCTCTGTTCTTGTTTAACTGTGCTAGTCTTTATAGTTCATCCTTGGGTGAGAGCATGTGAATCTCAGACTGTGTAAGTCCAGCTAAATTTCTTTAGTTTCTGGAACTTTTTCCTCCTGAAAAACAGGATCTATAACATGATACTCATTTATGTCATCTTTTGTTTTATTTTTTTACTTCAAGCTTATTCTAGAGGTAGTACCTCTCAGATAGTTACTTGAAGAAGATATATCTCCATGACATTCATGTTCTTGACTGTCCTTACCTCTTTTTCTTTAGTTTTTATTCCATTTTAAAATATATAATCTGTCCCGTGGAAGGATTGCTTATAGTGACTGGTGGGTCATCTGCCTGTTCACTTTACCCCTTGGATTGAAGGGTTTAGCCTTATAACATGGCTAATATTTTGGGATAGGTAGAATGCCAGAGGAATCTTATCAATCTCTTCTGGACAATTTTCTCTCACTAGAGAACATAGCTTAGAGTTTAGAACTCTGTTCTTGCTGGGCAGCTCCTCCTGCATTAGTAGCTGTTTTTACAACTAAGGGCACCTTTGGCATTATCCTTGGGCAGAGTTAGATCAAATCTAGGAAAACCTAGATTTGAGTAATATGTCATTCTAATATCACTATATATTAGAGTGTAATGTAATGATTCATTAACATTTAAATCAACTGAGCTCTAAGTAGCTAAGGGCTTCATATTCTAGGCAGAGAATTAGCTACAACTTGAGTCCTCTGGGTTTATTGCTCAGTTATCAGAGCTGTAGGCAGAACAGTGTCTTCTTCAGACCTAGTTCCCAACCTCAGAGTCTGCCTTATGGCGTATGTGGTTTCCCTGCAGCTGCCTAGGCATCCTCATCTATAGGCCCTTTCTCTAGTCTAGACCATGCTCTGGTATGTTCCTGGCAGTGTTCCCTGCTGCCTACCCAGCATGTAGTTGCCTACTGTCGGGCAGTAGCTCATTTCTCTGGCATCCTGGTGTGTAAATATTTGTCAAAGGATGGGGGCATTTTCCCATTCCTCAAAAAGCATTCTGAAAAATGTGCCTGTTTTCTTAGTCATATTTTAAACTGTGGCTCAGTTAGCCCATTCATTCCTTGCCGTTGAGAAACATTGGCCTGGCCTCAGCTGGCCACATAAAGTTAAGTAGCAATAACTTTTGGCATAGTAACTTTCAAACTTTAATACCAGGTAGTCCTGGACCTGAAGAAACCGTAGACAGTGTAGTCACATTTAAGTCTCTTCTTAAGAGAAGACATTGTTTTATTAACAGAAAGAAATATACCTCTTCTATCACGCATTTTAATTTCTTTCACTCACACTTTATATTGAAGGAGTAAATGGAACCAGAAAAACTGAGGAAGCTAAGCATATAGATTCTGAAGGAGACCTTTATCCTTCATGTTTATAACTTACTTATAGATCTCATGTAATCTAGGTATTTATTCTACATCCATGTCTACCTCCATAAAGTGACATTGCAGAGCAATTGTAAGTTTGTAGGTGCTTTTCTAATACCATTAATGCTTTGTCCTATCACTTAGTTCTACTTGAGACCAAAACAGTTTGGTCTCTGCAGTATGGCTAATGAAGCTGAAAAGGCCATCATTAACCATAGAACACAGTGTTCTATTTTGTGCAAAATCGGGTAACCCTTAGGTAAGGTTTGGACTCTTGATCTTAGCTTGATTAACATTGAACTCTGAGCCCAGGATCTATTTAAATTGCTCACATAGTCTCAATGATTGAGGTAACTGCTAATGTGCCTTATTAAACTGCTTGCACTCCTTCCTTTCCTTTTCTCTAAGCCTTGCCTACTAGCTTCACTTTCTCCTTATTTTCTAGTCGCTTGACCTAACCCTTAGTTTTCTACAAGTCTGGCCATCATCTGCCCATTTGTATCCTTAGCCATATCTACGTGTCACACACATATGTGTGCCCACATATATACATACACCAGCGTTTTCTCTTTTTAGTGTTTTTAACCACTTTAACCCTCTCCTTTCTAATCAAAAGTTGATATAGGTAAATGAGGCTGTTGGGTGTTGAAGTATTAAATTGATTAGGAAACACTAACATTTGCTATTCAGCAGGCAGCTGCTTTTCCTTATATAACAGCTGTTTTAACAAGTATGATTTCTTCCCACAGATCATCAATTTCTACATGAATATGTTAATGGAGCGAAGTAAAGAGAAGGGATTGCCAAGTGTGCATGCATTTAATACCTTTTTCTTCACTAAGTTAAAAACAGCTGGTTATCAGGCAGTGAAGCGTTGGACAAAGAAAGTGGATGTATTTTCTGTTGACATTCTTCTGGTGCCCATTCACCTGGGAGTGCACTGGTGTCTAGCTGTGAGTATCTTTTTTTTTTTTTCTCCCCTTTTTTAAATGTGTTGTTTTATTTTCATATGTAAAAGTAACCTTTTTTATCAATAGAAATTGTTGGCAGATATAGTAAATTAGCCTTATAGTACTTTATTTTTGATAAAATTCAGAAGAAATCTACATAATTATAGAGCAGAGAGAAGGTCATGAGTAGTATTTTTACATCTTCACTCGATTATTGAGAGAGAGAGTATTATTTAGTAGTAGATTAGCTAAAAATCAGATAATCAATGGAATTCCTGTCTAGAGTAGGAGATACTTAAACTTTGGGGAAAGCTGAAGAATTTACTCTTTTTGGAAATATAAAAGGGAATTATAGGGTATCTAAACAGCTTTATGGCAGGGCATGGAGAAAAAAAAGTGACTTCTTAATGGTGCTGCCAACTCAGGTTCTGTGACAATTATTTTCTGCCTAAGAATGGCTTGCCTTGCATATGTGTTAATGTAATTTTTTTTATGATTCTGAGAGCATGATGCATTAGTTCAATGTGTTAATAAAAGTTATTTCACAGTCTATTTTGAATTATACTTAATAAGTGTAAATCCAAAAGGAAATTCCCAAGGTAAAGAAAAACAATCCAGAGGCTGGTGTTGTGGCTCAGTGTTAGAGTACTTGCCTAGCACATGTGAGGCACTGGGTTCAATCCTCAGCACCACATAAAAATAAATAAATAAAGGTACTGTGTCTATCTACAACTAAAAAAAAAAAAAAAAACCAGAATCCTTTCACCATTTTTCTGAAACTCTGTAAAAATGATCTTGACATACTCACCTTATATTTTCTCAAGTGCATGCTGTTTCTTTACTGTTGCCCATCCTGTAGAAAGAAAATAAACAACAGACAAAGGTTTTAGGGCATTAATGAGTATAGCAATGGATGGGTATACCCTCATAATTCTATGTAAATCTCTCCTTCTTTCCTGTGCAGATTAAGCATAATATAATACAAAGTATCAATCAAATTTCTCACTATTGCACAGAAAGCCTGGGGAAAAGCTCCAATGTTAAGGGAAGGAAAAGCTGAGAAATGAATTTTCTTCACTTTATAAACAGATTTTTTTCTTATCTCCAGGTTGTGGATTTTAGAAAGAAGAATATCACTTATTATGATTCTATGGGTGGAATAAACAATGAAGCCTGCAGAATCCTTTTGTAAGTAGGAAGTTGAGGGTGGAAGAGTTTGATGTTGGGTATATCAGTTGTTTGATACCTTCAGAAGAGCAAGCAGTGAATTTTTCATATTAAGTAACCTTAACCCCTATAATCACCTTAACCACCTTTATTTAAAATATGATAATAATGCAATAATACCAAAAGTATGCCTTAATGGGGCAATTACTGTCCTAGTACACTAAAATAGAGTGGACATAAAGATAGAGACATAGTCACTAATCATTTAATGCAGCCTTCTAATTTTTCTTCATCTGACCCACAGAGGTGATTTTCATTTGCCCAGGTCCTACTAGTTTGTGGCTCAGCTGAGAACCAGAATTCAAATCTCTTTATGCTCTGCTTCTTTGTCTTTCCAAAACACCTATTCTTTACTGTACTATTCTGATGGCTGGGAGAAGATAGGTTCCAAAATGGCGAGCAGTTTATACTTTAAAAGAGTGCTCTATGTGAGGTATGCATTCAATAAATTGTTGACATGGTTTAAATTTTCACACAGATGAACCTAACAATAGTAAATAAAAACCTTCTTACTGCTACAGAAACATTTTATCCATTAGATAAAGTTTTTTAAGACCATATAAACCAACCATCAAAAATTGTTTCTCAGTAGAAATAGTAGGTCAAAGGAGTCTGGTTTATCAGAGGCAGAAGTCATGTCTCTGTTGGGTTGACAGAGTAAGTTAATGGAGGGAGTTATGAGAAGCTGGCTCAGCTCCAGAAGCTCAATAGTCCAAGGATTCCCTACCCAGCTCTATATCCTGTTCTTCTCAGAAGATGAAACACTTGAGGATTATCAGCCCCATTCTTAGGATTACAATGTCATCAGCGTTCCTGACAGCTTATCTCATTGTCTTCTAATACCTTTAGGCAATACCTAAAGCAAGAAAGTATTGACAAGAAAAGGAAAGAGTTTGACACAAATGGCTGGCAGCTCTTCAGCAAGAAAAGCCAGGTACATTTCATCTTGATACGGTAGATGTCCTAAAAGTAGGTTCTCTGTGGAGGAAAGAATTTTAGGAAAGATTCCCAAGGACCTTCAGTCTTAGTGTCTAGCATGACTTTTGTTTGGTTGTTTGGTTCTTCGGGGAAGATAGATTAACTTCTTTTGTGGGAAAACTTGTAATGTGTTTCTTGGTAGAAAAAAGTTTTCTAAATGCCTAGCTATTTTTCTAAGTTTGTTGCTCCTGTGGGAAACATTTGCTGTTTATTTGGCACTTGGGGAAGAGGCCAGTTTTTATACCTTTAGGTGCCATGGAAGTCTAAGATATTTTCCTGTGTGATTAATATGAAAGACATAGACCTGACTGAAATGCTGTTTTGTTTTATTTTGTTTTGTTTTAGCTTCTATTGTTCTTAATGGGGGCCCAGAGCCACCTGTTGAAAATTCAGGAAAACCTGTAACATTTTGTATCCTTTGGTTTTTGTTTTTAATCAAAGTAGAAGAAAAACTATTGCTTTGTTGTTGTTGTTGGTCTTTCAGGAAATTCCACAGCAGATGAATGGTAGTGACTGTGGGATGTTTGCCTGCAAATATGCTGACTGTATTACCAAAGACAGACCAATCAACTTCACACAGGTGAGCTGGGCCTTTAGGAGGGAGCAGTATGCACACCTTGTCTTTAAGCTGCACATAGGTGTTTTTCTCTCCACTTCTCTCCCCTGTGGACTGTGTCCTGACCTTTAGCATGCTTCAGGCTATGACTCATACCATTGGTAGTTACTGCCTGTGACACATCACATACACACAAAAAAACCACCTCCTGAGTTATCACAGGTCACATATGATAGTGAAGGAATCCTGGGTAAAAGCAAAGCCTTATTCTCTACCCATCTCCCCCACTTACTTCAAATCCTATAGGAAACAGAAAACTGGGACATGAGCAAATTTTCTTCCATTTCCCTGAATTTAGTCTGCTTCCAGGTTTTGGAGTAGGTTATATCTTGATCTCTTAGTGTAATTTGTTACCTCCCCTGTCCACTTACTTAATGCAGCTGGTCAATCTTCTCTGTATGATTGGTCATTTCTCTTCATATGCCCTTCAGAGACCAAAGTAAATTGAGACTAGAGAATGTGGCTTATCAGTGTTTCCACTTGACTCTTCTGTTTAAATCAATGCCTTTTCCATCATAACCCTTTGTTCAAACCAGACTGAAGCGGGGCATTGTGGCACATACCTGTAATCCTACCAGTTTGGGAGGCTGAGATAGGAGGATCAAAAATTTGAGGCCAGCTTCAGCAACTTAATGAGAATCTACCTCAAAAATAAAAAGGATTGGAGCTGAGGTTTGTGGTTCAGAGATACAGCGCTTGCCTAGCACATGCAGGGCACTGGGTTCAATCCTCAGCACCACATAAAAATAAAATAAAGGTATTGTGTCCAACTACAACTAAAAACAAAATATTTAAAAAATAAATAAATAAAAAGGATTGATCTGGGCATAAGTGATGCATACCTGTAATCCCAGTGGCTCAGGAGGCTGAGGCAGGAGGATTTTGAGTTCAAAGTGAGGTGCTGAGCAACTCAGTGAAACCCTGTTTCTAAATTAAAAATACAAAATAGGGCTGGGGATGTGGCTAAGTGGTCGAGTGCTCCTGAGTTCAGTCTCTGGTACCTCCCCCACCCCTCCCCCGCCAAAAAAAGGATTGAGGATTTATCTGTTATATGAGTGCCCCTGAGTTCAGTGCCCAGTACCAAATATTAAAAATAAACCAGACTGAGCTAACTCTTGAAGGGTCCCTCAACTTTTCCCCATAAAGGTTGAGTTTTTTACTTTCAGTCCTCAGTCTGATATTATAAGTTCAACATAGAATGCTTTCTAGACACCATTCTCAAAATTCTTGGGGACTTTTGGGGATTCCTAATGATGCCCCGTATAACTTCTGAGGTTACAGAATGGGAAATAGCAATAGAAATAGCAGTCCAAGAAAAAAAAAAAATGAACAGTTTGAAAGACTAGATACACCATGGAAACTATGTTATTTGAGAACCTTGAGAAGAAAAGGAGTTTGAGGAAAAGAATGTTGGGTCTAGATAATTGAAAATTAAGCTGTCTCTATGTTCCTACAGCAACACATGCCATACTTCCGGAAGCGAATGGTCTGGGAGATCCTCCACCGAAAGCTATTGTGAAGATTTGTCTCAGTGAACTAACGCCTAACTATGGGGGACCAGCCCTTTGTTGTCTACAGCCAGAGACCTTGGAAACAGCTGCTCCCAGCCCTCTGTTCTTGTAACGCCCTTGATCCTGGACCAGGCCCTGGCAAGATGCATTCACAAGCACATCTGCCTTTCCTTTTGTATCTCAGATACTATTTTTGCAAAGAAACTTCGGTGCTGTGAAAGGGGTGAGGGGCATCCCTAAGCTGAAGAGAGAGACTGCTTTTCAGTTCTTCAGTTCTGCCATCTTGTTTTCAAAGGGCTCTAGCCTCATTCAGTCCCTGATTAGGTAGGGGACTGAGAAAAGCTTGGGAAGAATCTTGGTTTCATGTAAACTCTTGTTGCTAGGCCTTCCTAAGAAGTAGGACAGGGCATGGACAAAAGGTAGGGACGAAAACCACCAGCATACACATGCACATATACATACACACTTGATTTTCAAGATGTGTGGTCAGGAATATGACTGTAAACTGGACTTTGGGGTACATGCATAAATCCCTTCCTCCAGGACCCTTCCTATTTTTTATGTCCCATGCAAAATGTAACTGCTTCTCTACAAGGCTGTTTATCATCAGTAGCTTTGTCCCATCCTGAGGCACAGCACACAAGCCCTAGGCAGGCCCCAAAGTACTGAGCAGTCCTTTCCTTAAGAGCAGGGGTTTACATGTGCTAATAACACATGCTATGGGGAAGATCAACCCAGGGAGGGGTCAGTGGAGCCACAAAGCCCCACTTCTACAGTTGCCTACTTCTGACCAAGAAGAAGGACCTCAGTCTTTAGTATAAAACTCCAGTGTTGGATGAGTGCAGGTCTAGTTGGTCTGTGGCTAGTTAGTTTAAATATGTTTCTAACCACAGAGGATTTAATATATATATATATATATACATATATATATTTCACAGGGAGATTTTTTTTAAAAAAAGAAAAAGACTGAATGTGTTCACCATTTAGCCTGTAGATTTATTTTCATTTTTCCAAATTCCAGCACAAGAGATCCCAGCCTCCTCTGTGTAGGGGGCTTGTAGACTTCCTAACAGAATATTTTGAGGCCTGGATGAACTTTGATTAGGGGTAGAGGTTATCGAGGAAAGTGAGGTTTTTCAGCTGAAAAACGGGTGGAATTTGGGCTGATCAACTTGGGATTTAAAAACTGCTATTCCTTTTGTTCTTTCTAGCATCTCTCCCACCCTCTGAGAGCTCCTATGGCTTAGATAGTGAAATGATCCAATGCCAGTGTCATTTTGTACTTAAGTTCCAAAATAGGAACATTTTATACTTTTTTCTGTATTGTAATAGGTAGTTTTGTATAAAATCTTTTCTCCTCTTCCCTTGTACCCCATCCTTTCCAGCATTGTGCTTTCTCCGTGGGCTTATTTGAAAATTTTACTCTGTTTTATACCAGGCTTGTTTAGTACATTTTTCTATGTTTTACCACAAGTTACAATTTGAAAAGAAAACTATTTTTTTTAAATATTCCATTGTTAATTGAATGTTACTGTTTCCACTCCAGCAACCAGTTGTCCTAACTTTTTCATAACTGCCTGCCTTTTGGGGGAAGACCACCTTTTGTGTGTTTGTTCTCTTTTCTATCTCTTGCTCTCCCTCTCTCTCTCCCTCCCTCTCTCTTTCTCTGTCTCTCTGTTTTCTATAGGAAATAAATAGCTTTCTATATATGAGTTGCTGGGAACTTTCACATTCTCTTTTAGAAAGCTATGGCACGCAGACTCAATGTAGGATTCCTGGAATATTGTCTGATTCTTGGTACTTACTGTATTTAAGTGACAACTTGAAAGGTGGCAATATATGTATATTTGAACTATAAATCAAAAGACTTAAATTTTTCAGGCTCTCTCACCATTGTCCGGGAGCTCATACAAGATAGTTCTCTGTATTTATTGTTTGTTTATTTAGATCTGTCTTGTCTTTCTCAGAGACTTTTTGTACAGACCAAAGCAACAAATATTTATTGCCATGTATAGCAGAAAATGAAACATGCAACAAAAGCACTTTGCAAAATATATAAGGAATTACTGAGCCTGTCTGAACTTGCCCCCACTTTCTCCAGTGCAATTTTGTACAAGGTAGAAGTTAGTGATTCTGAGGCCACCCTACCTCCCAGAACTGGTAGGAGTGGGCCAAGGTATGGCTCAGGGTGGCTCAGTAGGAGCCATATACAGACTTCTAGAATGGACCATTCAAGAGAGCTAACCTGCAAGAGCAGGACTAGTGTATGGAAACCTTCTTATAGGGCTGAGCTTTGATAACCAGAACTAAAAAAATATGTTTCTACATTCATGGCTTAGGGCATGTTACCAAGATCTTGTTTTACTTACTTTAAACATACTGGTTTTATTTTCTCCTGTCTTTCCCTTTCCCCTATGCTGAGTGCTCATAGTCACCTACTCCCCCTTAATAAGGGATGTTTGAAGGATAAACATGAGATGCCATATATAGATCCTTCACAGATGCCACATTTCCAACAATCATTCCTGAACCTTAGACAAAGAAAATTAGACTGTTCTTGCCCATCTGAGAACACATGGTATGAGGCAAGAAGGCTAGTTTTTATCCTGTTTGGGACACTGTTATTCCCAGAAGTCCTGTGTAGATTGACTGTAGGAGTACTTTTTCTTCATCTAGCCTGGAGACTGGTGTCAGTTTACTCCTCTGTGTTTGAGGTACTTCACACTTCTATGTGGCATCAGCTTCTTAAGCCACTGTAAAATCATACTAGTATCTTCTATCTACTACCTCCAGTACTGTTAGCCCTAAGTTTTGGTGGTCCTGGAATAGAAACAGAAAACATGAAAAAGTACTTACCAACCCCATCCCGCAGCCTGTCCATTATTTTACATGGTCCATGAAAGGCTGTGTTAGGTACAGAGAGGGAGGACTCATTAAAGAGCATCAGTGTTTGTTATAAACTTCTGGTCCAGTGCCATCCCTCTACTCTGAAAATGTCAGAGTAAGAGAGATGACGGACCCTTGGGGTTTATCTTTTCCCTTGTTCCACCTGGATGGGCTAAAGTAAGATGGAGTGAGATGTGTTCTCTCTGGGAGATCATATATTGAAATGAGTCAGAAAAGTGTTAGGCTCTCGGGCCCTGTTAAAGAAGCTACATGCTAAGCTCCTGGGAAAGATGCCATATCTCCCTGCCCAGGAGCAATGTAGTCACAGCTTCAAATTCATCCCAAAATTTGGAATGGGATAACTAAGCTCAGCTCAATATCCTTCCTTAGAGTCTAGGTTCTTATTACACCTATGCTGAACTCTAACTAACAACTGTTGTGAAGGACACATAACTACCATTCTTTGGAAATAGAGAGGGAAATGTAGTCACTCATTAAAAGGAGGGAGAAGTTATGCACACACACACATCCTTGTGAGAAAGCAAGAAGAAACCAGGGAACTTTGAGCTTAAAGGTGAACCTTGAGGAAATATTAGTGCAGGCTTCCTCTCTGGTCTGCTGGGAAGATGATGGGAATAATTGCAGTTGTGTGGGTAGTTGAACCAGATGTCCAGGGCCTTATCAAACTCCAGGATTTTGAAATAGAATTAAGGGATGTAATGGTCACCAGGAATAGAAACCTGTCCAAGTAGAGGTTTATGTCAAAATTTAAGGCCAGATGTACAACTGGTTTGGTTTTAGAATTAAGATATACATCAGAGTAGCCTTCCTAGTCATGTTATCTTAAAATCTTTTATCTGGAGGTCTGTCAGGGAATAACATGATTCCCTGTGGTGTTTGTGCTAGCATCCACCTTTTACATCAGGAATGGACTAGACGTGAAGCTACTCAGAAAAGGTGAATGATTTGTTGCTTCTTTCAAACTAGGAGTACAAGCTGCTGCTTTCTGTCCTGCCAGTGCTGAGATGGGGGTCAAATCAATTGAACATTGATTTGAACAACAAGATTGTGGAAGTGGAAGGAAGAAGGACTGCTCATGGCAGGCTGCAACCTCCTTTGTTTTCCCAAATATTTCTTCTCTGATCTTAAACCCCCAATGCCCTATTCTGCCTTTGACAGAAACAATTTCCACGCCTTATGGAACATTCCGGCTCCATCCCCAGGGGCTTATCAGTACTTATTCTAACCACACATCTTCTGTTTAATCATTTGGTGGGGTTTTTTCTCCATCATTTTTATTGCCAAAGAGATTTTACAGTCAGTCCTTTCTAGATTGAGACTCTGGGGCTGTTTGGTCCTATAATGGCACTTACCTGGAACTTACAGGGCATCTGGTAGGCTGGGTGTTTTCCTAAGCATGTATTTAAGCACTGAGCTTGGGGATCCCTGAAATATGGAATTAAGAGATATTTGACCAAGGAAATAAAAGCACCTATACTCAGGGTCTCACAGTCTGTACAGCATAGTTTGGCTGATTTGGGAGGACAATAATTGGGCATATAAGTGATGCACCTTATGGAAAGGTCAGTCTCAAGACAGTGCAGCATGAATCCGGGAGTGGATGGTGGGGCAGAGGTGGAGATAAGTCAGGGA
The DNA here is from genome assembly GCF_964194105.1 of Spermophilus citellus. Taxonomy (NCBI): domain Eukaryota; kingdom Metazoa; phylum Chordata; class Mammalia; order Rodentia; family Sciuridae; genus Spermophilus; species Spermophilus citellus. Next base: position 67,913,457 of record NC_138197.1, on the reverse strand, counting down.
TGATGTTGCCTTTATCTGCCCATCTGTGTGTGACTCTCCCTAGTTTTTTAAAAGCTGTTTTATTTAAAAATAAATTCTGTGGATTTTGCCTCCTTGCTTTTGACTGGAAACTCCCTGGTAAGGACTTGATGTTTGTCTCTCTAAGACTGTCTCTGTGACTGTTTTTTCTGTCTCTGTCAATGTCTGTCTCCTGATCCGAGCTGGACTAGTGATTGGATCCTCAGTGTGGTCTGGATTTCTGAGTCCACCCCTTAACCAGGAGTCTGAATACTGTTCATTCATTCATTTCATTCCACATACCTGGAAGTGAAGCCCGGAACGCAAATAACATGCAAATCTGTGACTTTCTGGCACTTTTAAAAACCAAACCTGTCTGGAGCCTGCCAGAGAACCCTCCTGAGGCCAGCCATGCCAATCAGGACTTCCAGCCCCTGGCTGACTGCGTCCCTTGTCTCCTTTCTCCTCTCCTGCACCCCATTCCCCTCAACATGTCACCAAAGTGCTTCCCACTGCCCTATCTGTAAAATTCACGCTCACAAGAGTGAAACAAATACCAGCTTCTCAAATAACTACTGTGGTGGAGAAACGTTCTGTGTTGGGCTAGGGGAGTTTTTCTCCCTGGGATGTTTTTGATTTCTAACTTATTTTTAGGCATGATAAAGATTTTTTAGCCTTCTGACAGTGGTTGGAGTGAGGAGGAAAACCTTCAGGCCACCCTTTTGTTCTAATTTCTGAATGTAGTTGAAGGTAGCTGAAGATCACCTGGGTCTGCTCTGTCATATAACAGAGAAAAGACTCTCAAAGCAGGGACATGCACCCAAGTGTGTCTTCTAGTTCTCCACTACTCTGTGAGAGCCTGCTCCAATCTTGAATCTGCAGAAAGGTCCAAAGGAAAGGTGGGTACCTGTTTCTTAAGAAATATTCTCCTGACACTCTTCCTAAACACCAGGAAAAATGTTTTACTTCCTTGCCTACAGCTGCCCATTTCCCATCAGCCCATCACCAGCCAATGATCTATATTGCCTGTCAGGCCCTTAACAGCCCACCACCTCTCCAGCAGTCACCCACTCCTCCTGACTGCTTCTCTGTCCTGTCCTCTGCTGTTGGTCTAACAAGCCCAGCTGCTTTTGTCTAACTAGGGTCAGTTTATTTACTGATTCCTTGGGGTTCTGGTGGAATATCAACCCACACTCCAATTTTCACACTTATCTAGCTCCCTTACATATGTTTTTTTTTTCTTCATAATACTTATTAGCATCTGAGTGCATTATTTACTGTTTTGTTTCATCTGTCTCTTGTTAAAATGTCTTCATCCAAATACCTAAAACAGTGAAGGAGAGAGTAATTAAAGGAGTGAATGAATTACCATTATTTTTTTAGCATCTCTCAGCAGTGCTTCACTTTTTTGAAGTGAATAGCTTTCATCCTATTCCAAATTCTCACTTCGTCATGTCTGGTTTTTATAGTGCTTCCTATCTCAGGGTCTCTGGCTTCAAGTTCATGTTCCACTTTGCAGTTGTAGAGCCATCTTTCCCCAAGAGTATTCATAAGAACACCGAACATTTATTGAGGCCCTGTCCCCAGTCTTACAGTCTTATATACTAAACACATCATATGCGTTATTTCTTTGATCCTCACTAGTCTGCGATGTAAGAGGTATTCCAGTTTCACAGATAAGAAAATAATAGCAGTAAAGAGATTGGACAACCTGCCCCAAATCTCACTGATCAGTAGTTATAGAACAGGGTCTCCAAGTCAAAAGCACATGACTCCAAGCCCTTAAAAAGTACTAAGATCTGCTGCTTCCACATGACCACTATTTCATCCCCACAGAAAATGCCTGACAGATTTCATGGGGCTCTCCTAGAGTGAAACAAAATAAAAGAGACTCTTCCATGAAGCCCACTTGGCCATCTTCTCTTTTCTCTCATCAGTAGAATTGGAGTTCTTATTAATCTTTTCACCTTAGTTTGGAGGGCCAAACTAAGGAATAGTAGGGTCACTCTGCCTTTGGATTGATCTCTTGACTTCCCTAGACAGGAGGTAAAAGGAATTCTCTTTACCCCTCCCATGGCAACTTTCCCCAGCTGTCCTCTATCTTTCACCTCCCCCTTTCACCCTCAGCTCTTAGCAAAACTCTTTTCTTTCAAGGTCTCAGTCCTAACCTAGAAAGAAGAAGCCTGAGGATTGAGGGTGGTTAGGTAGGGAAACATCAAGCAGACCCTACTTATCCCCACAAGGGGACTCAAAATCCGGCTTGCAGGTGAGGTGTGTGCGGATAGGAGCCTCCACCACACTTGAGGACATTGCTAGTGGTCCATTCTCTCTTTTCACCTCTGTGTTTCACACTCAGTCTCCTTGGTGTGGTGTGGAGTTTCCTCTGCCATTCCTACTGGTTCGAGAATCTCAGGAATGCAAAGCCCAGTGCCCTCCCTCTGTGCTCCACCTCCTGCCCCGCTACAATGAACCCCTCTGCCCTGTAGAGGCGGAACTTAGCTCAGGCAAGGGGCTGAGGGGGAAAGAAAGACTAGGCACGCTCAGCCCTTCCTCCCACCCTCTTGCTTATTCCTTGCCTGAAATCAGCCTGCCACTTTCATCTTCCTCTCAAACAGATGGCCTTTCCCACCCTCACCCTCACTGGAGGCCTCTCTTGATGGTAATTACTCCTAATTGTTTTCCCTTGGCTCAGAAGCCTGTCCTAGCCTGCCTTGGGCCAACAGCTCTCCTGTGTCTGCTTAGCAAATGGGCTTAACTCAGAGTGAAAAAAGACGCAAGTCTCTTTGGGCCTCAAACCCCTGGCTTTCTAGATCTAATTCAGATGGAAGGCTCCCATTTGGACTCTCCCAAAGGATAATTGCTGCAGAGAATAGTGATCAAAGTTGAGGAGCAAGTCCCCCTGAGGACCTCTGAGATCTCAGCCACAGAGATCTCTGGGGTCTGGATGGGGAAGGGACAGGACTTCTCAATGGAGCCTTCAAGCCCCATTACTCTGACCTTGGTGGTGAAGAGCTGCCTCTCTCTCATCAGCCTACCAGAGGACTACCCCTCACCCCGCCCATCCCCAGTCCCACATGCCACTCTACTCCCCAGCTGATGAGGCAAGGAAGCCTTTGCTCAGAGCTTGAGACCATCACAACCTCCCCCACTTCTCTCTCATGCATACACACTCATGTACACACACAGGGTACCTTTGTGTTGCTGTCTCCTGGTACCCGCAGCTTCTGGATCAATGCCAGGGTGACTAGTGGTAGGCTGGGGATGGAGAGTAAGGTTGTAGGACCGTGGATAGTGCAGAATGAGGAGAGCCTGCAGGGTGAGACACCTTTCTCCTTCCAAGGGCTGCTGATCCTGATTCATTCAACCCCAAGGAAAGGGCCCTCAAGAGTCTTATCTACCCCTTGAAAAAGGATTTGGGGATGTCAGCCAGAGATAAGAGGACATAAAAAATGTTTCATTCATTCATTCATTCCATCAATAAATATTTACTGAATGCCTACTGTATGCCAGGCCCCTGTGTTAGATACAAGAAACTACTTCCATGACCTGGTTCAAGCATGTAACAACCTTTTTATAGCCACAGCCTAAAGTGTCATGCCCAGTTCCATGGCCCCTGGCCCCTGGCAGCCTGAGTTGCATCTTAGCTCATCTCCTACTCACTTGACCCCAACTCATTGCTGCTTCAGTCAGCTCCAGAGCAACTTTTGTGGAGGCACAGCAAGAGGGGACCTGGGAAGTAGACATGAGGATATAGAAAATGCCAGTTTCACCCACCCCAGACCCCCCAGGGGAGTCTCAAAGACAAGCCCTAAAGGATCTGGCCTAGAAATTTCTCTTAGATTCAGGGACAGCATGGTTGCAGCTTCCTGACCTAGGGTTTTCCCATGTTTGGGTCAAGCTATCAGATTAAATTTTTATCAGAAAGTCCACATGGGTGTAAGAGTCTTCTCTTATTTACCTACCCACTACTCTACCCTTCTACCCATCCATCTACCAATTTCATTCATTTACTGTTTCCTTTCTTTTTTCCTTCGGTTTTTATTTTATTTTTTTCTTCAACCTGGGATTGAACCCAGGTATGCTTAACTACTAAGCTATATTTTAAATTTTTTAATTTTGAGACAGGATTTTGCTAAGTTGCTTAGGGCCTCACTAAATTGCTGAGGCTAGTTTTAAACTTGTGAGCCTCCTGCCTCAGCCTCGAGGGCCACGCTTTTTAGAATCTACTCTGTGCCAAGCACTGCAGAGTGGATAAGATATGGTTTCTGTTGCCTGTGGTCTCCCAGGGTACCTCACTGAGCCTCAGATATTTCCTCAGAACCCAGATCTCCCTTCTCCCTCATGCAGGGGACCATACTCCAACCCAGGAGGCCTCCAGGTGGGTAACTAGGAGTCCTGAACCATAGGCCACTGGTAATTGGGGCCAGCCAGGAGAATGGAGGCCAGGATGGTGGTTGGAGGAAGGAGGAAGGTGTCCAGCCAGGCCACTGAGCCCATCACTGTGGTTTGGCTCTGCTGGTGAAAAAATACCAAGCTTGGACAACTGTCTCCCTGTATCCTGAGTTCTGGGTTGCTCCCAGACAGGAGTTACTCCATTAAACAAACCACAGCCAAGGGCAGCAGAGGCCCAGACCAAGAAAGGATTGGAAGGAGGAGTGGGAACATAGGGCCCAGGACAGGATTTGAGCCAGACTGTCCATCACAGGCACAATGGTGCAAGTGTAGCCTGTTGGCTGGCTGGAGGTGTGAACGTGCACAGCAGAGGCAGCAGGTGAGGCAGGGGAGAGTTGCATCCAGACTCAATAGCACAGAGAAGGCAGACAAATATGGTGTGAACCTGATAAGGACACAAGCAAATAGGAGCTGCTTGCTGGACTGTCTTAGAATATTAGCTGAAGGTTCTTCCCCCAAAGTGCCAGCTGGAGGTTGGCAATAGGGTTGAGAAGAGAAGGTAATGATGGGACACCAGACAGGTGGTGTATATGTGTATGCACTGGGTGCTCATGCTATTCTATACATGGGTCAGGGTCTGTGTGATGTCTTTCTTTTGCATCTATTACTTCATTCTAAAATCAGGACTCTGAGAGGTCTGGGCTTCTCGGAGCTGCTCCTCCCCTTTCCACATGTGGCTGAGGGTGAGTTAATAGGACCAGCACACACAGGCTCACCCAGCCTTGGAGATAGAGGCCCATTCATTCCAGAAGCACTGGGCCCCTCTCTCAAGCTGGCCCGCAGTCCTGGTCCTGAACCACTAACATGCACAAGTGAGCGACGTGCGCTCTTGCACAGGCAGCCTTGCTCTTGAGCACAAGCACACAAAGTCACACTCAAGTTCTTTTAACCCTTCACTACCACAGGCAGGGTGGCTCTTGGCTTGGGCTCTGGCTTTGCCTTTATTAGTCCCTTTTACCCAACTGTGTACCCACAAGAGCCAATCCTTAAACAACCTCTTCAGGACCCCAAGCAGCTTTTCAGTTTGCAAAGCTTCCAGAGGTCTGGGAAGAGAACTAAACACAATCTTAGCCAAAGAATAGCATGGAGACATTACCTTCCAATGGAGAAAGACAGATTGACTCACTCACTTTCTTTCTTTCTTTCTTTCTTTCTTTCTTTCTTTTCTTTTCTTTTCTTTTTTCTTTTTCTTTTTCTTTTTTTGGTATCAGGATTGAACCCAGGGGTGCTTAACTACTGAGCCATATCCCCAGCCCTTTTAATTTTTTATTTTGAGACAGGGCCTCACTAAGTTGCTGAGGCTGACTTTGAACTCGTGATCCTTCTGTCTCAGCCTCCTGAGCCGCTAGGATTATAGGCATACACCACAGTGCTCAGCGAGAGACGACTCTTAATGTCTGGTTTGAGTCACAGCTATGACACTGCATGCCATGAGACCACATGCAAGCTGTTTAACCCCTCTAGTTTGCACCTGTGAACTGTGAGACAAGAGAGAAGAGCTTGAGTGGGGGGTTCCTGAGGGCCAATAGGTAAACTGAAATGATGTGCAACACATGTGGAATTCCACAATTTGCTGGAAGTGTTTTTATAAATTTTATCCAGCATCTCACAGGTCCCGGGAGCCTTTCAGAACTTAAGAACCAGTGAACTTCCTGAATATTCTTAGGACTCTATGTGAGTTGAATTATTTCTAAGTGATGCAAATGTGGCCATTATAGTCCACTCAGTTATCTAAGGCTAGTATCAACTATACTAGCAACTAGTGCTTGCCAAGGCCTGGCTCAAAGCCCTCTTTGTTCACTGCTCAGGCTTCTATGAGGAGCTTTCCATTCCCTGGGTCCTCAGGCACCTTGGGCTGCACCACAAGTATATGAGGGTCTCCAGTCCATCCACCCTCAGCTAGAGAACAGCCAGCCTCCATCATACTACAGGTTTTCTGAAAGTGTAGGTGGCTCAGGGACAAAAAGCAGGATTGCTACGATTACTGGGTGGGAGGAGGGCTGTGCCAGGGAGAATTAGAAAGGATCTGCAAACTCTTGTTCCCTCCAAAATCAAGCACAATTTACTTCCTTCAGAGACAGAGAATTAAAGTGTTACCAACTTTTATTTTTATATTTAAAGAGTTTGTAGTGGGCATGATGGTACCTACTGGTAAATTCCAGCTACGAAGGTGGCTGAGGCAGGAGGATCTCAAACTCAAGACCCTGTTTCAAAAAATAAAAAGGGCTGGGCATGTAGCTCTGTGGTATAGTGCCCCTGGGTGCAATCCCTAGTACAGGGGAAAAAAATAAGTTTTGCAAATTATTATTCATTTTAAATTATTAGCAAATATTAAATATTAATTGCTATTTTTTAAATTTTATTTTTTTATTATTAGTTGTTCAAAACATTACAAAGCTCTTGACATATCATATATCATACATTTGATTCAAGGGGGTTATGAACTCCCATTTTTACCCCATATACAGATTGCAGAATCACATCGGTTACACATCCACGTTTTTACATACTGTCATACTAGTGTCTGTTGTATTCTGCTGCCCTTTCCTATCCTCTACTATCTCCCCTCCCCTCCCCTCCCCTCCCCTCCCATCTTCTCTCTCTACCCCATCTACTGTAATTCATTTCACTCTCTTGTTTTTTTTCCCTTTCCCCTCACATCCTCTTATATGTAATTTTGTATAACAATGAGGGTCTCCTTCTATTTCCATGCAATTTCCCTTCTCTCTCCCTTTCCTTCCCACCTCTTGTGCCTGTTTAATGGTAATCTTCTTCTCATGCTCTTCATCCCTGCTCTGTTCTTAGTTGCCCTCCTTGGCATTTATTTTTTAGGGATTGGCTAGCTTCACTTAGCATAATCTGCTCTAATGCCATCCATTTCCCTGCAAATGCCATGATTTTGTCATTTTTTAGTGCTGAGTAATACTCCATTGTGTATAAATGCCACATTTTTTTTTATCCATTATTCTATTGAAGGGCATCTAGGTTGGTTCCACAGTCTAGCTATTGTGAATTGTGCTGCTATGAACCTCGATGTAGCTGTATCCCTATAGTACGCTCTTTTAAGGCCTTTGGGGAATAGTCCGAGAAGGGGAATAGCTGGGTCAAATGGTGGTTCCATTCCCAGCTTTCCCAGGCATCTCCATACTGCTTTCCAAATTGGCCGCACCAATTTGCATTCCCACCAGCAATGTACAAGTGTACCCTTTTCCCCACATCCTCACCAGCACTTGTTGTTTGACTTCATAGTGGCTGCCATTCTTACTGGAGTGAGATGGTATCTTAGGGTGGTTTTAATTTGCATTTCTCTGACAATATTAATTGCTATTTTATTTGTCTATTTAATTGTTAATTATTATTAATTTTTTAAATTAGGATATCCCCAGTCCCTTTCTGATCCCCTTCCCCTCTCCTCTATTCCCTGTAATTCCCCCATTCTCCCATTCCAACCTCTGCAGCATCAGAAAGAGTGAGGATGGCTGGAAAATATGCCAACTGATGGACACCTCTGAATCTAACTCCAACACTACTCATCTCAGACTGGAACCTAAAAGGAACCAGAATGTGCAGGATGGAGCCCATAGCCCCAAGGAGCTCTGAAGGATGAAGCCCAACTCCATCAGTGGGAAGGAAGTTGGGAAACTTCCAACTCCTTTGTTGGTCCTCCTGTTGGACACACCCCAAAACTCCATTCTTTTCTTATTCTTTTGTGTGTTGGCCCTTCTGGATTTGGGCTTTTTTTTTTTTTTTTTTTTTTTTGCTACTGGGAATTGAACCCAGGGGCACCTAACCAACATCCCCAGCCCTTTTATATATCTTTGAGAGACAGGGTCTCTCCAAGTTGCTTAGGACCTTGCTAAATTGCTGAGGCTGGCTTTGAATTCGGCAGTCCTCCTGCCTCACCTTTCCAAGCTGCAAAGATTACAGGCGTGTACCCCGCCCATCTGAATTTGGGCTCTTCCTCCCTCCTGAGGGTAGGGATGGTAGTCATTATTGAAGTTCCCAAGCCTGTGGGAAATTTATAACCCTTTGGGAGCCTTGCTTTCCTTGTCCCCTTCCCTGCTTTTGCAGGAGTGAGCATAGGGCTGCTTCCAGATAGGTGTGGTTCCGCCTGCTCACCTGGCCCCTCTCACCAAGTGCCTCTGAGGTGTCCTGGTGTCTGTTCCTGCTCCAGCACAACCTGTCTTCATACCCTGGCATCCTGGCCCAGTTTTATGCACAATTCCAGAGACTCCCTTTCAGTGCAGAGTAGTGTAACTGAGGACCCTGGGGGCTTGTGATGGCAGGAAATTTGGGACTGGATGATCCAAAGGCAGGCTAGAAACTACTTAAGACACCAGGAAGGTAGGGGTGCTACGTGAAAAAATTGCTCTCTTTCAATATTTGATATTTTTAGCATCAAAATAATCATTGTTGCAAAAGTCAGAACTTTGGACTTCTTTACACTTTTCTCATTGCAATTGTTTTTATTTTGAATACCAATCTTTTCAAAGCTTGACACTTGTAAAGATTTAAATCACACACCAAGGACTCTTCATTGTCCCTAAATAAGAAAAGAAGCAGCCTGGAAAATGGATTAAACCCAGGGTTGCTTAGCTACTGAGTCATATCCCCAACCTTTTTAAATTCTTTTATTTTGAGACAGAGTCTGGCTAAATTGCTTAGGGTCTCACTAAGTGCTGAAGCTGGCTTTGAACTCTTGATCTTCCCTCTTCAACCTCCCAAACTGCTGGGATTACCAGCATGGGCCACCATGCTTGGCTCTGTTACCTCCATTTTATCCTCTGAGATGGGCATAATAATATCCAGATTTCTTCTATCTACATGATATTATTATCAGGTTATTTTAGCAAATTGCAATGATGGCAAATGGGATCGCAGATGTCCAAGCACAATAAAAACAGTCTACCAACATTAGTCACCGTAAGAGCAAAGAAAAGAGGACAAATCCTGGAGTGACCCTGGAAACATCTTGTCAACCTTTCAGCCTCCAGTCAGACCCAAAGATACCCAGGGCAAAAGGGCCCAGATGTCCTCACTCCAATTCTGGGCTCAGATCTTGGTGAAGGTGATCTTCCCGTTGTTGAGAGGAACAGCTTTTGGTCACGTGACCAGTGATGCTTTAAATGTAATTCAAGGCAAGTTTCTACAAAGATTCCTGTAGCTTTACAAACATTAAGTAGGCCCACAAGGGGAGTGGGGCCGCTTTAAGGAGCCCCTGCAATGTTGCAGGGCTGCTTGGTCAGTGTGGCGTTGATAAGAACTGTCACACACGACCACTGATCACCATCTTCTCTCTGGCCGAGGCAATATGAAGTCCAATGTGCTCCTCTTTGGGCACACCATGGTCGCAGCCTGTGAGTTGAAAATTGGCTCTCCTTGGATACCTCTCAAGCACTGCATTTTTTTTTTTTCAGTGACTCTCCCCAGCCCCACAGATGAATTTATCTTCTCTGCGTGCGCCGTTTGGCTGTTCCTGTTTCAGGGAACTGTGAGTTCAATAAGCTCCACTGTTCTTCCAGGCTGGCCAAACAGCGTGGCTCTGTGCTCCTGGCCAGCCCATGGGGCCTGGAGTCCTGCCAGGAATTCCAGAGAGTTAGAATGTTAGGGCTGGATAGGACATCAGCCCTTACCTGGCCCTGCCCCAACCACCCTGCACATGGGGAAACTGAGGTCTAGAGAGGGGGAGACTTAAGGAGCATGGAATATCAGGCTTTCCTTTGTTAGGTTCAGCATTGCCTTGTGTGGGCATCAGGTGTCTCCACAGTGGCTCCTGTGGTGTCGGCCTCAGCCTTGGAGAACTCGGACCCTCTCAGGCAGCTCACTCCATTGCTGGAGTAATAGGAATGTTCTTCCTAATGTTGTGCCCAATCAGTCTCTTGCCTTCCTTTATTGCTTATTTCTTTGTGCAGTTGCAATGAGAGATAGGATACAACCTCTTAGAGAATCAAGGCACCCTCAAAGGGAGTGGCACAGATTGTTCTGAATCATTCCAGGAGAGCCTCTGCCCACCAGACTGGAGAGAAGGCCCCATACCCTCAGTCTCAGACTCTGAACATAGAGACCTGAATTCCAATCCTGCTCTATTGCTTAAGAGCTACCTAGTGTTAAGCACAGACTTTGTTTAAGTGCTATTCCCGCATCTGAAAAAACAGGGATACTGGTAGCTTCCACCTTCAAAGGTCAGGTAAGGGTGCAGTGAGATAAGCTGAAAAGTGATGAATTGGTTTATGGTCCACGTGTAGTCGATGTTGGCCTAAATAATGCTGTTGTAAGAGCTTAGGCTCTGGATTCATATTGCTCTGCTTTGAACCCCAGTTCCCTCTCCTTACACAATTTATTTAACTACCCTGGGACTCTTATCCTTTTTTTTTTTTTTTTGGTATTGGGGATTGAACTCAGAGGCACTCAATCACTGAGCCACATCCCCAGTCCTATTTTATATTTTATTTAGAGTCAGGGTCTCACTGAGTTGCTTAGAGCCTTACAGTTGCTGAAGCTTGCTTTGAACTTGCGATTCTCCTGTCTCAGCCTCCCAAACCTGTGGGATTACAGGTGTGCGATACCACGCCCGGCTGGACCTCTTATTCTCTGCCAATTTGAATAATTCAGTTTGAAGTTATAAAAAAAATCCAATTCAATTGACTTAAACAATAATGGACTTTATTCACAAATCTGAAAATCTGAAGGTCTTCTGGGTGCAGAAGTGGTTTGATCAAACTTCAGCTTTTTCTCTGCAAATCTTTTGGCTCTGTCTTCTGATATGTTAATTCATCTCAATATGACTCACCTACAATCTGAAAATGGCCACAAAGCAGTTCCAGGTCTTACAGCTACATATATCACAGTCTTGCACAAAAAGACAAGATTTTCTCATATCATTACACCAGGTTTGTCCTATACTTCATATGGGAACACCTGAAGGAATTTCTGGACTATGAGCAATGGAATTAGCCTGATTGGCCCAGATCAACCAGGGCCTACCTGGGAACTGGGACTAAGGCTGACTTTATCCAGCTTGCTGCCCAATGAAGGTTGGAGTGTGACAGATGGAAACCACAGAATTATTTGCAGAGGACATTCATAAGGGCTACATGAGCTAAGGCATTCTGCGTTTAGAGCAGTGCCTCATACACAGTGAGTGCTAACCATTTTTATTAACCAGTATTGCTACTGGTGTCCTGGGCACACACCATAAAATAGTTTTAACGTTTACTGGAGGCCATTTTGAGTATATATATTTGTGCATATTTATGGGGTACAGTAGAATTACAATATGTACACAACATATAATGATCAAATCAGGATAATTAGCATTCCAGTTCCTCAAACATTTATCATTTGCATATAATGAGAAACTTTGGGTTCTTTTCTAGTTATTTTGAAATACATCAAATTGATACTACTATCAAAAATTCTACTGTGCTATATAGAACACAAAAACTAATTCTTTTAATTTAATTGTATCTTGGTACCTATTAGTTAATCTCTCTGTACCCTCCTTGCACTCCCTTCCTCATCTCTGGTGACCACTATTCTACTCTCTTTTCTACAAGATTGACATTTTTAGCTTCCACAAATGAGTGACAACATGGAGCATTTGTCTTTCTGTGTGAAAGGAAAGCAAAGAACTGGAAGGTGCAAGAAATGAAAGACAGAGAACAGGCAGAGATACACATGAGTTTATTTGTCAGAGCTGATGAATAAAGGCACATCTCTCCATAGACAGAGAGAGGCAAAACAGGCTTGGGGTTCGAGACTTTTATCCAGTAGACTCAGGGATTAGAGCTGGCGGGTCCTAATGCAGGTGGTTAAGGGTGGGGTTGGTATGAGGGAGTGGTGAGCCTTTCTCAGAAGGGCCCTTGGGTGAGAAAGATAAATTTTTCTTAAAATGGCAGCTGTCACTTAAAATGGCCGTCCAGATGCTAAGCAAGAACTTTACATTCCCCCCTTTTTTGTTTGTTATTGGGCCCCTTAAGAGACAGGGGAGTAGATCAATCTTCTGTAGCTTCTTCCTGCTGGGAAGGGGTGGCATCTGGACCCTTGTTAGGTGCGTGTGGTGTATGAGGCAATGGTGATGGTCAGGAGGTGCTGGGCAATGCTGACTCCAGACAGCCCAATTTTGGTGAGGGGTTGGAAATCCTGTAACAGAAGCTGGTTCACAGTTTGGTTAGAGATCCTTTGAATCTGGTCTTGAATAAATCTAATGACTCAGGGGGCAAGCATTAGCAAAAGGCCTATGACAAGGAGAGAGGTCAGGAAGGGAAGTGCCCACTGGAGAAGGGGGTTACTTAGCTGCCCTCCTTCAGTTCCAATGGCAGTGGGAAGCTTTGAGGCCTGAAGGAGATGAGAGATAAAAGGGGCATTAGTAGTTGAATTTTCCTTGGTGGTAAGGAATCCGTGCTCCTTCCAAATAGCAGAGTGGGAAAGAAGTATGTGGAAAGCATATTTAGAGTCAGTGTAGACATTGAGGAAGGCTCCTTTGCCAAAGTAAAGGCTCTTATGAGAGCAACAAGTTCAGCCTGCTGATTGGATATAATTTTGGGGAAGTGAGCTACTTCCACAACCAAGGATAGAAAGACTATAGCATACCCTTCCCCATGAACTCCCTCCTGAAGTTAGGAGGAGCCATCTGTGTATGTTGCCTGGAGCAAAGGGCCTTTCTGTATGTGGGAGAGATGTGGAAGAAACTCCTCTAGAGTTTTAGTGCATGAATGGGTAAGAGGAGAAGAGGTAGAAGAGTCCTGAGGAACAGGAAGGAGAGTAGCAGGATTCAAAGGTGAGCATGTGTGGAAATCTGGGATCTTCCATCAGGGGAAACCTGTAGAGATAAAAGGCAACAGGTGGGTAAGGAATGTAAACCCTTGTAAGTGAGGAGTTTCTTTATGTGATGGGGAGCCAGGGTGATGAGTGGGGTCCCAAAGGTGAGTTTCCTTGACTCCTTAATGAGTAGAGAGGCTATGGCCAATGTTCGTGGTCAGGGGGACCATCCCTGAACAGTAGGGTCAAGACCCTTTGATAGATAAGCCACAGGGGCAAAGGTTAGCCCCAGCATGTGTCTGAGGATCCCTAGAGCAAATTGCTGCTTTTCAGCTGCATAAAGGTGAAATGGGTGTGTGAGATCTGGGAGATAGAGAGAGAGAAAGTTTTGAAGTCATGGAATGTAGCCAAGGGAAAAGTTAAATTGACACTTTTTTTTTTTCTTTTTCCTTAGGCCTCTTATCAAGCCTGCTGAGTCTGTCCTTTGTGTTTCAACGTTAGCTTCAGTGTGGCCTTGGCCAGGGAGATTGCTGCCTAGGGCTTTACAATGTAGGAGAGTTCTGGGTCCTTTGTTTGTCTAGAAGTAGGGTCTCTGGAGGAATCCAGAGCTTTACTAGAAGCTGGGCAAGGGAGCAAGAAGAGCAAAGGGAAGACTTAGAATGGAGAAAGGAGAAAACCTGCACATATGGGATTTTCTTCCATTTTCCTGAGCCCTCGCAAAAGTTATATTGGAAGATTGAATTGGTCCATGGGCCTTTAGATCGGGAGCCAAATGGAGTGGGGATAAGTGGGTGAGGAGGCAGCCCAGAGGTGAGTCAGATGGCATTTGGGAGTTTCTCATGGCAAGTTGGAGTCTGGGACTGAGAGAAGGGAGTCACCCACTACTTCCCTAGTCCCAGGCAGCCCAGAGTCTTGGTAGCCTGGCCAGGGCTTTCGTGAGCTCTGCTGAGGAGCTGAGAACCAAGACCTGAGAGTGAACTCACCAAGGGAAAGGATTGGAAGATCCCCATGGAGAGTAGGAGTGAACTTGCCAAGGGGAAGGGATAGGTGGGGATCTTGGTGCTGGGCCAAGATCTAAGTTCTAGAGAGGAGACTTGTACCCAAATGAGGCCAGAGCGTGGATGAAGAAGAAGAGCACTGGGTAATGGAGGAAGGTGTGTGGTCATTATCCTGGGCCCTCAGGCCAGGATCCCAAAGCAGTTCAAATCCCTAGAGGGGAGAGCAAAGCTGATGGGAGAACGTGATCGAGTCACTGGCACCAATGAAAGACAAGTGGCACAGGACTAATCACACACACACCTGGGATAAGAAGCGGGTTTATTGTCAGGAGAGACAGCAGCAGCCGCAAGCAGGGACAGCTGGTATTGTGATTGGGCCAGAAAATGGAGGGGGGTTTGAGATGGATGTGAATGGGCTCCTGATGTGAGGTAATGGAACGACGTGAAACATCCCAGACAGTAGGGGTCCACCTTAGAAGGGAGTGATGGGAAGGCACTGGCAGACAGAATAGGGGATGGTCCTAAGGTAAGGGTGAGGATCAGGGGAGCGCCAAGTGAGTCTGGATGGAAGCATTTATGAGGGGAAAAGGAAAGCATAGCCTCCAACTATGTCCCTTCCCATAAGGGGGAACAGGGCACTGTGGAATAACCAAAAAGGAGTGGGTAAAAATTAGAGAGCCAAAAGTGCAAACAAGGCTAGGTGTCTGTAAGAATTGGTAGTAGGCCCCCAGAATTCCTTGAGAGCTGAACATGTAGCCCTGGTGTCTAGGAGGAAGGAGACAGACACCTGAAATATGCAGTTATCCTGGGTTCCCATGGAGTGATGGTAGTGGTCAGGTGATGGGGACATGGGCCCCATCAGTCCTTTCCAAGAGTTGGAAAAGGGAACCAGAAGGGCTGGATGGCTGGGGGACACTATGGGCTTGGGGACAGTCAATGGCCCAGTGTCCCTCCTGATGGCATTTAGGACAAGGGCCCGGAAGCTTGCAAGGCTTGGGACATGTACGAGCCCAGTGACTCATCTGACCACATTTAAAACAGGGTCCAGGTGGTCCTGGGACCCTTCCATAGGCCAGGGACAGCTGCTGAGCCTGCATGGATGGCTTGAGCGAGCATCTGATATTTCTGCTTCTGGGACTTCTCATCTCTCCCATTATACACCTTACTTAAAAGCCACTCCCAGAACCTCAGCTTGGGGAGTTAAGGGTCTCCCCTTGAGACACCTTAGTTTGGCCTTAATAACAAAGAAACCCTGGGAGTTTGGGGTCATTAGTAGTTGTCTCAGGGTCCATATTAGTATATTGTAATAAAGCCTTGGTCAGGCAATCTAAAAATGCTGAAGGGTTTTCATTTTTATCTTGGATGACTTCCTGGAGTTTCCATAATTGATAGCCTTATAGGCTGCCTTTATAAGTCTTACCATGAGGCAAGTAATGAATTGGTTTCTACTAGTTACTCCTCCAGGTGAGTTATAATCCCAGTTGGGGTTCCAATCAGGGACCACTTCAGTGCCAATCAGATGGGCAGAAGAGGACTGTTGTACCTCATCAGCATAATTTCTATCTTGCTCCCAAACTTGCCTGCACTCCTTGGGCAGGAGGGTGTTAGACAAGATCATATGAACATCAAGGAGGGTCAAATCATATGATTGGGTCAGATATTGAAACTCTTTGATATATGTGGTGGGGCTTGAAGTATAGGACCCAAGCCACTTTTCTATCTATGAGAGATCTGATGAAGAGAAAGGCACATGAACCCAGATTATACCATCTACCCCAGCCATCTCACACAGAGGACACAGAGATGCAGGTTGGGCAGTGGCAACTTCTGAGCATGTAGCAGGAGGAGAGAAGGGTGGAGGGGTCAAGGGGACAGTTGCCGTGACGGCTTCATCAGAAAGGGAATTGTGGTGTGGCGAGGACTCATCTACTGGGTTAAGGGAGAAAAGGAGTCCTGGGTAGGATTTTCTGTTCCTCTGAAAGCAGGCATAGGGGAGGTAAGAGCTAAGAGGATTTGTTTGGGAGAGCAAGAGTTGCAGAGAGAGGGCTTAGAACATAGATGTATGATATCTCTTTCCATTTTCCCAAACACTTACAATAGTTGAAAAGATCCCTGCCATCTAGAGTGCCATTAAACGGCCATTTAGAGCCCAAAGAATATTGAGAGCCGATCTGATTGCCGGGGTGAGAGAGAGACATCTTAGGTTAGCCAGGAATCAGCCTAAAGAATTTACCCTCAGTGGTTTTTCTCAAAACACAGGACCCAAATAAAAGACCACCTATAGACCTGGTTGACAGTAGGGATCAGCTGTAGCTGTGAAAGCTGTGGCTGGGGGTGCTCCCGACCACATAGTAACCCTAGGAGTGCTGGATGATCAACAGTCACTTCCCAGGACCCATAGATTGTTTAAGTCGACCGGAGACAGGGGTCTTACCTGGAATGTCCAGTGGTGGATGCAGAGAGGGTGTTTGGCAGAATGGAGGGCCTGGTCCCACAGTGGAATCTGGATTCGAGGCTCAGTGACCCTTAAAGATGGAAGCGGGTACACCCGGAACCCTATCCTGGGTTTTGGCACCAATGAAAGGAAAGTGAGAAACTGCAAGATGGGCAAGCAAGAAATGGAAGACGGAGACCAGGTAGAGAGACACACGAGAGTTTATTTGACAGAGGCACATCTCTCCATAGACAGAGAGAGGCAAAACAGGCTTGGGGTTCTGGGACTTTTATGGGGCAGGCTCAGGGATTAGAGCCGGGCGGGTCCTAATGCAGGTGGTTAAGGGTGGGTGGGGTTGGTATGAGGGAGCGGTGAGCCTTTCTCAGAAAGAAATTTTTTAAAAAATGATGGCTGTCGCTTAAGATGGCTGTCCAGATGCGAAGCAAGGACCTTACCCTGTGCTTGACTTATTTCAGTTAACATAATTCCTCTAGTTCCATCCACATTACTGTAAATGACCAGATGTTGTTTTTTTCTGGTTGATTAATACTCCATTATGTGTAGATACCACATTTTCTTCATCCCTTCATCCTCTTCTGGTCACCTTTCTATTTCATAGAAGCCCATTGTTGCAACTCCCTCCCTATTTCTTTCTCTTTTGGCCATCTGCACAGCCTCAGGCCATTGGAAACCCTTTAGGTCTGTGGCTCTACCAGCCCACTCTTTTTTTTTTTTTTTTGGAGGGGGGCTATCAGGGATTGAACTCAGATCAGGGCCACTTGACTACTGAGCCACATCCCCAGCTCTATTTTGTATTTTATTTAGAGACAGGGTTTCACTGAGTTGCTTAGCCCCTCACTTTTGCTGAAGCTGGCTTTGAACTTGCAATCCCCCTGCATCAGCCTCCTGAGCCACTGGGCTTACAGGTGTGTACCATTGCTCCTGGCTCTACCAGCCCACTCTTGATCATGATTTCTGAAACCCCTAAGCCCTCTGCCATATTCAGTGGACAGTGGTGCTGCCTGTGTGTGTACCCTCAAAGTAGCTTCCTTTATAGTTTCTCAAAATTTTAATTTCTGCCTCCTAGAGCTGCTTTAAGGCATCCCAAGCCCCAGCTCTGTTCTCTCCTTTAGTTTGTGTCACTGAGACCCAGCTCCAAGCCCCACCCTCTGCTGGTCCCACTGTCTCCAAGGGGGGAGATTAACCTTTTCTAGACAGAAGTTTCAGGAGCATAGGGTACATGCCTTATCAACCTCTAATTCTATATGGCTCCCTCTCAAGTTTTGGAGGTGAAAAACTATGGAAGAGTTCTATAAGCAAAGAAATCATGTACATAGTTAATGTTGAACCCACTCTTTTCCAGATGGTGATTCTGTGGCCTTCTCTTTGGTCTTCTTGTATATCAGAGTCAGCCTGTCCTGCAGCTTTCTGAGGGCACAAGTAGCACAGGTATCTTAAGCTTCTAGGCTGTCACAGCTTATTGCCAGCGTCTAGAGAAATATGGCTGAGTGGGGCAATCCCTCTTGTCTTGTTGGCACCGTACAACTTAGTCCATGTAGACCTTGACACAGATCTTCCCAGTGAGTAGGCAAGGAGTTATTATTTATAGTAACGGATAAGAAAACCAGGCTGGAAAGCTTTGAGTGGTTTGTTCAAGATCACCCAACTAGGACGGCTGGTCGTTCAGTGGTGAACACATGGTTAGCATGTTCAAGTCCCTTGGTTCCATCCCCAGCATTGGAAAAAAAAAAAAAAAAAGAACACCTAGAATTGGGACTCAAATCTAGGTCTTCTGGATCCAATGTTGTTGGGTCTGGTTCCTGGAAAGGAGAAACTTATGAAACCGAGTCAGTGGCATCTCATGCCTAGCCCTGGTCCTGGCCTGGTACTTGGGGATCTTTGTCTTTTCTGTCTGAGCGTGAGCTTTCGAAGAGCTGGGTGGTGCAGCAGAGCAGGAGCCCAGTGGGCAGTGGGAGCACCCCGCCCCTGCCTTGCCTTCTCCTCAGTGGCAGGGACTCAGCAGGGTTCCCAGAAATTGGATTAAATCCTCAGCCACACCTATAAACATGGCCTGAGTCTCTTTCTGATTCCTTGAGCACCATGTCTCTCCCTATCTCTGGGTGTACACATCTCAGGGTTTTCTTTCTCCTCTTCCTTCAGTCTCACACCGACCCTCCCCATGTCTGTTCTTTCTGTTGAACTTGACTGTCTTTGCCTCCTGGCCTCTTTTGACATTCAGTGTATGGGCTGTTATCTCTCTTTGGCTTCCCCTTTCTCTCTTCTTCTCCCTCCCTCAGTTCCTCCTTTGGACCCTCTAGATCTAAAGAGGGGCTTCTGTGCAGTCCTCCCCAGAGCTCCTCCCCCTCTGCAGCCCACTCCCTGGGCTTGCCTTCATCACCTTAGGCGCCCCTCCTTGATGCCTGGGGCTGAGGCAGGCACAGGGAGGCCGTCAGAGCCACTTCCCTGGATACAAAAGCTTCTTTCTCCCCCTCAGAGATGAGGTTTCCAGGCAGGTTATTTTTATAGCAGGGCTCAGGCAGGATCCTTCAGAGAAAATAAACAAAGTCACACACACCAGTCCTTCACACCCTTCAGCCCCTTCCCTGGAGAGGGGCCCAGCCGGACTGAGCCGACACAGGGACGCCCACCGCCCCAGAGGGGCCATGCGGGCTGCTGCTCCCAGAGGCCAGGAGGTCCAGGCTGGGGGAGGGGAGCCTGAGTGGGGAGTCTGCTTTCCCCTCGCAGGCTGGAAGAGACCCAGGACCTTGGACCTGGCGGGGGGGGGGGGGGGCACCTCACAGTCTGGACCAAGTTCTGCCTCTGTAGGGGAGAGTCACATTCACATGCAATCTTAACCCAAATTTTCTAAATGCTGACCAAGGGCCAGGCACTGTAATAGCTTTCAAATACATATCATATATTCCTCATCCACTGACTTCAGTAGAATTCAGCTCTACAAATTGCTGTTTAGTAGTCACTGCTATGCTCCTCGTACTATTGTAGGTGCCAGAGACAAGAATCAACAAGACAGGGAGGGCTGTCCTCCGAGAGCTTCCCAACTTGTGGGAGAGCCCTTGACTCCATACAGCAGTACAAGAAATAGAGGCAGGTGATTTTATCCTCATTTTGTAGTTGAGAAAACTGAGACTTTAGGCTAAGTGACTTGTCCAGGGAAGCTCATGCCTGTGAAGCTAAGGAGTCTGGGATCAGAGATGTCTTGAGTCAGGTTTCTTGGGGTAGGAATTTCAGCTGAGGGAATGGGGGATAGGAAGATGGAGAGGAGGATAGGGGAAAGAGCACAAACCCACGGGCAATTTTCTTGGGCTCTCCAGACATTGCAGACTTAGGTGGGGCCCACACAGTTCTTTCCCTAATCCTGAGCGTGGGCAGTCAGCAAAACCCCCTCTCAGAGTCCCAGAAAGGAAGGCCTTTCATAACTAACTTTACTGTAGTCTTCTCAAAGCTCCTTTATGAGGAAGCCTTGAGTTTTAAAAAAAAAAAACTTCATAAATTATGTGCATTCCCCGTCAGGCAGGACAAAAATACCCAGCCCCTGTGGGCCCTGCCCAGCGAAGGCAAATAGAGATCCCTGGAGCAACCTGGGAGTCCACACAGACTGGCCACTGTCCTCAGCCTCCCTCAGCCAGGCTTGTCCCCTCACTCCAGAGAGCCCTCCTCCCCTCGTCCTCGGCAGGACAAGGCATTCCAGATCCCAGACATTCACACTAATTGCCCTTCAATAGGAGCAAGTTTTAATGTGTGGCCTCCGTCCTAACACACATTCGGCCTTTTTTATGACTAATCATGGAATGAAGGAATGTGTCCCTGCTTCAGAAATTCCAAGTATCATCATAGGTAGAGTTTCAGTGAATTCTCCAAGAGTCAATGGAGCCCCAAAATAACCTTCTGGTATCTACATTTCTTTATCTTTAAGATGGAGCTAATAATACATCTTTGAGCTACTAAGAGCTTAGAGATAGACAGTGCTAAGCACAGGGTCTGACCTGAGTGCTCAGCGTGTCAGAACTATTGGCCTACCCTCAGCTTAATCCTCGTTCTTCAAGATTTGGGGGTGCCTATGCTGAATTTGGGCTGGGTGCTGGAGAGTCTCCTGGGCCTACACCATCCTCTGGAGTTTCCACCATGGAAGCTGGTCAGATCTTGCCTCCAGGACTGCCAGAATCAGGCAAGAGAAGCTGGCAGCCCCTCCCCACTCCTGAGAATCTGGATTCTTTCCTTCCCAGACCCGAGCAGGGGGCAACACCCCTGTGAACTCTCCAGTTACCTTCCACCTTCTCCCAGGTCTCTGTTTATTATGTTTTGTTCTACTGGGAGCTGACCTTAGCTTTGCTTTAATGGCCTTTCCTCCTGCTGCCCCTCTTAGCTTTTGCATTGCCTCGCTGAGCTGCCTCCCCCGTTTCTGCCTCTGCTAATGAGGTTTCTAACAAAGCCATGTGTCACTGGAAGTCTGCTCACAGAGGAACTGCTGGACTGCAGCCTGGGGGACCTGGGCTCTGTGGGAGGAAGGGGATGTGGCAAGGGGGAAGGGAGGGACACAAAGTTTCTTTCAGAAAAGGCTGGGAGCTGGGTGGGGGAGGGAATGTATGTGGCAAGCCCTGCTTTCCCTCTGGCATGTTCCAGGGTGGCCACGGGTTGGTACCTGGGGAACTCATCCCAACCCCCACACTTCGTAGCCACCTGAGTAAAGGCTGAAGGAGCCAGGATCAAGCAGGGCCTGTCCTTGTGGAACATACCTAGCTCAGTGCCTGGCACAAGGAGATGCTGGGTAAGTATGTGCTGATAGCCTCTCTCTATTCTGTCCATGCAGGTGGCTTCAGAGCCCATGGCTCTGTGCATCCGCAGGTACAATCTCTGTCCCTCTGTACTGGGGAAGTTTCACACGCCACCTCCACCAGCCATGCCTGCTCCTGGGAAGACTCTGGCTATTAGGTTAAACTTGATGGAAGAAGCAGCTCCAGAAAGAGCCTTGAAGAACAAACATAGCTGTGCCCAGAAGACTGTGAGTGGCATGGAATAGATACTCTTCAAGTCTCCAAAGGGCCATTAGGCCCAGGAAATGGAGTTTGCTGTCAGGTTCCTTGGAGCCTCTGACAAGAGAACATATGTAGAAAATGCATCACAATTCCACAAGCAGTCAACAAGTGTTTATCAAATACCTGCTCTCTGAAAAATGAGTTTTAAAAGGCTGCATTTGGCAAGAGCTAAACTCTAAGTTCAATGAAGGCACAACCTCCTCTGTTTGCCTGCTTTAGCTGTGTATTGGGTTCTATGCCAGGAGCATCATGTCATTCTGGTCTCTTAAGAAACCTGGGAGGAGGTAGATGTTGCTACCGTTACTCCTCATTACAGATGAGGCAACAGAGTAATGGAGAGGACACATGGCTGGCAAGCAGTAGCGCTAGGATCACACTCACAGATGGCTTTGAGCATGTGCTGTACTAGCTGTCCCACTTTCAGGGAGAAAGTCAAGGTGGAATAGGAAAAGGCTGTTGGACAATTCACACTAACAGAGCTATCTGAGCAGAGGACTCGCCAGAGGCAGGAGCCCCCTGTCCTGTGCAGGTCATGCCCTAGACCTAGTAGAAGGGCCATCCTGGTCTGAGGAGTTGCCCTCTCTCCTGATAGCAATAAGCACAGTGTTTTAGGGAAGCAGAGCTGGCTGCTGCAGATAGGACAACCATGCGGAGCAAGATAGGACAAATCACTGGAGTTCTTTAGAAGTTTAGCAGCCCTCTCTCTGTGCAGCTCAGGGCAGTCCCTTCCTGTTTAGATCAAAACTGCATCTGTCCATCAGACTACCATGTCCAGGCATCTTCAACTGAGGGCTGAAACCAAGTGGGCCATGTTCCCAGATCCATCTGCCAGATCCAAGGACTACTTAGATTGCTCTTGACTTAGTAGTTTCCTTAAATCAACTTTCTTATTCACTTCTGCTTTACCATAACTATTAAAATGAGAAACTGCCATCCAGAATCCATGCCAAATCACCCTGGGACCTCTGTATTGAAAAGTTGCCTTGTGACTGGTTACTGGCTCTTTCAGTTGAAGTGACCTCATTTGAAGATTTCACTTTAGGAAAGGGCAAGTTGCTCAGTGCAAGGGATTGGGGGAGGGGGGCAGGCACCGTGGGGTGGGGGCTAGTAAACAAGGTCCTGTGGGACCTGGGTGAGTGTGAACCTGAGAGGACAGGGAAGCTGAGAGTGTACTCTGGAGAAGTAAATGAGGCCCTATTGAGGCTGTGGCTTCCAGGCGGTATGCAGAGATGCACTGCAGATGTGAAGCTCCCCATAACTTTTATAGCTGGTTTCTTCATAAATATCAGAGCAGTCTGTCTGCACTGGGAGCTGTGTTGTCCCAGGAACCCAGAGGTGGAGTTGGACGAGGGGCTGCTGTGAGGCAGGGCTCCTTGCCTCCCCCCAGCATCCCCTCCTTTTTGCCCTCCCTCCCTTTGTCCTTTCTTTTTATCATGATTAGAACAGCTTCCAATTGCTGAGTGCTGACTGTGAGTTTGACACTATATTAAGTTTTTTTCTCTGTTTTAACTTAATCTTTACAAGCACTTCGAAAAAGTAGGAACAAAAGCAAACAAAGGAAAGAATCAAAAAAAAAAAAAAACAAGCAAATAAAAGACACAAACAAAAGGTAGATATGGGTTGAGCATTCCTAATCCAAAAATCCCAAATCAGCAATGCTTCCAAATCTGAAAAATTTTTGAGCTCCGAGCTGACGCCACATGTGAAAAATTTCACACCTGATCTCATGTGATAGGTAGCAGTCATAATTCAAGTGTGTTAAAAATAGAGTATAAGATCATCTTCAGGAGGCTAGGAGTGTGGCTCAGTGGTAGAGCATTTGCCTAGTATGTGCAAGGACCTGGGTTCAATTGCAAGCACTGAAAAAAAATTATCTATGCATATAGGTCTATATGAAACAATAAATTTCATGTTTAGACTTGAGTCTCAAGATGTCTCATTATGTATATGTAAATATTTCAAAATCTGAAAAATTTCAAAATCAAAAACACTTCAGCTCCCAAGAATTGTTTGAACAAGACATACTCAATCTGTATTAGTACTGTGTCACTTTCACACATCAGGAAACATGTAAACACATCCAATTGCACAGTAAAAAAGTAGAAGGGCCTCACTAGGCTCATGGACCCAGATCTGTGTGACTATGGAGCTCAAGCTCTGAGCTACTTGCACCCTGGCAACTCCTGCTATATTACACTCTCCCTCACCCTCCTCAGCACACCCCACTTCTTGTTCCTCTTCTGCCTCTCTTCTCAAAGCTAACCTCAGCTAGTGCCTCTCCCTCTGAGAGTGCCTCTCCCCAGGCACCACCTTCCATGAGCAGCCCTACTCATGAATAGTGCATGTTATTCTCATATCAGTTGACTGTCCTGTAATGAGACAGATTGATTAGTCTAATACAGCCATTGAAAGCCATTTGGATTATTGGCCTGGCTTCAGATAAACAGGATAAATAAATCTCAGCCAAAAAGGCAGTAGCTTCTGGGGTCTTTCATCAAAGCCAAGTTCTAGCTGGAAACATGAATTTCTCTGAAGCACTTTTAAACAGTGTTCCTTGCTTTGTTTGGTTGACCTATCACAAGGACTATATGCATTGATAATATTTTTTAAAAGAAGGGAAGACACTCAAAGATCTTCTTGGGTCTATACAAAGACAGAATGTTCTAGGAAAGGAAAAATGCCTCAAGGAGAAAGTTCTTCAGTGATTGAGAGACAGAAGTGGTAGCCTGGAGCATTCATTCTATCTGTGTAGCTCACAACGAATCAATCAGCTCACTGCATTCAACCACCAGAACTAGCCATACTGACTTCAACTCCATATTTCTTAACTCTGGAGCTTTTCGTCAAGTTATGTTGGTCTATTGATATATAATTTGAAAACATCCAACCCAGAAGCAATCAATTGGCACCTATGAACAAGTGATTCTCTGCCCATTAAAATTTCTCGAAACCCTGAATCACAGGTGCAGATATGTATGTCACTCAAACTCTGCCTTATGACGCCTCCTATGTTGGGTTTGCCCCCCCCCCAGGGCAAAGATCATAAACCAGAACACCCTTTCAACAATAGGCTCCACTAGGTACTTGTCCATACTTCACATTGGGCTAGCAGTGCTGCTGGGCCTCTGAGTTGGGGGCACTCCAGTGTTTTGTTTTGTTTTTTTAATTCTAACCCAATCAAGAAAGATAAAATTGAAGCTCTTAGGGAATCTCAGCAGCTGATGAACCCAGGCACAGGCCATCCACTGGATGGGGTGAAGACCTGGCTGAGAATCAGACCTAAGAATTGGTCCCGTTACTCCTATTGCCTTTTCTGTGGAGGCTGCTGGGAGGGAAAGCAGCTCAGACCCAGGCCCTCAAAGGCTTCACCAGGACAGACAGCGCTTGTTCCAAGCAATTTCTTCAGGGTTGAAATTCCGCTTCAGGTCTCAGCACCTACAGTCATTTTTCTTCCTTATTTATGTTTCCTGTGGAAAGTCTGAAGAAAAACCCATGGAGCATCTTCTGAGTTTGCATTTGGAAGGGAGAAAATATGCCTCTTCTCTGCTGGACAAACACTGAAGACATTGGGGCTTTCACAGCTCAAACACAAGTGGGTTTTCAAAGCCTCTGGCTCCGCGGCACAGGCCTGGGAGCTGTTGGAGGGAAAGAGAGGGATGCAGCCACCTGGGCTGGGGAGGTTTGCTTTGGGAGCAGAGCTTGGAATTTGTGAATTTTCTACTCCAAGCACATTCGAAAGGTGCAGCCCTAGCCCCTTCTGCACAAGCTCACCCAGGCAGTGGAGGTTCTGTGCCCTCACACAGTGCAAAGACCTCAAATGACCACTTCCCTGCCTCCAAGTAGCCCTGGAGTGGGCGTGATAGAGGTTTAACAAGAGAGGGTGCAGATGGTCAAAGATGGCCTCAGGGGCTCTGGTTCTTCTCTCTGGGTGATGCTGAGGATAGAACCATAGGGTGATAGTGAAGGAAAGAATTTGCCTTTGCACCTGCAAATTTTCCACGTTTTAGACACTAATCAGGGAGACCACTGGACAGTTGTTCCTATAAAGCCAGAACCAAGAGAATGGGAGATTCTTAAAGGCACAGGTTAGGGGTTTGGGTTGTGGCTCAGTGGTGGAGTGTTTGCCTAGCACATGTGAGGCACTGGGTTCAATCCTCAGCGCCACATAAAAATAAATAAATAAATAAAAGCATTGTGCCCATCTACAACTAGATATGTGTGTGTGTGTGTGTGTGTGTGTGTGTGTGTGTGTGTGTATACCTTCCTCCCTCTTTCTTCTTCCTTCCCTCTTTCCTCTGTCCCTCCATCTTATACTATTTTTTTTTAGGAGAAACTAATATAATGAACTCCCAAATACCCATGACTAGTTCAATAGAAGTCAACTCATGAACAATCCTATTCAATCTATAGTTGCACCCACCCCACCCACTCCCAGCCCCCACCTGGAATATTTGCAGCAAATCCCAGCCATCATACCATTTAATCCACAGATATTGAGTTTTTGTTTCAGTGTTGAATTCATGAACACTAAGGAAACTCCCCCACTCTACATCTCTACATACTTAGAAAAAATGCCCCTCTAGACATAGTGCGCTCTCGCTCTCTCTATAGATATAGATATATAGATATAGATATAGACAGATATAGATAGATAGTTAGATAGATAATCTCCCCTGCTGGGGATTGAAACCAGGGTGTTTACCACTGTGCAACATCCTCAGACCTATTCAAATTTAAAAAATTTTTATTTAGGTCCTTGCTAAATTGTTGGCCTCAAACTTGAAATCCTCCTGCCTTAGCTTTTTCAGGCATGGGCCACCTCACCAACAGCCACCCCAGCTAGGCACCTGAGCCTAGCTGTAAATTTTGCAAATCATTGCAGGGACTCAGGGAACCTCTGAAGTTCACCCACTGACTTGAGATTTAAAACTGCAAGCCCATAGGGAATCACTAGCTCTTGAGAAAAGCATTCCTTTCCATCTTTTAGAGCTGTTAACTGTGCCTTTGGAGGAAATGTCTTTCTTATTTTAGTTGCAATCAGTATTTACTGACTGTGCAGTGACTGTCCTGGGCAATCCTGGGGAATGGTGAAAGCAGGTCAAGGCCAGCAGTGATCCCAATGCACTCACAGCCATCAGCCCACTGGGTGAGCACCAGAAAGGAGACCTCTTCCGTGGCAGCTCTCCTGGGTTTTCTATTGACCGGCTTTAGTGAGAGCTCTCAGCAGCTGCTAAGGTGTGTGTTTAAGGTCCTCATAAAGTCTTTAAGACAAAGACGGTGGATTTACCCATGACCTTCAAGAGTGGTTGGGAGTGAGCGCAAGGAGCTGTTTGAGATGCCTTTTCAATAAGTGAACAAAGCCACAGCTCTGAGGCCTTCGAGGCCTTCATGGGTGCCCAAGATGGACCAGGAAAGGAGAGGGGTTCCCTCGAGCCTGGATAAAGGTCAGATTTTTTTTAACGAGGAAACGAACTTCTGGGTTTTGTTTTTCTTTTGAGACAATATATGGGAACAATGCTGTTTTAGAAGTGTGGGGTTCTTCCAAGATAGCAAAGCAGTGATCCCACCTGAATGCCCA
Organism: Spermophilus citellus; assembly: GCF_964194105.1. NCBI lineage: Eukaryota > Metazoa > Chordata > Mammalia > Rodentia > Sciuridae > Spermophilus > Spermophilus citellus. Next base: position 67,886,184 of record NC_138197.1, on the reverse strand, counting down.
TTCCTTTGGCTATTCCCCATCGATGTCCTACCCCCAGAGCCTATAAACCTCATGCCTGAAGATTCAGGGACAAGTCCACATGGTGCCTAAAGAGAAAGAAAGTGTGGAGCTGGTGCAGGGATATGTGGGTCAATGCCACATGAGGAAATGCCATTGATGTGTATTGATATACTCCAAAATTGTCATCGAATGAAGAGCGCATCCGCCAAAAAAGAAAGAAACTTTCCAAAAAATCCCAGAACCACTGAATAAACATGGGGATGGATGGTGGTGGGGTGGTGTCAATTCAGATTCATCCCTCATGTCATAAAATAAAATCAATTGTATGTGGATCAAAGGTTGAAATGTAAAAATTAAACCCTTTAATTAAAAGAACCATGAGCATTTTTTCAGGCTCAGCAGTAGAGAACTTTCCTCACATGTGGGAGGTACTGGGTTCGGTCCTCAGCACTACAAAAATAAATAAATAAATAAACAAAATAAAAGTATTTGTCCATCTACAACTAAAAAAAAATGAGAATTTTCAAAATGTCTATGAATGAAACCACAAACAATAAAATAAAATGGTAAATATGACCATTTAAAGCAGAAAGCATTTGCACTGTACCCTCTCTGAAAACTGGGAGGATTGAACCAGCTTTGCCATGGAGAACCCGTGAGGGGGAAAAAGAGAGGGCATGGTCCGAAAGTTAAGGAGAGATAGGGAAAATGCCAAAAAAGCAATGGGAAATCCACCAACAGGCCATTGGTAAATCATGGTTCATGAGGAAGGCCAGGCTGTGCGGCCATTACTTAGAAAAGGAGGGGATCTTTGTGATCTGTCGTTGACTGTTCTTCACCCTGTATATACTGTGCCCTGTGCCGTGGGCAGCAGGTGCGTAGAAGAAACACAAGTGTATAAATTTTGATCAAAGAAACAAAGCTCTTTAGAGGATGCTAACTGGGTTTGGCAGGAATAGAAGGGACTTCCTTGTTTCCAAAGTGGTGCTGGTGACAGAGGGTTCAGCTGGGAACTGGTCCACATTTTGGCATGTGTTCTAGGTCTCTTGTTAGCTTGCTAATTTATCATCAATGTCTTATTCAGGGAAGAGATTTGCCCCATATTGAATTTTTATACATAGTTGTTTCTGTGGCTGGGCAGTAACCATGCACGAGTGTTACCATTCCACCAGTTCAGAGCACTCCATTTACCTGGAGAAACAGGACTGCACTTGAAGCGGACAGAGAAAAAGAAAGTGAGGGCTGGGGATGTGGCTCAAGCGGTAGCGCGCTAGCCTGGCATGCGTGCTGCCCGGGTTCGATCCTCAGCACCACATACAAACAAAGATGTTGTGTCTACCGATAACTAAAAAATAAATATTAAAATTCTCTCTCTCTCTCTCTTAAAAAAAGAAAGAAAGAAAGTGGACGAACTGGAAGGCCCCAGCTTTCCTTTATCTCTGACCCAAACTAGGTACTCCTTGGACAAGAATCCTGCCAGGGCAGGGTCCAGAGTGGAAACTTGAAGGGGCACCAAAAAGCTCAGTGATCAAGATTAAGAGGATTTTATTATAACATTTCAAAGATAAAAACGAATGCATAAAATCCATGATGAACGAAATATCAACATTTTAAATAGACAGGTCAGTGTTACTGATTTTTCCTTTTGCTTGGGCTCCAGTTTGGCTGGACATAGCACTTCTCCCCCCACCCCACCCCGCTCAACCCCGTGTCTCATTTTCCCCATCTCTAAGTCAAGAGGATTAAGGCATTTGACCACTAAGGAGCCTGCTGGGTCCTGATGTTTATGGCTTGGTAATGAAGTGCCATTGAATAATGAGAGAGCATTTAACAAAGTGCTAATTGTGTAGCCCAGACAACAGTGCTGGTGGGGTGACAGAGCATCTTAGTGGAGGCAAGGGACAGCAACAAGGTTGAGGCAGCTGGAGGAGATAAAGACATTTGGCCAGCTTTCTCTTGCTGTTTCCCACTCGGCACAGGTCACCAGCAATGGGAGGGAGACGATTCGCTCTCCTTTCCTGACTCTGCTCTGGAGCTGGGCTTATATTCAGTCTAAAACCAGAGAAGGTTCATTCAGGTGTGGCTTGTGACCCAGGGCCTGTGGCTAACAAAGCTTTCCAAGCTTATCTGCAGGGTGCTTGTAACCTGCCCATGGAGGGGCAGCTGCAGAGGTAACTTGCTCTGATATCCTGAGACGCAACCAGTACTTGTCCACCCTCCTCCTTTGCCCAGGGATGACCAAAACATCATGGCTTACTCTCTCATATCCTTCCTGACCTGAAGACACTGCTTTCTGTACTGAACCCTCTAAGTTTGGCATGACATGGACACATGAGAAGATCTGTGAGCACAAAGCTTACGAAATTCTATGGCTATGTCAAGACAAATCAGCTAATAATCACGTAGTTGGGGAATCCCATTTTCAAAGTGAATCACTTGCACCTCCACATCACCCAAATCAAGATGAAGTTCTCAGTGAGACTCTGTAAATTGATGCTCCACCCATTGGGACAGCCTTATTGCTCGTGGGACTCAATTTCCTTAGAGCCTATTTCAGATGTACACAGTTTCTGAACCTTCACAAGCTGAGAGATGAAGACTCAACTCTGCAATGTCATTCATCACATCACATTTGATGGTCCTGTTTAGAACAGCAAGAGTATCTATCTCTTCAGGAAAACCCACCTCTTCTCTTTGGCCCTAGTGTTTCTCAGCTGCTTGCTGAGCTGTACGTAGGAGGGGCAGCTAAAGACACATGGCAATGGAAAAAGCAGTGGCCTCCACCCTGGATGGGAAGAATAGCTCCCTTCATGGGGACTGCACTGGGAGCCAGGGTTCTGCAGGTCCCAGAGCGAGGAAGTGAATCAGCCCTTCCCGACCTTCAGCCATCCAGGCCCCTTCAGTCCCCTTTGGTGGTGTGGTATTTGGACATATTTTGTCAAAAACTAATGAACATCTCGCTTAGACGCTGGAAACAAACATAAGCTGCAGCCAATTCTTACACTTGCTAAGGGATGAATAAGTCCCTCTGGCTTCCCAACCAGCCAGACCCAACAAGTGAAGTTAGAGACTGAGAAGTGAGTCCTTGGCCTTCACAGGGACTCATCCATCAGAGTGTGACCCTAGCTGGCTGCAGAAGCCCGAGAGTATCAGTTCTCAACCTTGGGCATATGTTGGATTCACCTGGGGGACATAAAAACTGTTGATACCTGAGTCCCCCCTCCCAGAAATCCTGATTTATCAGGTTTAGGGTACAGTCACAACATTGGGATTTTTAAAAAGTTCTCCAAGTGATCCAAATATGCAGTCAACTGTGGGAACCACTACCCTAGATCCACACTTCTCAAACTTCAATGTACAAACAAATGATCTCAGGATCTTGTTAAAATGTAGATTATGATTCAGTAGGTCTGAGGAGGAACCAGAATTTGTGTATGTCTGACTAGCTCCAGGTGATGTAATGCAGCTGGTCTGCAGACTAAACTTTGAGTAGCAAGGACATGCTGCATAGTCCAATATGGTAGCTACCAACCATATATAGCTACTTACTTAAAATTAAAAGCAATTAAATTGAAGTAAACTTTAAAAATTCATTTCCTCAACTGCCTTAGCCACACTTCAAGTGCTCACAGTCACATGTGGTTGAAGCCACAATATTTTGCAGCACACATAGAGAATATTTTCATCATTCCAGAAAGTTCTGTTAGACAGACCTTAGAGCAGCTGCTTGTCTCTGAACTTCTATTCAAGTTGCCACATCTTGGAATGTGAATGGAAGCTTTCTTGGTGGCAGGGAATATGAAACAGTTTTTTTTTTTTTTGTACTGATCACATAGTGCCTGTACACTATACACATAATAGGTGCTCAGTTAATACTAGATCAGGTTAGGGCATTTATGTTTGACAGGAACTACTGTCAAAGTAAGCACTAGCTGATTAACTGATGTCTGTTTGGGTATCAGCATTCCCATGGAGTAGTACTCAGGAAAGCTCAATGGACCTGTTTTCTTGTCAGACAGCAGTTTTGAAGTTGACTGCATATTAGATAACTATTATAAAGCAACACTGTAACTGCACCCCAAACCAGTAAGTGACTATGTTGCAATGGGAATGTTTCCCTTACACCTAACTTGCCCAGGATTCAGGCAAGAATAAGGAGGGCTGCATGAGGTTTCCCCTACCAGATCATCTGCCCACCATTCATCATTTTATAGCCCTGGAAGTGGCTAAGTTGCCCAGGTTCAGCTTCATCTCTCAAGTCTAATTCAGAGGAGAAAAACTGAGACATTCCCTCTCTCTGTGTCTCTTGCGGCATTTTTCCTGGGCCTTGGGAAAGGGAAATGCCTGGAGAAGGCTTGCTTCCATTCCTGGGTAACTGTACTCTCTTCTTGGGCAACTGGACACAGATATATCTGGACAAGGATGCTGAGTCCCAGAAGCACAGGGAGGCTCCGTCTGTTGTAGTCATACTGGGTGGGAAAGTTACACCTTCAGCCAAGTGATCTCTCGTTTTAACTTCACAGTGGTTCAATCATGGATCATTGGTATAAAACTAAATTCTGCTAATATCAGAGAAGTAGTAGAAAGGAAACTAGAGCTGGTGTTTCTCATCACATGCAGCCAACCCATTTTACTGAAGACAAACTGGAGTCCACAGAAGAAAGCAATATGATCAAGATCACGCACAGCAGGTTACGTATGAAATTGAGATTTCCTGACCCCGGGGACAGTGTTCTTTTCGCTACTCTATGCCCAAGAGATTTTCAAGAATGTATAAACACTCAAGTAGAATAGAAATAAAAATAAATATAAATTTGTATTATATTTCACTGCATTATTGTCACTATGGCATAATTGTTGCACCCTGTTTTTTCAGTCCAAAAATTGATTTATAACTTTTCATCAAGTCATCGTCACATGGTATGATTCTGTTCATTATGCCATTTAAAAGATAAACAGAGCAGCAGCAATGTGTTCACCAGTAGCATATAACACACATGATTTCTAGTACACCGAGAGCCCCCATCCCCAGAATTCTCAGCGTTGTCAGATTCTGAAAGCTGACTTGCATGATTTGTTTAGTGCTCTGCAGAACTAATGCAAACACATCTTGTATGCATGGTGCTGAGGACAGCATGCCAGATCAGGAAACCAGGTGGCAATACAGAATCTTCAGACACGCAAGATTAAATTTTGCAAATCCATAGTTTTCAACAACGTAGTAAATCTTCTTAAGTGTAATATTTCAACTACAATGCATAAATCATTAACAACCAATATGTTAATATGTCAGATCAGAAAAATGTTCATGAAGAAATGACATGCCTTGATTTGGACTATTTAATTTTAGCATATATTCATGAGTATTTTGTGTATCTTTTTTTTGGAGGGGAAGGAGTACTGGGGATTGAACTCAGGGGCACTCAACCACTGAGCCATATCCCCAGCCCTATTTTGTATTTTATTTAGAGACAGAGTCTCACTGCATTGCTTAGCACCTCACTTTGCTGAGGTTGGCTTTGAACTCATTATTCTCATATCTCAGCCTCCTGAGATGCTAGGATTACAGGCATGCACCACTGTGCCCAGCTATTCTGTGCATTTTAATCTGACAACAAAGACTGTTAAGTAATATTTTTTTTATTTTTAAAAAAGTTTTACATAATGGTCTCACCCCCCCCCCGCCCTTTTGGAGTACCAGGGATTGAACTCAGGGTCACTCATCTCTAAGTCACATCCCCAGCCCTTTTTGTATTTCATTTAGAGATAGGGTATCACTGAGTTGCTTAACTAAGGTCTCCCTTGATTTTTGCTGTGGCTGGCTTTGAACTTGTGATCCTCCTGCCTCAGCCTTCTGAGCTCCTGGGATTATAGGAAGCTGAGACAGGAGAACTGCAAGTTTAAAGCCAGCCTCTGCAATGGCGAGGTGCTAAGCTAATTAGTGAGACCCTGTCTCTAAATAAAATAAAAAATAGGGGATGTGGCTCAGTGGTCAAGTGCCTCTGAATTCAATTCCTGGTACCCATCCCACAAAAAAAGGCTTGCGGGTAGTTTTCTTTCAAATACTGGTCTTTCCATGATATATCCAACTTGTCCGTTGGTTTAAGCTGATAGTTATTGATAGCTATCTGTCTCCCTACCTAAGCTTCCTGATAAACTTAGGAGGTCCTGTTTTCCTAATTGGGGAAAAGTCATGCTGAAATATTGGGTCTATTTATCTTCAGTGCCAAGTTTCCTTCCCAGGTAATATTGAAAGTTTGTGAATCCAGAGTTTGTGTTACTGACTTCACAATAATTAAAACGTCTTCAACTTCATACCTTAAATTCCAGGATATCCATCCATCAACCCAGAGCCTATCAGTTGTAATCCAAATTCATAAAACATAACTGTTCAGACAAAAATTTTAACAGGACCCAACTAAATTAAAAACAGAGAAGTGAGACTGGTGTGTGTGTGTGTGTGTGTGTGTGTGTGTGTGTGTGTGTCTGTGTGAGATTGTCTCCTTATGTTATGGTAGGCATGTAGTAAATATATAGGGTGGAGACCCAGGAATGAGACACTAATGACAATAAACCTTTACTCTGTGCCTTCCAGGTAAAGCATTCTGCTGAGGCTTCACTCATGTTACTTCAATTACTGGTTCACAGGGTGCTCTGCACAGCGGAGCTAAAGGAATGCTGGCCGAGGAATGAGACAGGGAAGGGGACAGGAGGGAAGTGGGGGAGACAAAGAGAAGGAGTGAGGGTACTGGGTGGGTTGTGAGCTGAGGAGCTGGCCCGCAGGCTGGAGTCGGGGCGTGGGGGTACAAAGGACAGCGATGACCTGGCTGCCCCACACAGGTGTCTCTGGTGGGGGCAGACAAGGTCCCTCACTGAGTTTGTGGCACACACTGTCCTTCTACTCCCTCTCCAGATTGTTTTTGGCAGCAGAGCCAACTAGAAACTTCTCACATGTTCCCTTGAGCTTTTCAGGGACTTCCTGGAGGGCAGGCCCACCCCACAGAGCAGGATAAACTTGGTTTCCAGGGGCCAGCTGGCTTTCTCTGAGTAGTGAATAACCTGCAAGAACCAAAGAAGATCCAGTCAACTCCATGCCTTCAATGCTACTGCCCACTCAGGAGCACTCAACTGTCAGGAGTCCCTGAAGGGCACCACTTCACATTAATTAAGGCGGTAGTAGGAAGGAGGGAAAGGTAGCACATCCACTTCCCTCCCAGCTTTGCCTTGATACTTCCCATGGAATCCAGATGTCACGTTCTAATTGTGGGCCAGTCTCTTCCTAGTATAATCCCATTTCCTAACTAATGTAGGAAAGTAACCTCCTACCCACTTCAGAAGGAGCCAATCTCCTGAGAGTTAACACATTCACACACGCAGCAGCAGCAGCAGGCTTTTCCATTCCTCTCTGTCTTAGTCTGTTTTCTGGAGCTGTAACAAAATATCTGAGACTGGGTTATTTATAAGGAAAAAGTATATTTTGACTCATGGTTCTAGAGACTGGGAAGTCCAAGAGCATGGTGCTAGTGAGGGCATTACGTTGCTTCATCTCATGGTGGAAAAGGAAAAGGCAAGCAGGTGTATGTGGAAGAGAATGAACAAATGAGCCAGTCTCGCTTTAAAGACAGAAGGAGGAGGAGGAGGAGGAGGAGGAGGAGGAGGAGGAGGAGGAGGAGGAGGAGGAGGAGAAGGAGGAGGAGGAGAAGGAGGAGGAGGAGGAGAAGACCCACTTACAAGAATGAACTCCTTTCTGCAAGAAAAACATTTAATCCACTTACTGACATAATCACCTCCTAAGTCTTCATCTCCCAACTCCTTTATATGGCAAATTTCAACATGAAATTTCAGGGGAGTCAGGGAAGCCATATTCAAAACATAGCACTCTCCCTAACTCCTATCACCCTCTGCTACCTTAAACCCAGGCCCCCTGTTTGAGCTGCCTGCATCTAGGGCACATGAGGCCAAGCATCCTAACTGCTGGCCATGTCAACCACACTCTTTCTATTAAAAGCTAGATATTATCTATTCATCCACCAGCAGTTAGATTTCTTGAGTCTTTGTGTTTTGGTACCAGGGATTAAACCCAGGGGTGCTTTACCACTGAGCCATGTCCCCAGCCCTTTTTGTTTTTTATTTTGAGGCAGAGTCTCACTAAGTTGCTCAGGCCCTCACTAACTTGCTGAAGCTGGCCTTGAACTTTTGATCCTTCTGTCTTAGCCTCCCAAAAGGCTGGGATTAGAGGTGTGTGCCATGATGCCTATGATTTCTCTAGTCTTAATGCACAGAAGAGCTATCTGGAAAACTTGGTAAAAGCTAATTCTGATTTAATAGCTTCTGTTTTTCTAACCCGGGGTAGTTTGATGCTGCTGGTCCATGGCCCAAACTTGCATTTGCAGAACTTAGAGCACTCACTAGGTGACAGCACTGTGCAGATAGACTTTGTAGGGTAAATTTTGGTTTCTAAGTTATGGACCCTGCTCTCCAGGAGGTAATCAAATAGACTCACATGGGGTTTCTTACACATTTGAGGGATGGATGGATAGATGCATGAATGACTTAAGGCACAACTTCATGGTACTGGTTGTACACAAGTTCATTAAGAGAAAAAGCCAGACAGATAGGAGGTAGAAGCCACTCATCTTGCCATGTCTCATGAGTAATTGACCCCTCAAAGGTGTTCACTGTGCCATTGCTTGGTGCTCTCTGGCTCTTGGAAATGGCTGTAGTCTGATGTGGAACCCATTGCTTCATATGGAACTCTGCTGAGAGTGCTTGAACATCTCTGCATTGAGGCATTTATTTTCTTCCCTGAACTTCAGAACCATTAAGAGCTGACCCATTCCTTAAAGCCAGATACTATGATCTTCAAGAAAATGCAAGATTTTGCCTGGAAAGAATTTTTTAATGAAATGGGGAGATCATTTATGGATAAAAATATAGCCAGTTTTCAAAAAGTAAATCTAACAAACCCAGACATCATTATTCATAGCCCCCCAAAACCTACCTAATAGGAGATAAGTAAAAGGGAAAAGCAAGAAGTAAGGCAGGTCTGAGCCAGATGCAGTGACAACTAGCACCCTTCAACGAGTCTTACATGTCTGGCCTTGATTTTATCTTTACTTCTGTGTCTTATTCCCAGGGGCCTTGAGGCTGACTCTGCACTGTTCTGGAACCCCTGCCATGTCTTCTCATTCTCTGGCACTTGTTTGGACTCCAACAGGACCTGTTTTACCCTCTCAATATATCTCTGCCTTTGCAAACCCCACTCATCCTTGGAGTCTCTCGCAGAAAACCTTCCTCAGCTTATTCTTCCCCTCCCCCTTCCTTCCTCCCTACTCCTCTTTTTCATCCCTCCTCTAGCCTCCTCTCCCCTCTGTTTCCTTTTCTTTAACCATCAATGCCTTCTCTCCTCTTCCCCCTCTCTCTTACACAGAGTATCTTTCTTGCAATATTTTTCATCAACATTTTCCTCTTGTACCCTCTAGAGATTTGGAGGTAGCATCTGAATATTCTCTGTTTCCCCATTTCACACAGAAGTGGGTGTTTAGTACAAATGCTAAATGAATTTGTATGGCACTGGGACAGGACTAAAGAGACTGGGTGGGATTCTTAATGCTGTTTGCATTTGAGAATACATAGTAACACATTTATGCTCCTATGGAATGGAATGTACACCATAAATCTGGAAAAACCTATCCTGGACAGTCCTGATCCTGTTACTCTCCCCCAAAAATGCCAAAGAAAAACATAAACACATCTTGAAAGGCTGTCTGAATCCAGCCCAACCAACAGAGTCTGGGTGTCAGAGAGGGGGCTGTGCCCACCCCCTCTCCTGGGCTGTCTGTGTGAAGTGTGTGCATTCACCACCTGCCATATTTGGGGTGGTTTTAACTCTTTGGAATGTGAATCCTTCCTCACTTTATCACTATTTTTAAATGGGGTTTATGTAGAGGAAGAGAAAGAGATCTTTTCTTTAGGGTTTGCCTACAAAAATCTTTCTCAATAAGACTGTGTCTATGAGAGTCTAAATTTAATATGCCTATAAAAGAGAGAGAAAATCATGAAATGGTTATTTTTGTCTACCCATCACAGAATTAGTAGTGATTTAATCCATCTGTTTTGCTGAGTTTGTCTGATTTGACACTATCGTATCTGTTTAACTGCTAACTGTTGTACCTACTGTTATGCATGTTGGGCTTAGAGGTAAGTGAATGATCATGGTCATCTGGATCTTCTCCTCAGACATTCATGTCCATTTTCTACCAAGCAGGGAAGACAGAGAGCTTTATTTTAAGTACAATAGCTCCAGAAATTGTGACACTTCCTCAACTATCTGACCCTCGTATAAGGTTTTGCACATTAAATGAACGAACACTTATTTTCATTATGTTTTTAATTAACTTTTATTGGGGCATTATAATTATGCATAATAATGGGATTCACTGTGACAATTCTTATATGCATATATCATAATTGGGTCAATTTCAGTCCCCAGTACCTTCCCTTTTCCTCCTGCTTCTTCCGCTCATTCCCTTCCTCTACTCTACTGACCGCCCTTCTAATTTCATAATGTTTAAAATGGAATCATATTCCCCTGTCTCCTCTGAAAGACCATATTAAACCTAAATTAACACTTTACTGAACATTTAAGTTCATCATTATCAGCCACAGGGACTGTAGCAGATGCTGTAAATGAGGACGATAGGGCCTTTGACTTTGTGCCCTATTGACCCTAGGCTTCCATTTCTCATGTTCATCATGTCAACCTCATATTGCTCCTCTGTCTCCTCTCTTTTGGTCCCTCCTTCCCATTTTTATTGCACTGTCTTCCCCAAACTGCTCTCTTATCTTTTGTCTATTGTCTGCCTCAAATCAGTGAGGTCAGATGATGCTACTTGTTAATACATTATGTGAACTATGGACTCACAGACACAGTAAAAGTTATTCTACTTATTCTATAAAATGCATAAGCATAAGATTTAGTGTGTAACATAAATTGTGGCTACTCAGAGGATTATTTTCCCCTTCTTTTAGATCTCATGGGAATGCACTGGATAATGAAATGGTTAGATAAAACATCTTCAAATCAGTAAATCAGTGATTTTTCATTTTTCTTTCTTTCTTTTCTTTTTTTTCCTTTTTTCTTTTTCTTTTTTTTTTTGCTACACATAGGCTTAATTCTAGTTTGAATCACAAATTAGAGGTTTTAAAATTGTAGTTGCTTGAATTCATGGACAGATAACATTAATACTGATGTTTAGTCGGCTTTAGAATTTAAATAATTTCAATAGTTTATTTTCACTGTTTCAACTTATTTTTTTTTTTTTTTTTGCTCTTGTCAATTCCCATCTCCAATGAATCTGGAATATAGGAGCTTAGGGTCAACAGGGTACAGAATTAATGATTCTATAGTCCCCAGGGTTCTCATCTTTCAATGAAGAAGTAGGAAACTAAACTTGACTTTTACAGATGGACTATGATTATTGGAAAGAATCCAGAGCACTTATATGTAGATACAGCCTATTGGCAAAGATGAATTACAGAGTTAAAGAAGGAAATTAAGAGCACATTAGTAATGCAAGTATGTATCACTCTGCTGCTCAATAACCTAAGTTGTTTGGGGGTAAATTTCCATTTTTTTCATATATTTTAGTGTTTTCTCCCAAATTCTTTTTTCTTTTCCTGATGAATTTTTTTGACCATTTGTATTTAAGAACAATTGTTTGAATGTCTATATTTGAAGTTGCTTATTTATTTATATCAGAGATTGAATCTAGGGGCACTTAACCACTGAGCCACATCCCTGGCCCTTCTTTATATTTGTTTTTGTTTTTTAAGACAGGGCCTCACCAAGTTGCTGAGTATGGATTTGAACTTGCTGTTCTCCTGCCTCAGACTCCTGAGCTGCTGGGATTACAAGTGTGCACCACCACACCTGGCTTATAGTTGCTTATGTATTGGTTGTATCATAAGATAAATTCTACTTTGCATCTAAATTAATTAGCCCACAAGTTCTTACCTATGTGCTAACAAAACCAAAAGGTCTTAACTATGTGCTAAAATTGTGTTAGGTACAGTCCTTGTCCCCAAGGAGCTTCCATGATCACTGGTGAGACAAGACCAGTGAAAATAAGAGGGGGGAATGAAAACCACACAAAAAATGTAGGTAGTTTAGAGTACAGGTGTGGATATAGGCTATAGATGCCAGAGGGAACCAAGAAGGAGGGAAACAAGGCATTCTACAGATAGGTACTGGGAAAGCCTTCTCTTAACAAGTATGCAGAATTTGGTTATTCTACCTTCTAGGTGGAGAAGATGGGACCCATGGCCCCAAGAAGAACATGGGACCCTGCAGCTTGAAGTGAGCTTTCTTCTAGCAGAGGCTAGGACTGGGGAAGGGCCTAGAGCTGAATGCAAGACTTTGAAGACAGAAGGATTGGGAGGCAAGGAAGGTTCATGACAGATAAAGGAGATGTTCTACACTGGTCTAATCCTTCAACTTCTCCATCCAGACTGTACAAAACATAGAATCATCTTTTAAATAATAGAACTCTTTTTTCCTCTCTCCAGCCAGCATACTTGCACAGAAATTAAGTTGTCACACACTTGGAACTTCTGTTTCTAGTTTGAGAATCTTCAAAGGGTGAGGTGGGAAGGGGGGAAGCCCAAACCCTCCTGCAAACGTGAACCCGGTTGGTGATGTCTAGGAGTAAACCTCCACAGAACCCAGTTCCCCGGAGAGGAAAGGTCTGCTTTAGTAAGACCCTAAACTCTGAATTTCATTTTTGCTTTAAGTTCTTTGGGCACCATCTCATTCATGAGGAAGAAGGTCTGTACGGGAAATGTTCCTCGTTGGTAGCAAAGGAGACTCCAAGGCCCGAAAGAGGAAATCAGCTGGGCTGGGGAAAAAGCTGTTTGGGCTAAGCTGCGGGAAGGCAGTCACTGGGGGGAGGCGAGGTGAAGTAGGAAACAGAGGGCCAAGGGACCAACTAGGAAATGCTGGCGCTTCTCCCCTAGCTCACAGAACTTGGTCCAGCTGGAGCGGCCTCCTGGCTCCCTGGCTTGGGCTGCACATTGACCAACCGCCCCTGGCCAGTCCTACTAGAAGTGCCCACTCCCCCGCGGGGACTCCCGGACCCCCGCCAGGAACAGTAGACACCACGTCTGAGCCTGGAAGTAGACAGTGCCCCCTCCTCCATCCGGGCAGCGTGCACCGTGCACCGTTTTGTCTCAGCTCCCTAGGTTCTTTGCGGCTCCTTCAGCCCCTTCCTAGGGCCTGCCCCTGCCCCCACACCTTCACACAGGTCTCTCTGTGCAGGAACACACAGGCCCCTTTCCTGGCCGTCTGCTCAGGCCAACGTCTGCCTAGTCTCCAGAGGACACTCTTTCATCGCTTAGCTAGATGGGGGAGGGATTGGGGAGGGGGGCATCGCTCTGAATCTCCAGGTGGGAGTCCAGAGCCAGGTACACCCGGAAAGTGCTAGAAGATAGGTCGGGGCAATCTCCAAAAGTGGCTCTACCAACCGGTCTTCAAGATTTAGGACCCCGGACAATTCGTAGGCTCCCCTCCGCCACCACTTCCAAACGCCAACGCGGTGCCCCTCTCCCCCTACTGCTATTGCTTTCCTCTTTCCTCCCTGTCCTTTCGGTCCTGGTCTAGGGCTCGTGGCACGTGCCTCTGCAAACAACCCCCTCCCCTCCAACCCCGGTAGACCTCCGAGGGGAGGGCCGAGAGGCCCCCCCTTCCAGCCTGTGGATGGAGAGGGCAGTGTCACAGTCCCAGGTGGAGGGGGGGAGCTGGGGACCATCTCATCGCCCCGCCCGATCAGGCCACTGGGCACACAGAGGTGGGGGGCAAGAAGCCTGGCGGGCGCAGAGGGGGATCCGGCTCGGGCAGGTGCGGGCTCTGGCTGGGCCCGGGCGGGCTCCGGGGGCGGGGTCTCAGGTTACAGCCCCGCAGGGGGCCGGGGGGGGGGGCGGCCCGCGGTTTGGGTGAATTTGCCAGCCTGGAGAGGGACCGGGTGCATATAACGGGCGCCGCTGCCGGGAGAAGACGCAGAGCGCTGCTGGGCTGCCGGGTCTCCCGCCTTCTCCTTCTAAACCAAGGGCCTTCTGCATGAGGGCGCGGTAGAGACCCGGACCCGCGCCGCGCTCCTGCCGCCTCGCCGCTCTCCGCCCGGGCCCGGCTCCGCCAGGCCCCGCGGTGAGCCATGATCCGCCTCGGGGGTCCCCAGACGCTGGTACTGCTGACGCTGCTCGTTGCCGCTGTCCTTCGGTGTCAGGGCCAGGATGTCCGTAAGTAGCCCACAAGTCCCTGCCTGCTTCCCTTCAGTGCGTCCTTTCTCATCCTCGTCCCCAGTCTGCTGTGGCTCCGGAGCGGATGAGTCGGTGTTAGAAAGGCTCTCAGAGTGGTTGAGCCTCGAGATTTAGGCGCAGGATATGAGGGACTCACTAAGCCGAGTTCTGCAAGTGAAGGGCTCCGTTCCAGCGTCCTCAGTGCGGATCGCGGCTGGAGGCAATTGCAGGTCTCTATACTGAGCGAGAATATTGAATTTGTAAAGTGTCGGATTCGAGAAGTTTGTGCACCGATGTAAACGTGCTCTTTTCCATCAGTTCTGATAGGTCCACAAGCATTCAGCTCGCCTTTCTAATGCACTTCGAGTTCAGCAAAACAGATTATGGCCCATCGAATTTAGAAGAACTAGGAAAGAGATCGATCGAGGAAGCGAAAAGGATGACTTCGTAGCCTTCTAGGGGTTGGAGGTTAAGGGGTTCAAAGAGGAGTTAGACAAAGAGGACTAACTCTGACACTGGTGGGCTGAAATCTGAGGCCACAAAGAAAGGCTGCGGAGAGGCGCTAGGGGACCTCGGCGCATTTCTTGAGTTCCCTCCCCTCCCGGCTGGACCCAGAGTAAGGTGCAGCCCTCATCTCGGGTTCCTCCCTTTCCTCTTCTGGTGAAGGCTACAGAAACTTTCCGTAGGAGAGGCCTTCTGAAAGGCGATAACATTCGAACCAGACCAGCTTTTCAAATGGCCCTGAAAATAGCACCCCAGAAGACTGAGGTCTTCTTCCCCTATTCCTTCCAGAGGTACTTACAATGAGATACTTTTCTAAGCTTTTGGAACTCACTGAGCCAGGCTGCTGTGTGTGTGTGTGTGTGTGTGTGTGTGTGTGTGTGTAAGGGGACATGGCTGGTTGATTGCTGTGACTGTTTCAGCGGAATATAGTTAGAGATGGCAGTTTTACAGTTTGGTCCAAAGGCAGTTCGGACCGCACCTTTCCACTGCCCCCTTCAAAAAGTCCACTGTCTGGGATTATATTCAGGACAAACGAAGCCTGGAAAGTGTATTAGGTAAAGAGGATTTTTTCCACGTGTTTGGGCACGTTTCCGATGGCTGGGATTCCAGCCCCGTCTTTGTATGTTACAGATTGTAAATCAATCGCAGGTGAAACTTTTTTTGGGGGGAGGGGAGATCAAAGTTTCTCTGCCTTGTCGGCTTTGTGCGCTCTCGCCTGCCACCAGGCTGTCGCCAGAGATGATTTGGAAGGCGGCGGACCCTGGCGGACTTTCCGTTCATTAGAACTACTGATTCCGGCGGGGGCAGGGCTGGAGTCCGCGATGCAGCAGGAAGCCAGGGGCAGAAGGCTGGCTGCATCGCCCTGTAGTTTACTAAGCTGAGTCCCGCTCCGAATCATTTGGGGAATACGGCGTCCAGGCTCAGACTGACTGTATTTTTTTTTAACAAAATTTGCAAGCACACATCCAACAAATCTGTCTTCCTGACTGACCTCGCTTTAGTGCCCAATGAGATTTAACAGGGTGACTAAAATAATTCCCCAAGTTTTCATTTGAGATCATCGGGGCTCGGTTAAGCGGCAGAACGTTCACTGCCGCATCTTTTCAGGCACAGAGTGAATTCCGTAACTCTTTGGGTCCAAACCTTCCAGTCGCCGCTCCTTCTCCCAAGGGAAGTTATTCAGCATCTGAACCACTGATTTTACATACTGCCTCGTCCCGTTTACTCAGGGCGCACCCCCGACCTCGGCGCCGCCTGGGGTCCGCAGATCCAAAGATGTGACGTGGGGGAAAAGCGCAGCCTGCGTGGACGTCAGGAATGTCAGAAACCTCGAATCTGCCACGCCCCTCCTCCCCATCTTTCCACGAGTTTGAGAAACTTCTTGGCGTCGGCTTCTTTGACCCACATCTGCATTTCACAGCCCTCGCCTCTGAAAGCGCCCCTGGCTCAGGGGAGAGACCTCAATCCTCCTTTGTAAGGCTGTTTGAGTTAGGAGATTGGCAGCGATGGCTTCCAGATGGGGCTGAAAGCCTGCCCGTATTTATTTAAACTGGTTCCTCGCGGAGACCTGTGAATTGGGCTCTGTATGCGCTCGAGAAAAGCCCCATTCATGAGAGGCTAGGTCCGGTGGGTTCCCCGGGACTCCCCGACCCCCTCTCCCACAATGCCCCCCCCCTTGTGCCAGCCAGCCGCCACCTCCCGGGCTCCAGCCCTGTGCGAAGAGGCGGCAAAGCAAACAGTTCCCCGAAAGAGGTAGCTTTTTAATTGGCCTGCCACAAAGAATCACTTATAGAGCGCTTGGGTAATGAAGGGAACCGGATCAGGCGCGCTGGGATGCTATCTGCAGCCGTTTTCGTGCAGCAATTATGGTAGCGCTGTTCTCCTCCGTCCACACCTAAGGGATCCAGTTACGGTGCTGGCTCCTTTCAGGGGCAGTCATTTAATCCCACTTTTTACTCTCCCAGTGTCTGCGGGCGAGCCGCGTCCAAAGCCTCAGCCACAAAGAGTCAGCCAGTGGCTCTCACACCCAACGCTGCCCGGCCCCGCCCCTGCGCCCGCGCATCCAGCGGGCAGCTCTTCCTGGAGAAATCTGATCCGCTTTTTCAACGCACCCGCCTCTCCCGGCATCGCACCCCTTTCCTTCCCCAGCCCTCTAGGGTGGGAGTGGGCTCTTCCATAGTCTAGAATGGGCACCATTACCGACCCCCCTCTCCTCTTTCACCTTGCTCATCTCCTTCATTTTAGCGGTGGGTGTGACCCAACAGCTTCGATGTTTCCTTTGGGATCCCCTCATCATCCCGATGACTATCTTACCTAAAGGGTAAATGGATTTCTTCTAGTGAAAAAGAAAAGAGAAACATTTATCTTGAGATTTGCTCTCTCCTTCAAGAGCAGTGGGCGGGTCCGTAGCTCTCCACGCTTACTGGGTTTGTGGCTCTATCCTATTATTCATCCACTGCTGTTGCCTTTGCTTTGGGGATTTTGATGAGAAAAACAGCGCTGGGCGCTCCCTAGCACGTGGTCCGTGCTCTTCAGCCCTTGGCGCTCTAAGGACTGCTCTTGTCAGCACAGGTTTCATTTGCAGCATGAATTCCAGACGGCAGGGCACTGGTGGAGAGGGACCAGTCCGGTGCTATTCTTCGTCTGCATTCTTGGAGGAGGCCAAGACCGGACAGGCCAATCTTAGCCCAGGCCGAGCATTTAAAGCCTCCTGTCCACAAATTGAGGTGCTGTCTGAAGATGGAGACAGGGCCTCTGGGGGGGGGGCACTCTAGAGGTCAGCACTGGGGTGGGGTGGGGTCCCTTCAGCCGGGCTTATCTTTCAAGTCATTTATTTGTCTGCCCTGGCCCCAAGTGTGTTATTCAAATGTGCCTGTTCTTCTTCCTAAATTGGTCCTAATGCTAACATGGTGTAAACAATGTGGCAATATTCTAATTCTAATAGCCCCTCCTTTCCCTGACCATTTTCCCTTATATACACATTTTGTGGAGCCTGGCTGTTCATAGATTCTAATTTTTGTGGATCGAATTTTCTACATTCTCATTGAATTTTAGCTGTCAGCTGTATTTAGCAAATTCCACGATTCCTAAAGGAAGGTGAAAAAGAAGACCTCTCTGTACTTTGGCTTTGTGTTCTCACCATTTTCCAGTCTTCTCTACTTTTAAATTCCTTGGCTTACTGTTCAGAGTCCTCTTCCTGCACACCTTCCAAATCACCCTCATCACCAGATCTCCCCCATACTGGATGGATGAAAAGAATATAGTACATTGACCCACCCCTCCATCTTAATTGCTGGGTCAGAATTTTCACTGTGAATAAACAGCAGAGTACAAGGCACATACTAAATATTTGTGGAATACATGGAAGAATGAATGATATGTTCGAAAAAATAATTTATAAATTCTTTCTTAGTTGTGGTCCACATTCTTCAGATTTGAGTGATGTCAAGTTGACTGCAACCTCTTTCTCTTTCTCTTCTGGCTCTCCACCCCACCTGCCCTTCGCTCTCTGCTTGCTCCACCCCACTTGGTGCAGAGGAGGCTGGCAGCTGTTTGCAGGATGGGCAGAGGTATAATGATAAGGATGTATGGAAGCCTGAGCCCTGCCAGATCTGTGTCTGTGACACTGGGACTGTCCTCTGCGATGACATAATCTGTGAAGACGTGAAAGACTGCCTCAGCCCTGAGATCCCCTTCGGAGAATGCTGCCCCATCTGCCCAGCTGACTTCGCCACTACCAGTGGTCGTAATTTATTTATTTATTGTTTAACATAAATAAATTACTTGCAGGCACAGCAAATACCCCCCCCCCCTGCCATGGATGTTGGTAACCTCTGCAAAGCAGAAGGGCTTGTTATCCATGGGACCCCAGCAGCAGAAAGGGGCAGAAAGGAAAGGCCACTTCTCATTTGCAGGTTGAAACCCAGTGAATCCGGGACACTAGAGGGGTCCTTCCTCACCCAACATCTCCAAAAACTATGCTTCTGACACATATGGAAATACAGATGTAATTCCACAAAAGTACCTTCTCTGAAATTATATCTGCAAATTACTAGAGCCACAATGGAGAGCAAATACTCTAGCCAAACCATGAGTTAATTAATTCCTCCTCTGTCACCTACACCTTGTATCTCTATAGACCTCCATGCATATGGTCCTCTGTATGGAGAAACCTCTGTGGGTGAGTAGGGAGACAGAGGAGGAGGATTCTACTTTGAGGTATGAAACATTGGTGGTATTTCCTCTTTGCTTTTAACTCCCTTGAACTTGACCACCAATTAAAAAGTTAACAGGAGGAGGAGGGGCTGGGTTCTGGAGTTCAGTGGTAAAGAGTGAAGATGGATCCAGGGTAGAACCCCATGTGCCTGCACTCTGGTGGGTAGTTATTTACTCCCTGCTCAAACCAGTGCTGGTGGATGATGATATGTGCAGGGGACCCCTCCCTAGCACTCAAACAAATGTCCTGGCTCACTGCAGAGTGAGTGGTGGTACATGTCTAGGCTTCTTGGGTAGCCCTCACTGTTCCTTTCAGAAAGGACAGTTGAAAAGGGAGCGAGAAGTTGCCTTTCCTTAACACTTCCCTACCACAGGCTCCTTGTATAGTACAGACTTCCCATCATTTCTGAGGGGTCCAGGCCAGTGAAGTGTTGATTGCCCTAGGATTTTGCTGCTGTGGTGTGGGAGGGGGATTGACTTGGGATTTGGGATGGCCCTGGCTGCAGTGCTTTTGGTAACTTCTGTGTCCTACTGTTTTTTGTGCTTGCTTCAAGGAGACACGGCTCTAATGTAAGACTTTCTAAGTTCCTAACTCTTCTTCTGGGAGGGTTTAGCATTGAGAAGGGCTTCTGGCCCTTTGGGGGAAAGAGAATTTTTCATACTTTCTTCCTTGGTGGCTGATTCCATCTTGGGCTCTTTCTTTTCTCTTTGCCCTGCTGGTTCTTTTGCATGCTGCCTGCTTTTTGAATAGCAAAGTCTGAGACACCTTTATTCTTCATGGGTTCTCAACAACCCTAGGGACACTGTGACCTTAACATTCCAATAGAAAGGTTCAGTGAAGTAACAAGAAGCAGCCTTTTTCCTTGGTTATGTCCTTTGATCCTCTAAAAAGAGTGTCTGAGTGACAAGAACTTATCCATCTGAAGAATCTTACCATCTCCTCTATTTTTTTTTCCTTTGCAGGAAAACCAGGACCAAAGGTAAAGGCTTTTTTCATTTCCTTTTGTACTTCTTCAGAAGCCATGCTAGGCTGATCCAGTCTGAGATTATCTACTTACTTATTTATTTAATGGTACTAGCCATCAAACCCAGGGTTTTGCTCTACTCCTGAGCTGCATCCCCAGTCCTGATTATTTCTTTAGACATCAGAAGATGTCTGTTTCAGAGGGCACCTCAATACTGGGACTGCTGGGCACGGTTTTAGATGGGGTTTAGTGGTTTACTCAGCTTAATCCTGTGAATGTTTGATGTTTCAGGGACAGAAAGGAGAACCAGGAGACATCAAGGATGTAAGTACAAATTATTCTCATATCATGAGCATCTGCTGCTCTAAGTGGTTGTTGCCTGTACACTCCTCTAACTGGCCATCCGTCTGTGGGTCTTTCACAGATCGTAGGACCCAGAGGACCTCCTGGGCCTCAGGTAAGAAAGAAAGAAGTTTCTTCCCCCATCCCTCCCTAGCTGCATCTGGGTTACTGATCTGCAGGTTCCTGAACTTGTGGTCATCTATGTTCTTTATCTTCAGGGACCTGCAGGAGAACAAGGACCCAGAGGTGATCGTGGTGACAAAGGTGAAAAAGTGAGTAGAGAACAACACTGCTTGACCTCTGTAGACTCCCCATGTCGTTCAAGGCCTATGTGTGCCTGACTATGTCCTCAAGAGCTGCCTATAATCAGATGGCTCTTGAAGAAACACTGCTTTCCATTGATGCCTTTTTTTCTTTTTCTGCCAAGGGTGCTCCTGGACCTCGTGGCAGAGATGGAGAGCCTGGAACCCCTGGTAATCCTGGCCCCCCTGGTCCTCCTGGCCCTCCCGGTCCCTCTGGCCTCGGTCTTGGTGGAGTAAGTATCCTTATTTCCCCTTCCCTCAGGCTGTGCCTCCAGAAATGTGGCTTCTAAATTGCTACTTGCACTTACCTGGATGGTTCCCAGGGCTGCCAGTAGTGTGTACATAGCTTGTCCTTGGGCTTTGCCCCCAGCCCTATAATTGCATAGAATCACATATTAGGAATGAGACTGCGGTGCTACAGGCTGACACCCCCCCACACACACACACTGGGTTTCTGTAAAGAAAGTTTTCAGTTACCTGGCTTCCTGATGTCTGTGCCATGTGGTTGATTCTTGGAGGTGGGTTTAGGGGCTTAGGGAAAGGATGACTGGGCACTTGTATTTTTTTGGAAGAGGAGTGACCACTGTCCTTGGAAGACATTTATTCTTGGTCCTTGCCAAGTACATTCCAAGCAACTATTCATTCGCATGAAAGAGCCCCACTGAGTAAAGGTGTGTAGGCTAAAGTCGTGCTTGGAATTAAACCAATCAACAAATTATATTATTGCCCAGTTTTTGCAGGTTTGCCATTTTGATGTTTGTGTTTTAAATTCTCAAACTTAAACGGGCTCACAGACGCCTACTACATCCCTTACTGAAATATTTCAAGACTGTTGATTTTAGTCCTTTGCTGGGCATTAGAGAACAAAGACCACCTTTAAAAGTGATGTTTTAGCTATATTTCTCAATATATGTTAAATAGTGTATGTAATGTTTTAGGGTATACAAATAATTCTATACAATGAAATACAAGGAACTGACGCTTCTCCAAATACTTCTTCTAGTGAAATGTTTTTGCCACTGTAATTTTTTTCAAGTGTAAAAAGAATAGGATTTAATCAAGTGTTGCCACTATCACTTAGTAACATTCCCAAAACTATTTCTCAGGTATCATTGGTAATTCTGATTAATGCCAGATTAGTCTCTAACAGAGATTATCCAAGTAGACTTCTTTATCTCTTGATACAGCTGCCCAGCAAGTGGGAAGAGCCTACTTCTTCTCAACCTCCTAATGTTGTTGGGTTGATTTGCAGAACTTTGCTGCCCAGATGGCTGGAGGATTTGATGAGAAGGCTGGTGGTGCCCAGATGGGAGTAATGCAAGGACCAATGGTAAGAAAAGACAACAGTTCTTTGCAGCCCAAATGGCAGGAGGTGGCCCTTAGCAGAGCCAGAGAGTCTGACAATCTCTGTTTTGTAGATAATTGCTTAGAGCAGCTCTTCTCCTTCAGTTATGTAACCGACCCTTTAGTTAGCCCAACATATTTGTTTTTTAATGGTGATGGATGCCAGTTTTAATGATGCACTGGAGTGACTAAGAAAAAGGAGGATGGAGAGATACATATAGTTGATGTGTTAGAAGGCCAGTCGCTATTGCTCTTGGAATGAGAACTGAAGAATGCAGACAGCAGCCACTGTTCTCCAGCATCCATAAGACTTCCAGCAGGAAATATCAGCCCTGCAGTCCTGACTTGGCACATGCTAAATGAAACTCAGACTTTAGTAAACATGGCTCCTATCCAGGAGAAAGCAAGGCCAACTTCTCTATCCAAATGGTGCCTATAAATAAAAATGGATGGTTTTGTGAGGAGTGGGAAATAAGAGGGAGCAGCCACTGTAGGGCCCCTGCCCATAGAGTATCTTCTTTTGTCCAGGCGTTTGACTGGGAGAAGGTGGCATCTTGGAGGCCACTGGTGAAGTATATATAAGTAAACCTCTGATTTTCTGTTCTAATACAGGGCCCCATGGGACCTCGAGGACCTCCAGGTCCTGCTGGTGCTCCTGTAAGTACTGAGTTTTTTCCTCTTGGGGGTGTTGTAGGTGCCTGTCAAACTCTCTGGTATCTTAGCACAGTTTGTGGGGGTCAGCCTGATATCCTCACTTTCTTTTTTAGGGTCCTCAAGGATTTCAAGGCAACCCTGGTGAACCCGGTGAACCTGGCGTCTCTGTGAGTAGCAGCAGGGGCCCCACTGTACCCTGGAGAGCCTCTGATGATAGACCCCTCGGACCCTAGCTGCCATCCCCTTTTGGGTTCTGCCAGCTCTTTCCCACAGTGAGATGGCCCAGGGAAAATTAAGATGTCACTTCCTGGCTATGGAAGAACTCTGAAAGAGAACCAAATGTGGCCAGACCATCAGGAACTCTGACATGACAGTCCTCTTTCTGGGGGTTGCCCTAGCCTGCATTGTCCATCACTTCCTGGACAATGATCTGTTCTGCACCTTGACTCTGATCTTTTCTTCTGTATAGGAGAATGGGTTTTCAAAACTACTCTCCCTGAGTTTTGTCCACCATTGGGTGTCTCCCCCTCTAACCATCTTTACTTTGTTTGTAGGGTCCCATGGGTCCCCGTGGTCCTCCTGGCCCCCCTGGGAAACCTGGTGATGATGTGAGTATACCCGGGTTGTCAAATGGGAATTTGCCTCCTTTGAAAAGACCCCGACAGGGTGTGTTCTGGGGGGTGATAGGGAGGCACTTGGGTGGAAGCATCTTGAGGAACAAGAAGAGTCAGTCCAAAACTCTGATTCTACCTTCCTTGTGCATGCCCACTTGAGACTTAGCTTTCAAGTTTCCTGGAGACTGTTTGGATCCAATGAGAAAGGAAATAATGAAAACATCATTAGCCTCAGGAAGGGAAATTGAGAAGGGAGAGGAAAAACACAAGGCGGAAAGATGTTGAGAAGAACAAACAAAGAGAGAAATCATTCAACGCCCCAACATTATCTCAATTGTAAATGAGTTAGAAAAAGCTCAGCCTGAGTCAGGATGTCTACAAAGCATGCAAATAAAGTGAAGAGACAAGAGTTGGTACTTTCAAGCTGCTTTTATGAATAGCATTAGATAGTAACATCTCTTGAGGTTAGGGTATACTAGCCCAGCCAGCAGAGCCCAGCCAGGGGAAGAAAGAGAGCCAGCCAGGAGAAAGTGGAGGCTGACAAGGACCAAGGAGCTTGCAAAAGAATAAACTGTGACCATGAGAGGCATCTGAGGAATGGGAATCTGAGGAAAGTGGGTGACATGAATAAGTTGGTGGGCAAAGGCACGGAAGGCTAGGGAGAGATGCTGCTCTGGGGTAGGCCAGCTGTGCTAACATGTCTTCCAAGAAAAATGAAGTCCTCTCTCTTCATTCAGGGCGAAGCTGGAAAACCTGGAAAATCTGGTGAAAGAGGTCTTCCTGGCCCTCAGGTAAAGCCCCACCTCTCCTGGCCTCAAACATCTTTCCCAGAGTCTCCCTTCTTGCACCATCCAGCACATGCAACTCAATTATCTCCAACTAAAATCAAGTACTGGTGGTGCCTGCCTGTGTCACACATTTATGCTTACAATCTTGTTTGTGTGAACACAGATGGGGAGGTAAGGGTGAGGGCTCAGGGTCTGGTTGAATAAGCCATCCAGATGCTGAGGTGCATGCGCCTCTTTGGTGGCTGGAATGGGCTGGCTTTGCAGGCTCTTAGCAGTCCAGGGTAGCCTTCACCCATTCTACTCTGTGCTGAGCATCTCTTCCTTGGATTGCAGGGTGCTCGAGGCTTCCCAGGAACTCCAGGCCTTCCTGGTGTCAAAGGTCACAGAGTAAGTATCATGGATGTGGGAGTTGCAAGAACAGGGTTGCCTGGGAGAAAAGAATGTGCATTTCTTCCTGCCTGAGTTCCTGTAAGTGTGATTGAATGCTTTCTTTCATTCTTTAGGGTTACCCAGGCCTGGATGGTGCTAAGGGAGAAGCTGGTGCTCCGGGTGTAAAGGTAAGGGACTAGAAAGTACATAGCAAGGGATAGCCAAAACACAAAGCCTTTCTTTCCAGCCAAGGAGATGTTGCAGAATTTATGGAGCTAGAACATTAGAACAGTGTTGGTTGGGAATACCCAAGTTTGCTTCCTGGTGGATGAACGGTAGGCTCTCCGGCTTGCGAATTGTCCCTCAGAAGACTGAAGTTGTTACAGTATGTCAGTGCTAGCTGAGATGACCAGGCTTTTCAGTGGCTTTCTTGGGAGTTTTCTGGAAGCCGAGGCTCCAGACATTGACCCTGTGTGTCTTTTTTTCAGGGTGAGAGTGGTTCCCCTGGCGAGAATGGTTCTCCAGGTCCAATGGTGAGTATGAACGTCACTGGCAGGAAGGCCACCAGATATCCTCAGGGCCTTCCTAATACCTATCAGATGGCTTTACTTCAAACACCAGTTTTCTCTTTGTGCAAAGTAGGTATCCCAGCTTTGTAGATTTAATCTGATTATGAGCAAAAAGCAACACGTACTAGATAGATGGCTTGTTCAAGGTTTCACCAGCATTTCCTTGTAATAGCACTGTGAATACACACTCAAATTATATTTCAATTTTTAAAATTCTGTTTATTCTCACCATTTTGGAAGCTCATCTATTCTAAGAAGAAGTGCCCATAACAAGGTTCTCTATAGATAGCAATAGGAGCACTCCTGAGTTCTATTTTATGGCAGAAAACCCTGTGGGTGCTCTGGGGAGTTGTGGGCTAGCCAGGAAGGGAGTGCCATCAGCAATTCCTCACCTTAGCCTCCTGGACGTGGGCAGGCGTTGCAGGCAGAAGTCATCACACAGAGCATTATTAAGCTAACTCCCACTTGGGCTATGTTTTCCAGGGTCCCCGCGGCCTGCCTGGTGAGAGAGGACGAACTGGCCCTGCTGGTGCTGCAGTAAGTAATCAACAAAGCCAAATGCCACCATATGCCAACACTTTAGGGTTTACATGCTTATTACACTTGACCCTCAAAACAACTTGGCAAGGTATAGGGAGTATTGTAATCCCAGAAGAATTCATCCTGATTGTGCCCATAAAAAAATCTCCAGGCTGGGCCTGCACAGTGGGAGGACAGGGAGGAATATAGGAGGGTTGGTTGGTGAGAGCAGGGTTCTCTCTTAATCAGTCTGGATTATTCAGGTAACCCCTCAGCATCCCCCACCACTCCCCAATCATTCCAATTGGAATTTATGGAGAAACTTAACTAGCTCTGCTGTTCCTGGTTGCTCAGATGATGGTATCTTAGAAAAGAGTAACAAGAGTCCAGCTTTGACTCATGGGCATGTGCACTTGATAGTGCCACTAGTGGTGCTATATGATACCGGTGGCCTCCCATCTTCTGGACCCTTCTTATGTTTAATACCTTTTATGCTTTTCTTCATCTAATTTTCCCCCACATCCTGTGAGGTAGGTTCTATTCTTCTCTTTATTTTATTCAAGAGGAAACAGAAAGGTTAAATAGCTTAAGACAAATGGTGCTTTGCAGCCTCAGACTCTGCTGGCCTCTAGTTAATGTGGGAAATTACTAGCGAGGGGATTGGCAGTCAATGGAGGGCGCAGGTGCCAGATGGAGGCGGTTAGCTTGGATCCCTTCGCAATAGAGAGGCCTTGTAGGTGCTTGGTCAGGCGAGTGATGTGATGAAAGCCGTGTTTAGGAAAGATTAAGCTTTCTGTTGGTTCCTACCCCAGCCACCCAAGCTCAGAGGCCCCTCCTCCCAGGGCTAGCCAAAATACATGGCTTCACTCAGTGGTGCTGCTGCCCATACGATGTATTTATTTGGCAGAAACTTCCCTCAATTGCAGATGGGTGAAATAATAAGCCGTCTTGACCCCCACTGGTCAGTCAGAGGTACTCAAGTGCCTCGCCCCAGGGTCACTTTGAGTAAGAAGATGAGAGGGTATCAGGCTTGCCAAGAAACCCTGAGGCTTAACAGACTAGCAGAATTCTGGCTGGGGGCTTCTAAGCAAGATTCTGAGCCACAGTGTCTCAAACATGAGGGATAAAGATGACATCCCCTGATATTGTTCTCCCTCTTTGCTGGGTATAGTGGGCCTTGCGTCTCTCTTCTCCTTGCTGTTTCTGGTCCCCACAGTAGTCAGACTGGCAGTGAGTGTTTAAGATTTGGCTTAGAAGATTGACTACCATTATTTTTGAGCCCTTCCTTGCCCCGCCTCCCACTGCCTATGCCTCCACTCTGAGGCATCCCAGTGGCTTTCTGAGTCTGGACTTCCAGAAGGTAGCATGCTGTCTCATGAGTTCCCTTCCTTAGGCCAGATGGTACCTTTTTTCTCAGCCCTGCTGCAAGGAAAGTTGGCAGGTTCTGGCCTAGCTTTGGTCTCTCAGGACAGTGAGGCAGCTCCCTTCTGCTAATGCCCTGGGCTCTGCTGGCTGACCCCTGGAGGAAGAGTGCCCCATGGCTTCCCCAGGAACACAGTTTTCCAAAGCAGCCAGGCAGCCCAAAGAGCTGCAGGAATCCTGAGGCTGTGTGTTCCTCTGATATCTCTTTGGTTAAGTCTTGTCTTGTTTTCCTGTTGACTGTCAGTCCAGAGTCTCAGGCAGGAGAAATGGACCATAGTCAGGAGGAAGATTGAATCTTATTTACAGCAGAGCTCCTCACAAAGCATCCTTCTCCTTTGGCTTCTGAGGACGGACAGAGACTGGCAGGCAATGCTCAGCTAGGGCAAGGTCTCCTCCTGACCTGCTGGGGGCTCCTGCCAAGGACCAGGTCCCAGGCCTGGCTCTGCCCAGTTAGATGGCTCCTGGAGTTAGGATCAAGTTCCCTGGACCCTATGGGGCCTTGACAGAGAGGATCTAGAAGGTGTTCATTACCTGGGAAACCCTCAAATTGCAAGTGCTGTAGAGAAGGAACTGGCAGCCTTGCCTTGGTCTGCAAAGCTGAGTCTTCCAAGGGCAGGAGCTCTGTCTCCATCATGGAGCTGCTGCTTCCTGGGCCACCAGGAGACATCCTTTGAGCTCCTTTTTTCTTAAGATCAGGTAATGTGGGGAGGGGCCAGAGCACAGCAGCAGCCTGGAGTTTACCAAGAGGAGACCTTAACCAAGACCTAAACATGCCTTAACCATACCTAATCAAGCCTTGCAAGTGCTTCCTCTGTGCACAGGCAGCACAGACTGAGTCAAGGGCACTGCTGGACTATTTCATTTCCCTTCACCCAATTCACCAAGTGTGTTGTTGATAACTCAGACTTAAAGCTGGGAATATTTGGGTTATAAGCCGGTGATGAAGAAATGATGGGCTACTTGGGAAATCACCTAAGCTTCATTAACATGAGAATAAGCTCACAGCTGCCCTCTGACACCCACAGGTGCAGATGACATAGAGGGGATCCCTCACAGGCTTCCTGTAGCTCATACCTAGCCTTCCTCATGCTCAGCCCTGTGATGCCCCTGCACTTGTCTCCCATGTTTTCTGTGAGGGTGGGCTGTGAGTGGAACAACTGAACCTACGGACACTTCTCACATGGCTGCCTCTTTCTCCTTACTTGCAGGGTGCCCGGGGCAATGATGGCCAGCCAGGCCCCGCTGGGCCTCCGGTAAGTCCATTTTGTCCTCAGTAGGAGGCTGAGCCTGTTCAGTCCCATTGAGTAGCCCACGAAGACTGCAGGGTGCACATTGTCCTGGTGTACCACAGCAGCAGCTGACTATTGTAGGAAAGGAGGGAGAGGGAGAAGGAATCTTCTTTGAGCAACTTGATCAAGCTTAGAAGCTCCACTTTTCTCTGCCACTTTCCAGCAATCTTTTTTAAGCTAGGAGATTAAAAAAATGACTGCTTTCTCACCAGGTATATACTCAGAAACTTGCTTTGCCTTCTGAAGATAAGCAAAGCAAGGCATCTCTGTGGAGTTCATAGGGGACATAGGCAGTGGGCATAATTTCTATCCAGGAACTTTCAGCCACAATGGACACAGAGCAAAATCAGTACAAAGCGGGAAAGGAGTCTGAGGTGGGGTGTCTCCCTTTGGGGTCTGAAGAGATTCTGCCCAGATGGATTTGCATTCACCTCTCCTGCTTCTTCTCTCCAGGGTCCCGTTGGTCCTGCTGGTGGTCCTGGATTCCCTGGTGCTCCTGGTGCCAAGGTATGTGCCCTGCTGGGAGTCTGGAGGGCTGAGAAACTCCCTTTCCCGTCACCTGTGCAAGGAACCCCTTGACAATGCCCCTTCCCTTCTGAGAAGTCTCCCCCACCCCATCCACTGTGGCTCCCCACCAAAGCAAGGAAGAAGGCCCAGTATCTACCTAGTGACCCACTGGAAGAGAGAGGAAGATGGGGTGATGGAAGCTGGAGGTCCTGTCACAGCTTCAGAGTGGGGAAAGGCAGACAGAAGAGAAAGATGGGGGGACCCCAGAATCCCTGGAGGAAGAAGAACAGTAGGGAGAGAAGGGTGGAGGGGTCCAAAAGCTAGGCAGACCCAGGGGCTGCTGGAGGGAATTGGGCAGGGGAAGAGGGCACCAGCAAAGTAGACTGCTCCTTGCTGTCCTCTGGCCCCTCTTGTTTCTGCTTCTCTTGGGGTGCTGGGCTCTTCTAAGCCATGTTAATGGAGTTCTTCCAAAGATGAATAGAGGCCAGTGGGAGGCCAGCCAGTTCAGGGAAAGGCCCAGCAGCCCAGGAGGGATTCCAGTGTGAACGTCCCTGGGAATGAATAAGGAGCCTCCGTGTGTCACTGGCATCAGGTTGCTTTTCCCCTCCTGGGGGTTTCCATGGCAACCAGACAGTGTCTGAGGCCCCAGGAGCCCGGTGAAGGAGACCCATTGTGAAGAGGGACAGCGGAAGGTGAGGGGGTCTGACCTTTAGAAAACAATAATTACAAAAGTGAAGCAAGAATGTTGAGAAGAAACCTGAGGCAGTTCTGACCTCTCTCCAGGTCAGCAGCCCTCCCCAGGGACTCCCCATCCAGACAGCCCAGATCTCAGCAAGTTGTAACTTTCAGGAAAAAAAAAAAAAAAAAAAAGAAAAAGAAAAGAAAAACAGAGGCTATTTGCAGGGGAGGGGGCTGGGCTGCTGTTAGGGCTGGAAAAAGGCGAGTTGGGTCTCCTGTCTCAGCTTGCTTCTGCCCTGCCTTTCTAGTACTTCAAACAGGCTTGGGCCAGAATCTGGGCTGCACTGGTCCCCCAGCAGCCAGGTAGGAGGCAATAACACTTTGAGCTAAGAAGCTCAAGGAAGCAGAGGTCCAGGTAACTGGAAATTCACCTCCCTAAGACTCCTTTCCTTCATGGAATAGAAAACTAGAAGGTGGTGGAAGACAGCAGTGCCTCTCCATCCAGACCCTCTGTCCATCATCCTCTGCTGCTAGAAGGCAGCTCCTCTAACCCAGGCTTCTCTGATGGGTGCAGACAGACCCAGCAAGCTGCCTTTTGCTGTAACCAAGCAGGCACTTGTGTGATTGTGACAATGTGGAGACAGGAGGTGGGAGGTCATCAAGTCATCAAGCTCAGTCAGGTGGGGACAAAAATGACAACAAAGCCCATATGTGAGCAGGTATGGACATGTGTGCTCACACACAAGGGTGGGTACACACAGCCGGCCCTGACCTGCTGTGGTACCCTCTTCTCTTCATCCTCCTGCTCTCTTTCCAGGGTGAGGCTGGCCCAACCGGTGCCCGTGGTCCTGAAGGTGCTCAAGGCCCTCGAGGTGAACCTGGTACTCCTGGGTCCCCTGGGCCTGCTGGTGCTTCGGTAAGTGCAGCTCCTTGTTGGCCTGGAGGGTCCAGGGTCTATAGCCTTGTAAATCCTGACTCCATGGGGCCCTCTGAGTGGTGAGGACCCCAGTCACCAGACCTTTTTTCTAGCCTAATGCCTGCCCTCTGACCTCCAGACACGTCTGTGTCTTTAGTCTTTCCCTTGAAACAATGTACCCCTGAAGTGGACCTGTCCCAGACCCCCGAAAGGGGACTGGTGGGCTGGGAGGCATTTAGGGTTCATTCTTTGCTGCTTATTTCACAATGAC
This sequence comes from Spermophilus citellus, assembly GCF_964194105.1. Taxonomy (NCBI): domain Eukaryota; kingdom Metazoa; phylum Chordata; class Mammalia; order Rodentia; family Sciuridae; genus Spermophilus; species Spermophilus citellus. Next base: position 67,855,624 of record NC_138197.1, on the reverse strand, counting down.
ACTATCTTCTTGTTCAGGGTAACCCTGGAACTGATGGCATTCCTGGAGCCAAAGGATCTGCTGTGAGTGCTGCCCCGGGGCTGCTTCTGGTGGGTTCAGTTCTTCCTCAGCCTTCCCCTGACTCGCCTCTTCTGCTCACGTTGACAGGGTGCTCCTGGGATTGCTGGTGCTCCTGGCTTCCCTGGACCCCGTGGTCCTCCTGGCCCTCAAGGTGCAACTGGTCCTCTTGGTCCAAAAGGTCAGACGGTAAGAACCTGAAGTAACCACCAAGTCCTACCTACATTCCTGGAGTCAGACCCCGAGCCTGTCCTTCCTGTGCTTTCCAGGCCTGACCTGGCAGTGTCCTCTGGCAGGGTTCTGCAGGTGGGAGAGAACCCAGCGTGAGTACTTGCCTCTCTCTTTCATTTAGGGTGAGCCTGGTATTGCTGGCTTCAAAGGTGAACAAGGTCCCAAGGGAGAACCTGTGAGTATATGTCCACAAGTTCTTGTCTTCCTTGCTACTGTCCTGGGGTGGGAGCATCCCCTCAGCCCTGTGTCCCTCCCCCAGAGCCCATCCTCCATCTAGGCCCTCTCCCATGTGCCTGGAGGAGTTAACAGGGCTTAGAGAACCCTGAAGAAGTTTCTGCTCCCAGTTTGAATTTTATACCATCTCTCTCCTGGGCCACTTTACCCTTCCTGTATGGCCCCTCTTTCTCAGGTTCCCCAGCCCTAGAACATTTCCAGGGCCACTTCCTCCACTTGGGGGCTGGTACTTGCCCCAGCATCAGTAAAGACTCACCCTGTTTCTCTTTGTGTTGGTTCTCAGGGTCCCGCTGGACCTCAGGGAGCCCCTGGTCCTGCTGGTGAAGAAGGCAAAAGAGGTGCCCGTGGAGAGCCTGGTGGTGCTGGGCCCATTGGTCCCCCCGGAGAAAGAGTAAGTGGGCGAGAAGTCCCCATCTCAGATCTGGCCCTGTGTTCTTACCAAGTCCCGTGACTTTTACTGAAAGCAAACTCCTCTTTACTCCATTCGCCACCAGAGTGTCATCCTTATCCTATTTGTGCCCTGTACCCCAGGATGACACAAAATAGTGAGCTCCTTCCTCAAAAGGCAGGGGCAGGGTCAAGAAGTTGACCTTTCAGAATCTTGCTCCAAAGAAATTGTCTTGGTGGGTCGATGGGATGGACCCCCTGGAGCCTGGCTGGGCTCTCTCCAGGGACTGTTGTGTTAGGAATGTTCTCACTCACTGCCTCCTTCCTGCTTCTTTCCAGGGTGCTCCTGGCAACCGTGGTTTCCCAGGTCAGGATGGTCTAGCAGGTCCCAAGGTGAGTGGAGAAAGAAGGGTTGGGCTCTTCCTGCATCTCTGGTTACAAGACATCCTACTTACTCCATCTCCTCTGGTATAGGGAGCCCCTGGAGAGCGAGGGCCCAGTGGCCTTGCTGGTCCCAAGGGAGCCAACGGTGACCCTGGCCGTCCTGGAGAACCTGGTCTCCCTGGAGCTCGGGTAAGTAGGGGAACTTCTGTTGCCCTTGGCTTCAGACCCTGAACCTCACACTCTGCCTCCCTCCCTCCTGTGCTGCCAGGATTGGGAGGTCTTGGGCCTGTCCCGACAATACCCTCTTCTCTCTCTTGAACATAGGGTCTCACTGGTCGCCCTGGTGATGCTGGTCCTCAAGGCAAAGTTGGCCCTTCAGTAAGTCCATCATCCTGGAACTATTGGGAGAGTGGAGGGTATCTTTGGGGATGTAGTGGGAAGAGATACAGCAGTGTGGGTGAAGGAAGCCTGGAATACCCTGAAATTTGAGAATTGGGTCAGGGGATAGATGATAAGTTCAGGCATGTGTGGCCTGTGCAGTAACCATGAGCTTTGAAAAATACCACCCCTTCATGCATTTGGGTCTCTCCTGGGGGCATGAGACAATGTCCAGTGTGTACTTTCAGGGACAGACTTCTGAACTTAGCAGCACCTTGTTACAGATGAGCCCTTGTATATGGTGTGACCTGTTGGTTGCAGCCTTGGTCAATCCTGTATATGGCTGGTGCCTCATTCTGTGCCTGCTCCATAGCAAGCGAGTGGTAGATATTGATGGATTTACAGGGTCAGAGGTCTGTGTTCTGAGAATGGCATTTCCTCTTTCAGGGAGCCCCTGGTGAAGATGGCCGTCCTGGACCTCCAGGTCCTCAGGGGGCCCGTGGACAGCCTGGTGTCATGGGTTTCCCTGGCCCCAAAGGTGCCAATGTAAGTAATAATTTGCTCTTCTATTTGCTTCCATGTGGTGTGGTCTCCCTCCTTGCCTCTTGGAGAAAGCACTAGAACCCAAACAAAGCTAACTCAAAGAAGTAATGAGTGGGATCTCTGTGCCATGGGCTGTTCTGGCCTCCACATCCTGCAGGAGAATGTGTGATATGGGGGAGACACAGAGCCTCTTAGACCTCAGGATGTCACGGCCATGACATTGTGCCCTGGGCAGTGCCCATGGCCTAGCTGTCTCCGAATACAAGAGAAGAGCTGATCCCTGATCTCATCCTCTGTTGTTCATCAGGATATGGCCCCAAGCCCCATTCTCCCCAGCCAGAGCTACCAAACCCTCTTGGCCACATTCTCTATAACACGCCACTTCATGGTTCTGCTCTCTTCTTTCTCCAGGGTGAGCCTGGCAAAGCTGGTGAGAAGGGTCTGCCTGGTGCTCCTGGTCTAAGAGTAAGTACCCCACCCTACCGCCTGTACCTTTGTGTTGCTGGACACCTGCTAAGTATGGGGGGTGACTCCCCTAGGTGTAATCTTGGGATCCCATGTGGCTGAGCCCATGCTGGGATGGGCCTTTTGGGATCATGGCTGCTGTAGGTCAGAAGGCTGGGAAAATAGGGAAGACTTCTATGAGGAGACAGTAAAGAAAAGGTGGGGGCTAGTGGGGAGGGACAGAAAGAGGTGGAAATGAGTTCAACTGGGAAATCATGGAGGTCTGGAAACTGTGGGTCAAAAAGTGCATCTGCCCAGTCCTGGGGGGGGGGGCTATGGAACTGTATATGTATGAGTGTAAGTCATTATTTCACCTTTTTTTCTGTCCTCTAGGGTCTTCCTGGCAAAGATGGTGAGACAGGTGCTGCAGGACCCCCTGGCCCTGCTGTAAGTACCTGACAGCCTCTCTCAGTGGCCCTGTGGGCAGGGGCTTGTGGGGTGGAGCAGGGGATCCTCAGGCTCATCCACTAATGGAGCTGACAGACTCAGATCTGGGTTAAACCAGGATATCAGACCCAGAAGCTGAGATGGGGTGTCCCAGGAGGCAGTTTGGACCCCACCCTGGTGCAGGGGAATAGGTAGTTGATGGGAATGAGTGCTCACATTGACAGGACCATGCAGGGAGGCGTTGATCCTGTCCACCTTGCTAACCGCCCTAGGGCCCCGCCAGCCTCAGCTCTTGGGTTCTCAGGAGCACTAGCTTAGCCTATCTTTTCTTTTTTTCTGCAGGGACCTGCTGGTGAACGAGGCGAGCAGGGTGCTCCTGGGCCATCTGGGTTCCAGGTAGGTAGCTGTCCAGCTCCTTCCTACACCTTGGGCTCTCTGGGGTAGTAGTAGGCACCATGGATAGAGGACCTACCCCTGTCAAGGGGTGCCAGGGAACTGCAGCTTTGCTGATACCCTGGTTCTTGTTGCTTCTTCCTTTGGGTCTGCCCAGTGCTATGCCTCCTTGGAGGACAGAGGCAGAAAACTCACTCATTTGCTAACCCTGTCACTTTGACTTCTAGGGACTTCCTGGACCTCCTGGTCCCCCAGGTGAAGGTGGAAAACCAGGAGAGCAGGTGAGTATGCAGCTTTCTGAGCCTATAACCTGAGCCTATAAACTGATAACAAGAGACATGGGAATGTCCCAGATGCACATCCCAACTCTCTACAGACGACACATTCTGAGTTCAGCCCTCTTATGGGAGGGCTATCCCCAGGGGAGGGATGACCCAGGCTCTGGCTCATGCTGTCTTCATTCTTTCTCATCCTTCTTTGTTCTCCAGGGTGTTCCTGGTGAAGCTGGAGCCCCCGGCCTTGTGGGTCCCAGGGTGAGTATCCTGTTGGCCATTACTGGGGCTCCTTGGGTCTACCCTCTCTGTACAGTTCTGCCAACGCTTCCCAGACCACATCCTGCTCTGGAGAGTCCTACTCCCCTTCCTGCATCCCTGCTTTGCCTTGGCCTCCTTCCCACCACTCTTGCCTGATGGCATCTTGGTGTCTTTCTCCCAGGGTGAACGAGGTTTCCCAGGTGAACGTGGCTCTCCCGGTGCCCAGGGACTCCAGGGTGCCCGTGGCCTCCCTGGCACTCCTGGCACTGATGGTCCCAAAGTAAGTGAGGCTGGTTCCTGCAGGGATCTTCTGGGAGCCTGGGGAGGGCCCACTGAGGGTGGAGAGGAAGGAGAGACACTCAGAGGGGATGCAGAGTAGCAGAGGCAAGTGGAAGATGGAACTAGAAAGGAGGTCTGGGCAGGAGGAAGGCAAGGAAACAGGACTTTGGGACACTGGTTCTCAGCTACACACTGAGGCCCTGGGGAAGTGCTGCCCACTACAGATTCCTCTTGCCTTCTTCCCAGGGTTTATCTGGCCCAGCTGGCCCCCCTGGGGCTCAGGGCCCTCCAGGTCTACAGGGAATGCCTGGTGAGAGGGGAGCAGCTGGTATTGCTGGGCCCAAGGGAGACAGGGTAAGTACCGGGTCCAAGTACCTCTCTCCAGAGCCATGACTCTGCCCCATTCCTGCCCCTCATACTCATTTCCCATTCCCTCTGGATGAGAGTCTTGGTTCCCTCTTCTTGAAGAACTTGGAGACACCACTTCCAAAACTCTGCCTTTTAGGGCCACCCTCTCCCCATCTCTTCATCTTAGTCCTGTTACTCCCTGAAATGCACCCTGAGACCATAGGAAATCCCTCTTGGGCAGGAACTGAGCCCTGGAGCTCCAGCCAGGCTGGGACTAAGATGGCCAAGGGGTCCTGGAGTGCCCATCTGAGACAGCTGGTTTTCTCTTCCCCTAGGGTGATGTTGGTGAGAAAGGTCCCGAGGGAGCCCCTGGAAAGGACGGTGGACGAGTAAGTAAATGCTAGTTGTGAGACTTGAGAATCGGGGTGGGGACAGATAGAGGGGACCTCATAAGTCTCTGTCATAGAGGAGGGAAGAAGCTGGGACAGAGAACCCACAGAGACTTTCTGTCAAAGGCGGGGGCCAGACAGTGAGCGGAAACTCTGGGAACCTTGGGAGTATACCAAGGCCCACTGGGGTGGGCCCCAGAGTCCCTGTGGGGCCCCCATGTGTCTGGCCCTGCCTTCCTGCTTCCTTAACCTTTGCTTCCTCTCTCCCAGGGTCTGACTGGTCCCATTGGCCCCCCTGGCCCGGCTGGTGCAAATGGTGAGAAGGTGAGTCGCGGCTGGCCTTCCTCGCTCTGCCTTCCCTCTCCCAGCAAGCCATCTTCTCATCTCCTGCCAGAGATGCTGTGTCTCCTCCTTACTCATCAACCAGCCACCAGGGCTGGAGGAGTGAAGGGTGGGGTTCTTCTCAGTAGGGAAGCCATTGGCTGTGTGCCCTGGGGGGGTGGAACAGTGGGACTGGGGGTAGAATGCCCTCCGTGAAGGCCCTGAAGAGGCTGTAGAGGTGCCTGAAATCACAGGGAGAAAATATGCTGGGTATACTAGGCCCCCAGAGTCCCCTTCCCAACATCAGGGCTTCCTGGATGTGCTTGGCTCTCAGAAGACCCCACTTTGGTTTCCCACCTCATTCCTGGCTTCCCCCACAGGGAGAAGTTGGCCCTCCTGGCCCTGCGGGAAGTGCTGGTGCTCGAGGTGCCCCGGTGAGTATCTGCCCCTCAGAGCTGGGCCTGCAGCCTCCAGGAGCCTGGATGCCAGCTCCATCCCTCAGCCTCACCCTGCAGGCTGTCCAGGGCCAACTCCCTCCTTGCCCTTTGAGTTCAGGGGTGGGAGGAGAGATGGGAAGGGAAGGGAGAAGTGATATGGGAGAGGTGATATGGATGTGATCAGGGCACAGGGCCTTTGAGTAAACAGATCCTTTGGTCAAGAAAGGTTTTCTGCCCTGGGTCCATTTGTTTAGGATCAGATAACCTTCAGATGCCTTCTCTCAGGGGGTGACTGGACATGAAGTTGGGCTGGACAGGGCAGAGAGCTCTGCGCTCTTAGGAGGGAACAGAATCGGGCAAGCAGTGGGGGCTGATCTTCCCTGGGCCTGCTCTTTTCACAGGGTGAACGTGGAGAGACTGGGCCCCCTGGACCTGCTGGATTCGCTGGACCTCCTGTGAGAATCTCTGTCCACCCCACTCTCAGCCCCCTGCATGCAGGCCAGCTCCCCATCCAGCACTCAATGGCATCTTTTAGCCTTTTGGGGAGAGAGGGAAACAGAGAGTTTATGGAAGAGGGAAATTTTCTCTCTCCTTCTCTCTGTTCACACTTCCTTGTGACTATAGCAATCCTGGCTTAGACCCTTTTTCAGGTTCAGAGTGGACACACACACCTACACATAAACACACACAGGCACACATGCACACTCACATACTCCCAAAGTCTCTGGCCCTTTTGGCAGAACCTCAAGTGTTTGGCTTGCCCTTCCTTTATTCACCCCCTTCTCCCATTCCAGGGTGCTGATGGCCAACCAGGTGCCAAGGGTGAGCAAGGAGAGGCTGGACAGAAAGGCGATGCCGGTGCCCCTGGTCCCCAGGGACCCTCTGGAGCTCCTGGGCCTCAGGTAGGTAAAGCTGAGCTCCCCAAGAACTGTCTCTGAGAGGCAGGGTTGCTGGGTGCAGGGGAGAGGTCCTGTAGATTGGACAGGCAGAGAATGGCTAGGAGTCTGTCTGTTATTGGAAGGGATTTTCACTGTCTTTGGTGTGGTGGGTGAAGTACTTGGGTGGGGGTCTTCAGGGACCTGCACAAAGTACAGACTGTATCTCCACTGGCCACAGACAGCCAGGACCAAGCAGCTGGTCTCTTGAGGAGAGGGGTGAGAGGACAGGAAGGGCTTCCTGGGAGGTGAGACCCGGGACTAACTCCACAGGTGCCTGGAGGCTTCTCCTAGAGTCTGGTGTCTCTGGCCCTTTTGCCAGAACCTCAAGTGTTTGGCCTGCCTGTTACAGCTTTTTCAGGATGGGATCATATTGGCAGGAAGCTGTGCTTTGAAAACCGAGCCCTCAGGAGTCTGATGTTGGGGCTCAGGTAGAAGCCTACTGTCCTCCCTGGTCCACAGGCCTGATTGTTTCCTTCTTTCCTTCTCAGGGTCCTACTGGAGTGACTGGTCCTAAAGGAGCCCGAGGTGCCCAAGGTCCCCCGGTGAGTGAGGTCTCCTCTCCCCTGAATTACAAAGAAGGCTAGGCCCTAGGCTCCTGGGGCAGCCAGTGTCCAAGAGTCCCCACCTCTTCCTTTCTCAGTACTGCTTATGCCACAGCCTAAGACCATCCCCCACTCAGGTGGGAGAGAGGGTGCCCTAGGCTCACTGAAGCACTGAATGGCCCTCATGGGCAGGAGACCAAGGAGCCACACCTACCTGATTCCATGGCCAGACCCAGTGGGGCCCCTTCTCCCTCTAATCCCTTCTTGATGTTTTGTGACCCCTTACCCATTGCCCACCCCCAGTTCTGAGACACCCCTTATCTACCCTGCCAGTTTGACTCTTGACCTTCCTGAGGACTGAGGTATTCAGGGGCTTTCCTCTCTTCTTCTCTCCTCACATAGGGAGCCACTGGATTCCCTGGAGCTGCTGGCCGTGTTGGACCCCCAGGCTCCAATGTGAGTGTCACTCCTGGCAGGCATCTACCCCACTCCTAGTCCAGGAGGCCCAGGCAGGGGTGGAGTTGTCTGAATCAAGAGATCTCCAGGCTGGTTCCCATTCCTCTTTGCTCATTCCCATTCTTCTGAGAAGGAGCTCATTGACCATGAGAGTCTGTCCCCATAAACAGCTGGGAGCAGGGTTGGGACCATACATCTTCCACACAGGCCTGGTCTCACCCCTCAAATATTTGGTTCAGTGGGCAGGAAAGTTGGCATGACTGCCTTCAATCTGGACACATTTCTTGAGCAAGTTCTGTGCACCTGGCTCCAGGCTTTATAAGGAAGCCAGCAGATCCCAAATCTGACACGCAGGGGCTGCGGGGAAACATCAGTTACAAGGAAGAGTCAGTCAGTGCACCAATGCCAAGTGCAGAAGAAGTGGGGCTCAGCGGATGTTTTCTCTGATATAAGGAAACTGATTCATAGTGGGGTAGGGAGAGGGAGCATTGGAGGAATAGACGAACTCTAGATAGGGCAGAGGAGTGGGAAGGGAAGGGGGGGGCATGGGGTTAGCAAGGATGGTGGAATGTGATAGTCATCATTATCCAAAGTACATGTATGGAGACATGAATTGGTGTCAACATACTTTGTATACAACCAGAAAAAAAAAATAGAATAAGAAGTAGGGCTTGGTCAAGCAGAAGACATGGGGTCCAAGGAGCAAGGTTGAGGCTGTTTCTTTAGAAATGGGGAATTGAGGATGAAGGACAAAGCAGGAGGGATTCCATGGGGGAAAAAAGAGGTATTAAGCTTCCCTTAATGTGTATGGAGTGGGGGAACAGGGAAGCCCCTCAAAGGAGCTGAGGCTACAGTAGCTTTGGCAGCCTGGATGAGAAGGGTGAGGTAAATTCTCACTTTCTGCATTTGTTCCTCCTAGGGCAATCCTGGACCCCCTGGTCCCCCTGGTCCTTCTGGAAAAGATGGTCCCAAAGGTGTTCGAGGAGACATTGGTCCACCTGGCAGAGCTGGTGATCCTGGCCTCCAAGGTCCTGCAGGACCCCCTGGCGAGAAGGGAGAGCCCGGCGATGATGGTCCTGCTGTAAGTCCCTCACCAGGCCTGTGCCAAGGTCCCCAAGCACAGGAGTGTAAGAAGCTCCTGTGGGCAGGAAAAATCATGGCCAGGTGGAGCCACTGGGTCAGTTCTCATTTCCCACCTCTCCTCTCAGGGTGTCGACGGTCCTCCAGGTCCCCAGGGTCTGGCTGGTCAGAGGGGCATCGTTGGTCTACCTGGACAGCGTGGTGAGAGAGGATTCCCTGGCCTGCCTGGCCCATCGGTGAGTGAGAGAGGCTTTTCGCTCCAGCCTAGCTAGGCCCTGCCTGGCTCAGGGTGAGTGTGGGTTACCGTCCTAGGCTTACACCCACTCAGCACTCTCAGAATTGTCCCTGAGTCATGGCTATCCCCTAAAATGAGCGGTGGGTCCCTGGGCAGGGATGCTTAGCATGTACACTCATGGTCTTTGTCCGTCCCTGCAGGGTGAGCCCGGCAAGCAGGGTGCGCCTGGTGCATCTGGAGATCGAGGTCCTCCTGGTCCTGTGGGGCCTCCTGGCCTGACTGGTCCTGCAGGTGAACCTGGACGGGAGGTAAGTGGGGAATCTCCCTGGGGTGGTCCTGACCAGGGAATGGGGTTGGTGCATCTCTTTCCAGTCCAGCCAAGTCCTGGGGTGCTGGAGAAGTGAGTGGCAGGATAGACTGATGGGGCCAAGAGCCTGGTGCAGTTGTGTGTGTGTATGTGGTGGGCAGGGGGAAAGCACAGAGACTATGAGATGGACAAGCAGAGAAGGGGGAAGGTGAGAGGGCCAAGGGGAGATGTCAGAGAGAGCTCTGAGCACATTCTTTTTCCCTTTGCCCAGGGAAGCCCAGGTGCTGATGGTCCACCTGGCAGAGATGGTGCAGCTGGAGTCAAGGTGAGTATCTGGTGTCTTCTGATTGGGCTGGGTGGAGAGGACATTGACTTAGTCTGATAGGTTGGTCTGGTTGGCAGGCTAGAATCAGCCTTGTCTCAATCTGAAAGGAGCTTCTGTCCCTACCTCTTCTGGAATGTTCTTCTCTGAGTCTGAGCCCTCTCTCCTGACAGGGTGATCGTGGTGAGACTGGTGCCGTGGGTGCTCCCGGAGCACCTGGACCCCCTGGTTCTCCTGGCCCAGCTGGCCCAACTGGCAAGCAGGGAGACAGAGGAGAAGCTGTGAGTATCCTTCATTCAGCAGAACTGGTAGTGAGCTGAGTGATCAGGGAGCGTTTCCATGATGGCCTTCCCTCATGCCACGGGACTGGAGGAACTGCCTGCATCCAGGGGTCTCTGGACCATGGGGGCAGCAGCCTTGGTGCCCAGCCCAGTGGTAAATGTGGAGGAGGGAAGTCCCTGTCCTGGCTTTTCCTTAACTCTGCTCTCACTCTTTCCTTACAGGGTGCACAAGGCCCCATGGGACCTTCAGGACCGGCTGGAGCCCGGGGAATCCCAGTGAGTATTAGAACCTCCTGTGCTAGGTCCCTGACAGGGGTGGGCTGGAAGAAAACAGGGACACTGTTGTTCCTGAGACTTCTTGGCTTAGGTGGAACAAACATAGGGCTCTGCTGGCCCTGACCTGGCCTAATCTATGTCTATCTTGTTCCCAGGGCCCTCAAGGTCCCCGAGGTGACAAAGGAGAATCTGGAGAGCCTGGCGAGAGGGGATTGAAGGGACACCGTGGCTTCACTGGTCTGCAAGGCCTTCCCGGTCCTCCTGTGAGTGTCACTGTCTGCAAAAGTCTGCTCAAAGCCTCCTGCTGCTCAGAGGCCTAAGCAGCAGGGCTTCCCTTGCTGCTGTCATAGCTTGGGGTCATCCTCAGAAATTCCCTGGGCAAACTCAGGGTGACTGAGGAGGTAGAAAGGGAATATGTGCATGTGCGTGTGTGTGTGTGTGTGTGTGTGTGTGTGTGTGTGTTTGTGTGCTGACCTCTGCCCTTTGCCACTTCCTTCCACACAGGGTCCTTCTGGAGACCAAGGTGCTTCTGGTCCTGCTGGTCCTTCTGGCCCTAGAGTAAGTGAGATGGAGTTGGGAGATGGAGAGAGCCTTTCTGGAGGGGTGGGCCATTGTACTGACCAGGGTTTCCAATGGTTGGTGGAGGAGCCTTGGGCTTAGGGGTCCTCACTCAGGAGGTACACTGAGGGGGGTAGGACCAGCTTGGCATCACTGTGGCCACAAAAACACTTGTGATGATGATCACAAGAGCAGCTCACAGCTGTCAGACAGACTCTTAAGTATCGGCTTTAAAACAAGAGTTAAGGAGGATAAGAGAGCCATGGTATTAATCTGCTGGTCCTTGGCCAAACAGAGGCCAATTTAGGGTGATACAGCTGAGCAATGTGAAGAATTAGGGGCTGAATGGCTGGTGCCATCATGATGGCCACCTAACTAGCTACAGCTACTCTTCAGCCTTCTCTATGAAGTCCATTCCTTTCTCACCACTTCTTCTCTCTCCTGGCCTGCAGGGTCCACCTGGCCCTGTTGGTCCCTCTGGCAAAGACGGTGCTAACGGAATCCCTGGCCCCATTGGGCCTCCTGGTCCCCGTGGACGTTCAGGCGAAACTGGTCCTGCTGTAAGTGTCTTGACTCCTTCCTTATGGTCTGAGGTATTCCCAGCATCTCTTTGGTGCTCAGAGTCTCTTTGGGGGCATTAGCCTGTAGGTAGTGGTGAAGTCATCCTTTATTCAGAGTTTCCTGAGGGGCTCAAGGAACCAATGGTGGGTGCTGGGAAACAAAAGAGAGGGGCTAAGGAAGAAATGGGGAAGAGGCTAGAAGAGGCTACGGTTTTCTTGGTCCTGGGCTTCTTCCCTTACCCCTGCCACGGGACTGGGAAGAGGACGCTCTAGTCTACTTTTGCAAATAGAGATAGACACGAAACTCCTCCCCTGGGTTCCTGGCTGATCTTTCTGTTCCCTACTGCAGGGTCCTCCTGGAAATCCTGGACCCCCTGGCCCTCCAGGCCCCCCTGGCCCTGGCATCGACATGTCTGCCTTTGCTGGCCTAGGCCAGAGAGAGAAGGGCCCTGACCCCCTGCAGTACATGCGGGCTGACCAGGCAGCTGGAACCTTAAGACAGCATGACGCCGAGGTGGATGCCACACTCAAGTCCCTCAACAACCAGATTGAGAGCATCCGCAGCCCCGAGGGTTCCCGCAAGAACCCTGCTCGTACCTGCCGGGACCTGAAACTCTGCCACCCTGAATGGAAGAGCGGTGAGCCTGGAGGACAGAGTCCCCTGCCCCAGAGAGTGAAGGGTCAGCCCATTGGGCATGGCCACCTTCAGTGGCAAGGCAGACATCCCTTGGTGCAGGGCAGAATCAGGCCTGGAAGGTTCTGGCAGATGGTTGCTCTCCCATTTCACAGCTGAGAAGCTACAGCCCTGGCACCTGTCCTACCATGGCAGAAGTGACTTCAGGGTGGACTCTGTCCTACTCTGGTCTTGACCTTTATGCCTGTAAACTTCTTTACTATTAGATGGCCCATCCCAATCTCCTTGCCTCACATGTTCTTCTGTCTCCCCTCCCTTTAGGCCACACACAAGCCTCCCCACCAACTCCCGATTTCCCTGTAGGCCCTCTGTCTCTCCCAGTCAGTCTGGCCCTCCTGGGCTTTTGAGTCTGAGTCTGCCTAGCCTGATGGGGTGCTGCCTCTTCTCTTGTAGGAGACTACTGGATTGACCCCAATCAGGGCTGCACCTTGGACGCCATGAAGGTTTTCTGCAACATGGAGACAGGCGAGACCTGCGTCTACCCCAACCCAGCAAACGTACCCAAGAAGAACTGGTGGAGCAGCAAGAGCAAGGACAAGAAGCACATCTGGTTTGGAGAAACCATCAATGGTGGCTTCCATGTGAGTATCTGGGTGCTCCAGGCCTGAGCTGGCTCCTTGGTCTTTCTTTTTCCCTGGATGTTGTCAGCACCTTCCCCACATTCATCAGTTTTTCTCTGGGCTTGAGGGAAAGGAGAGAGGAGGAAGATTATTTTTTTCCCCATTTGGAGTTGAAAATAGATCCTCTGAGCTTGCTCCATTCCCTGGAAGCAGAAATGTCCTCTCAGCTTCCCACCACCCAACATCTCCCTCAGCTCCTCTGATCCCTGAATAGTTAACATCTCTGAAGCCCCTGACCCCAGTCAATGCCAGCTCACAGGCCTCATACCCTGGCTCTCTGCCCCACAGTTCAGCTATGGAGATGACAACCTGGCTCCCAACACCGCCAACGTTCAGATGACCTTCCTACGTCTCCTGTCAACTGAGGGCTCCCAGAACATCACCTACCACTGTAAGAACAGCATCGCCTACCTGGACGAAACAGCTGGCAACCTCAAGAAGGCCTTGCTCATCCAGGGCTCCAATGATGTGGAGATCCGGGCTGAGGGCAACAGCAGGTTCACGTACACTGCCCTGAAGGATGGCTGCACGGTGAGTGGGGCTGACTGGACCTGCCAGAGAGAAGAGCTACCCAGAACCTGGAAGTTGCCTGTGTGGGATGGAGGGAGGGTTGGCCTATAACAAGTGTCCTAGTCTTAAAGTGACAGATTATCAGAAATGTGAGTTTGAGGGGTTGTATTGAGAAGACAAGTTGAATGACAGGTGAGGGAAAGGTACATATTGTTCTATCAGCTTGTCTGCTTCCTGGCTTAGGAGAAATAAGGCCCTACCTGGCCTGCTCAGTGACTTTTGCAGAAGTGCTCATGTAATGTGTATAGGCAGCCCTACAAGAGCAAGTAAAGAGGGAATCACAGGTGGGGAATCCACTGTGGTATGGGGAAGGAAGGGACAGGACAGGAAGGTGGAGGAGATCTCTGCTGCTAAGGATAGGAGTTGAAGCAGAGAGGGCTTGAGCAAGCCAAGAACAGGTCTAGGGAGCCTCATGAGTATCTTTCACACTGTAGTTGTTCGGTTTTGGGTTCCTAGGAAGTTATCACTGGATTGCAAAACATCTACTGAATAGCATCTCTTCTCTTTCCTTCTAGAAACACACCGGTAAGTGGGGCAAGACTGTCATCGAGTACCGGTCACAGAAGACTTCACGCCTCCCCATCATTGACATTGCACCCATGGACATAGGAGGGCCTGAACAAGAATTTGGTGTGGACATAGGGCCTGTCTGCTTCTTGTAAAAACCCAAACCCAGAAACAACACAATCCATTGCAAACCCAAAGGACCCAAGTACTTTCCAATCCCAGTCACTCTAGGATTCTGCACTGAATGGCTGACCTGACCTGATGTCCATTCATTTCCCCCTCTCACAGTTTGGACTGTTCTCCCCTCTCTAAGAGACCTGAACTGGGCAGACTGCAAAATAAAATCTCATGTTCTATTTATTTATTGTCTTCCTGTAAGACCTTTGGGTCAAGGCAGAGACAGGAAACTAACTGGTGTGAGTCAAATGCCCCCTGAGTGACTGCCCCCAGCCCAGGCAAAAAGACCCCCTGAAGGTGCTGGGCGCAGGAACTGTGTGTGTCCTACACAATGGTGCTATTCTGTGTCAAACACCTCTGTATTTTTTAAAACATCAATTGATATTAAAAAATTATTGGAAAGTACACATTGCTTTGTGCTTTGTTCTTTAGTTTGTTTTCCATTAGTCCTTGATTCTGTATGCATGCCCAAATGTGGTCCTGGGGCTGCCTTCTGTGGACTTTTCAACTGAGAGCAAGGTTGAAGCCACACTGCCTGGTTTAGTGACCTCCCATATGCCTCTTTTGTCAACTTGGCACTGCATGGAACCCAGTGGTAAACCAGGATCAAAGACTAAGTCTGTTAGTCAGCTTTGTGTTACTACAATGAAAACACCAGACACAGGCTATTTATGAAATAAAGTGAGGCTTATTTTGGCTCATAGTTCTGGAGGTTCAAATCCAAGATCAGGCAGCCCTATTGGTCTGGGCATCTGGTGAGGGCAGCACATCAAGGCAGGAGTGTGTCTCAGAGTGAGTTCCCACATTATGAGCCAGGAAGCAGAGTGAGAGGAAGACATCAGGCCCACAGTCCCTTCTGAGTGCACACCCCAATGATCTGAGGATCTCCCACGAGGCCCCACCTCTCCAAGCTTCCACCCCCCGCCCCGCCCTAGTAGCATTAGTCTGGAGACCAAGCCTTTAACACGTGGAACTTTGAGGGCCACTGTACATATTCAAACCATAGCATGACAGTTTGGGAAGGGAGACACCCCAGAGGGATTGCCTTGCTCTTGAAAGCAACCAATGAACACAAGAAGGGAGACACCCCAGAGGGATTGCCTTGCTCTTGTAAAGCAAGAGGCATGGTGCACCATGAACCTAGAGAGCAAGGCCATGTGTGGGCCATACTGCTGAGTGGGAGAGAAGGTGGGATGAAAAATCAGGAAGGAGGGCAAGAAGGGACCCCTGACAAGTGCACATGAGTAATCAGGGTGGTTATTTGCACCTTTCAGTACGAATTTTAGGTCAAGGAGAAGTGGGTTATCTCCACCCCTCCTGCTCCTCCTTATTCCTCTTTCCCACCCCTCCTTCTGGCCCCCATTCTTCACTTCCTGGACCTGCACTTAAAGCTTCCACTCATCTCCTCTGAACACCAGATGTAAGATTGTGACCTCCATCTTACATGGACAGCATTCCCTTTCTCACTATTACCAGGTGTCCCTTGCTTTCCAGTGCCTCAGTGTAGAGGTGAGCAAGTTGTTCTTTTCTCCACTAGAGGGCCCCAGTAGTGGTGATGTGTGAAGTGGACAGCAGAGGAAACCAATCAGAATCCATGACAATTTTTTTTCTTTCTTTTTCTTGTAGTACTGGAGGGCACTCTATTGCTGAGCTATATACCCTACCCTTATTTTTACTTCTTATTAATTTTTAAATTTTTGAGACAGGGTCTCACTAAGTTGCCCAGGCTGGCCTTGAACTTGTGATCCTCTTGCCTCAACCCCCAAGTCCCTGGGATGATTTTTATAAAACCAATTTTAAAAGATCTGGCATGGCTAACAAACCAGAGAGCCAAGGCTTTCTCTATCCGCTTCTAACATCTCTGCCCACTTCCTCTAGATTAAGGTCGACAACTTTTCAATAAATACTACAAATAAATAAAAGACACTTTTGCTGGATTTATTGATATTTATACTTAACTTATGAAGTAAACTTAGTTGAATAAAGTGTATCTTACCGGGGTTAGCTCATGGAAAAATAGAGTAAAATTATAACATGTTAATTAAAAATACAGAATAGTTATCATAAGTACAAGTAACCCTTCCACCTATCTTACCTAGTGAGAGCAAGGAGAGCAGGTGAGATATATGTATACAGAGAAAAATGTTCCTTAGACAATAGGTGGAGTTGAAGAATTGAGTTCAGTTCTAGCCTGTCAATCCAACTGCAGCCCATACTGCCTCCTTGCTCACTCCATTCACGGCAACAGCAGCAGAGCTTCTTATTCGGTAGATTGTGACCTCCATCTTAGATTTCTGCAAAAGAAGTCCCAGGTATCCAGGTGACTCCTCACAACCCACCCACTGCCTCGGTGCTTAGTAAAACCTGGAAATAATAACAGCTGCTCTACAAAGAATGGAGAGACTCAGCCAGAGGACACAAGGATGTGGAACAGAAACCCTTGAAATGCAAGCCTCACCAGGGCATGGATGAGTGTTGTGTCACCCACAGCTGCTCTCCCCAGAGAGCAAAGTGAGAGTAGCCAAGTAACTGGAATCATTGCTAATTTCTCAGATCCCTGATGCCTCAGGAAAGGTAGGTCTCTACGAAATAATAACATGTAAGGCAAGTTCCTGAGCAAGCAGAACAGAGCAGGCTCACTGATTATGAGGGCTGGGCCAGGTTACTTTTCCTATGTTTAACTTCCTCTTCTCTATGAAAGTGTCTGGCACTAAAAGCCTTTGAACTAGGAGCCAGTGCCTGAGCTCCAGCTAAAACTTACTTTTTTTTTTTTTAGAGAGGGAATGTTTTTAATATTTATTTATTTATTTGTTTTCAGTGAACACAACAACTTTATTTTATTTTTATGTGGTGCTGAGGTTCGAACCCAGCGCCCCGCGCATGCCAGGTGAGTGAGCTACCGCTTGAGCCACATCCCCAGCCCTAAAACTTACTCTTAAGTCCCTTGAATCCTGGATAAATCACAGAACAACTTCTGAAATTATGTCCACTTCTAAACAAGTGAAGGAACACAGCATATTAAAGGAATGCTGACAAGGTGATGACAAATTTTACTTATGAAGGAAAACATTATTCTGCTCAGTAGTTTGGGGTGGGGGACACATCTGGGACCCTATTTCATGTACAGCTTTTAAAAAAATAGGCTGATTCTACCTCACCCTCCCAGCACTGAGGATTGAACCCAGCGGCATTCTATCACTGAGTTACATTTCTAGTCCTTTTTATTTTTTGAGACAAGGTCTCACTAAGTTTCCCAGGCTGGCCTCAAACGTGTGACTCCCCTGACTCAGTCTCTGAAATCACTAGGATTACAGATATGTACCACCAGGCCCAGCTGATTCTTTTAATAACTATTCCATACTTTGGGCTATATACCCTAGGATAGTTGACCCAGAGATCATGGGGTCTTGCTGTGGGGTATCTAGGGCTACAGAATAGTTAGTGGAGGTAAACTGTGGTCTACATGGGCCTGATAAAGATTAAAAGCTTGTGTAGACTTCCAGCTATATCACTCAAAAAAAAAAAAAAACACAACAAAAATTGCAATCTTTGGCATACAGCGGGTGTTCAATGCGTTTTCTGGAATGAATAAATTACAAATAAATGGAGATTTCTGTGGGTAGCAACTCTTCAACTAAGCGACATGATATATAGTTAGAGATCTACAGGTCACAGTATAGGCCAAGAGGAAGCTACAGAGAAATGATCTCCAGCAAGCCTCATCTCTAAGAAATAATCTTTGCAAATTTCAATCCACTGGAAACAATGGTGATGATAATGACATCTGAGCCAACAACTTCCCCTAATTTTGGATTGCTGAGAGAAAAATTCTGGGTATTTGTTCCAAGAATGGACAGACACCACAATAAAATTATGCAGGGCATTCCAAAGTGCAGTATGAGATGCTAAGAATAAAATTAGGTATGAGAGCTCACAACACCAAGACCAGACTCATTGCTATATGTCTAGAAAATTTAACTGCTCTCACTTAAATATTATTAACTGGATTTTAAGTTAATATCAAGAAGCAAGAAATGTTTCTGAGGCACAAGGTCACAAAAAATAAATTACTCAAAACTGAAGTACCAATATGAGTAGCTTTTCCAAAATCATTAAGAAAATATGCTACAGAGGCTATTTGGAAAATGGAAAAACTAAAGAGATGATACAGAAGAGTGAACATCATGAGTTCAGGCATGTTCTGATTAGGGCAACATTTTCAGAAATGACTTGCTCCTGTCCAAGTAGTGATATTCCTTCACTAAGATCTATCACTGTCACCACTAATGTGTACACCCTTCATACCACCTGGTTATTACTGAAACTCCAGTGTTCAACCCTTGATGATGGTCAGTCTCAGCCAGTCATGAAATTTAGCCATAATTTGATAGATTCCCTGCAGCCCATCCTCTGGTGGTTCAGAGGGTGGAGACAGTTGAGGAAACTTCCAACCTCAAACCAATTCCTCTTAGTAAAGACAAAAGCCACATTGGGGTTACCCCTCCAGGAAGCAGTTTCTCACTCTCTGGCATATCTGACTTTTTCAGCCTCCAGGGGGCGCTGTGTGCTTTATTCTGGAAGAGTAATAGGGCAGTCAGTTGCCTGGAGAGGCAGATGAAGTGAGGCTGTTTGCTGTGACAACACTCATGGGGACAGCAAGTTGTCTGGGCTCCTTTTACTTCCTTCCCATAGTGGACCCTGTGCTGACTCACTTACTATTCTATGGTTTCCTCAGGGTTACATACAAAGGCATCTAGACAATTAGAGACACAGAGGAATCAAAAACAGAGTTTATTTATTTTTTTAATCAAACCCCCAATCCATGTTCCAGCCAATGGATGAAGGGTAAACCAAGCCCCACATAGACTTTGGGTAGAAACAAGTGTGAATTTCTACAGGAAAAAAGAAAGAAAGAAAGAAAATCTTTCTTTTAAAAGCTTCTAGGCATTTAGAAACAGATCAAACAAATGCACACATTGAGTGGTTCCATGCCCTCTTCTTTCAGGTATTTCAAGGGTACCCTGATGCCACTCTGTGAAGATGAGGCACTGATATATCTGCAGATGCACTAACAGTCCTATCTTCATGCCACTCTGTGGTTTGATAACCTAGAAGCATGGTATAGATTCAGCTTATAATGCCTCAAGAACAGCTAAAAAGATCTAAATTAAATTCTTCAAACTTTATTGAGTGCCAACTATTTGCTGGGCACAGGCTAGGCACTGGGCAGTGATTCTGCTGGTTCTGAGAAACATACATGGTGCTATAGGAAGGAGGTTCCCCCTAAGGGGTAGGAGGGTGGTTTGCTGTGGGCTAAGAAAAAAATTTGTCCTCTTCTTATACCACCTGGGATCAGTATGAAACTCAGGAACAGATGCTGGGCTCTCTTCTACAGGTATTGCCACTGGAGAACCATGAGCAGATGCTAAACAGCCGTGGAATTTGCTCCACAATCTACATAGTGATGTGTTTCCAAGGAGCTCTGGGTCATGTGACCAATATATAAAATCTTCACTGAAGTTCTAGGAAAAAGAAAACCAAGAAGAAATGAAATAAGCAAGGAAATTTGCCCACGTAGTTTCTTGCAAATTCAAGCAACAATACCCCCGAGACACATATCTTCATTGTTATGTAACCAGGAGGTCAGAGGATCTTTCTATACCCGAAGATACTGTGTCATGAGGTGATCTTCTAAATAAGTGATTCTGAACCAGGAATGATTTTCCCCTGTGGACACTATGGCAATGTTTGGAGACATTTTGGGTTGTTTCAACCAAGTATGGGGCTGAGTGTACCAGTAGCTAGTTGGTAGAGACCAGGGATGCTGTTAAACAGTCTACAAAAACAAAAATTGTTTCTGGCACAAAATATCACCAGTGCCACGCTGAGAACCCTTGCTCTAATCCTCACATTTCAGATGTCAGTAGCAGAACCTGTCACGTGCAAACCTGTCACGTCACGGGTTCATGAATAATCCTGAAGTTTCATGACACATGATAATTTGTGTGGCTAGAGAGTAAGTCTGGTCAAATACCTAGTACTTATACCTTGAGAAAGCTTTTCTGTTCTTTACTGGTCTCATTAGGATTCTAAAGAGATCGCGTATTCTTAGTTAAACTAGATCCCACTTCATAGAGAAAATGACATATTCAACAGTTCACTGTGAACCTGGTGACCTGTGTAGGGGATCTGAGCTCCACATCTAGAGAACACCAAGGGGCTTTGAGATCTCTCTGGCTATGTGTCTCTGAGTAAGGGCAGTAAGCTCACAGGGTCCAATAGTTCAAGCCATCAGGGTAAGGAAGCAAGGGACATACCGCATGAAGATCACTATGTTGTGCACCAGGATGTCAGGTAATGTACAGAAGAAGCTACCAAGCAGCAATACAGAGACAGGCAGTTTGATTTAAAACAGGAAAAAAAAATAGAAGAATCAATAGACGAGTATTAAATTATTTAGGGTGATTCCCAACACCCACCCTTCTGACCCAAATGCTGCTAAGGCCCACCAGTTCTGAGCCACCAACAAGGGTCATTCTCATCTTTCCCCATTGTGATCCTTTTCTGTTTTTCCAAAGTGCTGGAGCTTGGTAATGTTTCTTTTAGAAATTCCAGCATTTCAGTCACATATAAAACAATATCTCTTCCAAATAAAACATAAGATAGCCAAAGCTAGGAAGCCTACAGGGCAAAGGCTAGGACTTAAGGCAGAACCTGGCACCAGACAACTGAGTACGGCTCTGAATTCCTTTCCTCTGATAAAGACCACACATATAAAGAGCATTGTCCTTACTACACATAAGAAAATGGTCCTCCCATCTCCGCCTTCACCGTAAAATTCACCTGAAAACAAGATACTTGGAGTCAGTCAGTGGTCAACGACAGCACTATTATCAGAAACCCTCAGACCCTGGACCATGGTTCCATCACATATAAAATATGTCCCTGAGACTGTCCCAGATATAGCCTATAAGCCTCTAATTACTACTCTGACCTCTTCCCCTTTGAGAGGTCAATGGATTTCAGATTATAATACCACCTCTTCTTGATATGTAGCAAGTCTTTCTCTTACAAATTCTTTCGCTCCTCAAATTCTTAAATGCTAACTATTTTCTTCCTCCTTCTCCACAATTGTTCATAATTACAGAGCCCATTAGATCTTTCTCATCAATCAGTGCCTATGTGTGGAAACCAGGAGAAGAAAAGAAATGCAGCTGTGTTATGGTTTAGATGTGGTATTCCCCAAAAGCTCACCTGTGAGACAATGCAAGAAGGTTTGGAGGAGAAATGATTGGGTTATAGCCTTAGCCAAATCAGCCAGTCAATCCCTTATGGGATTAACTGAAGTGGTAGGCTGTGGCTGAAGAGGTGGGAATTGGGGCATGGCTTGGGTGTATATATTTTGTATCTGGAGAGTAGAATCTTTCTTTGCTTTTTGATCACCATGATGTGAGCTGCTTCCCTCCGCCACTCTCTCCTGCCATGATGTTCAGTCTCACCTCTAGTCCTGAGGAATGGAGCTGCCTTTTATGGACTAAGACTTCTGAAACCATGAGCCCTCAGATAGACTTCTCTGTAGTTGTTCTGGTCAGAGCCTTTAGACACAGCAGTGGAAAAGCTGACTAAAACAAGCTGTGTGTCCTCACAGCACTTACTTTGCTCCCACACTATGGGACAGGGACTCCCAAAAAAACAGCTTACCAGTTGCTCACTCCTCGGTGGAATGGGGGAGATGTTAGTGGTCACATATGTGCCAACCACTGTGTTCATGTACTGAACCTGGCTGGACAGTCTGGTCACTGTCACAGGATAGAAGTTGGAGTTTCTGATTTTCAGGGTGGCCTGCATCAGGGCAAATGAGGAAACAAGTGTAAGCATCCTGGTCCAAGACCAGCAGATGCACAATCCAGGCAGTGAAGCCCTAAGCCTTACCGTGATAGCGAGAATTACAAGTGAGTCCTGCTTATTAAATGTGACTTTCACCACTTTGATGCCATCATCACCCACGAGGACTGAATGTGGAAACAGGAAGAAAACCACCAAACCAGATGCCAGGAGACAGAGTAGGACCGACAGAAGGACATACTGCTTACTGCAAATGACATAACAAATGCCCCAATGGGCAGTCAGATCAAGGTGCAACTGACAGAGATTAAATGTAAAAATGGGGGAGCAAAGGTGAGAGTGAAAGAATACAAATAGCCAGGAACCAGAAACCAAGCAAGAAGGGATGGAGCAGAAGAAGCCTTTTAAAACCAGTTTGGACACTGTTAAGTGAAGCTTGGAGGAGCTACGTGGACAAAGAATTTCCTCACTCCTAGGACACCCTACTTCTCCAATTCCTTTCAATCTCACCCCTTCACTTGGCTCTCAAGAACATTTGTAGCTTCAAGTTTCTTTCCCCAGATTGTGATGGGGCAGAAATATCCTTCTTGAGCAAATTGTAATAAAGGAAATGGGTCATTTACAAGAACAGATGTAGTTTTCACAGAATTAACTTATAGTCATAACATATAAAAAGAAATAGGGACAGGAGTAGGTATTAGCAGGTGGGAGGCAATTAACTCACGTTCTCTGAGGGCGCAATCTCTGATCACTATGTGGGATCAAAGCCACCAATTCATTGACTTGCTCTGGAAAAGAATGAAACACATATTTTGTAAATCTCACCTACTTGGCAATACTTTTTTTAGCACTTCACTGCAGCCTGCCACAGCAAATATTTTCCTGGGATTAGATATTTAAAAAGTACTAATTTCATATGGTAGGTTTAATGAACAAGAATAAATAAATTAATAAAGAATATTATAAATTACAAAACACCTGTAAGTACTTTCAGGTCAGTGGCATAAAGTTGAGAAACCTGGGATCTTATTCTGTTTTAATGCATGGCCAACTTGGCAAAGTCATCAACCTCTCAGAGCCACTGTTTACTCACCTTTAATATGAAGGGTTAGAGTAAATGTTTTTTAAGCTCTTTGTGACTCTCCATCTAAACTCTAAAAGACTCTCTGAGGGCTTACTTAATAATAGATAATCCTGAAGGTAGCCCAGGCTCCTCTTCTGAACATTTGTTTACTTCTCCTCACCTGACACATTTTGCTGACCTTGGGCTATTAATTCACTAACTGCTTCTTTATTAAGAAGTTTCCAAGATGGTCCACCTACAAAGCTGTGCCAGTCCTTATGAGTAAGAACAATAAGACATATACTAAACAACTCCATAACATAGAATGAGAAGAATATTCCAAACCACAGTAGAGGCGGGGAGCATGGGGATAAAAGAATGGAAGTAAAGAAAAGAAAGGGTTTCAAATATAAAGAGACCAAGAGAAGTTGTGGAATCTGCCCAAGTGTATCAAGTCAGCTGAGCTGGTTTCAAATCAGGGCACTCTGGGACTATAAAAGTACTAATGCCTCAGAGATAAGCTGTTAGGGCAGACATAAGAACCCCTGCTTTAACCAGGAATCAGTCCTTCCCTGATCACCAGATTCAAACCTGTTGGGATATAGCCTGTTCCTTGGCACGTGAGACAGGTGATGCTATCTCTCCCTGTGAACTCCACATATGGGAACTGAGCAATGGCTTCCTCCTGTTCTAGATCAGTCAGCAAAGCCTCCCTGTCATCTTCTTTCTTTCGCTTGCAGGAGGGAGCATGTGCAAAGGCAGAATGCTGAGATCCCATGGCCGTGATGTGCCACGCGTGTCATGTCCTAGATAAAAAGAGGCAAGTGAGTGCAAGTTAGAGTCCACACTGGGCCACGACAGAACACATTGCTTCTTTCTGTAAGAAAAGTGAATACACACACAAATTAAGGGTTGCCATCCTGAGTGTGAGACCAACAACCTCACAATGTCTACCAGGACACTCACTTTGTAGCACTGCTCTCCCCTTTACATACAGCAGGGGTAATGGGGCCTGCCTTCTGCCCATCTGTCCAGCTCCTCACCGCCCTGGGACTTGCCCCAGCCACCTGGTCCAGTTCGCCCCTGACTCTCCACTATCTGCAGACTCTGTATCTTCCTCGAGAAAAACCTTCCTGAACAAACAGGTGAACCAAATTAATAACAGGCCTTAGCGAACCCCCTCCTCCTCCACTCCCAGCCCCAAGAAGTGGGCTCAGGTCACGCCCCCCTGCAAAAGCGATGTTTCGATCTCATCAGAGTCACCCAGGCGGAGCGAACGCTGACATCCCCGAACCTGCAGGGCTCGAACCCCGGAAGCTACTTCCCGGGCGGCTCCCTCAGCCACCTAACCGCTTCAGCGGGTTTATACCTGCCTCTTCGGTCCTTGCAGCTGGCAGTCGGTGCGCAGGCGCAGAACGGCTAGGAGGCGCGGGGGACGGCAGCGTGCACTCGCGTCTGCGCCCTCGAAACTCAGGCACTTCCTTTCTACCATGCCGCTGTCGCGCTCCCGCTCACCGGTAGATGGCAGCACAGAGCAGAGGAGGATGGTGACCCTGGAGGCTGGGGAGGGCCTACCCCAGCGAGAGGGCGGTGCTTCCCTGCTCCCTGAAACACTGCGAGAGACTTAAGGTTTTGGAACTGGGCTACTTTGTTGCCGGAGGAAGAAGGCGCCACCGGTGACCAAGGCCGTTCGCATTGCCCGGGGCCTTGTAGACGTTGAGGTTGTAAAGCCAAACACCCAGAGCCTGCCCTCGGTCGGGTACAGACTCCAGACACTCCGGTGTTGTAGATAACAGTGCGGCAGGAGGACGCACAAATAGGAGAGTCCCCTAGCACAGCATAGGGAAGCTTCCAGGGAGCTTCCTGTCAGCTTCTTTCCGAAACAAACCCAAGCGCTGAGCTCTCAAAGTAGTATGCGCTGGGATGTAGACTGACTCTGCTTCAGGACCTCGCCGTCCCAGCCTTCCACAACACAGGCGTGCACGTAAAAGACCGGAGGGTTCTTTTCTAACAGATGGAGTTGTACATGCTTCCAGGCTGAGCTTAGCCCGCAGCAAAAGGAAGTGAGGCTCACATTAAGCAGCTTAAGTGAGGAGAGGAGATATTCTGAGATTGTATGAACGAGGGACCCACTTGGCAATGAAGAGCGAGGTTGGGCACCTGATTTCTGCTACTTCCGTGTTCTCTTTTTGCCTGCTGCTGTCCAGGCACCTGCCAACTGCTGGCCGCCATCAGCCCACTGAGCCATTGCTCCCCTTCTTCCACCCCTAAGCTACACCTTCTCTTTCCTGAAATCTGTTTTTTTTTTTTATCCTTCTTGTAGTTTACAGTTCTTATTTAAACAAATCTATGTTGTTGGGGGAAAGCAGATGCTCATTCACTTAAGACACATTCCCCATAAAACTAAAGCTTTCCAATCGCCATATTAAATTGGTAAAGTAAAAGTAAGCAAGTCCAAATTAAATGAAACCATATAATACCTTTATTAAGACCACGTAAAAACTAGAGTTATTCTATTTATTTAACTTTTTTCTATAAGAACATAAATATCAGATAAGTTGAATATTCCCTATTTTGGTAAATAATTTTTTTTGGGAAAAAATAGTTGATAAAAATGTTTGTGACCATAGGTGCCCATTAACATATATACAATGTGTTACTTGGTGCTGTTGTATGTCACTCGTTTCCCAAAGGTTCAAGTACTGGATGCTCAGTCTCTGGAGAGATGATGTGAGAAGTGGTGGAACCCTTACCACATCAGGCTTAGTGCAAGGTCATTGGGGGCACTGCCCTAAGAATAGATTAATATAATTTTGGGGGGAAACCTGGTTCATTCTTCCAGAAGTGGGTTGTCATAAAAAGAAGACACACCTGTACCCTCTTTCCAGCTTCCTGTCTTACCATGAGATCTCTTCTTCTCACATGCACTCCCACCATGATGCCATCCACCATGTTGTGAAACAATCTTCACCAGAGGCCAATCTTGGACTTTCAGCCTCCAAAAACTGTAAGGTTCTCTGAAGTTTTGCCCTTGGTGGCTTTTCTCCTTATCAGCCCCCACACTTATGGTAGTGTAGCAGTTGCTAATTTTCAGTGTATGGCTCCTGGTTGATGGAGAGACTGCACTGCAGTTTCTTGTGGTCATTCTCCCTCACCTCCATACCAGAGGCCACCTTGGGAAATTCTGCAGAAATAATTTTCATATATTAGAATTTATATGGACAGGGCATAAATAATTAATGGAAAATAAAGTCATCAAACACCTAAAAAACAAAAACAAAAAACATTCCCCAGCTTCTTTTGCAGATAGAAGTGGCCATGTGACACTGTTTTGGCCAATGAGGTGAAAGAAGTTGTATGGAACTTTTGGGAAAGCACTTTAAAAGGAAAGGAGACTCAAGTGGTCTTTTGATCTTCTTTTTCCTATTTGGAATTTGAACTTGATGTTGGAGACAGGGAAGCCACCTTTAACCATGAGGCAGGAAGTGCATGCTAAGGAAGGCTAGGTATCAGGATAAAAGTCCATGATCAGGTCCTGGACTGATTGTCTTCCGAGTTCTCATTATGTGAGAAAAATAACTGTAAGCCAGTTTTGGGGGTGTCTTTTCATAGTGGAATGCGATCCTAACAAATATAGACACAGAGCTACTTAAGGGAAAACACAAGCAGGCAGCCTTTTATATATATATATATATATATATATATATATATATATATATATATACATATATATATGTATATATATATATGTATATATATATATATATACATATATATGTATATATATATATATGTATATATATATACACACACACACACACACACACACATATTTAGATGTATGAACCTTATTTTATTCATTTACTTATTTGTGGTGCTAAGAATCGAACCTAGTGCCTCACACATGCTAGGCAAGTGCTCTACCACTGAGCCACAGCCTCAGCCCCCGGACAGCCTATTTTAACCACATGCCACGTAGGCCACACTTAGGTTTCCATCCTCTCCCAAGTCTAGCCCTCAAGATTCTCACCCTTTGAAAGAGGAAGACACCAGTCTTCCAAGTTAGTCTTTCCTGTCTGAGGACTTGCCTCCTTCAGGTGTTTCACTTGGAGAATGACCTCTACTGAGACCCCATCCTCTCTTATTGCATGGGTGTCACTTCAGTTCATGACCTCTGCTGGACACCCTGCCCAGGACAGGATGCAATAAACCTAACATCTGCATTATGGATGGACATTACAGAGGAATTTCAGACTATACCAGAAGTAGTAGAAATGAGTCAGCTGCCTGATCCATATCAACTGGGGAGGAAGAGGAGGCCAGAAGAAGGTAGGGAGCTTGGGATGCTTTCTAAAGGGAGGGAAACAATCTAAGGGCTTGGAGCCTGTGATCAGGGAAAGACAGGCCTTGGGGTTAATGGGAGATTGGAAATGAGTCCGGGGCATCACCAGCACAACCCAAAGCTCTCTGACAGTCTGCTTCCAAAAGTGTGTCTTGGGACAGATAGACTGTACTTTTTAGTGTTACTTTTATTGCTCTTTTTCTCCCTGACACCCAGCTTGATGTCTGATGCATAGTAGGCCCTCAATAAATGCTTGCAGAACCACACAGCCTGGAGGTTGGCCAAGATGGCCTGCGGAGTGGTCCCAATATCCTCTGGAGCCATATGGGAGACAGATTTAATTGGGCAGTACATTCCTAAGGAGACAGCCATCACTTCTCACTTGTGCATGGCTTCCAGGTTTGTCTCACCATCCTGGTTATGAGCAGTGAAGTTACTGCAGACATGAGCTCACAGGCTCTCTGGGTGGGCCAGGGCAGAGTAGGGCCAATTGGGCATCCCTATCCTTCCAACCTCTTCTATGGCCATTATGTACTTGGGCCCCATAGGCTGAAGGCAGGAGAGCCCTGATAGAGCTGCTGATCCTAAAAGGTGAGGAGGAACAGGAGGTCAGGGATGAGCTCTGCTCAACTCTGTCCTCCCTTTGTCAGCTGAGATTTACACTTGGAAGTCTTCTTCTGCCCCCTCTATTTATTCTGTAGATGAGAAAACTGCTTGAGATTAAATGGCACCC
The DNA here is from genome assembly GCF_964194105.1 of Spermophilus citellus. Lineage (NCBI taxonomy): Eukaryota > Metazoa > Chordata > Mammalia > Rodentia > Sciuridae > Spermophilus > Spermophilus citellus. Next base: position 67,827,713 of record NC_138197.1, on the reverse strand, counting down.
AATAAGTGGAAACACCAATACCAGAACCAAGTACTCTGTCTCCTTCTTTGGTATACTTTACGGAAGGACCTGATGACCTGCTAAGTCCCTTTGCTGCAGCCCACTGTGGCACACAGGTAGGTTTAAGGGGCACAAAAAAACCTTTTTATTTAATGGAGTCTGTGTTTATTCTCTCGTGAATCAGGGATCCCAGAGCCCAAAGCTCTGGCCTATGGGTTTCTACTGCAAGGAAGTTCCAGGTTCAGTTCTCCAAGGGAAGAAAAGTCTAAAGAAAGAAGGGGGAAAGAAAGTTCTCTTGCATTGAAGAACAGCACACAGCCACAAAGTATTCTACCACTTGTGTAGCACTTCTTTGATGAGAAGAAGCTGTTATTCCTGTTTTATTGGTAGAGAAACTGAGACAGGAAAGCAGATTTGCCCCAGCTTTGGTGGGAGGGTCCAACTAGATATTGTGGGTTTTCTGCTCCCAAGTTTTCTCTCTTTTCACTTTTTCTGTGCTAGTTCCTATGAAAAATGGTCAAAGGCAGAGAGTTCACAGACCTTTTCTGGGAAGAGGAGACCCAGAGGGTGCTTAGAGAAAAAAAGAGGTCCAGGCAGAGGCTGCACCTGCAGGCTGCCATGACAGCAGCCACACCAGGGAGCTCTGCTTAGAGAGGCTAAACCTAGAAGGGCCCAAGGCCTTATGACATCAAGAAACTGACAACCCACCATCCCATATAAAGGGGGCCCAAAGCCACAGTTGGCCAAGTCAGTCTGCAAAGCCAGGCTCCCCCCAGCTCCTTCCCAGAGTGGCATCAATGAGCTGACGAGGGAGTAGGGAGGGAGGATCTCTCCTGCACTGTGTTCACTTTGACCTGAATCTGGGATGCTCCTATAATAGTCCCGGCTTCAGTAGAAGGTGTAACCCTTCCTCCCCAAAGCCAGGTAGGAGAAAAAGATTTTATTTTTTAAAAAATTATAAGCCCACCTAAATCAAACTCAGAGTCCCCTCCTGATTGACTGGCAGGGAATTTAATCTCCATGGTTGCTGATGCCACCTTTACCTAAGACTTTGCTTTCCTAGAGCTCGGGAGGATCTGTCATTATTAGTGTGTGTCATGCTGAGCCCTTCATTCAGAGCTTCTCACTGGCCTCTGCTGCCCTGGGGTTGGAGGATTTGGGGCCAGGTAGGCAGAGCTGATGCTCCCGGCCTGGTCTGCTCAGAGCTCAGTGTAGCCACCCCGCTGGAGGCAGTGATTTCAAGGCTACTAGGGTCTCCAGCCCTCCCAGGTCCTGCTAGCAAGCTCACCTTCCGATCCCCTAGCCCTTGCATTCAGTCTTGCCCTGCTGTCCCACAGTTTTCCTTTTGCTCAATAGAATCTCAGGAATACCTAATAAATAACATCTCTTCAGGAAGCTCAGGCATTCACAGAAGTCAATTCCAGGGGCTGTTTTCAGGCGATTAAAAAAGAAAAAAATTCCACCCCATAGAAATCAAAGAAATCTAAAGGTCTAAGTTGTTTCCTTGGAACAAGGGACAGAGACAGCATTCCCCAAATACAAACTAACATCTTAAAATTCACATCTGAACCAGACTTTAAGGGACCTACAGACCAAAGAGACTAACTGCTGGCCCTTGAACACTATTAACAAATGTCCACAGAGTGAGTAAGGCATTAAGAGGGTGTCAACGTCACATAGTGGCTTTGAGGGCTTAGTCCTTAACAATTACCTAAGTCTCTTTACTACTGGCAACCTGAGGAACAGGTGCTCCAAGGAGTAGTAGTGAGTGAGCTACAGGTGTACCTTAAACTGTCCCCACCATTCACCCTTCTACCGATGCAATGGGCACGTGCTAAGAGCCAACACCCCAGGAGCAGGTGTGGGAGGAAGGTTGCCTGGGCTGGGGAAATTGGAGACCTGTGCCTGAGGGTGGATTTGCTAGATTTTTACTCTCCACTGAGTGAGTGATGAAATCCAGTCAATTTATTTTTTTGTAATTGTAACTATCGTTTATTAGGTAATACAACAGAAGTTTCATAGGTTATTTTTTTTAACTGTACAATTCCCTTTGTATACCATTCTTTGTTTTTTGTTTGTTCTAATAATGACATTAGAATGCATTTTGACACATCATGCATAAATGGAGTATAACTTCTCATTCTTCTGCTTGTACATGATGTAGAACCACCAGTTGTGTAGTCATGTATGCACATAGGATAATAATGTCTGATTCATTCTACTATCTTCCCTACCCCACTCCCCCTTTCCTCCTTTCACTTCCCTCTGTCTAATCCAAAGTACCTCTATTCTTTCTTAGCTCCCCCTTTATTGTGAATTACCATCCACATACCAGAGAAAACATTCAGCCTTTGGTTTTGGGGGACTGGCTCATCTCGCTTAGCGTGATATTCTCCAGCTCTGTCTATTTACCGGCAAATGCCACAATTTCATTCTTCTTTAAGGCTGAATAATATTTCATTGTGTGTATACACCACATTTTCTTTACCCATTCATCTGTTGAAGGGCACCTAGGTTGGTTCCACCAAAAAAACAAATAACCCAATTAATAAATGGTCTAAGGAACTAAACAGACACTTCAAAGAAGAATAAATCTTAAAGGTCAAAGAAATATTTGAAAAAAATGTTCAACATCTCTAGCAGTTACAGAAATGCAAATCAAAACGATGCTAAGATTTCATCTCACTCCAGTCAGAATGGCAATTATCAAAAATACAAGCAACAATAAATATTGGCGAGGATGTAGGGGGAAAGGTACACTCATACGTTGCTGGTGGGACTACAAATTGGTGCACCTGCTGTGGAAAGCAGTATGGAGATTCCTCAGAAAACTTGGAATGAAACCACCTTTTGACCCAGCTATCCTGCTCCTCGGTTTATACCCAAAGGACTTAAAATCAGCATACTACAGGGACACAGCCATATCAGTGTTTTTAGCAGCTGAAATCCAGGCAATCTTCATGGTCAGCTTCCCCAACACATCCTTTCTCACTGCCTTCACCAACTTCAGGGATAAATCTGGTGGCTGAACAGAACCACGTTTGATTGTCATCTGATACCTCCATTAAACACCTGTCTATGCTGACTGCTGCATTGGTGTCATACCTAGAGGCTCAGCCCTTGCCTGATGCCCAAGCAGCTCTGCCTGAGATGTAGGAATCCTGAACTAGTGTATATCCTGTAAAGTGCAGGCATTGAGGAACCCAGGAGGGGGATGAGATCTTAGTCAGGGTAACCCCCAGGGGGGCAAGAGGCAAAACTGTACTTTGAGAAGTTTTTAGAAAGGCCCAACCCCATCCCCAAAGTCAGATGTGTGAAACAGCTCTGTGTCCTCTTCCCCTCTCCCTCCATGTCAATGGTTGCACTTAGGCCCTTCCCATTTTTAAAAAATATTTCTAGTTGTAGTTGGACACAATACCTTTATTTTATTTATTTATTTTTATGTGGTGTTGAGGCTCGAACCCAGTGCCTCATACATGAGGGCAAGCGCTCTGTCACTGAGCCATAACCCCAGCCCTGCCTTCCCACCTTTTGCGTAGGCAATTACAATTGCTTTCCTGGTTGACTTTCTAATTTAATTAAATATTATAATTTCCTAATATGTGTCAGGCACAGTAGTAGATGGTTCCTGAATATTATTCCATTTAATCTTTCTAACTCTACAGGCTTAATACCATTATCCCCATTTGACAGATGAGGTGTCTGTGACTCACAGAAGTGTCGTGGCTTGCCCAGCATCACACCGCTGGGTTACAAGCACACAGCAGCTCTGGCCTCTCGCCCTCCCAGTCCTTCCTCCATCCATGGATCCAGTGGCCTAGTCTAATGGCCCTTTTCTAAAATGCAAATGGGGGTATCTCATTCTGCTTCTTAAAGCCTCCATGGCTCCTTTCAGCCCCAGGGTAAGACTCCCCCACCCCAACTCGCCAGGCTTTTTCCTCTCTCCTGCTGCCTTCTTCCTGCTAACCACACACTTGAGCCACAGAAGACTATTTGTAGCTTCCTAAACATGCCTGTACTGCATGTGCTTGTTTGTTCTAGCCTCTCTGGCTAGGATGTTCTTTCTCTCTGCCCCACCCCACTCCACACCCCATTTCCTACACTCGGACAGACCCTACACAGCTATCCAAGCCCAGCCCAGATGTTGCTTCAACATTTTTTTGCAAACCCACATTCTGCCCCACCCCACATGCATGTACACACGCACACATGTCGCGTTCCTCATGACTAAAACATTCAGGGTCACTCCAGGTGAACTGGGCTGCACGAAATAATCACACAAGAGACAGAGATACCTTTTTCTTTGGGGTCCTGTGATGGCTCCTCTGACCTAAAGGGTCCACAGAAAGAGAAAGAGAGAGCACACGCTGAACCCTTTTATTGAGAAGCCATTCAAATGAAACAAAGGGTCAGGTTTCAGGGAGTTGAATGTAGCTTTGTGATGTCTGCTGTCAGCAGGTTGACTGACATCTAGGAAGGCCACACCCAAAGGCAGAGCAAGAGAAAGGGACACACAAAGGGCGTTTCCATGGAACATTCAATCCCAAATAGGGCAAAGGGGTAACACCACAAAGGAACAGGCGAGTGTAACTCAATCCATGGGGAGACAAGTCTGAAGATGCGTCCTCAGACTTCTGGGATGGGGCAATGTCCCGGTCACTATGAGATGTAGTCAAAGCCTCTCCACTCTAGGATGGAGAATGCGAATCATTCAGACTGGCTGCCCACACACATACACAGATGCATAGTAACAGGCGCATACACACAGACACCCACAGACACACGCATGAACAGACAGTCCCCCTTAACCCCCTCTCTTGACACCCCCTCCCCCTACTCCCCTGACCCCACACACTCATTCTGCTCTTCTACTGCCACTGCTCCATTTAGGGCCTCTGTTGTGGTTATCTGGTGGGGTCCCTCTAGCACCTAAGTCTCCCCCATCATATAGCCACTGTTTTTCCACCAGGCTGTATGTCCTGTTAGTCTGTGAACTCTGTGGGGGCTTTGAGAAAAGCCTGACAGACAGTAGGAGCTCCTTAAATATTTGTTGAATGAATGAGTTGAGTGAATGATTGGAAAGTATCTTGGAGCAGGGACAGCATCAATATTCTGTGTCCCTGTCGTGTGGCATGTGCCCATCACCTAGTGGACAAGAATTCAGTTAGGATGAATGAATAAAGACAAGAGGAAGAGAAGGGAACTTAGGGGAGGAGGCTGGGGAGGCATGGAGGCTTGGGACTTCTGTGCAGGGAAGATGCATCTCTCTTCCTTCCACCAGGGGGCGCAGGAGACCAGCAGCCAGCCTCCAGACTCAAGGGCCCTCTTAAAACCCATAGAAGCTTTGGGGTTGTTTGTTCCCTTTTGCAGAAGGGTTCAGGAGGCAGCTGAGATCAGAGAAGGAGCCCACCCAAAGCTGGTTCACCTGCAGCAGCAGGCCCTGGATGGCCTGGCCTGATCTTGTTTGCTGGGACAGGAAGGGATCTGGATGCCCCCAGGCCAGGTTCACCTTGGAACAGGTAGATGCTCTCAGCTGGAGGCTATGACTAGAGCTGAGTTAGTTCAGAGCCAGAAAAGGGCTTAAATTCCTTCAGCCATTACATCACGAGGTCGTTTGCACAAATTCCTGGACACTGGCAACTCTTGAGAATTCACATCCTGTCCCCCTTCCAGTCAAGGCCAACCCAATTTGCCAGGAGCCTTGGCTTTAGTTCCAGGTACCACCTGTGCCAGGCCTGATGTTGGGCTCCAGGGCACAGTGATGGGCAGGACATGGTCCTTGCCCTCCAGCTACTTCCCTCTGATGGAGACAGCCAGCACCCTGCATGTGGTTAAGAGAGCGGGCTCTGGAGCCTGGAGGCCTGGGTATGAGTCCTGGCCCAGCCCCTCACTGGCTGTGTGACTTGGGCATAGTCCTTAACTTTTCCCTGACTCAGTTTCCTCATTGGTGGGGTTTTTAAAAAAAAACATAAATAAGTTGATATATGAAAGCCTTTAGCTGAGTTTTAGAGTAGTGTCAGTCAAGAAATGGACATTCAGTACATGTCAGCTGTGACCACGATGCTGATTCTCTACCAGCAGCAGGTCTCTAGAACCTTGCATCAGACAGCACATGTGAGACCGGCTGAACCAGTGTCCTGGCACTCCTGATACCATTTTTTGGTTAGTCTTGGGCATCCATTCAGCAGGTCATTGTGGCAAAAGAGTACTGAGTGCCCTGACCTTTTAGGACTGAAAGGGAACAAAGAAAGCCAACCAGGGAGTACAGGCCCAGAGGTGCCAAATGCCTGGGAAAGATCACAGAGGAAAGGAGACACAGTCAGGGAGAGGAAGAGTCCAGTCCCCCAACCTACCCCTTGTCTCCTGGGGTCCTAGGGCTCAAGGCTGTGAGACCACCGGGCTGGACCCACCCATTCCAAACAAGATAGTTTGGAGGTTTCTGTCAAATTAGAGGCCACAAACATTTTTATAATCTTAATTTTTTGGAGCACTGGGCTTTTGTCTTCCCTTCTGTGAACAGGGTTGCAAGGGGACCTGGATAAACAGTGAGGGAGAGAACTGAGCAGGTAGGAAGGTGCCAGGGAGATGAGAAGCAGGCCAGGACACTGGAGAGAGGGAACATGAATGTAAATCACTGTGCCACCATGGCTGGGTCCTGTCCCCTGTGGGTACTCTGAAATGGTGGGCACCACATGTTGGACGCTGGCCTCTTGGGTCCTGTCTGCTCTGCTTTATCTTTCTTTGCTATATGGCTTTTGTCCCTGCCCTGAGCAGAGGCTCAGAAGCCTTCCAGATGCAGCTCTGTGACTTCTCCATGATGATCCTGGAGGAATTCTGAATGTCTACTGGGGACAATCTCTCTCTGACTTCTCCCATTGTTTACACATTTGGTTTTCAGTGTCTGCTGGGGATTGGTTCCAGGACTCCTGCAGATACAAGACTCAAGAAAGCCCAAATTCCTTATATAAAATGGCATAGTAATTGCATGTAACCTACGTAGGTCCTTATGTATACTTCAAGCCATCTCTAGGTTAATTATACTACCTAATGCAGTGTAAGTGCTATGCAAATAATTGTTATACTGTATTGTTTGGGGAATGATAATAAGGAAAAGAGTCTGCACACATTCATTACAGACACAGTTTTTTTTTCTCCAAATACAGTTGGCCCTCAGTATCCATGGGTTCTGTGTCTGAGAATTCAACCCACTGCAGACCAAAAATATTTTTTAAAAAAAATTTTCATCAATTCTGAATTCATGCAGACTTTTCTCCTTGTCATTATTTCGTAGACAATACAGCATGACAACTCTACACAGCATTTACCTCATAGTAGGTATAAGTAATCTAAAGAATATCTGAAGTATCCAGGAAGATTGTGTGCAGGTTATATATGTAAGTACTAAAGGACTTGAGTATCCTTGGGTTTTAGTCTTCTTACAGTGGAGAGTCCTAAAATCCTCCCTTTTGGATATGGAAGGCCAGGGCTGGCTGCATTTCTGTCCTGGAGCTTGTGTCTCACCCTTCCTGAGTGCTCAGAGGTAGAACAGCCCAGCCACCAAGGTGGATACTGCACTAACTCCTTGGGCCCAGCCCCCAACTCCACTGCTTCCTTGGTGTATGGTGGTGTGAGAGTTCCTTACCTTCTGTGTGCCTCAATTTCTTCCTCTATAAGATAGGGATAATAATAGTAGTACCTTTCTTGCAGGGGTTTGAAACAGGTCACTGAATAGAAAGCGCCAGCATTTAAACATTCCATATTGCCTGCTGTTGTAGTCATGAGAGAGTTTGCACCTGGGTCATACCCTAAGGCCATTTGTGTCCCACACAGTCCCAGTGCAGGGCCCTACTGACCATTTGTGGAACAAGCATGGGATTCTTGTGTCCTCTCCCCTGGTCTTCGTGCCCCTGCAGGCCCCTGCAGAGCGGCCTGTCTCCGTGGCTGAGGCTCTTCCTCCCACAGCCCCGCCTGCACCCCAGCAATTTTCCCTGGCAGCTCCCACGTTCTGGACTAACTTTAGGGTTGGTTTCCAGCTGTGGTTGGATTTTTCTGTTTGAAAAATATTTTAAGCAGCTGGTGGGGAAGGGGTGGAGAGGTGGGAAAAGAATAACAAATAAGCTTGTGAAAGGAAGATTGTCTACATGGCCTGAAGCTACTACTGCCCACAGCTGGGTCTCATGACAAGGGCTATCAGGTGGTTGGGGGTGGGAAGCCACCCTCCGGTGGCTTTACAGGTTAAGGAGAGAGACTCTGTGCCTGTCACAAATACCCCTTGTGCTTTCTTTCACGTTGTGCCCTTCTTGAATTCTGAGAATAAAAGAAATAAACACATGGGAGAGAGCTGGGTGTGCAGCAGGCAGGATTGAGGTTAGACACTGGAAAGAGCTTCCTAATACAGAACCCATCTCTGCAATCCACCTTTATTTCACCTGAGACTCTGCCTCGGAGGCTCTTACCCAACATCTTACTTCCCACTAGCCTCTTCCACTCCGCCATCCTCCTGCACAGTTTCCTCTTTTTCTTCCCTCAGCCCTGCTCTACCACTGCAGCCCTCAGGCTTTGGAGCTTTCTGAGGACTCTTCCCCTCAGCCTGGGCAGACAGCTCCAGGGTTGGCAGCAGGACAGGCGACAGCCAGGACCGGAGGCCCCCCAGACACCCCACACGCAGAAGGAAGATTCATGCTGTCCTGTGTGGCTAAGGCAGATTGTAGAGACAGAGAGTCACAGAAAACTCAGGACAGGAGAGAAGCTAAATCACAGAGTCCAACAAAAGCCAAGTCAGAGAGAGACAGGGAGAAAGTCAGACTTGGAGGGAGGGAGCAGACGGTCACCAGCAGTGCCCTGGCCAGGCCCACATGGACATTCCTGTGGCTTCTGATGGCAGGGTGGGCTCAGCCCTGAGGGCTCCCTGGTGCCAGTGTTGGGGGGGCCCATCATGGGGTCTTGGGCCTGGGCGGCAGGGAGGGCCTGACCTCCATGTCCTGGCTTCTCCTGGGGGTTCCCTCCTCTGCACTGTGGGGAGACTGTGGAGCCAGAGCAAGGAGGGATGTCAGTGGGACAGAAAGGTGCTGCACTGAGGACCAGGAAGGGGTCACGCTGTTGGAGCCTACACAGTGGTGGGCAGATGTGGCCACAAGGCCTTCCGGGCTCCAGGCAGCTTGGCAGGGTGGAGGATGATACCAGTCAGGAAGTCAGGGTGGGAAGATGGGCCTGCTGCTCTCAGAAGTCTATGGGCAGGGGTGGGGGTTGGGAGACCTGGGGAAGGCAAAGCTCTTCTGAGTGGATTGACAGCCTTCTTCAGAAATTTCCCTAAGTGGGCCTGGGGGTATAGCTCAGTGTTAGAGCACTTGCTTAGCATGCTCAAGGCCCAGGGTTCCAACCCTGGCACCACAAAAAAAAAAAAAAAAAAGAAATCCCCAAGTGATCTGCACCCCTTAGGCACCTCTGCCCTGCTAGGCATCCCCCAGCAAGGAAAATGACATTGGTCTGAATTTTTGACTGAAATCTGTACTTAGCAGATCCTTGCCGCCTTGCTAATTCATACTACAGCCCTGCTGCTCTCCACCCTTTTCCATTCCCCAGGGAAACCAGGCAAATTGGAGAGCCTCAGAGGGTGCAAAAATGGGATTCTGCACTTCCGATACCATTTTACTTTGTACTGAGCATGAAAATTTCCAAAGTATGTACCTTTTTTCCCTCTTACTGTGAAACAGATCATATGTGTATTAAATACATATGGACAGTTTAATAAACAAGTGCAAATCAAACACCTGTGTTTCTACTGTGAGGTCAAAGTAGAGTACTTCCAGCACCCCAGAAGTCCTCTGGTTCCAGCCCCATCCCTTACCCCAGAAAGAACTGGTATCCTGACTCCCATAATCGTCATTTCCTTGTTTATCTTCCGAAGCATTTAGAGTTCCTTAGATATTATCAGCTTTGAGTTTTACAATGGCCTTATTATTCCCATCTTACAGATGAGGGAACTGAGGCTTAGAAAGGTTAAAATAACTAGTCCAAGGCCAGCCTCCAAGTAAATGGTGGAAGCAGGGTCATAGTTTGGATTGGCTGGTGTCCTGGGGTGGTCCCTTGCTCAAATAAGAATCCACAGGAAACCCTGGGCCATCCATAGCAGTGGAGACAGGAACCCCAGTGCCCTAGAAAGGAGGAGACCAACTTCATGGCCAGGCTGGTGCCTCCCTTCAGCATTGTTGATTTTCTAGACTCCCAAGGGTATTGCTTTGTGAGTACCTGGTTAGGAATAGAGGAAGCACAGGGCAATAAATGGGAGGTTGGGAAGCACAGGGGCTGGGGCTGATCTGGGATGGGATCTATGCCTAGAGAGAACCTTGGGCCTGGGCTGGCATAAGCCAAGGGAACCCAGGACTATGGGTATGTGCCTGAGCCAGGTGTTTCCCATGTTTTGCCAGATTTACCAGGTGTGCTCTCCTTGTCGGGCAGGTGTGCTTGGTGTGTGTGTGCAGATGCCTGGCTCAGGCTACAGACTCCCATTGTTCTGAACCATCTCACCCACCCTCACCTCTTTATCTTTTTAATTATAAAACTGTACGAGCTTATTATAAAAAGTTCAAATATCAAAGTCTCTCCTGATTCAAACCCAAATCTCAGCTATAATTTCTTTTTCTAATTTAGCACTTATCCTTCTATTCTTCTTTCTAAGCACATTGAAATATATAGTTACATTATTTAGACATATATATCCAAATGTAGTGGAATTGAGTCTATTTTTAACAACGATTTCAGGATCTACAGCCTTTTTCACCATTCCCACCCCCTATTTAGTATACGTTCTTCTTCTTCACCATCAGTATGAGTGGATTTCTTTCACTTTTAACAGATAAAGAGCACTTCATTCAATGAATGTATGTATGCTTAACTGGGTGGGTTCACCTCCCTGTGTCTGAGCTCCCCTAGTCTTCTAGAAGCTGAGACAGTAGGAGTGCCAAGGGAATGGGGGAGGACCAGAAGACTGGTTCCAGACTGTCAGCCCCACCCTTGAGCCAGCTGCCTTTTGACCTCCTACAAATAGATTTCAGGTCTCTGCCCCTCTCACCACCCCTACAGCTCCACCCACCCAAAGTCCACATTTCCTCTACCTGTCCTATGTCTTCAGTCCCCCTGCCCTTCTCCTCCTCACTGTGACTTCTTCAGAGTGCTGAGGGTCTGGGGTCTTCGGGGTGAGCTCCTTGCCTCCCAGCACCTGGCCTCTGAGGCTGTCTGATCTCAGAGTTGAGAGGAATTAGGCCTTAAGGGACCCTGAGCATAGGAGGCTCTGGCCTGGCAGTGAGCACGCCTCCTGCCCAGGCTGACCCAAGGGAGGTGTCATGCTAACTGGCACTGCCCATGCCCAGATGGCAGTTTCCTGCTTCCCAGAGGGCATTGGGGATGGGGACTGTGCCAGATAGGCATGGTGCCCCCGCCCCGTACCAATGTCATGGAAAATCTGAGACCTTGATCTTTGTTCTTGATTGTTCCTTCTGGATTTTTATAACTGGAAACTCTCGGAGTCTTTGTTCCCATCAGCTTGAGAGGGAGGTGTTGAGGGTGGGGAGACGGGAGGTGGCTGAGTCAGCAGCAGTTGGAACTTCCTTAGACTAGCGGTGACCCCTTCTCTCTCTCCACTCACGGTTTACCTATCAGCAATCTGAGCTTCCGACTGGGAGGCCCTGAAAGCAGGGCCTTCCTGAGCATGCCATCCCCTCTCATCTTGCCCCAATTCCCTTTGCTCCAGACACCTCCAATTTCTCTTATGCCCAGGTGGCATGCAGTTCCCAGCCCTTCTCCTTCCTCACGGCAGGTCTAGTATGTCTGTTTACTGTGAGATACAATTAGAAGTTTATGGTAAGGAAACCACTTTGTGAGGTTTCTCCCTCCTCCTGAACAAGCCCAGCCTCCTAGTGACCCCTCCCCTCCTCTCTCCCTCATGGCCAGAGTTCATGGAAACTTCTTGGGTCAATGACTATCCTTCCTTTCCTGCTCAGGAGAGCAGGCCCAACCCCCCTCCACTGGCCTGGCACTTTCTTTCCCTCACAGCCCAGCTGTCCTCCCTGTGGGGGAGGAGGGCCTGCCTAGGGATGAACCCAAAGCAGGGCCTCACTGCCTTCTGTCATCACCTGCTGTTGAAGGAGGTGTTCCTCTGTTCCCTGTGACTTGACAGGTAAACCTGGGGGCAGAAAGAGAAGCAGAAAGGGAAGCAGGAGCCCCAGCTCCAGGTAAGGAAAGTTGGTGGTGCTGAAGCCCAAAGCCAGAAGGCCCCAATCCTTGCCCACCAGCTTTTACACTCAAAACTAACCACTTACTCAATGGATGCAAAGATGCTGTTAGAAAACTAGCATCTCTGAGTGTGGTGGTGCACACCTGTAATCCCAGTGACTCTGGAGGCTGAGGTAGCAGGATCCTAAATTCAAAGCCAGCCTCAGCAATTTAGTGAGGCCCTAAGCAACTTACTGAGACCCAGTCTCAAAATAAAAAAAAATTACAAAAAATTTTAAAGGGCTGGGGATGTGGTTCAATGGTAAAGTGTCCCTGGGTTTAATCCCTGGTTAAAAAAAAGAAGAAGAAGAAGAAGAAGAAAAAAAAAAAAAAAACCCAGCACCCCCGTGAGAAACTTGTAATCTGGTATGTGGAGTTGTGTGTTTTCGGGGCAGATATGGTTCATGTTTGGACCTCGGGAGAGGGACACCTGAGAGGCTGGTTGCCACCAAGGCCTACTTCCTGGGGATGGGAAGAAAGCTGAGGCTGACCTGCAGGGGTCATCAGAGAGGAAGAAGGAAGTAGGATTGAGGAGCAGGGGAGCTGCCTCTGGATTCCCATGAATAGGCCTCCTCTGTGTGGCAGGGGCTCAGAGGGGCCCTGTTGGTCTGTCAGAGCAATGGACTGGACCACTGGAGCAGGTGGCTATGGGGCAGAGGAATGGACCTTGCCAGCCTGAGCACTGAACCCATGACTTCTTCTTGGTGATGCTCTATTAGGAACCATTGCTCCCAGCCAGTGGAAGGGTAAGACTGAGGAGAGCCATTCTGGGCCCTGTAGGTCAGGACACTGCACCCCCCACATCCGATTCACTGCCCAAGCGGAACAGATTATTTTTGTTTCTTCAGACCCGGCCAGTGCCTTTGCCCCCCTCTCCAGGAGTTACTCAGTTACCAACTTAGGTTTTCTATTTCCAGAGCAAAGGCGGGTCCTCCCTGCAGGGCTTCCTCCACCTGAGGGCCTGGCACTTCCCCTCCATCCAGCCTAGGGAGGGGCTGGGGCCCAGGGCCAGGTCCAAGGTAGAGAGGACAGGGGCATCTGAGGAGAGGGCTAACCCTGCTCTCCTTCCCATCTGCACTTTTCAGTGATCTCCCAGGCCATTCCCAGAAGCACACAGCATGCTCTACCTCTCACCTTTCAAAGTGTCCCTCTCCAAGATGCATGCCCTCTGCCAGCCAGCCTCATTGCTCTGATCCTTTCACAACTGCCCTCCTCACAAGAGAGGGGACACTGGCTGTTTCTGCTTCCCAACCCCCAGCCATTTTCTCCTTTACCCTCCAGACTGGCTTCTGCCCCCTACACCAACACTGTACTGCGACTGTTCATATTCAATCTGTCAAATCTCAGGAACACTTCTTTGCTGTGTCTGCCCCTCTTAGCAGCCCAGCTTGGCTGCCTTCCATCTGAGGCCCTCTGTGACCTGGGTTCCCCATGGTGTTCTCCCTGCGGGCTTCTTTCCTCCTTAATACCAGGTCCTCCTCAGACTTCTTGGCAGGTTCCTCCTCAGAGTGACTCTAATACCAGTGCTCCTTGGAATTGGTTCTGGGTTTTCCTGGCTCTAGACACTACCCATAAGCTAGAAGCCCCATGTTTCTTATGCAGCCCATCCCTCCAGAAAAAGTTCCTACTGGACTTTCTACTTGAAGTCTCCCAGACATCACCCATGATAGCTGTACTTTCACACACATGCAAAGATGTGCTGTCCACAAAAGCAGGAACTTAACAGCCAGAGGTGACTTGAAGAAAGTCTAATGCCATTCTCATCCCAAACATCCCTAGAGATATTTAGAGGAATCACTCTGGGGATGAATGTGAAAATCCATATGATCTCATCTCTACAAATCTGAGTTACATGTACATGCACATATTAAAACGTGTTCACTTACATTTCTTTCCCCTTCATAGAACATGAATGAGGCAGTCATTGGGCAAGTATCAGGTTAACTTCATGAATGAAGACAGCCAAACCAGAATATTTAGATACAAGAATCTCCCACTGGCTTGAATTGTCTGGTTTGGCCATCTATACCTAGCAAATTAACCAGAAAATTGCCAAAGCCCTGAACTTGTGCTGGATAGGCACACTTTTCCGGTGGCCTGCATCCTTGCAGATACATAGTGCTCTACACCTTGTTATTAAATATATCTCTCCACATATTATTACATCTAATACATATTTGTTACCAACTCAATGATTGTCCCAGATTATCTAGATTAATCTTTCATACCAGGCTGGTTTTCTGCAGCTCCCTATCATGTGAGTGAACCACAGGGATAAAAGATGGGAAGGGAGGCAAACTAGAAAGGCCATTATTATATCTGTTCTTGTTTCCATTCTCTATTAACATGTGTTCAGAAGATGTAGTGATATTTACTATTAGTCTAAATTTTAATAATTGGCAGAGAAAGCCTGATTTTCAACAGAATCCCAGGTAAAAACATCAAATATGAATATGAAAACAAAAAGCAAGAGGGCAAGTATAAGGTAGTCAAAAGGATATATATATATATAATTATATATATATATAATTTTCCCCCCTCAATTGCCTTAGGGATGTGCTTTCAACATTTGTCCCTGCTCCCATTGTGCTGTGATGGGGTAGGCCTATGTACTCTTTTTCTGTATTTGGTACTAGGGATTCAACCCAGGGGTGCTTAACTACTGAGCCATATCCCAGCCCTTTTTGAGACAGGGTCTTGCTAAGTTGCTTAGGGCCTTGCTAAGCTGCTGAGGCTGGCCTCAAACTTGCACTCCTCCTGTCTCAGACTCCCAAATCATGGGACTATAGGTGTGCATGACTGCACACTTGTACTCTTGAGAGGTTCTTTCCAGTCTATAATACTTAGACCCTCCAAGAGTGTGTCACTTAAGAAATTCTTTAGGTGCTGATGAGTGGTGGTCTGATGTGGTAGAAATAGTGCTTTTTAAATTTTAATGTGCATATAAAATGTGAATTGCGAGGAATCTTGGTAAAACGCAGCCACTAGTTCACTAGGTCTGTGTTTGAAATTCTATATTTCTAACAAGCTCCCAGGGTAGTCTCATCTTGCTGGTCCATAGGCCACACTTTCAGAAGCAAGGTATAAAACATACTGGGCCTGGAGTTAGAAGTCCAAGGTCTGTTCATAGTTTCTTATCTTTGCTGACCCTCAGTTTCTTCTTTTGCAAAAGAAAAATAATATTGAGTACAGACTTCCTAGAGGGTGTTGTGAGGCTTTTAGGAGATAACATATCTGAAAACCCTCTTTATACTGTGAAGTTCCTTGCACATGTTTGTTAGTATTGTTTTGGGGTTGCCTGGCTTTGCCTTCAAAGACTCTGGGACAGGCACTGCTGACCTAGCAGGCAGGACTGATGGAATGATAGCAGCTTGCATTCAATGGAACATTCACGTGAAGCAGTTTCCCTGGAAGCTGTTATTTGCAGAGCTAGATGCTCTGTATCTCTCCCTCCACCCTCAGATTACTAGTCTGCATGTGCTCCTGACCCTGACCCAGAGAGGCCACATGGCTCCCAGCTGTTCTGGGGCATCCGGGATGCCTTCTTCGCTCTCCCAGCTTGTGGGCTCTCCCATTAGCTAACCACACATTCTGGGCTGGCCCTGGGCCCAACCCTGCACTGGGCACTTTTCCTTCTTCATTTTCCCCCTCAAGCAGCCAGTGTCCTTATGCCCTCATGCTCACCACCCTTCAATCCCATGCCCTCAGTCTGCTCAACACTCCCCTCTTAAAAGCATTTGATATACAAATCAGAATAAGTTAGCAATAACTCATAAGACTTAGAGGTGATCTCCTTTATGAACACAGTCAAGATGGGAGTCAGAACCACACAATTTCAAGCCCTGGAGCCTTGGAAAGACAGTGTTTTGGAAATCCTAGACTTCAGTGTCCTGCTCTGTATGCCTTCTCATTTTCCATTCTCAGTAGGCAAACCTTACTGTGTTCCTGATTTGCTTCTGACCCACTTGGGTATGTTTGTGAAACCGGAGACCAACTCCTGTGATTTCATAGGCTGATCAGTCTATGTGAAAATCAGGCAGGTCTGGCCTATTGGCCACACAGAAGCTTGGGCAGAGCCATCATTATCATCCAAAGGATCTCAGCCTGCTTCCTGCCTGCAGTGACCATGGCAGGTAATTCTCATGTGTGGGACACGGTGTCCTTGGTGTGCCCTGGGCAATGAACACTCCTGTCTTAGCTATAACTAACCTTTTCTCTCTTATTCAAGTAAGTCTCATCCAAGTTAAATGAGAAAACTACTGTTATAAGGATGACCTTGATTTTCTTGATTTTATTATTTTTTAAGGGTTCGAAAACTTGGTTCTTTACTTATAATCAGTAATAAATAGCAACATATAATGCTGATTGAAGATTTCTGTCCACACATTCTCTGTTTGCTCTAGTGCTGGGGCCACAGACTGCATGCTCAACTAGGGGATTTGGTTTTATAAACAAACCACTGAATATCTATTATGTATCAGGCTGCCAGTCTTGGAAAATACAAAGATAAATAAGACATTAGCCTGTGTTTCCTACTGGAAAGAGGAGGGAGACTGGTTTCCTGAGAACAGTATATTTTCTCAGGCTTTTATCAT
Organism: Spermophilus citellus; assembly: GCF_964194105.1. Taxonomy (NCBI): domain Eukaryota; kingdom Metazoa; phylum Chordata; class Mammalia; order Rodentia; family Sciuridae; genus Spermophilus; species Spermophilus citellus. Next base: position 67,810,848 of record NC_138197.1, on the reverse strand, counting down.
ATCAACACCTTTCAGGCTTTCTGCCTCCTCTTTTATTTCCTTTTTCTATCTAGATGAATGTTGCTCTTTCTTTTAAAACCTCTTCAGTCTTACTAATCTTATCAAAAACTGGCTTTTATGTTTATTGATCATTATTTGCTTCTTGATTGATTAATTTTTGCTTTCATTTTTTTGTTTCTACTTTTTTAAATATTCTCTTATTATTTTTTAATGTTTACTCTTATTTTCTAACCAATATATTCAAAGTTGTACATTTTCCAATAAAAGTTGTGTTCGCTGAATTCACAACTCTTGAGGTACATTGTTTTTATTATTATTTGGTTGTAACTATTTCTCAAGCAGAGTTATTTTTCTTTGACCTGTAAATACTTTAGCGAGAGCACTTGAAGTTTTCCCATTAAATATTTCATTTATCTTCTTGTAATTGTATTTTTATTCTACTTCATTATGGTCACAGGATATATAATTTTTTAAATCATTTTGTGACCTACTATATGATTACTTTTATGAAGATTTTGTCATTTGTTCTTTTTTGAAAAAATATTTTTTTTAGTTGTAGATGGATACAATACGTTTATTTATTTATTTATTTTTATATAGTCCAGAGGATTGAACCCAGTGCCTCACACATGCCAGATGAATGCATTACCACTGAGCCACAACCCCAGCCCCTTGTCATTTATTCTTAAAAAAATATTTGCCTTTTATAGTTAGGGGTAAATTTTCATACATCCATCAGATAGAACTTAATTATACATTTTTGTAAGAAAATTTATATTCTTATTCAGTTTTTGACTTTTTAAATTTTGTGTTTCTAAAAAAGATGAATGGAAAGCTTCCGCTCTGATTATATGTTCATTAATTTCTCTGTAATTTTGTTAATTTTTGCTTTCTATATTTCAAAACTATATTGCTAAATTCATGAATATTTAGTATTATTATGTCTTTATGGTATATCTTTTTTAAAAATATTTTTTTAGTTGCAGTTGGACAAAATACCTTTATTTTTTTATTTATTTTTTATGTGGTTCTGAGGATTGAACCCAGGGCCTCACACATGCTAGATGAGCGCTCTACCACTGAGCCCCAACCCCAGCCCTTCATGGTATATCTTTAATCCTTTTTATCTCTATAATGCTTGTGGGATTTTTGTCAATTTTTGTTTTTGTGTTAAACTCTATTTCATCTGATATGAACGTTGCTATCCTAACTTGTAAAATAGTGCTTCACTTTCAGCATTTTGGTGTTATTACAAATTATTAACAAAATATAGATGGACTTTTAAAAAAAATCCAGTCTGAAAATTTCAGTCCTTTAGTGGATACACTATATCCATTAGCATCATACACATTTACTTTTTTAGTATCCCTGGGTTTTGAGCAGGAGGTATTAGAGAGACTGAGGGCACCATTGTCATTCCCAGGAGAATGAACCTGAATTATTCGCCTACAATTCTCTGGAGCTCTGGCCATGAACTTGTTTTATCCTGCTCTTACCATGCAGTCATCCCTCTGCATGTGAGCCCTGGATGGGTCCTATGTACCTCTTTTCCCCATCGCCCAATCCACAGGAGGGTATTTAACTTGGCATCCATTTCCTTCAGCAGATAGGATGGATGCGCACAAGTTCAGCCACACGGAGCCCCACTGGCATCCACGTGTCTGAGCCAAACCCTTTGTTCTCATCTGCATTTTCCTCCCTCCTCTTCTCCCCATGTTGCTGTGGTCTCTCCTGTCCCATGGATCCCTCTCCCACTCTCCTACCTTGTACTCATAAGCAGACACCCACTACCCCTCACACATGTGCGTGCACACACACACACACACACCCCGACAGATTTCTATTTTGGTTCCAGGATAAACTGGATAAGGAGAAATTTTCTCTTGAAGAGTTACATTGGCAGGAATGTCTCTGCATTTCTTTGAAGTCATCAAAGTAGATGTTTTTGGAAGGGTAGGTGGCTACATCAATCAGGTGGCCAAATGGTGTCACTGGAAAAGACTTAAGAAGCATCTGTAGTCACTCAGTTGTGAGTCTGTTTCCTGCACATGACAGGGTTAATTTTGGAGACTCCATTCTCTCTCCCCATCCAGCCCGAGGTTACACTTCACAAGGGTAGACTGGGCTTGAACAGAGGAGGCTGTATACTTTCTGAAATTTCCAGCCTAGTTGGTTGGGGGTTGGAAACTGTGGGGGATGTGCTCTGGAAACTGAGGGGTAACATCCTGGAAGGTAGGAGGCAAGCATCCTAATGTGCCTGTGCACCTAGGAGTCTGAGAAATGCAACATGAGTCATCAAGGGAGGTTACGAGTAATAGGACATACAGTCTGTTCCCTATGCTACGCTACCTTCTAGCCCAGCAAGAGGGAGTTCTCTTAGGACCTGATCAGGTGCCAGGTAGAGTGCAGGGACCCAGGGAGACATGGGTGACAGAGCCTGAGGGTGGGAATGATTTGAGGAGTGTGATGACACTGTGAAATTGTGAGTGTGGCTAAGTCCATCTATACCATTCCAGCCTTCGATAAATGACAGTCTCTGAAGGCCAGCTCATCAGAGACCCTCCTCAAGGGCAGTGATGGCTTCATGGCTTATAAGCCTTCCTACTGGTGGGAAGTGATAGGAGGGACCAGATTTTCTCGGTAACAAGAGAGTTCTCAGAAACTATAAGTTATGCTCAAACAACCCCATTAAAAATATATTTCCATGCAAATCACTGACCAAAAATGATGCATTGAAACAATTTCTACAGTATCCTGTGGCCAATCATATTAGCTTTCGATATAAATGATTAGGATGAAAGGCAGTAGCCAAGGAGGTGGGCACATCTGTACAACACCTTCTACTGGTTAAGCTAAGAGGTCAAAGCTAAGAAATCCACATATGCTGATGCCTGAAGTTTGGGCTTTTTAGCCCCTGCACCTGACAAAGCAACCAGGTGATCTTCTCTCTTGGAAACTTTCTCCTTTACTTTGGTTCATCCCTAAGCATGTCCAGATATAATCAACCCAGGTAGCATTAGCAGGTCAAGTCTGGCCCAGATGGACAGAGCTGGATGTGAACAGTACTCAGCCTTGGGAGCAGGGCAGTAGGAACACAAAGTTGGGGGTGGCAGTCCATAGTATAGGGGGGCATGGGCCTGAATTCCAGGATCCTTTGACATTCCCCTCCCCTGATTCAGGTTTTCTTCCAGCAGTTTAGGACAGAAAGCAAATCTTTAAACAAACTCTGCACTATCACCCAGGTCACACGCGAGAACAGACTTGAGGCTCATCTGTAGCACCAGGAGATGTGGAGGTACTCTCTGCCCCCCTTGACTTGCCTCAGCTCTATCTCCTCAGGTGGGGAGTCATTGGAGTAGTGGGTGTACTGAGGTCCCTGAGGGCACCCTGGAAGCAGTGCACTCAAGATGGGCAAACAGCTCTGAATTAAGTCTCCCAGTAGCACTGTGTGGGTGGGTCCCTTCCTCCCCAGCACCCGGCAGTTAGAGTAATTGTCCCAATTTCTGATTACCACCATGGCAGGTGAGCTGTATAATTGCACTTGGCGGGGAGAATAGGGGGGAGACCTGAATCTAACAAAGCAAGTTTATGGAATTGAAAGCTGGCTTGTTGACAGGAAGCCTTCCTGCACCTGGTGCCTCAGGGAGAAAGAATCTGTTCCCGGGGCACCTTGGGGTCTGGGGTTGGGCATTAAAGCAAGGATGGAGTACTGACATTGGGCAGATATTCCCAACTGTGGGTCACCTGCTTACAGTGGGTTTTTCTGGCTGACAGCAACACTAATAATCTCTAAGTCAGATCTTGAGTTTGTCTTTGGACATCAAATCAGGGAGGGCCTGATGTTGGCAACAGATCCCCATTTGAGCCCCTGCCTCCAGCTATCTCTCCAGCATGCATGAATGGTTTCAAAGGTCTTGCTGAGGGCTTCAGGCCAGACTTATGAGCTTCTGGAGCCATGGAGGACTGTATGGCCTGGGCTGTGACGCCTATGTGTGTCTTGCCTGTAGGCTCAGGCGAGCTGCAGGGCAGCATGGACTTTGGGTTCAGTTCCCCCTCTGCACTGGCCATGTTGACCTGGGTCTCCTACCAAATCTTGGCCTGGTCTCTTTTGTCTTGGGACCAGACAATCAGGGTAGAGGATCTGATTGTGCAATTTGGGGCCAGACCTCTGTTGTGGGGGTTTGCTCTGGGCTTGAGAGGGAGTTTGGGCCATGGGCTAAACAAACTGAGTCTCTGGGAAGAACTGCCCTGACCAGCTGCTTGAGGTTAAAGGAGAAGCCCCAGTGTCCAGGGCCAAGCCACAGAGAATCATTTGGAAGAAGAAGACAGCTTAGCAAGATGATGTTTCCCTGGACACTTTGTCTGGGGCTTCAGTCTACCTTATTTTTACTAACAATCAGTTACCTGGTCCTTAAATTTCCATAGAAATAGAGAAGCTTTACTCTAGCATTCCCAGGGCTGGGCCAGCTGTGGGATTGGGCCAGAGGTGAGAAATAATACTTAACTTTCTTGAATGAAAAGGTTGATAAGAAGTAAAGAGTGGACAAAGAAGCCTCATGAGGCATGTTGTGGGATTTAGGTCACTCTGGGGCCTCATTATTCCTAATAGCACTAACTCCAGCTCTTCCCCAGAAACTAACTTCGAAGTGTTTGGTTGTTCTAAAGCTTTCCTAGGATCATTCTAAGACTAAAGAGGATATTTTGGGGAAAGAATGTCCTTATTTAAAGCTAAAAAAAAACCAAAGTGATTCTTGCTGTTCTAGTAAATTTATCAATCCCCTATAATTTTCTTGACCCAAAAGATAACAAGCTGAGCTCTTAAATAAGGGCTCAACCACATCCTTCCCCTGTGTGTGATCTCTTTGCTCCTCCTTTCCCTCCAAACCCAGCCTCACAGCCCTGGCAGAAGTGGTCAGTCAGCCACAATTCCAGGCATGGTTTCCCACCACTCTGATATATAGACCCTAAATAGTTCAGGCTCCAGTCTCTGGGAAGCCCCTAATGTCCCTGGGCTAGATGCTCCCACAAAGACATATGATATGCCTAATGATATGATATTCCTCCAAGCCCTCTGCAGTCATGGGAAGTGACTGTATTCATGGAGGGTCTCTGAACTGGGGAGCCAGGAGGTGAGCTTTGCTTTCATGGAAAGATTTCCCTCTTGGAATTGTTACCTCTATAGTCCCCACCAGCAGGGGAATAGTCATGGCAAAGGTCTCAGGGTTAAACATCATCCTGGTTGAGTCCATACATGACCCAGGTCATGGCAAGGTCAACATCGTGACAAGGTGAATGAGTCTCCTGGTTTCCTTATAAATGGGTTATTCTCTGAACCTTACTCCTACCTTCACACCTCCAGACCCATTCTCTACCTTTCGGTGCCCTGTTCCATGTCACAGGAAGCTCTTGCTTCTGGACTCATCTCCCTGTGCTCCCTTGCTGAATGACTTCTAATTGGGTCCAGCAGAGGAGACATGTCCACGGGATCTGAGGGCCAAGGGAGGGAGAGTTTTCAAGTATTCCTCCTGGCTCCTCCTTGTTTCGGGGCCCTTCTCTGCTGCTGTGACTACAGTTCCTGGGAGGTGCCCTGCTTTCCATGGTTCCAGCTGTCATTGGGTTAGGTTACTACTTCTTCCTTTATCCCTCAGGCCACCCAGGTGAAGGTGGTAGGGATTCACTGTCATTCCCACACTCCCTCTTTATGACCTTATCCTTGCCAACACTTCTGTCAACTGATCTTTCTTCAAAATCTCTTCATGTGAATCCTCTGGGATGAATTATATTTTCTTTAGGGCCCCGACTAATACATATCACCTCCTTCATTTCCCAGATAGTGTTTCTGTGACCAAGGGGATCCTTGGGCAGGTTCTCAAAACTTCATTTGAAGCTTCATTCAAAGCCTAATAAGAGGCTGCAGCTCCGGCCCACTGTGTTCTCCTACTTAGAAAAGCTGATCCCACTCTCTCTCTCTCACCCTTGGTCAGTCCATCTTAAGGACCTGGTGGTGGGTGTTGGTAGACTTGGGCAGGCGGACATTATCGAGGCCATGGACACAGAACTGTCTCCACCACAACTTTGTTCTGGTACAACATCAAGACTCCTGGGCATCCTCCTACCTTAAGGGGAACAGTTCTAAGAAAGAAGAGCAGGAATCATATTAAGCACCAAGAAGAGAAGAGAAAAGAAAGGCAAGTGCATTAAAAACTACTCCCAGCTGGGCACAGTGGCGCATGCCTGTAATCCCAGTGGCTTGGGAGGTTGAGATGGGAGGATCACAAGTTCAAAGCCAGCCTCAGTAAAGGCGAGGTGCTAAGCAACTCAGTGAGACCCTGACTCTAAATAAAATACAAAATAGGGCTGGGGATGGGGATCAAAGGTTTAGTGCCCCTGAGTTCAATCCCAAGTACTACCCCCCCTCAGAAAAACTACTTCCAAATATTAATCAAATAAGAGAAATATTCCCGTGTTGGCCAGAAGATGTCTGAGGTACTAGTGGGGAAAAGGATGTAGAACATGGTTCTCAAGGATAAAGGCTATATTCCTTGACAAGTATGAAAATCAATGACTTTCCCAATCTGGCTGAAACTCAATTTTTCAGATTTTCTGTGCCATCCCTTCTCACTTGTGCCATCCAAGTTGCTGAGCTACTTGCTCTCCCCCAAAGCTTCTGAGTACTTCCCTGTCATCACACTCGAACTCCCTCTGAAGAGAAAATCCTTCTGCACTGGTTTTCCAGTGCTGTGCAATATGTACCACACATGGAATGGCTTTGAACAACACCCACCTGCTGTCTCACTGCTCTATATAGGTCAGAAGTCCAGGCAGGTCCACAAGATTCTCTGCTTAGCATCTCACAGGCCAAAGTCAATGTGTTGGCCATGTGGTTTATTATCTGAAGTCTCTGGGACAGAATCTGCTTCTGAACTCATTAGGTCATCAGAATTCAGGGACTGAAATCCCTATGTTTCTTGCTGGCTGTTAGCTGGGTCTGTCATAGGTCCTCAAGATAATCTGTGTACTGGGCTGGGGTTGTGGCTCAGAAGTAGAGCGCTCACCTATCATGCATGAGGCATGCTACTCACTATACCTTCTCTGCTGCAACCGTCACTACCACTGTAAAACCTTCTCAGTCTCATCATTCAGAATTAACTCTTCTCTGAAGTTGTATCATGTTTTCTTAGTCCATCTGGGTTGCTATAGCACAATACCTTACACTGAGGCATTAAAAAAAAAGAATTAACTCTTCTCTGGCTGAAACTCAATTTTGCAGACTTTCTGTGCATCCCTTCACACTCGTGCCCTCCAAGTTGCTGAGCTACTTGCTCCCTCCCAAGGCTGCTGAGTACTCCCATGTCGTTAGCTCTTCTCTGACCCTTGGTTGGATTTCTTATGCTACAGTGTTCAAGAGCTCTTTGAGAACAAAAACTCATCTTTGTGTCTTCTATTGTACCAATGCCTTTCACTTAGTAAGTACTCAATAAACATTTGCCAAATGACAGGAAGGAAAGAAAGAAAGAAGGGAGGAAGCAGGGGTGGAAGGGAGAAGTTAAAGATTTAATGACAAGCACCTGAAGTCACCTGGTTGGAAGGATCGCATTTCCATAAAAAATGGAGAGTGTAGGATCACTAAATATTTTAGTTTCTTTCTCCTTCTCTTCTTCCTTCTCTTCCTCCTCTATTCTATTTCTTCTTCAAATTATATTTGGAAAACTTTCAGGTTCAGCATTTGCTTATTACCCCAGAGGCAAAAGGTAACATTTTATACCTTTGTTTCCTAGCAAAAAGCATGGTCTATTCCTTGAAGAACCAAAGTAGGTGCCTACCATTATTAAATGTTTAAATGTTTAAAGCAACTGAGGAGTTGATGATGACTAGATGATCCCATCTCGTCCTTCTCTTTCTTTAGGAATAAGGCGTGGTTAGCCATTCACCTCAGGTAAGGCAAGTGCTCCCAGCCTAGTGGCTCCCCCAGGCCCCACAACCTCTCTTGCAGGAGTTCTGGGTTGGCCCCCTCTCTGTCATCTCCCATGTTTTTCATTTCTTCTCTTCCTAACCCAGAGCCAGGTACTAAAATGGAGACTGGTGACCCAAGTAAGGAAATGCAGATTTGGGGTACATTAACATCTTTTTTGTACTGGAGATTGAACTGAGGAGCACTCGACCACTGAGCCACATCCCAGCCCTATTTTGTATTTTATTTAGAGATAGGGTCTCACTGAGTTGCTTAGCACCTTGCTTTTGCTGGGGCTGAGCTTTGAACTTGCAATCCTCAGCCTCAGCCTCCCCCCCCCCCACTGGGATTACAGTCATGCGCCACCATGCCGGGCACATTTTTAAAAGTAAGATGTGTATATGGTAAAACCCCAAGCAAAAAAGAAAGAAGAAAAGTGAAAATCTCCTTCCACACATCCCTCACCCAACCCAAGCTCTTTCTCCAAAGACTTACTCTTAACAGTTTCTTACCTCTCCTTCAGAAAAAAAAGTTTCCTGAAGCCTGCATTCTAAGCTCAATCATACTTCTGCAGCTAGTACACAGTTTAAGTGACGCCTTATTTCTGTAAAGATAATTTTTCTTTCTTCTGAACTATTAAGCCAATTTAGAAGCATTTAGCAAAACTATTTGCCAAGCAAATTAAAGTATTGAACTTGTTTGCAGTTTATCCAAGACAAAGATGAGATATTATTTTAATTCCCTCACATAACAGCCGCCTCTTCTCCCCGACTCCGTTCCCTAATCACTTCCCACCTCATCTTCTCTTTCCCAGATGAAAGCGGTCAAAAAGTTCAGGAAGACAGTTGCAAAGACCTACCAATATTTCCTCCAGGAAGTAAATGAGTGGACAAAACCACCTCCTTCCTGCTCCGCCAGCCTACCCTGGCTTCAGCCCTTCATGGATGCAGCACAAGGCAATGACTGAGACATGCAAACAGGGAACCGCCAGAAGATCCCGGCACAGGAATCCTTGTTAGCTACAAAATAACATCCTTGTTAGTTACGTTCTAATTAACCTGTTAGGATGTAATTTGGAGCACTTATTGAAGTTGTATATGTTTTGTGTGCCTGTGTGTTTATTGAGGGTGCTAATTTTTCTGTTTACAAAGAAAGCCAAAGGAATCCAATGCTAGGGACAACTGGACTAAGATCTTAATTTAAAAATCACCTTAAGGGGCTGGGGATGTGGCTCAAGCGGTAGCGCGCTCGCCTGGCGATCCTCAGCACCACATACCAACAAAGATGTTGCATCCGCCGAGAACTAAAAAGTAAATGTTAAAAATTCTCTCTCTCTCTCTCCCCTCTCTCACTCTCTCTTTTAAAAAAAATAAAAATAAAAAACACCTTAAGAGACCTGTCTCCTAGATTTTGAGACAACAACCTTGGGCAAAGGTCTCCATCTTCTCACTACCACTTACTTCCAGGATCATTTCCATCCCCACTTCTATTATTTATACACCTTCTACTTAAAGCCTGGGAGATCCTCCTGACTCTCCAATTTGCTACGGGACTTTCAAACAATCTAAAACTCAACTGAGTATAAAGCCGTTTATAAAACCTAGAGCAATGTCTCCAAAAGTATGAACAATGTAAGAAATTTCCACTGTATGCTTGAAGGAATACTTTTAATAGATTTTTAAAAACCCTGCATGCTGTTCTTTGGTTCAAAGAATTCCAATATAGATTCACACATGAAAGGCCCTGAGAAGTCCTGTATTGAAGAAATCTATTTGATGTTGATTCTTTCATTCATTCAAATATTCAAGTTCCTACCATATGACATGTTATTCATGTTTTTGAATCATAAAACATGCCCTCGTGATCATAAGTTATTTTAAAACTTTAAAATTTTATTCATGTAGATTATTGTTTTGTAATTTTTAAATATTTTATTGCCAATTGTTTCTCGACTGTTGGCTTTACCGGAGCTTTAGCAATGAGTAGGATAAATATGGCTTTTAATTTTAATCTGAAGAGCAGTTAATATACAAATGAAACTTAAAATTTCAAACAGTTCTAAAAATGGTCATAAAGAGTGATGTGGTGAGGGTATGTACTTTAGATGAGGTAGACAGAGAAGTCCCTCTCTAGGACAAGACATTTGATCTGAGACTTAAATGACAAAAAGAAGCCAGCCATGTGAAGGTATGGGGAAGGGTGCTGCAGGCAGAGGGACTAGCAGATGCTGATCCTAAGGTTGGAGTGAACCTCTCATGTTTGGTGAGATCTGATAGGTATGAAGGAGCTATGTCATTCAGGACCCTATTGGTTATAGCAAGGTATTTACTTTATGCAGCATTTGCCAAACGTAGTTGGTCATAGAACTTTTTTTTTCCAGTGTGAAAGTATCTATTAACATCCCATAGAATTAGTATGCTGTGGAACACAGTTTGTAACACCCAGATCTCAAGTGTTACCCCCTCAAAGTGTTGACATCCTCTTGGAGGAATTTGCATTCTGACAGGGGTTAAACAGAATAGAACACCAATGTAGAATTGTAGGCTTCAGCTAGCAGATGGGAGAAGATGATCATCCTTCCTTTCCTCTTTTGATTTTTATTTTGAATCATAAAACATGCCCTCGTGGTCATAAGTTATTTTAAAAACTTTAAAAGTTTATTTGTGTAGATTATTGTTTTTGTAAGTTTTAAATATTTTATTGCCAATCTGTTTCTCGACTGTTGGCTTTTTTATTACATCCTAAAAAAGTTTCGAAATCAGCAGGATTCAATGACAGAAAGAAGGGAAGGGCAAACAAGTTTAAGATACTTCTGTGGGGAAAAGAGAAGAGCAAGGGGTATGAGTATCTTTGGGCCACTATTATGGAGTTAAAGATACAGGCCACTTAGTTATTTCTTATCCTCTCTGGAGAGTGTAAGCAAATGGGCATGAGCCTGGTAAGAGGAATTGAAATCAGAAATCAGGAAGAACCTCAAGACTGGAGAAAAATGTAAGACTGCAAGGAGTTACTGAGAAGTGGTATGAAATCTTCAGGAACCTTTTAGAACATGGACAAACTCATCTGCCTGGAGAGATTTTAGGTTAACTTCCTGGAATCTCATTTTGATTCAAGGCAGTGGAAGTGAAAATAGGAGGGTTAGGAAATTAGTCAGAGTCTAGGAAAGTTAACAAGAAATGGTTTTGTCATGTGAAGTCAGCTTCCAAATAATTAATAATAGCTAAGATTTTTTAAAAAGGGATAAAAATTGACATTTATTGAATGCTTCCTACATTTCAGACGACCTACTAGGTGCTTTCTGTGCATTATTTAATCTTCACAACACCTCTGTGAGGTAAAAAACAAATGATCTCTATTATGTAAGATGAAGAAGCTGGGGACTTGAGTGGTTAAATAACTAACTCAAAGTCACGCAGATTAAAGGACAGACCTGAGATTCAAACTCAGGTCAGTTTTAATCCGGAGGCATAGCACTTAGACCTTACTCTATATTGCCAAAATATGGAGGCAAAACATTGATCACTAACTTGTTGAATTTGAAGATATTGAGGGGGAAAGGACTCTTTTTAATCCTAAGTCTGTATACAAAGTTGTTAACTGGATTTTTTTTTTTTGAGATAAAAAGAACAGAAGCTGGGCGCAGTAGCACACATCTGTAATCCCAGCAGCTCAGGAGGCAGAGGCAGGAAGATCACGAGTTCAAAGCCAGCCTCAGCAATTTAGTGAGGCCCTTATAAGTAACTCAATGAGACCCTGTCTCTAAATAAAGTACAGAAAGGGGCTGGGGTGTAGCTCAGTGGGTAAGCATGCCTGGATTTGATTCCCAATACCAAAAACAAAAAAACAAAACAGAACAGAGATAGCACAACAAGAAAATTGGAATGCCTGTGAGTGGGCAAGATTTCACAGCGCTCTTTCAGTCCTGGATAACAGGACAGATTTGTAAAGCAGAGCCCAGGGCCTGGGAACTTGGAGAAAGGTACAGGTATTGGCAAAGGTACTCCCTATAGAGACAGAGAAGAGCAGATATGATCATGCAGGCTCTGGAGGAAGCACGTGCATGGCAGGGAAGGCCAGAGGATGACAGACGAGAGGCCCACACTGACAACTACCTGAATGACTAAATGAAAAATGAAAACAAGAAATTGGGTGTGGTACAGTGGCAGCTCAGGAGGCTGAGGCAGGAGGATCACGAGTTCATAACAGCCTCAGCAATTTAATGAGGCCCTAAGCAACTCAGCGAGACCCTGTCTCTGAATAAAATATTAAAAAAAAAAAAAAGCAAACAAAGGGCTGGGGATGTGGCTCAGTGGTTAAGTGCCCCAGGTTCAAACCCCAGTACCTACCCCACCCCACTGAGAGATTGGGTGAACTGGTCACTGGAATCCACCTGAGCAAGGAGAAGTAGGAAGAGATTTTTACCTACTGAGTTCCCAGCTCACATCCACCATCAGCTATCTGTCTCTATATAGCTCACCTATCAATACCTCCTTTATTTACCATGTTAGTTTTTATTGATTATTGAGGCACAGATATGATATGCAAAGGTTTTACTGTGGTTACCCACACATAAATATTACGCTGCAAAAAATACCCAATAACCTAGATTAAGAAAGGCAATATTATCCCCTCCCAGTTCATCATTCTCCCAAACTTCATGTTAGATCATTCCCTTTTATCATCTGTGTGATTATATCTAAACATTAGATTACTTAATTTTACAGGTTTTGAACATTAAATAAATGAAACTATCCTGTATGCATTCGGTCACTTGCCTCCTTACCTTAGTTTCCTGTTTTTGAAATGTACCATGTGGATGAACATTGTCATAATTCCTTCATTTTTCACTGCCATGTAGCATCCCATGTTTTGGAACATGCCACAGTTTACCTATTCGTGATTCCATTGAAGGATAGTCATTTTTTCCCAGAGGTTCTTTTTGTTATTTTAAATAATTTTAAGGGAATATTTAGTACTCATCTCTTGGTGCCCACGAACAAGCTTCTCTGGAGTGCATATCTAGGAGCGGAATTGCTGGGTGATGAGGTCGGAGCATGTTAAACTTCACTAGGAAATGATAAGCCATTCTTTATGGTGGCTCCAATTTGCCATACCTTCAGCAATGTGAGTAGTACTTCCAAATGTTCCACATCTTTGCTAAAACTCACAGTGACTTTTGAATGTTGGAGGTGTGAAATAGTGGTTTCAATTTGTATTTGTCTACTAATCAGGTTGGACATTTTTCCCTATATGTTTATGGACCATTTCTGTATCTTCTGTGAAACGCCTGTTCAGATCTTCTGCTCATCTTTTATGTGATAGCTTCTATTTCTCTCGTTGACTCAGAGCTGTTCTTGACCTCTGATGCTAGTCTTTGTTGGTTACCTGTGTGGCAAACATCTTGCTCTTCTCCTGGTCTTGTTCTAATATTTGGTTGCTATCTTTTTATAACAGAAATTCTTCATTGCACTACAGTCAAATGTGTTCATCACTTCCTTTGAGTTTACCCCCTTAACTTTCTTAAGAAAAACTTCCTTTTTGAACATTCAATAAATCTTTTATTTTAGGATAGTTTTAGGTTTATAGAAAAGTTGAAGAGCATTACAGGGTTTTTACTCCACACCCAGTTTCCCTACACTCACCACACTAATGAATAAAAATATTGCTAAATACTATTATCTAAATATAAAATGTAAAAAATCATTCAGATTTGTTTAGTTTGCCTGCTCCTGGATTCCATCTAGGATGTCACACTGTCTCTTCAAACTTCCTTATTTTGGGTGCTTTTACAGTTTTTGAGGAGAACTGGTCAGATATTTTGTAGAATCTTCTTTAATTTGTTTTTGTTGTTATTGTAGTTGTTTTGTTTTTGGTACTGGGATTGAACCCAGGGGTGCTTAACCATTGAGCCACACCCCCAACCCTTTTTATGTTTTACTTTGAGACAGGGTCTTGCTAAGCTGCTTGGGGCCTCACTAAGTTGCTGAGGCTGGCTTTGAACTTGCAACCATCCTGCCTCAGCCTCTTGAGCTGCTGGGATTACAGGCATGTGCCACCACACTTGGCAATGTCCTTCAATTTAAATTTCTCTCTAAAATCCCATTTTCATCCAATCATATCAAAGGTATATACCATTAATAATTATTTACCACTGATATTGTTAAGTTTGCTCACCTGGCTAAGGTAAGACTGTCAGGTGTCTCCATTGTGGAGTTAAGTTTCCCATCCCTTTCCAAATTGTGCATGTTAGAAGGAAATCTCAAGATACATGCTGCACTGATGAGTAAGGAGTCATGCATCATCTCCTTGAGTGGGTGGTATCTGTGCAAATTATTTAGAATTCTTCTTATAGGAAATTTGTCTACTCTTCTCTGCTTATTTACTTATTCTACTCATTCTATTCTGTTTATCATGAGTTTTTATTTATCATATGTGGAAATTGTGTTATTGGCTTTTTATTGCTGTGACCAAAATATCCAACAAGAACAACTCAGAGGAAGAAAGATTTATTTTGGCTCATGGTTTCAGAGGATTCAGTCCATGACTGGTTGACTCCAAAACAGAAACATCATGGTGGACGGATGTGGTAGAGTAAAGATGCTCATCTCATGGTAGCCAAGAAGCAGAGAATAGTCTAGGGAGAGATAAACCCACCCCAGGGATGCCTCCAATGACCTACTTCTTCCAATTAGGTCCCACTTCCTGCTAGTACATTTAGCTAGCAATGAATTAATCCACTGATAAGGTCAGAACTTTCATGATCAAATCATTACCTAAAAATCCCACCTGGGAATCTTGCTGCATTGGGAACCATGCTGTCCCTGATGTTCTTTGGGGCTACATTCCAGATCCAAACCATAACAAAGGGTGTAAGTCAAGTTTCTCCCTGTTAGAAGGGTATGTTACAGATGAGCAAGGGAGGAGGCTGGAATGAACTTTGTGGCTTTAAAAGAGAATTGATGACTTTAATATGAACTCATGTTTAGCTTAATAAAGATCCCGATGAATAGGTACAGAAATAATTATAGACATGTATATACACACATATATAGTACACATACACACATATTTCCTAGCTTGGTTTGCTGAGAGGGTCTAGAAGCAAGATACCCCATAGCAATAGCATGCCTGGTGCACAGATCTCAATTCCTAATACAATTCTTCAGTAAAAGGAACCAGAGCTCTTTAGAGAAATGGCTGATTCTAGGGACAAACAGGGAGCATTTCGTAATGCCAGCAACTAAGAAGTTAATCAGAAATACACACACACACAAACACACACAAAATGATGGGGGTGGGATAGCATCAAAGGGATACAGGAGTCAAATAAAAGAGGTCTTATGGCCAAAGTTGGAATAATTTGAGCCTCCAATAAATGATGGAGTATTGGATTATAACCTAAAATATAAAAGAAATTCCTTTTTAATACTAAAGTTCTATCAGTATTCTACGCTATCTTCTAAGAGTTTTTCTTAATTTTGAATTTCCCCTTTTAAGTCTCTTGTCAAACTACAGGTAGTTTGTGTGTACTGTTTGGAGTAACATCCAGTTTCATCTCCTTCCATATGATAACTAGCCTCTCTCCCCTCTCCCCCCACTAATATGTGATACCTATTCTGTTACAAATAAATATCCACATGCACATGGGTCTGTGTTTCAATTCTGATTTATTGGTCTATTGCCTTTCTGTGTTTTGGTATTTCATAAATTATTATAATTTTATACTATGACTTGGTATTGGACAGAGGAATTACCCATCTTGTACTTCTTCTCTTTTCAAATCAGGAGTATTTTGTCTGTATTTGACCCTTAATTTTCCCAAACAATCTTAGAAATAGCACTTTCAAGAAAAAATTGTTAGAAATTTTATTGTAATTGCATTGAATTCACAATTCAATTTTGTGGTACTAGAGATTGAACACAGGGGCCCTTTACCACTGAGCTAAATCCCCAACCCTTTTTATTTTCTATTTTGAGACATGATCTCACTAACAGACAAGGCTGGACTTGAATTTGTGATCCTTCTGCCTTAGCCTCCTAAATCTCAGAAATTATAGGTGTGTACCTATAGGTATGAGGCTGGCACATAATTCAATTTTGTAAATAAATAGCATTTTTATTACATGTGTCTCCTTAGCCAAGAACACAATGTATCTCTTCATTTATTTGATCTTCTCTAATATGTTACACAACTCTAATAGAGTTGTGTAATTTTCTCCATGAAGAACTTGAACACCTTTTCTTATACTTTATTTCCAGTAATTTAATTTCCATTCTCTTTATTTTTTCTTTTCTTACTGTTTTTTGAACTCATATGCTTTTCCCCTATCCTCTAACTTCTTTTTTTTTTAAATATCTTTACTTCATTTATTTATTTTTCTGTGGTGCTGAGGGTCAAACCCAGTGCCTCGCATGTGCCAGGTGAGCCACAACCCCAGCCCTCCCCTGACTTCTTAAATAGAATACTTAGCACATTAATTTTGAACATTAGAAGTATTTTACTGCACCGGGTGTGGTGACACACACCTGTAACCCCAGCTACTCAGGAGGCTGAGGCAGGAGGATCACAAATTCAAGGCCTTTCTGGGCAATGTTGGGAGACCCTCTCTGAAAATTTTTAAAAATGAAAATGGCTGGGGATGTAGCCCAGTAGTAGAGCACCCCTGGGTTCAATCTCCAGTACTGAAAAAAATAGAAAAAAAAGTGCAACCATTTGCAGCTATAACACATGGGCTCCACCATCAGATGCCTGGGCCCACTTCCTGCCTCTGCTATTACTGGTTGTGCCATGTCATTAGCCTCTTTGAGCTTCAACTTGTTCATTTATACCTGTCTGAAAGTTGTTATGAAAATTAAATGAGTAAGATATACATATTGTTGACATACTTTGGTTTACTGCTACCACTTTATTAAGCACTTTGTCCTGATTTTGTATCTGTTTCTTGTGCATAAAACAACACCTGCCACAAGGTACAGTCTAGGTAAATATTAGTATTATACTTTTTCTGTGTAAGTATTATTTTAGCTTCATCCATAAATTTCAATATATAGTATTGTTATTAAGTTCTAGGTATTTTCTCTTTTACATAATAGTTTATTTTCAGATACATGTTTTAGAATTACCTATTGTTAAGGGCTTTTCTTGGACTCTGTTATTGACACTGTGGTATTCTTTAATATTTCTAGTTACCCTCCTTTCCTGGACCTGGGGGAAGGTTGTCCTTCACTGACTCCTGAAGTCGTGGTCACATGATTTTTCTCTGGCCAGTGAAATGCAGTGAAGGTATTTATGAAAGCAGCATTCTACACTCTTTCTCTTTCCCAAGGACTGGGAAAACACGGGTGAAGATGCACTAGATCAGAGTAGTCTAGAACACAGAACCACACAGAGAGCAGCTACTCTGGAGGGTTATCTACACCTTGAGCAAATAATAATAATAAAAGTAATAATAAATTTTTGTCATATCAAGTTACTCAAGGCTTTTGTTGTTGTTGTTTGCTTGTTTCTCACACTAGGGATTGAACCAGAGCACTCTACCACTGAGCCCTTTTATCTTTTATTTTGAGACAGTGTCTTGTTAAGTTGCCTAGGTTGGCCTCCAGCTTTTAATCCTCCTCTCTAGCTTCCCTAGTCACTGGGATTACAGGTCTATGCCACTATGCTATTCGAGTTTTGATGTTGTTACCACAGCATAACTTACCCTTTCCTATTTGATATTACTTCTTTTTAGTTGAATTGTGGTCAAATATTCCTATTGGTATAAAAGCAGTCCTTTAAACCTGTCAAGGCTAGCTTAAGGGATAACGTGTGGACAATTTTCATAAACATCCCATGTAGTGCTCAATAATACTTATTCTGGGGTTCAGTGAATTAGACAAAGGGGAATGAAGGGAAGGAAGAGAGGATGGGAATAGGAAAGGCAGTAGAATGAGTGTGACGTAACTTTTCTATGTTCATATATGAATATACCACCAGTGATACTTCACATCATGTACAATCCCAAGAATGGGATCCTAATTAGAATAAGTCATACTCTGTGTATATATGATATGTCAAAATGCTGTCAATGTATGTCTAAAAAGAACAAATAAAACATTTTAAAAAGTACTTATTCTCTACTAAGTGGAATATTCTGCATATGAATATTAAATCAAACTCATTAATTGTCTTTTTTATCACTTATGTTTTTGTTCACTTAATCTGTCACTTCCCTAGTGTCATGTTGAAATTTCTCACTGTGATAGTGAAAAACTTATCATCCTATCATTTTACTACATTTTTTTGAGGCTATGTGGTTGGATGCATACAAGTTTAGAATTATTTCAGCTGCCTTAAAGACTATTAGCATATATCTGGAATTTTAAAAATCCAATCTGACTGTTTTCATCACTTGCCTATTTAATTACAACTTATTGTGGTTGTTGACATACTTTGGTTTACTGCTTCCACTTTATTAAGCACTTTGTCCTGATTTTGTATCTGTTTCTTATTGCTCTTGAGAATACAGTTATACATCTAGCCACAATTCCATGGTAGGGGAACTTTCTCCTTGGAAGCTTGACACAATCTCTTCTTTTTCCTTTGATAGCAAGTTTCCCATGATATTCCTAGATGTAATTTTTTAAAAATATTATCTTTTTGACATTCACTAGTTAAAGATTCATATTTTCCACAGTTCTGGAAACATCTCAGTCATTGTCTTTTTGAAGACATTTTCTCTTTCTTATTCTTCTATTTCCTTCTAGAGCCCTAATTAAACACAGTTCAGTTTTCTTACTCTCTTTTTTTTATCCCCTAGCCTTTCATATTTTTATGTCTTTATCTTTTTCATCTACATTCTTTGTAATTTTTTCAACTCTAACTTCCAGTTTATTAATGCTTTCCTTAGCTATGTCTAATCTACTATTTAATCTGTCCACTGAACGTTAAGCCTCAAGTAATTATTTTTTAAAGCTAGAAAATTTTTAAATTCTTTCCCAAGTCTTCTTAATTATTCATAATCACTTGTTATCTGTGTATTTTTTAGCTTCCTTTTTCTTTTTTCTTTTTTAGTTGTCAATGGACCTTTATTTTGTTTATATGTGGTGCTGAGAATCGAACCCAGTGCCTCATACATCCTAGGCAAGCACTCTGCCACTGAGCCACAACCCCAGCCTCCCCCTTTTTAAAAATTTCTTTAAGCCTATTAAACTTAACTATTTTATGTCTCAGAATTTTAACATCTGAAGCCTTTGGGAAACTTTCTGCTAATTCTCACTCAATGTGTTTTATTTCCAGGTGTACTTTTTGAGCTACAAATCTCCCTGGCATTTCACCTTTGACATATCTTTGGGTACTAAGATGAGGTTGGGGGTTCCTGTGGAGAGGAGTTATGTTTGATTTTGCTCAGTTACCAGAGTAGTACCAACCTGGAATCACTTTAAATTTTATGCTTGAGAGATTTGTTTGTTTGTTTTGGGTTTTTGTTGTGTTTTTTTGATTACATAGCATATGAATTTGAACTACAAACTCAGAGTCACATTGACTTGTGGTTGTAAATTCTAAAGGAATATTTATTATTTTTCCTACCATCTAGAATGACTCAAGCCAGTTTCCCTGCTGTTAGCCTTTACATGGAGGTTTATTTCTCATTCACCTTACACAAAGAGTCTTGGCAAATACCTTTTGAGGGTCCAGCTTTATGTAAGATGATTCCTTGGCTTTACCTCCTGTCCCTACACCCTGTGAAGCCTTCAAAGTGAAAGCTCAGGGTTCCCAGACTTCTATAGAAACTCTGAGAGTGAAGGTGACTATTGGTTCTGACTTACCAATCTGTGTTTTTACTTGCACTTTGAATTCTGCAGATTTCTTTCTTTATTGCCAGTTTGATGATAGATTTAAGATTTTAGAAAATTGTTGTTTTAAGTGGGAGTCTCATTTATGATATCTAATCCATTGTACTGTTGCAAAGGACATTTTTTTTCAAAACCATGATTAAGAGGAAGGTAATGCAATGTTGACACATACCATTCTTTGTCAGTTGTTCTGTTCTAACACCACCTGCCCCCAGATGCCCTCTACTTACAGGGTGTGTGCAACTTGGGAGAAAGAAACATGGCAATAAATCCTTGATTACTGAGGATCAAATGTTAATTGATCATCTAATGCAGTAAAATAACAAGTGATTAGAAGGGAGACATTATTAACCACAAAGCAGGTTTTGTGTCTCCTCACATTTGGAGCTTTGATAAGGAAATAAATTGGCAGTGGGCACCAAAAGGAGCCTTTCTATTGGACTGGAGTGCACTGGTACAACCTATAGGGTTTACTATGTCAGTTCAAAGTTTAAGACTCTGGGAATCAGGGAGAAGGTGAGGGGAAGCTAAGAATGTAGAGACATTTGATTCTGTAAAGTTTGAGCTCCCAACATGGTGGAAATGGTGGACTCACTTCAGTTATCTCTAGGAAGTGAAAGTGGAATTTTGACATTTACCTCTAGTATTCACTTCTAATTCCCATCCAGATCAAGTGTCAGGTTCCTGGGAAGAGAGAAAAGAAAAAAAAAAGAGAGAAAAAGGTGGGAAAGACAAAAATAACAAGATTTCTATAGAAAAAAAATTATCTGTGGAGTTGTTCTTGGTCCATCATCCTTCTCAGAACCTCCATTCCAGCCCTGTGAGGTATTGACAGCCTGTGTTTTCATGTCTGAGAACCTGAACTACTTGCTTAAATGTTCTTTGTCACCCCTCTTCAACCATGTTTTAGATTTCACTGCAGGGAAAGGAAGGAGAATGGGTAGACAATATTGGCAACTGACATAGTTTTCTCCTACCTGTTCTAGTCAGTCTTAGACTCACTGACCACATGCTCTGGATGGCCCTTAAGCTGCCCACCATGGGACAGATGAGAAGCCTGTTAATGGAAGGAACAGAGGAACATGAGGTAAACTGGGAACAGAGGGGCAGAAGGGGAAGCTCTAAGGAGTACCTGGCTTGTCTTTATAGAGCAGAAGCATGGGGGAAGGGAAGCTTACCAGGAAAAAGTTTGAGTAGAGTGAGGTCCTGAAAGAAGGATTGGAAACCCCTCATGGTATGGGCCTCCTCATCACATTCTTTTTGGACTTGGTAGCTGCTGCTCAGAGGTCAGCCAAGCTGGACCCTCCTCCTTTTGAGGGGTTTCAGGAACCCTAATTGAGTGAACCCTAATTGAGTGACAGCTGTCTTTGAGAATGTTGGTTGAAGGAAGGTTCTTGGCAGTGGCCAAGCTAAGAATGAATAGGCTACTCTCCTGCTCCTGACTACCTTTAAGTAGCTACCACACCCTCTTCAGATAGCCACTTTCAGGAGAGCCTGTCCTCTGGTATAATCTGGACGGGGATCTGTGGCATTAGAGATTTGGTAGCTGTCATCCCAGAAGCAAACCATAGTTTGACTTTTACCTGAATCCTTCTGTAGGTTCAACTTAAATAAGCCAAGCAGGTCCAAGTGGATTTAGCTCCCTCAGGTGTCTTAAAGAGAATCTGTCTTGACCTCCAAGTCATTTCTGGAGACTTTGCAATATATATATACATACATACACACACACACACACACACACACACACACACACACACACACACTTGTTATGTATACTGCCTTAGGCAATGGAACATACAAAGATGTGGTGTTTGCCCTAGGGGAGCTTCTGATCCAGCTGTCAATATGCCAATAATATGACCAACACCATGGAAGCCCCCGTGTGCCTCTCTTAGTCATGCCATCATCTCCAGCCTCCTTCCCAAAAGTATCCCTGTTCTGACTTCTAACCCTAGAGATTTGCAGACTAGCTTTTAAACTGAACCTGAAGGTTAACTTGAGTTGGTATGTGCCACATACAGCAAAATCAAAGGACACCATTTTTCTAATTTGGTGAGATCTCCTTTACAGATCCAAAATCTATGTTTCTGGGGGTATATTTCAAGCATTTTCCCCCAAAGTGAGAGGTCTAACACACGGTGAGACAGTCTGGATCTGTGGTGTCATGGATATAAACATCCTGCCTCCCATTAAAATCCATGAATGCCACCTGAATCTACTCACCACCCTAGGACATCAGCAGGGGCTCCACATGTCCCTGATGGGTCCCTTAGCTTGCAGCCTAGAACTGCTTAAAGATTCAGTGTACATATTTGTGGGACTGAGCAATAGAAGCATAAGGGTCTTCACCATGACAGGTCCAGGACACAGCAAACTGACCCTGATTCCAAAGAGAACTCCTTTTGCTTGAGAGGAGCCATCTTGACAAGATGCTAACTTTGGATACTAACTGCTCAGAATCACAGCCTCAGCATGTGACTTAAAGTCCTAACAGATACTTGCAAACTGTTTTTAAAAAGTATCATAAAGCCAGGCACGACGTCACATGCCTGTAATCTCAACGACTCAGGAGCCTGAAGCAGGAAGATCTCAAGTTCAAGGCCAGCCTCAGCAACATATGAGGCCCTAAGCAACTTAGTGAGGCCCTGTCTTGAAATAAGAAATAAAAAGGGTTGGGAATGTAGCTCAGGGGTACCCTTGGGTCCGGTCTCCAGTAACAACAACAACAAAAAAAGATAGAAATGCAATCTGAATTCTTCAGTGAGTTGGAAGAAACACCATTTTTCTGCAGTACAATCCACATTTCATATACCCTGAGGTCTTAACTTTCATCTTCACCTGCAAAAAGGAGACTATAAATGTCATTCACTTCTGGAAACCAAGAAATTAGTTCCCTCAAAGGGATGGGTCTTTTCTATATAAGGAGTACAACTAGCACAAAAGTATTATTATCTTAATTGTTTTACTCTAAAAATCCCAAATATTCCTTTCCAGCTCTGGCCTGGAAAGCCCTGGCACAAACAGCTCCCATTCTTAGGTTTGAATTTTGTGCCTCAAATAGCAATGGCAGCCTAGATCTTAGAGGGTAGGCCTCCAGACCTCCTGAGATGCACATTAGCTACAATCTGGGCAATTCTTTCCAGGTTATTCTCTTCTTGGTCTAGTGAGGTAGATTAAATTCCCTTTCCTCCCAGCTCTCAAAGAGGAAGTGGCCTCTTGGAGGCAATCGAGCAAGGCTTTATAATATCAATACCCCACAAAACCCCACAGTCTGGAGCCTACTGCTTCTCTCATTGGATCAAAATTTTCCACTTCCAGTCAAGATCTCAAGAAGTTAGCTCAAATCTAAAATATATTGGGCAAAAGGCAAAAAAAAAAAAATTAGTTATGTGTATCTGGGGGTTTAATATACTTTTAATGGTGTTATGTGCCACCATTTTAAGAATAGATGGCAATACTGCTGATAGACCTACAGATTTTTTTTTAATCACAGTAAAGTTCAGTGCTCCTTTTCTTTTTCCCTTTCATACTTCCTTTCTTTCTTCCCTCCCTTCAATCGTCCTTTTCTTCCTAATCAGTGAGATAAGAATTAAAGAGCAAGGAAAAGGGAAATACCCTGTTGAGACTCCAGAGGCTATGACAATTTTAAGGGGATTTGCAAAATGATTACAAAGAACTGATATCAGCTATTAAGTTAATATTCATCTAATGTTTATTATGTGCCTGGCACATAATTAACAACCCTATGAAGTCAACAACCCTGTGAGTATTACTTTCCCCATTCTGCTGATGGCAAAACCATCAGTAAGATGGTTCAGAAAGATTAAGTACTTTTCCCCAAGTCACTTAGACACTAAGAAACAGTGCAAGCCCAAATGCTTTACCTCCCCACTCTCCCTCCAGTATCAATCCCTGGAACCTTGTAGAAATGTGTCAGGGACCTTACTAGGCACATGGAGATCACTAATCCAAATTCTTTCATATTTCAAAGGAAAGTCTAAAAAAAAAAAGGTAACTCTATTTGGGGTATAGAGATCCAGACTAAAGATAAGTCCCCTCACCAGACTATTCTAAATATGGGAGCTATAGCTCCCAGGGAAGAACTTCCAAAGAGGAAGAGTATAGAGTGTGGTAGCTCTCAGGCAGCCTTCTAGCTACCTTCCCTAAGGTGAGTGTTGCCATTTCTCCAGAAGGCAGAGGAAGGGCAGGGTGATGAGAAGAGCAAGAACCCTGTTTCAAGGCAGGAGACAGCCTCTAAGTCCCTGCTTGGTGGCACACTGACCATAAACTTGGATGGGTTGCCTAAACTTGCTGAATCTTTCTGTTCTCTAGAGCAGTGGCCTCCAAGAAGGGATACGCTATAGGATTCCTTGAGCAAGAGAAGGCAATATTGTGACTTCCTTTTTTTTGGCGGGGTAGGAGGGTGGGCTGTTACCAGGGATTGAACTTAGGGCCCTCAACCACTGAGCCACATCCCCAGCCCTATTTTATATTTTATTAGAGACAAGGTCTCACTGAGTTGCTTAGTGTCCCACTGTTTCTGAGGTTGGCTTTGAACTCGTGATCCTCCTGCCTCAGCTTCCGGAGCCAGTTGGATTACAGGTGTGCATCACCACCCCCGAGATGACTTCCTTTTTTATTTGTTTTTTATCTTTGAAAATTTGAGCTTTAGCTTTAGTTAACAGAGGGACACCAGCATCACCAGCAAAGATGGCCATATGTCAAGCATGTTGGGTGAAGTATCTGAATGCAAAGAAGTAATGTCAGAGAAGTCAGTAAAATGTTCCAAAAAGTATCAAGGATGTCATTTGAAATTAGAAGTAATGGTTATTACTGTTAATGATAACTCTCACCTAGAAAATGTAATGTGACTTGAGATATTAGCCAATGACAGTACTTTAAAAATAATATTCACATATGCAGATGACAATTTTCCATTTTGAAAATAGGGTTTTACATCACAAATATTTTGAGACCACTTCTCAGCTGAAGGACATATGGATGATACAAAGCATCATCACACCACTATTTCAGTCCAGGGTGACTCCCATTGCAAGAGGAGATGGAGGCCAGAAACAACAATATTAACAATGGCAACATTTTTAATGGCACAGAACAATGAGGCAAATGCAACAGAAAGGGGAAGCCATGCTTTGTAGCATTTGTCCCAGGCCAGAGGCCAAAGACAAAGGAGATGAGCTGTCAACAGCTACATCTTTCTGGAGTTGGGGCCCCAGGGGAGAGATGCTTAACACATTCCTGGGCTGCTTACGGAGTGTCCTTCCTGTTCTGGAGAAACAAGCAGGCGTGCCCAGGATGAGGCTTGCAGAGCTTTTGCTTATTGGTATGAAGAAAAGGAGCTCATTGCCCAATCATGCTCCCTGGAGACTTTCCTCCTTAGAGGGAGGGCTTCTTTTGTCAGTAGCTTTTCCCTACTGACCTTTTGAGTAGCAATGTAACACTAACTACTCTCACCTGTTCCTGAGGTGCTTAATCTCATGCCACAGAGCCTCTCCACTTATCTTTATCACTAGGCTCTTCCACAAGACACCCTTCCCTAGAGAAGCGAAACAGGAATTCCCCAAAGGTAATGGGATGTTGTTCTCTTGTCTCCTGCAAGAGTGATCATGGTCCTTGCAAAACCCATAATCCTAAACAGCCACAAATGGGAAAGGACTCCAAGCCTCTAGTTTATTCCATTGGTCTCAATGGTTGGGGTTGGGGCTTGGAGAGAAGTCATCACTGTCTGCTGGGGTTTGGACAGAAGCCCAGCAAATACCTGGGAGCCTGGGAGAGCTCTGAGCTGCCAATGCTTGGAGGTGCAGGTGGGAGTCTGCACCTTCCTTCGTCCATCCCCCAGGCTCTGCATTACCATGCCAGCACACACTGTGTGTGGGCCAGCAGTCTGGCAACCTGGGGCTCTAGGATATGGAAGCAGGTGGGAAAGACTAGTGCCAAAAGCCCCAAGGATGGAGACATGAGCTGGGCTACTGGGAATGAAGCCCTGGAGCCAGATGGATTTGGAGTGAATATCTGGCAGTGCCCAACTCTTTCTAGGGCAAGCTGAGTCTGCAGGCTGTCACTTCTCATGGCATGGCATGCAACTCCCCAGAACTAAAGAAGTTCTAGTTCCAGAGAAGTCAGGATTTCTGAGATGCCATAAAGCTTCCCAAGGCTGAAAAAACCTCCACAAACTGGAATATGCAAGAGGCTGATAAGATCACAACAGAATTAAGGCCACAAAAGCCAACAGTGAGTGGATACAGTGACACTGGGTCACTTCCTCAGTGACCTTACCCTGACTGTATGACTTTGGAGGGAGGATCCTTGAAAGGCCTGAAGCCACCATGGAACCACTTAGGGTTCTGAGGTTGCTCCTTATAAGCATGCTGGTCTCTCAAATGCCTTTCTGTCAATCTTATTTCAGGTTCTAACTAAGGGAATCCCATGGTGACATGGACTTGTGCAGGTGATTCAGAAAGGCGAGATTCAATCGAATGCCTGGATAGACCCTTCTATCTATTGGTTAGTCAAACAATAAGTTCAGCATAGCCCATGATCTACTGCAGGATTTTTAAAACTCTGGGTCACAACCCATAAATGATGATCTGTGAAATCAGTTTGCTGGACCCCAAACTGAAAGGAGGGGAGGAAGGAAAAAAGGAAGGAAGGAGAAGGGAGGGAAGGAGGGGAGGAAGAAAAAAAGGAAGGAAGGAGAAGGGAGGGAAGGCGGGGAGGAAGGGGAAAAAATAGAAAACATTGTAGGGAAACTCTCATTTCTTGAAATTTATCTATATGCATTAGTATACTAAGTTATGATAAAAACTCATTTGTTACTATGGGTTGAGTTAAAATTTCAAAAAACACTGTCCTGGAAAGACCTTTTGTTTGGTTTGCCTTCATTGCTTACAGCTTCTTCTATTTATTCATTTCATTTTCACCATCTGGAACATAAACAGAGAGAACAGTTCCAGATCCTTTTTGTCCTGAAAGATAAATTAGCTAACCTTTCTGGACTTAATTTTTTAAAAATATAAAACAATGGGCTAGGGTTGTGGCTCAGGTAGAGTGCTCGCCTAGCATGCATGAGGCACTGGGTTAGATCCTCAGCACCACATAAAAATAAAATAAAGATATTGTGCCCACCTAAAACTGAAATAAATATTTATATATTTATATAAATATTTATATAAATATATATATGATGGGGCTGGGGTTGTGGCTCAGTGTCAGAGCACTTGCCTTGCACATGTGAGGAGGCACTGGGTTCGATCCTCAGCACCACATAAAAATAAATCAACAAAATAAAGATTAAAAAATATATATATAATATATATATCAAGAGAACTAAATGAGAAGCCTTGTCCCTCTGTCTCTATGACTCCATAACTGTGTCTGTCTCTCCCAATGTTCTTTGAGTTTACTGACAGTCTTCTCTTCAGTCCTCCCATGCCCATAACCATAAAATATTTAAGGGGAAAAGGGGGCCCTAAAAAAGGCAAAAGCAAACAGTCAGATGGGAGTGTTTTACAGAGAGCTCAAAGGGCATACTTTTACCTGGTGAGCAGCTTCTGGACAACTTAAACCCTCTGTCCATGGAGACAGGGTCCCTGTGAACCTTAAAGGGACAAGGTGATCCATTCAAAGTCTTGGCATCATGGCAAGAGATTCAGAGAGTGTCCATCAGCCCAGAAGGCAGTATCCAGGCTACAGAAAAGAGGAGCCCATCAGCTGAGTATAGGCTGCAGCCCTATACCCTGACTACAGCCCCACCTGTCTGGGCACCTGCAGGCTCCCAGAGCCTGTCAGAGAGGTTAAGAGGCCAGGTTCTGCTTTCCCCTGGATTCTGTAGAATAAAGCCCAAAAGGGTGGCCTCACCTCACAAGGGTGGCATGCACCTGGCAGGGCTCTTTTGTTTTGATACACATCTTTGAGTCTCTAGCACTGGAGTGTGGCATCTCAAACATAGCAAGAACTTAGTAAATATCCCCTGTTGCAATTGATTAGAGAAAGGTACTGATCAATACCAATCTGAACATTCCCCTAGTAACCACCACTATCCCTCCTAAGGACAAGTGAAAATACAAGAAATGTTAACTTTAGAGGGGAAAGGGGGAAAATTCATGTTTTTTGTAGAGGATCTGGTAAATGGTCTACATAGAAGTCTAACTAAAGGAATTCTAAGCTACTAAATCTGCAGGGTTTTTGTTTGTTTTTGAGTTGCTGGAGATTGAACCTGGGGCTTCATAAACACTATACAATAAGTGTTCTAACACTGGGCTACTGCCCCAACCCAAATCTATACTGCAGAAATGCCACCTGTCATCAGGCTTTGAGAGAAGGGGACTCTCTTTCTCTCTAGCCTTTCTGGTACCTGGCTAGAGAGAAGCAGGATCAGGAGACAATTAGTGATTACAACTGAACAGGGAAAAGTGCAACTCATGTATTCTTGCTTTTTTATTTTTGCAAAATAACCTTTGTCATAAGAATAAAGCTGAGGTGAAAAAAATCCATTTGTTTTCAATGTAGATATAAGAGGCTTGTTATCAGGTGACAAACTATGCAATACAGCAATTCATAACAGAAAGACTAGAGAAATGATGGGTCATTTTGGCCTGAAGATGTTGCAAAAGATCTGATGGAACATACAGGATCTGGGCTGGGGATGTGGCTCAAGCGGTAGCGCACTCGCCTGGCATGCATGCGGCCCAGGTTCGATCCTCAGCACCACATACAAACAAAGATGTTGTGTCCGCCGAAAACTAAAAAATAAATATTAAAAAATTCTCAAAAAAAAAAAAACCATACAGGATCTAAAGGACAGGTCTGGAGAGACAGATGAGAGTCATTCAGGTATGGGGAGGTTGATAAGAAAATGGTTAGGGACATAGTGATATGACTATGATAGGATATATGTTAACACAGTGACAATATTTATAATCTTATGATCTTGGAGAAGGCTGGTTTAGCTAGACAACTGGTGAAAAGTACATGGGAATATTTTTTATTTTTTGAGAGGCAGCATGGAACAGTAAGGATGTTCAGAGAGAAGACCTGTGTTCAAGTGGCTCTATCATTTCCTAGCTGTAAAAATATTGACAATTCTGCACATCTGTTGTACAATAGGGAGAGTATTTTCTAATCTGCCTGTACCAAAAAGTTATTATAAAGGCTGAATAAAATATTTCAACTGGGTATGGTGGTACATGCCTTCAATCCCAGCGAGATTAAAGATAGAGAGCAGGTGGGTTGCAACTTTGAAGGCAGCTTCGACATCTAAGCAAGACTCTCAGCAACTTAGCAAGTAAAAGGACTGGGGATCTAGCTGAGTGTTAAAGAATTCCATCCCCAGTACCAAAAAAAAAAAAAAAAAAAAAAAAAAAAAGAAAAGAAAAGAAAGAAAGAAAAGATATTCCAAAGAATCCTTTTATACTCTAAAATGTTTTATACATGTTAAATGCTAGTTTCACTGCTTCAACCAAAAGCTGTGAAAAAAGACTCATAGTCAACAACTATGGAATTCTTATTACTCATCTTTCATTACCTTTTTTTAAGGTTTATTTGCAAGATGCTATGCCCTTTAAACACCACAAAAGTGACTTCTGAGTGATCAACCTCTTCCAGAGGCTCATGGGACTTCCTCAGGTGTTGGCTGTTAGAGATATCTCTTATACTTTTCTTCCCATGAGAATCACTGCTAGCTTTCTCAGGATGCTTTGAGCAAGGGAGGTATTTCTTTACTTTTCTTAAAATAGAGAATCTATCCATTAGATAGATAGAACCTTCAAAGGGACACTTCCATCTATCTGTTTCTTGGGGGAACTGATGATCTATTCCCAAGCTAAACAATGGGTATCTCTCTCCCTTTCCCTCCCTGCCTCCTTTTAAGCCTTGCCAGAGAAAGTGCCTTAATGAACTGCTTCAGGCTTCACCTCACAACTTCACCATTTGAACTTCCTTCTGTTCAGCTTCAGTCCATTTCTTGGGATCATATTGTTGAGATCTGGGAAAGGCTGGTTATCAGTCTGGAATAGCTGTCTCCAAATTGGTTCATTGCACCAGCAAACTTGCTGGGCTCTGGTACTAGTCGTTCGCTGCTTTGCTGCAATGCTGGGTCATGAAGGGCAAATCACTTACCCTTTCTATGCCTCAATTTCTTGCCTATTGCACTTGTTCCCTCAACGCAGGCTTTCTCCTCTGCAAGAGGCAAACAGCAATATCTTCCCTACCTAAAGGAGGTCACCATCTGCTGGATGACTTTGTGGGTATCTCTATTCTGGAACATACTGTTGCGATTTTGTTATGATTACTATATATATTTAGACATTCTCCTACTGGACAGTTCCCCTCTAAGGGGGCGGGGGACCCCGTCTTTTTCAGCTCTCTTCTAGCATTGAGTGCTTATATTGGTAGGCAGAGCGAAGTTAATTTTTAGCCAAAAATTTATGTGGCGAATTTTCCACAATCATCCACTAATCCTGGACTCAGGATGCACTTTTTACCCTTTTTATCTCCTCCCTTCCCTTACAGCAACGTCACGGTGGGAAGCGGGGCTGGGGGGCAGGGGGGACAGGGGATCAGAGCAGCTAAGACTAAGCGCGCGGGAGTGAGATTAGCGATGGGCCAGGAACGTGCTTGGGGCTGTCGATGCCAAGGGGACGTCGGTGGTAGCAATGATGCAACTCCAGGATCCACTTCGACACGGTGTGCTGTTTTATCCTAATTCTTGGAATAGGGTTGAGGTTCCTGGCGTTCTGCAGAAGTAACATGGCTGTAAGCGGCGCTCGGGATTCCCCACGAATGCGGAGAGAATGGCTCTGGTTCGGCAGGCGCCCCCCAGCGACCTGCGGGCGACAAGGCCCGGGCCGGGTCAGCCTAGGTGGGGGTGACGCACCTGGCTGAGGCGTCCGCAGTAGGCTGGGTAGAACCACGGCAGCAGGGGTAGCGGGGAGGCATCCTCTATTATCGCAGGCAGAAGCGTGGATCTGCACATACGAAATCATCGAAAACTCCGTCCCACACGGGGCAGGGTATGCCTAACTCTATGGAGGCAGCCGTGAGAGGTTTCACCAGGCAAGGACTCCAAGGCGGCCGTGCAGTGGTTGATTCCAAGTCAAGATGGTTGCAGCGCCGAGGGAGCGCTTGGCAACAGGGGACAGAGGCTGTGGGCGGGACCAGTGGGCGGGGCGGGTCCGGGGGCGGGTCCCGTCGGGGGCGGGGCCAGGTGCTGGGCAGTCTGTGCTTGTCAAAAGGCAGCAGCGGAGTCGGGATCGCCAGGCTGCGTGTTCACCCGCCGGACCAGGTGCGGACCTGGGAGCTGCGGGGAAGGGGGTTCTAGGATAGGGACTGAATCCTGGCTCGGGGCTTCGGAAGTCCGGAGATCTGAGTGCCCGTGTGCAAGCACTTGAGTGTAAGTCTCAGGAACAAAACTTGGCGACTGAGATCCGGGCTCTTGTGCCATGAGGTTGGGACACTGAGGGGGCACTGAGGTTTGAAAAAGTTGAAGTTTGTGCCAAGCTGGCGAGGGGACAGCCACCTCCTCGACGTTCATTCAGGCAATTCAGCGTAGAAAGTGCTCAGCTAGGACAGGGCTTAGCACTTGGGTTACTAGACCCATTTGTTTCTTCCTCCATCGGGCGCCTTGGCATGAAGGGGAAGAATAAGGAAGGGTGCGATTGGCTGTCGATGGTACTAAGGACTTCTGGGGGTGGAGCGTGTGTAGCTTTATTTATTATCCTGTAGAGCCCTAGTATGGCCACCTGTGATGGTGAAGTTGGATCTTTTACGTAGAGTATTTTTCTTTTCTCTTCTTGACTTTAGCCACCAATTATTTGAGACGTAATTGACTGGTGCAGTGGATTAACTTTTCAGGAGAGCCAATCCATAGATGTCCAGAGGAACACAAGGGCAAGTATATAAGCCCGGTGGGGGCCTGAGGAGCTGTTTCTGCTTGGAGAGTGAGGGGCCCCGAATTTGTTGGTGGTGGGAGAGAATTCAAAGGAAATATCTAGGAAGGAATTTTGTGTTGTGGCCAGGGTCAGTGGACAGCTGTGTCCTCTCCCATGGACCAGAGGCTAAGACAGTCTGCTTGGGCTAGGGGGACCTTGAATCTCTGAACCTAGGCCCTTCTCTTCCTTCTCCCCCCCCCTCCTCCTCCTCCTCCTCCTCCTTGTGGTGAGTGAGTCAGCCTCCTGTCTGGGCTCAGTTGCAGCCAGAGGGGCCAGAGCCCAGGCAAGCAGTTGGGCAGGCATTTTCTGAGCATTGCAGAAGTTCTCCTGGGCAGAGTTCAGCTCTGCTGTGGCTCCTTTCTGGAAGGCAGTCTTCCCATGGCCATTGGGCAGTGGGCAGGGGTTCAGACACCCAACATAGCAGTAGTTATTTGATGGCTATGGGATGATTCTAGAAAGAGTTGACTGTGAAGGGATTGTGGCTTTGTGGTAAGTCCACATCTCTTATCCTTCTCTAGGACTGAGAGGTACACCCCAGCACTGCAGAATTTTCCAGCTTCTCATCCCATTTGTTCTCTGTGGTCTTGTAGCTGCCCATCTCTGCTACTGAGGTAGGCATGAAGAAGAAATTGGGAGGATTCTGGAACCACAAAATGCAAATAACGCTTTAACCCAGTCTAGAGAGTTGGGGGTGGTTTGCTGAGGTGGGGATGGGTTGTCTGCACACAGGAGCCTCAATGCTATGAACTGAGAATGTTGTGTATTGGGGGCCCTTCCTCTATCCCCTTGCCATTAGAGTGCTGGAGGGAATTGTGGGTCACTCTGGAGTAGTTTCAGGTCAGGCATGTAGCCAGACTAGGAGGTAGTAAAAGTGAAAATTTCTCCCTGGCTTTTGTTTTGGGTGCTAAAGATCCATGAGCAGAAATAGGTGCCCCAGAGCCCATGGCCCCCCACTCAGTAGCCTCTCTAGACCTGTTT
The DNA here is from genome assembly GCF_964194105.1 of Spermophilus citellus. Classification (NCBI taxonomy): domain Eukaryota; kingdom Metazoa; phylum Chordata; class Mammalia; order Rodentia; family Sciuridae; genus Spermophilus; species Spermophilus citellus. Next base: position 67,778,136 of record NC_138197.1, on the reverse strand, counting down.
GAGAGGAATTCAGGGAGGCCAACAAGGCTGCTGGGCTGACTCAAACTGCAAAAAGCTGGGGAATTCACGGTCTGTACTCTGGCTGGGTCCCATGTCTTTGGGTTTGGCAGGTCCTGATTAGCTATGACTTGGTCCCTTACCAAGACTGAAAATAGAGTAAGAAAGGAGGGAAAGGAAGACAGTGAGGAAGCTTTCTTGACCCCTCACTCTTCCAAGACCATCAGACTTTGTTTGTACATTGTGGTTGGTCCAGGTGCTGTTTGGGTGCTTTGGCTATTTGGTTTTATGGTTCTCCAGTCTTCTTCCTCTCTTTGGTCTCAGAACTGATACCTTTTGGGACTGAGTTGTAGAGGAAGCTCCAATCCATCTCCTGGGCCTCTACCCTCTACCCAGCACATAAAGAAGGTGCAGCCTGATGGGCTAGAACAACTTGTTATCCAAGACATGAGAAAGAGTTCTGGTTTTTCACTTCTTTGCCCCATATCCTAAGGAAACCATGAACATCCTGGTTGAGATCAGCTTCTGGAACCTCTGCTAGAAACCTGCTGTTGCCTATGCAGCAATGGAGTTCTCCTGGCTACAGAGTAGGACCAGGAAGTACCTGAATAACATTCAGATTTATTCTGGATAGGGACGCATTTGGCTCCAGCTTCCATTAGCTTTTGCTGCAGGTCCGTTTGGAAGGCAGGTAGAGGGAAGTAAGGAAATGATTGATGAAGAGCCTCTGTGTGCCCAGCGTGGTGCCAGGCCATCTGAGGAATGAAAGGAAGTAGATCCCAGCAGACCAGGCTCCTGCCGCCAAGACAATCAGAGCCTCAGGAGGGGCAGCAGCCCTCTGTCTCTCCCTTCACTACTTTCCAGTTCTGGAGGGATCCAGCTGGACTGAAGCCATCTTGGCTGTTGCTCTAAACCATGAGGGCTTCATTTCTAATTAGGCTCCTCTCTGATCTCATCATCGCTTTCCCTGGTGTCAGTGTCCCACTGAAGATGCCAGAGTGGTTGTATAATCTATCGTTCAAACTAGGATATTTTGGGGAGTGACTGGGATGTTCTGCATGATTTTTGCCAGGGGAATGCACATAAACCAAGACTGTCCAGGGCAAACGAGAAATTTTAATCATCCTAGTAAATGCCATTCCAAACCCAGCAGAGGTCACACACAGTGATGAGGGGACAATGGAGGCTTAATGTTGAGGGGAAGATGGGGGTAGTTTAATTTTAATAAACACCCCAGTCTGCTCCCTGTGATTATCAGCCAATTCCAGTCTTCTTCCCAAAGGTAGCACTGCTCCCAGTCACCTTCTCTCAGGACCCAACCCACCACCTATGTAACTTCTCTTCACCCTTGGCTTATGATTGGCCTCACCTTAGGTTTTCCTGCCCCACCCCTACCTCAGACAGGGACAGGAAGACCTGCCAACTCCTCTTCCGCTTCCCCTGGGGGAACTGGGAATTATAGTAGGGCCAAGACTCACTGGGCTCCATGCTTCCTCTCCCTTCTTTTCCCCCTTCTGCCATCTCTTCATTTTGTCCTTCTAGCTTCCCAGACCTCTGAGGACCATACCACCTCACAGGAAAGTCCAGCTCTCAGTGGGTAAACAACCAGGAAGGAAAGGGTAGTCAACCTTGTCTGTATAGATAAAGAATGCAAGTCACTTGTAATTGTGATCCAGGGAAATGACAACCAAGATGGAGACTAAAACCGGAGAGAAGCTGCTTAGCAGGAGATGGAGTCAGTCCCCTTGAACACTAGAGTTTGATTCCCCAGTCAGGACTGTTGAGAGTCCTGACTGTTGGGGAAATGGTCCAGGGTGGGGACAGATAGTTCTTGCTCAACCCAGCATCCTGTGGTGGTGACATGAGGAAGATAAACTGCCCTGTTTCAGAGTCCTTGCACTTTGTGGTCCAGATGCTTGGGGAAGGCTCCTTGCAGAGTCCCCAGAGGTCTAGCGTCTGAGTGATTAGGGCATAAGGCATGGCGGGAGCCAAGTCTCCTCTGTGACTGTGTAGTGACTCCTGTGCTGTGGCAGGAAGGAAGTCGTTCTCATTGTAACACACGAAAGGGCAAGTGAAGTCCTCTTGGGAAATCCCACCTGGGAAGCAATTTGTGGAGAGGGGAAGGTGACAGAACTTTGGACTGGTGAGGGAGGGCTAGGGTGACTAGTGGGTAAATGGCAGGAATGAGAAGCAGAATCAGTAGGCGCTTGTGAGTCTGAGTGTGTGTCATGCCTTTGCAAACCTGCCCTGCAGGTCCCATGCCAAGGAATAGACTAAGCAGTGTTCCCAGAACCAAATGCCACACAAAGTCCTCATTCTGCACAGGGGAGAGTCCTGGTCCTGCACAGGGTGTGGACAGCTGCACCAGCGGGAAAGTGGAGTTGGGGCAGGACCCAAGGCCAGTTCCTGGGAAGCTGCTGCCTCTTGCTGGCCTTTTGATGACAAGCTTTGAGGTGTTATGCAAGGTGTGACATTCCAGACACTATGAAGCACCAAGGAAGCTCAAGGGTTTACTAGTGGCATATCCAGTGTGTGCCACCTGCTGGCGCCAGAGTTATAGCTCTAGGAACAGTGGCTTACTGGGCACTCATTTGGTGGCAGTTGCAGTGCTAAGAACATTGCAAGTGCAGCCTCCCAGACCCATGAGCCGTGGTTCCAGTGAGTCAGGAATCGCTGCTATGTTCACCTTACAAATGAGGAAACTGAGGCTGGAGAGGTTAAGCAATTGCCAAAGTGACATAACGTGTAAGAAGGAGAGTCAGGACTCACATGCAGGTCTGCAGGCTGCCAAAGCCTCCACAGAACTCTACCACCTCTGCATTCACAAGACAGCCACAGGGCACTCAGTGCCATGTCATGCCTATTACAGGCCTGCAATAAATATTTGTGAGCAGCAGAGTTAGATTTACTAACTAGTTTGAACAAGTTGACCTGAGAGCAAGCTCAGTTGGCCCAAAGGTTACTCTGGGGATGGTGGCATCTCAGAAGGCTACCTCTGCCAGCACCTTTAGACGTGAGTGTCTCTCTGGCAGTCTTAGGCATAGTCCTCGGATTAATATGAGACATAAAAAAGAATCCAAGAGACATAACATTGTACAGAGAGGTTAATGTTGAGGAATCAAATAAGACTTGAATGACATGGGAGGGAAATGTGAAACTCTTCCCATTTCAAACAAAGCACTCTACTGATAGCCTCCTATGTGCTAAGTGCAACAGGGAAAAAGCCCATCATCCCACCCATCAACAGGGAGCTATTCTCCACTTGCCCACCTTTTCTCCCCTCCTGGTTGTTCCTAAAGGGCTCCCAAACCTAGTTCTCCTGGAAGGAGAAATGGACTCTAACTTCTTATGACAGCCTCCTGCCAGGTCCTGTGCTGATCTCTATTCTCTTTTAATCTATACAGCTTTGTTTTGGGGTATTTTAATTTCTCTCTCTCTCTCTCTCTCTCTCTCTCTCTCTCTCTCTCTCTCTCTCTCTCTCTCTCTCTCTCTCCCCTTCTCTCTCTCTCCCCCTCTCTCCCCCCCCTCCTCTCTCCTATCATTCTCTTTAGTGTGTAGTTTGGGGAGATTTTAGGTAATGCTGCTAGAAGCTGTGCCAGCAGTCTGGCAGAACAGGAGAAATACAGAGTCTAAGTTCAACTCTTGGGTTCAAATCTTGGCTCTGTCACTTTCTAGCTGGCAAACTTGGGCAAATTTCTTAATCGCTCCAAAATCTTAGTTTCCTTATCTGTAAATAGGGGATAATAATAGCTCCCTTGTTGGATTTGTGAAGATTAGATAAAATAAGTCAGTTTCTTGGCATAAACTGGGCCCTTGAAAGCATGTGCAGTTATTCAGCAGATGTGGGCTGAAGTCCTACTATGTGTCAGCACTATTCAAGATACTTGGAATTTAATGGTAGGGGGCAGGGAGCTCTTGCGAATGTTTTTAAATAGACTATCCCCTAAACCTGTCATTGTGAGAAGCCCCACATGGACTCAGGAATAGTGTCCTGGTACCTGGCTAAACTCAGATTCAATAAATTGATTTCTCTTTCTGCCATTTGTTAGATGATAAGCTTGAAAAGGTTACTTGTCTTCTCTGGGACTTGGTTCTTCAATTCTTGTTTATTGTTTTTTTTAAAACTGTGAAATAAATACATCTGACATACAAGAGAATATAATATGCTTATAGATGGATTATAGTATAATATCATATAGTGCTATACTCACCACTAAGTTAGTAATGAAACATTTACAATATCTTAAAAGCCCCTTTCCCTCTTCCCATTTGCATCCCCCTTCCTGGTTTCCCCACCCCAAGGTGAATTTTGGTTAATTATTTCCTGGCTTTTCTTTGTAAGTACCATCTCTGTACGTTTTACAGAACAACATGTTTGTTTTGTTATACATGGATTCGAAGTTTACACACATGTACTCTCTGTAATGCCCTTCTTTCATTGAGTATTGTATTTCTTTCTAGAACTTGGGATTGAACCCAGGGGCACTTTACCACTGAACTACATCCCCAGCCCTTTTAATTTTTTATTTTGAGACAGGGTCTTACTAAGTTGCCAAGGCTGGCTTTGAACTTGCAATTCTCCTGCCTCAGCCTCCTGAGTTTCTGGGATTACAGGCGGGCGCCCCTATGCCCAACCTCGGTGTTATATTTCTGAGGTTTGTTCATATGATGCACATTGGTGCTGTGCATTCATTTGCACTGCTGTGTAGTATTCTGTCGTATGAATACCACAACTTCTATGTGCTCCCTCTTTTTAATGGACATTTGGGTCATTTCCAGTTCGGGGCTATTATGATGTGACAATACTGTGAGTGAGGAACATGGTATGCTTTTCTCCTGAGGCACATGTAAGAATCTCTGTAAGGTACATACCTAGGAATGGAATTGCTGGCTTACATGGAATTCTGTGTTTGGCATTACTAAACAATGCCAAACTGTTCTCCACAGTAGTTATACCAAAAAGCATTCCTTTGAGTAGTGGATGAAAGGTCACATTTTTTCCATCATCCTTTTTCATGTTTGCCATAGACTTCATTTCTAAAATGAAAAAGTTGTATTAGATGAGTTTCTGTAGCCCCTTTTAGCTGTAATAGAATTGTCCAGGGGTGGGATATAGCTCAGTTGGTAGAGTGCTTGCCTTGAATGCATAAAGCCCTGGGTTCAATCCCCAGAACCACACACACACAAAAGAATTGTCCATGGATCCAGTACCTGGTGTCTGGCTGATACGTTGTGCAAAAGTAACCCCCTTCATGCCTCAACCTGACTCTGAGAGCTCTGTGCCTCCAGATGCACCTGAAGCCCTTCCTCTCTGGGCTTTCATCAGCAGTGAATGAGGAATCCCATGACATTTGGTGGCTTCTTCTGTTGGGCTAAGAGTGTCAGGTGTCAGTGCTGAGCTCATACTAGATACTCAATTAATACCTAATGAATTGTTTCTTGTCAAGTGGATTGGAAGGGAGATAAATTTTCCTTGGGCATCAGTGTTGAGAAAAGGACATGAAGTATCAGAACCACATGTGTGCTAGCTAAATCAAAGTACATGGAGCTGGATATGTGAGGGGATTCCCATCCATCCAGGGCTTTTGTATGTGTGTGGTGTTGGTGACTGAACCCAAGAGCACTTTAGCACTGAGATGCATCCCAAGTCCTTATTGTTTTGTATTTGAGACAGGGTCTCCCTAAATTGTTGAGATTGGCATTTAACTTGTTATCCTCCTGCCTCAGCCTCCCAAGTTCTGGGGATTATAGGTGTGTGCCACCATGACTTGCCTGTCCAGAGCTTTTTGGTCATTTAAGGGCTAGACTGAAGGTAAAGTAGACTGAAATTTAATAGTTTCCACTAGCCAACTATTGAGAGTCCAGCCTTGTTCTCTGGTGTTCTGTCTTGTCCCAGCTGAGAAGCTGGAGGGTTGAGATGAGGGAACAAGGGAAGTGCCATGGAAAAGAGGAGAATCCTTCCAGAGAATCTCCCTCCTCAGGTTGAACATACTACCTGGGGGTGCTGGGGAAAGGAGGTGTTAGATATACCCAGCATCCTGGTAGTCACATGAACAGCTAACTGCCCACCCACTCAGCCACCCACGCAACAAAAGAATGTGGCTGGCTGGGCAGTTGCTTGGGCCACCCCAGTTCTCAACTCTGTAATTATCCAGCCAGTCTGTGCCTGTCAGCTCCAGGGGCTGGCAAGTGCCTCTGCCCTGAGCCTCACCTTGGCTACCAGGCCCATGCCAGGTTCAGAGGCAGGGCCCTGCCTAGTCTTCTGCCCCCATCTCTACCCCCTGCTCCACCCAGTGGCTCTCTGTCTCTCTCTCTGCACCAACCTTTGACCCTTATGAGGTTACTGTATTATGTAATAGCTGGAAGTTGTATTACCAATGATTATGTATAACTTACTATGTTCCAGGAACTGTGTTAAATGTTTTTCATACATTTTTAAATTTATGCCTCTCAATAATCCTACGAGGTAGATATTATCCCTATTTTAGGAAGAGGAAACAGAAGTTCTTGACTCTAAATAAAATGCAAAACAAGGGCTGGGGATGTGGTTCATTGTTTGAGTCCCCCTGGGTTCAATCTCTAGTACCACCCCACCCCCTGCCCCCTGCCAAAAAGAGGCTAAATTGCATGCCCAAAGTCATTGAGGTACTAAGTCAGAACCAGAACTTCAATTCAGGTTTTTCTAAGTCCAGTGTGGATGGCTCCCTTCTTCACTTGCCCCCTGTCTTTGCCTGTAGTATCCCGATCACCAGCTCAGCCTTTGCTCTTCCCTCCTCCTCTGAGGAAGGCTGAAAAGAAGGCAGCATGTGGTGGCTGTGCAGGGTGAACAGGGCAGTTCCAAGCTGGCCACAAGATACTGGAAAACACCTTTAGGGCAGAGTTCTTTGTTCCAAATGGCTCTGAATTTCCGGGCTTCTGCCAGGGGTGGGAAGTTACCTCTGCCCAGCCTATTTGGCAAGCACACCCACATCTTGGGTGCCATGATGTTAAGAAATGGAGGATGGGCAGCCTCAGGTAAAATTCCATTGTCACGAACTCCATTTGAGATCTGACCGACTTTGTTGAAATCCAGTGTGCAGCCTGGGAAACTGGAGGCGAAGCAGAGATACTTTGCCATTGGTTGTCTCTTAGTGAAGCCCTGAAAGGTTTGGAGGCTAGAAGGAGAAGTCAGTCTCACCCTGGGTCCTCCAGGAATGCCAACTGCTTGACATTCTGGGCAGGGCTGGCATGGAGAGAGGAGTACTTCGCTCCACTTGACAGTCTATGACTGTGTGTTCAACTGTCCATTGTTCCCACTCTACTGTGAGCCCCTGAGAACAGAACTGAATCCCATCCCGTCACTTCACAATACCTTACAAATGTGCTCAAAAGATGTTTATTGGATGAAGATGTGTTTGTACGTAGACTGGGCTCCATCCCCTGAGCTAGAAAGGAAGATTGAAGGGAAATTTCTCTGTGTGGTTAGATCATCTCACACAGCTGGGCTGAGCTCAGATGGATTCTCCTCAGTGTTTGTACCAATTGTGCACCATAACAAGTATAACATTTACTGAGCAGGTACTATGTCCAGGTGCTGTGCTGAGCATTTGATATGCATTATCTTGTTGAAGCCTCACACACCAAGAAGGTAAGTGCTGTTATTTTTCTTACTTAACATTTGAGGAAACAGAAGCTTAGAGAGCGCAGGTAATTGGTTCTGGTTTCATAGCTAATGTCAGGGAGAAATCAGGAATTGGAGCCAACCAGGCAGGCTTCCTCCAGAGCCTGTTCTTTTAAGTACGTGTTCCTGACCACAGACCTCTGTCACTGTGGCCAGGTTCAGGGGACCAGGGCCAGGGAGAGGGAGTGAGGCTGGAGGGGTACAAACCCTGATGAGATGAACGGGGGGGTAAGAGCCTGGTCTTGAGCCAGAGGATTTGCTGCTAGGACTGCAGTCCATTGTAGTTGCATGATCTGTTTTTTTGTTTTGTTTCTGTTTTTTTTTAAAATATATATAGGACTTTTTTTTTTTTTCAAAAGTGAAATCTGTATTTGTAATGTCTGTTGGTGATGGGGGTAAACAGAATACATCTCAGCCAGGTTAGCCTATAAGCCTCTACAGTGTCCTCTGGATGGTTTTGTTGTTGTTTACGTAAATGACTGCTATATCAAGACAGGGAAAACCCCTTTAGTGAGAATTCCTCACTAGAGGAATCAGTGATCACCACACATTATGATGCAGAGGGTTTCTCTCTGGTGAGTTATCAAGAAACTTTTCAGAATGAAATCCCTGAATGACTTCTCTTTACAACCCCCCTCCCTTCCCACCCCTTTCTCCTTCCCTTTCCTCCCACTTTCTTCCTTTAATACTTAGTGTTTTCAGTTAGGGATTTCCCCAGAGATACTAGAGGGAAGGTCATGTGAGAGAAATCAAAAGGGAAAGGGTCTCTAGGCATAACAAAAAAAAAAAAAAAAAAAAAAAGATCAACAGCCCGGGGAAGGTTTTGGAATGTGCTTGGTGCACAACTTGCACTCTAGGGAAGTCCTTCTTGCCCTCTGTCCACCTCCTGCCCCACATGGTGCTGGGGATAGAAGCCAGGGCCTCAGGAGTGCTGGGAAAGCACTCTACTACCAAACTGCACCCCAGCCCCCGCATTGCACTGGGCTTGCCTAGGCAATGAGGACCTCAGACTGGCCGAGAGGATCATGCTCCATAGAATTCTTCAAGTTTTTTTTTTTCACAGCTTCCACTTTATATATGATACTATCCTCCCATTGCTCTTAAACACCCAGGGGAATCACAGTAACATAATAGCTAACATTTTTATAGAGTGTAACATTTTTTGTAACACCTTTTAAATATTTTTCTCAGCTGATACAATAATCTTGTATACATAGGCAAATGATATGTTATGCTTTGTTTGAGGTGTGGTAAAGTAGCAGGGATTTTTTTCCCTCTTCTTTCCATTCTATAAGAGAACAGGAACCATGGAGACTTAAAACCCTTGGCCCCCTCAGGCTTTCCCTATCCTGCCACTCTCAGTGCCCACCCTGGAATCTACAGGTGGTAGCAGATAATTAGTGTTTGAGCCCTGGACTAAGGTCCCCACCTCCCTGAAAATCCTTGCTCCAGGGAGAGTAGGGAGTGAGCATGAGAAGGGCCCTAAGCAGATGGTGGCCTGTGGCCAGCCTCCTCCCAAGCCTATCCCCAGTGCCTGTCACCCTGAGCTATTATTCCAAACGCTGGGCAGAAAATAGCTCACTCAAGGGAATTATTTTTGTCTGTTAAACTTCAATCCAGGGCTCCTGAAGAACCGAGTTGGAGAGTTGTTTTTCAGGTCAGGGAGAGTTCTGGGAAAAGAAGGGGAAGCAGTGGGTGGAGGGGCTGCCGCTTCTCCCCCAGGGGCAGAGGAAGGTGCCACAGCCTCTGGCTTCCTCTCATAAGCTGTTCCCCCTTGGCTGCTGACTGGCAGAAGGTCTTGCTGACATGATGGCCTAGCCCAGCAGCTGGAGCTGGCTTTCACTCACATGTCCTTTATCTGAGCTCTGCTCTGAGCTACTCCATCAATTTCCCTCTTTGGGGATGTTTGCCTCTGCTGGGAAGAGTTTGAGTGATGGGAATGAAAATTCTATTTCCTGGGACAAAGGCCAGGTGGGCAGCAGGCCTAACTCAAGGAGCTGGGGACTTCAGGAAGCTGACTACTGGGAGGGACAGAGGTCCTTCCTCTAGAGATCCAGGGTTTAGCTCCTCCTCTGTCCTAGGGCAGCATTCATTGAAAACTGCTCTGTGAATTAAATCTGCTCTCTCTTGACCTCTGGGTACCAAAGAGAAACAAGGAGGAGGAGCAAGAGAAAGATGGTGAATGGATAGTGCCAGGGAAGGTGGATTATAGTTTGGGGAGGATTCATGGGTCAGGTCAGAGGCAGCTCTTCTATCACTTTGTGGCTCTGGGGAAGAATCCTCCAGACAGATTATGGTGCTTGGCTTCATATGTTGAAATAAGAGGATTACCTTCAATTATAGCTTTGAGGGTAAGGTGAAAGGCTTGTATAATGTTAGCCAACAATGAATTTGGATTTCTGGTCTCAGGGTATGGATTGGGATTTTCCTATATCTATATGGGACTTTCCACCTGTGTCCATGGTGCAAGTTGTTTATGAGCATTGTGAATTTGTGCCTGATACCCTTCCTTAGAGCAAGTCCTGGCAACAAGAAAGTGACCTTGTTGGCCAGGAGAGTAGAGTGGGCTGAGTGGCCTGGTAAAGGCAGGTTTGGGAACCTGGAGGCTGTTTGGTGTCAGCAATCATGTACCCAGCAACCATATCTGGGCACCCTGGACAGATTGATGAATGAAGAAAGGATTGACTGGCGATATAATGGTTGACCAGTTTTCCAACTTCCACCTGCCCTTGTTGAACCTATTGTTTTTTTTTTTTCTCTCATGAAACTTTTTTTTTCTTGTTGAGCTGGACTGAAGTTTCAAGAACTCTGTCCTCTGCCCCTTCCTTCCAACTAAATTACTAATGGTTCTAGTCCCAGGTTAATGGCTCTAGGTGTATACCCATAAGACTCTCAGTTGTGCTGCAGAAGAGACCAGCTGCTCTGCTGACCTCTGGGATCATTTCTCAATGAACCAATGAGACAGAGGCCCCATTTTTATTTTCTTCACAACACTGATACTGGGATCTGAATGGGCTCTAAAAGTCTTCAGTTCCGAAATGTTATTACAGTAATTTTAAATTCCTGGAATTTAAGACTCTGGGTTTACTAGAAGTTCTCGGTAGAGAAAAGAATGGAATATTCTTCCTGCAGGTTTTTAAAATGCATGTGACTGGTTGATTCATCTCTTCCTGGTGCCTTCCTACGTGTTCCAGCCATATTGGACTAGTCTCTCCACTTCAAAGGTGTCCTTTCCCTTTTGCTTCTCAACCTTCGCATGCATAGTATTCCTAATATTGGAACTTTGTTAGTCTCTTACCACTCTCACACTAAACTCTCCTGCTCCTTCCAGTCCTTGCCAACAGGTTGGGATAAGACCTCCTCCAAAAAGCCTGCTCTTATCTCTTCTTACCAAGACAAGCCAGGGGCTCTCCTGTAAGCTCCAGTTTTCCTTTCCTTTGCATCATAGCATGTGTCACACTGAATTGGAGGGTTCTGCTTTTCTTCCCCTGTAAACAATAAATTCCAAGAGGCCAGGGCCTGTGTCCTGCATGCTATTGTGATTCCTGCTTCTAGTACATATGTTGCCATGTAGTTGGTGCTTAAGCTAGGTAGAGATCACCATCAAAGATCAGACATCAGGGGCTGGGTTGTGGCTCAGAGGTAGAGTGCTTGCCTAGCATGCGTGAGGTACTGGGTTTGATACTCAGCACCACTTAAAAATAAAATAAAGACATTGTGTCGACCTATAACTAAAAAAATTAAAAAGATCAGACAGCAGCCAGGCTGGTGGTGCACACCTGTAATCCCAACAGCTTGGGAGGCTAAGGTAGAAAGATCACAAGTTCAAGGCAGCTTCAGCAATTTAGCAAAGCTTTAAGAAACTTAGTGAGACCCTGTCTCGAAATAAAAAATAAAAAGGGCTGGAGGTATGGTCCAGTGGTTAATTGCCCCTGCTATAACTGATGCCAATCACAGTGTAAGGCGGAGGAGACCTTACAAGAAGAAATGCAGCAGCCTCTCTGCCCTCCAAGGAGGTCCCCAAAAGGAAATCCACCATAGGATAACCAGAAACCCAATGAAACAGAAGATCTGAAAAAGCTCTTTAGGAGGACAGTCATTCTAATCAGAAAGTGGGTAGAAGCTAGAGTTGACTTGGGGTGACTGCTGCTGTACTCTAAAGTAAAAGGGAACCTCTCACTTGACCTAGGCCCTGAGACACGTCATGAATATGGGAAGTGTCCACACCCTCACTAATAATCCAGAAGAAGGAGATGATACCTTTGGGTAAATCAACCCCATCTGGGTCTGAAGTTCCCTGTCCATCTCAGAGGACCCCAGGGACCCTTCTCTGATTCTGACGTAGGCCTCAGAATCTACCCCAGAATAACCAAATGGCCTTCTCAGGCCTCTAAGAGCTGAAGTATCCAGGAGCTCAGAACCAGCCCAGTGTCTAGGTCTAGCTACTTCCTGCCACCTGCCAGCTCCAGCCCCTTGGCACCTACCTCAGCCTTTCTCTGTCCTCTGCTTTCTGCTGCATGTGCTGGTCGGCAGGAGTTAGGTGAGGGCTGCTGTTGCCCTGATGACATACTGGGGCCTTTCAGAGGTTGTCATGTTTCAGGTGCTGCTAGAGTGAGAACAGATGCACAATAGGGGACAAGCACAAGATGATCGGGGAAGTGGGAGGAGGTGACACTAGAGGAGAGGGGGAGAGAAAGAATGATGGGCCCAAAGGGTTAGTATCAGTAACACCTTGAGGATCACAGGCCTTATCTTCCTTGTGGAAGGAAAGCCGAGATTTGTAGCTCAGCTTCTCTGCTTTTGGGGAGAAAGATTAAAATGACCCATTTCCAACCACTTGGAGCAGCCAGAATTTTGGAAGCCACAGCATATGGGGTGGTCAGTTTTTTCTCAGATCAGCAAAAATGTGGCTTTCTGGGAAATGTTTGTTTGGGGTGGACCTTTTAGGACCAACAGCAGATTTCTGATCCTTCACAGTGCTTCTCTGGGGCCTGCAGCTTTCCCCCTCATTGTCCTGGGTTCTCCAGTGATACTCTTTGCAACACAATTCTGGCAGTGATAGCTAACTTTATTAGCTTGCAGGTACGAGGCCCCTGTGTGAGTGTTCCTCAGAGGTCAGCCCACAGCAGCCCTGAGAATCAGGTACTGTCATATCCCAATTTATAGACAAGGAAACAGGAATGGACTTGGGGAAGCTGGACTGTGGTTAGTAGCCAAGGGTACCCAGCTGGTCAAGGTGACTAGATGTAAGCAAGGGATCTCAGGCCAAGGATCATCAGTCCTAGGAGCTGGCAAGACCCAAGATGGGGATACTGACCTGTTACACAATGCAGGGAGAGTGAGTTATTCAGAGATTTCATGGGTCCTACAAGGAAAGTGAGTGGCCAGGGTGGATTGGATAGAGAGGGGAGGGCCTTGGCGTAATCTGTCTGAGATAGATGGGAACTCAAGCCTTAGAGGTCGCAGCATTAAGACAAATGCTTAGCCTGGAGACAGGTACACAGGGATGCCAAAGGTGGGCTTGAGAGTGTCCTGGAAGAAAGCAAAACCCTTTGCTATTGTCTCAAAGGCTTTGAAAAAAAATTAATGAAAATATCATTTAGTCATCAGCTGTACCAGCAATAGCAGTTTTTGAATTCTCAGAGAAGGCTGGACCTTCTTTCCCTGTATTTTTGATGCTTTCCCTGTGAGGCTGCTTAGTCTCTATTTCTTGGTCCCCAAGTCACTGGACAAATAACCTCCTTAGTCCCATTGACTTTTGCCCATAGCAGATACTTGAGAAATACCTCCATCCTAGTATCTCAGGAAAATCCATCTAGAGTAGGGAAAGACAAAGCCAGGCAAATCCCACTTCTCTCTAAAATACTTTATGGTTGTCTTGAGTTCTTGTCCATTTCTTTGGCCTTCAAGACTGGAGCCAGAAGCTGGACTTGGTCAGATGGGAGCGAGTCATCTCATCCTTTCTGATTCTCTGTATTGGTTGTAAGGAAGGAGTCAGTGTTGGGTAGTTCCCGTGAAATCTTCATCAGGGCCTCTCATCAGGCCTTTCCACAACTCTCCTCTGCTGAATAGTGAAATACATACAGAGCCCCATAGCCATTTCTCCCCCATGCCACACTCTTCTAGAAGCATCTGAGGCCAGCAATTAGAGTCCTCCAAACTTGACCAGAGTGCAAAATGGGGAAACACATTCCCCTATTATGTGGCCTTGAACAAGTCACTTTCCCTCTGATGATTTCGGTTTCCTCGGCTGTAAAACCAGAGTGATTGGTTTTATAGTTTATGATGGGGTCAATTCCCTATGCCTCACTGGCCACTGTGGTAGCTGCCCATAGTTTCCAGCAGTGACAGGGAATAGCCTGCCTGTTACCTGGAGAGCAGTAATCAGCCCAGAAATCTTGTTGACAAAGCTGAGGGCAGAGTTTCCACTGGAAAAAAAGCAGCTTGCAGGAATAATTGTTGCTGATAAGAAGTGGAAACTACTTAAGGAAGCCATGTGTCTACTGCCCCACTGCCTGGGGCCTCCTGCCTCTGAGTTCTGCTCAGCTCCAAGATGCTGCTCTATACCCAAGAATGATGGGACAGTCAGCCAAGAACGAGTCTTGGTGAATGGGAGTTTAGAGCCCGTTTCTATGGAGTGACCCACTAGCCCCTGACACTGTATGGTGTCAGTCCATGACTTTAACAGATCATCAAAGGTGATGCATAGACCCAAAAGGGTTAATTAAGAACCACCTTCAGGAGTTAACTCCCTCCTGCCACTACTGAACGATCTGCCACTTACTTTCCCATTGCTCAGCTGGTGGGTAAGTATGTTTGGTAGGCCTTACAAATATGTTTTGGGCTGTGGTACTGAGGGCCATCCTCCCTGGAAACCACAGAGCTGCAGACAGAGGAGACAGAGAGCATTGGCAGGAGCACAGGCAGCTATGTACATGCTTCCAAGGGCCCTTTCCCTGTGCTGGGAGCTGCTTCCCAGGTGAAGGCTGCTGTGGCCTATGTGGTCTGCACTTACCTGCCTTACTTCCTGTTGTGGGAATCATGATCATACCTAGCAAGTTTATGAAGTCTCATTCAAAATTAATGATAGCCCAGGCTGTCTTCCATCCTCTCCTTCTCCCCCTACTATAAACATGGGCATTATAGATTTTGGGGTGGGGTTGGGTAAAAAGAGATTGAACTCAGAGGCATTCAACTACTGAGCCACATCCCCAGCCCTATTTTGTATTTTATTTAGAGATAGGATCTCACAGAGTTGCTTAGAGCCTTGCTTTTGCTGAGGCTGGCTTTGAACTTGTGATCCTCCTGCCTCAGACACCCAAGCTGCTGGGATTACAGGTGTGTGCCATCGTGCCCCACAGATTTTTGTATTTTTTAATGACAACTTTCTGACTGATGGGAGAAAAGTGTATTGAGGACTAAGCTTCTTTTTCTAATTTTCACAGTGATACCAATTAGTGGCCCCTCCAAGTGCTCCTCTAGAGGCCTTGTGTAAATGGCCTAGAAGGTTCATCTTCTTAGCTATACAGAGCTGGTCTAGGACCAGCAACTGAAAACTACAGGGAATATTTCAGCTGTGCATAGTGATGCATTTTATAAGCATGCAGTCATTCAGAGAGAGTGAATTGCTATGGGAGATGACTCTCCATTAGGACACATATTCAAGGACAGGCCAGGAAACCCTTTGTTTAGAATAAGAAGAGATTTTAAGATGGTTGGAAAAGGTAGTGCTAAATTGTCTTCTAATCTTGCTATTTTCTGGAATGACTAATATCTGTTGTTTTTGCTTTGGATCTTGTAGCCTGTAGAAAATGATTTTCAACCATTCTCACCCGTGTCTAAAATATATATGTATGGAGGAGCTGGGGAGACAGTAGGACAAAGAAGTAGCTTACATACAACTATTTATACAGTACATCCTCTCCCCTCTTTCCCTTATTTTTTCTCTGCCCACAGCACCCCCCTGCCAGTTTTGTTGTTGTTGTTGTTGTTGTTTTGTTTTGTTTTGTTTTTGGTGGGGGAAATAATGCTGAGATTGTTCTGGACAAAGAAAATGGGCACATGCTGGCGGGGGAGGGGTAGAGAAGGAAGAAAGGGCATCACCTTAGCTAGCCATGATAACACTATGCTTCAGTTACATGATAGAATAAAGAGATGAAAGATGAAGAGCTGGGTAGGTCATACAGTGCTCAGCATGCGATGGCCAAGCCAAAAGGATGATGAAATGAAAATTGTCAAGAAGGGTGGACACGCAGACCTGTCTGCTCCAGAGAGAGTCCCACATGTGGTTCCCTCTGTGTGTGCCAATTTTTTTAAAAAATATTGTTTTAGTTGTAGTTGGACACAATACCTTTATTTTATTTGTATGTGGTACTGAGGATGGAACTCAGAGCGCCGCACGTGCTAGGCAAGCACTCTACTGCTGAGCCACAACCCCAGCCCCTGTGTGTGCCAATTTTAAGAAGAAAAAAAAAACTCTTTCTCTGTAGTGAAATTGCTTAGCTTTCTATTTCTTTCTAGAAGGAGTGGGAACTTTGAGCCAATGTCAACAATTAGAAATTCCAGTTTTGATTACTCAGATCATGTCCTGACTGAGATCCCTTCTCCTGGGTACCCATTATCCACTGGGGTTCATTGGGGCCACATCTTTCATGCCTTTCCTGGTCATTAGCATCTGAGGATAGTAGTTCTCAGTTGCTCAGACAGGTATGTTGGTTCTCATCTGAGGCGTCAGGGAGAAACCTCCTTGAATGCATTTCATTGAAGTCCTCATCATGATGGGAATTCTGGTCTTCGAGTCACACACTTTCAGAGCTGGAAAAGACATTAGTGGTAAGCCTCTTGTCCACCCCTGGGTCCTCCTCAGAGTCATAGCCATACCATCCTCAGGACTTAGAGGCAGGTCCAATCAATGTGGTAGAGCTAAAATGAGCCCAGAGCAGGAGGGAGATGAGGATTTTGATCCTTGTCTTCTCAGGACACCCTAAAGCCACTTCTGAAAAAAAAAAATCTTGGGCAAGGCTCTTCCCAAGGATGCCCATTGAACAGAAGCTGCCGGAAGATGGGTGCCTGCTGTGTGAGTTGGCAGGCAGACATGTAGGAGAGGCAGTGGTTGTGGTTTCTGTGACTGGAAGGAACTACATGATCTTCTCATTTCTTGCCGGGACTGGGGTCAAGGCCAGGGGCACAGAGAGGTTTGGATGTGAGATTTAGTCTCTGGAGGAATGGAAGCAAGGGACTTTCTGCAGAGTTGGGCTCCTTCCTCCTGCTTCTCCAAAGCTCGCTGAGGGTTTCAGTATTTCTAAAGCAGGGTCAGGAAGGGGTTGCAAAAGCAGTGGGATATTTTCTGTACTCAGAACATGATTGCTGGTGGGTGTGGGAGAGCGCATGATGTGATTAGGGGAACATGAAGTGGTTTTTACGACCTGTCCTCTTTTTCATTCTGTGTCTTTGCTTTACTTTCTTATCAATCTGCCCTTGGATCTAGAAGTTCAATCTAGGGTAATCGCTCCTAAAAGAGTCATCCAGTACTGAAAAGTTGAGTGGGAAGGAAGGGACCATATGTTGAACAGAGCTTCCCCAGATGAGGGGCTAATTGGTGGAAAGAAGATCCTGACTGAAGCCTGCCATCCCCTGGCCTGGGGATCCTTGGAAGGAAAAGAGCCACAACATTCTTCCCTCATGACCTGGAGATTGTTCTCTGCATTGTTCCCTGACTTAGTGGAGGTGAAGGGTGTCCGGGGCTTGAGGCTGGGGAAATGATTAAAATATTTCTCTTAGGAAATGTAGCAGAGTGGAGACTCAGAGCTAAGCTGCCTTGTTTCAAACTCTGGCTCCAAAGATGATCCACTTTCCCATGCTTCCATTTTCCATCCCTAAGGTAGAGATAATAACAGGACCCTCCTGATGGGTTGTGGTGAGGGTTAAATGAGTAAGTATGCATGAAGAACTTGGAGCAGGACCCAGTACAGAGCAATAGGTGCCTGCTCTGATGATTATCGATGGAAATGGGAGGCCAAGGAAGAACTTGGGTGTTACCATCAGCCTGCCCTCATTTGGCCTTGCCTGGTACCACCATTTGCCTGGCCCTGGGACTGGCAAGTCAAAGTGCCCCAAACTTTGATTTTGCCGCCTTTGAAATGGGACTACTCTGCACCTCCCAGAACTGTTGTAAGCGTTAATTGTAATAAAGGGTGCAGCACTTACCAGGCTTGGCAGGCACACTGTGGATACTTTGTAATTTTTTTTTTTTAAGTTCAAGAGTAGTTATCACCTCTGACCTCTGAAAACCTTAGGATCTGAGGACAGGAAAGCAGTGGTCCTCTCTGTTCCCACTTTGTTCTCACCCCGTCTTCCTGAAGATTGGGTAGAGAGCCCAAGAAATCCATAAGGCTATTGAGTAGAATCCAGAAGATCATGGTCAGCCAGGGGACATGGGTCATGTGAGCAGAGGAAGCAAAGGAGAGCATGTCCCTAGCAGGCATACCTCCCACCACCCATGGCCCTGGGAAGTAGTAATCCCACCCACTCAGCTCGTCAGTCATCCTCACAGAGGAGTACTCTTGGGCTCCACTGGCATTTTCCTTGGATGTTCCCTGGGGGCTGGCAGTACCTGACAGGTGGAAAATGGGCTCAGTGGCTAGCAGTTCTAGGATTGTCCCCAAGTCTTGGAAGCCCCTTGGAGCTCTCCCCTTCCCTGTCTAGTCAGGTCACTAGGAGAGAGGGGCCTCTGAAGGGAAGCAAAACCTGAGTGACAAGACCTCCCCACCTGCGGTTTGGCTCAAAGGCCTTTGCCAGGGTTCAGGGTTGGGTAACTACATAGCTATGTTTTCCCCAGTAATATATCAAGAAAGGGAGGAAGTGTGTGTGTGTGTGTGTGTGTGTGCGCGCGCGCGCGCGCGCACGCACGCACATATCTATCTGTCTGTCTCATGGGTAGAAGTGGGGAGGATGAAATTCTGCCAGCTCCACCTTGGTGACTTGTCATGCCACTAAGACCCAGAGTCTGGGCACCAGAATCAGCCCTCCCTCAGCCTTTACTAAGGCTGGAGTGTTAGGCATGTCTGGGAAAGAGCTAAAAGTAGCAGGAAACATCCTGTTTGAAAGCAATGTGTTGCTGTTTTTAACCCCTGCAGCATCTGCTCCGCCTACACCCAGGCTCCACAGACAGGAGACCTAGACACCTACCTTTGAAGCCATCCCAAGAGGCCAGGACCCCGGGCAGCCATCTCAGCCCTAGTGGTTCCTAGATTCTGGAGAGTCCTCTGCCATCCTGCTTGGGGAACAATCTCCTTCCCCCTCTCAGCAGTGTGCCAGGCCACCCTACGGCTCTGCTTCTCAGGGCATCCTCAAAACCTAGGGATGGGAGCAGTGGAATGAACAGATCTCCTTTAGAAAAAGGTCCTTCCTCCCTTAGCTATGAGTTGAGGAGGATCTAATCAGGGGGGGAAGCTGTTTGCATTTGCCCAGTTTGTTCATTCATTCATTCATTTATTTGTTTATTTGATTATTTATTTATTTATTGTGGGTGCTAGGGATTAAACCCAGGACCTCACGCATGCAGGCAAGTGCTCTATCACTGAGCTACATCCCCAGTCCACATCTGCCCAGTTCTAGTTGCCACTCTCAACCCTTCCCATTCCTTCATGCTGCTCCCTGCCTCTGGTTGCCACTCACCTCCCACCCCATCACCTCTTCCAATGACAACATGGCATATCTGCTCCCATGTCAGTCTCAAGTTTTCAGTCCCTGTTTTGAGGCCTAACGTCCCTGGAAAGAATCTTGAACCTTGTGCTCCTTGGAAGACTGCCTGGGAGATTAGCACAAGACTAGATAAAATGTCTCCCCGTCTTCATTTTAGGGTCCTTGGTTGGACGCATCTGTGAGACCTCACAGAGGAGTACTCTTGGGCTCCACGAACCTGCTCCCTGCACTTTCAGGTAGGTATGGCCTCATCAGCTGCAACCTCCCTGGCTTGCTGTTTTCAAGGGGCAGGGATATGTTATAGGAAGGGGGTGGGGAGGAGAAGGAAGGGAGTATACTGTCTGGGCCTTTGCAAATGGAGGTCAACAGAATGTGCAGCTGAGACCCACAAGCACATGGGGTGTGGTGGCAGTTCAGAGAGTGGCTTGGCAAGGAGGGGAACCCCAGGGCGTCTATGTTTGACATTTCCTAGCCAGCTTCTATCTCCTCTTTTTCCTGCCCCCTGTAGTCTCTGCCTATCTCTTCTGGTACTTTAAGTTCTCAAGCCACAGAACTCTGGGCCCCTTCACACCTGGACTCAGGCCTTGGGCGCTGGCTTTCTATGGCAGCAAGTAACCCCAAGCAGGGCTGGGGCTGCTCTCAGCTCTGTTGAAACGGTCCTAATCACTGTGGCTCTCTAGCAGCTGATCAGCCTTTCTGTGCAACCTAGCCTAGTGCCTAGGCTCTTGCCCCCATGCCAGGAGACCTCCTGACTCTCAGACAGTGCCTCAGCCCCTGCAGGACTGCAGCTTGACATACCATGGCATTGTAAAGTTCCAACTCGCTTGTGTCATAATGTCTCCAATGAGGCCATGTGCTGCTGAACCCTTGTTGAAATGATTTGGCTAATGTACCTCTCCACCTCCTATTTTTTTTTGTTTGTTTGTTTTCACCAAATCCACCAGATGTTGGGGAGTCTGGATGACCCAGACTCTGTAGCAACATCCTGATGATTCTGAGCTTCTTCATGTCAGTTGACCAAAGTTAAGCCACAAGCATCCTAGACAATTTCTCCTATTACCCCACTATGGTACCGGGCTCTGGGATCCCTGCTTACCTCTTGGATTCCTGTTATGTCCTAGAAACTTACAGAAGTCAGCTTGGACTTGGAATAGTCTATGGGGATGTTGTTGACTGACCCAGAGGCAATTTTTCTTTTATTTTTAATTGTTTTAAAATTTAAAAATATTTTATGTATATGTAGATGGGCCTATATGGCATAGATATTGCTAGGCACAGTGGCATAAACCTTTAATTCTAATGACTCAGGAGGCTGAGACAGGAGGATCCCAAATTTGAGGCCAGTTTCAGCAATTTAACAAGGCCCTAAGCAACTTAGTGAGGCCCTGACTCAAAATAAAACAATAAAATGAGCTGGATACATAGCTCAGTGGTAAAGTGCCCTGGATTCAATCCTAATACCAAAAATAAAATAATAAAATAAAACTAGACATTGTGTTTTAGTAGAGAGAGAGAGGAATTTAACAAGTATAAATTTAACTATAAAATGGATGGGTAATAGTGTCATCATTATTACATTAAAGTTCCCAGAAAAAGAAAAGCTGAAAGAACAGGTTAAGGGATCGTTGTTAGTCTGATCAGGATTCCCTCCATCCCTTTGGGACTGACAATGACATGACCTTGCTTATCTGCCCAATTTCCTTCCCTGAGCACAAAGCTCTTTGCAAAATTGAGAGAGAGAGAGAGAGAGAGAGAGAGAGAGAGAGAGAGAGAGAGAATATGGATTTGTTTTGTCCGTTTGGCAGTAGGTAGTAGTTGCTGGAGATGCCTCCAGGTCTGGGCTTCTCTGGGTCTCACTTATAAGGCGGCGGGAGCAGCAGCACCTACCTGGGAGGAGTGCATGAGGATGCAGTGAAATTAGACTCTAATGAGCCTTCCTATTCCAAACCTGGTTCAGAGACTAGTCATTGAAAAGCAGCTCAGTACCCCACCTTGAGAGACCCAGAATCTACCCCTTTCCCCTGGGGGATGGGAAAAAATGGTGGCCTGGGTAGGGATAGGGATACTCATCCCTTCTTTCTGGCTTTCTCTCTAACTTTTTTTCTAATCCTGAGTAACCTTCTTGTGTTAGGGCAGAGGAGCCACTTAAACCTGTGATGGCCCTTATAAGGATTCAGATAAAATGGGGAAGCCAGAGAGGAGGCATAAGCCTAAAATCCCAGCAGCTTGGGAGGCTGAAGTAGGAGGATCACAAGTTCAAAGCCAGCCTCAGCAACTTAGTGAAGCTGTACTAAATCTAGTGAGACCCTGTCTCAAGATTTTTTTTAAAAAAAGAGCTGGGGTGTGGTTCAGTGTTAAGTGCCCTTGGGTTTAATCCCTGGTACCATCCCCCTCCCCCCAAAAAAAAAGATATAATGGGGAAAACTGGAAGGTAGCAGAGTCTGAAAGCATTTTTGGGAGGGCTTAGTGTCCCAGAATTGGCTCTGAGCCTAACAGCGGTTGGATCGTGGAAGTGGCAGGCGAAGCCAAGGGCCCAATCTGCCTAATGGAAGAGTGGTTAGCCACTTCCTGAGAAGGGCTTCCCAGCGTTGTGACATTTTGTTCCCTCTCCCCTTTCCTCAAGTGTGAAATCCATCTCTAGATGATAGTGCCTATTTATAAAAGCCATATCTGAAAACAAAATTAGTTAATTGTATATGACTCACATTACTCAGAAGGACGTTCAATATAATGTTAAATGTTATTGCAAAAAAAAAAAAAAAACAGGGGGAAAGATTTTTCTTACCTTCATATCAGGACATGCTGCAAGGAGCAAGATCTGGAATGACAAGGGTTCAGGGATGGGCATTAGGGGGCTCCCATTTTTCTCTTGAAGGGCACAGTGGGAAAGATGGGGGCATCTGCTACTGAGGTGCAGCTGGTACCAGCATCATGTATGTGTTCACTGGGGTCACCTTTCTGTGCACCCTATGAAGTAAAATGCCTTTAGACGAAGACTGTGGGGCCATAAAGAGGCCGAGTACCTCACCTGAAAGAGCCCTGCTGATACAGTATTTGAACCCAGGCAGTTTGATTCCCAGCCTTGCTCTGAGCTAGCTGGGGAAGGAAAGCCATACAGTGAGAGCTCCGAAGAACTCACGCTCTGTCTTGGGCCCCAGGGAGCTACCAGGCTTTGCTGATCTCTCTGGCAGGATGGCAATGCAAAAGGATGCCAGCTGGCCCTGGAACTGACTCTGACCCTAGCTGTGGCCTGACTACCATTCTTGCAGGGATGGAGGCGATGGCAGCCAGCACTTCCCTGCCTGACCCTGGTGACTTTGACCGGAACGTGCCCCGGATCTGTGGGGTGTGTGGAGACCGAGCCACAGGCTTCCACTTCAATGCTATGACCTGTGAAGGCTGCAAAGGCTTCTTCAGGTGAGTCTCTTACCAGGTTCCCCTGAGGGCAAGAGAAGATGAGCAAGATTTTCCCTTGAAGAGGACCCCTGCACTTTCCAATTCTCCTTCCTCATTGTGTCCATGGAACATGCCAGCCCTCACAGTCACTGGTAGCAATAAGGCTTTGGTAAGAGGTTTCTTCTTCCCACCTCCTCTCAGCTCCAGCTGTGGTCTCTAACCCCCTCAGAAGTTGCTTTCCTACGATGGTTGTGTTTCTGTCCTCTATCCCTTGACCCAGACACCTGCACTGACTCATGTGGGTCTGTCCTTCTTCTCCTTGGTTGATGGATTGAAGCTTCCAAATATAAAAGTCAGATTATGACTTTGAGGAAGCCCCAGAGCTCGGCTTCAGAGCTTACCTTCCCATCCAATCCAAACTGTTCCTTGGAACAAGGGAGAATGCACCCCTGCCTGGGCCACTGTGTCTGATTTGCACCCAGCTCCTTATCCATGGCTGGCTTGTCCCAGGTTGAGTGTCTAGGCAGTGCCAGGAATGTACCAGCACTCCCAATTGGGTCAATCAGGGCTGGTGTCTCTTCTAGCAGCCTCTGCTCTTCTTGGGATTACAAGTGCAGACAATCTGGGGAAAGTGCTAGGAAGACTGAAGGATGCTTCTATCTAAAGGCACAGAGGGAAGATGGGAAAGTGATGGATTGTTTGGTGGAAGTGGGAACTATAAAAAATTAGCATTTGGCAAATATTAGAAAACAACAGCCAGAAAAATCACCTTGACTGGAGGTGGGTAAAGAGGAGAACGGGGCTCTAACCACCAAGAGAGGCAAGAGCAAATCGATTCTAGAAAAAGGACAGGATTCTGAGGCCCACCTGGCCCCTGCCTGAACTGACAAACTCACCTGACCTTGGGGGCAGAGTAAATCCAAGTGCAGGGCCCTTGTGTGGGACTCTCCTCCAGCTCCCCACTCACCTACCCTCTGCCCAGGAACCAGCAGGCCCAGGGTTTCATGGCCCTGAGCAGTCGCTGGGCAGCAGGGTTTCTGTGGGTGCTAATTGCCTGTTTGGCCTGGCACAGGTTGCCGGCTTGCCTTCCTGGCAGTCTGTTCCCCAACTCGGGGAACCAGACCAGCAGCATCACTGGCTCTGGGTCCTGTTGCCACATCTGTCAGTCCTTAGGGCTGAAGCCCACACTTCCCCTAGGGTGGGCCTTTCAGAGCTTGGGCCCTTTATACTAGGTACTACTTAGACCCCTTCCTGCCAGGGGCTGTGAATGGGGGGGACTGCCTTGGAAGAGATAACCGAGGAGTCTAGGTCCACACTTGAGAGCCACTTCCTGGCATGCAGTCAGTCAGGAAATCATGGGCTGCAGGGCTGGCTGGTGCCATTCATTGTATGTCCTTGCTCAGATAACTTGACTTCCCTGTGTTTCAGTTAACTGATTATATATGTGTATTAATATCTGACCCCTCAATGATACAAATTTAATCTGGAAATTAATGAGATGACCTATATAAAAGTGCTTTGAAAAATATGAATCTCAATATAAGGATATAATTTTTGAGCCTGATGAGCCAATACCAATGCTCTTAAGCATCCACTAATGTCTCCATGGCCATTCATTCTCTGGCCATGCTCCTTGTGTTTTGTTTTGTTTTCACTCACTTCTTCACCAGACTTGAAAGGACATTGGGTAGGAGCTGCCAAAATGGAGATTCTCACCAAATAGCATATGTCACCAATCTGTAAAGAAAATGTCCCCAACAGCTATTTGGGCTGCTTGGTTAATTTATGAAGTTTCTACCCCCAAATCACCTGACTCTTTCCATCTCTGTCTTCCCCTGGGATCCAGCTCTCAAAATGGAGCCCAAAGGTGATCACTTGTTGGATTATGACATATTGGAGGTCTGTTCCTCACTAGGGTAGCTCTAACTCCTGTATACCTGTGGTTGCTGCCCTGGGATAGAACACTGGATGCAGGAGCCTCAGAATAGGACTGTGTGAGGCCTCCAAATGGTGAGAGGATTGGTCCTGACATGCCCAAGGCCAAGTGTGGGAGATGGCAGAATGGACAGGGGTGGTACATTTGCACATGCATCACATGCATGTCACTATAAATCAACAATACAATTGTTTTGCTTGAGAGCACATGATGCTACCATAACCCCCTCAGCCCTTCTAGACTGGACCCCTTAGGGTCTGCTGCTAGCTGATTACTACCACCACTGCTTTCAGGGGCTGCCATTGTGGGGAGCAAATTGCTTTTGTCTTGTTACTCTTCTACTTACCTTCTAGCTTCAGTCTCCCTGTCTTGGTGACTGAGCCAGGCTGCACTTTTTAAAGAGGCAACAACATCTCTTGCTGGGCATGGTGGCTCACGCCTGTAATCCAGCAACTTGGGAGGCTGAGGTAGAAGGATAATAAGTTCAAGGCCAGCCTCAGCAACTTAGACCCTGTCTCAAAAAATACAAAGAAGGGGGCTGGAGATGTAGCTCAGTGGTAGAGCACCCTGGGACTTAATTCCCAGTAACACAAAAATAAATAAATAGCCAACATCTTTGAGTTTGTCTTGAATATTGTTTGATCTACAAATAAAAGTAAATAAATAAGCACACAAACACAGATATACATATAGTTGATCTTCCTTATTTGTAGGTTTGTGCTTGAAAATTTGCCCACTTGCTAACAAGTTATCATAATCAGTACTTGAAGTACTTTTATGGCACTTATGGACTTGTGCAGAAATGAGTCACCTGATGCTATTTCAGTTCTCATACTATAAACAAGTGGGGTTTTGTTTGGTTGTTTGTTTTAGCAATTCACTTAGTGCTATATCTTTTTTTTTTTTTAAAGAGAGAGTGAGAGACAGTGAGAGAGAGAGAGAGAGAATGTTAACATTTATTTTTTAGTTCTCGGCGGGCACAACATCTTTGTTGGTATGTGGTGCTGAGGATCGAACCCGGGCCGCACGCACTCCAGGCGAGCGCGCTACCGCTTGAGCCACATCCCCAGCCCCAGTGCTATATCTTTTTGAATTCTTTGTTTTTGGTGATTTCAGGACTTTAAATGGTTCCCACACACAGCGCTGAAGTGCTGCTAAGTATTTTTAAGCACAAGAAAATCATGAAGTGTCCTAAGGAAAGATCACATATGTTAGACAAGCTTCCTTCAGACATGAGCTGTTGAATGTTGGCTCAGTATTAATAAATCAACTGTATATTAAGTAAGGCACCTTTAGACAGAAAGTACATATAAATCAAGGTTCTTCAGTTGATGAAAATGTGACCAGCACCTAACCCAGTATTTCCCCCAATATTCACTAATCCAGTGTTCACAGTGACTTTATAGATCATGATGACTGTGAATAACAAGAACTGATTTTATCTCCATCATGTCCCCTCTTCCCTACCCCCTTTGCTTCTCCTCCTTTGCTTTATTCAAACTTTATTTGGAATTTTTTCACGTTAGCCAGTTCAGATAGTTGCTTAAGAATCTTGTTGTCACTTTTGTCTGTTTATGCAGTTTGGGTCCCAGGAAGTAGCTGATACCTTCTCTGTGTCAGGCACCCCCTCCTCAGGGACTCAAAGATGAGTGACACTAAGTCCTTGTTCTTAAGGAGACTCAACCCTTATCATGGAAACTCTTGGGAAACATTGCTTTAATGGTGGGTCACTGGTTGTTTTCCAAGCTCTGGAGACTGGCCATCCTATTTGATCATTTTAGTGTATGGTTTAGCTTCTAAGATAGTCAAGCTAAATTGCTCTAGGAGCTAGTTATGTTCATCCCAAGATAAGTCCAAGTCTCAACCTAATCAAACCAAAGGGCAATTATGAAGATTAGAAGACTGGACCATTGTTCTATTGATATGTGGTCAGGAATTAGAGGTCATTGCTGGTCAATTCCTCCTGTAAGCTATTTCCTGTTGCATCTGCTTCCTACTCTTCTGGAGTACGTGGACTTTGTCAGAGAAAGATGATATTTCCAACATGAATAAAAGGTCTGTCCAGGTAAGCTTGTAGATGGTTGAGAACTTCTTAGCTATGCGTTAACCAGAGCAGATAGCAAGAGGAAGGACAAAAATATGTAGATCTATTACAAATTATATATAGTGGATAATCCATATATATGGATGTAAATGAATCAAGATTGATGGTGAAGTCTAAGAGGTGATCTTGGGAGGTAGGTTGAGAAACAATTCATTGTTTGCCTCTCTATCTTGTCTTCTTCCTCCCTGTTGTTACCTCCTTAATTAAGACACTGTGAAGCTGTTTTCTGTAAGCTCTAAGATAACAGACAGGGTGGAGAAATGTGTTCTTGTTTGCTAGCTCAAAGTCCTCAGGGACCTTGTTAATTACTGGTCCTGTGGAGAGCAGGGTCTAAAAAGCAGACTGGTAAGTATCCAGAAACATGAGGAATGTTCTAGCTTTCAGGAAGTTCTCCCAATTGATAGGTGTAGCTCTTTAAGAATGTTGACATGGGGGCTGGAGTTGTGGCTCAGTGGTAAAGTGCTCACCTAGCATGATGCATCAGGCACTGGATTCGATCCTGAGAACCAAAATGTAAAATAAAGATATTTTGTGTCCACCTAAAAATTAAAAATTTTTTTAGGGGCTGGGGTTGTGGCTCAGTGGCAGAGTGCTTGCTTAGCATGTGTGAGGCACTGGGTCCGATTCTCAGCACCGCATATCAATAAATAAAATATAGGTCCATTGACAACTAAAAAAAATTTTTTTTAAAAAATTTTTTTTAAAAAAAAGAATGTTAACATGAAGGGAAACATAGAGAAATAGGGCAAATTTCCAGGTAATTAAAACCCAAAGTGCTTGCAGGCAGCAGAGGAAATAGGGAAAAAAAAAATTTAGGAAAGGCCACACAGAGCATTCCACGGGCACAAGTAAATGGCTCACCAGGAAGTCATTGCTACTGGAAAGAACCCTGTCCAGGTCAGCTGGTCTCCCTCCTCAGGTGCTCCAAGATGTGGTTGAAAGAGGATGAGCACAGATAGCTATGAATGGTACAAGGGTAACCTGCAAAAGCCTGGGAAGAACATTTATCTGGAAAGCAAAAGTCACTAGCATTGTCAAGAAAGAGTTGCAAAGATATGAAGAATATCTCATAGTTCCTTTTGGTCATTGTTTTATTTCTTTAGGAATTTAGCCCTTTAATCTGAGTTCATTTTTATGAATTCACCCTCAGCATGCTCTGGGGATCCTCTCTGTTTGGGCAATGTAGAGCCCGTGCAACATGTGGCCAGATGTTACCCAGCACTTCCATCTAGGGACTGCCTATATTCCAATGGCTTCTTCATCCTCAAGAAGTCCTTCAAACAACCTCTGCTCCTGCTTCTGAACTTTGCGGGAGTTGGAGGGGGTCATGCTTTTGACCTCTGCTTCAGATTGAGAAATGGTACATTCATGATGAAAACCTTTGAATGTAAGACAAGAAGCTTTAGAGTCGAACAGATCTTCATTCTAATCCCACCTTTCATAAGGTTATTCAACTTTTCTGTGGCTTTTTGTTTCACTTGTAAAATAGGAATAATACCTTCCCTGAAGGTTGTTGAAGGAATTGGGGAGAATGTGTGAGTATTGATACAGAAGGCCTTCAGTGGAGATAGCTGGTATTCCTTGGTAGTGTCTTTGAGGACAGACTATCTGTTCCTCCTCTTCTCTACTATGGAAGCTCAGATATGAAGATGATGTGCTGGCAGGGGCCTCTAAAAAGAAGTCCCTGCACAGAAAGAATTAAATATCAGATATGAAAAAGGAAGAGGTGGCCTGGTGGGTTCTGGGAGACTGTCCTATCCATTAAAGTCTCCCTGGGAACTGGTTGGTGCTCAGTGGAACTAGGGAATGGTTACTGTAACCGGCACAAGGTCTGGGGCAATAAACATCAGGAGCAGTGATGAATAAATATGAGCTTGGCGTGGTGGTACACACTGTAATTCCAGCAGCTGGAGAGGCTGAGGCAGGAGGATTGAAAGTTCAAAGCCAGCCTCAGCAATTTAGCAAGGCCTTAAGCAATGTAGCAAGACCCTGTCTCAAAATAAAATATAAAAAGTCTGGGGATGGGTCTGAAGCTGGAGCTCATTGGTAGCACACTTGCCTGGCATGTGTGAGGCACTAGGTTCAATTCTCAGCACTGCATATAAATAAATTAAAAAAAACACAAACATCTGGGGACATGGCTCAGGAGCACTTAACTCAATCCCTGGTACTATCTATCTGTCTCTATATCTATATATATGTATGTGTGTGTGTGTATATATGTGTGTGTGTGTGTGTGTGTACGTATATGTATATATATAAAGCATCAATATGTTTTGAACCTCTTCTGCCTGCAGAATCCTGCTCTAGGAACTAGAGGATTGGTGTAGGACATGATGCCTGCTTCCAGGGTCTCAGATTCTCAATGGGATGGTTAAAATCTAACTCTCTTTAATCCCCTGCCAGCACTGCCTCCCATTGCCTCTCCCTGCTAGTTTCTCTCCCTTTCCTTTATTTGGTGCTGACTTTGTCCAGGTCTGATTCTCTGTTCCTTTATTTAATCCTGATAACAACTCCCTCTGTAGGGCTGTTTCGTTTTACAGATGTGGAAACTAAGGCATGAGAGGTTAAGTAACTTGCCCAAGGTTATGCATTAGGGTTTAAACTACCTAGATCAATCAAACCAAAGCCTGTTTTTCATTTTTAGTTTTGATATAGTTATGTTGGGAAAGGGTTTTTAAAAAGTGATGTCCATAATTTTTTTTTAAAGCTAATAGTTCAAAAGTATATACAAGCAAAACCTAGGTTTCTCGCCCAACCCAATTCTCAGTTCCCTACCTCCTCCTACAAGCTATTGCTATTACCCCTTGTGTTTGCTTCTGGATTCTTTGCATGAAAATGCAGTGTGTGTGTGTGTGTGTGTGTGTGTGTGCACACGCGTGCATACATGTGACACATGCAGAGGAGTGATGCTGTCGTCACTGCTCTGCATCTTGCTTTCATCTACTAAAGAATATTTCTTCAAGCTCGTTCCCATTTTAACATTCTTAGTCATGTGGTGTTGTATTGAGGTTCTGTGGTGTAATAAGCAAGTCCTCTATGATGGGCATGTAGGTTCTGTCTGGTGTCTCCAGGCACTTTTGCAGTGTCTTAAGCCCAGGGCCTGATCTACCTGCAGGATGGACCCCTGGAATTGGATTTACTGTGTTAAAAGATCTGTGCATTTAACATATTTGGTTTATGTTGCCAAATTGCCTTCTAGAAAAGAGGTCTGAGCTCTTTCTCACAGTTTTAACCTTCCTTTAAAATGTTTTTTAAGTCTACCTGCTCAGAACCCCTTAATGCCACCACATATAAACCTGCCATGTAGACCCCTATCAGATGACATTGGTCTTTTTTCCCCTTTGTTTATGCTTGACAAATAGAAATAGTCTGTATTTAGGGGATACAACTCAGTGTTTTGCTGTGCATATGCATTGTGTAATGACCACCATAGTCAAACTAGGTGACATTTCTTTTTTTTTAATACTTATTTTTTAGTTATAGATGGAAACAATTCCTTTATTTTATTTATTTATTTTTATGTGGTGCTGAGGATCCAACCTAGGACCTCGCCATGTGAGGCCAGCACTCTACTGCTGAGCCACAATCCCAGCCCCAAGCTAGGTGACATTTCTATCACCTCACCTGAGTCTTTCATATCAGGGGCTCCATCCAGCTCCTGTGCCCTGACCAAACATGGGATCTCTGTGACACTCAGCGGCAGCAGAGCCCACAGGGGGCATTTGACTCCACACTACTGGCAGAGACACCTACATGAGCAGGGCCTTCTGCCCCAGGCTTGAGGCCCCAGCCCCCTATGCTTGACGCTTTCATGAACTTTCTGTCTTCCTCATGTTTTGATGAATTGGTTTCTGGCATGAGAATCGGTCAATGTCCTCTCTCACCCCTGGCTTTCTAGAAACTGTGTCTATATTTAGCTTTGTTGCACCACCCCTGCCCCCCCTCCTGAGCTGGGGTATAATTGCCAACCATCCAGGGGATGACAGGGTTCAGCTCAGAGAGCAGCCGAGGCATCAGGCTCCTGTGGAATCCCAAAGCTCTTGTTTCTCAAACCAAACCAGCTCAGCAATTAGTGTTGGGAGGAAGGCGGAGTAGGGTGTGGATCTGTAGGACAAAGCACAGAGCCAGGACTGGGCAGTCTGGCTGCCCTGACTCCTTGTGGGCAGAGACTAGATGACAGCCACATGTGTGGAAGTGGGAGGGCAGGATGGAGGGTGTAGCTCAGTGGTAAGGTGCTTGCCTAGCATGAGCAAGGCCTTCGGTTCAATCCCCAACACCACAAAAAAAAAAAAAAAAGAAAGAAAGAAAAGAAGGTGGAAGGACAGGGAAAAAGTTGGCCTATAAGCCAAGAGGAGTGTGGCCCCACAAACATCCATATTGGACCAGACACATGTGAAAGGTCGCCCTGGGATCTGGGTCAGGATTCCATGAAGGACCCAAGGTTGGTTGCTGGAATCAGCTAGTGTGCTTTCTGTACCCTCCCTGAACATTGACCCCACACTCCAGAACATGTGTCCAATCTCCATCTTCCAGGCCTTCCTCTGGTTCTGCATTTAGAAGGCCTGGTCACTGTATTTTTAAACAATGGTAATAATAATTGAAAAGCACCAGAGCTGGGGTGTGGCTCAATGATAGTGTGCTTGCCTAGCATGTGCAAAGCCCTGGGTTCAATCTTTAGCACCAAAAACAAAAACAAAAACCAAACAAAAAACTTTCCATAAAATGTATAAGCTGGGGCTGGGGATGTGGCTCAAGCGGTAGCGCGCTCGCCTGGCATGCGTGCGGCCCGGGTTCGATCCTCAGCACCACATACCAACAAAGATGTTGTGTCTGCCAAGAACTAAAAAATAAATATTAAAATTCTCTCTCTCTCTCTCTCTCTCTCTCTCCCTCTCTCTCTCTCTCTCTCTCTCTCCCCTCTCTCACTCTTTAAAAAAAAATAAATAAAATAAATAAAATGTATAAGCTGCTTTTTTGCATTGCCTAAAAAAGGGCCAAGAGGGTCGGAGTTGTGGCTCAGTGGTAGAGCGCTTGCCTAAAGTGTGAAGCACTGGGTTCCATCCCCGGCATCACATAAAATAAGCAAATAAAACAAAGGCATTGTGTCCATCTACAAGTAAAAAAAAAAAAAAAAAATTTAGGCCAAGAGCACAGGCTGTATTCTTCCCAGTTCTAGTCTTGATGTGAGGTTGTGTGCCTGCCCCTAGAAAGTGCCAGAACTTTATAATTCTCCTTCTCCTCCCTTCCCTTTTTCTCCATCTCATTTTCTTCCTCTTCCTTCCTCTCTTTTTCCTTTGTAATACTCGAGTTTCATACTACACTTTGTATAGTGTTTTCTGTTAACCCAGCTCTGTAATCCTTGTATTCCTAACCCAGCTTCAGTAGAGTCCATTCTTGCAGTAAGGTGAAGTTTGGCTGAGTGGCTATCTACAACGTCCTCTGTGTGGAAGCCTGAAATTGGGCTTCAGGTTTAAAACTACACGAGAACAATTTTTTTAAAAGAGTGAAGTACCAAAGTCTCTTTTCAGGCAACCTTGCTTTTGGAGGCTATCCCCTGGTGAGGCTCAGAGGCAGGCTCCCTAAAGCCCAAGGAAGGACAGGGGAGCCTCTGAAGGGCTCCAGATGCCCCCTTTTGGAGGTCTCAGCAATCTCTCAGCCCTAGCTAGGGACAGATAGGGCTTTGACTCAGGTCACTGGCCAGGCCAACAGCCCGCCTGTGAGCTCTTCTTGGTGCCCATGGCCCTAGAAGCTTCACAGGAAGAGGTCAGAGCTAGACAAGACAGTGGGTGGAGGACAGAGCAGTTCCTTGGACCCCTGGGCTAAATGTCTGGTTTTGAAGAAAAAAAAGGAAATGAGAGTTTTCTCTGAATTAGAAACGTTTGGTCTTTGAGTGGGTTTAGAGAATTGTGGGCATTTGTGGTAACAGGTGAAACCTCAAAAACCACAGAGTGGAAGGAGGGAAAGGAGTGAGGGAGGGGCGCCCGTCCTGCAGTAGAGCCAAGCCTGTGGTGGTGGCTGTCTGATCTCTGGGTAGCCCAACAGTTTCCATATTCTGCTGTTGCTCAGGAAAGAACTATCCCTGCAATCGGGGTATTGAGGCAAAGTTGAAAATTTGGACAATGGTAGACAATGGCTCGGTATTGTACCACTCTCTGGGCAATAACTACAGGACAGGCTGGGCCATAGCTGGTCTGGGCATGGATTTAAGGTACCCCTAATAGACTGGCTCTGCTCCACCTCCCCTCACAACCCTGGGTCTGCTCCTGTCCCCTGGGGTAATGAGGGTCATCACAGAAGCATACCAGAGCTAGTGTCTAAAACCAATAGCAGCTACTTCCTCTACCACTGGGTCCTTCTTGGCCTTGAAATGCACTCAAGGGCTTACTTCCTGCGACTGTTTGCATGTGGGCTCAGTTTTACCCAGTACTTTGAGTTTCTGGAGTTGAAAATAATCCAAGAATCTGGAAGCTGAGTCTCAGATTCCCAACTTCCAGATATGAAAGC
This sequence comes from Spermophilus citellus, assembly GCF_964194105.1. Classification (NCBI taxonomy): domain Eukaryota; kingdom Metazoa; phylum Chordata; class Mammalia; order Rodentia; family Sciuridae; genus Spermophilus; species Spermophilus citellus. The sequence goes on along the minus strand of NC_138197.1, from coordinate 67,744,833 downwards.
CTTAACTTTTGCTAAATAGTTTTATTGATAAGTTTCCTAACCTCAGTGGTCACATTTATTAAATGAAGGGGTCACACTAATGGTCTCTTGTCACCTGTGGATATGAGGATCTGTGACTAACTAGGCTGCTGCAGAGTCTCACTCTGATCTCTTCTCCCCCATCCCATGGCCAGATTGGTCTGGTCCCCATCTGTCTGTTTGTTGGACTGAGTCTGTCAACTGATGAGTGTGATTGTCCTAAACCCCATATGTGTTCCAGGGAACATGATCAGTGAGTCTTTTTTTTTTTTTAACCCAAGAATCCTAATTAGTGTCTTGTCATCTGGAGAGAATGATGCTACTTGCTCATCTTTGGGAGAGAAAGGGCTGGGACTTGGGACTTTTGCTCCTGAGGTTCTGTTATCTCCACACTCAGAAGTTCTCTAGAAGATGCTACAACTCACACAAAAAGATATTCTGTCACCAGTTTTCTTTATCTTAATTTTGTCACCTTCCCTGGGGGAAAAAGTGGGGCCTGATCCTGTTGGGGCTGGGAGGTGTAGATTGATTATAAGTTTTACCCATTCCTGAGCCCAGGCTCTTTGCAGTGTGACTTTGAAGTTCCTCTCATGAAAAGGAGCCATCTTTCTCCACTCCTTGAATCTAAACTGATTGGTAACTTGCTTTGATCCATAGAGTGTATGGACATTTTTGCATAGAGCTATAAGCTAGAGGACTTCCACCCTCCCTCACTATGTGCATAAGCCTGGGCTGGCCTGCTGGGGGGTGAGAGGCACATGAAGGGATGGTGAGAAGCCTCTAGGACAGGGATAGGGGAGGCTTTGAGGGAGGTGTTCTTTATGCAGCCTCCAAAGTCTACACGGTGTGGTTGGCATGGGAGAGAACATCAAATTAGGAAAATGATGGGCTGGGGATGTGGCTCAAGCGGTAGGGCGCTCGCCTGACATGCGTGCGGCCCAGGTTCGATCCTCAGCACCACATACAAACAAAGATGTTGTGTCCGCCGAAAACTAAAAAATATATATATATATATATATATATATATATATATATATATATATATTAAAAAATTCTCTCTCTCTTTAAAAAAAAACAAATTAGGAAAATGAGCCCTCAAGCTTGCACAAGCAAGCAAGGGTATATGTGTGCATACTACACACACACACACACACACACACACACACTCTCTATCACACACAGAGAATATTCCATACTATACCCCACAGGGGAGGGCAGCTCCCTAGCTCAAAACTCTTTGGTAGTTTTCAGTTCTTATAGTTTTCCCTGGCTTCCTCTGCCTTCCAGGAGGCCATTGCTCCTACCTGCTCCTCCCTTTCAAGGCAGGCTGTTCAGGTGAATAGAGCTATGGTTTGGGATTGGGCCTTTTCTCCCTTCTCTACGTTCCTGTGCACAAATCCATCCCTGGATCACAGGATGTCCTAGTTACAGACATCTAGACTGTCCTAGTCTCAGACCTCTAGACTCTAGAAGACTGAAAGCTGAGACTGGCATCCTTGCCTCTCATTAAAAGCCTCATTATGAGGGCTACTCTGCAGATTTTAGGGATTTAGAAAATTTTACTGGAAAAATTCACTTGTGTATTTCCTGTGTCATTTTAAAAAGAGAGGGGAACTGAAGGCTCTAAAAGTAAGTAAAAGCAATGATGAGAGCTAAGGAGGCAATAAATGAAGGAGGAGGGACTGGTTGGTACATGACGCTAGGGCAGGGCATAGGGCACTGGGGTCACTGACCGTGGCCTAGGGGCTGGGATGGGCCCTGCATCCTGGGGGGTGGGGGGGGGGCAGAGGTGGAATGGACCTGGCAGGCTATTCATAGCCAGCACTAAGGAATCAGAAGGTCAGTGACCCAGTGCAGGCATGTGCTTTCTCTGCAGGCGGAGCATGAAACGAAAGGCGCTCTTCACCTGTCCCTTCAATGGGGACTGTCGCATCACCAAGGACAACCGACGCCATTGCCAGGCCTGCCGGCTCAAGCGCTGTGTGGAAATTGGCATGATGAAGGAATGTGAGTGCCTAGGGCGCGAGGCAGGGGTGGAGGCTGAACTGGAATTGCGTGAAGGCTTTGACCACTATCGTGCAAGTTTTGCCTGAGAGTTCTGTCTGCCTTTTCTCTGTATGACCAGCTGCTAGGGTAGGACTGTTGGAGCGGTAGGGCCAAATGCACCAAGGAGCCCTTGAGCCTCTCTAGGTCCTGTGCTTTTGTCCTGAGACCCCTGGAGGATCCCTCAGAGTGAGCAGAGAGAGGGAGAGGGGGCACTGCTTTCATGACCCCCAGGTCACAGTCTTTCTCCAGGATATCATCATAATCTCACTGCTCCCTGTTTATTCCCTAGACCTAGAGGAAAAGATGAGGCTCAGACTTCTCTGGACTTTGGGAGGGAGAGCAGCTGTGGTGAGGAGGGGCAGGTGGTGGGGAGAAGAAATATGCAGAGCCTAGCAGGAAGGGGTCCCCACCCTGGCCTTCAGCCATGTAGATCCCGTGGTCAATCTGAGGGCTGGTGCCCAGGGAAGGCTGGGGGAAGATTCTGCTAGGTGAAGCACCAAAGCTCTAGGATGACCCTCACTTCCTATAGCACTTCCTATACAACTCTAGGGTTGGAGAAGAAGACCACCGTGGATGATTTACAGGGATATTCTGACCCACCATTAAAAATAAACCATGGAGTAGGGCATAGTGGTACACACCTGTAATCCCAGCAACTTGGGAGGCTGATGCATCAGGATCACAAGTCGGAGGCTAGCCTCAGCAATTTAGTGAGATCCTGTCTCAAAATAAAAAATAAAAAGGGCTGGGATATGGCTCAGCAGTAAAGCACCCCTGAGTTAAGTCCCCAGTACCAAAAAAGAAAAAGAAAAAGAAACCCAAAACAAAAACAAGCCCTTGACTTGAATGCTGTTGAATTCAGCCAATGCTGGGAGAGGCTTGCTTATAGCCCCCCTAGGCTGGAGCAAGGGGGCTAGACCAGTCCAGCCATAGGAGGCTGGTGCACATTTTATTCTCACTCTACTCCCGCTGAGCACTCTTGTCTGCAGTTGGCAGGCAGACCTCTACCCCAGCCCCAGAACAGAACCCATGCCCTGCCAAGCTGTGGCCTGGGGAGTCTGGGGTGGGAGGTAGGCTTTCAAGCACAAGAATCCCAGAATCCCTCCTGGCTATGGGACCATTTTGGGGGTAGGTAAGGAAAAGGCAGACACCAGAAAGATATGCCAGTAACAGCTGAGAAAGAAATAGGAAAGGCCTTAGGTGATGAGAAATGTCTTCTCAATGGGAATAAAATTCACCATTGCTGGGAAACGGGCAGTGTTGGAGCCCTACCTTGGGCTTCCTCCTAGGCCTTGACTAAGGCTCCTCACCTTGATCGCAGCTCCCCAGCCAACACTGGCAGCTCTGGGAGGAGTTTCCAGGCTGTGGTTCCTCACCCCTACAGGAGAGTGCAGGCCTAGACATGCTGATCACTCTACCCAGTCCCTGCCCCACCCCAGCTCCTGTGTTTATGCTGGAGAGAGTGAGAACATGCAGTCCTAAGGTCTGGGGACCTATGAGCCTTTGCACCCCATCTTAGTGAGGTCTGCTCTGTGGGCATAAACAAGGTGCAGCACCTGCCCTGCCTCTGTGAAGCACTTTGCCCCTTCAGGGCAGGGAGCTTCAGCCACCCAAGAATGGCCTGGGCTCCATCTTGGCATTCAGTAAGACACTTGTCTCAGGAGTTAGGTCAACTTTGATGATGGCCCAGGAGCCTTTGGCCTGTTCCTTAGGGAAAGGGGATGTCCTGTTAGCCTGTTAGAGGAGGAAGACAGAGATCCTCTGAAACCCAAAAAAGGAAAAACATCAGGATTAGGGTCAGAAAATAATTTAGTGGCTAGACTAGAATAGCATCCAACCCATGTCCCCTTCTAAACCCCTCCAGATCCCCCAAGGAGCACAGAAACTACAGTGAGGAGCAGTACCAGGTCCCAGGAGCTAAATCAGGAGCCCCTGGTCATGAACACCACACCACATAGTGGGTCCAGTCATCCAAAACTGAATGCCCACACCAATCAGCTTTGTGCCTCTGCCTAGACCTGCCCCACGGAGCCCTGTGCCCTGTCCTGCCCACAAGCTCTTGTGCCTCCAGGGCAGGCGGCTGTACTGAGCCGTGGATGAGCTGTAGTTAGAACTGAAGCACTGGGCCAGCACAAGCCCATCTTTTTCACTGCCCTGAAGGGTAGGTTATCCCCGAAGAGATTTAGTTCCTGCTCATGTCAGCCCAGCTGACGTGTGTCCGGGCCCAGAGTCCCTAGCTCAGAGTCCTAGGAAAGCTGTTCCCTGATTGGCTAGCTGTTGTCCCAGGGCCTAGCCTCCCTAAAACAATCAAGTGACTCAAAATTTGTAAAACCATAGGAAGGGAGCTAAAAACCCAGGCTTCCTTCTGGCCAGAGCGGATAGATAGGCCCTCTATAGAGGAGACATAGAAAGGGAAAGGGGGTGAAGATAGAAATTAGTGGGGGGGTTTTTTCTTCTTTTTTTTTCTGGGAGTTAGGGAAGTACTGGGGATTGAACTCAGGAACACTCAACCACTGAGCCACATCCACAGACCTATTTTGAGTTTTATTTAGAGACAGGGTCTCACTGAGTTGCTTAGCACCTTGCTTTTGCTGAGGCTGGCTTTGAACTCTTTATCCTCCTGCCTCAGCCTCCCAAGCCTCTGGGATTACAGGCATACACTGATGTGCCCTGCTTTGATTTTGTTTTTTGAGAAAAATGAAAAAGAAGGTTATTACTTTGCTAGCAAAGGAGAAACACAGGAAACTCCTGTCCCAGAGGCTGTGATTCTGCCCATCAGCAGGAACAGGGTGCTTTTAAAGAGGTCATTTAAAGGCTACCTTCCATATGTTCTCTGTTGGAGTTGTAATTCATGTGTTAATTTGGGAGACAGTCATTTCTGAGGTCTTCTGGTACCATCCCCAAAGTCTGGGTTACTTTATTCCTATGGTGAGTGTGTACTCAAATACAGATAAATCTCCCTAAATGGGAAAAAAAAATCCAATTTATCCTGAGATTAGGGAGGAGGAGAGATTAGAGAGGAGCAAGGAGAGAGGAAGAGAAAGAAAGATGTTCATTTAAAAAATCAGTTGCAGGGGGGCTGGGGTTGTAGCTCAGTGGTGGAGCGCTTGCCTCACGTATGTGAGGCACTGTGTTCAATTCTCAGCAGTGCATATAAATAAATACAATAAAGGTCCTTCAACAACTAAAAAAAAAAAAAATTAAATCAGTTGCAGGGCTGGGAATATAGCTCAGTTGGAAGAGTGCTTGCCTTGCATGCACAAGGCTCTGGGTTCAATCCCCAGCACCAACCACACAAACAAACAAATAAATAAATCAGTTGCAGTGGCAGAGCAGCAAGGGCTATATTCAAAGCATAAAGTGGACCACTGTTACATTTCCCCACTGTGAATTCCTGCATTCCATTTCTATGGGAAAATGGGCAACAACATCTCTAAGCTGCTTCCTTCTGAAAGGGAGCAGAGTTAAAGGAAGTAACCCAAAGTTCTTGTTCTCTATCATGTGGGATATGGACGTTTAAGAGTATTCAATATCAGAGCAGTCCAGAGGTCCACAGTGGCAGATGGCAGGTGACTGGACAAGGCATACATAGGACAGGGATCATGCTGAGACAACTATAAACAAGACAGCAAAGCATTACTTTTTTGTAAACAATTGGCACAAAAACAATTAGTATTTCAGCCAGTCTCTGAAAACCATGAAGACAGTAACTCATGATGATGTCAGTGAAAAATAGATGAAGTTTATGGATATAGAAGGTTAGTAATATTTGTAGGTCTATGAGATCAGGATCAAATCAACTCAGGACAAACATGAGTTCTTTGTGATCATTATTATTATGCATTCCCACACAAGAACCCTTCCTCTATAGCCTCCAGCTTTACTCACTCTTGGTAGGGCTGACACAAGTATACATCTTTAGTTATATATAAAAAAAACATTGTTTTTCCTTTTAAATGTCCATGTAGGACTGTGCTTAGGCTACACTCTCCTGCCAGATATTTAAGACCAAGTTGGTCAAAACTGACCTTGTTCCTATCTACTCTTAAGGGTCAGCTGAGATTCCTCAGAGATCACTCTTGGGGATGTATGCAAAGCCTCTTGGCTCCTTTAGCAGAAGCCAGTGTTTATTGATACAAGATACTGTGTCAGACATGCATTTTCTTCTTAAACTCTTAAAACAACCCCTAAATATGTAAATACTTCTATTTTTTTTAATAGGTAAGAAAAGCCAGTCACGGTAGAGTACACCAGTAATCCTAGTGGTTCAGGAGGATGAGGCAGGAGTTCAAAGCCAGTCTCAGCAACTTAGCAAGGCCCTAAGCAACTTAGTAAGACCATGTCTCTAAATACAAGATAAAAAGGGCTGAGGATGTAGCTCACTGGCTAAGCGCCCCTGGGTTCAATCCCTGGTTAAAAAAAAAAAAAAAAAGCTAAGAAAGCTTGAAGGAATTAAAATATGCCTCTGAGCTAAAATGATGATGGTATCAACGTTCAACACTCATTCTAACATAGGTCTGTCTGCTTCCAAAGGCCAGGCTTATGGGGTCCACCCCAGGGCAGCCTCTCAGGTGCTTCTAATAGTCAGAGCTCTCTCCATTTTACCTTTCCAGATACTGCCTGGAGACAAGCTAAAGAGAGCTTTGTCCCCACCAAGAGTCCTCTTCTTTCTCTTCCAATCCTTGTTGACTGTATGTCCTTGGAACCCAAGACATTCCATAGTTGAGCTCTTGCATGTTGCTTATTCTATACTCAATCTACACAGAACCACCTATTATGTAAACCTCAATTTTTTTTTTTTTTGCAAATATATATGTTTTCTCTCCAGTGTTAGCACAGTGCCTGGCACATAGTAGGTGCTCAATAAATCTGTGTTGAGAACAATTTGGTGGCTAAGCTGGAATACAGCTATATTCAAAGCATAAAGTGGATGATTGTTACATTTCCCCAGTGTGAATTTCTACAAACAGATGGAGTTTATCAATGTAGGAGGTTAGGAAGATTTGTAGGTCTATGAGATCAGGCTCAACTCAACTCAGGACAAACATGCAACTCTAGAGTCCTTTGTGATTGTTATTATTTGGCACTCCCACACAAGAACCCTTCCTTTATAGCCTCCAGCTTTACTTACTTATTATGGGTTGCATCCAACCCATGTCCCCTCCTAGACCTCTCCATGTCCCCACATGGAGCACATAGCTCCACACTATACTTCTTAGGTCTCTATATCGCCACTTGTCTATAGAAGCCAAAAAGATTATTCCAAACCTGATATTGTCTCTGTCATTCATTTGGAAAAATATTTTGTCCACTTCCTTTGTTACCCATGGCCATCGTGAAATGTTTTTAAATCATTTATGTTTGCGGATCTGACTTCCCAACTCGAGTCTAGGCTTTGTTGACAGAGAACATGGCTTATAAGGAAATAACTTGCACAAAGTCACATCCAGCTAGGAACCTGGGAGATGTCAAAAAAGCTGCTGAGCAGCAGTGTAGTTTTCACAGTGTTTCACAATGAGCAGGGACCAAAGCTCATAGCTTTATTCACTGGAGAGCCCCTCAAATGCAGCTCTTTCAGACCTATTTTTTTTTTAAAGAGAGAGTGAGAGAAGAGAGAGAGAGAGAGAGAGAGAGAGAGAGAGAATTTTTTTAATATTTATTTTTTAGTTCTTGGCAGACACAACATCGTTGTTGGTATGTGGTGCTGATGTGATGCTGAGGATCGAACCCAGGCTGCAAGCATGCTGGGCCAGCGCGCTACCGCTTGAGCCACATCCCCAGCCCTCTTTCAGACCTATTTACCCTTATTCTAGCTCAGTGGCTTTTCTCTTCAAAACATGTCTCTTGCCAGGAATGGAGGCACTTGCCTGTAATCCCAATGACTCAGAAGTTTGAGGCAAGAGGATCACAGGTTCAAGGACAACTTCAGAAACCAATGAAATTAATAACCCCTTTAAAAATTATTTCATAAATCATAGCATCTGTATATGTGAGAGGCTTATGGCTTATTCAGTCCCTAAACTACATGGCCTTGTGGGAGGGAGTTTCCTGGATTGGGCACCTTGGGTAAAACAGAGCTTAGGTTTCTTTGTCTAGCCTCCCACTCGCCCAGAAGATGGTGGCTGCTATCTAAGGCAATAGTTGGGAAGAACACTGTTTTAGAGTTAACCATGAATCCTTTTTGTCTTTTTAAAGTAAGCCATTGACATTCTTTGCTACTTTATTGAATTCTTTATACTCTTCAGATGGATTGGAGCACCTTGTTTGTCAGAATTGATGGCTGAGAGCCAGAGTCCTACTGAGCAGTCATAGCTGGCTAGGGTCAGAGGCAGTATGGGGTTATGATTATAGCCATTCACCCCAGAACCAGACTGCCCAGGTCTGAACAGCAGCTCTACCATTTGTTAGCTGTGTGACTTGAGACTCGGTTCCCTCTTCTGCAAAATGGGCATATTAATAGTGCCTGCCTTTAAGGATTGTTAAGAGAGGACTAAATATATATAAGTGCATGTACAAAAAGCACTTAGAACAGTGCCTGGTATACAACAAGAAATTATGTATGTTATACATTACTATTAATACCATCTTTTTATTATACCAGACTTGATCGCCAAGATTTCTAGCTCCCAACAGATCAGAAGTAACACTGGAAGGAAGAAAAGCACACTTCTAGAGGCAGATACTGACAAGAGGAGGCAATGCATAGCTTAGCAGAAAGGCAGAGACCAACCTGTAAGAAGGAGCACAACGCTCCAAAGCGCACAACCCTGAGGTCATGACCTTGACCCGAATGTTCAAAGAGTATTCAGAATGAGGTCTCTGAATCATTGAGAAAAGGTTTTAGGATGTCCAAGGATGCCATTACAAGATAGTCTTTCTGAAAAATATTTCAATCACAATTATTTAATCAAAGAGTTTAGCTTCGCTCAGTTATGCAGTGGCCTGGTGTGCCATGTGTGCCATTTCCAACATTTCAGGGGATATATGACTTGATGCATTCCTTACTGTCCTTCCCCAAGCCCAGGAAAATGACTTGCACATAGTAGGTGCAGTCTGTGTTGATGTGCTCAATGTTTGGTGTCAGACTTTCTGGCAAGCACCATGGCCAGGAAGCCTGTGTTGGGAAAAGCAAGAATTCTAAGACAGGGCCTCTGCCCTTAAGTAAACTAAAGTCTAGTGAAGGAGACTTTCAACTTCTTAGGTTCTCTCTGTAGGCATTTATTAAAACCTATACTAACCATTAGTATTAAAGAATGGAAGTTGAAGCCTGGCAATGTGGCTGATGCATGTAATCCTAGTGACTCAGGAGGCTGGGGCAGGAGGATTGCAAGTTCAAAGCCAGTCTCAGCAACTTAGCAAGACTCTAAGCAACTCAATGACACCCTGTCTCTAAATAAAATATTTTAAAAAGAGCCAGGATGTAGTTCAATGTCTAAGTGCATTGAGTTCAGTCCCTGGTACCAAAAAAAAAAAAAAAGAATGGAAGATGATTAGGGGTCAATGTGAATGGGAAAGATTAAATACGTGTCAGCCACAAGAAACGAGAGCACAGTGCAGATCAGGGCAATCAAAAAAGGAGGGTGTTAAGCTGGGCATTGAGAAAGTGAATAGAACTTATACAGCTACTGGGGAGGGAAGACCCAACTGGACAAACATCCAGCACAGGTGGAAATTCGGGGGGAGATGTGCGCAGGTCATGTTCACAGGTCAGCGATGCCAACATGCCTACAGCAGAAGCAGTGTCCAGAGGTGCTGGGAAATGAGGTTGGAAAGTTAGAAAGAAGCCAAATCTTGGAGATCCTTGACTTTGGTTTGAGTCTGGTAAGCAGGAAGGAGCCAAGAAACATTTCTAAGCAGAAGAATAATATCATAGAATCACAGGAGGGATGCCAAAGTCCATTAAGACTGAAAAACATGCCTATGGATATCCACAGTGTGCCTGGCAGAGCCTGGCCTCCTTAGTTCTGATCACATTACCCCCTTTATCCACCCTTCAGATGAGCAAGAAAGAACAGACACCTAATCTGGGATTCCCCAGGCCAGGGCCTTATATCCTGCCTTTCCCTGCTCTGCTTCTTTCTCCCCACCCTTCTTGACCTCTTAGAGTCTGAGTAGACACCCTCTGTGGGAGGAGATTGGCAGCTCTGGGTGGTTGAGTCAATCACCTTGGCATGGCCTCCTCCCAGCCCTCCTCTTGGTATGGCTTACCTCAGCGTGAAGGGAAGGCTCCATCTTTTGCCGTAGGCTTACTTTTCCTGCTATGCCTGTGGCCCTGGTTGTATCCTCCCACCAGCCTTAGGTTCTTCTTCAGGCCCCACCAACTTCTCTCATTCTCCCCTTACCTAGGGTACCTGGGTCAATTGGCCCTTCTTGAAGCCTGGAACTCTCCCATTCTGGGGTTATTGATCCTTTCCCTGCTCTTGTGAAACTCCCCAGCACTGTGGGCAGATGCCTGGCAGCTCCAGAGAAGAGCAAGTAGCTACAGGATGTCCCAGTGCCCACTCCTGCCGTCAGCACTCTGCAAGCCCTGGCCAGGAGGTCTGTTTGCCTGGCTGTTGTGCCAGACATCCCTGCTACAGCCCCACCCTCCAGGGCAGCCATCCCAGCACAGTGTGGCAGGTCATCCCTGCCCAAACCTGCAAGTGACAGAGGGTCTCATGGCCAGTCACCCACTAGCAACTTGGAGAGAACATCCCAGATTAGAGATGTGAGGTGTTAGCCTTCAGGGACTCGAAGAGAGCTCAAAAACTTCCTTGAGCAGATATATCAAGACTGGACAGGCTGGAAGATGGGTAGTTTTGCAGATAACCAAAGAAGATGGTCAGGGTAGACCAGATGCCTGAGTTTCATGCTGGGAAATGGATGTAAGAATCACTATGAAGAGGGATCTTTTTGGTATCTCTTATCGTCCATCACTCCAACTGTGAGTGTCCACACAGTTGTTCATTCACTGTAACATTACCTTCATATCTTTCTTCTTCAGGACCATAGGCCATGGGGTGGGAGGGTGGAGGAAGACTAATGCTTCATGAGCACCTGCACAGTGTCAGCCTCGCATCTGGGTCCTAAAACTCCCCCACCTACACACACACACACACACACACACACACACACACACACACACACTCATTATGGAGAAAATAGCAAGAAACAAGTTATATGGTCCAACTTCTCATTCTATAAATGGGAGAACAAAAGCCTAGAGTTGTTTTGTTTTTTAGGGTACTGGGATTGGGGGCACTCAACCACTGAGCCACATCCCCAGCCCTTTTCTTGTATTTTATTTAGAGACAGGGTCTCACCGAGTTGATTAGTACCTCGCTATTGCTGAGGCTGGCTTTGAACTCGCGATCCTCCAGTCTCAGTTTTCCAAGCCGTTGGGATTACAGGTATGCGCCACTGCACCTGGCAAAAGCCTAGAGTTTGAGCAGTTTGCTAAAGATCCAACAACTTGTTCTTGGGAATCCAGACTCCCTAATGCCAGCCCATCTTGCCTCCCAGATCCTCTTTCTTCTTCTTGGATGTGCCTGCCTTTTCATCAGAGCTAACCTAATTTATTTCCATATTGTGGCATTGGAGCCCCAGGGAGCCCCAAGTGTGAGGAGACAGCCAGTTCCTCCATGCTGGTCCTTTAATACTGGATGAACATTTCCTGGAGGAGCTGTGGACCAGCCCTCCTGACTCCCCTTCCTGCCCCCACAGTCATACTGACAGATGAGGAGGTGCAGCGCAAGCGGGAGATGATCCTAAAGCGGAAGGAGGAAGAGGCCTTGAAGGATAGTCTGCGGCCCAAGCTATCTGAGGAACAGCAGCACATCATTGCCATCCTGCTGGATGCCCACCACAAGACCTATGATCCCACCTATGCCGACTTTGACCAGTTCCGGGTATGTCTGCCTCCAGCCAGGGAGTATGAGCAAGAGCTAGCGGAGAACCAGAAACGAGCCAGGCTGGGAGCAGGAATGGAGAGCCATGGGCCTGCTGGCATGGAATCAGGGAAGGGACAGAAGCTGCTCTGCCCCTCTGGCATTGGGAGGCCTTCTATTCCTGTAGATCATCCTTGAAACCATTGCTGTCAGAGATCAGGACCAAAACAAAAAGGCATTCCTGAAAATAGGGGCCTCTGAGACCCCGTCTTTCCCTTCCAGCCTCCAGTTCGAGACCATGAGAGAGAAGGGAGTCATCCTGCAGGGCACACTCCCAGCTTTTCCAGGAATTCCTCTTCCTCTGGCTCAGATCTCTACACCACCTCTCTAGGTAAGCCGGACTTCCCACCACTGCCAGGCCAACAGGGGAGGGGAGCCCACCCACCTGTCCTTGGGCTGCTGGATGATAAGAGGCAGAAAGCTCCCTACTGTGACCAACATTTGCATACTGTGCACCACACAGTGTCCTCAAAACAACCTCATTTTCACAGAAGGGCACTGACTTGCATGGGGCCCATGCTGAGGGAGAGTTCAAGCTCTGATGCAGCCTGTGTGGAAAGGACCATCTGATCCATGCTCTTTCCTCTAAGCCAGGTTCTGTCTCCCTCCCTGGGGGTGACCTGATTCCTTTAAATGATGTTTTGATTCTGGGCTGTTTGGGGAGGTGAAATCAGAGTGGAAAGCAGAGCTTTACCTGAGCTCTGGGAGAGCACTATAGCCCTGGAGGATCAGCTACCTCCAGTTCACCCAAGAGCCTGGGAGGCACAGTCTTTCCTTCTTATGGCCTTTTTATACCTTTCTCCTCATCCTCCTCCTCATCCTCCCCTGCCCTTGTCCTTTCTCCCTCCACCCCTCACCCAGCTCTGGTGTCCTCCACTCAGGGCCTATTTGAGGGCAGGGATAGGAACCCTATCTTCCCTCTGGATAACTACATCCCTTAGATAAGAAATTTTCAGACTCAGTGATGGATCTGTGCATGGATCCAGAATAGATGGAAGGGGTTCCAGGGCCAGCAGGACAGAGGTAACAGTTGGAGCATACATTGTTAAAGTGCATTATCTATAAAATTTATTTTATGTATAATCTTTAATCTTCCTGAGCCAAGAAAATTAACATTAGGAGGTATCTCTTCTTCATCTTTTTTTTAAAAACACATATGTTTGAAGGGAGGCTGTCACTATGGGATCCCTTGTATTCAGAAATGGAATTGTGCCCTAAGTCAGATCACTGCTTTTTTTTTTTCTCTTAATAGTATACGTATGTCAGGTGCAGTGGCACATGACTGTAATCCCAGTGACTCAGGAGGATGAGACTTGGCGATTGCAAATTTGAGGCTAGCCTGGTCAATTTGGCAAGACTCTGTCTCAAAATATAAAGAACTGTAGATGAAGCTCAGTAGTAAAAGCAACCATGGGTTCAATCCCTAGTACTTCCAAAAAAATTGAAATAGTATATTGTATCATATTTCCATGTCTTTCACTATTCATCTATAATATAGTATTAGTATTTAAAGGCTGCATAGTATTCGGAGATATAACATATCTAAATCCCCTGCCACCTGGATAGCTAGATTATTTCCCAGCTTTTCAGAAGGATAATACTTTGCTTGTAGATAAATATTTACAGTTATTCTGAATTCTTTCCTTATGGTGAATTCATGAAAGTGGGATTACTGGTCAAAAAGTACACTTAATTACAGACCTTGACCCCTATTGTCAAATAGCTTAGATCACCTGTACAGATGTACACCTGTAGCACTGAGCTCTGCATGATAATTGCCTAATTCTCTGTATCTTTACAAATACTGGTATTAACATTTAAACATTTGTTTGCAGTTTATAGGTGAATAGTGTAGATGTTCTACTTTGTAGTTCTTTCATCACTAGGGAGGTTGAACATCCCCCCCCCACACACACACACACACGAGTTGATTGGTCCCAAATTCATTTTTAATGGAGATCACAGAAGAGCACTGACTTGCACTGGGCCCATGCTGAGGGAGAGGCCAAGTTCTGATGCAGGCTGTGTGGAAAGGACCATCTGATCCATGCTCTGCAAAATCACGTGGTCTCCAAAATCATGGCTCAAGGAAGTCTTGTTTCTCTAAGTATTTCTGGCTCTTTGATTTTACTGCTTCACACCTCACACTGCTAGAAGAGACCAGAAGAGACGCAGAGGGAATCCTGGAGCGGCAGTGTGGCCTTTGGAGGGAGGCTGTCACTGTGGGGTCCCTTGTTGGCTTTGCTTCCAGGGCACATGAGGTCCTTGTAGGGGCAGGCAAGAGGGACCTGGCCTGAGTATTCTTTTCTTGTGGGGAAGTATTAGGGATTAAACCCAGGATGCTTAGCCACTGAGCCTCATCCCCAGCCCTTTTTATTTTTTGAGACAGGTTCTTGCTAAGTTGCTTAGGGCCTCACTAAGTTGCTGAAGCTGCCTTTGAACTCACAATCCTCATGCCTCCTACTCCAGAGCCATAGGGATTACAGGTATGCACCACCATGCCTTGCTCCGGCCTGAGTATTCTTAAATAGTTCCTACTCTTTCCTCCTTTTCCCCAGACATGATGGAGCCATCTAACTTCTCCAACCTGGATCTAAGTGAAGAAGACCCAGATGATCCTTCTGTGACTTTGGACCTGTCCCAACTATCCATGCTTCCCCACCTAGCTGACCTGGTCAGTTACAGCATCCAAAAGGTGATCGGCTTTGCCAAGATGATCCCAGGATTCAGGTAAGTAGTTTCTGCAATGTCTGGGGATCAGTCAGAATCCTAGATGGAGCTAGAAGGTTTGGAGGTCACCAACCACTGCTTCCCCAAAACAGAGATTGGGCTCTACCTCAGACCTCCAGAATCAGAATCTCTGGGGGAGGCCCAGGAATCTGTATTTTAGGAAATGTAGCCCTTCCAGCACTGCTTTATGAGCCAGCAATACCAAGTTGTCATTTTTAATAAATATATTGGGAGATAGCTACATCCATATTTATGTATATTAAATCTTCATTCTTTCCAAAACTTCACTGTGTATCTTGATTTAAAATATATATATAATGTAGCTGGGTGCAGTGGTGTATGCCTGTAATCCCAGAGGCTCAGGGGGCTAAGGCAGTAGGATCATGAGTTCAAAGCTGGCCTCAGCAATGGTGAGGCACTAAGCAACTCAGTGAGACCCTCTCTAAATAAAATACAAAAAAAGGGCTGGGGAAGGCTGGGTTTGTGGCTCAGTGGTAGAGTACTTGCCTAGCATATGTGAAGCACTGGATTCAATTCTCAGCACCACATATAAGTAAATAAATGAAATAAAGGTATACTAACAACTAAAAAAATTAAAAATATATTTTTTAAAAGGGGGCTGGGTGTGTGGCTCAGTGGTTAAGCACCACTGGATTCAATCCCCAATACCAAAATAAATAAATACATAATAGGATCCTGTAAGCTGGAAAATAAATCATTGTTGGCCAGCTCTGGATGGAACTAACATGAACTGCCATTATTTGTTTTGTGGATCCCTCTGCTGCATACTGAAGCCATCAATTAGTTATTGTCTAAATTACCACATTGCCCTGCTTAATGGCAATGTATAGATGAGGATTGCTCTTCAGAATTAGGATGGAAGTCAAGTGCTTCAACGCTTTCCAGTTTGTTTCTGTGCTGAGACAACTAGCCCTGCTTTATTTTATGCCTCTCACCAACCCATATACCAGAAACTCTCCAATGCTCTTGCCCTGAAATTAATGTGAAAATTGTAAAGAAAAGAACGTCAGGGGGCCGGGGTTGTGGCTCTGTGGTAGCGCGCTTGCCTAGCATGCATGAGGCACTGGGTTCGATTCTCAGCACCGCATACAAATAAATAAAATAAGGTCCACCAGCAACTAAAAATATTAAAAAAAAAAAAAAGAACATCAAACAATGTTGAGACACTCTTGCCACATGTACATTTGGGTTGCCGCAACAGAAGCAAGGGCCACGATGGCAGTCAGACAGAACAAGTGACTGAGTCTCCTGTGAGTCCCTGGGTTTAACCTCCAGAGCCTTCCCTTGGAACCAAAAACACATTCCGTTGAACACAAGTTTCAACTCCCTCCTCCATGCTTCATGTTACTGTTTGCAAACTCCATCTCTTCCAAAGTCTTGTTTTGTGTAAATAGAGAAAAAAACACTTCAAGGTGCCAAAGTCTACTCTGAAGCACCTGGCTTCCATCCTCATCTGCACAGGATTCATTCTTCCCTGCTCTAGTGGGGAGTTGGACAGATGGCCTGAGGCTCTCTCCAGAGGCTAAGTTTTGGTGTTCTAAGTGGTGGCTAGGATTACGCACATGGGAAACCATCCTGCAAGGAAATTCCTCATTAAAATGCATCTCTCAGCACTACTCCTCTTCCCTAAGTGTCCCCAGCCTCCATTTTTCTCCAGTGTCCTTTGGTACCTGTTCCTTACCTCCCCCTCAATTTTTCTCCCCAAGTCTGAGCCTAAGTCTGCCCTCTTCTTTTCAAGTCTTATCTTCCCTAGGGTTCGTTAGTCTGGTCCTGTAGTCATGGCTAAAGGGAAGTACATGTGAGCAGGTAATAGGGGTGCCAAACCATTGATACAAAATGTGTTAAACTGATCCTGAATGTCCTTGGGTTAACTTCTCTTTCTGTAGAGTGACTTGAGAAGTTTCAGAGCAGAATGTTTTTCCATATAAATGGAGCAGACCTTGGCAAGAGCATGGGGGGGACACTGATGTGGACACACTGTGACCAGATGGAGAGGGTGCTGAGCTCAGATGGGAGCAACTTCCAGGGGCCAGTCAGGGCCAGTCCAGCAGCTCCCTGGTCTTTCTGGTTTCCATGCTAAGGGTTTTGATTTCTCAAGAAGTGGAAGAACAGTGGCCATGGTCCCTGGTGGCTTTGATCTTGCTGCCTATAGGCGGGGGTGGTGGGTGTGGGGAAGGCAGGATGAGACTTCTGTGTAGGTGAGGGGAGGGGGGTCTGGATGAGACTCCAGCTTGGGCATGGGACCAGTATGGGGCGGGACTGGATGGGTTGCTCTGGGCGTGAACTGCACTGTAGTGAACACTTGGCCCCACTCCCTCCTCCCACCGCCTCTCTTTCATCCTTTCAGACTTATCCCACAAACCTCCCTCTTTCTTGGTACTGCAAAAGAAATGCATAGAAGAAGTGTTGTCAGAAGCAGCTTGCAAATCTGAGGGTGCTTGGTCCTTACATCCAGGAAGAGCCTTGGATGTGAGGACCAAGCACCCTCAGATTCCACAGCCAAGTGGGTGCACAAGGGACTAGGCCACTCCAGCTGTGTGGGCTAAAAATGCCACTTCCATTTCCAGGGACTCCTTCTTGAGACAAAGGCTCAGGGGTCATGGTACTTCCTTTGTCCTGTGCCCTTTCCTCCACATTCATTTACCCATCCATCAAACAAACAACTTTCTTATATAAACTGTGAGGGATAAAAGTTGACTAGGACACAGTCCCTGCCTCCAGGTACTCAGTGTCTGATGGAAGAGATAGGCATGTGAGCAATTGCTGTAGAGAGATAAGAGCTCTCCTGGAAACCTGCTAGAGATACCGTGGGAATTCAGGCGAGGGGGTGCTGGACTCTGCCCTTGGGGGTGGGAAAGACCAGACAGCAACATCAAACCAGGCACGCCTCAGGTACTCAGAAGTGGCACAGGTGTGATGATAACAAGGGTATAAATATCACACAGGTCAGGGAGGAGGCAGAGACTGAGCAGGCTCCAGTTGTCACAGAGCAGCCCTCTTACTGGTTTCCTTAAACTCCATGTCTACTCCCACCCACCACCATCCCCAGTTCTGGCTGTGAACCGCACTTAGAAAGTCCCTGTCTTTCCTGGCTGTGGGTGGTAATGTGGGGTCATCAGAGGTTTGCTTCATAGCAGTAGCATGTCTGGGTCACAACAAGCAGCAACCCTACTGAAATCCCCTGGCCAACCACCCAGAGGATGTGTGTTCACTTATGCCATCCATCCTGACTAGGGCACTGAACAAATAGTCCTCACAAAATTACCTATTGTAGCAAAAGTTAGAAGCTACCATAACATCCCAAAATAGGTAAATGGGAGACTGCTTAAATAACTTTGAGTGTACTGATGTAAGATTACCCAGCCCACTAAGAACTGGGTGAAAGAATTTTCAGTGATATGGGAAACTGGAATTAGTATGAACTCAAGTATGTTAAAATATATATATGTATATGTTAGTTGTGATTATAAGTAATTTTATTTGCTTTTATACATTTGTTTTCCAAAGATTTAATTATACATATGTTTTACTTGTATGATGAGTTAAAAAACCAAAACACAATGGAGGTGATGTTAATTTTTATTTTTATCATTTTTTTTAAATTTTATAACTTTTAATTTTTATTATTTTTGTGTGGTGCTGAGGATCGAACCCAGGGCCTTGTATGTGTTAGGCGAGTGCTCTACTGCTGAGCCATAACCCCAGCCCCTAATTTTTATTTTTTAAATGTAGAGTGAACAGCTAGAGAAAAGTGACAAAGATAAGGAAACATTTAGACTTAGACAGTTATTAGCCCATCTTTCCTAGAGAATATAGAAAGAGGACATGGTAATTTTTTCTTTAAAAAAGAAAAAATTCCACCAGGCATGGTGGTGCATGCCTATAATCCCAGCAGCTCAGGAGGCTGAGACAGGAGGATTGCGAGTTTAAAGCCAGCTTCAAAAATGGCAAGGCACTAAGCAACTTAGTGAGACCTTGTCTCTAAATAAAATACAAAATAGGGCTGGGGATGTGGCTCAGTGATCGAGTGCCCCTGAGTTCAATCCCTGGTACCAAGAAAAGAAAAGGACATGGTTGTGCCAACATCAGGAGTTGACCCCTGAGGTTTACCTGGGACTTCTATAAAACATTCCTGCTGTTGTAAGTCTCTAGATTTGTGGTCATTTGTTACAACAGTCAGGAAAAGCATACCCAGGCTTAAGAAGAGAAATCATAGTCATCAGTTGTCAGAGAAAATCAGTTGGCAAAATTCAATACCCCAAAACCAACCAAACAAATGAATGGGAAAAAAATGAATAAATAAATTTTTAAAAAATTCCACTAGCATGGTTAAAGAGCCATCTCAAGGATAAAGGAGAAGTCTGATTCTTTCGAGTGCAAAACTATAAGCATTGGGTGAATATCTCTGCATGTGGGTTGAAGCTGAACAGAAGAAGAGGCCATCAAGGCAGGAACTATCTAACAACCTTATGGCTGAGTCCAGAGGCTGTGAGCTCCCTACATCAGGAGCATCCTGTGGAGGCTATGTAAGCGCTATCTGTCAGGCATGCAGGAAGAGGAATTGGCCCACTTGGTCTCCAAGAGGCTTTCCAACTCTTGCATTTTGTGTATTGCTCAATACCAGTCCTTTGCCTACCATCCTAATCATGTAAGCCCTTTCATTCCCCATCATCTATCACCTGTTGATATAGAACTCCCATCAGTTAATATCTGCTTCCTGTATTTACATACCAAAGAGCAGCCATAGAGAAGATGACAGCCCATCTACATGATTTCCAGGAGAAAACTGACAGTCAGGAAGAAAAAGGAGGAAAAAGCCAAAAGCAAGTGGGTCCATGGTCTCTGGTTTTGCCTTGCCATTGTTCAGACAAGCCCAGCTTATGACTCAGAACAGTGGAACTAATTGTTGGGCTCTTATCACATAAACACATTTATTGATCCTCTTGTACTCAAGGCTTGATGGTCAAAGTATGGGCAACAGTAAGGTAATTAAGAGATGGTATTGGCCCTCAAGTAACTTACAAATAAGAGCCAGAGACTAGCATGAACAGAACTGAAGGTGAGGGCTGGGGATGTGGCTCAAGTGGTAGCGCGCTCGCCTGGCATGCGTGCGGCCTGGGTTCGATCCTCAGCACCACATACAAACAAAGATGTTGTGCCCGCCGAAAACTAAAAAATAAAGATTAAAAAATTCTCTTAAAAAAAAACCAGAACTGAAGGTGAAAGGACAAAATAAGAGCTAAGTGATGTGCAGTGGGTCATAAAGAAATGGCTTCTGCTAAAGAGAATGGGGGAGGGAGGTCCAAGACATAACACTGGATTCAGGATAAGGACAGTATGATGGAAAATTAGAAGAAGGGTGTTCCTCACTGGAGCTGGAGTATGCTCTGTGGTCTGAAAGCACACAGCATCTGAATACAGAGTGGCCTAGTGTTGCTAGAAATGGAGGGTTGATGGCATTTGCATTGGGAGGGGTGGGCTGGAAAGACAGATTGGATCCAAGTTATGGGTGTTTGAGGATCAGTGAGGTTTTCTGGGCACAAAAGTGACATTTACCTGGAAGAGCAGAAGGAAAGATGAATGAGAGATCTAAGAGATGAGTCCAGATCCCCAAGAGGAGGCTATTTTAAGAGATGATGGAGCTCTTGATGGAGCAGTCCTGGTGAGAGTAGGAATAAGGTCAAGGGTTTGAGAAAGGTCCTGGAGACAGAGCTTACTACTGAGAAGGACGGGTGGACAGGAAGAGGGAGAAGAAATGAAAACAGGGGATTTATGGAAGATGACTTGGGCCAAAGCATTTGCAGACCACCCTATCCACACCACGGTATGGGGAGCTTCCTTTGGCTTTCTCTTCCCATCACTAATAGCTCTGGCTGCCTAGTCACTGGATTTTCCTTCTCTTATTAACTGAGTTACTTCAATTTTCACCTTGGCATATGGTCAGTGTTGAGTTGTTCTCCCTCGAGGAACATTCTTGCCCTCTCCAACCAGGCAGCAAACCCCTCAGTGGAGGACAGAGGCACACAATGGTCACCTAGCAGGTGTAACCCTAAACTGATTGGTGTGACTTGAAGTTCTTGACTGGTGGCCTGATCTCCTCACCTCCCCAACCACCACAGAGATCTCACCTCTGAGGACCAGATCGTGCTGCTGAAGTCGAGTGCCATTGAGGTGATCATGCTGCGCTCCAACCAGTCCTTCACTATGGATGACATGTCCTGGAACTGCGGCAACCAGGACTATAAGTATAATGTTACTGATGTGACCAAAGGTGTGTCTAGATTCTGCTTCCACCTTTTCCAACTCCCAGACTCTGGTTCCATCCCACTTGAGGTCTTGGGCTCCCATAAGGCACATGGAAGATAGTGGGGGGTGGGGCTAGGCAACAACAGGGAGAAGAGAGCAAGGGCAGGCAGGGGTTGGAGGTGGGGTGGGTAGCTCCTGGGTTCTACCCACAGTACCTGGTCATTCTTTCTGATAGCTGGGCACACCCAGGAGCTGATTGAACCCCTCATCAAGTTCCAAGTGGGGCTGAAGAAGCTGAATTTGCATGAGGAAGAACATGTCCTGCTCATGGCTATCTGCATCGTCTCCCCAGGTATGGAGCCCAGGAGTGAGGAACTCACTAGGAAGTGGTGAAAGACAATGACCTGCGGAGGGCCAGCAGGGCAATCTGGAGGGAAAATTGAGCAAAAGGAAAGGGAAATAGAGAAACATCGCTCTGCTGGCTTTGTATGGCCCTTAGGGTGTGCAATGGTTGAGGGGTCCCTCATCCCTCACTGCCCTTGGCTTTTTCTTCTAGAGACAGTAGGTGATTCATAAGATTCTGAGAAACCAGATAAACAGGGTTCCTCAGGCCACAGACAGGCCTGGGTGTTCCCAATACTTGGGCTCTCTTCTGTGTGAACTGGAATGAACTTTTCTGTCACTTGAGGTTCCTCAGAAGAACACAAAACCTTGAGGATGATGAATGATTCTGCATTTACCTGGCTGGTTCTGGAGGCAGTGTGTTTTGACCCTTGACCTTTTCTGTTTGTTTGGGGTGGGAAGAGGGCAAAAAGGCCAAGGAGGAAGTTGTTGTGGCCCTGGGGATGTTCTCTTGGTGATGAAGCCCAGATTTGTGGATCTATAGAATATATGACAGCAGCAGGGCGCCTGATTAAGACATGGAGCTGAAGGGCCGTCAGGAATGGCCCTCTTGAGGAAGGTCTTGTAAGCTGTTACAGTCAGTCAGGCAAAGATAGAAGAGCTGAGTTCCAAGCTGAGGAAACACAAAAGCAAAGCCCGGAGGCCGGAGAGTGCATCGCTCAGGACACTGATGCAGGCACAATGTACAGACAGAGGAAGTGAGGCGAGGTAGAGAGACAGGACCAGATGGGCTCATGAAAAGACATCATCCTCCATGCAGTGGGAAGTTGTTGAGGGACTTAAGGCAGGTGTCTCAAGTCAGCAGTCATACAGGGTGGCCTGGGCAGTGCCTCACAAGGTATCCATATGAGTGAGACTGAGCAGCGAGGGAGTCAGCTTGGAGCCCCTGTGTCTTCTCCTCCTATCCCCTGTGCCACAGACCGACCTGGGGTGCAGGACGCCAAGCTGGTGGAGGCCATCCAGGATCGCCTGTCCAACACGCTGCAGACCTATATTCGCTGCCGCCACCCGCCCCCAGGCAGCCACCTGCTCTATGCCAAGATGATCCAGAAGCTGGCGGACCTACGTAGCCTCAACGAAGAACACTCCAAGCAGTATCGCTCGCTTTCCTTCCAGCCTGACAGCAGCATGAAGCTCACGCCCCTTGTGCTTGAGGTGTTTGGCAATGAGATCTCCTGACTAGGGCGGCCTGTGGTGGCGCCTGGGTGGGGTTGCTCCTCCAGGGCCTGGTGCCCAGGCCCCAGACTGGCTACAGCCCAGCAGCCCCTCCCACCCCTCCTGGAGTTCAACCCCACCTCTGCCATCTCCCTTGTCTGTCTGGCCCATCCTCTCTCCTGTCCAGTCTAATACCAGGTCCCCCTTCTCTGCAGACCACAGGTTGCCCCCTGTCCCATGAGACCTCAGTCATGAGTTACTGTTTATTTGACAAAGAAAAATCAAGTGGAGACAGAGGGCAGAGGCTGGAGGAGGGGCCTTGCCCAGGGATGTCCCCACCACTCCCTAAGTGGCTGCTGCTAATGCAAAGGAAGGCAGGCAGGACAAATGCACCCACTCCTCAGGGACAGAGATACTTGTACCTCCCCCAGCCCATACGTCCAGAGCCTGGTGAGGAGACCCCTCCCCCTGCCCACACAGAATACATAACTGACCCACAATCCTTACCCTACCCCATCTTATCCTGTTACCTATCTGTGCTGTTCTGTCCCATCCACAATAGTGCCTCCTCCCTCTGCCTTCCTTCTCCTGGCCTGCCTGGGCCACTCACTGCCAAGAATGAGCAAATCCAAGAAAACTAACGTCATGATACCCCTTCACTCACCCTGCTGGCCAAAGGGTACTCTCCCAGTCTTGGTATGCCCACCTCCATCCCTTTGCCATGGTAATCCTCTCATAGGCAGTAGCTGTGGTATGCTGGGCTTCCTCCCTATGGCAGGAGCTGCTGGCTCAGAACCCACCTGCTGAGAAGCCCCAGGAGAGCAGAACACAGGATCAGGCAGTGGACAACAGGCAAACCAGCCTCCCAGAATGGCAATGGATGGTGATCCAAGGCTGTCTCTGTCACAAAGTCCAGGGTTGGTTGAGAGGGAGCTCTCCTTCCAACCATCCACATGGCAAGATGGAATTACCCTGGGACTGCAAAGAAGGCCTCCCTGCCACTGTCCTCCTCTTCACCCTGCCAGTGCCTTACCTCCCACCCAGGAGGGCAGGCCCTCCTACCTTGACCCCCAAGGAGACCTCACCCTCTCTGATCACCAACGGTAGCAAGGAAGTTGTCCCAATCTCCTCTTGCCCCAGTTTGGAACAACAGGGCCTCCCTCTGACAAGCACATGGGGCTTGCATCTTCTTCCCCTGGCAGGGTGGGATAGAGGACTGCCCACATGTAACTCCAAGATAGCTACCCAGATGCAGAACAAGAAGCCAGCACCTGCACCTCAGGGCTTGGTGGGGGGAGCTGGTAGATCCAGGGGCTGGTCAGAGCATGTGGGGACCCAGCAGTGTGGGGCTGGTTCCCTTCTCATCACTCTACCACCCAGAACTCACAGGGAACATGGCCAGGAGGGGAATGCATAACTTCAGACTCCATTTCCTCCTCTAGTGGCCACACCCAGGATATGGGAACCCTCCCTGCCGAGTGGGTTGTGGGTGTGTGGGCCACACAGAGGGGCTTCTTCCAGAGGGACTCATGGAGGGTCTTTGAGATGACTGCTTGAATTAGGGGAGTATTTCCGAATCAACATGGAGGTAAGATCAGTGGGAATATGGCCACCCAAATCCCAAGAAGATGCACCCCTCCACCAACATCTGTGAAAACTGGGAGGAATCAGACTCAACATGGCAAGAGCTGTCAGTGTCCTCCTGGCCCTGCATTTCCCAAAATTCTTCAGGTGAAAACGTGTCTAAAGGCCACATTCCACATTACAGAATAGCATACCTATGGCTTCATCTTCAATGTGTTAGATATGAGTTGCTTTCAGAATCAGACTCCACTATGTTCTAATATTGAGGGTACCAGGCAGAGCTATTTATGGGGGGGGGGGGGACTTACATTGTGAAAATACTGTACATTAGTGAATATTGTTATTATTGTATAAGGGTCTAGGGAAAGACTTTTGATTTTAGCTGTAGAATATTTTTAGCTGTAGAATGCATTGATCTAATTTTCTATTCCACTGGGGGAGAAAGCTTAAAAATTGTTAAAGTAGTTCGACCCCCTTGTTAAAGGCAACTGACACTTGGAGGAGGGTATGACTTACCCATGCTCAAATAACTATTTTTAAGTTGCTCCAGGAGCTGAGGCTGAGACAGAATGATCACCAGTTCAAAGCCAGCCTCAGCAACTTAGTGAGGCCCTGAGCAACTTAAAGAGATCCTATCCCAAAATAAAACATAAAAGGGGTTGGGGATGTGGTTAGCACTCTGGGTTCAATCCCTGGTACAAAAGAAAAAAAACTAAACAAACAAGCAAATAAGACACTCCAGGGCTGGACAAGAATTTGGACTTATACTCCAGTGCCCTTTTCAATACAAAACACTTAAGCTCAGACCCTATTTTCCATTTCCCTGATGACTGACCCAAATTTAGACAGAGCATGTCTAGATCTGGAACCCCTTCCTTTTTTCCCTGGGTTGTAGCCCCACTGAACCATCAGAAGAAGGAGGGGGAAGGACATTCAGCCTGTGTCTCAATGTGAATCAACCCCTCCCCTCGGGTGGCCCTGGCCTTTGGTCTCTGCCTCAGCCCTGTATAATGCTGTTGTTGCCTTATCAATAAAGTACCTTGATCTTTGTAATGTCTGCACTTCCCCAGCTCTCCCTCTGCCCCTGCCCTCTCCTGGGAACTCAAGGGGACCCCCTGGGAACAACAGTTACTCAGTCCAGGGGCAAATAACCAGGACTCCAAAAGGGAAGTCTAGGAGCTGGGAGGAAAAAAAAGAAACAAGATTTAGGGATCTGAATTGGGAGAAAACTGTATTGTCTAGTGTGTTAGAATGAAAGTGTGAAGGTGGACATGTATAAAGAGAAAACTTTTAAAGTATATATTAGAAGTGAAGGAAAGCACACACCAAAGTGGAAAATAAACAAGATTCCAGGCATGGGGAGATCCTTCTGCTGGCTAACTGGAAGCAAGTAGGGGGAATCCAAGTGAGGCCAACAGAAGAGGTGGAATGTATGACAAATTTGGTGAAAGTCAGACATTAAGCAGCAGAAGAAAGCTTTAAAGGTTGCCTCCCAACTGATTTCCAAATAGAAAAAAAAAAGTTTGCCAGAAATTGTCAAGTAAACCAATGGGGAAAAAAAAGCTCTGCTTATGGTAATAAAGCTGGCTCATACTTACTTAGCACTTACTTTGTGGCAAATACTGCTGTAAATAAATGCTTTATGAAAACCAACTTGCTTTATCCTTATAAGGACCTTATGGGAGATGGGCTATTATTACCCCCACTCGACAGAGAGAATAACTTGCTGAAAACTACATTGGTGATGAGAGGGATGAGATTTGGACCCTTCAGAAGCCATTGATTAACTGCTGCATTATTATATTGCTTCCTATTGGTTTTTTGTTTTGTTTTGTTTTGTTTTTTCCAACAAAACTGGCTTTATTCATAAATTGTATGATTGTTTATATAGAAAATCCAAAATACCCTATTACAAAAATTTGAGTAAGGTTTCCAAATTTAAAATAAATATACAACATTCAATATCATTATTATACACCAAGAACAACTGAATGGAAGATGAAGTTAAAGATTCTATTTGCCAGGGGGCTGGGGTTATGGCTCAGTAGCAGAGTGCTCACCTAGCATGTGTGAGTTCCTATTGGGTTTGACAGTCTTGCTAGCACTTTCCTAAAGTGGATACAGGGGAGGTTCCCTTTCCTAAAATGGGCCCTGAGATGGGGAAATTAGAGATGTTAGACCAAAATGCTCTACTCTCAGAAGTATTTGGTCAAGCCGGGTACGGTGGCACATGCTTGTAATCCCAGCGGCTCCTGAGGCTGATACAGGAGGATCAAGAGTTCAAAGCCAGCCTCAGCAACAGCAAGGTACCAAGCAACTCAGTGAGCCCTTGTCTCTAAATAAACTATAAAATAATTCTATGGATGTGGTTCAGTAGTCAAGTGCCCCTGAATTCGATCCCTGGTACAAAAAAAAAAAAAGTGTTTGGTCAGATGTGTTGGTTCCAGTGTGGCACTTACCTAAAAACCTCAAGAATGAAAAGCAGACAACTGTTGGCAAAAAAGATCGCTGCTGCCCTGGTGACCAGGAGGATTGCAAATGACGCCTATGTACAAGTAGGACTCCCTAGGGGCCCTGAAAAGTGAAAGCCTATGCACCCTCTTCTGCAATGAAGCGTGGCTCATGATGAAGGTTAGCATTGCTAAACACAGCAAACAAGAACCACCCACTGAGGACACAGCATTGGGATCTGTAAATGGAGTAATCGTACCCAAACAATGTATTTATTTAGGATAAGTTGGCCTCGGAACTTGCAAATGTAATTGAGTTTTCAGAAACATCTGCAAAAAATTTCAAACCATAGGCTAAAATGTGTCACAGGGGGATGATAAATTGAGAATTGGGCTTGGGGGTTATTTGATCATGAAAAATGAATAAAAGTAGAGAAAAGAAACCAACAACTACATAAATGGGCATGTCTCTAGCTAAAAAAGCATGAATCTGAGAAATTACTAGAAGATTCAGACTTAGTTGTTGTTGCTGTTTTGTACTGGGGATTGAACCCAGGGGCACTTTACAACTGAGTAACATCCCCAGCCCTTTTTATTACTCATTTTGACACAGGATCTCACTAGGTTACTGAGCTAGCCTTGAACTTGTAATCATTCTGCCTCAACCTCCCAAGTCTCTGGGATTACACCACTGTGCTGGGCCTTACTTAGTATTTTTATAGATGATCAAGGGGGAACACAAAAATCTCCAAAGCTGTGTGTTATAACTGACTTTTCCAGGTAAACTCAGGAAAAATCTTATAATTAGCACAAAGTGATTTTGAGTTTTTGCATTCCATGTTTTGGTTCCGTATCTGTAACTGTTCAATGAGGTAGCCACTAGCTATATCTAACTATTTAAATTTGAAATAATTGAAATGAGCTGGGCACAATGGGACGTAATTATAATCCCAGCTACTCAGGAGGCTGAGGCAGGAGGGTCACAAGTTTAAGGTCAAGCTGGGCAACTTAGCAAGACTCCTCTCAAAATAAAATGAAAGGGCTGAGGGTGTAGTTCAGGGGTAGAGCATCCTTGGGATCAGTCTCCCAGAACCAAAAATATATGTGTTTGCATGTGTGTGTGTGTATGTGTGTGTGTGTGTGTATATACACACATACACACACATATATAAACTAATTTAAATGAAAATGAAATAAAAGTAAACTTTCAGCTCCTAGGCTACACAAGCCACAGCTCCAGTCCTCAGTCATCTTCAGGCTATCACGAGGGACGGTGTAGATACAGGACATTTTCATCATCATAGAAAGTTCTGCTAGTCTACACCATGCATTCTTCTCTGATATTACTGTGGGTGACTGACTGAGGACGTGGCCCTAACATGCTTCTGCTGACCTTTGAGGCAGTAGACACTGCGCGTGTTTGACATCACACAGTGACGAAGCAGTATAGGGAACATCTTCCCCTTCCTCAGCTGGGCTACTGGGAACAGATATGCTCCTCAAGAAACATAAAGGAGAAATACCTCAATGACCATGAGGTTCACAGGCTCAGAGCATTATGTGACATACATAGGTCATTGGTGTGTGGGGAAATATTGACTGCTTCAGCCTTGGGGACAAGCAAACAAGGCCTGCCTGGAGTGGCCAGAGCCCTCAGGTCTATTTCTCCAGCTTCTATGGCAACACCTTGGAGGCTGCCTATTCAGCATGGGATTTGTGCCTTCCTCCTGGGCCCTGCAGGTGACAAGAAGGGTAAGTGCCATCTGGCATTCCCAGTATGACCAAGGAGGTAATGACGCTGACATCCTGATGGTGACTACTTCTCATTGTGGGAAAGGAGCCTGTGAGGCTTTTGGGGGACTCTGTGCTCTGGGGACCAGGAAGCACTCCAGGGTGCAGAGCTGGTGGATGGCAGGGAGATTCTGGGGCTCGCTATCCCTGAGAGCTGCTTTAAATCTCTGTATTCACATATGACATTCTAAAAAGTGTTCCAAATTGGGTTCTGGAGAAGTAGACTGAAATAGAGATTGAAATACAGGGGACTTATTGGAAAGAGGTCTCAGGACCATCAGCTATGGTGAAAGGGAAGGAAGTAAGATCAGATAGAGGGAAGAGTTGGGCTGAAACACAGTCTAACAAGGGTTTCAATAAACCCTGGCCAGGAACTCTGAAACCAGGATGGCCTTTGGATTGTCCTGAGTTGAGATGAGGAAGACTGGCTTTTCTGTTTCTATATCAGATAGTCATTGAATGCAGTCTTCACAAGAAAATGTGACCTTGATGTGACCTTGAACTAGGCTGTTCTTTTCAGCAAAGAGCAAATGGGACTAGGAAGTGTTTCTTCACATTTTGGGTAACTGGGCAAGCCCTTTGGCAGTGGACCACTCTGGCCTGGGGGGATTTAGAAGAGTCCCAGACTCTTTGCGGCTCTGGGGTGAGGGATAGCAACTGTTTCAGAAACTACCTCCTGAAGAGGCTATCTCCAGCCTCCCCAGCTATGAACCCTCTGTTTTCTTCCAAAAATCATCTTGAGCTTCCCCACTAGAGGGTGCTACTGCCCTATAGGGATGGGCTTGAGCGAACTGGCCTCCTACCCTCTATCTCTGTGATGCTGACAAATCCAACAAGGTCCCAAGTCCCTGCTACTGAGGGCACCTGGTGGTATTCACCTTTCCTCATGCCCTGGGGCTTCCTGGGCCACCTCCAGAGGAGTCTCAGCGATAGGAATAGCTGACACACACTTCAGCCAGGGGCCTTCCAAGTCAGAGATCTGTGCCTGGGGCCAGTGAGCACCATCCATGCTGGCAGTGAGAGGGGCTGCAGGTTCCTTTTGAAGCCCAGCTGACTACTGCTTTCTAAGTACCCAGATACACCCTGAGCTCAATGCTGGGGACAGAGCAATAAGAGTCACTGCCCCCAAGAAAGACACAGTCCAATAGGAAAAGACAGACCCACAAACAGACAGATTACAAGGCAGTAACAGTAGAAACCACAAAATGTTAACAGTTAACAGCATAAATTGCTGGGTCCTTGGCTTCTTGGATGACCTTGCGCAAGTTACTTAATGTTTTTGAGCCTCAGTTGCTTTCTCTATAAAATGGCAACAATGATTGTAGCTACCTCATAGCCTTGCTGTTCTGCCTTGTTCCACATAAAGTATTAAATTACACTACCCATCAATCATAAAAGCTAGCCAGCTTCACTACTGGGCTGCAGTGTGGAGGAATTATTACAAATAAATTTTCGCCAAGGAGGTGACTTTGTCTCCATGCTTGACCACTGATCCTGGCTGTCCCCAATCTGATCTCTTTGTCCCACAACTCCCACCTCTGGATCTCAGCCTCTGCTGCTAGGGACTGTTGCTGCATGAATACCTTTGAGAACTGGAGGAAGTGTCATTGGGCAATCTGGCCACCAGGGGACAGGTGTGCCACTTAATAAATCAAATTGGCCCCAGCTGAATCAGTCCTGCCTGGGAAGAACATTTTCAGGAAAGAGATGGGAAGGTAGGAAGGTAAATCTGAAATACACAGAAGTGTAGTAACTACTGCCCCAGGCTTCTTTCTTTGCAAGCTTCAGCCCACCTCTCAGTAAAAAACTACCACCGAAACTACTACACAGGTATCACTGACCCTAGTTAATGTCAGTATTTTCTGGTAAAGGAAGAGGGGCTTGTGCTTACAGAAAGGAGAACCAATACAGATTTCAAGAATCAGGTTGGGGCTGGGGTTTTGGCTCAATGGTAGAGTGCTTGCCTAGCATGCATGAGGCCCTGGGTTCGATCCTCAGCACTACAAATAAATAAATAAAAATTCATCAAAAACTAATAAAAATTTTTTTAAAAAAGAATCAGTTTGGATCTATTATCTGGCATATCATGGGTCCTCATTCATTTATCCCAGAATTTAGTAGAACCTTCTCCTTTGGAGCACCCTCGCATCCCAGCGTGATCTCTCCTGGGACCTGGTCACTGTTTTAGATGTTAGAACTCAAGTCCCCACTGTGTCCACCTACTCCCAGCTCTCTGAGCATGCATCTCAGGCCCTGCCTCTAGATCAGCAGCTCTCAAATGTTTTGGTCTTAAGATCCTTTTACTTTCCTAAAAAAATAAGGACTTCTTTTTATGTAGGTTATATCTAGCAATATTTACCATGTTCAAAATTAAAACTGAAAACATTGTTAAGATGTGTTTATTAATTTTCTTTTTCAGTACTGGGGATTGAACTCAGGGGTGCTCTACCACTGAGCTACATTCTCAACCCTTTTTATTTTTTATTTTGAGACAGCATCTTACTAAATTGCCCAGGTTAGTATCCAATTTGCATTCCTCCTGCCTCAGCCTTCTGAATCGCTGGAGGTATTTATTAAATTTTTATATCTGGCATATGTATTAATTTTTTTTTTAAATAAACAATATCAAACCTAGTAGAAGCCAGGCACAATGGTGCATGACTGTAATCCCAGCAGCTCAAGAGGCTGAGACATGAGGATCGTGAGTTCAAAGCCAGTCTCATCAACGGCCAGGCACTAAGCAACTCAGTGAGACCCTGTCTCTAAATAAAATACAAAATAAGGCTGGGGATGTGGTTCAGTGGTCAAGTGCCCTTGAGTTCAATTCCCAGTACCCTCCCCCCAAAAAAATCTATTAGAAGTTAACATCAACACAATTTTTTTTTTTATTAAAATGACCACTCTTCAAAGGAGAACTGATTAAACAGCAGAGGGTATTGCTTTGCAAATCTTTTTAATGTCTGGCTTAGTAGGAGGCAACTAGATTCTCATATCAGCTTCTGCATTCAAGCTGGTTTGATATCATAGGTCGTCATGGAGCCTCTGGAAAATTCCACCATATACTTGTGAGAAACTGAGAGTGATAAAGGCAAATAATATCTTATTATTATTTTGAAAATAGTTTGGATCCTGCAGATTCCCTGAAGGGTCTCAAGGATCCACATGGGTCTGCAGACTAAACTCTGAAACCCACGCTACCTACCTACCTTTCTACTTGTTTTCTTGGCCCCAAATGCCCTTGCATGGTTCCTTCAGTTTTCTCAATGAGACTAACTCCTACTGATCAGGCTTAAATTTCCAGCTCAGCCTTGATGTCTTTCATGAACTCTCCCCTGACCTTCACCACTCTCTACCCTCTGCTTGCCCCATTTGGGTAGAACTATGCTCTCTATTCTAGAATGAAGTACATTGTGTGTTTTAAATTTCTGTTTACCAGACTGGAACAAAGTAGGGATTCCATAGATGTAGCTGAATACATGGATGGATGATTGAATATGACACAATGTACTAACCACTTACTTCTGTTAGCATCTCAAAGATCTGGTCTTGGCAATAAATGTTAAGTTTAAAAAGTTACTTCTGTCAGGGGAGCTAGGGTTGTGTGCTCAGTGGTAGAGTGCTTGGCTAGCATATGTGAGGCCCTGGGTTCTATTCTCAGCACCACATATAAATAACTAAAAAATAAAGAGACATTGACAATTAAAAATAAAATTAAAAAAAAAAAAGTTAGTTCTGTCACAGTCCCCGCTAGAAAATGAATGCAAACAGACTTATGCAAATGCAAACCCTTCCCTTGAACTTTGGAAACTGATAAGTTCATGTGGCTTCAGAACCCACATGCTAACTCCCTCTCCCTAAAGTATGGGCCATATCTCCCTCATTCTTTGGTCCAATTTGCTTTTGGGGCCAAAATGCAGAACTTAGCACTTATCCCTACTGACATTTATTTGATTTGATTTATGCCCCCATTAGCCTATTCAAATCTTTTGAATCCTCTTTTTGTTACTCAATATTCTCACTATCTCTTCTGGCCTTGTATCTTCCAAAATTTAGGTCTGTAAACCCATGTTCATAGTTGATGAAGATAGATGCAAAGATTATCTAACCCTCCTGCAGGTTGACCTTAGCAAATTACCCAGAAACTTTTTTTTTTTTTTTTTTTTTTTGGTACCAGTGATTGAACCCAGGCATGTATCACTATGCCTGGCTCAGAAACTCTTTTGTTCAGTGTTGAAGACCCAGCCGGTAAGGAAGGGAAAGAAGTGGGTAATGAGAGGTTGTCTCCTGTGAAGGGAGCAGTTGGAAAGATTGGGTCATTCACAGGAATGTGGGGGAACTTGTCAGTGCTTCTCAGGACACAATATTCCACCCCAAGTCTGAAGAGATTCCTGCAGAATTAGACCAGATCTGAGCCCAGGGTTATCTGATCTAGGGAATGCAGGAAGGGGTGGATCAAGTATCAAATTCCAAGCTGGATTGTTCTGCAAATTCCATCTAAGCTGGACTCAGGGAAGAAGGCATGATCTCCTAGATCCTGGTTGCTGAAAGAGGGAAGACAGGGAGAAGTTCCAGTCAGCATTGGGGATGGTAAGCAGAATGCTTCTTAGGCATCCAAACCTTGAAGGGGAATGGAGAAATCTTACATAGCCACCTGACAGCCCTCAGTTGTCCTCATGGGGTCTTCCTTCTGCTCTTTTCACTTGTGCTCAGAGTCTACATGCAAAGGCCTGTGCCACCATGATGCAAACCCATCTAAGACTCCTGCAGACATCTGTGAACATCTGTGGCCGCTGGGCTGAGACCAGGGCAGGTGCCCAAAACTTGGTCAGTGCCTGGTTAGTGCCATTTCTCCCACCGTCTAAAAGGATGTCCTGATAGATGGAGCTATCTTGATCAGAGGCTATCAGAAAAGGCTTGGCCTTCGCACCTCCAGTCCCACTGATTTAAATTTCTTACTCTACACAGAAGCGGAGAAGAGTCACAGGATAGATTATGAAGCAGCCCTGGGTGATAAAGAGTGGATGGGGGAGAAGTGATAAAGGGAAAGGGGGAGAAGCTAGCTTCACTTCCTCTCTGATAGGGACCCCACCCCAAGAGGCTCCCTGCCTTAGGCTGTGTTTACAGGAAGAGCCTGAGGTGGCTGAGGAGGGGATGGGGAGGATAATAAATAGGGTATCAGTGGCTTCTGTTGTCCTTGCCCTGGAAGATGACTGTTCATTGTTTGTTCATTCACTCAGCAAATACCAACCACAACTCCTCCTACCACAGGCCCAGTGCAATGCTAGGCTGTGAGGGCCACAAAGGCAAATTAAGCTCTGCAGCTATTCCACTTTCCTGTCCACCTTAAGCAAAGCAGCCAATTAGAGAGTAAGGGCATGGACTTCAAGAATAGGTCATCTCAGCTGGGCACCATAGTACATGTCTGTAATCCCCATGACTCAGGAGGCTGAGGCAGGAGGATATCAAGTTCAAGGCCAATGTCAGCAATTTAGCAAGGCCCTTAACAACAAAATAAAAAATAAAAAGGGCTGGGGGTATAACTTAGTGGTAAATCACTCCTGGCACTCCTAGGTTCAATCTCTAGTACAAAAAAAAAAAAAAAAAGAAAAAAAAAAAAAAGAAAAGAAAGAAAGAAAAGCCCAGGTCATCCCAAATCCAGGTAGTGTCTCTCATTGGCTGGGTAACTTCAGGGGAAATGGTTTGAGCTCTCTGGGCCTCTGTTTCCTCATCCATGAATGACAACATAAAGTCTTTGTAAAGATAACACCAGGGAAGGCTTGCAGCAAGCCTCCTGACAGGGCCTTGTTGGGGAGTAACAGTTAAGAATAAGAGAGATATCAGGCCCACTGCACATACCTGTAATCCCAGCTACTGGAGGAGGCTCAGGCAGGAGAATCACAAGTTCACTAAATTGCTGGTGCCTGAGCAACTTAGGGAGACCCTGTCTCAAATAAAATATAGAAAGGGCTGGGGATATGACTCAATCATGAAGCACTCCTGGGTTTAATCCCCAGTACAAAACACAAACAAAACAAGAGCAGAAATATGATATGTCAAGAGCTTTGTAATGTTGTGAACAACCAATAAAAAAAAAAGAAAAGATAAAAAAATAAAAAATAAATAAAAAAAAAAAAAAAAAACGAGCAGCAGACACTGTATCCAGGAGCAGGCAGGCTGATTCTTACCTGTACTCTGTGTCTCTCTTCTGTGAATTGAAGATGATAGTGGTACTTTACTCAAAGGTATGAAGACTAAATTTGTTAATATATAGGTTTTTTAAAATTAGTTGGACATAATACCTTTATTTAATATATTCATTTTCATGTGGCGCTGAGAAGCGAACCCAGTGCCTCACACATGCCAGGCAAGCACTCTACCACTGAGTCACATCCCCAACCCTGTTAATATATAGTTTTTAAAATTGTGCCTGCCTGTTGCTAAGTGCTGAACAAATATTAGCCTTTATTATTATCTTTTCATCATCTTCTGGGGGTCCCAACTTCTATCCAGACTTGGTCTTCCTTAGAACCAGCCCCACCCCCACACCCAAGCCAGGTTGGAGGAGATAGGAGTTGGAAGCTGGCACCCCAATGAGGTTCAAAAGCTGGGGTACACTCCATGCTGATCTACGGTGTTTCCAACCCTGCTCAGTTCCCCAGTTCCGAGGGGTGATAGGGGCAGCTTCTAAGGAGGCAGGAGACCTGGTGGTGGAGAGTGCTGAGGCTGAGGGTGTCTAGTGCGGGGGGCACCATCATCTCAGTTCCATTATCTCCTCCTGCAAAGCCTTCTCCACCCATCAACTCCCAACCGAGATTACAGACCCGCAACTGTCTCCAACTGCTCTGATTCAGGGATAAGGCTGGACCCCGTCCCCAGTGCCACAGACCCCATGGTCACCCCTCCCCATGCCACACATTGACAGGAGTCTGCCTTCCTCTCTGGGAGCAGGGGCACCCCAGAGGCTCCTTGAACCAGGTGTAACCAGGAGAACCCAGGCTTCTGTCCGGAAATGGCAATATTGGGGGTCTTCCTATCTCGGCCTCGCTGCTGGTCTCCAGGCTGCTTCCGCAGTGTCTCCTTCTCTCTTAAGCTGACTTTCCCCCACCTCAGAGCCCTGAAGCTGCACACCTGGTCCCACATCAGATAACCCAACCACAGCTCCCAGCAGCCCCTCCTCGCCCCTCATCCTCTTCCTCCCCTGCCTCCCCCCCCTTCTATCTCCTTGAACCAGGGCCAGGGGAGGGGGGCACCCAAAGCCCTGCTGGGGAATGAGGGTGTGAGAGACAACCCTTCCTACCCCCAGCATGTGTGTGCCGCAAACACACACACACACACACACACACACACACAATGGAAACTATACCCCTGTGCCTAGTCGGAAACAGTGATAGGGGAGGGACCAGGACCAGGCCTTGAGATGCTAGGAAAATCCAGTCTGACAAAGTGAGGAGGTGGGGGGGTCTCAGAAAGGTACAGCTTCTGGGGCTGGGAGTTCTGCCATTTCCTGTTTCTAGGCAAAGAGAAGCTTCTTCCCCTTTTCCAGGGCTTTCTGCTTGTATGAGGTCATATCTAGTCTGAGGACTAGAGGCCTTCCCAGTAGGACCCTCCTCAGGCCAGGGTCTGGGTTAGGGAGATGGGTGGGTATGATCTGGATCAGCCCCAGCCTCCAATGGAAGCCACAGAGGGGTGATGGTGGCCGAAGAAGAGGAGTTGAGACAGGGCATGTTGACAGCTGTGTAAGGCACCGTGGGAAGGGGAGTTGTGGGTCCTAGGAAGAAGGAGGGGGACAAAGACTAGTGGGTGCCTGGGAGCTGGGGTTGGAGGTTTTAATACCTCTTGACAATAAATGAATCATAGGCAAATGATGTGGAAATGATGTCGTAAATAAAGATGTGTTATTTCAAGGCTTCAGTGTGTCATTGTAGGAAGAGAAGAGAGTGGGGGAAGAGTTAGAGGCTGTCCAGGCCGGATGGTGCCTGTAGGTGGGGGCTCAGGTAGAGTTCCTGTGGGGAGTGATGGAAGTAATGGCCCACTCACATGTCATGTCACCTTCAGGGCGATGTGAAACAGCAGGTGGCCGACCACAGCCCACCAGCCCTCCCCCCAGAGCACATAGACCTCACATCCTCTCAGCATCTTGGTGATTCCCCCCAACCCTCCCCAACCTCGCTGTGGCCACTCCTACAGACACGTAGCACACCAGCACACCGTTCCTCCTGGGCCTGCTCTCCACATCCTGGACCCTGTCCCTTTACTCTTAGGCTATGGCTTTGTCCTCAGCAGTAGCAGAGGAGACAACAGAGCTCTAGGAGCCTGGCAGGGAATGGGGTGGGGGGTGAGCACCAGGCCATTGCCCCCACCACAGGCTTTCTTCCATCAGGAGTGTGCTGAGCCAATACTCACAGCGACACAGCACATGGACTGAGCTCAGGAAGCCGACTTGCTAGATAAATGAACATGTGATCTCTCAAGGTTGTCAGGGACCTCCTCATAGCCAAATCTAGGCTTTAGGTGAGACTTTGTCCCTGCTTTCCACAATGTTAACAATTATTAAATGATAGAAAAACATGTATACTCAGCCAGGCTCGGTGGCGTACAACTGTAATACCAGTGGCTCTGGAGGCTGAGACTGGAAGATTGAAAGTTCAAAGCCAGCCTCAGCAGTGGCAAGGTGCTAAGCAACTCAGTGAAACCCTGCCTCTAAATAAAATACAAAATAGGGCTGGGGATGTGGCTCAGTGATCAAGTGCCCCTGAGTTCAATCCCTTGTACCAAAAAAAAAAAAAAAAAAAGAAAGAAAGAAAGAAAGAAAAACATGTATACTCATACCAGCCTACATAATCATTACCTGTTGTGCATATTTCCTTTTAATTTTTTTCTTCTGTTCATGTTTTTAAATTTAGTTACCATCACTGGGCATGCACAAATCTGTATTTTCTTTGATACTCTTACATTCATAAACATCTTTTTAACAGCTTCATAATTTTTTGTTAAGTGGAAATATCATGATTTATCTCACAATTTTCCAATTGTAGGTGTTAAAATTATTTCTGATTTTCCATATTACAAAGAGTGTGATGGTAAATGTCATTATGCACGTATTTTGCCCCCTTCCCTAATTTTTTAACTAGAGAAATCTACTTTAAGATGTGCTGGATGGGGTATTGGGCAAAGAATAAAAACATTTTCTAGCTCTTACTATAGATAGATAGAGATATATAGATATATGTCTATATCTATAGATATATAAATATTGTCAAGTTGACTTCAAAAGCAGTTATGCCATCACTGACAGTATGCACACTTCACCATTTTGTCACTGAATGAGAGATGTCTATTATGGTTCATTTATTTTTACCTTTTAAAATGTTCTTGAGGAGCCAGGTACACAAGTGCTCACCTGTAATATCAGTGACTCAGGAGGCTGAGGCAGGAGAATTGCAAGTTCAAAGCCAGTCTCAGCCAATTAGAAAAGCCCTAAGCAACTTAGTAAGACCCTGTCTCACATTAAAAAATTAAAATAAAAAGGACTGGGGATGTGGCTCAGAGATTAAGCACCTTTGGGTTCAATCCCCAGTACCATAAAAAAAAAAAAAAAGTTCCTGGAGTACTGGGACTCAAATCCATGTACACAAGGCAAGACTCTACTACTCAGCTACATCCTCTGTCCTTTTTATTTTATTTTGAGACAGGGTCTTGCTAAGTTGCCCAGGTTAGTCTTGAACTTGCAATCCTCCTACCTCAGCTTCCTGAGTCTCCGAGGCTGTAGATGTGCACCACCATGCCAGTCCAATTTCTGGGTCTTTCCTTGTCTTTTCCCTTCTTCCGAACTCCAGAGGGTAACTGTCTGTTCCACATCTTCTAAATGCCCCACTAGCACTTCAAAATTTACCTGTCCACAGCTTGATTCTGCGTTTCCCTCCAAATTTGCTTCTCCTCCCATATGTCCTAACTCTGTTACCTGAATGCCTTTGGATCTTGGGTTGTTTGAGAAAAAGGAGGTAGAAGCACTTGAAGAGGACGCAGGATTCTATTAACCTTCGACTCAGAGGAAGAGGCCTGGGAAGATGGGGAGAATGCTAGCTTTATGGTTAATGCAAGATGCCGCTGTGAGTTGGTTGCAGTGGTGCACACGTGTAATCCCAGTGGTTTGGGAGTCTTGAGGCAGGAGGATTGCAAATTCAAAGCTAGCCTCAGAAATGTAGCAAGGCCCTAAGCAACCCTGTCTCAAAAAAAAAAAAAAAAAAGCTGGGGATGTGGCCCAGTGGTTAAGCACTTGGGTTCAATCTTCAGCAGGGGGGTGGGGTGGGGGGGAATGCTGCTGTTGAGATGGGACAAAAGGACAGTAAGTGTAATGATGAATGATTGATTGGTTTGGGAAGGTGGTGGCTAGTTCAAAAGGAAATAAAATGCTAATACCACTAGGACACTTCCCCTCCTCAGCCACCAGTTGCCAAGGTCACCTGCTACAGGGAATTGTTCCTCCCAAAAAGGAGCTGTTAATGAGTACCTCCTGGGTGGCTCCCTTCCTTTCTGGGAAAATATGCAAAATAAAGAGAGGTATCCCCTGGGCAGCTCCTCTGGTAGTCAAGGTAAAAGGAAGAGGGGTCAGGAGAGGAAAGGAAACCTAAGATCTATGAAAGGAACAAGACACTAGCCTCTCTCTCTCTCTCTCTCTCTCTCTCTCTCTCTCTCTGTTCTGTCATTTATTTTTTGGTGCCAGGGATGGAACTCAGGGGCACCCACTGAGCCACATCCCCAGCCCTATTTTGTATTTTATTTAGAGACAAGTCTTAGTGTTGCTTAGTACTTTGCTTTTGCTGAGGCTGGCTTTGAACTTCCAATCCTCCTATCTCAGCCTCCTGAGCTGCTGCGATTATAAGCATGTGCCACAATGCCCAGCATAATTTAATCTATTTATTTTTACTTTTTGGGGATGGCTACTAAAAAACTTAAAATTGCATGGGCCTCATACTCTGTTTCTACTGGATAGGGCTGGTCTAGACTCTTCCAGAAGATGAAACCTGGGGCTGCAAGCTGAGAAAGCAATGGCCAGATGCAGGTTCAACCCCCACTGGAATTGTGGGCAAACTGAAGTGCCAACCAGAGTGGCCTGTCTCCCAGGCCAAGCAAAGAAACATTTTCTGAATAATTCCTTCAAGACTTGACTTCATGCCATCCTCTAAGCTGGGCCTTAGCTCTCCTGACCTTGTCCTACAGATGCCCTGTTCTTCTGGAGAAACAGTCTCCAAGGACCACTTAGAGTGTTGGGTCACCTCATCTCAATAGCTCACCAGGA
Organism: Spermophilus citellus; assembly: GCF_964194105.1. Lineage (NCBI taxonomy): Eukaryota > Metazoa > Chordata > Mammalia > Rodentia > Sciuridae > Spermophilus > Spermophilus citellus. Next base: position 67,705,165 of record NC_138197.1, on the reverse strand, counting down.
GGTGCACATTCTTCTTGGGCCAGGCCCTGGAATCTTTTCCCGGCAATGCTCCTCCTCGGAATTGGGCTTAGGCTCAGCCCACCTAAAGGGTGATATATAGAGGGAGGCTCAACTTGACCTGGTCCTCCAGGTACTCTGCTTTAGTATTCAGCACGTTTTGTGTTCCATTTCTAAAGCCTTAAAACTATCTTATTGTCCCACTGACAGGGAAAAAGAAAGAGAACATGAGGAGGGAAGGGTTGGGGGGGGGGTCTCATCTCATTCACCCTTTCTCGTGCCCCAGCTAAGCCGTAGCGGGGCACAGAGGAGGGGCCTAGTCTGTGGGCCAGCCCTCCCTCTCTGTGCCTAGCAGACTCCACCTCTCCCAGGTCCTGGCTGTGATCCGAAGGCCCCAGGCAAGTGGGGGAGGGGCAACCACTCCTACTTTCCCAGCAGCTGCCACTGCCTCTTCCTGTTTTGCTAAAACTCTGGCTTTGGACCCAAGGGGGAGGGGGAAGTCGCCTGTAGCTCCCGCCCCCCCAAAGGTCAACTTCATCCCCCCCCCCCCCCCCCCCCGTCCTCTTAGTTAGTTATTTATAGCCCCCTAGGCCCTGCTGAGGAGCTGGCGCTCTCCTCCCTCATATGTCAGCAGCTGTGGCCATTGCCCCAGGGATGCAGCCAGATGTGCAGATCGCTCCAGATGTGTAGTGCCAAGATTTGGAAGAGGACACCAGGCCCTTTGTGAAGTTCATATGGCATCCCCTGCAGCCTGGCCCAGGCATCTCTTGACTCCGAGACCATACTTGAGTATCTTAGGAGGCTGAAAGAAGTTTGAACTTATTTTCCCTTTTTCCATCGCCTGGTCAGGCTATCCAGTCAGCTAGGATGACACCAAACTGATTGGATTCATTTGCATAAATTAAGTCAGTGCTCACTTTGAAACTTAATTTGTAAAGAAATAGGCTTGGAGAGATAGAAGAGACAGGACACTTTCTTCTACTCCCAATGTTGGCATCTGAGCTCTATCTCTAACAGAGCCCAGCTTGCGTCAGGCACTGTGCTAAGCACTGCATGTCCTGGTCTCAGCAACCCTCCCAGCAACCCTAATACGGCAAGCCCTTCATACCCTCATCTGCAGAGGAGAAAATCAAGCCTCCCCCAGGTTAAATAATGTGCCTAAGATTACACAGTGGGGAAGTGACAAACTCCAGCCCTGGCCACAGACTCCTAATACTTGTTCTTAGCCACAATGAACACCACCTCCCTGGTCCATTCCTCTGCAAGTTTTTAAACGACCCCCTGAAAGCTCAGAGCCCTGCAGCCCAGCCTCAGGGGCTGCCCAAGGGGAAGATGTGCAGTCTGCACCTTGTGGGCTTCCTCTGCCCTCCTATCCCTGGTCATCCAGGCCAAGCTGGAGTGAGGGATCCAATGGGGTACAGACGTGTAGAATTGGTTTCCTCTGATATCCAGCACCCAGAAGGCAGGTGAAAGCAGAATCCCTGCCTCAGTAGACAGTGGCCTGTCAGGTCCCTTCTAATGGGAAACACCGTGTCCTCTGCAGCCTGTGCTGTTGGAGTCCCTGGTTGGACAGTTGTCAGTACTCCAGATTATTTTCTTAGACTGCACCCTGCCCCCCAAAAGACAATGAATTCCTGCATGGCAGAGACTGTGGCTTATTTTGTCTTTGTATTCAGCCTGGCAATGGTGTCTGGTCCAGAATAGGGACTCAATAAATATGAGCTGATGAAGAGGAATGTGCTGAATCCTGCCATCTCAGCAAGGACACCCCCTCTTGAGCTTAGCCACCCTCAAGCCCATTTCACCCTTGTCTCAGCTCCTTGCTCTTTTTGCGGCCTCCTCTCCCCTGACACACAGAGGCATAATCCAAACCACCCTAAAAGACACTCCTAGGGGAAATGAGTGAGTGTTCTTTGGCCAGGACCTTCTCAATGGTCTCTCCTGGAGATTCCAGGGGCCATATATTCATGCATTCAAAGAGGAACCATTGAGATTTGTAGCAGAATGGAATCCTGCCCACCAACCAATACAACCATTGGGGCAACAGAGGGTCATGCTGGGGGATATGGCAAGTGGTGGACCACTGCATCCCTGCAGGGGCCCACTGGAGCAAATAATCATGATCTGGCTGCAGAAAGGCATTTTGCAACTCAGATGTATTTCTTCTCGTTCACGATTAGAGCATGGCCCAGTGGCTGCCTCCCTGACCATAATCTCAGCTGGCACAGGCATCTCCGGGCTGGGCCACCAGGCTTCGTTCGGAAGGAGCACTGACCTAGAAGCTGGGAGGCCTAAGTTCTCTGCCTGCTCCTATCTCTGATTAACTGTGTCATCTCTGGCAAGCTATTTCTTCCTGTGTCCTCAGTTTCTTCTCCTGTAAGAGAAGTGATTTGGATTAGATCAAGGAGCTCCAAACCTGACCATGCCTTGAGGAGTTGCAGAGTCAGATTGCTTCTGTGATGGGCCCCAGGAAGCTGTTTTTCACAGGTTTTCTTAAGTAGTTCTGTTAGGTTTGGGGGACCCTAAAAACTAGATAATCTTATAAATCACCTGCAACTCTTGGAAGCAGATTCTAGTAAACAGAATGGTCCCATGTCAAGGTTCTGCTTCTGTGGGGTTTTATCAGAGGGCAGGTGGTGGGTAGTTTATTTTATCTATCTATCTATCTATCTATCTATCTACCTACCTATCTATCTATCTATCTACCTACCTACCTACCAGGGATTATACCCAGAGGCACTTAACCACTGAGACACATTTCCCAGCCTGGTTAGTTTTTTTTTTTTTTTTTTTATCACCATCATTAATGTTATCATTATTATTACTTTGCTGCTATTCTAGTGTCACAGACAGAGGGATGTGGTAGTGCCCCATCTTGTGGGTTCAGCCATGAACAAGGCTCTGGCCTAAGGGGGTCTTGGGTTACTTCAGGGTTGGGAGTGGGCTTTGGAGAGGAGGGAAGGGTGGGAAGGGCCTTCTCTGGTGGGTGGATCCTCTTGGCAAGGAACTTCTGCTTTCCCTCTCTCCTGGGTGGAGTTTGGCTAGATGGGCTTTGGCACCAACCTCTGGTGCTGAGAGAGTCTCTCCCCACCCATGTTCCTCCCCCATTTCCCAGCTAGCTGCTCAGCTCTGGGGACTGCCCCTTCTACCCTTCCTTTCCTGACTTCCTCCCCAGGTTCCCTGGAGCCCTTGCCAACCTCATTCTTGAGCCTGCTAATCTGTCTGCCACCCCTCTGCTTCCTTGCCTCGCCCTTGCACATGCCATTCTCCCTACCTGGAATGTCACCCCCCTGTTCTCCCTGCACTGATTCACATTTCTGGGTTCCTTCAAAATCCAGCTCAACATTCGCCCACTTCATCCAGGCCCTGTTCTGCCTTGATCTGCTCAGCTCTCTCCTCTTCGTCATAGGCTTATTTACACTTAGAATAACAGAATCCGAAAATGGCTATAGACTCAAGAAAAATAAGTAGGGATGATCTAAATCAACCCCCTTCCTGTGGTAGATGAGAAAATTCAGGACTAGAGAGGCTGTGACTTGGCTAAGATCACCCAGATTGCGAGAGTTCTTGAATAGTTGGCTTTGTAAAAGGGTTTCAAGTATATTCTATGTTTGTTTGGTTTCCTCAACACATCGTGATTAATATGAGGGCAGCGGCTGTGTTTGTGTTTTTATCTTTAATGTTCTTTATACCCATACTCTGGGGAGGGCTGTGTGTGTGTGTGTGTGTGTGTGTGTGTGTGTGAGAGAGAGAGAGAGAGAGAGAGAGAGAGAGAGAGAGAAGGAGAGAGACATCGAGGAGCTAGAGTAATTATATTTCACATGGTATCAGGGCAAAAATTCTACTACTACTCATAGTGGTGCTGTTTAGCCACACAGAGACACCAAAAACAAAGCAAAAAACAGTGGTACAAAATTTTGCATATATTATTCATATAATTTCAGACCAGCTCTGTGGGGTAGATAGCCAAGATATTGCTATTACCCAGAAAACTTAGATTTAGGTATCACTCAAGCTAGGCGTGGTAGCTCATGCCTGTAATTCCAGCTACTGGGGGTGCAGAGGTAGGAGGATCATAAATTTGAGGCCAACTTGAACAACTTAGCGAGACTGTTTTAAAATTTAAAAAGGGCTGGAATGTAGCTCAGTGATAGAGTGCCACTGGGTTTAATCTCTAGAAACAAACAAACAAAAAGATATCACCCAGGAGGTTTGTGGCAGAACTGAGTGTAGAACTCAGGCTCCCTGACTTCCAATCCAGGGCCCTGATACCCATAATGCCTCTCTCCTGGCTCTTTCCTTATGTGCTTGGATGTAGTTATCAAGGTAGTGACCTCTGTCATCTTTTTCATTGGTTGTACCTTTTTCATTTTGGGGTTGAAGAGACCCTGTCTTTGACTTCCTGCCCCTCCCCATCCTGTCCCAATGCTTTCTCCTCATGTCCCCCCACCACACTGCTGGCACCTAGACACATACAAGCTTACTCAGAACTGCAGGTGTCTAGGGCAACAGACCACAGGGTAAACCACACCACCTTTGTTGACTCTAAAGGAGGTAAGGGCACGCCGGGGGAAGGGACTTGCTTAGTTTTCCACCAACTCAAGATCCCACGGTCATCTCCCTTGCCAACCTGAGCCATCTAGACTGGCAGCCATGTGCAGCCTCTTCCTGATTTATTCATTCACTTCTGGTCCAGAAGCATGTGGCACCTCTTAGACCCTGAAATCTTAGATGAGTGTCTGCCTGCCTGCAGCCCAAAGCCATACCCAGGATGCTTACTTAGCTCCTTAATCCTGTGCAAAGCAACAGAGAAAGGGGGCGGAGGGAACAAGGATATGACCACATGACTGGAGCCAGCAAGACAGGAGACTTGGCATCAGGAACGATATGCACAGGTCAACAGGGACCTCAAGGAATCAGGCTGCTCAGGAATAGGAGACCCTGACAAAGCTTGGCCACTGTTCTGACCTGCTAGGAGAAATAACACAGGCTCTGAATCAGATACACTTGAGATCAAGTCACTTACTGTCTCTGTGGCCTTAGGCGAATCATTTTGTCTTTCTGAAACTGTAGTTTGCTCACTAAAACAATGGGGATATTAATGAGGTGTAAGCAAAAGGACCTTGAACAACATGTGAAACATAGGAGATGCTCAAGAAATCTTCAATTTTTTTCCCTCCCTGCCTCTCCCACTTTCTTCCTTCCTTCTCCTTCTTCTCTCTGTCCCATGAAACCCCTTTACTTGGAGTTGGGGATTTAACCTCCCCTATTAATCTACAAGTCTGAAACTCTATGCATTGGCATTCGATCCCAGGCCCAGAAACTGGAGCACAAGGCCTGGCCCAATCCCATGCAATGGCTGTCCACTGAGACCCTGGGGAGTGAGCATGCCTCTGTGGGAAGAGGTTGTCTGTAGTAAGTGCACAGTTATGGGAGGACTTGTTGCTGAAGCTGCCACATTGAGAAGGCTGGGACAGGAGTGGTCTTGAGGTTTAGACTTGAGGACTTTCTGGAACTTTGAATCCTGGCACAAAGTAGGCACCCAATAATATTTATTGAATGAATGAATGGCCCTATAACTTACTCATTGTGCAACTTTGGTCAGGTTTCTTCATCTTTATGGGCCATACTTTATTCACGAGCATAACAAGGATTATTGTTAAGAATAAATGATCTAATGTTTGTCTAAGGGCTAGCGTAGGTCTGCTACATGGTAAACAGTCAGTAAAGGATAGCTAACTAAGGGAAGAAAGAGAGAAGAAGGAGAAAGAGAAGGTCAAGTAGTCCCAGGGCCCCAAAGGGAAGCCGAGAGGGGTGTGCTCAGGCTTTGTGTGGGCCAGAGACCCCAGGGAAGACTTGAGGCAAGTCCTTTGGGGCCAATCTCTTATGCTAGGTGTTTAGCTCAGCAGGCTGTGAAAGGCCTGGACTTGAGAGACTTTATAGAAGCTCCCCATGGTAACCAGGGTAGAGGAGAGAGAGATAGCCTGCATTTTATAGTCTCATGTCTCTAGGGTTCATGGAGGCTCTCTAACATATCCCAGCAGGGCACATGTGACTTAGAAACTGTCTAAGGACTCCACAATAGGGCAGGGGCTGGTGGAGTGGTAGATAATCTAGTGGGGGAAAGAGGGACACAGTCCAGCCTCTCAGCTGCAGGTCACACACACTGTCTTCCTCTGCCTGTATTTGGCAGGCAGTGAGTCCTGGTGTGTATAGAAAGCCACATGTTGAACACTGTAAGGACAGACAGGCAGCAAGACATCTCTGTTTGGGTCATTCAGAAGTCAATGATCAGGTTGATAAGAAAAAGCAGATTTATAGGTAAATATGTGAATGATGCACCTGGTAGAAATGAGCAAAAAAGGACCCAACTTCAGCACAGAAATATACATAGCAGAGTGAGAGGTTCATGTGTTATGGGGGGGGGGTGTATCGTGGGGATACAGGAAGGAGATAATAGGGGCTGTCTGTAGTAACTGGGGTTACTGGGGTCTGCAGTAAACAGGAATTTTGCTGGGGGCTGTGGGCCTCCAGGAGGGATTAGAAGAGGTTGATCTGGTTAGGAAGTGAGCATTGGGGAGATGTAAGAGCAGGTGTCTTGCAGAGCTAGCATGGATACTCATGTGACAGAAGAGTGTATTGGGGTGACCAGCTAAAGAAGGGTCCTGAAGGCCATGAACATCTGTCCCAGTTCAACAAAAAACCCACATGGAGTTTGATTTCTGTTCAAAGCACTATCAGAAATGCAGCCATGACTCAGCTAGTAGCTGGCAGTAGTTGCAGCATTCAAACCAGATATCTACTCTTGAAGCTCTTGGGAAAGAAGAAAGAGTTGAGACTAGTTGATGAGGTGGGTGAAGGTCAGAGAGAAAAACCACCACACTGGGGGCAGGTCCTTTCAGGGAAGGGAAAAATCCTACTGGCAATGGAATCGGCCTTCCTGGAGAAGACTATGGGTTTTGAGAAGCAGAAAGTTTTTTTTTTTTTTTTTTGTACCTTGTACCAGGAATTGAACTCAGGGGCACTCAACCACTGAGCTACATCCCCAGCCCTATTTTGTATTTTACTTAGGGACAGGGTCTCACTGAGTTGCTTAGCACTTTGCTTTTGCTGAGGCTGGCTTTGAAATTGTGATCCTCCCCAGCCACTGGGATTACAGGTGTGCACCACCACGCCCGGCAAGAAGTAGAAAGATTTCAATAGGAGAAAGAGACTGGTGAGGACATTTATTTTTGGAGGGAGAACAATGAGCCAAAGGCATGGAGTGAGAAAGCATGAAGACAGGAGAGGTATGGTCTGCTATTATTTCAGTCTACTAAAAAAATAATACTACCAATAGTAAATAACATCATTAATCACTAAGTATCAGGAAGCACTGGGCAAGGACAGGGGTGTGTAGCATGGTACCATGTTATAGGAGAACTTGAATATCAGGAAAGGAGTTTGTGAATATAAGTTAACAAGTTCAAAGGGGTTCCATCTACCTGCCAGTGAGCACTGGGACAAGAAAAGCACCTGAAATAGGAAGTCAGCAGCTAAGCATCACAGGCCAGAGCAGTGACTATGGTCAGAAGTTTTTCTTCAGCATGGCTAAACACTTCTAGGCCCCTATAGACTCTTGCTTCCAATCCAACATGGTTCCACTACTGCGTCTGCCTCAACTTCTGTAAACTCTGGAGGTCCTAAGGTTGAGGGAGTAGGTTCAGGTCAGAAGGAAACTAACTGCTCCCTGCTTTCCAGTGGCACCTCACCCACACTATAGGAGAGCCCTGTTTTCTGGGTCAGGGACCTCTGGCCTTCCCAGGAGCTTTCTGACCCAGCATATTGCTGGAGGCTGACACTGCTGATAGTAGGCCAGGAAGCACAACGGGGAGGTCCTCAGCCCCTGACCTCTGAATCTGACCTTCTCTCCAGCCCAAAGAGGGGTAGTGGGTGGGAGGTGGGTAGAGGCAGGGAGGGCTGCTTTGCAAAGCCTGCCCTGAGCTGAGTTTATTAGCTGAGGGAGGGCTGGAGGCGGCTACATTCCGACTCACAGACTGGAACATTTCTGTGATCCGCTGTAATGCACTGGGGGACACTGGGCACATTGCTGAAGTTTGACTCATAGGGACCGGGAGGGGGAAAGAAGGAGGGGGGGGTTGTAGAGGGAGAGGAATGGGAGGAAGAGAGGAAGAGGAGAGGAGGGAAGGAAATCCCTTGAGAAATTTCTTTAAAAAAAAAAAAGAAAGAAAAACTTTCAAAATCTGCACCACCCCCATCCCCTTTTTCTTTTAATAGGAACAGGCTGGACCCTTCTATTCCCTTCAACAGAAATGGGGGGGGGTGCCAGTGGGGGAGGGCTGGCAGTGATTCAAATCAGATCCTGGAACTTTCCCGAGGCGAGAGAGTGTGTGTGTGTGTGTGTGTGTGAGAGAGAGAGAGAGAGAGAGAGAGAGAGAGAGAGAGAGAGAGAGAGAGAGAGAGATTGGGGGTGTCCGTCTGGGAATCCTTGCGTGGGACCTTGTATGGGACTCGACGCGTGTCCATCTGTCCCTGTATGCGACTATTTGCTCGAGGACTGTATGTGTACATAGGTGTGTGCATGGGGGTCCTTCCCTGAAGCGTGTGTCTGTGTAAATGATCCTGCCCCTGTGTAAACATGGATGTATGCTCGTTTTGTATGCAAGGGTGCGTGCGCTCAGGTATCTGGGTTTCCGGGAATTGTGCTCCGGTCGGAGCGCCGCGCGGCGGCTGGGGCTCGGCAGCAGCGCGCAGGTCGGACCGCGTCCCGCGTTCCGGGTTCGGCGCTGCAGGCCAGGCGGTGCACCGCGCCCCGCCGCGATCAGGCGGCGCGCAGTGTCTGCGGCCCGCCTGTGCGCCGCGCCGTGCAGTGTCTGCCGGGGTGGTGTGTCCCAGGGCCGCGAGCGCCTGCCCCCTCCCTCCCCTCCCCCTTGGCCCGCTCTCAGACTCAGATAAAGCATTTCCTTCCATTGTCATCCTACCCGGCCGGCCGGGCTGCCAGGGCCCTCCCCCTCCCGGCCCCCTCCCTTCCTCTCGCCGTCTCTCAGTCGCTCTGCAGCCTCCGGCGACTGGGGGGATGTGAGGCCGGCGCCCCAGCCCCCCGCTCCGCCATGAGCCCCCCGCTCTGAGGGCCCCGGCCCCTGGATGCACAGCCCCGGCGCTGGTGAGTACTGGGCGGCCGCCCCCCGTCCCGCCCGCCCCGCCCTGTGCGGCACCCAGCGCCGCCCGCCCAGGCTCGGGCTCCGGCTCCGGCTCCGGCTCCAGCTCGGGCTCCGACCAGCTCCGCGGCCCGGGCCGGGTGTGCGCCCCGCGACCGCACCCGCCCTGCCTGGCTCCGCGGAGCTCGGGCAGCCTCCGGGCCGGAGCTGGTTCCGGGGCCGGAGGGCTCGGGCCTCCCGCGGGGCGCCCACATCCGCCTGCCCCGGGCAGCGACAGGCCCGAGGGAGGGAGCTGGGAGGCCCCGGGCCGTGGGTGCCCGGGCCCTGCGTTCCATCACCCCTATTCCCGGGGAGGACAAGCTGGGAGACCAGGGAAGTAGGGACGGCTGCCGTAGCCCGAGGAGGGGGCGGTACTCCGAAGCGGAAGGTTTGGAAGTTCAGGGGCAAAGGGCAGGACCCACTAAGTTGGAGCCCAGCTTGTTGGGGCTGGACATCAGCGCCCTCATCCCGCGGAGTCCGTCAGGGCCCTACTCAGATTTTTGGGTGGAGAAAATGGTCCTCTGGAGGGGTCCCGGGTTGGGAGACTTATTCGAGCATTGACTCTTGCTCACCCATCAGGGTAAAGAGACACCTGTGCCCAAGTGAGCTGAGAAGGGCAGTCCCTGCAGGAGAACCGGAAGGTGGGGACCACTGGCTGTATACTGAAGGCTGGGGACCTGAATATGGGTCCTAGGGTCTGTTGGTGCCGGGGAATGTGAGAGCAGGGCAGAGGCAAATCTGGCAAACTAAGCTGGATTCCGATTACCAATTTTTAGGCCTGCAGGTTAGAGGACAGCTATCTGGGGCCTGCTGGCCACCTTGTGTCCCCCCATTTCCTTCCCTCTGGCTGCCCATTTGTGTCTGAACTCGACCAGCCATTGCTGCGCCTCATTCCTTGTCCTTGTTGACTGTCCGATATACCAGAAGGCCTCCTGCAATGAACACTGGCCGTCTTGCTGCTAACCATCCCTCCCACACCCTTCTTCAACAACTATTTCAAGCCCCCACTGCCTGCCAGTTTCTAGGGTGCGAATGGGCATTGGTTCTCAACAACCATGATGGGAGCTCAACATCCGAACCATCAGCCTGTTCCCAGACTTGCACCTGAACCCATGGGGACCTTCCTTCAAGTCTCCATCCAGCCATTGGGCCGAAAGAAAGGAAACTGTGACTCAGGTTACTATGCTCTAATGGGGCAGTTTGGTGGCCCATTTCTCCATGACAGGATCCCACAGGCTTCTGGGTTGACACATACTTCCCTCCTCATCCTGACCCTCTTATACATTCCAAGCCCTTCTGCAGCTTCTGCAAACCATCTCTGGGCTTCTCATTGCCTAGCATTTCCCTCACCCTCCCTGCTATTTCCTTGCCCCCTGCCCTCAATCCCTAATTTTTCTTTTCAGTCACTGCTGAGGGAAACTGAGGCACACAGCAGTTTCACTGTATGGTACCCAGTGGACTAAAACTGGAACAAGTCCTGGACCCATTGTGACTTGTCCCCTGCCTTTAGTCCCCTGCCTTTAGCTCCTTCCTGCCTAGCAGCATCAGGAGCAGAGTCAAACTCAGAGCTACTCCTTGGTGTTGCACCTGGAATGGTTGAGGGTAGTGCTCCTATAAGGAGCACTCTGTCCCTTAGTTCAGCCTATTGTGTGGATATCTCCCTGGCCACCAGGGCTTACTTTGGTTTGTAGAGGCAGGGACATTTTAATTTCTAAGCAGGTCATTCCACTTTTATTTCAAGCTCAGATTCCTTGTCACTAAATGGGGCAGAAATTCCAAGTGCACTATCCAGAGCACAGAGCAAGAGTGGCTGACCACAAAGAGATAAGTCAGTGTCTAACTAGGTGTGTGTGTGTGTGTGTGTGTGTGTGTGTGTGTGCGCGCACACACACACATTATAACCCCTGACTTCCATTAGGAATAGTGGACCTCAGCTTTAGTGTTTGGACTCCAGAGTTGAAAGTTTCACAATTGTGATATAAAACTTTTGGGCAACTGAGAAACTTTTATGTGGTGGTGATGGGGGGAATGGAGACCCTCTTGTAAGACCCCCTGGAAGACAGAAGCCTCTGTAATCCAACCTCCTCTTTGTCTTCTTTTCCCTGACCTTTCATTAAGAACTGGTAGTTTTGAAGTTGGCAGAGGCCTGAGACAAGATGAACTAATGCAAGGGCCAGGGTCACCCAGCCAGGGAATGGCAGGCAGCCTGAATGGGCTGGGACCAGGCTTTCTGCCTCTGCTGGTGCCCATTCTCCTGACCCTGGTGCATGTGTAGATGTAGAGCTGGGACTTCCAGTGAAGTGCGGGATATTGCTGGAACAGGGCTCCAGGAAGACCTGGGACCGTGGGAGGGCATATGTCCCCTGGAGGCTCAAGCTCCTAGACTATGAATTTGTGTGTGTTGGATTTGTTAGCTGGATGGGCACTTCCTCTGGGGCAGGAAGCATTGATTTCCTGTGGTGGTAGTGGTGGTGGGGAGGTTGGTAGGGATGAGGAATGGGGGGCTCAGCTCTGGGCTATTCCTGATGTTTAGGACCACAAAGAGTTTCTCCTTGAGGCTGCTTCCGCCAATCCAGGGGAGGCAGGAAAGAGATGCTGGCCAGGAGGCCCAGGCTGAGGCTGGAGAAGGAGGCTATGAGGCCAATGAGATGGGGGTGGGCAACACAGCAGGAAGCCCGGTCAGCAGGTGACCCTGCCGGGTATTGTGTTTCCTTTATAATATTTTCTCCTGTTTCTGTGGTAACCTTCCCTGGGGGACCTAGGCCTTAGGGCTGCAGGAAAGCGCCCCCAGACAGCCCTTTCCTTAGAGGCCTACGAATTAGGAGGAGTCCCCAGATCTAGCCACCTATTAACCCTTTTGGTTTCCTAGGACCAGGGCCTGGGAATCCAGGCACGTAGCCTGAGGGAGCATTGATTTGGAGGCTCAGTGGTGGCCCTCTGTCATCTCTTGGGGGGCCGTGGAACAGAAAGGGTGCTGGATATGGGAGGGCTCCTAGAAACTTGAGTCATCAGTCTCAGCCTCTGCCTCTCCTCATCCCATCTCTCTCTACTGCCCTCTTCTAGCCACACAAGGGGGAGGTGAACAGCATGCTGCCTGGGGCAAGGGGGAGAGGTGTGGGTGGCAGAGGTGGGAGGGATGTTTTCATCAGCAAAGCATAGCTCCTTTGGTTCTGGACCAGTTCCCAGAGGCAAAATAAATTCAGGATAGCATCTCTAAAGTGTGAGTCTCCTTATGATGTGTATGTGCACACACATTGGGTGTGTGATGGGTAGGTGTCTGTTTGCCCCAGCTGTGAGCTGTGAATATGGATGTTGTGGTTCCATGGCATCTTGTGACCAATGTTGTGGCTCTGTGCTGGGTATTTGGGAGGGGGGTATGCACACATATAGTACAGATGTGTGTCATCTGTATAGTATATACCTTTGCAATCTATGGCCCTGTGTGGGGTATATGGACATGTTTGGGGGAATGAATACCTGTGTAGCAGTGGCTTTTAAATGAAAGTCCAGATGTTGACTTGTAAAGCACCATTTCATCCATGGTCCTCAAATGCCAGTTCCTAGACCATTTGCTTCAGAGTCACATGAGGAATGTGTTATAAACATCCTCAGGCCCTATTCCAGAATCTGCAGGGTTGGGGCCTTGGAATCTAGATTTTAACGTGTACTTCAGGTAATTTTGGTGCAAAGCTGTTTGAGAAAACCCAATCTGGGCCAACCTCTTCATTTTTTCTTTAAAGAAACAGAACTGCATAAGATATATAATTTGTCCAAGGTCAGAGGGTTATTAAAAGGAAGAACCAAGATATGATGCAAGTCTTCCAAAACTTGTCCAGGACTTAGTGCTCAACCATGAATCCTGTGCACACATCCACACATGGTGTGTTAAAGGGGAACAGACGGGGCTGGTGAAGATTTTTTTTTTTTTTTTTTTTTTATTGGTTGTTCAAAACATTACAAAGCTCTTGACATATCATATTTCATACATTTGATTCAAGTGGGTTATGAACTCCCATTTTTACCCCGTATACAGATTGCAGAATCACATCGGTTACACATCCACATTTTTACATAATGCCATATTAGTAACTGTTGTGTTCTGCTACCTTTCCTATCCTCTACTATCCCCCCTCCCCTGGTGAAGATTCTGACTCTGATGGGGGATGAACTTTCTTCTGGGGTCCCAGGCTTCTTGACCTTGTTCTTCTTGTTACATTGTTTCCTCCTGGGGGAAATCCTGGAATGTTGCATATCAGTCCTAAAGGTTGATGTTGGCAGCCAGGGACACTCATTTACCCAGCTGGTCAATCAGCAATTCATCCATTCATTTGATGCTTGCTGAGCCTTACTGTATGCCAGCCAGCCTGGGCACAGATGTGCAGTGGACACAAAGGCACACCATCTAACTTCAGGGAACTTCCCCTTTAGTGAAGGAGACAAATAGAAGCAAGAAAGCAAGTAAAGGAATGAGTATATGAGGGCATAGCTCAGTTAATAGAGTGTTTGCCTCACATGCCAAAGCTCTGGGTTCAATTCCCAGCACCATCAGAAAAGAATAAAAATAAGAAAAGGAATGAGTATATGTGATTAGTTACACATTGTGATAAGCCCTACATAGAAATGACTAGGTATAGCAATAAAAAATAACAAGGTGGAACTTCCTTAGATAGGGCCATGGAAGGCCCAGCTGAAACACTGATTACTTCTCCTACCTCCTTGGACTGACAATGTGCCCCCAAAGCCTGCTGAGTCGTGCTTGAGGACTTCCTGGACCCAGGTGGGGGATTTGGGCTGAGGACTGGTGCTGAATTGCTGGCCTCTCTCCTGGCCTGGAGGACAGTAGTCTCCTCTACTTAAGAAGCCCCTTTGGGACAGAGCAGGGGGAAATCAGGGGGAGCAGAAAGAAGCCAAAATCCAGGTTGCTCCCTTGCTTGGGGTGGGGGTCGAGTCCAGGACCTTGTGGCCATATGGAATTGTTAGAAAGGAGGCAGCCTCTCTGCTGGAGCTCCCAAGCACTACCTCATTCCTGACTCTCCTGCGTCACTTTTCCTTTCCCCTCATTTCTTTCCCTTCCTCCAGGTCTCCCCACTGGGAACTGCTGTGCCTGGGAACCACTGTACCCAGTCTCTCCCCTCTGAGCCTACCCTGGCTACCTCTGGCCACTGGGATTTATTTACCTGGCTCAGTAATTAGAGGGAGTCAAGGCTTAGACAGGACCTGGGCCCTGAGAAAGAGGACAGGGTTCAAGAGAGGGCTGAGGTTGGCCCTGCAGGGCCCAGAATAGTAGAGGGTATGGAGAGGTCTGAACCCAGATGACCCTTGGTGGGGCTCTCCAAAGCCTCTTGTAGGCCCTTGGCATCTGCTTTTCAAACTGGGTGAGCCTCTGAGATAAGGGAGGCAGAAGGATCTGATTCGAGCCACCTGCTCTACATCTGCTAGAAGGAAATGCCCCCTTGGGTCCACCTGCAGCCCTGCCCCTGCATCCTCTCTCAGGGGGTTAACTTTCACATTAGCAACTTGGGTGAAAAGTTCCTCATCTAGGTCAGCAAGCAGCCTTCAGACTCTCTGGCCTCCAACCTCTCCTCTGTGCAAGTTTTCCCTGGGAGACCCAGAGCTTCCAGCAGGGAAGTGCAGCCCTTTCCTTAGAGGAGCCCTCAAGTAAGAGAAGGGGGCTGGGTCTGCTTTCCTCCTCTTCCTAACTGCCAGGTCTGTCTTCTCCTTGGGCCTTTCTTCAGACTGCTGGGTGCCCTCCCAGTCCTTCCCTGCAGGAGCAGCACAGCAGGCTCCTATGAGGAAGGCTCTGGGCTACAATTCCATCCCCACCCTGTCTCCACACCACTTAACTTTCCCCCTATGTTCTTACAGGGAATAGAAACCCTGATGGTCAGAAACCTTGGGCCTTCAGAGCCAGCCTCACAAGCTGGGGATAATGCGCGGACCCCATTCCCCTTGGGTTCCGCTTAACTCCCAGTAGTGCCCATTCCAAGAAGTCCAGCTCTGGGTCCTACAGCAACATCCCCCGCGCCCGCCCCCAGAAGTCCCCAACCCTCCCACCGCCGCTCCCCAGGATGGCCGGGAGGAGCAGGGCAGGCTGGGAGTTACAGGTTCGGAAAGAGTCCGGGGTGGGGGAATTCGGCGACAGGGCTGCAACCGTCTTGTTTTGCTTGCCCCACAAACCTGCACGTCCGGGGCATCCGCTGCACCCTCCGGGGCATTCAGGTTGTAGAACTGCTCTCAGAATGACAGACTGGTGGCACCCGGTTGGGGCAGGGGGTGGGAGGGTGAAGGGGGGAGCCCCAGGCAAGGGGGAGCTGGAGGGTTAAAAATAGCAGCAGCCGGGTTTCGGTTAGCAAATGTGGAGGCGGGGAGCTGGAGGCGGGGCGGCGGCAGCCAACAGGGCTGTGCTTCCCCGGGTCTCTGGAGTGAGTCACGGTGGAGACGCTGCGGAGGTGAGGGCACAGCACCCCACCCGGCCGGGCCTGGCAAGGGGCTGCGTGCTGCAGGCCGGGTCCCCAGAGGCCCAGAGCTAAAGGGGTTTATGACTCTCCCTTCTCGGACTTCAGGGCTGTCTTGAGAGCTTGGCCGTGGGCATTGTGTGATATGGGGGAAGAAGTGGCCCAGGACCTGGGTTTGAATCCCAGTGGAATGGGTGCACAAGGATGCTGAGAGCACTCAGTGTCCAGGCCCCCCCTCCATTTGGCAACATGAACACTTGGTGGATTCTAAAGTACCCTACAGATGTTAATTATCACATTAGACCCCTGTGTGCCCATTGCAAAGTCTAATAGGAGGCTCATCCTATAAGGGATGGGGAGGAATGGATGGCTTTGGCATAATCCCTGTTTCTCCTGCAAGCAGTTAAACATGACCTTGGGCACCTTCCTCACTGTGCCTCAGTTTCTTCATCAGTAATGTGAAAATAATTATAGTCTCAATCTCATGGAGTTGCTGTAAAGATTAAAGGAGCTGGGTGTGGTGGCGCAGGCCTCTGATCCCAGCTGAGGCTGGAGGATTGAAAGTTCAAGGTCAGCCTTAAAAAAACAAAAAGGATTGGGGATGTAGCTCAGAGGTAAAGCGCCCCTGGGCTCAATTCCCAGTACCAAAAAACAAACAAAAACCCACTTAAGATTAAAGGGCTTAGCATAAGTAAAGTTAGTTCTATGCCTGGTTGCCTGGTATGAAGTCAGTGCACACTGAATACTCATCATTATTATTGATGTTATTGTTCATATTTGTGAAGGTCAGGGACAGGGAATGTTGAAGACATGAAGAACAGAAACTTGGGCCCAGCCCCAGTTCACAGAAAAAACCAGGCCAAACTCCCTGCTCCAGATTCCTCCACCCATAAGGGCCTGGAACAGCAGGAATCTGTAGCCAGAAGTCACAGGGTGGACCCTTACTTCTCTTGTTAACTCCCTTCCCAGTGGGGCAGGGTGAGGGGAGACCCCAGCATGCAGCCAGCTGGCCCTTGGGAGGGGCTGCTATGTCAGCCAGGGGAGGGGCTGGGACAGGCCACACCAATGGCCTTGCTATGGGGTACGTTGCCAGCCTCTGCTGCAGTGACCTTTATTTTAGCTCCTTGGTGACAGCTCCTAAGAAGAACATGAAGCAGCGGAGGGTGGGCAGGTTAGTGACGTCAGCAGTGAGTATTCCCAGCACAGCAGCCCTGGAAGAGGCATGAGGCATTTCTTTCAGGAAATGATCATTATTCAGCCAACAGGCATTCATTAAGGAAGGCCTGACTTTGTGCCTAGCCTGGGCTAGGCCCTCAGCATGATTCAGAAGAGGCAGAGGACTCTAGGTTGTAGATAACATGGAACCTCAGAGAATTCTGGGTCCAAGAAAATATGGAGGTGAAGAAAGTCCTATGGCCTAGTTCTCACAGGAACCTGGGATCAGATGTTTGCTCCCATAGGTTGTACCATCTTTGTGTGCATGCGCATGCATATATGCACTGCACTTATTGCAGAGGTACTTTATGGGCATTGAAGATAGCAGACAATACAGAGCTGCAAACCTTAAAAAATAAAAACCGTAACACCGCAGTCAGAGAGACTACCATAGGCCCACAGTGCACACCTTCACATTCCTCACATCCCTTTTTAGGTTATTCTTTTTATCAACATGAGATCACACTGCACATACTGTTTTTGTTTTTCAGTCAAGGATCTCTTCTCATTGCAGTTAACTTTCATCTCATCAGGTCCTCAGTTGGCTATATATTGTTTATTACAGTTGATTTTTCCAATTGGTGCCAAGATCATGCATCTGTCTGTTGAATTCCCTGAAAGCTGTGTAAGCACCCTGGCTGGATTTGTGATCTGAAAAAATCTTGGACTAAGTGTCAAGGGCAATCCTAGCTGCACAAGGGAAGTGGGGCACCTGGAGAATCTCCCCAAAAGATCTCTTCCATTTTCCAAAAATAGGCAAAAAGAGGGGATATTAAGGCATGACTAGATTGGGACCTCTAGGGTATTAATTGTCATTAATATTAGTGACATCCCTGTGAGTGCCAGTATTCTGAGCTTGTTGCAGTTCCTGGACTCATTCAGATGCCTCAGTTTGCCTATTCTTACTGAGTGTCCCACCCCAAGGCCAGGGTTTTCAGGGTAGCCTCTGCCTTTTTCTACCATCTGGCTGTGTACCTAGTCTTCAGGAAGCCACCCTGTAGGTGGGTGCTTCCTTCTGCCTCTACCTCATCCACCTGCCCAAGATCTGCCTGGATGTGAGGCCTGGGAGTGAGGGAGAGACTACCTCTTTCCAAGTAAACTCACCCCGAGTACCACTCCACTGGTGACTTGCTCTGGTTATGCAACTCAAATTTTCTACAGGGCTTGACAGTTTCCAGAGTGCTTGCCCAGCATGTGATCTTCCAAAGCAGCCCTGGGAGGTCTGCTAGTTTACTTATACCCTACTGGAGGTAGCCACAGGAAACACAATAAAATGGTAAAATGTACATTTGAAAAGCAGGGAAAATATAAGATGAAAAAGGAAGTGAAGATGGGGGGTGGCCTCCTGGAGACAGGAGGCCTGTGAGGGACACAGACCAAGATCATGATCTGTTTTTATTTTTGTTATTGTTGATATCTTTTGGATGGAGCACAGCACACTTTGTAGGAACATGCTGATGCTGGGAGTCACACCCTTGGGTTATATTGTCCCTTCTGTGGCCTCATATCACCATCTACTAGGAGGTAGGCTGAGTTAACTATACACACCAGTGTACTGATTATGACCTTCGGTTCTCAAGTCCCAGTTGCCCCATGTACCATCCATCTGACCTTGCAAGTCTCTCTGTCTTTCATTTTTATTTTTATTTTTTGTAGTGCTGGTGTTTGAACCCCAAGCCTTGTGCATACTAAGTAAACACTTTAACACTGAGTTACACCCCCCAACCATTGCAAGTTACTTAACCTCTCTCTCTAAGCCTCAGTTTCCTCCTTTGTAATAACAGTTTCCACCTTACAGGCTGTTGTGAGAACTACATGAGATGGTTAGAGTGAAATGCTTAGTATGGTAACCAGCACATTGTTAGCAATTAACACATGCCATTAATATTGATCTTCTTAATTAATAATTAGGATAATATTATCATTATTAATATTATAACTTGCTGGTTATAATAGTCACAGTCTTGTGAATGGGCTGGCTTGTTTTTGGGTGGCACAGGCGAGAGGAGCCAAAGGAGGACATCTCTTGGCTCATGGTGTATCTGGGAGAGGCAGACAGGAGTAGGATATACCGGGAAGCAGAGTCTGGCCCAGGGGGAGCCAACTGAGAGAGCAAGGGAATGCCTGTGAGACCTCAGAGGGGAGAAGGAGCCGCCCTGAGAGGCAGCCCTAGGGCGGTGACTGTGCTTCCTGTTGGGGCAAGCACTTGAGAAAGACTGGCTCAGACTGGCTGCTAAGAGGGAGCAGCTGGTCTAAGTGGGGCGCCATGGGGTGGGGGAGGGGGAATAGACTAAGGCAGAAGCTGATGGGACCTAAACTCTTATCCCTACATTACCATGGGGCCTCAAATCTTGCCTGCTCAGGATGTTTTGCTTATGATAGGAAAGATGGTGGTTAGACTTCATGGGGGAACTTATTATCTTAGGGATTGAAGACACTGGAGTGGGGGAGTTGACGGTAAATGTGGAACTTATGTATTTGAGGGTTTGAATCTAGGAACTTCAGATTCAAGGGAAGCCTGCTTGCTCAGGAATTCCCTGAGTGAGCAGGGCAGTGGGGAGCAGGCCTAGCTGTAAGGAGGCAGCTGTGGTCATAGGAACTGGATGCAGGCTTACCAGGTCTGGCACCCTGAAGAAGCATCTGTGCCCTCCCTCCACAATGTAGGGAAGTCTGAGGGGTGGTCTGAGAGGTGAGGTGGCAGGGCCTGAAGGACCCGGCACTCTCCTGAGAGTGCCAGGCCCAGGAACCACATCCACATGTAACTGAGAAATGGCCCAGCACCCCTGGTCCCAGGATCTAGCCAGGTCTCCTCCCATGAGGCGAGGCCACCAGAGTGGAACAGATCTGGGGTGGGGGACTAGAAGCTAGGAAGAATGCTTTCCCACCCCTGGGGAGCTCAAGCTGCCACTGCCATGGTTACCTCTGCTTCCTGTTTGATTCATCTCAAACAGCAGAAGTGAGGGGGGTGGGTACTGGCTCCCAGCTCAGGCCACCGCTGCGTGGGGCTGTTTACAACAGCCGCATGTGGGATTCCCAGAAAGAGACTCCAAACCGGACATCCTGCGGCTGCAAAATACCCAGGTGTCAAGAGCTAAAAATAGCTGCTACAGGGCCCCAGCCACCCAGAGGTGACGGGAAAGGGGCATGCTCACTGTGGAGGCTAGAGGGCAGTCTGTAGCCTGCATATCCAGCCTCTGCCCTCTGGGTGCACAGCTGCTGAACCTACAGGGCCTCTTGTCCCCTTGCTTTGGATGACAGGAAGCTCCCATCTGGGCAGACTGACATTCCAGGCTGCTCACCTGCCAGCTGAGCTTCTGCCCCAAGGGCCAGCTGGCCCCTCTGTCTGTACACAGAAACCATGCAGCTTGCTTTGGGATACTAATGAGAGTCTCAGAGGGACTTGGGATCTTCTAGAAAAAGCACCTGGCAGGGCACCAAGAGCAGGGAATATGGAGCTGATGCTCTTCTAAGACCCAACCTGTTGCCAGCTCTTGTTTTTAGCATGCAGTCCCAAATCACTGCTTGGTTTCTGCAAGTCAGCAGTTGCTATAAGTGTTTCTTCAAGGTTGCCTTCAAGGGCGCCCAGAGACCAGAAGGGCAGCTGCTGCCCTCTCACCTGCAGCAGGCCTAGGGATTATCACCGGCACTTAGTTTCGGGGGCTCTGCTCTGAGATCTTCCCATCTTTCCTCATGCCTATTAAGGGCCAGCACCTGCCCTATGCTGGCCCACCAGAGAGAAGTGTAAATGCTGAGGAGAGCAGTGGGATGTTTTGCTTGAGAGCAGGGATTCTGGAGCTGCTCTGTGTCACCTCAGACAAGTTATTTAATGCTGCTGGGTGTCAGTCTGCTCATGTATATAATGGGGATAAAACCAGTAACCACCTCATAGGCTTGTCATAAGTGTTAGACAACCTAGCAAGTGTAAGGCACCTGGAACAGCTGTGGCACATGATGAAGTTTTAGCCTATAGAGGTTCGTTAGGGCTGGAGGGTAGCTAGGGCACATGCTTAGTTTAGCATGTTCAAAACAAAAGTTCAGGTGGATGAGAAAGGGAAGAGGCAGTACTTAAGAGAGATTGGGGAGAAGAGATTGGGTGGGGGAGGCATCCAGGAGAAAATGGTCTGTGGTTGAGGAGGCAGGATAGTGGGGACCAGACACTCAATAACTAATGGCAGACTGAGGCTGCACACAGGTTTGGGATGCAAACCGTGAGGATCACTAGCTTTGAGGGAACAGCCTCACCTGCTGGGTACCTCTCAGCCGGCACTGCTGAGCTCAGCTGGCCTCTTCCAGAAGGTGTTCTTATCTCCTGATGGCAGATAGGGCTGCCGGGGCTTAACCAGGTTAAAGTGTGTTTCTGGCACTCCTGCCTAACCTCAAAACCAGTGACCTCTATGCATCGGACCTTCACTTTTCTCACAGTTTGTGGCCTACCGGGTTTCATGTGGCAGGGGTTCCCAGCTCAGTCTCAGCCCCTGGGTTCTGGATAAATCTGAACACGAAGCAATTTAGAAAACACTTTGTGGTGAAGGTTCCAAGACATGGGAACATTTCCATATGAGAATTCACAAGTCAAATACTCATTGATTTGCACAGCCCTCCTGAGATCGTTAAGCCAGATTACTTCCATCAGTATTAAGTCAGGATTGGAGGTTGAAGTCACCATTGCAGATATGTAAGTTAACTGTTTTAATAAATTGATAATCAGTTGTTAAATTTCTTTGGTTTTTATTCAGAATTTTAGAAATAGAAATTGTGTTATGAATTAAAAAAAAAGTAGTTTAGTACCAAGATAGTGATATAGAAGTTTTTGGAGGAGGATCACAAGACACTGTTTGGGCTAGAAGTGTAGCTCAGTGGCAGAACATTTGCCTAGCATGTTCGAGGCCCTAGGTTTGATCCCTAGTACTGTTTAAAACAAGAAAGAATGAAGCTGTTACAAAGGGCTGGTTCTAGGGAGTCTGGGATGAGTGAGGAACTGAGATTTTGTCTTATACTTTTGGACTCTTAGAATTTTTTTGGTTTTGGTGCATGATAATTATACATAATAGTGGGATTTGTTATGCCATATTTATACCTGTATATAACATAATTTGATCAATCTCATTCCCCAGTTACCCTCCCTTTCCCTCTCCTCCTCCCTCCCCCTGATTCTCTTTGTCTACTCTACTGATCTCCCTTTTATTATTATTATTATTATTATTATTAGAATTTTCTAAGTATCTCTAAGTAGTACCCCTTAAAAAATTAAGGGCTATATTTGAAATTTCTTGAGAGTAAGAAACGAGTTTCATTCATATTTTCTTCTCTTCAGCTCCAACATCAGTGGCCTCCTGTGAAGGGAGTTAGCACCTATATATGTGTGTATATATATATATATATATATTTTTTTTTTTTTAAATATTTACTTTTTAGTTGTAGGTGGACACAATACATTTATTTTATTTACTTATATGTGGTGCTGGGAATCGAACCCAGGGCCTCACATGTGCTAGGCGAGCGCTCTACCACTGAGCCACAACCCCAGCCCAAGCACCTATATTTTGCATCCACTTCTTGCACTGGCCTGGCCTGGCTGGACCTCTGGCCTTCTGGGTGGTCATGACCTAGCATCTTCCCCCTTTTTCTTTACTCCTCTGCCAAGTGAGAGAACATCAGCCTGAATGACCTCTAAGGCCCCATCAGCTCTTAGTGAGCTTGAGTTCTGAGAGGCAGATGCCTGGAAGAGGAGCAGTTTCTCCATGCTCAGCCCTCGCTGGGTCTCAGGGGCCTGGCCATCACAGTGTTCTTCTACTGTTTAGTTTATTTTTGGATCTTCCTGAAGCCATATCACCTTCTCTGCCAGCCACCCTGTAGAGTCAAACTTCCCCTCCTGGGTCAGGGACAGAGAATCCAAGGCTGCAACCCAGGCTGGGAAAGGGGTCAGCCCTGAACCCAGGATGCTGACTTCCTACTACTGCCTGCTTTCTCCCAGCCTTTCTGTTGCTTCCTTTTCAGCTAGTCAGGAGTCCTGGGAGGTGGGAACATCTTGAACAATGACATCAGAGACATTGGGAGAAGGCATTTGGGTGACAATGATCCTGGAAAAGACTGTACCCCAATACAAGGCCAGAAGCCCCTGGGAGATAAGGGATCACCAAGTCTCAGTCTTCTGGCCATCTGGTGTAGGCTTGTAGGGGGTAAAGTCACAACTGCTGGGCAAGTAAGCCCAAGGCTGGGGCTTGAGGCAATAAGGTAGGAGTAGTGGGGAACCTAGCTTGTTTTAGGTGCTCATGGGGTAGATTGTGCTGTTTATGTCTACTCTGAAGGTAACCAAGGGCTGGGAAACTTGCAGGTCAGGGACTCTGTGACTCTTGGTTCTGGGTGAGATCAGGTTCTCTGGTTTATTTAGGAAGGTGACTTAGTAGGCCCAGATACCCAATACTGAGTAAACTACTTCTTAAACTGTACACAGTTGCTTCCAAAGAAGATAGAAATGGGGAGTAGCCAGGATCCTAAGAAAGAGAGCTCTTCAACCTGCAGAGAGCTGTGTGGAGAAGAGTCCAACCCTGGGCAGTGAGTGTTCTTGGTCCCTTGGGTCCATTTACTCCTCATTTTATTTTGGTCTGACCCCAAATGAGTGATTAACAGCCCTCTAAGAGAGGCAGTGAGGTCAATGAGAAGGGGTGGGGGGTTGTTCCTAAACTCAAGCCAGAACCTGAATGCGGGTTTTGCTTTCTCATTTCAGTTTGTCTACTGACGGGTGCCATGAGATGCTTTTTGTCTTTCTGGGACACAAAGAGAGCTGTTCCTAAGGTCTTGTCTCAGTTGCTGTGCTCTTCTGAACTTGAAGGCCCTCAGCACAGAGCCAGGGAATGGAAGGAGAAGCAAGACTTTTTTTCTAGGAAGTGCTTTTGGAAGTAGTTCCTTTGACAACACACACTTCAGGGTCATTAATTTTTCTTCTATCCAGAGAGTGCTTGGTGTCCAGAATCTGTGGTTACCAGGGAGAGAGGCACAGAGAACCTGGCTCTGCTCCCAAGCGTGAAGGCTGCTAACCAGTCCTTGGGCAGGGACTAAAGGGAAAGTGGGAGAGAATTCTCAGAAGGCAGGGGACTTGAGGGCTGACATGGTCTCTGGGAATATACTGGGAGCCAGACCAGAGACCTCTCTTGGGGGACCAGGTACCACAGAAGAAAGAAGAGGTCCTAGGACACCCAGCATGGGGGTTACCATGACAGGGGGAGGGCAGTCTGCCTCTAGCGTAGGTGTTCCTTGGGGATCACAAACTTTGAGAAATATTCTTGCCATGTTTTAGGAAGGGAGTCAGGAGACCATCATATGTTCAATTCACCCATCACCATCAGGGCCTGCCTTGTGCCCAGCAAGCTATCAGGGGCAGATACTCTTGACAAGTCACACCACCAAGACCATGATTAGTGAAGCGATGGACAAAGAGCAAATCTGTGGGAAGTGAGAAGAGGTCAGGGTGATCCTCAAGAGGGGATGGGCTCGGGCAGAATTTGAATAGGTGGGATGACATGTCCCGACTGAACTTTCTCATCAACCAACCAAAGCGAATGGGGCACTAGTGTTTGAGGGCACAAGTGTGGGAGTCCCTGTGCTTGGAGCTGCCCCTCCCCCACAGTGCCTGCCTACATGGAGTACTCCTTTCTCAGCTCTGGAAGAGGAACTGTGACTGTCCCTGAAGCTCAGGTCTAGAGCATACCACCTTCTGCTTGCGCTTCAGAAAATATATCTTCTGAGGCCTGAGTTGTGGCTCAGTGGTAGAGCACTTGCCTAGTATGCATGAGACACTAGGTTCAATCCCCAGCACCACATAAAAATAAACAAATAAAATAAAGCTATTGTGTCCATCTACAACTTAAAAAAAAAAAGAATATTAAAAAAAAGGAATATTTCCTCCAACTCTGGCCCAGTTGTCCCCCAAATGCCTCTTCCAGCTGGCCTCTTGGTCCTTGTCCCTGAATTGGGATGGCAGGAGGGAAAGATGTCCACCTTGGACAGGTGGCCTTGGGACTCACCTCTGTCTTCTATCAGCCCAACTCAGGGGTATTTCTGTTGCCAGCCAACCCCGGGGTCTACTCTAGATTCCTAGGTTCTGATGGGATAGGAGGCCAGAGTTAGACTTAGGAGCCTAGGAGCTCAGATTATCCAAAAAGGAGAATGAGGTGGGTCTCTTCTCTAGGGCAACAGAGGCAGCTGGACCTAGGATGGGGCAATAGGAGGAGAGGGGTCCTCACTGTGGGGTCCTCAGTTCCAGATCCAACCACTTCACAGGTTCCACCAGAGGCGGCCTTCCAGGCCATTACCCAGTCCGTCCACAACTGTAGAAACCTTTTTCTTCCTGCCTGCTCCTTTCTTTTCGAACCTGGAAGGCCTGTTAGCTCCTGCTTCTCCTCTCCAGGCCTGGTCTCCCCTACTCCCTGCTGACTTCCTCACCCTGTGCTCCTATCTCTCCCCTCAGTCTGTTTCTTTCCCTTCAGGCTATGGGAGCCCGGTGTGGCTGCCCAGGGAAGATTGTATCTGACTGAATCAGGGCAGGCTGAGGGCATTGCTGGGTGAGCCGGGACCTCCTTTAGTTCTTGCTGTGGACCGGGTCTAAGCGACTGAGGTATCTGAGTTACTCTCAGTAGTTGACTGAAGAAGAGGGAGCTGGAGATCTTCTCAGTCAGCATGCAGCACCAGGGAGCCTGTCTGGCGTGGACCTCTCTACTCCCTTGTCCCTTCCCTGTCCCCTCTCAGCACTCCTTCACTCTGGCCCAGTTGTCCCCCAAATAATGAGCAATTTGTGAATAATGAGCAATTCACAAAACCAAGTTCTGCCCTTGGAGCTTAACTCAGGTATGGGACTGCCCACAAAGTGTCTCTCTTCTCTCTACAGATGGGACCCAGGTGAGCCCGGGTGCCCACTGCCTCAGTCCTCCTGGCACAGGTAAGAGTCAGGCCTGAGGGACACTGTGGTGGGAAGTAGAAGTGGATGGAAGGGACATAAGAGGTGTGAGGACTCAGGGTTGGAAAAGCAGAAATCTGGCTAATGGGCCGGAGTTGGAAATTTGGGTTCCAGTGGAGGGGACAAAGTTGGGGTTCTAGCTGAAGGGGAGGAATGGAATCAGAGGCACCTCTGGGTCCAGGCTGCTTGCAGTGCTGGGAAGCACAACAGGAAAAGGAAAGACGGGATGCTCCTCTTGTCCTGGCTGGGTTTAGTGAAACAGGAAAGAAAGTAGGAAGCTAATATTTATTCTCAGACCCCTGCCTCACGTCAGGCACTGGGCGAGGTGTGTCTTGTTTGTTGACTTGTTCAGTTCCCAGCTGACCCTGCAGGGAGGGCATGGTAGACCTTGAGGGGTGGGAAGATGCCCCAGGCTGCTCCAGTGGAACAGAAAAGACTCCTCTGCCTTGGTGAGAAGGTTCTCTTCCTTATCCTCCCTGCTGGCCCACACCTCCTCTGTTATTAGGCCACTCTGGGAAAAAAATCCAGTGGACTTTCTGATGCTGCTTTGGTTTAGGACACGCCCACAGGGCTAGTTTGGGACTAGAGGTCTGAGGCTTTCTCCTCCTTAATGACACCTCAGAATGCACAGCCTGATGCCTAGTAATTTGGTATGGAAGGGAGAATGGAACTCAGGATCTTTGCTTCAGTCCCAGCTGTCCTAAAGCTTATAGGCTGGTTGGGGAGACAGAACACACAAATGAAAGGAGAGAAAAAATAGTACAATGCAATATGTGACGAATATCCAATGAGAGGTGTCTGATTCATGAGTTCATCCATTCATTCCAAAATCTTTAATGAGCCCCATCACTGTACCTTCTGAAGCATTTTAGGAGGGATACAGAGATTTATTCATTGATTCCATGTTTGTTGAATTTATCATTTGCCAGGTACTATTTTAGGCCTGGGAATAATGAGCAATTCACAAAACCAAGTTCTGCCCTTGGAGCTTAACTCAGGTATGGGACTGCCCACAAAGTGCCTATCATGCCAGGGAGCAGTGAACATAAAATCTGAGAGGGAGGGACTCTGGGCTCTGAACTAGGTCCAGGGAAGAGGAAAGACACTGGTTGGGCTTTAAGCAATGGGTAGGATTTGAAAAGGTAGAAGGTAGAAGTGTGAGGACAACACTAGTAGGAGGACATTGTGAAAAAATTCAGAGGACATTCTGTATTGGGCTTGTTACAGGGTGGAAGCTGATAGCTGAGGAGGAGGGTTTGTGTTCAGATGTAGGAGACCAAGTTGAGAGAAGCCGAGTTAGGACCAGATTATCGAGTCTTCAAATACTAAATCACCCTGACAGGCTCTGCAGGACTCCAGGCAGAGCCCTTCCTAAATTCTCAGTAGCCTTCTGCTCATTAGGTGGTGGTGCTACTGAGAGTAAGGAATGGGGCGACTGTTGGGGAACTGCTCCTAGCCTGTGTGTGGCTGAAGCGACTGTCCTTAGTTCTGGGTGACCAACCTTGGTTTCCCCTAAGCCCTGTATCATTAGGGGAGTCATCCCAGGAAGCCAGTAAACCAGAACCTCGGGGGACTGAGACCTTTCATAGAGCAGGAATGTGTTGGCATTGGAGACCCAGACTCAACCAGAATGGAACTCTAGACTCCTAAATAGCCACATGAATGAGGAGTGAGGACACAGCTGCAGCAGGGGATTATCCTAGGGAAGGGAAAGCAGGAGGAGGTGGGAGCAGGAGGAGGTGGGACAAAGCTATGCATTGTCTACTGTGGCCACATCTGGATGCACACCCATCTCCTCAGGTTTCTTGATTTCTGGAGAGTCGCAGTGGGTATCTATTTGCTTTGCCCCTCTTGAGTCTATGTCATAGTGTTGGAGTGATTTCCCTTAGTGACAACCTATTGTCAGCCTCTCTTCCTTTGTGCAGCAAAAAACCCCTTCCAAAGGAGGTGACTTCCTGGAAGTTGGTGGAAAATAGAGCACCGACTTCTGCAAGACTGGGACCCATGCTCACCGTGCTCCTAGCTGGGTGACCTTGGACAGGCCTTTTATGTTTGGGCCTCAGTTTCTTCATCTAGCATATCAGAATAGTAATAATGACCTCCCAGGACAGGTGGAGGTGATGAGATGACAGATTTTGCAGACTCTTGTGCACATGGTGCACTACAGATGTTAAGACCATGATTAGTGGTTGTGTTGGTCCTAGAGGCTGCATTTCCTGCTTCCCTAACTGGTACTTTGCCAGGATGCTTTTCCAGTCCCCTCAGCCCCAGGCCCAGAGGACAGCTATGGCTGCTCCATAAAGAGATGCCTGAAGGAGGCTTTCTGGGGAAGTTTCCCTCATGGTGTGTCCTGTAGTGGGAATGGCCTGCTCCCACCTCCTCCTGCTTTCCCTTCCCCAGGATAATCCCCTGTTGCAGCTCCACCTCCCAGTATCTCCAAGTCTCTGGCTGCTCAGTGCAGCTTGGCCCAGCTGGCTGTGCTGGCATGGACCCTGGTCTGGTGGCTAACTATAAATAACCCCTGCACCCACGGGCTTGGCAGGGTGCTTCTGGCGTGGGTGCAGAGGACACTGGAGAAGAGGCAGCTGAGCCTGCTGTCCTCACCAGGCCAGGCCCAGAGCTGGCCTGGAGGGGCTGGGAGCAGCCTCTGTGAGCATGTGGGTTTGATGAGCTGAGGGAAGCTGCACTGGGAACAGTGTTCCACACTGGGAACAGGTCCAGGGTGGTCAACTAGGGCTGGCTACGGGCCCCAGCCATCACTTCTGAATCCCAGGACTCACGACAGAGTACAAGAGGTCACAATTTAGGGTCTGTTGTCTGATCTCTGCTGGTGAGCCTAACCCATTAGAGGGCAGCTGGGCAAACCCCCTCATTCCAGAGGGAAGGAAGGGAAGGAGAGGGTGGAGCCTAGAATGTACCGCTGCAGCAGTGATGCAGTGTGAGTAAATCCCCATAGCCCTCAGCCCAGGCCTGGGGAGGAGTGGTCAATGCAGTGGTAGAGGGGCTTTGTAATTTTATGACTGCCTTTCCTACAGGCAAAATAGAATTGATAGCACTTACTTGCAGGCCAGGATTAAGAAGAGAAAAGGCCCATTGGAGGTGTTTTGCTGTTGCTGAGTTTGCCTGTGCCCAAGTCCCTGGAGATCAGCTTTCCAGTGACCCTGCCCCTCTGTCCACAGGCTGCCCCACGCCCCGTGCAGACACGCCAAGCCCTCAGCTCCAGCCCATGGACCTGCGAGTGGGCCAGCGGCCCGCAGTGGAGCCCCAGCCAGAGCCCACACTGCTGGCCTTGCAGCATCCTCAGCGCCTTCATCGCCACCTCTTCCTAGCAGGCCTGCAGCAACAGCAGCAGCAGCAGCAGCAGCAGCAGCAACAGCAGCAGCAGCAGCAGCAGCGCACAGCCGAGCCCATGAGGGTAAAGACGAAGCTCCCTGCACATGCCTTCCCTCCCTCTCTCCCTGCAGCCTCCTCCACCCCAGTCTCAGGCCTCCACTCCTGCTTCTTCTTGGGCTGCTGGCCCCACCCACAGCTCTCAATGGACCCACCGATGATGCCTGAATTGCAGGGGGCACAGCAGGAGCAAGAGTTGCGGCAGCTTCTCAATAAGGACAAGAGCAAGCGAAGTAAGGATGGGATCTCTGCCCGCCCCCACTTGGGTGTCCGTGATTGCCCTTGGGCCTGGGAAACATTAAATGTGAGGGTCACAGCTGCTGGGTCATTCTCTGCTTGCCTATAAATGGAGGTGGGTGTGGGGGTGTCTGCAGGCTTCATGGGAGAGGTGAGGCCTTAGGCTTGGCTCTTGCCTGAGGAGTCCCTGGGACACTGTACTGGAGATGTGGACAGAGCAATGGCAGAGAATGTTCTGGGAGGCCACTTGTTTCCCCTCTCCCAGCCCACTTCTGACCCTTTGCCCCACAGGTGCTGTAGCCAGCAGCGTGGTCAAGCAGAAATTGGCAGAAGTGATCCTGAAGAAACAGCAAGCAGCTCTGGAGAGAACAGTCCATCCCAACAGCCCCAGCATTCCCTACAGGTAGCTCCCTGTCCCCACCTGTCCCTCGGGTTCCTCCCACATACGTTTCCCCTCACCCCCATATTACCCTGTCAGCCCCCTTTCTTCCCCAGGGCCCATCGCCCTTCCTATACACATAATGCACCTCCAAACACACCTCAACCAATGTCTGCCTTCTCTCCATTCATTCTCTCTCCTTCTCTCACCTGAGACCCTTCCTGTACACATACTCACACTCCATCCTGGCTCTCTTTTGCACATGAGACTCTCTCTCTCTTTGTTTTCCCCTAAGCACAAAAATATCCTAGTTCCTAGAGCAGGTTTCTATTGCAGGGGACTAAGTCCCTAGTGGGCCTGTTACCAAGCACCCAGACTCTGGCTTCTGTGCCTAGATTGGAGGTCTGCATTATGGCTGCTGGGTAGCATGGGTAGCCCACTGCTGCCACCTGGAGATGGCTCCCATTCTTGCCTGGCCCTGTCATCTCTGCCTCCCTGGCAGGTCCCAGGGCCCACATTCAGGAAGGCGGCTGTGCAGTGTGAGGTCTCTGTGGGCCTTTGGGTGTCCGCCCCTCTGAAGCACCTTGGCACTCACTCCACAGAACCCTTGAACCATTGGATACAGAAGGAGCTGCCCGCTCCATGCTCAGCAGCTTTTTGCCTCCTGTTCCCAGCCTGCCCAGTGACCCCCCAGAACACTTCCCCCTGCGTAAGACAGGTGAGCTGGACAGACAGGAACTCTTCAGATTAGGGTTAGGGGAAGGGCCTTGAATTTGGGTCAGGAGTGCAGAGCCAGGAGGGCTGGGAGTGCTGGGTTGGGCAGGAACAGCATGCTGTGGGGTTTTCTCTTACATAGCTGGAAGGGGAGGGACCTAAGGGCAGAGGAGAGAAGGGTGGCTGCCCTAGGGCTTGAGTAATGCTGGTACTCCCCGCCAGTCTCTGAGCCCAACCTGAAACTACGCTACAAACCTAAGAAGTCCCTGGAGCGGAGGAAGAACCCACTGCTTAGAAAAGAGAGTGCGCCGCCCAGTCTCCGGCGACGGCCGGCAGAGACCTTCGGAGGTGAGGGCCAGCAGAGTGGGTGGGGTTGTCCTAGGCCCTAGTTGGTCTTGACCCTTTGGGTCCCCCCTACCCCTAGTAGACAGGGGTCTTCCTTTGGGGGCTACCAAGTGTGTTGTACTGTGTCCCACACACCCACTGTGAGGTGAGTTGGGGTTGATAGGCAGCTCCTGCTGGGCAAACTGACATTTGTCTGAAAAGGGAGCACCTTTCAAAAAAATTGCCCAAGATACTATAGCCTAGCTGTGGCCCTCCATCTTCCTGCTCGTCAGGGAATAAGTCAGGAAGCAGAGGCAACCTGTTGGGGAAGGGGTGGTGCCTGGGAATCCTGCACCAGGGGACACTATGCCTTTGCATCTACCCTTTGGCCCTAATTACACCTCCCTTTCTTCCCAACCCTCAGACTCCTCCCCTAGTAGTAGCAGCACGCCTGCGTCAGGGTGCAGCTCCCCCAATGACAGCGAGCATGGCCCCAACCCTGTCCTGGGCTCGGAGGTAAGGCCTTGTGGGGACTGGGCTCCCTGGGGCACTTCTGAGGTTCAGCCTTTTTCCAGCAAGTGGCCCAATCTGGCCTGGGGCCACAGGGTCTGGGCAGCCCCCACCAGGGCCTCCTGGGTGTTCTGGGAAAGGCGTGCCAGGGGTAGAGGTCTGGGACCGGTGACCCGTCACCCTGCTCCCCATGGCAGGCGCTCTTGGGCCAGAGGCTGCGGCTGCAGGAGACTTCTCTGGCCCCGTTCGCCTTGCCGACAGTGTCCTTGCTGCCCACAATCACGTTGGGGCTGCCCGCCCCTGCCAGGGTGAGTGGCTGGGTGCCCCTCCCCCACTCCAAGCTCATCCAGCCTCATTCACACCCTTGTCCTACTGTCTGACCCCATCACCTTCACAGTCCTCTGCTGGAATCTTCTCCCCATGACTTCTCCCTGCCTTTCCCCTAGGGTGATGGTGACCGCAGGACCCATCAAGCTCTGGGCCCTCGTCCAGTCCTGGGGAGCCCCCATGCTCCCCTCTTCCTGCCCCATGGTCTGGAGCCGGAGGCTGGGGGCACCTTGCCTTCTCGCCTGCAGCCCATTCTCCTTCTGGATCCCTCAGTCTCTCACACCCCTCTGCTGACTGGTGAGTCCTATGGCTTCTCCTGGGAAGGGGCTGGATCTTGCACCCTGCCAAGGGCCACGCTTGAGGAGGGAATCCATCCTTCCAGACTTAGTCCTGTGCATCTCCCTGCCAAGCCCCTGCCCCCATCACGCCCTTGCTTCCTTCCCTGGCTCCCCATGGTTCCCTCCTTATGCCCCACCCCATTCTTTCCAGTGCCCGGGCTTGGGCCCTTGCCCTTCCACTTAGCCCAGTCCCTACTGACCACCGAGCGGCTCTCTGGGTCAGGCCTCCATTGGCCTCTGAGCTGGACCCGCTCAGAGCCCCTGCCCCCCAGTGCCACTGCTTCCCCACTGCTGGGCCCCCTGCAGACCCGCCCGGAGCGGCTCAAACCTCACATCCAGCTGATCAAGGTGAGAGGAACTGGGTAGAGGAGGGACTGAGGGGATGCTTAACTGGGATCCTGGGAAAGAAGAAGGGGGCTTATGGAGGGCAGGAACCTGGGAGGCAAAAGAGAAAATGACTACCAGAGTTCTAGCAAGATGAATGGCTGCCCTGCCCAGCTCACCACCTCCCACCTCACCCCCGTTGCTCCACCTGGCTTCTTAGCCAGCCATCTCACCTCCCCAGAGGCCAGCCAAGATGAGTGAGAAGCCCCGACTGCAACAGATACCCTCAGCTGAGGACCTAGAGACCGATGGCCGGGGAGTAGAGCAGGTGGTGGATGATGTCCTGGAACACAGGGAGTCAAGCCATGGGCAGCCTGAAGCCAGAGGCCCCGTTTCTCTCCCACAGCACCAGCAGGTATGGCTGTGCCCAAGTTGCCCGTCAGAAAGTGTAGTCAGAAGGCCTAGAGCCTGGCCTAAGATGGGGAAGGGAGGTAGATAGGCAATCATGAAAGTCTGAAATCTAGGTCTTTGCAGGATTGTTTCCTTCTGAGGGCTGTGAGGGAGAATCTGTTCTAGGACTTTCTCCTTGGCATACAGACAGTGGTCTTCTCCCTGTACACTGTCTTCCCCCAGTCTGTGTTCAATTTTTTTTTCTTTTTATAAAGACAACAGTTCTATTGTATTAGGGCTCACCCTAATGACCTTATTTTAACTTGATTTTCTCTGCAAAGACCCTGCCTTGTCTCTAAATAAGGCTACTTTCTGAAGTCCTGGGGGTTAGGACTTCAGTGTATGAATTTGGTGGAGGACACAATTTCATGATAATACTTGATAATAGTCCATATATGTACAGTGCCTCTGTAAGTCCCTGTGTTCTAGCATAGCCCTTGTAGATGAGGAGATGCTGGTCAGAGTGAGCTGAAGTGCCCAGGGAGCTCTGGTGGAACAGGGTGGTCAATCTCGGGTGCAGGTCTTCAAGGGGCCTGTTGAGGGCAGGAGTCTCAGAGAGTCAAAGGCCAGAGCCTAGGTGGGAAGCAGGGCTAGATGCATCCTGGAATCTCTTCAGGAAGGGGGTGTGCCTGGAGGTTCCTAAGACTTTGGTTAGGAGAAGATGGAGCAGATTCTGAGAAACTAGAGACTGAGGCCCCTGTTTTCCCTCAGATGTTGCTCTGGGAACAGCAGCGGCTGGCTGGGCGGCTTTCCCGGGGAAGCATCGGGGACTCTGTGCTGCTTCCTCTGGCCCAGGGCAGACACCGGCCCTTGTCCAGGACTCAGTCTTCCCCAGCTGCACCTGCCTCTCTACCGACCCCAGAGCCCACCTGCCAGGCCCGAGTCCTCACCAATCCAGAGGCACCCCCCAGGACCCTGCCCTTCACCACAGGTAAGCCAGGATTAGAGTGCGGGCCAGAAGGAAGGGCCTGGGAACATGAGTCCCTGTCTGTACATGATGGCACTTGGGACATTTTTAGAGACTTCAGAGTGCTTTCCTAGTCTTACTGGACCCCTACAGTATCCCATGAAGCAGGTGGATAGATAAGTTATTGTTTTACACATGGACACCAAGACTCAGGGAACCTGTGACAAGCCTCTAGTAATGTAACAAGCAGGCCAGTATAAGAATTTGAGTCCCCTGCCACCATGTCTACCCCCTTTCAAAAATGTTATTTATTACTGTTCTTTTGTTTCTAAAAAGCTCAAAAGCATTTCAGAAATTTTGAAAAATATAGAAAAGCATAATTATAAAATAAAAGTTACTAAGTAGTATCCCACCACCCAGAAGTCACTCATCTTAAATTCTGCTGTATGTCAGTACAGGCTGTGTTCTAGCTAGATGCACTTGTGCAGATGCCATGAATACATTGACTAGATTTTGTACCCCGCTTTATTAAGTTAGTCTTGATATAATTAACCTTCAAAACTGAGATTCTTTTATTTCATCTCAGGGTTTTATTTTTATTTTATTTCTTATTGGTTGGATGTTTAGATTGTTATTCATTTTTCCTCATTTTAATTCTCTTACGCATAAGTCTTTACTCATCTTGGGATTATTTTCTGAGGGTCATTCTTAAGGAGTAGCATTCCTGGGTCAAACGGTCTGAGCATTTTGAAGGTCTGTGGTGTTCCAAGATATGCAGATACCCTGCCATAGAAGTGTACTCTACCGACCTCTAGAAGCTTCCCCTGGGACAGGCTGAAATAATTCTTTGGTCCCTGTGGAGTGGTTCCAGAAACCTACCTCGTACCCCACAAGAATACTAAAGTCCACAGATGTTCCAGACCTTTATATAAAATGGTATAGGATTTTCATATGACCTGTGCACATCCTCACACTTACTTTTCTTTTTTTTTCTTTTGTGTGTGGTGCTGTGGATTGAACCCCAGGGCCTCATGCATCCTGGGCAAGCGCTTTACCACTCAACTATATCCCCAGCCCTTCCCAATATACTTTAAATCATCTTTAGAGTATTTATAATGCCTACTGCAATGTAAATGCTGTGCAAATAGTTAGATAATTATATTGTTTAGGGAATAATGACAAAGAATGTTCAGTACCTAGGAATTTTTTTTTTTTTTTTTTTTCTGAATACTTTGATTCCCAGTTGGGAAAGCTGGCTGAGCTGGCTATAGTCACTCTCCAGAGCTGTGGTCATTGTATGACGTGGCCTTGTGTTATTGTGGAGTACGTAGCTCCCAGTTTGGGGGTTCCCTGGGAATTCTTTCTCCTCTTGCTCCCCCTTAGTGGCCTTTGGGTTCATGATACCCAGAGGGAAATGCCTGCTGTCAGGCTGGCTGTTTATTCCCCGAGCCCTTGAGGGCACGGTAGATGTGATGGGCCATGTGGGGAGGCAGCGGCTGTGTGGCAGCTCTGTTGGCTGGCCCTGTGTTGATTTGTCCATCGGGCTGTCCAGTTGCCCCGGCACTCGTGGAGTTGTGCATATGGAAGTGCAGGGTTAGGGCTCAGCAGCGGGGCAGGATGAGGAATGCTGGTCTGTATGGGGTGTGTGGTGCCATGCCTGACTCTAGGTGGATCCCTGTGGGCACCGGGTGATCTGTCAGTAGTTCACTGTCGGGGGGTTGGGGTGCTCTCTGGCATACCTGCCCTGAACCCTGCTCCCGGCAGGGCTGGTCTATGATTCAGTCATGCTGAAGCATCAGTGCTCCTGTGGAGACAACAGCAGGCACCCTGAGCACGCTGGCCGCATCCAGAGCATCTGGTCCCGGCTACAGGAGCGAGGCCTCCGGAGCCAGTGTGAGGTAAGGAGGCTGGGTGGGGGTCTCAGAGCCCGAGGAGGTAAAGGTAAAGGGAGGGAAGAAAGGGTGAGAGATGAGAGAGGGCAGCCATGGAAGCGGAGGGGTAGGCAAAGGCTTAGGAGCTCTGTGGGCTCTTCCTCAGTGTCTCCGGGGCCGGAAGGCCTCCTTGGAGGAACTGCAGTCAGTCCACTCTGAGCGACATGTGCTCCTCTATGGCACCAACCCACTCAGCCGCCTCAAACTGGACAATGGGAAGCTGGAAGGTAGGAGATGGATGGTGCTTGGCCCCAGATCTCCCCGAGCACACCCACCTTACCCACTCCCATGCTCTTTTCTCCATCCTGCCGGGTCGGCCTCCTCCAGCCTCCTGGACATCCCCGTTTGAACTCACTGCTCCCATCCCTCTGCTGCCCAGCTACTCCTCTCCCGACCCGGCTTCTCTCCCTCAACACCTACCTGGCCTCTTCTGGGCCTCCCTGCTCCCAGCCACACCAGAGGCTGAAAGCATCCACACTCACATGGACTGGGCCTCTCCCCGCAGGGCTCCTGGCACAGCGGATGTTTGTGATGCTGCCCTGTGGTGGGGTTGGGGTAAGTGTGCCCAGAGGTCTCCAGTGGGCATTGCTTAGTGTTCTCGACTCTCCTCCCTTCAGTTTTCCCAGGCCCAGCCCCCACTGGCTGTTCTTGTGGTTCTGCCAGACCTGGTGGGCCAGGGACCTTCCCATGATGCCCCTCTGCTGGCTGGAATCTCCTGGTGGATGGGTGTATCCTGGGTCCATCTGTGTCCCTGATTGTGGAGTCCAGTGCCTCCACCTATTTAGAAGTCGTTTGGTAGATATTAACTGAGGCCCAAAGAGCAAGGCCAAAATTGGGGCTTAAGATGGTCCCCTCTCATTAAGGCGCCAGTGGCTGGGCATGAGCCATTCCACGCCAGCCCCCAGGCTCCTTTGTCTGCCCTGCAGTGGGCCTGTCAGCAGTCACAGTGACCTCAGGCTAGTCCCCGTCCTTGGGCTGCCTAGTGTGGGGCTGAGGTGGTTCTCCCTGTGTCCTTGGAGATCCAGGAACTTCCCTAGCCGGGGCATAGCCCCCCGACCCCTAGCTTTGCTTCTTCACTCCTCACCTGTCAAGGGCTTCCTGCCTGCTCTGGCAAGGCTCTCCCTGTGGTGGTATCAAGCATGGTGTGTGAAGGCAGGGGATGGAGGTCAAGTTCAGAGAAAATGGGAGCTGTAGTGGGGGGCTGTTTGGGAGCCAGTCAGTGCCCTGTTCACAACTCCCCATTTCTTGCCACTTTCTGGTTTTTCCAACTGTTGTTGCTTCTGTTTTCTCCTCCCTCCTCTCCCTCTCTGTCCTTCTCTCTCTCTCTCTCTCCAGCCTCTTGCGACTCTCTCTGCCTTCCTCGCCTCTCTTGGTCCGCCTCGCCCTCCCCATCTCCCCATCATGCCCCCCGGCCCCTCCCTAGCCTTGAGGCCCAGGGACTGGGTTTGGGGGGCCTCCCAGCCTGGGCTAGGGGCCCTGAGTGGAAGACAGTGGTGCAGACGGCCCCTCCAGCTCCGACCGTCCCGCAGGGCCTGAGCAGAGTCAGCTGGGGCTTAAAACCCCCTCCCGGCCCAAACCCCAATCCCGCCCAGGTAACGCCATGCCCCCTCCCCTGACCGGGGAGGCAGGCGTGATGCTGCCAGCAGAATGCTGGCCACAAATAGGCTGGTGCTGGGACTTATGCTGGGAAGGAGAAGCCCTGCTGGGATTGGGGGACACAGGAGGCCTTGCCTTTGGGCGGTGGGGCACTGGGGAGGCAGCGCCGTCTGCCCAGCTCCCTGCCCCTGGGGTCCTGGCCATGGGATGGGTACCACCCCACTGGGTGCTGGCTCCTGTGGGAAGCCTTGGATGATGCGGGCTCTGACTCTGGCCCCCACAGGTGGATACTGACACCATCTGGAACGAGCTGCATTCCTCCAATGCAGCCCGCTGGGCCTCTGGCAGCGTCACTGACCTCGCCTTCAAAGTGGCTTCCCGTGAGCTAAAGGTAGGAGGTTTTGGTTGAAGGCAGGCAAACCGTGGAGGAGGCAGAGGATGGGGAAGCGGGATTCAGAGCCCGAATGCTTGACCTCTCATTCCTCTTGGATATTGCCACAAGGTTTGGGAGGCAAAATCGAGAGCTCTGAGGAGCAGGGTAAGATTTGAACCTGAGATTTGTGTTACTTGGGGAATCAAACCACTCTGCCCCTGGACTCTGGTTTCTTAGAGACACAGGGTCCTGATCATCCAGGACCATTTAAGACCGACTGCATGGCTGTAGATAAATCATAGGCCATCTCTGGACCTCATGCATTAGCCTGTTGCTTTTATGTAGGGCCAAGGGGCTCTACAGCTGTTAGTGTCATGCTTGTTTACTCTAAGCTGGGCACCTTCTAGGGATTTGTCCTGAGGTATACATGCCTGCCATGTAGGACCTTATAGCCCAGTGTGTTCACAGTGTGCTCAGTGTCAGCTCTCCTTGGCCAAGCTTTGCAATTAGCACAGCTCTGGTATTAAAATCCTGGCTCCACCATTTATAACCAGGCATCTTGGGACATGTTACTTAACTTACCTAAGTTCTGGATTCCTCCTCATCTGTGAACTGGAAATGGTGATGATGTTTATCCTGTGGCTCACATAGAAAATGTTTAGCACAGGGCCAGGTGTGTAATTTTTACATAACACTCAGTAGCTGTCACTGCCAAGTGATTACCACCAGAACACAAGAGGGAAGGATTCTCTGTTCAAGTTCAGTCTAAAAGCAGTGGACACCCAGCATGGGGGCCAAGGCCTGGTCCACTTCAGCACCAGCCAGGACATTGTCAGACATGTTGGCAGCTGTTGCACTGTGGCCACTTCTCAGAAGAGGAGACTGGGCCCTGGGGGAAGGTTCATGCAGATGCAGGTCAAGGACTGGCTGTTTGGTGACAAGCACTCTTTCCCTTTCCAGAATGGTTTTGCTGTGGTGCGGCCCCCAGGACACCATGCAGATCATTCCACAGCTATGTAAGGACTGGGAGAAGCCTGGGTGGGATGAGGTGGGGACAGGCCCTTAGAGCCTTCTCATAGGCTGGGCCACGCTAGGTGCTGGGGGATAGGGAACTGGAGAGATGCCAGCATGGGGAATGAATGGGCTGACAGGACCCACTCTGCTTTTCACAGGGGCTTCTGCTTCTTCAACTCAGTGGCTATAGCCTGCCGGCAGCTGCAACAACAGGGCAAGGCCAGCAAGATTCTCATTGTAGACTGGGTAGGTCCTGGCTCCTTGCACCTTTAGATTCAAAGGCTCACCGAAGGAGTCCTGAGCCTGACATGAGAGCTGTGGCTGCATGCCTTGGTCCTGCATTAAGCCTCCTTGAGCCTCAGTTTTCTCTTGTGCAAAGTTTGGGTGAAGATAGATAGCACCATATCACAGAGCTGTTGGAAGGCCCAGAGGAGACAGTGTTGGGACTCCCATACACACACCCATGGTGGGTAGGAGCTCCATTTGAGTGTTGTCTTTTGGTCTCTGTTGGCTTCTTTTGGCAGATCTAGTGATTTCTGCATTTTCCCTATGTGTAGTGACAATAACAATAACATCAGAGAACATCATTATATCACTAATCCCATCCAGACACTGGTTTTATATCTGATCCTGACCATAACCCATTTCACAGATGAGGAAAGTGAGCACAGAGAGATGAAGTAACTTGCACACTCAGTCACCTCATGATATGTGAGGCTAGGATTTGAACCCAGGCCTATTAGCTCTAGAGTACATGCATTTAACAACTAAGGTACATTTCTTCTGCACCGACAGCCGTGAAAGTAGAAGTTGGCAACAGTGGAGGAACTTTGCACACTTGACCCCATGCATGGTCCCGTGAGTCAAGTGCAGGACCCAGTTCTTCTTAGGAGGGATGGGACTGGGCTCATGTACCTGACCCTCTGTCACTGAGCTTGGTTTCTGATCACACACTTGGACAAGATGCAGTAGGACTATGAGCATGATTCTGTACTTTTTCCTTACCTGATATTGGTTCACCCCCCCACACTCCTCTCTCCTGTGGTCTGGCCTACCCTAGCCAGCTATCTTGATATCTAGATATCTAGATCGATTGATAGAAAGGCAGATAGGTAGAGAGAAATGATTTATATATTACTCATATATATGTATACATAGAGAACGTCTTTCCACATGGAGAGATAAGGTTCCATAGAGTAATTGGGGCTACTCAACCATGTAGCTCTAGGAACCCTAGTTTCCTAACCCCCGGTCTAGGGTCCTGACCTTCAGAATAGTCACCAACCTTGAAATCCTTCCAACACATCCTGGCCTCCATTTCTCTGCTTTTGGACCTTCCCTAATCTCCACCATCCTGCACAGGATGTTCACCATGGCAATGGCACCCAGAAAACCTTCTATCAGGATCCCAGTGTACTCTACATCTCCTTGCATCGACACGATGACGGCAACTTCTTCCCAGGCAGTGGGGCTGTAGAAGAGGTAAACACACATCAGGACTCTCCTCCTGCCCTTGCCCTGTCCCTGCCATGGGACCTATGTGATCCTGGGCAGATTGCTTAACCTCTCCATTCCTCAGTTTCCCCATCTGGAAGTGAAGAGTCTTGACGAGCTCTTCCTGCAGCACCAGCATCCTGAGATTCCTCTTCTGGGCCTCTGCTCTCCTCATGTCTCTCTTGTCCTGTTTCCCAGGTGGGGGCTGGCAGTGGTGAGGGCTTCAATGTCAACGTGGCCTGGGCTGGAGGCCTGGAACCCCCCATAGGGGATCCTGAGTACCTGGCTGCCTTCAGGTAAAAATACTCTGGGAACCCAGAGGAGGCCCAGCTCAGCAAGGCCACCCTGCCCTGCCCCTTCTTCTCCAGCACCAGGTTGGAGGTGATCAGCTGGCATGTCCGCCTGTCCTTACTCCGTTACTAGATGCTGTAGGCTAGCCCTAATGGGAAGATGAGATGCACACAATGAGAAAGTCTAAGAGTACTTAAAAAAGTCACACACTACCAAGAGCCAGTGTTGAGCTGAGTGTCAGGAGATGGTCAGAGTGTAGGGAGCAGAGACATCATATTCAAAGAAGGCTGCCTGGAGGAGGTGGGCATTGAGCAAGAGAGGAGAAAAACTATGGAAAAAAGAGAAAAGAGATGATGGCCATATTGAAGGAGCTACTTCAAAAAACTAGATAGAAGAGCTTCAGGCTCTGTCAGGAGCCCTTACCTCTTTCACTCTGGGCCCCTGTACTTCCTTCAGGGAAAGGGATCTGGGAAGTAGATCTCCAGACATTTTAGAGATATTCTCCATGAGAACTAATTCCATAGGAGCCCTGGGTGGACTTCCTGGCATCTGTGCCCAGGGCTTTTTAAAGAATGGACCAAAATGGACCCCAGAGTTGCATCAGGGCTAGAGGGGTATAGCTGTTGGGAGTCTTCCAGGAGAAAGGATACGGGGAATTTGGTGGCCCAGTACCTGAGGGTCTAGTTGCCCAGGTCAGCTCTCCAGTGGCAAGTAGTGGGGTGTTGATCATTTTCAGTGCTCAAGGCTTAGTGACCAGAGTCCTGCTCAGTTGGCTGTGAGATTGTCCCTTCCCTGTGGCCCTGCCCATTGCCCTCTAAAGGTTCTCTCTCTCTCTCTCACACACACACACACTATGCTTTTTTCCCATCTGGTGCCCATCCTTGGTCCCTTTCTGCCTCTTGCTAGCTAACTTCCCTGTGTGACTGAGTTCTCAGGCTGTGTATAACAGGGACATGGTGGCCAGCCAAGATCAAGGAAATCAGAGGGATCTGTTAAATCCTGCTAGGAGATTGAGTGTCTTGGAATCCTGAAAGCAGGATGCCCCCAGCACAGTTGGCAGGAGAGGGCTGGCATAGGCAGGGCCTCGGCCTTGGCCCTGGCTTCTCTGTGCTGTGTGCCAGGCCCCTCTTCTCCTTGCAACCTCACAGGATAGTCGTGATGCCCATCGCCCGTGAGTTCTCTCCAGACCTGGTCCTGGTGTCTGCTGGGTTTGATGCTGCTGAGGGTCACCCAGCTCCACTGGGTGGCTATCATGTTTCTGCCAAATGTAAGGGGGCCCCAGCCAGCAGGGTGTGTAGGGAATGAGAGCCAGGCTGTATGGGATGGAGAGGGTGGGGGGGGATGCACTGCCCACACCTAAAGGGGAAGGTGGCAGTGGCCAACCCAGGGCTGAGTGTAAAGACTGGAGTATGGCAGCTGGCCCTGGAATTCACTGGGATCTCCCAGCCTAGCATAGCCCAGATCCCTTCTCAGGACCAGGTCAGTTTATCATGGAGGCCTTGACCCTGGAGACTTACATCTAACAGATGGAAATTCAGCCAAAGAACTCCCCGCCCCAACTCTGGTTTCCAAGCAGGGCTGGCAGTTCCTCTAGAGGGAGGATGGGGAGGAGCAGTGTCCTGAGAACAGAGGGTACCCATGCAGCCTGATGGGTCATGGGCCCTGGGGACAGAGAAGAGGTGGTGTGGCTCAATGAAAAAGGCTCAGGCTGGAGTTGATTCCCCAGGTTCGAGCCCTAGCCCTGTGACTTACTGCCATGGGGTTTTGTGCAAGTCTCTTAATTGCTCTGAGCCTTGGATGAAACACCGTGATAGGCTTTGTATGGGATTCCATGTGAAAGCACTTTGCCTTTGAGTCCTTATTTATGGAGGAAGCAAGCAGAGAAACATCAGACATGGAGAGTGGGTCCACCTCTCCTCCATCCTGTTCCCTCCTATTTCTCCCCACTAACCAACCATCTAGGTTTTGGGTACATGACGCAGCAACTGATGAACCTGGCAGGAGGTGCAGTGGTGCTGGCCTTGGAGGGTGGCCATGACCTCACAGCCATCTGTGATGCCTCTGAGGCCTGTGTGGCTGCTCTTCTAGGCAACAAGGTGAGCTGCCCCTTGCCCCTGCCCCTTGCTGCTATAGGACAGGTAAGCCAGCTCTCACAGGCCTGCTCTCAAGAGCAGGCAGACAGATAGGGCAGGGGAATGAGGTAGGCACTCACAGGCCTACTCTCAAGAGTAGGCAGACAGATAGGGCAGGGGAATAAGGTAGGCACAGTGGACACCTCTTTCCAAGTCAGATCTGGGGTCAGCATCTCCTGACTTGGGCAGAGCCAGGAGCACATACCTGTTTTTGTCCAGAAGGCGAGGGCCCTTCTGGAGAGAGCTGGGCCTGTAAGTCCTTGAGAGACTGGTGACTGGTGGACTGTTTTCTGTAGGTGGATCCCCTTTCTGAAGAAGGCTGGAAACAGAAACCCAACCTTAATGCAATCCGCTCTCTGGAAGCCGTGATCCGGGTGCACAGTGAGTGTGTGACAGGAC
Source organism: Spermophilus citellus (assembly GCF_964194105.1). NCBI lineage: Eukaryota > Metazoa > Chordata > Mammalia > Rodentia > Sciuridae > Spermophilus > Spermophilus citellus. The sequence continues at coordinate 67,662,218 of NC_138197.1, read as the reverse complement.
ACCTGCTGATCCCAAACCTGGGAGAAGCTCAGCGATCTACTACCCCCAGGGGAAAGGATCCCAAGGATTCCAATGACTCTAGACACCAGAATCCTAGGGATTCCTGCAAAACACTCAGCAGTATTGGTGGGCAGCCTCCCATTAGCTCTCCAGATGGACCCAGCAGGGACCACCAGATAGTGACCTCCTCAAGGAGGGGACTGGCCTCACATCTCTCACCACAGCCCTGCACCAGGGCCAGGCTGACAACAACACTCAGGCCTTATTTGCTGAAAGGCTGGTTCCTATCCCTCCCCTTCAGTTCTGGCCATAGGGTTCTTGGGAGTTCTACATGCTTAGAGCTGGGGTTTTAGAATAACCCCCATATTTGGAAAGCACTTTAAAGTTTCAACTTCAACATAACATATGTTGAACACTTCATGATCTATGCTAGGGATAAAAAAAATGAATAAAATAGAGTCCCCACATCAAGGACTTGGCCAAAGAGGTGTACAAAATAGTATAGACATGGCTGAGCCTTTGCGGAGCTTTCCTAAGTGCCAAAACTTTTCCTAAGTTTTTGTGCTAGACTGTTCCATGTCCAGTGTTGCTCACAGCTGTGGGCAGGATGAGCATTCCCATGGTCCAGATAGGGCTGCCGTGTTCCCAAGTCCACACTCCCCTGTCCTGGGGGTGGGGCTGAGCACAGGTGGGGGTTGTATGAGACCTTGTGCTCCAGGAGGCCAGAGCTCAGGGATGTATGAGATAATTGACAGAGACCCCATCCTAGTGGCAAGTGGGCCCTTCTGGTGCTTTCCAAGATCCCCATACATACGGGGAATGGTGGGAGGTAGCCTTTTAGTCAGTGGGGATGGGAAAGATTTGGGCAACTGCAAGGACACCTCATAGCCATGTTGAACCTGCTCTTCTCACCCTTCAGAGCTGTGGAGGGAGGGGCGAGTTGGGGGAGGGGGCCAAGAAGAGAGCCAATACCAAACTGAGGATTCATTCACTATTGGGCTCTGGGCCCAAGCCACTAGCATCATGTCTGATCTGGGATGCAGGGTGGGAGGACTGTTTTCCCCAACCTTTCTGACCTGGCTTCTTGTCTCAGGTAAATATTGGGGCTGCATGCAGCGCCTGGCCTCCTGTCCAGACTCCTGGGTGCCCAGAGTGCCAGGGGCCGATGCAGAAGAAGTAGAAGCTGTGACTGCGCTGGCGTCCCTCTCTGTGGGCCTCCTCACGGAGGAGAGGTAATGCCAGACCCCTGCTCCTGGTCCCATGGTCTCTTTACCCCCTCAGATCCTCCCAACTTGAAGACTCCAAAACCCCATGCAGCCACCCAACTACCAGGGTTGTGAGGGAAGCTCTGCTAAGGCTGTGCCTGAAGCTCTCGTCCCTCCCTCAGGCCCTCAGAACAGCTGGTGGAAGAGGAAGAACCTATGAATCTCTAAGACTTTGGAACACATTCGCTCACCCATTCTACCCTTCAGACATGGCTCTCCTAACTTCTGCCACCAGCCCTATTCCTGGGTCTTCTTAGATCCCGTGCACAGATTGTTGGGGCCAGAGAACAGCCTGCCTTGACAGTTACTGCATGGGCGCTTGAGAAGGCCCGAGGCTTGAGAAGATCAAGGGTTGAGAACTGCCTTGACGATTACTGCATGGGGACCAGAGAAGACCCTGAAAGCAGACAGGCTGTGTGCCAGGCCCTAGCAGGGCTCTTATGAATGGAGTCTAACCCTCCTGTGTCTGGGCCCCCAGCTGTGGCCTCCATGCCTCAGGACTGCACAGAGGAGGACTGGCACAAGTGGGCCTGCCCTTAACCACTATTCTTGGCTCTCCAGACCCCAGTCTTTGCACACAGTCCCAGGCTCCATGCAGAAATGTGAACTTGACCTCAGCTAGGGTGGCCCTTCCTAGGTTTTGTGGGCTGGAGGTGGGTGGCAAGGAGACCCCTATCTTTGAGTGCAGAGGGAGTTCTGTCTCTCACCTACTTCCTCCAGTGCCTCTGGAAGCTTTCTTGCACCACTGGGCACTGAAAGCTCCTCTGAAACCTCTCTTGAGAGCAGTCACCTGCAGACCTCCCATTTGGTCACTGTCCCTGCCAGAGGCCACCCTATACCAACCATCTCAGTGCCCTGGTGGAGTAGACAGGTGCTCTCAGAGCCCTGTGCTTCCTGATCCAATGGTGCCAAACTTTCATCTCCCCTCAGAAGCACAACACAACCCCCAGGGATCCCTCCTTCATGAGCCTATTTCTGGGGTCTCTCCTGCCCCAGCTCTGACTTCTGCCCCATGTAGAACTGGCTTGGCTGAGGGGGAAGAGGGCAGGAGACTAGACACAAACTGCCCTGGCAAAATCTTCAAGGCTTTTGGGATCCCTGCCTGGGGCCAAGAAGGAAGTATTTGTGTATGTGTGAGTATGTGTGTGTATGTGTGAGTGTGTGTGTGTGTGTGTGTGTGTGTGCGCGTGCGCATGCATGCACGCATGCGTGTGCATGCATGTCTTCCCCAGGACCCACCATACCTTGTGTATGTTTGCATGTTTTTGTAAAAAAGAAAAAAAAAAGGAAAAAAAAATCTGAACAATAAATGTTCTATTTGCTTTAAAGTACCTGTGAGAGGGTTCCTGGAGATGACTAGTGGCTGTCAGTGGGTAAGCACGTGGTACATGGCTCTAAAGCATAATGTGCATCTGATTCAGGCCAAGAAGGGGCACAGTTAGGTTGGGCTCAGCCTCCTCTCCAGCCCTTTGCCCTTACATGGCGACTGCCCTGCAGGAAGAAGCCCTCTGAACACAATGTAGCTGCCCCTGCTTTCTCCACCACAGGGTGAGAAAGAGGAAGCAGCCCTGGGTGGAAACATGGATCCAGGAACTAGGTAGGAGGAAGAGGGAGTGTGTTCAGACATAGCTAGCCAGTGCACCCCCAAAGGGTCCTGAAGCAGACACACCCAGGCTTGAGTCCCATCTGGGAGCTCAGCTGTCACATCACCTCCTGAGACCTCTGTTTATCAGTACAAGTCTCCAGAAGTAGCATTGTTTCTGGTTCCTTCCTGCTCTAATGTGCCCTGACTTCTTTAGCATATATGAGATGAGAAGAAAGAATGGGCGAGGCAACAGGCCAGGACAAGCCCATCCAGTGTAAGCAAAGGGAGGTGCCAGTGCCTGCCTTCCTGGCTTTGAGTCCACCATTCTTCCCAGCCTGGCCCCTAGCCCTGAGCAGCCTGGCAAGGGTGGAGGGAAGATGTGCTCAACCCTTTCCCACCTGTCCTGCCTTGGGAGAGGACACGGGTCCCTGAAGGGGCTGCTGAGGCTGTACCTTGGGCTTCCTTTCCCTGGCTGGGCAGCTAGGAAATTATTTACTCAGCTAGAGAAACCCTTCTACCACTCCCACAGCCCCCATGATCGCCTCCCAAGAACCAAGCAGAGACTGTTTGATATAAATGGCCGCTGTATTTCCGCTAAAGTGACAGTGACACAGATAAGGCAAAGAGCTGGGGGCAGTGGAGAAGGAGGAGACGTGCAAAATGGCAACCTAATATAAAAAAGATACATGTAACAGCCCCTTCCCTCCCAAGTTAGGTGAGCCCTTGGGCCAGTGTAGGGAGATTCAGGAGGGAGATTTAGAAAGATAAAAGCTCTAGTTGAAGGGCAGTGAGCAGGGGCTGGAGTTGGGGGAGAAGGTCTCATGGCTGGGGCTGGTCTGGTGCAATGAGGAACAGGAGGAATCACAAGGCCTAGGGCTCCTTTTCAGCCTGCACCATGTTACCCACTTCCCAATACCCTTCTGGGGGTAGGAGTATGATCCCTGTGGCCCTTAGTTCAAACAGGTCTGCTCTGGGGTGTGTAGATGTGTGCATGTGACAGGGGGTGGAGGGGAGAATGGGTCTGGCCATAGTGTACTTTCAGAAGTCCAGCTCTGGGAGAAAGGGTGGGAAGAAGGACACAGAACTCTCCACTCAACTCCCCAGGCTTTGGGGAAAGAGCCAAAAGTTGCCTATGACTGATGACTTCAGCTACCTGACCCTTGAGGAATAACAGGTTGGGGTGCTGGGGTGGGAAGTGAGAGGTCTCCATTAGCGATTTCTCCCTTGATGTGACCTTACCAGGTTCCCACCCCAGCCTCAGGGAGAGGGCCTGGAGTGGTAGGGACCAAACCACTTGCCCCTAACCCCTGGCACCAGGCATAGGTCAAGGCCTCACGGTCCTACCCTTGACCCTTTGACTTCGTTGCCCTGGTCCTACTTACAAAGATTGCTCACCAAGTGCTAAGAAAATAGATCCATTTGAAAAGGTCCAAAGCTGCCCTCCAGCCAGGCCGATGAGCTACCTGGCTGGACCTCCTTTCCACTGCACCCAGGTCTCCCCCCAAAGGGACCAGGCAGTTTCCCGGGAAACTGCACTCAAACTGCTATGTTCCTTTTGACACAGTTCTGGGTCCCCAGGGGGTGGGGGCAGAGCCTCCTGATGCCTCAATGGCCAAGTCCAGGTCCTGAGGGCCCCCCGGACCACAGTGACCTCACTCCCTGGGTCAGAAATCACTGAGGATGCTGATGTCGGCAAAGTCGGCCCTGTATCGGTGGGCGTAGAGGCTGAGCAGGAAGGCCCACTTGAAGGAAATGAAGCTCCAGACACAGGAGAGGTAGTAGCTGGTTGGGTCTGTGAGGCCTGCAGAGGAGAAGAACCCAATTGTGACTAGGTGACTACTCCCCAGCTGGTTACCCTTCCCACTAAACATCCCTGTACCTCTTGCCACTCCAGTCCTATAGGAAGACTGAAGTGGGTAGGAAGTCTTAAGAGTTCTCCAGGCAGGAAGCCATGGAGATGAGGGAAGGCCAGGGCTGGCCAGTCATAGGTCTGTATCTCACACTCTGCTTTTTTACCATGTATATACCCCAGGCCACTCGCAAGTTGTTTGTGCTTCAGCCTGTAGAGGGGCAGGGGGCGGGGCCTCTGTCCACTTCCTGTTATAGCCACTAGAGGGCGCACCCTTCTCAGAGATGGGCCGAGACTAAATGGTGTCAATAACCATTCTGGAGGATACTTACATGGGCCATGCTCTATGCTCAACACTTCACACCGTCTCCCTCAGGGACAGGGACTTTCATTCTCCTCACATTAAACATAAGAAAACCCAGGCATGGGGAGGTTAAGTGATTTGCCCAGTCCCTTGGATATAAATTGTGGAACCAAGATCGGAACCTTAGGGTCTACTCCTAGGCTTTCTCCACCCATATCCACCCTGCTCTCCCTGGTGGACCCTTACTCTGGTGCCGGGTGATGGCCAACGTGAGGAAGGTGCAGAAGGCAGCAATGGAGACGGCTGAGAAGAGAATGCCCACAAGGAAGAAGCCACGTAGTCCCTTAAGCCAGGTCCTCCAGTAATCCTGCATGTACATCACATGCGTCACCAGGACCCATAGCGCCAGCACACCTGGGGGACAAACTCTGTCAGAATGACCTGCGAACCTGCCCACCATGATGCAGCCCCCTCTCCTCACCCTACTCCAGCCCAGTGACTCCAGGATCCTAGGAGTCTTCTGGTTCACTAGGCCAGACCTATTTGCATAATACTGAAAGGACAGGTCTTTGTGCTCTCACAACCCCATGACTGTGGAGTCTTCCCTGGAGTGTGACATCACAACTTTAATGCAGAAGTACATGAAACTCTTGCTGCTTTCTAAGAAGCCAGACAGTAAAGATATTTGTGAAAATATAAATCAATGCCATTCCTCTTTTTTTTTTTTTTGCAAACATGAGTATCTTTCTGAAAAATGTTTTTTTAATATGACTTTAAATGCATAAAAACATTTGCTTTGATTTCCAATATGGTACATATCAATAGATAGAACTCACATTAAATTTGCTCTGAGTTTTACTTCAAGAGTTTTAAATAAAGGGATCCGAACACCAGAAAGTTTGAGAACTGTGGCAGTCCAGCCTGCTTTCTGAGCATTTCCCACTACTTACTTGGAGGCTACAGAGAGAGGGAAGGAGTCCCTCACCCCCCATGCTCTTCCTGCATCTTGATCACCAAGGGTCAGGACCTATAGCAGATCTCTTGGGCAGCAGGGCTCTTCCCAGACTTTCTGCATTCCTAGAGGAAGTCCAGCCTGGAGGCTCCCAGGGCCACCTAGCACCCAAGAGACCTTCTTGATCTTGGCTAGGTCCATTTTTTTTTTTTTTTTTTTTGAGTTTGCAACAAAGGGCAGGCCCAACACTCTGGAGCCTATCCTGCGCTTGCCCTCTGGCCTGGATGTCCTTCCAGTTTCCCTCAAGGAGGCCATCTGCTACTCAGCCAATACAATAGAACACAGCAAGCCTCTGTACCAGGCAGTGCCTGCTGGCATGACCCAAAGAGTGGAACAAATATCAATTCCACTGGCAAGGGTCCGGAGCAGGGCCACGGCGTCCTAGCAATGGAAGACAGAACGCTGCCAAGCACTCAGCTGGCTGGCTGAGGGAGTCAGCTGAGGCAGGAGATCTTTCAAACAGGGAGCAGCACACATTTCATGCATAGCAGTCTCCCGCATGCGCACAGGAAAGCCAGGCATCTGATTGGGAAAGTGATTATCTCTAGCTGATACTTCGTTTCTTAGGCTGGATGGGGAGTGCAATGGTGTTTATTAAATGTGCTATCCTTTTTTATGTGCCTGAAATATTTCACATTTTTTTTTTAAGTTAGAGGAGAAAGGCAGGGCAAAGCTAGTTATCCTGGAGCTATGCTGTGGTAACCAATTCAGCTGTCTGTCAAAATTTGGGCAGCCTAGTGAGGGATAAAACTCTATGAGACTGCAAGCCAAGAAAGCTGGGGCCTGGTGCTCTAGTGCCCCAGAGCTTCGGTATTCTCACTTCTAAAAATGGGTAAACCCTGTGGTCCTGCCAGTTTGGATAAAAGGGGGGCCCCAGGGTTCCACCATAGGAGGGTGGAGACCCACCTACTCTGCAGCTTCCCCTCCCACCCTGTTGACTCAATAAACTTTCAGTGCTGCCCCTGACTACCTTCAACCTTCTCCAGGGTTGGGGGCCTGGAACATGGCCTTCTCCACCCCTGAGATCAAGGTGGACCACGATCAGCAGGTCTCCATCCTGCCTACACAGGAGGCTGGATAGGCTTGCAATAGATAGAATAATAATCCATGGCTTTGGCTTCATCCTATGTGATTGGATTTCTGGCAGCCATCTGTCCCAGAAGTCTCTCTGGCTCCTCGCACAGACACCCAAAGGCCTCATTTGGGGAAGCTCTTTGGTTTTTCTAAGGGCCCCAGGGATGAGGCGTGTTGACACTAAGCACATTCAAAAAGTATCAGAAGGGCACCTGTGTGTAACAGGCCCATATATCCTCTCTCCTCATGCCATGCAGGCAATAGATGAGCTCTAATACCCTTCCCCACTAGAAGATTCTGGAAGTCAGCTTAAGGAGGAAATAAGGAGGTCAGAGCAAATCCTCAGTGACTCAGCAATTTCTGGGTTAGAAAATGCTGAAGTAGGGAACTGTGAGGATACCATCTCTTAGTTCACTGACCATGACCAGCAGGTCGCTGCAAAGTCTTACCCCTTATATACCAAAAAGGGCAGACAGTGGGAAGAAAAGGAAGATGGCTGTTTTGGGGTGTTCTTTGTTAATAAGCACACACAACTTTATCCACCTGCCATCTCCCCTCAACCCTGCTCCAGCCCTGCATACAGACCCTCCACAGATAAGCACATGCTGATCCTGGAGGCAGGCCCGTTCCCACCCACCCTGGCTCTCACTTTTTCCTTTTTTTTTAGGGGGGTTACTGGGGATTGAGCTCAGGGGTACTCAACCACTGAGCCGCATCCCCTGGTGTATTTTGTATTTTATTTAGAGACAGGGTCTTACTGAGTTGCTTAGTGCCTCGTTATTGCTGAGGCTGGCTTTAAACCCATGATCCTCCTGTCTCAGCCTCCTGAGGTGCTGGGATTACAGGCATGCACCACTGTGCCCAGCCTCACCACCCTTCTTGAAGAAAGACTATCCCCATCAAGTCTCCCTGAGTGGTCCTCAAAAGATAGTGTCCCTCCCTGGTCCCCTCTCAGGAAGGAGGCAATGGTCCCTCCACCCTGCACGCTTCCCTAGGATACTCTGGGACCACAGAGAGCCTCATCTGCACAAGTCAGGGAAGATTTGGGATAAGTCCCCAACCCCACATGAGTGCAAGCCCTTGGGAGACCTGACTCTTGTTCCTGCCTGGCCCCTGGGCTCACAGGGGTGTTCAGTGAAAGTATCCCCAGCTTCAGGGCTGGAGGTGAGGAGCCAGGAGACATCAAGGAAGGTCATAGGTACAAACAGACAGGTAGGACATGACCAGGGTCAGGGCCTGTTTGCGCACTCCGGCTCTCTCTCCTTGCCCTGGGGAGAAAAGAGGCCCAGAGCCCAGGGCTCCTCTCACTGAGGTCAAGTGGGAAGCACACCAGCTATTTTAGACCTCTGTGGCAAATTTTCTCCTCTTTCTTTTCGCTTGGTCCAGCAGACCTCGGGCAAGCACCTGTGTGTTTCCCTGGGGTTTATACAGCAAAGCAGGAGCAGGTGAATCCAACAGCCTCTCCAGGAAAACAGCATCAGTGTCTTCCCATCCCCAAACCCTCTGCCCACTAGGCCCAAAAGCTGGCATGCCCAATCAGCCCCGCTTGGCCCAGCACAGGACAGAGAACCCTGAGGCTGCTCTCCAGTGACTCAGCAACTTTTCGGGCCACAAAACATCAAGTCAGAAGTAGAGTACATCCAGTCAAAAACCCGCTGACTCTTCACACCAAAAGAGGAAGAAGGCTGGCTAGCTGCAGACCTCTCAGAACCCACTCAGGGTGGGGAAGGTGTGGCCTCCACCCCTCTATCAGCCTCTGCAGCTGTCATCAAGCAGATTGGCTTTTACGTGGCCACCTTTGGTTGTCAAAGTTCAGACTGCCAGGGAGACGGACCCTACTCCAGCTGACTGCTGCCCTGGCGCCCTTCCCTGAACGCAGATCCACACCTGGCTGCCTCGGAGGCCCAGCGAAGCCTGGGGTGAGGGAGAGAGCAGTGGTTGGGTCAGAAGGAAACCCTGGGCGACTCCCTGTGGAGTAGAAGACAGAGCCTGTTCCACAGCTGGGAGATGAAAGCTTCAGGGAGGGAACAGCAGCATTGTACCATTTTAGACCTAGAGGGGAGTCAGATATGTATTTCAGTGGCATCTCCTCCCACTCCTCCCATATGAGGAAACCCAGGCCCAGGAGGCATTGACATCCCAAGGTCACATGGCTAGATGTGGGCTCACCTCCACTTTCACAGGCCAAACTCTCAACACACTCAGCTTGGATCCCTGGAATGGCCCTCCCTCTTTCTGCCAAACATTCTGCTTATCTGAGGTCTCAGCAACACAGTCATTGGGGGCTGGCAGAGCCTTCTAAAGGAGAGATCAGCAGGACCAATAGGAAATATGGGGAGGGGATGGGGGAGAGAGAGAGGAGCCAGGGTTCTGTGGATAACTGAGGGACAGGACCCCTTAGGTAGGGTATCCGGATAGGCATGTGAACATCCCTGCCAGGGAATTCACCTGCCCCTTCCTGGTGACCCCAGTGCCTTGCTTGCCATGGCCTAGGCCTGACGACATATGACCCTCTTATAAAAAAATGTTCCTTCTCTACCCAAAGATGGCGCTCAGTGAAAGCTCAGTGATAGTGAGTAAATTATTATTTTTAGTTATTTCATTTAAGGACTTTTGGCAGAGGATTTTCATAATGGAATAAGTTATCATATGTAAAAGTATTATCCTGTGTGTACATTTTTCCAGAGTCCTTTTCCCACATGTATTATTTCATGTAACTGTTATAACATTAGTTAAGAGATTTACTCTAAGCCTGTTTTTCTTATCTGTAAAATGGGTATAACACTAAAGCTTCATCATTGGACAAATGTAAGGATTAGATGAGATTATGGAGATAGACTGCTTAACACAATGCCTGGCACAAAGAAAGCATCAAAAAATGTTAGCAAATAGAAATAATATTTTTCATTTTCACACCAATTCTGTAACACAGAGAGATCAAATCACATGCCCAAAGTTGCACAGTTAAGAACAGAGCAGTGTTGAGCACAGGGCCTCTACCAACACATTGATAGCCCGAGACACAAAAAAACGGGGTCTGCAGGGGTTTGGCAGACCTTGGCCAAGGAACCCACAAGCCGTGGCAAAGAGGCACCAAAGTGGGTGGAAAGAAAATGTCTAGTTAGCATCAGATCCCTAAAACAGTACTCTTGCTCTCCGCTGAGCTGGGGCTCTGCTGGGTTGGGGATCCACACTGGAAAGAAGCAGAGCTTCCCCAGGAACGTGCGTCCTCGCCCAGCCCTCTTCCTTTCCCACTTATTATAAAGAGCGCAAGAGCAGCGAGGATCCTCCAGGATGAGTGTATGCGTGCTGCGGGGCAAGGGGTCTTCCCATTCAGCGGTGGAAGGCAGTGGCCAGCCAGGCAGCCCGGCGCGCAAAGAACGCTGTCGTGGGGCAACTGGGAGGAGAGCTGGCGGGTAGGGAGCAGGATCGTGCCATCGGCAGGGGTGGGCCATTGGCACCCCCGGGTTGCGCCGGCTTGGCGGACATCGGGTCCCGGAGGCACCAGAGATGCCCGGGAGCCCGGGCCGCACGGGGCCTGCGCTGCCAACGGCAGCTTTTGGGTAAACACCCTGCCAGCTCCTGTTGCAGCGGCTGCCATCGAGGAGGAGCCGCGGAGAGCCGCTGACAGCGCCCGCCCTGCCCCGAGTCGGGGCCCGCGCCCCTCGCGCGTCCCCCAAGCGCCCCGGGGTACCTGCGAGACCCCCCATCGCCGCAGTTCCTGGCTGTCTGTAGACCACCGTCCAGACCAGGAAGATGGAGAAGCCGGCCACCGAGCTGATGCCCGAGTAGGCGGCACGGAGGCCAAGCTGCAGCCGGGACGGGGCCATGGGGCTGCGGCGCCAGGAGGACGGAGCGCGAACGTGGCCGAGTCACAGGTGCAGGGTCCGGAGCCCCAGCCGGAGCCCGAGCCACGGGCACCCGGCGCTCCGCCCCAGCCCGCCCCCGGCGCCGCCGGCACAGCGCCCTCCCCGGCCGGAGGCCGCCCTCGCCGCGATCGGCGACCGCATCACCCGGGATTTGACAAACCACCTGATCGCTTGAAGGGTGTCTGCTGGAAGTCAGGTTCCTCCACTCATTCCCAGACTGAGCTACCGAGTCAGGATAGTTGGGCCTTGGCGGCGCCCAATATGCCTTTGAACAAACCAGCTTCGGTGATTACGTTTTAAATTAAAAATATCTCTGAATAGGAGGTGCATTCTCATTTAAAGTTAAGACTGCAGTTTCTCGTTAAGAATTAATGTATACAGAGCCAGTCGTGGTGGTACATGCCTGTAATCCCAGCAACTAGGGAGGCTGAGGCAGGATTGCAAGTTCTAAGCCAGCTTCAGCAATTTAGTGAGTTCCTGTCTCAAAAATAACGAACAAACTTAACTAACTATCTAAGTAAGTAAGTAAGTAAGTAACTAAATAGCTGGGGGTGTAACTAAGTGGTAGAGCACTCGCCTAGCATGCAAGGTTCTGGGTTCCATTCCCAGCATATATGTGTTATGAGTGTGTATGTACACACTCACACACACACACACACACACACACACACACACACACATCTGGGGGTAGTGCTGGGATTTACATATGGAAGTCTGGATTGCAGCTCAGTGGTAGAGCTCAGTGTGTGAGACCCTGGGTTCAATAATCTACACTCCTCCCCCCGCCAAAAAAAAGAAAAAGAAAAATTAGTGAATATAGTAGTAATTTACCCCACCCACATTCCTATCAACCAAGTTCCCTTCCCACAGACTTTTGTACATTTCAGAAGATTCCTCCACACACCAAAGTCACCTTCTAACCCCAAACACATTATCTTCACTAAAATTCCCCTTTCCTTTTGTCTTCACAATTCTCATCCTCCAAATCCCACTAAACATCCCCCCCAACATTTGGAATCAGAGGATGCCAGAGTAGAGCCTGAATCTACAGCAGTATCCTGATCTCTCACTGTGGGCCCAGCTCATGCTGGGAGCTGGGGAGAGAGTCAAAGCGTAACCAGGGCTCGGCCATGGAATACTTGAAGTCTACTTGGGGAGGCTCATCACAGACCTGCACAAAATAGGTAACCAGTACTCCTTGTCCTCATTTCCTCTTGCTGCTTTAACAGATTACCACAGATATAGTGGCTTAAAACAACACAAACTTTTATCATCTTGTAGGTTAGAAATACAAATAGGAGTCTCACTGGACTAAAATCAAGGGACTGTCAGGTTGCCTTACTTCTGGAGGCCCTGGGGGAGAATCTGTTTCCTTGGCTTCAGCAGCTTCTGGAGGCTGCCCCCAGGCCTTGACTTGTGGTTGTCTTCTTCCCACCTTTTCTTGTGATTGAGGACCCCAGTAATTACTCCAGGAAAAGCTCCACATCTCAAGATTCTTTTTTTTTTTTTTTAAAAGAGAGAGTGAAAGAGGAGAGAGAGAGAGAGAGAGAGAGAGAGAGAGAGAGAGAGAGAGAGAATTTTTAATATTTATTTTTTAGTTCTCGGCGGACACAACATCTTTGTTGGTATGTGGTGCTGAGGATCGAACCCGGGCCGCACGCATGCCAGGCGAGCGCGCTACCGCTTGAGCCACATCCCCAGCCCCGTCTCAAGATTCTTAACTTTATCATATTAACAAAATCCCTTTGCCAGTTAAGATACAATATTCCCAGGTTGTGGGGATCATAATGTTGACATCTTGGGGGAGCCATTATTCTGCTTACCACATCTTTCTGGAAGGTAAATTCCATGAGCAAGTTTCATCCACCCCCAACACCTACAAGAATGTCTGGCACATAATAATCCCTTAATAAACATTTGTTGAATAGGTGAGTATGAGTGAATAAATAATTAAATAATAATAAAGGGGATTACACACAGGGAACCTAGTTGGACATGCTTAATTGTCAAATGAGTGATATAAACTAGTAAAAATTACCTTTGCATTACTTCAGATTAATTTGAAGATTGTTTTTAAAAATTAAAAAAAAATTAGCCAGGCACGGTGGCATATACCTGTAATCCCAGTAACTCCAGAGGCTGAAGCAGAAGGATCACAAGTTCAAAGCCAGCCTCAGCAATTTAGCAAGGCCCAAAGTAACTTAACAAGGCACTATCTCAAAATAAAATATAAAAAAGGCTGGGGATGTGGCTCAGTTATTAAGCCTCCCTGGGTTCGATTCCTGGATACCAAAAATAAATAAATAGAATAAAACAAAAAATAAAAACATTAAGTCCAAATCCTATTTTTGCCTATTACATATTGAATCTGAGAGTGTATTTTTTTTAATAAGAAGCTATTTTAAGGCAACAAGCTAAGCACTCAGCACTCCTTTAGGAGCTACTGGTTGTTCAGAAGTGAGGGTGAACTCCATTGTCCAGAGCACGTTGCCATGGATGCCTTCTGAGCTGGCCAGGATGGACGACAATATAGGAAATGAGAACGGCACATGTGATGACCTCCCAGAGGGAAGGAATAACAGGGCAGGTTCAGGAACTATCAGAAAGTTTGTGGCTAGACACTCAGGTTTCCAGTGGTGGGTTTGAGATTAAAAAGGCTCTTGTTTGGCCTCTTCCCCTGCCTTCCCCCCAACCCCCAACACCTACAAGAATGGCACATAATAATCCCTTAATAAACATTTGTTGAATAGGTGAGTATGAGTGAACGGGGATCAAACCCAGGGCTGGGTTGGATGTGGTAGTGGAGGGAGTAACAACTCTGTGCTTTAGAAATACTGAAGAGAGTAACAGTGTGAGGGCAGAGTGCCCAGGAAAGACTAGATGCAGAAGGCAGTAGGACACCTGATCAACTCCTGGTGCACAAGTTACTGCATCTCTTAGATGAAGACAGCTGTGATATCTCCTCAAGTTGTTGTGACGAGGAGTGGGTGCTGAGAAGACTGCCTTGCACATCAGAGGTACTTGACAAAAGCCAGAAAGTGTAATTAGTAGTAGCAGAAGGCTGTCATATCAAGAGGTGACAAGGGGCCTCAGAATTGATTAGGTGGAGGTGGAGAAAAGGGAAAGAGGGAGCCAATTCCAGAAACATTAAGCTATTTGAACCTAAAGGTCAGGCAGGAATTTATTAGCCGGGCCAACAGAAAGGAGGACAGCAAAAATATTGAGTGGACATAGTAGGAGTATCAGAGGGTAGTGAGAGAGCAAACGAGCTGGAGACTGAGATTGTGCAAGAAAAAAGACAATTATGTAACAGTAGTTTAGGCTCAGGTTGTACAAGATCAATTTTGTATTTTAGATTTTTTTTAATTGTGGAAACAGTAAGCAGCTATTAAAAGGATTGAGATTCAAATGGGATCAGAGGCCCATTGTCACCATTTACTGTATGACCCTGGACAGATTTCCCTGACTCGGAGCTGCCCAGTGGAACTTTCTGCCACAAAGGAAACAGTTTATATCTGCATTCTACACTAGTCACATGTGGCTACTGAGTGCATGATATGTGGCTAATGTGACTGTGGAGCTATTTTTTTATTGCATTTATTATTATTATTATTATTTTGGGTACTGGGGCTTGAACTCAGGGGCACTCAACCACTGAGCCACACCCCCAGCCCTATTTTGTATTTTATTTAGAGACAGGGTCTCACTGAGTTGCTAAACACTTTGCCATTGCTGAGGCTGGTTTTGAACTTGAGATCCTCCTGTCTCAGCCTCCCACGCCAATGGGATTACAGGTGTGTGCCACCACACCTGGCTCAACAAATTATTAATGCTGTTGTTGAAATTGTTTATTGTCAATATTGAAATGCATACCAGGAATAAGCAATGTCTTCAGAAGATTAGCTAGACTGTGACATCCAGGTTAGATTTGATGGGAAAAGAAGATTATAGAGGAGAAAGCCTTTACAAGGCCATTTGGGATAATTAAAATCTTATCTGGAGAGAGACCATGGGAATGGGAAAGAATGGACATACAAGTCTTCTCACATCAACTTCCTTTCCTAAGAGCACACACCTATCCCATCCCAGGGTAGATATCTCTGCATCCCCTACATGACAGCAACTGTCCCTGTCTGCAGCAGAGACCACTAATACTCACCAATATCTGTGGATCTCTTCTGGGCATGTGACCTACTAAATTTGAACTCCACTTACAAGCCTCCTTGTAGTTGAATGGATGCCACAGGACTGAGCTCTGAGAAATAGAATGAAGGCAGAAGCAATATGTGCCATTTCCAGCTGGATTCATGACAATTTCCCTTATGTCCTGCAGTCCCTCTTTTCAATGTGTGATGATTTTAAAGAGGCCATATGTTGAAGATGGTGGTAGCACAGGATGGAAAGAGTCTAAGAGCCCTGAATAAAAAAATGAATGGAGTGGAACCACCCCCTTTCATTCCCTAGAACCTCGTTGAACTGCAACTTGAATGAGTAATTAACTTCTGTGGTGTTAAGCCCCTGTGATTTGGGTGTTGTTTGTTACAGCTAACTTGTTATCCTATAATATTATCCCTCATTCCATTTCAAGTCATCTAAACAGGTTCTATATAGATTAACTGAATCGGCAGTCCTTCTGAAATCACTTTTGAATTGGGCCTCACCAGCTGGGCATGGTAGTGCACCCCTGTAATCCCAGCAGCTCAGGAGGCTGAGGCAGGAGGATCTCAAGTTCAAAGCCAGCTGCAGCAACAGCCAGGTGAGGCGCTAAGCAACTCAGTGAGACCCTGTCTCTAAAATGCAAAAAAGGGCTGGGAATATGGCTCTAGGGTTGAGTGCCCCTGAGTTCAACCCCCGGTATCCCTCCCCACAAAAAAAAAAAAAAAAAAAAGAGTTGAATTGGGCCTTACCAATATTAACACAGAATTTTTTTTTTTTAAATGGTGCTGGAGACGGAACCCAGGGCTTTGTGCATGCTAGGCAAACACTTCTACCACTGAGCTATGTCCTCATCCCATTAAAACAAGTTTCTAACTCCCATTTGCAGACATTCTGCCTCCTAAGAAATTCCTTCCTCACTCCCCACAAAAAGCCACATTCCAGACATCTATCTTCTCCCATAATGTTACGTCAAGGACACCTGCCCTGAGCTATCTTCTTGTTGATTGAGTTTATTTGACTTGTCAGAACTTCCCCCTCTCTCTTCCTTCATACCACACAGAAGGACTACTGATGTCCCCTGAGGCATGTCCTTATTCACCATGACCACAGGTTCAAACCAGGCGCCATCCCAGAGTCCTCCCATTCCTTCACATGCCGCATCCAATGTCCTAGTAAATCTAGATGATCTTCCCTGTCCTTTTTCTCCATCCCCACTGCCACCTTCATCCAATCACATCATCATCTGCCCACTTGCAACAGCCTCCTACCTGGTCCTTCTGCTCATTCCCTCCCTTCAGTTCCATCTCACCCAGAAGCTGGTCTGATCTTTCTAAAATTACATTCAGAACATGGAACTCCCTGCTTCCATCCCTGAAGAGCTTCCCATAGCTCTTAGGGAAAACTGGTCAGCATCTTGCCCACTCCAACCAGCCTCACCCTGCTCTTCACTTCAGGCACACAAATGTGCCATACTTGTTCCTGCGCCAGGCTCTTTGTACTTTGTGTCTGGAAAGCTCTTCTCTGAGGGCTTATAAGATTTGTCTCTCATCATTCAAGTCTCAGCTCAAATGTTCCCCCCTAAAGATGCCATCCTTGTTCTCTCTCCATAGCATTCACCACTCTGTGAAACTGTCTTGGGAATTTCTCCTTTCCACCCAGCCCACCATCTGCATCAGACTGCAACCTCCTTGAAAGCTTTTCCAGTTTTACTATGAAAATCTCATATCTCAGGAAATCCTTCATTCTAAGGCAAATCATTATGGTTAGTCCCCATGTGGCCTGCCTTAATCACTTCTGTAGTTCTAGTACCAAGGATGTTAGGGTGGATGCCTAGGTAGATAATCCAATAAATATCCCTGCAATAAATAATGGCAGGCAGTCCATAAAAATTATTTGATCCTGTCTCTAGGGGGCAGCATTTCCTAACCTTGTGCCTCCAAACTCAACTGTGCAGGCTGGGCTAAAATCTGTGTAAATTTAGCTAATAAGTTCCACAATATTCTCCCTACACCTTACCTGGTCATTGGTCCTTCCCCAACCCTTGTAGAGTTCAAGGCAGAGTAGCCTGGATGTGGCGGCCTGAGGCTGTGCCTGACTCATAGGTAGAGTTTCCTCCCAGCCCATCTTCTCCCCTTCTGCAGGTTCATCTTCCTCCTGAGGTCAGAACTGTAGACCACAGAGCAGAAAAGACTGTCCCAGAGGGAAGCAGCAGTTGAATGGCTGCAGGGAGTCCTCCATCACCATGCATCCCAGCTTCTGAGGCTGCAAAAAGAACCCAGATCTAGGAGTTAGTTACCTTGGCCCCAGAATGTGCCTCCCCAGAACTGGGGTTGTCTTCTGCCCCTAAAAGGGAATTTCCTCACTTCTCAGGGATAGAGTGAAACTGCTGGAAGCCTGGTTTCTTGCTGAGCTCCCACTTCCTCTGCCTGTCCACTGACAGCCTAGGGTCCATGAAGAGGGTATGATGCTGAGTATAAAGATGCTGGGCAGAGGCAACAGGTCTTTGAATGACAGCTAGAAGAGCATCATAGGGAAGGGGATACTATCACAGTCGTAGTCACAGCCTAGGGAGAGCAGCTTGAAGAAGCTAGGGCTCAGAACTGCACCCCCTCTCCTGGAGTTCTGTGGGAAACCTTCTTCTCCTGGCCTGAATCCTCCAATCACAGGTTCACCTGTCATCCAGTTCTCTTCCTCCCTCACTGGGTGGTTGTTGCTGGATGGGGAAAGGAGGGGACAGGAAGAGCCAGCAGTTCACGTCAGCAAGGACTTGAGCCTGGGGCAGGTGACTCCTTGGAGGCTACAAGGGGGTGAAGAAAGGCAGGCTACACACCAAGGTGTGAGTGTAGGAGGGAACAACATTAACTCTTTCCAAAGGGCAAAGCCTGACACAGGAGTTAATAAATGTTGGCTTTTAGATGGGAATTTGGGTTGGGGTTTATTGAATGAGAAAGTCATTGCAGGGGCTTCCTCAGTATAGGTTGATACCCTTGGAGTACAGTTGCTAGGGCACTGGGTGAAATAAAAGACTAGCAATAGCCAGGTGTTGTGGTGCACGCCTGCAATCCCAGTGGCTCGGGAAGCTGAGACAGGAGGAACACGAATTCAAAGCCAGCCTTAGCAACAGTGAGGCGCTAAGCAACTCAGTGAGACCCTGTCTCTAAATAAAATACAAAATAGGGCTGGGGATGTGGCTCAGTGGGTGAGTGCCCCTGAGTTCAATCTGCGGTACCAAAAAGAAAAAAAAAAAGACTAGCAATAAGGCATCACCGTATTGCTACATCATCCAAGAACAGCACCCCAGAGGTATAGTTCAGGTGGCCACACCTCATGGTACTTCCTGGAGGAGGAAGGGATGGACCAGTGATGGCTTAAGGCAGTACAAGAAATGGAGATAGGCCAAGAAGTGGGTGGAAAAATAGCAGGAAGAAAGACAGGTCTTGAGGGAGCCACCAGGGAGGTGAGAAAGACCTGTGGCAGGAGAGGGGGAAATCTGTTGACCTATAATTCAGGGAACCTTACCTGCAGACTTCAACATACAAAGGCAATGACCAATCAGGTATGTAACCTCAAGCAAAGCAGAGCCGGTTTCTGCCTGCTGGCTGCTTACATTCTCAGAAAGGATTCGCTAGATGATAGTGCACAAGCATTTAATTTCAGTGTGGTGAGTACCAGACATGAGGCAGGGAAATAGGGCCCTGTGGGGGAATTGTGACACAGGCTTGGCCTTGTGTGGGGAGAGGACCATGCTGGCTATTGCTGCTTAGCTCTCAGGCCCAGCAGACCCCTCCACTAAGGCCAGGTCTGGGCAGAACTGGAGCAGACAGGGAAGGTTAGACCAGGATTCAGGCCACCCCTGCAGTGCCTAAGTGGGGCACATAGACCCGACTCTCTACTTCCACTGGAGGTGAAGGCCCTGAGGAGAAGGGTGGAGGCTGGGGATCAGGAAGGATTTCCTTGCCCCCTGGGTCAGAAGTCTAAGCAGCTACGGCTGCCTCTCCATCCCAAGACAAAGATTGAAGGAGTGGCCTAGGTCTCTCTCAGTCAGAGCTGTAGATTTACTTCCCCTCCTGAATCTGCTTCCTTCTTTGGGCCACTATTTTTTGTTTCCCTCTCTGGATCCACATTTTTTTTTTTTTTTTTTTTTTTTTTTTTGGTGCTGGAGATTATACCTGAGGCCTTGTGCATGCATGGCAAGCGCTCTACCAACTGAGCTCTATCCCCAGCCCTGCTGTTCCCCATTCTTTGCACTCTCCCCTGGTCTTTCACAAGGTCCTCTCTGGAAGGAGGAAATAGGCAGCAAGTCTGGTGCCAGGAAGTCTTTGGACTGCGCAGCTTCCTCTCTGGCCCCAGCAATTCCCAAGTGGGATTTGGGGATGGGATTGGGGTCTGCTGTGAGGCTGGAAAGGCACCCTTATTCCTGGCCTGATTGCCTGATATTCATGTCCTTCCCCACCCTTCCCCCCCACCTCCACCAGTGTTCTGGATACAGCGAGAGTGACCTACGGGTCCTGGGAGACAGAACTGGGTATCTCATGAGCTGGGGCCAGGACCCTACTGGGATCCCTCCCCCAGGCTCCTGTGGCCATCTCTGCCATGACTCTGAAATTAGAAGGCCAGGAGGGTGCAGAATTTGCATCCTGAACAGACACTGCTGGCCCAGGATGGATTGGAGGATAGAAGTGCTTGAGTGCAGTGCTGGGGGGAAGGGGGGATCCTTGTAAAGAGTTAGTTGGTAACACAGGTAGTACATCAGCTGCAGGAGAAGGCTGGGGACTGGTATAGGTTGGGGAAGGGCATAGAAGGCTAGGAGTGAGTGTAAGGGACAGTGGCCGTAGCTGGAATGAAGTAGCTGTTTCAGAGAACTGACCACTCAAGGTCAGTTGCAGTGGCTCCTGGGTACTTGGGAGACACACACACACACATACACACACACACACACACACACACACACACACACACACACACACTACTTGAGAAGCAAAAGCTGGGAAGAGAAAGTGGTGATTAATATCTGCACCTTCACATAACACCAAATTTGCATAGGGGGTAGGCCTGCTCCCCCTTTTGGGCACCTCCAGACCTGGTCCTCTTTCCTGCTCTCCCGCTTTCTCCTGCCCTCCAGCCACCACCATAACCACCACAGATCTATTTTTTTTTTTTTTTTTAATATTTATTTATTAGTTATTGGCGGACACAACATCTTTGTTTGTATGTGGTGCTGGAGGATCGAACCCGGGCCGCACGCATTCCAGGCGGGCGCGCTACCGCTTGAGCCACATCCCCAGCCCCCACCACAGATCTATTCAGCGATTGTATCCTTGCCCCTGTCATACATGGGTAGCTTGCATACCAGCCAGAAGAATGCGTCTCCAGGAAAGTGGCTTCGTGTACTGCCTCCCCACTCTGGCCTCAGCAAACTCCCAGCTGGCCCTCAACCCTCACCATGAGCCCCAGCCTGCCCACTCCCTCACCAAGAAAAGGCAGGAACCCAGTTTTCCTCTGCTACTGATCACTGTCACCAGTGGCTTGTGAGTGGCTGGCTGTGGCCTGTTATCCCTAGGAAGGTTTGGCTTGATGCCCATCAACACCTGCTCCCTGCCTTTGCTCCCCACCCCAGGAATGAGCAGGGGAGGAGATGAAGTGAACCGGAACATGGGCAAAAGTCAGAGCGCTTTAGACCAGGTTGCCAGGAGGTAGAGTCCAGATGAGGATACCTGGCTTCTCATCTCAGTTTCTCCCCATCATTGTTCAACCCTGGCCAAGAGGGAAGGTTAGGGATCAGGGGGAAAGGCTGGCAGCAGGTCTTTCATCCTCCATCTCCAAACTGACTCTTTGCAGTCCCACCAGAGGCCTATTAGTTAAAACTTCCCTCCAACCTCTCTCCATCCCAGCAACCAATCTCAAATGACTCGTCTGAACCTTGTGAGCAAAGTCTGCAGCACAGGACAGAAAGAGAAAAGAAGGCAAGGAAGTAGCAAGGAATGAGGGAGATGGAGGGAAACAGCATGAAAATGAACTGGAAAACTAGTCCTTCTCCCTTCTCCACGGCCTGTCTGTAGGCCCACCGAGGCACCAGCTGACTTTCATGGCTCCTCTTCATTTCATTCCACTCATAGCAATGAAACACCTATTTTATGCAAGACGCTCTACTGGGGAGGGAGATTGGTGTGTTACTGGGATAAAGATAATTCCCTTAGGCTCTATGCTCCTGAAACTTCAGGACTGGATCTTCCTGCCCAGTTTTTCAGCAGAGTTCCTAGCACTACAGTAAATATTGTTGAATAGATTAAAGATTCTTTAGAGATGCTTGTGGCATAGCATGAGAATGACTGGGGGAGGCAAGACTGAGAGCAGCAATCAGGGATGGAAGTGGGAGAGGTTGTGGTACAAAATTGTGGTGAAGTACATGACTATGCAGTCAGATTCCCTGAGTATGACTCTACTGCTTACTAGCTGTGTGACTTTGGGCAGCTTACTTCACTGCTTTGTGCCTTAGTTTCCTCACTTGTAAATAAGTTGTCCTGAGGATAAAAAGGTGTCCACAAAGTACCTCAGAGTAACACAGCAGGCTGTAGATAGAAAGTGCTGGAAGAGACCACAACTAGGCTACAGCACTTTCAGAGGAAAACGGCACAATAGAGGTACCCAAGAGACGTTCCATTGGTTGAATCAACCAGGCTTAGCACCTGTTTAGATGTGGGAGGAGGGACCTAGCCTATCAGGTTCCTTGCTTAGGCAGTGGGGGTCTCCAAGAGCTAAGAGAAACCAGGCAGGCGGAGGGGGCCTTGGGCCCGAAGGGAGTTCTGGACAAATGGAGTTAAAGGCTCCTGTGGAAATCCAGGAAGTTATGGGCTTAATGTGTGTAGAGCTGAGCGAAGAGGTCAAGGTGAGAGAAATGTAGTCCAGAGTCAAAGCCAGGGTCCTGTTAGTCCTCCTCTTCATTCCATTCTCTTGACTATTCCATGGGCCCTTGTCACTTGCCTGAAGGGATGAGAAGGGGTTGAGGACAGTCATGCTCTGACAGGAGCTCACTGCATGGACAGAGTGTCTGGGGTGGGGGCGTGTTGTATAGCTTCCACTATCTGCTTATTCATCTCCTACCTGTGGAGCTAGTGCACTCAGGCTGGAGACATTATCCATTTGTGGGCTTTTCTTTGTAGGAGCTGTCAGAATGTTTCTGAGGTAGCACTATAAAGTGGTAAAGCACACAGACTCAAAACCACTTGATTAGAATCACTCACTGCTCCATTACTTCCATTGGGCAAGTCATTTAATCTCTTTGAGGCTCAGCTTCCCCATCTGTAAAGTGGGATCACAATAATACCTATCACATTTGGTTGTGACAATTAAATCAGTGATTGCATAGAAAATATCAAGTACAGGGCCTGGCAAATGTTACTAGTGTTATTAATTCTTTTCTGTCTAACACAACTGCCAGACATCTAACGACAGTCAGCGTAGGGTGGAGGCTGCACTAGGACATGGCGTGATGGTCCCCAAGATGATTCACCATCTGACTTGGATGTCTTCCTCAGACATATTTCCCAGTCTCTTGCTTTTCTTCAGGTCTCAGCCTCAATCAAATATCTACTGGGCAATAACTCCATTGTCCAGTCCTCATGCAGAGAAGTAAAGCCCTGCTCCATCACCTGCCTTGGCAGGAGGCTGGGGGCCTTGCCTGCTGCAAGAAAAGTGACACAAATGGGAGGTTCAATCCCTATGGTGGCCCCAGGCCACCAGTGAACTCAAGCCATCTTCTAAGTCTCCCAGGAGAGAGGACTGTGTGTGTTTGTGTGTGTGTGTGGGGGGTTTGGAACAGTTTCATTTTTACCTATTTCTGAGCCTCAGTTTTTCCATATGTAAGGAGGTGATGGTAGTAGTATCTACTTTATAGGATAGTGTTAGGGGAAGCACTTGGGAAGATTGTAAGGGACATGATTGGCTTTTGTGGCTCTACTGAAAGGTCTACAGGTAAGTAGGTGTCCTGCCTCACTTACCTGGTATCTTTTCCACTTGCCCAAAGCAGGGGCAGCAGAAATAGGGAATAGGACACTTTCTGACTCCATTGTCAATCTCAGGCAACTCCTGCAAGAACTTCTAGCCCAGGTCTTTGTCACCAGCAACCTGAAACTTCATTACTTTACCCCCTCCCTTCCCAACTCTTTTCCCCATTCATACCTGAGACTCCCAGTTCCCAGTCTATCATCCTTTTCTGCCAGTATCCAAGCTAGTCTTCCTTTTTTTCCAAATTCCAGGTAGTTGGGTGGGTTTGGATCTGTGGTGAGATATTTTCAGACTCCCATCACTCCCTGGAGGGGCATTAAAAACTCTACCAATATTTCTTAAAGTGTGGACCCTGCAGATGACCTCATATGTTTGTCCAAAACACAGATTTTTCCATTTCAGGCCAATAAAACTGAATTTGAATTTGGGAGTTGGAACATGCATTTTAATAAGCTCCTGAGGAAAAGCTTATATACATGCACATTAAAACTGAGATTTTAATTACAATTAAAATTCCCCTCTCTGCTTCAAGAAAATAATCATCTCCCCCAATACCGACAGGCTCAACAGCAATGGGAAAGAGGTTGAGAGGGGGTAAAAAGGGAGTAAGTCCTAGAAAGCTGGGGGCGGGTAGTGAGCCTTCTTTTAAACCCTTATTATGGTCCTGAGCAATTACAATTATGGGGCGCCACGGAAGTCGCTGTCCCAGGGTCACAGTCTCTGTCCTCTCCGGAGCATGAGTGCAACAGAGGGTGGCGTTTGGCTACCTGTGCGGCTGGGGAAACTGAGGCCTGGAGAGGTGGAGGGCTTCTGTACTTAGTCCGCAGCTGGTCTGGCAGGATGGAATCTAGGTCTCTGCTTCCACCTGTCCGGCCACAAGAAAGCTGGAGGTGGGGGGCGTGGCTCTCTTAAACCCACTTTCCACAAAGCTCTGCCAGAAACGCAACCTCCCCACTGGGGCCTTAACTCTGTCCCTCACCACGCATCCATGGAACAACTGGAGCGCGCTCCTTCCTCTCCAGCCACAGTTTCCCCACCCGCGCCGCGCCGGGTGCGTGTGTCTGGGAACACAACGGTGTGAAGCTCAGTAGCGGGATTCCCCATGGGAAAGTCGCCCAGTCCCTCCCCGGGGATGCTAGAGACCCTGAATCGAAACAGGAGGCAGGACGCCCCCGGCCGGGAAGCGGCCCCAGCCCGGATTTCCCTCCCGGGTGGGGCAGCAATGACTCACCCCCTCCCCCTTCCCTCGGTTTCCTTGTTTGCATTTCTCCTCCCGGCCACGTGGCGATCGGTGCAGCCACTCACCGCCCCAACCTCAACACCCCGGCCTCTGCTGCCCCTGCACACACCCTAGAGCCTTCCTACCCACTAGGGTTTCTCCGGGCTCCAGATGGTGCCCACTGTACTTACCCCTGGGTGCCGACTCCACCCCGCCCCCGCCAGTGCCCGCCCCCTTCCCCTACGCCCTCCCTTACGGTCAGGCCCAGCGGCTGCTCCCCACCCCTTCGGCCAGTCCAGGGAGGGGAAGAGGGCGGGCAGCGCAGGGGGTGTGACAGCTCCCTGCCGGACCAGTGCCAGCGGCAGCCTCGCTTCAGTGCCCTGTGCCAGCTGGCTCCTTCGTCTGGGACGAAGGCGGAGGCTCGGGGCTCCTAGTCGCTGGGCCCGGGTATGTGGGGGGGTGCTCCCCCCACACCCTCTACCCTCTACTCACCCAAGACAAGCCTCTGCACCCAGTCCTGCATTTTGCTGTCCTCAGAGCCGGTTCCGGTCGGAACTAGCCCTGTTCACTGCCCCTGGGACTTACGCCGGCACCCGGCACCCGTCCAGGGTACCCCTGTGGAACTGACCGGGTGGGGGGCTGGCTCGCGATCCCCCAATCTCGGCTAGAGGCTGCAAGGCTGTGTGAGCTTGAGAAGGAACATGAAGGTGGGTGAGGTGGGGTCAGGGTCAGGGAGGAGGAGCAGGAGTGGGCGGGAGAGGAAGCCAACACCGTGGGGAGTTTAAGGGGGGAGAGTTTTGGTGGGGGAGGGAAATGGGGAGGAGGATCTGAGCCGAAGCTGCATTTCTGGGGGATCCATGAGCCTATAGCCTCGGGCTGGAAGGAGTGGAGATTCCTGCAGGGGCAGGAGCAGTGAGGTGGGGCAGAATTCCAGAGGGCCTGGTCTTCTCAGTAAGCCAGCTGGAGACCCCTAAGTGCGCCAGACCAGCAGGCTCCGGTGAAGGTCTTCCTGTCCCTCCCCCGGCTCCTGGTAGGGTAGCAGCACCTCCGCCTGACCAGTCCAGAGGACTCTAAGGAAGTGTTTCTTCTGCCTGGGGCAGTTGTGTGGCTATCCGGCTGCCCTAGCCACTGCCTATGGCTGTCCACCTTTCTCCCCCCCTCACAGGTGGGCTTGCCAGGTGAGAGCCGCTGGCAGGTGGGCCCGGCTGTGGAGGATAACCTGGCTCTGGGAGCACCGCAAGTCGGGGGCCTCCCTGACTTGGTGCCAGAGGGGACACTGCTCAACATGGTGCTGAAGAGGATGCATCGACCCAGAAGCTGCTCCTACCAGCTGCTGCTTGAGCACCGTTGCCCCAGCCGCATCCAGGGGCTGCGATGGGTGAGTGTCCTCTGCCTGTCCAGGTCACCAGGATTGGAGGGAGTCTGTACTGTAATGTCAGGTGCTGCTGGTGGTCCAGCTTTGCTCTGGGGGTGCAGTGTGGTGCAGGTGGTGTGGATGGAGAGTGGAGAAGTGTGGCTGCAGTGTGTGTGGGTGGCTCACACAGCGGCACCCTGTGTATCTGTGTGCCTGTGGTGCTCAAGTACCCCCACCGGGGCACAGGGAAAGAGAAAAAAAGCTTGTAACATATCTGTCACCTGTGTGTGCCAAGCATTGAGTAGGTGCTTGTGTGTTCTCTCCAGGTGGGGGTGGGAAATATGGGGGCCGGCTCAAGTGGGAGGTGAAGTAAGCTTGGTTACTGCTCTTGACATGTCACCGTGGCAACATTCTCCTTTAATGAGCAATTGAACTGGGCTGATTCAGCTTTTTGATCTTGGGATCATGTGGACAATGCCAGGCATCTGACTTTGGGGGCACTCAGGAGGATTCTAAGAAATATGGATAATCAAGGATCCTGAAGTTCTTTTTGCCAGTGGGAAAAAAGTCTTTTGAGCTAAAAGAATGAAAGAGGGATCGGGAGCAGGGAAATGGGGTGCTAGGGAGAAAAGGGGGCTGGATAATGACTGTAGAGTCTGTTCAGTTGGAAGCTTTCTCCAACCACCCAGGCTTAATAGCGTCCCTTCACCTGAGAGTCAGTTGTGTGACCACTGCATGTTCCCACTTGTATGTATGGCAGGGAGGATGGTACCAGGTAAAGGGGTCTAGGGGAGGCAGGAGTGGGTGACAAACCCGGGAGAGCTCATCTCTTATCAGCAAGGCTCTTCATGTAGAACCGCCACCATCTTCTCCCTCCTCCTACCTTGCCTAAGTGCCATTTCTATTTACCAAAACATGAGGCTGAGTTGAGAAAACCAAGGCCTTTCAAGATGAGGGGGTCCTCTTTGCAATCAGAATTGAGAGAGTGTCCATCCCAGTTCTCCCTCAGCTCCTCTGTCCCTGAACTTCCTGATAGGTGCCTCTGGGGCCATCGGTCCTGCTCCCCTACCCCTTGGCTCTCGGTCACAGCAGTA
Source organism: Spermophilus citellus (assembly GCF_964194105.1). Lineage (NCBI taxonomy): Eukaryota > Metazoa > Chordata > Mammalia > Rodentia > Sciuridae > Spermophilus > Spermophilus citellus. Next base: position 67,635,431 of record NC_138197.1, on the reverse strand, counting down.
GCTACTGCTTGGAGCCAGTGGGCTGGAACCCTCCCTCCCTCCTTCCCTCTCAGGCTATAATTACTTGTGTATTTCCTGTCCCCTTCCCAGCTTGTAGAGGCAAGGTAGGAGATGGGAGGGGGAAGGTCAGGTACCAGGACAATGAGATCACTGGAGGATCTCCTGGGATCCAAAGTCTGGGAGGGAGCAGAGGAGGCCGCCACACTGTCTCCTGAGGCCCCAGAATTGAAGGGCTGGCCTGCTGGGGAAGCCGGAAGGGTGGGGGTAAGGGTTGCTGGAGTGTAAATGGGGTCAAAGGCACAGAATCAAGGCCTCTCCCATGCCAGGTGGGTGTGGGGGGTAGTGGGAGTTGGTAACTGGAGGGAGCTTAAATTGTTAGAGGCCCCTCTCCTGATGCCCATCCCTAGGGAAAGGGGATGAGCTGGTTTCAGTCCATTGTGCCCAGGTTTAAGGGGCTCTGGGTGCCTGTAAAGCTGCACCTCTCGATGATGCCTTTGGCTCATGGAGGGCTCCCATGAGGGGACAAGTACCCACAGGGAGTGTGCACACACTGGTTGAAGGAGGTTAAGACTACAGCTTCAGGACAAGGCTGGGAATTATTTGGAACATGCCTACCTCTCACAAAGCCCAGGGGAAAACCCATCAACCTCTCAAAGAAGAGGTCTGAAGACAGCTGTTTCTGTCTCTAAACCAGGACAAGTAGAAATGAAAACAACAAGAGGACTTGAGGTTATATACAGAAAGAACTTACCAACTATGGCAAAGGTGACACTAGAATGGGATGAAGAACATCTTCTTTGGAAATCATAAGGGAGAAATGAGATCTCATCTGATATCTGGGGGCAGGGCAAGATCAGGGTGACCTCTGGTGGGTTCCATAGGCTCAGGGAAGCCCAGGAGTGACTGCGTGGGGGGAGGTGGCCCTCTTGTCTCAGACAGAAAACATACTTCATCCAACCTGTGCAAATAATGGTGGTAGCTTATAGTAACATAGTATTTATGTCCTAGGTACTACGAGCCTTACCTTTATTATATCAAATGATGCTCACAACAGCCCTGTGGAATGGGTCCTAATGTCATTGTCCCCATTTTATAGATGTGAAAATGGAGGCCCAGAGAGGTTGAGTGACAGGGGAGGGTTGCATAGCTGCTAAGTGGCAGAGCTGGGCACTGTATTCTGGCAGTTCAGCTGTGGATTCCATGCTCATACTACCCCGAAGTACTTTTCTCCAGTTGCTGAGTCCAGCACTGACCTCCATGGCATCCCCGCCCCATGCACTCTTTCCCTGGCCACTGTGCACAGCCTGGCCTGGAACCTTAGCCATGGCCCAAGGGAACTGGTTTGACAGGTCCCCATGCTGTCTGGCTTTGTGCCTGTCCCTCCAGCCCTGCTCTGACACTCAGTGACAGGGAGGGAGGGTGGGGTAGGCGACTGTGTTAGTGCCAGGGGACCTAGCACCTCCTCTTCCACCATGAATCCTTCTTGTTCAGGACCGAGAGGAGGAGGAGGGCAAGGACCTTGACCCACACTTCTTTCCAATGGAGAACCACTAAACTGACACTCAGGGTGATCCGATCAGGTGCAGGGCCAGCCATAGAACTGTATTTTTGTTTGTTTTTGTTTTTTTTTTTGTTTTTGCACTGTGTCCAGGTAATAGGTGCCCATCATGAAATTATTGGTCAGGTTACTGTACTTAACATTTACTAAGCAGTTACTGTGTGCCTGGCACTGCTCTGCATGCTTGACATCATTAACTCATTTGATCTCATAATTACCTTAGGGGATGGGTATTGTTATTATCAAATCCATTTTACAGATGAGGAAACTGGAACACTGAGAGTTTAAATAATCAGCACAAGGTCACACAATCAGATAATAATGCAAGAGCGAGAATTTGAACTCAGATGTCTGGTTCAGGAGCACACACACTTGACACTCACTGCCTCTCCTCGCCCCATCCCTGAGGTTCCCATGCACATGAACATTCCGGGGCATAGAGGAGCTCATAACAAGGCTGTGTAATTTTGTTTAACACAATGTTTTCCAAACTTACCTACCCATGGAACATTCCTGAGGGCAGAATACTTCTGCTATCTCTGTATCCACACAGCAGGGGAAGCTGGGGGTAGGCGTCACAGGAGACAGGGGGGCCCAGTGCTGAGAACTTTGGAGCCAAGTGTGATTACCAACTGGAGGGCAGGTTATGCAACCTCTGAGCCTCCTTTTTTCTAGCAGTGAAATAGGATACAAATACCTACTTCTAGGGTCAGCATTGGGAGCAGTCAATCAGTAGAATCTTCTGTTCCTAAGTGCTTGTGTGCCTCTGGTAAGTTACTTCAGCTCTCTGGGCTTCTGCTTTCCTTGGTGAAATGACAGAGAGGCCTTAAGATCCTGTCCTGAGCCCCTGCATGTGGGCATAGAGGGGCATTTTCTGACCATTGTGCTCATCCCCTGGGGTAGGACAGGAAAGACCAGCCTGCTCACGTGGCCTGGAGCATGCCCCCCTGCAATGTGCCCTCCTAGGTCAGAATAATACCAGGAAGGAACCAGTGCTGAAACCTGGGTTGTGGGCACCAAAGGGAGCTGGGGCAGGGACTGGGACGACCTGGGCATTTTGACATGAACAACAAGAAGTCATCAGCACTTAGGCACTGTTTGTTCCGACACAGGGGTCTGGCCGGGTAGCATTCCTGCCCTTCCTCCTTTCCTGGCTCCTCCTCCTCCTCATTTCCTGTCATTAAGTCTCCAGGGCTCTGTGTCTGGCACTGGACTGGGCCCCATGACCCGGGCAGGGATACCCTTGGGACACCTAGTGACTTCCGCCCAGCTTTGGGCCAGGCACCCAAGCATGCCAGACCTCAGGCCTCTGCCTGGGCACAGTGGCAAGATGCCTGCGACAAGGGACCTGCCAGTTCAGGAGAGAGGGCTTAGGTCCTAGCTCCCCGACCAGGTCTTTCCCAGGGCCCAGAGTGCAGGTGGGAAAGCAGGAGAGGTGTTGCTGCTGAGAGGAAGGGGGAGTGGGGAAGAGGAAACAGGCACTGTGGTGGGTGGAGTGAGACCAAGAATGTGAGCACTGTGGGTAGAACTCAGTTTATCCATAGCTGGCTGGCGGTCCTGAGCCTGCATGGCAGTTACACAGGGCATTTTACCTCAAGACATTTGTTTCCCTGTAAGTCACACAGGACAGATAATATCTGCTATGGCTATTTCACCCCGGATCCTATGTTACCTAGGATCTAATGACATCAAGGAGGTGGATATATTTTGTAAACTGTGAAGTGCTCTGCCTTTGGGAGGGCTCATAGAGGGCAGAGCATCCTGTCCAGAGCTGTTTACAAACTCCCGTTCTCAGGTGACTGGAAAAGAAGGGTTGTGAGGGGCTTTCATGACTGATATCCCAGGGTATCCAGGATCTAGAGTCTGGGGAGCTCAACTGATACCAAGGACAGGGAAACCTTGTTAACCAGTGCGTCTGCAATAAGCCCCATCTTTCTGAGTAGTCCTGAGTACTGCCAAGGCTATACTCGCTTTTACAGGGTTATGGACTCGCAGCATCTTGCAGAAGCCTTCGAGCAAGCAGCCCCACCCTGTGCTTCACAGATGAATAATAATAGCTAACATGTATACACAACTACATACCAGACAATGGCTTCAACATTCAATATGTATTAACTCATGTAGTCCTTCCAAAGGCTTATACACTGGTAATATTTGTGCTTTATAGACTTTACACATAAGGAAACTGAGGCAGGGAGAGGGTAAATCACTTGTTCAAGATCACACCACCTGTGAATGGAGGAGTAGGAATTTGAATCCAACAGTTTGGCTTGGGGGTTTCTGTTTTTAATGACTATGCTGAACCAAAGCCCACAGAAAGCATAAAACCTGCCCACTATCCTGTGGTTGGGCAAAGAACCAGGGCTTGGGATCAGCCTGCAGCTACAGCTAAAAATTTGTTCCTAGGTCCCCTGAGCTGCTCCTGTCCCGTCCAGTCTCATGTCTTCTTATATCACATCCTTATGCTCTTCCAGCTCTATTGCTCCTTCCCCTATATAGCATCGTTTGTTTTGTTTTGTTTTGTTTTGTTTTGTTGAGACAGGGTCTCACTAAGCTGCTAAGGGCCTAGCTAAGTTGCTGAGACTGGTCTTGAACTTGTTTTCTTCTTGCCTCAGCCTCCTGAGCTGCTGGGATTATAGGTGTGCACCACCACACCCAGCTCAGAATGGAGATCTTGGGGTCTCATCAGTAGGATCACAGTGCTTGGGTGTGCAAGAAAGAAAAGGGTCTAGTGATAGGGGTGGCAGTGTGGGAAGAGGTGATTCCTGGTGCACAAGGTGTGCAGCAAATGTTTAATTGTTGCATGAGGGCTAACTGAATGCATCTGGGGCTGGGGACTGGGCAAGGGCGGGAGCTAGGGGAGCAGTGAGGGGCTCCAGAGCTGTTTGAAAGTCTTGCACTGACCCACAGACTCTCCCCACTGCCCTCAGACGCCGCTCACCAACAGCGAGGAGTCCCTGGATTTCAGTGTGAGCCTGGAGCAGGTATGAGTGGGGGAGGGGCGGAACTGGAAGAGGGCCACCAGCTGAGGGGTTCAGGGCCTGAGGCTGTCATGCCCTTCCTCCCTCCAAGGCTTCCACGGAGCGGGTGCTCAGGGCTGGAAAGCACCTGCACCGACATCTCCTGGCCACCTGCCCGACCCTCATCCGTGACCGAAAGTATCATCTCAGGCTCTACCGGTGAGTGGAGGCCCTGCCTGCCTGCGGTTTTCTCTCCTTTCCTACTTTATTCCTACCCCTGCTTCTGGGAGAAGCACTAGGCTTGGGCCTCCAATGGTGCCTGTCTGGATGGAGAGCCCCCGCCCACCGGGCCTTCCATCTGATTTTCTGGTCTCCTTCCACTTCCCACAGGCAGTGCTGTTCTGGTCGGGAGCTGGTGGACTGGGTCTTGGCCCTGGGGCTTGGGGTCCACTCTCGGAGCCAGGCTGTGGGCATCTGCCAGGTGCTGCTAGATGAAGGTGCCCTCTGCCATGGTGAGCTTGAGCCTAGGACAGGGCGTCTAGGGCTGGTGAAAGGGGACAGGGCAGACCTGGGGATCAGGCACCAGTGGGGATTACAGAGGAGGCTGGCATCAACGTGTGGACCTCATACCTACATGGCCTCAATTTCTTCTCCTTCCCCATGCTTGGGCCTCCGCTCCCCAGTGAAACACGACTGGACCTTCCAGGACCGAGATGCCCAGTTTTACCGGTTCCCTGGGCCAGAGCCAGAGCCCACAGGAGCTCATGAGATGGAGGAGGAGTTGGTGGAGGCAATGGCGCTGCTCTCCCAGCGGGGGCCCGATGCCCTGCTCACTGTAGCACTTCGAAAGCCGTAAGTCGGGAGCCCTACACCCCCCAATGCCAGGACCCACACTGCATTCAGACCCCAAAGGCTCTCAGGTTCATCTCTGAGGGAAGGAACCCAGAAGACCTGAGCTCTGACCCACATTCTGCCATGAATTTGCTGTTTGATCTTGAGACACCCCCCCCCCCCCCTTACCTTATTTCTTTCTCTCTCAATGCCAGAGGATCTCTGGAGGACCCGTCCCACTCTGAGATGCAGTCATGGCTGAGGGAGGGTGGGCTTGGATATCTGCAGGCAGGTTGGGGTTCAAATTCCAGCTTGACCAGCTACTAGCTAAGTGGCCTCAGGCCTCTCGATGCCAGCTTCCTCTTCTGTCAAGAGAGGATAACAGTATTCACGTCACAGGGCTGTAATGAGGACAGAATGAAATTACGCGTGTAAGGTGCTTAGCACAGCGTCTGGCACCTGGGGCACACTCCGCAAAGGTTAGCCCGTTATTGATAACGATCATGACGGAGGTGCCATCTGGCCCTGCAAGCAAGCTGCCTGGGTGGGGTGGCTTCCCTTCTTGGCCCTGGGCCACAGTTCAGCCTGTGTTCCTGTCACTCCTGTGCCCGCAGCCCAGGTCAGCGCACAGATGAGGAGTTAGAACTTATCTTCGAGGAGCTCCTGCACATCAAGGCCGTGGCCCACCTCTCCAACTCGGTCAGTCCACCTCCCTGAGTCTGTCCCGCTGGGCCAGCCCTTTCCCCAGAATCTCCTCTTCTGTGACTTCCACTGCTTGGCCAGGAGACAGCCTGCTCTCTTCTGTCTGTGGCTTGGTTTTCGGTCTAATTTCTGGTCCCAGCCTTCAGTCTGAATATACTCTCGTCTCTCTTGGTCATTTCTTCTCCTTGCTGTATCTCCTGCTGTATCCCAGGGATGAGTGGAGGCCTGGCCACATTTGTCACCCAGTACTCACCTCTCCCTGAGCCTGACCCTCCACCTGAGCTTGCCCCCACTGAGCCTCTTCTCCCTACTCATAGGTGAAGCGGGAATTAGCAGCAGTTCTTCTCTTTGAACCACATAGCAAGGCAGGCACTGTGTGTAAGTCAGGCTGGGTACCGGGACCTGGACGGGGGCAGGAGCCATGGAGGAGTGGTGGGTGACAGAAGAGGCTGTGTCTGATTTGTGCCTCTGTCAGTGTTCAGCCAGGGGGACAAAGGCACCTCATGGTACATTATCTGGAAGGGGTCTGTCAACGTGGTGACCCATGGCAAGGTGAGTCCTCCCTCCTGACCACCTCAGCATCCTGGTTGTGACTATTCCTAGGTCCCTGTCCTTTGGGCAATGCCTTTGCAAGTCCCAAGGCTGCTGATTCCCCATGTCTCCTTTCTGGGTCTGTCCCAAGGGCTGGGAGTGGGGTGGGCCGTGACTGAGACCTGGCTACAGGGGCTGGTGACCACACTGCATGAGGGAGATGACTTTGGACAGTTGGCTCTGGTAAATGATGCACCCCGGGCGGCCACCATCATCCTGAGAGAAGATAACTGTCACTTTCTACGTGTGGACAAGCAGGATTTCAACCGCATTGTCAAGGTGCCAATATGGGGGGGTGGGGAAAGCAGGGGACAGAGGCCTAGGGAGGTGGTATGGGGCAAAGGGTAGGGACCAGAGAGAGCCTACAAGGAGATGCTGGGATATGTGACTGGGAGTGGGGACCTCGGGTGTGTGTGAGAAGGTGAATGCCCAGGGCCTGCTGAGGGGCTTGGCGAGACCTCAGGCTTGATGTGGGAGGCCAGAGGAGTGGTGGGTGCCCAGGTGGGAGACTAGGGTGCCAGGGAAGGCAGTGCCATGAGAAGCAGGGCCCACAGAGGAAAGGGGTGGAGGAGGGGGTTCAGGCTGGGGGCTGGGCAGCTGAGGGGCCTTGTGGGAACTTCCTGGGCTCGGGGTCTGGAGGGAGGAGGTGGAGGTGGGGGTCCAGAGAGGAGCTCTGGTTGTGTTATTTCCAGGATGTGGAAGCAAAGACCATGAGACTGGAAGAACACGGCAAAGTAGTGTTGGTGTTGGAGAGAACCTCTCAGGGCACTGGCCCTTCTCGCCCCCCGACCCCTGGCAGGAACCGGTAACAGAAGCACTGTGGTGCCCTCTCCACACTTCTCCCCTTTACCTGTGTCATATCCCTGCCCTCCTGCCCCTGGGAGTGGGGAAGTATCAAGGGACTAGGTTGTAGCCCCAGAATCAGCCCCACCCGCATCCCAAGGTGGGACAGGGTTGGAAAATTAAGAAGAGTCATATGATTCATTACTGAGGTCTGTCCTGGGTGTGGGAATGGAGAGGAGTGGCATCAAAGCACTCTAGATGAGCCGTTTCTGCTAGGTACACAGTGATGTCTGGCACCCCAGAGAAGATCCTAGAACTTCTCTTAGAAGCCATGCGGCCGGATTCCAGTGCTCATGACCCAACAGGTAGGGCAGGAGACACCCTGCCTATTCTCTGACTCACGGGGTGGTCAGCGCAGCCTGGGAGAGGGCCAGGCACCTAGCCTCCGACCTGACTGGGAGCAGGATCGGTCCACACAGCCAGTCGGCAGGAAGTCCTCTTCCCCACGCTCTTGGCTTGGGCGGAGAGTGCTGTCTCAGGGGCTGGGCATTGCTGGTACCTTGCCAGTGCTGGAACTTGGGGAAGGGAGGCTCCAGCTGTGCCAACACCTGTGATCGGTGGACTTGGCCTCTGAAGCTCCTCGTGTCCCCCTACCTGTCCAACAGAGACATTCCTCAGTGACTTCCTCCTGACCCACAGCGTCTTCATGCCCAGTGCCCAGCTCTGCGCTGCCCTCCTGCACCAATATCCTTCCAGCCCCAGGGTGATGTGTGTCGAGGGTGGGATGGTGCGTGGAGCTGAGGGATGAGCTCCCCATCAGCTTGGCTGTGGTGAACCCCCAGCACCAGCCTCACGCCAGGCCCAGCTTGTGGGTGGACCCTGGGCATCCTGCCGCTCCTTTGCCTCAGGTGTGGTGGGTAGTCCTGCCTGCCAGTTCTGGTTCCCTTGACTGGTGCCCACCTTCCACGTGGAGCCCGCAGAGCCTGCGGGAGGCAGTGAGCAGGAGCGCAGCACTTACATCTGCAATAAGAGGCAGCAGATTCTGCGTCTAGTCAGCCAGTGGGTGGCCCTCTATGGCCCCATGCTCCACACAGACCCTGTGGCCACCAGCTTCCTCCAGGTACCTGGGATGAGGCAAGGACTGGCCAAGCTGCTCAGGGTTGGCACAGCTACAGCCATCTTAGGGAATCTTGATTCTTTACAGAAACTCTCAGACCTGGTGAGCAGGGACGCCCGACTTAGCAACCTGCTGAGGGAGCAGTGGCCAGAGAGGCGGCGACACCACAGGTGCCCTTTGACTTAATTTACTTTGTCCTGTTCATACCTGGCATTGCAATGGGAACTGGGAGTGAACACTCTGGACGAGCACCTGGATTTTGAAGTCCAGGCAGCACCACTAACTTCAATTACTTGTTCTTTTTTTTTTTTTTTTTTTATACTGGAGATCGAACCTAGTGGTACTCAACCACTGAGCCACATCCCCAACCCTTTTTCATTTTTATTTATTTATTTATTTGGTAGCAGGGATTGAACTCAGGGGCACTCAACCACTGAGCCACATCCCCAACCCTTTTTCATTTTTATTTATTTATTTATTTGGTAGCAGGGATTGAACTCAGGGGCACTCAACCACTGAGCCACATCCCCACCCCTATTTTGTATTTTATTTTGAGACAGGGTCTCACTGAGTTGCTAAGTGCTTCTCCATGGCTGAGGCTAGGCTGGCTTTGAACTTGCCATCCTCCTGTCTCAGCCTCCTGAGCTGCTAGGATTACAGGCCACTGCGCCCAGCTTCAATTAGTTGTTCTTGTCAGTCACTCTGCTGTTCAGCAGCTCACCATCCGTTCTCAAGCGACATGCAATTCTTCATTTGCTCCTTCTGCCCAGCGTGCACCTGTAGTTCTCACTTCCTCCATTCAGTACACATTTATTACCCCTCAGTGCCTGGCCTCACCAGCCCCACCTGGTAAATTTCCCAGATGTTCCCATGGATGGCTAGGGTTGGTGGGTGGGTGAGAGCTCACTTGAAACAGGGCTCCATCTGGAGCCCTGGGCCTGAGTCTCCCTCTAGTTTTCCTCCTCCTTTCCCGACTGGCCTGAAAAAGTCACAGAATCCAGGGTTCCGATTTTAAGCCCCCCCCCTTTTTTAGACTTCCTGTTGCTGCTTTCTTTCTTTCTTTTTTTTTTTTATTGGTTGTTCACAACATTACAAAGCTCTTGACATATCATATTTCATACATTTGATTCAAGTGGGTTATGAACTCCCATTTTTACCCCGTATACAGGTTGCAGAATCACATCGGTTACACATCCACGTTTTTACATATTGCCATGCTAGTGTATGTTGTATTCTGCTGCCCTTTCCTATCCCCTACTATCCCCCCTCCCCTCCCCTCCCATCTTCTCTCTCTACCCCATCTACTGTAATTCATTTCTTTCCCTTGATTTTTTTCCCCTTTCCCCTCACATCCTCTTATATGTAATTTTGTATAACAATGAGGGTCTCCTTCCATTTCCATGCAATTTCCCTTCTCTCCCTTTCCCTCCCACCTCTCATCCCTGTTTAATGTTAATCTTTTTCTCATGCTCTTCCTCCCTGCTCTGTTTTTAGTTGCTCTCCTTATATCAAAGAAGACATTTGGCATTTGTTTTTTAGGGATTGGCTAGCTTTACTTAGCATAATCTGCTCTAATGCCATCCATTTCCCTGCAAATTCCATGATTTTGTCATTTTTTAGTGCTGAGTAATACTCCATTGTGTATAAATGCCATATTTTTAATCCAATCATCTATTGAAGGGCATCTAAGTTGGTTCCACAGTCTAGCTATTGTGAATTGTGCTGCTATGAACATTGATGTAGCATATCCCTATAGTACGCTCTTTTAAGGTCTTCAGGGAATAGTCTGAGAAGGGCAATAGCTGGGTCAAATGGTGGTTCCATTCCCAGCTTTCCCAGGAATCTCCATACTGCTTTCCAAATTGTCCGCACCAATTTGCATTCCCACCAGCAATGTACAAGTGTACCCTTTTCCCCACATCCTCGCCAGCACTTGTTGTTGTTTGACTTCATAATGGCTGCCAATCTTACTGGAGTGAGATGGTATCTTAGGTTGGTTTTGATTTGCATTTCTCTGACTGCTAGAGATGGTGAGCATTTTTTCATGTACTTGTTGATTGATTGTATGTCCTCCTCTGAGAAGTGTCTGTTCAGGTCCTTGGCCCATTTGTTGATTGGGTTATTTGTTTTCTTATTGCTTAATTTTTTGAGTTCTTTGTACACTCTGGATATTAGGGCTATATCTGAAGTGTGAGGAGTAAAGATTTGCTCCCATGATGTAGGCTCCCTATTTACCTCTCTTATTGTTTCTCTTGCTGAGAAAAAAAACTTTTAAGTTTGAGTAAGTCCCATTTGTTGATTCTTGTTTTTAACTCTTGTGCTATGGGTGTCCTATTAAGGAATTTGGAGCCCGACCCCACAATATGTAGATCAGAGCCAACTTTTTCTTCTATCAGACGCAGAGTCTCTGATTTGATATCAAGCTCCTTGATCCATTTTGAGTTAACTTTTGTGCATGGCGAGAGAAAGAGATTAAGTTTCATTTTGTTGCATATGGATTTCCAGTTTTCCCAGCACCATTTGTTGAAGATGCTATCCTTCCTCCATTGCATGCTTTTAGCCCCTTTATCGAATATAAGATAGTTGTAATTTTGTGGATTGGTCTCTGTGCCCTCTATTCTATACCATTGGTCCACCCGCCTGTATTGGTACCAGTACCATGCTGTTTTTGTTACTATTGCTCTGTAGTACAGTTTGAAATCTGGTATCGCTATACTGCCTGATTCACACTTCCTGCTTAGAATTGCTTTTGCTATTCTGGGTCTTTTGTTTTTCCATATGAATTTCATGATTGTCAAGTCCATTTTGACCCACTCTGGGCTACTCATAGAGACGCATTTCCCCCTGAGCTGCTGGTGGGGGAGGGGTGGAGTCCAGAGCCTGGGACAGTCTGCTTCTGACTCTGCAAGGCTCCCTGTCCCCAGGAATGCCTTGCCTCTCTCTCACCTTCCTTCTCTCTTTCTCTCCACAGGTTGGAAAATGGTTGTGGGAACGCTTCTCCTATGATGAAGGTACCTGTCCAGTCTCAGCAGGGCTCCCCCTTCTTCCCTCTGCCCATCTAGCTCCCTCACCTGGAGGGGCCCATGTGGGAGGGTTCCCCACCCACAGACAAGCCCTTGAGTCTGTGATGGACATTCCCGAGGCCCTTGCTGTGTGTGGCACCCAAGCTGGGCCCTGTTGGGGAGACACTGAGTTATAAGGAGGCACCCCCCTACCACTCTGAGGGTCTTTTTTTTTAGGGTACTGGGGATTGAACCCAGAGACCCTTAACCACTGAGCCACATCCCCAGTCCTTTTTTATTTTTTTTTATTTGGAGACAGAGTCTCTCTGAGATGCGTAGGGCCTCTCTAAGTTGCTGAGGCTGGCTTTGAACTCATGTTCCTCCTGCCTCAGCCTCCCGAGCCACTGGAATTACAGGCATGTGCCATCACGCTGGGCTCTGAGGGGCTTTTTTTTTTTTTTTTCCTTTGAGAGATTATTCATGCTCGTGGTTGAGCCGGGAGATGCCATGTGATGGCTGAGTTCGCCCCTGAGGCCCTAAGGTTCCTGGTACCCAGGGCTACGGGAGCCCAGAGGAAGGTGACACTCCCTCCCCAGGAAGAAGAGATGGTCAATGTCATTCTCACTGTGGATGGGGGAGCAGAGGGGCATACAATGTGACTGGAGCTGAGGTGTTGCTGAAGAGTAGTGGGAAAAGGGCTGGAAAAGTTGCCTGGCCTCACCTGCCCCATCTCATCTGTCCCACCCACCTGCTTCCTTCAGGCTTCTTCTGCCTCCTTCTCTTTTTTTTTTTGGGGGGGGGTTACCGGGGATTGAACCCAGTCACACTTTACCTCTGAGTTCTATCCCCAGCCCTTTAAAAAAAAAAATATATATATATATATATTTTTAATTTTGAGACAGAGTCTTACTAAGTTACTTAGGGCCTCACTCAATTGCTGAGGCTAGTCTCAAACTTGTGATCCTCCTGCCTCAGCCTTCTGAGTCACTGGGATTACAGGCGTGCACCACCATGCCTGTTGGCTTGCCTCCTCTTCCCTTGGTCTCACCTCAGGGCCTTTGTATACTCCCCTGCCTGGAACGTTCTTTGACTCTTGACCTAAATGGATCCTTCTCTTTCAAATCTCAGCCAAAAACGTTGAGTTCACCGAGAGGGCCCCTCCCATTTCCCTGCCCGGAGCACTCCTTCCCTTTCCTGTGCCCTGAAAGGTGTCCTGTATGATTTTCTTTGAGGCACACTACCTTGTCCAATCACTTTGTTACTTACCTGTGGCCGGTTAACTTATCACATCCCAGGGGAACGTCAGCCTCATGATGGGGATCTCTGCCTCTGCTTCCTCTGTGTTCATGCTCTGCCCGACTCCTGGCTGACATTTAGGAACTGCCTCACACTCCCAGCACCAGGCACTGTACTAGCTGCCATTGATGTGGTGTTGGCCCCGGGGGCTCACAGTCGGGTGAGGGCAGAACCGAGAAACAACATCATGATGTATAAAGACAAAGACTGAAGTCTCGGAAAGCAGAGATGGGGAAGAGCTGAATGAGTGTCCAGGATTAGAGAAAGGGTCCTTGGAGAAGTGACCCTTGAAGCTGAGAGCTGCAGAGGCTGAGGGTTGAGGAGAAAGAGGACCCAAGGTGGCCCTGGAGGAGGGAGGCAGAGCGGGGACAGCAGGGGAGGCTGGAGAAGCAGAAGCCGGAGCCTGAGGGACTCCCTGGGCCACGGTACAGGGCGTGGTCTTTGTCCTAGGATCAGTGCAGATGACAGAGGGGTCCGAGCCAGGATTGACAAGATCTACTTCGTGATTTGAATAGGTCAGCTGAATAACCTGGGCTTTCCCAGCAGAAGTGATGGTCATCTAAGCCAGTTAGGAGCTTAAGCTTGCCCTGGTCAGGCAGATTGGAGTAGGAGGGATGGAGGGACCCAAGAGGTGAGCTGGGAGGAGAAGAGCTGGGCCATCGTGGTGGGCCAGAGTGAGGCCTGGGCAGCTGGAGCTGGAGTCAGCTTGGTCTCATGGCTGGGGAGCAGCCTGGGACCCAGGAGCGTGGCCAGGGGGCCGTGGTCTGGAAGGCAGGCGAGGGGATGCCATGGGGGGGGGTGAGGTTGGGGCAACGGATCATGGTTGTGGAGCAGTGTGGGAGGTTTCCAGACCAGGGCCCAGGAGAGTCCAGCCCTGGTGGCAGTGTGTTGTGTCATCCATATGCAGCAAGCGTCAGGGGCTGAGAGGAAGCCTAGGGAAGAGCAGTGGACAGAAATCTGAACCTTGGAGCTGGGAGGAGGAAGAGTTAGTGCCAGAGTTGGGAAAAGCAGTCAGGGGTGGGAAAAGGAACCCATGTCAGGGAAGCTCCATCAGCAGAAGTTCCATAGTAGTAGCAGCCCACGGTGGGCCTGCCATAGGGCTTGACAGGGGAGGTGATGCAGAGATAGGGGGACGAGAGCACAGAGGGAGGAAGGGGCAAGTCAGGATTCCAACTCTGCCACTGTAGCAGCTGTGTGGCCTTGGACATGTTACTTAACCCCTCTGAGCCTCAATTGTCTCATCCAAAATGAGAATAATGCTTTTGTTAAAGTACTGTTAAGAATACTTAGAACAATGCCTAGTTCATGGCAGATGGCAGCTGAAGAAGGGAAAGGAAGAGAAAGTAGGGTCAATTGCTGAGGTCTTTCCATCTTGGAAAAGCTCTAGAGTTACATTTAAAAAATATTTTTAGTTGTAGATGAACACGATAACTTTATTTAATTTTTTATGTGGTGCTGAGGATCGAACTCAGGGCCTTACACATGCTAGGCAAGCACTCCACCACTGAGCCCCAGCCCCAGCCCAGTCTGACCTGTTTGCCAGAGAGGGAAGAACTTACAGTGTGTAAGGCACACACATGTCCACCCTGAGACCTGTTTTGTCTCTTCTCTGGAGCCCCAGTGCCTTATCTGGGCTCAGGTTAATGTGACAAGCAGACCCCTTTGGTGGTGTGTGTTGTCATTCCTGCTCCCAGTGACACCCTTCGCTGTCCCCTCCCCACTACTCTTTCCTAGAGTCCTCTAAGCCTGACTTTCTGTTCCTTCCAGGCTCGGAATATGCCTGCTTGGCTCCCTAGCCAGGAAGAGCCGCTCCCCAGTAGCAACTGTGCCATTCGAGCTGGGGACAAAGGTTGGTGATCTGAGCCTGACATCTGCCCCCAGTGTCTCTGCCTCCCTTCTCCTCGACCTCAGGGTGCCTGGGTTGAGGGGGTTCCAGGCTGCCTGGCACATCCGCCTCCTGGACTCCACACCTGGCTGCACTCAGCTTACCCACCGTGTTCTCCCTCACTCGCCCTTCCCCACCCCTGGGGTCCCTCCCACCCAGGCAATTGCTGCCTTCTCCCTCCTGGGGGGGGGGGGATGAGGCGACCCCTCCCACAGCTCAGCCCCATCCTCCTCTCCAGTCCCCTATGACATTTGCCGCCCGGACCATTCCGTGCTGACCCTGCAGCTACCTGTGACAGCCTCTGTGAGAGAGGTGATGGCAGCATTGGTCCAGAAGGACGGCTGGACCAAGGGGCAGGTGCTGGTGAAGGTCAATTCTGCAGGTGGTGAGTTGTCTCTGGAGGGACCTCAAGGGAGGGTCCCCCTCAGATCTATGTCCAGATTTTCTGAATTAAGATCATCATCATCTTACCATCGCCGTCAGGGTTAGTGACGGCAGCATTTCCAGAGGTTCATCTCATCTCTTTCCCCTCTTCTCTGCTTTGCACGGAATGCTCAGGAGCAGGAACTCTGGAGCCCGCTGCCTGAGACTGATACTAGACCTTCAGCTCACTAGCGGCGTGTCCTGGAGCAGGGCACTTAAACTCTCTGTGATCAATCTCATCATCTGTAAATGGGGATAATAAGAGTTCTTGCCTCCTAGAGGAGCTGTGAGGATCCAAGGAGCTCATCTATAAAGTGTTCAGGATGGTCTGTGGCATACTGTCAGCACCACATGGCTGCTAGTGTTCTCATTCTCATGTATTTATTCATTTACTCCTAATTACAAGCCTGTGACATAGGTCCTTATCCTCTATTTAGACAGGGAAACTGAAGGTCAAGGGAACTCAGTGGTTTCTCCCAAGCTCATACAGTGAGAAGGTAGCTGGCCTTTGGACTTAGGTAGTCCTCGTTCATTTAGACATTCAGCAAATATTCTTGAGGGTCAGCAATGGAGTCAGAGGTACCATGGGCAGATAAGATAGATCAGCTGGATGGTTAAGAGTGTAGGCCCGATGCCATGTCTGGGTTGGAATCCCAGATCAACTGCTAACTGGGCAAGTTGCTTCACCTCTCTGAACCTCCATTTTCTTGTCTGTCAAATGGGCACTATTATTGTACCTATCAATTGGTATTGTGGTGGGTATTAAACTAGAGGTAATGTGTGTGGAGCAAGCAGCCGGGGGCCTGGCAAAGTCCGTATCTAGTCTATGGTGGCATGAGGATTACCGTGACCTGCCATTGGAGAATTTGGGACATTGAAAAACACTGTTCTCTGTGAAAGGTGCATCCCAGAACAGACAGCTAGAGCCCAGGGTAATAGGAATTGGGGCAGTCAGGGAATAATGGTAAGGGGTGGAGATGAGAAAAGCCTTCTCCCTTTAGGAAGTGAGGAAAGACCAATGAGGTCACCTGTGTGCTCTGCTCTGGGAAGCACTGCCCTCTGGTGGCCACCTGGTGAGTTGCAATTTCCCAAAGTCCACATTTATTGAGACCCTACTATGTGCCAGGCACATTTTAGACCACTGATTGACGCCCATGTCAGTAACCAACATTTTATTACCAATCTCCCATTGAGTATACATTTGTTTATAAATTATATGTACTTATCATCTCATCAATATTATGTAATTATAAAGCTATACACAAAAAGAAATGTAAAACAAATGAGAACAATAAATATAAGAAGAGCTAATGTTTTCCTTGCACACAAAGTCTTCTTTACTTTGGTGGTCTAGGGACTGAAGACTCACACATGACTAAAAATACAGTCCCAGTCCACAAGGAGCTGATAAGATCAAGGCCAAGGGCCAGTAGTGTAGCTCAGCGGCGGAGTGCTTGCCTAGCATGTGTGGGGCACTGAGTTCAATCCTTAGCACTACATATAAATAAATAAATAGATAAATAAATAAATGTAATTTAAAAAGTCAGCGCCAAGACATATATGACATTTTCCAATTTTCAGCGGGATTTTTATCTGTATTACCTACTTACAGCCATATTTACATAAGTCAACTCATCTGACTTGGCAAGTCTTATTGTCTCCATTTTACAGAGGAGTAAACTGAGGCCCAGGGAAGTTGAAACCTTGCCCAAGGTCAGCCTGTCTGGACGAGTCTCTTTGTTGCCTCCTTGGGCGTTCTGCCAGGGGTGGTGTGGAGAGAAGGCACGTGCACCTGTGCATTAACGACATGCCCTGCTTTAGCCATTGTGGGGAGAAGGAAGCTCCCCAGCAGGCTTCTGCGGGGCCTCCCTCCCTGCCCCCACTCAGTGCAGCCTCTGCTGTCTTTGCAGATGCCGTTGGCCTGCAGCCAGATGCCCGTGGGGTGGCCACATCCCTGGGGCTCAACGAGCGGCTCTTTGTTGTCGACCCACAGGAAGTGCATGAGCTGGTAGGGACCAGGCAGGGAGCCAGAGCCTAGGGAGGAACTCTGTTTTGGGGGTGGAAGGGGTGGGTTCTGTGGGAGGGCCTTAGGGAAAAGAAGGAGAGGTCTAGCTCTGGTTGCTGGTAGGTCTTCAGCAGGAAGAGGAAGGAGGGGGCTTCAGCTGATGGGGAGATTTTAAATATTGGGGGGATGATAGTGCTGAGTGGGAGCAGCTCCCGAGGAGAAAGAGGACCTGCTGTAATCAGGGCACCCCTTGGGAACAGGAACTCCACAGAGAGGGGCTGCAGCATTGGTGAAAATGACAGAAAGACTCCTTCTTGGGGAGCCCCATTCTGTAGCTGCTACATCCTAAAGAGCCCTCTCCACTTCCTGCGGTCCCCCAGCCTATCCCACAGTCTTTCTGAACAAAGCCACAGAGTCTTTGCCCCAAGCCCTCTCTCCCCACCCCACCCCTCTCCCTGGATTCCTCAGGCACCCCCTGAGCACTCTCCTACCTGCAGACCCCACACCCAGAGCAGCTGGGACCCACTGTGGGCTCTGCTGAGGGGCTGGAGTCAGTGAGCGCCAAGGACCTGGCAGGCCAGCTGACAGACCACGATTGGAACCTCTTCAACAGTATCCACCAGGTGCAGGAGGCAGAGCTGCAGGGAGGAGAGGTTGTGGCGGGGTGCCCGGCCTGGCATATGCTGAACCTCTTCTCTGTCCCATCCAGGTAGAGCTGATCCACTATGTACTGGGCCCCCAGCATCTGCGGGATGTCACCACTGCCAACCTGGAGCGCTTCATGCGCCGCTTCAATGAGCTGCAGTACTGGGTGGCTACGGAGCTCTGTCTCTGTCCTGTGCCCAGCCTGAGAGCCCAGCTGCTCAGGAAGTTTATCAAGCTGGCGGCTCAGTGAGTGTCTGTTGGGTGTGTGGTCGGAGCCCTGAGGCCCCCGTTTCTTAAATGCCCCCTTTCTGCTCACTGTGTTGCCGAATCTGTCATCCCTTCTATTCCTGGGTCCCCCAAAGGCTCTGCCTCCCACCCCACTGCAGAGGCAGTGCTGGCCTGCTTGGTCCTGGGCCCAGGCCTGGCTGTTGTTTGGGGGCCTTGTGGGTGTGGCTGATTGCCCTGAAGGTCTCTGGGTCTTCTGTTCACAGCCTCAAGGAGCAAAAGAATCTCAATTCCTTCTTTGCCATCATGTTTGGCCTTAGCAACTCAGCCATCAGTCGCCTGGCCCACACCTGGGAGGTAGGTACCCCTGGAGGATCCCTGGCCTGAGGTCAGGCCTCCTTCCTATCCTGGGAGTCCTGGTTGGGGGTGGGGATCTCACTTTTGGAGTCCCATCCCATGGGTGGCAGCTCACCCACTTCTCCTCCACAGCGACTGCCCCACAAAGTCCGGAAGTTATATTCAGCCCTGGAGAGGCTGCTGGTGAGTGCTCCTTCCCTCAGAAACCCTGGTCGGCTTCTCAGTAGCCTTTCTGCCTGTCTTCAGTCACTTTCAGAGTTCCTAATGCTGACCTAGGGCCTAGTTCCCCCTGGTCTGTGAGTCTGGGGAGATGGCTAGGGATGGGGCATGTAGCGTTGTTGTAGAGTTTGTGTGCTTTGCCATACCACTCAATGTATGTAGGATAGGAGACCAGGACAGGGCATATGGGGTGGCCTGGGTCTTAGTTGCGAGGGAGTGTCAGGGAGACATTGGGCTCCAGGTCTTTTGTTCAAGGACCCAGGAAGTAGGCCTGGTGCTAAGTGCCCACTGTGAGCCAGGCCTGGGCAGAGGGCCCTGCAGGACCCCCAAGGGTAGGGTAAGGAATAAATTGAGAGGCTGAACTCTCCACCTCCTGGAATTTTTGAGGGTTTTGAAGTGTTCAGGAAAGAATGGAGCCAAGGTATTATTGGCATAGCCCTAGAGCTCTTGAGAAAACAATTCACCTCATGGGGCTCAAGAGGTTTAGAGGAATTTACTCACCAGAGAGACACACAGAGTTTTCCCAGAACCCTCAGGGCCCTGTGACTAATAGCCATGAAGTTCCTTGGGGGCCGGTGGGAGACTGGGAAGCCACATGCATGCAGACTGGCAGTGTGAGTGGCCTCGGGCCCCCTCCAGCCTGCCACAGAGCCCCACTCAGTGGCATCTGGGTCCAAGGAGAAGCTGCACATGGAGCCTCTTGCTGTGGCCATGTGGATGGGAGTTCTGCCCCTTCTGGGTGGGGTGGGATGTTTTGTTGTTGGGGGTTGTGGTGGCTTGTGGTGTGCAGGACTCTCTCTATGGCTTCCCCCGCATCAGGACCCCTCGTGGAACCACCGAGTGTATCGACTGGCCCTCACCAAGCTCTCCCCTCCCGTCATCCCCTTCATGCCCCTTCTCCTCAAAGGTAAGGGGGCCAGTCCTCATGCCTGAGTCAGTCGTCAGGGACCTTCCAGCACTCTTGTGTTGATGCCCCAGGGAGCATGGGTTAGGAGCTCTCAGGCAGAAGAGTTAAGACGGAAAGGCAAATCGGGTGATGCTGGAGGGCCATGATCTGAGGCCCTGGAACCTGGGAATAGCTGCAGATTGGAGAGGAGCTAGAAGCCGAGGCCCATGTGGGTGGAACAGGCCAGGTTCCCTGTTATTATCCCTTCCCCTTTCCTGGGCTACAGGAGGGGAATGGAGTCTGGGAACCCAGAAGCAAAACCATCCCTTTGCAGACATGACCTTCATCCACGAGGGAAACCATACACTAGTGGAGAATCTCATCAACTTTGAGAAGATGGTGAGTTCAGGCAGAGTGGGCATCTGCCACTGGCGTGATTGGGGTGTATGATGATGGTCCAGGAAGGGGCAGCATGGGAGGTGCCTGAGACTTGTTATTAATAATAGAAATATGAATGCCTGTTAAGTAGCCCCTGCCTTACTCCACAGCCCACTGGGGGCCTGCTCTCCATTGGGGGCTGCTGGGGATCAGCCTCAAACATACAAGAGCCCTTTCCAGGCCCCTCTCTCTACGCCCTTCCTGAGCTGTCTTGCATCCTCTGCCCGGTCCCTTCTCTGGTGTACCAGAGTGAAGCAGCCAAGACCCCATCTCTTACCACCCACTAGTCCCAAGGACACCCAGTTCAAAGGGAGCTCAGATTCCCAGCTTCCCCATGGGCAAGACGGGCTGCCATCCTGCAGGCCTGACCTCGTGCCCTTGTGTTGCCCACAGCGAATGATGGCCAGAGCCGTGAGGATGCTGCACCACTGCCGAAGCCACAGCACAGGTGAGAGGCCTGGTTCCCCTGGGCGGGATCCCTCCCCACCTCGTGTCCCTGTAAGGCTCTGGCATGGCCCATCTCCCTGACTCCTACCTCTCACCCCACCCAGTGCCTCTCTCACCACTCAGAAGCCGAGTGTCCCACTTTCACGAGGACAGCCAGGCATCGAGGATTTCCACATGTAAGCGTGGGGCAGGGGTGAATGCTCACCATAGTTAGCATGGCGGACATTCTCTGGGCACTGGCCATGTGCCAGGACAGAGCCAAGCCCTTGTATTCCTGATATGGGGACCTCTATACAACATCCGCAAGACAGGCGATGCTGTTGTCCCCACTTAAACATGAGGAAACAGCTGGAGCATTGAAACAGCTTGCTGAAGGACAGAGTGGGCGTGATGGAGCTGGACCCAAGCCCTTGACTCCAGCCTGCTTCTGTTTGATTGGACCCTAGTTGCATTAAGTGGGGTCAATCATAACTCATGATCCATACAACAGTGCCATCCTTGCCCCTTGTCTTATGTATGCATTTACTCTGATAATATGTTGAGTACCTCTGGGCCCAAGTCAAGTATGAGATCATCAACGATGACTTACATACCCCATCCTCTTGCCTCTCCCCAATCAAGGTAACCTGTATCCTGAATTTTGAGTCATTCATTGTTTTTCAGAATAGCTTTCTCTCTCTCTCATACACACACCTTTGAAATCAAATATGAATATGTGTGTGTGTGTATATAAAATGACAAAATATTTTTTAGTTTTAGATATCATTGAACTTAGTAAAGAGGTATTATGCTGTATGAAATCTTTAATCTATTTTTTTCAGACTGTACTTTTAGCTGTAGTCTTAGTTTGTCCTCCAAATCTGAGGGGGGGTGTGCAGGGGTGGCAGTCCTGGGCACTGGTGACAAGCTCTGGCAGGTGGTAGTGAAGCAGGAAAGCTCCGTGGAGGGGGTCAGGGTGAAGTGGCAGTGGTACCTCTCTGACAGCTCTCCCCCTACCAGGCTCGGAGCAGTCCCTGAGCACCCGGAGTCCAGCCAGCACCTGGGCTTATGTCCAGCAGCTGAAGGTCATCGACAACCAGCGTGAACTCTCCCGCCTCTCCCGGGAGCTGGAGCCATGAGGAGGGGCTGAGGCTGGAGCAGGCACTTCCTGCGGGGAAAGCCAGAGCAAGCCTGGGCCAAGAGGCCTGCAGGCCAGCCACAGCTGGGCAGGGCTCTCCGTGGAGTCACTCGAGGCCCTGGAGCGGGCAGCATGGAGGCACCTGTCCCCTGTGATGACCGGTGGCTAAGGAGGACCTCGGAGTGGATCTGCGCTGGGGCCCAAGGCTGAGGAACGGGGGACAGTGAGGCCCTGGGAGTGGGTGGGAGAGCCGGGCAGAGGCAGGACTCTGTGTTCAATAGAGAGCTCTCCACACCAGGCCTCTTCCAGCTTCTGTCCTCACGGCTCTGTTGTCCAGCCATCTCCAGGCCCTGGCATTTGTTTTCACCATGAACCGAGAGAGACTGCATATGTATGGCATGTGTGTGGCAGCGTTGGGGCCTTGTCCTGGTTGCATGGGGGCGGGGAGCCCTGCTTTTCTTTCCACAGCAGCTGAGATAAACAGCTGGGTGTGGGCAGGACTGTTTGGCTGGGAGTGGTGGTCCCTGAGGAGCCTTATTGTTCCCATAAATTAACAAAGATATGTGTGTTCCGAGGCCAGCGTGTGGGGGTGTGGCAGAGAAAGCCAGACCCTGCCCCTTGGGAAGGAGCTATGGAGGAGCTTGCTCCCAGAGTGACTGACAGCAACCCCACTGCCCCTGCATGGTCTCTGGGACCACAGCAGGGCTCCAGGCTGGCTGGCTGCTCCCCAGATGTGCCTCCCAGGCCCAGAGGCTCTGTCTCAGCCAGTCAGGGGAAACCACCAATTCTCCACGGTAGAGACTACTATAGGCCAGATGTAACTAGCATCTTCTGCCCTCTTCCTCATAACTCCAATCCCCAATCCTCTGCCGTTGAACACATCTTGGTGGCTAGGGATAGAGAAGATGCTGAGCAAAGGCTCCAGAGGACAGTTGATCCCTTCTGAGGACTAACAGTCTTCCAGAAATCAGGATTTATGATCAGTGATGAGAAGGGCCTTGCAAGCTCCGTTCAGTTCCGTCCTGTCTTCCCTCCCCTGAAGCACATCCCCTGTGAACCTGCCTGTGGGGCAGAACCCATGCCAGGAAGCTCCAGGCAAGGACCCTTCCCTCTGCCCTGGAGCCTGGCAGCAGAAGACACACTGTCTGGCCCGAGAGAGACTCAGGCCTCCAGGATGACCCAGAGTAGGCTTCTGAGGCAGCAGGCCCACAGCAGCAGGAGAGGAGGTGCTGGTGTGGCTCCCAAACCTGCTCAGCAGATCCAGCCACCCAGGCTCAGGCTGGACACGCTGACATGCCCCACCTCCTCCTGACCTCCACATGGCCAGCCTCCTTTCAGCCCTGAGGTCATGGATACGCATGCCAGCTGCTCCCAGAAAGGATCAGAGTCCTTGATGGGGGAGGCAGCACAGCAGGGATCATACCTCGGATTTCTAATGAATCTAACTCAGTTAACAGTTCTCTGCCTTCACTTCTCCATTTGCAAGATGGCTATGATGATTGTCATCTATCTGTTAATGACGCACAAGAAAAACAGCAGCTCCTGCCTCTGTGGCAGAAATGACTGTGGAGAACAGTCCCATAGAGGGGCATCATCACCTTGGGTGATGTCCAAGGTAGCTGCTGAGGTGGAGCCAGTGCACAGGTGACCCAGCCAGTTCCCTTGCCTGAAGGAAGGGATGCAGGCTGACAGGCGCTGGAGCTTTGCCAGCTGAGCAATTGTGACTTGAGGACCAGGCATCGGTGAGTCAGGAGTACCAGGAGCCTTCCCTTCTGAGCCCATTGTCTGTCCATGTTTCAGCCAAGCCCACGACAGTCACCCAGCCGTGGCTCTTTGCCATCCTCTCAGACTCCAGGGTGAGACCAGCATGTCAATGCTACAGCAGTCCAACCCTGTGACAGGCTTTTGTCTTTCCCCAGTTTCTTGAGTCACACCTATGTCCTGACAGAATTTCTGGGCTGCAGGTGGGTCTTCCTTCCACCTTGAACAACTCTGGAAACTCTGAGCTGCCTCAGCTTCTCAGACAGGGCACAGAGCTGCGTGCAGGGGACTTGTCAGGAAGCAGTGCTCAGGGTTGGCAGGAGGACCCACTCAGGAGCAGGAGAAGCAGGGGTGGGTCGGCACTCAAGGACAGGAGGCTGAGGAGGAGGACAAGGCTCTCGGTTATGGCGGTCTTGTGATTGCCCAGGTGTGGGCAGGGAGGGGAGGCATCCCCTTCTGCTTCCTATCAGTCTGGGTTGTGTGTAGGGGGTCCCATTTTTGTCCCAACTTTAGGAAAGCCACAGTGGGTGGAAGAATTCAGGGGCTGACTGAGAGGGAAGAATGAGGGAGGGAGTATGGTCTGAGATCCATCCTTGAAATTACCCATTTCCTAAAAGGAGGGAAAACAGGGAGTGTGTGTGTGTGTGTGTGTGTGTGTGTGTGTGTGTGTGTGTGTACATTGGGAGAACAGGGCAGAGAATGTAATTCTTGTACCTGTGTGTGTGTGTATGTGTGTGTGTGCACATGCACACACACACACACACACACACACACACACACACACACACACTCCTCTCTTTTCCTTTGGCTTGGCTTCCCTGTGATGGTGGAGGCAAGCAGTGCCAGGTTAGCATCCTACTAGGGAGGTTCATGCTTCTCTGGGAGGCTGGACAGAGCCTGATGAAGGGCTGGAAGAGTCTGGGGTGCTCCTGACCCTTGGGTTTCTCCAACTTCTCTCCCTGGAGCCAGCCCTGTCCTCTCCCTGAAACTCCATCAGTACAGAGACAGAGCCCTAGCACCAGCCCCGCTTCAACTGAGTCAGAGCTGGTGGGGGACAGGTCTGCTCTCTCGGGCCTCACAGCTGTGGCCACTCTGCTTCCCAAGCACACAGATTGATCTTGATGTTTCTGTTATTCACAGGTCTTACAATAATGATAGACTGAGATTTGAACAGTGCGTCCCCCCTTTCCCATCCTCATACTTTCCCTTCTATTGTGTCATTTTTATCCCAATGATAGAATAAGTGCTGCTGATATTTACTAAGGAATGGAAGTACAGGAAGATTTGCTTATGGTCACATAACTGCTTAATAACTGGGTGGCTTGTGTAATTGGATGTGTTATCAGCCAAGCCTTGGGAGTGTCCTGCCACTCTCAGTATTATCTCCCTGAACCCCAACATTTTCTTCTCTTGTAGGAATAGATCCAGGCAGAGATATTCCTCTCTCGATTCCCAGAACTCTTTGTTTTCAAACATTAACCTATGGGCTTGGTAGGGGTTCTTTGAACAAGACGGGCAGTCCTAGCCCTCACGGAGTCATGCTTCAGGGTCAAATCCAGAGAGTGGTAGAAACCTGGGGCTGCCATGTCTCCCCCTCACCCCCAAACATCAAGGCCTAGAGCTGTTCCCATGTTGGAATGCAGGTCCAGAGCCCCAGCCAAGCATCCCCCCCATCAACCTGCACATTTCTGCCTCTCTTGTTGGGATGCTCCCAGCTGACCACTAAGTTTCAGATAGTTAGGGCAGCAGGTGGTTGGAGCTAACTTTGATCTGGCAGTCGTTCTTAATTATTCCCTCTTTCCCACAGATCTATAGCCTGGAAGGTACTTATGTTTCCAAAACATGTTCTTATACCCTGCCAATATACAAAGTATTGGTCTCCTTGTGCATCTGCCAAGGCCATGGGCTTAAACTAAGTACCCTCTTGGGCCTGCCCAGCTAGATGTTCAGGGTGGTCTGCACCACCAATTCAGGCATCCTTCTCTCAGATCCTCCCAGAGTCTTCAAGACCTGTGGGGCAGCCCCCTTGCAGCCTAGTCTGATGATACCTGAGGTTTGAGGAGCTTGTGGCCCAGGAGATGGAAGGCTACTTTCACTCCCACTGATGATGAAACTGGATTATTCTAAGAAGCCAAGTCTGACTCAGCTGCTCCTGAGCATCTTCTCTCCCATGCCTGGGGGTCTTCCTGGAGCAGGTGACCTTGATGGGGTCCTGGGGTAGGTGGAACACCAAGAAGGAGCCCAGAAGCAGGAAGAAGACTGAGCTCAGTGTGCTGGGAGATGTGGGATTCTGGTTGCTTGTTTGTATGGAGACTGGCTGGTGTGGACCCTGGGCCAGGGAGCTGGACACTTAGGGCATTGCCCTGACATGCCCATCTTGCTCTTGGCCACTGGAAAATGCTCAGAGTCTCAGTTTTCTCACTGGGGTGTGATTCTTGCATAGCTGGAGCCGTTTCTGGGTTGCTGAACAGAGGGCAGCTTTTGCTTTCCTGGCATTTAGAGGGCTCCAGCCAGACCAGTGGGGAGAATGACATTTTGCTAGGACCTTGACCACAGGACATTTAAACCTTCCTCAACCACCTAGAAAATGCCCCATCCACTAGAGCTATGGCAGCACAGGTGGGCAATGGACAATGTGCATAGGTGGGCAGAGCTTTAGTCCTCAACAGCTACGCAGCCTTGGGAAGATCTCTTCTCTTCTTGGGCCTCAGTTTTCTCAATGAGATCCAGGGATTCGAACTAGAAGTGTTTAGCGTTAATTTCCTGCTCTTAGGCAGCTCAGTGTGTCACAAGGCTGAGGCAGAGCAGACCCCGCTGAGCACTTTCTCAGGGTGACCTCTAGCCAGGGATGCCCATGGGAGGGCTAGTCCACTGCTTGCAGTTTTGCTTAAAGGGCTCTCTACTCGTAAATCTGCCCAGGTGCATGACTGCTCACCTTCTTCTGAGCTCTAGTTGTCTGAGCTCAAGGACCCTGTTATGTAGCTGCACAACTTGGAAAGATTCTCAGGAATACTTCTAATGGTCACTTTAAGGAGAAAAACAGAAGAAGAAGAAGACCCAAGCCAATGGCATTAAGGAAATTTTTATGGCAGGGCGAGGTGACAAGGTCCCGAGTGTTACCTACAGGATTTTGCAGTGGCCTGGGGATCACATGGCACCCCAAGCTGGGAATCAGAAGGAGAGGTTGGGGGCCAGTTTCACCTGCTTAGCTTTGCTGGGACTGAATCTTGTAGGAACACCTGTGTTCTAGACAGAGCGGCTGCATGTGTGGGCAGGGTTTCCTGGTGGCTCACAGCAGAGGTCAGCCACCTCTGTTCTCTTGATTCTTGGGTTCCCATAGGTCAGCTGCAGGTGATCTCATCTAATAGCCCAAGGCTTGGGAGGCTGGAACCCCCGATTTGCTCCCCACTGAAGCTCTTAATTTTCCCCAGCAAAGCACAGTGCCTCAGGCCACAGGCCACACCTCCAGAAACCAGCTGGTTACCTTTGGCAGCATCAAACCAGGTGAGTTAGGCAGTGTGACTCAAAGAAGGATCATCCGACTCAAAGGACTGAAAAAAAAACTGAATGCACGTTTTAAACTTGATTTTTGGAAGTATGGAAGAAATATTACATTATGGAGAGTTTAAAGAAGATGCCACCTTCTCATGCTTCGTGTCTCTGTTTTAAATGTCATTTTTTTCCCCCAGGGAGGCTTTCCTTAACTACCCTTTTAAATTGGACCCTTTGTGTTCCTATTTTTTAACAAACACTTACCCGGTCTTTTCATGTGCTAGGCACGCTTCTAAATGTTGTGAGCATTAACTCACTCAGTCCTCACAAGAGCTTTGTTAGGTCTTCGTACTGGCTCTATTTGACATCTGTAGGGGAGACTGAGGCACAGAGGGGTCAGGGAACTTTCCTAGGGTTGTACAGCTTGTAAATGGCAGAGCTGGAATTGGAACCCAGGGAGTGTGGCTTCAGAATCAACAGTATACACATCATGTCCTGCTGCCCCCCCCCCCCCGCCCCAATCACCTCTTTAGGTGCGTTTTGCTGGTCATCTTTCTCCCGGATGCTGAGCCTCTCACCCTGGTATCCACCTTGCCCAGCATAGCACCTGGCGCACAGGTGCTCAGTTCCTGTTTGTCAGGTGAATGAATGAATTCATGAGAAAGGGGGAAGCTTCCCACAACCTGACTACCTTGCATGATAATTATGAGAATTTTGACAGATTGCAGAATTTCACACATAGCTCAGGCACTGCTCTTCCAATTCTTGTTGTCCTGTCATTGTAAGACAGAAAAGCCCAGTTGTTCCAACACACCTGAGGCAAGAGTTCAGCCAGGTGCCTCTCTCAGAGCCTGGCTTCTGGTTGGCCTCCACAGGTCTCACTCTCTCGATCCCCTCTTTGCTCGCTCCCTTGCTGTCTCTCCAGGTCTCCTTGTCACTGTCTGCCTGTCTCGTTCACTTGTCTTTGTTCATGCCTTGCTTCTAGATGCTCTCCGAAGCTGCTGAAGTTTGAGGACCTGCAATAGCAAATTTACTTGATCATCACTATTGGGCAATTTAAAATAAACATTAGCATAGCTGGCAAAAGTGTAGGCAGGTGGTTACTCTGGAATCCTAGAGAAGCAGGATGAAGTTGAATCATCTTTTTCATGTGGCTTCAGAGGCTGCTGGAATCCTGGGTTCTGCCTGATGCCTGTGGCGGTGCCAAAGAATGGTGTATTAGTATGTTTTGTGTTACTATAACAAAATATTGGAAGCTGGCTAACTTTATAAAGAAAACAGGTTTCTTTTTCTCATAATTTTGGAGGCTGAAAGTCCAAGATCAGTGGCTTCCTTGGTGAGGGCCTAACAGCTATGGCATCTTAGCAGGAGAACATTGGAGAGTAAGAGATTATATCATCAGACAAGAAGACAGAACCAGGAGGAGAACTAACCCAGGGGTCCCAGGAAAACTCCTTTAATCCTCTCTGAGGGCAGTGTTCCCAGTGACCTCCCATTGGGCCCAGCTCTACACCACTACACGGAGGACCAAGCTTCCAACACAAAAGTCCTTGGGGGATATACCACATCCAAACTGTAGCAGGTGGTTCTGGGATTTAGGTCCCCACCCAAATTTCCATTGGCCCCAAATGCACATGCATACATAGCTAAAAATAACGTGTTTGCCGTGAAAACACAACTTTAAGATGAATTCCTAGGCCTTACTTCCATCCACTGCCTGCAGGTCCCCTACATACAAACTACACTACACACAATCTCGACAGCTCAACGGGGTCCATCCAGTCACCTCTGCTTTGCTAATCGCCGTCACTCAAGTCTCTAGTAACGAGTGGCATTGTAGGGCTACCAGGTTCCCTTGTCCTCATTGATCACTACTTGTCCCAGACACGTGTTGACGGTTCATCTACCCATTGGATGGCATTCTGAAGCAGCTGGTGGCGGGGACTCTGGAGGCACGATCCTCATCTTAAGGAATTTCAGACGGGAGCTAAAGAAATAACTGGATGGAAAGTTAAATGGCAGTGCTGGGGTTAACGAAGCTGTGTTGGCAGCAACAGACCCATCAGTGATGGCTGTGATGTGTCAAAGGCACATGGGACAAATATCTAGGACTGAGTCCATGGACAGGGCTCCTGTGGGCTGGAGGCGAGCCGTCGATGGCCATCCAGCCATCAAGGATGATGGGCAGAGGGCATTCCAGGCAGAGGACCGACGGAACTGGATGCGTAGCCTGGGACTTTGTGATGAATGGGCTCAGCTGGCGGTTCTGACAAATGTGCCCGGGCAGGCCGGGCAGTGAGTGTGTGACGCTGGATGTCAAGGCTGCCCCAAACTTCAAAACAGAAAGCCTGGAAAGACAAACGTAGCATTTGGCCCTCAAACCAATGTGGGGAAAGAAATTACACTTGGCCATTTCTAAGACACATTCAGTAAGATCAGGTGTGGGTGACCACCCTAGGCCTCCCTCCTGGGGCCAGGAGAGAATCCCTAGGATGGAGGCTGGAGATGCATCATCTTCAGATGCCGAGGTCCCCTTGGGAGGTGAATCCAGGCCTAGCTGTGCTGGGCCAGTTGCAGAGCCCTTCCAGGCTGTGGTTCTCTGCTGGAAAGACTTGACCTTGGTTTCTCAGGAAAACATGGGTGGTGGAATGAGCTGTCCTGGGAACAAATTCCTTGGGCCAGTCTCTCCCTCAGCCTCTTGATCCTGTCAGGCCTTTGGCCACCAGTAGTAGTCCAGTGACATGTGGGGCCTACTTCAAACAGCTGTCTAATGTTGGACTTATCTGTCCTCTGTCCCACCAGAAAACAATCCATTCCAAAAAGA
Organism: Spermophilus citellus; assembly: GCF_964194105.1. Taxonomy (NCBI): domain Eukaryota; kingdom Metazoa; phylum Chordata; class Mammalia; order Rodentia; family Sciuridae; genus Spermophilus; species Spermophilus citellus. The sequence goes on along the minus strand of NC_138197.1, from coordinate 67,605,867 downwards.
ATTTTCCAGGCTGGCCTGAACTCTGTTGTTCAATTACAGTGTAGCATCCAGCATATAATGAGCACTCAATAAATATTTGCTGACAGAATCTGCATTCCTCACATCCCGAGACCCTTACCCAAGGAGCTTCTTCCCCACCCTCCAATCCTCTGTACTGCAACTGCACCATCTCCCCTTTGGGGCTCTGGAGGAGCCATCCCTGTTCGTATCCTCATTCTGAGCCCCTCCACCTTCCTCCATGCGTCTTCCTCCACCCTTTCCCCACCCCAGGTCTCCAGGACCCCACCTACTGGGACTCCCACCTTGCTGGCTGGTCCCCACTGTGGCTCTCTGGGAAGAGCTTAGAAGGGGAGAAAACCCATGTGGACCCTGACTGGGGAGAACTAGAACAGTAGAGTTCTCTGTCCAGACAGGCCGGCAGGGCAGAGAAAGCTGCTTGAAATACAGTGTAATTTATCTGTGTATGTATAGGTACTGGTATCTAAGTTTATCTGTGAATCACTGTTGCGTGTATGTGCTGATATATGTCACTTAATGGATTTTCCCCCATACTCTCTACTTTTGCCTCCACCATCATGCCTTGGGTTGTATAGTCCCAGGGGCTGGGAATCAGGTCTGTGAAGGGACCCTCAGAAGGCGAACCCCATCCCTCCCCAGTACCAGAGGCATTCAAGTGGAGGCAAGACAACAACTTGAACGCGTGGAGAGTGTGATAGCATCATATAAAAAGCAGAGGTTTCTTTAATCGCCCTGAATCTGAACCTAGACTTGTAGCCTCATGGTTACAAGTGACCACAGATGGGTGAGTATTTAGGGGGTTACTCAAAGATCGCTCGTGGGTATCCCTAGTTTGGATAAAGAACCTGCCGAACTAGGTCCATCTTGCTGTGCCTGCTCATCTGGCCTGTTTTCCAGCTACTAACAGCTAGCATGACCTGTTCTAAACATCTGGCATTAACTGCCTGCTTAATCACCTTCTCTCTGGCTTCAAACAGCAGTGAGGCCCCACCTTCTCTCCACCGCCCATCCATTTGGAATCCCTCCCTCCCCATTTTCTTCCTGGACAAATCTGGATGCACCAGATCCACAAGTCCTGATGTCTTTAAAAGAATCATCCTGGGTACTAAGGCTCATCTGAGGGTTGTGACATCCACCTTGACTCTAGTGGAAGTCTAATAACCAGTCCCCTGTTGGCCTACAACTGGGCACCATGAAGGCCTGTGTCCCCCTGACGGTGGCTGTGCTCTGTGGCCTGGCCTGGGCTGGTAAGTCTTTATCTGTTCAACATGGGAGTTTGGTGGTAAAGGTCTTGCCTAAAGAACAGAGGATTGGAGAATTTGGCAGTGGGTGAGGGAAGTGGGACAAGGGAGGGTGAACTCTGTCCTAGAGCCATGCAGCACTTTTGGTCTGTCGAGTGCAGGAGCTGTCTCTGGAGTGGGCTAGGCCGTGTGGGGAAAGTTGCAGGAATGATGGACCCGTTTCATGGTGGCTCCTTCTTGACACCCAGAAGGATCAGTTCCAAACATCAGTAGTTGGGGTAGATTTTGGATCTCACAAAGATTATATCTTCTGGGGCCACTATATGATGTAAAACTGGGGCTGTGGTTGCTGAATTTGGATGGCTTGACTGTCTGTCCTTGGTCATTCCCTCTACTGCTCCTAGAGAGCCAGTGAGGTTATCAGGGTGTGAACTTTCTGTGGGTAAAGCCTTAGGAGATGGGCTTTACCCAGAGGGCCCCTGACCTGAAGGTGGGTCATATCCCATCTGGGGCTGGTCAGAGGAATGGCTCTTGGTCCCAGTGTTAGGGGAGCTTAGGAGTAGAGAAGGGGCCTGGCCTATAGTTGCAAGCGGTGTAAGGGATGGCACCAGGGAGGAAGAGAGCACTTTGCTGTTACTAACCATGCAAAGGTCTGCTACTGAAGTGTTAACTGGTAGTTAATGGGTGGGGAGGGAGAAGTGTTGAGGGAGGAGGCCCATCTGAGAGGTGTGGGTGGAATCCTCCTCTGCCCGAGGAGAAAGAGTCAAAGCTTGATGCCCGTTCCACCCACCCAGGTTGCTCCTGCACAAGACTGTGTGGATCAAATAAGATAATGTGGAGAAACACCCAAGGAGAGGTGAGATCTCAGAGAATTTGACTTCAGTTAGCATTGTGATTATAAATATTTCTGGGAGGAACCGACTCTTGGGGGCATTTTCAATCAGGCTATGGATAAGGAGTCCCCTAATGGGATGCCTGAATGGAAAACCCTGGGAGGAAAAAGCCCCAGGCCCTCAACACTGGATGGGACTGTGTACCTCTGCCCAGGACCCAACTCTGCCTGGCCCTGGGTGGTAGAGAGGGTTAGGGGGTTTGGGAACCTCAGGCCAGCTGGTATGGAGGAGAAAGGGGAGTTCCTGTGCCTGGTGTGGTGGCTCATGATATCTCAGTCTCAGGAGAGGGCACTAGAGATCCAGTCCGCAGGGGATGTCCCTGAGAGCAAGGCAGCAGTTGCTTCAGAACTGACTGCTGGGGGCCGGCAGTGATCACACTGGCTGTGGGACTGATGGGGAAGCGTGAGAGGAGCCGGAGCAGTGAGGCCTCTGAAGATGGGAGGAAAGAGGCTCTGCTCACGTCTCTTCCACCCCAACACCTTGGGACCAGGATGCCAGAATGGGGATCACTGGGTGAAGTGGGGGGCAGCCTCAGGTCATCACGAATGAGCTGGGTGTGTGCCAAGGACCTTGGTGGTTTCAGAAGCTTGCAAAACTGGTCCTAGGGATAAAGATTTTTTTGGCTGATTAGGTCTCCATGGAAACAGCATCTGGAGCCCCAAGAGGCATACAATGGGACTCCCCAGCCATCAGAGGCAATGAGGGCCGGCCTATAGGGACCCTGTGTCCATGCAGGGATAGGGAGTAAAGGCTGTGGTGTATTAAAGTCTTAGAGGGTGAAGAGAAATTTAGTACTTCATGGAGGGAGAGGGAACCACAGCTCTTTGTGGGGAATGGTGGGAGAATGCGGGACCAAGAGAAGAGAGGCCAAAGTGAAGAAAAGCAAGCGCCAGAGATGAGGCAAAGAGACAGGGCGGAAAGCTGTGATTCAGGCTCCTGGCTTGGTGTGAGGCTTACACAAAGCGTCTGTGTCAACAGGAGGTGCGGGGTGGGTGCCCTGGAGTGGGTAGTCTGGGTGACTGGTCATCTGAGTGTCCCCAGAGCAGCACAGCAAGGCGCCTATGAGAAAAGCCCCTCCCACCCTGCCCTCCACCTTCACATCCCAAGGTCACCTTGAAGCAGAACTAGTTCACAGAGACATTCGAGGACCCCTTGGTGAGGGGTTCTTACTAGGGCTACTCCCGAACAGACAAGAAAAAGTCCAGGCAGTTTGGTGGGGAGTTCTCCTCACTCCACAGTTGACTGTTCCCTGGTTGCCCTTCTCAACCAGGGCCAGCACTGGAATGGAGTGAATTCCTTCCTTGCACTCTGCTGATCTGGCCCATTAAAGCACTGCCCTGATTCATCTGCATTCTCTCCCTTGGATTCTGGGTGTACTGCCAGGCTGACCGAGTGGGCCGCTGGCGGAGCCTTCCTCCTGGGATGAAAATTTCTCCTTAAGACCTTTGCATTCAAGTGCCAAAAGCATCATTTAAGATTCCAGAGGAGTTCCTGTGGGCTTGCAGGAACAAGGGGCCCCGGAGCTTGGTCTCTTTTAGGGACAATTCCCTGGACCACATTCCTGTCTTCCTGGATGCTTTGGAAGCCCTGCACACAATACGTTGTCTCAAGACCTGAGTTGACCTTGACCTGTCACCTCTCTAATGTAAAGAAAACACACTCCTTGTGATTATGTCAGCCAGGAAACCAAGAGCAACATGTGTGTGCTGACAGCACAGCCCTTGGCCCAGCTGAACCTGGGGAGGGAGTTGGCTAGATGGAGTATGTGGGCAGGGTCCCTGTGCAAGACAATAACTCCAGCCAGTCTAAACACTTGCCACCTTGAAGATGGGCATGGAATGTTCCCGCTGTTTATTTGCTTAACAAATACATGGCTGTATTATGTGTCATGCATTGTTCTAAGTGCCTTAAAAAATTTAACTCATTTAATTGTCCTCATTATTAATGTCACCGTACTAGGGCTTGAATCCATGGGTGTTCTCCCACTGAGTTATATATAACCCTAGCCTTATATATTTTATTTGAGACAGGGTTTCACTAAGTTGCAGACTTGCCTTGAACATGTGATCCTCCTGTCTCAGTCTCCTCAGTAGTTGGGATTATAGATGTACGCTGATGTACCTGGCTTTCATTTAGTTCTTTTTTTGAAATGATAAAATAGTGCCCCTTTATTTAATTTAATTCTTAAAAATATTCTATGAGATAGGCTTCACTATTTTATCACCTTTCTTTCCTTTTTTTTTTTTTTTTTTTTTTTGGTACCAGGGCTGCTTAACCACTGAGCCACACCCCATACCTTTTTTATTTTGAGGCAGGATTTCACTGAGTTGCTTAGGGCCTTGCTAAGTTGTTGAGGCTGGTTTTGAACTCCTGCCTCAGCCTCCTGAGCTGCTGGGATTACAGGCATGTGCCACGGGAGCCCAGCTTCATTATTTATTTGTTTTTAAGTACCACGACTTCATACATGCTAGGCAAGTGCTGTACTATTGAGCTACATCTCCACTTTTACAAATAAGGAAACAAGGCAAAGAAATTTAAATAACTTGCCCAAGATCACATAGCTAGAAAGCAGCAGAACTAGAATTCTAGTCCTAAGCAACTTGGTGCAGGGTACAGGTTCTCAACCTCTCTGCTATGCCATCTCCCATTAGACACAGTATAAATCCAATAATTCAAAACAGTTACCAATATTTACCTAATATTTACCTCTGATCCAAGCCAGACTTAAATATGCATACTAGATCCCTGTTGAATCCCAGCCAGAGCCAAGCTCCAAACTGGAGTTATTTCTCCTCTTCTAATCCTGATACATTCGTCAACCCTAAACATCACCTTCAATCTCACCCCATTCCTTATCCAAATATCAATACAAAATTGTTACTTTATCAATAAATTTGACACAACTCCAACTGTGAACTGAAACCAAGTTAGGTTTCAGTTTCCTCACTGATATGATTCCGATGCTCATGGTAACTCTGACTTTGATCTTGACATTTTGTGCAACGCTCTCAGCCTGACCCCTAAACTCAGCATTCTCAACATCTAAACCTCAGGAACGTCAAATGGAAACAGACTCTGTCGTGGCCCTTAAAGCCCTGAGTGGAAAGAAATTGTTCCTGACGTTCATCGGCACTGTCTTTGCTAAGCTGTCTTTGTGGTGGGGCTTTCTATTTTATTTTGTTTTTTTAAAGAATGGTAGTGAATTTGTACTGTTTCTTTCAATATTTTTTACACCCCTTGTAACCAGAAGCTTGCTTCTGTGAACCATGAACCATTTGGCGGGAGTGAGGGATGCGGTCTGTGGTTACAGAACAGGATCCTGTCCAAAGCCCCATTCTCACCCACAACGCCTCATTCACCACCCTGAGCCTAAACTCATCTGAATGCATTCCAAAGACTGGAAGGAATAGAAAGATGTGACACAGGGGACAAGTGGATGCCACCAAGACCAGACTGGGGCAGAGGGAAGAACCAGAATCAAAGAGCATAAAAGGAACAGGATGGGAACAAGGGGGTAGGTCAGAGGGAAAAGGGTAGGGGACACCACCGGAACACATTTATTTCCCTTTTTCGTGACTGGTGAATAGTGGCCAGTGGGCCATGTCCAGCCCACAGACCTTTTCATGGGACTGCCTGAAGTTTTAAAAACTGGCAAATTTTCACATAAAGATGAAGGTTCCATCTGGATGTGATGGCACATGCCTACAATCCCAGCCGCTTGGGAGGCTGAGGCAGGAGGATTATGAATTCAAAGCCAGCCTCAGCAACTTAGCAAGGCCCTAAGCAACTCAGCAAGACCCTGTCTCTAAATAATTTTTTTAAAAAGGGCTGGGGATGTGACTCAGTGGTTAAGCAGCCCCTTGCTTAACATCAGTTAAAAAAAAAAGGTTTCTCTTGAAAATCAGGAGCCTCTGGTAACACCAAGTTGCAGTTGTTTGAACTGAGAAATGGATGCGAATTTCGGATAGGGCATCACTCATTTCTCACAGTCTGCAACTCTTCCTCTGGCCTCATATCTGCTCCTTTTCTTGTGTATGTCACAGGTCTTACCCCAAAAGGCGTTTGAGTCTGGTCAGTGCTATGAGCCCTGTAGCATCTGGCCGGTGCTAGGAGGAGGCTTATGCTGCGCATGGAAGGATCTGGATGTGCTTCTTTCCTGCAGATAGCAATAACTTTATCTACCAGGGGGGCCCCCCATTCTTGTCTGTGAACTCTCCCTCAGGGAGCACCCTTAGGAGGAGAGCATAGGATCCCCAGAGAGCTGAGCCTGTAATATTTACTGCCCCCAGGAAACCTGGAATCATGTGCATCTCGCTGTAATGAGAAGTTTAACCGAGATGCTGCTTGCCAATGTGACCGCCGGTGTTCCCGTCACGGGGACTGCTGTGAAGACTACGAACATCTGTGTACTGGTGAGGCTCCTGTGGAAGGCAGGACCAGGATTCAAGTCCAGTCTGCCTAAGGGGCCACTGACCTGGGTGTGCAGCAGTCTGGCGCAGGGCTCAGGGCTGGGGGTGGGGGGGTGATGAGTGCACTGAGGGGAAGGGGCAGGGCCAGGGGGCAGGTATTTGGCTATCACTTGTCTCAGGTTTTCTAAGAAGTCCCCAATCTAAAATATGGTAGATGCCATTTACCTGGAATATCTGAATGATCAGGATTAACAATATCATGAAAGTTTGTGCAAAATGGTGAAACTCTATTTTAGCATCGTGATATTACCAATTGTTATTCAACACTTTTTCTTTCTTTCTTTTTTGTTTCTTGGTGCTGGGGATGAACCCAGAGTCTTGTGAACCTTAAGCAAGCACTGTAACAATGAGCTACATGCTCAGACCCTATTCAACACCTTAAATCACAAAATTATAAAAATGGCAATGAGCTCTCACCATCTGTTTGCCACCAGGAAGGCTGCAGGTGTCATTGTGACTGTCACAATGCACCCCTCTCTTCTAATGATCGGACAGAGCAGCCACATCTTCAAACTTTTATTCTCAGACTACTGATTAAAACAGGACATGCACTACCTGCAAAGGCAATTGTTCCTCCACTGTTCCCATGATTCAGCCTTAAATGAATAATAATAATAATAATAATAATAATAATAATTATTATTATTATTATTTTGGTGTTGGGGGTTGAACCCAGAGCCACTTAACCTAGCCCTTTTAACTTTTATTTTGAGACAGAATCTCGTTAAGTTGCTTAGGGTTTTGCTAAGTTTTGCAGATGTTGACCTTGAACTTGCAATCCTTCTGCCTCAGCCTTCCAAGTAGTTGAGATTACAGGTGTGCATCACCAGGCCCGGCTAAGTGAATAGTTTTTGAACAATCATTTTTGAATAGTCTTCTTTTTCAGATGCTTGCAATTTAACAAACTCTTAGGTAATGATCTTTTGCTTTGTGACATGAAGACTTGCTGAGTTCATTGTCAAATCATGTGCCCTAACTCCCAGTTTGGAACACATGATCAAGGAAACCATAGAAGGTAATGGTCGGCAAAATACCACATCTGGTTGTACAGATTGTCCAATGCACAAGGCACCTGGCTGAGTGGCCTAAAATTTAATATGTACCCTTCTCACCAAGTTGTGTGCTCTGGTGCAGACCTATATCTGCTGAGAGAAAGTTGAGCCTTTCCTAATTTGCCCAAAGGTAGTATCTGCTGACCAGCTGTGTGTTCACGGAACTGCTTCCACTCACAAGGACCCTTTATTCAATTTACACAAAAACACCAACCCAGTGCTCAGAGCCAGAATCAGAGCCCATTATTTTCTGCTGCCTCTGTGCCCTCTCCTTTCTTATCATTCAGCAGACACAGGAAGGCCTGCTCATACCGACACTCCAAGATAGTAGCCATACCCAGCCTTGGAAACACTTCATCTCTAAGTTTCTGATTTGCAACTCAGAACCTCTTTCCTACAGGAAAAAAAATATTGTAAATGATGTAACTCCAGCTCAGCTCACAAAAGTCCATGAATATCAACTGTGGCTGAATTAAGGAGTTTATGGATTTCTTTTCTTTTCTAAAAAAAAGTATTTTTAGGAGTAGATGGACACATGCCTTTATTTTATTTATTTTTATGTGCCAGGCAAATGCTCTACAACTGAGCTACAGTCCCAGCCCTTTTTTTGGTCTTTGATTTGATATAGATTCAGTTTTGTTTATATATTGTGTGTGTGTTTTTTTGTTTTGTTTTGTTTTTTTGATTTTTTTGGTGGTGCTGGGGATTGAACCCAGGGCCTTGTGCATGCTAGGCAAGCACTTTACCAACTGAGCTATATCCCCAGAACAGTTTATGGATTTCTCACACTTAGAACACAGCCTGGCACAAAGTAAGAGATCAGAAGATGTTTGTTGACTGAGCAAATAACCTGACTAGTGGTTCTGATTGTGATATCACAATCCTATCCAGCAGCCTCACTAAAAGCTTCTGAGTCACTCTGTACCATGGCTGTTTCTTTGGGACAGCTGTGGAGGTGGGCTATTCTACGTGTGATGGTGGAGGAGCTCAGATTCCTGGGAACATTCCTTCCTCTCCCCCTCACTCCCACCACACCTTCTCTCCCAGAGCACAGGACGTGGTCACTCAGGTTGCAGCAGTGCTTTCCTGAACATGTTTTTCCTGCCAACAGCTTTTTGTTTTTGGTCCTGGGGATTGGACCCAGGAGTACTTGAACTGAGCCCCATCCCCAGCCCTATTTTGTATTTTATTTAGAGACAGGGTCTCACTGAGTTGTTTAGAGCCTCGCTTTTGCTGAGGCTGGCTTTGAACTTGCAATCCTCCTGCCTTAGCCTCCCAAGCCACTGGGATGACAGGGCTACCCCACTGTGCCCAGCTTATTTTAGTTTTTTGATAACAGTTTTCAATAAACTCCTTCCACTGGAAATGGAGTTTTCATCCTCTTTGATGTGGGCCTAGTCCTTTGTACTGCAGCCCTTGTTTACTATCTGCTTCCAGTGCACATGGTTGTCCCTGAGGCTGGGAGACTTCAGAACCAGGAAAAAAGGGGGAGGGAAATATTTTTCTTTGTGTGTGTGTGTGTGTGTGTGTGTGTGTGTGTGTGTGTTTAGGTATTGGGGATTGAACCCAGGGTTGCTTTACCACTGAGCACCCTCAGTCCTTTTTTTATATTTTGAGACACAGTCTGGTTAAGTTGCTGAGGGTCTCCTTAAGTTGCCCAGACTGTCCTAGAGATTGTGAGCCTCCCACCTCAGCCTCCCAAGTCATGGGGATTACAGGAATGGCCCACCATGCCCAGCAAGGGATGGAAGTCCTTAGGGATGGCTGGTAACTTTATTTTTCTAATTGCAGCCAAGGAGGAGCCAGAGGAATTCTTGGAGCTGGAAGAAGAGGCCCCGGATAATAGTGAGCCTGCCTTCCCAAATGGGACCCTTCAGGATAAAGATGGGACACCAGGGGCGATGTGGGGAGGGCTCTGCCAGGCCTAAGAGCCAGGCCTGGCTAGAAGAGAGAGGTTGGCAGGACTCCCTAGCCTCAGAGGGAGAGGGGCCTGTTGCCAGGGAAGGGGAGGGGTAACCAGGAAAGAGTCCGAGGCCTGGGGAGGGAAGTGGAAGAGGTTTTATTTTTAGAGTGGGAAGATTATAAAAACAACAGGCCAGAAAATAAAGTTCAGCATCAGAAAGGACTTCCTGACTGTGAAGGGTGTGCAGGAACTGGACCTGTTTGTTTTCCTTCCCTGGAGACCCAGTGAGGAGGATCAGGAGCCCGCGGGGAGGGAGGGGGCGGCACGGGCGCTCGGCTCGCCCTCTAGCGGTCAGATGGGGACTCGCCTCTCCTCGGCTCTCAGGCTTGTACTCGGCACCCAGCTCTTGCCAGGGCCGCTGCCACGAAGCCTTCGACAAGCACCACCCCTGCCACTGCAATGACCGCTGCCAAGAGTTTGGGAACTGCTGCAAGGATTTCGAGAGCCTGTGTGGCGACCACGGTCAGTCTGCTCCCTCCGCCTAGCCCCAGATTACACAAGGACTCTCACGCAGTGGTTTTCAAAGTGTGGTCCCTGGACCAGCAGCACCAGCATCTGAGAATCTATAAGAAACGCAAACGCTAGGGTCTCACCCCAGACTTATTGATAGACACTTTGGGGGTGAACTCACCACTCTGTTTTAACAAGTCTTCTGGGTGATTCTGATGCCTGGCACAGTTTGAGAATCTTCCTAGAGGGAAGGGGCAGGGTGGACATTCTGTGGACATTCATGGCAACGACATGGGTTGATTTTAAGGGTCCTTAGGCCCCTGTCCTCCAACCACCTCCTGCAGGCTTCTCCAAAGTGCTCAGGAGGGGATGCACACAGACGTTTGCCTGTCTTGCCTTCCCTCTGGTCCTGAAATCACCCCTTCCTCAAGCCCTCCCAGAGGGCTTCTCCCACAGCAGCGATGCCATAACCAAAGAGGAGCTTCAGAGCATCTCTGAGAAGATCTACAAGGCAGACACCAACAAAGCCCAGAAGGAAGACATCGTTCTCAACAGTCAAAACCGCATCTCCCCTTCAGAGACGGGAGACCAAGTGGATCGCTGCCCAGAGCCGTGAGTCCCCCTGGTCCCCACAGAGTCTCTCCTCAATCCTTCCTTCTTTGATGCTCCTACTCTTTTCTCCTCAAATCAGGCAGGAGGAAAGAGAGAGGGGAAAAATAGTTCTTCAGAGACAAGGAAGCCTCCTTGAGGGACTGTGGGTATACATTTGGGAAGGTTTCTGGAATTGGTTGGGTTGAGGACAGGGAAGATCTTCTAGGAGATGGAGTGGAATAAAAGTGGCTTCATGCATAACCTTCAAGAGCACCTGAAGTCCCCCTCCAACCCTCATGTGCTGCCCCTGGGCTCTCTGGAAGTTTCTGGAAGAGTTTTTGCTGCATGTTCAGGCCCCTCTGTGGGTGTCCCTCCTCCTGCCCCAGGCTCTTCACCTATGTCAATGAGCAGCTGTTCTCCAAGCCCACCTACGCAGCCTTCATTAACCTGCTCAACAACTACCAGCGGGCGACGGGCCACGGGGAGCACTTCAATGCCCAGCAGCTGGCCGAACAGGGTGTCTTCCTCAGAGAGATCATGAAGACAGCAGTCATGAAGGAGCTCTTCAGCTTTCTCCATCACCAGAGTGAGTGAGCCATTCCCAGGCCCCATGAGGCACTGCTGAGGATGCGGGTCTGTCTGCAGGAGAGCCAGACACCTCTGAGGGCTGCACAATGGGGCATTGGGAGAGCAGGTGAGGAAGCAGAGGACCACACAGAGGCAAGTGCACACCTGGGAGGGACAGAGATAAGGCCAGAGGGGAGTCATGGAAAGATGATGGACCCTACTAGGGGCTGCAGAATCCTCCGTTTGGCTTGGAGATCCACCTCCTTTTTCCTCTTCTTCCCCTTCTTCTCCTTCTATGCTAGGGATTGAACCCAGGGCATGCTAGGCAAGTGCTCTACCACTGAGTTACGTCCCCAGTCCTTTTCACTTTATTTTGAGACAGGATCTTGGTAAGTCATGAAGCCTGAACTCAATTTTGTGATCCTCCTGCCTTAGTCTCCCAAATAGATGAGATCACAGTTGTGTGCTACCATACCTGGGTCACCCAATCTTTTGACTGAATGTTAGCAGCCTTGTGGATCCCTCAGCCTCTGCTTCAGTCTCAGGGTCCTCTGCAGGGTTATGAGACTCCCCCACCCCGGGGCACTTCTCAGCCACCTCTATGGATCCAAGTTGCTTTATGGATCAGGCAGATATAGTCCCCAACTCTTTTGCCTTTTCTGCACTAAATCCAGGAAGGGCTTGGCTTACTACTACTAATTATTCTTCTTCTTCTTCTTCTTCTTCTTCTTCTTCTTCTTCTTCTTCTTCTTCTTCTTCTTCTTCTTCTTCTCCTTCTTGTGGGGAACAGCTACAGAAAATCAACAAAGGTTCAGAGAGGATGTCCTACCGGGAAGAGTTCTGGTCGGAATGTCTCCAGATACAGATACATTCAAGTTAGACCAAAAAAGGTTTTGACAGCAGGACTTTTTGGCTCGGGTTTTGTTTGTCAGTGTCCTCCAGATTCCTTCCCCGAATTCCAGGCAGCTGGGCTTTGTCTCAGGGGTGGCGCTGTCCAGGTCTCCTCTCACTGGCTGTGGGATGGCCTCCACAGCTCTGCTGTTTTTAGGTGACACAGGAGTGATTCCATGAGATGATGCAGTCCTGTGCCGCCCCCTGGTGTTCTCTCTGTGCTAAACGCATGAGAGTGGAGTGAGCTGACGGCTTTTCAGTGAGAGAAATGGAGGCCCAGCCAGGCTAGATGGGACCCAGGCCACAAAGGAGTTGGAAGCAGAGCTGGCTCAGGAACCTTGGTTCCAATATGAGGCCAGGCTCTTCATTACTCACCTTTTCTCATTTCTCTTTCCCTCCTTGTCCAAATGCCACTTTTTTTTTTTTTTTTTTTTTAACTACTGGGGATTGAACCTAGGGGTGCTCAACTAATGAGCCATATCTCTACTCCTTTTTATTTTTATTTATTTATTTTTAAAGATGATTCTTGCTAATTTGCTTAGGGTCTAAGTTGCTGAGGTTGGTCTCGAACTTGCGATCCTCCTCCCTGAGACTCCCAAGCTGCTGGAATTATAGGTTTGTACCACCATGCCCAGCCTTTATTCTTTATTCTTCAGGTTCTTGCCAGGTCTCACCACCTCTATGAAGATTTCAATTGCTTCAGTTTTGCTGGCTTTCAGCATCCCTTTGGAGACTGAGAGATTAGGCTATGACCCAGAATAATCTAGGGCCAGAGAGACTTGGTTTTCTCCTGGATCTGATACTGACTAGTGGTATGACTCTCGTGCTACAGTTTGAACATGTCCTCCAAATTTCATATGCTGGAAACTTAATTCCTAATATTATATATTAATGGTAATTGGATATGAGAGCTGTGCGAAGCAACTGGGTCTTGGGGGATTGCCCTCATGAATAATCAGTTAATGGATTAATGGATTGTCCAAGGAGTAGCTCTGTTATAAAAGTGAGTTCTCTCTGGTGTACTTGCTCTGTCTTGCCCTGTGATGCCTTTTACCATATTATGATTCAACAAGAAGGTATTCACCAGATGCAAGCACCTAGATGTTGGACTTCCTAGACTCCGGAACTATGAGCAAACTAAACCTCTACTCTTTATAAACTACGGAGTCTCAGGTGTTTAGTTATAGCAATCCAAAATGAACTAAGACTCCTGAGCAAGTTATTTACCTTGCTGAGTCTCATCTGTGAAATGATGTCTTTGAGGATTAATATTTGTAAAGCATCAGTGGAAAATTTGGCCCCAAGTGAGTGCTAGTAAGGGCAACTATTCAGCTTGTGAAACTACTCTGTTATTATTATTTTTTTATGTATTCAATCTTATTTTCCAACTGCATTTAAGTCCTTGAAAGGAGAGAATATTCCTGGTGTCTCTTTTTGGATCCTCTACACACAATTCTGGGCCATAAACAGTATTTGATGACTCTCTGATTTAAATCTCCAGTCCTCACCTTTCCCTTTTTTTCCCCAATGGCCATTTCAACATCTTCACTTGGTATCTACACAAAATTTAGTGTAAAGAGAACTCACAGTTCTCACTCTTCCTCTTGACCTGCTTCACCTTGGGTCTTTCCCATCTCATAAATGACAACAGAATCCATCTAGCTGTTCAGGCCCAAACCCAGGAGTTAGATTGGATTCTTTCCCCCCCACTGCTTTCCACTGTCATCTCCTCCATCAGTAACATCCATAAATCCCACCTTCAAAATATATCCCAGATCTGCTTCTTATCCCTTCTGTTTTAGTCAGCAGTTTCACTGCTATGAACAAAACATCTGACAAGAACAATGTAGGGGAGGAAGAGTTTATTTGGGGTTCACAGTTTCAGAGGTCTCAGTCCATAGATGGCTGGCGCCATTGCTGCTGCACATCATGGCAGAAAGGTGTGGAGGATGAGAGCATCTCAGGACAGGACAATCAGGAATCAGAGAGAGCTCTCACTCACTAAATGTAAACTCTAAAATCACACCCCCAGAGACCCACCTCCTTCAGTCACACCCTACGGGCCTAGAGCCACTATCCACCTAGTTAATCCATTCAAGTTGATTAACGCACTGATTAGGTGAAGGCTCTCATAACCCAATCATTTCATCTCTAAACTTTCTTGCATTGTCTCACACATGAACTTTTGGGGAACACTTCAAATCTAAGCCATAACACCTTCTCCTCAACTACCACTTAGTGTACACCATCTCCAATTGCTCATCTGGATAGCATTAGCTTCAAAATTGGCCTCTCTACTTCCACTCTTAAAACTGCATTGACCTTTTTACTTAGGCAATCAGAATGATCTTTTAAAAGCAAAGCTCTTATTACATAATTTCTCTGCCCGAATTCCTTCTGTGTTAGTCAGCTTTGTGTTGCTCTGACCAAAATACCCGACAAGAACAACTCAGAGGAGGAAAACTTCATTTTGGCTCATGGTTTTAGAGGTTCAGTCCTCGGTGGGTAAGTCCATTACTTTATGTCCAGAAGACCATGGTGGAAGGGAGAGACGGAGGAGCACTGCTCCACTACTGGCAGCTAGAGAGCAGAGAGAAAGGGATGAGGAAAAGGGGCCACAGAGAAGATGCACCCAGGGTATGACCTCAGTGACCCACCTCCTTCAGCCATATCCCACATGCTTATAGCTACCACCCAGTCAATCTACTCAAACTAGAATGGGCCAATTAGGTTACAGATATCCTCATCTAATCAGTTCACTTCTGAATATTCCTGCATTAACACAGGAGCTTTTGGGGTACATCTCATCTTCAAACCATAACACCTCAGTGTCTCTCTACTGCCCAAAGCTGTAGAGTTGTTTAGAGATAGGTCTGTGGAGCTAGGCTGTGTAGGTTTGAGTGCTGTGTCTACCTCTTATGAGTTATGCCATCTGGCCTTGGTTTCATAACCCATGTCTGCTTCAGTTTACACTTCTCTAAATTGGAAATAATTAGTACCTTTCTTATTAACATGAGGCTAGTACTAATGTGAAGGTTCAATGTGAGGAATAATAATAATAATAATAATAATAATTATTATTATTATTATTATTATTTTGGTACCAGGGATTGAACCCAGGGGAACTTAACCATTGAGCCATATCCCCAGCCTTTTGTAATATTTTATTTAGAGACAGGGCCTCAATGAGTTACTTAAGGCCTTGCTAAGTTGCTGAGGCTGGCTTTGAACTCATGATTCTCCTGCCTCAGCCACCTGAGCCACTGGGATTACAGGCATGCACCAATGCGCCTGGCTTGAGGATTCAATATTATTATACGAAGCCCTTTAAAATGGTGCTGGGCACACATAAAGTCCTCAATCAATCTAAGATATTTTTGTTATTATTACTATTTGATTGGGATCTGGCCTTCTTGCCATGGCTTACAGGATCTGGTCCCTGCCTACCTCTCAGGCCCCCTCTCCTCCTGATTACTTTGCTCCAGCCACAGTGAACTTCTTTCAATTCTTTGAACATAAACTCTCTCCACCTGGAGCCTTGGCACTTACAGTTCCCTTTTCTTTTTCCCAGATGTTTGTGTGGTGAACTCCTTAACCTTCAGGTCTCTTGATTAGTGCTACTTTCTCAAAAAGGTTTTTCTGGTCTTCCTTTTCAGAAGTCCTCTGTCTTAGTATGTTTTATGCTGCTAGAACAGAATACCACAGGCTGGGCAATTTATAATGAACAGAAATTTATTGACTTGTGGTTCTGGAGGCTGGGAAGTCCCCCCATGGCAGAAGGCAGAGACAAAGAAAGTGAGAAAAAGGCAAAAGAAGGCCAAACTTGTTTTTTTTTTTTTTTTTAAGGAAACCATCCATTCGATAAGGAAACCCCTTCTGTGAAAATGACATTAATCCATTCATGAGGATAGAACCCTCCTGGCATAATCACCTCTTAAAGATCCCACCTCTTTTTTATTTTAAATTTATTAGTTCTAATCAGTTTTACGTGACAGTAGAAAGCTCTTCGATTCATTGTACACAAATGGAGCAGAATTTTAAGATCCTACCTCTTAATCATGTCACAGTGGGTATTCCTAACATATTTTTTTTGGGGGGGACACTTCAAAACAGCACTCCCACCCCATCTAGCTAGTCATCATAGGCTACTCCAGTGTCTTCTAAGCACTTGCCTGAAATCACATGATTTCTTTAGTGTTTCCATGTTTGTTTATTTATCTCCCTCTCTCTAATGTAAACTCTAAAGATAGAGACCCTGTCCTCATTTTTCTCTGCTGAAACCTCAGCCTTTAGGTCTGGGCCTAGCACACAGTGGGTGTCCTGCTTATCATTGCTAAATGGGCAGTCGAACACATTTGTTGATTGATTGAACCCATATCTCTCCTCTTTTTTTAAAAAAAATATTTTTAGTTGTAGATGGACTAGATGGACACAATACCTTTATTTTATTTATTTTTATGTGGTGCTGAGGATTGAACCCAGTGCTTCACACATGCTAGGCAAGTACTCTACTGCCAAGCCACAACCCCAGCGCCCCCATGTCTCTCTTGATGTCCTGAAGCAGGTGGCCCTTTTCTGTTTCCCAGGACCCGACCTCTCTTCCCCTCTCCAACATCCTCTGTGTTCCTCTCTGCAGACCGCTATGGCTCAGAGCAAGAATTCGTTGACGACTTGAAGAATATGTGGTTTGGGCTCTATTCAAGAGGCAATGAAGAGGCGGACTCCAGTGGCTTTGAACATGTCTTCTCAGGTGGGGGCACCCTGCTTAGAAAGGAAGAGTGGAAGGGGTGAAAAGGAATGACTTCACTCAGGAGCAGGGCAGCCCTGACCCTGAAGAATAGACAGCCAAGTTGGCTGGCAGGGAGGGACATGTCTACTATCAGGCCAAGAGGGACAGGTCTGAGAAGCCATTTTGAGGGATAGTCTCTCTCGAGTACCTAAGAGGGAAAGAAGACCAGATACTGGAGCTCTCAAGGGGGTACATCTGGAATGAACAAGTGTTTGGGGGCAAGGTAGTTAGCCTCTGAGCAGTCCTTTGCTTCCAGAGCTTGGTCAGCTGCTTCCTGCGAGGTTCACAGTCTGTTCCCCACTGCCCTGTCCCATAAGGCTCTCACAAGGCCAGGCTTGCTCCTGGAGAAACAGCTGAGAAGAATATTCCAGAGTGGTCTCTAGTATCAGCGAGGGGGAAGAATTATTCTGGCTGAACCGAGAGGAGAGGACAGGGATGTGAGGGACTCTGGGGAGTGAGGTAAGGGACTGAGCTGGTGAACATTCAGATCCCGGAGAAGGAGGCAGCCTTGGTGTGGGGTGAGAGAAAGGAAACTGGAGGGACAGGATGGTTCCAGAAGCCCAGACCACTTACCTTGTGCTCTGTTTTATAGGTGAAATCAAAAAGGGAAAGGTCACTGGCTTCCATAACTGGATCCGCTTCTACCTGCAGGAGAAGGAGGGCCTGGTTGACTATTACAGCCATAACTATGATGGACCTGTGAGTACCTGTGCTGGAAAAGCCCTGTTGGTGGCCACACTTTCTATCCTTGTGTTTGGAACAGTCAGACTTGTTCCTCCCCCTAACTCATCTGCAGCCCAGTGGGGATTGTGAACGTGGTGTCCTCCTTTGCTGGACAGCAAGTTTAGCCACCTAAGAGATGGTATTCCCTTCCAGGGAAGGCTCCAGAACTGCATGGTCAGAGGGCAGAGGACACCATATCTGGGTGGGAGGTTGAGGTCAGAGGAGGATATTGAGGGAGAAGAACCAATGACATACAATTATCCGCCTTGCCTCCCCGCCCCCCCATATGTCCTTCAAATGTGGCTGAGAGTTTGAACCCGGATAGTCTGAGCTAAACTCCATACAATTTACAAAAAAGAAACCTTTGCTGTCCTGCACCAGCAAATAATTTGGGGGCAATGAACCATCCTCTTCCAGGTACAGGGGCAATAAGGAACAATTGCATCCCTGGCATTCTGGTCTGGGTCTTATGGCTGCTGACTCTGACCTCCTTGGCACTGTCAACGCTACACAGAGGATCTGAGTGGGGCTCAGGTACTTCTACTTAAGGAAGCCAGTCTCCCTGAAGGCTCCTCATGGACCTTCAACAACTACTGGCCAACTGTTGGCATTTGGCACCTCTCTGATGCTACTCTGTGGCCTTCACCAAACCCCCTTTCCTGCCCTTCTCTTTGCAGTGGGATTCCTACCCTGACGTGTTAGCGATGCAGTTTAACTGGGATGGCTACTATAAGGAAGTGGGCTCAGCTTTCATTGGCAGCAGCCCCGAGTTTGAGTTTGCACTCTACTCCTTGTGCTTCATTGCCCGGCCAGGCAAAGTGTAAGTACTGGGCCAGCCACAGTACTGGGGCACAGGCCTCCGGCTGTAGTCAGAGATCTGGAGTCTGCCACTCAGGGGCTGAGAGGGCTTGGACAGATCATTGTGCTGTGCCTCCATTTTATCCCTCCAGCAGTGGTTAGATTAGATTGGAGGCTGCCAAACTTCATCTTAGCTGTAGAACCATCTCCCTTCTTTCCCCTCAAGTGAAATTTTATGCAGGATCTTACTATTCAAAGAAGTTAGAAATAGGTTGTCTTGGGGACTCTAAGCCTCTATTTTTGTTCTTGAGGCTGTTTGAGGGAAACAGAACAGTTGGTAACAACTGGCCTTCCTGTTCTGTATCAGTTGGAGACTTTGGGTTCTACTATTTAAATTTTTCTTTTAAGTTTTTTAATTTTTTTTTTTTTTTAGTACTGGGTTTGAATCAAGGAGTGCTCTACTACTGAGCCACCCACCACATCCTCTTTTTACATTTTATTTTGAGACAAGGTCTTGTAAGTTGCTGAGATTGGCCTCAACTTGCAATCTTCTTGCCTCAACCTCACGAGTCACTGGAATTATAGGTGTGCGCCACCACCTGGCAGGGTTCTATGCTTCTGAAAGATGAAACAAATATTCATTCTGAGAACTTCCGTTCTAGAATCTGGGATTTTAAAATATTGCTCTGGGAAGGATAAGGAAAACTCCTCTTTCCGAAGACAGAAAATAAGGTCCAGATGCTCAGTGGCTGCAGAAATCTGTGGCAGCTCTGTCATAAAGGACAGAGCCCCCCCTTTTTTGGGGGGGTGGGCTGGATCCTTGCAGCCTGGGGGAAAGAGGCAGGGTGGAGTGGTGGGCTCCTCTGATTTCATGATCTTTCCCCACAGGTGCCAGTTAAGCCTGGGTGGATATCCCTTGGCTATCCAGACCTATCCCTGGGACAAGACTACCTATGGAAATGGCAAGAAGTACATTGCCACGGCCTACGTGGTGTCTTCCACCCATTAGGACAGAACTTTGAGCCAGAAAGAGCCATGAGGGCAGGGAGGGCTCTTGCAGGACTGAGGTGCTATCTACTCTGGACTGGAAAAGGGAGGGAGGAGGCTGGGAGGAAATCCCACATCAGTGAAACAGAACCCCCAAACCAAAAATGCCTATATAGGAGGAAAGAAACAAATTAGAAAATGCAGAAAAGCAGTCAAACATTTGTCATCCAGTATTTTAACAATATCGACTAAGAAACAAAGTCCAGGTGGAGGAGGTGGAAGGCCTTGATGGTTCCTTGCTCTGATGCATGGTGGAACTGTGAGCAAGTCCTCTGGCCTCACAGTGCCTCCTGCTTCCCTCTAACACAATGGGAAGAGGTCTACCCCTTTTCCTGTTTTGGGGGTTGGTGAGAGGACAAACCTGATAATACATTTACTGAGGTGTTTTCAAATGTTCTTAGGAAGAACTGCTAATAGAAATATAAGATTACTATAATGGCTGTTATTGTTTACAGCTCTGCAAACTGCAGTTTGGCTCTGTGTCAGGGGCCTCAAAGAAGTCAGGCCACAGAAACCAACCAGCCTTTGGTCTTTTGTACAGTAAGATCCTTTTGGAACAGAGTCTGGGAGAACTCTGTCATTGAACAGAGCAGGGTAATGGTTGGTTGCTTCCCCAGGCCTGAGTGTTTTGTGGTCAACTCAGTATCTGTTTCCAGAAGCTTCCTGATTATAGATGTTTAGTGCATCTGCACTCTTATATTTTGATCCCAAATAGTTTTTTTAAATAGAATTTCCATAAGAGGAGGAAGATTTAGCATCAGAAAAAGAAAGGCAACTATAACTTATTCTCTATTAAGGCTTAGCCAGCTGCAATATTTTGAAGCACTCTAGATGGGAGACCAGGGAGACTGCTCCCTATCTCCACCACAGTGGTGCTTTTCTCCCCTGGGCCTGCTTGGAGTCAGATGGGGCTCCACAGAGTCAGTCCTGCTCCCTGACTTAGAGAGGTCAGGTCTCCAATTAAAGTTATTAAAAACGAAAAAACAGAAATGTGTCTCTTCTTTGTTTATGGATCCCTTGACTATTGGTCTCCCTGCATTTTCCCTGGAGCAGGGCTGGGAATGATACTCCTCCTTTCAAGTCCTTGCAGGGGAAAGTGGTATCTGGGTGAAGTGCTTGAAGGCTCACCAAGTCCCTCTAACTAAGAGAGGGAGAGAAATCTTCCAGGTGCAATGTGAAACATGGAAAGAGCATCACAAGCAGACAACGGGGAGGTGAGTGGTGGGCGACTATTGGCTCCAGTACCAGTAACCAGCCCCCTCTATCACAGATACAGGGAACAGAAGGACATCCTGGATGCAGCTTCTGTGACTGCAGAGGTTGACCAAACTGAGAGATAGTAAAAATAATTCTCACCTGTTGTCGGATTATTTAGGACACAATTCTAGGAAGAAACCAGCCAAGAAGGGAACCTATAGCAAATTTGAGAGCTCAGACAAATCCAACAGGAACTTGTTCTATCCTATCCTGTGGTGTTCACAGTCCAGTGGACAGGACAAGGGGTCAGGAGTACATAGTCTAGGTGCAACCTCTGATCTAGTCAGTTACTTGCTGGTTACATGGGTAACTTTCTTATTCAATCAGTATCCTTATCAGTAATATTGGGATAATAGTACCACTGTTGTAAGGTAAGGAATGTAAAATAATGTGCCGGCTATTCTTTTCATCATTCTTTATGTTGTTGTGGTTTTGTTTTTTGAGACTGAGTTTCCCTATGTTGTCCAGGCTGGTCTTGAACTTGTGGGCTCAAGTGATCCTCCTGCTTCAGTACACCATCACACTCAGCTCATCATTCTTACTTGTCTCACTTATTATACAGATTTCATTTTTTTTTACTAGGAGAGGCAATTCCTCTTCCCTATGATTAGTCTTAATCTTCATCTACCAATGTCAGTACTTGTTACTCCTTACTGACCTCTTCAGGGGTCTTCCAGATAGATAAATAGGAGGCAGAGAAACAAAAATGTAGGAGAGAGTACTGTACCCCAGGGTCTGGACCTTAGCTTTGCAAGACAGAGAGGTAGAAACTAACATTTGTTAATCTCTTACCATGTCCCAAGTTGTGCTAAATAGTCCATTAATGTACATTTTATGTACATTTGGTAGTAATTTTTATCTTTACCATTGTAATTTTACTTAGACATTTGAGATTCAGATTAAGTCACTTTCTTATTAAGTAGCAAATTAGGATTTCAAAATCCAACCTTTTCCTCATGTTGTAGTGAGCTGGATTTCTAGCAGAATCTACTTATTCATTCATTATTACTTTTTATTTGTGGTACTGTGTATTGAGCTCAGGGGCACTCTATTACTGAGCTACATACCCAGCTCTTTTTATTTTTATTTTGAGACAGAATCTCACTAAGTTGCTGAAGCTTGTCTTGAGCTTGCTATCCTCCTGCCTAGCGAGTAGCTGGGATTACAGGTATGAACCATCACTCCTGGCTTCATTCATTATTCTTTTAAAGAATACTTATTAAGGCTTGTGACAGAGGCTGCTGGTTGCCCCTCAATACCTGATCTCCTCCTTTTCTTCCTTCTTCATGGAATTCCCAGTTTTTACAAGAGCACATGACTTCCAAGAATAAAAACTCAGCTTCTCTTGTAGCCAGGAGGGGCCATGTGCCTAAGTCCTGATCAATGGCATGTAAGAGGAGGCATATCTTAAAGAACAGGAAACACAATTTTCTTGTTCTTGTCCTTTTCCTGCTGACTTGATTTCAGATAAGATTGCTGGAGCTTGAGCAGCCATATTGTATCATAATTGAAGATGGTAGAGCAGGAAGGTATTAGGAGCCTGGGCCTAACACTGGATTATCATACCAGTCCTGCACTGCTTATATTCAGTCTTATATAAGACAGAAATAATCTTCTGTTATGTTTAAACCACCTTTATTTTGGTCTTCTCTCATATTCAAAAACAAAAAAACCCCAAAACGATATATACTATTTCTGTAATAGGAAGTGTCAAGGTGCATAAATTTTCTTCCTAAAGTTACTTAGCTAATACCCTCTTCTGAAGATTTATATTACCTATCAGAACCTTCCCATAGTAAACTATCTGAAAGAGTTTAATAATTATTTTTGGCATAAAATTAACAATTCACCATCATTAATTGTGGCATTTTACTGTTGCAATAATCAACATTTATGTTTATTTTCACTGACGATTTGATTTCAACATGTAAATCTCATAAAGAGAATGTCTCTTTGAAAGTGGCTGTTCAGTTATTAACAGTAACTTCATTTGAGAGGACTGGGGTTTATTCTTGGTAAAAATAAATAAATAAAAGAAGAAGGCCCATGTCTGAATTCACAGGGGAGAAGGCTGCCATTATAGACAACCTCCCCACTTTGGGAGCCTCAGAAGTTGGTAATGATGGCTATTTTGCATCAAAACCATTTAGTTAACTTTTCTCCCTTTTAATAGTATGTGAAAAGAAAGGGAGAAGAAGAAAAAGAGAGGTTTCATCACCTAAGAGTCCAATGAAGTTTTACTAAAACAGGTAGTTGGTCCTCTTTTCTCTCTTCTCAATCAACTTTGCAAGGATTAATAAAGAGAAGGTAATTGCTTTGTTAAGAACATTAATAAATCTATATCTGCTTTAAACTGACTTATTTCTAGTTTTAAAATACAGTATGATCTGTTAATAGTATATATCGTTTTGTTATAGATAAATAGTATATATCGTTTTGTTACTTATCTATCTCCAAACACAACAACAAAATCATTCCATTAGTAAATATTTTGGTAATGCATTTAATGATCTGACTACTAAAACTTTAAAATACAAAGATACCCAACAATTAAACAACATGAAACAGGTGACCTTGTGAGGGAGGACCCTAAGGAGGTTTTTTTATTGACCAGGTTCTGGGTTAATGTTTCCTAGCCTAAATGGCACAGCAATATGCCATGCTTTAAAAATCTGTGATGCTGAGGGTACATTCCAGACTAATTAAATCAAAACCTCTGGGATAGAATTCATCAATGTGCTGTGGTGTGTGTGTGTGTGTGAGAGAGAGAGGGGGGGGGGTTATCTATATAGGTCGGTGGGTTGGTCTATCTATTCATCCACCCATCCATCCACCCATCTGTCGGTCCCTAAGTGATTACAATGTTTAATAAAGCTTGAGAATCATTGATCTGAATCTTGGGGATAATGTTTGAGATCAGAGAGCTGATTCAATTTGAAAGTTTGTTTTGTGACTTTTTTTGTGGCCTTCTAATCCTGCCCTTTCCCTCCATAGTAGGCGTTGAATCTAGGGTCTGGAACACCTTAGGCAAGCGTTCTACCTGAGCTTCATCCCCAACTTTTTCTATTTTGAAGCAGGGTTTCACTAATTTCCCCCAGGCTGGTCTCCAATTTGCAATCGTCCTGCCTCAGCCTCCCAAGTAGCTGGGATCACAGACGCCGGGGACTGGCTTTTTTGTGTGGACTTCCAAAAATTATTTTTGATTTATTTTACAACTCTAGAGTTAGCATGGCAGTGAAAAATGGCTTATTCACAAAGGAAGCAGAAGCGAAAGGTGTCAAAAGCTTCATATTTCTTCTTAGCCAGAGCATACAGACAGACCTTAATACTGACACACATCATAGAGGATGCTGACACACAGCTTAGAGGAAAACGCAAACCCCAGGATGCTGCTAGGGTTACCAGTTTACGTCGGTCCGTTCACGGTTTAGAGACAGTAACTTTCTCATGATTGTCATGACATAACGTTAGACAAAAGCAAGGCAAATACTAGGGCTACAATTGAGGGAGGTCCAAGGAAATGTTTAAGGCTTTATTGTTTTGGGATTGGATTAGGTCAGGATGACTCTGCAGTTTGGAGATTCTCTCGTGTTTAGTTCAGTCACACTGGAAGGACGCAAAAGGCCAGACTTCACTTTCACACACCATCAATCCCCAACCGGTCTGCCCCCGGGCGTCAGGTCGCGGACCTGACTTCTGCGCACGCTCCGGCCAGGCCCCGAGGGCGGGGCGAGGGCCCGCGGGGCCTTGTGGGAAGGTCCAGGGAGGCGGGGCGGCGCGAGTGGCGGCGCGTCTGAGCGGCTACTATTAGGTGAGGACGGCCTGGCAGGTGAGCGGGCACTGCTGTCACCGCGGGACCCTCTGGAATCTCCTAGCGCGAGGAGGGGCGCGCTGTGGGTCTGGGCGAGGCGAAGCGGGCGACCGCCGCGCGGTGTAGGGGCGGCGCGGCGGTGTCCGGGGTAGCGGCGTCCCTGGGAGCGCGTTCCCGGGAGGGGCTCCTTGCGCGCGACCTGGGATGGGCGTTCCGCTTTGCTGCGGGGTCCTGCCCAGCCCCGCCCCGGCACTGGGAGATTTGCCGGGGTCGGAATGTCAGGGTCATCCTCCCGACAAGACCACGGAGGGGCCTGATCTCTTTTGGCAAGGTTCGCCCGGTTACTAGGTGTGAAAGTGATACCCGGAGCGCTGGAAGTTTCTGGTTGCCTGCTGGAACCCAGCTCCGCCGCAGGTTCGGTATGAGCAGTTGTGCCTGCGGGAGCAGCAAGGGCGGATGGGCCTCCCCTTTACAGTATCTCAAGGGCTTGCTGCACTTGACATTTTTTGGGGCCCTAGCAAAATATTGTACTAGCTTGCTTTTGAGTGAGGTGCACCTGTATAACCAAACATGGACACTACTTGAAAGTTTAGGCTTAGTTTAGTTGTTGAGGCTAGGGTCAGAAGACCCATCTGAATCTGTAACTCTTCCTCTTTCCCTATAAAGTGAAATATTTTTTAAGTGCTCTAAATTCCTTTCCAATCCCTTTTTCTTTTTTTTTTTAAATTTTATTTTTTTTATTGGTTGTTCACAACATTACAAAGCTCTTGACATATCATATTTCATACATTAGATTGAAGTGGGTTATGAACCCCCAATTTTACCCCAAATGCAGATTGCAGAATCACGTCGGTTACACATCCACAATTTTACATAATGCCCTATTAGTAATTGTTGTATTCTGCTACCTTTCCTATCCCCTACTATCCCCCCTCCCCTCCCCTCCCATCTTCTCTCTCTACCCCATCTACTGTAATTCATTTCTCTCCTTGTTTATTTTCCCATTCCCCTCACAACCTCTTATATGTAATTTTGTATAGCAATGAGGGTCTCCCTTCATTTCCATGCAATTTCCCTTTTCTCTCCCTTTCCCTCCCATCTCATGTCTCTGTTTAATGTTAATCTTTTCTTCCTGCTCTTCCTCCCTGCTCTGTTCATAGTTGCTCTCATTATATCAAAGAAGACATTTGGTATTTGTTTTTTAGGGATTGGCTAGCTTCACTAAGCATAATCTGCTCTAGTGCCATCCATTTCCCTGCAAATTCTATGATTTTGTCGTTTTTTATTGCTGCATAGTACTCCATTGTGTATAGATGCCACATTTTTTTTATCCATTCATCTATTGAAGGGCATCTGGGTTGGTTCCACAGTCTAGCTATTGTGAATTGTGCTGCTATGAACATCGATGTGGCAGTATCCCTGTAGCATGCTCTTTTAAGGTCTTCAGGGAATAGTCTGAGAAGGGCAATAGCTGGGTCAAATGGTGGTTCCATTCCCAGCTTTCCCAGGAATCTCCATACTGCTTTCCAAATTGGCCACACCAATTTGCATTCCCACCAGCAATGTACAAGTGTACCCTTTTCTCCACATCCTCGCCAGCACTTGTTGTTTGACTTCATAGTGGCTGCCAATCTTACTGGAGTGAGATGGTATCTTAGGGTGGTTTTGATTTGCATTTCTCTGACTGCTAGAGATGGTGAGCATTTTTTCATGTTCTTGTTGATTGATTGTATATCCTCCTTTGAGAAGTGTCTGTTCAGGTCCTTGGCCCATTTGTTGATTGGGTTATTTGTTATGTTATTGTCTAATTTTTTGAGTTCTTTGTATACTATGGATATTAGGGCTCTATCTGAAGTGTGAGGAGTAAAAATTTGTTCCCATGATGTAGGCTCCCTATTTACCTCTCTTATTGTTTCTCTTGCTGAGAAAAAACTTTTCAGTTTAAGTAAGTCCCATTTGTTGATTCTTGTTATTAACTCTGGTGCTATGGGTGTCCTATTAAGGAATTTGGAGCCCGAACCCACAATATGTAGATCGGAGCCAACTTTTTCTTCTATCAGACGCAGAGTCTCTGATTTGATATCAAGCTCCTTGATCCATTTTGAGTTAACTTTTGTGCATGGCGAGAGAAAGGGATTCAGTTTCATTTTGTTGCACATGGATTTCCAGTTTTCCCAACACCATTTGTTGAAGATGCTATCCTTCCTCCATTGCATGCTTTTAGCCCCTTTATCAAATATAAGATAGTTGTAACTTTGTGGATTAGTCACTGTGTCCTCTGTTCTATACCATTGGTCCACCTGCCTGTTTTGGTACCAGTACCATGCTGTTTTTGTCACTATTGCTCTGTAATATAGTTTGAAATCTGGTATCGCTATACCGCCTGATTCACACTTCCTGCTTAGAATTGCTTTTGCTATTCTGGGTCTTTTATTTTTCCATATGAATTTCATGATCGCTTTATCTATTTCTACAAGAAATGCCGTTGGGATTTTGATTGGCATTGCATTAAACCTATAGAGAACTTTTGGTAATATCGCCATTTTGATGATGTTAGTTCTGCCTATCCATGAACAGGGTATATTTTTCCATCTTCTAAGATCTTCTTCTACTTCTCTCTTTAGGGTTCTGTAGTTTTCATTGTATAAGTCTTTCACCTCTTTTGTTAGGTTGATTCCCAAGTATTTTATTTTTTTATGAGGATATTGTGAATGGAGTGTTTTTCCTCATTTCCGTTTCAGAAGTTTTGTCACTGATATACAGAAATGCCTTTGATTTATGCGTGTTGATTTTATATCCTGCCACTTTGCTGAATTCATTTATTAGATCTAGTAGTTTCTTTGTAGACCCTTTTGGGTCTTCTAGGTATAGAATCATGTCATCTGCAAATAGTGATAATTTAAGTTCTTCTTTTCCTATTTTTATGCCTTTAAATTCTTTCGTCTGTCTAATTGCTCTGGCCAGTGTTTTGAGAACTATATTGAATAGAAGTGGTGCTAGAGGGCATCCCTGTCTTGTTCCAGATTTTAGAGGGAATGCCTTTAACTTTTGTCCATTCAGAATGATGCTAGCCTGAGGCTTAGCATGGATAGCTTTTACAATGTCAAGGTAAGTTCCTGTTATCCCTAGTTTTTCTAATGTTTTGAACATAAAGGGATGCTGTACTTTGTCGAATGCTTTCTCTGCGTCTATCGAGATGATCATATGGTTCTTATCTTTAAGTCTATTGATGTGGTGAATAACATTTATTGATTTCCGTATATTGAACCATCCTTGCATCCCAGGGATGAATCCTACTTGATCATGGTGCACAATTTTTTTGATGTGTTTTTGTATTCGATTTGCCAGAATTTTATTGAGGATTTTTGCATCTAGGTTCATTAGAGATATTGGTCTGTAGTTTTCTTTCTTTGAGGTGTCTTTGCCTGGTTTCGGAATCAGGGTGATGTTGGCCTCATAGAATGAATTTGGAAGAGCTCCCTCTTTTTCTATTTCCTGAAATAACTTGAAAAGTATTGGTATTAATTCTTCTTTAAAGGTTTTGTAAAACTCCGCTGTATACCCATCTGGTCCTGGGCTTTTCTTGGTTGGTAGTCTTTTGATGGCTTCTTCAGTTTCATCCATTGATATTGGTCTGTTCAAAATGTGTGTATCCTCCTGACTCAGTCTGGGCAAATCATATGACTTAAGAAATTTATCGATGTCTTCACTATCTTCTATTTTATTGGAATATAGGTTTTCAAAATAATTTCTAATTGTCTTCTGTATTTCTGTAGCATCTGTTGTGATGTTGCCTTTTTCATCCCGTATGTTAGTAATTTGAGTTCTCTCTCTTCTTCTCTTCGTTAGCATGGCTAAAGGTCTGTCGATCTTATTTATTTTTTTGAAGAACCAACTTTTAGTTTTGTTAATTTTTTCAATAGTTTCTTTTGTTTCAATTTGATTGATTTCCGCTCTGATTTTAATTATTTCTTGCCTTCTGCTACATTTGCTGTTGTTTTGCTCTTCCTTTTCTAGGGCTTTGAGATGAAGTGTGAGCTCATTTATTTGTTGGTTTTTTCTTTTTTTGAGGAATGACCACCAGGCGATGAATTTTCCTCTTAAAACTGCTTTCATTGTGTCCCATAGATTCCGATATGTTGTGTCTGTATTTTCATTTATCTCTAAGAATTTTTTGATTTCCTCCTTTATGTCTTCTGTAACCCATTGATCATTCAGTAACAGATTGTTCATTTTCCATGTGATGTAGGATTTATCCTTCCTTCTTTTATCATTGATTTCCAGTTTCATTCCATTATGATCAGATAAAATGCATGGTATTATCTCCACCCCTTTATATTTACTGAGGGTTGCCCTATGGCATAATATATGGTCTATTTTTGAGAAGGATCCATGTGCTGCTGAGAAAAAAGTGTATCCATTTGATGATGGTTGATATATTCTATATATGTCATTTAAGTCTAGGTTATTGATTGTGATATTGAGTTCTATAGTTTCTTTATTCAACTTTTGTTTGGAGAATCTGTCCAATGGTGAGAGAGGTGTGTTGAAGTCACCCATAATTATTGTGTTGTGGTCTATTTGATTCTTGAACTTGAGGAGAATTTGTTTTATGAACATCGCAGCACCATTATTTGGTGCATAAATATTGATAATTGTTATGTCTTGTTGGTGAATGGTTCCTTTTAACAGTATAAAATGTCCTTCTTTATCCCTTTTGATTAACTTAGTCTTGAAGTCGATTTTATTCGATATGAGGATGGCCACCCCTGCTTGCTTACGAGGACCGTGTGTGTGGTATATTTTTTCCCGTCCTTTCACCTTCAGCCTGTGTATGTCTTTTCCAATCAGATGTATCTCCTGGAGGCAGCATATTGTTGGATTTGTTTTTTTAATCCAAGATACCAGCCTATGTCGCTTTATTGGAGAGTTTAAGCCATTAACATTCAGAGTTACTATTGATATATGGTTTGTACTTCCATCCATGTTTGATTATTTATCCTTTTTTAAAAAAAATTTAGTTTGTTTCTCTATGATTATCTTTCCCCTCGCCCTCTGTCTTTACCGAGGCACTTCCCACTGATGGTTTTGGTTATTGTTTTTCATTTCTTCCTCGTGTAGTGTTTTGCTCAAAATGCTTTGCAATGCTGGTTTTCTGGCTGCAAATTCTTTTAACTTTTGTTTATCATGAAAGATTTTTATTTCGTTGTCATACCTGAAGCTTAATTTTGCTGGATACAGAATTCTTGGTTGGCATCCATTGTCTTTCAGTGTTTGAAATACATTGTTCCATGACCTTCTTGCTTTCAGCGTCTGTGATGAAAAATCCGTTGTCAACCTTATTGGTTTACCCCTGAATGTAATCTGTCTCCTTTCTCTTGTAGCTTTTAATATTTTCTCTTTGTTCTGTATATTGGATATCTTCATAACAATGTGTCTTGGCGTTGGTCTACTGTGATTTTGTGTGCTCGGTGTCCTGTATGCATCTTCAATTTGTATATCTGTTTCCTTTTTTATTTCTGGAAAGTTTTCTGTAATTATTTCGTTCAGCAGGTTACTCATTCCCTTGGTTTGAATCTCTGTACCTTCTTCTATTCCCGATGGCTCGTAAGTTTGTTTTTTTTATGTTATCCCATAACTCTTGGATGTTTTTCTCGTGACTTTTTACTAGCCTTTCTGAGTTGGCTAGACTCTTTTCAAGATGTTATATTTTTTCTTCATTATCTGACGTTCTGGCTTCTACTTGCTCCACTCTGTTAGTGATACTCTCAATTGAGTTTTTAATTTGGTTTATCGTTTCCTTCATTTCTAGAATTATTGTTTGATTATTTTTTATAATCTCTATCTCCTGATAAAGATGCTTAACTTCTTCTTTTATCTGTTTATGTAATTCATTCTCAATGTGTTCTTTCGCTGCTTGAATTTGCTGTCTTGTATCCTCTTTAAGGTTCCATTCCATCTTGTCTAAGGTGTTCCTTGAGTTCTTTGTATGACCATTTTCCTGATGACTCTAGGTCCTCCTGAATATTTATGCTGTCCTGCATTGTTTGTACTCCTTTTCTTCCTTGCTTTCTGAAGCTGCTCATGTTACTTCTTGTTCTGTTTGTCTGCTGAGTTACTGTTTACTCCTATAAATTTATTAGATGCTTGGGAGGAAAGGTATTAGAAGGGAAGGGAAGAAGTCACTAAAGAGAATGAGAGTAAGCAGGTAGAATTCAAGGAAGGGGGGATAAGATAATTGAAAAGAAATGAAAAGACAAAAGAAGAAAAAAATAGGAAATAAAAAAAGAAAAAAATTTAAAAATATAATAAAAAAATTAAAATTAAAATTAGAAGAAAAAAATTTTAAAAAATTGTAAAAAAATTTAAAAAAACAGAAAGAAAAATGAAAATGAAAGAACAACCCAAATCAAAAAAAAAAAAAAAAAAAAGAGAAAAGAAAAAAGAAAAAAAAAAACTAACAAATGCAATCTTAGTCTTCCAGTAGGTGGCGCTGTGCCCACCAGGCCAAGTTTCTCCTGTCAATACGTGGGAACCAATCACTGTGCAGCAGCTCCTCCCAGACTGGGCGAGTCTCCAATCCTGAGTGCCTAGGGCCTCCTCTTGTGTCTAGTCACTTCCCACTTTTCCTCTAGCCAGGCCCCTCTCACGGGTGCCGCTCACCACAATACTGGCTACACGCCAGGTCTGCTGCTCCCGGGAGCCCTGTTTTCATGAACGACTGGGCACACTCTCCTAGTTTGCCATTCCCTCAGACCCTAAGTTGGTAGAGCTTGGGGCTGAGAATCCTCAGCGAATTTTACTTGCCCTCCGGTAGCCACGCCCCCGGTAGCTGGTGCAAGAGACCTCAGCTGTCAGCAGTGGTGGGAGCGGTAGTTTCGCGCTGCGGGTCCCGCGCCACCTCTGATTCCCTCGGGCTGGCTATCGTGCTCACGGGAGAGCTGGGAGAGGCCCTTAAGGTTTCCCCGATGTGTGGAGAGGGAAGGCTAGGGAATTACACACCTGTAGCCGCAGGTTTCAATGAAGTTATCTCCTCCGCCACAGTCTGATGACGTCAGTTCTCTGCCATGGTGGTATCTCTTGCAAATGGCGACAGTTCGTTTCCCTTTGCCGGGTGACCAATGCAACGGGTGGGTCCTTACTGTCTCTCCCAAGCCCCGTTTCAAACCTGTGGCCACTACCTATGAAGGCTCGGTAGGCATTTACCTCCGTAGGATGAGAAGGGCTGACCAGTTGTTTCAGCCGGATGGATTAGTGCTGAGTCACAGCTGTTTGTCTGGGGGAAGCAGGGGAACGGGAGCTTGAATTCGGCCGATCCGGGCTCAGTGTGTGTTCTGAGAGGCCCAGACTGTTCGCCCCAGATCCACGTCAGCTAAGCATTGCCTAGTGATCCTGAGCAAACAGATTTAGGTTGTTTACGACTCCCTATGCCTGCACAGCTGAAGAGGTCAGAGACTTGATCTCTCCGCTCCCGCCGCCATGTTGGAATCCCCCCCAATCCCTTTTTCTTTCTCCAACCTTAGTTCCTTCTCCTGCCCCTTAAGTTTGACTCTCCCTCCACCTTTTGGAAGACTTTCCCTATCACTCATCCTCTCTCCTTTGTGTTCTTGTTCCTTGTACTTCCAGTGCCCGGATGGTACTTAAGAGCAGTTCTTCATTAAAGGCAAATTTACTCTAGCCCCCAGTAATCATTTATTTAACTCATTTCCACCCTTTAAAAATCCCATTAAAATTCTCAGCAATTTTATACAACTAACTGTAATGTACTCTCTTTTTTTCTGTATGCCTTTTGTACATTGGGCACTGCTAATCTCTTCCATTTTCTTGAGCTTATTTTCTTTGGTCTTCTGTGACGGTACTAT
Source organism: Spermophilus citellus (assembly GCF_964194105.1). NCBI lineage: Eukaryota > Metazoa > Chordata > Mammalia > Rodentia > Sciuridae > Spermophilus > Spermophilus citellus. The sequence continues at coordinate 67,573,445 of NC_138197.1, read as the reverse complement.
TTTCCTCCCAGCTCTCCAGGTGCTCTACCGGTTTTCCTATGTTGTCACTTCTTTCTCTGTTCCTTAGGGAACAGTCTCCTCCCAATCTCCTGGTTGTCACAGTGGCTAAATGTGTTCAAATCTATAATTCTAGTTTTCACCTTTGTGAAAATATGGTGACATCCATATTTATCCCTAGTGCTTTATTGCTATCTACTGGATTTTTCTTTCTTTCTTTCTTTAATACCAGTGATTAAACACAGGGGTACTCAACCACTGAGCCACACCCCAGCCCTATTTTGTATTTTATATAGAGACAAGGTTAGTGCCTAAGTTGCTGAAACTGCCTTTGAACTAATGATCCTCCTGTCTCAGCTTCCTGCGCCACTGGGATTACAGGCGTGTGCCACCTCGCCTGGCTCATATCTACTGTGTATTTTCTTTTTATATCCTTTGAGCACTCAAAATTAGCATATCTGAAACTGAAATAATCTTGGGGGCCATTGGCCCTCCAACTCTGAAATCCCTTTTCTTTTTTAAAAATTGTGTATTCTGGTCTGATGAAAAACCCAGCCTAATTCCCTCTTAAGATTGGGAACCATCTCCCCACAAAGGCACGAAAAGCTAATTTCGGCTTTACTATAAATTATTGTGATTTCTAAACTTGCTTGGAATGCCTGCCTGTGCCTTCAACTCACCCATGACCAGATAACAGCCTTCTCTGAAGCTCTAATGACCCTCATAAATTCTGATGTTGGTGCCAGCTAAAATATTAACTAGCCTTTGTGGTATATTTGTCAAAATTTTGTTATCTGTAAGTTCTCAAACCCCCCTTTGTGTAACTTTCTGTACTATAAAGCTGCACTCCTAGAGAGCTGTGGGGCTGTCTTCTGTTCCCATGATTTTCAGGAGAGGCAGCCCGGCCAGTTGAAATTATAAGCTTTCTTTAATTTGATTTTAGTTGGAGTTGGTGGTCTTTTCTTTGTGTCCTGGTCTAACACAGGCTGTAGCTCAGTGGTAAAGCGCTTACCTCGCACATGTGAGGCACAGGGTTCAATTCTTAGTACCACATATAAATAAATAAATGAACATATTGTGTCCATCTAGAACTTAAAAAAAAATTGTGTTTTCTAACTCAAAATGACTCCCAAGCCAGAAATCTAGGACATTTGAATCTTCTTTCCTCCCCAGTTTCCCAATCTAACCCGTCATCAATTCTTTTTTGTTTTACCATCTTAGTACCTTCATGGGGCTTTCAGAATATAGGTGAGATCTCATGGCCTGGCATTTCAAGATCTTTTCTATATTTACCTCTTTAACCTTCCTTGTCCCTCATAGTTCCTTACTCTGCCATCCTATTCCTCCCTGTTAGCTGCTTGACTGGCCCTTTATGAAACAGATAAAGTTTTAAAGCCTCTGGACAAGACTCCTGTCTTGTCTTTATCAGCCTACCATGTGTGTGTGTGTGTGTGTGTGTGTGTGTTTTGGTATCAGGGTTTGAAACCAAGAGGTTCTTAACCACTGTGCCACATCCCCATCCCTTTTTCTTTACATATTTTATGTAGATAGTGTCTTTCTCTGTTGCTTAGGGCCTTACTGAGTTTCTGGGGCTACCTTTGAACATGCAATCCTGCCTTAACTTTCCATACCGCTGGGATTGTAGGCATGTGCCATGGTGCCCAGCTTCAGCTTACCATCTGATTTTTAACCATCCATAACATCTGTACATGGTTCACCATAGAGGTTATTTTTGCCTCCTGTGGGCCTTTGGCAGTGTCTGGAAACAATCCAGAGGGCAGGGATGTTGCCAGCCTTTTTATGATGAACAGCACCCTCATGACAATGAATTTTCTAGTCCCATGGTTGAAATTTCCTGTCTAACATAGTATTTTGTTACTTAGTACTTTGATCTTTTTTTCCCCTTCACTAGACAAAGACATCTTTTTGTGCTTGATTTTACATCCTTAAATCTCCATGTGGGATTTGTCACATAGTAGAAGTGCAGTAAATGTTGGAAGAAAAAGGTGTAAAGGAAATAATTGAGATATAATTAGAACCTGGAGATCAGTAGCCAGTATGCTACCATGGGCTACTTGCTAATTTCAGTGATTCCCCCCACCCCCATCACCTTTCATTGTTGTTTAAGGATGACCAAACTTCTCTGTTTATTTATGAAACAGTTGATACATTATTTAAAAATGTTATACTGATATTTTATTCAACATCTCTTTAGACTGTTTTCTGTCCATGTATGTTGGTCATTTATGAAATAGTGGATAATCATGAACTAGTCAGGTTTTAGAAGAATAAACAAAATAGGGTCCCCAATTTATGATGGTTTGACTTAGGATTTCTTAACTTTATAATGTAAATGAAGGAATATGCATAGTTTGAATTTTTTTTTTAATGGTGTGGCATATGTGGTACAATATGGTGATACTGGGTGGTGACAGTGAGCTGTAACTTCCACTCAGCCATGGTATCAGATCAGTGAACAACCAGGAGAGTAAACAATCACCAGGAGGGTAAAGAATTGATACTTATTAATGTACTGTGTTGCTAAGCTACTTTGGTAGGTAGGTTTATTAACCTATGAAGTTCCACCATTGCAGATGTGGAATAACTATTTAAAAAAAAAAAGTTAAATTGAGCAACAATTTTTTTTTTTTTTTAAAGAGAGAGAGAATTTTTTTTAATATTTATTTTTTAGTTCTCGGCGGACACAACATCTTTGTTTGTATGTGGTGCTGATATCGAACCCGGGCCGCCCGCATGCCAGGCGAGCGCGCTACCGCTTGAGCCACATCCCCAGCCCGTGAGCAACAATTTTTGTGAAATTCTATTTTTTCAGAGTTCTGTTTTCAGAGAAATTAGGGGAATGATTAGAGTTTGAAAAAATATACATAAAAACATACAAAGGACATCTAAGCTCTTTTGATTATGATTTCCAACTTATTTTAATATACTTGTGTCAGTTTCCTAGAAATATTTGCAAAATTGAAAACTTGGAATTTAGAGGGTGAAGTACATTTGATTTAACAGTATTTTCAATTCATAATGGGTGTGGGGATATCATCCTATTGTAAGTTGAGGTGCAACTGTCATAATGTGTTATTTAATTCTTCTCAGAAGTTTGTTGTTCAAAGCTCTACAGGCCATAATGACTTCCAATAAAGCAATTGAATTACAACTGCAAGTGAAACAAAATGCAGAAGAATTACAAGACTTTATGAGGGATTTAGAAAACTGGGAAAAAGACATTAAACAAAAGGATATGGAACTAAGAAGACAGAGTGGTAGTCTTGAAGAGGTAAAGTAAGAATTCCTAATTTGGTATCTGCTAAAACTTTATTTTTCAAATAAAGCATAGCTTTTAAAAATGTTTTGTGAAAATACTGAAATTGAAGTGATTTGCTTCATTATCAACATTTTTTTGAGAAATTCTGTGTTTTTTAAAAAGTATTTGTAATTGTATTACTATAATATTTTAAATCTTAGTGAATAGTGACTGAAAGGATGACCATGTGACAATACTTAAAGAAATAGCATCATAAAATATGTAGGGATAGGTGTGTATACATATGAAAATGACATATAGATTACCTACTTAATGGCATATTAGTATACATTATTGGCATAAAAATGCAGATATTACCTAGATAGTTTTCTTAAGACAACGTATTTAAATATATTAGGTTTTTTTAATATTGCATATAATGAGGTGGAAAGACTTCAGTTTGCCTTTGAATGACTGCTCATTTAATGTCCTAAGCCTGGAGATCAGATAGTTTTTGAAGTCTGAATCTAGGATTATAAATTAAGGTATAATTAGGATATTCAGGTAATAATACTTTACTTGTGACTGAACAATGTTCAACATTCATCATAGGATGAATTAAACTTTTCAAGCATAATTATCATTATAAGTAAAGATGGTAAATTGGTATATTGAAGCACTTGAAAATTAAATAGAAAAATTACTTCTTACATGAAAATATCATTTAATGAGAATTTTATATATTGCTAGCTGTGTTTAAAACTTATTTTTCTCCCTAGAATTTACCTCCTATTCGAAATGGGAATTTTAGGAAAAAGAAGAAAGGCAAAGCTAAAGAGTCTTCTAAAAAAACCAAGGAGGAAAACACAAAAAATAGGATAAAATCCTATGATTATGAGGCATGGGCAAAACTTGATGTGGTAAGTTAATCTAATCAAGTGCTTCTTGATATCTTTGAATAAAATCTTGTTGGAGTTAGCTAACAGTTACAGATTAAATAAAAAAAAATAAAGAGTCCTTGTGGCTTGTGTCTTCTATTATAGATTCTTTTATGTGGGAATAAAAATTTAATTATAAGTCTTTTTAGTTATGTAGATTAATTTTTTCTTTTCTAATCCTCCTTTAGTGAATGGTGACTAAAACAGCCAGGATTCTTTTCTTTTTTTGTGTTTTATCTTTTTGCAAAAATAGCATGTTGGGCTGGGGATGTGGCTCAAGCGGTAGCGCACTCGCCTGGCATGCGTGGGGTGCTGGGTTCGATCCTCAGCACCACATAAAAATAAAATAAAGATGTGTGTCCACTGTAAACTAAAAATAAATATTAGAAAATTTTCTCTCTCTCTCTCTCTCTTTAAGAAAAAAAAAGCATGTAGAGGCCCACTGTATTCTTCACTCAGTTTTTTACACTAGTTACATTTTATTAACTACATATAAATACAGAATCAAAACCAGGAAATCAACATTGGTATAACGTGTATATAGTTCTGTGACATTTTATTGTGTTTAGATCTAGGTGGCCTCCATTGCAACTAAGGTACAGAAATACCACCACAAAGATCTCCTTATACTACTTACTTCTTTATAGTTAGACCAGCTACCCATTCTTCCTGCCATCTCTAACTTCTGAACAGCCAGGATTCTAAGCTAGTGATACTTCCAGAAAAGAATGACTCTGACAATACCTTTTTTTTAATATACTGAAGGACCTGTAGAACACTGCTGAGAGATGCCTTTGTGTCTAGATTTAGAGCTGAGGTTGTGTGACAATAAAATCTAATCCCCAAAAGGTATATTTCACCCTTCTAATCCTGAGTGGGTTATATGTGCCTCCCATCTCCAACACATAACACACAGTGTAGTTAAGAATTACTACAAGTATGTACTCTACCTAAGAACCTTCTGCTCAGAGCTCCAAGTAGCCACAGTCATGTCAGTCTGTGAAAGGAAAACTATTGGTTGGTCCACCTTATTCTGGACTCTTACTCACTTTAAGGGTTGATTTGGTTGGAGGCATGTGTGGAAGGGAAGTATGTGATAACCAAAAATACATTCCTTTTTGGTGTTTATTATGTGATACCTTATTATTATGTCATGTTCTGAAGCATAAAAAAAAGAATATATGAGCTCACCATCTAAAAGATAATTTCCTCAGTACTGATGAAGCTATAAATGTGCTCCTTCCCTATCCCATTTTCTTTTTTTACCATACCCCCAGAGACAATGACAGTTTTTGTTCTTATGCTTATTATTTTTTTCAGTATTTTTTGGTTTAATTTTTTTACTGAAGTATAATATACATGAATTCCTTAAATCAGTATGTATAGCCTCCTGAATTTTAAAAATTTTTTGGTACTGGAGATTGAACCCAGGGACACTTAATCACTGATTCACATCTCCAGCCCTTTTTAATATTTTATTTAGAGATAGGGTCTTGCTGAGTTGCTTAGGGCTGGCTCAGCAGCAGCCTCAGCAACTTGGATTATAGAGCTGCTGGGATTATAGGCCTGTGCCACTGTGCCCAGCTAGCCTCCTGAATTTTTACTTCTGTATACACATGTGAATCAGAGAGAGAGAGAGAGAGAGAGAGAGAGAGAGAGAGAGAGAGAGAGAGAGAGAGAGAACATTTCTAGCATCCCAGAAGCCACCTTGTCAGTTGATAACCTCTCAAAAGCTCTTCAGATATATTCTCATATTGTAGGGAATTTGATATAAATATAGTATACAGTATGCACTCGTGTGTTTGGCTGCTTTTGCATTTTCTGATATTGATCCATATTATGAGTAGTAGTATTTTATTCTTTTACGTTGTTGATCTGAATTCTGTTTTGTGGATATTTTACTGTTTGTCCATGCTGTTGAGACACATTTGGGTTTCCAGTTTGGAGCCATTTTATATTAATGAACTATGAGCATTCTAGTACGGTTCATTTTATGGAGATAAGCACCCAAGAGGGGATTTGCTCATTCATAGTTTATACATTTATTTAACTTTAGAAGATATTGCTGAACTGTTTTCCAAATTAGTTGTGTTGTATTTTTGTTAATGAAATCAAAACTTATTGACCCATAAATTTGTTAATTACTCTTAATTAACTACTTTGCCATCTGTTTCAGTATTGTCCAAATAAAAGAGAAATATAATTTTGGATCTTGAATTTATTACTGTTGGGAACAACATTTTCTAAACATACGATTTTTTCTCAGTGACATATAACCTGTGTCACTTTGCCCTTTATTATATAGCTGGTTCCTTTTCATAAGTCAGTGTCTTCATATAATGCTCTTTCTTGAAAGGCATCTTCTTACAGAGATGCTTTCCACAGTCATTTACTTATTTAACGTTTTGAATAAGCTTTTGCTGTGTGTGGACAATGCCATTGTGATTGTACTGCATTGTTTGCAGTGTCATTTTAGTGAATCTATACAATATTTAGGTGATTACCTTTCTCTTCTAGTTTATATCTGAGATGCTGCTTTAGTGTCCTGCTGCAATATTGTTTTCTACATATCATCATTGCAGAGTTGGGTAATCTTGGCTACAGTGTCAGTAGGCTGATGTTATTTCTAGAATCTTCATGCTAAAATACAGCTGAATTTTAATCTGTTTTAATGTTCTTTCAATGAAACCAAGCATTGATTTTGCTTTTCAATTTATTGACAATGTATTTTTTTACATATATAATTAAATAATATGTGTGTTAGATGGGAACAGGATTTTGTTTATATAATGGTTAACAAGTTTGCTTAAATGAACTTTAATGCTTATTAATTTAAGATATCTTACTATTGTTTGGAGTATTATACTACGTAGTCCAGTTGGGTCATTACACATACTTGTATTGAAATATATTACACTGTACCCCATAAATATGTACATTTATGATATGTCAAATAAAAGTAAAATTATTTAAAAATATTTTAGTAGAATTATTCTTTTAACATAAATGATAAAAATGTGATTTTGAAAAATCCTGGGGGAGCCTTTGAAGTTATTTATTACCATAAAAAAAGAGTGTATAATTATACTTGCTTTGTATACGGGGTAAAAATGGGAGTTCATAACCCACTTGAATCAAAGTGTGAAATATGATATATCAAGAACTATGTAATGTTTTGAACAACCAATAAAAAAATTAAAAAAAAATTATACTTGCTTTGGTAGAGTTAACTATATTTGGAATACATAGGTAAACTGTGTAACATAGGGAGTGAGATCTGGAGGAGGCAGGCAGCCTGAATTCAGATCTCTACTCAAGTCATTTATTAGCTGAGTGACTTTGAGTATCTTGTGTTTTATTCCCTCAAATGAAAAACATGGCTAATTGATTTTACCTCAGGTTGTTATGAGGGTCAGGAGTTAATTGTGCTCTAAAAGTGGTTTTTGTTGTTGTAAAATAGGAATTTTTTTTAACTCTTTTTCTCTGCTATTGGGTGTTATGTACATTAGTTTAGAGTTACTTGAGACTTCTTTTATGTCAAGTGATAATATCTCATTGTGTATAGTTTGTGACTTAGGGATAATTTGTAGATTCTGTTGACTTAGCTTTATGAATTAAAAGTCAGATTCTTTTTGGATCTTGATTTTCTAAACATGGGCACCTTTTTCTCTGGGTATAATGTGACATGAGAGGTTATTCAAATTGCTGCTTTTAGAGGCCTATTAGGTCTTTATATTGTAATAAGTTAAGTTCTGTTAAGGATAATTTATTTCCCCTAGTGGATGTGCAGTTATGAGCACTTTTCTCCTCCTTACAATTTAAGGACAGTATCCTTGATGAGCTTGATAAAGAAGATACTACCCATGATTCTGTGTCTCAAGAATCAGAGTCAGAAGAGGATGGGATTCATGTAGATGCACAAAAGGCTCTTGCTCTAAAAGAAAAGGTATGTTTTAGCTATAGGTTCCTTCAGTTAAGCAAGTTAAGTAGAAAATCATGTGAATTCTAAAACTTCAACATGCTAAGGGATTTTGTTCTAACTTCAAATTGTTATTGGCTAGATCCCTGTTGGGAGGCAATGTGCATAATGGTTAGGAGTACATACCCCTAGATCCAGATTAATTACTTTGTTAGATCTATGACAAGCTCTTTGAACTGCTTCTACCTCAGTTTTCTCAACTGTACAGTGAGATTAACATTTTAATTAAACTTCAATGGATTGTTGTAAGCAATAAATGAATTGTATAGAAAGTGCTTGGATCATATCAGAAATTGTAACATGGTTCATAGTAGTAGGCAGAAATAACTTGAAGTCAGTGTGTGATTCTCAGCATAAATATTATATTACTCCTCCATTTCATAGCCATCTTTGTTTAATTTTTGCAGTGTCAAAATCCCTCTGAGAGATGCCTAATTTCTGTAAAACTGGTAATATTGCTTTTCAAAATGGTGGAATTATTTTCAGATTAAATTCTCATGCCTTTCTTTTGTTAGTTTCTTTGGATCGATACTGTCAGTAAAAGTATACTTTGTTTTTCTGCCATGGCTCTTGGGTTGTCATACAATGACTATATAGTGAATGCACTCATACAAAGAACATTTTGCTTAATTTTTTCTTTTAGGGCAATAAATTCTTCAAACAAGGGAAATATGATGAAGCAATTGAATGCTACACAAAAGGCATGGATGCTGATCCATATAATCCTGTGTTGCCAACAAATAGAGCATCAGCATACTTCAGATTGAAAAAGTAAGGACTTTCCATAAAGTGTGTGAATGGCTTATGTATATGTGGAGACTGATTTTTTTTTTAAAAAGTCTTTCACAGTAAATTGTATAGGACAGATTGAACATGTGTTATGTTTCTTTTCTACTGTGAACTCTTAGGTTTTTACTCTCTTTTACTGACTTACTTTATACCATTGTAAATATCTGGGTGCTCTAAACATGCTCCTATTGCTAACTTTACTAAGATGGTTCTCTAAAAGTTGAGTAATGATGTTCTTTACCTAATTCATAAAAGAAAAAAAAAATTGATTGGGTGACAGTGTTTGATAATTAATTTCCCTCTATTTGAAAAACTACTTATCTATATTTAATCCAGAGAACTTTTATTATGATAAACTTAAAACATGTTCCAACATTTATCTATCTTTTTTTTTTTTAGTCTTTTTCTTTTTTTTTAAAGAGAGAGTGAGAGAGGAGAGTGAGAGAGAGAGAGAGAGAATTTTTTAAGATTTATTTTTTAGTTCTCGGCGGACACAACATCTTTGTTGGTATGTGGTGCTGAGGATCGAACCCGGGCCGCACGCATGCCAGGCGAGCGCGCTACCGCTTGAGCCACATCCCCAGCCCCCAACATTTATCTATCTTTAAATCATATTCTTTAAGGACATATGTAATGTGGAGGAACATAAAATGTGTTATTGTCTTATGCAGGATACTGGCCTGTCACAAGAATTTTTTAAAAGACAAATACCATGAAGAAAGACATTCTTTTTTTTCCCCCTGGCATTGGGGATTGAACCCAGGGTGCTTAACCACTGAGCTACATCCCCTTTATATAATTTTTTTTTTAATTTTGAGACAAGGTATCGCCAAGTTGCAAAAGCCATCTTTGAACTTGTGATCCTTCTGCTTCAGCCTCCCAAATCAATGGGATTATAGGTGTGTGCTTCTGTCACCTGGCTCATCTCTATTCTTTACATTGGTCTGTTTCCTGTTTCTGTATCCATTCCATAGTACCTTTGATTATTATACTGTTATAAGTCTTGATGTTTGGTGTATGCTATATTCTCCTTTCTTATTCTTCAGCAATGTCCTGGGTATTCCTGGACTTGCTCAGTGGTTTAAATTTTAGAATCATTGCCTCAAATTCCTTGAAACATCCTAATTGGGATTTTGATTAGAATTGTGTTTATTTTTTATTTATTTATTTTTTTTAGTGCTTGCAAAAACATGCTCAAAAGTGGGTGGACAAGCATTTACTCCTGTCAGAAAGGCATGCTGTTGGAACATGGCCAGCAAGCATGTCTGGGTGGGCAGTCTGCCTGCTTTTAACCTTAATGCCACATTGTTCTTCGCCTTGATCAAAGGAGTTTGGGGTACAATCTGTGCGATTATCGAATTTTGAAATTGGGGTGGGCAAATGGTCAGGTTATAAGAAAAATGGCTACAACTGGATCCAATTAAGGCTAAATTCTTAATTATGATAATGGACCACTGGACTTCCTGTTTTTTCACACATTGAACCCAGAGCCTGGCACATAATAGGCAGGCAAGTGCTCTGCTACTGAGTTTATGTCTCTGGCCTTAAGTCTTCTTTAATGTCTTTGAAGATGACCTTAAAATTTTCATTTGTGTCTTTTATGTCTTTGCTAGTTGTTTCGTTGTTGTTGGTAGTGGTGGTGGGTTATAGTTAAGCAGCCACCTTGGTAAATTATTTTTAGCAATGTCTCTAGATTGTTTTTTGAGTTTTCTGTGTGGTCAATCATATCATCTGAGAATACTTGTCAGTTTTTCCCCCCTTCTTCCCAGTTTTCTTTTTTTTAAATTTTTCAGTTATAGATGGACACAATACCTTTATTTTATTTATTTATTTTTATATGGTGCTGAGGATTGAACCCAGTGCCTTACACATGCTAGGCAAGCACTCTATTACTAAGCCACAATCCCAGCCCTCTTTCCCAGTTTTCTTACCTTGTATTTTTTTCTTGTGGAATTTCATTGAGGATGTCCAGTGAAATACTGGGGGAAGGGGGGTAATATTGAACCTTCTTGTTTTCTTGGGTAAAAGAGTATGGTACTAAAGTTTTACCATTAAGAATTATTGCTCTTGCCCGGTGAAGTGTCGTGTATGTATAATCCTAGCTTCTGTGGAGGCTGAAGTAAGAGGATTGTAAGTTTAAGGCCAGCCTTGGTAATTTAGTGAGACATGTCTTTTAAAAAAAAAAAAAAAAAAAAAGAAAGGAAAAGGACTGGTGTCGCTCAACAGTATGTTGCCCTTGGTTCAATCCTCAAATGCCCTCCACAAAAAAGAAAAAAGGACTAGTAATGTAAGTCAGAGGTTCAACATCCAGTACTCTGTGTCAGGGAGGGAAAGAGAATTACTGCTTTTAAGTAGTCTTAATTAAGTAAAAGAGGCAGGAAATGTGAGTTTAATTGTGAAGAAAACCCTTTTTAGGGATTTCAGACACAGGCTTTGAAAGTGTTGGTTTAATAAATGATTTTTATTAACTTCACTTTTTAAAATTTTTTAAATTGCAGATTTGCTGTTGCTGAGTCTGATTGTAATTTAGCAATTGCCTTAAGTAGAAGTTATACTAAGGCTTATGCTAGACGAGGTGCTGCTCGATTTGCTCTGCAAAAATTAGAGGATGCTAAAAAAGGTATTATTTTTCAAGTTGTCATTATCTAAAAACTCTTAAATAAAGAATGCTAAATAATTACAGTTAGTTATACAGGGAGCTTTCCATAAAATATTTGAACAAAGCCCTTTTTGTAATTTAAAAGGTGTCTTGTTTTGGGAAAGAGAACATTATTTGCCATCAGTCAGACTTTGGTTCAGATTCTCATTCTACCATGTACTGTCACACCATATATGACCAGCATCTTCTGTGATTTTCAGTTCCTTACCGGAAATAGATGATTGTTGGTTGTTGTGAGGCAAGAGATATTGCATATAAGGCTCTTAACATGTTTTAGTTTATTTGTAAATTTTAAGTCTTCTGTTAGTCCATAAAAATAGATTTGCATAATTATAAATAACAAAGTCTGAATAAAGATGATATCTAATAGATTTTGTTGCTTCTTGTTTTAATGCTATACATCTTATAATGGCAAATATTCTTGGAGCTGGTGGAAGATGGTTTGTTCTGTTAGAATTTCTATTCTAGGGAATAATGAAGAAAGTCCAGTAGCTTAATGTTAATATTTCTTAGTTCTGCTTTCTTTTTTACTGTAGGGTAGTTATGTGTTACATGGCAAAAATAATTATTGTATAGTTTTTTAAAAAAATTCTTTTACCTTCTGCTTTCTTAAGATTATGAAAAAGTATTAGAATTGGAACCAAATAACTTTGAAGCAATGAATGAACTCAGGAAAATTAATCAGGTAAATCACAGCTATTTAAGTGCATTATATATAACCTTTATTTGATGAAATTAAAGTTTTTTGCATAGATTTTTTACTATTAACTTCTTTTTTTTGTACTAATAGAGTTTTACCAAATGTATTTGCAAGTTAGAGGCAGTGTAATGGTATTTCAAGATCCATATTTGATCATCACTTTTAAAAGCTGGCTGAGGTCTTTAGAACTACTGCTGCTTTACTTTTTTCCAAAAGGCAGGATTATTTTTTAATCTAATTGTTTTGTTTTTGGTGTGTGCTCTGATTTCTGTGCTAAACTTTTGCATATTTCTTTGATTTTAAGTTACTTCAGCTTTATAATTTGTATCTTAGCAAATAATACTAATTTTTAACAGGAAATAGTTTATTAAGTGTAACATTAGTAATTGTAATATTATTCAACTGATGTTTTATAGTATTGAGCATTTGCAAATTCCTTTCAGTTTGCCTTTGAATCAACCTTACAGTTGTTTTTGCCATATTTGAAACATTGAGAAAAAAGTGGTAATGATTGGGGAAAATCTGCTTTTAAATACTACCATTACTTATCACAAATAAAATCTACTGTTAAATATGTCAACTTCATTATAATTGTGAACTGTGTTATTGTGTATATTGTCTTAGGTCAAGTAATGATTGAATATTAAATTTGAAAAATTTGGTGGATTCTCCCCATCCCCCCAAGTACTAGGGTTTGAATCCAGGGCCTGGTTCACTCCGGGCAAGCATTATACCATTGAGCTATGCCTGCCTCCCCGCTTTATTAGTACCAGGGTTTCAGTAAGTTGTCCAAGGTGACCTCAAACTTGTGATGCTTCTGACTCAGTGTCCTGAGTAACTGAGATTACAGTCATGCCACTGTACCCAGCTGATGTGATCTTACTTGACTGCTTTGTGTTTGAAAATGACCCCTACAATAGTGCTTGACCTCTTTAGAAATTCAGAAAATGTTTGTTGAATAAATAGTTGAACAACTATCTTTAGTTGTTCAACTATTTATTCAACAAACATTTTAAATATCTTTAAAATATCTTTAGTGGACACTATATATTTTAATTGGGAATAAGAAGCATGATACATGAGTGTGTATGTGTGTGTGTGTGTGTGTATATATATATATATATATATATATACTTTTCTTTTTTTAATTAGTAGAAAGAGAATTCAAGTAGAAAATATTTTGTCAATTGTTTGAATATTCTAATGTATATGAATAATTTACATTTTAAAACCAAGTACGTATGCTTTTTGTATTATTTGCTTTACTTCAACTGACTGCTGTGTTTTCTAGGCTCTAACATTCAAAGAAAACTCATATCCAGAGGAAGCTGCTATAGTGACTGAGTCAACTGATGGAGAAAAAAAACATATTGAAGAACAGAAAAAGAAGCAGCAGGCCATTACAGAAAAAGATCTGGTAATCCAAAGGGGTTCCAGCATAAAAAGAATGTTTTGCTTAGTGTTTACTCTTAACATTTTTTTTGTGTGTATTTGGGATGGGTACTAGGGATTGATCTCAGGGGCACTAATCACTGAGAATCACATCCTTAGCACTATTTTGTATTTAGAGGGTCTCACTGAGTTGCTTAGCACCTTGCTTTTGCTGAGGCTGGCTGTGAACTAGTGATCTTCCTACCTCAGGCTTCTGAGCCTCTGGGATTACAGGTGTGTGCCATTATGCCTGGCTGCTCTTATATTTTGTGTGTGTCAGTTGAGTTTCTGTCTTCTTTAATGTTATATTAGAATTCTTCTTGAGTAGGAACTGAAAATTAAATATATTAAAACCTCTGGAGCCTACTAATTCATAATTTGAGTAATTGATGACAATATGTAAATTTTAAAATAATTATAGAAACATTTAAGTTTAGGGAGCAAACTGCTTATAAGGATTTTAACATAGATTTGCATATAGGTAGTTATAAATGTAACAGAAATAAATTACAGCTCATTCTTGTAATGAATTTATTAATTTACACAGGGCCACTTCATAATAAAATTCCTATACAAATCATGAGTTGAGGAGATTTAATTTAATGCCTTTATAGCTTTTCATAGGGTCTCACTGAATTGCTTAGCGCCTTGCTTTTGCTGAGGCTGGTTTGAATTTTCATTTCTCCTGTCTCAGCCTCCTGAGCTGTTGGGATTATAGTCCTGCGCCACTGTGCCCGGCATGAACTAGATTTTTTTTTTTAATACCTTTATTTTATTTACTTATTTTTATGTGGTGCTGAGGATTGAATCCAGCGTCTTGCATATGCTAGGCAAGAGCTCTAGCTGAGCCACAACCTTAGCCCATGAACTAGGCTTTTAACAATTAAAATATACTTTAATTACTGACATAATATTGATGGATATCCTTAGAATGTTTCTTAAAATTTGAATTCAATTATTTTTTCTTGCATATTTTTTGATTCTTCTGTATACTTCTGTCCAAAATCATAGGGGAATGGATTTTTCAAAGAGGGGAAGTACGAAAGAGCAATCGAATGCTATACTCGAGGAATAGCAGCAGATGGTGCTAATGCCCTTCTTCCTGCTAACCGAGCAATGGCCTATCTGAAGATTCAGAAGTAAGTATTGGTTATATTTTAATGCTTTTCAGGATGAAAATATAATTTGGCATATTAGCTAATCAATAAATTAAATTTAATTTATTTAATTTTGAGTGCTAAATGAGAGAAAAAAGGGAGGGAAATTGTACATGTGGTATAGTACTAGGAACATAGTTCTATACAGTAAATGTTAGTTCTTATTAATATTTTCTCACTTTTAATAGTCTCACATTACACAATTTAGTCTTACATTATGTAGTTTATGGATGTTCGTATGCATCATTGATTTTAAAATTATTCTTAACCTTAGACCCTTATGACAAAGTCTTATTTGGAGGCGTTTTCTATGCATATGCACATGTATAAGAAAAGGGAGCTGCTGTCATTGAAACTGCTAGTTGATAACATTAATAACTAAAACTTGGTCCTGTAATATTAACCATTTTTTTAAATGTGCATGGGGTTCCAGGTTAAGTGCTCTGTAGAATAATATCTGTAAGAAAGAAACTTACACTTTGTGTCTCTTGTAATAATACTTTATACACTAGTGCCAGAATTTATAAAGAGTCTATAAATGTTATAAGTAGAGATTAGAAATTTCCCCAGTATCATGGACTTCCTAGGCTGCATGTTATTCTCAGGATATGATTTTGAAGTGCATAATTATACAACTAGGATTACAAAGAAAACCAATTGTATTGATATACAGTTTTAAAATTTGTGGTTATTAACTCACTACAGAATGAGAAATTGCTCTTAAAATGTAGACAGATTAAAAATTATAAAAGGCATATATGTGAAGGTTTGAATAAGAATATTAGACTTTGGGTGATTTTTTTTGATACATAGTGATCATCAAACAGGTGTGGATAAGGAATACCCAAAAGTAACATAGATGTTTAGATTACTAGTGTGATAACTCATGACCTGACTCTTTGGCATCTGACTATCTACTAGGGTCAGAGTTGCCCAGGAGTTGGCCAGCTATGTCGCAGAAGTGTCTGTAGACAGGGTACTATAATCACAAACAAAACAGCAGGTCAGATTACTACTATGATTCTGAAATGGTGGTTGGCATAAATAATATTTTGAGGTATCTATAACAGTTATAACAGGATATAAAAATATGTGATTAAAGGTGACAAAGTTATAGTACTGCTTTTACTACTGTGCTTGGTTGTTTGTATTTATAATTGAAAGAAAGTTAAATTTTACTTAAAAGTTTAATGAAAAAAAGGTTGTCATTTTTTTTCCCATCCAAGTTTTTACCAAAGGATCTTAGGTTAGGAATCCTGTCACAGAGGTAATTTTGGTTATGTATTTAGTTTCATTTAAATTAAAACTAGATAGGTTGTTTTGTTGATTAGTCAAGAGCATTGTATCTCTTATTAGCTTATGAAAATTTGATAAAAATTGTGCATTGGTTTAAAAATTGTAAGGCCTGAATTCTTTGGTTTGATTATAATGCCAATAAAAATACCTTCTTGTAGCTGAGGGATTATATTTGCATTTATAAGAGCACTGTATTAGTTTTATTGCTTTAGTTGACAGTCATGTTAGTAGAATATACTATGGCAAGCTAGCAGAGTATAATTTTAAAATAAAAGAATTACGTTACTTTTATTTGTAAAGTCTATTAGATTCACACTTAATATTAGAAATTTTCTCTACTACAAGGAGTTTCTTGTATTATAGGCTAGATGAAGAACATCAAAAGGAACAACTTTTCAAACTTTAATAATTCTTAATTTAGTTATCCACCCTGTAGCTTGGGTTCCTACAAACTCTGTCAAATTAAGACTGATAAGGTTGACTGGTAGTAGGAGGAGAGAACTAGTAGTGAAGTCAGTCTTATCTGCCAGCAGGGAGTAAGGAGAAATTCACCTAGGTAGGGCAGCCAAGGTTTCTAGAGAACATGGTTTCCAGAGGTGCTAGTCTACATGAGTAGGTGAGTGGTGTTAAGAAGCTCAGCAAGACATCCTTGAGTTGCAGTGGTCGAGTGTCTGTGAGCTGGCAGGTTGTGAAATGGAGGTTGATGGGTGGTGAGCTTCAGAAGCTCTGAAGAGATAGTAAAATAATCAGAAATGGGCTCAGAAGTTTGGGATAGGACGCTAGTGCTTGAAGATTTAACAAGAACCAGTGTAGATCCTATTCTTGGAACAAAATCTAAATTTAGAGATAGGATTAGAGGAAAAGGATCCAATAGTATTAGATACTTGCTATAAGAAATAGTGTTGAGGGTTGTTCACAGAAATAAGGTAGAATCATGTCTGTGTAACAGACTGGGCTAAGACATGGTTTAGCATAGAGTTCACCTACTGCTGATTAGGGATGGAGTTGAAATAGAGCAAGCAGAGTGAACACTTAGAATTTATGGTTAGAGGAGGTGTAGGGCTCAGGAACGAGGAAGGAAGTAGGAAACGACTGTTTTCTGAACTAATCATCTTTACTATCTTTACTATTTCTGTTTTTGATTAGTTTGTCTTCTCTGACATCTTCTAAAAGGTGTTTATAGATTGGATTTTTCTAAATCCAGGTTATACTTGGAGTGCATAATTGATATTTAATAATTAAAAAAAAACTTAACATCAATTCATTGTCAAAGAAGAATTTACTTGTGTGGAAACCTTACAGTTTTAAAATATTTTTTTGGATTTTCTTCAGCTCTATAATAGAACATACTTTTTGAATATGCAATTAAAATGGCTTCCTAAATATTTATCTTCTAAATTGTCTTTGCATTGGGCTGTTTGGAAGTTTTCTGATTTATTTAGCAAACAATTATTGAGCCAGAATCCGTCAGTTGTCCTGGTAGGTGCTATGGAAATATTAAGTGTACAGATATTAAATATGTAGTTTTTTTAAAACAACTTGGAGTTTGGAGGAAGAGACAGGAAAAGTGACTCTAATTATTAGAATATACTGTGTTAATGCTGTGAGGGACTTATTCTATGGGAGTTCATGGTGAACAAAACACTGGCACCAGCCTGCAGCAGCAGTAGGGCTTGGCATCTCCACCTCCTTGCGTCCTGTCATCAGTGATAAGGTCTGCTACATAAACCCTATCGTGGCAGCTGGGAAGGAGTCTAGATTCGTGATGTCTTACAGTCAAAAGTTGATTGGCATCTTGGCAGGTTATACCCATCTCTGAGAGGTTGTGTGGCTACAGCAGCTTACCCCATCTCCAGTGCTGTGTGGGACCAGGTAGAGCTGAATAGAAATTCACATATATTTGCGCGATCTTAGCCTATGGGATTGCCACAGGAAGTTCCCAAATACCAAATTTTCCTATTCAAAGGCTACAATACTGGTATAGTCCACATATAGCACACGGATGGCTCTCAACAGGTGCGAGAATGCATGGAAAGAACTTAAGGAGCTCAAACCCAGCTGAGCTCTCACAGAGTAGTATGGGTTAGTGAGGTGAATAAACAGGGTGAGTGTCCTAGTACAGATTCATCAAAGGTGTGGGAATGGGAAAGTTCATGACTGTTATGCAGGGGACAGTGGCAGAGAGAAGCCTAAGAATCAGGCCTCTGACTTTGTGCTCTGCAAAGGAGTTTGACTTTATTCTTAAAAGTGTGGCCCAAAATAGAAATTCATATTTTATTCATGAATCTTGTTGTGAGGGTAAGATGGCATTTATCTAGGCCTTGGGGAGAATGTAATCACAGGATTTTTTTTTTTTTTTAAATATGAAACTTTCCAGAGTGTCATGAAAATAATGTAAGTTCATGTATGCATTATTTACGTTTCGTTTCTTTTTGTACTGGGGATTGAATTCAGGGGCATTTTACCACTGAGGTACATCCTTAGCCTTTTAAAATTTTGAGTTAGGGTCTTATTAAGTTGCTGCGGCTGGCCTTGAACTTGAGATCTTCCTGCCTCAGTCTTCTGAGTTGCTGGGATTATAGGTGTGCACCACAATACCTGGCCCCCTCATCTAGTTTTTAACAGGTCATATCTTCTATGTTGTATTTGTTTTAGCCTCCCCTCACCGAATTATTATATAGAAAATAACAGACATTGTGATATTTGTTCCAGAGAAAAGGATATTTCATACATAATCACAGTACTGTTATCATGTGTAATAAATTAATATTCATTAATGTCATTTGAATATATGGGAAGGTCTGAGGGTTTTTTGTTCTCTGTGTATGTGTGTGTGTGTGAAGCTTTTTTTAGTTCTTTGTTACTGAACCAAACCCAATTTGAGTTGGTTACTAGTTGCGTGGCTGAGTAGTATTTATGCAAAATATCAGACGATAGGCTATCATAATAGATCTTTACTTTTTTGTGGGTTGTTTTTCCTTAATCGATTCAAATTATGGGTAAGGTTAGTGAAATTTTACGAAGAAACTAATGCCAATTATAACATAGTACCTGAGCATATTGAGGGTTGGAGAGGAGATGACCTGCCAGCAGTGATACTCTTTTGTTACTTCAGCTCATATTTTACCACTGTGAATTCCATCTTTCCAGCAGACTTTCTTCTAACTTTCCCTTAATTTGGTACCTTCTCCCTCCTTACCAGATGGTTACATGATTTATTGAGAATGAAAAATGTAAAAAATAGTCTTTCTCCTGAAATACAGATGTGGGAATTCGTAATTGAAATTAGATATGTTTTTTTTTAAATTAGAAACTCAGTTTTATGAAAATTTTCTATAAGCTGCATGATTTCCAGTTGATAATTTTATTATGTTCAATAGATATGAAGAAGCTGAAAGAGACTGCACACAGGCCATTTTATTAGATGGCTCTTACTCTAAAGCTTTTGCTAGAAGAGGAACTGCAAGAACATTTTTGGGAAAGATAAATGAGGCCAAACAAGGTAAAACTTTATGTTACACACTCATCCTGATGAGACTCCCAAAGTATAAAGCAGGGATTTTTGTTGCTTTCCCATGGTTCAAAGATGCTAAACTTAAGAAAGGTTTTTTTTTTTTTTTTTTTTTTCCCTGTACAATTGTGCTTATGAGTAGGTTTGAAGGACCATACCTTCACCCAATTAGTCTTTACTTTATACTACTCTCTTGGCTAATTACCAATCAATGTTATTGAAAATTTTGGATTATAAATGACAAGGAAAAGTAAAAATAAGGCAGGAATAATAATAATAAAAAAAGAATCAGTAGATAGGGGATGGAGGCTAATGTGAGGGCTTTAGTGATAATCCTTTTTATTTTTGATGCTTTTTCCCTCTTATTTTTCTATAATCTTGTCTCAGATATTCATTTTATTAGTCTTTTCAAAGAATTGATTTGATTCCTTTGTATGTATTTTTAAATTTTTTTATTTATACTCTTTATTTTTTGGGTTTAATTTGCTGTTTTTTTAGCTTCTTGAGGTCAATACTTTTTTAATTGATTTTCAGCCTTTTTTCTTTTCTGATTTGTGTTTTTTTAAATAAATTATACATAAAATTGAATTTACTATTTTAACCATTTTAAGTGTATAGTTTGGCATCAAGTACATTTACAGTATTATGCAACTAAGACCACTGTCCATGTCTAGAACTTTTATCACCCCATTCTAAACTTCTGTACCCATTAAATAATAGCTCTTCATTGTCCTCACCCTCTATCTTTAGTAACCACTGTTCTATTTTCTCTATGAATTTAACTATTTTAAATTTCTGATAGTAGTAGAATTGTAATAGTATATGTCTCTTTTCATCTGGCTTATTTAACTTAACTCATCTTCATGGTTCATTCATGTTGTTGTTTGTATTAGAATTTCATTCCTTCTTAAGGCTGAGTGATAATCCAGGGTAGGGAATTTTCTTTCTTTCTTTCTTTTTTTCTGTAAGAAGCATTTAATTTATAAATCAGAGAAGTCCATACTTGTTGAGAGACATTTTTTTTAAAGGTAATGATTTTGTGTTTGAAGAGTTTATCTGATGGAAAGTTGAGACAGAAATAAAATAATTGTCCCAAACTTTTATGTGCAGGTGTATTTTAGAAATCAGTGATAAAAGCAATTCATAGTTTTAGATGAACAGATGCAGTATAGACACTTTCCCACCACATAATATTTAAAAGAGCAATGGATGCTAATTTAAGGAGTTGCCTGAGAAGAACAGAAGTCACAATGCTGGAAGCTCCTTCTCATCCAAAGTATTCACCAAACATTGCTGACAAAACCTACTTTGCCAGTGTTAGTAATTCCTCCCACCCCCTTTGCTTTGGGAATATTGAAGTCCCTGGTGCTGAAAATGCAAACAGCGCTTTTTTTCTAACCAATGTCTTATCATGATCTATTTTTATCTTTTTTAAAATTTATATATGACAGTGGAATGCATTATAATTCTTATTGTACATGTAGAGCACAGTTTTTCATATCTCTGGTTGTATACAAAGTATATTCACACCAATTCGTATCTTCATACATGTACTTTGGATAATAATGCCCATCACATTTCACCATCATTTCTAACCCCATGCCCCCTCCCTTTCCCTCCAACCCCTCTGCCCTATCTAGAGTTCATCTATTTCTCCCATGCTCCCTCTCCCTGTTTCACTATGAATCAGACTCCTTATATCAGAGAAAACATTCGGCATTTGTTTATTTGGGATTGGCTAACTTCACTTAGCATTATCTTTTCTAAATGCATCCATTTCAGGGTAGGGAATTTTCTGATTCTGTTTTGTTTGGTAAGTTACTCTATCTTCTTTAGCAGCATGAGCTTTGATAAATTCAATGTTGTCTGGGCCTCAGTTGTATTATCTGTAAAATGAAATTATAGTGAAGGTTACATGAAATTTCATATAAAATAAATAGAGCAGCACATAGTAAATATTAGTCTTTATTATTGCTCACCTGTTACCTAGTGTACTGAGTGAAAAAAACTTCTTGAGACAAAAATGGGATTACTAACTAAATGTATCATGTCTTGAACTTAATTAAATATTTTTACTCCCTTTTTGTGTTTTTCTTTAATTCACTTTAGATTTTGAAACTGTGTTACTTCTGGAGCCTGGAAATAAGCAAGCAGTAACTGAACTTTCTAGAATTAAAAAGGTATTTCTTTCACCTCAGTGTAGTCATATTTTCTGAAACACAAGTTCATATATTGGTTACATAATTAACTCAAAATTTTGATAGTTATGATTACAAATTTATTTTGAAGGAATTAATTGAGAAAGGACACTGGGATGATGTCTTTCTTGATTCCACACAAAGACAAAATGTGGTAAAACCCATTGATAATCCACCTCATCTTGGATCAGTTGTAAGTAAAGCTCTTTTTCTCCTTGTCATTTAAATATCTGTGTTTTATTAATAGAATTAGAAGCAAACTGTTGAAAAAACAAACTAAAAAAAAATGTTGAAAGCTTTTTCCTGAGTTATTTTTAGAATCTTAAAGAAATGCTTCCTAGGATTATTGGCATAATAAAATTAGGGAAAATTCAAATGTTTAGATTTCTAGAGTAATTTAATTTAGTATTTTATTTAAATATCTTTACACAATTTTCTTATAAAAATTTGGAACAGTTTTACATATTTTCTTTTTCTCTTTGGTACTAAGGATGGAATCCAGGGGCACTTAACCACTGAACCACATCTCCAGCCCATTTTTGTGTTTTATTTAGAGACAGGGTCTTGCTGAGTTACTAAGGTTGGCTTTGAACTTGAGATCCTCCTGCGTCAGCTTCCCCAGCCACTGGGATTACAGTGCACCTGGCCAGTTTTACATTTTGTAGCAATAAAATGTTTTTTATTTTATTACTCCTTTTTTCTGAGGTTGAGTTCTCATTGCAATAGCTTGCACATTATTTTGGGCATACTGTAGTTTATCATTAATTCCAACAAGGCTAGTTTTTCCCTGTAATATTGGAACAGAAAGAGTAGCATGAATTTAGCAGGTCTATATTGAACCTCTAAAGTTGAATTCATTTAAGGCAAACATATATGTTATATATGTGTGATGTGACTAAGTGGTAATTCTAACATTTATATAGTACTTTTAGTATATGTGTTTGTAAAATCAAAATTGTAAGATATAAAATACATACAAAAACACACAACAAAAATTAAGACTCAATAATTATAAAGTGAACACACATAAAACTACCAACCAGATCAGGGAAATTGAAAGTTTCTTTCCCCAAAAACCTTATTATGTGCCCATTACTGATGAAGATCCTTTCTCTGACCCACAGAAGTAACAGTTATTAATGGATGAGTCTTTGCTAGAAATAATAATTTTATAAGGAAGTTTGAGCAGGTATTTTTAGCCCCCTTTTATAAAGGACAGGAAGTTTGTTTTGCTATATTCATATTTTATATGAATATAGCAAAACAAACTTCAGATAGTTGATTTCTTAATTTAATACTTTCCCAGTGTTCCTGCTGTGTTTGCATTCATGTATTTTCTGGCTAATACTGGTTTCATGTATTTCAAGTGCCAGGCATGATTCTTTGTTTCTGTGTATTATATTGTATTAATTGTTTCGTGTATTATATTCATTTGCTGCTATTCTGTTCTTTTTTAGTAAATATGATTTAAACTTTCACATCTTTTTTTTTTTTTTTTTTTTTGGTACTGGGGATTAAACCCAGGTGCTTTACTGCTGAGCTACATCCCCAGCTCTTTTTATTTTTTGAATTTTGAGACAGAGTTTTGCTAAGTTGTTGAGGGTCTCACTAAGTTGTTAAGGATGGCCTGAAACTTGTAATCTTCCTGCTTCAGCTTCCCAAGTTGTTGGGATTACAGGTGTGTACCACCATTCCTGGAAACTTACATCTTTATAAGACTTTTTCACAAAAATTAATTTGCACACTTAAAAAAGTCCTTTGATAGTCATTGCTGTCCATAATTATAAAGATTTTGCCATAGGATAAATCAAGTATCAGTATATGTAATGTCTCATGACGATTATACCTGAACAACTTTCATAAATTTGTTAGGTTCTCTCTCCTTGACTTTAAAAATCAGTTTATATTAATAATTATGAAAATGTAGCATGAATTTATTCTGTGACAGTATCTCAAAATCTTTATGAAATAAGAGAGCTGGTAGTAAAGTATTTTATAAATAATCTAACACAAAGAAAATTAGTATCCTACTGAGAAGGGAAATAATTGCCATTTATTTTTATAGTAGATCTCTACGATAATAAATGGGCAATGATTATTTAAAAAAACAGAAGTTAGAAGTTTGGTGTAATACCTTTGAGACTTGATTTGAGCCCTACTTTATAAACTTTGAAATCTTAAGCAAGTTATCTAAAACTTATTATTTTTGAGTTTTCTCCTTAAATGTAGAATAACTCAGATTAGTTATATGAAGGGAAGTAGTGTGGGATGGTGGAGAGAGAGAAGAGAGTGTGTGTGCCTTGGGTTATTCAAGTGAGAGGATAGGCCAGGAGAGTCTGCTTCAGGGCCTGGGAGCCTGGGAGTACTTTCAGCAAATCTCACCAGGGGCCCACAGGAGCCTATTAGGTGGTAGTAAATTAAAGTTTTTCCTGATCTGCTAAACTGTTATTTAAAAAACAAAAACACTTTTGTTTCTCCACATCAAAAGTTCACCTTTCTCCCTGTCAAAAGTTCACCTTTCTCCCTGGACCCATTATCTCTTTTGACTTACAGTTTGTTCTTTATTTTCCCTTGAAATGGGAAAATACAGAACTAAATAAATATTACACTTTTGATCCATAGTTTTTAAAAAGGAGTGGATTAAACCTTTTATATTTTCTTAGTTTTTTTTTTTCTTTCAGTAACAGTATCTTATAGTTTACAGCTATAACCAGCATGCTCTACCTGCAACCCCTGCCCCTGTCATCAGTGGCCCTCAGTGACTCTCAGAACCCATTGGTCTACATGGGTTAGAGACCATTAAGAAAAACATTAATTAGAATCATGTTTATACATGTCTTGTCAATGAAAGAATTTGGCTTTAAATGGACCACAATGACTTAATTCATACTGTTGCTTTTATTTTTCATCATCTACATTTTTATTAGCATGTTATAATTATACATAGTAGAATTTATTGTATATTCATACATTTTTAATACTAACGTGTCCATTCTTGGTCAATGTCTTAATAGAAAACTGATTGATACAGTTATCATCAAGGAAAAGGTCTTAATATAACTGTCCTTTAAAACAGAATTGCCAAGAGGATTATGTTTCAAATTTGCTTTTTAGCTTTTTTTATGTAGAAATACTTAGTTGCTACCATTAGCTCTTAGCCATGCTAATGGAATGTCTAGTTTTGACATTGAATGTAATTTGTATGTCAGAAGTTTTTAATACTTATAATTTTTCATTTATAATTCAACTATGCATTTGAAATGAACAGTATGAGCATGTTAAGTTTTTCTCTTTAAAATCAGATTTGGAATATATAAAAAAATAGAGTAACTATTTTACTATAGCTACAACTGTTTATCAATATTTGTCAATTTTAGAAGGAGCTTTCTTGCCTTTTTTATTTTCAAAAACCCCTCGTGGTATAGTAGTAGCTCCTTAATGTCTGGTGTGATGATATAGTGAAGAATAGTGTTTTGTTTTACTAAATATAAAATAATACCATAAGTATAAGAGAAATTGAAAATATTTGATACTTGTAATGATCAAAGTAAATAGTGACTGCCATTTATTTTAAATTAGAAAACCATTATGGATAACACTGACCAATTTTGTAAGTATTATTTGGCAAATCTATAATCCAGGGCTGGTTTAATTCATCTACTACATATGCAGAGATTGTAGTTAGTCTGTTTCAGATACTATGTATTATTGTCTTATTCTACTTGCCTCAAGTTAAACCATGCTGGTATTGTGTTAATATATTTTCTTTGCTCTATTGCCTCAAGGATCAAGTCCAGACTCCTTGACATGGCACATAGGTCTCTGTATTAACTGTCCTTAAGCAGCCTCTCAGGCTTTTTTTGTACCACCACTGCCCTTGTGACAGCCACACTGGACTGCTTCCCTGCCCTTGGTCTTGTAGCAGCCTTGCCCTTGGCCATTCCCCTGTGCTGTTTCCTTCTGTGAAGGCTTCCCTGATTCCACTGTTTACTTTTCCTTCCTGAGTTCTCTTGGCATTTTGTGCTTTCTTCTTTTATGCACATCCATTCCCTCAGAATTACTTACGCATTTGTGTCTTTCTTTTCCATTTAAATCTTGTGTAGGGTAGGTGCATAGCTTTTTATTCTTTGTATTCTCAGAGTGTAATTCCTATGTCTGTTTAGCCACCAAATTGAATTTACTTACAACTGGGATATTAGCTGTAAGAACACAGCACCTTTTAACTTGTGACCTTAAAATGGGAAACCGCTAATATGTTGATTTTAAAGAATTGATTTTAATTGTTTTAGAAACCACTCAAGAAGGTTATTATTGAAGAAACTGGTAATTTGATACAGACTATTGATGTGCCAGATAGCATTACTGCTGCTGCTCCAGAGGGTAATCCTATTAATCTAGCAAACGTAATAGCAGCCACAGACACTGCTAGTAAGAAGAATTCAAGCCAAGATGACCTTTTGCCCCCAAGTGATACTCCACGAGCAAAAGTTTTGAAAATAGAAGAAATCAATGATACTTCAGCCTTGCCGTGAGTAGAAATACTGTTATTTGCTAATCATCTAGAATGACAGTAATTCCAGTAGAAAATTGATATTACTAAGAAGACTTTTGACTTACTGCAGTTTTTTGTACTGTCTCACTTTAGATTCTAATTTTCTTTTATTTGTCTTTACTGTGAGAAAGATTTTGTTTAACAGTAATCACTTATTCCTTTATTGGAGCAGAGTTTTCAGAGATAATGTAGATATAAGAAAGTGCCTTAATCAAATTGATTTTGTTGATTTTCTTTTCTAGAACTTCAGTGTATATATTTTACTATTTAATTGAACAAAAAATTTTAATTTTTTAAAAGGAAGATCCATAAAAAATGCAGAATTTAGATACTACTTTTCTTTTTTAAAAATATTTTTAGTTGTAGTTGGACATAATACCTTTATTTTGTTTCCTTATTTTTTTATGTGGTACCGAAGTTCAAACCCAGTGCCTCACATGTGCTAGATAAGTGCAATACCACTGAGCTACAAAACCAGCCCAAGATATTACCTTTATTTTCTTTTTTAAAAAAATATATATTTTAATTGTAGTTGGACACAATACCTTTGTTTTTTATTTCTTTTTATGTGGTGCTGAGGATCGAACCCAGAGCCTTGCACATGCTAGGCGAGCGCTCTACCGCCGAGCCCCATTCTCAGCCCCTATTTTCTTTCCTTCTTTCCTTCTTTCTCTCTTTCTTTCTTTCTTTCTTTCTTTCTTTCTTTCTTTCTTTCTTTCTTTCTTTCTTTCTTTCTTTCTTTCTCGGAATGCATTACAAATATTATTACACATATAGAGCTCAATTTTTCTTATCTCTGATTGTATACATAGTATACTCACACCAATTTGTGTCCTCATACATGTACTTTGGATAATGATCATCACATTCAACCATCATTAATTATCCCATGCCCCCTCCCACCCCTCTGCCCCACCTAGAGTTTTGTCTATTCCTCCCATGCTCCCCCTCTCTATCCCACTATGAATCAGCTTCCTTACATCAAAGAAAACATTCGGCATTTGGTTTTTTGGTATTGGCTAACTTCACTTAGCATTATCTTCTCTAACTCCATCCATTTACCTGCAAATGCCATGATTTTATTCTTTTTAATTGCTGAGTAATATTCCATTGTGTATATATGCCACATTTTTTAATCCATTCATCTATTGAAGGCTAGCCCCTATTTTCTATACCCATTAATATTGAAGACTGTTGGGCACTCTTTAATTTTTGGAATTAAATTTGGGATTAAATAATTCCATGAGTTTCCTGAATATGAAAATATAGATGATACAGACTGATTAGGTTAATTTGTGTTACTGTTTAGTATTATGTATGATTTTTTTTTAGTTGTTGATGTACCTTTATTTATTTATTTATATGTGGTACTGAGGATCGAACCTGGTGCTAGGCAAGTGCTCTGTCACTGAGCCATAATCCAAGCCCACATATGATCTTATAGATAGTCTTACATTGCCATTCAGCAAACCTGTGAATTTTCACTTTTTTGTTTTATTTTAAACTTTGAACGTTAGTGATAATTTTACTTGAAGAGATAATATGGATTGGTGGGAATATAGTAATTGGGTAGCTTTTGTAAAACAAAAGGAAGAAGCATTTTCTTCTTAGAAATATCTTGTAACTGATACTTTGTTTCTGAAAGGCTGAGTTGTGAGTTTTTTTTTGATGCAGTCCTGCAGTAGAGATGGTATTCTCAAAGGCTGACCAGGCTAGTGACCTAACAGATGAGAATAGTCATTGTATAGTTAGAATATGAAAATTTGCAAGGGCATAGTCTTTTTTTTTCAAAACTATATATATATTATTAGTCAAAAGAATTTAATACTTGTAGAATACAAATAAATAACATTAATACATTAGAAATTTAAAAATCTCTAGTGCAGTTTTCTTTATTGAGCTTTGACTATTTATGATTCATTTCTAATTGTTTGATTGATGCCTCTGAAATATTTCAGACCTCGAGTCAGTTTGAAACAGGACATTAGCCAGTCTTTGAGTGAGAAAATTTCTATAAAGGGAGAACAAGTACCTGCTAAGTTTGTCACATCTGCTCTGCCTCCAGTTCCTGCCAACTCATTCCAGCTTGAATCTGATTTCAGACAACTGAAAGGTTCTCCAGATATGTTGTATCAGTATTTAAAGGTAAGAGAGAGGAAGTAGTAATTCTTGGAAGTAAAAGGTCTAAGAACTTTTGTCACTGTATAATAGTGCTATAATATTTGCTTTTTGAATGACATAATATTAGAAAATGCATTTCCCCTTGCTTAATATATATCATCATCTTGCCAGAACATTTAAAAATATTTGCAACCAGGGAACCTTGGTTTTTAACTTTGGAAATAGGTTCTGTATTAAATTCTAATGTCTAAAATAACTCAGTGTAATTTTATTTCTCATATAGCTTGTGCTTAATCTTTCATCCTTCAAGCTGAAATACATTGAATGACTTCTGTGTGTCAAGTAATTCGCAATGTTTAGACAATTATTTTTCTGAAAACAAATGAGCTTTTATTTGCTCCAAGATACAGAATTGAATCATAAGAACTTTAGTTCTTATGATTAAAAAGCACTAAATAATAGATTAGAATAGAACTTAATAATAATAGAACTGAATAATAGATTAACATAGTGTTTTTCAAGTATAATGATAGTATCTAACTCCCTTAGAATTAGGTAATAAACTGTCATTTCAAATTTGTTATCTCATTTAATTTTCCTTTTAAATATTTCTAGTTCTATCTAGTTCTTCCTTTTTGAAAGTACAGGTTGTCCCTTGTAGAGTGGTGTCTGTATGTTCATGTGATTATTTTTTTTCCCCTTACTGAAACAGATTATCTGTTGTTGTTCTCTCAGAATTGCATTTAAATGTGGTCCCATTTATATTTATTAGATATTAATGCATTATAATTATTCTTTTTTTTAATATTTATTTTTTAGTTGTACATAATACTTTTATTTTGTTTATTTTTATGTGGTGCTGAGGATCGAACCCAGGGCCTTGCACATGCTAGGCGAGCGCTCTACCGCTGAGCCACGACCCCAGCCCTATAATTATTCTTACTACTTTTATTTAAACAGTTTGTAAATAATTTGTGCAATGTGAATGTTGCCACAATTTAATTTTCTGTTTTTCCCAAGCAAATTGAACCATCCTTGTATCCTAAGTTGTTTCAGAAGAATCTAGATCCAGATATATTCAACCAAATCATTAAAATTCTGCATGACTTTTACATTGAGTAAGTTGAATATTTTAATTATGCTCTCATATTGTAATACTGTGATTTGGAAAATTCATTCTTTGACATTAATATTTTATACATAGCAAAATTAACTTTCTAGTAAATTTTAACATTACAGAAGTTATAAAGATATGACAAGTATAGACAAAAGGGTGAAAGCTTCAGTGGGAGGAAAATGTGGTTTTTTTTCCCTGTTTTTTTAGTTGTAGTTGAGCACAATACCTTTATTTTATTTATTTATTTTTATATGGTACTGAAGATCAAACCCAGGGTGCCTCACACATGCTAGGTGAGCACTTTACTGCTGAACCACAACTCCAGCCGTGGATTTAATTTTTTTGTAGAGAAGTAGGATGTGGAAATGACCAGCGTTAGAATAATGGTTTCTCTGTACTAAGCTCTCATTTAAGAATATTATAATTTCTTTGGCTGATTTTGAGAAATTTTATCATTTGGGGACTTAAAATATAAACAGTATCCAGGGAAAATATAAAAAGTGACAATCTTACTTGTGTATAATTAGAAATATTGTATTAGTAAACAGAATTAAATGAGTTACTTTTAACTGATTATTGGTTTTTATTTTTTGGATTATTTCAGGAAAGAAAAGCCATCACTTATTTTTGAAATCTTACAAAGACTTTCTGAACTAAAAAGGTTTGATATGGCAGTAATGTTTATGTCAGAATCTGAGAAAAAGAGTAAGTTCTAAAAGGTTTTTCTATTTCTAGTTATTCTTATATGTTCCTTTACTGTTCAAAGAATGACAACAGACTTTATTTACAAGGTATATGCAATTACATGTAAGTTAATTATAATTACATTAAGTTGTTAATTGAAGTGCAGTTAAATTAAGTACAATTAAAATTGTATTTTTAATCCTGACAGTAGTAGCAAGTGGCAAGTGTAGGTACTATTATTGCTATTATTGTTCTCTCTGGTGTTTTTTCTTTTTTCTTTTTTTTTTTTGTACTAGAGATTGAACCCAGGGGTGCTTAACCACCAAACCACCTCCCTAACCCTTTTTATTTTTTATTTTGAGACAGGGATTCGCCAAGTTGCTGAGGTTGGCCTCCTGCCTTAGCCTCCCGAATTGCTGGGATTACAGGCAACTAATTTTTAAAAATTACATTTTTAGTTTTTAATTTTAATTAAAAATTTAATTAATTTTCATTTTTAAAATTATAATTTTAATTAATGGGCCAGGCATTTGTTCTTTCTTTTTTTTTAAGAATAAATATATAAGTGTTTATATATACAAGTAATGAAAATATACAAGTAATGATTTACATTTGTCAAAATAGTCAAATCTATTTTACATTTTTTTACACGAGCTCTCTTATTATTATTTTTTGCATTACAATTCTTAATACACCTTTATACCACAATTTATCATATCTCTGTATATAAGATATGCCATTTGTTCTTTATAGAAGAAAAAACTGTCCAGTAGAGAGGTTAAAGAATTTGACCAAGGTCACATAGTTAAAGAAACACCCAGGATTTGAACCCTGACCTTCCACTTCTGGGCTCTTCTTGGAAGTGTGGTATGTGGCATAATAGTTGAATTCTTGCCATCATGGAGCATGTAACTGTTGGGCCAGTATGGGCCTAACGTCTAATCCATTTTGAGGGAGATAATTCATTTTCTTGAGTTTGTTTCAGCTGAATTTTCAAAGAAGTTCAGGAGTCATTTAGATGAAGGAGTAGGGAAGAGTTTTGGACTAAGGGAATGATGCATGCTAGAAGTACTGAGGCAGGAAAGAGCAAAGTTCAGAGAATTAAAAATGTACTGTGACTGGATTATAGATTTGAGGGGTAAAGAATGGCAGGTAATGAGCTTGAAGAATTATGTCCCTTTTGTATTTTTACATCTCTTATTTATTTTCACATGTCAGTCTTTGGCATGAAGGGTCAGTTTTGGGAAGTCCTAAAGTAAAATCGGACTGTGAAAACTTCATTTTTGGGCTATATACTGGTTTCAGGGAAAAGCAAAATCAAATACAGGACTAATCAGTTTTTTTTTTTGTATTTTAAAAATTAGCAAAAGCGCAGTGTATCATTTTTAGATAACTCCTATATCAAACATACTTGATTCCTTTTCTTACTCTTTATTTCTAGAAATGAATAAATGATTCTTTTTTTTTTAAGCTAACAGATGTGAAAACTGGTCATTAATGGCACAGATCTTTTTATTTATTTTTTATTTTATTTTTTTTAGAGAGTGAGAGACAGAGAGAGAGAGTTTTTAAATATCTATTTATTTAGTTAGTTAGTTAGTTAGTTAGTGTTCAGCGGACACAACATCTTTGTTTGTATGTGGTGCTGAGGATCGAACCCGGGCCACACGCATGCCAGGCGAGCGCACTACCGCTTGAGCCATATCCCCAGCCCCAATAAATGATTCTTAATAAGAAAAATACTCTTGTACTTTGGAAAGTGGACATGTAATTTAGAGATTTTTTTTTAAAAATAGAATTTAATCCTAAAGCTTCTGCCTTATTTTTAGTGTACCCAAACCATTCTGTGAAATCCCAGATATGTCATTATTATTGCTGTTCTGACTTCATCATTTGCCATTTGTTCTTTTTTGGCGAGGGTTGAGCAAGTGGAGACCAGGGATTGAATTTAGGGTCACTCAACCACTGAGCCACATCCCTAGCCCTATTTTGTGTTTTATTGAGACAGGGTCTCACCGAGTTGCTTAGTGCCTTGCGATTGCTGAGGCTGGCTTAGAACTCCTCTTGTCTCAGCCTGGGAGCCAATGGGATAACAGGCGTGTACCACCATGCCGGGCTGCCACTTTTTTTTTTATTACTCCACCCCCAACTTGTTGGCTTTACATCTTTTAATATGTTAAACTGCCAAACTTACTTTAACCTCAGGGACTTTATATTTGTTCCCTCAGCCTAGAATTTAGACTTTCCTACGTGTCTTCTTCACCTTGGTGCTTCCTGGCTTCTTTGAGTTTCACCTCACACTTTCTTCACCAACTCTGGTTAAAATGACTGTCCACCTCTCATCACTGCCCCTCACTTTGTTTTCTAATCCTGCTTGATTTTTTTTCCTAACACGTAACTGAGAGTGTTTCATGTATATGCTTATTATTTCTTTTTCCTTAACAGACAAAAGCTCCATGAGAGCAGGAACTTTGTTTACTTTGGTCAGTAGGCCTCAGTGCTAGTACATAATAGCCTTTCAATATAGAAGTGTTGAATGATTTCTTGTCCCTCTAATGTGATATTATGTTCAGAGTGTACTTGAAGAATGTAAGCTTGCTCTTTAGACCAACCTACCAACTGTGTCTTGGTTGGGTCACAACTGTGTGCTAAGTTAAACATGGGAAGCATTTGGAATGGTTCTGGCATGTAATTAAGCATTCCGTGAAGATAGCTGCTGTTATCCATATTTATATTGCCATTATCATTAATAGTTGTTCATACTTCTCACTTGAACTATGTTTTCCAAAGTTGAGTGTAGACCACTCAGGTAAGAATGATGATTTTATGATTCATAGACAAATCTTTTTTTAATACCATTTTTTAAAATCTTTAGTATTTATGTATTATTTAATCTAAAAATGTATTACTAGCCCATCAAATGTGATTTCATAGATATTATTGCTGATTTTCAATTTATAGTAATGATATAAAGTTTTAAAAAGATCTAAAATTGAAATAAAAATATTAAGTAAATAAAAGTATACTTGTGGGGCTGAGGTTGTGGCTCAGTGGCAGAGTGCTTGCCTAGCATGTGTGAAGCACTGGTTCGATTCTCAGCACCACATATAAATAAATAAAATATCCATCAACAACTAAAAAAAAATATTTAAAAAGTATATTTGTTAGGCCAAAAACTTTTTAGGCTTTTATAGAATAAATTAAGTTTATTCTGTAAGGTTAATGTCATTAACGATGTAAGGGAAATTTTGTACTGTTAAAACAAAATATTTTGGAAAGAAACATTGTTGAATTATTGTAATTTTCATTCTCAAGTTGGCTTTTTAAATATGTGAGTTGGAATTTATAAGTAATTTTAATTATTGCTTTCAAAATATAAAAAACTTTTATTTGACAGATCAGATTACTTCTTTTAGTTCACATTTTGCTTAGTTTTTTTGAAAATGAGATTAAAATGGATTTTTTTTTCTCTTTCAGTTGCACATGTATTGTTCAATCACATAGACAAATCAGGATTGAAAGATAATTCTGTTGAAGAACTCAAGAAAAGATATGGTGGTTGAAGATGTTTTTGACTTCCACATGTAAATTTTTTTCTACTGAAAAATAAAGTGTTTTGCTTTTTCAGAAACCATAAAGAAAAGGACTCACTTTGGACATAAATTAATTAACTATAAAGTGAATTGTGAGAATTGTATTCTGGTGAACTATTTGTAAGTCTTTCTAAAAATAAAAATATAAATAATGGCACATTTGTAAGAGTCAGCATTTTGTTTTATAAATCATTTAAAATGTTACATTTAGATACATTCTTTAGTGTTCATAAATATTACGTTTTTGTATTTTCATGAGTTTTTGTAACTGTGACAAAGCTGCTTCATATAGCTATATACAGGGAATTAGGTAGATAAAAAGATAGTTGCCCTTTTTTTTTTTGCCTAAATTAAAGAATTCCTTCATCCACTGGTGGGAACCAAGCCAAGTTTCTCAGCTTCTCATTTTTATCTCCTCAAATCTTATTTTATGATGCTTGTAGTTTATAAGACTTTCAAATCACAATTCAGCTATCACTTTAGAACCAGATCTGGTTGAGCATAGAGCAGTAACTGATCATGAGTCCTTGAGCAAGCTCCACACATTCTCTAACCCTGATCCTGTTTTCCAAACCTTTTCTGCTTGTGAGGTTCTGGGTTCAAGTGTTAACTCTGATGTTGGAAGTTAATGCTTGGGGCAGTTACTTGACAGCTCTAAACCTCTTATTTCCTACAAGGCATCATGTGAGTATTAAAAGTGCTTAGAAAGTTCCTAGGGCCAATAGTAGTAACTAGCAAGTATTAAGACTCTCTGTGGTCTTTTCTTGGGGGAGATGCTTTTTGTCTAATCCTCACAGCAACCCTACCTGGTAGGTTCTTTCTATTTCCATTTTACAGGTAGCAAACAGGAAGCCAAGAGAAGCAAACTAATCCCTCAGGGTCATGTTACTTGTAAATGATATAGCTAGGATTTAAACTGAGGCCTTCGTTTCACTTGAGGCTGTGATGTAACCATGGAAGAGGTGACATCTAGGTTCAGAGATGAAGGATTAGAAAGAATAATCCAGGTAACCAAGCAGAAATCATGGTCTTGATAGAACAGCCTGGAATGGAGAGCTGTGAGAATAGGACACATTGAGGGATTTGTAGGCAGTAGAGAGTCTGGGGCTTGGCTGTAAGCAGAGGGGCGAGGGAATTGGAGCCAAATCATGAAGGGCTTTCTTAAAGTGACAAAAGAGGTCAGTTTTCTGAAAGTGATAGGGAACCAGGGGCTTCATTTTACAAATAAGGAAATTGAGGCATATGTGGGTTATATAATTTGCTCATTATCACTTTACTAACAAGTAATGGAACAAAGATACTATATCAGTCTGATTTCAGAGGCTACATACTCAGTGACCATTCTATACTGTATTGTCTCCTTGGAGGTATAGAGAAGGTAGATTTAAAATAAAGTTAAAATATGTTTAGGAGGGAAGATCAGGAGTGGCATTTATTCATCAATTCGGTCATTTCTTGAGCCTATAATGTGCCCATTGGGGACTAAACACTGGAGAAAACAGTTTTGCTCCCCAGTAATTCACAGTGCAGTCAGGAGTCACATGAGCAATTGTGGAACGGTGTCACGAGTGCCCTGATAAGGTTTGGAGAGGGCACCCCTGGAGTACAGAAGGGCAATTCTGAGTCAGACTGGATGGGACAGGGAAGAGGAGGCAGCAATTGATATAAAATTGGAGATAGATGATGCAGGAACACAAAAAGGCACAGGTGAAGCTCGTGTAGTTAAGGGCTCCTTGACTAGCCATAGTTGTGGGCAGTTACACGCTGGAGGGTCATGTGTGAAGTAGGGTTTGAGTTGACTGGCTACATTCTCCTTCCATTTGCTTTTCATTTGTTTATTTTTCTTGTGTACATGCCCTGACTACCTAATTAGATTTTAAGTTCCTGAAGGGTTGTGAAATTATCTTATATACTTTTAGTGTAAACATTGGCCTGGCCACAACAGAGGCTCAGCTAAGTTTATTGATTAACCTATTTAGATTACCACCATTTTCCCTAGATTAGGTGACAATCTAGCCTAATCATTTATTGTGGGTATTTAATAGAGGATCCTCAACTCAAATTTGCAGGAGAATTTTACCTCTCATAACTTTTTCAGTGTAATCACTTAAAGAAAGATGAAGTTACACATAGTATAGATTATCTTGATTGACTTGATGACATTTTGTTGAATAATTTGGGGTAGTAGGAAGGCTTAGCCAAAAATAATTTTAACATGATTGTTAATAAGTTTGAAACTCCTCCCGCCCTAACCCTTAACCGTGAAAATGAATAACCTCACTTCAGCTTAGTCCCAATAGCAGCCCATCTAGCTTCAAGGCTTTTAACAAGGCAGGTGATACCTTTTAATTTCAGGGAGCAGTCCAAATGCTGTCCTCATTTTAGCCTGGTAGCAGCAAGGAGTCAGAATTCCTCACATCCCTTCTCTCTGAAAAAGGCTGTTGTCTAACATAGGAACAGCTGAAGTATCTGGGAATCTGATGCTGATGCTGACTGTGGAGTTTGAAATTAGCAAAAAAGGCCTCTAGATAATTTTATTTAATAAATGTTCATATCTATCTGCTTGTCATAGTCAGACTTTGTCTCCCCAAAGTCTGTATGTTGAAATCTAATTACCACTGTAATGGTATTAGAAGTGGGGCCTTTTTGATTAGATCATGAGGGCTCAGGATTTGTGCACTTAAAAAGAGGCCCCAGAGAGCTGCCCTACCCCCATGTGTTATGTAAGGTTGTAACCAGATACCTAATCTGCCTTGATCTTGGACTTCCCATTCTCCAGAACTGGGAAATAAACTTCTGTTGTTTATAAACTACCCAGTTTATGATATTTTGTTATAGTAGCCTGATCAGATTAAGGCTTTAGTATATCCATATTTTGTAGTAGGCTAATCAACAAAGGCAGGATTTGTATGGGTAGGCAGCTTTGGAGGAGGCCCTGGTTAGTGCTGCAGGGGACCTCCCAAGGGTTGGTCTTTTGGGTTCATTGGAGACTTCTCTTACACCAAAATCCCGGAATGTGTCTAGGAAGTATATTTAGTATATTTTACATGACAGTGCTCCTTCAGTTTATTTGACTTCTGTGATCATAACATGCCAATCAAACAAATGGGAGCTAGGACAATCAATTCCCTGGGGTGTACATAATTGGTCCATGTGCTTGGGCAGTGACTGGCACTGTACTGATCACTGCAAAGGAGCCAGATGGTGATTGATGAAAGACTTTATGGAGGGATTTGGAAGATTATCCTGGAGCTGGTGATTAGGGGAAGAGACTGGAGATGACTTGGAAGAGGTAGGGTCTGAGCAGGCCTAGCAGGATAGATAGGATCGGGGTAGGTGGAGGAAAGTAAGGCTTCTCTATCAAGAGATTTACCTTAACTGCCAGGCGGCACAGATGTGTGGCAAAATGGTGGAGTGGAAATTGCTGTGACAGCAGTTCCCAAGTGGCACATATAAGGCCCAGATCTATTTGCTCTGGAGACATCTTGGGGAGGAGAACTGTAGCATTTGGTTTGTCTCCTGGTGTATCATATTTTGTATGAGGACATTTCAGTATTTAACCTTTGTGCTTTGGAATATTGACCTGAGAAGTCAGGTGAGAGAAAAGGGATCAGACACTCTAGGAATTGACAGATAAAACTAACTGTTTAGGCCTTATTAGATTCCTTTGCATTTACTCTTTCTTTAGCGGAGAGTGTAAATAAGGAACATATAGCTGAGTTTTAGGGGTTTTGTTAATCTACTTGTGGTTTGTTTTACTGACTAATTTTAAATCACCCCAACTAGTGAGCATACTAATCATGACCCTGAGGCTGATGGTGGGGGAAAATGTCATTTTATAAAACTAGGGGCAACTCTTGGGTGAGTAAAATAGATGAAATTGGGGAAAAAATGAACAGATTAGGGTAGGGCCATAAGAAATATTGGAAAGCATGTACAATGTCATGAATTCAAAGTTTCTCAGCTGCTAAGAAGTGACTGAACTATATTAAATGCTTTTCCAACTCCTGGCCAGGTTCTCTTTTGGTAATGAGTCTTGCTGCAGTCCCTTCTTCCCTCAGGAGGTATACCAGTTTGCACAGGGCAGAGCCTTGAATAGGCATTCTAGATGATGTGTACACTGCATGAGAGGTGAGTACAGTGTAATTATCTTGGTCATGGTAGTGATTTGAACTTGAACATCACGCAAAAGTAATTCTCAGTTTGATTTTAAGAAAAGAGAATTTTAAAAAAAG
Organism: Spermophilus citellus; assembly: GCF_964194105.1. Taxonomy (NCBI): domain Eukaryota; kingdom Metazoa; phylum Chordata; class Mammalia; order Rodentia; family Sciuridae; genus Spermophilus; species Spermophilus citellus. Next base: position 67,535,229 of record NC_138197.1, on the reverse strand, counting down.
CTATTCTCAGCTGAAAGAAGAATGAAATTATGGCATTTGTAGGTAGATGGATGGATCTGGAGACTATCATGTGAAATAAGCCAATCCCAAAAAACCAATGGCCAAATATTTTCTCTGATATGTGGATGGTGATTCACAATAAAGTGTGCGGGGTGGTGGTGGGGTTTGGAAAAATAGAAGTACTTTGGATTAGGCAGAAGGGCGTGAATGGAGGGAGGGGGCATGGGGTTAGTAAAAATAGTAGAATGAATCAGACATTATTACCCTATGTGCATATGTGATTACACGATTGGTATGAGTATACAACAAGTACAACCAAAAGAATGAGAAGTTATACTTCATTTATGTATGATGTGTCAAAATGCATTCTACTGTCACACGTATAACTAATTAGAACAAATTTAAAAAATACCATTTGTGAATAGTGAAGGTTAAAAAAAAAGCCATTCTATAGCCAGAGTGGTGGAAATACATGAGGGCAGATGACTGAGTCATTCCACCAATCATACATGTACTAGAATTTTGCAATACCATTGAGAATACATTTGAAACTGTCCCAAGGAATCTGGGCCATAGTAAAAGAGTTTTGTTGCAATAATATCCTCTGTGCTATATTGACATTTTTACTCAGTTTATCTTATTTGCCCCTGGTAACCATCCAGTGAGATATTTAATGCAGTTATTACTTGGATTGGGAGAGACTAAGTTACTTGCTAGAGAGACACGTGAAAGTGACATAACTCAAAACTCTGGTGGTTCCAGAAACCTGTCAGGTCTCCTTATGAAAATTGTGGACTTTATTCAGTTGACTTTTTAGGATTGTGGATTCAGTGGTACTGTGGACTGAATGAATGTATGTTCCCCAGATTCATGTGTTGAAACTCTAGGTCCCAATGTGGTGGATTGGCAATGAGAATAGAGCCCTCATGAAGTTAGTGCCCTTGGGAGAAGAAACAGGAGAGAGCTTTCTCTCTCCCTCTCATTCTCAGTCTGGACCTTGTTCTTTACCATGTGAGAATACAAGAGAAGATGGCCATCTGCAAACTAAGAAGAGAGCTCTCACCAGACACTGAGTCTCCTGGTGTCCTAATCTTGGACTTCTCAGTGTCCAGGACTGACAAAATAAATGTTTTATAAGCCACCCAGTCTTTTTTTTTTTCTTAAAAAGAAAAAAAAAACTAGTTTAATAGACCTCTTCATGTTGTAGATTTTTATTTCCCAAACACTTCATTTCAGAGAGAATCTAAAGCCTTACATCCTTCTTTGGCCATTTTCAGGGACTAAAATTATTGTAACATTGTTTATGTCATCTTTTAAAATGAGCTTTTTATTAAAAATATTAAAGCAGTAAAAAAATACATTTGATTTTCTTAAAAAAATGCAATTTCAACTAAGATAAAGAATGTGGGGTGCATTCTTCCTTTTCTCAGTACTTTAGTACATGAGCCCTAGAGGTTAAAAAAATACCAGATTGAACTTTGAAGGGGAAGAACTGTCACAAAAATGTAGTTAGAAGGGGGCGTTTTTTAGGGCCAGGAAGTATGTGTGGTGGGAAATGGGTTTGATACTTAGGTCTGTTCTAAACACCAACCCCCACAGTCACCAGTTTCTGCTATACTTCCTTTTCTTTTTAGCTTCCAACATCAGTAAACTGTTTTGATATTTACTTTGTGGAATAAGTAATAAAATATGGTGAGTTTGGTATCTACTCTTACTGGAATTATTGAATATGCATTTCCCTAACATCAGATCAAAGTCCAGGTAGCTCAGAGTTACGATGAAGTATATTTGCAATGGCAAAAAGGCAGGTTGACCAAGATGTCATAGTTTTGTGGTCATTGGTTTTGATTTCTATGCTCAGTTCTGTCCTTTCTACTCTTTGAACCAACCCTTGTGAATGCAGAACATCTGCGCATTCTTTGTGAGTAGTTACTGCTGGTGGGACAGGTATTAACATATTAGGATGGTGAGAAACCAAAGTCAAAGATATCCATAATTGTGCCCACCAGTAAGTAGCAATGGCAGAGGTGGCAATCTGTTTTCCTGCCAAAGTTGCCATTGACCTGATTTTAACCTTAATAGCCTACAGTTCAAGACCTAGGGCAGTATTGCCACTAGAGTCTGGCAATGTGGAAGCTCTCCTTGGCTATAGACTTGATTGTGTTCTCAGCTCTGACTCCAGATTAGCCATCTTGAAGTGCCAGAGGTCCTTTCGCCAGATACATTTCCCTACTTGTTGCTGGACTGCCTGAAGATTCTCTCCTAGACTTCTTAGAGACAAACATTTTTAAGTTGACCCAGACATTACTATAATTCAAAAAATGAGCAGAGTGGATTTATCTGATCCAACTTTTTCACCCTTATGCTTTGGAAAGTAGGATCCTGAAGGAGTCTAAAGACAGCCTTGGGAGACCAAAGCAAAGAAGGATTTGAGGCAATCCAGAAGTGAGAAGGGTAGATGTTTAACTGGGGAAATGGAGAAGGAGAAGAGAAAGGGAGACGAATCTGCCTGCCTCCTGAATTTTGCCGGAGCAGGGGCTAAGAGAGGCTGAAGCCCCAGGCTCACAACCTTGACAGTATTTTTGAGTCTCCAGGCTGTGCATTTTCCTGAGTTAATTCAATACTAGATACTCATTACTAACTTATAGATCTGGTTATTATTACTTTTAATAATAACTAGATTGAGGCTAGAGGAGCCTTTGATGCTATAAGAAAATCCCCATCTGCAATAGCAAGGTCATCCGAAGCCCCCAATATGTTGGAAAGGCAGAAACAAAATCCAGAGAGAGAGAGCAGCAGATTCAAATTCCTTTCTACAGCCATGACCAGCATATCCTCAAGGGCTCCAGTCTGAGGGAGTCATCCTTCCCAGTGATGTTGTTTCCTGGGTCACTAGAAGACCTTTTGTTGGATTATAGGACACACAAATCTGCCCTGTCCATTTTTTTGCCAGTCCTGCCTAGGGCCTCCCCAGTCTCCCTGCTGTGGTCATCCTGTGGTTTCTTCTTAGGCTGCTCCTCCCAGATCTGCTTAACATCAGGCCCTGGCCCCTCTCACTTCTCCAGCACAGCTGATACAAAAAGGCAGCGTTGAACAGCCTTTACTCAACACTTGGGGGTGCCATCCAGTCATTATGGGACATAAAAGAACTTTAGAGCTAGGCAATGCTGCTCCTGGAGTCCACTGGCTGCTGCTTTTCACTCCACCTCAAGACCAGACTTCCCAGTCAATGGGCCTAGGCTAAATAAAGTGAAACCCCCTCCCTCTCAACACTTTCCCTCCCCTCCCCTCTTCCCTCCCTTCTCTTCTCCCCTCCAGTTTATAGTCTCTGCAGAAGTTCCCCTGCTCTCCTTGAAGACTGGCTTCATGTTTAAAGGCTCAACATCATTTTGTAGCTTCCCTGCTGGGATTGCACCTGGTTTCAGCTGAAAATGGATACGCATTTACCTTAGATCTGCTTGACCAAACCGTGTTTCCCAGGACGAGGGGAGAATCTTAACAAAGGAGAAAGAAAATCTGGTGCACATAAGAATGTAGAAAATGCTTCTGATTCCCCAAGCACTATGTTAATGCTTTCGTTTTGTTTCACACATGCTATTACAATGGGCACCTAGGAATTGATCTTGCTTCTCTCCCTTTTTACTCGTCCTATCACCACCTTTTCCACCTAAGAAAGCCTGATTTGGATAATCAGAGTCTCTGTCAAATCAGGTCTCTGGTGTCTTGAGTAAATCAGCCTTTGCAGTCTTGAGATATTAAGTGACATTGATGTTTGCCATCTTATTTTTCAACACTTGATTTGTCACTGCATTTGATAGAGCAAAGCTGCATAAAGTTTTCACTAGCCAACCACATGACAGCATTAGCCACTGAAGAACTGGAAGATCCATTAACAGGTCAACTTATGACCTCCTTTTTTTTTTTTTTTTGTGGTGCTGAGATTGAACCTAGGGCCTTGGGCATGTGAGACAAGCACTCTACCAACTGAGCTATATCCTCAGCTCAGCTGTAGATGACCTGAATTCAGGACTAAGATTTTTTCATCACTATTGTGATTGACATTGATTAACTATATCACCCTTGATACACAAGGTCATAAGGAAAGCAAAGAGTCAATTTCATGTCTTAATTCCTCTTCATAGACCTGGCACTGCTATTTATTTAGCTTGGAGCTGGATTATTTTTAAAGGGCCGTGTTTTTAGCTTTGATCCAGGAGATGGCACTGTGCTTTTCATTTTGGGACTTTGCTGTGAATTTTCACACTGCTGACTCCCAGAAGCTGCTGTATAGAATAAGGCGGTGCATTGTGAATTTTATGATGTAATGTGTTCATTGGCCCACTATATCAAAACATTAACAAAAATCGAATTTTTGAATTATAGTAAGGTGGTTGTATAAATCTACAAAGTTACTTATTTGTATCAATCAAATAGTGAATATGATATGGTACTAGATATTTAGGAGGTAAAATAGAAATAAAAAAAGTCATCATTACTTAAAATCTATATGTGGACTTGAAGGGATAATAAAAGTTAAAAAAAAAAGAGAAATACGTCAAATGAATCAGGAGTTAGGAGAAAGGAGTGATTACTGTGGTCTGACATCAGCAAGATTTCTGAGCTGCAGGTGGCATTTAAGAGGATTGGTAAGAACTCCTTCACAGAAGGTGGTGAAGTAAGCATATCCATTTTCCTCCTCCTCTTTCCTCAGATCCTATTAAAGTAATAGAAATGATTTCAAAAGGATAAATCATAAACAGCAAAAAGAGAACATAGCATTAGGAAATAAGACAGTGGCAAACTTTAAAATGATGAGGTGAAGGAGTTGTAGAAAGGATTTGTATGAAAGAGTGTAATGAATTGTGTTATGGGGTGAAACGTATTTGCCACAGATTCATATGTTGAGGTCCTCACCCTCAGGACCCCAGAATGTGGTTTTATTTGTAGATGGAGTCTTTTTTTTACTCTCAAAAAATTTTTTAGTTGTTGATGGACCTTTGTTTATTAATTTTTGTGTGGTGCTGATAATCAAACCCAGTGCCTCACACATGCTAGGCAAGTGCTCTACCACGGAGCTATAACCTCACCCCCTGTATATATATATCTTTAAATAGTAATGAAGTTAAAATGAGATAGTTGGTGGGTGAACCCTAATATGATTATTGTCCTTGAAAGAAGGAGACTAGGACACCCATGTTTAGAGGAAAGACCATGTGAAGATACAGACAGAAAACAGCCATCTGTAAACTGAGGAGAGAGGCATTGAGAAGAGATTGACCTGCTGACACCTTGATCTCAGACTACTTCTTCCCCTTCTCCATTTTTTTTTTTTTTTTTTTTTTTGGTACCAGGGATTGAACCCAGGGCACTCAACCACTGAGCCATACTCTATCCCTTTTTACATTTTATTTTGAAGCAGGATCTCATTAAGTCACTTATGGCCTTGCTAAGTTGCTGAGACTGGCTTTGAACTTGTGATCCTCTTGCCTCAGCCTCCTGAGTTGCTGAATTACAGGTATGTGCCACTTTGCCTGACAATCTCAGACTATAACTTCCAGAATTTTGAGAAAATAAATGTCTGTTCTTTAGGCCACCAAGCCTGGGGTACTATAGTAGCTCTAGCAGATGAATGCAGAGGGTACTCTACATTCCAGACTCTGGTTAGGGAACACCAGGTGCAGTAAAGGGTGTCTACCATTAATTTTGGGAAATTCCCAGTAATTATTGCTTTGAATATTTCCTCTGCTCCTTTATCTCTTTCTTGTATTTCTTAGGTGTATGTCATTATCTGTTTGAATTGTTCCACAGTTCTTCAATATTTTTTTTGTCTTTTTCGTTCTTTGAATTTCAGCTTGGGAAGTTTTGTGTCCTACATTTAGGTCTGTGATCCATTTTGAGTTAATTCTAGTGAAAACCTCTCTGACAAGTAGGCTGGCTCTATCTTCTAGCATTTTGCTTAGTAAGAGTGGTGAGGGTAGACATCCTGCCTTGTGCTCTGCTGCAGTCTGGCTGGGCAAAATAACTGGGGGGTGACAAGCAACTTGTGAAGGTTGATACAGTGGGAGCCGCTTTATGGTAGGACAGCAGAGGTATATATACATAACTGAATACACAGCTTGACTCAATTTAGCATCATCCAGTTACAGCAATCAGTCATTAAGGAATCCTCATCGGGGCTGGGGATGTGGCTCAAGCGGTAGCGCACTCTCCTGGCATGCGTGCGGCCCGGGTTCGATCCTCAGCACCACACACCAACAAAGATGTTGTGTCCACCGAGAACTAAAAAATAAATATTAAAAATTCTCTCTCTCTCTCTTTCTCACTCTCTCTTTAAAAAAAAAAAAGGAATCCTCATCATCTTAATAATTATACACAGCTTAACTTAATTGACATAATCTAGACACAGCAGTCAATCATTAAGGAATCTCCATCATCTTAATGGCTCGATGGCGTTACTTCTCAATCCACTCCTCCTGGCAAAATGCCAGGCGCCATATTGACTTGTCTGTGGCCCTCAACAGTGCCCCATCTTGGAGGAAGCATTCATTCTTTCATGATTGAGTATAATGCTAGATGTAGTTTTTTGCAGATACTCTTTATCAGGTTGAGGTGAGACCTATTTCTATTATTCTGAGACTTTATTAATTTAATTATTTTTAAGAATAAGCATCGTTTCAAAGGCTTTTCCTGAAATTGTTATAATCAGTTGATTTTTTAAATTAGCCTTTACTATGATGGATTACATTGATTTTCAGATACTGAACTAGCCTTTCATTTCTGGAATAAACCCAACTGGGTCATGGTTTATACTTCATTTTATAATGCTAAATTTCATTTGCTAATTTTTTAAAAGGAATATTTTATTTTATTATTTTTATTTTTAATTTATTTATTTTTATTTCTTACATACATTAAAAGGAATACTTTAAAAGGAATATGAAGGATATTGGTCTGTAGTTTTTTTGGGGGCGGTGGGATTTGTTTTTGATGTCAGAGTAAAATAATCTTCAAAAATGAATTGGGAGTCAAGTGTGGTAACTGGTGGCACATGTCTGTAATTCCAGCTATTTGGGAGGCCAAGACAGGAGGATGGTGAGTTTGAGGCTCACCTGAGTAACTTGGCAAGACTATTGTCTCAAAACAAAATAAAATAAGAAGGGTGGCAGATGTCACTCTGTGGTAGAGTGTTTACCTACCATGTATGAAGCCATGGGTTCAATCTCCAGTATTTTTTTTTAAAAAGGAAATATTCTCTATATTTTGGTAGAAATTATGTAGAATTGATGCCAGTTCTTCTTCTTCTTTGGTATTGAGGATTGAACCCAAGGTGCTCAACCACTGAGCAACATTCTCAGCCCTTTTTTATATTTTATTTAAAGACAAGATCTTGCTGAGTTGCTAAGTGCCTCTCTGACTTTCTGAGGCTGGCTTTGTACTCGAGAGCCTCCTGTCTCAGCCTCCTGAGCAGTTGGGATTGCAGGTGAGTGTGCCTATCGATGCTAATTCATATCTAAGCATTAGTTCAAATCTCTAGTGAAATAATTTAGGCCTATAGATTTTTGTTTTTGAGTTTTAAAATTGCAATTTCAATTTTCTTGATATTATAGGGTTATTCAAATTATCTGTTTCATATGAGGTGATGTATGATAGTTTACATTTCTTGAGATTTTGAGCCTTTAATGTAAATTTGATCTAGTTGTCAAGTTTGTGTGTGTAGAATTGCTTTTGCTATCCCCTTATTATCCTTTAATATAGAGTCTGTAGGGATAGACTGCTCATTCCTGATACTGGCAAATTGTGTCTTTTCTTTTCCTTTGTATAATTTAAATTCTTTTAAGTTTGTTGAGGTTTGTGTTATGTCAATCCTAAAACACATTTTTATGGGGCATAGAATTCTCGGTTGACAGTTCTTTCATTTCAATATGGAAATGAAGCTACTTCCTTCTGGCTTCCATGGTTTCTGGTGAGAAATCTATCATTTTTTTTTCCTATAAGTAAGTTGTCATTTTTCTCTGACTGGTTTTAAGACTTTTTTTATTTTTTATTTAGTTTTAAGATATTGTGCTGTGAGGCGGCATGGATTTTTTTTTTTTTTTTTTGGCTTGTCCTGTTTTGGGGTTGCTCAGCCCCTTGAGTTTGTAGGTCTTAGTCTCTTGTCAAATTTGGGGATTTTCCAGACATATTTAAAGAAAAAAATTTTTTTCATCTTTTCCCTCTCCTGAAACTCTGAGCAAATTAATTTAGTTTTCTTTTAAATAGTACCACAGGCCCTTGAGACTGTTCATTTTCTTCAATCTATTTTCTGTGTATTTTTCAGATTAATTTGTATTTGTATCTTTCAATTCACTGTCTCCCCTCCCTATGTTTCTTCCTCTTCCATTCACTGAGATTTTTATTTCAGTTATTTTATTTTTCAGTTCTGAAATTTCTATTTGGTTCTTCGTTATGGCTTCTATTTCCTATTTTTATCTGTTTCAAGCAGATTTGTTGAAGCAATTTTGTCCAAGCTGCTTTAAATTCTTTGTGAGATCATTCTAACATCTCTATCATCTCAGAGTTTATATCTATTGTCTTTTAATCATATAGTTTGAAAATTTCCTACTTCTTTATATAGTGAGTGATTTAAAAAATTGGAACTTGGACCTTTTCATATTATATATGATATTTGGATCTTAAATCTTATTTTAAAAGCTGATTTAAAGTGACACTTATTTGGTAGAGGAGACATCACCCTGTTTTTATTGCCAAGCAAGGGTAGATGTCTATGGTCTCTATTCAGTCTGTGTTGACATTCAGCAGGGAGAGAGCTGGAGGCTCCTTCCTACTGATTATTTCCCTGTGTGGTCTCCACTGATGCTGTGGTAGGGGTGGTCTCATTGTTGCTGGTGGTGAAAGTCTCCATTAGGCCTCCTTGGACACCATCCCATGTGGGAGTGGAATGGGCACTTCATTACTGATGGGAAGGAGTGGAAGTCCAGGTGCCCTGGGTGGTCTCCACTGATTCCACGAGGGGTGAGGTGCTTGTTATTTACAAGCAGGGATAAATTTGGTGCTCCTAACTTGGTGTTCTCTTATACCAACCCCCTTAGGTGTTGGAGTTCTTCATTAGAAACTTGTGAGGGTGGGAGCCCATCAACTTTTGCTAATGTGAATGACAGTAGAGCCACAGATATTTCTGTGATGTTTGTTTGGAGGAGAGAAGTTATTACTTGAAAGTTTCTGTCATGATAGGCTGATCCTTTATCTATAGAGAGAAGGCTTTGGTGGGGCTTCTTTTGTAGAACATGCCCACTGGTGTTTCAAAGTTGCTGGTCTCTATTATAGCTCTGTTTGTGACGTGAGGCAAAAAGAAAGTCCAAGGAATTCAGTTCTTTGTGTTCCACATTCCCTGGTCAGTCTGGCTTCTTCCTTCTGCTTTTCAGAATCCTCTTACATTTGATTTATACATAATATCCAGGTTTTTAAAATTGTATTTAGCAGGAAATAGGGAAAAGTATATCTTTGCCACTAATTGTTTTATGTACTTTATTTTTAAATTCTGTACTATTTTTGAATGTTCCCCCTCCCCCCCCCCATTCTTATGTTGAGTCACCAAGGTCATAGCATTAGGAGGTAGTTTGGGAGGTGGTTGGATCATAATGGCAGATCACTCATGAATGGGATTAAAGCCCTTAGAAAGAGGCCCCGGAGAGTCACTTCACTTTTCTCCTTTCACCATGTGAGAGGCAGTGAGAAGGAACCATCTCTGAGAGAATGGGCTCTCACCAAACATGGAATCTACCGGCACTTCTATAATGGACTTTGTAGCTTCCAGAACTATGAGAAATACATTCCTGTTGTTTATAAGTCACTCAGTTTATAGTGACCAAGACACTCTGCATTGTCTTCGATTCCTTACGTTCCCTCCTTCCCCATTGCTAAGTTCTCTTGTATCATTGAAACATTTTCAAATGTTTTCTTCTTCATCTTCACTTCCATCAGCCTAGGTCAAGTCATCATAGTCTACTTCAGGATCCTTCTAATTGGTCTCTCTGCTTCCTCTCTTGTCTCCACAAACCATTCTCTGCATCATGGCCGTAGTAAACTTTTAAAAACACAAATCAATCCTTGTTACCATCCTTATCAAGAACCCCTAAAACAGGGTTTCCTTACACTTTGGATAAAATATGAACTCTTTATCATAGTCCATTAAATCTTCATGTGATCTACCCCCAATTTCTGCCACTGCATCTCTTCCACTCCTCCCCTAAGTAACATTTCCATCACTCCTGCCTCATTTTTCTCTGGAGTACTTCAATCTTATACTTGCTTCAGGGTCTTTGCACTCAAAATGGTAGAGCCTAGACCATTCTCTTCCTAGATCTTCACATAAGGATACTTCTAGTCATATAGACAAAATGGCTTACACTTCGCTTCCCTTACCCAAGTAACTTTCTTTATCAATACCATGTTTAGCTTCTTTAAAGTCTTCATTGCTAATATTTTCTGGTGTAGTTAACGTTTACTAACTATTAGCTATTTTTTTTCTCTCTGAGTCACAAACTCCATGAGATCAAGAGTCAAGGATGGTGAATCAAGGGCGCTGAAGAACAATTTGGTTCCTTTGGGTGGCTATAACAAATTACTATAAACAAGAGACTTATATGCAACAGATCAAGATCATTACCTATGTTGTTTATTGGGATGCACTGGGAAATGCTTGGAAATAATCTAACCTAATAGATGAGTTTAATCAACTCCTAATGAGCTAATTATGTACAAAGGTCTACATTGTGTGCAAGACAGTATTTCACATTTGACATACCCTTAAATATGGACACTGACTTTTGTTGTGGATACCTTTGTCACCTTTTATAAGAAGGGAACTGAGGTTGGGAAGATTAAGTATTTCCCCAAGGTAATGAGTTCAATTCCACCAACTTGACTGAGGTCACATATATGCTGGACGCAGTGCAGAACAGTAGGGCCACAGATTGAATGAAGTAGGGCTCTTGCCTTCCTATGGATCACAGTCTACCATGAGAGACACAGCATAAACCACCAGCTGAATTACAGCATGTGTGAATCAACTGTTGCAAGCTTTGTTCCAAAGGTAGGAAACAAAACAGGAACAGATAAAGAATTATGTGACTAATTTTGCTGGATGGTAGGATGGAGATTCTGAAAAGCTTTATGAAGAAGTGACATTTGACTTGGCCTTCAATGAATAGGATTTTTTCCAGGTGCTGAAGAGGTGATAAGAGCTTTCCAGACATAGAGAAAAGGATGTGAAAACAGAGAAGCTGGAAAGAACACATCCTGGGTTGTTAGCTGTCTGAGAGCAGGCTGGGCTTTCACAGCATTTATTAAAATCAGTATGAAAGTTAATCTGGCTGCAGAACTGTATGAATAGACTTAATTTTCTGAGTAAATAAATTTTTGATCTATCTCCAAGAGTCAGTAAAAGTTCGCTTTGATTAATATTTGTACTTCCTGATCTTCATGTGCTTTCCCTCAATTAACCTCTGTATTTGAATAAACTGTGATGGCAGCTTTGTGAAGTGGGGGTACTGGCAAGTGGACCCACACATGGCCCAAGTTTACTTGTGCTGTATTTGGACAAGCCTTTCTTTCTCTCTGCCAATATGACCACCTGGCATGAAATCCGTGAATGAGGCCTTCTTTACTGTGGATTAAACCTGACTTTTTGGAACACAAATATCACTGGGAAGGGAAGCACATATAATTGTTATTGGAGGTTAACATCTTTATAAGAAATAATTTGTGTTGATAGGTGCATGCCTATAATCCCAGTGACTCAGGAGACTGAGGCAAGAGGATCACAAGTTCAAAGCTAGCCTCAACAATTTAGTGAGGTCCTGTCTCAAAATAAAATGCAAAAGGATGTGGCTTAAATGCTACTTAAATGGTTAAGTGCCCCTGGATTCAATCCCTGGTAACAAAAAAAAAAAAAAAAAAAAAAAAAAAAAGAAAGAAAAAGAAATAATTTTTGTCTTCCCTCTGTGCTGCCCAACATCCACAGGACCTTTGGTTGTAGGGAAAAAGATGGGAAGGAGAGGGATGAGTGCCAAATAGATGCCAGATTTGGACCTATGTGCTCTGGTGCTTGTGAACTTCAATCTTCTCAAGGCAAGTCTTTTATTTTACAGATTGGCTCACTGAGGCTCACTGCTAATAGTAGAAAAACTGGAATTCAAAAGCATGTCTGCTTCTAAAGCTACATTGCCTCTCTTCATCCATCTCTTGTAGCAGCATGGGGTCACTTGGAAGGTGGAGTGGGAGCAAAGCAGGAAAAAAATGGAAAACATGTAGGGCATGGAGGTCACACTTCAACCCTGAGAACAGAACTGTCTTTCTTGCCCAGGCATTGCATGTTTGACCTTGCCTCTCTCTACAGCACTTGGAGGGGTAGAAACGTTGTCTAGATAGGCTGATAGAAATAAGAAAAATAAGAATGTGCCTGACAACTATTTGAAGTGGCCTGCATGCTTGCTTCCTATGGTGAATCCATGGCTTGAAGATAATCCCAAAAATTTTTTTTAAAAAATTAATTAATTAGTTAGTTAATTAATTAAAATTAGGTTTATATGACAGCAGAATGCATTTTGATTCATTGTACACAGTTGCAGCACAACTTTTTATTTCTCTGGTTGTACATGATATAGTGTTGCACCACATGTGCAGTCATACGTGTGCTTAGGGTAATGATGTCCATCTCATTCCACCATCTTTCCTGTACCCATGTCCCCTCCTTACCCTCTCTCCCCTTTGCCCCATCAAAGTTTCTCCATTTTCCCCATGCCCTCCCTGCCCTCATTATGGATCAGTATCCACTTATCAGAGAGAACATTTGGCCTTTGGTTTTTTGGGATTGGTTTACTTCGATTAGCATGATATTCTCTAACTCCACCCATTTACCTGTAAATGCCACAATTTTATTAACTTTTAATGCCTGAATAATATTCCATTGTGTAAACATACCCCAGTTTCTTTATCCATTCATCTATTGAAGGGCATCTAGGTTGCTTCCACAGTTTAGCTATTGTGAACTGAGCTGCTATAAACATTGATTTACTGTGTTACTGTAGTCTGCTGATTTTAAGTGTTTTGGGTAGAGACCAAGGAGTGGGATAGCTGGGTCAAATGGTGGTTCCATTCCAAGTTTTCTGAGGAATCTCTATGCTGCTTTCCAGATTGGTTGCCCCAGTTTGCAATCCCATCAACAATGTATGAGTGTGTCTTTTCCTCCACATTCTCACCAACATTTATTGTTGTCTGTATTCTTGGTAACTGCCATTCTGACTGGTGTGAGGTGAAATCTTATAGTAGTTTTGATTTGCATTTCTCTAATTACTAGAGATGTTGAACATTTTTTCATATATTTATTGATCGAAATTGAAATATCTTCTTCTGAGAAGTGTCTGTTCAACTCCTTAGCCCATTTATTGATTGGGTTGTATGTTTTTTGGTGCTAAGTTTTTTGAGTTCTTTATATATCCTGGAGATTAGTGCTCTATCTAATGTGGCAAATTTGCTCCCCAAATGTAGGTCCTCTCATCACCTCATTGTTTCTTTTGCTGAGAAGAAGCTTTTTAGTGTGAGTCCATCTCATTTATTAATTCTTGATTTTATTTCTTGTGCTTTAGGAGTCTTGTTAAGAAAGTCAGGGCCTAATTTGACGTAATGAAGATTTGGGCTTACTTTTTCCTCCATTAGGTGCAGTGTCTCTGCACTAATTCCTAGGTCCTTGATCCACTTTGAGTGAGTTTTGTGCATGGTGAGAGACAGGGATTTATTTTCATTTTGATGCATATGGATTTCTAGTTCTCCTACTGCCATTTGTTAAAGAGGCTATCTTTTCTCCAAAATATGTTTTTGGTGGCTTTGTCTAATATGAGATAACTGTTATTATGGGGTTTGTCTCTGTGTCTTCTATTCTGTACCATTTGCCTACATGTCTATTTATTATTTTGCCAATACCTTGCTGGTTGTATTTATTTTTTTCCCTTTTTACTATTGCTTTGTAGTATAGTTTAAGTTCTAGTGTTGTGATGTCTCCTGTTTCACTCTTTTTGCTAAGGATTGCTTTGGTGATTCTGGGTCTCTTACTTTTCCAAATGAATTCCATGGTTGCTTTTTCTATTTCTATAAGAAATAACAGTGGGATTTTAATTGGAATTGCATTGAATCTGTATAGTGCTTTGGGTAGATGGCCATTTTGACAATATTAATTTTGCCTATCCAAGAGCATGAGAGATTTTCCATCTTCTAAGGTCTTCTTCAATTTCTTTCTTTAGTGTTCTGTAGTTTTCATTGTAGAGGTCTTTCACCTCTTTTGTTAAGTTGATTCCCAAGTATTTAATTTTTTTCAAGGCTATTGTGCATGGGGTAGTTTTCCCAATTTCTCTTTCAGAAGATTCATCACTAATGTATAGAAAAATATTTGATTTGTGGGTATTTATTTTATATCCAGCTACTTTGCTGAATTCATTCATTAATTCTAGAAGTTTTCTGGTGGAGTTTTTTGAATCCTCTAAGTATAGAATCAGCAAATAATGATAATGAGGAAAAAGTAGGCCCAAATCTTCATTATGTCAAATTAGGCCCTGACTTTCTTAACAAGACTCCTAAAGCACAAGAAATAAAATCAAGAATTAATAAATGAGATGGACTCACACTAAAAAGCTTCTTCTCAGCAAATAATGATAGTTGGAGTTTTTCTTTTCCTATCCGTATCCCTTTAATTTCTTTTGTCTGTCTAATTGCTCTGGCTAGAGTTTCAATGACTATGTTGACTAGAAGTGGTGAAAGAGTGCATCCCTGTCTTGTTCCAGTTTTTAGAGGGAATGCTTCTAACTTTTCTCCATTTAGAATGATATTGGCATTGGGCTTAGCATAGATAGCTTTTACAATGTTGAGGTATGTTCCTAGTATCCCTAGTTTTTATAGTGTTTTGAACATGAAAGGGTGCTGTATTTTGTCAAATGCTTTCTCTGCATCAATTGATATGATCATATGATTCTTATCTTTAAGTCTATTGATGTAATGAATTATATTTATTGATTTCTGTATGTTGAACTAAACTTGCATCTCTGGAATGAACCTTTTGGTCATGGTGCACTATTTTTTAAGTATGTTTTTGTAAGCAATTTGTCAGAATTTTACTGAGAATTTTTGCATCAATGTTCATCAGGGATATTGGTCTGAAATTTTCTTTCCTTGATTTGTTTCTACCTGGTTTTGGTATCAGGATGATACTAACGTCATAGAATGAGTTTGGAAGGGTTCCTCCTTTTCTATTTCATGGAATAATTTGAGAAGTATTTGTATTAATTCTTTGTAGGTTATTGAATTCAACTGTGAATCTGTCTAGTTCTGGATTTTCTTGGTTATTAGACTTTTGATGGCATCTTCAATTTCCTTGCTTGAAATTGATTTGTTTAAATTGTGTATGTCCTCTTGACTCAGTTTGGGTTGATCAGATGCCTCTAGAAATTTGTTGGTTTCTTTGAGGTTCTCTATTTTACTGGAGTAGACATTTTCAAAAGTTTCTAATTGTCTTCTGTATTTCAATAGTGTCTGTCATGATATTTCCATTTTCATCACAAATTTTAGTAATCTGTGTTTTCTCCTTCCTTCTTTTCATTAGAGTGGCTAAGAGTTTGTCAATTTTATTTATTTTTTCAAAGAACCAGCTTTTTGCTTTGTCAGTTTTTTGAATTGTTTCAATTTCATTGATTTCTGCCCTGATTTGAATTAGTTCTTGTTTTCTACTACTTTTGGTGTTGATTTGTTCTTCTTTTTCTAGGGCTATAATGTCAGGTTGTTTAATTGTTGACTTTTTTCTTTTAATGAATGAGCTTAATGCAAGGAAATTTACTCTTAGCACTGCCTTCTCAGTGTCCCAGAGATTTGATAAATTGAATCAGAGTTCTCATTTACCTCTAAGAATTGTTTTTATCCTCCCTGATGTCTTCTGTTATCCATGTGTCCTTCAATTGTATTGTTTAGTCTCCAAGTGTTGGAGTAGCTTCTCTTTTTAATTTTATCATTGATTTCTAATTTCATTCCATTATGGTCAGATAGAATGCAGGGTAGTATCTCTATTTTTTTTTTTTTTTTGTATTTGCCAAGACTTGCTTTGTGGCATAACATATAATCAATTTTGGAGAAAGATCCATGTGCTGCTTAGAAGAAAGTATATTTGCTCGTTGATGGATGGAATATTCTATATATGTCTGTTAAATCCAAATTATTGATTGTATTATTGAGTTCTATAGTTTCTTTGTTTAGTTTTTGTTTGGAAGATCTAATAAGTGGTGAGAGAGGTGTATTAAAATCACCCAGTATTATTTTGTTGTGATCTATTTGGTTCTTGTATTTGAGAAGGGTTTTGTTTGACATACATAGATGCCCCATTGTTTGGGCCATAGATATTTATGATTATTATGTCTTGTTGATGTATAAATCCCTTAAACAGTATAAAATGTCCTTCTTTATCCCTTTACACTAGCTTTGGTTTGAAGTCCACTTTATCTGATATGAGGATGGAAACCCCTGTTTGTTTATGTAGTCCATGTGAATGGTATGTTTTTTCCCAGCCTTTCACCTTCATTTTGTGGATGTCTTTTCCTGTGAGATGAGTCTCTTGAAGGCAACATATTGTTGAGTCTTTTTTTTTTTAAATCCAATCTGTTAGTCTTTAATTGATGAATTTAAGCCATTCACATTCCGGGTTATTATTGAAATATGATTTGTATTCCCGGACATCTTGGTTTATTTTTGGTTTTTAACTGAGCTTGGTTTCTCCTTTGATTGGCCTTTCCTTTAGTGTAGTTCCTCCCTTTGCTGATTTTTATTGTTTTTAATTTCCTTTTCCTGGAATATTTAGCTGAGGATGCTCTGTAGCACAGGCTTTCCCACTGTAAATTCTTTTAACTTTTGTTAAAAAGGTTTTTATTTCATCATCAAATCTGAAGCTGAATTTTGCTGGATATAAGATTCTTGGTTGGCATCCATTTTCTTTCAGAGCTTGGTATATCTTGTTCCAGGATCTCCTGGCTTTGAGGGTCAGGGTTGAAAAATCTGCTGATATGAATGGGTCTCCCCCTATAAGTGATCTGATTCCTTTATCCCGCAGCCTTTAAGAGTCTATCCTTATTCTGTATGCCAGTCATTTTCATTATAATGTGCCTTGGTGTAGATCTGTTGTAATTTTGCACACTTGGTTTCCTGTAAGCCTCTTGTATTTGATTTTCCAATTCATTCTTCATGTTTAGGAAACTTTCTGATATTATCTCATTGAAGAAAATATGCATTCTTTTGGTTTGAATCTTTGTGCTTTCCTCTATCCCAATAGATCTTAGATTTGTTCTTTTGATGCCATACAATAATTCCTGAGCAACTTTACACAGTTGCTCCCTTATCATTCTAAAAAAAAAAAAAGAAAGAAAGAAAGAAAAAGGAATCTGTCACCCAGGAATGAGAACTTTAGTCTGCAAGGATGTAGCCTCCTCCTGTGTGCTATCTGTTTTGTCCTTTGTTCATGGTTTCTTACCATCTTCGAAGTGTGGTCAACTTTATTTTCCAGATTGTATACTTTGTCTTCATTATCTGACATTCTGTCTTCCAAGTGATCTAGTCTGTTGGTGATGCTTTCTATTGAGTTTTTTATTTGGTTTATTGTTTCCTTCATTTTAAGGATTTCTGTTTTTTTTTTTTTTCAGAATCTCTATCTCTTTCTTAAAGTAATCTTTTGCTACCTGTATTTGCTCCCTTATCTCTTTGTTGCAGTGATCAATATTTGCTTGTATTTGCTCATTTAGGTCATTCTTTAATTCATATATCATTTTAATTATGTACATTCTGAACTCCTTCTCTGACATTTCATCGACTGCTCTGTCCATGGATTCTATTATTGTAGTATCCTGGTTTGTTTGGAGCACTTTCCTCCCTTGTTTTTTCATGTTGTCTATGTGTCTTCCTTTCTTGCAGTGCAGATCTAAGATATTATAATTTCTACTCTATAATCTTGTAGTATCCATGCAGATTATCTTTACCTCACTTTGGTGTTGGGCTTCCAGACCCTCCTGGTGTCCTATGATGGATGCTACTACAACTAAAGGTAGTGGCAGCACTAGCAGAGGTAACTTGAGATAGCAGTGGGGTGTCCCAAGATGGATGCTGCTGCAGTCTGGCTGGCTGGGCAAAGTAACAGGGTGTGTGTGTGTGTGTGTGTGTGTGTGTGTGTGTGAGAGAGAGAGAGACAAGCAACTTGTGAAGGTTGAAACAGTGGGAGCCGCTTTATTGCCGGACAGTAGTATATACACTTAACTGATTATACACAGCTTGTTTCAATTAACATCATCCAGATATATCAATTGGTCATTAAGGAATCCTCATCATCTTAATGATTACACACAGCTTAACTTAATTAACATCATTAGATACAGCAGTCAGTCATTAAGGAATCTCCATCATCTTAATGGCTCGCTGGCGTTACTTCTCAAACAACTCCTTTTGGCAAAGTGCCAGGTGCCATCTTGACTTGTCTGTGGCTCTCAACAGGATCTTTCAGAGATGGGGCTAAAAGGGTGGGCCTTACACTGGCTTTGGGGTGCCTGTCCCGAGATGAGTTGCTTTTAGGCCGTCTGTTTTCGCAAGGTGGAAGTTACTACGTGGGGAAGGCTATGGCAGTGGTCTGGGCCTGAGCTCTTGTGTGGGTCTACTAATGGTGGGGTGGACCTGGGCCTAAATTGGGCCTGGGCTCCAGCGCAGCTGGGTGGAGGTGGTCCTAGGCCTGGGCCTGAGCTCTGTTCTGGTATGGTTCTCCTGAAAACTTTTTTTTCATTTGCTATCATAAGCAGCAGGAGGGACAGCAAAATATGAACCAGGTGAACAGTGTTAGATATACAGTAGCATAAGACTATCGTCCATCATCCTTGGGAAAACTGCTGTGATTCTTTGCCCAGTTTTCTCCTTACTCGTACCTGGGTCCCATGGAAGCAGCTAGCATGATTCTTTTTATTTTATTTTATTTTATTTTTTTTATTGGTTGTTCATAACATTACAAAGCTCTTGACATATCATATTTCATACATTAGATTGAAGTGGGTTATGAACCCCCAATTTTACCCCAAATGCAGATTGCAGAATCACATCGGTTACACATCCACAATTTTACATAATGCCCTATTAGTAATTGTTGTATTCTGCTACCTTTCCTATCCCCTACTATCCCCCCTCCCCTCCCCTCCCATCTTCTCTCTCTACCCCATCTACTGTAATTCATTTCTCTCCTTGTTTATTTTCCCATTCCCCTCACAACCTCTTATATGTAATTTTGTATAGCAATGAGGGTCTCCCTTCATTTCCATGCAATTTCCCTTTTCTCTCCCTTTCCCTCCCATCTCATGTCTCTGTTTAATGTTAATCTTTTCTTCCTGCTCTTCCTCCCTGCTCTGTTCATAGTTGCTCTCATTATATCAAAGAAGACATTTGGTATTTGTTTTTTAGGGATTGGCTAGCTTCACTAAGCATAATCTGCTCTAGTGCCATCCATTTCCCTGCAAATTCGATGATTTTGTCATTTTTTATTGCTTCATAGTACTCCATTGTGTATAGATGCCACATTTTTTTTATCCATTCATCTATTGAAGGGCATCTGGGTTGGTTCCACAGTCTAGCTATTGTGAATTGTGCTGCTATGAACATCGATGTGGCAGTATCCCTGTAGCATGCTCTTTTAAGGTCTTCAGGGAATAGTCCGAGAAGGGCAATAGCAGGGTCAAATGGTGGTTCCATTCCCATCTTTCCCAGGAATCTCCAAACTGCTTTCCAAATTGGCCGCACCAATTTGCAGTCCCACCAGCAATGTACAAGTGTACCCTTTTCTCCACATCCTCGCCAGCACTTGTTGTTGTTTGACTTCATAGTGGCTGCCAATCTTACTGGAGTGAGATGGTATCTTAGGGTGGTTTTGATTTGCATTTCTCTGACTGCTAGAGATGGTGAGCATTTTTTCATGTACTTGTTGATTGATTGTATGTCCTCCTCTAAGAAGTGTCTGTTCAGGTCCTTGGCCCATTTGTTGATTGGGTTATTTGTTATCTTATTGTCTAATTTTTTGAGTTCTTTGTATACTATGGATATTAGGGCTCTATCTGAAGTGTGAGGAGTAAAAATTTGTTCCCAGGATGTAGGCTCCCTATTTACCTCTCTTATTGTTTCTCTTGCTGAGAAAAAACTTTTTAGTTTAAGTAAGTCCCATTTGTTGATTCTTGTTATTAAATCTTGTGATATGGGTGTCCTATTAAGGAATTTGGAGCCCGACCCACAATATGTAGATCGTAGCCAACTTTTTCTTCTATCAGACGCAGAGTCTCTGATTTGATATCAAGCTCCTTGATCCATTTTGAGTTAACTTTTGTGCATGGCGAGAGAAAGGGATTCAGTTTCATTTTGTTGCACATGGATTTCCAGTTTTCCCAGCACCATTTGTTGAAGATGCTATCCTTCCTCCATTGCATGCTTTTAGCCCCTTTATCAAATATAAGATAGTTGTAACTTTGTGGATTAGTCTCTGTGTCCTCTATTCTATACCATTGGCCCACCCGCATGTTTTGGTAACAGTACCATGCTGTTATTGTCACTATTGCTCTGTAATATAGTTTGAAATCTGGTATCGCTATACCACCTGATTCACACTTCCTGCTTAGAATTGCTTTTGCTATTCTGGGTCTTTTATTTTTCCATATGAATTTCATGATTGCTTTATCTATTTCTACAAGAAATGCCATTGGGATTTTGATTGGCATTGCATTAAACCTATAGAGAACTTTTGGTAATATCGCCATTTTGATGATGTTAGTTCTGCCTATCCATGAACAGGGTATATATTTCTATCATCTAAGATCTTCTTCTACTTCTCTCTTTAGGGTTCTGTAGTTTTCATTGTATAACTCTTTCACCTCTTTTGTTAGGTTGATTCCCAAGAATTTTATTTTTTTTTTGAGGATACTGTGAATGGAGTGTTTTTCCTCATTTCCGTTTCAGAAGTTTTGTCACTGATATACAGAAATGCCTTTGATTTATGCGTGTTGATTTTATATCCTGCCACTTTGCTGAATTCATTTATTAGATCTAGTAGTTTCTTTGTAGACCCTTTTGGGTCTTCTAGGTATAGAATCATGTCATCTGAAAATAGTGATAATTTAAGTTCTTCTTTTCCAATTTTTATGCCTTTAATTTCTTTCGTCTGTCTAATTGCTCTGGCCAGTGTTTCGAGAACTATATTGAATAGAAGTGGTGCTAGAGGGCATCCCTGTCTTATTCCGGATTTTAGAGGGAATGCCTTTAACTTTTGTCCATTCAGAATGATGCTAGCCTGAGGCTTAGCATAGATAGCTTTTACAATGTCAAGGTAAGTTCCTGTTATCCCTAGTTTTTCTAATGTTTTGAACATAAAGGGATGCTGTACTTTGTCGAATGCTTTCTCTGCATCTATCGAGATGATCATATGGTTCTTATCTTTAAGTCTATTGATGTGGTGAATAACATTTATTGATTTCCGTATATTGAACCATCCTTGCATCCCAGGGATGAATCCTACTTGATCATGGTGCACAATTTTTTTGATGTGTTTTTGTATTCGATTCGCCAGAATTTTATTGAGGATTTTTGCATGTAGGTTCATTAGAGATATTGGTCTGTAGTTTTCTTTCTTTGAGGTGTCTTTGTCTGGTTTTGGAATCAGGGTGATGTTGGCCTCATAGAATGAATTTGGAAGAGCTCCCTCTTTTTCTATTTCCTGAAATAACTTGAAAAGTATTGGTATTAATTCTTCTTTAAAGGTTTTGTAAAACTCCGTTGTATACCCATCCGGTCCTGGGCTTTTCTTGGTTGGTAGTCTTTTGATGGCTTCTTCAGTTTCATCCATTGATATTGGTCTGTTCAAATTGTGTGTATCCTCCTGACTCAGTCTGGGCAAATCATATGACTTAAGAAATTTATCGATGTCTTCACTATCTTCTATTTTATTGGAATATAGGTTTTCAAAATAATTTCTAATTGTCTTCTGTATTTCTGTAGCATCTGTTGTGATATT
Organism: Spermophilus citellus; assembly: GCF_964194105.1. Taxonomy (NCBI): domain Eukaryota; kingdom Metazoa; phylum Chordata; class Mammalia; order Rodentia; family Sciuridae; genus Spermophilus; species Spermophilus citellus. The sequence continues at coordinate 67,513,124 of NC_138197.1, read as the reverse complement.
GCCTTTTTCATCCCGTATGTTAGTAATTTGAGTTCTCTTTCTTCTTCTCTTCGTTAGCATGGCTAAAGGTCTGTCGATCTTATTTATTTTTTTGAAGAACCAACTTTTAGTTTTGTTAATTTTTTCAATAGTTTCTTTTGTTTCAATTTGATTGATTTCCGCTCTGATTTTAATTATTTCTTGCCTTCTGCTACATTTGCTGTTGTTTTGCTCTTCCTTTTCTAGGGCTTTGAGATGAAGTGTGAGCTCATTTATTTGTTGGTTTTTTCTTTTTTTGAGGAATGACCACCAGGCGATGAATTTTCCTCTTAAAACTGCTTTCATTGTGTCCCATAGATTCCGATATGTTGTGTCTGTATTTTCATTTATCTCTAAGAATTTTTTGATTTCCTCCTTTATGTCTTCTGTAACCCATTGATCATTCAGTAACAGATTGTTCATTTTCCATGTGATGTAGGATTTATCCTTCCTTCTTTTATCATTGATTTCCAGTTTCATTCCATTATGATCAGATAAAATGCATGGTATTATCTCCACCCCTTTATATTTACTGAGGGTTGCCCTATGGCATAATATATGGTCTATTTTTGAGAAGGATCCATGTGCTGCTGAGAAAAAAGTGTATCCATTTGATGATGGTTGATATATTCTATATATGTCATTTAAGTCTAGGTTATTGATTGTGATATTGAGTTCTATAGTTTCTTTATTCAACTTTTGTTTGGAGGATCTCTCCAATGGTGAGAGAGGTGTGTTGAAGTCACCCATAATTATTGTGTTGTGGTCTATTTGATTCTTGAACTTGAGGAGAATTTGTTTTATGAATGTCGCAGCACCATTATTTGGTGCATAAATATTGATAATTGTTATGACTTGTTGGTGAATGATTCCTTTTAACAGTATATAATGTCCTTCTTTATCCCTTTTGATTAACTTAGTCTTGAAGTCGATTTTATTCGATATGAGGATGGCCACCCCTGCTTGCTTACGGGGACCGTGTGCGTGGTATATTTTTTCCCATCCTTTCACCTTCAGCCTGTGTATGTCTTTTCCAATCAGATGTGTCTCCTGGAGGCAGCATATTGTTGGATTTGTTTTTTTAATCCAAGATACCAGCCTATGTCGCTTTATTGGAGAGTTTAAGCCATTAACATTCAGAGTTACTATTGATATATGGTTTGTACTTCCATCCATGTTTGATTATTTATCCTTTTTTTAAAAAAAATTTTAGTTTGTTTCCCCATGCTTATCTTTCCCCTCGCCCTCTGTCTTTACTGAGGCACTTCCTACTGATGGTTTTGGTTATTGTTTTTCATTTCTTCCTCGTGTAGTGTTTTGCTCAAAATGCTTTGCAGTGCTGGTTTTCTGGCTGCAAATTCTTTTAACTTTTGTTTATCATGAAAGATTTTTATTTCGTTGTCATACCTGAAGCTTAATTTTGCTGGATACAGAATTCTTGGTTGGCATCCATTGTCTTTCAGTGTTTGAAATACATTGTTCCATGACCTTCTTGCTTTCAGTGTCTGTGATGAAAAATCCGTTGTTAACCTTATTGGTTTACCCCTGAATGTAATCTGTCTCCTTTCTCTTGTAGCTTTTAATGTTTTCTGTTTGTTCTGTATATTGGATATCTTCATAACAATGTGTCTTGGCGTTGGTCTACTGTGATTTTGTGTGCTTGGTGTCCTGTATGCATCTTCAATTTGTATATCTGTTTCCTTTTTTATTTCTGGAAAGTTTTCTGTAATTATTTCATTCAGCAGGTTACTCATTCCCTTGGTTTGAATCTCTGTACCTTCTTCTATCCCGATGACTCGTAAGTTTGGTTTTTTTATGTTATCCCATAACTCTTGGATGTTTTTCTCGTGATTTTTTTACCAGCCTTTCTGAGTTGGCTAGACTCTTTTCAAGATGATATATTTTGTCTTCATTATCTGACATTCTGGCTTCTACTTGCTTCACTCTGTTAGTGATACTCTCAATTGAGTTTTTAATTTGGTTTATCGTTTCCTTCATTTCTAGAATTATTGTTTGATTATTTTTTATAATCTCTATCTCCTGATAAAGATGCTTAACTTCTTCTTTTATCTGTTTATGTAATTCATTCTCAATGTGTTCTTTCGCTGCTTGAATTTGCTGTCTTGTATCCTCTTTAAGGTTCCATTCCATCTGTCTAAGGTGTTCCTTGAGTTCTTTATATGACCATTTTCCTGATGACTCTAGGTCCTCCTGAATATTTATGCTGTCCTGCATTGTTTGTACTCCTTTTCTTCCTTGCTTTCTGAAGCTGCTCATGTTACTTCTTGTTCTGTTTGTCTGCTGAGTTACTGTTTACTCCTATAAATTTATTAGATGCTTGGGAGGAAAGGTATTAGAAGGGAAGGGAAGAAGTCACTAAAGAGAATGAGAGTAAGCAGGTAGAATTCAAGGAAGGGGGGATAAGATAATTGAAAAGAAATGAAAAGACAAAAGAAGAAAAAAATAGGAAATAAAAAAAGAAAAAAAATTAAAAAAAATAAAAAAAAATTAAAATTAAAATTAGAAGAAAAAAAATTTTAAAAAATTGTAAAAAAAATTAAAAAAAACAACAAGAAAGAAAAATTAAAATGAAAGAAAAACCCAAATCAAAAAAAAGAGAGAAAAGAAAAAAAGAAAAAAAAAACCTAATAAATGCAGTCTTAGAGTTTGATTAACTTCTCTTCCAGTAGGTGGCGCTGTGCCCACCAGGCCAAGTTTCTCCTGTCAATACGCGGGAACCAATCACTGTGCAGCAGCTCCTCCCAGACTGGGCGAGTCTCCAATCCTGAGTGCCTAGGGCCTCCTCTTGTGTCTAGTCACTTCCCACTTTTCCTCTAGCCAGGCCCCTCTCACGAGTGCCGCTCACCACAATACTGGCTACATGCCAGGTCTGCTGCTCCCGGGAGCCCTGTTTTCATGAACGACTGGGCACACTCTCCCAGTTTGCCATTCCCTCAGACCCTAAGTTGGTAGAGCTTGGGGCTGAGAATCCTCAGCCAATTTTACTTGCCCTCCGGTAGCCACGCCCCCGGTAGCTGGTGCAAGAGACCTCAGCTGTCAGCACTGGTGGGAGCGGTAGTTCCCTGCCGCGGGTCCCGCGCCACCTCTGATTCCCTGGGTCTGGCTATCGTGCTCACGGGAGAGCTGGGAGGGGCCCTTACGGGAGAGCTGGGAGGGGCCCTTAAGGTTTCCCCGATGTGTGGAGAGGGAAGGCTAGGGAATTACACACCTGTAGCTGCAGGTTTCAATGAAGTTATCTCCTCCGCCACAGTCTGATGACGTCAGTTCTCTGCCATGGTGGTATCTCTTGCAAATGGTGACAGTTCTTTTCCCTTTGCCGGGCGACCAATGCAACAGGTGGGTCCTTACTGTCTCTCCCAAGCCCCATTTCAAACCTGTGGCCACTACCTATGAAGGCTCGGTAGGCATTTACCTCCGTAGAATGAGAAGGGCTGACCAATTGTTTCAGCCGGATGGATTAGTGCTGAGTCACAGCTGTTTGTCTGCGGGAAGCAGGCGAACGGGAGCTTGAATTCAGCCGATCCGGGCTCAGTGTGTGTTCTGAGAGCTAGCATGACTCTTTGGAATCCATTACCCAAGATGGGTGTGGTAGCACGTGCCTGTAATCCCAGTCACTGGGGAGGATGAGACAGGAGGATCACAAGTTCAGAGCCAGCCTCAACAATTCAGTGAGGCCCTAAGCAACTTAGTAAGACTCTCTCTCAAAAAATAAAAAGGGCTGGGGATGTGGTTCAGTGGTAAAGCACCCCTGGGTTCATTCCCCCATACAAAAAGAAAGAAAAAGGAATCTGTCACCCAGGAATGAGAACTTTAGTCTGCAAGGATGTGGCCTCCTCCCGTGTGCTGTTTGTTTTTTCCTCTAGAGACTGAAGAGGATCGTGCATTCAGCCAAGCAAGGAAGCTACTGTGCAGATGTTGAGTCGAGACACCCTGCACACCCCCTGCAGTGGCAATGGCCATCCACTGCTTGTGTTGCAGGGCTGCAGCCTCATGAGGAGGCCTCTGATCTGCAGATCTCCAGAGTCCTGGCTGCCCAGTCAGGCTCTCACAGAGCACAGAAGAGATGAAGGCAGAACTCTGAGCCGTGGCCCAGTGTCAGGGTCTCAGTTTGCTATGGGGCACCCCTTCTCTCTTTCTTCCCTAGAGCTGGAAGCTGAATTGTTTACTCCTTTGTGCAATAGACATCTTATTCAGTGACTAGTAACATGAGCCTTGGACACATCACCAAGGCTGCAGATGCAGCGATTACGGAGGCAGCGTTACTCACTGCTGCTCCGAAAATCAAACCTCCCAGCCAGCGTCTGGTGAAATTGCTCTTTATTTGCTGCAGTCACAGGCCTCAGGTTCTAGCCTGGGACTCTCTTTCCTCAGACCTTTACACAGTTTCTCCCTTATCATTCTACAGGTCTCAGCCCAAATGGTCTACAAAGAGAGGTCTTGGCTGAAGCTGTGCTCACCCTCTCAGCCACACACTGACACCTGGTCACTCTCCAGTCAGCATGTCTGTCCACTTGTCTGATTACAATCAGTATTTATCATTAGCTGGTATGTCTTTTTAATTTATTGGGTTACTTGTTTCTGTTCTGTTTTCCCACCTCTAGAATGTTAGCGTCTTACAAACAGCAATAATGTCTGTTTCCTGTACTCCTAACCCTTTAGCTTAGAATAGTCTCTAGTGATTGTTGATTGCATATTTGTTGAATGGATGGATGAACCACAAGCCTTTGTGTTTACAGTCTAGAGAGGTGGTACAGTGCCAGAGCTTACATGGAAGAATCAGACACTGGGGGTTTAAGTCCCAGCTCTGCAGCTAAAGACTCAAAGTCCCCAAACTTTAAATCAGTCATCTTTAAAATAAGTATATCACCTACTTCACAGAGAGAAGATTAGGTAATTTATCTGAAGTGTTTGGGTCAGGTTTGTGACATAGTGACAATAAATGTTGTCTTTTGTTATTCCTGAGCATACAATATGAACATAATATACTGTGTGAAGGAATGCAGTAAAATATAATTGGGATCAGAGGGGAAGTGGAGCATCAGCTGCTCCAGAAGAAGTGACATCCATTTCAGACTAATTTCATTAATGAGCCGGACTCATCCATTTAAGTCCATGACCCAAATCAACAAGCCAATTTGAAGGGAGGATATTGGTGTCAGGGGTCCTTGAACCAGGAGGATCATACCCAGATTTGCCTTGGCCCAGCAGCTCTTGTCTACTCCCCTGCAGCCTAGAATTAGGCTCTTGGATATGGTGGAGGCAGCAGCTGTGTGGCAGTGAGCCCATTGTGGTTAGGGATACTGATGAGTGGCTTCAATAAATCTGATATGGTAGAGAATCGCTTTCTCTTGTTCAGAGTCTGGGTCACATATTGGAGGAAATATCCTAGCCCTTTATCTGCTGTCAGTTCCGATTTCATGCTTCTTTTTTGCATGCTCTATCTAAATTAAATCTCCACTCCACTTGGGAGCCCTCTGGCTTTAAGTCCTATTTTTGGAATAGTAGTCAAGACTTGGATCTACTGAAAAAGAGCCTCTGTGGACTGGACTCCTCCTGGCACGGCCTGCTCTGCATACTCACTCAGACCTCCTTGGCTCTGACGGGGCCTTCTTCTTTCTCTTGCCACTGGGAAATTGCTCAGCCAGTGACACCAGTGGTGTCTTCAAGCCAAGCCTTTATCCACCAGGGTTGTCAGACCTCCCCCACAGGCTCTGAAGCCTGAGTCCCAAAGATGGCATTGAGTTTCAGCCTTTCATGACTGTTTGGCTCTATTTTTGTATAAGTAGATTGATTTTCAGCAAAGAATGACGCGCAATAGCAAGCTCGGGGTCTGCAAGTGGAGGAAATGGATTAGAAGCTCAGATTTATTTGCACATGGATTGAGACACTGTTGGGAAGGTTAACTGTCCAGGACCCTGGTGCCATTTTCAGCAGAGTTGGGGGTTCTGGGAGAAATGATGGTGCTCTTGTGGGCAGAGTGCAGAGCCTTTCCTGTAGGGCTCAAGGGACCTGACAGATGGGGACATGTGGTGGGACCAACGACTGGTGACCTTGTTTTCCCTTAAAGCACTGGCTATGTCACCAGTGAGTCTGATTCTTAGGGTAGGGGGATCAAACTTTGGAAACACAGTTCCGTGAGTGGACTCAAACCTCTTCCTTTTGTTTCCTCAAAAGAGCTTGGAAAGCTGGTGTTTCCAAGAGGACTTTTCCAAATCTCAAGAGCAACATAGACTATAAATGAAGAAGATACTAGAGGCACAAGAAGTTCAATGTACACAATCCAGGTCTTTGATGCCAATTCCAAGTAGCTCCCTCCCAGGATTCCCGGGCCTGCACCATCTTGCTGTGTCCCTGTCTTAGTCTGTTTTGTTCACGGTTCTGGGAGCCTTTCTGCTGCGTCATAATATGGCAGAGGGTATCAAATGGCCAGAGAGGGTACAAGATGCCCTTACATTTAGTCTGTTTGTGATGGTGGAGCCCTTATGACCTCAACGTCTCCCATTAAGTCTCAGCTTCTAACCCTCGTGCATGGGGGACTGTTTCCAATGCATGCTTTTTGGGGGACTCATCCAAACCATAGGTCTCCCCTGGTCTCATTCCCACACAGCCTGCATGTTGACAGCACTTTATTCCCTGATGCCAGAACCAGTTGTCCTGCTGTCTGGTTTCCTGGATACTTTCAGTACTTCCTAGTCAAGGTCAGGGAAAAATGCTGATTCTGCCTCTTGCCTAGAACTTCCCACTCAGTTCTAGATTCTGGTGTGAAGATGGGCCTTCCTCCAGCCACCCAAGGAGATTTTTCTCTATGTAGAGGCAGCTTTGCTCTCAACATGTCCAAGAATAAAACTAGACACAGAAAATTGCCCATGAGAACTATTCATTTATGGCTTTTTAGAGAAATTCACTGATAGATGGTATTCTAGTAGGGGAAATTTGGAACGAAAGCCTAGAAAGACATAATTTTGAAACTTTTCCCTCTTCTTCAATTTCTTTCTCAGAATGTCTGTATTTTTTGGTGTCATTCATCATATCCATGCATTTATTTGAGTGTTGCTGATTATGCCTGTAGGTAGCATTTGTAAATTTCTCAGCAAGTAGGTAGCTTACTGTTTGGGCGATAACAGAATAGCAAGATGCCATAAACTGGGCAGCTTATAGATAACAGAAATTTATTTCTCATGGTTCAGGAGGCTGGAAGTCCAAGATCAGGGCCCCAGCAGATTTGGTATCTAATGAGAGCCTGCTTTCTGGTTCATAGCCATCTTTTCCCCACATCCTCACATGACCTCAGGCCAACGAGCTTGCTGGGCTCCTTTCTAAGGGCTCTAATCCCATTCATGTGCCCTCAAGGGTTCCACTGTCAAGATCTAATCTCCTCTAGATACCATCACATGGGGGGGGGTATTAGGATTTAATACATAAATGTTGGGGAGAACCCAAACATTTGGCCTGTAGCAGGGGACTTCCCACACTGGATTGAGTGTGAAAAGTATCATCTTTTTTCCACCTTTTGGGTGAAGTGGAAGGTATTTCCTCAATGTATACTGAAGGAGTGTTCAGAATGGGTTGATTTTCACCTTTTAACTCTAAAAATCAACTTTGAGATCTTTTATATCTCAGTGGGCCTCTTATTGTTCTAGCAAAAAACATTAAAACAACAACAACAAAAGACCCCAAAACACTGCTTTCTTGCTTTTCCTTGACCCAGGGGTTGGTCAGCCCTCCGTCATTTTGACATAACCAGCATTATGTTAGAGGTGCTGCAACTCCAACATCAAGCAAAGAAATGTGGACATATTAGTTAACTTATGCTCTCCTTGCACATGTGATTTTTTTTTTTCATGTTTTAAGTAGTAGTGAGTCCTTCCTGGAGATCCAAAAGGACACTCAGTAGGGTGCTTGGAGGAGGCCATTGTTGACATGAGCGGAAATGGGTTGGTACAGGCTAGCATGGCTGGGGGATGGATGGTGGCACACAAAATCAACAGCTATGGCAAGAGTTGGGCAATTTTGGAGCAGAATGGGGAGGAAGGAAGGCTTTGCAGGCAAGGCAGTTTGTGGGAGTGACTGCCCATGTGAAGAAATTGTGGAAGGTGGAGTTGGAAACAGAATGGCAGGGAAACTATGAACACTCTCAAGCATCAGGCTGAGGGGGTTACACTGTTTTCTGGAGCAATGGGAAGACTTTAGAGGGATTTGAGCTAAGAAGTAATGTGATGAGCCTACCTTTGGGACATTGGTCTGGCCACAGTGTGTAGGATGATTATATTAATTTTAATTGCAGAATTGTAGACCGCAGTATGTTTAATGGAGAGGCTGCAACACATCAACATTTGTTTGCACAAGCGTGACTCTTCTGTGGTGGCAGGAGAATACTTTAGGATATTAATGTAATTTTTTTTCTCTGTCTCTGAATTTCCTTCTGTCTCTTATGCATTCAAGCAATTAGTTGGTGCTGTACTCCTTATCCCAGGGAAGGGAGTGTGGTAGAGAGGTTTAAGTGTGGGAATCCTCCTGGCTTTAATTTTAGAAAATCCAAACTTTGAGGGACAGAGAAAAAGATTCTGAAGAATTAATGGCAGTTCCTGAAACTGAAGGGAAGTGTGATTTCTTAGCAGGGATATGGCGCAAGCTTATAATCCCAGTGACTAGGGAAGCTGAGGAGGGAGCATGGTCATTTCAAGGCCAGCCTCAGCAATTTAGTAAGACCCTTTATACATATTTTTATCTATCTATCTATCTATCTATCTATCTATCTATCTATCTATCTATCTATCTATCTACCTATCTATCTATATCTCAGTAATATAGAAACCCTGGTTTAATCCCGAATGTTGTGCCCTGACACCCCACCCCCCCACACTCCCTAAAAAAAAGTGTGGTTTCTCAAGGACTGGTTAAAGAAAAAGTTCTAACCAGCATGTATGGCCTGAGAGTCATACCTGTTATCTGATTGGTTTAGCTAAGATGAAAAATATTGGTTTACCTAACTATTTGAGTATCTGATTAGAGGCAGTTTTCAATATTCCATTTGTAAATCTGGGTGGAGAGGTTAGACTCCTTACTCTGATGTGATGGAAAAACACTTGGGCTTAGGGGAGAAAACTTGTCTTAAAGTCCCAACATTGTCTCACACCAATAGTGTGACTTTAGGATAAGGTTGTCATATAAATATAGGATATTCATTTAGATTTGAATTTCAGATAATAAAAATAATTGGGACATATTTATACTAAAATATTATTTGGTACTTACCATCAATTTCAGATTACTTGTTCAATTTCAGATAAGCAACGCAGACTTTTTAGTATAAGTATGTCCCACATGTGTTTTGCTATCTGAAATTTCAAATTGAACTGGGTATCCTCTGTTTTCCCCTTAAATCTGGCAACCATACTTTGGAAAAGTCATCCAAACTTTTGGACCTTGAATTCTTTTATCTGAAGGATAGAACATGATGATATTTACTTTGGAGTGCTGGAGAACAGATCAGATGAGATCACGATGGTTAAAGTGATTTAGAATCTGTAGTCCTGTTACTCCTAGAGCAGTGCTATGATAGTTAAGTCTATGTGGAGCAAGGCCAACCAGATTGTTCTACTTCATAGAGATTTCTTAGATAATGGTAGAATGGAACAACAATGCTGTCTATCTCATAGCATACTTGTGACGCTTACATGAGTTAATGAATGCAAAGGGCTGAGCGCTGAGCATGGTTCATATAGATGCTCAATAAATAATAGCTTAGTTATCACTGCCATTGTGCAGATATGATGTAATATTCTTACATAGGTTTCCACAAAACTAAGGCAATGAGAAGGCCCCCTTCACATCCTGATTCTTGAAATCATGCCAGAAAAATTTCAGATATGTCACTGGGAGTAACAGGCATGAGTTTCTTAGAAGGGATAGAAAAGGGGCAAAAGGGGACACTTTCAAGGGAGAGAGCGGGTTCTTTCAGAGGAGAGATATGGCACACTCTTCCTGCCTTCCAGTTTTATTGGGGGTCCCAGGAAAGTTTCCAGAGAGCCTTGCCCATGACTACCTCTTGACTTTTTTTTTTTTTGGTACCAGGGATTGAACTCAGGGGTGCTTAACCACTGAGCCACATCCCCAGCCCTTTTAAAATATTTTTTTTATTTTGAGATAGGGTCTTGCTAAATTGCTTAGGGCCTCACTAATTTGCTGAGGCTGGTTTTGAACTTGTGATCCTCCTGCCTCAGCCTCCTAAACTGCTGGGATTATAGGTGTGTGCCTCTGCGCCCGGCTCCACCTCTTGACTTTTGATTGACAGCAGGATGACATCAGACTTTCAAGTCCCCACTGAGCATGACAACTCTAGGTCACTGGCCCATGTAGACCAGTTCTAACTGGAATCTGATCCTATAGATTTTATAATTAGGGGGAAATATCCTTGTCTCTCTGAGTTCTGGGGTCTGGTCTGTGTCAGGGTCACAAAAGTCCTCCCCTGCAGTCCTCCCCTGTTTTCTTTTTTATGGCATTTAGGGCCTGCATTTCTCCTGCACATAACAGGTAGTTTACTGAGGAACGTGACATATCCTGTGGAAAGCATGTAGGGGTCAGTACAGTGGGCACAGTTTGTAGAATTATTCTCTAAACGGCATGTTCCCTCCACTCAGTCTGTCTCCCATCGACATTATCAAAATGAATCAAAGATATTTGGAAATGATTCACTGAACCAAGAATGATTTATTGAGAGCTATCTTGATGTAATATCTTTTTCTTCCAGTTAGTTGTCAGAAGGGGACAGGGACTGCCAAGTTTATCTAGGGAAGAAATTTACAAATATTTCTGAGTATGTAAAAAGACAGAAATAACACCTTTGTGAGCATTTTTGAAGAGTCTAAAATATTTGCCCAGATCTCAGCCCAATTCTGTGAACTCAGAAGAAATCAACAGTTGATGCCTATGTTTTACTTCAGGCAAAAACATCCCTCATAAACAAACTGTGGGCCCAGTGCAACCTTAGATGTATTGACAGCCTGGGGCTAAAACTCTCCCTGTTTATTAAATGAAACAGACCCAATCTAGGTCACAGCATTAGCAAATGGTGAGCTGGCCTTGCCAGATCTCTCAAGATCCCTGAGCACAGAGGGAGAAAAAAGAATTAATCAAACAAAGCCCGGCAGGGGAGTTTCAGGGGCAGCTCTGATACCTTTTAAAATAGGAAAACATTAAGATGTAACCCCACAGAAAGGTATAAACAGGAGCTAGATATGAGTAGTTCCAGCAGCAATCTTTAAACAATTTTTGAATTTGTTGAAAAAAATATGATTTTTTTTTGTTAAACTGCATCTCATGGACCATCAGTGTTGATTTTTTCAGAGACCTCAGGTTTGATGGAAAAGCAAACTGGTAAAGAGTGAGGAGGGGCTGTCAGCCTCTCCAGCCAGCAGGTTCCTCCAAAGTCCCTCCTCTCTGTGGTCCTGGAAACCACCCTGGCTTGTATCACAGTTTCTTTATGCTGCTTTCTCTTGTTTTTATGTTTTTCTTTTTTTTTTCAATTTTTCTCTGTTTTCTTTACCAAGTCATTCCATCCTAAAGACTTCAAAAATTCAGTTTCCATGTGGCTGTCTTGTTAGTCACTTTTAGTATTTGGTAGGCTTAATTGCTGAAATAATTATGCCTTTTCCTGAACAGAACTGCTATGCCAGAGTATGGAGTGGAGAAGTAAATATCTGTTGATAGCACTTGAAGGGTGATAAAAAGATTTACATCAATCAAGCTGCAGAGTTTGAACTGACGTGTAAGATGCCCCTGGGAGTGACTGATTATTATTTTTTTTTCCAGCTTGAAGAACTTGTCATTTCTTTTTCTTTTATATTTGTTCAGAGGCAATCAAGGCATATCAGGGAATTTAAAATGTGCTAGTCAATCAATTCTTTAAAAAGCAGTTGTTTTGAAGGAGTATAGCCCACGGAAGCCAGATTTATTTTCTTAACTAATGATAAATATTTTCTAATGTAGAAAGCCTATTATGTAAACCCTTCTGCATATGTAATGTGTCATGGACTGAATGTTTGTATCACTGCCTCTAAATTCATATGCTGAAATCTTAACCCTAATATGATAGCATTAGGAGATGGGGTTTGGGGGAGGTCACAGTCACAAGGTGGAGCCCTCATGAATGGAATTAGTGTTCTTTTTTTTTGGGGGGGGGAAGGGATACTGGAGATTGAACTCAGGGGCACTTGACCACTGAGCCACACCCCCAGCCCTATTTTGTATTTTATTTAGGGACAGGGTCTCACTGAGTTGCTTAACACCCCCTCCCCCATTGCTGAGGCTGGCTTTGAGCTCATGATCCTCCTGCCTCAGCCTCTTGAGTCCCTGGGATTACAGGTGTGTGCCTGGTGGAATTAGTGCTCTTATAAGAACAGATACCAGAGCCTACTCTCTTTCTGCTCTTCCCCAGATGAGGACATAACCAGTTGACCATCTTTAAAGCAGGAAAAGTGCTCTCTCTACCAGACACTGACCTGTTGGTGTTTTGATCTTGAACTTTGTTTGCAGGAACTTGAGAAATAAATTTCTATGTTTTAAGCCACCCAGTCTATGGCAATTTGTTATAGCAGCTCAAACTATCTAAAATAGAAATTGGTACTGGGGGTGGAGTGCCATTTTAATTAATACAAACATGGAGTGGCCTTGGAACTGGTTATAGGGTAGAGGCTGGATGGGTTTTGAGGGGCAAAGGAGGAAATGCTGATGTTGTTGCGAAGGGATTTTTAAAGGTGATTTCGGGGGGTGGAAAAAAATAGGAGAGAAGGAGAGAAAGTTTCCATTGTCTTAGAGAACCATTAAATAAATATAAACAGAATGTTGGTAGACATAGGGGTCGTAAGGACCATTCTGACAGTGTCGTAGAAGGGAATTAGGAATGTGCTGTAATCTGAATATATCCCCCCGAATTCATGTGCCAGAAACATAATCTTCAGTGCCACAGTGTTGGGGTGTGGCCTTTGGGGAAGTGCATATTAATACTGCTATTAGAGGGGCTCATGTGTGGGGGGGTTCTCTTCTACCTGACTATTCTGCCCTGGGAGGACACAGTGTTCCAGGCACCATCTTGCAAGGAGAGAGCCCAGGCTTTACCCTGCATGTGCTTTGACTCTGGAATCCCCAGGCTCCAGAACTATGAGAAATAAATTTCTGTTCTGTAAAAATTACCCAGGTATCCTGTTATAGCACCATAAAATGGACTGAGATAAGGCTAGTGAGTGTGGACACTAGCTCAGAATGGAAAGTCCCTTTCCATTCTACATTCCAGACTCCACTTAGGTTTTATTCTTTGTTTAAAAAATGTAATAAATTCCCACCTAGGATTTTTAGGATCTCAATGAAATGTTGGTCTCACTAGGGTAAATTCACTTAAGTCAGAATCAGTAATGATTAATTTCATTTGGAAAGGAGAAGAGAAATTGGGCACCATTTATTTCATTTTTAACAAGAAGAAGCACAATTTAAAACCAAAAACAAAACAAAAGGAAGGGTAGAATTAATCACAGGCATAGATTGCTCTTTCAAAAGCAGTTCTTATCAATGAGCTCTTTGGAAACCTGAACAGCCTGGTAATAAAACCTGCAGGAGGAGGTCCTTGGCAGGTCTCTCAGTAGAGGGAAAGATGTTCCCAGGCAAAGCATCATAGGTGAAAAATTACAGTGGAAGTGGAATAGAAATTCACAGGAAAAAGTTGGTTAGGGAGAAAAGAGAAAGGCAAGGGTGAGCTTTGTCTTTTATTTTATTTTTTTTTCTTTCTGGAGTCATGCATCAGTTGCCAGACATTTAAATGACACATTTGTTTGCCAGATCCTGAACTAGGCCCTGGAAATGCAGAGAAGTGACCCACAGTTCCTGACTACAGCATGGACTTCAGAGAAGGAGTCCGACAGGTGGTGACAACTGCACCGACTTCGACTGCACCATGGTGAAGGTGTGCTGTGTAAGCCGAAAAGGCTGACTGCTGTGAAGGACCCTCTCCGGAGCCCACAGCTTGGGGCACAGATATTTGTTTCCTTCCTGTATTAACGTGGTGCAGGTGCTTGGCAGGCCGTCTTGGGTGGCTCCAACAATCTCCAGGGCCTCAGGGTTCTCTTCTGGATCCTCTGTACTCTGTCAGCGGATGGAAGAAAGAGGAAAATGGAGTGTTGCATAGGAAGATATTTGGACCGGGTTTAGAAGAGGTGTACATAATCTATTTGAAGGACTTAATAATATTAGCCCCAGTCATGGTGTGGCTAAGGCAGCCACTTTCTGGCAAGGGCTCTGAACTATGGAAAGGAAACATTAGTCTTTGATGGACAGCCAGTTGTCTCTAAAACTCATGTATGAGACACGGCTATAATGAGAGTTTGTGTGTATGTATGTGTGTGTGCATGCACACATGTGTGCTGTGTGCAATGTGTATATGTGTAGTGGGTGTGGGTGGGTCATAGGACAAGAAAGGGAAATCATAGTGAAACTTCCCAGAAAATTGATTCTTAAACTGAGGTTTAAAGAAAAATAGGAGTTAAATCATGAAAGGCAGTGGGAAGTACATTTAAATAGAAATTAAAAGCAGCATTTACGGTAAAGGCCATGAGGCATTTGTTCACTCACTCATTCATTCATTCATTCAACAAATTCTTACAAAAGTGCCTTTCCAATGTTGAGGAATTCTTCCAAATGTTGGCAATACCACACTACACAAGAAAAACAAGTTGCTTACTCTCATTGCCCTGTCTGCTACTAAGGGGAAAAATAGTCAGCAAATATGGAACTCAAAAAAATCAAATGATATGTTATGTGTGAGGCAACTGCACTTATCTTTAAGTTTGGGGCAAGAATGCATGTTCAGGGAGTGAGTGATAAATAAGACTGAAGAAGGCAGAAAAGGTTGGTCAGAAAAAGGCCTTTCATCCATTATGGGGCATTGGGAAGAGGACATAGGCCTCACTCATATTTTGATATGTCAAAGACAAAATTACAGCAAATTTAGTTAACGGTCTTAATTACACTCATCTGCAATCTAGAATTGAGCAACACTGCATTACATGAAGTGGCAAAACTGTTCTGATTGGCTGAGAGGAAGAGGTTGGTTTTATAGACAGGAAGAGGTTGAAGAAAAAAACAAACAGAACAAAGAGTAGATTGGTTCTTTTGAAGTTCTTTTTCTTGCAAGGTGGGGACTAGGAAAAATAAGTAACTGGTAAACATCAAGTTACTGCAGTTTACTTTTCTTTTGTAGGGAGCAAAGAGGGAATGCAATTACGATGCCATTTGAAATTGGCCTGTTTGGGAAATTTGGCTATTATCTCTCACCTGATTTTTTTTAGGAAGATCAGACAACAGCGTCATTTTGGATTGGTGGAATTTTAGCCTGAGTGACTTCACTTTGAATTTTAGTCTAGTCTGTTGGGGCCTAGTGTAGGAACTTAGTCCAAAATGTGGTTTCTTATGCTTTTTATTTAATAGTCTCACACATAAAAATGATAGTAAACACATAATGTTGTAGTCACAGTTTGAATTTGCAGGTTTTGGTGGAGCTCAGCTGTGCACCATGTGGAGGGTTTGTGGTGACCCAGAGAGGAGAGATCGCTGAAAGGAGACTTGCTGGCCTGCTCTTCAGTGCAGAAACCTCCCTCTTTTTCTGCTTGAGAAGTGATTACAAAACACTCTAACGTGCCACTGTTAGGCGGCAGGGAAAGCAGGAGACTTGAGCAGAGAGGGCTTCAGAGTCAGACTTGGCTTTAACGCCACATAGGTAGGAGCCAGCTTGGACAGGCTCTTGAGGTCTAGTGTTTAATATTTGGAGATTTTGCAAGCTGGTTGTTGAGCCATTGGTAACTAGAAATCAACCGTGTTGGGAATATTTACACTAAGGACATTGACCATTGATACAGTTAGGCCTCCTGCCACCCCCGCAATGGTTGGTTTACCAGTGTGGCTGAAGTCAGCCTCTGCTACTTACTAGCTAAGCCACTTTGGGTGTTATGGTTTGGATGTGAGGTGTCCCCCAAAAGCTCACAAGTGAGACAATGCAAGAAGGTTTGGAGGAGAAATGATTGGGTTACATCCTTAACCTAGTCAGTGAATTAATTCCCTAATAGGGATTAACTGAGTGGTAACTGAAGTGATAGTGTGTGGCTGGAGGAGGTGGGAATTGGGGCATGGCTTGGGGATATATAGTTTGTATATGGAGAGTGGAGTCATTCTCTCTCTGCTTTCTGATCACCATGTGAGCTGATTCCCTCCACCACACTCTTCCACCATGATGTTTTGCCTCACCTTGAGCCCTGAGGAATGGAGCCAGCCTTCTAAGGACTAGGATGTCTGAAATTGTGAGCCCTCAAATAAACTTTTCCTCCTCTACAATTGTGCTGGTGGGGTCTTTTAGTCACAGTATTTTAATTGGTTAAAAGTCATGACACTTCCCAGCTTCATTTCCTTAGCTGTGAAGTAGTCATTCAATTCAATCCTGTTCACCTTGTAGCTTTATTTAGATAATTAAATAAAAGAATGATGGAAAGTACTTTTTAAAAATTTTTTGGTACTAGGGATTGAATCCAGGGTCACTTAACTACTGAGCCACATCCTCAGTCTTTTGAAAAATATATTTTATTTAGAGACAGGATCTCACTGAGTTGCTTAGGGCATCACTCAGCTGCTGAGGCTGGCTTTGAACTTGTGATCCTCTTGCCTCAGCCTCCCTAACTGCTGGAATTACAGGTGTGCATTACTGTGCAAAACACTTTGCATAATGCCTACTTTATATCAAGAGCTCAGACCTTGGTTGCTAATGTTAATGTTGTTGGTATTTATACCTGCTGAGCACACAGACTGATCCTTTTGCAAAGTTATATTTTCTTCATATCACAGGAGAGGAACCTGAAATTCAAGAGATCAAGATATGTGCACAAAACTGTACACCTCGTGACTGGTGGAGCAGAAGAGCTGCTGTGCTCTGAGCTCAGGCACTTTCTACTTTGCAGGCAGCATCTGCTCTGGTTTGTGGTGGCATTTAAAGCTGCCTGGTCAGGAGCTGGCACACAGCAGTACTGGGAAGCCATCTCAGAACCTTCTGTTGGCTCACCTGTCTCTGAGCCAGGTGGGAGCCAGAACCGCCCTGCCCCTCTCCTTTCTTTAACCTCATCACATTTCCAATTTTCTCCTTACAGTCTTCATTACCAAGCTGGAAATCTAGCTAGCATCTTTGATTTTGAACTAAAATTAAAAAGCAAATCAAATTGCAGTGGAGAGCTTAGAACTGATGCACTGTTCTAATAGAAGTGTACAGATATATTTGAGGGAACAGGAAAGAAAACAATACCGATGTAACAAATGCAATTCTTACCATATGTTCCTGAAGACCAGAGAGCAGTGACCTTCACATGTTTTTAGGTTACCTTACCAATGAGGTAAATGCACTTATCTATCTCTGATCACAGCTTGGTCTGCAGCTGTGGCTCCTGGCATTTTTAACAAACCATCTTCTGGTAACTCTGTCATGGGAACATGCTGTCTTCCAAAAGAGATTAAAATATTTCTCAGAATAATTATGACCGGGCTGGGGCTGTGGCATAGTGGTAGAGTACTTGCCTAGCATGTGTGAGGCACTGGGTTAGATCCTCAGCACCACATTAAAAAAAAAAATATATATATATATATATACACACACATATACATATATGTACATATATACATATAGAATAAATATGAGGAGATTGTTCAAAAAAGAGTTTAGTTTCCTAAGGTGTATGGTCAGTAAGCAAGTGTTTCATGTTTAAGACCTTCCTTCCTTAGGGAGAGAAATGGAACCGTAGTCATCAAAACCAAACCTTGTGCTTTCATCACATGAATGTGATGAAAATTTCAAAGACCAAGTGAATTGCCATAAGTACAGCTTCTAAGACCATGGAGAGAGGAAGAAAAAGCACAACAGAGAAGCTTCCTGTGAAAACCATACTCACTCTAGTTTCTGGAGATGTGGTTCACATTTTGTGACCTTCTCCGCGAACACCACCAGAAGCTGTCTCTGTGAGGAGCTCTGGGCTTCCACACTCAGCCCCAGCTAAGGAAAGGAATCAGGAACCCTGGAAGAAACTGGCTTGTGTTCTCTGAGAAGTAAACTAAAGCTGGGTAGAGATCAGAAACCTGAAATAAACAGTCCTTCAAAGTTCACAATGTCCAAGAAAGAAAAATAATTTCCTTTCTGCTGCATTTGTTTTAGGAGGTGACGCGTCCTGTGTGAGTTGTGAATTTAACACCAGTGTTATTTATCCATAACCTATTCACTTATTTGGTCACACACTTGTTGAATGTCTACTGTGTGCAAGGAGGTTTGAGCCTAAAACATAAAAAAGTCGTAGTGTTTCATTTTCCATAGCTCAAGACCCCAGTGGGAATGGTCATTTAAACAGGTTTTGTTTATACTATATATATATACACACACATACATACTATAGAGGTTTGTATAAAATGCTAGGGGCACCAAGTCAAGGAAGCTGGGAGAGATTTCAGAGGGAAGATGATACTTCAGTAGACTAGACTCATCTTTCTGTGTTGTCTAAGCTTTCATTAAAACTAATAAACAAGAGCAACATTTGCTAGTTTGGGTTTCTTCTTAGCTACCCAAACCTTGAGGACAATGAAGCATTTTCCGATCTAGCACTCAGCAGGTTCACCAGGGTGGGGGAGGAGATGTAAAAATATTTTTTAACAAAATTTCTGTGATCTTCAAACATATGGAAAAGCTCTTGGCCACACTCACAGTAAAATAAATGCAAATTGTCAGATTGGCAAAAATCTAGGACCCAGTCTGTTTGTGAGGCTGTGAGCTCCCACACTTGAACTTGGTGGTGGGAATGCAAACTGATCCTATGCAGGCAATGCCATAAATGGAAGAAACGGCTACTTTTTGACCCAGAAATTCTACTCCTAGAAATTTGATTTAATTATACACCTGGGTAAGTATGAAATGATACATGCACAAATGTTTTTCAGTGTGGCTTAAAAAATTAAGATTGAAAATATCTCAAACAAGCATCAGCCGAAGGAACAGAACACTGCAATCATGAAACAAGAATGAGGAAGAGCTCCACGTGTGTTGATGTAGGATGAAATGTAGGATATATAACTGAAAAAGGAGGATGCCGGCCGTTTGTGATGGCACACGGCCTGTAATCACAATGGATTGGGAGGCTGAGGCAGGAGGATCGCAAGTTCAAAGCCAGCCTCATCAACTTAGCGAGGCTCTAAGCAACCTAAGTGAGGCCTTAAGCAACCTTGTGTCAAAATAAAATACAAAAAAGGGCTGGGGGGATGTGGCTCAGTGGTTGAGTGCTCCGGGGTTTAATCCCTAGTACCAAAAAAAAAAAAAAAAGGAGGATGTAGAATAGTATATACTATACCACCTCTGCATAAGAAAAGAGAAATAAGAATTTGTGTTATTTTGTCTTATATTTTCTTCCCTCCAATCACTGGAAGATTAAATCAGAAGCTGACAAAAATACCAATCTTTTAAAAACTTACAAAGATACCTTTTTATTTTAAAATACTCTTGAAGTTAAAGAAAAAGTTGCAGTCTGGTGCAAATAACTCTCTTCTCATAATCATTTTGAGTATATTGCTGAAATGATGCTCCTTCCACCCCCAAAAGGTTGAGTGTGCATTTTTTGGGGAAACATAACACACTTAGCAAATCAGGATATTGACACTGATACCTGACTGCAGTCCCATCCCCACACTCCATCCGAGTCTCACCCCTCATGTTCACAGTATATTTTAGCATAGAGGGCTCGAGCGGCACCTCATGGGTTACATTTAGTGTCAAGTTTTCAAAGTCTCTGACCATCTGGACCAGTTGCTAAGCCTTTCCTTCACTTCAACCTTTTGAAGATTTTGAAGCTTGCAGGCCAGTTATGTTGAAGAATGTCTCTCAGTTTGGTTTTGTCTGATATTTCCTCATGATTAGATTTGGGCTGTGTATTTTTGACATTTGAGTATCACAGGAAGTATGTGTTCCTACTGCATCTTATTAGATGCTGTATAATTTTGAGTGGTCCCATTACTGATCATGTGACTATGATCACTAGATTAAGGTAGCATCTGCCAGGCTCCTCCTCCTCTGGGTTACTCCTTTTCCCTTTTAAGTTTCTGCAGGTAGGTACTTTGGGACCATGTCAATAGCCTGTTGCTCAGCACACTTGATTAATTACTATGATTCACTATTTCATTTGTACTTTTTTTTAAAATTTTTTTTAATATTTATTTTTTAGTTCTCGGCGGACACAACATCTTTGTTGGTATGTGGTGCTGAGGATCGAACCCGGGCCGCACGCATGCCAGGCGAGCGCGCTACCGCTTGAGCCACATCCCCAGCCCCATTCATTTGTACTTTATAATGTTACTATTGATATTTATTTGTCCCATATTTGACTGTTGGGAACTCATTCAGACTGACTTCCGTGTTCTTTCCAGATGATTTCATTATTTTTGGAGTACTTCCTTGTGTTTTAGTACAAGATGTCCTAAACTAAGGTTGTACTTTCCCTGCCCTGGCCCTGGGCTCTGCCATTTCTCCAAGAATGGCTGCTTCCTTTCACTTGGAAATAGTGTTTAGAAAGGAAGATTCATGTGTTGGGTGTGCTCATTACTATTGGGTGTTTCTAATCTCAGGCTTTCTCACTGTATAGGTGAATATATGTATGTGCTTGTATTTATGCATGTTTTTCAGTATTAGGGATTGAACCCGGGATCACTTTACTGCTGAGATACCTCCTCAGCCCTTTTTACTTTTTACTTTGAGATAGGGACTTGCTAAATTCCTGAAGCTGCTTGCAAACTTGTGATCTTCCTGTCTCAGCCTCCTGAATACCTGTGCATGCCACTGCACCCAACTTATGTTTGCTTCTTCTTTTTATTTCTTTTTAATGTTTACTTCTATATCTATCTATTTGTGTATTTTAAAAACGAGGTTTGCCTGAGACCTCTGCTTTCTAACTTTGCAAGATTCATTCCCATATTGGTAAAGCCACTCTATGATGCTGGCTCCCTCTTATGACGTGAGCTCGGCCCTCCTCTCCCATAACACCCCTGCCTCCTCCCCATGCAGATGCTCTCCTCCTAGCCCGTGCACTGACCCTGCACAGGTGGAAGTACTGTGTGGCAGCCCTCTTCATCCTCCACTGGCTCTCACAACCCACGCTGGGCACCCAGCCTGTGAATGCCCTCTTACTCTGCTTGGGCTCTCGCCCCCACTGTGGAGACCTCTGTTCCCTCCACTCACTGCTCAGAGCCACCTGCTTCACTCTGACCTGCCCAAGGGCATTAGGGATGACGTTCAAAGAGAAGGGAGGGGAGAAGAAGAGGAGGAAGATGAAAAAATGGAATCCTGTCAACTTTTAAAATGTAATTATGATACGAAGGAGATAGTGATGGAAGCAACTCATTTCTGTTTCTGTGATCTCAATTTTCTTTGACTAAGTACAACTTTTAATATTCAAAAAGGAGCTCCTAAAATGGAAAGTAAGTAAATGTATGTGTCAAATTGGCAACAAGCAGCAAGAATATAATTATTTAAAATGCTTTAGAGGACAATGTTTTAATTGCATGTGCTCAGTGGGATATATTATCAGGACAAGATAGATCTTAAATCTAAGATTCAGGGGTTTAAAGCAAGTTACAATCCTAGTATTTTTATTTTGGAACTATTTTATATATATTGAAAGATAAAGCAAGTAGGCACTATGTTAATGTTAGCATCTAAGATTTTTAGTGTAAGAGAAGAGCAACGTAAGAATAAAAATTTAAAAAGTTAAGTTTAAATCACCTGCATTGCTAATTTGAATTGAAAATTTCAATATAAACATGTGATTTTACAGTATATGCATACATGTTCTCTCTCATTTCTCTCCTTTGGAAGGGCCCAGAAGCATTGACAAACCAGTAGTAGTGAATATTCCTGACACGAAGATTTTGATCTCTAAATACCATTCCCCAATAAAAGGAACCAGGGATTTTTAGAGAAATGGCTGATTCTGGGTCTGTGGGAGGGATTTTAGACAGTGAGCCTGGGACATCTTGCTTTGTTGCAGAAAAATAGTCAATTTGATAGGCTCTTATTGGCTGAAGATGAGACTATTTGAGCTTAAAAAGATGATGGCAATGAAATGAAATATGGAATATATAAAAATATGTAAGTCTATAGAGTAATACCCAGAAAAGAGAAACAAAACACCATTTGTCATCTATTCCTTAGTCTGAAAAATGACAATTCAAGGTCAATGATTATTTACCTTGCCTTTCCAGTAGGAGTTGATAAGAGAAATCCCCCCCCCTCTCTCTTTTGCTCTGTCTCTCTTAAAGATTGCTAGCTAATAAATATAGATGGAATGACAGAAATAGAAGAAAATCACCATTTTGCAACTCTCAGCGAGGGAACTGATGGAGGCAAGAATGGTTTAGGGGATGATAAAGCCATTAGGTGAAATACGAATGGCATCTTGGGTACTCTAGTGCTGCTGAAGTGCTACTCCACAGATTGTTTGATGGTTTAAAAAATAAAAAAACAAAACAAAACAGAATTTTGCAACAAAAGGATGGAAGCTGTCTCAGGCGTAGTGATAGCAGATCAATTAGATGTGGCAAGCTTCATGTTGTATTGCAATATTCAACAGCACCAACAATGATGTCTTGTGTAGAGTGGAACGTAACAGCCTCAGATCTCAATTCCAGTTTACCTGGAATGCATGAGTGAGTGTAATAAGTTAAATGACACTACAAATTCAACAGTTGGACAAATTCCAACAGTTGGACTAGGCTCTGGCCTAGTCTCTTCACAATATTGATGTCATGCCAAATACAGGGCAAGGGGAGCTCTTTCAAAGGTGATAAGTGACATCAGAGGCATAACATCCAAATGTAAAGCATGGACCTTGGTTAGATCCTAGTAGGAATAACTGGGAGTAATAAATATTTTTGTTTATTGATAAAATTTGAATATGGATCAGGTATCAGATAATGATAATAAAGAGAATTGATTTTAGGAAGGAAATATTCTTATTTTCACAGTGTCTACATACTTATTTAAGTATCTTGGCAAAAAATTTGATGAGGCAAACATGATAAAAATAACAATGATTGATCTTAGGTAAAGGGTATTAAATGGTCACTTTCTTCATTTTTCTCTATATGTTTTAACATATTCATAATATTAAAAAATAAAAATAAAAACTACTTCTGAGGCTGAGGTTGTGGCTCAGCAGTAGATCACTCGCCTCGCATGTGCAAGGCCCTGGGTTCGATTCTCAGTACCACATAAAAATAAATAAAATAAAGGTATTGTGTCCAACTACAACTAAAAAATAAATTAAAAAAAAAAAACAACTAATTCTGATTCCTAGGCTCTGACCTAGGTCTACTGAATGACTAAACCTTCTTTGTTATCTGTAGGGTATCAAGTTATAAATACCCCATCTCAATGAGAAAATGAACAGATTGAAGTTTTCAATATTATTTTTAAATATACCTTATATTTTAGAGTAATTTTAGGTTTGCAGGGAAATGAAAGGATGTTTGCCCCACACAGGCACCACCTCCCCCACACTTAACCCCCGTACAGAGTGGTACAACTGTCACAGTGCATGATGCTGCGTGGATCAACATGTCATGTTGCCCTAGTTTAGTAGGGGTCACTCTTGGTGTTGTTTGTATGCAGTTCTGACAAAGGCACAATGATGAATCTCTTTTTCCATCTGAGTAATCTTCACAATATTCCACAAATATTATTGGGTGCCTACTATGTGCCAAGCACTTTTCTCGGTGCTGAAGATTTAGCAATGAACAAAGCAGACACAGGTATCTTAAGCCCATGGCATGGGGAGTACTTCCTTGCCCATAGTAGGCCTCTCTAAAAAAAAAAAATACCTTAAAAACTTTTGTAAGCTAATACCAACACAGAAAGCTGCATAAAACAAATGGACCGCATAGTGAATTGTGGGGAAGTAATCCCCGCCTCTCTGTAGTCCTTCCCCCCACCTAGAACCCTGCCAGCCAGGCAGCATCCTCCAAGCACAGCCCCCATTACAACTCCCCTGCAAGAATATGTTGTGAAGAAGGCCGTTGTACGGATCAGGAAGTTCAGAAACCTTAAGATGCTGTCTAGTTTACTCCCCAAAGTGAGATTTCATGTTTTTTCCTTGGCTCAAAAGGTTTGTAGCATCAAAGTTTTACTAAGTGAGCAAAATTGAGACATGCATTACTGGACATGGGATTTTTAACTCAATGATATTGAGTAAATGGAGCAGCTGGAGGGCAGTCTCACTCCTGAGTCACAACTCATCCTGAAAACATAGTGTCATAAAGAATGCTCAGAGGCTGGGCATGGTGGTGCTCACCTGTAATCCCAGGCTGACGCAGGTGAATCCGGAGTTCAAAGCCAGCCTCAGCAACTTAATGAGACTGAAAGCAACTCAGTGAGACCCTGTTTCTAAATAAAATATTAAAAAGAACTGGAACGTGGATCAGCGGTTAAGGGCCTCTGGGTTGAATCCTGGTACCCCCCCCCAAAAAAAAAAAGTGTTCAGACACATACTTCCACATACTTCTGTCACGGTGGGATAAAGGAATTAAAATGTTACTTAAGATAACTTCAGCACTAGTTCAAATGAGCAAAATCATTTGGTCCTGAGAGACTGTCTGTAGGCTCCATTATGCTGTAGTGGTAAGGAAAAGTGACCTGAGCTCCTTATGTGGGCTTGTTGAATTGTATGAGAAATAAAGTTTCTCCTTCTGTCTATTTTTCTATACCACAGAGAAATTTTACCCACCCATTTTACATGACTTTCCTTTACTCTTTCAACTTTGGTCTTTCCAGACCCCAAATTGAACTATTACAAACACAAGTGATGTGTTCTCTGCCTAACTGTCCTCAGAGTGCCCAAATCTTGGCATCACATAGGACTGAAAAGTTAAGCTATGTGTATTTAATTTGAAGTCTCAAAGCTCTCCTACTAGGTAACTTTTGATCCCCATAATATGATACCATCTTTGCCAGGTTATTGTGTATATTAAATAGAGTAATAAGCACACAGTGCAGTTTGGGGCACACAGAAGTGCAGGAAGAATTTGGGGTCTGCTGAGTGGCCTGGAAGAAGTCTAGAATCATGGGAAATGGGCTTTCCTTCCAGCAATTCCACGTCTAGCTCAACTGCCTGGGCTCAGCCTGACTAGATGAAGCCTCAGCCTCCTCATGGGTGAATGGGGAAGATACAGAGATGTTGTATGAATTAACAATGATACCTGCCATTGACCTAGTGCTTACTGGGAGTCTCTGTGCTTCCTTATGTCTATTGTTTTATGTGTTCTCTATGTATCTGTCCTTCTAGGATAGGAATTTGGGGATACAGAAGAAGAAATCCTCAAATCTCAGAAGAGAAGCTTGACTGGAATTCAGGAAATGCCCATGAACCCTTGAAGTGCAGAACAAGCATAGGGGAGCAACCCAGCCTACATCCTTAGCTGTACCCTTGACCCATAATAACCTCATCTGCAAAAAAGTAACACAAGGGCAATGCATGGTAGGGAAAACCGGCCCAAAATTGTATAACTTCTGATTCTCCCTTCCTCTTCCTCTAGTCCAGCTTCTGGAAATTCTCCCTCTATAAACATTAGCACCCTATTCCAAAGGGCTGCTGTCTCTCCTTTTGGATACAACCTGTATTCTCCCTTGAAAGAGTATCTGCTTTCCTAAATAAATCTGTCTCTGGTGCATGCTGAAATTTTTTTCTATCACATGTGCCTCAACTTGTCCTGACTTGAGGTTCCTCCAGGAACTCCTCTGGTGACACTTCTGTGTTACTCATGAGCAAGCAGAAAAGTAGGATACATAAGCTTTTTTTTTTTTTTTTAAAGGAGGCAGTTTTGCAATTTACACCCTTCATATCAAGATAGGAGGCATCCCAATTGCATCTTGGGCCCTCGTTTTACTTTATTTTTGGTATCAGGGATTGAACCCAGAGCCACCTCCCCAGTCATTTAAAAAAAATTATTTTGAGACAGGATCTTGCTGAGTTTTTGAGGCTGGTCTCTAACTTGTGATTCTCCTGCCTCAGCCATCTGAGCTGCTGTGATTACAAGCATGTGCCACCATGGATTGGATTGTAGTGAGAATTAAATGAGATAAGGCATCTTTGTTTGTTTGGGTAGTGCCAAGTCTGGAAAGTTATGAAAGTTCTTGAATTTGAGGCACAGCTGCTTGTGGGTACCTCCTCTCTGGTGAGGACCTTCATCTCTTCCCTTTTGAATGCAGCAGCTGAGGTTGGAAGATAGCAAGTGTCACTTGAGACCTGTGATAGAAACTCACTCTACGGTCCTGGCTCCCATAGCAGGATGCTGAAAATAACCACACTAGATGAGCCAAGCACGATTGTATTACCCTCTCTATCACTTCCTTCCTCCAGCTAATAAACATCTCTCAGCTGTTACCTCTGTGTCTTCCTGGAGGTTTAGAACTTGACACTAAAATCTTAATAAGGAATAATAGCCACATTTAGCTGTTCTTCCCTTTGTGCAAAGCCTTACATTTGTTTGCTTTCTGGAAAAAAAATGTGTACCATGTTGTCAGTCTTGGGTGGGACATGAAATAAAACAAATTGAAATGGTCTTGGCTCTGGGGTTTCCTGGCCCCTGTCGCACTGGGGAGCAACTCTTCACAGAAGTTTGAGGCAATGGCTGTTAATTTCTGGAAGTTTCTCCAGGGGCCTGTTGTGTCAAAAAGCTATTGGACCTGTTCTCAATTTGAATTCTGTCTACACTTGTTTCTCTTCATGGTGCACGAGGAGATGTGTGGCCAAGGACTAGAGGCCATCAGGATGCTCCCAGGAGCCCCTTAAGTCTTCCCTGGCCAAAGGTGGTGTCATTAGTCATTTTCTGCAGGCGTTACTGTTGAAATGCCACCTCTGAGGGGCTCTGTTCTCTTGCCTCTCTCTTGCTTTGCGAGAGCATGCGGGGATTGGCTGCGACCCTGTTTCATCATGCCCACGCGGAGGCTTCCTCTCCCCCCCCATGCTCGAGTGCACTTCATCCACAAAGCATTTAAGGTTGAGTCTGACAACTTTTTTTTTTTTTTTTAACTGAGAAAAGTATGAGTGCTCTTCTATTTGTGGAATACATTTTATAGATTATTTGCTTCCTCTTTCACTGTAAAATTTCCTGGAATGTCAAATGGGTGGAAAAGTACAAGGTCTTTCATCTCCCTTCTGTCCCAGGGAATTAAAATTCCTGGCAGACAGCAGACTTCTTTCCTAAGTGCTCTCTGCTTTGGGAAAAAGCAAATAAGCAAAGAAGTGCACACCTTTTCTGAACTACTTGTGTGATGGATTAGCAATTTTCATAGAAGATGAGTCACAATAATTTTTTCCCTTTCCTTACAAATGTGATAAAGTCATTTTGAAACTGTCATCATCTTTTTTTTTGCTCTTTCTTCAAGTGAAATTAGAATGCATTTCTTAGAGTTTTTTTTGTATATTTCTGGTTATTTACTTAATGCATATTCTCACATGAATGAATATGGATATAACAAATATATTTAATTTGTCCTTTTCCATTCTTTCTTATCATTCATGCATTTTCTCATTCTTTCATTCATTCAATAAATGTTTTAATGCCTCCTATTAAAGATTTTGCTAAGGAGCTGGGACTGTAGCTCAGTGGTAGAGCACTTGCCTTGCATATATGAGGCACTGGGTTCGATCCTCAGCACCACCTATAAATAAATAAATAAATAAATATTTTTTAAAAAAAGATTTTGCTAAGCCTACTATGGGGGATGTTATAGGATATGCATGGCTACCTGCTAAAACACTATATTTTTCAATCATCTGAGCATCTGGATGTGGCCATGTATCATAGCTTGAGTCATCTCAGTATACTCTGAGATAAAATTTGGAGTGAAAGGGTTATTAGGGTTGTCTCCCCATCCTGGCTAAGATCCAGTGATGCTCATACTGTCCTGTGATTCAGCAGGCTAAGTTCTAACATTGGCTCGGCCTCTCAAAAGCTGTGTGATCTTAAATAGGTCACTTCACTTTTCTGGACCCAGTTTTCTAATGTCAAAATCTATAAGAGAGTTACATGTTCTATAAAGTTCTTTCTTGTTTTCAAGTTTTTAGCAGTACCTACCACTCCATTTGAAGGGCTTTATAATAACGATGTTACTGCTTGCATTTGTAGAAAACCCTCATTACTTACAGAAATAGAAAACAAAGTCTCAGTCTTCATGACATGTCTATGTGGTAGGCTAACAAGGAGATATTATTACAATTTTGCTAATAAGAAAATAGATTCAGAGAGCTTAAGAAACTTACCAAGGAGTACATGATAGTCAATTTTGTCTCAGCACAATCATCAGATCAGAACTGTGAGATGGTTCCTAAGCTCACTCTGGTATCCAGAGGCGTTGGGTATGGGTTTAACTTGAAAGGAAGGATACTATGGCTGTCGTGCTCACATCGGTCCCTGACATGAACAGAATGTTATTTTACCTGGATTTTTTGGGTTTATATGACTACATTCCTATGATGCTATGCATTAGTCCCACCTTAAAGATTAGATAACTGAGGTAGAGAAAGGCTATGTGGTCTTCCCTAGTAAGATGGAGAGATGGATTTAAACTTTACCTTCTCTCACTCCAAAGCACAGAATTATCAGGAATCACAGAGCACAACCCCTTACTTTTTCCGAGAGACTTTCGAAACAGGACTTCCCTCAAACAAAGATGTTCTTGGCTGGGGTGTGGCTGTGAAACCTTAGCCTAATGTTCCAACAGCCACAATTTTTTTTTTTTGATAAAAGATTCATGGAGCCCAGGCTAATGTTATTTTTGACTATGGCATGAATCTATGCTCCAGGCCATATTTCTTCACAGACTTCTCAAATTGTTTTAAAAGGGGCATTTAAACAGGCTTATTTATTACTTATGCTTCCTATAGATAATAAACACAATTTTACGGATGATTGAACTTGGGGGCACTGAACCACATCCCCAGCCCTATTTTATTTTATTTTATTTATTTCTTTTTTATTTTTTTATTGTTGGTTGTTCAAAACATTACATAGTTCTTGATATATCATATTACACACTTTGATTCAAGTGGGTTATGAACTCCCATTTTTACCCCGTATACAGATTGCAGAATCACATCAGTTACACTTCCATTGATTTACATATTGCCATACTAGTGTCTGTTGTATTCTGCTGCTTTTCCTATCCTCTACTATCCCCCCTCCCCTCCCCTCCCCTCCCCTCTTCTCTCTCTACCCCCTCTACTGTAATTAATTTCTCCCCCTTGTATTATTTTTCCCTTTCCCCTCACTTTCTCTTGTATGTAATTTTGTATAACCCTGAGGGTCTCCTTTCATTTCCATGCAATTTCCCTTCTCTCTCCCTTTCCCTCCCACCTCTCATCCCTGTTTAATGTTAATCTTCTTCTCATGCTCTTCGTCCCTACTCTGTTCTTAGTTACTCTCCTTATATCAAAGAAGACATTTGGCATTTGTTTTTTAGGGATTGGCTAGCTTCACTTAGCATAATCTGCTCTAATGCCATCCATTTCCCTCCAAATTCTATGATTTTGTCATTTTTTAATGCAGAGTAATACTCCATTGTGTATAAATGCCACATTTTTTTTTTTATCCATTCGTCTGTTGAAGGGCATCTAGGTTGGTTCCACAGTCTTGCTATTGTGAATTGTGCTGCTATGAACATCCATGTAACAGTGTCCCTGTAGCATGCTCTTTTTAGGTCTTTAGGGAATAGAACGAGAAGGGGAATAGCTGGGTCAAATGGTGGTTCCATTCCCAGCTTTCCAAGAAATCTCCATACTGCTTTCCAAATTGGCTGCACCAATTTGCAGTCCCACCAACAATGAACAAGTGTACCCTTTTCCCCACATCCTCGCCAGCACTTGTTGTTGTTTGACTTCATAATGGCTCCCAGCCCTATTTTGTATTTTATTTAGAGACAGGGTCTCTGTTGCTTAGTGCCTTGCTGTTGCTGAGGCTGGCTTTGAACTCTCGATCCTCCTGTCTCAGCCTCCTGAGCCACTAGATTTACAGGCATGCGCTACCTTGCCCTGCTAATAAACACAATCTTGAACTAAAATGTATTTATAATTGATACTGCCAGTTACTGGTGACAAGTTCTGCTCCTCGCATGTTGAAGTAGAACATTAGAGAAGCACGCTGAAGCAAGCATATAAAGCAGGGTTTATTTAAAAAGAGTAACAGACTTCTCCAGGGAGGGAGAAGGGGGCCATAGCTGGTATCCTGGTATCCCAAGAAGAGAGGATGGTCTACCTTTTTCTATGTCCTAGGCCTCCTTTGTTCTCCTGCTCTCTTCCTCTTATCTCTCCTTCCTGATGACATGACTAGGCCCAGGAGATGCTGGGTGGTATGGCCAAAAGGTGAGAAGCAGATGGGCTGAGGGGCCAAGTTGGAGTGATCTGGGAAGGAAGGGGGCATAATTAACAACTCGTAGTAGGGAGGGACAATTCCTGAGACAAGTTACCTTAGCAATAGGTTGGAGCAGGGGCAGTTATCTTGATAAAGGTGGAGGAAGGGTTATGAAGGAATGAACATTTCAATTCCTCTATTCTCTGAATTCGACCCTTGCTTATCTGCCTGTCTAATTCTGGCTTCACTATTAAAACATTACTAAAATATAACCAATTTCCAGATTTCTTAAGTTTAAATGAAATCCCAGCCATCAGAGAACTGAGAAAAGTTTAGTCTCATTAAAAAAATCAGAACTGAACTTAAAAATCCAACAGATTAAAAATAAAAATTCCACTGAATTACTTTTTCTTTAGATTTTTGAACTCTATGACCAGGGAATGAAGTATGTTTTAATAGTGGCCAATGATTCAGGGTTTTCAGTGGCACTTTGTGGAGAGCTCTCCGTGGGCTATGTGTGGACCAAAAATTGGCATTGCAGCCAATGAATGGAGAATCTGGTGTCTGGGAACTTCCAGTGGAAATTTCCTCTGGCCAAGACCGCCCAGATGCATGTTAGCCCTATTCAGCTCTGCTCCAGGTCCCACCCAGCATCAGAGATGGGGTGATCTGGTGTAGCCATAAAGCTTCTCAGAGATGGGTGTGGCCTGCCAAGATGCCAATCGACCTGCTGACTGCAAGACATCATGAAGCCAGACTCCACCCCTGACACCTTATCCCTGCCTTTGATGTACCCCTTAAATAAACCACAGGAGCCATTGTCTAATTCTTCAGCTTCTGTGTGGGCTGGACCTATCAGGCTCTCTGCTTCCAAACTATAATTCTGAGTCTGCTTCTTATTTCTTCTGTAATTATTTCTGACTTATCTTCTCCGGTGGCTTATACCCTCCTAGGCAGGCAAAAGGACCCCCTGGCGAGGCGCTGGAAACCTCGTGATAGCACTTACATAAAGGTTTTCTTCATCTTTACATAGAAATTTTAAGCTTAGGAAGAATTTGAAAGAAAATTTGGTTCCATGCTTTTGCAGAGGGTGGGAAAGTGAGGAGACTTGCCTGAGGGCATGCAGCTGGTCAGGGTAGAAGTGGGACTGGATAAGGTCTATAGACTCTGGCTGGGCTATTTATTATTCCTGCTCCAAAAGAAGCCAGCTCTCTCAGGAAGGAAACAGGAGATTCATATACTGGATCCTGGAAAGTTACTCTGACCCACCCATGGATGACCGATTGTGTATTTTTATAATGCTACATACTTTAAAAAAATTCAAGTGCTATAAATGTGTATAAATATGAAAGCCACCCATATGCCTGTCCCCCCTCACCCAGTATTACTCTCCAGAGCTTACTACCATCAATAGTGTTCATTATATAGCCATCGGATATTTCTATGAATGTTAAAACTGTTGTCTTTCCTCAAACACATTTATTTTTTAAAATTAAATTACGTTGGGTGTACACACCGGCTCCTGTAATTTGCTTTTTCAGTAAAAATAGCCCATGAACCTTTTCCATATATACAGCCGTACCTCCTTCCTCATTTGGAGTTCAGGGGGAAAATGGAAGATATTCAACCAGATTTCTATTGCTGTAAAATTCTCTGTATTCTATTGCTAATTTTTAAAACCTATAACTTTTAAAACTGTAACTTGTGACCATGAAATATTCTACTAGTGGATCACAACACCATCTAGTATTACAGTGTGGATCTAAAATGTCCCCACCAAGCCCATGCTAAAGGCTTGGCTGCCAGCCTGTGGCACTATTTGTAGGTGTGCAATCTCTAGCAGGTAGGACCTAGCAGAAGGAGGATAAGTCATGAATGGCACACCCTTGAAGGGGACACAGGGGCCTCTGGCCTCTCCTCTTTCTCTTTCTCCGTTTCCTGACTGCCATGAGATGTTCCTCACCATAATATTCTGCCCCACCACAGGCCCAAAGTGATGGGACCAAGCAACCATGGACTGAAACCTCTGAAACCATGAATCAAAAAAAAAAAAATCTTTTCTACTTTTAAGTTATTTTTCTCAGGTATTTTGTCACAGTGACAGAAAACTGACTAACACAGTCTTCCTCTTCCCTTGCCCTGCAGCTATGGGGGTCTCCTCTACTGATCTCTGATGGTCATTCAGTCTTTGGTCTGCTATGCCAGAAAAAATGCCATACCTAGCTCTGGAAATTTCACTGAGCATAACTTGTTTTCCTATAGAAAACAAGTTATTCAGAGCTGTGCAGAGCTGCAGGCTCATTACTAAGAATATGAATGGCCATTATTCTATAGATGTCAGGCAGAACTGGTTATTAGAAGATTGGACCAAGAAAATGTTAAAGTCAGTCAACAGGAACTGTATGACTGAAAAATGCTGCTGCTATTTCTTTCATTTCTAGAAACTTAATATCTGAAATTATTAAGTTTTGAAACTGTATATTATTCTACCATAGCCACAAGGCACTGGCCCCAAGGAGGGAGCAATGTTCTGCCAGTGGATGGAGGTCAGGTAAGTCTTGTCAGCAAAGTGTTCAGGATAGTGGTTTGTCCTGTATGGCCACCGAGTTTTGGAGGGCACTAAACAGCAAAGGGCACCCATTCAGGGTTTAGGAAGGTGGCTGGGGTGGGCAAGTTGAGGGGAGGGGACTGAGAAACTGGCTTCTGCAAGGGTTGAGAAGCAGTGAGGGCAGTTCAATTAAGGATGTGGAAGAGGGCAGAGGGTTCTTTCTGTAGGTTTCACTCTGCAGGTAGAAGAGACAAACCACTGCTAAGTTGTTTTGTATGAGGATTAGAAATGTTTGCCAAGGGCTCAGCCCAGTGCTTGGCAAGTGGCAGCTGCAGAGGCAGCACCGGCCAGCAGTACGAATTCTCCTGAATAGAAGGGGGCCTTGCAGCAGGATGCCTCCTGGGGGGAAGCACCCTCCAAGTCTTTTGGAGAAAAGAGTAAAGAGAACTTGATTTTTTGGGTCTAGGTTCAAAGACTTTCTTCCCTTGAAAAGACAGTATGTTCTTTGGTAGGTATTGAATGTTTTGCTAATATTTTTTAAAAAAAGAAAGAAAAGATGAAGATGGAGGAGGAGGAGGGGGGAGGGGAGAAAGGGGAGGGGGAGGACCACTCCTTTCTTCTGACACTCTATGCCCAGAGCAGTGGGTTTAGCATTTTAGAGGTATTGGAAAGGACTTGCTCAAATTATTAAGCAGGATGGATGGAAGGAAGGAAGAAGGGAGGGAGTGCAGAAGGAAGGAGCAAGAAAACCATCCACTTCTAGCAGCCTCCTTTTTGTTTCTGTTTCCCCTTTCAACCGCCCTCCCTGTCTTCACCCCTGATTGTAATGTCCAGGGCTTCACAGGCAGACCCCAAGCCACCCTGGGGGTGGGATTAGGTGGAAATCCATCTGCAGGAAACACATCTGGCCAGCTTTACTCATTGGACTTTCCATGTAACAGTTCATTTTATCAAAAGAATTACAATGTTAGAAAGCAGAACAAAACGAATGATGTTTGCAAGCCTGTGGCCTGACAGATGACAGGCCGACGCTAGCCTGGCCTGGAAGGCCACCTCCTCTGTCATCTGGTTCAGTCTCTCCTTCTGGATTCATCTACTGTGGCTTCTCAGTGGGTTGCTTCTCTTTGGATATTTTTTTGCTTTTAATTTTTTTCTTATTGTTGTTCACCAAACACACAGCCATCTTCCTTTCTTTCCCTGTGATGAGTCTATCTGGGTTCTGACCACCCAGCTCAGGTTTCCATCCTGATTTCTCTTCCACCCACCTGCTGGAATTTGCCTCTCTACATAAGGACCAGTTCCTTTATGACGTGAGAATTTGTCTCATCCACAGCCCAGTTGTGGCAGGGCAGTGGTGTGGGTGGCAGACAGGCCAAAGAAAGTGCTCAGAGACAGGGTAGGTGACATCAGTTTTATGGAGAAAGATGACAAGAGATCAGAGACTGCTCCAAGAAGAGTTCATTGGCGACAGGCTGAACAGAGAGCACCTCCGTCCCTCGTGGTGTTTTTCTGAGCATCGCCTCCTCTTCTTCATGGTATTCTGTCCAGTGGTGGCTGGCTGGACAAGTGGAACGCGTCCTTTCCACAGTGCCCTCAATTCTGCACATGTTCCCCCTTGGAGAGGGGTTTTATATGGCAAGCTGCAGATGCAGTGACGTCATCAGTGCAGCTAGCTCCCTCAGTTGGCTTGTATGACCAGCACCTTGAGGGACAGCTACCCTTGTGTACATGTGAGAAAATAGCTCTTTAGGGGTAGCATGACCTTGCCCTAGTTCCCACTGTGCATAAGAGAAAACCATTGTCCTACAAGATAGCATATTTCTGGACTTTCCCGCCCAGCCCTGCTATCATTGCTTCCTTAACTTGGCTAGGTTTTGGGGGACAGAAAAGTAGCATTCAGGGACATGATGTTTCATTTTTCCCCTTTGGATGATGTAGTTTAACAGCAAAACCAAAATGAGGTGGGGTGGCCTGAGGATTTGAGGCTTCGCTTCTGAATTTAGAAATCCTGGGCTTTTCCTCATAGCACATGACCTTGAGCAAGTACTTGAGCCTTCATTTCCTCACCTTTAAAGTGGGGGAGATAATCACTGCTATTTCATAAGGGTTACTGTGAGGATTGAATGAGATGATGTTGGTAAAGTGGTTACAGCGTGCGGGGTCTGTGGTACACACCCATTAACTGTTAGTAGTGGGCTGGGGATGTGGCTCAAGCGGTAGCGCGCTCGCCTGGCATGCGTGCAGCCCGGGTTCGATCCTCAGCACCACATACCAACAAAGATGTTGTGTCCGCTGATAACTAAAAAATAAAATATTAAAATTCTCTCTCTCTATCTCTCGTGCTCTCTCTTTAAAAAAACTGTTAGTAGTATTATTTTCATTATTGTTAGTATTATTAGGATCTCATCTCCTTTAATCTCTTTAAAACATCATTTCAGCAATTCTCTGCATCTTGAGTTACTAGTTTTACTCTCTGTGGGATCATTTTTTGGTCGGTATACAATTTGTTGTTTCTCCTGTGTTAAAAAAACAGAATCAACACAGACGACTAACATCCCCCAGGGCGGCCTCCCACAGCTGCCCCTCCTGACCTTTCTCCCCACTGTCTTCGCCCTGTGCAGCAGTCTCTGATTCTTGAGCTTGATCTAATCAGGCTTTCCGCTCCCTCTGTTTCACTGGTACAGCTTTTGCCAGGAGCACTATATCCCCCGCACTACCAGATGCAGCACTACTGAGAAGTTCTCATCTGGCTTTGGAGCAGCTGTCCCCACCTCTGTGAAGTGCCTTGGGGTTGGGGTTCTGGGCACCACGTTCCATTTTTTTTCCTCTTGGTACCAAGGATTGAATCCAGGTGTGCTTAATCACTGGGCCACATCCCCAGCCTTTTTTCTCTCTCTTTCTTTTTTCTTTTCTCCTCCTCCTCCTCCTCCTCCTCCCCCTCCTCCTCCTCCTCCCCCTCCTCCTCCTCCTCCTCCTCCCCCTCCTCTTCCTTCTCCTCCTCCTCCTCCTCCTCCTTCTTCTTCCTGTTTTTTTAGATAGGGTCTCGCTAAGTTGCTTAAGACCTCACTAAATTGCTGACACTGGCTTTGAACTCACGATCCTCCTGCTTCAGCCTCCTGAGCCATGGGGATCACGGATGTGTGCCACTTCACCTGGCCAAGCTCCTGATTTTGCTCTCACCTCATTAGCTGCTCCATTTCAGTCTCCTTCTCTGGTTTCTCCTTAGTGTCATGGCCCCAGGTGCTGGGATGCCCTTTCAGTTTATCTGTCCCATGGCTTTTATACCATCTAGATGCTGACACTCCTAAAGTTATATCTCCAGCCTGAATTTCCTTCCAGGCTCACACGTTGCCTGTCCACCTGACCACTTGGATGTCCATCAGGCATCTTAAACTTCACATGTCCACAGCACTCCTGGCCTCAGCCCAGTTCCCAGTCCTCCCTACCAGTGAAGGGCACCTCCATCCTTTCAATTGTTCAGGGTTAACTATTTGGGGTTCTATTGACTCTGCTTCATTAGTGTACCTGGTTGGTTGTATGTCACTCTTGTTTTAATCCCTCTAGTGGGGTCCCATCTCACCCTGAGTGTAGGTTAAATGATGGCAGAGACCCACCAGATCCTATGCAGTCTGCCTCACTACTACCCTGCTCTCTTGAGGCTTCATTACCTTCAGTGCCTCATGCAGACTCTTCTTTGTTCACATCTCTTTAGATTTCCCTCCAATACATCTGGTGTGCACCTACCTGAGGGCCTTTGCATTTGTACAGCTTCCTATTTCTAGAATGTTCTTCCCTCAAGCATGTTGAGAGCCACAGACAAGGCAAGATGGCGCCTGGCACTTTGCCAAGAGGAGTGGTTTGAGAAGTAATGCCAGTGAGCCATTAAGATGATAGAGATTCCTTAATGACTGACTGCTGTATCTAGTTTATGTTAATTAAGTTAAGCTGTGTATAATTATTGAGATGATGAGGATTCCTTAATGACTCTCTGTCTTGGGGGTCTGGGTTTTCAAGGCCCTTACATCATTCAACAATGAACAACGAGGAGCACAGTCTTGGCTTATCATTGTGGCCACTGTTTGCCCTCCAACTTGCTGGAAGCCTTTTCTGACCACTCTTCAATGTTTGACCATGTGACAGGGACCAGCTTTGGGTGAGGCAGAACCAGTTCCAAATGGAATCACAGTTGTCTGATATTCACGTCAGTCAGCGTTTCTTACAACAGTGAGAATCAGCGTCAACTGCTGTGTGTTTTGATGGTTCAGCTACAATGTCTGGTGGCATAAAGGGGGTCTGTGTCCTTTATCCACTTTTATGTAAATTAAATATTAATGATATGAA
Organism: Spermophilus citellus; assembly: GCF_964194105.1. NCBI lineage: Eukaryota > Metazoa > Chordata > Mammalia > Rodentia > Sciuridae > Spermophilus > Spermophilus citellus. Next base: position 67,475,746 of record NC_138197.1, on the reverse strand, counting down.
AATGACCTGGTTAATTTTGCTGGCCATAGAAAATAGTCAAATGAGTCTCCTCCCACATATCAATAACTGGAAAGTGGCCTCTGTGGATGATTCATTCTATGATTAGACCATTACTAGAAAGATTAGCCTCAGATCAACTATTCTGCAATTAAAATAATTCAAAAATAACTACTAATGTTTGTACTAAAGATAACAATTTTGCAATTAAATTATGGTGGGTGTTCTCCAAAAGTAGTGATTCTACATTTAATAATTCCATTAACCAGCTAATTTTTTAGTTATTTAAAGCAGGAGTAACCCAACTGTTTTAACTGCATTCCTCATTAGAGAAAAATATTGTCAGCATACCTTTTCAATCTGTATAGATTTGTCGATAAATGACAAGTGTATGATATTGTATAGCATATTATCAGTTTTATAAAGCATGCATAAATACATACATAAGCAAAGCATACACAGCAATTAAAAGATGAATTAAAGATGAAATGAGTGATTTTTTTCCTCATTTTTTTTTTAATTAACAGAATCATATCACTTAATCATGATGATGTTCTGACCATTTTGTTTTTAAAGTGTCTTGCTAATCTTTATGGCTTCATACACCCATAGACAATACTGAAGACTCATAATTGATATGAGTAGAAGTAAATTCATATTTTATGAATTTTAAATTTGGAGGTCAACTTTTGTCAGATCTGATTAAGTTGTTGCTTTACCTCATAATGTGGCTGATCAATGACTTGTGTTCTAACATTCAGAGAATGGGTTCTGCCATTTCCTTTTTACTATTTATAGTACTGATATTTTAATCCTTTCCATTTTATAAGAGTTAACTTCATTAAAACTAGGTGTTACTGTCAACCATCAAAACAAAACAAAAACAAGAGAGAAACTGGGTGTGGTGGTGCATGCCTATAATCCCAGTGAGCATATTCAAAGGGGTTGAGGCAAGGAGACAATTTTAAAGAAAAAAACAAGGAGGATTACATTATATATTTTGAAACAATAATCCTGGGCCATAATGAATAATAATAAGATGGCAGCAGTCTGAGGTTGAACGGTCGTTGGGCAGTTGTCCTCATAGAAGTACTTTCTGCAGAAGGTCCGTTGGACTTGTGGGAGTCTTTTGTGATAGTTACTATTAGAAAAATTACATTTAAGAACCCTTTCTTCAAGCCAGGGGCACAGGCACATGCTTGTAATCCCAGCAGCTGGGGAGGCTTAGGTGGGAGGATTACAAATTCAAAGCCAGCCTCAGTCATTTAGCAAGGTGCTAAGCAACTCAGTGAGACCCTTTCCCTAAAGGAAAAAATGGCTGGGGATGTTGCTCAGTGGTTAAGTGTAACAAACAACAACAAAACCTGTTCTTCATAACCTCCTGACTTTATTTGGTAGAATCTACTTTTTTTTTTTTTGGTAGAACTAATACAGGTTGACACCATTTTTTTTTCTGACAACTTTCAAATTTTCTTACATTATGTTTCATGCATCCACTTAATTATGAATTTCAACATGTGTGTTTTTTTGGGTGGAAGTGAACAAAAAAATGTATCAACCTTCCATTTGGGAAAGAACCTTCCACTTTTCCCTGGAAATATCTAGAAAACTACAGGGGCAACCTGGGCAGGTAACCATCCGGCAAGCTGTGAAGCAGGTGAGGTGCTTATGCCAATTGGAATATTTAAGTCTCATCTGATGTCTCACATGAGATCTGTTCCCCATACTCTAGGAGTTTACATAATATTCACATAAATATGCCTTATTTACTATCTGTACCCCTATTTAGTCAATATTAACATCTCTATTGACTTCCTTTTAAAAACACAAATTTATTTAAAAAGGAAACATTGAGCCACTGACATGAATGGAAAAATCCATACCATTTCCCCTTCATCTTGTCCCACAAACACTTGCTATTCTTACCATGGCCTGGACATAGCCTAGTGGTTGAGCTGTCCTTACCCTGCACTCAAGGATGTCATACTGCTTCTTGCTCACTCCACTGCATTACACAGAAATACCCAGCATTCTTGGAAGTGAGGTGAGACCATGGGCAGGAAGGGCATTTCTTTGGCAGCTACCAAAGGGCTTCTCAGTAACTAAAATGCTGAGGGTTAGGAGGGCAGGTGTGTGCCGGGCAGCCTGGAACCTCCCCAGATCAACTTATGCATTACACTTTGTGTACTATTTTATTTTATTCCTAGGAAACGTAGAGGAAATATAAGACACCAATATAGTTGTGATATTGTCCTTATGGTAAATATTTGTGTATCTGGAGTAGGGTTGCTTGTCCTCCAAGCCTGGGTCTTGATTTCCGACTACCAAATTGATTTTTCTTATCCAAACATTTTTTCTACAATATGTTGTTATTTTTGTAGCAATGCCTCACAACTTATGGAACAAGGCCAGGGATATAAATAAACAAAATATCTCACATGATAATCCCTGCCCCAAATGTCATTACATGGGAAGTCTTATTACTTTGTGTCTGCTGAAGGCACTTCATGATTTATAAACTGCTGCCCAGAAACCATCTCATTTAGGAAAGGTGACACCCCTGTGAGAAGGGCAGGCTTAAAGAACTTGGGAGACACATCAGAAGAATTCTGAGCTTATGTCTCCAAAGCCCATCAATAGTTTCATCCTTCTGCTCTTTCTCTCCTCTCTTCTTTCTCTCTTCCTTACTCCCTTTCTTTCTCATGCTTCCTTTATTTCCTTCTTCTTTCTTCTTCTCTCCTCCTTTCCTCTCTCCTTCCTTCTCTCTCTCTTCTCCCTCCTCTGCTCAGTCCCTCCTTCCCTACCACAATGAGAACAATACTTGATTAACCTATTAGAGATTTGAGATAAGCTGCATGAAGCAGAACTGAGTTGTCACCATGGAGGGGCCCAGTAATCCATTAGCTGACCATAGATGGACGAGCAATTCCAGTTGAGATCAGCAAGCCTGGCCCAGATCAGCAGAACCACCTAGCCATAGATTGGTGAGAAATAATATGTGATTGTTATTTTAAGCCTCTGAGTTTTGGAGTGGTTTGCTACATGGCAATGGCTAACTGATACAGAGTCTCAAAGACTTAGGTTAAATGGCAAAGTTTGCTGGTGGCAGAGCTAGCGCAGGACCTGTTTATTCTTGGTCAAGGTGTTTGTCTACTATCCTATCTTCCTGAACCTATCTACCTGTCTTCCCCTTGATCAGCTGACCCTCTGTCTTCTGAAATTAACCTCTGGTGCATTTGGATGTCTCAGGGTCAATAGTGGCTATATGGATGCCTGTGTTAGTGTTCTTATGCAAAAAAGATTCATTTAAATTTTGGAAGCTGGATGTCTATTTTAGAAGCTATATCAAACCGTCTTTGGTTGTTTTGTAACTATGTGGCATCTCCATCTGCCTGCTTTTTTTTTAATATTTATTTTTTAGTTCTCGGCGGACACAACATCTTTGTTTGTATGTGGTGCTGAGGATCGAACCCGGGCCGCACGCATGCCAGGCGAGCGCGCTACCGCTTGAGCCACATCCCCAGCCCCGATCTGCCTGCTTTTTTTGCATAATATTTTCATGAACCAAAATCACATTAACTATTTGATTTTCCATTATAATAGGGAGTAGTAATAGGAAGCACTGTCATCCTCAAACTCCTGATGTTTGAGGTTGTTTTGACTCCCTGGGGAAGCCTTAAGGGAGTGTTTTGAGGTGGTCCTCCCTGACACCCCACCTTGGCTCCGTGTTTCACTTCTGACTTATGGGAACAAAGATACCTATGGCTTATACTAGACGTGATTTCTGAGATCAGACTCATTTCAGGCTTTGTAAAATCTCATAGCAATATAGTAAGAAAGGTCACTTAACAATGAGACAATTAACAGGTTTCCTCCCCATGAATGAAGTTTGGTGTAAAAAGAGGCAAAAATAGTGCCAGAAATAAATGACTGGCTTATAAACATATTTATTAAATGCCTCATCCTTGGAGCACCAGATGTGGAGAAGATAAAGGCTAAATGCCAGCAGCAGGGTTGCTAAGTAAATTATTTGGTTTGTTGCTGGTAATGAGCAACTGCACAAGGTAGGAGTTGCCATGAAATTACATGTTTCTGCTGTTTTGTTCTTTAATGAACCATGATTGACTCCAGGACTTGTTTGGATAACTTTTCCCTTTGGTGTTGAGAAAGAAGATAATTCTCCCTAAAAGAAAACCTTGATATGCCCTAATACATATATATGTTTTTTCTGAACTCAGAATTTTTTTGTGTCTTCATCAATGAAATTGATTAATTTAGCAAGTATAACTTATGATTACCCATAATTTTCCCCTTTTCTCTGACCTTGGCGGTGGGGAGACACTTAGGATGGATGGAAAGAAAAACCTAGAAGATAGTACTGTGTGTTGGCATTTCCAGATCATACTCTTGCTTCAGAAATGGGCAAAAACTAAAACGTTACCATAAAGCTGCTGATTTGATTAGGAAGACTAATAATTACACACTGTAGCGACACCCTCACGTGCAATTTCCTATCACACATTTGGCATCCTTCCCATTTCCTGTTGAGAAGAATATTTTCTGGCTCACTTGAGAAGAATAAATCATTAGAAGCTCCAGTAAACAGTCCTGGGTGGGGTGTCCATTTGAGCAAGCAGCTGTCCTTTGAAAATTGCCTTTCTTGTTCAAGGCTCCCAATTTCGCAGTCAGGAGGTTGTATAAAATCAATTAAACCAGAGGATCTCTAGGTAATCAGCTCTGAGAACTGTTGGCCCAGCTGTGATTATTTGCCAACGGTGGCAGCTTCCTCCTTTATTCCTCTGTCACTTGTGCCCACGCTTTAGCCTTCACCTCCTGGCAGTAGTGCATCCCTCCCACCCCCCTCCACTTTGCTTCTTTCTGTCTCACCACCGTGTTGGCTCCGCTGTGACTGCTGTCTCCCGGGAACCCTATCCCAGCTCCTGCTCTCAAGAGATGGGAGGAGGATGCCCTGCTGGGTGAGGAACTGGGGCTTTCAGTTCCTCCTCACCAGCAGGTAGGGAGCTTGGAAGGAGGTACCACAAATTGCTGCTGTTGCTATGACAACCTGAGCAGCTCCTCAGAAAAGCAGTTGAAGAGGAAAAGCTCCTTTGCTCTTTTGATCTATCTTTCTGTGTCTCCCCCTTCCTCCAGCCCTTGTTATGTACCTCAAGTGATCATCTCTCTTAATACACCAGATACCTCCCCCAAGGAAGTATTTCACACTGAGGCTGAAACGACGGGAGAGTCTTCCTGCCCTTGCCCGGCTCAGAGGCAGCTTTTTTTTTTAAATAAGAAGAAAAATGTCAGGTTATAATATTTCATACTAGAATTTTGTGTGCCATTTGGCTGAGTGGGGAAAGTATTTGGAAGTATAGGGTAGAGTGTTCATTCATTCATCAAACACTTACTGAATACGCACCAATAAGTACCAGGCAAAATGCTAAGCACTGGAGTTTAAGACGAGACACAGTTTCCACCTCACATTCTGGTAGAGAGACAGATATGCAGACAAACACCCGCAATAAGATATTGCTAGTGCTTGGCAAAAACCTAGGTGGCTCCTGTGTGGTACAAGAGAGATATGGAGGAGTGGTTGTTAAGAAAGACTTTTGAAGGAAATGAGTCTTAAGAGAGAGAGGTGGATGTGTAGTGAACATGCACATTACTTTAGTAGACTCCCAAATGTGCTCCCAACTCCAGTATCTTGGCGTAATTTATTGCCTAGTGTGTGGAGACCTTGAAAGGCCCAGAGAGACTGAGTGAGATATAATGCAAATAGAATTAAAGAAGGTCAGTGATATCTTGATTCTAAGTCCCTGGAGGGTGACCATGGTAGTCCTGGGAGCAGGGCTGGTGAGGCCTGGGAATGGGGCATTACTCAGGGACCCTCATGGGAGGAAAGGCCCCACTAGAACTTTCAGCTGCACAGAGTGGGGTCATGAGCCAGGGCACAAATGGTTGACGTAGATTACCAGCCCCAGGGCGTGTGGTACTTGGGAGAATAAAATTGGGTGGGGACACTGATGGGAAAAGATCCACATAATTATTACTAAGGACAAGATTGTATGTCATAATGAGTTGTAAGCTTTGTAATCCAATAGATCTGGGTTTGTCTTGGCTTTACCACCGTTAAATGGAGATTTTAGACAACAGAAATCCTTCTGAGCTGATTTGCTCAGTTGTAAAAGGGGGATATATCTCATCTATCTATCTATCTATCTGCCTACCTATCCGTCCATCCATCCATCCATCCATTCATCCATCTATCATCTATTGAATGCTGTCCCATCCTCCCCCTTGGATTCATTTGCTGAAGTCTTAACCCCCAAATACATAAGAATGTGATTGTATTTGGACATAGTGTCTTTAAAGAGATAATTAAGTTAGAATGAAATGATTATGATGGAACCTAATCTAATGTGATTTGTGTCCTTATACAAAGGGTAACTTTGGACATAGAGGGAACATTATATGAAGACACAGGGAGAAGACAGACATCTACAAACCAAGAAGAGAAGACTGGAATAGGTTTTTTCCTCATGGCCCTCCAAAGGAACCAACCCTACAACTACCTTGATCTCCAGAGCTGTGAGAAAATAAATTTTTGTTTTTTTAAGACACCTAATCTGTGGTACTTTGTTACGACAGCCCTAGCAAACTAACCCGTAGAGCTATTGTGAAGATTAAAAAACTGATTTATAAAATATCCTAAAGCTCATGTATGAAGACACAAATTGGTGTCAACATACTTTATATATAACCAGAGATATGAAAAATGGTGCTGTATACATGTAATAAGAATTGTAATGCATTCTGCTGTCATTTATTTTAAAAAATCAATAAAATAAAATATACTAAAGCTTATACAAATATTTATTATATGGCAGCTATAATTATTGTTCACAAATAACAATACAGTTGACTGTTCTTTATATAAGGGCAAACCCTAACTCACTTTGCATTATTCCATTGTTAAGAATATCAGATTAATTAATTTCTTTGGTTAGCTGAATGTCAGAGGACCCTTTGCTTCCATTCCGATGCTGAGATTTTTTTAAACATGCTTTATCTTTCCTTATATTGATTAAAACTGTATGTTCAAACTTTTTTTTTTTTTAAATTTGTAGGCTCAAGTGCTTCTCTTTAATTGTGAGATTGAAACTAAGTGTATACTGTTTCACAGAAAAAGGTTTGTTTTATTTTTAATGTCAATTATATCATTATTTTCCAGTGATTTGCTCCTGTCCCCCAACAATAGAGTAGTGAAAATCCATTTAACTTTCAGATTCTATGTGTTAGCATTCTTTACTTTCCTCAAACACTTTCTATAGAACATAGTCTAATACACTGTAAAAACTCAAACTTGTTTTGGAACTTTAATTATAATTTTAAAATATGCAAATTACTATCATTGTCTCTAGTTATGAACCAGCTGCTTCTAAACAATTAAAAAACAGATCATGTAAATGTAAGTAGTTAGAAGAAATACCATGCTACAAACAGAAAACAAGAAACTGAGTTCTATTTACAATATTTCAGATTTTGCTTTTCTTTTGAGTTTATGGGAGCTGGTACCAAACAGTAAATTGTACTTTATCATTGCTTTTTTTCTAACATCTCTACTTATTTTCTAAGAGCAAAATTTATTTATCATCTTTCTCTCCCTTGAAGGGAAGGTTATAATACAAGGAGAAAATGATCTTTATTGGTTCTTGCCTATCCGAAAAAATGCTGCACTTGGAAGTTCAAGTAAAGTGAAAAAGAACTACTAGCAGAAGATATAACTCACTCTCAGGAGAAGAAATAAAGAATCAGTAGGCCACTTCTTTAATGGCTGTGGTATATTACAATGTCACTCCTCCTATAAGGAGTTGGGGCCTAGTACTCCACCCTATGATTCTGGGTTATGTTGGGCTATACTTTCAGCTATCTTTGGTCAATAAAATGTGGGAAAACAAGTGTGATTTCCAAGCGAGGCTTCAAGAGGACTTGTAACTTCTGCTTTCACTTTCTTATAACATTTCTCTGAGATTTCCATGTAAAAAATCATGATAGTCACCTTGCAGGTGACAGACCACATGAAAAGAGACCCAGCTAATAGTCAGCATTAACTATGAGACACATGTGTGAGGACATCTTAGACTATCTGGCTCCATTCCCAAGCAAGACTAGGAAAAGAATAAAGTAGCCAAGTCTGGCCCAAATTTCTGATCTATAGAACTAAGAGTCAGTAAAAGGGATGTTATTTTAAGTCACTAAGTTTTGGGTTCTTTGTTAGACAGCAACAGCTAACAGATACAAAAGCACATAGGTCATAGAAAAACATTTTTAAAAATCTAGCAGCACTCTGTTATGATAAAAACACTCAACAAATTAGGACTAGAATAGAATTTCCTCCATTGGATAAAGAATATCTGTGAAAAATCCTCAGCAGATATCATGTTTAATGGTGAAAAACCAAATGCTTTTCCTCCAAATTCAAGGTCATGAACAAGACAAGGATGTCCACTCTCATTACGTATATTCAACATCATACTGGAGATTCTAGTTAGGACAATAAGGGAAGTAAAAGAAATAAGGGTCACCCACATTGGAAAGGAAGAAATAAGATGTTCTATTTGCAGATGAAATGATCTTGTATATAGAAAATCCAAGGGATCCACTAAAAAATTACTAGAACTAATAAGTGTCTTATTTTGTTTTGTATTGCTAAATAGAATACTGAAGACTGAGTAATTTAAAGAAAAGAAACTTATTTCTCATAGTTCTGGGAAGCTTAGAAGCCCAAGATCAAGGGGCTGAATTTGGTGAGTATATTCTTGCTGTATTATAACATGGTAGAAGAGAGAAAAGGGTACAAATTCAGTTTTCTCTTCCTCTTCTATAAAGCCATTAATTCCATCATGTGGGCTTCCACTCTCATAATCTCTTCTAACTTTAGAAGATCTCATGATCTCCGAAAGGTCCCACTTTCAAATATCACCAATATATGAATTTGGGGATTAAGTTTCCAATATGTGAACTTTTGTTGGACATATTCAAATCAGTGAGTATAGCAAGGATACAAGATACAGTTGTGTTTCTACACATTTATTTTGTAATGAAAAACCAGAAAATGAAATTAAGAAAGCAATTCCATTTACAACATTGCATTAACAAGAATATTGAAAAATACATTTAACAAAAGAAAAGCAAGACTTGTATAATGAAAACTATAAAACATGGATACAAGAAATTGAAGAGCCAAGTAAATGGAAAGATTTTCATAGATAAGAAGACAACAATGTTAAGATTGATCTACAGATTCAACACAATCCTTACACTCTTATCAAAATCATAGCTGGCTTTTCTTTCTTACAGAAATTGACAAGCTGATCCTAAAATTCATATAGAAATATTGAAGCCCTAGATAAACTAAATAATTTTGAAAAAGAACAAAATAGGAGGATTCACACTTTCAGATTTAAAAACTTACTATAAACCTACAGTAATCAAGATAGAGTGTCACTGGTATAATGATAGACATACAGATAAATGGAATAGAATTGAGAGGCCCAGAATCCTTTATGTTAATGCTTAACTGATTTTCAATAACAGTGCCAAGACAATTAAATGGAGAAAGAACAGTCTTTCTGAGAAATGGTACTGGGACAAATGGATATTCATACGCAAAAGAATGGAACTGGAGCCCTATCTCACTCCATAGACAAAAGTAAACTCAAGATGGTTGATTTAAGTGCTAAAACTGTACAACTCCTAGAAAAAGAAAAAAAAAATCTTTATGACCTTGAGTTTAAGTAATGGTTTCTTTGACACAAAAATAAAAAACGCAAAGCTGGTTCAATGGCTGAGGCAGGAGAATTGCAAATTCAAAGCCAGCCTCAGCAAAAGCAAGACACTAAGCAATTCAGTGAGACCCTGTCTCTAAATAAAATACAAAATAGGGGTAGGGATGTGGCTCCGTGTTTGAGTGCTCCTGAGTTTAATCCATAGTACCAAAAATCAAATCAAAACAAAACAAAAACCCACAAATGACAAAAAAACCCCACAAAAAATATACATTGAGATTTATTAAAACTATAAACATTTGTGCTTCATGTGGTATCAAGCAATTGAAAGGAAGACTGGACATAGCTCAGTGCTTGCCTAGCATATGTGAGATCCTGGGTTCAATTCTCAGTATCACACAAAATTAATATCTATTTATTAAGAGATAAAATAAAAATTAATATCTATTAATAGATAAAATAAAACACCTGAATCAAAACAAGACAAAACAAAGACTACAATGATATACCATTTTACACTCAATAGTATGGCCATACTAAAGAAGACAAACAACAAATTTTAGGAAAATGCAAAAAATTGGAACATCATATATTGCTGGTGGCAATGTAAAATGGTGTTACCATTTTGGAAACCAATTTGATATTTCCACAACTTGTTAAAGATAGAGTTACACCATAGGACACAACAATTCCCCTCCAAGATATATGAAAATGTGTGTCCAGACAAAAATTTCTACAGAAATATTCAAAATAGTAGGATTCATAATAGCCAGAAAATAGGAAAAAAAAAAACAATTTTTCCATCAAAAATTGGGAACTGCAGTAAAGTTGGAAGAAGAATAAAGTGAATACTAGAACACCTTCACCTAGATTCACCAATAATTATATTATCATATGCAAGAAAATATGATGTACATTGATAAAATATTTTCTGAGAATTGATCCATATTCAGATTTCTGCAGTTACCCTCTACCCACAATGATTTCTTTTATTTACTCAAGATTCTATTAGGGATCTTGTATTATATTTGATAATGTTAAATTTGATCAGCTGGTGTTCATCACACCATTATTAATGTACCATTTTTCTGTGTGTAATTAACGTGTGGACCAGTACTTTGAGACCATGTAAATAACCTGTTCCCAACAGGTTTCACCCAGTGGTTTTATTATCCACTGATGATGCTTGCCTGAGTAAATTATTATTGTACATATGGCTTCAAAATGATGGTTTTCCGGATTCTGTCATTCTTTCTACATTTATTAGCTAACTTTATTCTATAAAAAAGGAGTTCACTACCTCTGTCTCCTGTCCTTGGTTTTGTATTTATTTAACTTTTGATCTGATTTTTAAACTTAGTGTGTAAAATTGGTTGCTGTCATTGTTTTTTTTAAACATTTAATTTTTTAGTTGTGATTAGACAAAATACCTTTTATTTTTTTATTTTTATGTGGTGCTGAGGAACCCAGGGCCCTGCACATGCTAGGCGAGCACTCTACCACTGAGCCATAACCCTAGCCCGCTGTCATTGTTTTTGACGGTCACTTTGACCCACATGTTCAGGGGAAGCCCCCTGAAGCCAGCTTCTGTGTATTTTGGACATGTTACCATGAGTCTTAAAGGTCTCTCCTGATTTTGGCACAAGAAGAGATGTTTCCATCTCACCTTGTACTTTCCCAACCCAGAGTTGGAATTTGCCAACTTGCCAGGTAGCTCTGATATTTTTTGCAAGAAGGGTATGGAACATAGTCTTTTTAACTTTCCTCACGAATCCCTGGAACTCCTTTCACATAAATTCACAGATATTTTACTCATGCTTTTTATGTCTGTATGTCCTCCATTGTTTGGATGTGCCATGTTTATTCATCCAGTCTTCTCTGCAATTATGGAAGCACTTTACTGTTTCAAATGATACCACCATGAGTGACCCTGTGTTTTGCTGCTTTATATCTTCAAAATGTAAATGCATTTTAGTTTTGTTAAGATACTTTCAAATTTTCCAAAGAAGTTGTGTAATTGTGCACACCCTCCAGCTTTGGAAACATGCCTGCTGTCCTACAGTCTTGCCAATGGCACGTGCTGTCATTGAAATTTTGTCATTTGAAATTTTGCCCATCAGATGAGAAAGGGTATCTCAGGGTGGTTTTCACTTGTATTTATCTTAATGAGAGTAAATTGTGTGTGTGTGTGTGTGTGTGTGTGTGTGTGTGTGTGTGTGTGTGTGAACTGTGTCTTTTGCCCAGTTTATTGGGTTATTAGTCTTCACCCCTCCTTGACTTTTCAGAGCTCTTTTAGGTTAGGAAGATTCACCCTTTACTGACCTATCTATTGCCCAAATCTCAGGTTGTCATTTGTCTATTGACTTTGCTTATGGTGTGTGTGTGTGTATGTGTGTGTGTGAGTGTGTGTGTGTGTGTAAAGTTTTCCAAAAGGCTTTCACATTTTATGTATTTAAATAGGATCAATCATGTTTTTCTAAATAGGATCAATCATTTTTTTTAATTGCATCTAGATTTTGGATGGATATGGAGACTGTCCTCATATCCAGTTGATAAAGGAAATCACCTTGTCCTCAAGGGCATAACCCCTTCTCTCTTGAGCTTGCTTGAATGTCTTATTAGATACAATATTTTAAAAAGTTTTTTTTTTCCTTCTTCCTGGTACAGTTAAAAGAAGTGTGGGTGTTCATGTGTGTGTGTGTGGGTGGGGGAGTGGGGTGGAGGTACAGGATCAGTTTGCTTATTAGATTCCATTGTTAGTATTTTCAATAACAATAAATGGAATAAAGGCGTTAAAATGCTACCCAAAGCGATAGTTCACTCTCCACCATCCCTATTTCACTCCTTTGGGTATATGAGATAGTATTTTTTTTTTTGGTATGTTTTACCCATTATTCATCTTAAAGATATGACTTGAGGCAGAAATTTTGTTTTGCCTTAGATTATAAAAACATCAAACAACTGCATGTTAAGTATATGCCATTTACCAAGCATAAAACGTGAAACTCATTTATGTTTTAATGTACAACATCTCTGGGAGATGTATTGTATAATTTACAAACAATGAAAATAAGTATTAGACAGGCTAAGTAGTTTTTTTTTTTTAATGTGGTCTAGGTTTAAACCTCTTCACCTTACCTTGAGATAAATAAGTTTCATAATTGGTTATTTGAATGATTGTTTTTGGTATATAATGTCTATTCCCTCTAGAAATTTTGAGCTCCATAATGAATTAATTCTACTAATTAATAGAATTCCTATTCCTTTCTACCACAGTACCCCAGGGAGATAATAATACGTAACTAGCAAAAGCAATATTTGCATAGCCTATTTGCAGACCAGACTGATGTTTTTTTTTAACAATGGAAAAATAAGTGAAAGAACAAAGTCAACATCTCTCCAGCTCTACTCCTACTAAATTTTCAAGACCACCATGTTTATTCCAAATTGATGCTTCAGGATTATCATGAAACATCTGCCATCTATTTCCTAGTTTCCACCAATGATTCTATAGATAAGGCCATTGGTAAATACCCACACTTCTTTTAACTGTAAAATTAAGAATTAAGGGGAAAAAAACTTTAAAACATTGTGTGTAATAAGAAATTCAAGCAAACTCAAGAGAGAAGGGGTTATGCCCTTGAGGACAAGGTGATTTCCTTTATCAACTGGCTATGAGGACAGTCATATCCAATAGTGTAAATACCCCTGCCGAGGCCCAGGGACAAAACTTCCCATACTCAGTGCCTTATTCACAACCAGGTGTAGGTTATGTGGGATCCTTGGAGCAAGGAACAAAGAATTCTCTTTCCCTTTGGAACCAATTGAAAGATCATCAGGAGCCTGAGGGGAGGGAATAAAAATATTAGCTATACTTAGTTATAAAATCTGAATTGTAATGGTTGGTATTAGATTCAGTCTTCTGAGAAAGTCTTCTGGGAAACCTGTGTATTGAGCACTACGCTATTTTAGCCACAAACTCCCTGCCTCCATGGAGCTTAAAATCTGCAGAGAGGGCGATGCAAAATAAGCAGGCTTAATACCTGAGTAAGTTATAGAGTGTAAACAAGGTAAAAGTTGTTATGGAAAAAAAAAAATGAAAGAAAAAAAGCTGGGTAAGGTGGATCAATGGTGTGGGGGTGAGGGAAGCTCAGTATATCAGGTGCTCCTCACCGGCAAGATGACAATTATATAGGACTGTGAAGGAGCTAAGGCTCATAGCCATGAGCATATCCTGAGGAAAAGCATTCTAGACAGAAGTAACTGCAAGCATAAAACCCTGCCTTCCATGTTTACATAAGAGGTAGGAAGTCAGCATAAGGGTTGCAAAGTGAGTGAGGGGACAACGGGTTGGATCTGGTGTCTGAGAGGGCAGATGGGGGACAACCTTGGGACTATGATAAAGCTTTGACAAGTTTTAATAAGCTGACATGTTTTAACAAGATCTTTCTGTTTGCTGGTTGAATATAGATTGTTGGAGGGAAGGAGAGAAGCATGGATACAAATGAGGAGCCTGTGTCAGTCAGTTTTTGCCATGTGACAAACCACCTTAAACTTAGCTGCTTTAAAATAACAATCTTTTGGGGATGGGGCTGTAGCTCAGTGGTAGAGCACTTGCCTGGCACGTGTGAGGCACTGGGTTCGATCCTCAGCACCACATATAAATAAATAAATAAAATAAAGGTCCATCAACAACTTAAAAATAAAATATATCTGTATGTTTATTTATATATTTATTTATTTAAAACAATCTTTTGTTTGTTTACCTTCCTGTGGGCTGGTGGTTTGGACTGTAGTGGCTTGTGTTTGTTGCACATGTTTTTTGTCTGGGCCTATTTTCAGGGCCAGGACCTCAGCTGGGAAGGCTGAGATGACTGGATCTCTCTGTCCAGGTGGTCTCTCATCCTAAAAGAGGTTGGCTCCTGCTCACCCACACGGTAGCAGCATTTTAACTGGTAGAGAGGAAGTGCCAGTGCCTGTGCTCAGAACTCAAGTAGCATCACTTCCATCTCATTCTTTTAGTCAAAGCAAATCACAAGTCGATCTCATCTTCAAGACATGCTAAAGACTCCATCTTTTTTTTTTTTTTTTTGGTACCAGGGATTGAACTCAAGGGCACTTAACTACTGATCCACTTCCCCAGCCATATTTTGAATTTTATTTTTAGACAGGTAGGGTCTCACCATGTTGCTGAGTGCCTTGCAAAGTTGCAGAGGTTGGGTTTGAACTTGCAATCCTCCTGCCTCTGCCTCCGGAGCTGCTGAGATTACAGGTGTGCACCACCATGCCTGACTAGACTCTGCCTTTTGAAGAAAGAAGTTGCCAATAGTTTGTGGTCATTTAAAATCTACTGTGCAGTAATTCAGGCAAGAGATTAGAATGGTTTGGAGCAGAAGGAGAGGTATGAAGTAAGAATTAATTGAGTTCTAGATAAAATTTGAAGATAAAGTCAACAGGATATCCAGTCAGATCTCACATGTGATATTAGAGAAAATGGAATTGAGATGATTCTAGGATTTCTGGCCTGCCTGAAAGGATGAAGGGAATTGGAGTCAGCTGATACTCCCCCAGATCACATTTTGATCCATGTACGTGTGAAACTGCATACTGAAGCCCTTCTCCATGGGGCAAGCCCCCCTGCTAAGTTCACCACACCTGGCGAGGGCCATCTGGAATGCAACCTCCTCATGGACAGTTAGATCCTAAGGGAATGACAACCCTGCACTGAGCATGGTCAGGTCTTGCTTCCAAATCTCCAATCAGATAAGGCTTCCTCTTGCAGGAAGAATGAATGTAAAGAAAGAAGCCAGAAGGCCATGAGCCACAGAACAGTAAATGAAAGCTCCTTCCTACTGGCCTGGATCAGGTGACCACTCAGAGCCTTTTTATGATCCTGTGAATCCCACCAGGAGCCGCCAACCCCCCACTAGCTGGTGTTGCTTGCTGATGCATAAACTACAATCAGATCATTTTGTGCTTATCCTGCCTTAAGAGATTTTTATGGAATAGTTATTTAATGTGCTTTCATCCAAAGATAAAATGATTTCACCCAGAAAACATGTTTTCACTAGCTTTTTCTATTAAATAGAACTACACTAATCAAAATAATAATGGTTTCAACACTTTGGATTTTATTTCCATGTATAAAAAAAGACTAGAAAGAGTCAGTTACTGAGCAGCCCTACCTTCTGTTGTTCCAAGGGTTTGGCGCTTGTTCCTAGGGCTACCAAAATTTTAGCCATCTTATCTGTTTTCCAGGAGCAGGACGAGAAAGAGCAAGAGAAGGTCTTTTTCCTTAATAAGGAGACTCCCTGAGAAGAGCACATAATGCTTCTTGCATCTCGTGGCCAAAAATTACTTACATCACCACCATTATCTGCAAGGGAGGCTAGACACTGTGATCTGAGCTGGTGGTAATGTTCCCAATAAAACACTTCCATCTCATTCTTTTAGTCAAAGCAAATCACAAGACGGTCTCATCTTCAAGACATGCTAAAGAGACTCTACCTTTTTTTTGGTACCAGGGATTGAACTCAAGGGCACTTAACTACTGAGCCACTTCCCCAGCCATATTTTGTATTTTGAGACAGGGTACCATTATTAGGGAAGGACAGGTATCTGGGCAACTAGCAGTCTCTAGTTCATCAGAAGGGGACATACGTCTTAAAGAAAGATTACAGATGAACACCCCATAAGACCTTGGCTTAATGCTGGTTTCTTGGGTAAGATGCAACAGTATTTGTAGTGGAGACTTCTATTTTCTGTTTTATTTAACAATACGAGACTGGGGTGTAGTGGTAAATATTTTTTAACCTACTAAACTAATACACATTCTTAATCATTTAGTTTAAATCATAGTACTTTATTTTAGGGTGGTCGAAAGGCTGGGGTCTGGGTCTGAAAGACGTGGGTTTGCCACATATTTGCTGTAGGTATATCAGTAAATAGGTAACAAATAGTAAGTGCCACTGCTTTCCTCTCTTCCTCTCTCCCCTTTTCCCTCCCTCCCTCTGTCAATACTCTGTGCTGGTGGAGAGACCTAGTTGAGACGGACAGCTTCACAATTACTTTTCAATGCTAACTGTGTCTGGCTAAATCCGAAAGGATATTAACTGTGCTCAGGGGACCATTTGCTGACTTGTGCACATAATCTGGATGAGGTTGCCTAGGTCTAGAGTTTTAAGTAGGGCAGCTCTTATGTGAGGACCGAGGTTCAGTAATAGCTTAGAAAAAACATGCCCTCACTTCTAGCTCTGGACCTAAGGGGCTGTCTTAAAAAAAAAAAAAAAAAAAAGTAAATGTACCAGGCTTCTGGCTGTGGAGATTGTAGGAAAAGACTCAAGAGTGGTTTGGGCTTCCTGTGCCCTCGATTTTATAAAAAGGGCACATTGTTTCAGAGGCAGACCCACAAAAGGCTCAGGTACATCTTCTTCAGTTCTGGGCAATTCCCTTCTCAGCTGTTTCTTTGGAAGTCGTTGCCTGAATCACGTAAAGCACTGACAACCAAGAGCAGAAGGGTAGCAGTTTTGTAAAACATCTGTACAGCGTCCACTTCAAGCAGTGGTCGGGGGCGGTGGGGAAATTTAACAGTTGTTTTGACAGCCTGAGTCTTTAAGATGAGGCACTAAAAAGTACTTTCCACATGGTTAAATACAATTCCTCTTCCTTGTTCAGACTTGAGTTGTAACAATGGTTCATTACTATGTACAGGCTACTTTATCTTGACTGTGTCTTGGTAGCTCACATGGGAGGCTGTTAATCACAGAGGCCTTTTGAGGCCTGGGTAGAAGGATTTGGGTGTTTTTTGTTTTTTTTTTTTTAATAGGTCTGACATTTAAACAATGAGAGTACCCACTAAAACATTGACAGCCTCATCACATACTAGAGATATTTATTAGCTCTGGGATTTTGGGGATTAAACATAGGAGTGATTTGGTGGATTAGCTCTTTACTAGATCATTTTATATGGGGAAATAGGGTCTTGGCTCACTGGGAGGTAAATGCAGGAAAGGAGAATGGTGTAGTGGGTATACGATAGGACTGCTTGGCTCAAGCCCCGCCTTGGAAAGCAGAGTGACCTGGGTAAGTGTGAAGGATCCTCTGATATACATGAGCAAAGATTTTGGGTGTCAGGCATCAACTTGGGTGTCTCCGCTGTGCCCTGTTATTTAATTTGCATGCTGACTCCAAGATCCTTCTCTGTTCTCTCTGTATTTACATGGAATGGTTATGCCTTATAAGTTATAAAAGGTGATAGAAACCTAAGAAATTACTATTTATAACTTATAAGTTATAAAAGGCTGCCTAAACTGGGCGCGTTTGCACATGCCTATAATCCCAGCAGCCCCAGAGGCTGAGGCAGGATTGTGAGTTCAAAGCCAGTTTCAGCAAAAGCGAGGCACTAAGCAACTCAGTGAGACCCTGTCTCTAAATAAAACACAAAATAGGCCTGAGGATGTGGTTCAGTGTTAAAGTGCCCCTGAGTTCAATTCCTAGTACCAAAAAAAAAAAAAGAAAGAAAGAAAGAAAAAATTAAAAAAGGCTGAGTAAATCTAAGAAATTACTCTTCTCTTCATCCCACAAAAATAGACCCCACAGCCCACAGTGCTCCACTGAGACTCAAAGGGGCAGAGACTGCTGGGTGGGGAAATGTTTCTCCAGGAAGAGAAAAGTGGTCTTAGGGTTATAAAAACAATGGCCAAGGAAATAAAGTTCTATGTAACAAGAAAGGGAGTTTGAATCTGAGCAAAGCTTCCATTTTCAAATGTCCAAGGTGTTGATGATACAACAGGCAGTCGGATTGGCCAACTCAACTCCATTTTGAGTCATGTCCCCTTTGTCTGTTTCTGTCCGAGGGATGGGTTCAGGACTTGCAAGTTCACCTCATGGAGCAATGGGAATGGAGCCCAGCACCCTCCCACACAGCAGAGTGGACACGGGCTACCAGCTCCTGGAGGGCTGCAGGGGTTCTGCCAGCCTGTCCCGGTGACCTCCCTGCCACTTACTACAGACAGACCTAGGGTTTGAGCACTTTTAAGAGTATATGGGTCTGCTCTTGGAAAAAAGAAAAAGATCTGTATGGAGGGTCCAGAGGAGGATGTGACAGAGCACAACACATGGTTTCATTGTCCCCAAATCACACCTAAAGGGCTCTCCCTCCCACAAAGTTCTCATGGAAGCTGCCCCCAGATTCTCTCCCACATTCTCTTCTTTGTCATCTCCCAGCAGCCTCCTCCCCCACCGTCCTTTCCTGTGCTAAGACATTTTCCCCCCTAAATAGTGCAATCTCTGAACCCAGTCTTCTTAAAAGAGAGGAGAGAAAAAATGGTAAATAATGTGTTTATGACTTATTATCTTTTTCTATTTCAATTCAAACAATACAGAAGTTCAAAATAAAATATTAACACTCATCCCTGCCCTTTTGTCCCTCGATCTCATTCACCAGATGTAAAAGACTGTCTTTCAAAAGGTGGCCTTGGAACCTTCCAAACTTTCCTTTACTCAAATGTAATTTTCAGCTTCTAGCTTTGTATATAGTCTGAGCAGAGATGGAAAAAATTGATCTTTCAGGATCCGTCAGCAGTGTGTGCCTGTTTTTCTAGGAAGAGACTACACTTTTGTTGGGAAAACAAAACACTTTCGTAAGCTTTTTGAAAATGGCAGAGACCAGGTGAAAAGCCTAATCCACAGCGGGGAGGTTGAGACCAGGAAGCACTAGGAAGCTTGGCTTGCTGCCCTTTGTGGGTGGAGCCTGGGATAACCCTAACTTCCCTAAGAATCTTCAGACATACCAGGGGGGTCACTGGGATTGGGAGCCTACCATCCTAGAGGAGGAAGGTTTGAATTATTCTATTCGGATGTCAAAGAAGGGAAGTGGGGACAGTTGTAATGCCTGCTTCAAATGGGATTATGTGACACACAGAGCTCTGCACCCTAGTGTTCCCCCTCACATTCTCTCAGACATCTCTCTCTCTCTCTGTCAGTTTAAGAGTGAGTGCATCAAAACTTTCTGATACAAGTGAGTGAGGTGCCAGTCCAAAACACAAGGGTTCAGCTCATTCATAGATGAGAATAAGTGGCTATCACTGGGCAGATAAGTAAATTAACTTTGCTTCAAATGTAAATATCCCGGAAGGACCTGGAAGTGTATTTTAATGACCTGTCTATGGCCAAGTAAAAAACACATTAGTAGACCCAGACAGAGCCTGTCTTTTCTTCTAGACTTTAATTTCCTCCTTTGAACAAAGGGACAATGAGGCATCTGATGGATCAGAACATGTTGCATGGTTGTTAAATTAAATGTGAAAGGAAAAAGATTCAGGCTTTTAAACAGAGTGCCCAATTTTCCATCAACAGGAGGCCTCTGCAATATCATCCCCCAATCATTAGGAGCTCTGTCTTGTGATGTCAGAAGTCAGCTTGAGGTTAGGTGAGGTCTGTTACTGGACCTCACTTTTGTTTCTTCTCTGGACTCTCCCCTTGGCTCAGATTCCCCTCCCTTTTGTACCCTTGGTCTTCCTCTCAAGTCCTGGTCTAGAAACTCACCTATTGCCCTAATTCCTGAGATCCCAATTACAAAAAGCAGATGGTTCCATTTGGAGTTGAAAGTCTGAGTTTGAGCTTGGGCTTTGCCATTTAAATGGCTTTATCTTTCATGTTCTCAACTGGAAGGCAAGATCAGTTATAGTCCTTGGAATGACAAAGGGTGGATTTTGTGTCTGGATGTGCTTCATAAATTCTAAGAGCTATAGCAATGCAAGGGAGTGACATGAACTTAAGCATTCAAGTGCACAGCCTCTCTTGCTATGATTTCGACTTCGTCATATGCCACCTCTGGGCCTCTGAATAGGTATGTAAGAATTGGGGTTTTGAAGATTCAGAAAACATTTAAATCCCAGAAGAGTGGATCTGGCAGATTCCTTGGAGATCATCAAATAAGATGAGTTCTCCCACCTCATTTTATGGGTGGGAAAACAAAGACAGTAAGTGTCCCAGAGCAAAGCCCCAGACCAGGCAGAGCCAGGCCTAGCTGGCAGGTTGCCTGATGCTCAGTTCTGCGCTCTTCCCTCCATCTGCAATGCTGGGGTTTCTGGTTCATCTTTGGGGGAAGGTGAGTAGCCCAGGCCAACTCTCCTTATAAACTTATATCTAAGAGCCACTAAAGCGCTGTCAAGGCCAGCCACCCAGCACTTACACCATGAGGTGTTTTTAAGGCATTTCTAATAGGTAAAGTGTTTTCTTGGCAGAATATTGGTTTAAGTCCTCCACTCCACCCCTCTTGAGACAAGGTGGAAAGGATAGGCCTCGGCAAGACTATGATAAAGAATGAGTTGGTCTTGGGGCCTCTTCCCAAGTAGTTTGCTTTCTCTGCAGTGTTGCTGCCTTCTCTTCTCTCTTCCATCCTGAACTCATTTGATGTTGCCTTGTCACCCTGAGACAATATTATGAGAAGCTTTTATAGATTCAGACCTCTCCCAGCTCCTTTTCTTTGTGTGAATGTGCAGTCCCTCATCATCAGCTTCTATAGGGCTCTGCTTGGGAAGATAATGTTCTCAGACTCTGAGACATTAAGGACGATGATGGTTCAATGTCTTTATTGTTCCATGTGATAACTCTGCAAATGGCTCTGATGCGTTTTATTGATTGTCAAACCATTTAATGACAACAGTAAATGAAAAAGTTGCCCCCTGTTTCGCCCTTTAACATGCCCAATGTTTCATCTTTTGAGTTCCCTGCTGCTCTTTGTCCATATGCCGTGTATTTGGCTGAGTAGTAACTCATAGTACATTTACAATTCAGCCCTCTGTTTTTATCTGGAACATTCCATTAATTCACCATGCCACTGCCTAGATTTCAGAGTCATCATACTTAACAATCACATAATGTTTCATACCATTGCTATATCACCATTTAACCATTCTCCCAGTTTTGTTTGTGTGGATTATTTCTGATTTTCCTCCATTACCATAAATATTGCTTTGAAAAATGGATACCTTTAGTTCTCTTCTTCTTTTGAATGATTCCCACAGAATAGATTCAAAAGAACTGGATTAGCGAATCAAAGGATAAGAACAATTGTTGGGAGGTGCAATTTTTAAAAATTAATTATTATTATTTTTTAGCTAATTCTGGGCTCGGCTCTGAATTCTTCCAGATGAAAGTCACAGAGCTAGCATTCAATAAAATCAATATCTAGTGAAAAAAATATCTGATTTAATAATCACCCATATTTGTTCAGGGTTTAATGTCAGGCATTATACTAACAGGTGTTTGCATATTTTATTTTAATTTCTCACTATTACCATGGAGGAAAATATTACTACCTTCCTATTTTGCTGATGAAAAAACTGAGGCTGAGAGAAGCTAAGTAGTTTGTTCAATATCACATAACTGATAAGAGGCCAAGCTGAGACTCAACCTGGGTTGAATTTATTCTGACTTCAATATTCATGGACTTCCCCTTAGGCGACCCAGTCCCTCCTCATACAGTATAGATATTTACTAAACTCTTTCCCCAACTCGATGTATAGTGTTGTAGTTTGTCAGCAGCATGAGTTTATAGTTCACCTCTGCTCTGTCAGTGTAAGGTGTGATTATCTGCCTACTCAAAATTGTGGATTTTTCAGATGTAAAAACATAAGCATTATTGAGTTTTTAAAGAGTAGCTTTCAAGGTTTTAACTGAAAGGATTAACAAATACAGTGCTTCAGAGAGCACAGAAAGGCTCACCCTCAAACAGCACCCTGGAAGCCGCTGATTATTCCCAGGGTTTGGCCTTGATAACAAGGGCAGAGCTGGCTCACATGGATTCTGCAACCGACTGTTCCAGATAATGTCATCCTCCCTAACATAGAGGATTTTGTGGGATGTGCTTAATCATGATGAGATTTCAATGGCTCTAAAGTTCTTTGGCTTATTGGGCTATTCCAGGCCATGTGAGCTGCATAATAAGGCATTTTGTTTAATAATTTTTATTATACAACTGATTCATATTTATTGTAGAAAAATCATGTAATCCAATAAGCCAAAATTAGATAAAAACAGCCATAATACCATCTCAGAGCTATATTGTCACTGTATTTATTTTGTAGTATAAAACACACACACACACACACACACACACACACACACACACACACGACCTCACAGAATTTTCTGTGAATTGGTTTCTATGTTCAAGATACAGCATTAAAGGAAAAAAAAAAAGATACAGCATAAATGTCTTTCCAATAAAGATACTACTGTAACATATCTCCAATGGCTACATGGTGCTTCATTGTGCCATCATTCACTCAATAAATTCTCTGTTATTGGATATTGAGGTGGATTCCCTTCCTCTGCAATAGTGCTGAAATGATCACTCTTAACAGTTAAGTCTCTTAGTCACATTCTTAATAGATTTCTCATGATGAATTCCTGTAGTTGCTGGTCAAAAGGCATGTGGTATTTAAAAGTCTTTTGTCAGTATTTATAAATTATCTGTCACAAATACTATATCAATTTAACTTCCCAAATTCTCAAATAACTCTACATATAATAATTTATTTTTTCCTATTATTTTAGTAGGTCTATATATGATCTCATTTTATTTAGTATTTCAATAGTTAAAATGAGGTTGAATTGAAAAATGTATGTATGTTCATGGGTAAAATGCACTTATTTTATTATTATGATTATTTAAATTAATGCATAACAGTTATATGTAATAGTGGGATTCCTCATGCCATATTTGAACATGCACATCATGTAGTTTGATCAATCTTATTCCCTAGTATCTTTTTCCCTCTCCCCTCCTCTCAACCTTGACCTGCTTGTTCTACTCTACTGATATCCCTTTTATTATTGTTTCAATTAATGCATTATAATTACATATAATCAGGATTCTTTGTGGTATATTCATATATGAACATAGCCTAAGCTGGCAGATGTTGTTCCCTGGTACTTCCCCATGTCCTCCCTTCCTACCTCCTTGTCTTTTTTTAAAATATATATCTTAATTTTGTTTATTTTGTTTATTATCTTTATTTTTTTATGTGGTGCTGAGGATTGAATCCAGGGTCTCACACGTGCGAGGCGAGCGCTCTAAAGCTGAGCCACAACCCCAGCCCTTCCTCCTTCCTTCTCTATCCCCTTCCTCTACTTAATTGGTCTCCCTGTACGTTTGTGAGATCTCTTTTTATTTATTTTTTCTTTTTTTCTCTTTAGATTCCACATAAGAGAGAAAATACTCAACTTTTGACTGTCTTGGCCTGGCTTATTTCACTTAGCATGATGTTCTCCCGTTCGTCCACTGACCAGAAAAATGACATAATTTAATTCTTCTTAGTTGCTGAATAAAACTTCATTGTGTATGTATACCTCATTTTCTTTATACATTTATCTGTTGATAGGCAGCTACACTTGTTCCATAACTCGACTATTGTGAATTGCACTGCTATAAACATTGTTATGCATGTGTCACTATAGTATGCTGATTCATTCTTTTGGATGATTTTAACTACAAGTTTGGCCAAATGCATTTTCCAACATACAGCGTTTAGTTAGACTAGTTTCAGTGGACCATGAGGTCTGGAGGATTTGGTTATAATAGGTCTATTTATGACTATGGCAGCCATGATGAGCACCTTGGAGAGAAAAAAGTTACAGAAAGAAATTTTTTTCTAGAAGTAGGATTTCAATGTGATGTTATGGCTGGAATCAAGTTACTGTTGAATGAAAAAGTGGCAAAAATCACAAACATTGTGTTTAACCTGAAAGACCTTTAGCAGCTGTACGTTTTGGAGTGCAACACAGCTATCAATTAATAAACAAGGGACGGGTGGGTGCTGGAGATTTATTCAGATACCATTTCTATTTGTTGGTGCTTAAATCCTGCAATGTGTTGCCAAATGTTACTTTTCTTCTCAGGAGAGTCACACATTTTAATTAGGCAAAGAGGGAGTGGGATGTTCCATTGCCAGCCAGATGACACTTCTGGCTAAGAATGGAAATCACTAAAAACATTAAAATCATTTAAAATGTAGATGCCTTTGTTTCCTGAAATGAAATCTCTCAAGGAAGTCTTAGCATGACAAGACTATAAGAAAGATTTTGCATTTTTATAATGCTTATTTTGGAAAACTCCTTGAGATTTGTGAAGCAGAGGCGGGTGATCCTAGGGTTTATAGCTACACGTGATTAAATCATATTAGCAGAAATTAGTGTTTTTAATGTTTAAGACTGAAAAATAATACTAAGCCAATACTTGCTGTTGAAGCCAAATCTTTAATTGACATGCATAGATTAAAATTTCATACTTAAATCCTACTCTCAATAGCAATTATAGCTTCAAGATGTACAACTTTAACACTTAATCTTTGACACATTTATTTATTCACTCAAAAGACAGTTTTTGGCATCCAGTTTATGCCCGCCCGAGATGAGTAAGCAGTAAAGATAGTAAGATATGGTTGTAGTCCACAGGAAATTATATCTGGAGAAGACCATCAGACAGACAGACAGCCCTAATAAAATAAGAAGCAAGTGCTGAGAAAGAGAAACAAAATTTAAAGTGAGTCTTAAAGGGAAACTTTATGTTTCCTTTCTTGTATCATAAATTCATAAGACTAAAGCAAGTTAAAATATACAATTTAGATTTTGCTATTGAAGGTGGTACCTCTTCAGGGTGGGGTTGATATAAAGAAGAGGAGAGGATCTTCCCTTGCCTTATGCTTTCCAGTCCTGATCCTGACTCCACTCTACCAATTTCTAGATCTCACATGTGTTAGGGGCTAGTCTTATGGGGCAGTGAATATTAAGAGGTTTTATTTCTGAGCTTAGCACATAGTACTGTAGGAAGCTCTTCTGTTTCCTAGTTTGACCCGTTCAGTTGTAACCAAATATATGTCTATTTGGGTTGGAAAAACTACTTTATAGAAATTATCACTTAAGCCTTCTATTGTGGCTGAAGAGGCAATTTCTTAGTATTTGTGAAGACCAATTTGTATTTGCAAGCTTTGTGAGTTGCTGAATGCCCGGAAGTGTGAGTCATCATGCTGTCTTCTCCATAGTTATATATTCAGTTTGTCTTGATAGCTTTTAGTTTACAATAATGATTGTCAATAGGACATTATGTAAAATTGTGGATGTGTAACCGATATGATTCTGCAATCTGCATTTGGGGTAAAAATTGGGAGTTCATAATCCACTTGAATCTAATGTATGAAATATGATGTGTCAAGAGCTTTGTAATGTTGTGAACAACCAATAAAAAAACAATAATGATTGTCTTATGGATCAATTTTTTAAAAAAATATATTTTGTCTTTCTTATTTACAATAAATATTAGGATTATGAGTATCATGTATTATATGTATGTCTTAGTCCATTTTCTGTTCCTGTCACAGAATACCACAAACTGGGTAATTTACAAAGAGAAGAGATTTCTTTCCCTGAAAGTTCTGGAGGCTGGGAAGTCCAAGATGAAAGTGCTACCTCTGGTGAAAACCATTTTGCTGCATCATAATGTGGTGGAAGATGTCAAGAAAAAGTGTGTATGCAAGAAAGTGAGTTTAGAGAAACTGAGGCACAAATTGATTAAGAAACAAAGAGATTGTATTTGGGCTGATCGAAGTTACAACTTGAGAAAACAGAGTCAAGCAGATTTGAATGTGTGCTCTGGGGTCTTATAGATTTCAAACAAGGTCAAAACCACAGGTAGAGAGAGGGATTACATCAGTCATTTGTCAGGAATATAGATTACTGTAGGCAGGATAGATGTCTTGAAAGAATAGGATTGGGCACCTTAAAGAATATGTGTAAACAGCCCTAAAAGACAAAAGGAGAAAGAACAAGAACAAAGAAATTCCTGAGAAAGGAAGGGAGTCAGGGATGAGATGACCCTGGTGGCTATCTATAGGACTGGAATGTTCTGCTCTTGTGAAAACCATAGCTCTAACACGTCCATACAGGATGTGAAGAGGTTGGGCCCAGTGGATTGCAGTGTATTCTGGGAAAAGAACAAACATCTACATGGGGTCAAAAGTTCTCTGAGGTAGAAGTGAATGAAATCTAGTCTCCCAGGTCACCTAGGCCTGAAATTTTGTGGGTGCCTCAATCTACTTTGCCCTTTGATTCCATTTCTTCCACAAGAGAAAGGTCACAAGAGAGTCCCTGAGAGAGTTCGCTTTAATAACATAGTCACTCCCTCAATAGCCAAATCACTCCCATGATAATAGCATTAATCTACTAATGGAGGTGGAGCCTTTGTGACTCCATCTGCTCTTAGAGGTTCCACCTCCCGATATCATCACAGTGATAATTAAATTAAAATGAGTGTTGGAGGGGAAATTCAAGCTGTAACTGAAGGATTTATGTATTGGCTAAATATGGACTACTCATTTCAGTGGTGATTATGTTTTCAAAGAGGTTGCTATGAAGAGGTTTCACAGCTTTCAGCAGGTATTCGAGGGTTCAGTCATCTCCAGAAGGTTAAGTTGAATTTCGGCCTGATAGATGAAGGTATGGGAATGTTTTCTGAGAGGTAGGAGGCTTCTCAGAAGCTTTGTGACTGAACCTCTATGGCACCTCTTTGCTCTTCCAGGTCACCTCTGGCTGTGCTTCTGAAGAATCACCATACACAGTCTATGTTGCTGCTTATGAATTATTGCTCATATTTTATCTGATTAGGTTGAATGGTATGATATTGCTACTATATGACCATTTTTTTTAACCTACAAAAATCCAAATTGTTTAACCCAATACATAAAACCAAGGACTTAGTTTGAGCTCTTTCAGAAATCAGAGTGGAAATTCCTCTTAAATGCACTTGTGACTCACCACTTTTCTTTTCAGGTCTGTGATACTAAACATTTGGTGTGTTGT
Organism: Spermophilus citellus; assembly: GCF_964194105.1. NCBI lineage: Eukaryota > Metazoa > Chordata > Mammalia > Rodentia > Sciuridae > Spermophilus > Spermophilus citellus. Next base: position 67,448,099 of record NC_138197.1, on the reverse strand, counting down.
TCAATCACAGCAACAACTAACCCTCTCTGTTAAGGAGTCCAATGACTGACACCTCAGGGCAGCACTCTAGCCCTGTGCTGCAAGGCCATCTGGACTTGGTGCTTAGGTTGAAAGCCAAGGGAAGATAATTATATTTTAAGTCCAAGACTTACTGGCTTGTGCCAAGAGGAACTTAACATGAAGGAGCTGGGAAATGCTCTGCCCACTTGACTCAACGTAAGTACATGAGTACTTTGTATAGTTTTAAGCCTCATAATTTGACAGGTGAGGAGAAACAGGAGTGAGGACCAGAGATATGCAATGGCACTAATTGAGAGGCCAGAACATCAATCCTTTGAAAAAAGACAAAGGGCTTGAAGTTCTTTAGCCTGGAGAAGAGGAGGATTGGAAGTAATTTACTAGTTGTCTCACTGCCATGGTTCTCTCCCTCAGCGGAAACCTAAGGGGAGGTGGACTCCAATTGCAGGAAGGAATGGTGTCCTCCTCATGGTGATTAAACATGGAAGGTGTGAGGTGAGATTTAAAGTCATCTCCTCCCAAAAGACTGTGTAGAGTCTTAACATCATATTTTCAACATAACAACTTTGTTTCATCTTTTATTGTTAGCCAGTAGGAATACGTGTCTAATAGTGACCCTTTAGGATTCAGGAATAAATGGAAGGTCAGGAGTTTGAGGAGTCAGAGGACTCTTACGTGGTCTTAGTTTTAAGATGCTTGAGCTAAAGTTATTCTGGCTATGGGTAAAATTGCATGAACTCTCTGGATCTTTTTTCATCTACAGTGGGAAGGTGAGTCTGGGAAAATATGCCATCAAAATATTTTAAAATTTGTTCAGGTGAAATCTATAAGGCATAATATTAACCATTTGAAATCGTGGGATTAGTACATTCAGAATGTTGTGCAATCCCCACTTCTAGCTGGGTTCAAAACATTTTCATCAATCTAAAGCAAAACCCCTTACCTGTTTAGCGGTTTCTCCCCAGACTCCTCTTCCTCTAGCCTCTGCAACCAGCAATCTGTATTCTGTCTCCACAGAGATCCCTAGGAGTGGAGTTGTGGAAATTTTCATGTTTAACTTTTTGAGGAACAGCTGAGCTGCTTTTCACTGTGGCAAAACCATTTATACTCCTTTCAGTAATGTACAAGTGTTCCAATTTCTAAACATCCTTGTTGATACTTGTTCTTATCTGACTTGTTTTCAATATTTATTTTTTAGTTGTACATGGACACAATACCTTTATTTATGTGGTGCTGAGGACCAGTGCCTTACGCATGCTAGGTGAGCGCTCTACCTCTGAGCCACAACTCCAGTCCTTTATCTGTCTTTTTGATTTTCGTCATCCTAGTAGGCATTAAGAGGTACTGCTTATAAACAATGATGTTGTACCCCTACACGTGGCTGTAAAACATTGAAGGCATTTGCTTATTTTTTAAAAACTGAATTCTTTCTCTTCTATTTTTTAATTGAACCTTTACCACTGAGTGACATCCCTCTCCTTTTTAAATATATATATTTTTTTTATTTTGAGACAGGGCCTCACTAAGTTACTGAGATTGGCTTCAAACTTCCCAGAAACCCTAACAACATCTTCAAAAGTGATACGGGAAAATTAGATGATTATATATAAATTAAAATACCACGACACCTCAAATTCCCATTTGTCAAATGACCAAATGACCCTAGCTCATGGAACCATCTTCAGGCCTCAAGGAAGCCTAGCCAATGTCATTTCATAGACAAGCCATCTAAAGTGAAATGATCAGACCAGGGCCAGTTTCACAGAAATGAGCCACCTACTGGTAAGAGTTGGGCACAGAAGGAAGTGTTTAGGTGAGGGAATAGTTCCACCCAGTACAGTGGCGGCTCAATGGGAGACTGGCTAACCTCCAAGGTGTTACTGTAAAGGCTTCCCAGAGAAGAAGCTGTTTATGCTAGGCTAACGGCTCGGTGTTGCTAAGGGTACAAGGTGGGAGAGGGATGGAGAACCAGTGAAAATGTCCATCAAGCCCAGAGGAGGCACCTGGCAAGAGTAGTGAGAGAAGAGCTGTACTTCTCCTCACTTACAGAAGGTGATAGGGAAGACATTCCACGACACAACATTGGTTGAAACACTTGTATTGCATCACAGTTGACAAAGGGCACTCATTTAACATGGGACACCTTTGAACCGTATTTAGCCTTGGCGAATGCAAGGGTGGTTGACTTGTCCTTATTTTTCTTATCCTTGGGAAACTCCATGAACTACCAGGAGTTGTAGCTTTCTCAGAAGACTATTGAAGAAGTAGGCTGCTTTCAGAATTTTTTTTTTCCAGAAAGGTTATATAAGTGTTTGACAACATTGTAACTTATTAACTTTTATCTTTCACTTGCTTTAGTCAGTTTCCTGATGCCAGACCTCAGTGTATCCTATCATCAAAGCCATCTGTGTGAGGGGTCAGGGTTGCTCACCAGGCCTACCTGCTGTGGTGTGGTGTGAGTCCCACTAATCCTGCTTCCTATGACAGCTGACCAAATATGGTTACCCCTGTCACTCCACACTCCTTTGTATACCCCAGCAAAGGTGTGCAACATAGTCTAGAAGAAATTGTGACTAATAATAATAATAATAATAATAATAATAACTGAAACCTATTTACTATGTGTCAGGCAATATTCTAAACACATCACATTTATCAACTCAGTTCTCATAAACCTTTGTAGAAGGTATAATAGCCCCATGGTGGTTAATCTTTGTTGTCATCTTGACTAAATGGAGAGAGGCCTAGAAAATTGGTAAAGCACACTTCTAGGTGTGTCAGTGAGGGTGATTCCAGAGAAGACTGGCATGTGGGTCCATACACTGAGTAAGGAAGACCCACCCTGAATGTGGGTGACATGGTCCTATAGCCTGGGGACTAGATGGAACAAAAACAGAAGGGGCCACTGCCATGCATGCACAGGTTGGCTCTTGAGTAGGAATGCTTTTCTGCTGCTGCTATCATCATTTTTCAGACTTTTCAGTGTTTGAATTAGACTCATTTCAGTGACTCTCCAGGGAACTCCAAGGCCTTCTAGCTTCTTGGACTGAGCATGATCCTGGTTTCTCTAGGTCTCCAGCTTACAGATGCCCAGTGTGGGACTATCCAGTTTCTGATAATGTAAGCCAACCTAATAAACCCTGTTTTCTCAGCTTTTTTTTTTTGTTTTTGCTGCTGTGACTGAAAGACCTGACAGAAGCAATTTTAGAGGAGGTAAAGTTTATTTTGGGGTACACAGATTCAGGGGTCTCTGTTCATAGACAGCCAACTTTATTCCTTGGGGCTTGACATCAAGGCAGAACAGCATGGTGGAGGGAAGCAGCTCATATGATGATCAGAAAGGAGAGAGAGAGAGAGAGAGAGAGAGAGAGAGAGAGAGAGAGAGAGACTGACTCCACTTGCCAGATAAAAAATATATACCCCCAAGCCACACCTGCAATGACCTACCTCGTCCAGCCACACCCCACCTGCCTTCAGTTATCACTCAGTTAGTTCCCATCAGGGATGAGCTTTTGGGGGATACATCACATCCAAACCATAACAATCCCCTCTTGTAACTATACTTGCATTCTGTTGGTTCTATTCCTCTGGAAAACTCTGACTCATACAATCCCCAATTGATGGTTGAGGAAACTGAGACAAAGAAGTTAAATAACTTGTCAACATTGTGCAGGTAGTAGGGGACACGATGAGCATTTGACCCCTGGTTTTTGTAATCTCAACCTTACATACCACCCCTCCCATGCCTTGAACCTATGTCGATACATAAATTTTTCAGGTAATTCTTGCATGGGGTATTATCATTGCAGATATATTTTCCTTCTTTTCCTGGAGATTCCAAAGTGTGGAATAGTCAGAGAACACCAAATTCAACTGTTGTAACTCTTATCTCAAGATTATTGGAAATGTAAAATGATGAAGAAATCTTTATCCTCTTCACACATGGTTTGTGAGTCTCTTTACACAGACACCCACATTTGGTGAGGGATCTGGGACTTCTGAGCGTGGCACAGGCTGGACTGTCTCTTATAGTTCCAAAGAAGCAGGGAGTGCATCATAGAGTGGAGTTGGGGGGTTGGTGGGGGTGAGCGGGAGTTTTTTTTAGAACGAAGATGATGTATGCTGGGCCATGTGCACATTCCTGTGACCTCCCCCACCCAATCTTCAGTGAATTCTAACAAAATATAAAAAGGACCAAAAATGATTGGATTTTTAATGTGAAAACTGATAAAAAAGGGTAGTCATTGGCACAGAACCAGATGACATGGGAACAAGGAGGTAGAGATCTAGGCCCCAGCAGAATGCAAGAGAAAAGTGCATTGAATTTCTAATTTTCTGGGATAAAATAACATAAGACTTACTCCCCCCCCGCCCCCCCCCAAAAAAAAAGGCACACATTAAGCATGAAGTTAGACGATTGGCAGGATCCCTGGCCTTTGCTTCCCTGAACTTTTGTGAAGTATGGGCCTTCCTGGGCCAGCTTCCACTGCTTTTTGACATGCTGCCCCAAAGTCCCCTTCTCCAGTCACTGTCCCTCTCCTCCATGACACCTCATCTGTCCTAAAGAACCATTGCTCCAGGATGAAGATCTCTTCCAGCTTCTCATTCCTTAAGAATCTCTGCCTACTGCTGAGCTGCAGATGTGCCTCTTTCTTGGTACCCCCTGGGTTGCTCTGCCTGCATCTGCCACAGTGATGAGACCAGGGCTCAAACTGTAAGCTGGCCTGCTGCTTCAGGCCCCCTTCTGGGTGCACTGCAGTGACAAGGCATGAGCTTGTGGTTCCTCCCCACCCCAGCTGGCAGCCCCGCCCAGCACCAGGCTGGGCCACTCCTCATGAGGTGTCTGATGCTCGTGCCACCCCTTCATTCTAAGAGGGATAATTGGTCCGGTCCTGCAATAATCTCTTCTGGGGGTGGGGGTGGGGGGGGCATCATATTATCCATCTTCCTGGGTCTCCCTAAATCAGACTGGTTACTCTTTGAAGAAAAAAGGAAAAAAAATGCATTAGCAAAGGAATGTGTTTAAAATTATGTGTATTTATAAGTCTGAAAATTTATAACCCGATGTATAAGTTGAACATGTGGAAAACAAAATTAATACACTGAAAACACAGTATAATTACGAAAATAAGCAGTTTCCAAGATAATCACCCACTCTCTAAGCTGAGGCAGGCAGCTGTGTCACCAAAACAGACACTAGACTCCGAGCACAACTAGAGGCACTGTTCACCACTGAGCCCCACAGAGAGGTCCCCGTGTTCCTTCCACACTAGTCACAGATTTCTGAATAAGTGACTGTTTCAACTTGTTCCTGATGATTCTAAAGCCAGAACTGTTGGAGGTGCAGGTCAGATATGCACGCGTGGAGCTTCCTTGGGAGCCTAAGTCCTTCAATACTTTTGAACCTGCCTTGAGAAATAACAAGGAAACAGCATTATCAGGCTGAAAGATGAGAATGATTGTTACTATGGCTATTTCTGCTTTACAAGTCAGGATCAGAGGTTGTAAAAGCATTTTCAACATTGGCAAGGGGTGACCTTTGAGAAGTCCCACCTGAATCAAATGTACCACTAACATGGACATGAGGGCATCTTGGGAGTTGCTCTTGGGCAGTGTGGCTTGGGCTGAGAAATTTACTTTCTTCTCTCCTTTCCCCCGTCTCCATCTTCTGTCCCTTCAATGTCTTTGCCCTGTTTTCCTTACTTTTGTTTTTACCCAGTATTCTTCACACTAGATCTACAGATGGTACTACAAGCATTCATTTTCCTGTAGGTAAGGCTCCCGGCACATAAATAGAATGGTTATTTCAACAGTCCTGTGTCGCAGTAAAACAGAGGTGGAAGGAAGAACGAGAGCAAATTTGGGTCAAAAGCTGAGACATCTGGTTTAAAAAGAAAAGCAGGAAAAATTTCGCCTCAGATTTTCTAAAAATGTTCACAGAAAAAAAAAAATCAATAATAAGAGGCCAGATCTCTTAAAGAATGAGAATTGCCAGGGCAAATGTACTGACCAAGCCTTGGGGAAGACTAATGTGTAATTGTAAAGATTTTCATCAAGGTAACTTTTGTACTAATTTGAGCTTCTGGTAAAGAAATAAGTGAGTGACACAATAAAGTTAGAGGTTGGAATGCTCTTCTGGTTGTTGAGGTTGCTGATCTGGGTTCTTTTCTCTAACTTGTCAGGGGTCAGTCAATCTCTGTTTTGCATAGGTATGCATTTGGAATTTAACTTCTGAAGAAACCAGGCAACTCTTCCAACAAGGGCCCTTCACTTCATGCCAGCAACAAAGGAAGCATATCTCAATTACAAGGGTTCTAAGTATGATTTCTTTCCTGACCAAGTCTCCGAGTCCTGGAGATTCTTCTGAATGTATAACTAGGGAAAGCAGTGACATCAACAGTATGTGCTGGTCAGGATGTCCTGTTGCAAGGAGCCAACTCATGCTACCTCAAGTCATGGGGAATTTGCGTCTAGGGAGATTTAGGGATCAGTCATATGTCCAAGCTGCATGGTCACTGAAATAGGCTAGAACAAACACTACCCAGTAGCACATGTGACCAGAGGTCTCTCAGACTACACACATCCACTCAGGGATGTAAAGATGCAAGCAATTGGCCCTCACTGGGGTGCTTTCCCAGTTCCAGGACTCTGAGCCAACATGGCAGCTGCTTTTCCCAGAACCAGACATGAAAGAGAAAGAGGCTCAAGACAAAACCCATAGTCTTTTTATAACCTCATCTCAGAAGTAACACATCACTTTTGCCATATTTTATTGGTTGTGGGCTATGTGTATATGGTCTACAGAAACATGTGAATACCAAGAAGTAGAGATCGTTAGGGGACATTGTGGAGGCCGGCTGCCACATCATCTCTGGAAGTACTAGATATTTTATATTAGGTTTCCTTTGACCTGTTTCCATTCCTTTCTCTGCTCCTTCCTGTATCATAGAGGCTACAAGACTGGGAACTACATTTTTCAGACTCCCTTCCCATCAAGGCCCTGGAGATAGGTTTAGATTTGGGCAATGAGATATTTGGGAGGCAGAAGGAAGTAGAGGCCATTCATCTTGCAGCATCAGTGGTGGCTGATCCAACAGGCTTCACTGGATATGAGTTGGTCAGTGTCTCCCAGACTCTGCATCCCAGTACAATCACTGGTTGGGGGGCTAGGGGCAGCATGGGGGCAGCACTGATTTAAGCACTAATTCTGACCATTCACTGGTTATAGCAGTTCTTGAACTCTGGACCTTAGCTTGTGGCCACATGACCCAAACAACCTGTTGGCAGCACCCTGAACTTACTCTTTCCAGTTCACATCTAGCAAATGTGAACACATAGTTCTATGTGGTAAGTTTCTTTGTGCATGGATACTGAAAAGGGTTCTGTTTTCCCAATCTGGGAAAAGTAAGAGTAGCTTAGTAGTTAAATATAGGGTTAGACTTTTATTTCAAATTCTGTCTCTATCAGTTCTTTGTTGTGTAGCATTGAACAAGTTACCTAAACTTTTAATCCTTAGGTTTCACATCCATAAAATTGAGCAAAAAGTGGCATCCACGTCATGGGGATTTTATGAAGATAATGCATAATAAACATTTAGCACATACATGGCTCGTAGTGAGTAAGCACTTAGTAAGTATGCATTATTGTTATTATTGTAGCTGCTGTTGATATGGCAGAGCAGAGTGACATCCCAAATCTCCAGAATCAATGAGAGTGGACAACAGGGAATACACGAAAAATGTTCAAACCATCTAGCCTTTTGTCTAAGTGGAGTATGGAAGCAGTCATTAGAATTGAGAAGAAATGAGCATTGTGTTAGGAGTTTAATGGAAGCTAGCTCAGGAGTGCTACTGCTGGTGAAGAGCCAGGAAGCACAGTCAAAAGGCCAGGTAGAGGTCTGGGCCAGGCTGGTGCTGCAGAAAGACCCATGAGAGCAGGCCAGGTCTGACCCACTACACAGATGACCACATGCTCTCATGTGCTTCGACAATTTAAAAACCAATGTAAGTTTGGTTTACTGATGGCTGGGAAACTCAACAAGGTGTGGGCAAAGAAGGGCTTCTCCTGTTTGATTCAAAAGATTGTTTATCCCATGATGGAGAAGTTCATGGATAAGACCCACATACTCTTACTAAATCCAAGAGTGATTTCAAATTTCAGCCATTAGTGCAGAAATGACTCTAAGCTATCCTGTGTGAACCAAAATCTCCTCACCCCTATTCTAACACATTCTCTTTTTCTTAATAGTAATATAAGAGAAGCAGGTGAATAGCTTGTTTGGGTGAATCTTCAGTAACTGTGTTATTTGATAAAAGAACAAGGGGACAATTGTACCCTTCCCTTAATTTTTGAGATTTATGTGGTGTTAGAGCACAAAGAAGAAAGGCAATTAAAAGCATTCAAAATGTCCACTATTTGCATTTTGTAGAGAGTTATAAAGTTTGAATAAAGAAGATATTATTATTAAAATAAAAGGCACTAGAAGTTCTTCACCTAACTCTAAGTATCCCCAGGGATCCTGTGAGTCTACCTGAAGTCATATATGAAACCATGTTTATATGAGAATGAGAACATGTAGCTTTCTATACATTCATAAGAGAATCCATAACCCAAAAAAGTGTAAGAAGCACTACTGTTGAATCCCACGCCCCTTCAGCACTGGCTGGCTGGTTTATTCATTCATTAAGCAGACATTTATTGAGCCTACTTGATGACCTCAAAGGCATTTAAATTTCAGTACTTCTAAAATCTGCTCAGGGTCTTTTTACACAAAGCCGGGTCTTGTGTTTGCTGTATCAATGAGTCGCAGCAGGACCCAGCAATCCTTCAAGTCAGGAACTGAGAGTCTTCCTCAGCATCCCCTTACCCTAACCTATCAGAAAACCCTGTGGATTCTACCTCCTAATCTTCTCTCATGTCCACACACGTGGCTTTTTCTTTACTGCCACGTCCCCAGGCCTGGGAGTCATCTGCTTTCCCTAACCCTCACCCATCTCTGTGCACCCACTCTGGCTGGAGTCCACTCTAAAGTCAGTGATCTTTTGGAAATGAAAATCCAACTTGGCACCAATAACAACCTCCCTCTCCTGGACCTAGCTGAAAACCTTCCTAAGGGTTTTCATGACGAATAAATTCAGAACTTCTTTTCAAGGCTGAAAAATAAAAAGTGCATGCTCTGTCCTGCTAGGAGAGCTTTGACTGTAGAAGAGGTGCCCTAGGGAAAGCCGCGCTGTCCTTCATTACATTCCTTAAACCCACCGTGCTGTCTCCTGCCACAAGGTACTTGTACATGCTGTTCTTCCTATTTGAGAGGCTCTTTTCTTTCCTTTTTGCCTGGGGTACCCTCACCTCCTCTGCACATTTCAGCTATCACATCACCTTCTCAAGAGAACCTTCCAGGCTTCCTCTCCAGACCAGGTGCAGTGCGTGGTTAATGCCTGTGCGTTTCCTTCACAGCACTTAGTACTGTTAACAATATATTTATGTGACTAATTGATGTCTGAATCTCCTTCTATGTTATAAGCAAATCACACTGTCCACAGGGTCTAGTCTGTGTTCACCTCGTTGTATGTGCCCTTAAATTTTTTTTAAGTGAATGGATAAGGAATTAAACAACTGAAAGCTAAGACTGTGCATGTGATGTTTGGGATATAGCATCTGCATAGAGTATGTACTGACAAGGTAGCAATTTAAAATTCTGTAATAATGATTAATTCTGAGAAGTCATAGAATTAACTTCTAACTTCTAAGTCTTGTTTCCATCAATAAATAATAAAAAGTTCTGCATCAATATAAGATAGATATAAGATGGGCACAGATATTTCCACTGGTAAAAACATGGAGCTTTCTGGGTCACTCAAGCCCACCTAGCACACTTTCTTTCTCAGAGAATTATATCAAAAGGCAAATCTTCTTTTTTCTCTTTTTTTTCCCCCAGTGCTGGGGATGGAACCCAGGACCTTACACAGGTTAAGGAAGCCTCTACTTCTGATCACCCACAGGCCAAAACTTCACCTGTCAATATGAGCTGTTGTCTAGAGGGGGCTGTCCTTCTACTCTTCAGGTAAGCCTGTGATGTAGGGCTGGTGGAAGAGTCACAGGTCACCTGGATGCCTGTGGGCACTGAGAGTACCTGTAAATTAAACACTTACAATGTGCATGGATAATGACTAGTGCTCTTCTTTCCAGAATGTTTATGTATCTGTTCATAAAATCTAAAGTAAGTTTGTAATAATTCATGAACATCTTGTACTTTAGAATTTTCTAATGTGTTCTTTCCTACACAAGGAAACTAAAAAAAAGTCAACCTGGTTGTAGAACAGTGGTTATAAGAGACTGAGAAGGCCTTGGAGAAAGGAGGAATAAAGGAAGGTTGGATAAAGGTTACGTAAAAACAGATAAAAGGAATGAGTTCTGATGATCTGCAACACAGAGGGATGAGTATAGTCCACACTAACCTATTGTGTATTTTATGAAGATCTGGAAAAAAGAGTTCACAGGCTCCAAACATAAAGATATGATAAGGAAAGGGAAGTGCTATTTTCCCTAATTGGATCAGTGCAGGCTGTATGCAGGCCATGGAAATATCACACTGTACCCCACTGGTATGTACAATTATTACGTGTCAATCCAATAATGATTAAGAAGATTCCAGAAATTTAAAAAAAATTCTTCCTTAAATGGTATTAACTAACTCAGGAAATAAAAAAGGGGGCTCAAAATGTTCTATACCTATTTTAATTTACAATCTTAGTTCCTTTGATTTTTTTTAAAAAAGTGTGTTTTAAAATATCTTAAAATTACATGCTGTACTCTTTGAATTGGAAGGGAGAAGACATTGGAGACTGTTCAGTCTTCTTGCTTCCCATGACTGGAATCCATGTCTTTGGGAGACAGGCAGAGACTGTCTAACAGCTAGACATACTGGAGTTCTCCAAGTCCAGCTGCTTTCTTCCTCACTGCCCTGACCATGCTGTTTAGCAGCCATCAAACAGGAATCACTATTACCTGCCACGTTCATGGTTTAGTTATATCAGGATAGCTGATGTTTCTAGTGATGACCCAAGAAACTAGAAGATAAAACCATGTGGAGTGTTAGATTCATACCATTGTATCCCAAGTCTGGAAAACTGGCTGCTCTTGGGAGCTACCAATATTCCCAATTGAACCTCACTTCAGTCTTACTCTATGGGGCTGGTTTGGAAAGTATTTTTGAGATTCCTCACACCTGCTTTTCTGCTCTGTCCCCGCTCCTTAATTTTCCTCATGGGAACTCCTAGTGCCTCTTCTTTGAGGCAGGAAATGCTTTGTTCTTCCGTGTTGCAAATCCTTCTTGAAACTCTTAGAAAACTGTTTTTTTTTTTTTTATTAATTAATGAGGCAGTGTGGGTCAGAGTGACAGTAACCCTTGGGCTGCAGTGTATGCATTTTAAGAACTACAACTGGGTTTTAAGACTCACAGGCACTGGTAGGGCCATATTTCTCTTTCCTGCTTTTCCCACCTCTGTGTCAATCAGTCCCTGTCAATAGCCCCCTGAAGCTCCTCTCATTGTAATTTTCCAGGATATTTTCTGATATGTAAAAATCTCTTAATATTAAAAAATGTTGAGAGTTCAAATTAATTTAGGCTCTTTTATGTTTATGTTGGCATTTTTTATTCTTTTACTTTAAGGCTAGTGGCTCACACCTATCCTTCCTGATCTCTCATGGGCTTTGGCCTTGGCAGGGAAAAAACATCAACATACATTTCTTTGAAACAGTATTCCCCACAGAGGTGATCTCAGAATCTAAGAATACGTCTTCCTTTACCAGAATAGATTAGAAAGAATATGTTAGTCAATCAATAACTATTACAAACATAATGTTTGCCTTGTACTGTGCTCAAAACTGGCAGTTTAAAAGAAATATGATCTTTGTTCTCTCGTTACAGAAAAGAACAAAATTTGGCACCTAAGTTTGAAACCACTTACTATTTGACCTTGGATTTACACAATCTCGATAAGCCTTAGTTCTCTTGTCTATAAAAATAGGATAATTATTCTATTTCATGGGACTTTCAAAAGGATTTAATGTTACACATTACAGTGGGGTTTATTTGGACATAATCATACGTGCATGGAATTTAATTGGCTCCTTTTCAGCCCCCAGGGCTTCCTCTTTCCCTCCCCCATTCCCTCCTGCGTCCCCCATTCCCCTTCTTCTGCTATACTGGTCTTCCTTATTTTTCCCTTAAGTTGGTGCTTTATAGATACATGTAAAGGTGAAATTCACTGTGACATGTTCATATACGCACATAGCAAAATTTGTCATATCATTCCACTGATCCTTCCTTTCCCCATCCTTCCCCCTCCTCCTTAATCCTCTTCCTCTACTCCATTGATCTGCCTTCAATTTTTATGGGATTCCTTCCCTCTATTCCTCATATTTTGTTTTGGCTCCTGTATCCAAACTCATGTATTAAGTTTTATTTATACCAATATTATCTGCCTTTTAATTAGGTAATATAGTCACCTGGCATTAAATTCAAAGATTAAAGGATCTGAGGTGAAAAGTGCTCCCTTCAAACTACTTGTCTCCAAGTAGCCAAGTTGAATCGTGTGTGTGTTTCCCTTGCTTTTCTTCCCACATGAGTGGCTATGAACACACTTTGTTATGCATTATGCTCTTGGCACTGAAAAGCACACCTTGGTAATGTAAGAGTAAAAGAAATTGAAGTTAAAGTGTAAAAGACGGGGCATTGTAAAGTTTCTAAGCTGCAAGGCCTGAGTTAAAAAGTGAAGGACCAGCTATTGTTAAATTCCTCCGCTACCCCCAAAACCTGAAATTCCTGTAGCTGTTGGGACAATACCCGAACTGCCCAGTAAATATTCCTCCTGATCCTCTGGTTGTTTTTTTTTTAATATTTTATTTTTTAGTTATTGGCGGACACAACATCTTTGTTTGTATGTGGTGCTGAGGATCGAACCCGGGCCGCACGCATGCCAGGCGAGCGCGCTACCGCTGAGCCACATCCCCAGCCCCCTCTGGTTGTTTAATAACTTAGGACCCTGTGTAACCCAGCATGTAGGCATTCAAGGCCCAAAACCAATCAGTTTGAATGTGTACCCCGCTTAGGAGTGACCAATCACCCCCGCCCGCCCTGTTCCCGCCAATGAATGTACTAATCAAGTCTAAGAATTGTTGTTTGATTTTCCCGCGGTGTATGGTGATTTGTTAAAGGAAACTATGATGTGTGTAAAGTCCCCGCCCTCCCCCAAAAGTGTACTTAAGCACTGCTCAACCCCTGCCCAAGGCTCTGGCCCTCTCTCTCTTCCTGAGTGGGCACGGAGCCCCAGCATGCTGGATCAATAAATCCCCTTCTGCCAATTGCATGAGTGGTCTCTTGGTGGTCTCTTCCTCTGACGCTTCGCCGGTCCCTTACAGTAAGAGTGCATTATGGGTTTGTGGTGAGAAACTGATGTGATTCCATTTTTGAGAAATCAGCCTCTACCTCAAGGCTTGTCCTAAGGAAGGGGGTGTGACCCTTGTCCTTGGAAAAACCCACAGAGCACTCCTAAGCACATACCCACCCTGCCCAGTTGTTTGTAAATAACAGGAGAGATCTGCGGTGATGCCAGGTGTCCCTGACTCAGTTAGGCTAGGTGAGGACCCATAGCAACCCCCTAGCAACCTCCAATCAGCATGAGACAGGGAAAATACCTGGGATGCCAGATGACCCCCCAGTAGTTTATGGAGGTTGATAACCTGTTAGGAAACCATGTAGTTTAGCATGTACACCTCTCGTGGCTTAAACCAATCAGTTCAAAGGAATCCCCCTCTTGTACTAACCAATCACCCCTACCCAACTTGTTCCTGCCAGTGAATGTGCTAATCAATGTTGAGAGTTGTTTGACTTTCCTGCGATGTGAAATGATTTGCTGTGTGATGTTGTGACACATAGAGTATCCCCCTAAAACCTATAAAATCTTACTGAACAAAGGACTGGGACTCACATCCTGGGACCACAGCATTGGAAACGGTTGTGAGTCCAGGCTCGAGCTTGCAATAAAGACTCTTGTGTGATTGCATCGGATTCAGCTCCTGGAAGTTTACTGGGGTCCCAAGAATCTGGCGTTACAGGGGCATGTGTCCTCACTCTTCTTTTATAGCTCCATAGTATTCCACCATTACTACCACAGTTTATTTAAACATGTTGCTTAGGTTATCTTCAGTCTTTTGCTCTAGTCAGTGTTGCTATGAATATTTGAGAAATTGAGAGTATTGGTAAAATTAGGTAGCAGCTTTTTGCCACTAAAGCAGATCCAGAAGTCTATGTATCTATAACAACTGTCTCATAATGTGCATCATAGTAAGGCAGCTTGTATAAATAAATTACTGGGTGAACTGTAGCAGATAAAACTTAGATCAATTATGCACACTAATGAGCACACAGCACACACAGAGCTAAAGGCGAAGGGATCCAAGACCCACAAAGGAAATCCTGGTTTTATTTTAATGTCTGACAGACGTGCCTTATCTGTGGTTACCAAATGCTCCAGGGTGCTTAAATTGCAATGCAGCTGGCTATATAGCTTTAATATTTACTGAGTTTTTCAATTTTTTAAAATATTTATTTTGTAATTGTAGTTGGACACAATACCTTTATTTATTTTTATGTGGTGCTGAAGATTGAACCCAGGGCCTCACACGTGCGAGGTGAGCACTCTACCACTGAGCCACAATCCTAGCCCCCTGTGTTTCTCAATTTTAAGAACTAACAACATTTAGAAATTTTTTACTTTTAATTTTGATAACAATAAAATAATTTTGAAAGTTAGCATTTATGGAGCACTTACTGCCTTCAGACACTTCAGACAAAGTACTTTGTAAGCATTACCTTAGTTAATGCACTAATATCCTAAGAGACAGGTGCTATTGTTTAATCCCCATTTTAGAGGTGAGAAAATTGAGGCCAAAGGAGATAAAGTAATTCATCCTAAACACGACCAGTGAGCAACAGGGCCAGGTTTCACACTGAGCATTCTGAGTCCAGAGCTTTTCCTTCTTGACTGCTCCTGTCCGTGGAGGGTCTTTACTTCCAGGTCTCCTCTGATTCTGTAATTGAAAACACAATAAAAAGGATCTTAAAAAATTTTTATATTCTGAAAAAGTGTCATGGAGGGTTGGGGTCAGCACTGGGAAGTTTAAGAGCTGTTGACAGGCCTGCAGCTCACATACATGATGTGAGGATTGTCATAGAAACCCTGCCTCCCCTCCTCCTCATGCTGATCTTTCTGCTTCATGTGTCATGATTGCATTTTGATTCTTGTTTTTGTTCCTTACAGAGTAGTCTGCTTGAAGCACAATGTGAAATCACTTCTCTGAAAACGACTTGGGCATTTCACAAAAAAAAAAAAAAAAAAAAAAAAAAAAAAAAAAAAAAAAAAAAAAACGAGTGTCCTCTCTAGGTCGTGATATTAGGTTTATTCTTCCCACAGTGTTCTTTCATAGCTGGATTTATTCTTCAAATGCACTTTCAAAGCTGCTTTATGTGCACAGATTATGGTTCAAATCCCCTCTTGTTAGAACTGATAGGATCACGAAATTCAATTGAGAAGAACCATGAAGTTCACAAAAACAGCAGAAAAGACAGTGGCAGGGAACAGTACTTAAACAAAATATAATGACTTTCTGGAGACCCTTTTGATCACTTTTATATAAGATGTTTGGAAATTTCTTGAGTCTTACAGCAGGATCTGCTCTAAATTGTAAACCAAATTATGGGCTAATAAGCCCCAATTTAGATTGGCAGAGGTCCTGTCCTTGTTTGTGGAATGTAACCTATGTTTATAATTTATTCTCCATCCAATTCCAAAGAGCATTTGATCGGCTACTTCACACTTAAGCATTGATGAGATAAAGGTTTTGTGATCAACCTGAAAATAATTGTCTAAATCCTCAAGTCCCAGTTTCTGTGTCCTCTTTCCAAGGAAGGCTTCTTTGATCTTCCTAATAGGAGGCAATCTCTATTTATGGAGATCTCAAGTGTCAATGTTTCTTCCTTCCCTTTTAAAGAATCCCTCCTTTTGGTGTAGTTGGTAAATGGGGGTCATGTGCGTCTTCTAGCCTTATCAGTGACAGCCAGTTCTCTGCATCATGTGATTGACACTGCAGCTTCCTGTGGGCTGCTTCTCTTTTTCCTGCCATCGGGATGGGGATGGGGGTGAGATGGGCCAGGCAGCTAAGGAACAAAGTGTAAGGAGGCATTTCTTCTGAGGTTGAGTTTCTTCTGAGGCTGATCTGCACTAGCCTTTATCCTGAGACCCACCATATTCTGAAATCATTCCCCATAGTAAGATGGGGTCTGAACTTTATCAGTTTGGTGGCACTTGGTGGCATTTTGTATACACAGTGACAAAGAGCATAAGGTCTGGAGCTGTACCTGCTACTTTATTTCTTTGTACCTCAGTTTCTTCATTTGTTAAAGGGATACTAAGAATATAACCCGCCTTGCAGAATTGTTCTGAGATAATGCAAGTAAGCCACAAAGAGCATCCCTGGCACCTGGTGAACACTCTGTCAGTCCCAGCTTTGTCTCTTGTTATCATTTCTAGCTCCAGTCTCATATACCTCCTGCAGCAGCACCACCCAAAGTCGTTGAAATGCATAAAATTTTATGAGACGATTGGAGAAAACCAAGTGGAATTTTAAAATGGGGAATTTAAAACTGCCAAACAAAATCGGATTTTCCCAAGACTCAAGGAAAAAGCCTGCCAGGGATTAAAGGACACAGTTCACTCCCTGACCTTCCTGTCTCCTTGAGGTTCTGTCTTCTCTCAAAGCACCGCTGCTTTAAGTTCTTTGGTTTCCCTATCTCCTCCTGCCTCCTATTTTGCAGAAAATTTATTTTTTCCTCAGAGAACTCTCCCTTCTCAATTCATCCTGCTTTCTCAATCGAATATTTCCCCAGACTGAACTTTCTAGTCCAGAATAATAACTTGGACCATTGGTAGCACGGGTCCCTGTCGGGCACGGGCAGTTCTTCCTGTCTTCTGTAAAGTCTTCTTGCCAAATATGCCTCTCTAAGAAATATTTGCTGGCTGTGTCCCCACCTGTCTTTTCTCCTCCCATTAATACTACACTGATTTCTGGTTGGAAGAGTCACTCCTTACCTATGCTTAGCTATGAAACTGGGTAAGATTCTCTCTTCCCTAATTCTGGAGAATAAGCCTATTCTACATCCCTGGCTCTGGTGATTGGTTCGGAGTGAAGCTCAACATAGCTGATCACAAACAATGAGACAAATAAGCCAAAAGAAGACAATTGCTGGGGCTTCTGGTAGCACTGGTTTCTTTGCAGGAGATTCCTGAAGTGACATTTTATTTGCATAATCTTCCTCCCTACTGGACCTTTGTGAGGAATAGTGTAGTCCTGTAGGTACTACATCTGTCTTGGAGCCAGGAAGCACATCCTGCTAGAGGATGGTGTTGCATCAAAGAAACAAGATCACAGACACACAGACTTAAACACACACACACACACACACACACACACACACACACGGGTGGGGGGAAGAGTTGGTAGGGAGGGAGAAGAGAGAGAGAGAGAGAGAGAGAGAGAGAGAGAGAGAGAGAGAGAGAGAGAGATCCCCTTGGGTTCTAGATGAAGCTGTGTCTGAGCCTCCCTGGACAGTTTAATTCTGTGAGACAATAAGTTTCCTTTATGGTTTAAGCTGGTTTGAATCTGTTTTCTACTGTTTATGACACAGTGTCCTAATGATAGTGTCTGTGTTTTCTAATAGTCCAACTAAGAACTGAAGTGTCACAGTCACTCTCTCACCAAATATACTTCTCCAGAAAGGAAAATTTCAACTGTTAAATGCAATAATCTCACTATCATTTTTAAGAAGTATGAAAAATATTGTTCCAAGTGCCCCATAGTCTGTAAGGCACTGTTGCCCACAGAAACATTTGCCTCTTGATATTATTTATTTAATTACTTAATTTTTCAAATTTTATTTTATTTTTTTACACAAATGAAGCACAACTTTTCATTTCTGTGGTTGTATCTGGTGTAGAGTCACACCATTTGTGCAATCATACCTGTACATAGAGTAGTATATCTCATTCCACCACCATCCCCCGACCCAATGGAATATTATTTAGCCTTAAAGGAGAATGAAATTATGGCATTTACAGGTAAATGAATGGAGTTGGTTAATATCATGCTAAGCAAAATAAGCCAATCCCCCCCAAAACAAAGGCCAAATGTTTTCTCTGATAAGTGGATGTTGATCCATAATGGCGGGGCGGGGCGGGGGGGGTGAGAGAGGCAAGGGAAGAATGGAGGCCTCTAGATATTATTGTATACAGCTGTATTAGTACATCATATTTACCAACATCTCAACTCTCTTCAGATGCATATGAAATAAGAAATTGAGCCATTAATAAACCACATACTGACTTCTTAATGACTGTTTTTTAAACTCCACGGAAGTTAAAATTTCAGAATTATAACTTGTAAAGTCCTGATTGCTTTCCCTACAAGGTCATCCTTTTCCCTAATTTTTATTTGGGGAGGCTGAACGGAGGATGTATTTTTGTTTTTAAATACTTTTAGTTACATTTTTAGAGTTTTAGCTGAAATAAGATTTCATTACATTGCCTGAAAATTTGTGGATTTGGGTTGATCAGATCTTTTTTCATTTACTAGCCATGTTAATCATCTTCTGTTCTCTTAATATTCAGGCTAAAGAAAAGAGATAGGAATTTTCCCTTGACACAAAATCTGAAATTCTTCCTTCTACCGTCTCTGTAGTCTGAATTGCTTACCCTTTGGGATAAGACTGCAGTCTGAGGACATATTTAGTTTCCCTGTAGAGAGAGAGCCTTAGGAACAAATGAGAGATTTGAGATAAAAATAACTCTCCAAGTGCCATATTTCCCACCTATTTTCCACTCATTATTTGGAAGGATGTGCCTTTCTCACATCAATGGAAAGGTCCTACTAGAAGAAAGGCTTTTGTCTGAACGTTATGGGAAATGTTATAAAAAGCAAACACATTCACAATCAAACCAATTTGCAATGTTCTTACACATTACCTATAAATAAAGTGGTAATGTAATGTATTTACTAAAAATAAAGTGGTAATGTAATGTATTTACTAACCAAGGTGCTTTTGAGGGTGATAAGGAAACTCTTCATAAGTACATAAAACTCCGATGCAGGCCAAGAAGAATCAACAAGAATTGAATTTGTCCTCTCACCCCAAAAAACTAAGCAGTCAAATAAAACATATTAAACAACAGTTTTCAAGACAGAAGACATCAGATGACAAGGGGCAGGTGTCTCTGAGAGGTGGGAAACAAATAGGTGGACCATACAATTATCCCATATTACTGCCTGGTTACCGCCTGGAGAGTTTCTAGTCCCAACACAGGGAAGGGTCATAGGTGGTCTCCTTGAAGAGAGAAGGCACTGCTGGGAGTACAGGGCAAGGAGCTCAAGTTCACAGGACAGAGTACTGAGGAGGAAGAGGAGGAGGGGGAGGAGGGGGAGGAGGAGGAGGAGGAGGAGGAGGAGGAGGAGGAGGAGGAGGAGGAGGAGGAGAATGGGGGGGAGAATGCTGTGGAGATCTTTAGTACGTCCTTCTTGAGTTTCCACCTGACTACTGATCAGTTCATGTAGGCAAGGAAACAATCACCCGTGTAGAGCAGTCAGGAGACTTTTGCCTCAGTAGTAGAACCAAGTAATTTTTTTCTGGTTCCACCTAACAAAACAGCTTAAAAGTGAGATTCAAAAGGCTCAAACTGTTTCAAGAACTTTACTTCTGTCCCAAAACAAAGTTCAAGAATTTTTAGAGGAATACAAAAATATCCAGCACTCAACAAGATAATATTCAAAGTGCAACACTCAATGGAAACTTGTTACCACACAAAGAAAAAGAAAGCTGTCAGCCATGAAGAGGAAAAAATCAATCTAGTGAAGTAAAGCCAGAACAGATATAGAACCAGTAGACAGAGGCATTAAAATAGTTAACTAATGGTTTCCATATCCTCAAGACACTTAGAGGAAAGATTTGACACTTTATTTAGAAGGATAAAAAGACTCCAACCAAGTTACAGGGATGAAACCTACAGTGTCTGATGTAAAACATATTAAATAACATTAACATCATCTTAGACACTGCAGAAGAAAAGATTAGTGACTTAAAGAACACAGAAATATAACTCTCCAAAATTAAACACAGAGAGAAAAAATATGGAAAGAAAATGAACAGAGAAACATTAAGCTGTGGAAGAACTTCAAGTGCCTAATAGAAATGTAACTGGAGTTCCCAAATGATAGGGATAAAAAGAAAATTTAAAGAAACAAAAAATTCCCAAATTTAATGGAAACTATGACCCCAATTCTAAGAAGTGCAACAAGTCCAATATATAAGAGACACCACAATCCATTTGCTTATAAATGACAATAAAAAAAATCTTATAAGTATTCAGAGATTAAAAAAAAACACTAAGTGTAAAGGATAAGGATAAGATGACAATGACTTCTCAATAGAAATTATGTACACTAGAAGGCCCTCGAGCAGCATCTTTAAAGTACCAAAAGAGGGGAGGTCAGCCTGAAATTCTACACCCAAATAAAAAATTTAAGAAAATGAAGGGGACTTACAAAAGCTGAGAGAATTTATCACAAGTAGACATATACTACATGAAATGTTAAAGGAAGTCCTCTAAGCAGGACAAAAATGGCATGAGATGGAAATCTAGATCAACTAAAGGAGTAAAGGAGCACCCAAAATTGTAACTGTAAAGGTAAAATAGAAAAATTTCTTCTTATTATTTAAATCTCATTAAAGATGGTTGATTTTTAGTGCAAAATTAATAGCAATGTATTGTAGGGTTAATATAACGTATGAACAACTAAAATGCATGGCAATGTTAGCACAAAGGTTGAAAAGAATTGGAAGATAGAAGAAATGGAAGCATAGTGTCCTAACATTCTTGTCCTGACTATGAAGTGGTATAAAGTTACTTGAAGTTAGACAGTATTACATTAAAAATATGTCAAACGTAAATAAACTACTAAAAATAACCATACTGTGTTATAGCTAACAAGACAAGATAAATTGGTATAAAAATACTGAACATAAAATAAGTCAGAAAAAGAGAAAAGGGGCATGAAGAACAGATGGACAGAGAACAAATAGCAAAGTAGTAGATTTAATTCCAAAAACATCAATAATCATATTAAATGTTAATGGTCTTAATACCACAGTTAACAATATTAATTGATTGTCAGATTGGGTAGAAAAAGCAAAATCCAACTATATACATTCCCTGCAAGACTCACTTTAAACATAAAGACAAATAGGTTAAAAGTAAAAGAAGAGGCCATGCCTCTTGGGATTTGCAGAGGTTTCTCTAGGGCAAGTAGGTCATCTGTCCCCACAAAATCCTGGAGTTATGGAATATTGCCCATTCTTTGAACTAAATGAGGAGAATCCAGGTGCTCCATCAGTCTGAAGCTACTGGTCCCAGGCATTTTGGATAAGGGACGCTGAACCTGTATATCTTCCATGGAAGTGGATAGTCCCATGTAAGGAATAAAGAGGATAAATCGATTCAGATTTGTATCAAGTAAGGAGACAAAATTATTCCTGAGGGTTTTGTTGTTGTTGTTGTTGCTCAAGGATGGAATCAAGGGATGCTTAATCACTGAGCCACATCTCTAGCCCTTTTTTATCTTTTATTTTTGAGACAGGATCTTGCTAATTTGCTTAGGGACTCACTAAGTTGCTGAGGCTGGCCTAGAACTCACAATCCTCTTGCCTTAGCTTCCTGAGTCCCTGGGATTACAGGCATGCACCACCGTGCTCTGCTCATGAGGGGATTCATCACCATCTCACACTGGATGTAAAGGATGATATGAAGGTGGTGAAGGCATTTGTTGAAGGAGAAGGATTACTATGTACAACTGACCAGTTTATCATTTTGGTGTTTAAGAAAGCTCATCGGAGTTTTTGGCACAAATACCATAGTAGTGTTCTCTAGAAGGCAGAGCTTTCTGTAAGGAGTCTGAAATGTGTTAACTAAGTAGAAATTTAGCCATTCTTCCTCCCAACCCTTCCCTCCTCCCTTTTAACCTTATAGACTTGAAGCAAGATGATTTTTTTCTTTGTTAGGTCTTTTGATCAGATATTTTTAGTGAAGCAATAACATTGATTTTGAAATGAAATAAACTGTGAACATGTGGATCAGTCACATTTATGAAACTCAAGACTCAAGAATAGTGGTCTCTATGTTAATATATGCATTTTACTATAATCTAGATAAAAGATTATCTTCTAACTTTTAGCTACTTAGCCTATGTTATCTGAATATTATTCTCAGTCACAAATGCTATCCCTGCATTCTGAGGAATGGCAGATAATATAAGTAACCAAATATGATACACTTTCTACTTCCCACATCACATTTTCCTTGGGTGGAGGAGTCGAGGAGAAAACCTATATGGAGCACACTCTGGTACCTACACTACTTTTCCAGTTCACAATAAAATAACTGTCTGAATTTTATGCAAATGCATAAAATTGAGAAATGCAAAGTTTTTTTGTCTGGTTTCTTAAAGTCATCTCTGCTTAGATTCTTTGTTTTAGAGTCTAAGCTTTCTGTGACATCAGGTGGCTACATTTTGGACTAAGACTGCTAAGCTAAACTCCCACAGTGGCAGGGAGATAGGGTTGCTGTGTTTCTTGATGTGTATGTTTTAAGAGAGATGGCTCTCAGGGCCTTGAGAAAAACATTTCTGGGTTTCGAGGCTGGCACAAACCTTACCTAGCCTCTGCAAAACATCTTGGCGAGCATCTTTATCTAGACACATATTCATACATTCATATGTCAAAGGTAGATAGGACGATCACACACAAACATTGGGTTTGTCATGAAAATGCTCTAAATAAGAAAGGGGATGTGAAGCTTCTTTTCTTTTTGTCAACAAAGACAGTTCTGAGTGTTTTTTGTTTGTTTTTTGTTTTTTCCCTTATAGTACCCAGGAACCAGGCAGGCAAGAGGATATCACTGTAGAGAACAAAGGAGGCTGGTTGTACCCAAACTAAGTGTAAGTCTGCCGCAGTCCAGCTGCAGCAAAATAACCTGGGGGTGACGAGCAACTTGTGTGCATTGATATAGCAGGAGTGGGAGCCGTTTATTACAGGACAGGAGTGATATATATACATTCCACACAGCTTATCTTAATTAACATAAAATAGATACAGCAGTCAACCAATAAGGAATCTCCACACTTAATGTCTCGCTGGCGTTACTTCACAAACCATTCCCTCTGGCAAAATGCCAGGCGCCATCCAGACTTGTTTACAGACTCTTAACATTTGCCAGGCGCCATCCTGACTTGTTTACAGACCCTAACATAAGTCCCCTCCTGGAAACCAGCATGACATTATACAAGGTCCCCTTCTTAAGTACCTAGGTGATTTCCTGAAGAGGAGTTAGGGAGGAGAAGGAAATCTGAAGGTCTGGGCATTTATCCTGATGATGTTCAGTTTCTTTAAGAGACTGATGAAGTATTAAATAGAACTGAATTTACCAGATTGGCTAAATCATCTTTTCTCTTGCTATCCAGTGGAGTAGGAATTCATGGGAATAAACCAGATCAATTATGAGAAACATAGAAGTTACACTTTCTTTGCCACTTTGTGTCAAATGCACAGATCTATGTTGCTGCTGGACAACTTTCTATTTCACTTGTGCCAATAATTTTTATTTACATAACTGGCCACAGCTTGGTTTATTTGTGGGAAAACCAAACGAGATTTAAAAAGCACAAACTTTTTTTAACGCAGAATGAGTCACCATATCTGATAAATACATGACCAAACGATGAAATAAATATACATGCTTGGGGCTAAAATCAAGCCTTTAATACTGTTGATCTAGTTTAATAACAAAAGGTTAAAGTTTTTGTTTGCCATTTTGTTTTTTCAAATCTCTTCTTCCTCCACCACAAACAAAGAACCATCACATTGTCATCTCTCTTACAGTATCAGAGAAGGAGAGAAAATATAACAGTTAAATCTTTGCTCAACAAATCAGATTTCAAAACTGGGAGCCTCTCTTTACCCTTAATGTCTATGATTCACAACAAAAAGGCATGTTGGCTAAGTTAAACAGTAGAGAAAAGAATGATTAAATAAAATAGAACTTTACAAACGAAGACATGGTTTTTGAACTAGTAATAAAAAAAGAAGGGCCCTTGGCCAATGCCTTTGGTGCTATTATTTCTAGCTTCCCATTAAGCATGATGCACTGTGGAGATTTGGTTTTCCTGTAAAGCATCCCAGCTGCAAGGAACTCACACTAATGGACTTTTCAGCTCCTTTGGTTGGGTCCCAAACGCGTGATACTGGATATAGCTGAACTTTTCCAAAGAACTGGGTTTCCAAACTTATTTTCCTTTTAAAGGCAATGAATCCAGTTTCCTGGGAAGTCCAGAATAAATTGAACTGAAATGTCTGGGACTTTTAGGTTAAGAAAAAAAAAAAGAGCAACTGGGTTGTATGCACACAGCTTCTTTCAGACCAAGTAATTTCACAACTATTTAGAGAAAAGGTAGAGGTCATGTGGAGGCTTGGGGTATCTACTCTTAGGAAACAGTCTTTGGTGTTTCCTGATTTGTTCAGAAATAGGAAATAAATTTAAATTTACATACAAAGCTTCTTCCATTCAAGTACTTTGAGAAATCATAGAAAATGAACAGTATTTTGATAAGCTTTATACTAAAAAACCCCACTGCCCAACTCAAACTCATGGATAAATCAAGAGACTGCTTTATCAAATTGTTTTGGTTCTTGGGGGCAAGGGTATTATTTTTAAAAAGCTGAACATTTCCCATCAAGAAATATCTTACAACTTTGAGCATTATAAAAAAATTCCATTTGCTTTTCTGCTTAATTTGGAAAGTATTCACTAATTAAAGTTTTTTTATTGTTGTTGTTTTATTTGTTTTTGCTGCACTGTATAATTAAGGGGATACATCCCGCCACAAACTGCCTAAATACTAGAATAAGTTCAACACATATTTTGTTTCTGGAGTGTATCTGGAGCAGTGAAAGTTTTCTTTCTCTCTCTTCTTCCTCCTCCTCCTCTCTCCTGTAATAAAGGATCAGAGGGTCTGGACAGAATTTAAAAGTAACTCCTAGAGTGTACTGGGAACTCAGTGGGAAACTCAATATTCATTGATGGTAGACCATGCTTTGTTGGAACCTAGGTAAGAAAAGAAACATTTAAGCAAAACACTTAAAATACAAAATAAAAACTACATGGCTAATGTTCCTTTGATTACTTTTCTCAAAGAACATTTCGATTTCATTTTAAATTCTGCTTTTAGAGGACTAGAACTCACTATTGTTATTATTCAAAATCCAACCTATTAACTCTGAAAAGGGCCTTAAATTTTTTCTGGGTAAGGAGACATTCCACACTAAATTTTTAATCGATACAACTCCACTCCAGAGAAATTGAAGACTTAAAATAGGGGAGTGGCAGGAGAGAAGGATAGAAATCAGATTTGAGACATATCATAAAAGCACATCTGTTGGATGTGGTTGCACTCACCTGTAATCCCAGTGGAGCCCTAAGCAACTCTGAGAGACCCTGTCTCTAAATAATAATAACAATCATCATCATCATCATCATCATAATCATCACATATATGAATATATATAATTTAGGATATATATTATTTAGGCCTGGGGATGTGGCTCAGTGGTAAACGCCCCTGGGTTCAAATCTTGTGAAAAAAAAAAAGAAATAAGCCCATCTTACAAACATTAAGTTCCATGATAGAAGCTTTAGTCAATGTGCAAAGAATAGTCATCAGATGTGTGCAATGAGCAAAAGAGGAATGGAATATAGGTAGAGCCTGGATTTTGGAGACTTCAAGTCCTTAGTATTAGTACTAGGTTTAACCAGATGCATGGAAAGCATCTGGTCTACCATGAATCACAGTCTGTCCTAAGGTCACCTCTCCCAGCTTGTTAGGGTATCCTCACTGTTTCCAAGCACGTAGAACTCATGCCCTTGCTAACACCCTGAACTTGACCTCACTCCTTGGAACACAATAGGATTTTTATTCGTGAATCTTCCCATTTCTTTAAATCTGTGAGCCTCACCTCCTCCAAAGAGCGTTCTTATTCCCTAACACATAGCCCATAGTGATCTCTTTCTGGGGAAGACTCCAATAACTCAGCTGGGTCATTTCCATAGTGCATATCACAAACTGTCTTGCAGTATGAGCTTCTTCTTGCATTTACATTGTCCCTGGAATCAATGGGTTACAAAGTCCTTGAGTAAAGGGAGTAGGGCTTGCATGAATTGAAGGCAACCCTCGCCCCACTGTCAAGTTCCATGTGATACCTCGGCTTGATGGATGTAACATGTACACACATTAACTGTTCCCCTCTTTACTCCCACCTACATGTTATGTCAGTCTCTTCACTGTAGTCAGAAACCAAAGACAAAAATTTTAGCCTTTTTATTTCTTCCTACATCCCATATTATCTGCAACAGATGGTTTTAATTGTCCCTAAAGAATATAATAATTTAATACAAAGGAATAAATGGCAATACTGTTTTTTTTTTCAGTTCCTCCCACAAAGTGGTGGAGTCTATTTCTCTGTTCCTTGAATCTTGGCTTAGCGGTATGATTTTCTTGGCTAATGGGACATTAGCAAGCCTGGCATAAGCTGAAGGCTGACAAGTGCTTGTGCATGGGACTTGTTCTCTCTCTCTTTTTAAAAATTTTTATTTGTTCTAATTAGTTATACATGACAGTAGAATGCACTTATATACTTTGATATATCATACATAGATGGGATATAATTTCTCATTTTTCTGAGTATACATTTTGTAGAATCACATGGGTCATACAGTCACATACATACATAAAGTAATAATGTCTGTTTTGAGAACTAAAAAAAATAAATAAATAAATATTTAAAAAAAATCTCTCTCTCACTCTCTCTTTAAAAAAAAAATAATAATAATGTCTGTTTCATTCTACTATCTTTCTTATCAGGACTTGTTCTCTTACTGCTTTTGGAACTCAGTTGCCATATGGAAAAGCCCAGCTAGACACTGAAGATAGGTGACCCAGTCTCTCTGTTCCTCTAACCTACTACCAGATATCAGATAAGTGAGGCTATCTAGGATCATCTTCCCTCCTAGCCAGTCCCCAGTCGACTGCAATGATCTGGGTGAGCCCAGCAGAGACCAGTATAGGAACTTGTGGGAAGCCGTTCTCGCACGTGATTGGGCACCTCCCTGACTGGGTGTGAGGTGCTCTGGCCAAGCTGTGTCAGAACTAATCCCCACCCTTTTTAGGTGCGAGAGCCCGTCCATGTCGGGGTGTGACTGACCATTGACCCTGAGACCAATCACTGACCCTGACCTTGGAATGCTGTCCCCCTCGACCTTCATTGGATGGAATTTTCCCCTGAATTTCTTGTTCCCCAATAAAAGGCCACTCTCTGGCGTGCCCTGCCTCTCTCTCCTGCTAGTCTCTTGTGTAAACCTCGCTACCCCACCGGGTGGCTCGAGGGCAGGAGCCAGAGGGGGGGCCGTCTCAGACCTGGTCAAAGAAAAAGGTAAATTGAGTTTATGTGTGTTTATTTTGATCTCACTAGTTAACTTCTATGCTTAGAACCTCTAGTATAAGCTAGCGTGCTGGTCGCGTGGTTGAGGAACTGTTTAACATCACCCAGCCCAAATTACTCAATACAGAATCATGAGCTAATAGGTGGTTACAGTCATGCTCCATGTAATGATGTTTCAGTCAATGATGAGCTACCTATATGATAATAGTACTATAAGATTATGGTGTCTAGTGACATCATAGCCATCTTAGTTTGTGTAAGTCTATTCTGTTCTATTTATCTGAGGTGTGTCTCGGCAGTGGGGCACTTGCCTAGCATATGTGACCCTAGGTTCAATCCCCAGCATCATAATATATAAATAAATAAAGTGCCAAAACAATTTGTCCTTGAGAATGTTTAACTAATAAAGTGGTAAAATTGGGGCTGGAGTTGTGGCTCAGTGGTAGAGCCTTTGCCTAGCATGTGTGAGGCCCTGAGTTTGATTCTCAGCACCACATATAAACAAATAAAATAAAGGTCTACTGACAACTAAAAAAAATTTAAAAAGAAAAAAAAATAAAAAGTGGTGAAACTGGGATTAAGATTCAAGAAGCCTGGAATTTTTTTTTTCTTTCTTTTTCGAGACAGGGTCTTACTATGTTGCTCAGGGTCATTTCAAACCGATGAGCTCAAGTGAGCCTCCTGCCTCAGCCTTCTGAGTAGCTCAAGAAACCTGGATTCTTAACCAAGAGCTCACATTCTTAACAAAACACTCTATAAGTACTGCTTTGTTTATTTTAACTGTAATTTGTAAGCTGTGAAACTAAAAGGAAAAGGTGTAATCATTACACTACTTTCACATTGAGTACCATCATCATCTACTTCCTAATATTTTAAATCACTACCAATTTTCTCTCTATGTGTGTGAGACTTAAGCCACAGTAGGGATTAGTGGGTTTTTACGGGTATGAAACCCTTGTAAGTATTAGCATATTGGAGAAAAGTGTCTCTTCTGTTCCAGAAGAATTATATTAGAATCCCAAAGCATGGGATTAAGGAAGTTTACAGATCCACACAACACTTACAGAGACCTGAACATTATAGACTCCCCTCATAACTCAATTCCCTAAGTGAATCCAATGAATTTACATATTTCAAGTGCTCTATATGGTATAAAGTGCTATACAAATGTTAATTGTTTATTTTGCTAAATTAATTTTTCAGAACTGTCAACACTATTAGAAAAAAAGGAGGGTAGGGCTGTAAAGCTAACAGAGACTATGCTTTATTACTGATGCTATTCTGAAGTTCTGCTTTTTATAAAGCAAAGCATCATGGGAATATGTTTAGGCACCATTGGTACCTGTGATTGCGTGGTGACCGTCTAACAACTCTATTTGAACGACAGACTGCATACTCCAGTCAGTCGCAGAGCTCATCTCACAGCCTAATGAATGAAGTCTATTTGCACTGGAGATCAGACTGCTCCTTTTAAAGCTTATACAGAAAGTTTGTTGCTGTGCAAAAATGTTCACTGACTACAGATTGAAGATAATTCCCATAATCTAATATTTAAAGTCTGACAATGACTTGTTTTAAGGTTCTCTAAAAAGATGAGATGATAAAATAATCAAGATGATAAAAATAATCAAGGGGTGTTTGGGTACTCTTAACAAGTCATTTAGCTTTCTAAGTCCCAGTTTCCTTCTTTGCAAAATTAGCATCATAGGATGTTGGGAGATAAGGACACATGTAAACAAGGATGTCGATACAACAGCACATATATTTATTAGTAGTAGATTCACTTTTCCTGTTGAAAAATATGAACTACAACATTCTTCCAACACAGTAAGTTCAAAACCTGGGCCTCCAAGCCAGTGGTTCCCGAAAGGTCTCTTTACTATCTGTTTGCAACCCAAGTGGAAGGAAGTAAATGTTATATGGCGAACAATTTGTCTCTGTCTTTACAATGCTTCCTTTACCCCTTTCCTTTCCTCTATGTTAGACACTACAGTCATATCTCCAGACATCATTAATATTTTACTACCACAAATAGTGCTCTGTAACTGTCTTCCCCTGACCTTTATTTTCCTTTGTTCATAAAAATGTGCTGAAAGATGAGCCACTCCTGGCCTAATGGGCAACACTCTGATGGTTTTCTCAGAAATGAGAAGAGAGAACAGTCCTTGGTGAAGTCTCTACTTGCACTGGAGATCAGACTGCTCCTTTTAAAGCTTACACAGAAAGTTTGTTGCTGTGCATAAACGTTCTCTGACTACAGATTGAAGACAAGTCCCATAATCCAATATTGAAGTCTGGCAATGAACTCCTTGTTTTAAGGTTCTCTAAAAAGGTGAGCTTACATAAAATAATCAAGTCCACTAATACACGAGGGAGGGGAAAAAACCAGGTAATTTGAGAAAGTTCATTTATGCTACGTTCCTTTTGAGGGGAAGAGACCCTCAGAAACCTTCTTACCTTTCCTTAGTAAAAGTAATGGCAACAGTTTCACTGTGGCTTGGACTCGTGACAGCCCTGCAGGCACAGTTGCATTGGTCAGATTCCCATCACTGTGACAAAGTACCTGCCATAGAGCAACTCAAAGGAGGAAACCTCTGATTTCCGAGGTTTGGGTCTATGGTTACTTGGTCTTGTTGCTTTGGGCCTGCAGCAGGTGGCACCTCGTGGAGCAAAGCTGCTCACCTCATGGCTCCCAGAAAGCAAAGAGTGGGAAGAAGAAGGGCTGAGATCTCAGGGTTCCTTTCAAAGCAGATCCCCAGTGAACTCACTTCTTTTCACCAGACCCCACGAGCTCTAACAGCACCATCATCTATGGACCAAAGCCTTTAACACATGAGACTTTGGGACATTGAAGATCCAAACCATAACAACACTCTCCTCCCTTCCTCAGTGGTCTCACAAGGGCATTAGATTGTCATACAAGACCATCTATGAGTTTGTCAGATTTTAAAGAGAGGCAGTTGGGACTCAGCCCAGCATTGTCTGACTCTAAAGATCTGTGGTTCCTCCTTGACAATACCTCCTAAAGTCCTCTTTCCCTAGGAGAATCCCCCCACGCAGCGGTTTTCCAGGGCCAATCTTGGGCAGTACTATGATGTCTTCAATTTTCTGTTCCTCTTCTTTCATTTCTTTGATCTCTGCCTCTAGTCCTCTCTGTGCCCATGCCCACATTTAGACTTTTCACATATAGCCTCAGGCAAAATTTGCTTCCTGGATCTTGCCAGGAAGAAGGGCAGTGCTCTCAAATTGCTTTCCTGCAGAATTAATCCTTTATGGTCACAAAAGTTGAAGACCAACAAGAGCTCAATGTGTCATTTTTTCATGGGTTTGTTTGGACTTTTAAACAAGAGGCAGAATAATTGTAGAATTTAAGCAGTGGGAAGTAGGACAGAACATTCGGACAGGAGACCCTTGCTAGCATACATCAGCCCCTGCAGGGCTGCTGTGACATGGGGAAGGGTGCTAGCCTGGTTGACTGGCAAGGCCTGCTTTGACCATGGCTGCAGGGTATAGATACTCTGCTCTTCAGACTTTGGCTGGAGTAGAGACTTGAGCTAGCTAAACCTCAAGACTGGTTTGATGGATGTGCAGAGAAAACTTAGTTGGAGGATTCCTACTTTAAAAAGAATTGCTTCTATTGTCGCAGATCTGAGAACTTGGGTTGGCTTGAGAGGGGGAAAAAAAGGCATTTCCCAACTGTATCCAGCCATCTAAGTGACCAGACATGGAACATTAGTGGGTAACAGATGCTGAGGTGGCTGTGAAGACTGTGACTCTGAAATGGATTAGGATGGGTAACCATAGCACAGTTTGTTAGATTTTTAAGAATCAGGACCCTGGGAGAGGGAGAATAGCAGGCTCATCCGCAGACCATCAGAGGGCACTTCTCAGTGCTTATAATACTGTTCTCTGTCTCCCTACTTTCCCACACCCCAGATTCTCCCTACTAATGGGCAGAAGTTCAGAGATTTGTGCAGCCTTCTCCCTAGAGATAAAAGACCCTGGGAATGATTCATGCCTCCTTACCTCGGTTTTTGCAGGCTGCTTTCTGCTTATAGCATTTTCCAAAGTAATGAGAAACAGAGCCGTATCTCATTCCCTTTCCAGTGTTATGTCTAAACTTGGGGGCTTATTTTATTCTTTACCTGTGGATAGGGATCAATGATATCCCAATATTTTTTCAGATATATAAAAATAGAGCTTTATGATTTCAGATAGATCTCTATAGTGACAAATGCAAGAAAATAAATTAGAGAGATGGAAAATAATGTTCAGAGAGAAATTGCATTCTGGTCAGAAGGGTCCCCATTTTAAGAGCATGGGAACAGATAGATTTCACCTAGGTTTACAATAGAAAAAACAAAAAACAGGCAATGCCAGTCCCCTACCTCTATATTTGCTAAACTCCTAAAGTACACAATGTTTTTTGAAGACAACTGTGAAATATTTGAGGTACAAATATAAACACAGGAGAAAACAACAAAATAATGATATTTCTGCTGAAGTCTCTTGAGATGCAGAAAATAATTTCATTTTTTCTTAAGATTATTTCTTGAGAAAAATCCAGTTGGATCATGAAATGAGAGGGAGAAAAAAAGAGAGATAAAGATAGATATATATATAGAGAGAGAATTATTTGACTATATTGAGGTTAAGGAGAAAATTAGGCATTAAAGATGTTACTGGCATTCTGACTTGCTAAAATAGAATACCAGATACACAATCTCATATGGAATATATTAAACATAATGCAGAGAACTTACAAAATGGAATTGGAAGACAGTGAAGCTCAATATAAACCAATATCTGGTTATTCACAGAGAATTGTAGAACCAAGTCCACAGGTTTTTAAAATGTGTAAGATCATAATGAACCAAGGATGCCAGGAATCAAGATCATAATGAACAAAGAATGGTGTCCTGAGGACTAGGCAGGAGGCAGGATATATATTCTCCAGGCATTACTAGTATATATGTGTGTATGTGTGTGTGTATATATATAATTAATATATATATAACTATATTTATATAATTATATTTATATTATAAAAATTATATTTATATAAAATTATATTTATATATATACAAAATTATTTCATCCATTCACTAATTGTTGAAAGTAATGTTA
Organism: Spermophilus citellus; assembly: GCF_964194105.1. Lineage (NCBI taxonomy): Eukaryota > Metazoa > Chordata > Mammalia > Rodentia > Sciuridae > Spermophilus > Spermophilus citellus. Next base: position 67,415,302 of record NC_138197.1, on the reverse strand, counting down.
CAGATAAGGCTAAATTCTTTTTTTCCCTATTATCTCCAAATCTTGGTGTCCTCTGCATAGGAAATTTGTGTGTATTCTTGAATATATTAAATTATGCATTTATAAACATTTATTATCTATAGAAAATATGAACTATTTTTTGATGAATATACATTTTTTTAAAAACACAAATGATAACATTCTCTATGCACAGTTCTGCAACTGCTTTTTTCCATCAACAATACATCTTCAAGATTCATGTCAGTGTGCTGGGTGCTGTGGTGCACACCTGTAACTCTAGTGACTTGGGAGTCTAAAGCAGGAGGATTCCAAGTTCAAAGTCAGCCTCAGCAACTTAGCAAGGCCCTGAGCAACTTAGCCATACCCTGTCTCAATTTAAGAAATAAAAAGAGCTGAAGATGTGGCTCGGTGGCAATGCATCCCTGGGTTCAGTCCCCAGTATCAAAAAAAAAGTGCATATGTTTTCCTTATATAGCTAAACCTGATATTACACACATAAGCAGCAGTTACTACTTTTTAACTGAGGTATAATATAGCATAGTGAAGATGTGCTTAGGTTATTTAACCATTCCACTGTAGATGGATATTTGGGGTGTTTCCAGTTTTACTCTTACATACTTCGAGCATGCCTTCTTGGCTATATGTGTACACATTTCTTTAAGGAAAATACTAAAACCCAGAAAAACTGAGACATAAAATATGTGACATTGGGAATCCTGTTAGCTGGCTATGGGAATACACATTTACCCACATTCTCTACTTACAGATGATACTATCAAATGTTTAAATTTTTGCCCATCTTATGGGTTAAAAAAATGGCATGTTGTTGTTTTAATTTTTATTTTATTGATTTCTAATGGAGCCAAGCATTGTTTTCCATATGCTCAATCACCTATTTGCATATTCCTTCCGTAAATTGCCTGCTTGGACTTTTTGGATCCATTTTGATTTTGAATTATTTGCATTTCCTCTCATTTTTAGAAAATTTTATTCATCTATTCTAGAAATCAATAGTTTATCCATTATATGTGTTGATGTATCTTCTACTAGTCTTCCACTTAAGAAAACTATTTTTTAAATCATTTGTTGTATAAAGTTTTAATTTTGAAGAAGTCAACTTCTCTTATGACTTTTTAAGAAAAAGTCCTAAGAAGGACCTAACTACTCAAAACACATGTATTTTAATTTATTTGTTCTGCATACTTTTAAACATTACCTCTAGAGCTTTAATCCAGTTGGAATTTATTTTGTAACCAGCGTGAAATAGAGATACACCTTATTTCTTCGTATCGATGGTTACACAGCTCACCAGCCTGCCAACTTGAAATGCCACCTTTAGCATATCCAAATTTTCATGTATATGTAGATTTTTTTTTCATTTCAAACATCTACTTGTCTAATTCCTGATGTAATACTACATTGTTTAAGTTACTGTACCTTATAATAAAATTTGATATTGGAAAATAATGACCCAGAATTTGTTCTTCATTTCCTAAATAACCTTGATCCTTGCTCTGTCTTTACTCTTCTATATGAATTTTAACTTGATTTGCCTCATTGTATAAAAAAGTTATAGGGATTTTAATTAGGACTGCATCAAATTACAGATTAATTTGTGAAGAATTGAATGTTTACAAATAGTGAATCTTCTCATTCACAATCTGAAATATTTATCAGTAATATTTTATGAATTTCTCTAAAAGGGTCTTGTACATTTTGGTAGATTCACTTGTTCTACTTTTTGGTTTTGTTATTGTTGTGAATGGCATACTTTTCAATTACTTTTTAGTAGGTATACATATAGGAAACAGTAGTACCGTTCAAATCATTTTTTAAAATATGTCAAGAACTCTTACTCTTCAATGTTGATTACAAAAATCTTTAAAGCTTTAAAAGAGTGAACAAGAATACACACAGGTTTGTTTGTTTGTTTGTTTGTTTTTCATCAAGATGTCTGGTCTACTCTCACCCATGCTTAGATAACCTGAAGTTACCTATTGTTCTAACTATTTCACATGCAGCGTCTGCTGTTCCTCTTACCCTCCCCACCCACAAAAGATTTCTGACTTTTAAATCAAATAAGGTAAAATAGATACTAATCTCAAATGCTCTAACCTTAAATGTAGATTTTTTTTTAAAAAAAGAGACCAGTAAATTTGCATGGATAAATTTTTGTGCAAGACAGTTACTGTGAAACATATAAAAATGTATGGTGTACTGCAGCAGCCCTTAGGAATTTACAGTAGGGCTAGCAGTGAATATATTCTCGAGAAGTTCAGTGGCCAAAACTTCAGTAAGACCATAGTAGCTAGCACTCAAGGAACAAGCACTGCATGCTGGAAACACGTATTATATTATTTAATCCTTAGAAAACCTCTATGCTGGAAGTGTTATTATCATTCCCATTTTAGAGATGAATCCACTGTGTGTAAGAGTGTATAATAAAGAATTTGGCTGCCTTTGTCCCCTATTCCTGGTAGGGGGCCTCTAGTGCCAGAAGAATCTTTATTATTCTTTGTGTACCCCTCAGCTCATGGCAGACCCCCAGATATTACTTTTTTTTTATAAGTGTGTATAGGAAATGACAGTGTCTTTCAAATCTTTTTTCATAACAGAAATGTTTTTTGTCAAGATAAACAAATGTTTTATGTTTTACATTAGATAGCTTATGTTATATATATATTATCATGAGACAGACCAATCATGATTAGATGGTTGGGACTTGAGCCATGTGACGTTAGTTCAACCTTCAGAGAAGGGAGATGGATTGGAAATTGAGTTAAATAACATTGCCAATGATTTGGTCAGTCAAGCCCATACAATGAAAGTTCAATAAAAACTGCCCACTAAAATTTGGGTGAGGGACTGGGGACATACCTCAGCTGGTAGAGTGCTTGCCTCACATGCACAAGGCCCTGGGTTAAATTCCCAGCAACACACACACACACACACACACACACACATCAACAACAACAACAAAATTGGGGTGAGCTTCTCTGGTTGGCAAAAGTGAGTGTTACCACACATTATGGGCTGGAGGAGGCAATACATCTGGGAGATCAAGACTGGAAGCTTTGTGTCTGGGACATTCCAAGAACTCTCGCTATATGCCTCTCTCTTTGGCCTGTTCTGACTGTATCTCTCTTTTACAAAATTACAATTGTAAATGCAGTGTTTCCTTGAGATCTATGAATCATTCTAATAATTATTGAACAGTTGGGGGTTCATCATGGGGACTCCTGATTTTGTAGTCAGCTGATCAGAAGTGAAGGTAGCCCTAGGGATCTCAAATTTGCAGCTAGTGTCCCAAAGTGAAGGCATTCAAGTGGAGGACTCAGCTTGAACTTATGAGGTTTGAATAGGTAGTTACTATCTCAGTCATGGCAAGAAGACCACTCTTTTTTTCTTTGTTCTTTTTAGTTACACATGACAGTAGAATGTATTTTGACATATCATATACATGGAGTAAAACTTTCTATTTTTGTGGTTATACATGATGTGGAGTTACACTGGTTGTATATTCATACATGAACATAAGAAAGTTATGTCCTATTTATTCTACTTTCTCATTCCCATTCCCCCACTGTTCCCCCCACTCTACCCTGTCCAATCGGGTGAACCCCTCACTGCCCCCGGCTTATTGTGAGTCAATATTTGCATATCAGAGAGAACATTCAGCCTTTGTTTTTTGAGGATTGGCTTATTTCACTTAGCATGATAGTCTCCAGTTCCATCTATTTACTGGCAAATGCCATAATTTCATTTTTATTTATGGCTGAGTAATACTCAATTGTGTGTATATACCACATTTTCTTTATCCATTCATCTGTTGAAGGGCACCTAGGTTGGTTCCATAGCTTAGCTATTGTGATTTGAGCCTCTATGAACTTTGATGTGGCCGTGTCATGATAGTATGCTGATTTTAAGTCTGAGGCGTGGGATAACTGGATCAAATGTTGGTTTCATTCCAAGTTTTCTGAGGAATCTTCATACTGCTTTCCAGAGCAGTTGCTCCCATTTGCAGTCCCACCAGCAATGTATTAGTGCACATTTTCCCCCACATCAAATTAAATTTATTGTTACTTGTATTCTTGATAATTTCCATTTTCACTGGAGTGAGATGAAATCTCAGTGTAGTTTTAATTTGCATTTCTCTAATTGCTTACTGATGTTGAAGATTTTTTCATATAATTTGTTGACTGATCGTATTTCTTCTGTTAAGTGGGAAAGAATACTCATTTGCAAAGCATATGACCACTCTTTAATTTATCTTTCTTAAGATTTGGTATTTTTATGTTTTGTATTTAGATGGGGGAAAATGAAACTCCCTTCAGTAACTATTTTCCATTTCCTCTGGTGGATATAACCATGTATGCATGCTGGGATGAATAAGGGAGAAACTCTCTATATGTGATCAGTAAATCTAGGCCAAGGGATATATTTTCTTCTTAACATCAGATATGTGACAAAGAAAACCAGGCATCCAGGATGCTGAAGAGCTGGGTTAAGAATCTTCAGAAAGAAAACTCCCAGGTAAGGATTCTGTGATCCGTCTCAAATCATGTTCATCTTGTGCTTTAAGTAATAGACAGTTAAGCATAGAATGTGTAAAATGCAATTAAAATGGAGAAGTGTGTCAATTTTATAATCACTGGTTCAGGAAAATATGCCTTCCCATTTCAGAACTATAAGGTTTTTCATGCCATGCAGCAAGAATTATACACATTAAACTTTTCTTTACATTAATAGTTTAATTGAACAGTGTTCTGCATTTCATCTACACTAAGCTCCAATCTGCCTGTTTGCCTCCACATGAATAGCAGTTCTACCTTCAACACGAGATCCCTCCCAGAGTATTTTCCTACTCACAGAGTTCCAAAGTTATAGTCACTCCACATGTGGTCCTATGAAAGGAATTCTGAAGATCTGAAGAAATTTTCCCTTCTTAGCTAGTGCAAGTTTCTCAAAAGTATCATGCCTCTGGACATTTGAGTTCCTGAACAGGGTGGGCATTCTCATCCATTTCCCTGAGAGATGAAATAGCACAGATGCCTGGTCTTAAAGAAGCTGCAGCAGAGCTGTCTCGTTCTCTATAGCAGGGAAAGCAGAGGTGATTTCTGTTGAAAGCTGCAGGGGTCACAACTGGTCTCTGCCCCATTCTTTTTTTTTTTTTTAATTATTTTATTGTTGGTTGTTCATAACATTACATAGTTCTTAACATACCATATTTCACAGATTGATTCAAGTGGGTTATGAACTCCCATTTTTACCCCGTATACAGATTGCTGTGTCACATCAGTTACATTTCCATTGATTTACAAATTGCCTTTCTAGTGACTGATGTATTCTGCTGTCTATCCCATTCTCCACTGTCCCCTCACCCCTCCCCTCCCCTCCCCTCCCCTACTCTCTCTCCATCCCCTCTACTATAAATCGTTTCTTCCACTTATATAATTTTCCTCCTACTCCTCCTTTCCTCTTATATGTAATTGTGTATAACCCTGAGGCTCACCTTCCAGTTCCATGCAATTTCCCTTAACTCTCACTTTCCCTCCCGCCTATCATCCCTGTTTAATGTTAATCTTCCTCAAGCTCTTCGTCTCTACCCTGTCCTTGGTTACTCCCCTTATATCAAAGAAGACATTTGACATTTGTTTTTTAAGGATTGGCTAGCTTCACTTAGCATAATCTGCTCTAATGCCATCCATTTCCCTCCAAATTCTATGAGGGTGGTTTTATGGAATATCCTTGAGCTATGGCCACCATGCTCATAGGGAGGAAGCAACAAATAAAGAAAAATCCATCATGATTCTGGAGGATAGAGAGACCAGCATGTCAGTAGGGCCACATTTCCTTCAAAGGCTCAAGAATCTTTCCTTGACTTTTCCAGGCATTCCCTGACTGTGGCTGCTTCACTCCAAATTCTACCAGTCTTCACATGGTCTCCCCCACCCCTATGTCTCTGTGTATCTAAATATTTCTCCCTTTTCTCTCACAAAGATGCCAATCATTAGATCTGGGGTCTACCCAAAGTCCAAGAGGATTTCATGCAGATTTTCTCAACTACTTACATATGCAAAGACCCTGTTTCCAAAAAAGGTTATATTCTGAGGTTCTGGGTGGACACAAATTTGGGGGACACCATTCAATCCTCTAAGCAAGCACAGATAAGGATATGAGTGGTACATTTTCCAGATCTGATCTTTTTTGAGTCTCATTTCCTTTATTTGTAAGCGGAGGTTGATAGTGACACTTGCTCTCACTACCTCACAGGGCTGTTAAGATTAAACAAGACAATTGATGTGACAAGTCTTTGTAAACTATTATAGGGATAATGAGACTAATAGGAAATGGAGGGACTTGGCTGCTGGCAATAAGAGTTACTGTCTTTGTGGAGTCTCTAGAGCTTGATGTGGCTGCTGGGTGACAGGCAAAGTCTCCGGACCACTGTGGGCAGTAGCTGAGGGATCACATGTGGATGCTTAGTTGCTTTGTGTGTGTCAGGAGAGGAAGACATGGATTTATTTTTATTTCCCTTAAGAGGAGAGTATAAACTGGGAAAAGCTGGGACACTGTGTTCAAAGGTGGCATCTGAAAACAGGGAAGCTGTGACAGTTCTTAAAAACAGAAATTGCTGGTTTGAGTTTTATTTGCTCTGTGTCATGTCATGTGAATTCCTTCTTGTGATGCCTAAGTCCTCAGAAATGTCAACTGTACTCAGGGGTATTTTGAGAACATAGTATTTTTCTGACTTGTTTTGGAAATTATGTCAGGAGATCAATTTTTAGCTCAGGCAGATGTGACTTGGGAAAGAAATTGCAGATGTGTGAATAGGAACCAAGAGATAGAGGCTATAAGAATGTCATCTTCCGCCCCCCCCCCCATGCTCCAGAATGGCTAGGAAAGGAGGGAGAGCTTGGGTCTTAAGCAAGGCATGGAATTAGGGTTGAGCCTATCCAATTCAGATTTCCTAAGAGAGGAGGGCCCCAGATGACACTGGAACACACAGCACTGGATGCAGGTATGAAGACACTGCAATGGAGTGAGGAGGGTCACAGAATACTTACTTACAAGCAGCAGAGGTAGAGGCACTGGGCTCATTTCCCTAAAAGGCAGGGTCTTCATTCTGGAGAAGCTCAGGGTCTACGAGGAGACATGGACCCGTGTGATCCACATAAAGGTTAGTGGTGAGGAGAACTGTAGACACCTAGTCCAAGGTTGAACTTTGGGCAAAATCTGCTATGATGGCCTCCAGGAGGCTGATACTTTCTAATTGTCTTATGTGATGAGTAAGAGTTGGCAGGAAGAACGAAGGAGGGGAAAATCTTTCTCATTCCTGTTGCCTTGTTCGTTGATCTATCTGTACCTCTCTTTTTTTTCATACTAGTAGAGGTTCAGGGAGAGAGCCTGTGGAGAAGGCAGGGTCTAGTTGTGTCTTTACATCACACTTCAAAGATAGAACCACTTCTGTCTATGGCTATGCTTTAGTCACTTTTTCACTGCTGGGACCAAAAGACTTGACAAGAACAATTAGTGGAGGAAAAGTTTATTTGGGGGCTCATGGTTTCAGAGGTCTTAGTTCATAGATGGCTGACTCCATTCTTTGGGGCCCAAGGGGAGGCAGAACATCATGGCAGAAGAATGTGTCAGAGGAAAGTGGCTCAGGACATGGCACCAGGAAGCAGAGAGAGAGAGAGAGAGAGAGAGAGAGAGAGAGAGAGAGAGAGAGCACTCTGCTCAACAAGGACAAAATATAAACCCTGAAGTAACACCCCCAGAAACCCACCTTCTCCAGTCACACCCTACCCGCTTATAGTTACCACCCAGTTATTCCCTATCAGTGGATTAATGCACTGATTAAGACTGATTAAGTTAAGATTCTCATAACCCAATCATTTTACCTCTGAATGTTCCTGCATTGCCTCACGCATGAGCATTCGGTGGACACCTCATATCTAAACCATAAAAGTTTACGACCAATTGCATTCAAATTGGTTGATTGTTACTTCTCAGAAGTTAACACGAAAGAAGGTACACAATTTTAATAATGGTTATCATAGAGTAAAAATAGTTACAAGGCAAAGTATAAGCAATAAAATATCTTTATAGTAAAGTAAGTCTAAAAATTCATTAGGTAGCCAAATAAATTGCATAAGAAATAAGTTGCTGAACCACTAATCACTTGCTTAACCATGAAGGAAATAGCTGCTGATGTTTCAAAAGCCTTGGAGTGCCAATTGAACAGTTCCTTCCAAATATGGCTTATTACTTATTCAGCTTTTATTGCACCAGCTGAATCATCAGTTGTTAGAGTAGGTTCTCCTGCCACTCAGGAGAATTAGGCTTCGACGTATAAAACTATGAGTATGCATACATACATATCAGTATGAATAAAAGCATATGGTTTACAAATTCAGGTATGAGAGTATATAAAATGTTTATACAAAGTCAATCTTTCCCATTCACAAATTCTGTATTGTAACCCCCAAATCAATACTCTCAGTGCTTGTCAAGTGCTACAGTTTAAATGTGTCCCTCATAGTTCAAGTGTTGGAAATGTAATCCCCATTGCAATATTGTTGAGAGCCACAGCCCAAGGAGCCCCAACAAACTTCCAGATGCCAGCTGATGATTGGCTCACAGCGGCCCAGCAAACTTCCAGCTGCCAGCTGATTGGCTCCTCTGCAGTGATGCTCATTGGGCTGTTTCCCCCGCCCTTTCAGACCACGGAGCTGCTCATTGGGGGACTTTTTGGCTCCGCCCATGTGACCCAGCCAATCAGCCTCAAGAGCAGGAGGAGTGGGGGGGGGGGTTGAGAGGCTTGTGGGAGAGGGTTGTGGAAAGCCAGTGGTGGCAGTTGGGCTCTGAGGGAATTCCTGAAGAGAGTTTGTTCCTGCTTGTGTCCAGCCAGACTGCGGCACAACATTGTCCAGAGGTGAGCATTTAAGAGGTGATTAGATCATGAGGATTCTGCCCCCATGAATGGATTAATACTGTTATCTTCGAGTGGGTTCACAATCACATGGCACCCTTATGAAGGGTGAGTTCAGTCTCTCTTTTTCTTTCCCTTCCTACTCTCCCCAACCCCTTCTCTCTCTCCCCCCCTCTCTCCTCTTTTCTCCCTCCTTTTATCTTTTTCTCTGTCACTCTCTCACCATGTAATGCCTTCCACACTATTATGATGCAGCAAGAAGGCCCTCGCTAGGTGCAGGCCCTTGATCTTGGACTTCCCAGCCACCTCCAGAACCACAAACCAAATATATTTCTGTTGTCTATAAATAACACAGTCTATGGGCAATACATTAGACTATTCTGGTTACAGCATCAATAAGTGGAGTAATACATCCATCATTCAAAATGTGTGAATTATGAAAAATTTGGGTCTCCTGGGTATTCACATTCCCAGATGAAGTTTAACAAGGCAATTCCTCTACTCCTTTGTTTCAGATCAGGCATGGTGGTACATGCCTATAGTCCCAGCACTTGGGAAATTGAGGTAAGACGATCCCTTGATTCCAGGAGTTTAAGATCAGCCTGGGCAACATAGTGAGACTCCAAAACAAATTAAAAACCCCAAACAAAGCAAAACAGAAAGAAAAGAAATGATATATATGATATATACAAATGTATATATAAATGTATATTTATATATATTCATATGTACATATGTATAAATATAACATATAAATATATACATACATATACACCAAGGTGTAGTTGTTTTTACTAACCTGGTATTCATAACTTTGTAGAAATAACTTCCATGAATGATGAGAATTGCCTACTACATTTGTAAATGCACATACACACAGACATATCTTGAAAAAGGTACACATATATGTTTGCATATAAATGAGGATAGAGTGTATTTGTCCATCTTGCTATATATTATAAAATCCACACAGGTATAATCAAGAGAATATTGAGAATATTGCTAATGGCTGGTGTTTCTTCCATTTTTTAGAAGTGAAGAAATTAGTTCTCAAAAGAGCTTTGCTCTTTATAAAAAGGGAGAAAATTGCTCCCTTTTTTTTGTAGGTGCATTAAGTCTGTTGGGGAAAGTCTACTTGAGTCTACCCAATAATCTACCTCTTTCAACACACTGAATAGCATCCCATTAGTCTGACCAAGTTAATGCAGCTTCAAAAAGGAAATAGTTCAGTTCTTTTCCATAAGTATGATGAGAACCATAATGCAATTTTTCCAGCTGTTTTTCTATATTTTGCTATTCATGGCTAAGATTGCTAGATAAGGATTATATTATTATAGGAAAAGGATGGCCGTCCATTTGGTAAAAAATGATGCCACTAACTTAACATTAGCATGAGAACTTCAGGAAATTTTCTCAAAAGTTGTAATGGATTTGTAATATTCTATTCCTGCCTTTCCTCTAATGGCTAAGGATGGACAAAGGAACATTTTTGCATGACAGCTGAAAGGCATCAGGGCATTTAGCCAGGATCTGAGTGAACTAATGGGTCCATGATAGCTACCCATCTTCAGTCTTGACCTCTGAGGCCTTATCACATTAAACCAGTGAGCCTGTAACAAAAATTCAGAAATGAAAGTGTGGCATTTCATTAGATGCAGCCAAGGGTAAAAACTGTATTTACATTTGATGTAATAAAGAAAGAATTATTGTCTAATGTGTATAATTCTTACAAGGTGAGGATTAAAATTCTCTGTGTTCTTAATGTATTCTTAAAGTAGATTAAGTTCAAGAATAGACTCCTAAATGAATGATGGCACAGACTAACTGCAAAGGATCCTAGGAGCTTTGGTTTCCCTATGGGTCCAGGAAGAAAAGAAGATGGTGGATTTTTGTGAGCAGGCAGCTATTTCTGGCATGGATATTGTTATTCTCTGGACCTGAAGGAGGAACATAGATCCCTCCCCATTCACCACACCACCACAGGTAGGGCAACAGATCTCAGAAGAGGAGTGGGGCCATTTATGGTATTAATATCCCGGGGGAAGATGCTGGTTAGTATTCGAAAGTGAGAAGTGAAATAAAATGGTTAAAGGCAGAGGATGATCCATGGCCATCTGTCTTTTACTTTTTTTCCTTTAAGAATTGACTAAAAACAAAAGTTGAGGTGCTTTAAAAATAGTTCCTCACATGAAAGTGAGGAACCCAAGCAACATATCTATAAAATTATGCCAGCAAGTACTAGAAGCTTCTCTCTTCTTGTATGTGGACAAATCGAGCCATTTGTGAGAGTGAGTGGACATTCTCATATATTTTTAATGCCACAGGATGCAGGTATGTGCCTTAGATTTTTCCAAACAATTCATGAAATTGTGATGTGGAAGCAAGCTACCAGAAGGATCACTGGGGCATCTGGGTTGCTGGTTGGGAGTGGCCAAGATGGGGGCATTTGTGAGACTGACAGTAATAGAGGACAGCTCCAGATCACAGAAAAGATTTAGTAGTTCCAGAGCTGATGGCAGCACCTACTTCTTTACCTGGCCAGTCCTTTGGACTAGTTCTGGGCACTTTCCCTGGTAGCTTAGTCCAAATGCTTTCCCCCAGGGCCTTCCAGTATTTCTGTGAGTTTCTAATATTCCTTAAATTTCTTTTTCAACTAACTAGAATGAATGACATTGTCTTCAATTAAGAGCTTTGACCAATATAAAGAACCAGGTAGCTGTAGTAAAATCAGAACTCATTTCTTTGCATGTAGAACTATTTCCCTTCCTCAAACTCTTTACTCACATTTTCTTTCCCCACTCACATTTGTTAACAATGCTGTGCTAAAGCGTGCAGATGAAAATTTCTGTCTACATTGTGTGGACTATTAAAGCTAGGGCAGAATGCACTTGGAAGCAGTATGATTTTGGGGGAATTATTCAAGTAGGAGAACCTGAAGCAGGTGGTGAATTTCAGGAGAATGTGCTAGTTCCACTGGTGCAGCTGCCCCTCCACACTGGAGAGTTGTCCTTTGGAGTTAAAGCCTGAAGCTTCTGGACTGGAATTTAATCAAGGAGGAAAATTCCTGCAGAGATAAGACTATGAAAAGAAATCACCTTCTCTTTATAAATGAATATCTCAAATTTTATTCTGTTTGTTCTAGAGTTAATGATTATTTGAGGCTAATGTTTCAAGAAGTTATGTATTTTCATTAAAATTTTTATAACCCAAATCATGTTCCTAGTGTAATATAGGCTTAACAGGGACAGAGATCAAGGGCACGCCATCAGGATAGGACACAGAGAAGAGAGATGGTCTTGGTTTGTGAGAGGAAACTTAGCACAGGGCAAATAGCATTTGAGTTGTTACTTGCCAGCTATGTGTGACTGTAAGCAAGTTCTCCAACTTCTCTGAGCTCCACTTCCTCCTCTGCAGCCTGGGGATAATAATGGCAGGGCCTTCTTCACTGGACTGTCATCAGGCCTAATTAAAAGCATTTAATGGCTCTTTGTTGTAGGCATTGAAACCAATTCTGACTTACATGATCAGAAAAAGGTTTATTGGGAGGTGACTGAGATGCTTACAGAATTGAGGAAGGTGAAAGAACCAGGATTGGAAAATGAGCAGGTGCTAAGGGAAGCCAAGGGAAAGAAGAGAGAACAAGGCCAACAGGAGGAATGGTTACTTGGGTGACCCCATTGGCTCCTCTACCGCTGGCCTTAGTTACTGCTGTGGCCTGGTCCTGTCATGATGCTATGGAACCCTTATTTAGCTGCCCTGCCTCAGCATCCTTCCCCTCTGCATGAAGTCCTGAAGCTGAATTGAAACTGCTTATGAGAGACAAGTATTAAATGTGCATGAGGTTTGCAAGCTGAGAAGTTTTTTAGTTTGAAATCATCTGCAGTAGGAGTTACTTTCATCATGAAAATTAGCAAACCTACAAATCAGGACTGGTTTTTGTTTTCCCAGAAAGCCAGTTTATCAGCACACTACTGCCTCGGGTACCAAACCTTGGGTATGAGCACCTACTTGCTGTGTCTAAGATACGTGACTGTGTTTAAGCTTCAAGGGGATTGGGAGGCGAGAGCTTGGCCTTTTAAGACTTTTAGGCCATTGAGAAAGAGAACCTCTCTCTTACCAACACTGGAACAGTTGGAGGATTCTCCCCAAAATGTTGAAGGTTTCAATGCTGACTAGTCTTCCCAAATTTCATATATTCTCTGCAGTATGTCAGGAGCTTACCTAAATTGTGACTGTCCTTGTAACAAGTACCCAGGACTTTTTGCGTCCCTTTTTCTTTATTTTCCTTCTTTTCCCCAGTTTTTACCACATTTATAACCTTTCCTTTTCTGTTTGATGTGTGATCTTAAATCCTAGCCACAACAAAAATAAAGCCTCAATCAAACCTTGCCCTAAGTTATATCTAGTAAAGGTGTAAGTTCAGTTTGGAGATTTCAGTTTTGAATTTCTAACTGTAACATTATGTTCCCTGTTAAGGAAATGAGCTTCTTTAGACAGAATTATTATTGTCTTGAAATATTCATGTTTGTTTTTGAAATAATAATAAAATAACATACAAACCAAGATAAATTTCTGAGACACTGAGAAATCTTTCTATTTGTTATCTGAAATTCTATCAGAATAATTTTTATTTAAAAACCCAAAGGTAAAGTAGTGAATCTTCTAAGTGAGAGGAGATTATAGGCAGCTAGTATTATTTTTATCCCTAATTAATAAGTGTAAGATATCTGGCTAACCAAATGAAGGTTAGGCACAGAAAGAATAAAAGTAAAATCTTTTTCATGGAAACTGCTTCTTTGTATCAGTTGCAAATGCTAAGTAAGCCAATCCCCAAAGGCTGAATGTTCTCTCTGAAAAGTGGATGCTGATCATCCACGGGAAAAATGGAGGAACTTTGACTGGGCCAAGGGGAGGGAAGGTGGGGAGGGGGCATGGGGGCGGAAAAGATGGTGGAATGGGATGGACATCATTACCCTAGGTACATGTATGTATGTATGACTGCACATATGGTGCGACATTACATCATGTACAACCAGAGAAATGAAAAGTTGTGCTGCAATTGTATACAATGAATCAAAATGCATTCTGCTGTCATAAATATCTAATTAAAATAAATAAAAGAATTAAAAATCTTAAAATAAAAAACAAAACTTGGGGGTTGAGGACTTGAGAGTCTACTGGGTTGGGGGAGGACAATGCATTCCACTCTGACCTTGGTAGAATGCAGTGACTTGAGCTAGTTGTCTCCTTCCCAGGTCATTCAGTTTCCTCATCTGAAAAATAAGCCTCCATCCAGAAATTGTTTTGGCCAGCTTTCTGTTGCTGTCACCAAAACACCTGAACAAGTGAAAAGTTTATTTTGGTTCACAGTTTCAGAGGTTCAGCTTATGGTTGTCTGACTCCATAGCTCTGGGTCTGAGGCAGAATATTATGGGGGGGGGCGGGGCTTGGCAGAGGAAAGCAGCTCAGGACATGGCCACCAGGAAAGGGGGGTGGGGCACCAGTGCTCTGCTCAATAGGAATAAAATATAATCCTTAAAGTCTTGCCCCCAGTGACCAACCTTCTCCAGCCACACCCTACCTGCTTACAGTTACCACCCAGTTAATCCATATCAGTGGATTAATCCACCGATCAGGTTACAACTCTCAAATCTATTCATTTCACCTATAAACTTTCTGCCATTGTTTCATCCATGATCTTTTTTTGGGGGGAACCACATATCCAAACCATAACAATTCCTTTGTAAGCCCTTTCTCAAAATTTTGCTTCTTAATTACTAATTCCAATCCTACCTTTCAGTTAAAAAGATGAGCTTAATTATTTTCAGTTCAGCTGGGCACTAATGGAAACTCGACACACCAAGAAAGAATTTCTATTCACACCTGCATCACAGAATTCCCCTCCTTTGGTCTTTCAGGATGAGTAAAGCCTTATTTTTGGCAATGCTGGTTTGGAAGTTGCATCTCTATAGAAACCACTGCCTAGGTGAACCCTTTCCTGTGACTGAGAATCCTTTCCACATTAGCATGTCATCTTAATTGATAGAACAGGTATATCTTTCTAGATCTCTGAGTTGTTTTGTCAGTTTCTGAGTCAAATCCTAAATTAGATGCAACACCTAAAGGAGCGTGCACACCGAGAGAAGCATCAGGGTTGTCATGACAACTAGGAAATGCCATGTCTCCCCCAAATGTTAATTTAACTGTCATTGTGGGGTTTTACAAACCAGTAGTCATTATATTTTTCAACTTTGAGTAGAAATGAAGTAACATTTGGGGTTTTAAATAGTTTTAAAACTATTTGAGGTTACTGTAGGTTTCTTCCTCTGCTATAAAGCCAACCTGGGTGTTTGCAGAGTTGTGGAGTCTAATGAGAATAGGTTCCCTTGGGACATCACTAGAGGTTCCTGAGCAACGTATGGCTGGGTCTGAAATAGTGAAGATCTAAAGCACTTACCATTTCATATTTTGGAGTACCTGTTCTCAGAACTCTGGAAACCAGCCTTATAAGATGGTTTGAAGAATAAACAGAAATGGGGGCTAGGGTTGTAGCTCAGTGATAGAGCACTTGCCTGGCATGTGTGGGGCCCTGGGTTTGATCCTCAGTACTACATAAAAATAAATAAATAAATAAATAAATAAATAAATAAATAAATAAATGTATTATGTTCATTTACAACTAAAAAAATACTTAAGAATAAACAAATGAATGGTAGCCTCCAAATGCATTGCTGGTTCTAGCACTGTTACAACCAGGAATAGCTTTCATTTGATACACAACTAGAGGAATAAACTCTATAATGTGTAATGTCATTCAGTTTTTCTTCCTCCACCTCCCAATGTGTGATAATTATGAGCTCCAGGTACCCCCTGTTCTCAGAAAAACAGTGGGATGGTAAACTCTGAACATTTTCTCATGGATCAGCTACAATTACCAGTCCTACTAAGCTGAATTTCCTTGTACCGGATATGATTGAAGCAAAATGTTTGTGTGGTCTAGTTTGGAAATCCCAGCATGGTTTGGGTGCAGGTAGAATGATAAAAAAAAATATATCTTGTAAAAACGATGATATGTTGGAACTATTTATAATTTTTTTTTGAGGGGGAGCATACCAGGGATTGAACTCAGGAGCACTCAACCACTGAACTACATCCCCAGCCCTATTTTGTATGTTTTTATTTAAAGACATGGTCTCACTGAGTTGTTTAGTGCCTCACCATTTCTAAGGCTGGCTTTGAACTTGCGATCCTCCTGTCTCAGCCTCCCAAGCTGGAAACTACTCATGATTTTGAATTAGATACTTTCTTTGGAATGTTAGTAAACAAGGAAGTTTTGGTTCAGAGATGCTCAGGACTTCCTGATGTATGCCTGTGTCACAGGTAGCTTTAGCCTCTTTCAGAAATGCCAATTCTAATTCGAACCATGAAGAGCTCCCCCATGTTCTGACAAGAGGAACACTCTCTGCTGTAAAGCGTGTGCTGTCCCTGCTCTTTAGAAAGATGGAGAAAAAGAGCCCAAATGGTACACACACTGTTTTTAATAGTTTGGGAGCAGTGTGTGCCTCTAAATTCACTTGATGCTTGCTCAATTTTCTATTTCCTGTGTAGATTCATTCTCAGATTGGAAGCAACTTTATTACCCACACATTCAGATTAATTCCTGAGTCATGCCTGGCTTCTCTTGAAAGCAGATCACAAAATCTGGACTTTGAGAGTTGGAGTTTGACCATTTTTCAATCTAAGTGTTACAGGATAAGATGTTCTATAAAGATCAACTGTGATGAAACCACTTCTGATTTATTAGGCAGACTGAGAATTCTAAATGATGCAGAGAAAAGAAACAATAATAAGACAACAAAACCACTACCATTTCTTAAGTGTCTGCTAGATTCTAGGCATTTTGCATATATTAACCTCATCTAATCTGCACAACAACCCTGTGAGTTTGCTTTTGTTTTCAGATGAAGAAACTTGTTTCAGAGATTAACTTGCTTATGTAACACAAACAGCCCTCAGCGCTGGAGCTAAGATGCAAACCTGAGTCAGACTGATTCTTAGCCAGAAATCCACACACTAAACAATGCTGTATCACCAGTCAAAAAGCCACATGGGATGGTATATTTTTGCTCGTGCCTGTGAGTTTAGTATTTTCAATATTTGTATTCTAGAAGACTCTGGCTGTCTATTATAGTTAAGGCAGTTTTGGAAAGGCAGGCCCTGGATGAAAAGAAGTGGAATGGTGATAAATAGAAACAATATTATGTGGAAAGGAGAGAAGATATTTCTTATTAACTAAATGAGCCTAAGGCCTGGGGTGTGAGAGTCTATCCTTCAGCGTTTATTGAAATGCCAACATAAGCAGAGCCCCATATTATAATCCTTAGCAAAAAGGAGTTTAGTTTTTTTCAGAGATGCTCGGGACTTCCTGATGTATGACTGTGTCACAGATAGCTTTAGCCTCTTTCAGGAAGAGGCAAATGTCAATTGGAATCTGTCAGGTAACATCTTATTGGAAAGAAGACATTTTAGAAAAACATCGGGGCCTGAAATTTCCTTTTAGAAAATCTCTAGTTTTTTGAATAAATAGGATGAAGAGAAGCATTGTAGGGCAACTGTGTTGCATAAGAAAAAGGGATGCCATTTACATGGATTGCAAATGGTGTCCACTGGATTTGAACAAAAGGGCAGCCTTCACTTAATTTGGAGAAACACTGAGAATCTTCTAGACTCAGGCATATGATGATTCTGGTTTGTTTGCTTCTCTGAGCAACGGAGTGGATGATGGTACCATTTAGAGAGATACAAGATATTAGGGAAGGAAAGACATTTGGGGCAGGGCAGTACCCAAGTTTTCTATGGAGAGGTCAAGTTTGAGAAGTTGAGGATGCCATTGGATACACTAGGTTAAAGCTAAGGGAAAGGTTGAAGCTAGAGGTCAAATTTGGGGAGTTATCAGTGCATACAGAATCCTTAATGCCATGGGATTGAATGAGATGTTTCAGAAAGGGAGAATGGAGGAAGAAGAGAAGAGGACCTAGAATTGGGCCCAAGTGTCCTCTAACATCTAAAAGTCGGGAAAAGGAAGAGAGCCAGCAAAGAGATTGAAATGAGCAACTACGAGTTTAATACCTAATAAGTGCTTCAAGGAGTCCCGTGCTGGGCCATGTGCTATGGAATGGCACTGAAGTCCTACTGATTCTTTCCCCTGTGGATTTTGTAATATGTCCTCTTCCTCACAAAACTGATGACTGTTTCTGGAAGGATCCCTTTGCGTCTCAACTCAGTTTCTAACAATCCATGCTTATTGCTATTACCAGAGTGGGTTATCCCTCTAAAAGTGTAAATACCATCAGTCACATACTAGCTTAAAACTAGGCAATGGCTTTCCATTTCCCATAGAATTTATTCTAAATCCTTAATTTGTTATGAGGCCCTTTGTCACCTGAAATTTTGCTCCCCACCAGCTTATCTCCCATACATCTTGAGCTGTACCCCAATGAACCGCTTCCAATGTGCAGGCTCCCCGACCCCTACCTCCACGTAGTTCCTTTGGCTGCTGCTATTCACTCTGGTGGAAATACTTCTCTCTACATTGTTCTCCTAACACTTATCAGTATACAGAACTCAATTCCAGAGTTATCTTCTCTGTGAAAATCTTCCTTGACTTCCCTTAAACAGAATAAGTAAGTATTTCCCATTCTACTGCCCTAAAACTTATATATCTCAATTATAGCACTATTTGTATTGCAATTGCTTATATTAGTATTATGACATCAATAACTGCACATTCCTTAAGAGTGGGAGCTATGCCTTTTTTTAACATTCCCAGTGCTGTGTAGAGCACTTAGTTCTTATGACAAACCTGTAACTACACTCAGAAAGAACAAGACGTCAAAGTTTTCATGAGAGTCTGCATTTCTATATTGACTCTACTTCAACAAAATTTTCTGTTTCTTGGGGAACTACTTACTTACTTAAAGTCAGGGATAACTACGTACCTGGCTCTCACCTTCTCGTTCTGGGGGAACACACTGCTCCATTATTCCCAGATTATGGGTCACTGGTGATTGTTCTGTTTTATGATTCACCAGAGGCTGTTTCCAACCATTTACTTGGGGCTCAAAATCATGAGTCACACACCTAGTTTTTTACACTAGGAAAAAAAATTGTACTCACCCCATTTTTTGGAAGTCCAGAGCTCCATCATTTCAATTAAATTAATTTAGTGTTTGTCAAAGTTCCCCCAGCTACAGATTGTACCTTGAAATCTAAGAAAACGTACTCTGTGAAGACTCTACATTTTTATTAATATAATTTTTAAAGAAAATTGCTTATATAACCCAGCCCTAATCCATCTCGGATAAGATATGAGGAGGGAAAAGAAGTAGATTACATAATCTTGAAGCCAAATTAGTCTGTAGTGGAAATTTATGAAGAGCACTACTAAGTCAGACTCCAGTGTTTAAATATATAGCAAAAACTTTAATATTTCCCTAGCATTAGGTTACATAATGGTAGGAATACACTTATTTCTGTCTTGTTTTCTTTTGTCTTTGCATCTCAAAAAAAAAAGCACAATTTCAAGAGAATCTATTGCTGAAAGATTAAGAAGATAAAGTTCAGGCTTCACAAGTGTTTTTTAAGCAGATATTTTTGACCTCTCAAAATTGGACCTTTTAGAGGTCAACCATTCTAGTCCTTCTCTCTCTTTCATCTGGAGTAATTGAAATAAACCAGAAGAATTAGAATCTGTCCTATTTTTAAAATCCTAAAAAATAAATCTCCATTAGTAACTCATTTCACTGTTTAGCAACCTTCTGGAACTTCCTTTTCTTGTTTCTCTAAGGACCTCATGTTTCCACCAAAGTCCTTTGCCTTCTTCTAAACCTGGACAACACCGTCCATAAAACCACATCTTCATATTGGAATGCTCTTAGCTGCCTCCAAAAGAAATGGATTCAAATGGACTTTGAGTCAACAAACTTATCATCTCTCTTCAGCAAGTCTGTCAGGTGGGCTCTGGGGTTGTTTGGTTTTTGACTCAAGAATATCTTTGAGGATGCACATATTTTCATCTTCCCTTGACCATCTAGAACTTGTTTCAATCTCAGTCTGTAAGCAAGATCTGGTCCATATCCAGATAGGACAAAATCCCGAGGAAGAAGAAGAATGGCTGTTTCTTCCCAAATCTCCTTGGAAGGGAGGAAACATCTTCTAGGACTCTTTAGCAAACTTCTCTTCATGTTTCTTGGTCAAAATTGGCTATTCTTGGACCAGGATTTGACAAAGAGGATAAAATGTCCACAACTGACCAATCACATGGTATAAATCACCAGGGCTACTACATCTGCTTCTCATTCCATCCAGGGTTTTCTTCTGACTTCTGGTCCTCTCCTGTACCTTGTGCCATATTCTCCATTAAGCAGGGAGGAAAGACCAGGAAGAGGACAAGAGAGCAAACACATTGGAAAGCATGGATAGCCTGAGGTTGTAGTGGGGATATGACTCATAAATTGGACAACAGAGTTTATGTCATATCCACATTGATTACGTAAGGGAGTATGTTCCATTTAATACTAAAATGTTGTGACCAGACTGATAGGAAGGAACATTGGCAGTGAAGTCAGACAAATCTGTGTGTCTTTACATGGATTCATGTAATTGAATGGAGACTAAGTTTCCTTGTGTGAAAAATATAAATAATAATAGCCACCTGGTGGGATGCTATGAGTACTATACATAGTATACAAATAGTGTATCACACCTGGCACTTTATATGTAGGTAAATCACAGAAGATAGTTGTCTGTAATAATGAGAAGGAATTGGACATGCTGTGAACCCCGAGAGTCAACATCAGGAACCATAGAAAAGCTGAACAGCCGACTGATGACCATGAGGTGGTAACTGCTAGTACTGAATGACTGGCTGTGCGAAACACTTCACTCCTGTTGCCTCACTTATCTATTGTGGTCCCCATTTTACAGATGAGACTATGAAAGTCAAAAAAGCTGGTGAGTGAAAAGACCTAGTTCACGATTTGGATCTGCCTTGTGCTGAAGTCCAAGCTTCTGACCAGAATATGATAATTTTTCTAGACATAAGCCCCCTTTCCATGGTTACGCAGGTAGTATGTTCTCAGCAGACTAGATTAATACATACTCTAAATTTTGGATTTCTTTGCTTGCTTTATCCAATTACATTGAATCATTCAACGTGCATGTATAGTAATAATTTATTTTCATATACTGTATTTTTTATTGGTTGTTCAAAACATACAAAGCTCTTGACATATCATATTTCATACATTAGATTCAAGTGGGTTATGAACTCCCATTTTTACCCCAAATACAGATTGCAGAATCACATCGGTTACACATCCACATTTTTACATAATGCCATATTAGTAACTGTTGTATTCTGCTACCTTTCCTATCCCCTACTATCCCCCCTCCCCTCCCCACCCCTCCCCTCCCATCTTCTCTCTCTACCCCATCTACTGTAATTCATTTCTCTCCTTGTTTTTTTTCCCATTCTCCTCACAAACTCTTATATGTAATTTTGTATAACAATGAGGGTCTCCTTCCATTTCCATGCAATTTCCCTTTTCTCTCCCTTTCCCTCCCACCTCATGTCTCTGTTTAATGTTAATCTTTTCCTCCTGCTCTTCCTCCCTGCCCTGTTCTTAGTTGCTCTCAGTATATCAAAAAAGACATTTGGCATTTGTTTTTTAGGGATTGGCTAGCTTCACTTAGCATAATCTGCTCTAGTGCCATCCATTTCCCTGAAAATTCTATGATTTTGTCATTTTTAGTGCTGCGTAATACTCCGTTGTGTATAAATGCCACATTTTTTTAATCCATTCATCTATTGAAGGGCATCTGGGTTGGTTCCACAGTCTAGCTATTGTGAATTGTGCTGCTATGAACATCGATGTGGCAGTATCCCTGTAGTACGCTCTTTTAAGGTCTTCAGGGAATAGTCTGAGAAGGGCAATAGCTGGGTCAAATGGTGGTTCCATTCCCAGCTTTCCCAGGAATCTCCATACTGCTTTCCAAATTGGCCACACCAATTTGCAGTCCCACCAACAATGTACAAGAGTACACTTTTCCCCACATCCTTGCCAGCACTTGTTGTTGTTTGACTTCATAATGGCTGCCAATCTTACTGGAGTGAGATGGTATCTTAGGGTGGTTTTGATTTGCATTTCTCTGACTGCTAGAGATGGTGAGCATTTTTTCATGTACTTGTTGATTGATTGTATATCCTCCTCTGAGAAGTGTCTGTTCAGGTCCTTGGCCCATTTGTTGATTGGGTTATTTGTTATCTTAATGTTTAATTTTTTGAGTTCTTTGTATACTCTGGATATTAGGGCTCTATCTGAAGTGTGAGGAGTAAAAATTTGTTCCCATGATGTAGGCTTCCTATTTACCTCTCTTATTGTTTCTCTTGCTGAGAAAAAACTTTTTAGTTTAAGTAAGTCCTATTTGTTGATTCTTGTTATTAACTCCTGTGCTATGGGTGTCCTATTAAGGAATTTGGAGCCCGACCCCCACAATATGTAGATCGGAGCCAACTTTTTCTTCTATCAGATGCAGAGTCTCTGATTTGATATCAAGCTCCTTGATCCATTTTGAGTTAACTTTTGTGCATGGTGAGAGAAGGGGATTCAGTTTCATTTTGTTGTATATGGATTTCCAGTTTTCCCAGAACCATTTGTTGAAGATGCTATCCTTCCTCCATTGCATGCTTTTAGCCCCTTTATCAAATATAAGATAGTTGTAACTTTGTGGATTAGTCTCTGTGTCCTCTATTCTGTACCATTTGTCCACCTGCCTGTTTTGGTACCAGTACCATGCTGTTTTTGTTACTATTGCTCTGTAATATAGTTTGAGATCTGGTATCGCTCTACCACCTGATTCACACTTCCTGCTTAGAGTTGCTTTTGCTATTCTGGGTCTTTTATTTTTCCATATGAATTTCATGATTGCTTTATCTATTTCTACAATAAATGCCGTTGGGATTTTGATTGGCATTGCATTAAACCTATAGAGAACTTTGGGTAATATCGCCATTTTGATGATGTTAGTTCTGCCTATCCATGAACAGGGTATATTTTTCCATCTTCTAAGATCTTCTTCTATTTCTCTCTTTAGGGTTCTGTAGTTTTCATTGTATAAATCTTTCACCTCTTTTGTTAAGTTGATTCCCAAGTATTTTATTTTTTTTGAGGATATTGTGAATGCGGTCTTTTTCCTCATTTCCATTTCAGAAGTTTTGTTGCTGATATACAGAAATGCCTTTGATTTATGCATGTTGATTTTATATCCTGCCACTTTGCTGAATTCATTTATTAGTTCTAGTAGTTTCTTTGTAGACCCTTTTGGGTCTTCTAGGTATAGGATCATGTCAACCGCAAATAGTGATAATTTAAGTTCTTCTTTTCCTATTTTTATGCCTTTAATTTCTTTCGTCTGTCTAATTGCTCTGGCCAGTGTTTCGAGAACTATATTGAATAGAAGTGGTGACAGAGGGCATCCCTGTCTTGTTCCAGATTTTAGAGGGAATGCCTTCAACTTTTCTCCATTCAGAATGATGCTAGCCTGAGGCTTAGCATAGATAGCTTTTACAATGTTGAGGTAACTTCCTGTTATCCCTAGTTTTTCTAATGTTTTGAACATAAAGGGATGCTGTACTTTGTCGAATGCTTTTTCTGCGTCTATCGAGATGATCATATGGTTCTTATCTTTAAGTCTATTGATGTGGTGAATAACATTTATTGATTTCTGTATATTGAACCATCCTTGCATCCCAGGGATGAATCCTCCTTGACCATGGTGCACAATTTTTTTGATGTGTTTTTGTATCCGATTTGCCAGAATTTTATTGAGGATTTTTGCATCTAGGTTCATTAGAGATATTGATCTGTAGTTTTCTTTCTTTGAGGTGTCTTTGTCTGGTTTCAGAATCAGGGTGATGTTGGCCTCATAGAATGAATTTGGAAGAACTCCCTCTTTTTGTATTTCCTGAATAAACTTGAAAAGTATTGGTATTAATTCTTCTTTAAAGGTTTTGTAAAACTCCGCTGTATACCCATCTGGTCCTGGGCTTTTCTTGGTTGGTAGTCTTTTGATTGCTTCTTCTATTTCATCCATTGATATTGGTCTGTTCAAATTGTGTGTATCCTCCTGACTCAGTCTGGGCAAATCATATGACTTAAGAAATTTATCGATGTCTTCACTATCTTCTATTTTATTGGAATATAGGTTTTCAAAATAATTTCTAATTGTCTTCTGTATTTCTGTAGTATCTGTTGTGATGTTGCCTTTTTCATCCCGTATGTTAGTAATTTGAGTTCTCTCTCTTCTTCACTTCGTTAGCATGGCTAAGGGTCTGTCGATCTTGTTTATTTTTTCAAAGAACCAACTTTTAGTTTTGTCAATTTTTTCAATAGTTTCTTTTGTTTCAATTTCATTGATTTCCACTCTGATTTTAATTATTTCTTGCCTTCTGCTACATTTGCTGTTGTTTTGCTCTTCCTTTTCTAGGGCTTTGAGATGAAGTGTGAGCTCATTTATTTGTTGGTTTTTTCTTTTTTTGAGGAATGATCTCCAGGCAATGAATTTCCCTCTTAAAACTGTTTTCATTGTGTCCCATAGATTCCAATATGTTGTGTCTGTATTTTCATTTATCTCTAAGAATTTTTTGATTTCCTCCTTTATGTCTTCTGTAACCCATTGATCATTCAGTAACATATTGTTCATTTTTCATGTGATGTAGGATTTTTTCCTTCCTTCTTTTATCATTGATTTCCAGTTTCATTCCATTATGATCAGATAAAATGCATGGTATTATCTCCACCCCTTTATATTTACTGAGGGTTGCCCTATGGCATAATATACGGTCTATTTTTGAGAAGGATCCATGTGCTGCTGAGAAAAAAGTATATCCATTTGATGATGGTTGATATACTCTATATATGTCAGTTAAGTCTAGGTTGTTGATTGTGATATTGAGTTCTATAGTTTCTTTATTCAACTTTTGTTTGGAGGATCTGTCCAATGGTGAGAGAGGTGTGTTGAAGTCACCCATAATTATTGTGTTGTGGTCTATTTGATTCTTGAACTTGAGGAGAGTTTGTTTTATGAACATCGCAGCACCATTATTTGGTGCGTAAATATTGATAATTGTTATGTCTTGTTGGTGAATGGTTCCTTTTAACAGTATATAATGTCCTTCCTTATCCCTTTTGATTAACTTAGTCTTGAAGTCGATTTTATTCAATATGAGGATGGCCACCCCCGCTTGCTTACGAGGACCGTGTGCGTGGTATATTTTTTCCCATCCTTTCACCTTCAGCCTGTGTATGTCTTTTCCAATCAGATGTGTCTCCTGGAGGCAGCATATTGTTGGATTTGTTTTTATAATCCATGTTACCAGCCTATGTCGCTTTATTGGACAGTTTAGCCATTAACGTTTAGAGTTACTATTGATATGTGGTTTGTATTTCCAGCCATGTTTGGTTATTTATCTTTTTTTTAAATTTAGTTTGTTTCTCCATGATTAGCTTTCCCCCCACCCTCTGTCTTTACTGAGGCACTTCCCACTGTTGGTTTTGGTTATTGTTTTTCATTTCTTCCTCGTGTAGTGTTTTGCTCAAGATGCTTTGCAATGCTGGTTTTCTGGCTGCAAATTCTTTTAACTTTTGTTTATCATGAAAGATTTTTATTTCGTTGTCATACCTGAAGCTTAATTTTGCTGGATACAAAATTCTTGGTTGGCATCCATTGTCTTTCAGTGTTTGAAATACGTTGTTCCAGGATCTTCTCGCCTTCAGCATCTGTGATAAAAAATCCGTTGTTAACCTTATTGGTTTACCCCTGAATGTAATCTGCCTCCTTTCTCTTGTAGCTTTTAATATTTTCTCTTTGTTCTGTATATTGGATATCTTCATAACAATGTGTCTTGGCGTTGGTCTACTGTGATTTTGTATGATCAGTGTCCTGTATGCATGTACAATTTTTTATATCCATTTCCTTTTTTATTTCTGGAAAGTTTTGTATAATTATTTCATTCAGCAGGTTGCTCATTCCCTTGGTTTGAACCTCTATACCTTCCTCTATCCCGATGACTCTTAAGTTTGTTTTTTTTTATGTTATCCCATATCTCTCGGATGTTTTTCTCATGTGTTTTTTTACCAGCCTTTCTGAGTTGGCTAGACTCTTTTCAAGATGATATATTTTGTCTTCATTATCTGACGTTCTGGCTTCTACTTGCTCCACTCTGTTAGTGATACTCTCATTTGAGTTTTTAATTTGGTTTATAGTTTCCTTCATTTCTAGAATTATTGTTTGTTTTTTTTTATAATCTCTATCTCCTGATAAAGATGCTTAATTTCTTCTTTTATCTGTTTATGTAATTCATTTTCAATGTGTTCTTTCACTGTTTGAATTTGATGTCTCATATCCTCTTTAAGGTTCCATTCCATCTGTCTAAGGTATTCCTTGAGTTCTTTATTTGACCATTTTTCTGATGCCTCTAGGTCCTCCTGAATATTTAGGCTGTCCTGCATTGTTTGTACTCCTTTTCTTCCTTTCTTTTTCATGCTGCTAATGTTACTTCTTGTTCTGTTTGACTGCTGAGTTACTGTTTACCCCTATAAATTTATTCGATGCTGTTGCCGCTGGTTTCAATGAAGTTATCTCCTCCGCCGCATTCTCTACTGTATATTTTTTATAAAGGACATTAAACCCCTCCACATTCCCTAGACATGATCAGCTGGCACCAAAGGATTAGTAAGAAAATGTAGATTTCACCAAAGACTTTATGGAAGGCACAGAGGACCAGGGGTCCATTTCACACGGCACAACAATCTATTGACAACTCTTGTTCAACCTTTCTGCTCTCCAGGTTCCTTCTTCTTCCCTGAACTTGCAGAGTGTGGTGGTTCTTCTCCCCATAGTAGAACCCCTCTCTGGGTCCTGCTCCTTTTACCATGTTCCTTTCCCCACTCTGACTTATTGTTCCTGCCTATGCAGAACACTTAGCCATTCTCCATCTTCTACCTTTGACTTATACACTCAGCCTCTCTCTGGAATCAAGTAAGAGTTCTGTTTTATGCACAAGTGAGTCTGGCATCAGCTGTCAAGCCATTATCAACAAGTGATATTTTATCTTGAATTGATTTATTGATTAACTCAATTGCTATTTCACAGGATTCTGATAGGATCAAATTGATTCTTTTCCTCAATGAAAATCTATTTCTCAGGGTATGGTAGGAAGGAGAGCCTCTGGGAAGCTGTGGGGTACATATGCAGACAGGAGGGAAGATTCACTGCCAAACATCAGTGGTGGAATGAAGCTTAGAGATGGGGCTCTCTATATAATTCCCCCCTAAATTAGAAGTTGTGTCCATGTCTGACCAACATACTAAGTGTCCTTATCTATACAGAAGACCATAGTCTTAAGGTAGAAGATCCAGGAGAAACTTTAAAACCTTGCTTAGCTTATATTTTCATCATGAAGAACTTGATGAGTAGATTTTTGTAAGTATTGGGTATTTAAATAATACAGAATTATGTCTTAATAATTGGATATGAAGTTAATAGAAGCCCAAAAACAAAACTGAAAAAAAATCAGATTCCCACTTCATACCACACCTGAAATGAATTTCAGATGATTTTGATTTTGACATTTTAAAGAAAAAAAATTAATGAAAGAAAATGCATGAGGTTATATTTATTGAGAATAATGTGGTAGGTTAAAAATTTCTCAACATGACACATATAAGGCAAAACTAAAACTGAAATCATCAAAATACCCTTCTATGAGTGGAAAGGGACAATCTATAAGCACATATACCAGGAGGCAGGGATGCCACAATAGGATGTAGCAGTTCATAAAAGTAGACAAGGTCAGATAATGTGAAAGGGGCCTTCATGGGGAACATGTTCCTTATGGCATAGTCCAGAGCAAATTATGGGAGAAATCAGGATTAGACTGAGTTGATCCCTAAAAGTTGGCATAAAGCTTAATTATCTTAAGAAAAAAACAGAAAAATAATTTCCAAGAGGTGTCTTTGGGTACATAAATGATGAGAGGTGATTGACCAAGAGATGGTACAAGAGATTCCAGTTTAGGAGTTAGATCACGCAGACGGAGACCTACATTGCTGGAATTCCTCATAGCCACAGAGTAGAATGGTAAATGTTACAAAGAAACTCAGAAAAGCACTATTCCTAAAATCCAACCCCTTTGCAAATAGTTCTCTTAGAAGGTGTTTTTACATGCAAAGAGAATTATGTTGAGAAAAGTTAAGTATTGAAGGCAAACAGATTTTGCTGTTCAGACGTATGCCAAGATTCAAGTCATCAAGAAAATCACAACTTTTTGTATATTCCTGAAGGAATGAGCATATTCTAAAGATACATGCTTACCCATGTTTTTAGCAGCATAATTCACAATAACCAAGCCTAGGTGCCCATCAACAGATGAATGGATTAACAAAATGTGGTATATGTGCACAATGGAGAACTATTCAGCCATAAAGAAGAATAAAATAATGTCATTTGACAAAGGAATAAAAATGGGTAGAATTGGAGATCATCATGTTAAATGAAATAATCTGGACTCAGAAAATATCATATGTTTTCTTTTATAAGTAGAATCTAGAAAAAAAAAGATAACATGAAAGTAGAAGGGAAACAGAGAAGGAGACAGGGAAATGGAGTAGTGGGGGTTAAAATGATCAAAGTACATAATATGCATATAAGAATATGCCACAATTATTCTGTATAATTAATATGCACTAAAAAAAGCAAAATAAAGAAAGTCAGTTTTAAACCATCAATGTCTATTAAAACTAATTGAGGAAGTTATTTATTCTTTGTTGGATTTTGTCATGAAAAATCTTCGTCTTGGTGACATTTCATATTCCTCTAGTGGCCTTGTTCTAAGAGCACAAGGAAAGACTAAGCAATTAAATTTTGATATTGAAAATTTGAAATGAATTTTCAAAAAAACTAACAAAATAGACCAAAACAATTCAGTTCAGTCTCGTACAGAAATTCTACTTCATTCTGTCATTCAGATTCCTTCATTATTAGATGTTAATCTCTTTTTAAAAATCTTAATGCCTGATTATTTCACAGTCTTCCTTTCTTCTCATCACCCATAGTAATCTACTCTGTGTCTTTCCACATTGTCCTTCCTTCTTTTTCTCCTCCCATATAATTCTCAAACTACTCGTGAAGACTTGTCTCAAATACCTTCTCTTCCATAAAAAATTTCACAGAGAGCTCAGCTCTTTCTATTCTCAAGGCTCAATAGCACCCTTGGTCTGATTTCTCATTGGTCAGGTAGTCTGTCCCTGTGTAGCTAGCTGTCACTTACTTCTGCCACTATCACATAATGTTGGGCATGGATATAGACCACTACATCCTCAAAAGATTGTAATGGTTTGCAGAACAGAGCTCTATGGGACTTTGCCCTCATTAACTCATTCTAGTGCTTGATGGCTCCCTCTTTGTCTTCATCAGGTAGTAGAGCACCTGGAAAAAAAGTAGGTACTCGCTGGATTTTTTTATTTATTTATTTATAGTGACTTATTATTTTTCAATATTTGTTTTTTGATTGTAGTTGGACACAATACCTTTATTTTATTTGTTTTTTTTTTTTATGTGGTGTTGAGGATCGAACCCAGGGCCTCGCACGTGCTAGGCAAGTGCTCTACCACTGAGCTACAACCCAAGCCCTGGATTGATTTATTGATTAAAGTGACATTGCAAGACACCAGACAGTAGCTGGTCCCTTCACAGCAATGCTTTACTGAGGGTGATGGAGGACTGTGTGCAAGCCAGTGTAAACCTGGTGGAAGCCACGGTGGCTCGTTTTTTGCTATGAGCTAGATATGAAATCAGCAGGAGTTACGCAAAGTCCAAGAAACTCTGGGAGAATGGAGGTGATAAATATGCCGTCACTTGGTATGCTCAGAGTGATCCATTTCCATTGACAGCTCTACAAAGTTGGGCAATTTTTCATGACTGCCAGCTTCAAAAACCTGCTCTTCTGATTAAATGGGATTCATTAAACATATTTATGAGTGCCTGTCAAGGGTGAAGGCATTTATATCAAAAACTGGCACATAGTAGGTGCTCAGAAATCTTTCCTTTCTCATTTGCTTGGCCAATGTTGCAGTTATTTCCAAAGTTGCCCCTTTATTCCCTCTTCCCCACCTTCTGACAGCATTTTTAAGGGATGAGTTTTGGTCATGGAAAATGATAGTTCCTTCCATAGGAAGGTATGGAAAGCAATTGTAAGTGTATCTTTTCATTTGTGCATCACACAAATCCAAGCAGGTGGTTATTTTTAATGTCTGTTTTTCAGATGGTAAAACTGAACCTCAGAGAACTTATTTGCTATTGGTTAATAACTCATACTTGAATTTCTTGATTAATAAATTAGGAATGAAGAGGTAGAGGGGACATCCTATTTCTTCTTTTTAAAATGTCATTGCCTTAAAAATACCAATGTTGAATGTTATAATTTGCCTCCCAGAGGTTTGATTCACCATGAGCTGAACAAGCCCAAGTCTGAAGGCCCTTCACTTAAATGGTCTTCTAAAGCCATTGGAGGGAACTCCATGATGTGTTTACAGCATCTCAAATATCTCCACTTCCTTAAAAAATCCACAGACAGCTCTTTCTATTCTCTAGGCTCCAACAGCACCCTTGGACTGATTTGTATGTTTTTGTAGAATTTGCTAGCAAAAAGATTGAGTTATAGTCTATACCCCCAAACTGTATAAGCCTCAGACTCCACAACCTGGCTTTTTCACTAGCAGAGCCTTGATTTTTAGCTAGGTACATTGCCACCCAACCAGAAGACTACATTTGCCTGTATTCCTTGCAGGTATGGCTACATGATCAGTTCTGGCTCGTGGCATGTAAGCCAACAGTGTTTGAGACTTTCAGGAATTTTTCTAAATGAAGAACAGAGGACAAACCTTCTTTGTTCTTCTCCCCATCCAGCTGCTTGGAACATGAGTGCAATGACTGGAGCTTTAGTGAGCATCTTAGACCACTGGAATGAAAGACCCATGCTAGGGATGGTGAAGGGAAAAACTGGAAGGAAGTTGATCTCTTATAACTGATGGACTGCCATATCTATCTTGGATTTCCACCAGACTTCTTTAAGTAAAATAAATAAATTTTATAGATTAGCATCATTACCCTTTGGGGTAACAGAAAACCAGGAAAGTTCTCAGAGTGGCAGGAGACATTTAGTATACCTTTTCATCTTGTCTTGCCTTAAGTTGCCCAGGCTGGTCTCAAATTTCTGGGCTCAGTGATCCTTCTACTTCAGGCTTCTGAATGTTGAAACCACTGGTGTACGCCAATGCACCCATCAGATTGGACTTTTTAAAGAATATTGCTGAATAGTATTCCATGGTATGGGGGTACCATGGTTTGTTTAACCATTTACTCATTGAAGAATATTTAAAGGATAAAGGATATTTGTTTCCAGATTGTGGCTATTACAAATAAAGATGCTATAAACAAATGTGTATATAAGTTTTCATCCTCTGAGATAAATGGCTAGGAATACAATTGCCAGGCCTTATGGTAGTTGCATATTTATTTTATTAAAAATTTTTTTTGTAGTTGTAGATGGATATAATGCCTTTATTTTGTTTATTTTTATGTTAAGCAAGTGCTGTGCTACTGAGCTACAGCCCCAGCCTGCATGTTTAATTTTTTTAAGAAACTGAAAAATTGATTTTCAGAGTGGCCATTTTATAATCCCAATAGTAATGTAAAAAGATTCAATTTTTCAGTATCTTCACCAGCATTTGGTATTGTCATTCTATTTTTTGTTAGTTGTGCTAATGGGGACATAGTGATATATCATTATAACCTTAATTTGCATTTCCTTAATGACTAATCATCTTGAACATGTCTTTGTATGCTTATTTGACATCTGTATATCCTCTTTATCTAAATGTTTCTTCATGTATTTTGCCCATTTTATAATTGATCATTGGTTTTTTTGATGTTGAGTTTAGATTTTTAAAAATCCTAGATATTCTAGATATAAATTCAGATATATGGTGTGGAAATATTTTCTTTTATTGTGTAGTCATGTCAAAGAACTCTTTACTAAGTCCCCCAAATTTTCCCCTGTATAATTTTGTAAATCTTTCATAATTTTAATTCTACCTGTAAACCTAGGATCTATTTTGAGCTAACTTTATATCATGGGAGATTAGATCAATGTTTTTGCTGACGGATATCAAATTATTTTGGCATATTTTTTGAAACTTCTGTCCATTGAGTTACTTTCACACCTTTGTAAAAAATCAAGTAGCCATAAGTATATGCACCAATTTATTTGTTCTCTATATTGTTCTATTAATTTATGTATTCATTCCTCTGCCAATATCATACATCCTTGATTACTTTAATTATAGAGCAAGCCTTGAGATCAGGTAAACTGATTCCTCTCACTTCATTGTTTTTTTAAAAATCAGGTCTGAACTATTCCAGTTCCTTTACCTTTCCATGTGGATTTTAGAATAATTTTGTCTGTTTCTAAAAAAAAATTTCTGAGAGATTAATAAGGGTAATATTCAGCTGTGTATCAACTTGGAAGAATGGATTTCTTTACTATGTTGAGTCTTCTTTCAATTCAGAAAGTTGGTCTATCTATTTTCATCTTTGATTTCTTTCATGAACTTTCAGTACATAATTATGTATTAGTAGATTCATACCTAAATAACTCACTTGTTTGAACGATTATAATTTTAGATTTTTAAATTTTAGTTTTCAGATATTTGTTACAGTATATGAAAACACAGTTGATTTTTGCATGTTGATCTTGTGTTCTGTGACTTGTTGAACTTGCTTATTAGTTCTAAGATTATTTTTGTAGATTCCTTGGGGTTTTCTGTGTAGACCGTCATGTCACCTGCAAATAAGAACAGATTTATTTTTTCTTTTTCAGTTCATATAAACTTTATTTCCCTTTCTTGCCTTGCCATAGTCTAAAACTTCTAACACTCTGTTGAATTGCAATGATAAGAGTGGATATTCTCACATTATGTCTGCTTTTAGGAAGAAAGTATTCTTTTTTTTTTGCCATAAAATGTAGCATGGTAACTATACGCATTTTGTAGATTATTTTTATTAAGATGAGGAAACTCTTGTATTCCTAGTTTTTAAAAGCCAACTTTTTATTTATTAATAAAATTGTGTAGTTTTTCTTCTTCAGTCTATTAACATGGTAAGATCACACTCACGGATTTTTGAATGTTGAACCATCCTTGCCTCTCTGAAATAAATCCCACTTGAATGTAGTATATAATTCTTTTTATATGTTGCTGCATTATACTTGCTAATATTTTGTTAAAAATTTTTGCATCTGTATGCATGGGGGGGTAGTCTGTAGGTTTTTTTTTTCACTGTCTTTATTGAGTATCAGGTAACACTAGCTTTATCAGTATCTGAAGTGTTACATTTCCCTTATATTTTTTGCAAAAAGATTGTGTTGAATTGATCTTAATTCTTTTTTAAATATTTGGCAGGATTCTCCAATAAAATCATTTTTATTCTTGCAGGCTTTCAAAGAACACAATTTAAAAGCAGAGAATAAAGGAAAGAAACTAATACAAGTCCATGTAATAATGTAGCATGTTCATTCATTGTGAGAGAGGCACTTTGCAAGTTGTGAGCATGTTCTCTTTAGTGTCAGAGGGATGGCATAGTTCAGAGGAAGAAGACCTTATCATGAATTGGAACAGTCAGAAAAGTTCTGTTCGATGAGATGGACACAGCTCTGTGGACAATGTGAAGAGTTGGTGAAATAATTAAGAACTTGTATGATACTTTAGTAAATAGAATCAACTGTAAACGCAGTGAACCCATAATTCTCAGGACCCTGAAACTGGTCTCGTCTAGGGATAGAAAGAAGTTTAAAAGGTGCTTACCTTCAGTGAGTTTTTATTTTGGGGCTTGACATATCTAACCCCTAAAATAGCAAGTCCAGCTCTTAAGAACCATAGCTTTGGGCTGGGGATGTGGCTCAAGCAGTGGCGTGCTTGCCTGGCATGCTTGCCTGGCATGCATGGGGCTCTAGGTTCGATCCTCAGCACCACATACAAATAGAATAAATATGTTGTGTCCACCGATAAATGTAAAATAAATATTAAAAAATTCTCCCTCTCTCTCTTTAAAAAAGAGAGTGCCTTTGAATCTGCTACTTTATAAAATGCCCAATCCCTGCAGATTACTGAACATATCAGAATATATAGCATTCAGATCCTCCTGGGAGTGGACACTGTAGAACACTTCATCAGAACTCTAAGGAACCCTCGTGAATGAGACCCTGTCACCTTGTCATGAGGTGGTTGGGGATGAAGGGTGGCTATTATTGCATTTCTCTCTCTGTTAGTGTTCCAAGTGCTCTGATAGGGCTGCCTAGGAGGAGGAATGGCACAATATTGTGACAAAATTGATTAGCATTTGCAGAAGTAGACACAGCCCCGCAGGGGACTTAGAGATGCTTCGCCATGCTCTCCTGCCATGCTGCCATTGCTGCCTTCTGCCCCCCTCCTACCTTCAGATATTTGTGATGTGTCTGAGTCCCCAGCTGGCCTGAAAGTTCTTGTGACACTGGGGGCGTATTTTGTGACATTGTCCTTAGAAAACTCTAAAACTGGTAAACAATCCAGAGACATGGTTTTCATTTTATTCATTTTTTATTTAATGTTGTTCTTATCCTACAAAATAGAGAACTGCAAATGTCAACAATTGAATATAGTGTAAGGATTTTAAATGTAGATTTAAAAATTTATCATGGCAAATTTAAGTTCCAGCATTCTATATTCAGTAGGAATTAGATCTTCCAGGTTCTTTATTCTGAAATACATTATCTTGTAAGAGTTGTAAAACAGGTGTCCTGCCTAAACCAGGGACGTGGAAATGTACATTCCCTGGGAATTTGCAGAAACACTGTGGAGGGCATTTGATCAGAGTCTAGATAAGGTTTTGAATACTTTAGTAATATCCTAGAGTAAAATAACAGGTACCACTGAGCACTGGCACCAACACAGAAGCATGTAATACCCCAATGGACTAGGTGCTAGAATCCCCCCATTCCTATAAATGTTGAGAGCAGTCATGGTTAGGTAATATGTACAGTATTGGTTAGCTAGTACATATTTAAATCTGAATAAAACCCAGATAAATATTTGATTCCTGTCTATAATCTTGGTCACTGCTTTTGCCATTCCTGAATATAGGATCAAGTGATTGGTATTAGTCTGTTTGTACTGCAATAACAAAATAAAATAAACTGGATAGCTTATACACTATAGAAATTTATTTCTCAAAGTCTGAAGGAAGCCTAAGGTCAATACACATTCAGAGTCTGGTGAGAATCCATTTTCCTGCTCAGATAGTACCTTCTGGCTTCATCCTCACGTGGTGGAGGGGTGTAGGGCTCTCTGGGGTTTCTCATTGATCCCTGCATGAAGATTCTGCTCTTGTGACTTAATTACCCCCACCTCCTAATACCATTATGTTGAAGTAAGGATTTTGATAAATGAATTTGTGGGAGACACAAACATTCAGATGATAGGAGGGTCCAATTATTAATTTATTCTGTAAATTGTTATTAATAGTCCTATATATGTGCCTGAGAACCTTAATTAAATGTGGACTGCTCTTTCAGGATAATCATGGTACAGATCTACAATAATTTTTATTTCTAAATCCTTCATTGATACATTGAAACCCATCCAAAGCATGAACACCTATTTCAAACTGTTCTCCAAATTAAGCTGATTTTCTCTTCTTCTAATTACCTACTCAGAATTAAAATATCCATGTCTTCCGGGAAGGACAACCTCAGTTCTCCACTCCATGGGGTCCAAGGAAATGGTGGAGCCAAGCATCTCTCTCTTGTTTTGTTTTTTGTTTTTATATGAGTGAGATGCCAGCTCCCTGGTCTGTGCTACAGACCATGAGTGTATTTACCACATCTGAGGGAACCTTATGTACTATACCTGTACTGGCCAAAGTTCCTCCATCCCTGGCATGGCCATTGACAGAATAAAGTGTGAATGGTGTCGGGTGCGCTCTGTCTTAAAAGGTAGAGCAGATGGGCTGGGGTTGTGACTCAGTGGTAGAGCACTTGCCTAGCATATTCAAGGCACTGGGTTCGATCCTCAGCACCACATGTAAATAAATAAATAAAAATCCATCAACAACTAATAAAAAAATACTTTAAAAAAAAGGTAGAGCAGAGTGAAACAAAGGAGTGCAATGATGCCTACAGTAATTAGGACTGCAGTCTTTGAAGTGGGTTGGGAACATCTCTGGGAACAGCAAATTAATAACAATGTCTCTTTATGGTAGTACATAATAATTACAAAACTGAATATGCCACATGGAGTTGGGTTTCCCCCCAGTGGACTCACAACAATTGAATGATTCATTTGCTGCTGGAGCAGAATTCTTTATCCCAGATCAATTGCATGCCTTCCTGATGACTCTTTAATAGAAAAAAATAGGCACAGAATGATAGCTGATGACAGGAGACTCAGACGCAAAGTAGAGCCATCATTGCCTGGAGCCAAACAAAAAATATATCACTTAAAAGCTCAGAGTCCAAGAGCTAATATCTGGCCTACAAAAGAACAAAAGGCAGAAAGGTTTTGCTAAAGTCATGTAGATTATAAATATCAGGAACTCGGGAGATGTGTATTTCCAGTTGAGGCCTGAAGAATCAATATTAGTTTAAAAAAAGAAAGAAACTGTTAAAGTCAGGTAGCCTTATGAAAATCTCAGGTGTTATGCCAGTGAGACAGGCCTGGAACTAGGAATGCATACATAATATAGACCCAACAGGCCTTGGAGAAAGTGACTTTGTCTCTCTAGATCTGAGCTTCCACAGCAGAAGCTCTGACGTTCATAGAGATAGATGAAAAACTCTCCTTTCTTGGAAAAGTTTCTCTCTATAAAATTACCTGCATGAAGGTGAACATCCCTGGGAGGATGGGAATGACAATTATGGTTCATTCTATCAAATGGCTTTAAAATTAAACTGCAGAAAGAAGGAAGCAGGAAATGCCACTGCGACAATAGCACATCTTCATGATGTTCTCCCCATAATTTACTCTAAATGAAGGAAGAAACCAGGACACAGAACTTTTGTTGCAGATGGAAAGAGAAAAAGGCATGCCAGTCATTTTGTTCTTAAACATGTGCATTAAAAAAAAAATCTTTCCCTCAGAGTTTCCATAGCTACTCCACCCCCTCAATTTTCATTCGCAACTTGTCTAAGGGAGAGGTCAAGGACAAGTGGCATCAGTGCCTTCTCACCCACTGGCACAGAAGAGGACATCAGAACCTGTGCCCCATGTGTTGCTGATCCACAACCCATGTCACAGATAAGGGCAAAGCAAATCCAAACAGAATCCTCTCTACCTAAACAATCTCTCTGGTTCCTTTTAGCTTTGAAATTCTTATGGAAAGCTGGCTCAAGAATGTCCTTCAAGCTAAACACAAACTAGGACATTGAAATAAAACACAATCATCTGTCATACAGTAAAAATATAAATTTAAAAAATTTCCCAAACAATGAATTTTCTAGCACCAATTTCTTTCATAAAATGAGATCATATTTATTTTAACATTAAAACCAAAACAATTGAAAATACTTTTAGGTCAAAAAGACCAATCTCTCTCCTAGGGTTTCCATCCTCCATTGATTTTGGGGTCCTTCAATTCTATTCTGGTGCTTGGTTACTGGTCATTACTACCAGAGGTGCATTCTGTGATCCTCCCTTGATTTTCTTGTACTGTCTCTGAAATTGTTCCTCAAGGCTATTTTGTTTCCCATAACAATTGAATTGGAATTTCATGAGTTCCTTGTTCTTTATGTTCAGACAAGAACATTGGCAACATCTTACCAAATGTTCAGGAATGCTTGTTCTTGGGACTCTCAGCCCTGAGTTTGACCTCCTGCCTGGTATCTGGTTCCTGGCAGGCTCCCATATGGCCTAGGGAAAAGCTTGTCCTCAGCGAGAAACCTCAACCCCTGTTCCCTGCTTCCCTTCCAAGGCACAAACAACTACATGAGCAAGACAGTTTCTTCATGAGAAACTTCTCCCATGCTCCCTCTCCAGCCTTGGAACACACAAGGGCAGATGGCCTTCCATGGCCCACACAAGTCTAAATCTGTATTTGGAAGTCTTCAGATTGGGATAGTGTATCCACTCCCTTCTTAGAGTCTACTAAAGTAAAATAAAGAAGAGAAACCATATGCTAAACCCACAACAAAGAAGATGGGAGTCAGGCTCAGTAGAAGAACTATTTAACATTCTAAATATGTCAAGTGAATGGAGGATGTAAAATGGATGGGGAAGTCATGCTTTCATATAGGGGCACATAGACAACATCGCAGCTGGTTTACCCCCACAAAACCTTGGAGAACTGCCAAATTGGAGATGTCACCTATGGTGAAAGGAAGGAATAAAGCTTGGAACTGAGAATAGTTGACAAGGTATGGAAGAGACAAACTCTACTCTCTCTAGCCCACCCTTGACACTTGAAGACCCAGTATAGGCAACTAAGTATCTCTCCCAGGCTAGAGACTGGAGTTTCTTCTTGCGGGTGGGGGGTGGAATTAATGACTCTCGGGGAAGTACAAAGTCTAGCACCAGAAGTCTCCTCACATAAAAGATGGTTTCTCACTTGATAAAGCAAACTGTAGCAACTCTGTCTTTCAGATGTAGAGTTTCAGATCAGCTTTTCATTGCACTACTCTGAAATGTGAACAGCCCAACAAGGATTCTAACACATGTGAAGGGGCCCTCAGATAGCAGGGGGCCGGGGGGTGGACTCAATGAAAAGAGTGAAAATGCAGAGAACTCTACAAAAAAAGAAACCACTTATCCAAACTACATACATGAAGACACGAATTGGTTTTCAAAATAATTTCTAATTGTCTTCTGTATTTCTGTAGCATCTGTTGTGATATTGCCTTTTTCATCCCGTATGTTAGTAATTTGAGTTCTCTCTCTTCTTCTCTTTGTTAGCATGGCTAAGGGTCTGTCGATCTTGTTTATTTTTTCAAAGAACCAACTTTTAGTTTTGTTAATTTTTTCAATAGTTTCTTTTGTTTCAATTTTGTTGATTTCTGCTCTGATTTTAATTATTTCTTGCCTTCTGCTACATTTGCTGTTGTTTTGCTCTTCCTTTTCTAGGGCTTTGAGATGAAGTGTGAGCTCATTTATTTGTTGGTTTTTCCTTTTTTTGAGGAATGACCTCCAGGCGATGAATTTCCCTCTTAAAACTGCTTTCATTGTGTCCCATAGATTCCGATATGTTGTGTCTGTATTTTCATTTATCTCTAAGAATTTTTTGATTTTCTCCTTTATGTCTTCTGTAACCCATTGATCATTCAGTAACAGATTGTTCATTTTCCATGTGATGTAGGATTTTTCCTTCCTTCTTTTATCATTGATTTCCAGTTTCATTCCATTATGATCAGATAAAATGCATGGTATTATCTCCACCCCTTTATATTTACTGAGGGTTGCCCTATGGCATAATATATGGTCTTTTTTGAGAAGGATCCATGTGTTGCTGAGAAAAAAGTATATCCACTTGATGATGGTTGATATACTCTATATATGTCAGTTAAGTCTAGGTTATTGATTGTGATATTGAGGTCAATAGCTTCTTTGTTCAACTTTTGTTTGGAGGATCTGTCCAATGGTGAGAGAGGTGTGTTGAAGTCACCCATAATTATTGTGTTGTGGTCTATTTGATTCTTGAACTTGAGGAGAGTTTGTTTTATGAACATCGCAGCACCATTATTTGGTGCGTAAATATTGATAATTGTTATGTCTTGTTGGTGAATGGTTCCTTTTAACAGTATATAATGTCCTTCCTTATCCCTTTTGATTAACTTAGTCTTGAAGTCGATTTTATTCGATATGAGAATGGCCACCCCCGCTTGCTTACGAGGACCATGTGCATGGTATATTTTTTCCCAACCTTTCACCTTGAGCCTGTGTATGTCTT
The DNA here is from genome assembly GCF_964194105.1 of Spermophilus citellus. Lineage (NCBI taxonomy): Eukaryota > Metazoa > Chordata > Mammalia > Rodentia > Sciuridae > Spermophilus > Spermophilus citellus. Next base: position 67,375,284 of record NC_138197.1, on the reverse strand, counting down.
TTCCAATCAGATGTGTCTCCTGGAGGCAGCATATTGTTGGATTTGTTTTTTTAATCCATGTTACCAGCCTATGTTGCTTTATTGGAGAGTTTAAGCCATTAACGTTTAGAGTTACTATTGATATATGGTTTGTACTTCCTGCCATGTTTGATTATTTATCTTTTCTTTTCTAATTTAGTTTGTTTCTCCATGATTAGCTTTCCCCCCGTCCTCTGTCTTTACCGAGGCACTTCCCACTGATGGTTTTAGTTATTGTTTTTCATTTCTTCTTCGTGTAGTGTTTTGCTCAAGATGCTTTGCAATGCTGGTTTTCTGGCTACAAATTCTTTTAGCTTTTGTTTATCATGAAAGATTTTTATTTCATTGTCGTACCTGAAGCTTAATTTTGCTGGATACAGAATTCTTGGTTGGCATCCATTGTCTTTCAGTGTTTGAAATACGTTGTTCCAGGATCTTCTCGCTTTCAGCTTCTGTGATGAAAAATTCGTTGTTAACCTTATTGGTTTACCCCTAAATGTAATCTGCCTCCTTTCTCTTGTAGCTTTTAATATTTTCTCTTTGTTCTGTATATTGGATATCTTCATAACAATGTGTCTTGGCATTGGTCTACTGTGATTTTGTGTGCTCGGTGTCCTGTATGCATCTATAATTTGTATATCTGTTTCCTTTTTTATTTCTGGAAAGTTTTCTGTAATTATTTCATTCAGCAGGTTACTCATTCCCTTGGTATGAATCTCTGTACCTTCCTCTATCCCGATGACTCGTAAGTTTGGTTTTTTTATGTTATCCCAAATCTCTTGGATGTTTTTCTCGTGATTTTTTACCAGCCTATCTGAGTTGGCTAGACTCTTTTCAAGATGATATATTTTGTCTTCATTATCTGACATTCTGGCTTCTACTTGCTCCACTCTGTTAGTGATACTCTTGATTGAGTTTTTAATTTGGTTTATCGTTTCCTTCATTTCTAGAATTATTTTTTGATTTATTTTTATAATCTCTATATCCTGATAAAGATGCTTAATTTCTTCTTTTATCTGTTTATGTAATTCATTTTCAATGTGATCTTTTGCTGTTTGGATTTGCTGTCTTGTATCCTCTTTAAGGTTCCTTTCCATCTGTCTAAGGTATTCCTTGAGTTCTTTATATGGCCATTTTTCTGATGACTCTAGGTCCTCCTGAATATTTAGGCTGTCCTTCATTGTTTGTACTCCTTTTCTTCCTTGCTTTTTTATGCTCATGTTACTTCTTGTTCTGTTTGACTGCTGAGTTACTGTCTACTCTTATAAATTTATTTGCTGCTTGGGAGGAAAGATATTAGAAGGGAAGGGAAGAAGTCACTAAAGAGAATGAGTGTAGGCACGTAGAATTCAAGGAAGAGGGAATAAGAAAATTGAAAAGAAATGAAAAGACAAAAGAAAAAAGTGAAAATAAAGAAAGAAAGAAAAAACGAAGAAACAAAAATTTAAAACCAAAAAAAAAAGAATTATAATGATAATAAAAAATGGAAATTAAAGTTTAAAAAATAATAGTAATAATAATAAAATAAAAAGAATTTAAAAAATTGAAACCATTAATAAAAAAGTTAAAGAACAACAACATCAACAACAAAAAAATGAAAATAAAATAATAAAAAATAATAATAATAAATGCAGTCATAGAGCTCGATTAACTTCTCTTCCAGTAGGTGGAGCTGTGCCCACTGGGCCAAGCTTCTCTTCTTGATAGGTGGGATCCAATCACTGTGTAGCAGCTCTTCCTCCCAGACTGTGCGGGTCTCCAATCCTGAGTGCCTAGGGCCTTCTCTTGTGTTTCCTCAAGCCAGGCCCCGCTCACCTGTGACACTCACCACAATACTGGCTACACGCCAGGTCTACTGCTCCTGGGAGCCCTGTTTTCATGGATGCCTGGGCACACTCTCCCTGTTTGCCTCCCTCATACCCTAAGTTTGTAGAGCTTGGGGCTGAGAACCCCCAGCGAATTTGTTTGCCCTCCGGTAGCAACTCCCCTGGTAGCTGGTGCAAGGGACCTCAGTTGTCAGCACTGGTGGGAGCGGTAGCCGGGAGTTCTGCACCGCTAGTCCCGCGTCACACCTGATTCCCTCGGTCTGGCTACCATGCTTGGTTGGCTTTTACCTCTGTGAGTTCAGGCGGGCTGACTAGTTATTTCAGCGGGATCGTCAGTGCTGAGTCCCGAGAAGCAGGCGAACCGGAGCTAGAATGTAGCCGATCCGGGCTCTGTGTGTTCTGAGAAGGGCAGACTATTCGCCCCGGATCTACTTCAGCTCTACATTGCCTAGTGGTCCTGAGCAAACAGCATTTTGATAGTTTACTTCTCCCTATGCCCGCGCAGCTGAAGGGGTTATAGACTTGATCTCTCCGTGTCCGCCGCCATGTTGGATCACTTAGGTTTTAAATTGTCACTCATCTTATCAGCTGTTCCATTTTACTCAGTGGGTCCGTGTCTCACTCGCGCGGTGAAGAGTCTGCTCTAAGGTGCTCCGCAGGAAGCAGTGGCGGTGGCAGCGGCCCAGCTGCAGCAGTTGGGACGCCCGGGGAGAGGGTGTGGGCTGGGGGAGGGGAGGCAGCGCCGCGGGGCCCACCCGGGCCGGGTGACTAGGCACATGAGAGAGCGGGCAGGGCGGGAGAAAGAAATTGAGGTCCAGATTTAGGGAGTGAGCGTGGGAGGATAGACGGCGGGGGAGAAGCAAAGCGGAAAGGCGGAGAGGAGAAGGAAAAGGGGCCGAGAGAGCCGGGCAGCTCAGGGGCTGCAGCCTTACTGCTCGCGCTGGAGTTGTGACAGACTCACTCCACCTTGGCTGGAGTCGTGACGGATTCACTCCACCTAGGCCCCTTTCTTGACACGGTGCTGAGTCTTTGTCGACAGATCTCCTTTAATGATCTTTACTTTTTTCTTTTAAGACTCAGCAACACACGCTGCGGGCGCGGCGGCGTGGAGCACGGAGCGGCTCACTCCCTTCCCACCACCTGAAGACACGAATTGGGTGTCAAAATACTTTATATACAAACAGAAATATGAAAAAATTGTGGTATATATGTGTAATAAGAATTGTAATGCATTCCGCTGTCATTTTTTTAAAACCAATAAAAAAATAAAAATTAAAATTAAAAAATGTCCATGCTCTAAGCAGATAATTGGAAGAGGGTAGAAGTGGTATGGAGTGAGCCTGAAGTCTGCTCCTATCAACAGGTACACAAAAAACTCAGTTTGACATTTAGCCAATCGGTAAGCGTGACTGCCCGTCTTCTTTGTGCTAAGTTCATCCTGGACATTGATGGTAGTCAATTTTATTTTTAACGACATGTAATCAATTTTCTTCAGGGTGGTGATCAACTGCATCTCTCCATTGCCTCTTTTACTGAGCCTAGCCAGCAAAATGAAGACTAAGAATTATGGGAATAGACTATCACCCTCTCTCAGAGACATTGAAGACAGATGCAGGAGATGAAATGCTGAAAAACATTAAAAATAAATATCACCTTTCATAATTGATGATTTATAGCTTGCAAAGCCATTTCTTGGGGCACTTTATCATCAAACAACCCTGTAAAGTAGAACATTTTTACCGCAGCCCAAGCTGATGCTGAACCTACCAGGAAAAGACTAACACATGCAAAGAGCTCCAGTGCCTGGTACCCAAGTGCTCAATAGGAGATAGGTGCTGCAGTGAAGGTAGCAGCCAGAGAAAATGAAAAGTGCGGCAAAATCTGCCTTTTGTTGCCATGGCGTTTTCCCCTATGCTTGTCTTCCTCCTTCCATCTCTCTGTGCCTCCTTGTATGTAAATTTTTAGCTTGTGGGTGCCTTAGGTCCCCCAGGTATTATCTCACAGCTTTCAACTTCTGCTCCCTTCTCCCCAGATAAGAAGCATCCATCCCATGTCTCTTCCCTTCAGATCTTTAATACACCATGACAATGGTATTGTTTCAGAATCACTTAAGAGTCTTTAAAATAGATTTCTGTCCTTTTCCATACTGCAAGGCATCAATGTGAATGACAATAATTAAGATGTCTCTCTAGATACTTCTGATTGTACCACACAGGCAGGTTGTTTTCAACTTTGTTGTCCCCAAAAAACTTGACTCCTGAACATCCATGTAGCCCACTTAAGGGAGATTCATACTCCCCTGACTTGTAGAAATAAGTGCCAAGGGTTGAAAGAATAAAAAGGTTACATTTAAGAGTTTTTAACAACTGATCTGTGCAATAAACTTGAATTTTCTTTGAATAGAGTAAGCAGCTTTGGGTCTCTTCCACAGAAAACCATGCCTCCTAGCCTGGCACCACAGCAGATTTCCTAGGCGGAATAAAGAATAGTCAGAGTTACAGGCAGATCCTTGGGGGAAACATTTACAGAATATAAATCTGATTCTCATACAAGGACTGTGTGTTGTCTAGTGTAGGGTGGGTGGTGTGGCAGCGGCGATGGTAATGGTGCAGCGTAAATGTGTGTGTATAAGCACTGTCAGAATCAGAAAGAAAAGAGAGACAGTGGAATGAGTTAGCTCACCATGTATTTACATTCATTGAGCTATAAAATTTATGTCAAAAAAAAAAAAACACACACACACACACAGAAAACCAAAAAACAACTCTATTTTGTTGGATCCTAATCCAACCATTTTCAGCCAAATAGCACTTTGATTTTACAGGAAATAAACTCAGCATCCCATAGAGTTGGGCGATTGTGGGTTGCTACTGTGATAAAAATTAACCATCTGCTGAATATCTAAGCAAGAATTGTTACTGCCCAGATTCTAAGACAGAGCTTCCCGTAGATTCAGATGATTTTAGAAGAATTTTTATGATGAGAATTAACTCTAAATGGCCCATCTGCTGACATTCTCTATTCCGAATTAGAGCTGCCTCGGTCACATTAATCATATATACCTCTGAGAAAAGACCTTGGAAGTTGTCAACACCAAGTGGTGTGTGTTCTCAGTGCTTTGGTAGTTTGTGTTTTTATCCCGAGTTGCAATATGTCAGTACTTATAGATTAAAGGAAGTGAAGTGTCAAAATGATCATTAATGGATGACCTAATTTTACACTAAGATAATCTAAAAAAAAATAAAGTAAGATGTTGGAATAAAATGATTAAATACATTAAAATAAGCATGTAAAATGACAAGGAGGAAAATCATGCAGGCTTGGCCCCACCATGATGACAAGCTCAGCAGAAGGACATGGTCGGCCAGTGACCAGGGGTGGCCTGCCATAGAGGCTCCCTGACAGCTCTCTGGGATTTGGGGAGAATCTCTAAGCAGTTCAGTTCTTTCTTTTGATTACCCCTCCTCAGCCTACTTAAGGACACTCTGCAGACAGACTTCTTTGCTAGACAATCAGTTTACCTAGAAAACAAGTAAACTAGATTCTATCTCCCTGAATATCTTCAGTTTTTTTCTCTCTCCTTCTTTTTCTAAATTCTGTTTTTTTTTCCTTCAACAGTCTATTGATTATTCTTTCTCATGTGAGTAAATGTGCATGCATACTATATTATGCCACATCAATAATCACTTGGAAATTATAATTTAAGGAGGAGATCATGATGGAAAAAGCAATTGGTTAAAAAAATTACTTTTAACACAAGAAGTTCTCTTTTTTAAAAAATGTATCTGACTGTGGTTTTATTGCCACCTAACAAACTACTCCCAAATTTACTGACTTCAAACAACTTTTTTGTTCTGAGTCTGAGGGTTGGTTGGTACTCAGCAGGAGGTGTTGTGCTGGGGGTCATACATACTGTTGTGATAAAGTGGCAGAGGGGCAGGAATATTTGAGATGGTTACATCACATATCTAAAACCTTGATGAGTTCAGCAAGAAGGCTGGAACTTTCTCTCTCTCTCTCTCTCTCTCTCTCTCTCTCTCTCTCTCTCTCTCTCTTACTTTCTCTTTATAACTAACTTGGATTTCTTAACATGATGGAAAGGCCTTCAAATGCAAACACTTGTCAATCCTCTGCATGCATCATGATTGCTACTTTATCATTGGCCAGTGTTGGCAGGGCCTATACAAAAGTAGGGATATGGAAGGCATAATTTTTGGAGGGGGACCACCAAATGGTTCTTTTTGCTCATCCTTCAATGGTATCACTCTATTCTGTAATTGCTAGTTTATTATCAGTCTTTAAGTGCCAGGGGTTAAATTGGATCTAAGTATTCTCAGGGGCCAGCATAGTACCTGGTCAGCCCAGGAATATGCACTGGATTAATGAACAAAGTAATGGATACGTTGAGTAGCATACTCCAATCATTGCTGGGAGATATCTCTAATTCCTACACTGCCTTCTTTCTGAGCCAGGTGAAAGGTGTCAACATATACAGAAAGAAGTGCCTTCACTTCTGCATTTGTCATAGCTTTATAAGTCTCTGCATCATATCTCAACTCACTGCTTTTAGGGGACATTTGAATCTTGCAAGCTGGATGGTAGGGTGGTTTTTTCATTGCAATTTTGTATTCATATGAATTAAGAAAAGAAGAACATGAACCCCAGACTTCATGGACAAGCATGAGTTTGTACAAACATGAGGAAAGCGTAGGGAAGGTGGTGGATCCCAGGATGAGGTAGGCTGGGAGGACCAACCACACTGGAGCAGATGCAATGTGACCACCACAAGAAGGTGAAATTGTTTCTGACAAGATGTGATTATGGGCTGGGGTTGTAGCTCAGTGGTAGAGCTCTTTCCTCCGTCGTGTGAAGCCCTGGGTTCAATTCTCAGCACTACATAAAAAATATTAAGTAAATAAAAAAATAAAGATATTGTGTCCATCTACAACTAAAAAATAAAAAATAAATAAAAAGATGCGATTGTACTCCAAAGAAGCCCAGGGAGCCCACACCAGAAAATTCTCTTTAGGTATATTATTCAACTGTTTTGAAAGGGGGTTTAGCTGAAGGGGGCTTAGCTTTGAGTCTCAGCTTTGAAATGTTCTTATTTGCCTTTGTGATATGGGGTGTCAATTTCCTTCTCATGAGCTGTGAATCAAGATGGTTAGGCCAGGTCTGTAGGTTTCACTCTGTGCTTCTGGTGCCTAGGTCCCAAGGGATAACCAGGTGGGAAGATGGGGCTCCCAGACTCCAACCAGATCACCTCTGCTTTCATCTCCTGTGCATGTATTTATGTGATCTGCATAAGACCTTGCTTGAACAAAGATTCTGCTACTAAAAAAAAAATTATTAAAAACAATCCTTTTATCTCTGGAACTCTTCTCAAAATCCACTGGCTCCCTTGAATATTCAATTATGTAATTTCACTTTATCTTTCTTTCTGGGAAGAAAAAAATATGTAAATAAATTGTGTTAGAAAAGCAATGCTTGGTTTTTGGTGTTGTTTTGCGCTTATTTTGACATCTATTAGCAGTGGTTAGCTGCATGTCCAGAATGTCAATTACTTTCCAGCTTAAGGATGGAAAAACTGGTTTGTAAACATCCTTTGAAAAACCCCAAGATAGTTGCTTTCCAAATTATCACCAATTTCAGAGCCTTTGGAGTCTGAAGATTAACTGTACCATTGGTTTAATAGTCTCACCTAGTCTTCATCTCAACAGCTTGGTTTCCCAGGCTTATTAAATCAAAGACTTTTGATGTCTGAAGGACAGTCTTTTGAAGTTTATCTTCCATGCTGATTGTCAGAATTCCCTGGCGGTTGTATGAACTTGCTTTCATTCATTCACTCAACATTGACCCTACCTCAAGAATGGAATCCTAATTAGAATTAGTTATACTACATGTATGTATAATATGTCAAAATACACTCTATTGTCATATATATCTAAAAAGAACAAATAAAATTTTTTTTCTTAAAAACATTGAGCTGGCACTTGCTACATACCCAGTGCTGTTCTAGGCGCGGAGGGCTAGGACTGTGAACAGGACAGAGTCTCTGCCCTCGTAGAGTTTACAATCCATATGCCTGTGCAGGAGGGGAGACAGTGCACAGTTAGTAAATCAGATACTTTCAGTCAATGGTTGGTGTTGTAAAGAGAAAGAACAGAGAAATAAAGGAAAGGGGGGTGACTGTGTAGTTGCAGAGTCATCCACTGGTGGTATTCTAGCAGAAAAATGAGAACCGATTGACCATTCCAAGACCCAGGGCCTTGAAGGAGTACCCACTGAGGAGAGTCCCCACTGGGCCCGGAAGGAGTCCCAGTCCTGGAAAGGGGGAGCAGCAACTGGGAAGCCTGGAGAGGGGATAGGGCTTTACATTTTTGAGGTGCAGAAAGAAAGCCAGAATGCCTGAGGGAAAGAGCAGAGGGTAGGAGACAAAGTTGGAATGAGACCAGAGCATGCAAGGCCTGGGAAGGAGTCTGGATTTTATTCCAAACAAAATGAGAAAGCGACTGGTTTGAAGCTGGTGTGAAATAATTTGAAGATCATTTTTAGAAGGTCACGTGGTTGACTGAGGACCGGCCCTATGCCATTGCCCTGCTTTATCTTCTTAATAGTACTCTGGAATGAACTTGCCCGCATGGGTATTTACTTGCTTGTGGTCTGTCCCCTCCACCCCACTCCAACAGAATGCAAAATCCTACAGTGACAATTTTGTCTATTTTGTTCAGTGTGGTCCACGCTGGTGTCTAAGATAGTACCTGGCACATTGTGGGCATTAAAAATCCTTTGTGGGATGAATAAGTGAATGTGCTTGTTCATTTACATAACTGAGCCTTGAGAGGGGCATCTGTGGTACATGAGAGGGTGACAAAGTAGGAAATAGTAGGACATTTGGTAACTCTTTTCTAGCCACATCTGAGGCCACAGGGATATTATGATTCCCTGTGCTGTCCTCTGGCAGCCTCACATTAGATACAGGTGCAGCGTAATGACAGTAAACACTAAGTCTGTCCCTGGAGCATGGGAATATATGTATATCTCACCTTGAGGATGGCAAAGGATGGGGAAAGCAGACATTTGAAGTTGGGCAGGCCTGGGTCTAATTCTTCTTCTTGCCTGTGCCAGATGGATGCTTTTGAGTAAGTTATTTTAAAACCACCATCCCAACCTCAAAAGTTGCTTGTGTTTTCTGTGAGGAAGTTACCCTTGTCTGTGTTTCCCTTCCAATGTGAGAAGCAGCAGTCCTGCCCTGGTAACAGAGAAAGGTTTTATGCCTTTAGATTAAGGCAGGCAGCTTTGATGGTGCAGTTGTGTTTGGCACCAGTTAAATTCCCAGCTTCATCCCACCTGCACCTTGAGCCACTGCTGAACATCAACAAGAGTATCCTAGGAAGGGCAACACAGAACCACAGGACTTGTGGGTTCTGATTCCTGAGAGTCCAAAACCAGGGATAGGGATAATAGCAAATATACCACTTGCTTATTATGTACCAGGCACTGTTCTAAGCATTACTCATATCAATTAACTCAATTATGGATAGTGAAAACCTATTTTCTGGGTGAAGGAATTGAATAACAAAGGTTAAATAACTCACCCTATGGCCCATGGCGGGTAAGTGGAATTTGAACCCCTGGACCTTGGCTCCAGAGCTTAAGCTCTTAGCTACCTACCCTGAAAAATGGGAAGAGGAAAAAATCTGCATCCATATTGGTGATCTTGAGGGGTGCCCTAGCATCCCTTGCACCTGGGTTCTTTGGCCTACTATCCCACAACCTTGTCGCTTCAGAGGCCAATCTGTGACACACTGTGTTTACATTCTTTTTCTAGGTTTTTTTTTTTTTTTAATGATGCTGGGAATCAAACCCAGGGCCTCACACATGCCAAGCAAGCACTCTATCACTGAACTACACTCCTAGCACCCTTACAGTCTTCTTCTAGATAAGCAAAAAGCATGAGTTTGGATGACTGGTCTCTCCCTTTCCTCCTCCTCTACATGAGAGCAGGGCCATTTTCCTCCTCAGCACACCTGTGCTGCCATCACGTACCAGCTTCTACCCAAGTGCTGTCTCATTTTGCCTCTAGTATGAGGTATGTTCATGCCATGGACACTGTGTCTGACACATAGTAGGTGCTCAATGCATGGTCAATAAATAGAAAAAAAAGAGATAATTTCAGACAATGATCGAAACCATTATAGAAACTGTGCTCCTGCCTTCTGCAAGTCCGGGAGCTGTGCCAGGTAAAGGAGTTGACGTTCTGCTATTGGCAGAAACAGAAGCACTTTAAAGTGCAACGGCAAATTTAAACATTCAAGCATGAGGAATATTTTTATTACTGCACCTTGCCAAATGAAATTGAAGCAGATTTTGATATAAAAATTGACAGGAAGCAAAAGTGGAATGGGTAAAAATAGAAATTGCCAAGCTTTGAAAGGAAGTACACAAGATGAAAATGGAATTAGATCTACCTTGACTGGAGGAGATTATATAAAAAAAGAATAAGTTGACAGTAAATTAACATGCAGCACATCTACAATCTGTCTTTAGAGGATAATAAAATATATTATTATTATCTCAGTGCAGAATTTTGGGTGAGTTTTTTTTATTTTGATTGGCTCCTGAAACGAGAGGTTTTGTTTTGCAGAGAACTCTGGTGAGGGCTCATGTGCTCATGGAGGAGCCTGTGTTACGCTTCTCTAAATTCTCCTGGATGCAACTATTTGCTTGGATGGAATTTTCTGTGAAGTTGAGGTTGTGGGATTACCTAAGGGGTTGGGCTGTTTGTGCGATGTTTGGGAGATGGGGGATGGAACATACTAGAATTGAAACCCTTAAACATCTGATAGGGTAGGGCTGGGATTGTGGCTCAGAGGTAGAGAGCTTGCCTAGCACGTGTGAGGCACTGGGTTTGGTCCTCAGCCCCACATAAAAATAAAAACAAATAAAATAAAGGTATTGTGTCCATCTACAACTAAGAAAATATTTTTTTAAAGTTTCTTAAAAAAAAGTGTCTGATAGGGCAAAACCAGAATCCAATCAGGAGGCACCAGATCTGCCATCCACACATTCACATATTTGAAAACATTTCAACAACCGATTGGCTTTTTTCATCAAATGTAACAAATGCATGTGCTACAATGCCCTGAAGGCCACTTATTTTTCTGTTGTTTAAACCAAAGATGGTTTTCCCTCCTTTTTCCCCTGAGAAATGAATTCATTGCTATGACCCTTTCTATTCTTTCAGCTACCATTTTTTTTATCCTATGGCTTCTTAGTTCTTATGCTGCAAGAATTTAATTCAACTCATTATTGACTAATTCCATTCCCACTTAGAAGAGAATTTGCACTGAAAAAAATAAATACTGAAAATAAATATAAAAAGTTCATGCAAAGACTTGTCCAGGAAGGTCCACAGAGAAGCATTATTATTCAGAACTAGAAACAATCCAAATGTCCATCGGCAGGGGAATGAATAAATAGAACATGGCATATGTTCAATAAAAGGAAATGAACTCTGGATGCATGCCACACATGGATAAGCATAAAGAAGTCTGTTATGTGGCAGAAGCCAGGGGCAAGAGACCACATATTGTAAGACTCTATGTATGTGAAATGTCCAGAAAAGTAAATCTACAGAGACAGAAAGTAGGTTAGCTGTTGCCTGGGGCAGAAGATAGGAATGAACATGAGGATTTTTTGTTGGGGAGTGAAGGAAATGCTTTAACACTGGAATGTGGTGATAGTACACAGGTCTAAATATGCCATAAAAATCATTGCATGTAAGTAAGTACTTCAATAAAACTCTGAAGGAAAAAGAAAAAAAGAGAAGAAATCTGAAGGGAGTATAGATGACAATAGATGAGCATTTGAAAGGCCAGTTCTTGCCAGGCAGGGTCAAAAGGAGTGTTGGAGCCTGAAATCCAGCATTCACATAGATGCCAGGAAGCTGAGAGCTGGCCAGGAGCTGAGAGCTCCCCAGCCAGCTTCCATGCACTGTGGAGCAAGGTTAGGTTCCAAGGGAGTGGCAAATTCTGATCCAGAAGCTGGAAAGCCCTGGGGACGGATGTCTTGGCCTAACTCACTCTGTGATCAGGTGGACAGACTGGGAGTTCAGGCCATGGATCCTAAGGTGTCTTGCTTTGGACTGAACTCAGGAGGGTTTTGCAGCCTTGGGGATGGCTACTGTCGAGAACAAAGCTCAGCCCTGGCTTCGTGTTCCATTAAGTAGGAGACCAGGCTTACAGCTAAAGAAAAGCCACCAAGGCAGAATCCCTACTGTAAGAATTGGAACATCAGGACACAGCTGGACTCTGTGAGGGCATCAGAACAGGTGTTCAAAATCAGGGTGTCTGGGGGCTGGGGATGTGGCTCAAGCGGTAGCGTGCTCGCCTGGCATGCGTGCGGCCCCGGTTCGATCCTCAGCACCACAAACAAACAAAGATGTGTGTTCGCTGAAAACTAAAAAAAAAAAAAAAAAAAATAAAAAAAAAAAAAAGAATCAGGGTGTCTGAAGATCCTCATCAGCCCTGGGGCCAGTGGTGAAGGGGTATGATCAGGCACCAAAAGATGGCAGGTGCCAATGATCCCAACTAGGATGCAAGTGACTAGAGTCAGTGACCATACTAGGCCTTGGCTGAGGCTGCAAATATTTAACGTCCCTGTGTCAGCTCCCACCTGACTAGGAGTTCTAAATGTCTGCCTCCCCTATCCCTATATGTAAAAAACTTCAAATTATCAACAATACTAAGCCTTATAATGAGTGTGCAAAAGACTAACAAAATTCTGATTTTTTTCCACAATGACATTGGTGCTTTTTAAAAATATACCAGCAAAGTTTTCAACTTTCCCCTTAACCCACATTCTTCACCCCCTTTCCTGCTATACGTCATTATATATTACCATATAATATGCTATACAAGTGTGTTCACTGTTTTATTCCATGTCTGTCTCCCATTATTAAAATCTAATGGCACAAATTTATTGCTGTGTCCCCAGCAACTAGAACAATGCCTGACAAAGGAGAGCTCCATAAATGTTTATTGAATGAATAAATCAGACATGAAATTCTCTCCCTGCTTCTTTTCTTTCAGTTTTGTAGATACTCTGAACACACAAGTTGCAGCTGCTGGGTGGGGAATCCAGCACTGCCTCAGCTCACAGTTCTGGGCACATGGAAGCCAGGAGCAGACCTCGTGCTCCTGGCTTGGGAGGCTGAGGGGTGCTACAGAAGTGAGGGCCAGGCTGGGCCTGAAAGAAAAGTACTGTGATGATGGTGATCTATTTAGGTTAGGCACTAGTCTGGCCTTTGTAAATTACACCCCATGAACAATTGCTTAGCATGCCTGCTGGCTTCTAGGTCGGAGAATTTTCATTTTGTTACTGGCAGCCCAGCCAGCCTTTGAGGCTCACTGGGTGGGTGTCCACCTCTAGCAAACCAGCCTCACTGGAGATGCCCACAAGAACTGCATATAGGGAGATAGGGAATCTCTGGTTAGGATGTCTCTGGGTTCCATTCTTTCCATTTTACTTTTTTTTAAAATTGTTCTTTGTAGATATAGATGACAGTAGAGTGTATTTTGACATATTATACACACATGGAGTTGGTTGTACATGATGTGGAGTTACACTGGTTGTGTATTCATACATGAACATAGAAAAGTTCTGCCCAATTCATTCTGCTGTCTTTCCTATTCCCATTCCCCCTCCCTTCCCTTCAATCCCCTAACCCTCTTCCCTCCACACTATTTGTGTTAGCATCCACATATCAGAGAGCCATTCTTTCCACTTTAAACAACGAAAGAAAGAGGGTGGGGGAATATGTATGGTAAGATGCAGTTACTTTGTTTTTTTCCCCACACTTTTTAATTGGTGCATTATAGTTGTATATAATGGTGGAATTTGTTGTTACTTTTTTTTTAAAGAAAGAAAAAAAGTCTGTTTCAGTGGAAGTCCCAGGACAATTTTGAAAGACTGGGCTGAGTACTGGCTTCTGTTCCCCGCATCATGACTTCTACCCCAGTTTCTTCTCAAATTTTTGTAAATTCCTCACATTTCAAATGTTTTCCTAACTTCCCAACATTTAGCAGTGATTTGATTCCTATTTTTCTTTTAGTCAAATTAAAAGTTGGAGTGATTTTGTACCACAAGAGAAAAGATTCATTTGTGTTGGAAGAGGATGCATCCTGCATCTCTGTACACACCAAAGATTAAATCACATATTTTCAAAATGCAGAATAACTATGATGCTCCTAAGTGTGTGTAAACACTCTCAGCCCAGAAATAACTACTTACTCTTTTCCAAATTTTAATTATGTGAGAGTTTCTTTCTTTCCTTTTTTTATTTATAGTTTTAGGGATTGAACCCAGGTCCTGCACATACTAGCCAGTAGTTCTACCACTGAGCTACATCACCAGTCCTTTAACTTTGAGATAGGGCCTGGAACTTGTAATCTTCCTGCCTCAGCTTCAGGAGTAGCTGGAATTACAGGCATGCACCATGATTGGATGTTTATGCAAATTTTTTAATTGAAAAATAACATGCATTCAAAATTGAGCACAAATCCTAAGTGTGCAGCCTAATCAATTTTCATGAAGTGACCATATTTGTGTCACAGTATCTGGATCAAGAAACAATATGACCAGCTCACTAGAATCCCCCTTAAAACTCCCTCTGGTTGCTTCCCACCCTCACTCCATTACTTCCGGGGTTGTAGCAGCTTGGTCTGTTTTTGAACTTTAAAATAGTTCAATCAGACAAGATGAACTCTTTTGTGTCCAGATTCTTTTGCTCAACAATATGCAGTTTTGAACCACATAATGGATCAGTCACTGATGGACCATGCGTAGATGGATGCACTGTAGAGCCCAGGTGTGCAGTGGACTATACTATCCAGCTGTGTAACTACACCCTGTGATGTTCCACAATGACAAAGGTATCTACAGACATGCTTCTCAGAACTATCCCTGTCATTGTGCAACACATTTGGAAAGATAAGGGTAGGTTCTGAAGGCTGCTAGACCTGGGGTTCAGACAGGAATGCCTCAGGCCCAGCAGCAGGGCCTCCAGGGAGTTAAGAAAGATGCCCGGATCTCTATTATTCCTGTAGTAGATACTCCAACCTGCTCCACTTCCCCAGCACCCTTTTGATTATATTTGGAAGTCCAGTTGGTGGGACTCATTGAAGGAGTACAATGCAGAAAGACAAAGGGTGGAATCAAGGATGAACTTCAGGTCTTAGATTCTGGGCTGCTGCTATTTACTGGGAAGACTGGGGAGAAACCAGCATTTGCGGGGTGTTAATCAGATGGTTTGTTTTGCACATATTAAGTCGGAAATGCTTCTTAAACCAAATCCAAGTGGGACTAGAGCTCTGGGCAGTGGTCAAAGCCTAAGATAGCAATTCAGACACCATCAGAACGTCTCTAGTCTTGTAGGGACGTGAAATGTCATTAAGGAGCATCAACTCAGCTGCTAAGTCCAAGTCCTCCCCATTTTCTCCTACCTCTTCAGTCCTTCTCCTTCCCTTTAGTTGGTATCACAAAAGCTTGAATAATTGGGAAGAGAGAATCTTACTGAGAAAGGGGGGAAGGTGGGAAAGGTACGGTGGTGAGACTGGCTGCTGGGAAATTCTCTTTGGATACAAAAGGAAAAACAAAGACTTAGTATACAAACCAGTTAGTACCAGTGCACCTAGTAATGCTTTTGCTTATTACATTTCCATTGTGTTGATTCATAATGTGTTGTCCTTGGAATTTTCTTGAAAGCAAGAAATTCCTTTTTGAGTTTCTAGAAAATGTATAAACCAGATAGTTTAACAAAATATATTCGTTGTATAAATTTCCTTTTCACCCAAAGAATTTAATCATATATATATATATATATATATATATATATATATATTCCAATACTTAGCAATTTGCTGATTGTAAGGTAAATGCTTACTGAACTACTGGTGTGTGTGTGTGTGTGTGTGTGTGTGTGTGTGTGTGTGAGAGAGAGAGAGTGTGTGAGAGAGAGAGAAAGGGAGAATATTCTCCTATATTGGGAAAACAATGGTGTTTGGAGTGGAAAAAAAGACTCATTTCAGATGAAACCTGCTTTTCATTGCTTAAGTGTTGGCCACATCTCTGGTGAGCACTTGTTTTTCCAACCAAGGATAGGATGCTGGAATGAGGCCCTGGCAATCCCTGGTGACTAAACTAAAGGACACACATGTGCCTCCCCCTCAGATATTTTTGGCAATTAATACACTTATATTCAATCTCCAACAGATGCAGCACTTGGGGGAAAATAACTCTTCCTTCATGCCTCGATTCTGCATCTTCTCATAATTAAACCATAAACAAAATAAAATATGACATGAAATATACATCATTGCCTTAAGAAGAAACAGAAATGCAAATGAAACGGCTCATCCGCAGACCGACAGCCTCCCCAGGAGTCTATAGCTTGGATTTGGACACCCTCCAGCATGTCTGTTCGCTCATTTCCTCACCCTCCTCCCACCTCTTTCAATCTCTTTGCTTTGCCCCAACTTGAGTCCCTCCGTTCTCTCTCATCTCTGCCTGGATGGCTCTTTCTCTTTCCTTTACACTTTTATTTTCACATTTCCTGAGGACAGTGCTGTGAAGTAAGACCACATTATAAAAAGAAATGATTAATTTAGCCAGCACAAGATCAGATTGACAAGTTGAGGGGCCCTAAGCAAGTCGATTCCTGATCATCAAGATGAGGACAGGGTAGCTGCCTTTCCTTCAGGACACACACACACACACACACACACACACACACACACACACACAGTTGTAAACTTTAGACTCTCAGATTGAACTAGGACAAGCTTTACTCATAGATGGGGACTAAGTGCCCCAAACCCTAAACTAAATCTCCTACTTCCTCTGCCTCTGTGACTAAAATTTCTACTTGAGAATAATGTTAGGAATGCCTTACATTTGACTGGTGTTGCTGATTCCACTATTACAACTTTGTATTAAACTATACATTTGCATACTTTGGCTCATGGCTATGAAGTGTCCTTGTGTGCCATGCTCTGAGCTAAAGCCCTTGACAGAGCTGGGGCCTCTTACACGTGGTATAGCTGGGGTCACTGCCTGGATCCTCCTTGTATTCCAACCCAGCCAAAGCCTTTGAAGGCTCCTGTCAATCACGGGGACATGATTGCCAGGTTGGTCCTCCATGAGCCTTGGCTTATTCATCCCCAGCTTTACCAGAGAACAGATCCTGAGAACAGGGATGGGAGCGGCAGTAAAAGGACAAATGAGAGACCAGATGGGAGGAAAATAAAAGCAGGTTCTTCAGGGAAGACCAAGTCCACAGCCTGGGTGGTCACAACAGCTTTGCCAGAAGCTGCCTGTGACACACAATCATCCTTACAAACAAGGTAACACTGTCAGAGCTCCTCACTAGACCTCAGGAAACCCATGTCCTTGAATGATGTCTGGCTTTAGCTCTCAAGTCTAGTCAGAATTAGGCATTGCTGTTACGGCTGACCTCTGGGCCCTCTGAGCCCTGCTGGGGAGCACCTACTGCCAGTGTGTGGGTATGTGAGGAAAAGGAAGTGGGATCCCTGAGGCCACAACACACTGACCAGGCCTACAACAGGGGAGATTGATTCAGTGCTGGCCTGATCCTGAGAGGCCTGAAGTTGCTTTTCTGTCAAAAACCTCCAAAATGTGAGTTCATAATCCGCTTGAATCAAATGTATGAAATATGATATGTCAAGAGCTTTGTAATGTTTTGAACAACTAATAATTTAAAAAAAGAAGAAAAAAAGAATCTAACCTAACTTTCCTAGGTACATGTATGAATATACCACAGTGAATCCCACCATATTTTTATCAAAATGAACTCTACTGCCATGTATAACTAAAAAGAATCAATTACAAAAAACAAAAAACAACAACTCCATATATCCTATGTGTGAAGAACTGGCTTAGGAAAAGGTGGTATAATATTGATTAAAAAAATTACTGTCACAATAATGTGAATGTACTTAATGACACTGTGGAAATGTACATTAAAAGATGATTAAGATGATTAAAAAAAAAAAAGAAACCTCCAGAATCCCCTCTTCACCCTTCTCACTCCCTCAAGGATCCAGGGCCCACGATTTCAGATGCTCTCCCTTGTCCGATCTGCTTGTAGGATTTTCAGACTGAAGAACAGAGAATACCTTTGAGTTTTGCTCTGCCCAAAGGTTTCTTTCCTTTTTCCTTGTTTCCTTCCTTCCCTTTCTCCCTTCCCTCTTTCCTTCCGGTTCTTTGTCTTCTTTCTCCCTTGTCTCTCCCTCTGACCTTCTCACTCTCTTTCCTGTGTTATAAACAATTAATTGGGGGCTGGCGTTGTGGCTCAGTGGTAGAGCACTTGATTAGTATATGTGAGGCACTGGGTTCGATCCTTAGAACCACATTTTTTTTTTTTAAGAGAGTGAGAGAGGAGAGAGAGAGAGAGAGAGAGAGAGAGAGAGAGAGAGAGAGAGAGAGAATTTTTTTTAATATTTATTTTTTAGTTCTCGGCAGACACAACATCTTTGTTGGTATGTGGTGCTGAGGATCGAACCCGGGCCGCACACATGCCAGGCGAGCGCGCTACCGCTTGAGCCACATCCCCAGCCCCACATTTTTTTTTTAAAAAAAAGGTATTGTGTCCATCTACAAAAAGTATGGTAATAATTGGGAGACCACAAGGATGAGCTGGCTCTGGATCTTAGGCTCCTCCTACATAGCACACTGAAGCCCAACTCAGTGTACAGTCAAAGGAAACTTAGGCTTAAGCAATCAGAAACCACCCAACTGTTCTTGAATTAGGGATTTTCCACTTTAATCAAACAAGTAAATTTTCTTTGCCTTGCTTCTAAAACACCTTATCAAAGTTTCTCTTACCCCCTCTGTAGAATGACGAACCACTGTGGCCGGGTGCTGCTCACTTCATAAATCATTGCATGCTCAAATAAACACATCAAAGTTTTCTTATGCCCAAGTTTATCTTTTAAAACGTGTATCTTCTTTGATTATAGGATCTATCTCATGTGTGCGGCGTATGCAAGAATTCTTGCAAAGGAAGTTTCTCTCATACTGATCACCACTTTGGTATGAATTTTTATGATGTGATAAAAATTTGAACTCTCAAAAGGGATTTCCCACATTACTGTATGTCTAAAGACTTCTCTTTTGTGTGTGTGTATTTTTGGTGTCTGCTGGGATTTATGTACTAGGGCATGGCTTTCTGTCCCAGATCATCTGTAGATTTGCCATGTAACCCAAGGCTTCCCCACACTGCTGGCTCATTTGTGATTCTTGCCCTGTGGGTACCAGGGCTGCCTCCCTCTTCATAGAAGCCAGCCTTCTCCACTGCCCACTCTTTTGCTCAGTAAGATATGCTTTGTAACTGACCATTTTTTCCCCATTCATAAGTTTAAATGGTTTCTCTGTGGTAAGAATGTTCTAATGTCCAATTAGGTGAGGGGTCTGCCTAAAGGCTTTCCCAGAGAGATCACATTTAAATAGTTCCTGCCAAGCTGATAATTTTTGATGTTGAACAAAGATAAAACCCTTATAAAAGCTTTCCCATGCTCATGACACAATTAGGTATACATTTTCATATGCTTTTTATGACGGGGTTTTTTTTTTTGCAGCATGAATTTCCACACTCATTACACATATAAGATTACTTCGTTTTCTCAAATTCTGACATTTTCTAATAGATAGGGACACACATTAAAAATTATGATTATACTCAGCCTTAAAAAAGAATGAAATCATGGTATTTGCTGGTAAATGGATGGAAATGGAGAGCTTCATGCTGGGTGAAATAAGTCAGACTCAGAAAGTCGGGGTCAAAAGAATTCTCCCATATGTGGAGGCTAGAACAAAATAGGGGTGGTGGTGGAGAGGGAGTCCATGAAAATAGAAAGGAGATCAGTGGAGTAGAGGAAAGGAGTAGAGGGAAAGGGAAAAGAGATGGGAAAGGGGAGGGACCATGGAATGAAACTGACAGAATTATGCTATTTACATATATGAATATACTACAGTGAATTTTACATATATATAACAAATTTAAAATCAATAGATAAATAGAAGGAAGACCAGTAGAGTAGAAGGGGAACAGAGAATAGGAAGAAGAAAAGAGAAGGAGAAACACTAGAAAGTGAAATAGAGCAAATTATATTCCATGAATATCTGATTATGTCAAAATGAACCCTATTATTATGTAGAATTATAATACACTAATAACAACATTTGATAAAAATTCTTATAGGGTCTTCCTTTCAGAACATTTTTTCCTCCAGTGTTTTGTCTCAATATTTTCTGGTGGGGACTTTTCTTGGTTGACCTCTGCTGTGCAGGAAGCTTCTGCCTGGGAAGGAGCTTTTTCTGCTCTTTACCCTTCTGCTGTCTTTCTAAGCAGCTCTTACCTTCAAGGGACCCTCTGATGGTCTGGCTCACATTCTCTGCTGCATATACACATATTCCGCAGCAGTGGCTCCTTCTTGGTCTCGGGGTTGACATCTGACACAGTGGATCAGAAATCCTAACAACATCAAGGCTTGGGTGGATCAGTATCAGAAACTCTCTCCTTAGCTCTTTGGGAAAGCAGGACTCAGTGTTCTCACTATTTAGAAATCACAGCATTTAGGTGACTGGAAATGCCAGTGAGGCCCAGGTTGTGGGATTTTTCAGTGTCTCATCTCTGAGAGTTCCCTGTGGGCAGGATTCAGACACAATCTTTCCTCTCAGTCCTAAAATTTTAAGGAATCCCAGGACAATTCATTTCCATTGTGCAGAGACCAGTTCCCAGATGACAGCTGGCTGTAGCCTGGCTGAGAGGACAATAGTCAGTACAGGAAATCCTGGACTTTTCCAGAAGCTTAGAGGATCAGGTGTAGCAATGTGCCTGAGTCCTGGTAATAACTGGCCTCCTGACTGCAGGGTGTGGACACTGGGATTGGAGGGAGCATGGGTGCCCTGAGGTTTCTCTCTCCAGGAGGTTTGAATTTTAAGAGGGACCCAAACCTCAGCTATGAGGATCAGGTTCTAACGGGGCATCTCAGCTAGAACCAGCAGGGGGCATTGTATTCCTTCTGGTAGCAGCACTGCTTAAATTACCTATTCCACCTGTGTGCACCTCTCCTTGGAGGAATCACAGGTACAAAACTGAAGAGCCGAGCTACTGGGGAGTCCTGAGTTTGGACCCCTGGCCAATCTCTCCCATTGCTAAGATCTTGGGGACTCTCAAGAGTTCACTGGGGCTAGACAGCTTCTGCCTTTCTCATGGATTGCTGGGGAGGTAACAGGAACTATTTAAGGGAAAAAAGGAAATCTGTGGAGCTGAATTTTACAGGGGTGTATATATGTGCAAATTGGGTATTTTTTGTAATGCTGACCATATTCTATTTGAATCATTTAGCTCTATTATCTGCTGCACATTCTGACTGGTGAGCATTGTGGGAAAATATAGCCCGGCATGGCTGGAGATGGGAAATAGAATGAGCAGGATATTGTACAGCAGCTTAATTGAGATAATTCCATGATGCATTTTGGTGACTTCTAAGGACAACACTAAGATAAAACATAAAAGGCTCTGTGTAATTGCTCATTTCATGGGTTCCAGATAGGTACGTAAGAGCTGGGAAATGGGTTGAGACAAATCTCTGCTGTTCTTCTTTGAGAAGGGGAACAACATCCTTGGCGATCACAGGCTTGTTGCTAAAAGCTGGGCACAGACAGGATGAAAGCCAGATAGGGAGTGCTAGAAACACCCTGTATTCACTTCCTACAGTTACTGTAACAAATTATTAGAAAGTTGGTATGCTAAACAGTACAGATTTATTCTCTTGCAGCTTTGGAAGGGATAAATCCTAAGTCAGTTTCCCTGGACCAATGTCAAGGTGTCAGCAGGACTGGCTCCTTCTGGAAGCTGGGAGGGGAGAGTCCACTCCTGTACCCTGTTCAGGTTCTGGTGCTGCTTTGACTTCTGTCTCCCTCCTCCACCTCCAAAGTGCAGCCCTCCAATCTCTGCTTCCATGATTACATCTCCTCTGCCTCTGACCCCTCTGTGTCCTTCTTTAAAGGACTCTGTGAGGACACTGGGTTGTCTGGATAATCCAGGATAATCTCCTACTCTCAATGTCCTTAATTGAATTGCACCTATAAAGGTCCATTTGCAGGCAACATTCCAGGGAGTAGGACTTGGACTTATTTGGGAGGCTGTTACTCACCCATCACTCAACATACTCTTTACTTGCTGGCAAAAGAGCAGGAGAAAGAACAGACCAATAAGAGCAGAATGGAGTCTTCAAGACAGCAAAGAGGCTCCAGGCCAGGTCACCACATTTTAATTTCCTAATGATCAATTTGCCCAATTTCTATATTTTAATAGTATTCAAAGCTTGTTTTTTGAATGCTTTTAATGTCATTTAAAATTTTTTTTCAATTCACAGTATCTCTTGTGGATTCCTTAAATGGTTTATCAGCCTTAATTTTGAACTTTAGCAATTTTAAATTGAATCAAACAAATTAAATCTTATTAGGTCAAATTAGATTAAAATCATAAAGGCTAAGACCAAGGGAGGCAGTTCTAACCAGGAACTTTCAAATAAGAAACAGGTAGTGGGGCTGTTTTTAAATTAAATTAAAAAAAAAATACTCCCAAAATTGTTGGAAGCCAAACCATCCTGTTATAAATGATGACATTTTAAATTTTTAACAAGAATCAATTTGGGATAAAATGAGCAGAGGCAGCATAAGGGCAGTGAAGATCCTAGAAGACTGAATTATAATGATTTTTTATGTCCATCCTCCAGTTGCACAGTCTCTGACTGTAAATGTAAAATTGTCATAAAAGGATTTTGTTTTAATGATTTTTGAACATCCTAAAAAAGCTTAAAAGACTAGTAAAGTAAGAATGAACAGGAAGCTTTAGGTGCAACCATATCACACAGTAAGTTTGAATTCTTCAACTATTAGATAAGTTAGGCTGATAAAATACTGCAATATAACAGCCAACTTGAAAAACTGACAGAATAGCCACAAATATGATAAAATGTTGGCCAAACCAAAGTGAGCACTGATATTTGAGTTATGGAATAATTTTTGAATTGTTAATACCATTTAAAAACACTGAAAGATTTATTTAACCTGTTGCTGCTGCAAAGAGAAAATGAAACCTTATCAGTGAAAACTATAGAAACAGGTAATGTCCTCCCAAACTGGTTCATTGGAGACAAATTACTACAAATTCATAACTAAGTAGAAGAAGCAACTTTTTAAAGGAAAATGATACATTTGGTGAAGTGATGGATTTGACAAATGGCTTTTTGGCAAGCCGGGCTCTCCATTATTTGAGCTTCAATAACCTGTCCTGCCTCCCTTGGCGACGGGGCTTTCTAGTAGGACACACGGGGACTCAGTGTGTCGGGAAGGGGAGGCAAGGGCTGCCTTAGTTTCTCTGCTCATTTCTGGGCTCTGCTGCTGGTGAACTGGAGGTGCCTGGGCAGTTTTGCAGGGAGAGGTGTGGCCTCTCCTACAGGTGAACCTCTCCCTCTGTGGTACCCTCCCGTACCAGGAGTGCTTCTGGCACAGATCTGACACTTCAGTTGCAGCTGTGACTCTGTGTTTGTCTCCTTCAGTCAGACCTTAACTTTCTTGGGCAACGACAGTCCCTTATCCAACTTTTTCTCCCTACCATTGAACTTAGTGCTTGGCAGTGTTCATTGAATGAATGAATGGATGAGCAATAGACTTAAAAAAAAAAATGCCGTTCCTCCAGGAGTTTATTCCTGGCTTCTTCCATCTGTGTTCAGTGTTCCTGTGCTTGCCTTCACTGTGGCAAAATCACACCTGTTTCTTTGTCCACCTCTCCTCACTAAAGCCAGGGGGGCTCTTCACTGCTATATCCCCACCTCCACCCCCCAACCCCAGCAGCAGTGAGCCCTCAGCACATGGTGACCTAACTACTTAATGACCTAAAGTGAGCCCCCAAAGATCAGAAAGCAATTCTTTGTATATGGTCCCATCACAGTAACTTTCCAAACTCCTTTTTAAGTATAAAGATCTTTTGGGATGGAGACTTATTCCCATTCAAATTATCATTTTAGCTCTTATCTTTTTCTTCAATGGCTTTTTCGGGACCTGCTTCATGTCACCATCCTAAGCAACAGGACCAACTACTTTGTGAACCAAGCAGACAAACTTTATTTATGAACCTTATATTTCATAACGCCTTTTATTTCTGTTTTCTTTCTAAAAAATAACATTATGGGAAAGAACTACTCCTATATTTTTAAATGTCTCCCATATGTATAACATGAATGGAATTTCCCAGGCTATCCTTTCTATTTGTTGCTGAAATACATTAAAAAATTTTTTTAATTGCTCAGTTCATCCATGAATACTCAGAAATAATTCATCATTGCTTCACATGTTTTCTCATTTCTGTTTGCACAGAAATGAATTATTCATTAACCTTTTAAATTTTGTTCGACTCTCCCTTGCCTTTTGCATTTTTCATTTAATATTTGAAAATGCTGTATTGGTTCTTGTAGTAATGAAGAGGGCAGGATTTTGTCATAATGAAATATGGAAAAGCTGCTGATGTAAAACCCAAGTCTCATTTAGATAAATCAAGATGATGACTTCAGATTTCTATAAATATTTTCTGGACATTTTCCCAAAGGCCTTTTCTACGCAGCCTCTTTTCCTGTTCCTGTAGAGAAATGTGCATAGTTCTTGAGAGCACTCCACACACACCTGTTAGTGTCACTTGTTTCCTCTCTTCACTAGAATACAAATATCTTGCATCTGTAACCCAGGGTCTAGCACACTGAGGACGCTTGATCAGTGTCACTCAGTGAAGGAGTGAGTTCAAGGTGCCACTTTCATTTCCCTTTTAACAATAATTTACTATTCCCCCATTGCTCAGTATCTGACCTTCTGCAATTTCAGTTATCTGTAGTCAACTACAATTTGAAAAAAATCAAATTCATGACTTAAATAACTTCTATTACAGTATATTGTTAAAATTGTTTTATTTTATTATTATTCTTGCTAATCTCTTACCGTGCCTAATTTACAAATTAAATTTTATCACAGGCTTATATGTATAAGAAAAAGCATGGTACATATGAAGTTTGGTACTGTCTGAGGTTTCAGATATCCACTAGGGGTCTTGGAACATATTCCCCATGGATAGGGGGGATTTCTGGACCAACAACTCATGCTCATGACTATATTCTTTGGGACAACAGTAAGCCAACCTCTCTTCATGAGTTATTTCATAATCTCACTGGAGGTCTTTCCATAGTACAATCTCATATATTTATTAACAATGTAATATATTTATTGACTATATATTTTTTATTTTTTATATAAATTTATTTTTAGCTGATACATAAAAATTGTACTTATTTATGGGGTACCATGTTGAAGTTTTGATAATCATAAGTATTGTATAATATTGTCTTCCCTTTTATCTGTAAGAAAATTATCAGAGATTTAAGTAAATTAGCTCTTCCAAGGTTAGAAGCAATCACAAACCCATAGCTAATTAGCCTAGAAGTCTGTATTTTAATGTAATTCTCCCTTGCTAAGGCATTTCAGTTCACCCTAACTTGAAACTGATTAAAAAGATCCTCTACTAGTGTTCTTTCCATGTAGGACATGCATGGCTGCACCCTGTGGACATAACACCTGGCAAGTGGCCTGGAAACTGTAGCCAGGCTAAGGGTAGGGAGCACGTGTAGGAAACCAGGGACACACACACACACACACACACACACACACACACACACACACACACAGATGAAAAAAAAGTGGTGTCTTTGGTGCTAGGTGGAAATGAAAGTGAAATTGTGATCTAATCATTATGACATTCCTAGAAATGCATCCCTAAGCTCTCCAGTGAGTATACACTGATGATAAATGAAAATGCCCATTGTTTTTCTAGGTGAATGCTGATCCAACGATTTGAGCAAATCAAGGATTAAAAGAAAAAAAATTGAGAATTTAAGCAACCATTCAAACCAAAGCATCTCAGCCTCAGTGCTATTGATATTCTAGGTTGTGTTATGGTTGAACTGTGCTCCCCTAAAATTCATATGTTGAAGTCCTAACCCTCAGTAACTCAGAATGTAACCTTATTTACAAATAGGATCTTTAGAGGGGAAATAAAATTAAAAAGAAGTCATTAGGCTGGGGTACAGTAGCACACACCTGTAATCCCAGCAGCTAGGGAGGGTGAGATAGGGGGATCTTGAGTTCAAGCCAACCTCATCAACAGTGAGGCTCTAAGCAACTCAGTGAGACCCTGTCTCTAAATAAAATACAAAATAGGGGTGAGGATGGGGCTCAGTGGTTGAGTGCCCCTGAGTTCAATCCCTGGGACCAAAAAAAAAAAAAGTGTCCTTATAAAAAGAGGAGATTTGGACACAGAAACACACAGGAAAGTGACATGAAATTACAGAAGAAAACAGCCACCTACAAGCCAAGGAGAGAGGCAGAACGGTGAGACAATAAAGTCAACCAAACTGTAGAACTTTGTTTTGGCAGCCCTAGAAGACCAAAACGGGCAAGAAAACTCTTTGCAGGTGGGTGGGGTGGGGCCATCCTGTGCATTATAAGATGTTTAGCAGAGTTTCTGTCCTGACCTACTAGATGCAGTAGCATCTCCTTGTATCCACTTAAGACAACCCAAAATGCCTCCAGAAGTCACCAAATATCCCTGGGGCAAGTAAAGCTAGACTTCCTGTGGTCTGGAAGCAGTTGCTGGTTTCATCCGTTACACGCATCTCCACGGACAACTCTGCAGCACTCTCCAGGGCCTGATTCTCCAAGCAGAGCAATACACATAATTTGGAACATTTAATTTCATCTGAACAGGGACCACTTACAAATCATGCATACAATGGGAAAATTTCTAATCAACTGAAGGTCTACAGAACCTAGAGAAGTAGACCATAAAATGTCACACCAAATTATGTCACTTTGGCATAGGATTATTTGGAGTTGAAAGCATTCAAGATTCAATAAATGCAGAAAGAAGGTTTTTTTTTTGTTGTTGTTTGTGGGTTTTTTTTCTTTTCTTTTTTCTTTTTCTTTCTTTCTTTCTTTTTTTTTTTTTTTTTTTTTGAATTTCCCTTACTAAAAGCAGAAACTCCTAAGAAACAAGAGCTGCACTAAATGCTCTCTCCTGCCCAAGTTGTATGGACACAAAGAAGCTGGGAAGTTGGTACCAAAATGGACATGTGTAAATAAAAGTTACTGAAATAGCCTTTATCTGCCAGTGGTTTCCCCCATAGATTTACTTCCTCATAGTCTGCTGCTTGTGGAAACCCAAAGCTCTTTTCCTTTGCTGTGTGACATTCCCACTGTTTATTCTTCTGTGTTAAAAATGTCATGTAAGCTCTCGACCTATCTGCTTCTCTGGGTCTTCACTTATTTTCTGGAGCAGACTCACCCTCCTGTAGAAATTGACATACAATAAAATGTGCATGACTTTCTCCTGTTAAATTGTCTTTTTCTGTTTTCCCCAGTCTACTTTGTAGGGGCCCAGGCAATGGACCTCAGAGGGTAGAGGGGAAAAAAGTTTTTCACTCCTAGGATCCTAAATCCCTTAGTTCTTCTCAAGGAAAACTTAAGGGATTTCATTTTCCTTACATTTGGACAGTGGCTGAGCCTGAAGACAAAGGCATTTGTAGATGTCACCCTTTTGTAAAAGGGCTAGTCTTGCCATTGTGCAAAGCAATTAAAGAAGGAAAATGATGTTTCTGTTCCATAGGAAATCAAGAGAAATGTACTGCTTCAGTAAAATAGCCACAGGAGAAGGATCTAAGGACATACACAGTTGAGAAGTGACTATTGCAATACACCATCCAAAGGGCCTGAATCTATTACTATTTATTTACATGCAGGTAGTTAGTTGTAATGAATGGAGCAGAACAGAAACAATAGCAGCAGGCATATTAGGGATTCGGTGAAATCCTTTTCACATCCGTTAATTCCAAAGGGATTCTAAAAGGTCACATCCACAGAGCTTCCATAATTATATTTTCCTCACAGCAAGAACTCTTCCTAATGGCGATGCCATAAGCTGCAATCAGGTGATGGATTTATCTCCAGCAGGTCAATGTATCATTTTAAACAACCGAAAACTCTCTTCTGTTAATAGTTGAAGCATGCTTTCCAGGTCTAGATTAAAAAATCTGAAAGAGATCCTTCAAAGTGGGTCCACTTATTTATTTCACTCCAGGATCTAGCTGATATCACTAGTCCATAATCAATAATGCATTACTGGTTTTTATTTTTTCGCCTATCTTAAGTGTCTTTGTTTCTTCTTCTCCTCATGTAGGTGTATGCGTGTGCTAGTAGTTTCTCTATGTCTTTGTTTTGTCCTAAGTTAGAATGGAAAATAACTAAAAAGACTGAGCCATTCTGATTCCCTCCATCTCTTTGAGTTGGGGGTTCTAAGACATGGCCTTGGTGTCCTTCAGCTAACACTTACATCCCTGCCCTGGTGGGAAATAGAAGGGTCACAGCAGCGGAAGTCAGAGGGCTCCATCTCTCCTAGGTCCTGAGTTCCCATTCCTCATCCCTGAAACAGATGTGCTGATCCCTGCCTGGCCTCCTCATAGGATTATGAGAATCACATACGACAGTACATGGGAAAGTTGTTTGTCAGCTAGCAAGTGCTTCACCACGAAAGACATCACAGTAAATGTGCGTGTGGTCAAAGGCATATGATGTTTCTTTGTGGGGGAGAATTGCTGGCCCAAATCTTCTGAGAGCAAGTAGAATTCTGGAAGAACCCAGGGCGACTTAAAGAAAGATCTGTCTCTTTGGATCAGCAGGATTGGATTTGGAATTCTGAAGTACAGAATGTCTTATGTCTCTTTAGTTCTCAGAGAATTGTTTACCAAAACTTCATCACCTACAGTAGAGGAATTGCTCAACACAGAGACAATCTAATTTTACGTTACTCATAGGAATGGCTTTACTTCACAGTACGTGAAACAAAATGTTCCAGAGTTCTTAGCTGCTTCATGGGCAGGACACTTGCTTAAGGGGATCTTTAAATGCAATAGGCATTTTCCAAGCTTTACTGAGAATCCAGATCAAAGATAAGGAGGAAAACCGCAACAGTAGGAAGGCCAGGCCACTGTGGGTTTGGGTGAAGAAGGATACTCATGTAGGAGAAGCCTCAGGCCTCAGGCTGTGTCCTCCCCAGGCCTCACTGACCCTGCTCAGAATTTCCAGTGTGGGTCATTTTTCCCTAACCAATCCTTCCTCCCGTGCAGTAGTGTTCAGTGAAAATATTACTGCTGTTACCCCTTCACTGTTTTATCTAGCACTCCCCCAGAAGATGGGCAAGGGTCTCTTCTTTTCCCCATTTTAGGACACAAGAAGGTAGAAAACACACTGTGGTAGTCAACTTTTTTGTTGCTGTGAGCCAAAGACCTGACAAGAACAATTTTGGAGGAGGAAGAGTTTATTTGGGGCTCACAGTTTCAGAGGTCTCAGTCCGTGGATGGCTGAATCCATTGCTCAGGGACCGAGATTAGGCAGAACATCATGCAGAAGGGTGTGGCAGAGGAAAGCAGCTCAGGACATGGCAATCAGGAAGCAGAGAGAGACAAATTCAGCTCACCAGGGACAAAATATATACCTCCAAATGCTCACCCCCAGTGATATACCTCCTCCAGCTATACCCATCTGTTTACAATTACTGCCCAGTTAATCCATTCATGTGAATTAATGCATGGATCAGGTTAAGGCTTTCATAACCCAACCATATGATCTCTAAACTTTCTTGCACTGTCTTATTATGAACTTTTGGGGGACACCTTATCTCTAAACCAAAACAGACACTAAAAGCAGGATCTCGAGGGCTGGGGATGTGGCTCAAGCAGTAGCGCGCTCGCCTGGCATGCGTGCGGCCCGGGTTTGATCCTCAGCACCACATACAAACAAAGATGTTGTGTCTGACGAAAACTAAAAACTAAACATTAAAATTCTCTCTCTCTCTCTCTCTAAAAATAAAAAAAGCAAGATCTCGAAAAAATATTTGTATACCTATATTCAGAGCAGCATTTGCTCTCTGTAAGCAAAAGATAAAAACAACCCAGGTGTTCATTGATAGGCAAACGGATTTTAAAAAAAAAGTAGTACATGCATTAAATATTACTCAGCCTTGAAAAAGAAGGACATTCTGACATATGCTACCACATAGATAAAACTTTTATGCTTAAAGAAACTGTACTAGTCACAAAAAAGACAAGTGCTGTATGATGCCACTTATATGAAGGGTCTAGAATAATCAAATTCATAAAACAGATCAAAATAGGGGCAGGCAGGGGATTTATGAGGAGTTGTTTTAATGGGTACAGAATTTCCCTTTTACAAGACGAAAAAGTCCTAGACTTGGCTGTACAACAGTGTGAAGATACTTAACACTACTGACCTGAGCCCCAGAAAGGTGTGAGATGGTTAGTTTCCTGTTACTTGGATTTTTATTACAAGTAGAAACAAAAATTTTAACCCCCCCCAAAAAAAACACTAGTGCAAAATCAAAGAGTCAGGGTTCAAATCTCTGAATGGCACTTGTGACTTAAAGGCAGCAGGCTCCGTTGCATATGCAGAATTAAAAAGGGGGAAAATAACAACAACACAAAAAGAAGGACTACAGTGACTCCATCTTCCTTTGTTCCACATTTTCAAAATAGTGGCTAAAGAAATGATAAACATTTGAAGTGATGCTACCTGACACTGTATTTGTATATTGAAATGTCACACTGTGGCCCCATAAACATGTATAATTATTATGTGTCAATTAAAAATAAAAATATATTTAAAAGTAGCATAGAGTTCAGCATTTGGATGCCTGCAGCACTGAAGTCCTTTCTAAGTGGCGGAAATAAGGGATATTTCATTTCCTTTTATTTGTGTTCCTCTGTACCTTCCTCAAATTTCTATGATTATGGATTGCCTTTATAATTGGAGGAGAACGTGCTGAGGATCTATTACATCAGCAGATGGTATGCAAACATCTGAGATGCTTGGGTAAATGATATTTGACAAGGTTCCTCAGGGTGGGAAGCCCTACCGTTTCCTGTGGGCCATGGGCCAATTCCAGGAAGACCTGGTCCCATCACATGGCTGCTCTAGTTCAAGGAAGGAAAAGGGACTATAGATGGCAAATGACTTTCCACAAGCTCCAAACCCTTCATCAAGTCAGAACTGGAAATCAAGTGTCAAGCCTCTGCTGCTCCAGTGTCCTTTGCCCTACTTCACTGTTTCTCTGAGAGCCGATGTACTTGTTGTACCAGTAAGGTCAGGGTTCCATGCGGCTCAGCTGGGCTCAGGCCTCCGTTTCTCACCCTCAGCACTGCAGACACTCGGGCAGGATAGTTCTTTGCTGAAGCAGGCTGTCCTGTGTGTTGTCGGATGTCCAGCAGCATCCCTGGACAGTCATCCACAGCCCCCTGTGTGACAGCCTCAGATATATCCAGACATTACCAAATGTCTCTTGGGAGACACAGTCAGCCACAGTTGAGAATCATTGATTTACTCTTGGTGAAAATTCATGTACTCAGAGCAGATTTTTCTTTTGAATCTTTGCCTTACCTGTTTGTAGGACCAGACTTGGAGTCTGAGAAGTTCATGAGAAAAACCAAAGAATCCTGATTTTAAAAAAAAAAAAAAAATCTCTGCTTGTTCCTTGACCCTTACTGTAGCTCAGCCTCACTCATGCTGCAACCCTGTGGAGAGAAATCCTGGGGACAGAGTAAGAGGCTGCAGTGATGGCTGAAGTTTCCTGAGACCACCGTCCAGGCTCATCCAGCCTGGCTTCTGGTGATTCACCAGCATCCCTGCTCCCTGGACGCCTTTCCTGACTCCATCCTGCAATAGGGCAGCCCTTGCCCATTTCTCTCTTGCCAGTTGACAGCCATGTCCTCTCTCTGGGTAACCCTAATGTCAGAGGTGGAGAGGAGCCACCTGGGAGTACTGTCCTGGAACTGGAGGCAGCACTGCACTTGCACAGAAAGCCTGGTTCCCTTGTCTTGAAATTGTTGTGTTGTGGGAGACCAACCTCACACGTGACTGAGTTACACTCCCCAGCTGGGAGCTGAGGTGCTAAGTCACAGAAATGTGCCAGAGCTTTCCCCACCATTCTTGGATCGGTGTCTCGTGCATGGGTGTGTCTTGCTACAGCCCCATGGGTGGAGCTATGCTCACCTGTTCCTTTGTAATATAACCCCTTGCCCTGTTTAGGATAGAATCTTCCATGGAAGTGCCTTGGTGTGTCCCCTTCTCTTACTGTGCCCTTGGGTGTGGCCTACCCAGATGTCAGTCAACCTGCTGACAGTGGACATCATGAAGATAGACTCAGCCCCCTGAAACCTGACCACTTGCCTCATCTGAATAGCTTCTCCTCAATAAAAGGGGTCATCGCGTGCTCTTGCTCTCTCTCTTCCTGTGGACCCTTAAGGTCAGAGGAGCTGTCACAGTGACCCCAAAGATAAAGGTATTTGTGTCTCTTGTGTGGTTATTTTGCGCAGCCCAGTTAGCCCAGTTTAACTAGAGTGACCCCTGAGCCTTTTAGTCACGAACAGAAACCCAGCAGTGTGTCCTTCTTGGTAAGATTGTGAGAAAAAAAAAATGACAGTACATATGTCAAGTGCCTGTCTCCTTGTTGTCATCACGTCACTGTGATTTTGAGTAAGACACTTAACCTTTCAGGGTCCTCATCTGAAAAAGAAAGGGGTTGGTTAGGCTAACTGTGAAGGTTTTCTTCAAAGTTGGCTTTCAAAGCCTGGTTCTTTCAACTGAACAATGGGATAGCTAATAACTTCTTACAAAGTTGCAGTGAAAAGTGGAGGATTGTGGGAAATTCTTTGCATACCGTCTGTCATTCATGTCAGCATGTGGTGGGCGTGGTCAGCTGGTGAGAGGATGTGGGCAGGTGGGGCCTGCTAGCCAGAAGGATCACGCAGCGCTAGGTCAGCTCAGACCTTCTGTGCGTGAGAGCCCAGGGCGAGATGGTCCTATCTCCATTTGCTGTTTTCTGTGAGTCTCCATAAGGGGGCAGTGAGGAAGGAACTGTGGACCCATGTCATTTCTCCACAAAGAAACTAATTTTCTCATTTTTAGAGGGTTCAGGAGGCTAAACTAGTGGTGATAACTGTTATGGGTGATTAAAGGTTGTTCCAAAAAATTTCAACAGGTCAAATTCTCAGCATGAGAATGAAAAAACTTGAGACAAGCAGAGATGAATCCTAGTAGTTCTGATGAATGTTGTTCTGATTCATAATTTTTTTGGCTCTAATGGCCATTAACCAGGTGGCACCCAGCATCCTTTACCTTCTGTGAAAATAGTAGTGCAATTACCATTAGTAGTATTAATACTGCTACTGCTGTTGCTGACGACTACGGTGAGGATGCTAGAATCCATCAGCTACTGTGTTAAGGACTTTCTATATTGTTAACGTTTTGAATACTATAACAGTATTACAAATAGGCATTATCATTCTGTCTTACAAGGTTAGAGGCCAAAGAGGTTCAACATTGGCCCCAAATTTTCCAGTAAAGACCTGTGGAGCTGACCTCAAAGTCTAAAAGTGGGAGATGGACAAGAAAGGGTGACACTGATCTTGCACGGCAGCAGCCAACAGTGATGGGGAAACCTTCTCCTCCAGTTTCCTCTCTGGACTTGTGCTTCCATCATTTAAAACTAGGTTTTTTTATATTGCTGAATCATTCTCCATTGTGGTAACAAATATTTAGTATTGGTCAAACTTTTTGTTAAATCTTTATGATTCAGAGGAAAGCAGAAACCATTTGAAATAGGCGTCAGGAATCTGGACCTCTTAACAGGCTCTATTTCTTGCTAGTTTGGCATCTGCAGTCAAAGAATTTGCTTTTCTCCAAATGGAGAGACAATGTTTCTTCATCTGTAAATAGTAATCAATGATTTCTCTGTGGCCTGGTTATGAAGTTATATTGATAAAATAAGCCTAAAAGTTCCTTGTAAAGAGTAAACTCACATAAAAAGATAAAGTATTCATTGTCATTGGGGGGGGGAGAATCTTTTATTTCAATTTTTTATAACCATATCAATACCAGTTTACATCATCATTATTCACATGCATGATGATAGGAAAGAGATCCATAACCTCTTCCTGTAGAAGTAGAGGTTCATACTTTCGTGAAAATCCTTCCAGACCTCTGATTAAAATGAAGGATGCTTTTGTTTTTTTTACCTATAGTTTTGTAAAACTGATTTTTACTGATGCTGGGCTGATGAAGTGGAGCAGTGAGAGAGTTCAAAGGCAGTAGGTTGCCAAGAACGGTAGGTTGAAGGGAAGCAGTAGACAGATCTACTCTCAAGCCACCAAGCTGGCAGCTAGGTGGGAAGTCAGATAAAGCAGGAAAAATATAGAAAATACTTTGAATACTTTACTAAAGTTAAATGTACTTTCATTTGACAGTATTTTAAAGGGGTGAGGTCTCTTAACATATGTGACACCTAATAGGAGTTCTGTGTGGATATTTAGAGAGTAAAAATTGACTCGGCATCAATGATGTCTAGTTCCAAAGTGGTTAAAGTAGAGCCAGAATGCAAAGACAGTTGGGGAACCATCTGAGTTTAGAATTAGTCTACATTTAACAGAATTCCCAATTATTTTATACTTGTCTTATCCATAACCAGCTGTAAGATTCTGTTTTGTTTGTAAAGTTTCTTTCCTTTCCTGCTCATCGGGTTTTATACAATGGCAATTTGGTTTTATACAATGGTCCTTTCTTTCTTAGTCATATTTCATTGGTTTACATAATTACAAAAACAAGTACAACTGGCAAAACTAGTTTGTGGACAAACAGATCTGCCTTTTGGTAAACATAAACTGTGGGAGCAGAAGTGCCCCTGGAACATTAGACCTGCCCCCTGGCCACTGCCCTCCCTTTGCCCCTCAGCACGTGTTGAATTGAGAGCCAGGCACACTGTCAACCCAGTCTCAAGGACTGCTCATATGCTGCAAAAAAAAAAAAAAAAAAAAAATGGTGTCCATTACGTGCTTGGCTGCAAGTAACAAAAGCCTTGACTGAAGTGTGTGTGTGTGTGTGTGTGTGTGTGTGTGTGTGTTTTAATTTTCTTCTTGTGTATGTGTCTCTTCAGATAAGGAGATGTATCATTTCAAATAACAGGAAGGTTAAAGCTAAAAGAGTCTTGAGAGAGTTGATTCAAAGTTTCGACAGCATCATCAAGTCCCAGATGATCTCCACATCTCTACTTTTCGTCCTCAGCATCAGCTTTGCCCCAGGACTAGGGCTAACTCCTTCCCTCTTCCTCATGTAGGATGCACGAGGAAAAACAGGTGTCACCCATGGAATCCATCCTTCCCTTCTGTCTGCTTGGCCCACGTTGGGCCCCATGCTCACTCCTAGAGCAATCAATCCTCATCACCAAGGGAATGGCATGTGCCAATTGGTTTAGAATATTAGTGTCCTTTCCTGGAACTGGAGATGGGCACTGTTTCCCAGTCCTGTGGCTCTCATGAGCTGTGTGAATGCCTGAACAAAGCCAGGTCCTCTGTGGAGGAAAAAGGGAGGAAAATATAGTAGCTCCTGTAATAATAAGCTTTCCTCACTTCATCATGGCCCCAAGCTGACCCTGTCCCCTCAGAGGCTGGGAATATCCATCTCCAGACAATCTTCTTGGTCAACATGGTATCACCCACCTACTCTGTGCAGCTAAAAGGGACAAAATGAGGGCTGGGGTTGTGGCTCAGCTGTAGATCGCTCGCCTAGCACATGCAAGGCCCTGGGTTCGATCCTTAGCATCACATAAAAATAAAATAAAGATATTGTGTCCATCTACAACTAAAAAAAGAATAAAATATTTTTTTTAAAAAAAGTGACAAAATGAAACTGCAGAAACTAGTCTCACTTTAGTTCACAACCACAAATGAGACCTGTCTCCATTTCCCTTGTTTGTTGTTCTGCAAGAAAGCATTTATCAGGTCTGTCCCCTCGAAGCTCCAGTCCCTGCTTCCTCTTCTCATGCTCTCACTGGTGTCTTTCTCTCAAACTTCACTGAGGAAGTAGAAGCCGTGGGACTAGATTCTCCCTCATCACAGACTCTGCCTTCCCTCTGTCCCCGTGGGTGGCCTGGCTCCTCCTCAGGCCTAACTTGCCTTCCACTTGTGCTGGGACCCCAGCCCCACTCACTTCTCGGACCCTATTTGGCATCCATCTTTATTTCTCCATCTCTATCAGCGTAAAAAGGAACTAGAATCTTGCTTCTTAAAAAACCCACAAAAACCTGTTCTATGACCTTTTCCCTCCTAGAAGAGTCTTGCTCTCCCACAGCAAAACGTCTTTAGAGTGTTATCTGGAATCACCGTCTCCTCTTTCCCAGGCCTCGTCATCCCACCTCACTGTAGTGAGCTGCTTGCCCTACCACACCTCTAAAGTTTCTAATCAAAGTGATTCATGACTTTACTGCATTTCTTTGACTTGACCACTGGGCACTTTCTCCAACTTCTTGCTTTCTCCTCTCACCTTCTATAAGCACACCCCTTCCTATGCAGATTTGCCTCCTAAATCACTTGCTGTTTCTCAATCTCCTATTTTTGGGGACACCCAAACTTGATTTGGGACCTTCTTTTCCCCCCCCTTTCTTCCCCTCCTTTCTCTTCCCTAATATCTCTTCCCCTTTCTTCCCACCTTCAGTCTTCTTTTAACACATACTTATCTGGTTATCTTAACCCTGATTAAGAGCCTGGTTAGCAGATGATTGGCAGATTTAGCATTCCAACCCTAACCTGTCCACAGCTCCAGGCTCACACAGACAACCAGCTGCCTCGGTCCCTACTGGGATATCTAGTAGCATCTCCACCCTCACATGCTCTACATGGGACTTTTGGTTCCTTTCAGCCTCCTGTCCCTCAAACCTAGTCTTTACCAGCTTGGTAAATGGTGCCACAGTCTATACCATTGTCCCAGTCTAACTTGGAATCAGTTTTGTCTTCTTTAGTCCCATGCTCCTGTCCTCATATCAGCCAAGTCCTGGCACCTCTCCTCTAAGACATCCTAAATCCACTCATTTTCCATCTGTAGCACCAAGCTGCAATTATCTTATTATGGTTTGGATCTGGGGTGTCCAAACCATTTGTTAAAGTCTGGGTCCCCAATGCAGCAGCGTCACGAGTGGGACATTAGGGAAGTAATTGGTATAGAGTCATAATTTGATGTGATTTTGGGGAGATGGTAGAATCTGTAGGAAGTGGAGCATGGTTGGAGGAAATAGGTCACTAGGGGACTATACCTTGTTCCTGGCCCCTTGGTGAGCTCCCCACTCCCTTTCCCAGGCACCATGAAGTGCAGCTCTCTTCCACCATGCCTGTCTACCCTGATATTCTGCTCTACCACAGGTCCATAGCAACAAAGGCAGCTAACCATGGACTGAAACCTCTGAAATTCTGAGCCCAAATAAATCTTTTCTCCTTTAGGTTACTCATATTAGGTATTTTGATACAGCAACGAGAAGCTCACTGACTATTGTGATAACCTGATACAGCTTCTATTCTCACCCTCTGCTCAGAGGCCAACTAATCAAAATATGAAGTTAGATCATTTCACTCCCTTGTATAAAACCTTTCAATGGTTTCCTGTTGTGGGCAGAACAAAATTAAGATACTTATCAGAGCCTAAGAGGCTTTAACAGATCTGATGTGACCCCTTCTGACCCAGTCTGGTGAAATCAGGCCCAAGGCATTTTGAGCCTCTTCCTGCCTCTGAAAATACAGGCTGCCTCCCACTCCTTCCCACTCATTCCCACTTGGGGCCTTCCAAGTTGCTCTGCTCCCTGATTTCTGCATGATTTGGTCTTTGTTGTTATTCAAGCTTCAACTCAACTCACTGCCACAGAGGCCCCCCCCCCCCCCCCCGCCCCGGCTGCCCAGTCTAAATTGGTCTCTCGCCCTCCATTAGTCTACCTTTAATCCTGTTTAACATTTGTTCTAGAACTATTGCTATTTTAATTATTTCACCATCCATTTCCAGACAGTAATTACCAGGGAGGCAGGATTCTTGGTCTTGTTTTTATTGTTAAACAAAATTTATAGGAGCCCATTGTTTTGAACTGAATTCCTATACTAGACCCAGCAGACCAGAACAAAGTGCAGTCACTTGTACCGGGTGCCACATACCCAAACTGAACAAAGAAAACCCCAGGAGGCTCACAGCAACCAGGCAGAAGGGGTCTGAGAAGAACAACATCAGGCTGTTTTCCTTACTGTACACTCACTACAGTGTTTCTGTGATCTCAAAAAGTATGGAGATTCTCCCCACCAATAAGCAAGTAATCAATTCTGTGGCAGATCCAGAGGTTGACGATCCACTTGGCCCCCAAGTCTGACCCCAGCTCCCACACTTTGGAAGCCAATCACAAACCCCACGTTGTTCTACTTGTGCTTCTGACTAACTATAAATTGGTGTTTCTATCACTTCCCCGAGTTCCATTAGTTTGCTCAAGTGGCCCACAGAACTTGGGGAAACACTTAGGTTTACCAGTTTATCATAAAGAATATGACAAAGGATCCAGATGAAGAGATGCGCAGGGCAAGATATGGGGGAAAGGACATGGGGTTTCCAAGCCCAAGCCAGGTGTGCCACCCTCCAGGAACCTCCAGGTTTCTGTGTGGAAGCTTCCTGAGCCTGGTCCCTTTGGGGTTTTATGGAGGCTTCATTACAGAAGCATGATTGACTAGATTAAGGTAATTGACTTAACTTTTACCACCTCTTTCCTGCCTGAGTCTTTCTGGGTCTTTCTGGTGACCAGCCCCCATTCCTGTGTTGGCCACCAGTCAACTCATCACACTTCGGAGATTCCAGGAATTTTAGGAGTTGTCTGCCAGGAAATGGGATGAAGACCAAATACACTTTTCACAGTCCCACAGACCCACTCTACCTTGGCTGGCTGGCATGGTCAGGAAATGCCCACGGTTGTAGCCCTAGTGAGAGAGTGACCACAAAACAACCCATCCCCTTTTTGTTCCCTGTTTCTGTTTTCTTCAGCCCTTTTCTGCCTCAGAAATCAAACTTCTCATCAGGACATCAGGACATTCATTCTATTTTGTAAAATGAGATGTTGTCTGATTCTGGAACCACAAACAAAAGCCAATTCGATCTTTAAATTGTAATTTTGGTGGTTTCAGCATCAACAACAATAACAAGAGCAAATAATAACCATACATCAATAAATGAGTAATGTTGTTTGCCCCACTTACAGTTCACTTTCCGAAAGGAATGACCTCCTGGAGTGTGGTCAGTAGAAGTCCCAGGACGAGTAGCCACGGGAGTCACCTGCTCTTCTTTCTGTTACCACTTGACTCCTTTAGCAAATGTGCCTTGTCAGGTTGTGTGCTAAGCACCGGACGATCCCAAGTATAGAAAACACAAGAGTTTGACTTCAAAACTGAGACTAGTGGGTGGCAAACTGAGAACTTAGACCGTGACAGTTGCTGTCTGATAAATGCAACAGAGAAGGGAAAGCACAGGATGATATTGGAGCTCAGGAAGAGCACCTACCTCAGAAAGATGAGATCAAGGAAGGCTTCTGGGTAAAGTGCTGCCTCCATTAAGTCTTGAATATAAGTAAGTGCTAACCGGGGGAAGCAGGTTTGTCTGTGTGAGGACACAGAGTCGTAAGTGGTGGAGTCAGAATGGAAGCCATTGTTTCTTGTGTTATTTCTCAATTTCCTCACTGATAATGGTGCCCTTAAAACATGGAGTCTGAGGACCCAACAAGAGCATTCGTGTCAAAGCGCTTGGCACTTGTTTTAGTCAGCTTTTTTCTTCACTGTAACCAAAACTTAGAAGAGAAAAAGCTTATTTGGGGCTCAGAGTTTCAGAGATCTCTGTCCACAGGCAGCCAACTCCATTGCTCTGGGCCTGTGGTGAGGCGGAACATCATGGTGGAAGAGTGTGGTGGAGGACAGCCGCTCAGCACAGGACAGCCAGGAAGCAGAAGCGAACTCCACTCACCGGGGACAAAACATAAACCCCAAAGGCAGACACCATGTGACCCACCTCCTCCAGCCACACCCTACCTGCCTACGGTTATCACTTAGTTAATCCATATCAGTGGATTAAACCACTTATCAGGTAAAGGCTCTCTTAACTCCATCGTTTCACCTCTAAAACTTACTTTCATTCTCTCACACATGAGCTTTTAAACCGTAACAGCACTGAAGCCAACTTAGTACTCAGAAAATATCAGGCCCTATCACTAGCATTACTAATTTTCCTTTTGGAATGTTGATAGAGAAAGACTGCCTTTAAAACCTGGGACCTTTTCCTTCCAGTGAAAACAGGACTTGACTGTTCCTGATGACCATGGGTCCCCTCTTCCCTCCTTCTTTATGATTGCTGTATTAGTTCATCCACTTAGAACATGCTCTGAATGTCCAACTTCGGTTGTTTTTTATTCGCTATTATTAAAAGGTAAAAATATAGAATTGATAATTACATGGAAAGATTAATGGTTTAAATTCTTCCTTGAGAAAGTAATACATGCGCTTGTTTAAAAAATTCTACGGGCTGGATTTGTGGCTCAGTGGGAGAGCGCTTGCTTAGCATGTGTGAAGCACTGGGTTCAATAATCAGCACCACATAAAAGTAAATGAATAAAATAAAGGTACCAAAAAATACAATGACATTTAAAAAAAATTCTAACACACAAATGAGTATAACATGAGATGTAAAAGCTGCCTCCTTATGCATCCATATATATATTATTATAGTTGAGCATAATCATAACCATTATTTTTTCCCAGAAAATGTGTACAAATACACATATATTATATAAATATGTGTATAAAATAAAATCTTTGGAATCCTCCCTTATAATGATACTGTATTCTCTATATTTTTTAAAACTCAAAACAGTCTCTTCTGAATGGCTATGTAGTATTCTATTTTGTAGAGCCACTGTTGTTTATTTAATCATTTCTTGATGGGCATTTAAGCTTCCTCTAGCTTGTTACTATTACGAATAATAGAATCATGCTATCTCTGTACAGTATATATTTAGCTCCTTGCACAGGTGTTTCTATGGGGGAAATTCCTAGTAGGGGAGTTGCTGAATTAAAGCAAATGTGCTTTTTAAATTTTAATAGCTATTGTCAAATTGTTTTCCAAAGAGGTTATACCAATTTACATTTCATTAACAGTACATGAGAGTTCCTGTTTCCCGTACTCTTGAGTACAAATTTTATTTCTGCAAATATACTAAATGAAAAATAGTATCTTGTTTTAACTTACACTTTTTAAATTATCTAAAAACCTGAAACTTCTTTTCTATATTTATTGGCTTTTTGCTTTTCTTTCCCCCCTGCAAACTATCTACCTTTTACCTATTTTTCCATAGAATTGTTCACTTTTCTGTTGTTGATCTTTAGATCTTTTTGTGTGTCCAAAAACAACCCCAATTTATTCTCTTTCCTGTTATATAAATCACAAACATTTTTTTCTATCTTGTGGTTTATTTCTTGATGTTGTTTATAGTATTGTCTTGCAAAAGTTTTAACTTTTAGGTGAGTAAATTGGTCATTCTTGTCTCATATATCTCCTGACCTTCCCCAGTTCAAAATTATGGAAAAAAAATTACCAATGGTTTTTCTAGGATTGTTTTGGTGTCTAGGATTGTTTCATATTTAAGTTATTGGTCTACCTAGAATTTATTTGGGTATAAGAAGTAAAGCACTTCAACACTTCTCTACTCCCCTGACTTGCTTGTCACAACAGCATTTTTTAATTATTCACATTCTCCAAGTGACTTAAAATACCACTTTATTTATTTTTTAAATTCTCAAATGTATTTGGGTCTATTTCTGGGCTCTCAGTTCTCCACTAATAACTTTATATTTCCTATAACTTTTCTGTAATGTTAAATCTGTATTTCTTGTTATTTCTCTATCTTTAAAATGTATATTTTTTTTGGGGGGGGTGGTACCAGAGATTGAACCCAGGGGAACTTAACTACTAAAAAGAGCCACATCCCCAGCCCTTTTTATTCTTTATTTGAGGCAGGGTCTCATTAAGTTGCTTAGGGCCTTGCTAAATTGCTGAAGCTGGCTTTGAACTTGCCATCCTCCTGCCTCAGCCTTCTGAGCCACAAGATTACAGATGTGCGCCATTGCACTTAGCTAAAATATCTTAATATTGAGTAAAACTAGTTCTGTCTTGTTTCTCTGTTTATAGTTGTGTTGGCTATTCTCACACCTCTATTATTGCATATGAGCTTTATATCATTTTGTCAAAGTGCCCCCCAAATCCTACAAACTGTCTAGTATTTGGATGAGAATGGCAATTGCTTCTGGGGAAAGTAATATTATCTTACTTTCTCCTGTTCTTTTATGTTCCTGTATCAATCAGGATAGGATGGACAATTCTTCAAGAATAATGAAGTCCCCAGATCTCACAGTTTAACTCAACACAATTTTGTGCCAATTCTAATGTGGTGGGGGGCTGCCCTGGGCAGGCTATTTTGATCTTATAGCTCTGCATGATCAACAGAGGCTTCTGGGAACAGTGGAAGAGATAGTGACTGTTTAACAGTTACCTATGAGCTCCCTGGAATTTCCAGCACCCTTGTAGTCAGGTGGGCCATAAGTAAGACTATTCTGACCAAATGATCTGGAGCAGCAGTGATATATCACTTTCAGGATCAAAGCTTAGAAGAGTGTTTAAATCTTCCCTTGTCATTGGGTTGCTGAGGTCATGAGATGGGATGACAGAGTTGAAAATAGATATTTCCTCAATAGCTGAACCCCTTCGTCATAGGTCAGCTGCCCTGGAGACCCACTTGGATCGCATCAGAGCAGCTGTGATTATGAAAACATCTTTATTGTGTTCAGGCCCTGAGTATCCAGTTAAGTCATTATTATAATGTTAAAAAAATTACAAAAAACAAACAAACAAAAACTTTCCTGGGAAGCTGCAGAGAAAAAAATTAAAATATTGACTTAACAGTCAGGTGATGGCAACATGGAAACTGAGCTGGGATAAAAACAGAAAACAAAAGGTTTGATTGAGATGACCTCAAAGGCAGACCCTGTGTTAAGTAGTAGGTAGCAATGAGCAGTGAAATGTAGGCAAGTGTTCTTTAAAATACTTTAGGGTCTTCTGAAACAACTTCCAAAGTAGACAAGAAATCAAAGGGTGGTAGTTAATTTGTAGAAAATAAACAGAAGCAAGGGAGCTAGTTGGAAATCACATCAAGGGAAAAGGATTAATGGGACTAACTCTTGACAGGGTCCCTTGATATTGATGTAAAGCTAGGAATTATGGCAGTAAGTGTCTCCAATAGTCTGGGAAAGAAGATTCCTTTAATAGCATGGGCGCACTAAGGTAACTTCTGACCAGCTATTGACCCCAGTGCCTACATTACCACAGAACTGATTTGTAGATGAAGCCCCGCCCCCCTAAATAGAACAGCCACCATGATAGTTGCAGAGAGGACCAACTAAGATCAAAAACTCCACTTCCATGGGGCTTGGGTTGAGCTCAGTTGTAGAGTGCTTGCCTCACATGCATGAGGGTTCAATCCTCAGCACCACATAAAAATAAATAAATGAAAAAAGTAAAAACATTGTGTCCATCTACAACCAGCAAAACAAACAAAAAACTCCACTTCCTGAAGTGAAGGAGGAGTTGAACACCTAATTGGCAAAGAGTACAGAAAATGGTCACCAGTTCTCCTGGTAGACATCAAACAGTAATAAACATGGAGATAGCATTGTCTCCTTTGTTATTGTCTGCTGGAGACAGCTCTCTCTCTCTCTCTCTCTCTCTCTCTCTCTCTCTCTCTCTCTCTCAAGAGAGTGCTTTCTGCTTAAGCTTCACTTTGCTTTTACTT
Organism: Spermophilus citellus; assembly: GCF_964194105.1. Classification (NCBI taxonomy): domain Eukaryota; kingdom Metazoa; phylum Chordata; class Mammalia; order Rodentia; family Sciuridae; genus Spermophilus; species Spermophilus citellus. Next base: position 67,331,508 of record NC_138197.1, on the reverse strand, counting down.
TATTTCACCTATAATACAGTTCTCTTGCATGGCTTTTGGTGTCTGATTTTAAATTTCTTTTCATCAGAACACAAGAATAGAGGTCAGAGTTTGGGCTCCCTGTTTTCCCGTGACACCTGTACCTATTGAACTGGTGTTTCAGGGGAAGATGTCAGAAATCAAAACCTGAGTGCTGACCTATGGGGTCGCTACTGGCTGTATCTGGCAAAAGGTTGGGGAATGGGGAGAAGAAGAAAGAAAAGAGGAAGAGGAGGACAAAAGAAGAAAGAAGGTGAAAGGCGAGTGATTCACCCGAGACAGAGATTCAACCAAGGGATTTTATTGGGGGACTGCCCAAGGGGGAAGAAAAGGAGAGGCAGAGAGCAGAGAGAGGAGAGGAGGAGGGCAGAGAGAGTGAGCTTGCAAGCTTCGGCTTAAGAAAGGTTGCGTAGGCCACATAGCGGGTGCTGATTGGTAAGGTGACTCAGGACACTGTGTTCCTGGGGATTGGTGGAGAAAACTTTTGAATCTGGAGCCCTTTGGAGAGGAGGGGGAGGGGTAAGGGATTGCTGTGATGTTCTCACGAGACAGAAACTTAACTTCAGCGGGGAGTCTCTCACACACCCAACAGAGGGGAAGACGAAAAAGAAGTTGTTTCCGTGACAAGCAAACAAAGGGACAAAGCACATTGAGAAATACAATCATCCCTCAAGGAGAACTCTAAACATGGTTGGTTGCTCATAGAAATATCTGGAAGCAGACAGAGGGGCCTAATAGTTTCAAGAGTTGTGTAGCACTGAGAAGAAACCAAGAGCCCAATTGAAAAATCCCAAGGCTGGTACCTGCTCTAATTCAGGGCAGGACACAGGCTGGGAAAGCTGTGTAGCTCAGTACTCAGGTGAGACCAAGGAAGGCAACGGAGAGGAAGGACTCTCCAGAGAGCAGAGCCCAAAAGCTCTGAGAAGTGCCCCATGCCTCTGAGGAGAGTCCCAGAACTCAAGCTGTGCTCCAGGCCCAACCTCCATTGGAGTGGCTTGAGCCAGTGTGGGGCAGATGTCTGAAATTTGACTGATCAGATTCTCTGAGAAACTCGAGATGGAGGCTGAGATATTGCCTTGTTTGGAGTCACCAGAACTAAGGACATCATGGGGAGGGTCATCCTCACCCAACAAGTGTGCCAAGAATTCTCTAGAGAAAGCTGGTCTTCTCTGTAGAGAACAGAAAAAATGCATCTTGTGGAGAACAAGAGAGGAACAATCATATTTAAAGGGACAAGATGAAAAGAGAGAAGTGTGCTTCTGCCTGTGCAAGCTTTCTAGTCTCTCAGACTCCCCTTGGTCGAATCTCCTTAAGCACCAGCTGCTTTCCTGTGGGCATCAGGAGACTCCCAAGCGTCATGGCAGTTTATCTCTTTTTATTGTATTCTATCTCCTTTTATTATTTAAGTATGATTGAATGGGTTTCTGTTTCTTTAAATCAAAAGAACCTGGACTGAGAAAGTTCTCATACCTTATCACTGCAAAACCTCTCCAGGAAGGGCTGGCCCCTTCCTTCCTGCTGCACTGGCTGTGGTTACAGCATAGCAGTGAGATTTCTCCTCAGCATGCTCTGGGTTTAAAATGATTACTGGGCAAGAGGAGGAACTGGAGCATTGGTTTATGCTTCCATCCCTACCTAGACTGGCCAGGTTTAAGAATAGCATCTTTAGTAACATTGAGAACAACAATAATATGATAAAGTAAAACATGGATAATTCCAATTATCCTTAATTTCTTAATTAGTCTAAAAAAGAAGAAACTCTCTTCTTTATCTTTCTTATCAATTCATTTCTGCTTTATGGGAAGATTATTTTCTATCATCTCCTTTCTTCTAACACCTGTAACATCTCCCACCCTTTCTTACTGTCAGCTGAAGAACATCCCTCTGATTCCACTGAGACCGGAGATAGCCAGACATAACTGTCTCATCCTTCGCCAAATCTGCAAAACTAATTGCACTATGCCCGTGTCCTCTGCCCTGCATCCTGCTCCTATCAGTGCTGTCCAACAGGGTCTTCTGTGGTGATAGCAATGTCCATCTCTCTACAACAAAGCCATAAGCCACATGTGGCTAGTGGCTGCTGTGCAGGACAGCCAAAATATAGAGCACTCAGTTTTGCTATAAAGGGAAATGGGCATCATAGAGGGATAGGGGCCAAAGCAACAGTGCTTTTTAAAGTCCAATAGCCTTCTAGTTTATCTTCCCTCAATCTTATGCCTGGATGGGAGGGTCAAGTTTCCAGCTGTGAAAGATGGCAGGGCCTGGTTGGTGAACTGGTTTTCCAATAATTTTCAGGTCCATCAGGCCCATCTTCACCCCTTACTCCCAGGTGATCCTATATCACAAATCCTGAGCCTTTTGATGACTCTGTGGTGCCATCCAGATCACTTCTAGTCCTTCCCAAGAGCCTCACTGATCTTCTCCATCAGGTATGTTGCCTTATTGCTCTCTAGCTTCTACATGTGTATGTTAGGGGGAGGGGCATGTGTGCTGTCATTAAAAATACTTTTTTGGTCTCAGATTTAGTGAGGTTTTAGAGGAAACAGAAGTAAAAGCATGTGTGAGATTAGCCATCTGTAACCAGACACTTCCTCATTCCTATTTGAATGAGATTCTAAGCAAATTTTCATCCTCTACCAAATCTACGTTTGCCACAGTAACATGAGGCAATCCCATTGCCTGTTCTGTGGTCTATTCTCAGTTCTTATCTCATTTGACCACTTTGTAAGGATTCACATGGTTGATCAATGGCTTTTGGAACCCCTCACCATCCTCACTATTCTCTACATTTGGCATTCTTTCCCTCTCCTATATTTTGAATGCACTTTAAAAAATTAAGTTATAATTTAAATAGAGTGAAACACATAAATCTTAAGTGCACTGTTCAATTAGTTTGGTAAATGCATATACCATTAACTCACACCCCAAGCAGGATGGAGAACATTGACATTCTTATTTTCTTCTACTGGGGATCCTCCTCTTCCTTTCCCTGACTGTTAAATGTTGGAGTTCCCAAGGGGCTCAGTCCTTGGGCCTCCCGTGATTCTATCTATGTTGTCTCTCAATATTTAATCCCTTGGCTTTCTGTACCATTTAGACTTGTGCTGTCCAGTACAGTAACCACTAGCTCCATGTAGCTATCACATTTGAATTGAGTTTTGCTATGAATGGAAACTACAGACTGGAGTTCAAAGACTGCACGTATTAAAGCATCATTTGGTACATATATTTACAATAGGGATAATTTTAATTTTTATTTGATAATTTCATCTTGTCCTTTAGTGCCATAAAGACAAACTACATATATTTATAACAAATTTTTATGTATCAGTTACACTTTTTTAGAAAAGGATATAAAATAGCTAATTGATATTTTTACATTGACTGCATGATAAAATACGATTTTGGATGCTTTGGGTTAAATAAAAATATTACTAAAATTAACTTTTTCTATTTTTTCCACTTTAAAAAATTATGGCTATTAGAAAATACATGTAACTTGCGTTTCTACTGGATGCCTCTAACATTGACAACTCCCAAATTTATATACTCAGCCTCAAACTCTCCTAAACCCCAGGTTTCACATGCAAATGCCTGCCTGACATACCCACTTTGCTGTATCATAGGCATTTCAAACTTAATAGCTCCCAAATGGAATTTCAGAACTTTCCTTACCCTATCTATTCCTCTCCAATTTCTCCTGTATCAGTAAAAAGTACCACTCTTTTTATTCAATTGCTCAGACCCAGAACTTTGGAATTATTCTTTTTTTTTTTTAATATTTATTTTTTAGTTCTCGGCGACACAACATCTTTGTTGGTATGTGGTGCTGAGGATTGAACCCGGGCCGCACGCATGCCAGGCGAGCGCGCTACCGCTTGAGCCACATCCCCAGCCCTGGAATTATTCTTGACTGCTCCTGTCTCTCACTGTCCACATCCATTCTATCACAAATGCATACAGGACTAGGCAGCTTGTCACCTTTAACCCCATCTGGCACAGGCCATGGATCCCACATGCCAGTCACAGGCTCCTGTATGTCCTGGCTTGCTCACTTCCCTCAACCAGTCACTTCTCTGAACTGCAGCCAAATGGATTCTGTTACAAACATTTGACAGATTAAGTTTCTGCCTTACTCAAGACCCTCAAGACCTTTTGAGCACACCATAAATCGAGAGTCCTTACCATGCTGTGCAAGGTCCTCCCTGATCTGTCCCTGGCCACTGCTCTGAACCCCTTCTCACCTTTTCCCATGCTCACTGCACATCACCTGCACCACACCTTGCAGTCTCTCTCACGTGTTTCCATCTCAGGGGCTCTGCCCTGGTTGCTTCCTCTGCCTAGAATGTGAAATCCATGGTTTTCCACAAGGTTCACTCTTCAGATCATTCAAATGTCACCTTTTCAGAGAGACCTTAGAAACTTTATCTAAAGCATCACTTTAGTTACCTATACCTCTACTGATTTATTTTTAGTTCTTCTTGACTTTCACTACCTGGCCTTGTATTTGCTTATTCTCTGCGTCCTCCACACAAATGTAGGCTTCATGAGAGTAGGACTCAGATATTTTTGTTCATTCCAGTGTCCCCACCACCTAGAACATTGTCTGCCACATGGTTGGTGCTCAAAAGTTACTTTTCACTTTTGGAAAGGACTAAGTAAGTGTATATGGGTGAATGAATTGAAGAATTGGGTGAATTGGAAGCTGAGCCAGTTTTCGCATTAACATTGGTGGGAAAAGTAAGTTCTATGAAGCCAGGAAAATGACTCAGCCGCTGGCAGGAATCCAGCTTCCATGGGTCAGCACCATCCTGGAGAGCTGGGGGTGAGGTTCTGGCCATCTTCCCCTTGGCTCCTTCCCTTAGAAGAGCACAAAGCAACTTGTTTCTTTACTCTTTTAAATTACTTCTATTCTTAGGAGTAACATTGTAATTACCACCACCCCCCCCTTTTTTTTTCTTGTCATAGATCATTGACACCATGCCAGAAAATCACCTGCCCAGTCATTGTCTGTGCTGCTGCCATTCTTACTAGGGTGTGGCAGATGGTGTTCAACTCTCCTGCTCTTCAATTGCCAGAATTAGGTGTCATGGTAATATCCAGTCCATTCCTCCCAATAAACCAAAGATGGGATTCATTGATGACGTCAAAATGAGAACCAGCAGTCCTGAAGTACAATTAAACCCCATTTTAATAGTCTTAATAATTGATAAATTCCCACAGACCTGACTTATCAAATCTTCTTTGTTAAAAATACATAAAGTCTTCTTTGTCTATGCAATTCTATACAGTGGTGAGTTTGGGTTATTCTCTACAGCTGCTACCTTTTAAGAACTGAGAAAAATTACATTGTTATAGGCAGCTTCTATTTCTTTTGTAAATATAATTTTGAATATATGTTTGTGTTGTTTGAAATATTAGAAAATACAGTTAAATAAAAAGAAGAAAATTTAAAAACATCTATGATTTTAGTATACAGATAACATTAGTTTGTATCACTTCCAGAATCTTTCTTCTGAAAACACATTTCAATGCATGTATAACATTGATAAATAGATAAACTGCACATTCTTACGTTGAGAAGATCCTCTTGCAAATATATGGGTTATATGCAAAAGCTAATGCTGCTGGGTGAACACCTTTTATCAGCATGTTTCTTGTCCATTAATATCACAGCCACTATTTGCAAAACTTCTGCTCCCTGAATATTGATATATCCATTCCTGAAGGGGAAAAAAAAAGTGTGTGCCAAACTGCTAGTAAATAGCACCATTCTGCATAAAGTAGTGGCCAAGGCCAAAACCCCAAGGCAACATATATTGCTGGTAAAATATGTGAAATTAATAACACTTATGAAATCTGAAAAGGCCTAGTAAATTTTATAACTAATGACAAGGACATTTAAATTAAAAAAATTAAATGAAAACCAGTGTTTCTCAGTATCTGAAAGAATTATTATTGTAGATATATTACTCAGTTCCTCTATCCACAATTTGAAAACCATTGTGAACTTTTCAAAGTGGTCATTTGAAATAAATAAATCAGTGTATAAAAATCAGAGTAAATTACAAGAGTCCAATGATTACAACTAAAACATTGCCTTTTAATTTATTTTTTAAACAAATTAGCAACCAGAACAAACATTAAACAAATTTATAGTATTAATAAGCCATTTTAACTTAATTTTCCCTTCTCCACTTCCACTTCCTTCTCCTTTTCTTGCTTTTTTTTACTTTGCTAAAGAAGTGCTGAACTAGAACCAAAGCAAAAGATTCAAATATTGTCTAGACTGGATCTAACTGAACTCACAGTCCTTTTATTTTGAGATTCTTCTTCAAAGATCAATGAGACTGAAGAGGAATCTCCCACATATAGACAGATGGAGTATTTCTGGGTCTACCCTGAAAGTGACTGTCAATCAAACTTAATTAGCACAATCTGGCAACAGGCTAGCAGGCTAAGAGTGATCACCTTGCTTTCTCCTTGAAGATAAAGGACCAGTTGGCATTCCCAACCCCATCTCTTCTCCAGAACTTTAATAAAGGGCGGTCAAAATCACCATTTAGCAACTTTGCAGTCACCTAGTCTGTAGTCACTCTTCTGATTTCTCAGAAAATAATAAAACTTCACTCACCCTCATCATTATACAAAATACATGTATGAAGATGTGAATTTATGTCAACATACCTTATATATAATCAGAGATATGATAAATTGTGGTATAAAGGTGTATTAAGAATTGTAATGCAAAAATAAATAAATTAATAAATAAATAAGGTTAAAAAATAAAACCTCACTCATTTATTCACAAGAATTGTAATGCAAAAATAAATTAATTAATAAATAAATAAGGTTAAAAAATAAAACTTCACTCATTTATTCACTTATTCGAAAGACATTTATTGAGAACCTTCTTCATATCAGGTGCTGCAAAGGCTTTAGAGACATAGGATGTGGTATTTAATTTTATGTGTCAACTTGACTGGGCCAGGGCTGCTCAAATATTTGTCTAAACATTATTTCTGGATGTATCTGTACAGGTGTTTCCAGATGAGATTAGAATCAGTAGATTTTGTAAAACAAATTGCCCTTTTCCATGTGGGTGGGTGTCATCCAATCTGTTGAAGGTTGGAGTAGTACAGGTGAAGGATGGAAGGTGAAGGATGGAAGAATCAGTCTCCCTTTTCTGACTGACTGCTGAGTTGGAACATCTCATCTTCTCCTGTTCCCAGACAGACACTTAAGCCATCAGCTAAATGATCCTCCATGTTTCGCAGACTTGGTTCTCAGGCCTTTAGACTGAACAACACTATTGGTGTCCTGGGTCTCCAGCTTGCAGATGGCAGATCGTGGGATGTCTCTGCCTCCATAATTGCATGCGAAAATTTCTCAAATTAGCTTTCTTTCTCTCTCTCTCTCTTTCTCTCTCTCTCTCCCCATATATATATATTTCCATCTCCTATGGGTCTTGTTTCTCTGAGAACCTTGACTAAAACGTGCAGTGAATGACATAGACATGCTTTTTGACCCTGGTTGATTTCATTGTCCAGGAGGAAAACAAACATTAAATATTTAATCCCAACTAGATTAGGTACAGGGAAGAACAAACTGTTTTAATGAAAAACTGAATGAAGAACTATCTCTGTCTCCAGGCTCAAGGTAAAGCTTCCCTGAGGATGTTGCCATTCTGCAGATCCTGAAGGTGAAAGTGTAGACTTGAAGTCATAACATGTGGTCAAGAGCTAAATCCATTTCATCATTCATTCATTCACTCACTCCTCATTCATTCAATCATTCATTCATTCAAGAATTCATTCACCTACCCAATAAGGGAATATGACCTACTTTGTGCCAATAACATTATATGAATGGCTGAATATTTGTGCAGCAGTGACAAAGGTTTTGACATCATGGAACTCTCATTATAGGGGGAAAAGATAATAAACCAAGAAATGTAATGCAATGCCAGGTCATATCAGAGCTCTTAAGCAATATAAAAGATAATAAAGGAACAGTGCGTAATAAATGGCCAGAAGATCTCTCTGAAAAGTTCACGTTTAAGTAGAAATCTAAAAGAGAGAGAAAAGTGCACCAGGTGCCCTTCTGTGTCTCTGTAGAGGGACATAGAAGGGCAAGGGCCCTGGGGTGGAAGCATGTCAGCCCTGTCTGCGGAACATGGAGGATGATCTAGAGAAGAATATACACATATGAATGAAGGAGAGCCAAGACCAAGGATAGAGTTATGGGTGAGCATCAACCTTCAAAGTGTGAGCAAAGAAAGGAGATGAAGAACTATTGGAGAAAGAGTGGCTAATTTGGTATTCCATGAATTTAACACCATTCTTTGATAGTTGTCTTCCCAAATCTCCACCACCCCTGGTTATAACTGTGTTTAAACACTCAGCAGTACCACAAACCCAAGAGCTCCTCTCTCCTTTGGCTACAAGGCCTTCCAGAAGTTTGGTATCTGCCTGCCTTGAAGCCTTTGTGTATTTTGTCGCCCCTTCTACAAAGTTCTGGAGAGAGGTGGGGTAGGGATCACCAATTTGTCCTTCTGAATGCCAGATTCACTTATTCAACTTCTTGTTTGTTGCCTCTGCTGGTGTGGCCTAGGAGCACATAGATTTAACATGCTCTAAATGGAACTCGTCAACCCCCTCACAAACACACTTAAACCTGCTGTTTTTCTTGTGTTCTTCTCTTTTTTGAATGACTGCATGATCCATCCAATTGCCCAAGCCACAAACTTCATGCTTTCTTCATTTTTTCCCTTTACCCTCCATATTCCTTTCATTACCAAATGCTGCTGATTCTACCCTTGTGACTCTGTCCCCATCCTGTGCTTCCCCACAGACTTCATAACTCATTTGTTTATAATTATTTTCCAAATTATTTCCTCTGACGGTTGCCTTACTATCAATTTTGTCTCCTACCAATTCATGCTCTACCCTGCCACCAAGGAAATCTTTTAATAATACAATTGCAATCACGTTTTATTGCCTGAAGCAATGACTCCTCTTTTCTGTAGGTAATATCTAAGCATCTAGATACAGTACACAGGCTTGGGATGTCGCTCAGTGGTAGAGCACTTGCCTAGCATGCACAAGGCCCTGGGTTTGATCCCAAGCATGGCAAAACAAACAAAACAAAAAAAAACCCATAAAATTTATTTCTTGTCATTTCTGCTTTGATTTCCATAGTGTTCTGCCACCACCATTCACATTAGCATGGTGATATGCAACAAGTATTTTGAATATATGAATGTATGTTTTTCTTGGTTTTACAGAGTCCTCCTGTTCCTGGGGAGAAGAGAGGGTCCTTAGAGACAGTGTATCTCATGACCTCACTGCTGGATATGACCTTTGTGCAAGTTTGCCTCTTTGAAAGGTTAGAGCTGTGCCATCTGAAGGGTCTTGTACAGATGTATGAATGAAAAACTGATATGTCCATGTTCATCATTTCCAGGGAAGAGGTAAGCTGCAGCATATAGTCAGGCTTTGCTGGCACTGAGAACTTCCCCTCGTCATTGGGTCTGCATCTTCGATGCCGGGGTTATTCCCATAGAGAGATACCATGGCTGTCTTATATGGTTTGAAGAGCTTTCATGTTGAATAGGGAATCCATTTACTCTGTAGAAATCTAAGTGGATTTTTTGATAGATTTATAAGCAGAAGCTAAAGTTGTGGCAGTGCTTCCCTTGGGCTCAATAAAAGGGACATATTTCTGGTGATTGAATGGGCTGCCTGGAAACGGAATGACCTCCTCAAAACTGAGGGGATTCACCCAGATCATAGAGAGACACTCTATGGCTACACGTTTCCAAGGAATCATATTTCTGACCAGTGTTGAATCAGATCAGAACAGATGTCCCTTCTCTGCTCTGATATTCAATTTGTCTCTGAGTCAAAGGATAATTACACAATCCTCCATTTTGCTTGGTTGTGTAGACCTAGACTTTGGAAAACAGATGGGAAAACAGACTTTGAAACTAAAAGCCCAAGAATTAGTGTGTCTATTTTTATCAGGTGGTTTTTGTATAATCCTCAGATTTAAAAAATACCCTGAAGAAAGTTGTTTGTAGATCAAAATTTCCTCATAGTATTGTCACAGTGAAATATTTTAACAACTAATATATTATCAGCCTACAAACGAGAAACCACTAACAGTTTTCAATGCATTAAATAATTTAGATCCTATCTCAAAGTTTATTGCAGCTTGACAAGAACACTTCTCGATCTTACATTCTGTTGGTTCGATTCTATGAAATGAGCAGCTGGTTGTATCCAGACTTTTAAAGCTCCTGGTTTCAAAATAAGATCCTAGAGCTGCTTTAAATTAGAGATTTAAGCTTTGAAAAGTTACATAGACAGTATTAGTCAGGGTCTATTTAAGAAAAGAGAAACCATTCTAGATATTTTAAGCAGAGAGAATTTAACACAAAGATTGGTTCCATGGGCGTTGGAAAGGCTGGAGGACCAAGACTAAAAAGATTAGTGACAGATTGGTAACTACAAGAAACTGATTCCTCCCTGAACTAGTGTAACCGACTCAGAACCAGGAACAGAAACTCAGGGTCTGGCTCTGCTCACCACACTGCATGCAGTCATCATCCCCACTGCCAGTGCTGTGAACAAGGCTGCCACTACAGCCTCTGTCACACTAAAGCCACTGCCAATACAGTTGCTGTCACTAACAGCCTCTGTCATGCTGCTGCTGCCATTATTACCATGATCACTATGGATGTGGCTGCTTTCACCCCAAACTGACACCCAACGCAGGAAGAAAGGGAGGGATGGAGTCACTTCTTGCCTCTTCTTCTTGCTTTAATCCATTGGGGAACCAAGGAGCAAGGTGACCTGGACAGAGCAGTTCTCGATGGAAAGAGACAAAGCTACAAACAATTTATAGATTTAATTGGTGGCTTTTATTAGCAACTCATAAATTGGGAAACTGCCTCTGTTATATAAATAGAATGAAAGTTCCCACGGGACACTTGTGGAACAGTTGGTTTTATAAGCTGAGAGCAGAGAAACAGAACAACAAGTTACTTTTTGGTAAGGGTTGAAGCCGAGGGGACTTTCTAATTACGCTGACACAGATAGGCTGGAATCTCGTTTCCAAGAAAAACTGCTCTGTTTGGGGATCTGTTTCTTTAAAATTTCATTTTAATTATGTGGTGTTTATCTTGAGTGACTCCATTTTGGTTTGGTTGGGGCCTCGTACAGGAGTTTAGTTGAAAACAAGGGCCTCCCATCATTTTTGTTTAATGGTACGATCCCAACCCTTTGCAAGAGAGCAGAGCATATGAGTAGAAACTAAGAACATATAAACAACTGGCCTAAATGATAGAGATTGGTAAAATTGTTCAAAGTTTTGAAGGTGATTTTTATAAAAAACAAACCAATTAGATTTACACCAAGATTCTAGAATGGTGGCTAAGTGATCTTTTATGAGCATTTACACAGGGAGAAGATAGCCATGAGAAGCTTGCTGGAGGTTATTAACCTACTCTGTTCGATACCTCTGAAAACCAGATCGTCACAAGGGCCACATCTTAGCGACTTAAAAAATAACAATGGTGGGATATCTTGAGTTATGTATGTCTGAGAAACTTGCCCTAAATCAGAGAGAGAAGATAATATTTTAGGTCACCTATTCTTTCAACATCCATGCATTTGTTACACTTCACCGGTGGAGAAGATTATAGTTCTGGAAGTGTTAGGTGCAGGGCAGGCTGAATTAACGTTGTCTGCAGGGTGGGCTGAACACTTGACCCTCACCCTTACCCGTCTGGTTCCTTATCGCTTGTTTGCCTCAAGTCTGAACACTTAACCCCACTCAAGGCTGGACACTCGACTCCCACCTGTCTGGTGCAACAGAAACTCATATCTGACCCCTGCCCCGTCTTCCTGAAGGCAGAAGATGACACTCTTAGCAACTACTTTATGATCCAATCACTGTACGCCAACAAGGCAGCTTGCAGACCCTGACAGCCCAATAGATTTTGGCTATAAAAACTCTCTCCTGCCAGGCCCCCCTCTCTTACCCTTTCTCTCACTTTCTCTCTCTCTCTCTCTCTCTCTGCCCTCTTTCCCTCTCTCTCTCTCCCTCTCCCTTTCTTCTCTCATTTCTCTCTCTCTCCTCTCTCCCCCCACCCTTTTCTCTTCCTTCCCTGTTAATCAGATACTGCCACAATAAAGATCTCTTGGTCTCTCCAACTGTTGTGGTCCCTTTCCTTTCAGGAAGAACAGCAAAGGCAGCTGGAACTCAGAATGATTCCATGCCTTGTCTAAGGTCACAAAGTTGGGAAACTGCAGAACTGGGACTGTGATTCAGATCTCTTAGCTAGCAGTTAGTGTTTTAGTATGCATTGCTGCCCCCAAATGATGGAAAGACTCGCACAGCCATCTTTCATGTTTATAAGGATGATTATTTCTTGATGGGATGGAAGATTGGCAGGGAATCATCTAAATGTTTATTCTGTGAATTTTGCCATGTATTTGGGGAGCACAGAAGGGGTGGGAAAAGGGGATAAGAAGGTTAAGGGGTTAAGAAGTATTTATGATACCAGGACTGTGCCTGGGCATGCTGGGGCTTTCTGGATTGCCGCAGTCTTGGCTGGGCACAGAATCACGAGCCACCACACAGCTTTGTAGATTCAAACAGCAATTCTTTATTCCCGAGCTCACACCGGCCTCCACACACGCTCTGGGGCAATCCCAGTTCTGCTCCCACCCAATTCACCTACTACACGAGGCTTTTTTCCCAAAATGCTCTCTGAATCTCACGAGAGCTCAACGGGAGCTCAGGTAGCAGGAACGCCCTATTTCCAGCAGCAATAATCCTCAACATCGAACTTCCCTAAAACCCAAGGTCTTAAACTGGGAACGCCCTAAACCCAAGGACCGGGATACTATACTTCCTCAAACTGCAGGATACACCCTAATCCTGGATCCACCCTCGTCCTTGAGTAGGGTCATCTTTCTCAAACACACATGCAAGGTCACAGCAAATTTAACATGGGGTACGCTGGCAAGGAAATCGATGCGTCATTCCTACTTGGTAATGGCCCTCAGCATCTCCCCCCTTCTGATTAATTAAACAACAAGCAATGTGGCTTAAGGACCGTGCCTGGTAGGTTGTCCAATTCAACATATGGTTCTTACCTGTCATGGGAAAACTGACCTTTAGGCGTAGGCCTCCTGTCTTAGGTTGAATCCACTGCAATCAGATCAACCCGTCACTGACTACCGGTCCAGCATTCAGCCATGCTTATGGATAGGCCTATGCACCAGTGGGAGGGTGAGGTTCTTGCCTCACCTCTGTTGGCCCCCAAAATTTAGACCATCACTAGTAGAAGGGAGGAAGATACAGAAATGCCACGACACCAAGCCAATTGACGGCTCCTTTGGAAAAATTGCGTCACTGGTGACACCATCAGCAAAGATATGCCAGCATTACCACAATTAACATGGGGTGAGCTGGCAAGGAAATTGCATCACTGGTGACACCATCAGCAAAGATATGCCAGCAGTACCACAATTCGGTGCACCAGACGATATTTCACAATGCATGCAACTGATATATAGTCCAGGCAAGTTCTGCAGGCAGTTCAAATCGGAGGAGTCTAACAATATGTCCATTTCCTCCCAAAGTAAATCGAGTCCTTGATTGAGCATTACTTGTTGAGTTATATTCATTGATGCATCAGTTTATACAGTTTACTGTGATGGCTATCATAGAAGCTGTAGTTTGGTTTTATCTTAGTCTTCACCGGCACTCGGATGGAGATGGAAATTCTGGCAATGATGCTAAAGAGACATTATCCTGAACAGAATTATTAAATATAATGAAAAGGAAAGGTGAAAGTAAACAAATAGATCTGTTAACCACCTTTAAAAACAATCCTTAACAGCTGTTTACCTAATTTAAATTAGTAAGCAAACAGATCTGTTAACCACCTTTAAAAACAATCATTAACAGCTGTTTACCTAATTTAAATTAAACCATTTAAATCACGTGAATAAAAAAAATTCGGATCCATTTTTTCATGAGCGCTCCTCATAAATGAAATATGGACATACACACATACAGACATACAACACAAAACAGAAATGTGCACACAACATACAACACATAAGACAATAGTAAATAAAGGCCTTGTAGCTATACCTAGGTGAAATCTCCATTGCAATGTTTAAGAACTCCACAGTCAAAAAATAAAACACAGTCAAAAAATAAAACTGATCAGAAAAACATTAACCTAGGTTTGTATGAGCTCAAAAAATAAAATAGAACTTTACGATGTGGGAAAAATGCAATAATAAAATAGATATTGAAAAAAGCACCGTGGTTAATCACTGTCGCAGATGTAAGAATAGCCAAGTTGGAGCTCTGGATATCAGCTGTTATGGATTTGAGTCAAATCATCTTCTTTTTCTGTAGAAATTGCTTTAGTTAATCTCTCTGGAATCCAAATCGGCTGCTGTTCTCCCTGTGGAAAAACACAAACGGAACCCTGATTCCAGACAATAACTGGGTCGGGACCTTTCCATTGTCCTGTTAGAATATCTTTCCAAAGTACCTTAGGCTTACGTACATTTTTCGGGTACATATGTCTTTCCGCAGCACTAAGTCCTGATGAATCCAAATTTAAAAAGTTTAGAGTAAAAAGGGTTATTTTAAGTTTATCTTTGGGGGATATATACCCCTTACCAATTCCCTCTTTTTGCTTTAATAGGTACGTTTTAATAGTTTGATGAGCTCTTTCAACTATGCCTTGTCCCTGTGGATTGTATGGGATTCCTGTTATATGAGTAATACCAAATGATGAGCAAAATTGTTTAAAAGAGGCAGATGTATAACCAGGACCGTTATCAGTTTTTAACTGTTTAGGAACACCCACAGTGGCAAAATTTTGTAAGCAATGAGCTATAACATCTTTAGTTTTTTCTCCGGCATGAAGGGAGCCCATCAAAAATCCAGAAGAAGTATCAACTGTAAGATGTACATATTTTAATTTTCCAAATTCTGGCAAGTGTGGGACGTCCATCTGCCAAATATGGTTAGGTATCAGTCCTCTAGGATTGACTCCAAGATTAACTTGTGGTAAAAAGGTCACACAATTTTGACATTCTTTTATTATATGCCTGGCTTGTTCCTTAGTTATTTTAAAACACTTTTGTAAAGTATTAGCATTAACATGAAACCTTTTATGAAAATTTGTAGCTTCTTGTAATGTAGAGAAAATATGTACGTCATGTGTAGTTTTATCTGCTAAATCATTGCCCAAACTAAGGGCTCCAGGCAATCCTGTATGTGCCCTAATACGTCCTATAAAGAATGGATCTTTTCTGTCCCATATTAGACTTTGTATAGTGGAAAACAAAGAAAAAACAGTAGAGGAAGGGGAAATCCTACCAGCATCTTCAAGGGAATTAATAGCATTAACTATATATTGACTATCAGAAAATAAATTAAATACAGAATCTTTGAACATCACAAAAGCTTGTAAAACTGCATTAAGCTCTACCTTTTGAGCTGATTGTTTGGGTACTAAAAATGTAAAAGTTTGATCAGGGGTAACTACTGCTGCTGTACCATTATTAGTCCCATCAGTGAATATATTTGTAGCATTCATGATAGGTGTTTTCCTTGTCATTTTAGGAAAAACTACAGGATGCTTAGACCAAAAAGACAACAAAGGATTTGATGGCAAATGATTATCAAATGAAACATTAGATTTACACATGATTATTGCCCAAGTATTTAACTCATTAGCTAACTCATCAATTTGATCCATAGTATATGGAGTAATAATTTTATTGGGAGAAATTCCAAACACTCCCTTTGCTACTCTTATTCCTTTGAGTATTAATTGTCCTACAGCCTCAGGATACCTAGTAAGAATAGTGTTAGGAGAATAAGATAAATGTATCCACAATAATGGACCTTCTTGCCAAAATACTCCTGTAGAAATATTTTTTGTTGGTAGTACAATAAATAATAAAGGCAAACTTATATCAATTCTATCTAGATGTATATTTTCCATATATGTTTCAATAATTTTTAATGCCTTTCTAGCTTTAGGAGTTAACATTCGGGGTGAATTTGGATCTGATGGACCCTTTAGAATATCAAATAAAGGTCCCAACTCTCCTGTTGGTATGCCTAGATAAGGCCTTATCCAATTTATGTCTCCCAATAACTTTTGAAAATCGTTGAGTGATTTGAGTTGATCTACTCGTATTTGAATTTTCGGTGGACGGACCATGGTTGAGGATAATAGAACTCCTAAATAATTAATTGGAAAATTTAATTGTACTTTATCTATTCCTATTTCTAGATTATAATTTTTTAATAAGTTCGTAA
Organism: Spermophilus citellus; assembly: GCF_964194105.1. Lineage (NCBI taxonomy): Eukaryota > Metazoa > Chordata > Mammalia > Rodentia > Sciuridae > Spermophilus > Spermophilus citellus. The sequence goes on along the minus strand of NC_138197.1, from coordinate 67,315,119 downwards.
GTGTGGCATAACATTCCAGCAATATGTTTTTATCTTTATGTGCTAATAATACATCATCCATATAGTGAAATATTTTTAGTTCAGGATTTTGATTTCTAAGTGGCTGGATTGCTTTATTAACATAGATTTGACACATAGTTGGGCTGTTAGCCATCCCTTGAGGGAGTACTTTCCACTCATATCTCTCATCAGGACCTTCATGATTTAATGCAGGGATAGTAAATGCAAAACATGGACTATCCTCGGGATGAATTGGAATAGAAAAAAAACAATCTTTAATATCTATGGCTAAAACATGCCACGTTTTTGGTAAAGCAGACAATTGAGGAATCCCTGATTGAGCAGGTCCCATAATAACCATCTCATTATTAATGGCTCTTAAATCTTGCAATAATCTCCATTTACCCGATTTCTTTTTGATGACAAAAATGGGAGTAATATGGGGAGATACGGAAGGTTGTAAATGTCCTTCCGCTAATTGTTGTTTGACCAGATCGTGGGCTACTTGTATCTTTTCTTTAGTCAAGGGCCACTGAGAAACCCACACTGGTCTTTCTGATTTCCAAGTAATTTTGATTGTCTCAGTGGCCCTTTCTGAAAATCCGACCCATGTCTGTCTGTTCCTTGATCTAATTGAATTGGTGCTGCTAAACCTTGTTCTTGTTTTCCTAATCTTTTTTCTTTCTTAACACCTTGTCTAGCCCTAGTAGTGGGCGCATTAGAATTGATGTTATTTGTTAACATCAAACCTAGTTGATCCAGGACATCTCGTCCCCATAGATTAATAGGAAGGTGATCCAAAACATATGGCTGTATAGTTCCTTCACATCCTTCAGGATCCTTCCAATCTAATACCATAGAACTTCTATGGGGATTAGTCGCCACTCCTAGGCCTCGAAGCGTTTGAGTGGCTTGTTGTAATGGCCAATGTTTTGGCCATTCTCGACGAGATATGATGCTAAGGTCAGCACCTGTGTCCAGCAGCCCATTAAATTCATGACCCTGAATATTTAGTTTTAGCATCGGGCGAGAATCTAAATTTAAAGACAACATAGCCCAATCTACACCTGTGGAGCCTAATCCCCTAGAACCTCTTTCTACATTATGACTAGAGAACTTATTATGTAGGCTGGGTATTATTAACAACTGTGCTATTCTATCTCCAGGTGAAATTACTGATATACCTCCTGGAGAACTAGCTATAATTTTTATTTCACCTACATAATCGGGATCAATTACCCCAGGACTTATCATAAGTCCTTTTAATGTAGAAGAACTACGTCCCAATAATAAGCCTACTGTTCCTTGGGGAAGAGGTCCTTTTACTCCTGTAGGAATGATTTGAACTCCCATCTCTGGAGTTAATACTGCTCTGGCAGAGGCGCAGATGTCCAACCCTGCGCTCCCTCGGGTTTGTCTGATGAGGGATTTAATGGACAATGTGTCCTGGGCACCACCCTGATGTGTTGCTGGGTTCCTCCACTGCCCCGTATATTTGTGGTTGTGGGCCCCGGAGCATTGGGCCCCTCAGTCCGTTTTTTGGCAATGAAGCCTGATGACTTTCTCCACGATATCATGGGTAAATACCTGATCCTTGTCCGTTTTTTGATAACGGAGTACCTTCTATGGTGGTTTGAGAACGGCATTCATTAGCCCAATGTCTCCCTCTACAGCATCGTGGGCAAATACCCGGTATTCTATTCCTTTGATTTCTAGTTTTGTTAAAACCTCCTCTTACAGGGCAACTCCTTTTAAAATGTCCTGTTTGTTCGCAATTATAGCATGTTTCTGGCCTGGCATCTAAAGCCTGTTGTACTGCAGCTGCCAAGACTTGCCCTTGTTCATTAATATCTCTACATAATTTAATATATGTATTTAAGTCTTCATGTCTCCATGGTCTAATAACCTCTCTGCAGCAACGATTCGCTTGGTCATAAGCAAGTTGTTTTATTAATGGCATTGCTTGATCTGTATCCCCAAAAATTTTGGCAGCTATTTGAATAAGCCTATCTACAAAGTCAGCGTAAGGTTCATTAGGTCTTTGTATTACCTTAGATAGCTGACCTTGTGAATCTCCATGTCCTTGTAAGGTCTTCCATGCCCTAACTGCGTCTGCAGCAATTTGTGCATATATAGCAGGATCATATTCAATTTGTTGCCGTTGACCCTCATAAGGTCCTTTTCCTAAAAGCATATCTAGATTTCTTTGAGGGTAACCGGCTGCTGCATTTCGCCTAGCTGTCTCCGTGCAAAATTCCTCATTGGCAACTTTCCATAACAAATATTGTCCTCCATTTAGCACAGATTTACACATGCTAGCCCAATCTGCTGGCGTCATGTCCAAGTTAGTAATGGATTCGACCATGCTTACCGTGAAGGGAGCTTGGGGACCGTAGGTTGTTACAGCCTCCTTTAACTGCTTCACTGTTTTAAAATCTAAAGCACGGTGAATTCGCTGCCCTCCTACCTGTTCAAGTACAGGGCATGCTAATCTTTGAGGTCCTGTCTCAGGATCCCACTTATCAACTAAGGGGTTTGAGGGCCACTCAGCTGTTTCCATCGGTGGGGCTGTTGGTTGAATTACGCCCTCTGGTAATAAAACAGAGTTAGTAACAGCCTCTTGTTGTGGCCTTTTTCCTAATAACCCCTTTTCCTTTAAATTTTCTTCCTCTGTCTGACTAGCTCGAGAGACCTTCTCTTTTGCTTGATCTAAAATGTCTTTCTCCATGGTCTGAATCTCTAACACTTTGCTTAACACCTTTTCGGTTTCTTTTTTACTAATTTCTAATCTTCTATAAAGATAACGCAACCCAATAAGATAACACAAAACAAAACCGCAACTGAATGAAATAAAAACTGAATAAAAATTCGCTGTATCAATTTTCTTTTTCTCCGGGCTGACAAACTTCAAACCTTGAGCCATCCATTTTTCCCAGTTTGCCTGAGAAATTTCTAGGGACAGGCAACTTGAAATAAAAACAAAATAAATCACAACAAGAACACATTGTTTTTTGAAATGGTCACCCATTCTCAGGGGCGAGCAAATACACTTACCTCCAAGTTTCAGACGCTCCGCGTACGGGCCACCAAATGCCGCAGTCTTGGCTGGGCACAGAATCATGAGCCACCACACAGCTTTGTAGATTCAAACAGCAATACTTTATTCCCGAGCTCACACCGGCCTCCACACACGCTCTGGGGCAATCCCAGTTCTGCTCCCACCCAATTCACCTACTACACGAGGCTTTTTTCCCAAAATGCTCTCTGAATCTCACGAGAGCTCAACGGGAGCTCAGGTAGCAGGAACGCCCTATTTCCAGCAGCAATAATCCTCAACATCGAACTTCCCTAAAACCCAAGGTCTTAAACTGGGAACGCCCTAAACCCAAGGACCGGGATACTATACTTCCTCAAACTGCAGGATATACCCTAATCCTGGATCCACCCTCGTCCTTGAGTAGGGTCATCTTTCTCAAACACACATGCAAGGTCACAGCAAATTTAACATGGGGTACGCTGGCAAGGAAATCGATGCGTCATTCCTACTTGGTAATGGCCCTCAGCACTGGATTACTTCATTTCCATATTATCTTTCTAGTTTAAGCTAAAACTGTTTTGAAAAACTCTCACTTTTAATAAAGTATAGTATCATAAAGTTTACCTGAATAAACTATTTTAGGTCTTCTGGAAACAAAGTAACAAGTGAAGTAAACCAAAAGAATTTGTTGCCAGAAGTCCTAAAAGAATGACCTGAAATTCTCTAAACAGAAAATAATTAAAGAAGGAATCTTGGACCATTAGGGAAGAAGGAAGAACATGGAAAACCAAACTATGGGTAAAGACTGTAGAATTTCCTTCTTCTTTTGAATTTTATAATTTATGATTGATTAGTAGAAGCAAAATTATAATACTGTCTGAATATTGTAATATTGTTCCAAATATTCATAGAGAAAATATTTAATACTTTTAGAAGCACAAGAGAATGAAGGGAGAGATAATTTCTTTACTTCATTCAAACTGGTAAAATGGCAATTCCAGTAGATGGTAATAATGTAATACCTAAAACACTCCAAAATAAGTTCATTATACAAATAGATACACTCAAAAACACTATAGGTTGGGCTGGGGATGTGGCTCAAGTGGTAGCGTGCCCGCCTGGCATGCATGTGGCCCAGGTTTGATCCTCAGCACCACATACAAACAAGGATGTTGTGTCCGCCGAAAACTAAAAAATAAATATTAAAAAATTCTCTCTCCCTCTTTAAAAAAAACACTATAGGTAAATAAAAACTAAATTTTAATAAAGTGCTAGTTACTCACATAAAGGCAGAGAAATGAAAACAGAGATCAGATCAAACAAAAAAAATGGATAATACTCTGGCAAGATATTTGGACTAATTTTTTTGAGCTTATATTTTAATTACTGTGAATGTTTTATATATATATATAAAACATGTTAGTATAATGGCAAATGTATTTAATATGTAGATAAACATATAAAGATTAAAAAATTAAATTGAGATTTAATTCACACCAAAAAAAATTTAAAAAGACAGACTTATGCCCTAATAAATAAAAAATTACAGTACATGTAAGTGATCTAAATATGTCAGTTAAAAGAGATTTTACTATGGACTATAAAAATGATTCAACTATATGCTGTCTATAAGAAACTCACTTCAAATATAATAACATGCAAGGTGAAAATAAAAGGATGGAAAACATGCAAGCATTAATCTACAAACAGAAAAAAATAAATATATTAACATTAGATAAGATAGGCTTTAGAAAAAACTAAAATTTATAGAGACAGAGAATATTATAGAATGATGAAAGTGTCAGTCTGCCAAGAAGACATAGCAATCCAAGCATATATATACTAAAAAACAGAGCTACAAAACATGTAAAGCAAAAATTGATAGAATTAAAAAGATAAAGAGATAAATCCACAGTTATAGTTGAAGACTTCAATACCCATCTTTCAAAAACTGATAGAACAACCAGACAGAATATGTATGATATGTAACTCAGCAAACACTATCTACCAAGTAATTAATACTGTTGCAGTCACAGTAAGGCAGAATGCTTGCCAGGAGTGACTCCATCATGCGGGAACATTTTGTGGAAAGTAGCACACAGGGAAAAGTTTACATTAGGTTAAAGGAAGTTGTGATTAGGGAAAACCAATATATACTGTACACAGAAAATAGTTATCTGAGCTCTGCAAATAGAGAATTACAATATATGCTATACACAGTAAATGTTGCACACAGAAAATAGTTCAACAAACAGAACATTCCAGGAAGTTAAAAAGTGTCCTGGGAAGTTATGAGTTACAAAATATTAACATATGATAATAGAGTTCCTGCTTGCTGGTACATAGGGCTGCTTGCTGCTGATGATAAAAGAATGAGGAGCAGAAATCAAGAATGCTCTGCTCACTCGTGGTTTACTTCATGAGTTAGTTTTTCTTCCCATCATTTCCACGGCAATCCAGGAAGTAGTTTTTCTTTGTGTCAATATCAGGACAGAACACCACAGTCAACAATTGCAGAATGCATGTTCTTTTGAACAGCCACAAGACATATACTAAGACAGATGATCTCTTGTGCCATAAAAAAAATATATCAACAGTTTTTAAAAATGAAAAACATGAAGTTAATTATCCGTTTACAATAGAATAAAACTAGAAACCAATAACACAATAACAGGAAAATTCCCAAATACATGGCAAGTAAACACACTTATAAATATAATTTATGGGCCAAAGAGGAAGTAGTAACAAGGGAAATTTTTAAAAATACATCACACTTAATAAAAATGGATATGCAACAGGTCAAAATTTGTGGAACACAGGTAAACAGTGCTGACAGTGAAATTTAAAGACTGAATACTTCAGAAATAGGTTAAAGTTCAAATAGATAATTTATGTTTCTACTTCAAAAATTTTTAAAAAAAGAAAGAAAAGAAAGAGAAAAATAGCACACTAAACCTAAAGCAGGTATAAGGAAGGAAATGGAAATACTAAAAATGAGAGTAGAAATCAATAAAGTTAAAAACAGGAAAAACAATAGTCAATGACAGAAAAAAAAAACCTGTTTCTTTGAACAGGTTAATGAAATTCATAAACCTCTATCTAGCAAGATTGACAAAGAGAAAAAAAGGGAAAACAAATAAGTAATATTATGAACAAAAAAGGACATATCACACAGATCCTATGGACATCAGAAGGATAATAAGAGAAAACAACAAACATCTATATGCACATAACCTCCACAATTTGGATGATATGAACCAATTCTTCAAAAAAATACAAACTTACCATATCTCATGCAATATGAAATAGATAACTTGTTCAGCCCTATGATTACTGAGGAAATTGAATTAACAATTTAAATACTCCCAGAAAAGAGAATTTCAGGCATAGACAGTTTCATTGAAGAATTCAACCAAATATTCTAAGAAGAACACACACAAATTCTACACAATTTTTGCAGAAAAAAAACAAATTGGGTAATTTTCCATACCTTTATGAAGCTAATTTCACCCTGATACCAAAACAATAAAAAAATACAAAACAATACATAAATAAATAAAAATAAAAAAGAAAGAAAACTACAGACCAATATCCCTGTTTAATATACATGTGATAGTATTAACAGAATATTAACAGAGTTCAACAATATCTAAAAAGTAGTACACACTATATCCAAGCAGAGTTTAATCTAAAGATGCAAGGCTGATTTAATATTCAGAAGTCAATGAATAAAATTAATCTAAAAGAGCTAACATTGTACTTAAATATCAATCATGCCTCTAACATTGTATTTAATGGTAAAAATTTGAATACATTTTTTTTCTGAGGGGAGCAAAGAACACTCCCACTGCTTTAATTCAATAGTGTTGGAAGTTCTAGACCTTGCAGTAAGTCCACAGCAGGAGGTAAAGGCAGGAGATGAGGGAATGTAAGTTGAAACAGAAGAAATGAAATTATTCCTATATGAAGATGATGTGATTTTTTTTTACATAGAAAATCCCCCCCCCGAATCTACAAAAACCCCTCAGATAATCTCACGATACAAGATAAGCATACAAAAATCAATTATATTTCTGTGTGTTAGTCATGAGGACATGAACAGAGAAATTAGAAATAAATAACATTTATAGTTCACAAAAATTGAAATAATAAGGTATAAATCTAACAAAATGTGTAGAACACTTGCATGCTGAAAACACTAATGAAAGAAATCAAGAAAATCTAAACAAATAGAAAGATGTACCGTGTTCCTAGATCAGGAAACTGAACATAATAAAGATATCAGTTTCCTCCCAATGTATATATAGGTTTAATTTAATTTCTATCAAAATCTCAGCAAGAATTTTGATAGATCTAGACAATATAATTCTAAAATTTATATGAAAAGCCAAAATAATCAGAATAGCTAACATATTTTGAAAAGACAAAGTGGAAAGAATCAGTCTACTTGATTTCAAGAATAATTATATAGCTACATTAATCAAGACTGTGTGGTATCAATGGAGCAGTAGACACATAGATCAGTGGAAAAGAACAGAGAACCCAGAAATAGATCCACACAATTATGCCCAACTGATTTTTGACAAAGCACAGAAAAAATGCAAGGGGGAAAGAGCCATTATAACAAATGAAGCTGAATAGTTGGTTCTCCATTGTCAAGAACATGAACCTCCACCTAAGTCTCACATCTTAATAAAAAATTATTAAAAATGGATGATTATCTTAAATATAAAGCATAAAAATGTAAAAGTTTTTGGAAAAGGGCAAAGAAAATCTTTGGGATCTAGAATTAATCAAAAAGTTCTTAGAGTTGACATTAAAAACAATGAAAGTCAGGCACAGTGGTACCTACCTGTCATTCCACTATTTGGGACACAGAGGTAGGAGGATCATAAATTCAAGGCCAGCAAGAGCAACTTAAGGAACCCTTGTCTTGAAATTAAAAATAGAAAGGGTTGGGAATGTTGTTTAGTTGGAGAGCCTTGCCTGGCATGTATAAGGCTCTGGGGTTCAATCCCTATTGCCACATACACACATGTACATATCCCAAACCAAACAAACAAAACCAACAAAAAACCCATAACTGATAAAATAGGAAAATGATTAAAAGGAAAATGATCACAACACTTGGAGAGACCAAGAGATCTTCATTGCAGTAGTGCAACAGAGGAGAAAAGAAAGAAAGAGAAGTGGGGGGGGGGGCAGCTGGGGAAGGCTTTTATAGCCCTTCTGCTGTGCTGCCTAAATCTAACAGGGTCTCTGGGTTTGCAAGCTGCCTTGTTGGCACACAAAGGGGTTAAGTGCTTGGCCTTGAGCAGCAGGGCCTTGTTCGGCTTTGAGCAGGGGGGCGAAGCGCTCAGCCTTGAGCGGGGGCTTGGGCGTTTGGGCTTGAAGCAAACAGGTGATAAAGAACCAGAGGGTTAGAGAAGCCAGGTCATCCTGCAGCTAACTTTGTTTGGCATGCCCTGCAGACAACTTACTCAGCCTGTCCTGCACGTAACAATGATAAAAATGAACTTGATCACAATTAAAAAGTTCCCATGGAAAAGATTCTTTTAAGAGGATGGAAAGACAAACTATTGGAGAAATACATACAGACCATTATATAAATACACATAACGCTATTAATTATATATATATATTGCTATTAATATTTAGACTCCATAAATAAATCTCAAAACTAAACATTAGAAAAGTAAACTTTCCAATTAGAAAACAGGCAAAGACAGTAAGAGATGCTTCAATGAAGAGGATCTGTACATGGCAATGAGCAGTGAATTGCTGCTCAACCTCATTTGTCATCAGGGAAATGCAAATGAGAACCACAGTGAGATACGACTGTACACCTATCAGAACAGCTGAAATGGAAAAGTCATGATGACAGCAACCGCTGAGCAGATTAAGAGAAACCGATCATTCATACGTGGTGCTGGGAATGGGAAGCAGTAACTCCAATTCAGAATATCTTTTGGCAATTTCTTTAAAAACTAAATATGCAACTACTGTATGACTCAGAAATTACATTCCTAGACATTTATTTCATAGTAATGAAAACATGTTCACATAAAAACGTGCGCATGAATGTCTGTAGCAATTTTATCCCTAATAACCCAACACTAGAAACAAACCTCATTTCCTTCATCCTTACCATGAAATACTCCTCAGCTCTAAAAAGGAAAAAAGTATTAACACATGCAACAACCTGGAGGAGTCTCCAGAGAACTATGCAGAGTCATTCGAACGGATCTCAAAGAATTAAATACAGTGTGATTTAATGACACTGATTTAAATGACATTTTTAACACAACAAAGTTATAAAACAGAGTGTAGATCAGTGGTTGCTAGGGGTTAAGGAGGGAGTGTAGGTGGCAGGGAAGTGGTTATCAATGGGCAACCTGAGAGATCCTTGTGGTGATGTTTTTTATTTTGACACTATCAATGTCTATTTGCAGTATAGTATATATGGTGTAGTTTTTCAAGTTGTTACCATTGAGAGAAGTCAGGTACAGGGTCTGAGGCTCTTTCTGCTTTATTTTCTTACCACTGCATATAAATCACAATTATCTCAAAAATTTAAAAATATTAATTTAAAAATGCTCTGTAGTATACAAATAATTCACCATAAAAGGCGCTACTTATATATCATGGAGGTGCCTGTTTTATTCTAGACCATGCTCCTGAGCTCCACCATTGACCATTGTTGCAGCCTGGGGGTGACTGTCACACTGAAAAGGCATGAACTCTGAGCAACACTATGGATTAAGATCACCAGGACTTGAGGAGGAGCTGGGTTCGGGGACTGGAGAATAGTAGTACCAATGTGTACCCACCTTCCTCCTTTCTTCCTCTAATATCTTGAAAAACTAAATTTATTTTGACAACTTTCTGAAATATTGCATCTAACATATTTGAATATAATGATAAGAATTTCTCTAGGGCTGGGGATGTGGCTCAAGTGGTAGCGCACTCACCTGGCGTGCATGAGGCACTGGGTTCGATTCTCAGCACCACATAAAAAATAAAATAAAGATATTGTGTCCACCTAAAACTAAAAAATAAATATTTTTTTTAAAAGAATTTCTCTAAACCCATTAACCAAATATTAGTTAGGGTGTATGTTATAAAGGCCTAAAGACACTTCAATGTTTCTCACATACGTGCTTCCTTAAAAATCAATATTCATTTCACACAATTTCCCCAGAAATGCCTCATATTTATTTTCCCAATCATGTCCAAGCCAAGGACAGACTTAATTACCATCTTGTACCTCTGAGATTCCAATCACAGCATCGTGGTACACATCCCTTACTTTTTTTTGCCTGTTTCCTCTTCCTATGGAGGAACTAAGATGGACTCTTTAAGAAATCCCTGCTGTCATCAACAATCTTCTGTATTCCATTCTGATTATATCTTTCTTTCACATTTTACTCAAGCTACAATCTTGCTTCGTCTTCTCTTTCCCTGTTTACTTTAACCATGGGATTTGACGGATACCCTCTTTCTGTCCCCACATGGGAGGCAAACTACTATTTCTTATCATTTTTATTTCTTGCCTTGGAAATAAAATAATAGATAGATTTCCACTTCACTGTGCACTTTCTTCTTAAAAAAAAAAAAACAATCTCCACAGAGCTAGATGGTTGGTGTCAAGTGCTTTGTAGAACAGAAATCTCAGTCATTTCTTTTTCATTGATGTGAAGGATGCCTGAGTGATTATATGGAATCTTCATTCCTATCTTTAAATGCTTAGAGAGAGGCTTCTTATAAAAAGGAATGAAATTTAGAAATATTTGGGATTAAGATGAGGTCTCTCTGGTGTCCTGTGGCTGGTATCCCAGATGCTGCTGTATGCTGAGACTGTTGGGTTCGATGACGTTCATAGATGCCTACCCAGTGCCCACTGTGGGCACTTGTGTGGGTGGGGAGGTGCTGGTGCAATTTAAGTGGTCTTGTTCTTTGCTTTCTTAATGAGATAGACTCAGCCATCAAAGTCTTGGATTACCATGTTGCTCGAGCTGTGAGAGCTCTGAGGTATTCATGAGATCTGAATTTGGTTCCCCAGAGCCAACCGTGATTGAGAGTAAAACCCCCACTTAAATCAGTGTGTGTAAAAGAGCTTATTTTTAAATCCAGAGAACTTCTGGAATCCTAGACTAACTGTGAGAGAAACTGGGAACCAGAAATGTTAAATGTCAGGTGCTTTCTCCAAGTCTTCCCCTCTCCCTTTTCTCTGTCTCCCTTTCTCTTTCTAACCACGTGTTCCCTCCTGTCCATTCTCCCACGTGCATGCTCCTCTCCCCTCCCCCACCCCACCTTGTCATTCCCACTTTCTTTCTCTGTAGGCTGATAGTTCAAAATGTCTTCCAGCCCCAATTTTTTACCACCATCTTCCTACATAGCCTTCTCCATCTCTTGGAGTTCAATTTCAAAATTTTTCAGGAAAAAAAATTGGTCCTGATACTCTCCATAAAAGCTAACTATAGATTTCTGGGAAAAGGGACCCTTCTCTGGATCTCGTCAGTGGCCCTCTGAGATCTAGGGTTTCTCCCTCACCTGTGGCAGGTGCTATGGGTAAGATAAGATTACCTGAACATAATGGAGTACTTTTTTCATAATATTTGCTTGTTCAATTATTATATCTTGCAATATTTTCAAATAAAGCTTAAACTTTATTATGGAGAGAATGGATACTTCCTCACAATTCAGCCTGATCCTTCATCCTCCTGTAGCAGAGTCTATAGGAGCTGCTATGTAACTGTGAGTATCATGGTATTGAGCAGAGTTAGGGTGAAGGAAAGAGCAATGGGTTGAAGGTTATAAATCCAATGATTATAAGGCCTAACATGATCCCAACTCACTTTGTGACCTTGGAAAAATGATAACATTTTCTGGGCTGAATCATCCATACCACATGATAATGGTGTGAAGTTTGTTGCTCAGTGAAAGGAAAAAATCCTGTAAGAATATATGGAGTCCAAGACTCTTGAGGTTAACTCCACATGAGTCCAAATGATGCAGGCTGAAACCACGGCTGTAGCTGACTTTAAGGCTTCTTCTGGCTCTGATATTCTGGGATTCAAGTCAGGAGAATTTGGGGTCCTTAGAAAACATTCACTTATTCAAGAAGAAAGCTGACAAGATCCAAGATGTGGCACTAGAAATTTTCAAGAGAAATTTATTAAGACAGGTTCCAGGGTTTCAGAATCTAAGCTGAGAGCGAAGATGGAAGGAAAAGTCAATACTAATAGGAGTGGGAGGTAGTGGGATGACCCAGTGAGAAGCAGGTTTATGTAATATGGATCCTATCATGATCGCCAACAGAAGGAAGGCCGAGGAGGTGACCTCCACTCCCAGGCAAGGTGAAATAATTCTTCTGGCCTTAGCCACATTATCTAATAAAGTAGTAAAACCAAAATAACACTAATGAATATAATTAATAATACATAATAATGTATGTTTTATCAAATAATATCAATACATGAAAGTACCAAGATGGCACATGGTACATAGTAGGCTGTTTTTCCTCTCCCCTTGAATTGTGATACAGTTGAAGTACTACTTAGACATCTTCTAATCAACTTCTCTAAAGATTTTACCAGCTGAGTAGATAATAAGGCAAGGTCCTGGGAAAAGTTCTATGATGTGTGTACAGGACAGAAGCTCACAGAGAAATACCTCAGAATAGCTCATCCCAACACTGTCCTTGTTTTCTAATGCTTTGTATGTGTAACATCAAATAAGAAATTGATTCTCAAAGACATTCTGCCTCCAAGCACTCTTCCTGAGGTTTGTTAGGAGATCTGAACTTGACAATTTATATTTAACTACACAGATCTGAGTGTTAGGTTGAGAATAGGGTCAGAATTCTACCCAAATTCTCATCTAATTGAAATAACAAGAAAGACATGGCAAATAGAAAATTTTCTTGAAAAAAATATTAGGTCATTAATTCTTGGTATTTAAAAATGTTATTAGGGGGCTGGGGATGTGGCTCAAGCGGTAGCGCGCTCGCCTGGCATGCGTGCGGCCCGGGTTCGATCCTCAGCACCACATATAAACAAAGATGTTGTGTCCGCCGAGAACTGGAAAATAAATATTAAAAATTCTCTCTCTCTCTCTCTCTCTCTCTCTCTCTCTCTTTCTAAAATAAAAAAAATAAAAATGTTATTAGTATTTTAGTTCACATATTCTAGCAAACATATCATTTGGATAATAGAAACTCTTCTAGTAAATTCAACTATAGAAGATCGAAGAAAATTATAAAGCTTATAAGAAAGTATTGGCCCAAAGATAGGTCAAACTAAAGACAATAGGATCTTGAGCAGCTCATAGAGTATAAGAAAAACAGACTGCATTTTCCTTGAAATTCCAGAAGTGTTAAAAGAAAAGTTGTACTTCCTTTCTTTAAGTAAGTGAAACCATGTTACTTGAATCTTCAATGAGTAATATTCATAAATTGTGAATGATGAGTTCTCTTTTCATTCTTCAGAGCCAGCTCACAAAGTTGGTATGAAGAACAGAATATAAATAAATCTAAATGTTGAAATTTTAAAATGTGTATATAGGTGAGAGCAGTTGAAGGGGAGAAGGAAGAAGAAGAATGGGAAAATGCAGGAGGGCTAATTTCTTCCTCTTATACAGTCTAGGGTCAAAACCCAGACTACTATAAATGAGTCAATAAGTAGAGATGAAGGACTTATAATTTTAGGGTGGCAGGGAAAGACATTTCTATACCTTTCTTTTCTCAATAATCACCCAAAGCAAACAAAAGAAGAAGAAATACAAACCCCGACTGACAACACTGGAGAGAAGATATGGGTAATAATAAGCCTAAGAAGGAAGATGGATGACACAGGGATCAATGACAAGACTTCCTCCAAAGAGGCCCCACTGGGAAGCAAATGGGGTCTGAAGGGATCATTGAAAGTTTGAAAGAGGTGGGTTATACCCCAAGTCTCCACTTCTATTCCTCCTATCTGCAGTAAGAGAAAACAGAACCAGGAAGGTTCTGGGCTCAGGAACTCCAAGCCCAGAGACAGCAAGTAGAAGGAAGATGGAGATGTAAAACTTTTGATGTAAAACTTTTGATGTACATCTGGCATTTTTCAAAAATTCAAAACCTAAAAATTGGCATATTAAAGATTAATAGCCACAGTGCCCCCCTACCATCTCACCTCACCACTATAGAGCACAGGCAATATCTGGTTTAAATCACTCAGGCAAAAGATTAAAGGATTCTTTCCTAGGAAAACAGAGTCATCCCAGAATAAAAACTCACAGATCCTAACATCTGGGGAACTCCCATGAAGAGCTGGCTCCTGCTTACCATGAAACCCACTGGATAATGAGTCATGTCCAAGTATGTCGTCAACCAAGAACTATCCAGAATTTCAGACGAACATGAAAGAGCAGAAGGAGGAATCCCAGCATCCTAAAAGGAAAAGGAAAAATCCAGGAGAACTGAAAAAAAATGTGGAAATTTCCTAGAAAGTAGATTAAAAGACGGATGAATAGTAGGAGAAGGAAAATATGGGAGGCCCAACATCTGGATAATGGGAGTTTGAGGGAGAGAGAAAAGTGGGGTAAATTTATCAAAGAAATAATACAAAGAAATTTTCTTGAAATACAGGATGTGTTTCAAGATTGAAAGGTGAGACTAATTGCCCAGCTCAGTGAATAAAAAGTGTGTCTATCAAAAAGCCATATCATTGCAAAATTTCAAAACCCCAGATATAAAGAGAAGATTCCAAAAGCTACAAGAGTGAGAAGGAGAAAACCAAATCATGCACAATGGCTGGGCATAAGAAGGGTATTGTATGTAGCCTTTGGAACGCTCATGGAGATTTTTTTTTCTTCTGATTGAGGCTTCCTTTCTCGTGAAGGCTCGCTTTCTGAGTTTTATCCCTGAATTCTTCCCTCACAACCTCTCTTGCTCTGCCTATCGAAGACATTCCTAGAAAGTTCTATCACATCATATTCAAAACAAGCTCTTCTCTCCTTAACTCATTTCCACATCCGACACTGTGACAGAAGAATGTATACAGGACCTGGACTTGCCTCCCAGCCATCTCTTCAAACATCATCTGAACAGGGTGGTGGTCGAGCGTGGATTTCCTCAGTATATACCAGTGGACCTCAGTTACCAGAATCTCTGCAGACACTATTGACAAGTCTTCCTCCTGCTTGGAGCCATCTCTGTCCCCTCTGGTGATAGAAGGAGATGATGACATCAGTCAGGTAGCAACTTCTACAATCACAAAATATTGATTTAACCTAGAAACACCATATGAGAACTCTGCTGATTCCACACAATAGAGCCACCCATACCTTAGTACTATCGAGCTGTGAAGAGAGAGCAAGGATCTGCTTAGGCAGAGAGCAAACACTGGTGAGCAGGCCTTATGACTGAGAAACTCTTAAGCATGTGAGCTTAAGTTTATGTATTTTTACAAAATCAAAATCCCTCTCTTACTTTGTTCTCTTTCTCTACTCTCCAATATTTCCCTTGTATTATGGGGGATAATGATGATGGCCTCTACCCTAGGATCACATTAGGCTTGTATTTCTGGTTCCTTCCACTATCATTTAATTATTCCCTGGGGTTTTAGGCTATATCCTGATAATCTACAGATGGCAGAAACTATTCAATGTTCCCATCTTGTATCATTCAGCTTTTGCTGCATAATAAGCAGCCCTCAAATTTAATGACTTAAAATAGCAACCATTTTTTAGTTTATGACTCTAGATTTCAGCAATTCAAACTGGGTTCATCCGGGCAGTTCTGGCCAGGTGGCTTGGGATTTGGCTGGGGGTAGAGCTTGGTTAAGACAGCCTATCTCTACTTTACATGGCTTTTCATTTTCTAGAAGGCTCTCCTGGGAATAGTGACATGGTAACTACATTGTTCCAAGAGTGTAAGATTAGAAACTGAAAGGCCTCTTGAGGTCTAGCATTAAACCTGTTTGTTGTCCTTTCTACCATATTCTATTTATCAAAACACATTGCAAGATTCAAGGGAACGTGGGCTCTTCATGGAAGAACTGCACAATATTATGGCCATTTTTACAATGCAACATATTTCAGGAAAAAAAAACTGCAAGTAGAGGAGGAAAGAAATAGACAACTTTTACTTTTCATTTATATCATACCATTTTGCTAAAATTTTTAAATTCATGTATATTACTTCTATAATAATGATAATAATTGTTTTGGTCAGCTTTCCATGGCCATGATAATATACTTGAGAAAATCAACTTATAAAGGAAAAAGGTTTTATTTTGGCTCATGGTTTCAGAAATTTCAGTCCATGGTCCTTTGATCCTATTGCTTTGGGCCTGTGGTAAGGCAGAACATCTTGATGGGGAGCTTATGGTAGAGCAAAGTGGCTCACCTCCTGGTATCCAGGAAGCAAAGAGAGAGGGGAATGGCTGGGCTACCAATGAGCCTTTGAAAGGTACACCCTCAGTGACCTTCCTCCCACTAGGCAACAGTGCAACAATTTGGCAACCAAGTCTTTAAGACCTGAGGCTTTGAGAGACATTTAAGATCCAAACCATAACAATAATATTAAAATATGATACCAAACATGTCTATTACTTTAGTTACACATTGAGATAATAACATAATTCATAATCTAATCCACTTTTTATTATATATCTATATTTCATTTATATGTGGTGCTAAGGATCGAACCTAGCGCCTCATTTATGCTAGGCAAGCACTCTACCACTGTGCCACAACCCCAGCCCTTACTTTTTTCTTTTTCTTTCTTTCTTCTTCTTCTCTTCTTCTTTTTTTTTTTTTTGGGGGGGGGGGGCGATACTCAAAACTCAGCCCAAAGTCTTGTGATGCCAGGCAAGCCCTCTGCCACTGAACTACTTCCCCAGTCTTTTTTATTTTATTTGAAGACCGGATCTCACTAAGTAGCCCAGGCTGGCCTTGATCTTGTGATCCTCCTGCCTCGGCCTACCAAGTAGCTGAGTTTACATTAGCACCACCGCACATGGCTAATCCACCTACACTTTGAAGAAGCCATGATTGAACACCTAATTCAGGGTATGTCTTTGGACCTCTTGTAATTTTCAGACCAAAAAATTGTCAGGTTGCACGTGAAAAACTTCCAGCTTGGCATGTGATAAGTCCTTAATGAATGTTGAATGAATC
This sequence comes from Spermophilus citellus, assembly GCF_964194105.1. NCBI lineage: Eukaryota > Metazoa > Chordata > Mammalia > Rodentia > Sciuridae > Spermophilus > Spermophilus citellus. Next base: position 67,297,919 of record NC_138197.1, on the reverse strand, counting down.
TGGATCTGAATGAGAAGATGGGAGCAGAAAAAGATGTAGGAATAAAGGAAAACAGTCTTAAATTTTTCTTCTATTAGTTTACTGTTTATAACCAAGTTTTATCATGGCAACTTGAACTTCAGTGAGCAAGAAAAAGAGATTAAACTCCCACCCACTTGTAGCGTGGACTGTTGCATGAAATAACAGAGGTGCCCTCTGCTGCCACGATAGCTGGGAATTATGGCCCAGGGCAGAATCAGCCGTGTTCTTAAACTCTAGGGCTGCAAGTCACCAATCTAATCAAGAAACCACGAATATTTAGAAATGCTGGGGTGCTCCTCATCTATGTCAAGTGGGGCCTTGGAGAAGCACCCAAAAGAGCTATTTTTTAAAAAATGTTCTTTCTTCAGCAGCTGCAACACAAATTAGCAATGCACAGAGAGTGGCTTCTTAATTTTGTTCAATAAACTCCATATTCAGTCTAGTGCTCTTACCAGTTCTCCCTGTTTCTCCAAATTAAAAATGGATACCTAGAAATAAGAAAAATATGTTACAGAAATTCTTGCAGATTCTTCATTGGCTGATTTTCAGTCTAGAATAGGTTTTCCTAAATCTTATTTGTTGTAATGTTTGCGAGAGTAGGCTGGCTGTTTATTTAATTGTCATTGGAAGTCCTCCTGGCCCTTCCCAGGAAGGTCAAAGAGTAGCCTGTTATTTTGATGCCTAATGTAACTGGACAAAGGAAATTGCTTTCATCGTCTTTGCTTTGCTTTTCTTAATTGAACTGAATGTCAACTTTCCACTTGATGTTTCCCAACAAACACTCATGTTCCTAATGCAACTAGATTACATCAATCTGCATCTGTCTCCATTGTACCCTGGGATTGCATAAACTTTGAATATATATTTATTTTGTGGATTTCATTTCCATGTTAATTAGAATGAAGGTTTCTGGAATTTCTTTTTTGAGTATAGTAATCTTCTTAACAGTCAGCCTGGTGGAAACAGCTGTGTGCTGTTTACTGTAGAAAAGATGTTCAGGGCTGGAGTTGTAGCTGAGAGGTAGAGTGCTTGCCTAGCACATGGGAGGCACTGGGTTCAATTCTCAGTGCCATAAATAAATAAGTAAATAAAATAGAGATCTATCAACAACTAAAAAATATTTTTTTAAAAAAGACCTGATTTAAAAAAGAAAAGATGATGTTCATTTCTCTGATGATGTTCATTTCTCTGGCAATCATTGGATATGTACTTTCTAGATCAAAATTTGCACCTTCATTCTTGTTAATATAATAATAAGCATATGCTAATTTACTGAGACTCTCAAACTCACTTTTATTAGGTCACTCTGTTTTTAGGAAAGCACAATGCACGATAGAAATTACTGATAAGTCAATTTGAACCAAACTCTGTTCTCTATATAAGTAGATTTTTTTTTAAAGGATGAATCATTTCTCTAGTTATGAAAGTTACCCATGTCAAGGGTGGAAAACCTGGAAAATATACAATCCCATTATTGCTAACATTTTGATGACTTTATTTCCATATACATATAATTGATGTTTGTAAGATACTTTTATGCTAAGCAGACAAATATGGTGTCAGTCCCAAAACACTTTTTCACTACCACTATAGTCAAGAAGTTATTAGAGCTAGATGAGGTGGCACTTGCCTATAATCCCAGCAACTAGGGAGGCTATGGCAGGAGGATCTGGCAGATGGACACCAGTCTCAGTGAGACCCTGTCTCAAAATAAAAAGGGGGGGGGGATGTAGCTCAGTGGTAAAGTGCCCATGGGTTCAATCCCTAGTTTCTGTGTGTGTGTGTGTGTGTGTGTGTGTGTGTGTGTGTGTGTGTATGTGAGAGAGAGAGAGAGAGAGAGAGAGAGAGAGAGAGAGAGAGAGAGAGAATGGGGAGTGGGGGGAGAGACTGTGTATTGTTATTGTTGTTGTTCTTATTTTTGCATAACACAAAAACTAAAGCAAGCAGTCCAGAAGAAATCTGATGGCTCTGTGATATTATCAGGGCCTGGGCTTTCTCTATCCTTTCCCTTGTCTGTCACCCTTTGCATATGTTTTGTGTTCACATGTAAGCTGCTGAGCTTCAGTGAACATCTGCAAGTTCCCAGCAGAAGGGAAAAGGCCCAGGAGACAAAAAGGCCCATGACAAGTGATTCAGTTCTCTTTAAAGAGTTTTTCTAGAAGTCTTACTTGGTGACTTGCATTCCATTGGCCAAAGTTTAAACTTTCCTAGCTACAAAAGACATTAAGAAATATTTTTGTTGATTCAGTTTGGTTTGATTTGTTGGGTATGTTATCATATACAAAATCAGGATTGGTAGATAAAAATGGAAGAATAGATATTGGGTAATCAACTCACAAGCTCCACCACGTCCCTTGGGTATAGCTGTGTATGTCTCTTCAGGGCAACTATTATCGGTTATACCAGATGTCCTAAAAACTTCTCACTCTGAGAATTTTCTCTGTCTCTCTAGGGACAGGCACATCCTCTCATCAGCATAGGTAAGGATCAGACAAAAGAATATTGAACCCCATCTTCTTGGGGACTCTGTCTCCTGCTGACTTTAAGGGAGAGAACCATGTTGGGAAGGCCCATGAGGCAAGGAGGTGAAGGTGGTCATTGGCTGACATTTAACAAGGGGCTGAGGCCCTCAGTCTAACACCCCCGAGTTACTGCATTCTGCCAACAGCCACTTGGGCATGGAAATAGATCCTTCTGTTTCTACCTCTGCTGACACTGATGGCAAACTTGTCAGAACCTGAAATCAAGGTCCCCAGTTGAGTCAGGCCTGACTCCTCATCATGGAAACTGTGAGATGATAAATATCTGTTCCATTAGGCTGCTAAGTTTGTGATAATATTGTTATATAGCAATAGATAATTAATACAAAGTACATGTCGATAATGTCCAGAAAAGAAAAGCAGAAAGTGAAATTTTTGTTTTGTTGATTTATAGTCGTGCCGGTAAAAAATTCCAATAAGAAATTCAGTATTTAACAGCATCCCTGGTCTCTTAAAAATGTTAAAAATAAAAATAAATAAAAGAATGAGATGGGGGAAATGGATTAAATTTTTTAAAACATATTAATGCATTTTTTTCCTTGAACAAGAAGAAAACATATCTACTTATTAGTCTGTAATATAAATGGAAAACATTGTGGGTTTTGGTTTTAAACCTTCTGCAAACTTGTCAAAGATTTCATCAAAACTGATCCTTTTTCCATATTCATGTTCAATTCAGAGTGTAGCTATATTGGTCAACTTATGTTGTCCACATTAACAATTGATCCTTACATGGGACTATGTCATACCACAAGAGTCTGGAATGCCAAATATACCCTAAGAAAACCTAAATGATGGGGCTGGGGTTATGGCTCAGCAGTAGCTCACTTGCCTGGCATATGTGAGGCACTGGGTTGGATTCTTGGCACCATGTATAAATAAATAAAATTTAAAAATAAAGGTCCATCAACAACTTATATATATATATATATATATATATATATATATATATATATATATATATTTAAAAAAATATTTTTTTTTTTAAGAAAGAAAGAAAGAAAGAAAACTTGAATGATTCTGAAGAGTAGGAACTTACTTTCCAAACAAACCTGTGTAAATGACCCCTTTGTTAGGGGCTGACTATATAGCTTAAAATTCTCTGAATTAACTTTCAAGCAAAATACCATCAATGTATTTAAGAAAGTAAGCGATAAAATATGCTAATTTAAAATGCATCTAGATTAAAAAAAATAAAAGTAATTGCAACAATTGTTTAGAGCTTAACCAACAAAAGAAAGTGTTTTTGTTTTTTTCTCTTGGAGAGTACTATTTCACTACAGACATTTAAATTCCTGGTGCATGGTGATAATAGAAAGCAGACTGAGTTTTAGTAAATTTGATATGGTTGGTCTGAGCCTGGGCACATTCCACCCCATCCCTGGTGCACCAAGGTGAAGGAGACAGGGAGAGGTGAGAGGGTACCCAGGGAAGTTGCCTCTAATGAGCAGGGAACTGAAGGAAGAGGGAAAGAGCTGTGCCACCCCCTGGGGAGGATGATTCCAGTAAGGGGCAAAGGTTCTGAGGCCAGAATGTGACTGGTGTGTTGGAGGAACTGCAGGAAACCATGTGACTGGAGTAGAAGGACTGAGTGAGAGGAGGTGCTAATGTTAGAGAGGCAGCAAGTCCGGTGCTGGGGAGGGCTGATTGTCAGAGCCATGTGCACCAGTTTCTATGTTTATCCCTTTCTGCCGGGTGTTGCAGGCTCTGGCCCAGAGAAATTACACTGGATGTCCAATTGGAGAATTTCATTTGAATCAAATATTTCCCACTTGACAGAACTCAGTTTCTCCATGTGGGAAATGGGGATACTATAATTTATCTCCCAGGGATACTGTACATATTGCATTAAATGGGCTCACACCAGTGAAAGTGCTTTGTAACCTATAAAGCATCAGGATGCCTCTCATTGCCATTGATGGGGAGGAGGAACTTCTCCTACCTTCTGTAGCTGGTCTAAGAATTAAATGGCATAAGACAGAGTAATAGGGGGAAAATTTAATATCTTTATGTGTATTGGGAGTCTTCAGAAAGAAAATTGAGATACAACGAAGCCATGGGGACCAAAATCTTATATACTGTTTTACACACAAAAAAACAATAAATTATGGGGATGTGATAAGGCAAAGGGGATTGGCTAGTGGCTCCAAATTGTGGAACATTATCTAGGAAGTGTGTGTGGGGAAACCAATGGGCGATAAGGGTTATTTTAGTAAGTTTGTTTGTACATGTCTACGTTGGCATTGATTCCCATCTCTGGTGACAAGAATGTTCTTCTCTTCCTGGCACAGGGAGGGCACTGTTCTCACGGGAAATTTTATGATCTTTTTAGGGAGAAAGTGGGGAGGCAGAGAACTCTCTCTGTATCTGTGATTGCTCATATGCCTTCAGTTCAAGTCATCAATACGTGTAAACAACATGTTTTGGAGTGGCATGTTCTGCACCCCTTCACTATCAAGAGAAGTTGATGTTTAATTGTTCCAGAATAAAGGAAGTAGAGACTTTCTAGACCAAGGCCTCTGCGTCCTGCAGTTCTCTTCCCATGAGTACACGTTCTTTCTAAGGCAGCCTCTCTCCCAGCAGAGCCCTTGGGGAACCCAGCAGGCAGGCATGCTTCTCATTAGTGTGACAGGAGGCACATCACCACCCACAGTGATAACGGTTAACCAAGCTAAACAGTATAAGATAACCTTCATTTGCAAATCTGATGAGCAAAATTACATGGTTCAACTCTAATAAGGGGGAAATGAAGCTCGAGATCATTATTTCTACATCTAAGATTAGCAGCTGGAAAATATAATACATCTGTAAAATGACAGTGTCAAAGATATACAGCCTAGCATGACACCAGCGCTCACACACACACACACACACACACACACACACACACCCCGAAGAGGAATCGCTTGGAAATTAGGAGTAGAGACAAAGTCCTCTGAGAGGTGACTGCTCAACGCACACCATGCCTAACTCCAGAACATCACGAGTTGAATCCACTGGTAGAGGTCTTTGGGGGGAAATATCTGCTAACCAAAGGAAAACATGAGCTGTCTTTCCATTCTTTTTCCTTTTATAGGTCGGAAGAATGTGTTCTTTGCCTGAAGAAATACTCCTTTTCTATAAATCAAGTAGGGATGATGGGGTTGGAAGGAACCAATGTGCGAGTAAGAAGTCATCGCAGAAGAAGTTGAGTCTCTCCCTCAATCTTCATGGGATGTTTATTTCTGTGTCCTAGCTGGTAATTTACTGGAGGTCTTGGCTTCTAACAAGCCTGGGTTATTAACCTGTTTTCCATTCTCTTGTTTTGAGACCCGAGGCAAGTTATTTAAGATTTCTGTTTCTATTTTCTCATCATTCACTAAGAGATAATAAGAAAGACTGACTGATAGTGTTACCAGCTCAGCTCAGTGGGTTTCCTGTGCTCTCAAGAATCAGGCAGAGACAGCAGTGTAACAGGAGCAAGGCTCTTGACTGGGGGCTACTACCGAAGCAGGAACGGGGGCAGCATGACCCATCAGGCCAGCTCAAGCAAAGAGCAGAGGTGCACAGCATTTTTTTTTTTTTTAATTACAGGGGATTGAACCCAGGGGCACTTAGCCACTGAGACACATTTCCAGCCCTTTTTTGTTTTTTTTTTGTATTTTCATTTAGACAGGGTCTCACTGAGTTGCTTAGGGCCTCAATAAGTCACTGAGGCTGGCTTTGAACTTGTGGTCCTCCTGCCTCAGCCTCCTGAGCCACTGGGATTACAGGTGTGTGTCACTGTGCCCAGCAGGTGTGCAGCTTTGATGACATCTACAGGGCAGGCAGGAACTCAGTTTCTTGATGTCATCACATAGAGGTGGGATTTAGTCGCATTTCTGTGCCTCTTCATCATGCTTCTTCTGTTGCCATCTGAGGTCTCTACTGAGGTGTGTGTGTTGTTGTGTTAATAAGGAAAGGGTGGAGCTAAGTGGGTTACTGCAGTGACTATTCTGTGTATGGTTGGACCCTCACCACCTAAATTGTTCCTATTGCCCTCTGGGAAAGTCTGATATGATTTTCAGAATGGACAGACTATTGTTCTGTCTCAAAGGCCTTGTCTTGTTGATTTTGCTTTGTCTGGCTCTAGCTTCTTGGCATTTCTTCTGACCACAGAATCTCAAAAATGTTGTGACTTCTCTGCCTCCCATCTCCTGCAGGGTTATCTCACTCCTGTAGCTTGAAGGCTGGTTCACTTTTTAACCCCTAATTTTCTAGTATGATTGTTAGCCCCACAAGACTGTCTTATTTCCCCTCAGAGGTTTTATCCCTTAATCCTAAGGGGTCCATTTGACTGTTCTGGTCGTGAGGATTAAATGAGAAAATGTCTGTGAAGCATAGCACAGTGTTCCATCAATGCTAGTCTTGGTATTATCATTGGGGACATTCTTACCAGAGGGAAAACATGTGAGAATTAGAGAAAATAGTAAACCTTAAGAATCATTCTTAGTTTTCTGGGACTTATCTATCTATCATAAATCTGATATGGCACTTAATGTACATAAACTTTTTCTTTAAGGAGTTTATTCAATAAAAAGCACTAAATATACAGGAACAACATGAATGGTTATAGATTTTTTTCACCCAAAGCCATGGAAGCCAAAGAAACTGTCACATTTTTTTTTTTTTAATGCTCAGAGAACCTAGAACTCCGTATGGAGAAAAAGAATCTTCAGGAACAGTGAGATAAAAATATTTTCAGAGGAAAGAAAACCAGGTATTTATGGTTAGCATACCTACTCTGAAATTCAGGAAGAAAATGATGCCTGAAAGAAATTTAGAACATTAGGACTGAAAAAAGGAGTAGCACAAATGGTAAATATCTGGGTAAACGCACTAGACTTCAGTTCTTTTTAAAAGGTTTGATAACTGAAAGCGAAGATTCAGCATTGTGTGATAGATTCTGAATGAACACAGATTGAGGCACAACATAAAAAGGTAAAGGTCAAAGGAACTATAAGGTGGTAAGATTTCCGCATTCCACACTTAGTGGTGAAATATTGATTCTAAGAAGACAGTTGAATGTTAATTATTTATGTGGAATCACTCAAGCAGTCCCTCAAAAGATATGCAAAGCCATGTGTGGGGGAAACACAATAGACAAATGGGAATGAGAAGGGAAAGGGGGCAGCTCAGTGGTGGAGTGGCAGAGCCCCATGTGAGGTCCTGGGTTCAATTCGTACCAACACACACACACACACACACACACACACACACACACACACGTCAGAGTCCAGCTCCAACAGGGGGTCTCAGGCGGCAGAGAAACAACACAGACACAAAAGTGAAGGTGCTGAATCCCCATCTTATGAAGTTCATCATATGTACTTTTCATTTTGGCAAGCTCACAGTATTTTGTGGTTACAAGACAGGAATCATTATTCAAAGAAACAAAATATTACGTAGCTACAATTAGAAATGAAGAATGTATCTTGGCTTACGCATAAGCAAGCATGTTTACTTTCAGTTCACGTTTTGCTTTGAGCTGTTTCTGCTTAGTTAGCTTTTAATAATAGTTTGAAATGTCCCAGACTATTGGCCTATAGTCTTGACTATTCTTTCTTGACTTACTGACTAGAACCGGCGCCACGGTTATGGCAAGTGGTTAACTTGAAAAGAGAGGCTACAAATTTTAATCGAACAAGAGTGAGAGCACCAAACCATTGTGCACAGGAACAAGAACAAGTTGCCCACTACCAAGTACTAATCTGTCTTCTTAATATTAATTCTTCTTCTCTAGATTTTAATTTAATTTCTCAAAAACTTCCTTGATTGTTTTTCATACAGGGATTTTCTCATTAAACATTAACAATTTACATTCCACAGCTGAATCATTGCATTTAGAGCAAACAGATTTATTCTTTAGAAGTAGTTGCATTAATTGGGAAAGTCATGTTTTTTCCTTCATACTTAATGGTCATATGAGAAGTCACAACTATACTTATTAAAGGAATACAAAAACAAATCAGTCCATTCCCAGAAACATACTGCGCTCCTCCAGAGGATGGACGCCTTGCGCCATCCACCTCAGTAGGGCCTGAGTCAGGGGAGGGGCGCAGCACACACACACACACACACACACACATACACACACACACACACACACACACACACACACACGAACAATAGCATGGAATACTATAAAATGTTCAAACCATCCAAGAAATGATAGAAAAGAAGAAATAGAGAATCGAACAAAAAACATAAATAGAAAGTAAATATGAAAATGATAGAGATAAACAAACCCAAATGTATCAGTTGTTGTAAATGCCCTAAAGAAGAGGACAGAATTTTTTTGTTTGTTTTTTTTTCTGTAACAGGTAAATAGTAAATATTTTAGATTTCTGGAGAGCCAAACAGGCTGCCGCAACTACCTGGCTCTACCACTGTGGCACAAAGCCATGAACAGCACCAAAGTGAGTGGGTTGGACTATGTTTCAACCAAACCTCATTTACTAAAACAAGCGTCGGAAACAAAATTATAAAATTATAATCGAAATTATAAAATGTATGTTCTCGCGACTACCATGGAGGGACACTAGAAATAAATAACAGAAAGATAACAGGAAAATCTCCAAATACTTGGAAAATTAAACAAAATCACTTCTTAATGAACCATGTCAAACAGAAAAATCTGTAGGAAAACTAGAAAAGATTTAAAACTAAACAAAAATGAAAATGTAACTTATCAAAAATTGTGGGATGCTTAAAATTTATTTTAATAGTCTATTTCAGGGGGAAAAATTGTGGGCTAAAGACAAAGCAGGCCTTGAGGTGAAATTATGGCATTAAGTGCTTGGATTAGAAAAGAAGAAATTTCCTCCAACTAAAAAAAAAAAAAAATCTGCAAGATGGAGACCTAGGAAAGTTTGTGGTTTAATTCAGTCTGAGTCTGAACACCTGAGAACCCGGAGACAGTGAAGTCAATCCTAGCCCCAGAGTAAGAGAAGATAAAATGTCTCAGCTCAAGTAGTTAGGAAAAAAAGGAATGAATCTCTTCTTCCTCTGCCTTTTATCTATTCAGGCCCTCAACAGGTTAGATGATGCTGATCCAAAGTGCAGAGGACATAGTCTACTGAGTCCATCAATTAAAGGGCCAATGACACGTGGAAACACGCTCATAGATGCACCTAGAAACAGTGTTTAATATGGGTGCCCTCTGATTTTTGTATTCAAATTGATACAAAATTCAGTAGTCACAATGATCAAGTGGGTTTATCCCAATAGTGAAAAAACTGGTTCAGTATTCAAAAATCAATCAATGCAATTCACCATATTAAAACCTAAAGAAGAAAAACTATAATTGACAAAGAGCATTGGAAAAAAATTAAGCATTAATTTGTGATAAAAAAAATTGAGCAAACTAAGAATAGAAAGTAATTTCTAATCAAAGGCAATTTAGCAATATAAAGCATCTACAAAAACCTACACAAATGGTAAGCTTAGTGGGAAAAGGCTGAATTTTTTGACCCCTTAATATCAGAAATAAGGACAGTGATCCCTCCATTTCTTTAGGGGAGGGTTGGTTCCAGGATCCCCTACAGATACAAAAATCCATGGATGCTTAAGGTCCTTATGTAAAATGATGTAATATTTGCATATGATCTACCCACATTCCCCTGTATATTTTAAATCATCTCTAGGTTACGATTTCCAATAATAATACCCAATACAATATGCAATGTGAATATTTGCTAGACTGTATTATTTAGGGAATAATGGCAAGGAAAACGTCAGCATGTATTCAGTTCAAATGCAATTGATTTTCAAATATTCTCAATGCATGATTAGTTGCATCTGTAGGTGTGGAAAGCTGTGTATTCTTTAGGGGCGTATGTTTAGATGGAAAAGCTCTAAAACAAAGCAAGGAATTTATTATTATCCAAACTCACTTCTAAGAAGAGATAGGGAGAAAATTATAATCAAAAAGGAGCAAATAAGACTGTCGGGTGTGTTGGCAATAGTTTATTTCTTGGCCTAATCATGGTGCTTTAATGGGTATACATGCAGAACTTCTTCAAGTCACAACAGTTAGGTTGTATACTGCATTTGTTCCATGTGCTTCCCTGTATTTGCATTATATTTTTCAATATAATGCTGAAGAAAAAATGAATATGTTCTTTTTGTGTTATGGTACTAGAGATCAAACCCAGGGTCTTGCTTATGCTAGGCAGTGTTTGCAGTATAGGGGATGAAACCCAGAGCCTTGCACATCATAGGAAAGTACTCTACCACTGAGCTATGTCCTCAGGCAAAACCTTTTCACTGTTAGCTTTATTAGAAACAAAATTTAACAACTTGTTTCTCATAACTTCCTATATTTTTAATATTAATACCAACTATTAATAAGCAGAAGTAATAAATTGCCCTCAATAGCTTTTTGAAAATTATTTTTTCTTATTAGATACCAATAACAGTAGAGTATATTTTGATATATACATAACATGGAGTATAACTTATTCTAATTATGACTCCATTCTTGAGGTTGTACGTGGTATGGAGTTTCACTGGTGTGTATTCGTATGTGAACATAGGAAAGTTACGTTCAATTCATTCTCCCATCTTTCCTATTTCCATCCCTCCTCACTTCCTGTCATTCCCTTTTGTCTAATTTAATGAACGTCTATTCTTCCCTCCACCCTTTGTTGTATGTTAGCATCTGGATGTCAGAAAAAAACATCTGGCCTTTGGCTTTTTGGAATTGGCTTATTTCACTTAGCGTGAGAGTCTCCAGCTCCATCCATTTATCCACAAATGCCATAATTGCATTCTTCTTTATGGCTGAGTAATATTCCATTGTGTGTATATATTTTTGTATATATGTATACAAAAATATATATACACATACATATCACATTTTCTTTATCCATTGATCTGTTGAAGGGCACCTGGGTTGGTCCTATAGATTAGCTATTGTGAATTGAGCTGCTATAAACATTGATGTGGTTGTGTAAAGGAGTTTTTGTTTTAGTCAAACTAAGATCATGGTTTAGCTACTTGGCATGAAAGTGTACTCTTGGATAACTCCTGAGTCTTGGTTTTCTCATCTGTGTGGTGAGGCACAAGCTAGCAAATGGTCCTTCTTGTTAATCAGCTTTCTGTCACTATGACAAAATATCTGAGGTAATTATAAAGTTTCGGAGGCTCAGACCAACTGACCACATTGCTTTTGGGCATGTGACAAGGTAGCACATTGTGACAGAAGCACATGGTGGAGCAAAACTGCTTGCATCATGAGCCAGGGAGCACAGGAGAAAGAGGAATGGGCCATGGTCCCACAGTTTCCTTCAAGGACATCCCCCCAATAACCTCAGGACCTCCTGTGAAACATCACCTCCAGAATATCACCCCACCTCCTAATAGTGCCAACTGGGAACCGTGCCTTTAACACATGGGCCTTTGGGGACACTCAACATCCAAACCCTGGAGTGAGCTCTGGGTGGGGCCCATTCCACATTTACAGTCATAGGAACATTGGTCAGCGATCTCCTTAGTCTGTTTTCAGCTTCAATCAAAACTCTGCCTGATTGAAAAACAATATAAGAAATTGGCCTTAATTACCTGAAAGCTTTTTATGTAAGTTCCTTAGAAGGTTATTTATAGCAGAGCCATTTAATATCATTAAGGTAATTTCATGTGCATTTAAAAAAAAAAACTTTTTAAAAACTCTAGTGAAGGTTTAAAATGACTTTCCTAATTTTTTAGGTTTCACTTGCTTAAAATATTGTTTAAAATTAAAATTTGGATCAAGGAACTAACAGGAACTTTGAAAAACAAGCATGAATAGCAAATTAAGACAACAAATGGGCCAAGGACCTGAACAGACACTTCTCAGAAGAGGATGTACAATCAATCAACAAATACACGAAAAAATGCTCACCATCTCTAGCAGTCAGAGAAATGCAAATTAAAACTACTTTAAGATACCATCTCACTCCAGTAAGAGTGGCAGCCATTATGAAGTCAAACAACAACAAGTGCTGGCGAGGATGCAGGGAAAAAGGCACACTCATACATTGTTGGTGGGACTGCAAATTGGTGCAGCCAATTTGGAAAGCAGTATAGAGATTCCTTGGAAAGCTGGGAATGGAACCACCATTTGACCCAGCTATTCCCCTTCTTAGACTATACCCAAAAGACCTAAAAAGAGCATACTACAGGGACACAGCCACATCAATGTTTATAGCAGCACAATTCACAATAGCTAGACTGTGGAACCAACCTAGATGCCCTTCAATGGATGAATGGATTAAAAAATGTGGCATTTATACACAATGGAATATTACTTATCGATAAAAATAATAAGATCATGGCATTTTCAGGGAAATGGATGTCATTAGAGCAGATTATGCTAAGTGAAGTTAACCAATCCCTAAAAAACAGAGGCCGAATGTCTTCTCTGATATAAGGGGGGTGACTCAAAATGGGATAAGGAGGAAGAGCATGAGAAGATTACCACTAAATAGGGAAGAGAGGTGGAAGGGAAAGGGAGGGAGAAGGGGAATTGCACGGAAGAAGGAAGGAGACCCTCATCGTCATACAGAACACATGTATGATGTTGTGAGAAGAAAAAAAAAAGAAGTGTGTCACATTAGATTGGGTAGAGAGAAGTGATGGGAGGGGAGGGGAGGGGAAGGGGGGATAGAAAGAACAGCAGAATAAAATAGACACTAGTATTGCTGTGGGTATATACGTGACTGTATGACCAATGTGATTCTGCAACCTGTACACTCAGAAAAATGAGAAATTATACTCCATTTGTACTGTCGTGTGTAACTAATTAAAACAAATTTAAAAATTTTTAAAAAAAGACTGGTAAAAAAATCCTAAAATCAATCCTAATTTTTATCAGTACTATGTGGAAAATATAAAACTATGTAGGCAGCCTTCAGCAAAAGTGCTTGTAACAAAACTCTCTTTTTACAGAGTTAGAAAAAAAATGACTCAAAACTTGAAATGTTATTAAGAACATTTATTCACTCCAAAATTTAAACAGTTTTTACCTTAAGGGTGAGTTGAGAATTGTCTAAAATATATAGTACAGTAGCCTATCTCTGTGTTTTTTTAACACATGCTGAAGTTTAAATTGGTATGTAGTAAAATCTAGAATCCCCTTCTTTGTGAGCCCTTTTTATCTTTTTTTTATGCTTAGAAAATATTTCTCCATACATAACTCATCATATAAGTAATCTAATTTATTTACTTAATAAATACAGAGAATCTACTATGTGCAGACATTGTTTCAGGTATATGTCAGAAAATAGGACAGGTAAAATTTCCTGCCCTTATTTTTCGAGGACAAAGACAAAAAGTGTGGTAAGTATATGATGTATGTTAGAAGGTAATAAGGCCACAGGAAAAAAACTAGTGCCAGGACAGGGTCTAGCTGGTGGGGATTGTTGCAATCATGAAGAAAATGGTCAGAGTAGACCTCATTTAAGGAAACCACATTAAAAGAAGACGATTTAAAAGCGATAATGGAGTAAAGCACATAAATATTTGGAAGGAAAATATTCTAAGCAAAGAGAACCATGAGTACAAAGTCTCTGAGGCCTGAGAGTGCTTGGAATGTTCAAGGAAGAGCTTGGAGAGCTCTCTGGCATGATCAGAGAGCAAAGTAGACATGGGGGAAGTGGCCAGAGATGTGGTTACAGAAGTAAAGGTGGCCTTGTCTGATGTGGTAAGGACTCTGGCATTTACTCTGAGCAAGATGAGGGCCACTGGATTGTTGGTGATCTCACCTGGGTTTGGACAGGATCACTCTGAAAGCTATTCTGACGAAAAAGAAAAAAAAAAAAAAAGATCATAGGGAAACCAGGGTAGAATGACCTGTTAAAAGGTATTACAATCATCTAGGTGAGGTATGAGGGTGGGGACCACTGTGGAACATGGAGGTGGAAGAAAGTGATCAGATTTGGGACATATGCCAAAGTCGAGACCACAGGATTTTCTGATGGAAAGATGGAGCTGTCATTGAAGGGTTATGAAAAATAATATTCCTACAAGACAGTCCCCGGGAGAAACACGGAAAGACAGTGTGGCTCAGGGGAAGAGAGGGAAATTAGCCAAACATTAAACCTCTCCCAGTAAATCTTTTTCCAGTAACAATGGACCAGAGGGAAAAAGCAACCTTTCATCTCTTCCTGGGTTCATCCCCAGCATCTCCTCCAAAAGCAAACTTCATCCCTTCCCAAGCACAATGGGTCCTGATGGGAGGAGGCAGATACTGAAACGCTGAGCCCTGGGCTTTCACCCTTTCCCATGGCTGAAGAGTCCTGGAAGGAGAAAAGCAAGGTAACAATGGGTCCCAGAGGAAGGGACATTGTCAGATCAGGCGGGGCAGGCAGTGACCAAAGGAGGCAGATTTAAAAGGGCCGCTGAACAGGCTTTATTGAGATATCACTCCCTGGTGGAACTCGATCAGACCCACAGAGGGGACAGGGGAAGGGTCTGAGGAGAAACCGCATGGAAGCTCGACCGGACTGGACTTTTATGGGGCTTACAGCAGGAAGGGGGACTTGGGACAGGAAAAGGTGTTTCTAGGGTCCCTTGCCCCCTTGGAGTTGGTCAGGGGAGTTGGCTGAACTCCAGGATTGGCCAGGGGGTCCTGCTGATTGACAGGTGTTAGTCAGGAGATCTGGCTGATTGACAGGCATTTCTGCCAGCATCTGATTGATGTTGTTTTCCGGAGTGGGCTGCTTTGTTCTAAATCGCCACTAAGTCACCACCAAGTCGCCACCAACCTAACAGACATAAGCAAGTGAACCCTGAGCTCTGAGCTTTTTCCCAGTGATAATGAGTTTTGGATTTTTTACAACTTATTTCCTGACTGCCCAAATCGACACATCCTGCCTCAGTCTCCAATGATTAATTCACCTTCATGGTAACCTATAAAACCCAGACTCCTTGAGGAACCTGCAGGGTCATTTCTGTACCCAGAAAATGAGTCCTTCTGTGCCTGATTGATTGATTGACTCTACTGTAGAATAGAGGAGAGCTTGCTGATCTGTTTGGGGTCTGCTTCCGTCCCAGTTATTTGTATTTTCATTATGAGGCTGAAACCACATGGGTTATTTTTGCTTACAGTCATTAATTGAGATGAAGAAGAATACAGGCAGAGGAGAGATGGATAAGATTACTTCAGCTTGTGGTAACTGAATGATAATGTTGAATAGTGCATTGGGTTGAAAAGTGTCTTTAGAGATGTAGTCAGGTAAATTAAGATGAAGTTATAATGAATTAGATGGGCTCTAAATCTTTATTAGAACCGTGGGAGTACACAGAGAGGCATAGGGGAGAGTGTCCAGTAAGGATGGAGGCAGAGACAGGAATGATATCTCTTCAAATCAAGTAACACCAAGGATTGATAGCCAGAACTCAGGGACAAGTGTGGAAGGACTTCTCCCTTAGACCCTCCAGAAGGAACCAACCCAGATGACCCCTTGACTTTGACTCTTAGATTTCTGAACTGTGATGGAACAAACTTCTGTTTTAAGCCACCCCATCAGGAGTAGTTTGTTATGGCAGCCCCGGGAACCAACATAAGTAGTTTAGAGTAAAGTTCTGGACTAGAGATATCCATTTGTAAGTTGGAAACTTATAGGTAGTATTTAAAGCCATGGACTTAAAATTCAATGAATTTAATAAATTTGGAGGAAGGAAAATAGGGAAGAGGAAAGAACCAAGAACCAAGCTCTAGACCCTTGACTTTAAGAGTTTGGGAAGATGAGGAGAGTCACCCGTGAGGTAAGCGGAAAAGCTCAATGAGGTGTCCTGGAAGTCAGATGAAGAAAGTCTTTCAGATTGAGAGTAATCAAGCAAGAGGAAAAATCAGAAGTCAGCACTGAATTGGTTGATATGATGGTCATTTGGAGAAGTTGACAAAGAGAGTTTTGTTGGAGTGCTGGAGAAAAAGCCTGATTGGTGGGGGGACTTAGGGGTGGATGTGAGGAAAGGAATTTTAAACAGGGTCTGTAACAAAACAACATAATTTTGCTTTAAAAAGGAGCAGTTAAAATAGGATTTCCGGATAATTAATAGAATCAAGAGAAGGTGACTCTGAAATGGAAAAAAAAAATCACAGAATGTTTACAAGGGAGTATGAGGAGATAGGTGAAAATCTGCCCTTCAGGAGACTCAGGGACTAGGTGATGTCCTGTATGGAGAGGGATGAGATTGAGGCTGTGCTGTCCAGCAAGGGAGCCGGAGCTGCATGTGGGTGGAGAGCCCAGAGTGAGATGTACTACAAGTGAAAAGTACACTTCAGATTTCTGAGATTCAGGGTAAGGAAAAGAATGTAAAATGTCTTAATAGTTTGTTGATTATGTAGAGAAAGCTAATGATCAGCTCTACCCATTTGAGATCTTGAACAGGATCTTCCACTGGGACAAGAAACCAAATCAACAGAAGATCAATTAAAAATTTTATTAATTTTACATGTCACTAGGGACCCTCACAAGAGAGTAAAGAAAGATCCAAAGAAATGGCCAATGCTAGATGCTTTTACTTTCTAGACAAAGAACAATAGATTTGTGAATAAATAATCAGAAAAAAATGATTTCTGGGAAATCAGTAGGAGATATGGGGGGAGGGGGCAATGGGGAACAGCTATTGGAAGATAAAGGTTCCTCTGTTACTGAACCAAGCCTGTTTAGCCTAATGCTCCAGTGTGCCAATCACTGAAACAAGTTTTGCAAAAGAAAAAGTTTATTTGTGAGGAAGCAAAGCATGGGGGTGGGAGACCCAAGTCTCAAATCTGACTCTCCAAGAATAGAGTTGAGGAGTTTTTATGGGATAAAGAAGCAGGGTGATTTGAGGCAAGGGGAAAGATTATTAGAGGTGAAGTAATCAGTCATCTGTACAAGTATAGTGTCTTCACAGCTCTACACAGGTTCTATGTTCACAAAATTAGCCAACCACTTGTCCCGGAATCATATACTGAGTAAGGGTTCCTTCCCATTGATGTGTGATGCCTTCAATTTCATGAAACAAATTCTCTCATTCTGTGCTGCCTTCTCCATTGGTGTGCCCAGGCTCACACCTGTCCCTCATTGACTTCATTCTTATAGCCACATAGGACACCCTGTATGTTAGGGCCATCCCTACCTTTGCCTCTCTTTCGAGATACTCTCATGTTTCCTCTATTGTTATGATTCTAGGTGAAATTTTAAGATATTTAAGTTCCCAAAATTGTAGGTCAGGGATTTTTCCTGCGGGAGGAGAATGTCATCTCTGTCTTTACTCTCTCTTTGGCTCTTCAGGATCTGGGCATATTCTTCTATTTATTGAATCATTTCTGTCTCTGTGTAACTTAATAAGGTTCCTCTTCTTCTTTCCTGGGGTTTTGATTTGAGGCTTGCATTGGTACTCCTAATATAATCCATTTTTTCCCATTCTAGTTTCTAGTTGGGAAAGCTCTGGATTTTTTTTTTTTTTAATAGGAACCTGGGACTTGCTCTCCATCGCTTGTCAAAAATCTACTGTGTCCCAGGCCATGTGCAAGGGCTAACCTTTACAGCAACCCTGAGGAAACTGAAATTTGTTTGTTATTTTCATAATTTTTCAGTTAAGTTACCTAATATTTTCTCTGATTGCATTTCCAGTGTACGCACAAAATGATAACCATGTCTCTGCCTTTTCAATAATTACAGCTTTATTTCCTTCTTTTGCCTTTTTTTTAAAGGCAAACTGAACTTCAGTTAAGCCTGATTTAATGACTCAGGCATATCCAGAGGGAGATTAGCTATCTGCCCTTTGCTGCAATGCCAACAAATTACATTAAGCCCTTTTGCCCCTAATTGAACCTGTTAATACTTTCTGTTATTTTCCTAGGTATCACTTGTGTTTACTAGCTCCCAGCTACTTTACCTCATCTATTCTGCAGTTTCTAATCTAATAAATAATACACTGTTCCAGAGGCATAATTCTGGGCTGCTTTCCATGAGCAAAAATATGTAGTTGGAGAGGTCCATTGGAAAGTGGTGTTTAAGGCAGCTGTTTTGAGTTCAAAAACATTCTCCTGCTCACACCACATAGTTGGGGCTGCCAAAAGCCTGCCTTATGGACAAGGGGATGCTCCTGTACTAAGTTCAATTAAAAAGTCACCAGTATTGGGAGTTGGGAGACATGGATTCCTATTTCTACTATGAATTTGCAATAATTGTTATTTCTGCCTTCAAATAAATGGAATACTATGAGAATATTAATATCCACTTTTATAAATATCATGTCACAGTTTTGCAAAGTTTTTCCCATGCATTATTTCATTTGTTCCTTCTGATAACCTTTGAACTGATAGGGCCAGGGAGTATCATTACTATTTTACACATAGAGAGAACTGAAGCCCAGGGGACTAGTTTGTGCAGATTCAGGTTTGAAGTTGAACCTGAGCTAGAAGCGTGGTCTTGTATTTTCTACTGCTCTTTCCTCTACACTGTCCTCTCTTTATACTTTAAAAGTCATCAAAGTCTACTTGGGAGGCTGAGGCAAGAGGATCAAGTGTTTAAGGCCAATCTGGAGTCTAGGCAACACAGTAAAAAAAAAAAAAAAAAAAAAAAAAAAAAAAAAAAAAAAAAACTCCATCAAAGCAAATTCCCCCTAGATATTTTTACCTAGCTGGCAAATACACTGTCATGGCAAAACCACCAACCAGACCTGGTTAGGAAATACAATTACAAAAATGTTATAGTAAGAAATGCCTGTGGTAGGGGTCATTCCCTCCTTTCTCTCAGCCTTTCTCCAGGAAGCCTAATTAACCCTGGATTCCTACCTTTTGGATTGTAAATAACTGACCTAGGAGTCTGACTACTCCCTTTTGAAATGTAGCAGATGTCTGTGAAAAGAGCCCTTTCTTCTTATCTGTTTCTCTGAGCATGCTCTATGTTACCAACCTTGCACAAGGCCTTCAGCCACCTAGATTAGGAATTGTAAAAAAAGAGGAAAAAAGGCCCAATGATAGGATGGAAATATTGTGAGAAACCGTGGATCCGGGCTCCAAATTTGGAGTATTTGTTTTCCTCTGGGCCCGCCAGCGTAAAATAAAGTTTGGAGTTTTCTCCGAGTGCTGTTGCTGCTTCTTGACCAGTCTGTTTTCCAAAACAACACCACTGATAGATTTTTGTCAGACTTGTAGGAGAACGTGCAGAACATTCTCTCCCATCCTCCACCTTCAGCACCCAAAAGGTCTCCCTCGTTTCTGGCGCAGATCCTCCTAAGGTCCAAGTAGTTTTTATTCCCAGGCCCTTGGGTCTGATTCTTTTGAAGAATGTGTGTGATTAGTTTAAGGCCAATTACAAAGTTAGAGGTCAGGTTCACTTGACGCCAGCTGCAAGAACAGAGGGTTCCCTAAACCACCTCTGGCTTGGTATTATCTAGGAAGAGTTACAGAACATCCCGAAAGCTGTTATGGTCACAGTTAGGGTTTATTGTGGGGGAAAGGATGCAGATTAAGAGCAGTCAAAGAGTTGGGCGGGAGGCACACGCCTGTAATCCCAGTGACTGGGAAAAGGCTGAGACAGGAGAATTGCAAGTTCAAAGCCAGCCTCAGCAAAAGCGAGGTACTAAGCAACTCAGTGAGACCCTGTCTCTAAATAAAATACAAAATAGGGCTGGAGATATGGCTCAGTGGTCAAGTGCCCCTGAGTTCAATCCCCAGTACCCCGCTTCCTCCCTAAAAAATAAATCAGTCAAAGGTAGAGACACATGGGGCAGAGTCCAGGTAGTTTTCAAATGCAGAGCTTCAGTTGTCTTTTCTTGGTAGAGTCAGGACACCTTGTGACATTTATGTCTGGCATTGACATTGGACAATATGCACAGAGTGTTGCTAATCAAGGAAATTCAACTTAAGACTCAGTGGTTAGTTTACATTGGTGTTCCATTACATAGGCAGGATCTCAGTCTCGAGGCCACGGACACTGGAGACTCAAAATCCCTGCCCAAAGTCACAGGGTTGGTGTTTCTGGGGAGGACAGCCCCATTCCAAAGGCTCTATGGAAGTGGTCAGTCCCAACCCTGAATTTTGTTGACTATCCACTGTGAACAATGAGCCCCCCAGGCAAAGAAAGACACTAAAGATGATTCACCAGAAGCCGAGGATAAAGGCCAGACCTCTTTTGCAGAAGGTTAATTCTTCACTACACAGTGTTCGTGTGTAGTTAGGAGGAGAGCTCAGGAGCTGTACTCAGGGGCTTGGGCTTCTGGAAGAGAGCGTCCTCCTTGGCGGTGCCTGAAAAGCCCTGCTCTTCAGTTCTCCCAGGGAAAATGGAACTTACTCACAGTGGGGAAACAGCTCTTGGCCAATCAGTAACCCAAACAGTATCCTCCAGGAGGCCTTGAGTCTTTAATCAGCAACAGGAATCACGCTGTGGAAATTGCCCTTAATGTGTCATCCAAATTTCATGCAGGCCCAAATGTTTCATTTAAATGTAAAACAAAGATAACAGAGTGTATTTGAGTGAAATATGCCTCTCTTCCAATCATGCTGCTCTTACCATAGTATTGAAAATTCACACCCTGCTGAGAAGTCACCCTACATCACCCCCTCCAGCCAGCAAAATTCCTGTCAGAGAAAGTCAGCCAGTTGTGAAGGCTTCTTTAGTCCGCCTCAGAAACGAAGCAGGAACCCACTCATGGCAGGCACTGGCCCAGCGCTGAGCAGAATGCAGAGGCAAATCAGCAATGTGTCCCATTCCCAGGACTGTGGTAGTCTAGAAAGTCAGGGGAAAGACACAGGTAAAGGAAATGAGCAGTCTCTCCCTCAGAGCTGGGTGCAGCCCAATGCCTTGTCCTTTCCATACCGAGAAGCCTTTTTTTGTGACTTAGTCCTAGAACACTCATTTGCCTTGGAAATCAGGCCTCCAAATCAGTTAGATATCTCTCAAATACTGAGAAACAACCCTTTGGTTAACCAGTGTTAGCTGTTTCAGACAGGATACCTGCCTAGCCAGGCTTGCCCACATCCAGGACTGCTGTATGAAACAGGATGCAGGATGGAACCAGACAAAACTGGTTTCAGCCATAGAGGATGCCAGAAGGACCTGCTATGTGCTTGCTGACTACACACTGTCTATTGTAATACACTGTTCTGGTAAATCTTGGCCCCAGCTGTCTTCCACCTGGACTGTAATCCAATGACATAAGGACAGAAGGAAGGAGGTTCCCGATCCTGGGATGGACCCTCTCCACTCCCTGGAAAAAGCCATAAAGAATCCTCCAGTCATTAACTGAAGTTCTCCCCGCTTCTCTTTTACCCTTAAAAGAAACCCTATCCTTGGGACTGGTGTTGTGGCTCGGTGGTAAAAAGCGCTTGCCTGGCATGTGTGGGGCACTGGGTTCAATTCTCAGCACTGCATATAAATAAGTGAATAAAATAAAGTTCCATCAACAACTAAAAAAAAAAAAAAGAAAAAAGAAACCCCATCCTTTGTTCAGACTGAAAGCCCATTTGTAAGTCTTTCCCCCTGGCTTTTCTTTATTCTCTGACCAAGAGTAAGCCTTCATTTACTGTTCAATCACCTCTTGGTTTTGTGATTGGTTACATGATTTCAAGAGGGAGAAAGAACCAAGTTTGGGGTCAGAAATTGGTAATGCTCATGGACATTCCACCCCAATAGTCCAATGTGGACCCTTCTGCTCTCTGGAATGCATTTCCACCAGATGTCAGGTTTCCTCAGCCGTGGCTTCCTACTGGACCTCTCGAGATATCAGCAGTGCCTTTGTAAATGGCTAAGCGCAGAAATACAACAGGACTGGGATTTGAAGTGTGTTCTGGAGATTTCTCTGTAAGCTTTGGGGTGTTGTGAGAGAGGGTGGAGTTCATGCTCTCAGAAAAAAACAAGATGATGCACTGAACAGTTAGCAAAGATGCTCTTGTCTCTGCCAACTGAATGGATGATAAAATTTGGTTCAAGAGTACAGAGTGAATGACTTTATTCAATTCCTCATTGAAATTTTTATATTAGATTTTTTTTAAAAATGAGTATATATTTTAATTTTTCTTGCTATATAACATGTGATTAAGGCAGGAGTGAAGATAGGGCAATGGGGAGCTAGTAGTCAATTAACTCTGCCTCAATTTTTTGATCTTTAACAAAAAAAAAAGGCAATAGGGTTGGGGTTGTAGTTTTGCAGTAGAGAGCTTGCCTAGCTGGGCTTGATCCTCAGTACAACATAAAAGTAAATAAATAAAGGCGTTGTGTCCATCTATAACTAAAAATATTTTTAAAAAAGAAAAAAATAATCACAATTTTAAAAATAATTTAAAAAAAAACAGGCAATAGGTCAAGCCACTTCCTCCTTCCTCACATTAGCTGTACTTTCTGCCAGAGATCAATTTTCTAATAGCATAATTTCCATTTGGGTCAGTATTTGTTTCTTAATGGCTGACAACACATTTCTTTTCCAGGGCCTCAGTCTAGCTCTCAAGACTGAACTTACCTATCCTCTCATCATAATAAACTGAACTGGTCCTACCACTAATCTCATTTCTCTCTACACCTCCACAGAATGAATTCTTATCTATGTCAGTGTCCTCCCATGGAAGACCACCAGGAATACCCCCTACATGTTGAGTTTATTACTCACAGTGAAAGAACACACATCTTAGGGAACCATGGGCTGTCTCAGTGGGAAGGTATTAGAAAAGACTTATAGGACTTGAGCTTCTGTTTGCTGATTTGGCAGAGAGTTCAAGGAAGTAGGGTTTTGCCCTGGAGTGGATGCTGTCAGGAAGCTGGGATAATTCCATGACCACTATCTTAATAAATGCAATTTACAGGGAGGCCAGACTAGAAGGAGGCTAAAGCTGCACTTGTTAAAGAAGAAGCTGTCATTCCTATTAGCTGGGAGAGAGGCTGTGTGGTATTTTGTGGTTCCTGCAGGCTCATGCTTTGTTCTCTGTACATACAGGATTGCCAAGTGGTCTTGTTTGCTCCATCATGACAACAGAGTGGCCTTATCTGTTGTCAATGGCCTGTGAAATTGTTTTCCTTTAGCAGAGAACACCAAAGCTTAGCCACTGGTTCTAGCTCAGCTCAGACAACATCAAGGCCAACTAATAGTACCAGCTCTGGATGTCAGGACTGCTTTTTTCCCTTCTCAGCACAGAAAGTCCTTTACTGTCTTCTGAGCATGAGGCTTTTGGCTAGTCCTCAGAGTGGAGCTGGCTGAAGCAAGTGAGGCATACAGGGCTCAAACTCACCCTTGGGTGCCAGCCCTGTCTCTACATAACACCTAGAATTTTGTACTTTAAGCTCCTTGGTTACCTCACCTCTAACCTACTCTGCAAAAATCTTTGTGTGCAGTCTCTGTCCTTCCTTCTTCCTCTTCTCCCCTGAAATCCTACCCAGCTGCCTTCCCCAAGACCAGGGAGAACTTTCCCTTCTCTAACCCAAAACACTCTCATGGCTACCACCTTGTGGTATATATAGTCCTTAAGGATTTGCTAATTGCTTCATGGGAATTTGTTTGGTTTCTCCAATTGCACTATAGATCTCAGCCTGGCTGGTTCTTTCTCATCATTCATGTCTGGGTTTAAATGTGTCCCTCAGAGAGAACTTCCCAGCCCAGCCTAACTAAAATATGCCTATGCCTAGTCATTCTCTCTTTTACCTTGTTTTATTTTCTTGATTCACTCATCACCATCTGAACAAGTTTTCTTTATTAGTTTGTATGTTATTTTCTGTCTTCACGAGTACCTCAGTGTTAGCTCTGTGACACAGGTAAGCATCTGTCTGTCTAATTCGGTCCTGTGTCTTCAGGGCTTTGCTGTATTTATGTTTACAATAGCCAGTATGCACTTGCTGCAATTGAATGAGATGTGCTAAGATATATAGCCAGTCCACTCCGTGTGAGTGTTGGTGGCAGTTAGGGATGTTGGAAGCGAACAGCAGAATCCTGGCCTTCACATACAGTGTATAATCCAAGTTTCAGCATGTTCCATGTGTATTTTTTTAGTTAGGTTGGGCTTCATCAGTCTGTTCTCAGGAATTAGAATTAAGAAGCACAGAGAGAATGAGACACTTTGTAGTGAGTGTTGTTGAACATATGCAAAAAAAAAAAAAAAAAAGAAGGCTTGAAGTAAAGGGGGACCATGAGGAACCCTGAACAAGTTGAAATAGAAAGGAAATAGCAGCCAAGGGAGGAGGGATGATAAAAGAGCATATGTAAGCAAAGCCAAAGCAAAACAAAAAACAACCTAAAGGGTAGGAAAGCCAACTGAAGGTGCAAGAGAACCTGAGATGCGCAGGGAAGCAAACTCACAGAGAGTAAATGAATGGGTTATATTAATGGTGGTGGCCTTCCCCAAGACCCAGAAACTCCAGCCCCTGTGGTCCCAGAATTAGATGACTTGGCATCTAATCCACCTTCTCATTCCAATCTCCTTGAGCCTGACTCAGATATTGCTCCTACCTTTCTGGTTATTCTGCTTTTGTTGAGTTCCCTGAGACTTGGCTCATCTCTACAGGGATAGATAGACTGGAGTCTCCCTCCCCATACACACATAGTACTGGGGATTGAACCCTAGGCCTTGCACATGCTGGGCAAGCACTCCATCACTCAGCTACCTCTCCAGCCTGACCCGAGTCTTGTACTTAAAAATCAGGAAAGCCTAAGTCAGACAGTTAGCTTGTCATTCAGGTGTCCCTCACTCCAAAAGGTAGAATGGAAACAGTCTTCCATGTGGACTGTCTAGAGTTTCAGTCCAGGATTTGCTAAAGGTGAGCTCTGAGACTTTGGGCAAGGTGAGACCTGAGACTGGCCCTTTCTATCTTTAATGCCTGGGGCTCAGGATTGCTGTGAGAGCCAAAAATGGTTTATGTAAGCAACTGGAATGGAGCCTGACACAGACTTAACACTCAGTCTGGTGTGGTTCCTCTTCCCTTCCTTCCCTCTGGATACTTCCTGTCTTGCATAATAAAGTCTGCCCACTTGACCACAGCTCTAGCAGCAGCAGCTACAATTCAGGCTATCTACTTCCTATCTCACAAGGTTCTGTCTTCATTTAATTGTTTTGTGCTCACACATTTAAAGTGAAAGTTAATCTGATGAAAGCTATAAGCACAGATTTGGGGCCTGAGTTTGAGCCCATCTCGCTTGATGTCCACCAAAAATTAATTGGAAGAAAATGGTAAAAAGCCCTACAATGCAATCTATTGTGGAAGGTAGAGTGGGGGTAAGGAGTTCATTTTATACCTTTTCTTTCATCTGGTCTGCCATCAACAAAGAGTTATTGAGCCAAGATCATGTGTTAAGCTATTAAAAAGACAGTACATAATTTTACACATGATGAAAATGAGATGTACACGTGATTAAATCACAATAAGTTTATTTCACGTTTCACCTTTTTAGGATTTGCAAATGTGCACCGGATATTTGAACAATGTAATAAACATTGTAAAGACAATGTTTAATTCTCTGCCTGGGTCTTAACTAGGATTAACAAGTGTCCCCTGATTACTGTTGTAGCATCTTCTTCCTAGAAAGGGATTATAAAATACTGGTGGATGGATGAATCAACAGCTCTTCCAGATGCTTCAGGAATTAGCAAACATCTGTAAATCTTGCTGTATAGCCAAGTAGAAAAATATATGGTGGTATTGTAATTATGGCAATGTCAAGTTAACTTAAAATTGTACTTTTTTCCCCCTTGCCACATTCCCACCCCTCTTTATTTTTTTATTGTGGAGATAGAGTCTAAGTTGCCCAAGTTGGCCTTGAACTTGCCATCCCCCTGCCTCAGCTTCCTGAGTAGCTGGGATTAGAGACATACATCATAGTACCCAACTAAAATTATAAGCTTAAGAGTCATCCCTTCTTTTTAAACAAGCAGGCCTATAGACTATATTTTTTAAAACACTTATACTTTAGTTTTAGGTAGACACAATATCTTTATTTTATTTTTTTAATGTGGTGCTGAGGTTCAAACCCAGTGCCTCATGCATGCTAGGTGAGCACTCTACCACTGAGCCACAACCCCAGCCTGAGAGTATGACTTTTTCAAAAAGAATAGTATAAATCTTTCTGGAGATGCTCACTATAAATTCTTTACTTTCTAATCATCTCAGGCAAGTGGCTTTCTTTGTCCTTCTGACTCCCTCAAAATAAGTTTATTTCACGTTTCACCTTTTTAGGATTTGCAAATGTGCACCGGATATTTGAACAATGTAACAAAATATAAATAAAAAATAAGGGCTGGGGATGTGGCTCAAGTGGTAGCGCGCTAGCCTGGCATGTGTGCGGCCCGGGTTCGATCCTCAGCACCACATACAAACGAAGATGTTGTGTCACAAACAAAGATGTTGTGTCCGCCGAAAACTGAAAAATAGATATTAAAATTCTCTCCCTCTCTCTCTTTAAAAAAAAAAAGAATGTGGTCCTCATTAATTATAAAAAAAAATAAATAAAAAATAAAGCGGGGTGGGAATGTGGCAAGGGGGAAAAAAGTACAATTTTAAGTTAACTTGACATTGCCATAATCACAATACCACAAATAAGAAGACATAGGTCAGAAAATTCAGTATCCTCTATAACTGTAATTTAATTGGGCAATGCACAGACATTGGCATTCCACAAGCTCTGTTGGTTATTTTCTAGACATATAAACAAGTTTAAAGAAAGTATTTCTCCAGCTTAAAGATCTATCTTAGAATAATAAAAACAATAGTATCAATACCTCTCCAAGAACAATGAGATAAGGGAATAAATGTTATGAAAAACCAGTTAGAAAATTCATAAGTAATTCACTCTTCCTACCACATACAATTATTCCCCCAAAATATATATGCTCAGGAGTCAGTATAAACCCCCATTTGAGTAAAAAATAAATACCTTTTGCAAGAAGATCTCTATGAATCTCAGTTAAGCAATGGAAAGTTAGACAGGTTAAAGATCTGGAAATTAAAATTAGATTTATATACATTGGAAGCACTTTTCACCTGTCACATAATATACAAAACATGTTCTGTGCCATTGTCTAGAAAGTTGGGTAGAGACTGTTTAAATCAGCAAAATTAAAAAAAAAAAAGTTTAATTTAAAAAATCAAATGACAGGGCTGGGGATGAGGCTTAGTGTAGAGTACTTGCTTAGTATTTGTGACATCCTGGGATTGATTCCTTAACCCCACAAAAAGAGAGAAATGGGGGTGGAGGGAGATGACAGACTTGCTTTTCCTGTGGAAACCATTCATCTGAGAAGTTCTGCAGCAAGGAGCCATCCAAGATAGCTCACCTGGGTGACATCAAATTGTTGGTACTCCAGATGCTCATTGAGAAAAAGATGAAGTGAGAGTAGGAGAACAGGACAGGGCATGTAATTACCAGCTCCCAACTTGACATTTAGTTATTAGGTAAGCACTGTAAGACACGATAATGGACGAAAAGGGACAGAGTGAAGAGGCAGAATCGAAACTGTCAAAATTGTTCAAGAAAGAGAAGGACTAGAATACTGCCTTTAGGATCCACACCATGAATCAGGTGTCAGTGTAATTTGCATGTAATGAAATCCAGTTACCTATGATTTAAATTACTTGAGGTGAGGATCAAGCCACACCATTTTCTACAATTTCACTTCATTTTAAGACACATTTTTCTTCCGTCATTGTCACCATGATCAAACATGGAAGAAACCGTGTGTGCTTCATAAGAGGTAGGGTTAAGGGCTGGGGTTATAGCTCAGCGGCAGAGTGCTTGCCTTGCACATGTGAGGCACTGGGTTCTATCCTCAGCACCACATGAAAATAAATAAAGATATTAAAAAAAAAAAAAAAAAAGAGGACCTGCCAGCACTGCGATGCTCTTCCCCTGGCACTTCTGCTCTTTTTGATGATCCATCCTGTCCTGCCATAGGTTTGGAATGCTTCTGGGATTCCATCCTGCCTGAAGGGTTTCCAGAGGGCAGAGGGCAGAGCCCAGGCCTCACCTTCTTCCTCCCACTTTTCTCGGAGCCTGTCATATTCTTTCAACAGATAAGAATACGATTGTAAGAAATGCAGTCAAACAACTCAGCCATGCAGGTTGTCCTCTCATTCTTAGGGATGTCTTCCTTCCGAAATCCTCACTCTTCCTTTCTGCATCTCAGGCCATGACGATGCCATCTTTTCATCAAGAAGCTGTACAATGAACCTTACAGATTTTTCCTCTCCCCAGACAAGTCATCTTGAGTTTCCCCAGAAGTCCCTTTGTTTTCTTAGAATTCTCTTCTTGTGTTTCTTTGGGTAGCCTTAAGCATAGTGGTGTGCCTGTGCCTGCCTGTTCCATGGATGATCTGTGGGACCCACCTCTCTTGCCCTTGAAGCTCCTTTGGGCTCAGCAAGAGTCTACACAGACACCGTCATTGGGCAGGGACAGGTATACTGGCTGGCATGATGGAGAACTCTGAAAAGCGAGCCTCTGTTTTTATCACACAAGATTAATCTGCCGGATTATAATATTACCATTTTTTAAACAGCTCATCAAGGAGAAAAGCAGAATGATGTAAATAATGTTGTGTGGCCCTTTAGAATTGCAAAGCACATACACAACACTCCTGATTATTATCTCCAGAAAACCAGAGCTCAGAAAGCCGTCCTCTCTCTCTACGTGGGAATATAAAATAGCCACTTTCCATCCTCAGAGAGGCCATTGTCACCCCTTCTGCTCGTTTCTCTCAGCCTGGGTTGTCACTAATTAACTAATTATTCAATGGTTTGTTAATTTATTCATTCAGTACCTGCTCCCAAACTCCACTGCTCATTCCAAGAGGATTTCAGGTAGAATGCTATCATTTGTGTGGAAAAACAAAGTGGCAGTCTTGTTACCCAGCATCTTCTTTGCTAGTCCTTTGTTCCCAAGCTGGGCCCCTGCTCCTTATATATCTGGGCCAAGAGGCAAGGCTGGCTCTGCAGAAACAGCCCCTGCCTTTCTCTTCTGGGTGACTTTGAAGTGTATGGCCAGAGCAGGTCCTGGAGGCCCCCACCCTCCAGCTTCCCTCTTTAGATCTGTGGCTTTTAGTTATTTCCTTTGAGCTTAAAACCCATGTACGCAAACATCTGATAACAAAAGTTCAAGCTGCTTCTCAGTGGCCTCTTCTAGAAACATGAGTTTAAAGTGAATCTAAAACATGGCAAGACGTGACACAGGTTGAGCCCTTGGGACTCTGTTTACAGAAACTGAAACCAATCAATGGAAACTTGCCCACAGTTTCCCTCGGAGCGCACCCTGTTCTGATGGTGTACATGGGTGGTCTTCCATTGGCCCCATCCAATCATCGTGAGTTCCAAATTCCTCCTGCCTGAGATGGAACTGTTCCACGCAAGTGTTTCCGTTCCCCCTGTCTGCTTCAGCAAAATGCCCTTCTTTTTCTCGGAGCTGACTGGAAGAATCTGAAGAGAGAAAATGTCTGGGTTGGTGAACGTGATTGTCTCCCACTTCTGAATGGACTCGCTCTTTGCCGTGTGTCGGGGACGATGGGGAGATTCTTTACCATCCTGTCACGCTCAGCTGTTGTTTACTTTCTGTGAATCGAATGTTGACAATTATAGTTCGAGGGTTTTTTTTAACAGCATATGCTGAACATGATAAAATATTTAGAGCAACTTGCTTTGGACTTACAATTATGCTACATCCTTTCAGCCCATTTATGACTAAATTAGAACATTTAGTAATGTTTGGTGACAACTCCCACACTTTGTAAGCACCGAGGGGAAAAAATACAATTTATTTAATTGGTTTTCATTTGGAAGGGAAATAATCCTGTTTCAAACATCATAGTATAAGAAAAGACACCGTATATTCCCCACATAAATACGCAGATGCTCATACATTTGGGAAATTAACATATATATACTCTACAAGGGAACTTACAAAGGCTATTTCTCTTTTACGTCTCAGCCATTCCTTTCACCCAGGTTTTTTTTTTTTTTCAGAGTCACTACCAGTCACCTCC
Source organism: Spermophilus citellus (assembly GCF_964194105.1). Lineage (NCBI taxonomy): Eukaryota > Metazoa > Chordata > Mammalia > Rodentia > Sciuridae > Spermophilus > Spermophilus citellus. The sequence goes on along the minus strand of NC_138197.1, from coordinate 67,267,418 downwards.
TCTTCCCCTCACATGTTCCTTACAGAAGCCTTGATATACAGATATGAAGATAGGAAACTACGGTTGGCTTCCAGGCCACAGACGTCATAGGTACTTAAGGAGTGCCTGCACTGGGCTCTGGATTCTGAGATGAGCTTAATGTGTTCCTTTCTGTAAAGAGCTTGTGACCTAAAGGCAGAGACAAAGAAAGAAAAGCAGAGTTCTCACTCTACAGAGAAGGGAGGCTAGTTAGGGGACACCTGACTAGCCAGGACAGGACAAGGAGGAGAAGCAGGGCAGCCTGGGCAGGTGATTCAGGAAAGTGGGAGGGAGGCACTTCACTCAGTGATACTTGGGTTCAAAGGCCTGCAGGCAGGAGAACGTGCCCCTAGGTCAGTGTCCAGTTGGCTGTAGGAAACAGGGAAGAGTGGTGAGCAGAAGAAGGATTCTGACTGAAAACTAAGTACAGATGGTGATGGGCTTTGCATGTGACCTGTACCCTGAAAGTCGTAGGGAGCCCAGGAAGAACTCTGCAGACTGCACAAGAGGGAGCCGACCCAGCACCAAGGCAGAGCATTGCAGAGCGGGAGGGCCGACTGGAGTGCACACTCAGGTAGAATCAAATATGTCTTAAGTGAAGATAACTTTATTTTAAGAAAGCATGGGCAGAAAAACGGGAGGAAAAAAAAAAAGGCTTCTCCCTTTGAATGCCACCTTGCTATGGCTGAGCTCCAGTACTACCTTGGTGGGGGACAGGGTCTATTCTAACCATAGGTTCAGCACTCACTGTAAACAGCTCTGGGGCCAATGCACTTCACATTGCAGGGGATCAGAAATCTGCCACTTGAGCATCAGGGTTATTTTTGAGCTGAAGACAATTGATAATCATCAGATGCAGGAAGAGTTCTCTACTCTTCCCTAAGCTGTCTAAAGCAGGGTATAAACTTCCCTCTGTGAAGGTATTTCCCTTCTGCCAGGAAGGGAAGAGCAACTCTTCACCGAAAACTGAGTGTCAATACTATGATGAGTTTGCATAAACAAACCTACTAAAATAACCCTTATCTTCCTTTAGTTCTCCCTATATTTTCCAGTTTATCTTATTTTCCCATGATTTATCTTCCCATGTAGCCCAAACCTGCTTTCCTTTGTTTAAAATGGTATATAAGCCTCTGAGTTTAACCACATCCTTGAGTTTCACTCCTTTTCTGTGAATGCTTCTTTGTATTAGCATTCAGAAAAATGACCTTTTTCTCCTATTCATCTGTCTTTTGTTAATTTGTAGACATCCAGGAAGTAAACTAGTTTTTCCTCCTCAAAAACATATCGTCTTATTAAGTCCTCATCCCTTTTAGTGAGGAAGTTACTACTATTATCCCATATTTTAGATACAGAAATCAAAGACATTAAGGAGCTATTCCAAGGTCAAGCAGCTAACAGTGGCAGATCTGGGACTTGGACCATACTGCCTGAACACCTCACAACTCTGCAATAATTTCAACATGTTGGAAAAATAGTGTGACAGAGCCAGCAGACATGGATTGGGAAGCCAAGAAATCCATATTCTAATCTTGGCACTGTTGCTGTCAGTGACAATATTAACCATGCAAATATTTGTCCTGTTCTTTATAGTTTGGTTAATTAGGTCGTTGAAGGAGATTTGATATGACCTTGGAGTAATCATAACCAATGTTTTTTTTTTCCTAATTAGCACAGAGCTTTTAAATTCCCACCATGTCCCAAGCCCTATTTTAATTTGAAGATTGTAATCTTTTATTTTTTTAGATCTACTTTGAAGAAGCAATGATTAGCACCCTCTTTAGTGAATCCATAAACAAATCATCAGATACTTAAATTCTGTTGGTTCTAAGAAATGAAACAGAAAAAAGTTCTTTCAGTTCCCTTACATGCAAAACAAACACCTATGCAGACCGGATGGGGGATATAGGAAACACATTTGACTTAGATACCAACCAATTTAACTAAGTGGTCAATGGCTGTAATTTGAAAGTGGAAAGGGAGGCAGAAAAGCTCCTAGAGATTATGTTATTTTGAGCAGGTGCATACTCTTTTGTTAGTGGGGTAAATTGACAGTCTCAGGCTTGAGGAAGCTGGAAGTACCAAGGTGGCCACATAAATACTGTTTACCCAATTCCAACGCTTCAAATGGTTACCCAGGAAACTCCAAGAAGAGTTCCTGTTGATAGAGAGGGTGAACAGGAACTGGAATCTCCTAGACTGTTGCACACATCTTTTGTTGAAGGGATTCAGAGATTGGGTGGGAGGAGAGATAATGGAAGAGAGCAGATAGGATAGAGACTGAGCTGAGATGTGAGGGAGGATGGAGCAAGACACAGAAGCTACTGCAAAGTTTGAAGGAATGACAAAGAAACACTTTAAAACATTGAGCGTGTAGTATGTGACATAAATTCCTCTTTATCTACAAAAGCATAACAACACTTTTCCCTGTCGAAGGTTGCTGCCAACTGGTGCATTTGCTCTCAGATCCACTGCCCGTCTCTCCTCCTGTGTCTCATTGTTGCAAGCTGATTCCCAGGAAATTGAGAGGTCCCAGTGGGGCCTGGAGATGAAGAGGGAAGGAGAAGCCCTCCTGCCCTTTTCCTCTGCCTTGGAAGACATATTTGGCAGCAGCTGCAATTCCTCTATGGCTCTAGCTCTTGCCCAAATAGGCCCCTGTGGTGACAGTGTCTGTTTATCAAGGGGCCACCAGCTCAAAATAACACCAGCTCAAAATGCACCTGCTCAAAATAATACCAGCTCCTTCTTCCATCCCTCCAGCCTCAAGGAGGGGCCATAGTTTCCCAGTTGCTAATCTTGGGGCTGCCTCGTCTACTCTGGTTACTCTTTCAGCTCCTTTAATATCTTTGTAACCAATTCCTTCTGATTACTATCATCTGTTTAATAACCTTGGGTGGATTTTGTTTTCCTGGTGGAAACCTGATGGATAGGGGCTCCTTTCCTCTCCTCTCTACCCCTTCCCTCCCCCTCCCCTCTCCTCCTTGTCTCCCCTCTCTTCTATAATGAGGGATTTCCAAAAACATAGGTCTCATCTCTCTTTCCCTCTTTGCTCATATTCAATTCCTAGGACTCTGGAGTGAATTATCTGATAGTAATTGTGGAAGAATCTCAGGGCTTGTTGGTTCAGCTCTGCTGCTTCCTTCCTGAATGAGCCTTCCAGGAGAGAGCACCAAGTCTCTCTGTGGTTATAGCCTTGCCTGGGCAGGCCTGAGCCAGTCCAGAAAGTGCATGATTTGGGGCAGGTCTTTCTATAGTTAGCTGACTTGACCACCAGATCTAAAATCTAGATGTCCATCCTCGCTTCTGGCAGTCACGAAGGTGTCCTTATTTTTTTTTTTTCTACTTTTGTTTTATTTCAACTTTCTCAGAACTCAGGAGGAAAAGGGAAGTGCTATGTGCTGAGTGAGGCTCCCTCTTTCAGATCCTTACCATTATCCCCCAATTCCTGGGGAACTGGATTCCTGGTGTTTTTAGGTGCAGAGAAAAGCCTAAAGGCAGGGAGAGGCACCTGCACTCTGCTGATGAACGCTTTCTTTAGCAGTTTTGGGGACTCTCCGGTTGAATGCCTGTGTCCATGGATCAGCCCTGCTACTACAGGGGTGTCACTGAAGTAGGCTATTATTTCTAATGCCTAACTGCTGCAGTAGCCAAAATCAACTGTCACATGCTGTTGCTGTTGAAAGTAGAGAGACTTGCTGTACTTGGTGTTAGGCTGATTTCCAGTATAAGTTTCTGTATGATTCTAGAACCACTGCCTCCCACATGCAGACTTCTTCCTCAGCCGTCCCTGTCATTCTCCTACAATCTGGCCACCTTGGAGCTACCTGGCATGCTGTGAACATGTGGATGATGTTTGGTCCCTCTCATGGATGTGGTTCAAATCTTTTTTCCTACCAGCTCCTCATTTCCTGAGTAAAATAGGGATTCAATGCATCTACCAGGAGAGGGTTATCTCCAAGCCACACTCTCCAGAAGCTCCTGTGTCTCACCTGTGACCTTACGTCAACAGGTGTTTGAAAAATAGAGCCCGCGTTTAAGAATCCTGCCTCCTAGAGCCCTCCTGCGCTGTTTCTCCAGTCTCCGAGCTCCTCGATCAATCCCCATGAATCCAGCAGACAACACTGGAGCTCTTGGAAGGAAGTTAGACAAGAGCACCCGACAGAAGAGCATATTTCATCCCAGATCCATTTGGATCCCATAATGGAGCCAGGGTTCTGGGACAACAGATAGCTAAACTGAGCAATAGATAAGGACTCTGCTGCAGAGGACATCCTTGGCCCCCAGCAAGAAGGAATTGGAGATAAAATGAGGTTGTTTGTAACAATTCTGCACAGTGGTGCTTCAGGCTGACTTGAAGTTACTGTGTTTATGTCAAAATTCCAGTGAAAGGGAACAGTTTAGCATGTGTTCTCCCTTTCTTTTGTATCCTCATGCTCACCTCTAGTGCCTGCTCTCAGCAGAGAGGCAGTCAACTATAATGAATTAATGATACTTTAAAGACTCTCCAAGTAGAGTGTCGCACGCCAGCAGCTCAGAAAGGCTGAGGCAGGAGGATTGCAAGTTCAAAGCCAGCCTCAGCAACTTAGTGAGTCCCTAACCAACTGTCTCAGAATAAAAATATTAAAAAATAAAAAAGTCCTAGCGATGTGGCTCAGTGATTAAGCATTCCTAGGTTCAATCTTCAGTACCAATAAATAAATATTAAGAATGCTGTTTTAGGGGCTGTAGTTGTGGCTCAGTTGTAGAGTGCTTACCTCACAGCACTGCATATAATAAATGAATAAAATAAAGGTCTGTCAACAACAAAATTTAAAAAAAAAATGCTGTTTTAGTCCTTTCCTCTTGTTTCTCCAACCCTAATTTTAATTCCTTCTCCTTTGACCTCTTTGTCCTCGTTTTACCCTCTTTCTCCCTCCAGACTCTTATCTGTAGGCAAGATACTCTTTGTTCTGTGACATGATTAGGGAAATCACATTCTCTTTTAGCTAATGGACTCCAGAAAGAATGGAGTGGCCTTCCTGCTGCTACCATTCTGCCTGTCCTTAGGCAAATTGTTTAACCTCTCTAGGACTCAATTTTCTCACTCCTGGGGAACATTAGTAAGAGCAGTCCTATGAATTTGAGTAGATGATAGAGAGACAGTTGAAAACACCATCCCAAAAGTTAAAAGCCCTGCCTTTTACATGCAGACCATTGTTCCCTGGTGACCAAGTATTTCAGCCAGTGCCAGAGAACCAACAGGTTTATTCTTCTGAGGTCACTGGGCCCTCAGAGGTCCTAGGTGTATGTTTTGGTCCCTTCAATGTGAGAGGCAGAAAGTATGTGCAAGAGAGGCAGAGAGATGAGAAAAGGCGAGGCCCTGAGACCCTGAGGCTGGCTCAGAGGGGAACACCTGGTGGACACTGTCTGGAAGCTGGCAGATAAACTCCTGTGTGGCCCTGTGACTTCGAGAGCAGGGTCATAGTGGTGTGGCCTTGTCCTGATGGTAGACTGAGGAGAAGGAACAACTGAGAAAGCAAAATTAAACATACATGTGAGAGGGGAAATCGATGGTGTGATAGTGATAATGATAACTATCATTTATCAAGTGCTTACCCAATGCCAGTTATCTACTCTTATCTCTTCCCAAAGCACCATGAGTGAGGTGGTGTTTTTGTTTTGTTTTGTTTTGTTTTGGGTTTGCAGGTCAGGGCAGAGGCTCAGAGGGTTCTTAACCTGCTCAAAATCATAAACCTAACAGATAGTGGTAGAACCATGATTTGGCCCAAATTAATGTTAGCTGGTTTTGTTTTTCTTATGACTGGATTGACTTTTCTAAGTGTCTGGGGAAGATGGGAGGCATTAGTCTTTGAAGGGAGGAGAGAAAAGGATAAAAAAGAGTGAGGATACCAAAATGTATTCAAATGGTCTCCAAAAAACAACAGGCAAAGAGCTTTGTCTTTTCACTATCTTATTTTCAGAGCCAGTGCACACTAGATGAACTTTCCCTCCCTTCACTCCTTTCTTCCTTCGTTTATTATTCTCTCTCTCTCTCTTTCTCCTTTCTTTGAACCTAGGGGTACTTTACCACTGAGCCACATCCTCAGCTCTTTTTATTTTTACTATTTTGAAATAGAGTCTCACTGGCCTCGAATTCATGATCCTCCTACCTCAGCCTCTAGAATTGCTGGGATTACAGGTAAGTGCCTGGCCTAGGTGTTCAATACATGTTTTTTGAATAAATGGGTGAACAAATGAATGAATGAATGAATGTGTAACCGAAAGCTCAGTCCTCGTCCTTGATGCCAATCCAATAACAAGACAAGGAAAAAGGAAAAAGAAGGTTTATTCTAGCAAAGCAGAAACCCAGGGGACTCCTGTCCCAAAGGCTGTAATTCTGCCGATCCACAGGAACAGGGGGCTTTTATAGAGGTGATTCAGAGAAAATGAGATTAGGGAGGAGAGATAGGAAGGAAATCAGGGAAAAGATGATCAGGGAGAAGGTTAGGGAAAAGAAGATCAGAGAGGAGAAGTTTAGGGAAAAGATCAGGAAAGAGAAGTCTAGGGAAAAGAAGATGGGGGGGGGAGAAGAAAAACATGTAAGTTTCAAAACCATGAGGAATAGAGTCAGAGCATCAAGTGAACCCCTGTTACAAATTCATGCAGGAAAAAATAAATACAATGTTACAGAGACTTTCCAGAGGTACAGAAGAGAAAATGAGGAACTTCCGAGTGACTTTAGCCTCTCTCCTCTGATTCTTGAAAGAAGATGTGAGGAGTTGAGGAAAGTAAAGTTTCAGAACTATGACCTGGGAAATAGGATTGAGAAGTCAATAAAAGGTGAAAGCAAGAAGGTGATACCGCCGGTTACTGGTTACCTGCTTCCCCACATGTTGAAGTGTAACATTAGAGAAGCAGCAGAGGCCAGCATATAAAGCAGGGTTTATTTTTATTTATTTATTTATTTATTTATTTTTTAGAGAGAGGGAGAGAGAGAGAATTTTAATATTTATTTTTTAGTTCTCGGCGGACACAACATCTTTGTATGTGGTGCTGAGGATCGAACCCGGGCCTCACGCATGCCAGGCGAGCGTGCTACCGCTTGAGCCACATCCCCAGCCCAAAGCAGGGTTTATTTAAAAAGGAGTAACATAGACTTCTCCCACTAGGGAGAAGGGGGCTATAGCTGGTCTCCTGGTATCCCAAAAAGTGAGCATGTTCTGTCTTTTTTTATATGACCTAGGCTTCTTTTGTTCTGCTCTCTTCCCCTTATCTCTCTCTTTCCTGTGTACATATACATACATACACAAATGTGAGTGGGCCCAGGAGATGCTCTGGTATGATGGCCAAAAGGTGAGAAGCAGATGGTCTGGAGGGGCCAAGGTGGAGTGATCTGGGCAGAAAGGGGGCAATCATTAACAACCTTTATAACTCCCTGTAGGGAGGGACAATCCCTGGGACAGGTTACCTTAGCAACAGGTTGGAGCAGGGGCAGGTTATCTAGATAAGCATGGAGGAAGGGCTCTGAAGGAATTAACATTTCAATCCTCCATACTCTGGATCCAACCCTTGCCTATCTGTCCATCTTAGTCAGGCTTCAAAGGTCTGAGCAGGAATGACAACTCTTCAGAAGTTTATGTGAATCTGTCAATGATTATTAAATAGCACTCACTTGGTCAGGGGGCTAGAGAGAAGGATTTGGGGCTTCACTCTAATCTCACATAATTGGTCATTGCTGTCATTAATTTTTAAAAATCACTAATTAAAAACCTGCCATATGAAAAGTATTTTATAATATGATGATGTTGAAAATCATGATCTCAAACTTTTAAAGAAAATAACAAGTAGTACTAAATAGATCCAGGAATCAAATCAGGTCTGCTTTAAATACACAACTTTAAATATTAAATAGTTATTATTGCTATAAATACTTTCCACTTTATCCATAAATATTTCAGTGTGGAATGGACTCTTTCAATAAACATAACTATAATATAATTAACACACCAAGAGGAAATTAACAATTATTAAAATAATATCCAATATAGTCAATATTCAAATTTTCTCAGTTTTATAGATATCTGACTAAATCATGTCCAATATGATGCAGGCATACATTGCAGCCAGTTTATATGAATTTTTAAGCCTATAGGTTCTCTCTAGTTTTCTCTTTCTTTGCGTGTAAAGGAACTAAAATCTGTCGAGTTCCCCAATCTGGATTTTTCTGATGGCATTCCCTAGGTGTCATGTAACATGTGCCCTGGACTGCTTGTTTCATCTGAAAAGGTATTTTATTCTAGAAGCTTGAATAAATTGGATTTTTCTAGCAAGAACACTTCATAAGAGCCACTGAGTACTGCTATCAGGAAGAACAAAAAGTCTGGACATCTCTTTTTGAGAAGTTTGCATCTGTTGATTGTCTAGATGATCTCTTTGAGGGTCATAATTAATGATATTCTATCATTCATTGATCTGTCGGCTGGCTTTCTCCTAACAATAGATTCTCTCCCTCTCCTCTGCTGGTCACCCTGAAACATAGTTTGCAGAGGTAAAGGCAGGATAAATGCTTGATTCTTCCTCTCTGTTTGCCATTTAACAATTGTGGGGTGGTTCTCTAGCATCATCCAGAGGTTTCAGTGATGGGTTTTTTGGCTATGGTAGTTGTTTGACTCATTTGATTATTTTAATCTCATTTGATTGTTTAACCTCTGTTTTCTGAATTTGAACCTGAAGCCAGCCTGCTTGGAATCAGAATTCCAGTTCTCTTGGAAATTGGGGATACTTAACTTTATCCCACAGTTGTTTTGAGGATTAAATGAAACTCTGTATGTGTGAACGTTAGAGAAATGCTTGGCAAGTAGTAAGGCAATGTAAGCATTTGACATCATTACTATTGTCATTACAATTGTTTTTAAGTAGAATGGTTTCTCAACAATGACATTGTGTAAAAGCTTCCCGCGTAATTCCAATGTTACACCAGGCCGCCAGGCGCAAGAATCACAGGATTTTGAGGTTTAAAGGGATAACATTTACAAACAAGAGGAATGAAATGGCTCATTTATGTTTGTAGAAGACATCCAAAATGGCAGCACTTGTTATCCCAACTACTCCTGAGGCAGAGGCAGGATAATCACAAGTTCAAGGCCAGCCTTAGCAACTCAGTGAGAGATTGTCTCAAAATATAAAAACGGGACACAGAGCTCAATGATAGGGAGTTTGCCTAGCATACACAAGACCCTGGTTTCACTTCCCAGCACCAGAAAAAAAAAAAAATAGGACAGCCCAGGGATTAACTTTCTCTTCCTGTTCTTTCACTCAATATTAGTGAATTAATATCTCTAAGCCTCAGTTTCTCCATCAGAAACAAGATAAAAAACAGTGCATGGTTCACAGAGTGAATGTAAAGATTGTTAATTCTGCCCAGTGCCTGGTGCAAAGTAAGTGCTCAAGAAGTGCTAGCTGTTATGTGTTGAAAAACTACTGCACAGGCCAGAGACCATGTGCCCAGCAGACACTCCTCTCCCCGCCTAGATTTTCCTGAGTGTACAACCCCAAAGGTAAGCACCAGGAATCTGAGAAAGCTGATTCCACACAAACATCTTTAACAGAATGGTATCTATGCTCAGGTTGCTAAACAGCTGTGTAAACATACATTCCAGAAGCTCATAGTAGAACATTTTAATTTAAATGATATTTTGAAAGGGAGAATCTTCAAATTGGATAAGCAAATAAATAAACACCATCTGACAAGCTCAGTGCCCAAGTCCAGATGGACTGTCTCTCCTTAGTTGTCCTCCCAGCCTTTTCAAGAAGCTTTTTCTCTTTCTGTTCCACAGCTTGAAGTCTTCTGTTTTTCTTATCTATAGGCTATAAATTTTGGGACATTTCATCTGAGATGCTGTGTGCTTTAAAAAGAACATATTTTGTTTCCCCAGCATCCTGATTTGTCATCCAGAAAGACAACAGACTAGAGAGTCTTTAAGAGACAGATGCTAAGGGATGAATTATTGATCAAACCATAAATAAATTGGAAGATGAAATATAATTACCAAATCAGTTTATTAAAAAAAAATTTAAACTTTTTGACCTCTAACTCTAGAGATCTATCACCAGTAGAGAAAAATGCCATACAGGAATACACAGGAGGACCAACTAGAACAATCAGAGAACTTCCTTTTCAGGCAGAGTTGCCAATTTTTTTCAATGCTGAGATCTGCTTTTATGATTTCCTCTTCCAAATGGCTCTCTGTTTTGAAAAGCTGACACCAAACTGCATTTATCAATATTTAATTTACTTCCCCATTTTTTATTAATCAAAGTCATCTATAACTGCCAACCAGAACATCCAATCAGTAAGAATCAACCTGAGTTACTATACTGAATTGTTATAATTCCAGATTAAAAAAAAAAATTTTTTGAGTTCAAGTGAATATTCGAATTGAAACCATCTTTTTAAAAATATTTATTATTATTATTATTATTTTCGTTGTAGTTGGACACAACACCTCCATTCCATTCATTTATTTTTATGTGGTGCTGAGGATTGAACCCAGGGCCCTGCACATGCTAGGCGAGCGCTCTATCGCTGAGCCACAATCACAGCCCCGAAACCATCTTTAATCTGAAAACATGAGAATACTGTATTCTCTTCCCTGGCATGAAGAATGAGGATGACATTCAGGGTCTTTCAATTTGAGGTTCTAGCCAATGGTTGGCAAAATAAAGCCCCCCCCCCCCAGTATCTATGTGGCAATGCCTAGAACTTATAAATACATGGTTTCATAGCAAGGGGGAGAAAAAATTGCAGGTAGAATTAGGATTGCTGATACTGAAGGGGAGATTGCCCAGATCACCTGGTTGGCCCGAAGTAATCACAAGTGTCCTTAAGTTTGCAAATGGGAGACAGAAGATGTGATTGATGTGATGTGATGTACCATCAGAAAGACCCCACTGGCCATTGCTGGCTTTGAAGTTGAAAGGAGGCTATAAGCCAAGGAATGTGAGCAGTTTTTAACTGGAAAAGACAAGGAAATAGATTCTCCTTCAAAGTGTCCAGAAAGAAACACTGTCCTGCTTACACCTAGTTGTAGCTTAGTGAGACCCAGTTCAGACTTCTGACGTCCCGAACTAAAAGATATTTGTGTTGTCTTAAATCTGTCCCTTGCCTCTGTTTTGTGGCAAATTGTTATAGCAGCAAAGAAAACTACATATAACTTATTTCCCCAAATTCCTTGACCTCTACTTTCCTTCATGGGCTATGTGCTCTGGTCAAAGTCACCTCTTCCATGATCCCTGAGTTCTATAGTTGGAATGAACTTTGTCCCCTCCCAAAACTCATGTTGAAGTTTAATCCCTATTGTGGGGTACTAAGAGGGTGTGAACTTCACTCGACTATGGTGGCAATTTTAGGAGGTGGTTAAAATTAGATAAAGTCATTAGGGTGGAGCTCTTAAGATGGAATCTGATGGCTTTATAAGAAGAGAGAGAGGCAACAGGAGATGCTCACATATACAAACACATAAACACATGGTCCCCAACTCACCATATAACACCCCATGCAATCTCAGGACTCTGCTAGCAAGAAGGCCATCCCCAGATAGGGCACCTTGACCTTGGACCAGAATCATGGGCTCAAATAACCCTGTTTTCTTTATCAGTTACCCAGTCTGTGGCATCCTGTTATTAACAACAGAAAATTGGACAGTGACTGGGCATGCTTTGCTACCTACTTCTGGATCCTTGCTTATGTTCTCAAGGCTACCTCATGTTAGCAGAGGAAAATCTTGTCCAGTTTTCAGAAGGCAGCTCACAGGCCTCCTTTGCCCCTGTCTGCACTATTCCTGCATCTGGGATGCATGTTCTCTCTGCTCCCCTGAACTCCTGTAGTGCTGTAGCTGTTTCTCTTTCCTGCCTTTCTGAGTTTTCTTTTGGACTGGAGTTATTTGTGCCATATTGTCTCTACCATATTCAAAGCTCCTGATGACAAGGTTAATGTTTGATTCATCTCTAAATCTACAGTGTTGAATCCGATACGTTTTTGTACTTTAAACATATAATCGTAGTCTTTTATATATGTGTGTGTGTGTGTGTGTGTGTGTATATATATATATATATGCGCATATGTATTTATATGTTCAAGTATATATGTGTATATATTATATAAGTATATGCATATATACAAATGACATTCTAGAACAACTATATGCCTTCGTAGGAAGGAATAAGAGAAATAAAACAGAGGTTTATAATCAGCTGCCATACAATGTTAAGCATCCCAGGCACATTGTTATTTGGGAATAGCTAGAGCATTTGTCCAAAACTGAGGTGGAACAATGGATGAGTGTGGGGAGTTCATACCTGATTGAGGAGGTCTCTATTAAACATGGAGAGCTGTGCCAGAAACTCCTCTATAGACATTCACAGGATCTGAACAAGGAGAATTCTGGTATGTGAAAAAGAGAAAGGTGTTCTTAGGTAAATAGCTAAAAGTTTTCATTTTATTTGGGATCTAGCCACCCAGAATGAATACAAAATCATTTTTTTTCCATGCAGCTGTTGAACAATTGTCTTTCTTTCTAGAGAGAAACTAAGAATGAAACTAAATGAGTCATAATATCCAAATGACCACTGTCATACTGACATAGGCCATTCTTTTTTTTTTTTTTTAGTTGTTGGACCTTTATTTTATTTATTTATATGCGGTGCTGAGAATTGAACCCAGTGCCTCACCCATATGAGGCAAGCACTCCTCCACTGAGCCACAACTCTAGCCCCATGACATAGGCCATTCTTAACAACAACAAAAAAAGTGTAATGTTTTGTCTTCAAGATAAGCAAGTAACTCTGTAGCACCAAAATTTCCAATTATATGAAAATAGAAAAATGTTTTTTTAAATATGTTGCCTGTTAAAGCAATTATTTTAGCTATTGTCATTCTAAAATAATCATTGAACTCAAGAATATACATCCCTCCAAGGACTGTTCTAATCCTGGTATGTTTTTAGTTCTTTTCTTTGCAGAAGCTAAATCATGGATGCATTTTTAATTGTTTGTATTTATTGACTAATTACTGTGTCCCATACATGCTAAGTGTTTTACACATGCCATTTAAAACTAATAATCCCATGAAGTGGGTATTATTATTTTCATTTCAAAATTTAGGTATTTGAACCATCAAGAATTTAAGGTTCTTACACTAACGTCTATGACCAATAAAGGGCATAGATTCAATAAACCCAAGGCCTGTGCATTTCCTACCATGTCTTATCTTTTTTGAGTCTATTTTTATTAATATATATATATATGTTTTTTTTTTTTTTTTTTTGAGATGGGGCCACTTTATGTTACCCAGGCTGACACCAAACCTGTGGGCTCAGGTAAGCTTTGTGCCTCAGCTTCCCAGGTAATTGAGAGTACAGGTGTGCACCATTGCACCAGCTCAGATATTAGAATTTCAATGATACGCCAGAGCAGTAATTTCAAATTTTATTCTATAATAATCCATCATAATAATTAAATTTTAGTTTTAGTCAGAGTACATGCACACATTGCACACACATATATGAACATCCCATGGAATACCATTACTACTTGATTTAAATTTGATATTTCTTATTCTGTTCCAATACAGTATTTAAAGAATTCTGATCAGGAAGCACTGAAATATTTTCACAATTCCATAATGGATCATTATTTTGAGAAATACTACACTAGTGCATAATGAGTGTATCTTGCATGATTACCTTTTTGAAGAAAGCTCTACCACTTAAGTTATAGTATTTAATTTCTCCTTCCTCAGATTCTTAATCTACAAAATAAAAGAGTTGAAGTAGATTAATTGATTCTTAATCCTGACTACACAGTATAAATATTTGAAGAATTTTACATACATTTATGTTCAGATTTTTTGCCTCTGGAATTTCCAATTTAATTGTTTTGGAATGGGCCCTGTGTATTGTTGTTTTAACTGTCCAGGTCACTATAATGTGACACCAGACTTAGAAATTACTGAACTCAGTGATTGCTAAATTTTCTCTCAGGCAAAAATTCTAGGCTATTCTAACGTGATAAAAAAGATGTTTTGTAATGTTGTAAAAACTATTATTTTAAAATTTATCTTTGTAAAGAGAAAAGGGCATTAACACTGAGCAATGCACTTTACAACAATGACCTTCACATTCTAGTTACATAAGGATTTGGAGATTGTCTAATATCCTGATTCCTGGGACCATGCCTGGTGATTCTAACTATATCCAGGGTGGGGCTGCACACTCTGCATTTTTTAAAAAATCATTTTTAGCTATAGATGGCTACAATACCTTTATTTTATTTTTACGGGGTGCTGAGGATTAAACCCAGTGCCTCACACATGCTAGGCAAGTGCTCTACCACTGAGCCACATCCCCAGCCCCACACTCTGCATTTTTAGCAAATACCTGAGGTGACTGTGGTGACAGTAGTCTAAGAGATACTGTACCATATCATCTCAATAAATGTTTATTCATTCCATCGTCCTTAGTGCCTTGCACTGGGTCTGTGGTCAGTGGTCCAAGGTGTTAAATGTCTGACTTACCAGCCTGGCCATTGTGGCTACCCTCTGCCAACACTCTGAGCTTCATGCCATTTCCCTCCAGTCTTCCACCCTTTCCCTAATGAATACTTGCATTCTCTCTTCTACTGCAACCATAATTATATCTTTATAAATTAAAATCATATTCCAACTGAGTTACAAACCCTGGGAGGTGATTTCAAGGTGGTAGCTAAAACAATAGGATAAATATGGAATACAGCTTTCATTTTACTTAACTAATATTTTTATAGTACTAACTATGCACTGATCGCAATTCTAAGGGCTTTGTAAACACTGGCTCAGTTGATGTCCATAATCATCCTATGAGGTAGATTCTCTCATCCTTCATATTTTACTTGAATCCCACTGTATTTTTGTAGCATTGACTTTACTCATTCTCTTGAAGAGTATTATTATTATTTATAAAATAAGTGATACTATGTAAAATGAACCTAGAAATTCAGTTAATATTTTAATATAGGGCTTGAAATAAATTTAATTTTGAGTTAGACTCTTATAGGCAGATATATGTAAGTTCAGTCTCTTTCTCATTAGAAGTATTTCACTGGGAAGATTTGAGAATATGGTATTAAGGATTTACCTAGTAATAATTCACCCTAGTAGTAATCTCCTTGAATACTCTTACATAATACGGCTTTCTTATCTAAATCTTTAGCCACGAAATGTAATGCTTGCTTAATACAAAATAAAGATTTTTATTGATAAATATACATTTGTATATAATATATATTATATGTACATCATTTGCCAACTCACATGGATACATAAATACCCTCATTTCAATATGTAAACATTTATTGTTTGATTAGGAAAGGCATAATCTCACAATGAAGATGAGTTCACAAGCAAAGGAAGTTTTTTCCACTTTTAATGTCCATTGTCAACTAGACTTTGGATTCGTTTTATAAAGTTTTACCTAACCATCAACCATTGTCGCCTTCTCATCTTAGAAACAAGACCACTTATGTATCTATAGGTTCGTCTCCACTCAGTCTGTATCTTTGCTATTAGTCTAGCTCTGAGCTTATTTCTCAGTGTTGAGAGATGGGGTCCTTGGGTTGTTTCAAAGACCTGTTTTTATCTAGAACCACATTTCAGATACCAGTGTCACGTCTCTTTTCATGTACCTGGGTCCTTGTTGGTAAAGCCCCAGCCAATTGTGTATGTGTGCTGGGTGTGTGTGTGTGTGGGGGGGGGGGTCCAGTTATACTCATTGTCATGCTTCATGACAGCCAGGCTTTTCCATAAGAGGGTGAGGGGGTATGTCTTAGGATGACCAGATAGCTCTGGGTGATGGGGGGGGAAAAATCTTACAAACAAAACAAAACAAAACAAAAAATACCTAGCTACAACATACAAGATGCTGGGCATGGTGGTATACATCTGTAGCCCCAGGGATTTGGGAGGCTGAGGCAGAAGGATTGCAAGTTTGAAGTCAGCCTTGGCAATTTAGCAAAACTGTATCTCAAAATAAAAAACAAAAAGTGTTAGGGATGTAACTAACAGCTTAGTAGTAGAGTGCCCCTCAATTTAATCCCCAGTACAAGGATGGGAAGTGGGAGAGGGAGTGCAAGTAATGATAACATGAGGAAAATCACAGTTTTCCCATCCCTAATGGTATCATGTTTTTTCAAGCTAGAATTATTAATGGGTTCCAAAATCAATAAGTGAAAGATTGAGAAGGAGTTGGGAAATTTACATGGCACCATTGTATCATCCCATAGGATACTTGCTGGTTGCACATGTGGAACCCTAACTTTAAAATGTAGGATCCCAGCTGTCTCCCCATGTTAAATATTAGCATCTAACACTGGGAAACCAGTGTATGTCCCTCCTATCGTGATACACTGATACTATCATGATACTACCTCAACTATGAAGTATCCTACCAAAAATGTTTCATTTGAATATAATTGAGCTCTTGGATCTAACATTCACTTTATAGGAAACACGGGGGATAAAGTAAAAGTTAAATGATACCATGAAGAAATTATTAGACAAATTCAAAAAATGAAACTTTCAATAGGACAAGTCTTTTTAGCAAGTGGATGTCTTAAAAAGAAAATATCGTGCGCTGGGTTCTCTTCTAGTTTAAAAGAGATTTCAACAAATAATGCAATGTGTGATTCCTCAATGGATGTCAGTTGGAATAGCTGTAGAAAACATTTTGGGGACTGGGTATCAAATGATATCAGCAAATTACATCATACGAATCTTCTAGTTATCCAGGAAAATATCCTTACTTCCCACAAAGTATTTATGGATGGAATATTATGAAATAGTTTACTTTAAGTAAATACTTCAAAAGCTGGTCATGGTGGTGCATGCCTGTAGCTTGGAAGGCCGAGGCAGGAGGATCACAAGTTCAAAGCCAGCCTCAGCAACTTAGTGCATCCCTAAGCAACTTAGTGAGACCCTTTCCCCAGATAAAAAATAAAAGGGACTGGGGATATGGCTCAGTGGTTAAGCACCCCTGGGTTCAATGCCAGGTGCAAACAACAACAACAAAAACACTTTCAAAAAGAAATAATATGGTAAAATGTTAACAATGGTTAAATCTAGATTATGACTACATGAGTGGGAATGCCTGCCATAACCTAAATTTAGGTTTTTCTATAGTTTTTATATGTTTATTTGAGGGGAAAAACCAAACAAACAAACCAATCCAAACCAAAAAAAACTCTTAGATTAGTGGTTTTCAAAGTATGATCCTTATCTTCTGAAAAAGTACTTCCTAGAGATGCAAATTTTAGGGTCCCACTCTGAACATACTGGATTGAAGCTTGGGGGTGGTGTCTGTGTAGCAATGGAGTTTGAGCAAGCCCACCAGGAGATTCTGATGCTAAATACCGCTGATAATCACTGCCTCAGGGCCTGGAGAGGCTGGGGTTAGAGAGGATAATTAGGGGAAAGTCAACCTGGTAGTGTGATATAGTTGCCAAGATGAAATATAAGATTAAAACGTACAGCAAAACTCAACCAATGCTATTTAGACACAGACATGAGAAGCGATGACACTAAAGCAGCCATGTGTCCGCTGGTTTGGAGGTGTCATGACTGCAGCCCAAAGGAAGGCAGCTGTCTGGAGGAGGCGTTGTCAGAGGACACAGGCTGGTTGTTGCTTCTGCATCGCATGTCTGACCTGCCATGGCAGTTCTTGCTGGTGCCCTTGTTCTTCTAAGACCTTTTCCTTGGGATCAGAATCTGGCACCTAACAATGTTGTCCTTAGATGTTGGAAGGGGGTGATATTATCGAATGACTATCTGCATGGCTTCAGCATCCTGTTTATTCTTTTATTCACTTATTTATTTTTGTGGTGTTGGGGATTGAACCCAGGGTTTTGTCCATGTGAGGCAAGCACTCTACCAACTGAGCTATATCCCCAGTCCCCTAATTCTGGACTTCCCAATTTAATCAAGTGATTTTATGCAGAACCACTCAGAGCTTCATTGTGAATTTCCATATTGGGCTATTATGGAATGACTCATTTTGCAAACATCCTTGCACTTAGAGTACATATATAGAGAGAATTATGGTTCAAAGGGACATGTTTCAGGAGATGGTTCTTTAAGAGGTAAAGTCTTGGGCTGGGGTTGTGACTCAGGTAGAGCACTCGCCTAGCATGCGTGAGGCACTGGGTTCGATCCTCAGCATCACATAAAAATAAAGGTATTCTGTCCACCTACAACTAAAAAATAAATATTAAAAAAAGTGGTAAAGTCTTATTAAGCATGCAGTGATAGAAATCCTTCATGAAGCTGTGAGGATAAGAATATTGTTTCTAGAATTTATAGAAATAAATATATAATAGCTTAAAACAATAGTAAGTCCTTTTTCTCCCCACCCCTTGGTTGAGACAAGGTTGTCCAGGGTTGTCTTGAACCCCTGTGCTCAAGCCATCCACCTGCCTCAGCCTCCCTAAGTAGCTAGGACTACAAGCAAGCACCTGTGCCTGGCTCTGACATAAGTTTTAATTATCTGTTTTCAAAACAACTTACCTTTGCAGAATTCAAGAACATACAGTTGTCAAAGAGACCTACCCCTTTGCACAGCTCCAGCATTTAATGTGAATATTACCGCAGAGGGCTCCATGGCTGACTAGTGAAGGAGAGGCTGATGGTGCTCCTGTAGCAGGAGGGAAGGATCCACTTATTTTCAAATGCTAGGCCTTGCTTTCTTCATACTTATGGAAAAACACAGTTATAGCTTTAAAGTTTTGGTCTTTGGTATAATAGTTTTATAGAATCTTGTGAGAAACGTACACTGCTTGCTTAATGTCAACTTAATCATTAATTTTACTTCTGTTTTTCTTTTTCCGGAAAACTTGAGACGAGTCAAGTATGAAAAGCTCTGAGTGCTGCCATTTCTTGAGGCTGCAGTTTGGGCCAAATGAGCCCTGCATTCTAAGTCCGAACAATAGAGAAATAAATTCTCTCATCAATGCTGAATAATTTTAGCTCTTTTTATCAGACAATAGCTTGATTGCATTGCTAGGTTTCTGGATTTTAAGGAACAAGATGACAATTGCAAAAAATGGGCAAAGAAAGCTTTAGTCTGAAAGAAAGGCCAACATACGTATGAAATTAAATGTAAACATCCACTGAATGTGCTGTCAGGCTCTGACACCAGTGGCTAGGGGGTTGGGCCCAGGAAAGTGGGGAAGGGTAGCCACTCAGGGTGACTTAGGTAAAGCTTTAAGAATAATGAAGAGAGTTCCAGAAGATAACATTGCAGGGCAGAAAGAAGTCTGATCAGGTAGTACGGCATAGGTAAAGTAAGAATTTTATTTTGGAGTAATGGGTTTCAGACTTCTGACCTCCTAAACTGTGAGAGACAGATACTTTTTTCCTTTTCCTTTTTTTTTTTTTTAATGCTATGGAGAATTGGACCCAGGAGTACTCTACCACTGAGTTATTGCCCCTCTTTTTAAATTTTATTTTGAGCAGGGTCTTACTGAGTTCCCCAGGCTGGCCTTAAAACTTATGATCCTCCTTCCTCAGACTCCTGAGTAGCTGGGATTGCAAGGGTGCACCATCACTCCTGGCTAAATGTGTGTTATCACCTTCTTGGCATTTTTTACAGCAGCCATATGAAGTTAATATACCTGTGAAGGAAGACTGTCCCTGCACTCCAAATCCACCTGAATTCCTACCCACCTGAGAAAAGAAGAACTGTTGTTGAGTAATTGGCGCGATTTAATCCATAAAACAGTAGATCATCATGTATGGTTCTCAGCACTGAATATCTAAAAACTCATTTTCCTTGACTTATCAGGCATGTTCTGATTATGGAGGATTAGCACGTGCTATAACCTAACTCATGAGAAAGCTAGTAACCAGAACACCAATTTCTGGAAATACAAGTACTAAGTGCTTCAATTTACTCAGATCAGCAGCTAAATGCTGCTTGAGAAGTGTGAACCCAGAGGAAGGCAACTGGCCCATCTTGAGGGCTGATGTTACTGAATCGATGGGCCGATGTTACTGAATCTAACAGTCTAGTGCACTAGAACATTTACATGGCCAAGCATGTCTCTCTTTCTAGACCTTGCTGGAACATTCTTTCCAGGGTCCTGAAGAGCCACCATCCTCATGCTGTTTTAGCAGTATTCCTTCAGAGGGGCTACAGAGACTAAATGCCAACTTACATGATCTCTTAGACAATCATCAACATATTTATAAGTCACCTCTTTACATCCTAATTCACTGAAAAATAACTGGTAAGTGCTCAGCTCTGCTACGATTTTATACACAAAGGTAGAGATCAAGGCTCTGTTCTCCAGGAATCACGTTCCTTTAGAGGGTTAAGAGCCACTGTGTTTTTCTTCCATCACTACCTGATATCATCTCTTGTGACTTCATGATCTTCATTTTTGCAGACTAACATTTCCTCACTCTTATCAAATTTAGGGGTAGTGGTATTGGAGACTGACAAATCACTCGAATCAATTCAGTAAAACATCCTATTTTTGACTATTTTATTTAAATATTAACATTTCACTGGTCCTATGGACAAGGGGTCTAGCATTTAAACAATCTTAGTGATGTTAACATTCTACAAAACAGAGTGACAGCCACAGTAGGCACCCGTCAGAGTTGAAGGAGAAGGGATCTGTGGACTGGGTTGTCCCAACTTGTAGTTTTATTCCATGATGGTAATTACATGGTCATTAAGAACAGCTTATTGTCAGGCACAGTGGCCCATGCTTGTAACCTCAGAGGCAAGAGGACCACTCAGTTGCCAGCCTCAGCAATTTAGCGAGGCTCTAAGTAACTCACCGAGACCCTATCTCTAAATAAGATATAAAAAGGGGCTGGTGATATGGCTCAGTGGTTAAGGCCCCCGAGTTCAATCCCTGGTACAAAAAAAAAGCAAAAGAAAACAAGAAAAACCCAGGTTATTTTTATCTAATTTTCTTAAGTCTGAAAATCAGGACTCTTCAAGGGAATAACACTGTCACAATCATACCTTCCCCTCTAGCTTGCATAATTCATCATATTATGTAACAGACTTCCAGCTATGGTCCCAGAGATGGTTTTGCCACCACTTGCATAGTGAGACTACGTTTGATGGACTTCTGCTTGTTTTACATTAGCTTTCAAATCTCAGGACCAAGGAGACCACTGTAAACTAGTAAAGACTAGTGGAATAATGGTTGTCTGAACGACTTGGAATAAGTCACTTACCTTTCTTGTATTCAGTTTTCTCGCTAAGTGTTGGTTATGTTTTATGACTTTTGTTTTCCTAACTCTAAATGATTCTCTGAGAATCTCTGGAAAATATGATCACAAAAAAAGTTAAATTTCTTATGGAACCGCTCAGAAGAATTTACTTTGAACAAACCAGTTTTGAATAGTTCACTAAGAAGATGTCACAACTATTCTTTTTAGTTTGTGTGTGGCACTGGGGATTGAACCCAGGGTCTTGTGCATGCGAAGCAAGAACTCTACTGATTGAGCTATATCCCCAGTCCACAACTATTCTTTTTCAGTAAACAGTGTCCTGTTTTCACAGAGCTAATTTTTAAACTGTAAGGAAAGTCATCCATTAATTACACACACACACACACACACACACACACACACACACACACACAAATCCACAACTATTTTGTGAAACAATTTCTGTGTACCAATTTTATTTTTTACAAAAAATAAATGGCAATATAAGGGATGGGGAGATAGGAATAATGCTTGGTCCCTCCTGCCCTACCCCATGCAGAAGACAAGGTAAGAAACAAATATGGGTCAGACGGGTCTCCGTCCTGTAATCTGTAATAGCTATGAACACAAAGGTGCCCAAACATGGACTATTAAGGCTTAGGGTCAGTGTATTGTGGCCTGTGCCAACATAACGGAAGGGTCAAAACAATCCACGCCATTCACCTTCAGGAGAATGAAGGCCCTCAGGTGGACCTACTGGCGCCTTGACTCTGGGTGGGCGGAGGCCCCTCTTTTTGATCGTCTGTGCTGCCCTCTCCAGGGCATATAGGGGCCTTGAACTAGGTAACGGGAAAAACCCCTGTACACCACTGGGGCCCGCTGCTGATAACAGGGTGAGAAGCTGGCCATAGGTGGAGGGGAACAAAAGTTAAAGTCAGCTTCGAAGGCAAATCCTGGCTGGGTAGATGAGGGCACATCTGACTGGAAATAGAATTGATCCGACTGGAAAACATGGTCGGAGGAAAAGTAGCAATCTTGGGGATAGTGCCAGGACGGGGGTGACACGTGATGTGGGGGAACGGGAGGGGGCAGCAGGGGGCGCAAGCGGGGCCGTGGGGTCTCGAGCAGGGGGCGACGCCTGGGAGAAGGCAGGGGCGGGGACAGAGATAAGTCCAGTTGATCTCGGTTGGCCTGGGGCTGCCTCTCAGGAGCGTCCTGGATCAGCTCGCCTATGGGTGCGGGTGGGCGGCAGGGTAGCTCCACACCCCAGGCCTCAGCCACGTGGGTCAGCAGCAGGTAGGAGAGCTGGCGGTGTGCGTGCTCATTCCAGTGCACCCCATCTGACTGCAGGCAATTCCAAGCATGACGAAAGTGGAAATGCAAGTCTAGCACATCGAAGCCATGTTTACTTGCCTTGATGGAGCTGTAGAAGTTGGCATGCACCACGATCCTTCGCAGAGGGATGGCCCAGGGCAGGGGCTTGCGTGGGAGAAAGCGTGCAGTAATTTTCTTACCTACAGGCATGGCCGTGTTCCACACCAGGAGGCAAGACTCAGGCAGAACTTCGCCCAATCGCCCAAACAAGTTCTCCAGGTTCTGCAGATAGCTGTTCCAGGAATGCGGACCATACCTGGAGACGTCCCAGAGGCAGGAGTTCATGATGATCAGGTCCGGGGCATGCTCACCAGACTGGAGTTCCTCCAAGATGGCCTCCAGGTACTTGGAGTAAACGCGTGTGAGGAAGTAAAAGCGCACTAGATGGTGATCTGAGCTAAACTGACGGACCTCGCGGTAGTTGGTGCCATTGTGCAAGGGGCCCAGCTGACCTCCTTTCACCAGCTTGTCCTGTTCGAAGGTCAGTTCGCCCTTGGCCTTGAGTTGGCTGGGAGTGAGCAAGCAGTCCTTCTGCAGCAGGAGCACCAGGTCTTTGTACACGGCCCTCTGCACGGAGTCCCCCAGGATGACCACAAATTTGTTATGGAGCAGCTGCTGTACTTCGGAGGCCAGCAGACGGCCCATGATGCCTGGGGAGCGCAGCTTAGTTCCTTCCTTTGCACAGGGTGACGCTGCAGATTACTAGGACAGAAGGAGAGAGCGCTGGGAGGGACTCACCCCTCGCCAGGGCAGGTAAAGCAAAGAAAACAAGGAAAAGCCCTGGGAGTCGTGGCCTCTGCCCAGAGGAAGTGCTCCTGGGGCGCCTGCCTGGCTAGCGCCACCAAATCTGGGCCTCCAAAAGGGGAGAAAACAATGACGGAGATCTGGGAGCTTTGGTGGTCTGGCTGCCCTTTAGCCTGGGACTTGACCTCTTAAACTAGGCAAATTGTTCTAGGAGTTTCAGGCTCCACCCAGAAGGGAGAGGCCAACTCCAAACAGCCCTGCCCTGATAACAGCGGGATGACCCAATGAGAACATGGAAGCAGCCAGACACTCCTAATCCTAGATATTGGGAGAAGGAAGCAGGAGGATCACAAGCTCCAGGCCAGTCTAAGCAATTTAGCGAGACCTTGTCTCAAAATAAAATTTTTTAAAAAGAGCTGGGTATATAGCTCAGAGGTAGAGCCCTTGCCTAGCATGTGCTAGGCCCTAGGTTCAATCCCTAGTACAAGGGGGAAAAAAAAAAAATCTAAATGTAGACAAGATGCCTAACAACTAGAGAAGAGTTAGGCAAACTTTGCAGCTATGAAATAATATGAGGACTGAGGTTAAGAACATGGAGAATGTTTGTAATGCAATGTTATTGAAAAAAGTTATATTATTCATTGTGTGCCCATATCACTACAATTCTGTGAAATAGATATAGATAACTGATGAACCCCACCTAATTCCATTTTAAGATTGGGAGCCATCTTGTTATGAGGTCATGAAAAATTCATTTCTGTTTTACTGTAAAATACTAAGATTTCTATTTCTCCTGACCATACTTTGATATTTTAAACTTGCTTGGAATTCCTGCCTGTGCTTTGAACTTACCCTGCCTGACTCTCCCTGACCAGATAACAACCCTCCCTGAAATCTCAGCTGCTCCTCCTTAATTCTGATGTTGGAATCTGAATTTACTCCCCACCTTGAGATGTTAAGCCATGTAGATCATTAACCTGCTGTCTGCCCTCTTATTACCAGAACCCTGTCAGCTGTAAGTTCCCAATATACCCACCTTTGTAACTTTGTGTTATAAAAACCTCCCTGCTCTTAGACCAGGCAGTGTCCTCTGGCCATGCTTTTAGGCAAGGAAGTGGCTGAGCATCTCCCTCATGTACACAAAATAAGCTTGCTTTAATTTGGCTTAAAATGGGAGTCAGTGGTCTTTTCTTTGCATCGTGGGTTCAACAATAACATTGAAAGGAAATATGTAAGAACCTAGTTTGTAAGAGTAGTAGAATTATGGGTGAGTTGCCTTCCACCTTTTTTCTAAATATATCTTATAGTTTTATATTGCTTTTTGTAACTTAAAAAGAAATGCAACAAGTAACAGAAAAGAGTTATGTGTACAAGGTCAGAAAATATTAAAAGGTTTATTTAGTAAGGAAGTGGTTGCTTATCAGGAGGACTGAAAAATACTAATCAAGATAAAATTTAGTCATGGTGTGGCTATATTCTTTGCTTTCCATTTGAAAAGGATCAGAATATGCCACCCCAAAATACACCCTTTGGTAAGGGATATTTTCCACTGAAAACAGATGCAGAAAATTCTATAACCATGTCCCCTTTTTAATTTCTTGTTATTTTTATTTGTTAAATTAATAAACTGATCCCCCCCCCCCCAACCTCCCTTTATCTGTCTGAAGTCTGGGCAAAAATTTCCCTTTGAGGAAGGTGACACTCCCTCCCCCTCAACCAGGAAGAGCTTCTTTCAATCACTTCAGACAGGTTGTGGAAATTGGCAACTATTTGATCTTACATAAATAAAGTAGTCCTTATCTTCCATTAACTCTGCCTGTGCATTTTTCAGCTTTCTGTTAAAAAAAAATAAAATAAAATATATATATATATATATATATATATATATATATATATATCCTCAAATCTAAGTGTTGAGTTTCACTTCTTTTCTGTGCATTCTTTGCATATAAATATTAACTAAAATTCTGAGTTTACTCCTGTTCATCTGTCTCATTTGCATGCCCACAGGGACTGAACTAAAAAGTAGAGAAAAAGGTTTTCCTTTCCAACACATTGGATGAAAATGTTAAAAGCTGTGAAACTCATCTTCAAAACTTTGGATTGTTTATTTCAAGCTGCCACTTATGGCTGTCTTCAGGAATGACTGACTATGGGAGAAACACTGCTGACAAATCCTGATTGGGGAGGAACATGGCATCCACTTAAATACTTAGCCAGAAGCTATTAAAATCCACTAAGGCTTGACAGTTGTAAAATTTTTTGCATTAGTAAACATTTTAATAGGTGTAGATGGACAGTTATCATTCAATTACAAATTCAATTTTTTTTGGGGGGGGGGGCGTGGTTTGGGGATTGAACCCTGGGTCACTTTATCACTGAGCTATATCAGTCTTTTTTTTTTTTTTTTAATTGAGACAGCATCTCACTAAATTGCTGAGGCTGGCTTCAAACCTGTGGTCATCTGCTTTAGTCTCCCTAGTTGATGAGATTACAGGCCTCTATCACAGTGCCTGGCCAAATTCAATTTTTAAAAGTCATACTACTTGTGGTTTTAATGGTTAAAAGTAAAAAATTAAAAGATGAAAATAGGTAGAATATTAAATTTCTATAAAATAGTTGAGAATATTGGTTCATCATCCTCATCTTCATAGAATAATTTTACTATCAGAAAAATACAATAAAAAATTAAAAAAAAAGAAAGAAAAGAAAAACTTTGAGCCATGTACCATGTATGGCCTATGCCTATAATCCCAGTGACTTGGGAGGCTGAGGCAGGAGAATCCCAAATTTGGGGCCAATCTCAGCAACTCAGAGACCCTGTCTCAAAATATCAAAATAAAAAGGGCTGGGGATGTAATTCCCAGTGTTAAAACAAAAAACACAGAAATACTTAAAATAGAACTTAGCTTATATGGTACTACTTCCTAGCTGTTTGACTTTAGGCTAATTATTTTGTCTCTCTGTGCCTTATTTTTATTCATCTGTGAATTAGGACTCTAAGTACCCACTTTAGAGATTGGATGTGAGATTAAATGAAAAATGTTTTGAATAATGCCTGACAAATAGCAAGTGCTGATAATAGTTATTATTCCTAAGCAAGTTGCAGAACACCAGGTTAATCATTTATAAAATAGGGATACAATATTTCTGCTGTATGACCAAGAATTTCTCATTGTTCTTCACCAGTGGGACATGTAGATGTGACTGTGAGACAAGGGGTGGGGGTGGGGGTGATGGAAGGATCATTTTCACAAGAAGCTGAAACTGAAAGGAAACTCATGAACTTCTTGGTAAAGAACACCAGCAACTCCAACAGGATTAACAAAATCAGACACTGGACTCCCACTGTGGGAAAGGATCATTTAATCTAAGAGTCCAAGTGTCAAAACCAAAGTGTAACAAACTAAAACCATGGATAAGTAAGGGAGCTGGAAAAGAATTGAGAGAGGTTAAATCATCTGTGTCTCTCTCTCTCTCTCTCTCTCTTTTTAAAGCAAATAACTTCTATTTTCAGGCTTTTTATTTATAAAAAGTGAAACAAGGGATTGGGGATGTGGCTCAAGCGGTAGCGCGTTCGCCTGGGTTCGATCCTCAGCATCACATAAAAAAAAAAAAGATGTTGTGTCCACTGAAAACTAAAAAAAATTTTAAAAAGGGGGAAGAAAAGAAAGAAACATTAAAAAAAAAAAAAAAGTGAAACAAAAAGGGATTTGAAAGCCAAACCAGTGGTCTTTTAAGCTTAGGCTTATTTCTTTGCTTCAAATTTGCTAAACTCATTAGTTTTGGAAGCTTAATATAAGCTAATTATTAAAAATCCTGGAGAACCAGATATTGTGCTAGGAGGTTCAAGGAGTGGGTATAAAAAGACAATCTCATCCCCCCAAGGAGAGAGGTAAGGAAATGGATATTCAAAGATAGATATCAAAGAAAGAGCTGGATGGTGATGTATGCAAATAAAGTCTCCTAGATTGTTGGAAGAGTTGAGCCATGCAATCTGTTATTTCAGTCTTAAATTAAAGCAGGATTAAAAGATTTTTTTTTCCAGCCAGGCATAGTGCCATACACCTACCTATAATCCCAGCAACTGGGAAGGCTGACAGGAGGATTTAATAAGTCCTACTTATAAGTGAAATATGAAAAAATGCTTGCCAGGCATGGTGGTACATGCCTGTAATCCCAGCAATTTGGGAGGCTGAGGCAAGAGGAGCACAAATTTGAGGCCAGCCTCAGCAACTTAATAATAAGACCCTGTCTCAAAATAAAAAAAAATTTAAAAAAGTTTCAAGGTGATTCCCCACCTCATGGTTATAAAAGTTCCATGTTTGTCTTTTTTCAAAGCAAAATTTGGACTTAGACTAAAGCAGTGGCAAGAAATATGCAGTATTAATGGCTACCTCTATGATAAATTACTTCTAAGCAATTTGCCTATATTTTTCCACCTGGGGATAATTAATTTTTTAGTAACTTCATAAGCCATGAATTATTAACCATTAACTATTGCTTTATAACCATCACAAACCAAATAGCATTTATTTTTCATTAATCAATATTTATAATAATTAGGTTAATTTTTGAGGATGAGCGACACTGAAAACAGGCTAGTTGCTCCAGACACCCTGCAGATAAGTCTTAAGTCAGAGATGGTCATTAAGAATTAGGATGCTGTTTTGATTACTTGTAGGAAGTACTTAGCTATTTTTAAAAGTTTCTGGCATATGACTATCTTAATGCAACATGGTATTGAAATTATAAAGAGTTCATTTCTTCTGACTACCTATTTTGAAATCAAACCAATACTTGGAACTTTCCAAGATCCCCTTAAATTTTAATGGAATATATGGCACAGATAAAAGTCTAATTATTTTTCATGAATTTACCTGTTTGAATTATGGGTTTCTTGGCATTTGCCTCATTTTCTATTTAAACTTGTCAAAAATTAAATTGAATGTCATATAAAGTTTTAAAAGAAAAACAAAGAGCTAACAATTAAAATTTCTCTTTGGAAAAGCTTAATGACCTATGTTTTGAGTGTTTTCTGGACTCATCTTTTAATGTGAAACAAGTTCATTAATATCCATTTCTCCATATATCCCTCAAGTGGGGAAGATAATGCAGGCCTACTATTTTAAAAAGAGGTTTTAAGAGCAAATAAAAATACCTATATAGAAGTACTGTAAGATACTAAGGTAAGTAATGCAATAGAGAAATAATTGCCAAACAGCTGCCAGAAAGACCAATTCTAGTCCACCATCTCCAAAGACCTCACCTCTTAAATAGATCTCAGCATTGCAGCCTATTATTTCAGAAAAAAATTTAGAGAACACCCTTGTCTACTGAGGGCTGTGACAGAAGTCAGCCTGCAAATTTGATTCTCACCCCCGCCAAACCATCATAGTAGTTCCTCTATCCTGCATTATAAACCCCAGTATATGGCTCCACATCCCTAACTTGATTATTCAGGTAGTTCTTAGACACAAATAAGGTCTGACAGGTGAAATAAATAAAAAAACTGTAATCCCAGTGACTCCACTCAGATTACTGAGCAGGAGAACCACACTTGGAAGCTATCCACAGCAACTTAGAGAGACCCTGTCTCAAAGTTAAAAAATTAAAAGGGCTGGGGATGTATCTCAGTAGTAAACACTCCTGGTTCAATTTCTAGTGGCAAAGCCCCAAACCAAAAAACTACAATAATGATCTCCAAACTGGGTACCACGTGACCACAAATTCATTTTTGTGGAGGCAGGAATCACTGTGCACGTATCTAATTTGTAGTTGTATCATCCCTACAGTTCTTAAACTTGTGATTCTTTTGCAACAAATATCTTTGGAAGAATTTCAAACACTTCAAATCTGAAAATTAACAAATTCAAAAACTCTGAAAGCAGAATGTTTTCCCCCATAGTATTCATGGGGAACTAAAAATATTTCCGAATAGAAAGAAACGCAGGGAACATCCTTAACTGCATTCTGCTGTCATGTACACTTAATTAGAATAATAAATCAATTAAAGAATGAAGTACAAGTTCATGGTGCCATATAAAGATATTTTTTAATAAAAACAAAAGATAAGCTGGATGTGGAGACTAATAATGCAGGAGATGGCAAGTTGGAGGCCAGCATCAGCAACTTATTAAGACCCTGTCTCAGAAGGAAAATTGAAAAAAAAGATAGAAAAAAGCTGGGGATGTGGCTCAGTGGTAAATCCGGTACCAAGGATTGAACCTCTGAGTTCAATCCTTGGTACCGGAAAGAAAAAAAAAGATAAACTACAGAGCACTTATTCAAATGGCCTTACTAAGGAAAAGTTTTTTTTTTTTTTAAACAAAGGGATCCCCTAAAGTAAATAATCAAAGCAATTCATAAAAACAAAAATTTGATACCAATCATATGTTGTCTATGGTAAACGTTCATATTATGTTGTGGGCCATTATTTAAGCTACATTTTCGGAGTTGGGAATAGAGCTCAGTGGTGGAGGGCTTAGCTAGCATGAATGATGCTCTGAGTTCCATCCCCAGCACCACACAATAAAGAAAACAACATTTGCTAACTTGCTACCTATTACCCCTCTAACAGGAATGAAAGACATCAGAAGGCAGTGACCTGGTTCTCCCCTTCACCGTCCTGACCTTCCCATTCTGTAAAACAGGTATGTGATCACCTGTCTGAGTAATAGCGAAGATGAAAAGAGAGCCCATATTAGGGCCAGCTCAGCTCCCACCAAACATTAAGCCCCTTTAATAACCTCTGGCACAGCAAGTCATCCCCAGTTGGCTCCTAGAGAAAACATAGGACCTCGATCAGAATCTCTGCTGAAAACTTCAGCCCCACAAGCCCCTTCCCACCCATGCACAAAGGCAGAAATGTACCTACATAGGAGCAAGTTAATCCTTCCACGCTGGCTCGGGTCCTCCTCCAGCTTCCTCAGGGACTCCACCTCTGGATGTCCCCGTGAGGGGCTAATTATGCATTCTGCGTTTTCTTAACTCTCCTTAGGTTGGCTCCTTGCTTTCATCATTAAATACATCCTAATTTCTTGCTTCAAAAAAAGAAAGGAAACTTCTTGACTCCACCCCCAGGACAGTCCTATCTTTTTCCTGGGCTTCAAGGCTACATTTTAAAGTGTTGTTTGCGCTGGCCAGTCCCTGTCCTTACCTCCCACTCACTCCTCTTCTGGTTTTGATTTGGTTTCCAGCTCCACAAAACCAAAGCTGTTTGTCTGCAGATCGTCACTGGTTTCTTCGTTGCCCCTTTCAGGGGCCACTTTTAGGTTCCCAGCCCCTGAGGCTGGGGTGCTGTTGACTGACACCTCTGAAAAACTGGGCTGAAACTATGAGTCTGTGACAATCCTGTATCTCTTCCCGGGATCCTTGGCAGGTTTCTCTATCTCTGGGAATTCCCCAAACTTGATCTTTCTTAAAGTCCACTAATTGGTTTCTTTCTACTTCAATTTTCTTCTTTGTTCATCCACTCTCAGACATACAGGCATTGAGGAGATAGCACTTCTCCGCCAGGCTGCTACAGTTGTTTGGGCCTGTTTTCCCTAGCATAATAATAAATAGCACCCACTCCCTGCTCTGGAGTCCTAGTTTGAATAATGACAATTGGCCAATCACCTTATCAATAGCAATACCATTTGTATGCAGATGACTCAGGAATGAGTCGGGGAGGCCCAGTGGTTAAGAGGGAGGGCCCTGGAGTTGGACCCCTAGGGTTCATATCCTGTCTCACTGACAAGTCGAGTAGCCTCCCTGCTTTGAGGAAGCCTTGTTCCATTAACAAGCAAAGTCTTACTATGGATTTCTTAACAAGCCAGGGGACAGGAACATTGGCAAGGTCATTAGCACCAAGCTGCCACATTTTAAATACTCAATGAATTCAGCTATTCTCTAGCCCAGGCGTGTCTCCCAGACATATTCAAGTGTAGATTAAAGTTCACTGGGGAGTGAGAAGTAACAAATTCTGTAGATACTCATTTATCCTCCCATCCAACTGTGGCTGAATTCCTGAGATGATTCTCTCCTGACCTTTGAACCATCTTCCTAAAGGTAAATATTGTTCATTGATGGGAATAGGGGCAGCATATTCTCACCATGGGTTTTTGGAGAGCTGCTGTATAATATTGCTCTAAAACACTGGAGATATGTAACTGGGTGAAATAAACTGCCTCTGAAATGCTTGGGGCAAGTCATTTTTATTTTTCATGACTGTTTTCACTATTCCTGAGACATCAAAATCCTTGGATGAGTTCCTTGATATATGTCAGTTCAACTATTTCTTTCTTTTTTAGGTGGGGGGAGTACAGGGATTGAACTCAGTAGCACTCAACCACTGAAATTCATCCCCAGCCCTATTTTGTATTTTCTTTAGAGATAGGGTCTCACTGAGTTGCTTAGGGCCTCCCTTTCTGCTGAGGCTGCCTTTGATCTTGCAATCCTCCTGTCTCAGCCTTCAGAGCCACTGGGATTACAGGCATGCATCACTGCACCTGACTCAACTATTTCTTGATAAACATATACACAAACGTATCTTTTTTTTTTTTTAAGGTTAGTAATCACATTTCATTTGAGGAGACATGGAGAATGGATACAGGAAGAAGTGGCTGAAGGCCAGGCTGGACCAAAAAGTCTAACAACAAATTACAAAGCAGAAGTGTGGCCTTATGCACATGATGGATGACTTTCACTTTGGTGATGTACTTCCATGGTTATGTTCAATTTCTAGCATTGGTTCTACCTCCAATTCTTTGAATCCCATTCAAGAGAGCATAACAAACTGTAAGAGAGACTACTTTTGTTATAAGGCAAATCTTGAATCTGTTCTGATTGATTACAAATGTCATTTGCAGGGGTTGGAGATGAGGCTCAGTGGTAGAGTGCTTGTCTAGGATGCTCAAGGCACAGGGTTCTTGATAGATTACTGGCAGCAAATGATACCTTGCAGTTAGTTGTGCTCCACCAATGGGTTTTAATTTTGTGGTGCACACCTCCAACCTGTGTCAGGAGCTGGGGCAAGCAGCAACTTTAGAAAAGGTTCATCCTCTGCCACTTTCTTTAATCCTTGAACTCCTCTTTTCCTGTCATGCAGCTCCAGACTCCAGAATACAGGTTCTGGCTAGTGGGGCAGGCTGGAACAGTGCTCTAGCAGAGAAATGGGTTGACTAATGTCCTGCAGTTCCCAGAATGGCCTTGGTCATCAGTGGGGAGAGAATGGAGGATTCCATTCTTATAATTGTATTCAACTATGATACAAACACATACGTATCTTGAAAACATACTTTACAAAGGAGGATATATTTTCAATATATTTTGAAAAGCTGAGCACAGTGACAAATTTCTTCTGTTGTAAGTCCACGGTTAGTCATTTTTATTTTCACTAATCTTTCTTAATCCTTAAATTTTTTGTTTTAGTTTGATTAGAATATTATTTCTAAAATGATATAGTTTTTTGGGGGGTGGGGGAGGGCAGGGATTGAACCCAGGGGTGCTTAAAGACTGAGCCACATCTCCAGCCCCCGCCTCCTTTAAAAAAAATAATAATAAATTCTATTTTGAGACAGAGTCTTACTAAATTGTTCAGGGCCTCACTAAATTGCTGAGGCTGGCTTTGAACTTTCGATCTTCTTGCCTCAGCCTTCCAAGCCGCTGTGATTACAGGTGTACACCATTGAACCCAGCAAGACTGACTTTTTAAAAAGGCAAATTTGTCAGGGAACCTTTTCTATTCCCCTGGACAGAAAAATCTCTCCTTCCTCTGCCAAAGGGCTTTATTTAACACTTGATTTTAGTTTGTCCTACACTTAGCTGCCTGTGTGCCTCTCAATTCCAGCCTGCCCTAGTCTGTGATGGCAGACTAGCTCTCACCCAGCCTAGTCCTCTGACTACCCAAGGCTTTAGTGTCCTAACAGTACTCATGGAATATTGGCTCAGTGCCAGCTGGTTCAGTTCTCACAACCCAGTGGGGTAGGAACTTCTGCTACACCTCTGTTTCACAGGTGAGTAAAGAGAGGCAGAGAGAGGTTCCGTAAATTGCCCAAGATTGCCCTACAATCTTGGCAGAACTAGTCTGTTATTGACAGTAAATTTTTTTGTTTGGTTGGTTTTTGTTTTTTTGGTGGCACTGCAGAGCCCAGGGGTACTCAACTATTAAGCCACAACTCCAGCTCTTTTAATTTTTAATTTTGCAACAGGATCTCGCTAAGCTGCTGAGGCTGGCTTGAATTTGGGATCCTCTTGCCTCAGCCTCCCTCAAAGTTTAAGGTTTTATTTTCTTTCTTTAGGAGAAAATATGGCACCAGGCCCTGAGCTTGTTAAACCTCAACTATAAATACTTTTGAAATTAGGAGGGAAAAGTAATTATCTAGAAAAAAAAATCTGTATGTACCTTTTATCTTTGTTATTCAAAATAACACTTTGTGCACAGCTTAAAATTTTTCTATGAGGAAACAAAGCGGTATGAAGTTAACTTAGTTAAATTTTCATCAGATTATTGGCTTCTAGAACTCTTCAGGGTCAATGGAAAACCCAGTTCTGCACGGAAGCTCTATTTTTCTTTCAAGAAATTCTATACTCATGTTACAACTTGAGATTCTCACCCATGACTGGATAAAAAGTTCCCATGGTTGAAGAAAATATTGGGTAGCTAATAATGACTGCTTGCTTTCAACCAGTCATCAAGCTGGATTCTGAAAATTGTGTCTCCAGGACTGGCCACAAAAGCCCATTCAATCTGTGCCGGGAACACAGGGCTGAGTCAGCAAGCCTGGGTTTCCGCCTGTCCAGTGATGGAAGAACTAGCCCCCGTGTTCTTTCAGGGAAATTACACAAAGGTACTTTAAAAATGAGCATAATTTATTATTGTTGTAGCCCTCAACACGGCAGTATTTGGGTTCTATGTGCAATAGTGTTTCTGTGGGAAAACATTCTGAATTAAAAATGAGGTTCAGGGGTTGGGGGCATAGCTCAGTGGTGGAGCTCTTGCCTAACAAGCACAAGGAATGGAATCCCTGTCACCACCAAGTTAAAAAAAAAAAAAAGGTCTCTAAGAGCAGGTCTCTGCCTGCTTTGTCTCTACCTACACGGTCTCATAGAGGGACCTGGAGACCTGTGTTCCCACTGCTCATCTATCTGTTAGTGGGACTGGCGACTAGCCTGGTTTCAAGCTTCATGCCTCAGAACAGGAGGAGGGACAAGGTTCAGGGGGTGAGGAAAGCTATGGCTCTTCTCTCTTTAGCTCCAAGTTTGGAATGTTTCTTTCTGTCGTCATGCCCAGCAGAACCATCTGCTCCTCCCATGTCCCCCAGTCCCCGAAACCAAGCAACAGTTCTGCTTTGCCCACTTTGGAGTAAATTGTGGAAATCAAATAGAATGCTCTGTGAGCTCCACACATGTCCAGTGTCACTGCTGTTCTGAGCTACCTCAGCATATGAGGGGGTGGGCTTAGCGTCAAAGAGAGCTTTCCAGTTACATTAAGTACTTAACTATTTGGCAACAGTAGTGGTTTAGAAACATGGTTTAGTCTACCTCCAACAGGATTTAAGTCCTTTATCTGCTTGTTTATTTATTCCTCTTAAGACTGCTAAGAAATTGTTACATTATCTTTTTCCATTTTACACATCAAAAATCAAGGTTAAAAGATGGAGTTATCTGCCTATGGTCATGGTCATCCATTTTACAAAAGACAAGGCTGTGAATCAAACCTGAGGCCAAGACTTTGTGGTCAACCACAATATACAAGATTGCACAGAAAAATAGGCACTTCACATCCTTTCTCCAGTTCACAACTAAACTGGCTGTTTCCTGGCGCACCCCATTTTTAGAAATGTAGTAGTCTATCAATCATTAATACTTCATTATTAAGTAACAACTGACTCTGTTAGGAGAGGCTGGCTGAGACAGTGATACCTTCCTAAGTGCCCAAGAACTGGGATCCTCCTTTCTTGGGCACTTACTGTAAGAAGTTAGAAATGCAAAATGAATGTTAAAAGAAAATGGGAAAAACCTCAAAGTACTTACTCATTGAAGCAATTGGTGGTTTTAAAATGTTATCACTCAGTTGATTCTAGATCTCTTCCCTAGATGGAGAGCTTTCCAGGCTGTAGATCAGAGTGGCCTAGAGTCTGGCATACAGGGTAAATAAGTTCACCTCTGGGTGGTGCTACATTTGCAAACCAGCGTCTGGGGAGTGATGCCATTTCCGGTGGCATGTGGGGCAAATGACACGGGTCAGCATTTAGTTTCTTGCTTTCGAAAGTGGATGAATTATGACTTCAAGGCTTTAGTATATATGAAAACATGAAGTGGTAAATAAATACTGAAAAAAATTCCCCCAAACCCCAGAATCTTCCTGAAAATTGGCTCTGAACTTGTTTTCACTTCACCTTTCTCAGTAATTGGAATGTAACTCATCTCAACTCTCTTTTATTCTAACAAGTCAGTTCCTCAGCTCTAATTATTCTTGCTTGCATTGTGCCTCCAAGGCCAAAAGGGTTGTTAGAAGCCAGAGGGAGGAAGTGAGAAAGGACTGCTAGGGAGATGGTATTTGTGTTCTAACTTGTGCTTAGGAACAGAGATCCTGTACCTTAGTGTGGCGCCTATGGTTTACAAAACACTTTCAAATTCTTTTACTTGATTCTGCCCTCTTGTTGGAAGAATAGCCCCGGGAATAGCTAGGGGAAAACAAAGAAAATTAAAGGACCGAGCTAAGTCCCCAGCTAAACATAGCAAGCTTTTCCCTTGCTTCCATTGAAAACCAGCAGGTAACTCAAGCAGGACCAAGTGCTTACAAGGAAATGGTTCTTTGATTGTGCAGATAAGCACAGGGCTTTTGTTTTTTGTTTGGAATGGTAGTATTTAGGGGGAGGAACATTATCACCTCTTGTACAAAAACCAAGATGAAAGAAAAGGAGGAAATTAATCAGAAAAAAAAAGAAAGAAAAAAGGAAACGAAGCTTTAAGAAAACTCTTCTCAAAATAGTGAGACTTCTATAGTGTTTTAAACATTCTTAGGATAGAGAATTTTTCCATTACATTAATTCTTCCCCCCCCCCACCCCCGGAATTGAACCCAGGCCTTGCACATACTAAGCAGTTGCTCTCTCATTGAGCTTTACCTGCAAACCTCCATAATATTAAATGGTATAAAATAATTAAAAAACAAGACTAACAGATTCCAAAACAGTCCTGAATTACATGCCTTCCATGCTCTGTTTTTGATTTTGTTTTTTAAATACTATGCTACTTAGATAAGATGACCTATAAAATGGTGCAGTTTTCATTACTCATTGTTTTCATCTTCCTATCTAGTGCCATGGGTCAAATTATTTTAACATTCTTTCCCATGAATTTGAATGCAATCATTACTGTGTCTCCATGAAGGGCTGCAATCTAGAACCCCGGATATTTTAAAATTCACATTTCATAACTCTGCCATTATTTTATCCTAGCAATTCTGTGAGTGGCAAATCTTTCAAGTGTTTTAGATTTCAGCTAGCCTGTGCACTGTGAGAATAAAATAACAAGCTACGGGTGCATGAGTAAAATTCCTCTTATCATCACAGAGAACAGAAGAGCTGGACTAATGCAAAGGATAATCAGGCTTATGCTGATTAAATTTAAAATGAAGTTGTTTAAGGTCATCCAAAAGATTTTCTTGCTTCTAAGAGTTAATCATGGGGCTGGGGATGTGGCTCAAGTGGTAGCGCGCTCGCCTGGCATGCGCGCGGCCGGGGTTCGATCCTCAGCACCACATACCAACAAAGATGTTGTGTCCGCCGAAAACTAAAAAATAAATATTTAAAATTCTCTCTCTCTCTCTCTCTCTCTCTCTCTCTCCTCTCTTAAAAAAAAAAAGAGTTAATCATGATAACTGGCTACTTTGGCACATATCAAATCCCAGCGACTGCAAGGCTGAGGCAGGAGGATCACAAGTTCAAGGACAGAATGGGCGAATTTAGTGAGAACCTGTCTCAAAATAAAAAAATGAAAAGGGCTGGGAATGTAGCTCAGTGGTGAAGCAGCCCTGTTGTTCAATCCCCAGGACAAAATAAAATAAAACAAATAAAAGAACATTGTAATACGATTTGGATTTGAAATGTACCTCAACAGCTCATGTGTTGAAGGCTTGATCCCCAAGGAAGCAGTTGAGAGGTGGGAGTCTTTGGAGCCTTCATTCATGAAAGCCCTGATTTCATTAATGGATTAATTCATTGATGGAGTCATACTTTATTTTGCTGTTGGGAATTGGTGGAAGTTTGGGAGGTGGAGCCTAGTTGGAGAAAGTAGGTCCTTGGAGAAGTGCCCTGGAAGCGTCTATCTTGTTCTTTGTCTTTCTTCTTTTCTCTCTCCCTTTTTGCTACCCAGCTGCCATGAGGTGAGCAGTTTTGCTCTACTATATGCTCCCTACTATGGTGTTCTTCCCCACCACATGCCCAGAAGCAATGAAGCCAAATGACCATGGCCTAAAACTTCTGAAACCATGAACCAAAAGTAAATCTTTCCTCCTTTAAGTTGATTTTCTTAGGTTATTTTGTACAGCAACAGAAAAAGGACTAACACAATGTTAACAGCTACGATAACTGTTCCAGCTTCTATTGGGATTCTGGCTCCATTTCATTCTCCAAAAGTTTGGGGAGTTGTCAGTTTTTCTTCACCACATTTGACTGTTTCCTCAAAGATGACAACTTATAAATGTTTTGTCCCTCAAATGTGCGTCTCATACAGACCTTCTTTCATAAAGTCAGCTCTCGTTGTTATCTTCACTCTGCAGATGATGAAACAGGCACGGAGAGAACAGAACTTGAGTGACGTGTGATCTTGACAGAGCAGGCAGGCTGGAGCCAACTCTTATAACTGCACAGTGTGTGATCTTTGCTGCCTCCTCAGTGGGAGGCCAGGCAGGGTGCACTGTCATCATTGTCATTCTTAAATTATGTTGCTCATTTTTAGAAGGTAATGCATGCACATGGCACAAAACTTCAAAGGGCATAAGAAGCATGAGTGAGAAGTAGTCATGCACACTTTGGGTTTCCAAATCCTTGTTTCTCTTCTAGAAGCAATACTGCCTGCCACTTTCTTCTTGTCTGTTGTGCCTAAAAGCTTCTATATAGATGTTCTATATCTCTCTTCCTTTCTTCTTGAAGATCTAATATTGCTTTTTATTAAAGGCAGTTGTTTGGGTATAGGCTTCACTTAGAATGGATGTTAAACTGTAGAAATGCTTTGGTAAACAGATTGTTTCAAACATGCAGATATTTGAAATGATATAGGAAACCCATTCCTCACAGCAGCCTGCCTCAGGAGGCAGACAAATCTGTTCTGGGAGGCAGCATCATGACCAACCTGGGCCTATGGTGAGCCGTGGTGACAGCATGTCTGCTCATGGAATGGGTTGAAGCCAAAGGTGTGATGCTGTGAAGCAAGTGAGCTGTGAGAGTCTCTGGCTTTGCAGCCAACAGACTTGGGTTTAAAAACCCTTTTAGTCATATGGCTGCATGACCTTGGCAGTCACTTAATTCCCCTGTGACTATTTTCTCATTTACAAAATGGTGATAATAATAACACAACCTAGATAGATGCAAAGATTGAGAAAACAAACCCAGAATATGGTGTCCACAGGACTGTATATAAAAGGAGCTCTGTATCATTAACCATGGCCCATTTAGTCATTCTCTCTTTATTTCAGTCAAAAAATAAAATATAATAAATAAAAATAATTCTGATAGGCACTATTCTAGGTAGTAAGGATAAAGTAGTGAATAAGACTTTTGTGTACTGGGAATTGTACTTAGGGGTATTTTACCACTGAGTTACATCCTCAGCCATTTTTCTTTTTTGAGACAGGGTCCAAGTTGCTAAGGTGGTGAAGGTGTTCCTGCCCCTCCTGTCTGACAGGGTCACAGCGTGGGAGATATTGCAGCAGGGCCGACACATCTGGAAACCCAAACCGTGGGGTGCTATGGCTTCTCTGATCCTGGGAATATTAATGTGGTTAACAGGAAGCATCTCAATCCAAACTAAAAACATATGTTGTTAGAATGTTCGGGAAAGTTCCCAGAAGGAGACTAAGAATATGACAAAAAAATGTCCTGAGATTTGTTTTAAGACTAACATTATCTGGAATATAAGTAAATACAAATACGTAGTCCCAGACCAGGATTTCTGGAAAAAGCGCAGATTACAAGAACTCTTTGCTCCACAGTTGACATTTTCTACTAGGTCTCCTGATCCAAAAGTGCAACCTGTGCGTAAGCCTAATCACAGGAAAAGGATTGTTGTGCCAACAGTGTAAGGCCCGCCTTTTATAGCTTATTTAATTCAAGGAAGACTATGGTACCCTCCTAGGGTCGGGGAAGCTAATCAGAATACATTCCCCTTACCCACAGACCCTCCCTTGCCATTTATGGGAATACCTGACGAAAATGGAAGACATATAGTTAATGTAAATGGAAAATGGACTGACATGCAGAATCTGCCCTTTAGTTAGAGGTTACAAAGGTTCAAAAATTGGTGTACCTTGACCAAGGAACAAAGAAACTCTTTAGCAGTTTAAAAGGTTAATCATAGCTTAGTAAAAGATCAAAAGGAAAAGCAAAAATAGAAGCATGATCCATGTTCCATGTAAAAGTAGAATGCATGCTAAAAGGTTGTGTAAATCAGGAAAATCAGGCCATAAGGCCACCTGTTAACCATCTGAAAAAGTGTATTTCAGAATACACGAGCCTCGAGCTGTGGCGCATGCCTGTAATCCCAGCAGCCCTGGGGGCTGAGACAGGAGGATTGTGAGTTCAAAGCCAGCCTCAGCAACTGCAAGGCTGTAAACAACTCAGGGATACCCTGTCTCTAATAAAAAATACAAAATTGCGCTGGGGATGTGGCTCAGTGGTTGAGTGCCCCTGAGTTCAATCCCTGAAATCCGCCCCCCCCCCAAAATAAGAATGGAAAAAGAATAAAAGGCTCCCCAGGGAGCAGGAGCAGCAGATCTTTCGGAAGACTGTTTGAAGTTGCAACCACAGTGTTTTGTCTTGCTTCTTCTCTCTCTCTCTCTCTCTCTCTCTCTCTCTCTCTCTCTCTATATATATATATATATATATATATATATATATATAATATATATATATATATTTTTTTTTTTTTTTTGGTAAATGTATCTTTTATTTTATTTATTTATATGCAGTGCTGAGGATCAAACCCAGGGCCTCATACATGCCAGGCAAGTGCTCTCCCACTAAGCCACAACTCCAACCCATTAATTTTTTTTTTTTTTTGGTGGTGCTGGGGATTAAACCCAGGGCTTTGTGCATGCAAGGCAAACACTCTGTCTTGCTTCTTTTACCAAACCACTCTTCCTCCAGGACTCCCTGGATCTTGTAGGGGCAGGACCATGGCACAAAGGCTGGCCTCAAATTTGCAATCCTCCTGCTTCAGCTTCCAGAGTTCTTGGGATTATAGGCATGTGCCACCACGCACAGCAGAAAAAACATTAAAAAAAAAAAAAAAAAAGGCCTTGACCTTACATAATTGAGTTGGGGAAGGCAGACAATTAAATAATACATAAAATAATAAATAGGTGAAAGACCAGAGGATAATAAGTGCTGGGTGAGAAGATTGCAGGGACTATGAGTCGGCATTTTATTTTTATTTAAATAAAAAATTTTGGTAGTACTTGGGATTGAATCCCAGGGCACTCTACCACTGAGCTAGACCCCCAGCCATTTTTTTTAAGTTTTATTTTGAGACAGAGTCTCACTAAGTTGCTGAGGCCAGCCTCAAACTTGTGATCTCCCTGCCTCAGACTCCGGAGTTGCTATCAGTACAGTCAACCGCTACTGCTTGGGGCATAAGTTGGCATTTTAAATAAAAGTGGTTTGAAAAAGCCTTCTGGAGAAGACAACAAATGTGTAAAATCCTGAGGAAGGTGTTAGAGCAAAGTACGGTGAACTCTGGGGAAGACACATTCTGTGGGAAGAAGCAGTCAGGAGGCAAGTCTTACTAGGTTGGAAGGAAAAAGAATCAAGGAAGAAAGGGGGACAGATCACAGGCCATCTAAAAGACATGGGCTTTTATTTGGGGGAGCCACTGTGAAGGGTTTGAACAGAAAAATGACACTCCTCACCAATTTTAACATGGTCATGCTTGTTGCTCCATTAAGAAAATTGTAGGGGGCAAAGATTGTGGCTGAGAGGAGCAAGAAGGAGGTTCCTGAATATTGAGGGAGTTGTGGCTTAGATCAGAGTGGCATTGGCCAATGGATAAAAAGTGGTCTGATTCTGGATGTAGTATTAAAATAGAGGTGATAGAATTTGCCAGTGGGGAGAGGTGCAGTGTAAGAAGAGGTGACGAGGAGGGGTCCTTGGTTTTTTGGCCTGAGCAATAGCAAGTGTGATGTTGCCATTTCCTGAGGAGGAAAAAAATAGAGAGAAATAGGTATGGAGAGTGAAAGTCAAGTGTTTCATTTGGAGCTTGTTAGGGAGGTTGAATGGGCATTTGAATCTACAAGTCTGGAGTTTAGAGAGGTCCTAGCAGGAATTTCAACTTGATTTGGTGAAACTAGAGAAGAATGGAGTCTCAATAATTGAACCCCAGGACAGTCCAGATATAGGAAGGCTGGGAGATGAGGGTGAAGCTGTGACTGATTCTGAGAAGACATGGTAGTGAATCAGGAAAACCATAAGACTGTGGGGCTTTGGAAGTGAAGAAGAGAAAGTGTTTCCAGGAAAGATTCAGAAGAGACAGTTGATAAGTCAAGCGGAATGTTAAAACCACTGGTAATAACAGCATGTTGAATAATGGTGGCCTTGATGGAGGGTGGGGACAAAGGCTAATTGGAATGCTTCAAGAGAGAGTAGGAAATAGAATTGGAGACAGTACCTGGCTCAAGGAGTTTTGCTACAAATAGAGAAGTAGAAAGTGGATTGTCTGCTGGAGAGCAAAGTGGAGTTATGAAAGTTTTATCTGCTTTTAAGATGGGAATGATGATAGCTGGCTTGTGTGCTTACAGGAATGATCCAGTAAACAGGCAAAAGCAGATGATGTGGTGGATGGGGAATAGGGCAGGACTGATGGAGCAATGTTGATTAAAAAAGGGTGTGGTCTATGGGCTGGGGATTAGCTCAGTGGAAGAGCACTTGGCTTGCACGTGAGAGGCCCTGGATTTGATCCTCAGCACCACATAAATATAAATAAAGGTATTGTGTTCATCTACAACTAAAAATTAAAAAACAAACAACAACAAAAAAAAAGTGTGATTTAGTACCTGGAAGGATTGATTCATCAGGTCATCAGCTGACAGTGATGGTGGTGAAGGTGATATTAGAAGACGGAGAAACAGGAGACATGAAATACGTATCTGGGGAAGCATGAGAGGCTGTAACTCTGAGCAACGTGAAGAGGTCACATCAGGATTGTAGCTGCGTCCCTTGGTTTTCTCCCCTCTGACCCAGCTACATGGGTATAGGCACAGAGTAGGCAAAAAATTATAGTCAAGCTTAAGAGTTTTGCCTTTTGGTCTGTATTAATGTACATTCATATGATGTTCCAAAATTATAATTTACTTAAAATGATGATTTATTTGAAACCAAAACCATAAAAATGAAAAATTTTAATTAGGCAGTGAAAAATATTCTGGGTATAAGGGCAAAAATAATATTCCCTTAATATCAACAACCTTTTAATAATTTCAGTCACAGATTAATTGAACTTTATGAAAGCCACGATCATTTTATCCACATTTTCTATTTTAAGGAACATGATTATTTTTCTTATCTTCTTGGAATGGAATGCTATACACAGGCCACAAATCAGCTCATTAAATATTTACTTATAGGTGCATTTATTACAGCCAGTTGGTGTGTGTTTGTATTTAGATCCATGCCTAGTTGCCTTAAAAACGTGACAAAATTTGGCAAATCACAAAACAATTTTTTTTTCTTGTATGACTTTAACAGCCTGCATGCTTTTGATAATTTCTCTTCAAAGCATTTGCATTTAGCACTTTCAAGGACGTAAGAATAAATAATTTGTTTCTATTGCAAGGCTAAGGTTGTAGGGATTTGGGAGGTTATGGATTGAGAAGCCAAATCAGAGGTTTCATCCCAAACCAAATCAGAGGTTTCACTATGCAGGATGGATGAGATGCGAAGTGAATTTATTTTTATTTATTATTTTTATTATTACCATTATTTTTTGTGGAGCTGGGGATTTAACCTAGGGCTTCATGCATGGTAGGCAAGTATTATACCACTGAGCCAGAACCCCAGCCCTGGGAAGTAAATTTATAAAAAAGATCCTCTTCTGTCAGGATTTCTTTAACCTTTCTACAAGTTTTCTTAGGTGTATTATGTTTTATGCAAATCCTGCATTCTGTAGCTTAGTAGTTCAGAGCATGACTTTGCAGGCTAAAAAGTCGAGTTCAGAGTCCCAAAGTCCTTAACCCGAGAGCTGTATGACTATGGGAATGATACTCAACCCCTCTGTGTCCTTTCTGATTTCAAAGATGAACATGCAAAGTGCTAAGTAGAATGCTGGGCACTTAGTAAATGCTCAGTTCATTCTAGGCATTAGTAGATGGAGGAGTCTAGTTCAACAAAACTAAGTCATTTTGGTCATAGCCACCTTTTTGACTATCAGGTGACCCTGGCACACATCCCAAGCTCTACAGACAAACAAAGTTGTTAGGATAGTCAGCCGAGCGTGGTGTCCAGACCACTGACATCCAAGACTGTTTCTTTCTTTTTTTTTTTTTTTTTTTTGAACTGGAGATTAAACCTAGGAGTGCTTAACTACTGAGCCACACCCCCAGCCTTTTTTTTGTATTTTAGAGACAGGGTCTCACTGAGTTGCTTAGGGCCTCTAAGATTATAGGTATACACCACTGCACCCGGCTCCAGACTGTTTCTTAACTGACTGTTTTGAGAGAAGGCAGGTTTATCAGTTGACTATAGCCCACCCTTATCTCGCTTAGTGCAAAAACCCCTTCCTCCTGCCTTGGGGTGTGGGGATTCACATGTGTTATTGCTGCCCAAGACACTCTCTGTCCTTAAGGCTCTGATAAATTCCCTTTGTGCACTGTAGATCCATCTGCCTCTGTTTTTGGTCTCACATCTCCTGCTGCCTTTGGCAGCTAGTATGCGTGCCCTGGGACTGGGATATTCTGAAATAGTATACGACATCCATGCTTTTGTAGTATAAAACAATACTTTAAAGGACAAAGTACAAAATAAAACATAAATACCGACAGGCACCCTATTTGATAGGCCCAGCTCCGTGGACTTGTGTGACCTTCTCCTTGCAGGAACAGTCTCTGCAGGAGAGAAGACTACAGAAACCATCCTGAGGCCAAGTTAGGCTCAGGGAGACTGAGCAACTGTTGGAACCACACAGTCAGGCTGAACTTGGACCAGGGACCCGGCTTCCTGGATCCTGGTCC
This sequence comes from Spermophilus citellus, assembly GCF_964194105.1. Classification (NCBI taxonomy): domain Eukaryota; kingdom Metazoa; phylum Chordata; class Mammalia; order Rodentia; family Sciuridae; genus Spermophilus; species Spermophilus citellus. The sequence continues at coordinate 67,222,627 of NC_138197.1, read as the reverse complement.
CATAGTTCCACAGCCACAGTTCATGATTTTTTTTTTATTTTTAAAGATTATAAACCTTTGGCTCAGAGGCTCAGAAGGTTGAGGCAGGAGGGTCCCAAATTCAAAGCCAGCCTCAGCAATTTAGAAAGGCCCTAAGCAACTTAGTAAGACCCTGTTTCAGAATAAAATTTTTAAAAAAGGGCTTGGGATGTGGCTCAGTGGTTAAGTGTCCCTGGGTTCAATCCCTGGTACAAAAAAAAAAAAAAAAAAAGATCATAAACCTTTTTTTACCAAGCCTAAATAATTTAATGAGAAAGGAGAACTGGGCCTTACATTATGTCGCATTATTCCTCATCTCTAAATAATATTATATTGCATTAGAAGACTAAATCACTAGCTTATAGTCTCCTGATTCCAGTTCTCTCTCCTTCCTTTTTCTCTCTCTTTTAATGACTTAACCACTTGTTTAAAATGTGCAGGACAGTTTTTGGTCTATTCATACTTGTCAAACAGATCTCCAGACCTTTTTTCATCTTGCAAATCTGAAACTCTGTACCATTGAACAGCCCCACGCCCCGCTCCCCACTCCCTAGCCCCTGGTAACTTCCTATTCCATTGTCCACTTCCCTTACATTCACCTGATTACTACATCTTTCAGAGCACAGCTTTGTCAAATCCCAGGCTGGGAGCTCTCAGATCCTCTGTTTTATTTCTAGTCAGATGACAGCTATTTTTTAGTTACAACAAATTTTCCTTTCCTCAATCCATGCAGCCATAAACCATGCACACAAAGAAGTTTTACCCTTAGATCTGAAAAATACCAGAAGGACTTGATCAGCAGAAGCTGGCAGAGAATCTTCTTTATGGTTTATACTCATAATCTGCACTTCAAAAATTTCTCTTAAAAATGCCTTTAATCTTTATTTTTAACTTGCCATACTTTACAGCTCTATCAACAACATTGTCAATTTAAGAAATCTGGATGTTCAAAAAACTTGGTGCTTTTAAGTGGCATTATCAATTAACTATAACAGTGGTGCTGTTATCTTTGTTAAAACTAAATGCAACCATTCATTTACGTAAGTGGTAGCATTACAGATGCAGTAAATTTCCTAATTTTTAAAATTATCTAAAACTTGGTCATAACACATTTATTTATTAAGCTTTTTTTTTTTTTTTAATCCAGGGATTTAACTTGGGGTGTTTAACCACTGAGCCACATTCCCAGCCCTTTTTAAAATTTTCTATTTGAGACATCCAGATTTCTTAGGACCTAGCTAAATTGCTGAGGCTAGCTTTGAACTTGTGATCCTCCGTCCTCAGCCTCTTTAGCTGTTGGGATTACAGAAAGATATATATTTATAAAGCAAATGTTCTCAAATTTAAAAATGTTATTAGCAGGAACTGGGGTTATGGCTTGAGGAACTGGGTTTGATCCTCAGCACCACATAAAAATAAAATAAAGATACTGTATCCACCTAAAATTAAAAAAAAAATTTTTTTAAAAATGTTATTAACAGCTAAATTCTTGAATGTGAAGTTGTTTCATCTAGTAAGGTAGAAATAGCTTAATATTTTTGGTATCTGCTGTTCTTCCTTTCTTTCTTCATTAGATAAAATATATTCACCTGATGCCTCTCTCAGCAAGGCACGATACTTGATATCCAATGTTCTAAAATATACAAGAATTACCAAGAGCAAAGAAACCTCTCTCTCTCTCTCTTTTCCTGCTGGTACTGGAGATTGAATCCAGGGGTGTTTCACCACTGAGCTACATCCCAGCCTTTTCATTTTGAGACAGGGTCTCTCACTAAGTTGCTGAAGCTGGCCTCAAACTTGTGATCATCTTGCCTCAGTCTCCCAAGTTTCTGGGGTTACAGGTGAATACCACTGAGCCTAGCAAGAATGTCTCTTTGCTGCTGATTGAATAAACTCTGTGTCTATGCAAAGAAACCATTTAAAATAAATGCTAAGTGAATTATTTTATTTCTCAAGTCTGTACCTTCTCTCAATAAGTGAGATCAATATCCCCTTGATTGGACCAGACAGAAATCTCAAGATCCTCTGTGGCTCCTTCCTCCCCTTTGTCCACCATAAAAGAGTAGACCATACCTCTGAAACCACTCTGATCCACAGTCCACTTCTCTCCCCTCCACAGCCTCTATCAAGAGTCCAGTTCAAATCTGGACTCCTGCTGTGGCTTCCTAATTCTTCAGCCAGTAGTTTTCTTCCTCCGGTCCGTTCTCTAATCTGTGGTCTTTGCTCTTTCTAAGATGCAGACCTTACAATTTCACTTCCTTCCATAGGCCCAATTTCACCTCCTCAACCACACTGAAATGTTTCTGAAGAGACCAGCCTTTCTGCCTTAGGCACATTAGCCAGATCCAGAACCATTCCTAGGAGAAGCCTGAAGATCCTGTTGACAAGGCGTCCCCAGCCCCTTAGATAATAACAGTCATGACCAACACTACTCAGTAGACTATTCCAAGTGCTTTAGGGGTAGTAACTCTTTTTACAAAAACAACAATAATAAATATTGCTTCCATTTATTGAGAGCCTCCTTTATATCCAAGCATAATATATCCATTAGTTACCTCAGAGCACCCTCAGGGTAGGCATTACTGTTTCCATGGGAAAATGAAGAGAGAAAGAACTCGGTTTGCTCGAGGTCAGTCAGTCGAATGGTAAGGAACGAGGTGTGAATCAACCTGGAGTCTGCCTGCCCTGCTCTCCACTCACCACCAGCAATGGGATGCCTCACTGCACCCCCGGAAGGCACAGATGCCACACCTGCAGTAGTGATGTATGTGCAAATTAATTGTAGCCACCTCAAGCAGGCTGCTTTGACTTATTACTTGGAGGGGAACAGGGGCTGACACTAGGTCAACAGTGTGTGGCTGCTTTAGTCTAGAGACAGCAGGTTCAGGAGTCCTACAACTTGTAGACTCAAAGGGTCAGGAACATGGAAAAATTTCTTATACTTCCTGTCTTTAAAGCTTTATGGTGACTGCTTACACTCCTCAGAGGGGAAAGAAAACCCAGCAAATGGTGGGGGTTCAGAGAACCGTGGGGTTCAGAGAACCGTGTCTGAAGGAGAAATTCTCATTCAGAGAGCTTGATTAACCACAGACTGATATTTTAGGAGGAAGTAGGCTAAAAAAAAAATTGCAACCCTGGCCTGTCATATGCTTAGTTTGTGAGAGAAAACCAGAGAAAGAGCTTCCGATTTCTTTAAATGGAAAAACACAAATGGAAAAAAGCCCCCAGATGTTTTGTCTGTGTAAGTCCTCAGTGTATGTCATGGGGTGGATGCAATTTCTTTAGGCGCTGAATGAATCCTTACCTGTTTGTGCAAAGAAGGTTTCCTTGTCCTCTCCATTCATCCTTGGGTCCAGAGGAGATGGGAAGAGGAAGGAAGGGAGGTCTGTGGGCATGGCACACTGGCACCTTTGCTAAGAGGAGAAAAAGTTTGTTGGGAGCTCTGCTTGGTCACGTGCTGGTCGGCTGAGTCATCCTGGACCTATCAAGAGAGACAGCACTTCCGTCAGTAGGCTGGGTGGCTGGAGGGCATGTCCCAGTGGCCTCAGGCTGCTCTGGGGGGGATGGGGGGCAGCCGGGCCTTCCTTTCATAAGAAGCTAATTAGATGCAATTTTTGCTTTGGTTTTTCTTGGTGTTACCAGATAAGCCCAGCTGCTAGCTCCCTACTTCTCAAGCAATCTAATAGGCTACTCAAACCAACCAGTGATATTATCCCACGGTTAGGTAGTAACTAGCAAAGGGTGGTAGAAAGCAAAGGGTAGTAGTTCATTCATAAAATAAATAAATAAGCAGAAACAAAGGAGCTAAGGGGAAAACATGTCAAGAGAAAAGAATTAATGGGATAAACTTGACAGGGTCCATTGATGTTGATGTGGAGCTAGGAATTACGGCCAGAGTTGTCTCTATTTATCTGGGAAGGAAGATTCCTTTAATAGCTATTGACCAGCTATTGACCCCAGCGCCCACTTTAACATGGGATTGACTTGTAGATGAAGCACCCCTTACTACATGTGGAAAATGACAAACCCCAAAAGTAGTGAGACCTGGAAAAAGGGGAGTAAGAAGGAAAGCCATACATTGAGAGCACTGATCCTTTCCCAGTACATTCTTTCCTGGTGAATAAAACAAACCCTGAGGAAGAAGTGTCCGTCAAACCTGGAAAGGCAGTCTTTGGGAAGAGGTCAAAGCATTAATCCTTCTGTTACTGCTGTTTACCTGTGATGAGTCCTTGCTTCCCCGAATGCTGAAGTATAACACCAGAGAAGCACACCAAGGCAAGTGTAGAGTGGAAAATAGAAGCTTATTAAAGGACAGCAGAAAAGACTTCTCCCCAGAGGAAGAAGGGGACCCAAAAGGCGGAATCCATGGAAGGGGGAGTCTTCCCTTTTTTATAGCTAAAGTCTTCTTTCAGCTTCCCCACACTCCTGTCCTTTGTTTTCTGTTATCTTGCAGTGATGGAATGCAGGTGGGAAGGCCAAAAGGTGGGCTGGAGGAGGAATCTGGGCAGAAAGGGCTGGGGCGGCTTCTGGATTAGCAGCTCCCAGTTTGCTGGGAGCTGCTTCATTAACATTTCCTTAGGATGGGCTCCAGGGCCTTGGGGACATTAACATTTCAACTTCCCCAAGTGCTGCTCTGCTTTCCTGGACTACATTCTCAATAATGGCCTCCATTTTATTTATCTTACTTATATTAGACTCGATTTACCTAACTACACTACCTACCTATCTTTAAATCTGGCTTCACTTCTGTAAAAACTTATTTCCAGATACCAACCACTGACCCCAGGCTCTCCATCAGGCCAGTAAGATAAATCCCAGAAACTGACCACTGACCCTAGACTCCCTCCCATTTTGCCCTGTAAAAAAGACCCCAAATTCCTAAGCACTAAAACTGACCCCTTCACTGATTGATAGAACAAACTCCAAATTCCTGGGCACCCAAAGAAAACTGATATGCTCACTAGACCACCTTTCAGAATAACCTATAGAAGCCCAGGCCCTTTCTTTTTTTGGGGGGGCTCATTTTCTACCAGGAAAGTGGGTCCCACCATGGCGTCATTTCGTCCCTGCATCCCCTGCCCCTGAGTGAAACTTCATTCCTGAATACAACTCTGAGCTGATTTGTGAAGTTTGCATTTGTCCTGATCTTTCTGCACTAATACCCCTAAATAGCATAGCCACCAAGACAGTTCCAGAGAGGACCAAGTAAAGTCAAAAAATCCACTTCCTGAAGTGAAGGAGGAGTTGAACACCTGATTGGCAAAGAGTATAGAAGGTGATTCCAGTTGTCCCAGTAAACATCAAACAGTAATAAACTTGGAGACAGCATTGTCTCCTTTGTCATTGTCTGCTCAGAGACAGCCTCTCCCCAATCCTTCCCTCCCCCTCCCCCTCCCCCTCCCCCTCCCCCCTCCTCCTCCTCTCTCTCCTCCCTCTCTCTCTCTCTCTCTCTCTCTCTCTCTCTCTCTCTCTCTCTCTCTCTCATGCTCTCTGCTTAACCCTCTATAATAAAATTATCTTGCATGGCTCTTGGTGTCTGACTTTAAAATTTCTTTTATCGGAACATAAGAACCAAGCTTTAGAGTTTCATTCCCTGTTTTCCTGTGACACCAGCAATTTACTTCCTATATTTGGGGAAAAAGTACCTAAGCTAATTTAGCTCTTCATCTATCACTTTCAAGCCAAAGCCCCTTTGTTTTCAGGTGCTTTGACTATAGGTCCAGTAGAGACCACCGTGGTAACTCTATGTACACTCTCCTAATAATAATTTGGAATTATCTAATAATTTGCTAGCAACCCCTTCAAAGTCCCTTCCAACCTGTGCAGTGAGGCATTTGCTTCTGATGCCAGCAAAGTTGGTTCCAGCTTTGGTTGAATGACAGACTGTCAAAGTTCCTGGTCATTCAAGGCCAAACCACTTAGGAGGACAGGTGCTGGTTAAGCCATCTAGTCACCATTTATGTGTTTTGGGGGTGTTGGTGTTTTAGGGAACAGTGGAACTAGAGAAGCACCCTAACTACACTCAGATCTGTTTCTTGGTTTTCTTTTCCAAGGTTGGTCCTTAATACCTGGGACTTTTTAATTGATGAATTCATATAAAAGAGGCTGAAGAAAGTGGAAGAAACTCCTGCTTGTCCCCAGAAGATTGAAGGAATTGCCAAGGAGGGAGATGCAGAGCAAAACCTCCAGGTCTTGTAATGCCAGATTCGTGGGACCCCAATAGACCTCCAGGAGCCGAATCCGATGCAGTCACACAAGAGTCTTTATTGCAAGCTTGAGCCTGGACTCACAACCATTTCCAATGCAGTGGTCCCAGGGAATGAGTCCTGGTCCTTTGTTCAGTGAGATTTTATAGGTTTTGGGGGGATACTCTATGTGTCACAACATCTCACAGCAAATCATTTCACACCGCAGGAAAGTCAAACAACAACTCTTAACATTGATTAGCACATTCACTGGCGGGAACAAGTTGGGTAGGGGTAATTGGTTAGTACAAGAGGGGGATTCCTTTGAACTGATTGGTTTAAGCCACAAGGGGAGTACCTGCTGAACTACATAGTTTCCCAACATGTTATCAACCACCATAAACTACATGGGGGTCATCTAGCATCCCAAGTATTTTTCCTGTCTCATGCCGATTGGTGGTTGCTAGGGGGTTGCTATAGGTCCTCACCTAGCCTAACTGAGTCAGGGACACCTGGCACCGCAAATCTCTACTGTTATTTGCAGACAAACAACTCAGCAGAGTGGGTATATGCCTAGGAGTGCTCTGTGGGTTTTTCCAAGGACAAGGGTCACTCCCCTTTCCTTGGACAGGCTTTGCTCTGAGGTAGAGGCTGGTTTCTCAAAAATTGAGTCACATCAGTTTCTCATTCTCCCCTTTGTCTGGAAACTTGGGGACCAATCATGGTTCCCTCAGTTGGAGGTTTATCTGGGCAGGCCCTACATCTTGGTAGAGTAAACAGTCACCCTCAGGGCACAGTCTTCAACTTCCCAGACTCACTCAAAATTGACCTCCTAGATCCGACCTGACTCAATTTACTTATTTACACTGACTGTCTATCTATTTCTGGCTTCAGCCCCAAGCCAGCTGTAGACCATATTATGCTCATATCCACTGAGTGCTGCCCATGGTCCTTCTTGCTTTTTCTTCCCACCTTCCCTTTCTCCCCCTTCCCCTTCCTTCATTCCTTTCCTCCTTTTCATAAAATCAAAACAAAAACTATTGGATAAATTAATTTATGTTTACAGTATCTACATATAACTTCAATTACAAGGAAAATCAAGTGGTTAGGAGATTAACTAAATTAGACTGTTCCGACTCTTTTATGGGAAGAATCACTGTGTGAATAGCATTTTTTTTTTTTTTTGCTAAATTAGAAAGAAATGATATGGTTATGATCCATCTGTAGAAATCAGGTTATTTGCATTTGCAGAAAATCAGGGAGGCAAATTTGGAGGAGCAATTAAGAGCCACCTAGAACCTCTTCTATATGCCCGACTGCCTTCTCTGGACAGTAGGCGGTGGCACATTTGGAAAACTAGGACTAGGAAAAAATCCAGAGCATAAATACCCTAAGAACACCAGACCAGGAGTTTCAAAGGCAAATAATGATTGTGGGACCAGATAGGAGATGTCAGTGAGTAAATGTCCAGTAACTCTTCTTGGTAACTATATTCATTTTGCTTATTAAACATGGAAGATTAGTCCTCACTTCTTCCAAGAATTGTATTTTTTTCTTGAAATTCTTAAAGCTCTCATTATATCTCTTCTTTGGCCACTTTTTATATATACATGGGAAAAGAAAAATGGTTCTCTACTATAAGGAAGAAACAGAAATGAGAGCATGGTGGTGGTGGTAAGTAAAAATAAATACTCAGCCTCAGTGCTGGAGACAATAGGGGAAGGTGAGGATTGTGGAAAACTGGAGAATGCATGTGCCAATTAAGTGGACAGTAGCCATTCTCTTTTAGCAGATTACTTCTTGAGGAAGTATTGATACTGGTGTGTGTGTGGGGGGGGGACCTAATTATACCCTTTAGTGTCACTTATTCTTAGTTGACTTAGAAATCACTAATTTTGGAGGCCAAACACCTGGACAATGCATTATTAGTCTCTCACTGACCTTGCTGTAGACAATGCCTCTGGCATGTGGCTTATGATAATAATGTTTGCCTAAATACTAACTTAGGAACTTTAGGACTTGAAGACTGCTTTTGCTGAAAACACTGACTCTTCATTTGGACCTGCTGATGTCTGATAGGAATGGGATAAAAAGGAATCTCTGCCTTCACATTCTGTCTCCTTTGATGCCTATGATGGGTCGGAGTCTACTCAGCTCTTCATGTGGACATGTTGGACATTTGAGAAATGTCTTGTTCCAAACTATAATATAGACATAATTGGTCCTAGACTTGTTTAGTCTCTCTTTCCTCCCTCTAGGGCTAAAGACACCTACCAACAGCCATTATTGGAAGTATAAGACCATGAAAGGAGTGAAAAGAGGTGGCCTTTGAGTTTCTGGAATGTCTCCACCTGTTCTCAGAAAAGACAAGAGGATTCCTCCCATACATCAGCCTTTCCCTCTCCCTCATCATTCCTGCATCTGTGGGATGAGCTTCTGAACCTAGGTTTTGTAACAATACGTCTTCAATACTGTCAGATATTCTAATATTTCAGAAGAAAAAGTTGGATATATAGATTTTATAAACTATATCCTGATTTTTAAATATTGGCGCAACACAAACACACACACACACACACACACACAAACACCACACGGGTAAAATCAAACAGTTTTGTGGCTTTGCACTTATTGGGTTACACTTCTAGCTAGACAGTAAAGGTGTCCAATTTAAGCAAATATTCGGGAATCAGGCACTGCATAGCATCAGATCAAAGTGGGGCAGTGGGTAGAAGACAGGCAGGTAGTAAGGTGCAGAGGCTATGAAAGGGGGAGCAATGGAGAATTCTGAACCCATCTTTGCCTCAGGAACAGGCTTTTTCTTCTGGCTGGAGCAAAACAAGCAATGGTTTCCCGGGCAACGTCCAGTCTGGCACAGTCTGGAAGCTCACGTGTTTCGGCAATGCTGCATCAATTCTTGATGGGCAGGTTTTGGCACGATTCCCCAGAGACTGCCAAACCAGGAATGGGAGCGGATATGGTCTCAACTCCCTATTGCAGCACATTTCAACCCTTCTATTAAGTACAAAGAGTTCTTAATGAGTTCTCCTCATCTGTAACAACTTGGAATCAGGTTCTCAAAACCTAAATGCCTCATAAGTATCTTTTAGGTGTTGTTTATATTTTATCTGTGGTGCTTATGGTGGATGAATATAGATAATTGGATACTTGTAACACCAATATATTGATACAATAATTGATCTGAGTGGCTGCTTTCAGGTAGATGCTCAGGTTTATATAGATTACTCCTGAAAGATGAATTTAAAGATATCTGCTTCCTGGCTGGGGTTGTGGCTCAGTGGTAGCGCTCGCCTAGCATGTGTGAGGCCCTGGGTTCGATCCTCAGCACCACATAAAAATAAAGAAACAAAATAAAGAAAATATATATGATATTTGCTTCCTGCTACTAAGGAGTCTCAAGAGGGAGGATCACTTGAGCCTAAGAGTTCATGGGCAGGTTGGACAACCTAGCACATTCTTATTTCAAAATACAACACAAAACAACAACAAAAAGAACCCAAACAAACAAACACCCCCCCCCAACAAATTTGCTTCCTTTGCTAAAAAATAATGATAATAAAATAGTGTTAGGGCAGTGCCAATAACTACCCTGTCTAAAAACCTTCTTTGGGTCCAGGTTGAAAGACCAGTCACCTTGATCATAATCACTGTCTTGCCTGCCAGGTGACCCTGGCATACAACACAAACCCTACAGGGCAAACAAAGTCATTAATGTGGTCAACTGTGCATGTGGTACCTGTCACCAAGGCCACACAGTTTCTTTTCATTGTGCAGTCCTGGATATCTGCCTGCCTCTTTCTTGTCTCTTAGACCCTTCCACATCTGGTGACAAGTTCTCAAACATTAGGACCAGGGTTTTCTATAACACTTTTCATACAACTTCAAACAAATCAGTGTTTTCTAGAACCCTGGGGAAATAGAATTTAAATCAACAATTGGACCTTTCAATCCATATCACACATGTCCTGTTTTGTTCAACTGTCTCAATTTTTCTACTTACTTTTCAATGAGCTCAGCTGAGATGGATCAGGTTATTGGTCTGATACAGCAGTGGAATGCTGTGGGCACATTATATCTTGACAGCAGCCAGGCATTTGCAAAGCCTTAGCATTATAGATAAGATGAAGACATTTGCATAGACTAGATAAGAGCGCATGTCAGTGTGATCAGAGTCATCCATATTCAGCATATCATTCAACGTTTACTCAGCAAATATTTATTGGGTATTTATAGACTAGCACTGCTCTAGGTTCTGAGAAGAGGAACAAAAAATGTTTCTTATTTATTTATTTATTTTTAGAAGGTATCAGCAAGAAAATAGAAGCTTTAAATCAGGGACACACACACACACACACACACACACACACACACATAATTTTTAAGAAGGTAACTGTAGTCTTGAATGGAGAATAGATTGTTTATTCACCCAAAGCGCATATTGCAATATTAAAATAATTTCGGAATCTCATAGGTGAAACATGGCATATCACTATAGATGATGATACACCTAAACATTAATTTTCTATTTTTAGAACAAAAAAAATTTTAAGTTTACAGAAAAATTGAGTAGAAAGTACAGAGTTCTAATATACCTGCATTAGTCGGCTTTTTGTTGTGTGACAAAATGTGGGAGGCCAACCTTATGGGTGACTGAGTTACACTCCCCAGCTGGGTGCTGAGGTGCTCAGTCACAGAAATGGGTGTGTCTTGCTACAGCCCCATGGGTGGAGCTATGCTCACCTGTTCCTTTGTAATATAACCCCTTGCCCTGTTTAGGATAGAATCTTCCATGGAAGTGCCTGATGTGTGTCCCCTCCTCTTACTGTGCCCTTGGGTGTGGCCTACCCAGATGTTAGTCAACCTGCTGACAGTGGACATCATGAAGATAGACTCAGCCCCCTGAAACCTGACCCCTTGCCTCATCTGAATAGCTTCTCCTCAATAAAAAGGGTCAGCGCGTGCTCTTGCTCTCTCTCTTTCTGCGGACCCTTAAGGTCAGAGGAGCCGTCACAGCGACCCCAAAGAGAAAGGTATTTGTGTCTCTTGTGTGGTTATTTAGTGCAGCCCAGTTAGCCCAGTTTAACTAGAGTTAAACAACAAAATACCTGGGAAAACCAACTTAAAGGAGGAAAGACTTATTGTGGCTCATGGTTTCAGTCCATAATCACTTGGCCTAAACACTGTGGGCTTGACGTGAGGCAGAACATCATGTTAGGGAGGGTGTGAGGGAGCAAAGCTGCTCATCTCATGGCAGTCAGAGAGAAAGAGGGAGGGGGAGAAGGGGACAAGACGTACCCTTCTAGGGCACATCCTCAGTGACCAACTTCTCTAATAGACCTCACCTCCTGAATTCCCACCACCTCCCAACAATCCATTTGACTATGAAACCATCAATGAATTAATACATTGACAATATCAGAACCTATCATGATCCCACCACTTCCCCAAAACCCTACCTTTGAACACTGCTGCATTTGGGACCAGACCTTCAACACAGAAGCTGTTGGGGGACATTCCAGATCCAATCCATTAAAAATACCCTTTCTTCTACTTCCCCCTCACATTCCTCTGTTATTAACATTCTGTATTAAATTGCTACAATGGATAAACCAATATTGATATGATATTAGTTAAAGTCCATAGTGTCTAGCAGCGTTCCCTCTTTGAGCTGTAAAGTTCTACAAGATTTTAACAACAAACGTCTCCACCATTACAGTTTCAGACAGACTGGTATCAGTCCCTGTGTTCTACCTGCTCATCCCATCCTTCCTTCCTTCGCTACCATTGTTCTTTTCACTCTCTCTAGTTTGCCTTTTCTGGAATGTCATGAAGTTGGAGTCATACAGTATATAGACAGACCCCAACTGAAGATAGTTTCACTTCGCAGTTTCTCAACATTATTGCGGTGCAGAATTGGTATACATGCAGTAGAAAGCATACTTCAAATTTTAAATTTTTTTCCGGGGCTAGATATGTGGTACACCATTCCTTGTGATGATAAGCAGCAGCAATAAGTTGCAATTTCTGGTCTGCCATGTGATCGGGAGAGTAAATAACCCATATCTAGGGTGTGGTGTTTGCTCAGCTATGATGTTCAGTAGGAGAAGGTAATATTAAGTGCATTCTTTTTTAAAAATTTTTTTAATATTTATTTTTTTTTTAGTTTTTTGGCGGACACAACATCTTTGTTTCTATGTGGTGCTGAGGATCGAACCCCGGGCCGCACGCATGCCAGGCGAGCATGCTACCGCTTGAGCCACATCCCCAGCCCTTAAGTGCATTCTTGACTTACATTATTTTCAACTTCTGATGAGTTCATTGGGATATAACCCCACAGACAGTCCAAAGAGCATGACCTTTTTAAACTGACTTTCTTCACCTAGCAATAAGTATGAAAGGCTACACCATGCTTTTGCCTGATAGTTCATTTCATGTTATAATTAAATCATATTCCATTGTATGGCGGTACCATGATTTTTTTTATTCATTCACCAGTGAAGGACATCTTGGTTGCTGCCAAGATTTAAAAATTGTGAAAGAACTGCTAAAAACTTTCAAATGTAGGACTTTGTGTAGCTAAAAATTTTCACTTCATCTGGGTAAATATCAAGGAATATGATAGCTGGATTTTATAGTAAGGCTATGTTTAGCTTTGTAAGAAACTACCCATCTGTCTTCTGAAGTGGTTGCACCATTTTGCATTCCTACCAGCAATGAATGAGAATTCCTGTTATTCCACATCCTCACCAGCATTTGGTGTTGTCAGTGATTTCAGTGATTTAGATTTTAATAGGGGTGTAATAGTATATCATTGCTTTAGTTTGTAATTCTCAAATGACATATGATGTTGAGCATCTTTTCATATGCTTATTTTCCATCTTATATTGTCTATTTTCTTATTGTCTATCTTCGTCTTCTTTTTTTTTTTTTTTTGGTACCAGGGATTGAACTCAGGGACACTTAACCACTGAACCACATCCCCAGCCCTGTCTGTCTTCTTTAGTGAGGTGTCTATTTAGTTCTTTTTTTTTTCTCTTTTAATTTTTTTATTAGTTGCTCAAAACATTACAATGATCTTGACATATCATACATTTGATTCAAATGGGGTATGAATTCTTATTTTTCCATGTGTACAGATTGCAGGATCACATTGGTTATATAGCCACATTTATTTGGGTCTTTTGAATTTTAAAAAATTGGGTTGTTTGCTTTCTTATGGTTCAGTGTGAGGACATCTTTATATATTTTGGATAAAGTTATTAATATGTATTTTGCAAATCCCAGTCTGTGGCTTGCTTTTTATTCTTTTAACAGTATCTTTTGCAGGGTGGAGGCCTGTAATCTCAGAGGCTTGGGAGGCTGAGGCAGGAGGACCACAGGTTCAAGGCCAGCCTCAGCAATTTAGGGAGGCCCTAAGCAACTTAGCAAAACCCTGTCCCCCCCCCCCCAAAAAAAAAAAAAAAAAAAAAGAAGGGCTGAGGATGTGGCTTGGTGGTTAAACATTCCTGGTTCCAGCCCCAGTATCACAAACCAATACCCCCCAAAAATTTCTTTTGCAGAGTAGAAGCTTTCAATATTAACAAAGTCCCATTTGTGATTTTGTCTCATGGATTATGCTTTTAGTATTGAAGTAAAGCTTATCACCAAATAGCTCATCACCTAGACTTTCTTTTATGTTTTAGAAGTTTTGTTCATTTTGTATTTTACACTTAGGTCCATGATACATTTTGAGTTAATTTTTGTGAAATGTGTAAAGTCTGTGTTAATTTTTCTTTCTCTTTTTCTCTTTCCTTTCCTTCCTTCTTTTCTTTTTTAATGTGGATGTCCATTTGCTAAAAAATAAACAAACTATCCTTTTTCCACTGAATGGCACCTGCTGCTTTGTGGAAGATCAGTTGACTATATTTTTATAGGTCTATTTCTGGACTTTATTACCCTCCTTTGATCTATTTGTCTATTCTTTCATTAATATGCTATCTTGATCATTACAGGTTTATGACCAAGTCTTGAGGTTGCACAGTGTCTATCTTCCACCTCTGTTCTTCTTTAATATTATGTTGGTTGCTCTGTGATTTTTGCCTTTCCTTCTAAACTTTAGAATAAATTTGCTGATATTCACAAATAACTGGCTAGAATTTGGATTTCTATTGCACTGAATCTCTTCAAGGAAATGGTCCATTTCATGCAAGTTATCATATCTGTGAGCATAGAGTTACTCCTAATATTGCTTTGTTATTCCTTTAACATCAATGGAATCAGTAATAATGACCCCTTTTTCATTTCTGATATCAGTAATTTCTGTTTTCTCTCATTTTGTATATTATTATATTTTAGCTATACTATTTTTATTATAAATGAGTGCAGATATATTTTTGTATACCTGTTTTATTTCTTTTCTAAGCTGCCAATTTATGTACTCTATTTTTCCATTCTATCTAAGGCTTACTGTATATTAAATGCAGCTAAACTTTTGACCTGTCATACATGCTGCACATGTTTTTATTCCAACTTCTTATTTTCCTATAATTTGATTTTTATATTTTCTTCTTACATAAGCTAAAAAGTCTTTCAGTATTTTTAAATTATTTTGTCCTTTGCTGTTGTGCTAAATAATACCTAAAGTTTATAGAGCATTTACTCTGTATCAGGTAAAATATAGAGTGATTTACCTCAATTAAACCTAGAGGTATTTTTATCTCCATTTTATGAATCAGAAAACTGAGGCACAAATAGGTTGAATATCCTGTTTACGGTGGACACATCTGTGCCAGGCACAGTGGCTTGGAAGGCTGAAGCAGGAGAATTGCAAGTTCAAAGCCAGCCTCAGCAAAAGCGGGGCACTAAGTAACTCAGTGAGACCCTGTCCCTAAATAAAATACAAAATAGGGCTGGAGATGTGGCTCAGTGGTAGGCTGCCCCAGAGTTCAATCCCCAGAGACCCCTCTCCCCACAAAAAAACGTGGGCATATCTAGTCAGTGGAAGGATTTGAAGGCAGACTTAGCCCCTAAATCCTACTGCCTCTTAGCAAAACACTCCATTTGAATACGATATTACTTACCCAGCTTACTAGCATGCTGTGCTTGGGGGAGTTTCTGTCTCTAAATGAATTCAGAAAGACAATCGGAAGAGGAAGGAAAGTAGGTGAAGGGAAAATAAATAAGCTTACATTTTTTTGTGTGTGTTTTACATATTTTAAAAAGTTATACTCATTACATGACTTCCAAAATGTCAAGATTTTCAAATTCTATAACATAATAGCTATATTTCATGATTTTTTAAAAGTTAAAAGAACTTCTTCAATTTGGAATAGGGTTGATGTTAACTGGTTTGACTGATGTAAAAGAAAATGAGGCTGATGGAATATTGGAAGATGTGGAAATAATTGCACAAGAGATAAAGAAAACTAAGCAGTTTTCTTTTATCAAAAAGGCAATTATAGATTGAATGTCCCTTAGAACCAGAGTGTTTTAGAGCTTGAATTTTTTCAGATCTCAGAATATTTGCATATGGGTAGGTGGGGGGAAAGACAGGGAGAGAGAGAGAGACAGAGGGAGGGAGGGGAAGGAGTGGGGAGAGAGAAAGAGATATCTGGGGGGGATGAGAGACCCAAATGTAAACATAACATTCATATGTGTTTCATATGCACCTTACATACATAGCCCAAAGGTGATTTTATATAATATCTTAAACAGTTTTGTGTAAGAAACGAGGTTTCATGATGTGGAATTTCCTACTTGTGGCATCAAGTTGGCACTAAATTTGGATTTTGCATTTCCAGATTAGGGATGCTCAATCTGTATTAACTTCAAGAAAAAAAAAAAAAAGCAAGTGGTTCAAAAAGTCTATTCAGAGTGTACTATAACACTCTGTTGTGATTTCTGCCTGTATGGGCATAATGAAGTAAACAATGAATATTTAACTATACCAAAAAAAAAAAAAAAAAGAAAGAAAGAAAAAAATTAAAAAAAAACTGGATGAAAGGTCAGAAAGTGGAAAATAGAAAAAGTAAGAACAGACAGCTCTGCTAGACTCAGGCATGATTTTCTGAGACCTTCCTGACTTGCCTCCATATCTGATCTCAAACTACCCTGGGGCTTCCGTGAGTAATCTTGTGTCTGGTGCTCACTGTAGCATGACACTTACAGGGACCACATCCTCCTTAACATAATACCCACCCATCCTCTGCCCTACTAGCGTGTTGTGTTTGGGGGTAGTTTTTGTCTCTGGATTTAGAAAGATAATCAGAAGAGGAAAGAGGATGGTGAAGGGAAAAGAAATAAGCTTAAACCGCCAGTAGATGGAATTGAATTATAAACATAATACAGAGGGGATATACTCATTCTCTCCTTATCCTCATCTCATCCCTTGAGACATAGCTCTAACTTTTAGAATTCTTTCTAAAGACTAACTGTAAGAGACTAAAACACACTCCCACCCCCACAAGAACACATTTCCCCATTTAACAAGTTAAATATAGAATATTAATAAATAATTCACAACATTCAAAACGAAGACAATAACTTTAAGGGGAATAGTGACATGGGGTCAATGGCCTTTTTCATACAATTTCATTTACTATCTGACTTAGACAGGTGGCAACTTTTTTATCCTCATCGAAAATCCAGGCCCTCTGTCTCTGCTTCTCTGATATAAGGTCTATTCTTTAAATAGCACATGGAGCTCCTACAGTGAGACTTTCTTCTTCACAGGTCATCTGGGAATATTAACGAGAGTACTTTATTCCAGGGCTCCCAGAGGGGCAGGAAATCTTAATATTCTGAGAAGCCTCATTGTTGAGAGTCTAAGCGTCTGCCAGAAATGATCGATGTCATTTGCTCTGAACAAATTTATCTTATGTTTGCAATGAAGTAGATATCCAAGGGACATTAATAGTTCTTAACTAGTTCCAATATCTGTAAAGAGGCACCCCCCGCACCCTGCTCCACGACAAGGTAGGTTGTGGCAGATGCACCTGTTCCAGGAGATGGAGGGAAGTAATCTGAAGGATCCTGGCAGCCAGGGACAAATAGCCAGTTCTGCAGGGAGGTCTTAACATGACACCAAATTCCTTCCAGGTGGCAGAGCACATAAAACAACATGTGACATTTACTCAAGATCAAGATAGTAAGGAAGAAAACCAGGAATACACCTTATCGAGGGCCAGAACAAGGTAGAGCCCCAGCACGGGTGACGACTGAGCAATGAGAAGGGTTAAAAACAAAAAACACAGGAAACAAAGTACAGCTGCCAGAATTGAAGAGAGAATGGCAGATACTCTGCAAAAACAAAACCAGGTGAGGTACAATCTGAAAATATGAACTGCAAATGAAACTGAAATCTTGGAGACTGTCTGGTTGCCTCATATAATTGATAGGACTGGAGCAATGTGCTGATCCTCATGCTGAAATTTATGTCACAGGGTGAAGATATAATTCTAACTTTTTAAAAGACCATGATTTAAGCTACTCTGGGTTGGGAGGCTGGAAGTATGTCTTTGTCTCTAAGGAAGATCATAAGAAATGCTTGTGCTTAAGAGTCACCCATAGTTTTTAACCTTTTGTTTTAGGGGTCAACCAAAAGTCCAAATTCCCTAGCTCTTGTGATCCATATAGGTGAAGGCAGTAATCTGAATTAGGAGAGTGACTTGGAGGTGGGGGTAATAGATCATGAGTAAGAAAACATAGTGGTTCCCTGGTTTCTGGGCTGGTTTGGATAACTGAGTGGACAGTGCTGGCAGGAAAGGGGACTGTCTGATGCCTGGATGCAAAATTTGGTTCACTCTTTGAACTTGAGTCAATTACTTAACCTCTCTGAGTCATTATCTGCCAAAAAGGATAATTTTGCTTCTCAAAGTTATTGTGGGGACTAAATGAGACACAAACTTGAGAGTTTATACCTTGGTGCTTATATTGAGTCTCTAGTAATTGCCGAGTCCTGGAGGAAGTGCTGAGAATAATAAACGCAACACAGCCTCTGAATTCAAAGTATTCTCTGTTAGCTGGAAGAGATATGCAAAAACAATTAACACAATACAATGCAAGAAGCACTAAAATATCAGCGTGCATAAGGTGTTAGAGGAGTCCAAAATAATGCACTCTGCTTACAAATGTGGAGCCACAGAAAGGCCTCTGGTGGATGAGGGAAAGAGGAATGGCCATGGGAGCTAGGCTTAAACAAATACAGTTTCTCCAAAATGACTTTCACTTGTGAACTTGGACACATTCATTTCTCTGGGTCTCAGTTTTCTCATCTGGGGATAATAGCACCCAGCTCAAGGAGGGATATTGAGGGTTAAGTGAAATAATGCATGAAAAAATGTTCAGAACTGTGCCTGGTACACAGCAGATCTCTGTGCACATTAGCTGTTCTATTACCATTGTTCTCTTTGGAGAACTCAGGGAGTCATTCAGTTCTGCTAGATTCAAGGACATATCAAGGTCACAGCTAATAGTAGAGCCTAGACTAGGATTCAGGCTGTCAATTTTATGCTCCAAAATGGAAGTAGAGCTTTATGTTCCTCCAACCCCACTTTTCTACTAAATATGAAATGGAATCCTTTTGTGTAAAGTGGGTACTCCATTGAGTTTTTCCAAAAGAAAGTTTTGAATAAAGTCATTCAGCATTTGAAGGAGCTCATATCTAAAAGGGTTACTTACTTCCAGGGAGATAGCCAGTCTGTATATATAGATTCACTTTTGCTAACTGAACAACTCAATTTTTTCCTAGGCTATATATATTTCTCTTATTTCATACCTCTAGGCACCCAGTTCTCTGGAGGGTATTTAATTGACTTTCGTATCAAAGGAAAATAAAAGTAAACAGAATAAGTTCTGAAAGGAAACTGGCCACAGGACTGACCACTTGGACACACCAAAGACAAGCAAAGCAAGTTTATTGTCAGAAGTCTGACAGGCTGCCTCGCACAGGGAACAACAGCAATTTCCTTCTTAGAGTTTTCTTTTGTAAGCAAGGTCATGGTTAAGGGGAAAGGGACTCTGTTTGAGGTAGGGTTAGTCTTTGAGGTTGGCACAGCAGACGTACCTGATTTCACGAAAAGCAAGTTTCTATTTCTTAGAGGCAGAAGCGGACAGGTTTCCATTTCTCAAGAACAGAAACTGGCAATTATTTCTTTTTCCTTTCCTTTTTTTTTTTTTTGAGAGAGGAGAGAGAGAGAGAGAGAGAGAGAGAGAGAGAGAGAGAATTTTTTAATATTTATTTAGTTCTCGGCGGACACAACATCTTTGTTTGTATGTGGTGCTGAGGTTTGAACCCGGGCCCCACGCATGCCAGGCGAGCGCGCTACCGCTTGAGCCACATCCCCAGCCCCTGGCAATTATTTCTTAATAAGAAGAACGGTAGTTATAAAATGGGGGTGGGGGAAAGGAAGATGGCTGTAGTTGTTCCAACAAGTTTTACTTATAATCAACATTCAATTATTGTCTTATGGTTTAGAAGCTGTTTGCTGGCAGTTTGGAAAGTGATGAAAATGATTACACAGCATAGCCACCATTTGTGACATAGTTAAACAGATCTGTATGGAATGAGAAAACAATAATTTCAGAACAATGTAGAGATATTCCACAGCGACATGGGTGGCTGGATATATTCACACAAAGTGATGAGTTAAATTGGTGTTCTCTTGGACAGGAGAAAATGAGAATGAAAGAAGAGAAAGCAATTTTTTTTTTTTTTTTTTTTTGTAAAGACTGCACTAGGAGATCCGTATAGACTCTAGAGAAAGCAATTCCTGAGACTGCTCTAGAAAATGGTAATGGAGGTGGACTGGCAAAGAGAGAGGCAGGCAGTGGTTCTCCTTAGCATCACTAGATCTTAAAAATTCAAACGCCTGTGCTTAGGTTCCATCTCCCCAGAGATTCTGCTACCCTTGGGGGTGGGAAGCCCAGGTTTCCAGCTTTATGGATGCTCCCCCCCACCCCCCCGATTCTAATGTGCAACCCAGGATGCAAACCTCAGTTCTTGACCAGATGGGAAATCTTTATAAGTCCTGTATAGAAAGAAGCAGGCCTGTGGTGTTTCTTCTTCCTGACTATAATGAAAACATGGCTTTCTTGAGTTCGCCTAGGGTAAGAGCAAAGAGAATACACTGGATTGTGAATATTGTGTTTGCCTGGGGAAGGTCAAGTTGAGGATTTGGGAGAGATCATCTGAGATCCAGTAGAAGGATTGCAGAATGCTAATACAGGGTAATACAGCACCAAGAAGAAACCAAGAAATTTTAAGTAAAAATAGGGCGTCTCTGAGGAGCTTAATTAAATTATGGAGTTGTGTAGCTGGCAGAAAACCAAAGAGCAAAAGAAGTTTAAAACCTGCTCAGAGCTTTGGGGCTAGTGAGGGCGGGCTTGGTGGACCTTGTTTAACTTCAGCAACAGCTGTACATGGCATGGTCACACTAGCCGTCTGTTTGTTGTGAAGATGAAATGGGACTGTCTGCAGGCAGCCACAGTTGACGGTACTCTTGTTATTTGAGAAGGATGAACATTCCCTATGAATGAATTATAGTATCCCAGACTTGGGATTTGGGTGGCTGCATCCTAAGAGGGTTTCTCTAGAAAACTGGTACAGGCCTGGAGAGCCTTGGATCTCCAGTCCACAGGAAATCACTTAGTCTGTGGGGAACTGGAAGGAAGGCCTCACAGAGGGGTCCAGAGAAAAGGTCTGGAGGCCAAAGGAAGACTTTAGAGCAGGGAGGAAGTAGGTAGAAGAGATGAAACTGGGGTGAGGTCTGTACCCATTTTGGAGGCTGAGGCCCGGAAACTGGAGCCACACTGACATGGGCTTCCACTCGTTCCCTTTCATGAATCAATCAGCATCATGGAAAAGGATGGTAGAATAGACAACCTGAAAGATAATTGAATTTTACTACTCATTTTTTTTCTTACATTCATCTTTTTTTTTTTTTTCTTTTTGGTTGCTAATTCCAACTCAGAATTACACGAGCTGATGCATGTGAAAATATTTTCTAAATTGCAAAATACCATGTGAATAAAGTTTAGCATTGTTTTTCTCTATTGAGCTTATATCTAGAGATTTCCTCAAATGATATTGAGCTAATTTGTGCACTCTTGAGTAGGCTTCTGAGCACAGTGCATCATGGTGTGTGGGTTCCCGAGGAGGAGGAGGGCGACAAAAGGCAAGGGCAATGCTGGCCAGGGCTGGAGGCAGCTCTTGCAGATCTCAGACCTGGGATTGTAGAAAGTTATGCCAAGGGCTTGCCTTCACATCCGCACATCCATGAGGGCTTGTGCCTGGAAGTTTCAAGGATGCACCTTTTGTAATAGGGTAAGATGAAGTGAAAATGCTCAGCTGGAGAGAAACGAACATGGGATTCAAGCATTTGGCTCCCAGTCCACATTCATTAATTGTTTGTTGAAATGGAGACAAAGGTAAATATAGCACCATAAAGGGAAATTGCTTTGCAAATAAGACCATGGCATATTGGACTCGATGTTTCTGGCTGCAGAAAGCTATTATACAAAGTGTCCAAGGCCACTAGTTTATAAAATGAACTTTAAAGAATACTTTCATCATGAGGATCATGGTTGCTGTAATGATTTATTTAAGCAAGATTATATGTTTTTTCTCTAAAAAGGGCTGTCCCTTCTGGTAGGGACACGTTCATGGCACATCAGAATAGTGCTGCTCAGTCTGCCCTCTGCTCCCTGAGCTGTGCACACTGGTGTGGGGGTGCACCTGCCTAGAGGAAGGGATGTCTTTTTCCAGGTCACACAAAGGCACCCCATGGGGTAGTGGCAGCCCAGTCTCTGAAGGTCTGAAAACCCAATGCTTCTCTTCTACTTAGATCACTTATCAGGGTGACTTCTAGACCCTGGGTAGGAAACCAATAAGAAGAGCAAAGAAGTGGGACAGGGAAAGAGGGAGAGAGCAAGAGCAAGAGCAAGAGAGGGAGAGAGAGGGAGGATGTGTGGGGGGTTAGAGAATAAAACTCATAAAAATATAAGGTAGAAGAACTGGAAAATAACAACAAAGTGAGACAAATCACGAGGAATGGTAGGTCTTGAGTAACAGGAGGTGGCCCCCACATATTTCTGGTATTATGAGTAAACTTGAGGGAAAGTTCACAGTGACCTAATCTGCAGCCAAAATTAAATGAGGGCAAAACACAATACAGAGGCATATTGCAATAAGAAGTGAGTCTGGCACCTAAGTCCGACAATTGGATAACCAAGGCTGGAAAGAGTCCACGTTACCAGTAACAGGTTTGCTTTTAGGGAGAACAGTCAGAGGAGTGTGCTTCAACCATCCTCTTCACTTCCATCTAGGCTCCCTTCTTCCTGGGCCCCCTCCAGCACCACAGTGAGGCTGGACGGCTACAGCTTACCTTTCACATTTCCCTTTGGAGGAGGAGAGCTGCTTTAGTGTTTGCGTCTGCTGTTCCTAACTCTGAAGGTTCAGGAACACATCCAGAGAAAGAAGCCCTTAACTCTGAGGAGCAATTTGGTCCTGAAACAACACAGGAAATGGCTCAAATTCTTTTCAGTTTCCTAGGATAGCAACATTAGCACAATATAGAGAGGAATAACAATACCCAGGCATAAAATTTTACAGAGATATAACAGATTAGCTCCAGGGATATTTGCTTTATGGCTCCCAGTGTACCCCCTGTTTCTCCACAGACCAGGAAGGCCCATGGCCAACACCCTTCCTGAATTCTTATCCCTACAGAGCATTTGGGTGGGACACAATGGATTCCTATGAATTCCAGCTAGGAAATTTATGACACTTTATTTTCCCATTCAGATTAGCCTTTAATAATTTCTTTACTGTCTCAATGTTTAATAGACCCTGATTGTGTTAGATGCTAGTCACACAAAAATACCTAGGGCATGGTAACTGTCTCTAGAGTCCTTACCAAGAGGAGATAGGCCTGTGCTATGGTTTAGATAAGTGTCCTTCAAAGGCCCATGTGTTAGAGTTGGCTGCCAACCGGTTAGCCCTATTGGGAGGTTGTAGAATCTCTTTTTTTTTTTTTTTAATATTTATTTCTTTTAGTTATTGGCGGACACAACATCTTTGATTGTATGTGGTGCTGAGGATCGAACCCGGGCCGCATGCATGCCAGGCGAGCGCGCGACCAATTGAGCCACATCCCCAGCCCAATTGTAGAATCTTTAAAAGGCAAGACCTAATAAAAATTAGGTCATCAAGGCATGCACTTGAAGGGGATATTGGGACAGTTGGTCCCTTTCTCTCTTTGCTTATAGAAAACCATGAGGTAGATAGACTTCCTCTATAATGTGCTCCCACTATGATATACTGTGCTGCTACAGAACCAAGTGACCATGGACTGAAATCTCTAAAACAGTGAGCCAAAATAGACCTTTCATTTTCATAAATTGATTATCTCAGGTATTTTGTCATAGCAATGGAAAGCTAATAATATATAATTTAATAAATGACATAAAATGTTATGGTATCCTATGTATACATATGTTTGGGGAATAGAGAGGACACCATGGAAGAAGAGGTGCTTCCTGACAGAACAAACTGGAAATAAACCAGCCTTGAGGCAGTCAAAAGATACAGGTAGATCAGTTGGCCTATTAAAATTCTGTTAGAGCAGGTGGGAAAAAAACAGGCTCAGGTGTAACAGCTGGGTTTGGCTGGCATGTAGGAGGAAGATTCCAGTGGGAACATGACAATCCGGTAACCCATAAAGTCACAGTGCTATTGGGCAGAGCATAATACTTGGCCTCCATATGACAAGGCTGTAGTTCTTAGATATTCCTTTAATGAAGACAATTTAACATTTAAGAATTCCAGAACTAGGGATTGGGGTTTATCCATGGTACAGTGCTTGCCTAGTAGTGTGCATAGTACATGAAGTGCTGATTCAATTCCCAGCACTGAGAAGGAAGGAGGGAAAGGAGGAAAGGAGGAAGGGGGGAAGGGAGGAAAGAGGGAGGGAGGGAGGGAAGAGAGATTGATGGATTCCAGAATTGGATATGGATTGTTCTTCCCACTTAAAGTGCTCCTGAGAGCTGGATTTGTTAGGATGCTTATCTCTCATCTTAGCTGGGATAATATACATTTAAAAGCACTGATGTTGGGTTTAACTATTTAAATAGTTGAAGATTAAAAACATGTCTTACTGCATCCATTGCTGCTTACCATTAAAACAGCATCCCTGTTTGCCCTCTTCTCTCACACATTCTGTTTTTTTTAAAACTGGGTGGATAACTCCCTTGGAGCAGAAATGGGGGATTTTCTTTCTTTTTCCCCACAGTTTTTAGTTGTCGCATTATAGTCGTGCATACTTGCACTGTAACAATACACTTGGCCAATATCGCCCCCCAGCACTTTCCCCCTGGAATGGGGGGATTCATCAGCACCAGGTTACTTCTCTTGCCTTTTCTCCTTTCTGAAATTTCCAACTCCTGACTTCAGTTCATTTTCACTCAAATTAATATCTGTCTCTTGGTTTTAGGTGATCCATGGTGTCTCCCCATGAGTGCTACCTCAGATTCCCTCAGCATGTCTAACTTCTTAGCTGGGATCCCTCTACTTGGATCCTTTACCTAAACTCCTGAGTGCTTCTGGAGAATGTAAGGATCTCTTCTGAGATGAATCTCAAACACTGTTAGACAGCATTTCTAAATGTGGCCCACACAGCAGCACAGAAGTCCAGCTTCCAATGTGACTGTCACTTCCAGCTGCTAGAGGCTCAGGTGGTGGGACAGATTCTTGATGGCAAGGAGAGTACCCTACCCCAGGCCTAGGGGACAGGTCTAATAACTCATGGGAAACTTCTTCTCTTTTGCCATTGATATTCTGTTTGGGGGTCTGCCCAGTTCTTGCTAATGGAATATTTAAAAAAAAAAAACAAAAAGTCAGTTGGAGATGTTCTAAGTGAAGACAAGATGATGATGATGATGACGATGATGATGATGATGACGACGATGATGACAACCATGACAATGATGACGATTTTGTAGTACTGGGGATTGAACCAAAGGCCTTGTAACTCAATAGTAGTGAGCTTGCGCACCCCTCCAGCCCTGTTCATTTTATTTTGAGAAATACACTTTTTTTTTTGGTAGTACATGGTGTTGAACCCAGGGCCTCATATATGCTAGGCAAGCATTCTACCACTGAGCTGTATCCTTAGCCATTTTTAAATTTTTTTTTAAGAGGATGACTTTTTTTTTTTCTTAATGTTTTCATTTATTTATTTATTTAGTTTGGCGGACACACAACATCTTTGTTGGTATGTGGTGCTGAGGATCGAACCCGGGCCGCACGCATGCCAGGCGAGCACGCTACTGCTTGAGCCACATCCCCAGCCCTCCATTTTTAAATTTTGAAACAGGGTCTTACTAAATTGTCCAGGCTGACCTTGAACTTGAAATTCTCTGAGTAGCTGGAATTATAGGCATGTACCACTGTGTCCAGTTCATTTCTGTTTTATGTACTCCTTATACACAATAACATGAAGATAATTTTATGCAATATTTTAATGTGCCTGCATTTTTAAAAATATTTTTTTAGTTGTCAATGGACCTTAATTTATTTTATTTATATGCAGTGCTGAGAATTGAACCCAGTGCCTCACACATGCTATCACTCTACCACTGAGCCACAACCTCAGCCCCAATGTGCCTGCATTCTGACGGCCACCCATCAAGTGAAGTCGGATGTGGAATTTTCCACTAGTGACATCATGCCCATAGCGGTCAAAAAGTTTCAGAATTTGGAGCATTTTGGATTTTGGGTTTTCAGATTAGAGACGCTCAATTGTTCCACAAACTGGGTGGCTTTCAACAAGAGAAATTTATTGTACCACAGGTCTGAAAGCCTGAATTCTAAATTAATGTGTTTTTAGGGTTGTGCTCCCTCTGAAATTTGTAGAGAGATCATCCTTCTTTGCCTCTTCCTACTTCCTATGGCTGCCAATGAAGGGATTTGGAGTAGACCACTCCAAAATATGCCACTCTTGCATATAAATTATTCTGAGCTTAAGGCAAATGAGAAAAATCAGATGCAGGATGAATTCTTAGTCCCACTACCTACCTGAAAACAGAACATGAACCCCCTTGCTAAGGTTTCACCTTTGCTTCTGTACCAGGAACAGTGATAAGTAACCTTATCACTGGACACAAGATGGCATCTAGCAGGACCTCTTCAAACAAATCCTATTAATTAGTTTTCCCCATACATTTACAGTCCCACAATTTGCTGACCCTAGTACTCAAGATAATTTAGTAAGTCCTTCGTCTTGTCACTTCTCGACAAAATTATTCTTTGCTAAGTGCTAAATAAGTTCAAGTTCTAATGACCTCTATGAGTTACTTATCACCAAACACTCCTGCGTGTAAGTGTTCCTTTTCCTCACCTAAGCTTTCTCACCTGCAGGGCTCCACTGCAGAACCAAACATGGGAGAGAAAAAAAGACTTCTTCCCTTCTCCAAACCAGGAGTCCCTGGCATTCCTTGGCCTGAAGCTTCATCACTCCAGCCTCTGTCTTCACGTGGCTGTCCTCCCTCTGCTGTGTCTGTGCCTTCACACAGCATTCTCCTCTCTGTGCCTGTCTCTTGTCTACTCAAAAGAACATTAGTTATTGGATTGGGGCCTACCCTAATGAACTACACCCTCATCTTCACTAATGACATCTGCATAGACCCTATTTCCAGATAAGGCCACATTTGCAGATACCCAGAGTTAGTACCTTGACATATTTTGGGTTGGGGAGACACAATTCAATCCATCCCAAGGCCTTTTGTCCCTTCCCTTTCATCTCTCTGGAAGCGCGAAAGCTATCTTGTGACTCTGAGGCTTCCAGTGTGAGGAAGAAGGTCTACAAGGTAAAGATGGTGGAAAGGAGGGGCTGGGGATGTGGCTGAAGCGGTAGCGCGCTCGCTTGACATGCATGCAGCCCTGGGTTCGATCCTCAGCATCACGTACAAATGAAGATGTTGTGTCTGCAGAAAATTTAAAAAATATATATTAAAAAATTCTCTCTCTTTAAAAAAAATAGTTGACTTGGAGTTATTTATTTATTTTAATTTTTTTTTTAAAGAGAGAGTGAGAGAGGAGAGAGAGAATTTTTTTTTAATATTTATTTTTTAGTTCTCCGCAGATACAACATCTCTGTTTGTACGTGGTGCTGAGGATCGAACCCGGGCCCCAGGCATGCCAGGCGAGCATGCTACCGCTTGAGCCACATCCCCAGCTCTGGAGTTAATTGTTTAAAAAAAAAAAAAAAGATGGTGGAAAGAAAAGCTGGGGAAAGGCAGGAATCCGAGCATCACTGAAGGCGAACTACTGCAGCAGCCACTAATCTCGAGGACTCTGGAATGTGGTAAAATGATCCCAAGTCATCCAATCCACTGCCAGGTATTTTTGTCACTTGAGGTCAAAAACATCCTGATGGACACACCAAATTTCCCCTAGTTCATAATAAAGTCAGAAAAATAGACAATACAATTTTCACAAATCTAAATTCATTCAATTTCTTTTTTTTGATATTTGAATACCCCAAACATGGGAATGATGTAATATCCTTTATGAAATGATGGTTGGTGATTATAGATTGTCATTTGCTTTATAGTGTCCTGGCTTGGTAAAGAAAGGAAAGAAGCAGGGGAAAAAAAGATCTTAGAAATCTGTCTATCTGAAAATTAAAAAAAAAAAAAAATTTAGCTTATGATTTCCAAAATTCTGTGTTGAGAAGAATGCTGGCTGAACTTGCCCTGAAGGCCTACAGCCCACAGTGTGCTTGAGCCGCTGGCAGCAGCTCACAAAAGCAGATGGTTGAATTTCCAGGAAGCTGCTTGGCATCACCTTGGTAGCCTGAAATCCAACGTGGTGGGAGTATTTGCATCATGGAAATCTGCAAATGCTATAAATCACCTCTCAAGCTGGTTGTTCACTGCCTGGAACCTGCCTCTGCATGTATGGGTGGGGGGGCAAGCATGCCAGGTACAACTTGCATCACACAAGACACACATGACATTGATATGGACTTCATTGACCAATTCATAGATTCACAATGAAAAGTGTTCTCAGTGCTGGTTTAGTCATTGGATGGTCCATTTCCTTCATGAATGCATCAGCTCTGTCTCAGCAGGAAACATATCATCTGTTCTAGTGACCAACATCCCACTGCCTAGCATAACTGAGGGGGTGCAGGGGGCCTCGCTATCCTAGGAGTCATTATCAGAGATTCCACAGCTATAGAACACTTTGGAAAGAAAATGCTGTTGGAACACAAAAATATTCAGCAGTGTAGACAGATGGGTCCCTGTCGTCACGCATACATGTTCTAAGATGGCCAGGCAAGAAATCATCATTAACAAAGGCACTTTAATTTCAAGTAGTAAAAAATCACCAGTTGTGTTTTAAATAATTCACAGTAGGATGTTCAGTAAAACGCTCATTCAATGGGTGGTTTGTAGGTGTTTAAAAATATGAAATGGTTCTGTAGCTAATAGATTTGGAAAATGTTGTTTAGCCCAAGCCAACTGGTTTCTTTATTGTGCAAGTTCTCAGAGCCTTTAATTTGATAATGAGGTGCTTGTGAATCTATTTCTACTTTTGAGGTGCATCACCTATAATAAGTGCTCCACAGAGCTATTTTAGGAAATATCAACACACTGTCACCCTAGATTTCTTAAAATGCTTCAACTAATTTTCTTGAGAGTCTTTTCTATTAGGTATTAAAGCAAAAATATATTAAGGAATTCCATTCCTGGGAAGTGAGAGATGGACAGTTCAGAATTTTTCTGTGTGTATTCTGTCCATTTCTTTACCTATATAGAATCACTATGACATACTCTCACTTGACTCTTAGAATTTTGGAGTACCCCAAATGTAGTTACTCTACTTCCCTGTATTGGCGAAAGTTTACTCCCTAATTGGGTAGTTAACACTCCCAAGGTATCATATACTATTTATTCAAGACATTAACTTCCTGTATGTTAACCTTGTTTTTCAAATGACAGAGTAAAAATCATCCTTTCATTTATTACCAGAAAGAAAGAGAGCACCCTACCTCAATTGCTGACAGCCATTCTAATTTAACTTTCAGCTTTTAGGCAGAAGGAACCCCCATTCATCCCAATGAGACATTCCATTTGTGTTGACAGTCTCTGGAGTGAAACACATCATAGTCTTGTTTGTTTGCATGTCCTTATTTTCTAACAACCTCACAAGGCAGCTGGATGTGTCTGCTCTGAAGGAAGTGTGATGTGGTGACCAAGAGCTGGGTTCTGGAGCCAGCATGGGTATAAGTTCCAGCTCTGCCCTTACTACCACGTAGACTCGTGCAAGTTACTTAACCTCAGTTTTTCTTAACTGTGCAATGAGAATAATAACAGAAGTGTCTGCCTCCTGGGCCAGGGAAAGCCTTAAAAAAATAAAAATAAAGCACACAATGTAGTATTTCTTTAACTTTAGCTCTCTTGCTTACAGAGATTCATTGCCTTGCACGTTTGAATTCTTCTAAGGCTTCTTTTTTTCTTATCCAACTAATTGAGATAAATAAATTCATTTCCTCCAGCATCTCCTCACCAGGAGGATCACCCAAGCTTTCAGTCACTTCTGCTGCTCTCTTCTGAGCTATCTTCATGTTTCACTGCCTCTCTTCAGTTTAAGGATTTCTAATGGGGCTCAGTCCTCTGAAACATGCCTGCCTAGAGAAACAGAACTATTTGTGACTTCAAAATTACATCAATCTGTTCTTTGAAAAGGGTTGTGAAGCCTTCAGCCTTTCTGTTATCAGTGGGAGTGGACTATTATTAGCATCCAGCTCTGCTCTGATCTTGTTGGATTCAGTTCTGATTTTGAAGGGGGGAAATTACAGGATGTTTCTTGTGACAGAAGGGTGTAATGGTTGGTAATGATGTGTTGTCCCCTGTTTAGCACTGACAGAGAGTTGAGTTATTTTAATGTTTTTTTTTTCCCCCCCAGTAGAGGAGACTAAATGAGACAGAAAAAATTTCCAAGTTTAAAAGAATTTAGAGATCCGGCATTCTTTCTAATACATATGGTTTTTCTATTTCATTGTACTCAATCAAGAAAATTCAGTTGAAAATACCTTAACTAACCAGAACCCAGCTCCCTGAAACGATGGCTTAAATAGTTGATTTTATACATACATATATATATATATGGTTGCAACCACAATTTAGACCATAACAATTTCTACCTTTCCTTTCTCTCTTTTGTAGATATACATTAACAAGAGAATAAACTACATATTGTGTGTACATATTTATATATGTACAGAGAGAGATGTAGTTTATTCTCTTGTTAATGTATATCTACAAAAGAGAGAAAGGAAAGGTAAAAATTGTTATGGTCTAAATTGTGGTTGCAACCTCATGGTATGTAGGGGCACTTCATGAAGCAAATCAAAGCAAATTTTGGCAATATTTCCATTTCTAAGTTATATCATCTAGGTACACATTTACATAACCAATTCTTTTCAAAATTAAAAAATGATGGCAACGAATTTTTAATATCATCAGCACAAAGTCAGTCAATCTTCCACTCAGTTCCTGACACTGGTACAGTTGAGGTGCTTTCATCATTTCATGTTTTTTGTTCTTTAATTTTTAACAGTGGCAAGAGCCATAGGAAATATCTAACTGTTGCCAGTCTATTGTTTGGAGTCTGAGCCTGATGCTGTTTGGCCTCGCCAACCCGTAGAAGTTCCTGTGGCAATACTCCATCTTCTCAGGTGGTAACTTAGCAACCCCTCCCTCAGGGTCCCTATTTGTGTTGGGGACTCCCAAATGTGGGTACTTCCCAATGGCCTTATACAGGTCTGTCAAATGCAGTCCCTGATCTCTAGTTGCAACCTCCAGCCCCACCCCAGTCTGAGCTGAAGTTGGGTGCACATGTCAGAATCCTCATCTCTTTCCTCTCTTGGCATATTATCTCCAACTAAACACTTTCCTCATCTCAGTCACAAAGCAGAAGCCTCCACATACACCCCCAGGGGCATATGGTTTAGTGTGAGGGTGACGGGAGCACGTGAGGCAGTGGGGTGAGTGTGCACATGAGCAAAGCCTAACATCCTCGGTTCCCCGACAATCCATAGGTGTTTCTCAACTTACAATAAACCTGTAGTAAATCTAAAATACTGTAAGTTGAAAATGCATCTAATACACCTAAACTAGCAGATATTGAGCAACACAGCAGAGTGGGTGGTCAGTTCTTGACCCTGGTGATCTGTGCGGCTGCCTGGGAGCTGTGGCTCACAGCCACTGCACAACATGGCAGGAGAGGGCTGGACTGCACCTCACTAGCCCACTAGAAGATTCAAATCCAAAGTTCATAGTCCAGTTTCCACTGACGGTGTATTACTTTCAAATGTCATAAAGCCAAACTATCATAAGTCAAATCATCCTAGGTTGGGGACCACCTGTAATTTCCCTCAGTGCATCCTCTGGGTGGGCATTGCCCACCTGCCTTTCCAGTGCCTGGAATTAGTTATCCTTTGAGGCAATTCCTCCTTGCCCTAGATGAGTATTTGTGTCTGTGGGGCACCCTGTCACTGGGGAGCATCCCCTTTCTGCTCCTCCACCATGAGGGTGAAAAATTTAGCCTTAAGCTGCTCATTTTTTCTCTAAGGCATCTCAGAGTTCGCTGGTGTGAATGCAGGTTGGATTGCTCAGTTTAATCAAAGGGAGAGACTTTTTATTTGCTTTCTCTCACTCTACTTCTTTCATTACTCAGCTACAATTGTATTTTCTTGCCATCCTCATTGGGAAGAGCTTTGATTTCTTGTTCAGAGAGAAAAAAAATTAAACAATCTGTTTTCCTTCCTACTACTTCTCAATACTGGTCTGAATAGATGTGTAGGGTTTTCCCCCTGCTGATCAGTTCTTCAACACCAGCTGGGTGTCCTATACTTTAACTCAATCCTGACACTGGAGAGTATGAGATTCCCACGGGTTAAGGGCTCAGTCCCATAAGACACCTGCCCTTCATATGCCAGTCGCAAGTAGTTGGTCCTCAGATGACCCACATCTGGCTATAAATCGGGGGTCCCCCATCCCTATTTAGGTTTTAACATTTTCTAGAGTAGCTCACAGGATTCAGGAAAATAGCTCATAACAGTTGCCAACTTATTATAAAGGGTCTTTTGTAAGAAATGAACAGCCATGTGGAAGAGATGCATAGGGCAAGGTATGGGGGAAGAGGCATGATGTTTCCATGTCATTTCTGGGCAGGCCACCTTCCCAATACCTTCCTGTGTTCAGCAACCCAGAAGCTCTCTGAACCCCGGAGCTCAGGGATTTTATGGAGCCTTCATCATGTTAACATGATTATTACCTCAATCTTTAGTCTCTCCTCCCCAGGGGATGGGGTTGGTGTTGAAGTTTCTAAGCTCCTAATCATGGCTTGATCTTCCTGGTGACCAGCCCCTATCCAGGAACCCAGCAAGAGCTACCTCATTAGAGCAAAAAACACTCCTGTCACCCAGCAATTTCCAAGGGGGTTAGGCCAGGAACCAGAGATGAAGACTGCCAGGTTTCTGTTCTCGCGACTACAAGGCTCAGGGGTCACTCCAGTTGAACTGGGCTAAACTGGGCTGCTCAAAATAACCACACAGGAGACACAAATACCTTTTTCATTGGGATCGCTGTGACGGCTTCTCTGACCTTAAGGGTCTGCAGGAACACTGACCCCTTTTATTGAGGAGAAGCTATTCAAATGAGGCAAGGGGTCAGGTTTCAGGGGGCTGAGTCTATCTTCATGATGTCCACTGTCAGCAGGTTGTCTGACATCTGGGTAAGCCACACCCAAAGGCACAGTAAGAGAAGGGGGCACACACAAGGCACTTCCATGGAAGATTCTATCCTAAACAGGGCAAGGGATTATATTACAAAGGAACAGGTGAGCATAGCTCCACCCATGGGGCTGTAGCAAGACACACCATGCACAAGACAGGGACCCTTGAACCCAAGAAGGGTGGGGAAAGCTCTGCCACATTTCTGTGACTGAGCGCCTCAGCACACAGCCAGGGAGTGTGACTCAGTCACGTTCAAGGTTGGTATCCCACAGAAGACCAAAATATATATTTCTTATTAGAAGTCATGATATCATGCTTCTTTTCCTTATTGTTTTCCTGATTTTAGCAGGTCTGAAATCCAGCTACATTTTAAGAAGGAAAACACTGAGTAATAATTTTTAAAGAAATGTTGGCTAAGACAAGCCATCATTAAGAGGAGCAAATACACAGGTTTCTTAATCTCACACTATATATTATACATTAGGAAAAACGTTATGTATGTTAGAAATTGCTACAACCCAACTTAAAAAAATCATTATAATAGTCTAATAATGAGCAAATAAATTAATAATGATGTTTGGCTCCTTTGGAAAAAAGTCTTGAACTAATTTAATTATG
The DNA here is from genome assembly GCF_964194105.1 of Spermophilus citellus. Classification (NCBI taxonomy): domain Eukaryota; kingdom Metazoa; phylum Chordata; class Mammalia; order Rodentia; family Sciuridae; genus Spermophilus; species Spermophilus citellus. The sequence continues at coordinate 67,189,005 of NC_138197.1, read as the reverse complement.
GAGATATTGTGCAAGTTAATATCAATTTAGCATCTCAAATAAATATGAGAGGCCAAGAGTGGATAAATACTTTTGCACTGAAGTTGTTTTTGTTGCTCATAGATTACAGGCATTTGTCTACTGTCTAGTATATTATTATATTTAAAAAAATAAATTAAATATTTATTATTATCAGATAGATACATATGTTAACTATAAATATTTTACTTAACTAGCAATTCAGTTTTTCCACAACTTGTGATTTGGTTTTTCCATGCTAAACACCAGAATGTGCAGAATAACAGAAATTTGAGAAATTTTTAAAGAATACACACACACACACACACACACACACACACACACAATACCAGGGATTGAACCCAGAGGGGCTTAACCTGTAAGCCACATCCACAGCCCTTTTTCATATTTTATTTAGAGATGGGGTCTTGCTCAGTTGCTTAGGGCCTTGCTAAATTGCTGAGGCTGGCTTTGAACTTGTGATCCTCCTGCTTCAGCCTCCCCACCCACTGGGATTACAGGTGTGCACTACCACACCTGGCTTAAAGAATAATATCATATTTAAAATAATTATGTGTCTATGAAGATATATAAGCATATGTGGTATATAGCTATTTAGTTGCAAATGCTATAAGGAACAACAAGCATATGTTTGAGGGGAATCTACAACTCTTCTGGTGGTTGGTTTCTTCCACCTGCCATAATTGTGGTCCAGGGACTGGCAGCACTGGTGACACCTTTGAGCTTGTTAGAGATGCCCATAGTTAGGCTAGGGGTGCAGTCTGAAGCTAGAGAGCTTGCCAATCATGCTAGAGGACCTGGGTTCAATCCCAAGTACTGCATGAGAAGGAAGGAAGAAAAGGCATGCAAGATGGCTGAGTTTGAATCTACAGTTTGAAAAGCTCCCAGTGATCCACATACAGCTTAAAGTCGGAGGAAGCCATGATTTAAGCCTTAAATGGCTTAAGGCTCTCAGACAGATGGAGGGAGAGAAAACAACCTTCACAGTAGGAGCTCTGAGCAAGACAGAATTGCTACTTGAGACAGGCAACCATCTGAACAGGGGTTTTGGGGGGAAGTGCAATTAAGGGTATTACTTTAAATACTTAAAAAAAAAAAAAAAGTCCCTTAGCAGGGATTCATTGCTGTCTTACAGATTGAATTAATTCCTCTCTGGTCTCTGGCTTCTTGTCTTATCATGATCTCTCCCTGTCTTATGTGCTTCCACCACAATGCCATCTGCCATGTCATAAGATAGCCAGAAGGTGCTCACCAGAGGATGAACAGATGGGGCTGTCCAAACTTGGACTTCAAGCCTCCAAAACTGTGAGCTAATTGAACATTTTTCTCTATGAAGTATCAACTTCAGGTATTTTGTTATAACAACAGAAAATGGACTAATATATTAGTCCAGAAACCTGTATGGCATGAAGAAGGGAAGGTAACTACCATAGAATGAGGAGTTTAGTAGGGCCTCCAATTAACAGGAAAACTGGGGAATGCAGATTACCTTGAACAAAACAGCAAAATAAAGTAACTAATTTAAATTAAAAAGTGAAAAGAAAGCAAGTCCAAAAGTAAACATTAAGCAATAAAAAAGCTGTTATACTTTATATGAATGAGCTAAATTTTTCTGTTGAAAAATGGAAATTGACAGTTGAGTTAGATAACAAATATAACAGAACTCATAACTTTTACTTATGTAAAAGATATACCAGTCATTATCTTGTATGTGTTAAAAAAGTAGTAGCTACATATATAAACTGTTAGAAATTCAAGGAGAGTTTCATTAAAAGTACAATTAAAATTAATGTTTTAAGCCAGACACAGTGGCACATGAATTAATTCTAGCTACCTGGGAGGCTGAGGCAGGATGAGCACAAGTTCCAGGCAACTTAATAAGACTTGTCTCAAAATAAAATTAAAAAGGGCTGGGGATATAGCTTAGTGTCAGAGTGCACCTGTGTTCAGTCCCCAGTATCAAAATAATAATAATTATTATTATTATTCTATTATTATTTTAGTCAGCTTTTCTGCCACTGTGACTTAAAGACCCAACCAAAACAACCGTAGAGGAGGAAAGGTTTATTGAGGGCTCACAGTTTCAGAGGTCTCAGTCCATAGAAGACCGGCTCCATTCCTCAGGGCTCAAGTGAGGTTGAACATCATGGTGGAAGAGTGTGGCAGAAGGAAGCAGCTCACATGGTGATCAGAAAGCAGAGAGTTCGACACTTACCAGATACAAATACATACCCCAAAGCCAAGCCGCCAATGAACCATTTTCTCCAGCCACACCCCAGCTGCCTCCAGTTACCACTCAGTTAATCCCACCAGGGATTAATTCACGGATTAGGTTAAGGCTATAACCCAATCATTTTTCCTCCAAATCTTCTTGCATTGTCCCACTCGTGAGCTATTGGAGGACACCTCACATCCAAACCATAACAATAATAACGATAAAATTTTATTCAGAACCATTCCAATCTAGTGAGTGAAGGGGGAAGAATTAGTTATAATAATAAACAGAAACTAAACAGTAAAGTTATCCAAACATACTACCGTGAAATATGGTGCCGTTGCATATGAAGGAATCTGAGAAATGGCAGGTGCAGGAAGGGTCCTCTGACCTTCCCTCCTCCCCTGAAACAGGACAGAGGACACTCCTATGAGAGACACCCTCCCTACACCGAGAGGGAAGGAACATCCCCATCTCCAAAGCCTGCAAGATAGGACTTGATGAGGGGCCTGCAAACAGGCCTGGCTAAGTGTCCTTCAGTTAATGACTCTGACCTCAAACCTCCCTCATGCTATCTTACTTTTCTATGACTTTACACTTTTCATCAAATCTAGTAGAAAAACACTCAGGTCTAACTGCTTCCTGGGGCCTTCATTTCCTTTTGCTGTAATCAATCAATTCCCTGAACCCCGAGTTCAGGGAGTTTCAGAGTTTTATACCCAGCATGAAAGGGGAGGGGCTCAGAAGTTCACAGTCTGCAGAAGTTCACATAAAAGCAGCTTTTTCATTCACTGTTCTGGGCATGTTAACTCTTCAAGGACAACACCTGAGAAGGGGGGAGCTTCTGCTCCCCTTTCTTTCCTCCCCCTGTCAGCTGTTACCATGGAGCCCAGTTGTAACTTATCTTAAAAATGTAGACATCTCTGTGAAGCCCAGCTCAAGGCCAGAGACCTTGTTTGCACATTTCTTCAAAGTACTATACTGGATATGTTTGTGAAAAACTAGTAAGGGGGTGTCCAGCACCTGGAGTGCTGGTATCTTCTTGGCCAGTGGCCAAGTAAACAGTGTGACACGAAAATAGGAAGTTTATCTACATTGGACTCTTTTGCTGACAGTCCTAAAATCAGCCATGGTGAAGAGGGCTTTTCTGTGGAGAAAGGGGGTGCCACTTCAATATAGCACTTGTATTAAAATTTTTTGATTGAGATGAGCAGAACATTAATTTCAGGTGTTTTTATTTTTTTCTTTTTAATTAGAATGGGTTGTAAATCACTTACTGTCACAACTATGGCCAGTTGCCATTCAACTATATTAAATTATAGACCATGGCCGTTGATATGTTTCTGAGGCAAGCTAAGTTTCTACACATCCATTCTTTAATTGGTTTAGTTCAAGTTTTTGGCGGGATAGGTTAAAACAAACTAACAAAGCTGAACACTAGTTAAAGGTCTAAAGACAGACTTTATTCAGTAACTATTGCAGTAGGAAAAAAGAAAGGTCGGGCTGGGGCTGGAGCTCAGTGGCAAAGCACTTGCCTCGCACTTATGAGGCACTGGGTTTGATCCTCAGCACCACATAAAAATAAATAAAATAAAGAAATGGAAAAAAAGGATTTAAATCCTTTAAAAGAGAGAGAGAGAGAGAGAGAGAGAGAGAGAGAGAGAGAGAGAGAGAGAGATATCAGTATAGAACTGAGCTCAACTCCAGTCCATATGGAGGTGACTGAGCATTTTAAAGGGAGAATGAAGGGAGGGAGGGGAAATGATAGGAGGCTCAAGCAGAATCAGGCAAGTGGAAAATTACAAAAGTCAGGTATGGTGGTTGGTCGATGTAATTAGACCATCTGGGTTTGTTAACAGACACTTATTAAAGTTAGGCTCCTACCCTCCCACAGAGACAGGAGACAGGAGCCCTATCTGCAGGTGTTGGCCAGAACAAAGAGTAAATTCTTTTGACAGCCTTGAGATTTTCCAGGCCTAATTTAGAGGGATGGGTTGACCCTGAGACATGGCCTTGAGCTGTCAAAAGCCATGCTAATGTTTAAATCTCAATGTATGTATGTGTAGAGGGTGGGGAGTGAGGAAGAAATCAGTTGTGATGAGAGGAAGGAGAATTCTCACATGTAACCCAAAGAAATCATGCTACAGTAATGATGTTAATATGTACAGCTGTTGCCAAATGACTCTACTTTGTTATTAAATTTAAATTTTCATTTGCTAATATAAAGTCAGATTTTTATTGCTCATGACTTTTTAATTTAAGAGGACTAATTGGCATATCATGCCTCAGTAGCCCCTGAAGACATTCCTAAATAACATAATAATATGCACAATAATGTATATGTTATGCTCCAAATGATTGCCTTAAGCAAGCCTTCTGGAACAACTTTTTTGAAACAGAGAAGCAAAATTTTGTGAGCATATAACTCAGTCAACTTTGTCCAACTTTAGATTGTGATAATAAATTCAAGAAGTTAGTCATAAAAAAACCTATATAAATAAGCCCTTGAACAAGTAAATACAGGATGGAATGAAAGTATTCTCACTGGAGCTGTTAAAAGAATACGTGTCAAATTAGTTCTCAAAATATTTGCCTGATGCACACAAACTCTTTGGAAATGTATGCGTGAAAATGCAAAAACCTTCATAAAGCTGACAAAAATGAAAAGCAATTTTAGTGAAAGTGCCCATCATTCATTCATTATTGTCACCAAATGGTTTTATCTTTGCAGTCATAGGCAGTACTATGTGCAACAATCTGCTCTAGGAAATGGGATAAATGTTTTGCTACATCAGTGCAGGTTGAAGGTCCAGTGGGCAGGGGTAATCATCTTAGAACACACCACATTTGGGCACAGAAGATGCCAGTAGGTCAAGATGACAATTGGATGAAATAGTCCTACATGAAGATTAACAAACTCATAGCCAAATATTTGGCCTGGCACATAATAGGCATTCACATAAGCAGAGTCTTTAAATGTATATTTTTGCCACACGTCAATAAAACATGTAAGATGTTGAGTGTTATCTTTATTTCAACCAGTTGGGTCATCCCCATATAAGCCTCTTTCTTAAAGAGATGGCAAAAGGGAAGACACTCAGCTTGTTCAATCACAAATAAGCCATGTCATTAACATCATCCTTTCTCATTGTTACATACATTTAATTTAATTTAATTGGAGATTGACAGAACTAAATCTCCCCTCTAAAAAGTATAGCTGAGACCCAAGAAATAAGCCGGAATGTCCTTTGAACTGTTAACTGAAGCTCCTAGAGTCAGTGCCAGCAGGTTTAAAGCCTTTGTCTCAGAAGAATCCTCAGGTCCCAAATCAAAGCTTATTTAATCTCATTTAGCACAGGACTTAATTTTGTTTATTTGGTTTCTATGTCAACCAGCAAGAAGGATTTCATACAATGCTAATTTCCTTGGGTAGAATTTTAAAGCAAGCAGGCATCCCACATTGGAGTTTGAGGCCTTTCCTTTTATCCTCAGTCTTATCTCAGCACTTCCTCTCTCCCTAGTTTTTTTTATACCTCTCTCTCCTTTTTCAGGGCAGGTAGTTCACTATGTCTTATTAATAAAATATTCCTCTTTACTTCTATTTTTTTTGAACTTTAATATTTATTTATTTTTTTTTTTTTTCAGTTTTCGGTGGACACAACATCTTCGTTTGTATGTGGTGCTGAGGATCGAACCTGGGCCGCATGCATGCCAGGCCAGCGCGCTATTGCTTGAGTCACATCCCCAGCCCTCCTCTTTACTTCTAAATCCTTCTGAAAACCTTGGTCTAGGCATAGAACAAATGCACATTAAGCATGATGAATCAAAATCGGAGAATTAGAAGTTCTTTTGGAAACAGCAAGAAGTCACATATAGAGGCTGATAGTGTAGGAAGACACAAAATCAAAGGACCAACATAGGAGAAAACCCAGTCACCGAGAGCAGTTCAGTGTAGGGATAAAGAGCTCCACAGGCATCTTAAGTTCATGAGAACAGCAGGGAGATACAGAGGGCTGCAGTACCTAGTGCTCCGAATGACCACGCTGAATCATCAGACGGGTTTCAATGATGAGCTTTGTGATTGGTTTACAGAGGGGGACGGGGATGAGATAACTATTCACCTTTAAATTGTCAACTATGTTTCCTTTTGATAAAACCGGTGATGCTAGGGCACAGTAAATGGGGCATGCTTGTAGACTGTTGGAAGTTGTGTGAACAATTTAGGAACAAGTCTTAAGAACAAGGTCAGATACTTACAAAGCTTTTGTGGTACAAAGATGATCATTGCAATATTCTTATTTTTTATTTTTTGATATTTATTTATTTATTGGGGGTACTGGGGATTGAACCAAGGAATGATTTACCCCTGAACTACATCCCCAGTGTTAGTTGCAAAGCAGGTTGACGGAATGTTAGCTGCAGAGTGGGCTGAACACTCGACCCTCACCCGTCTGGTTCCTTATCGCTTGTTTGCCTCAAGTCTAAACACTCAACTCCACTCAAGGCTGAACACTCAACCCCCATCCGTCTGGTGCAACGGAAACCCACATCTGACCCCTGCTCCGTCTGCCTGAAGGTAGAAGATGACACCCTTAGCAACTACTGTATGATCCAATCACTGTACACCAACAGGCAGCTTGCAGGGCCAAAGACCCCCTTAGATTTTGGCTATAAAAACTCTCTCCTGCTGGGCCCCCATCTCTTACTCTCTTTTTCTTCTCTCTCTCATACTCTCTCACCCCCTCTCCCCTCTTTCTCTCTTTCTTCTCTCTCTTACCACCCCCCCCCCTTACTTTGCTCTCTCTCTCTCTCTCTCTCTCTCTCTCTCTCTCTTTTTCTTCTCTTTCTCACTGCTGCAACACTGGTCGCCCCCAGTGGTCACTTTCCTTTCACCCAGTCCTTTTTATTTTTATTTTGAGACAGGGTATTGCTAAGTTGCTTACACCCTCCCTAATTTGCTGAGGCTGGTCTTGAACTATTCCTGCCTCAAGTCTTCTAAGTCACTGGAGTTACAAGCCTGTGCCACCACACCCAGCTAATCATTGCAGTATTAATATATACTATGAAAATAACCAACAATAGAGGAATATTATTCAACATATATTTTTTTAATTTAAATTAGAGAATTCTGGGAAGGCAAGAGCCTTTCTCCCCATCTTGATAACAATGATACTGATAGACTTTACCTGATTAAGTAGAACCCTTCAGTCCATTGAAAGCTTGCAACTTCCAGGGGAAGTTGGATGAACAAATGTACATTAAGCACAATGAGTGGATGGCAAATTGGAGTTAATATCTATAAATTTCAGTTCTTAACACAGTAGCTATTCCCCATACCCAAAGCTCCATGGTGGGTAGGTGAGTATTTTTGGAGCAGATTACACACAGTCTGCGGGTGCCAAGATAAGCAAAGCATCCTCTGTCCTCCATATACTGGGAATCCATGCTCTGAGAACTGATAGATGTTTCTGATCACAGAGGTGCAGACAAAAAGGAAGACAACCACTGTTGTTGTACCTCTCCTAATTATTGCAAGTCCCTCTCATTCCAGTTGTAGTGACTTCCAGAGATTTGAATTTAATGCCTACCCCCCGCCGCCTTTTTAGAAGTCAGATATCAGAGACCAGTACATTCAAAAGCAACCACATATATGGGAAATTAAGCAACTATGCATGTCCAAGGAAAGACATAGTCTCAAGAAAAGACTTGAGGAGATCTTAAGCTTATGCCTCATGCTTAACGTTGATACAGAGACTGCCTACAACAATAAAAAAATAAATAAATAAAACAATAACAAAAATATCAAACCCTGCAGAGGGCAGTAGGAAATCTGATTTCCAGTTACTACATTATTCAATTCAAATGCCTTGTTATCAACAAAAAATCATAGGGTACACAAGCAAACATGAAAATATGAGCTATTCAGAGGAATAATAACATCAAATAACAACAAATAACATCAATAACAACAAATCAACATCAATAACAACAAATCAACATAAACTATCTCCGGAAAAGTCCTTATGACAAGTCTAATAGATAAAAACTTTAAAACCACTGCCTTTTAGATTAGTTAGAATTAAAAGCTATGGAGAAAGTCAAGAGAAATAATGTATAAACAAAATGGAAATATCAATGAAAAAATAGGCAACCTAAAGAGAAACCAAAATGAAATTCTAGAACTCAAAAATATAACTGAAATGAAAATTCACTAGAGAGATTTGAAAGCATATTTGATCAAATGGAAGAAAGAATCAGTAAACTTGAAGATTGGATAATGAAAATTATCAAGACTGAGGAACAGAAAGTACAACATACTTATGGTAGCAGTCTAAGAAAAAAAGGAGAGAAAATATTTGAAGAAAAAATGAGTGAAAACTTCCCAAATCTGAAGAAAGACATGGATATAGACATTTGAAAAACTGAGCTAACTCCAAAGAAGATGAACTCAAAGAAACTCACATTAATGCTCATTAAATCAAACTTTGGAAAAACAAAGAATCTTGAAAGCATTAAGAAAAAAGTGACTTGTCATACAAGAAATCCTCAATAAGATTTTTCAGTAGACATAACTTTCCAATGTTCCGACATGAATACACGGCCAGTGTAACTCCACATCATGTACAACCACAAGAATGGGAAGTTATACCCCACGTATGTATAATATGTCAAAATACACTCTACTGTCATGTGTAACTAAAAAAGAATAAACAAACAAATGAAGATTATCAGTAGATTTCTTATCTGAAACCTGAAAAGATTGAGTCAATATATTCAAAAGGCTAAGAGGAAGAAAGAAAAGAAAACAAACAAACAAAAACCCCCAATCAAACAAAAATCCTGTATCTGGTAAAACTGTCTTCAAAAGTAAGGAAGAAGCTAAGACATTTCCAGATAAACAAAAGTTGAGGGAATTCGTCAGTAGTAAAGCATGTGCTTAGCTGAGTTCAATTTCCATCAGAACATAAATCAAAAAGAAAGAAAAAGAAAATGCTCAAGGATGTTCTTCAGCACAGTGAAACGAAAGGGCCCTAGGTAGTAACTTGAAGACATATAAAGAAAGATCTCAATAAAGGTAAATACATGGGCAAATACAAAAGCTAGTATTATTATAACGAGGGTTTATATCACTTGTTTCTACATTATATAATAAATTAATACATGAAAAAGCTTTGGCCTAAGAGATAACACTATATAACTTTGGCTTGTCATTCTTCATTTTGTTTTCCAAATCATTTAAGGGACTAATGTGTTAAAATTCTAATTCATATATTTGGACACAAATATTTCAAGATGTCATTTTGTGACATCTTTGTATCAGCCAAATAACATAGAAGACTGCCAAAATTCAACAACAAAAACCAAGCAGTCTAATCCAAATCAGCCAAAGATTTGAATAAGCATTTCTCCAAAGAAGATATACAAACAGTAGACACATGAAAGAAATGCTCAACATCACTAATCACTAGGAAAATACAAATCAAACCATCAAGGAGATAGTACCTATCAGGATAGCAGCTATAAAAATTAAAACAAGGCTAGCAGGTACAGCTTAGTGGTAGAGCATGTGCTTAGCATTCATAAAGTTCTAGATTCAATCTCCAGAACCACAAACAAAACAAAACAGAAAGTAACAACTGTTTTAAGACTGGAGAATTTGGAACACTTGTACATTGTTGATGAAAAGGATAAAAGGATACAGCTGCTATGGAAAACAGTATACTGTGGGCAAAAATTAAAGATAGAATAACCATATGATTCAGCAGTTATATTTCTGGGTATATAACCAAGAGAATTTAAAGCAGAGCATCAAAGGAATATTTATACACCTATGTTCGTGTAGCAGCATTATTCACAATAACTAAAACATGAAAGTAACTCAAGTATCCATTGACAGATGAATGGATAAGCTACCTTACCTTGGGCCCAGAGTAATGGAATTGAACTACCACAGACTAAACCTCTGAACCTTGAGCCAAAATAACCTTTTCCTCCCCTAAGTTGTTCTTGTCAGGTATTTTGGTCACAGTGATAAAAAGCTGACTAATACATGTTGTTAGGGAGATGGATGATTGTACAGAGATGGTGATGGTCACACATTACAGATATATTTAATATCACTGAGCTGTACACTTAGAAAGCTGTACATGGTAGCTGTCCATCTTTCCATGGTTAAGATGGGAAATTTTGTGATATATGCTTTTATCACAAAACAATTTGAAAATTAGTTAAATTAGAGCTGGGCCTGTTAAAGCCAGCCAGTAATCCCAGAGACTCAGGAGGCCAAGAAGGGAGAATTATGAATTTGAAGCCAGCCTCAGGAACTTAAGGAAATCCAGAATCAAAATAAAAAATAAAATGAACTGGGAATATAGAACCCTCAGGGCTAGAGTGCCTCTGGGGTTCAATCCCCAGTATTAGAAAAAAAATATAAACAAAAGAATGTTAAATTAGAATGTTTCATATGATATAAATGTATAAATGCACAATAAATGGGTATTTGTGAAAGGATATAGTCTGACATTAGTAGTGGATGGTAGGATCACAGGTGGTTTTTATTTTGATCTTTATAATTCTGTTTCCCCAATTTTCATCAATGGATATGAATTAATTTTATGAGAAATAATAAAGGATTTTGCGTGTGTTTAAGGATATGCTTTACCTACATGGAAGTTCATTTATGTGAGAAGCCCATTCCTTGATCATACTGTGTTAGACAATATCCTCTGTGTGCCTGATGTTTGTTGGGCCCTGAGTATTCAAAGATAAAAGACATGATTCCTATTCTCAGGGAGCTTAGACTCTACGAGAAGACAAGTTTTACTATAATGTTTATTGAGCATTCACTGATGTAAGCATTTTACTTAGGTTTTGTCATTTAATCCCCACAATAATTCTGGGGACTAGATCTCATGATTATTCTCCTTTGGCATGGTGGGAAGCAGAAGCTTAGAGAAGTCAAATGATTTGCTCAAGTTGACACATGGAAGAAATGAAACAGAACTTCAAACCCAGGCAGACCTGTTCCAGATAGTCTTTACCAAGACTTTCAAATGACTGGAACGTAGGTGGCGTGTGCTGAGATAGAGATAAAAAGAGTGTTAGTGGAGCATAATCTATACTTCATGGAGGAAAGGATCGGGAAGACATCTTGGAGGAGGTGGCATCTTCACAGAACTGAACATGTACAGCGGTTAGAGTAAGGCAAGGAGCTCAAGGGTGTTGGGGCAGAAGCAACCATGTGTTGCTCAGAGGTCTAAGACACCACAGCACACTCAATTAATGAGCCTGGTGTAGTATGATGGAGCCAGGGGACCGGGAGGCACGATGACCTTGGGGACCAGGTGCAAAGCTGGAACCTCATCACAAAGAGATACATTTGCTTCATCCAGTGGAATTGTGCAAAATGAAAATCTATCCATTCTGCACTGTGGAGTAAGAGAAAGGGTTAAGCAGGCTTTAAAATCCCCATCCCTGTTTGACTGATTACTGCCATGGTAACCCTGCAGAAGCCAACACTTGTCAAGGCCTCTTCTTTGGATACAATAATAAATAGTGATAAAAACATTACCTCAGGGCTTTGTATTTTTGCCATCACTTAAAATTCTGTTCCTGACTATGGTGAAGACTTAAAAGAAAAATACAAAAGTAGATTTTAAATAATGTACTAGAAATACTTCATGCATATGCTGTAAGAATTCAAAGCTCCAACATTTCAGGCACTTGAAAGGCTAAAAACCTTATCAAGGCAGAGTTCAGAAAGGGCTTTCTCCCTCTTAAGAAGACTCCACAGAAGGTAAACAATGACAAGGCACCTTGCAGCTTCACAAAGCATTAGCCCCATTTGTCTATAATGGTCTCTGGGCAGGGGAGAGCCACCTCTCACCCCCCTTTCATTTTTGATTTCAGTTGAAAGAGAGGAGCTGGGTCTCACAATTGTTGCTGTGTGATGGGTGGAAACTCGTTTCTAAAACAATGCACAAATATTTAGATTTAGTACCATTCTCAAAGCCACTCTCAACTCTGGCAGCTTCTTCAAAGAAAGCAGTTCCTAGAGTACTTGGAAGCATCTCAGCTTTGAAGAGAGACCTGGCTCCATTCAAATCACGGTTCTTGCACATGACAGCATCGCCTATCCTACCCTCCTAACCTCCAGCTCAGCTTCTTGCTTGTAAAATGGGGATTTATACCTTTTCCTTGCAGCCTAGTTGAAAGGACTGCAGATAATGAATGCAAATGTGACAGGGACATAGCATGTGTTCAACATCGTGGTCACAAACTCAAAGTATAACAGGGATCATGAAATGCTGTGAAATGGTCCAGGCAAAAAGTCTGCAATCCCTGATTTACATATCAGATTCCTTCTGTTCTAAGAGCTGTCATGTTTTAATATCCCTGAAACTGGAATGTGTCTCACAGCAGGTGATGTTTTATAATTTCATAGTGATTTTTTTTCTTTCTTAGTTAATCCTAGAATAACAGAGCACCTTACAATGGAGGAAATCTTACATTGGATGAAATAGGGTAGTTCCTTCCAGCATATGGAACACTTTATTTTGGTTACAGGCCAACATAAAAAAGGAGCCAAATCCTATTCCTGTTCAATAAATCTGACAGAAAAGATAAGATTCATGGCAAGTACTCATCTCATCTTTCTGAACTGTTGCAACCTGGCAACACATCTGTTCCTAAGAGAAGGCACGTCAGAATCATCCAGCGACTCAGGCTCCCGTGTGATCCATGCCACCTGGCCCCACCTTCCCATATCTCCTCAACCTTCTTCTCCCCACTAAATGGGTTCCTGCTAAAGCAAAACCAAACCAAAAATAATTAAGTTCAGATTTTCAAAGCTATTTCTAAAATAGAATCAGGCAAGAATGTAATGAATGTAATTTTTCAGGCTTGTAGAAAATGTACTGATCATAACAGCAAGTCTTATTGTTGGGGGAGACAGTAGGGAGCTGTTCAGAGAGACAGGTACTTGTGACCCTGGAGCTGCTGGTGTCACCTATTTAGTATCAGGAAGAATACACACACACACACACACACACACACACACACACTTATACTTTTATCCTTTAGGTAGCAGATTCTGATTTTAAAATGGGCTAAGAGGTACTTGCCTAAAGAATCTATTTACAAGGACACTAAAATATCATCAAATATCACAAATCAGGAATATAATTCCAGTTAATTCTGGTTTTTGAAAGCAACTCTGCATGGTGACTAAAACATAAGTTAGGTCCTGTACCCAATGAAGAAGACATTTGCTGTTAGGAGAAATAGTTTAAAACAAAACAAAATAAAATCCCAACTCTTTTATGTGCTAAACCTGTTTCAAATGAATATTTTTGTGGTTCTCATGAGTATCACTTCCAGTACAGACCACTGATCCTATAAATTCTGTACCTGAAATTAATAATAGGTCAGTAAGGTAAAAGTAGCCAAGGACTGCCCAGGACCTGAGACTGTATCTTCATGACGGTGTGGAACAAAGGGCCAGTCAGCACTTGGCTTACAAGATGTAAAGAAATGTGAAGACCCTGGAGAATTGTCTCCCAATGGTGACATAATGTTACATGCATGTGACATGGTGAAAAACAACAGAGCTGTTCCCACTCCACTAAACAACCACATATTGAAACATGCAGAAGGAATATCAGCATGAGGAGGCACAGATTCCTAGACTATGTGGAAAGTTCATGGGCCAGCTCTTGCCGACAGCAGCGCAGGTTTAGTTGTCTCTTGGGAGGGAACTTGGATGAAAACGTCAATTACCGGAGAAGGAAATGGGACAAAGGAAACCACAGATCTTTATCCTCTTTGTTCAGAGACATACATATTATGCATTTCATGATTCAGAGGAAAGAATAAAATTGTTTAAAAGTAGTTGGAAAAAAAAAAATCTTTCTCTAAAAACCATCCATGGGTTCAAAGTTTAGTTATGGAGAACTAGGTTTTTTTTTTTTTTTTTTTTTTTTTTTTTTTTTTTTTTTAATCCCTTTGTGTGGACAGAGGCTTTCTCCTTTCTTTTCTCTATGTTATCAGTTCACAGTTCCTTGTCCTCATATTTGAAGGACTTCAATTGGGAGATAAACAGAGTTACCAGATTTAATATGAATGGAACTTGAATCATTTCAAATGTACATATCAAATCAATTGGAATTTTTTGGTGTAATTTTAAAGTGTGCAATTTAGCTAACTTGAATTTTTGAATGTCTAAATTTCTAAATTCTAAGCCTTTTCTCTTTTTCTAGAATGATTACAATAGATAATAGTCTTCTATGTAATTATCATTTTCCTAAAAACATTTTCTAACGAAAAGCTTACTGTTATTTTAGAAAATAACAGATATATTAATATTAACTAATCTGTAGATATAATTTACATCTGTTAAAATTTCCTCTTTCTTGTTTAAAGTTTGAGATCCTACATTACTATTTTTTTTCATGATCGCTTAGTCTCCTGCATCTTGAACAATTAATTCCTCAGTGTTTATTTTCTATAACCTTCAATGTTTTAGAGTCTTCTAATTTGGGTTTGTTTGATATTTTCTCATGATTTCTCAGGGATTATGAATCTTTGTCAAAAAAAATGCAAAAATTGTATTGTTTCCCTCTCAGTGTATGGTATCAGGAGGTATGTGATGGTACTGTGTCTCATTTTTGGTGATGCTGGCTCTGATCATGTGATTGGGGTGGTGTCTACTAGGTTTCAGAACTGAGTTTTCACATTGCAAGTAGGTGTCTTGTGGAGAGAAACAACCACTGTAGAAATATCCTGTTTCTCAGCAGAGTGTTGTCCACTAATCGTAGCATCTATTGGTATTGCTATACTAAAATAGTTATCATAGCATTTACCCAAGAGGGATTTTCTATTTCTATCATTCCTTCTGCATTGATAAATTAGAATTATATTGTAAAGAAGAATTGAATAATTTATTCATTCATTTATTTATATCAGTACAAACTCATGGATATTTATTTTATTTATCATCTCATTCAATTGCTCCCCTATTTGGCCCTGGGGAGCTCCCTCACATTAGCCCCTGAGTTCTCTGGGCATGCCTCCATCATATTTTTTAGCATTTCCTTACTTTCTGGCATAACAGTATGGTTCAGACTTACCTTGTTTAAAACTTATCACCATCACTGGAATCAGCCTCTTTAAGGAACCAGGTCTGCTTTTATTGGTGAATAATGTTTAGAAACAAGCATCTGGGTGGTAGGTATGCTCATCATTATTGGGGTGCCATTGCTTCTAGGTCCTTTCAGGAAACAACTAGGAAATACATGTATGTATACACACATGCCAATACATCTCTATTGATCTATGGATCTGTTTGTCTGAAGCCATGATTTACACTGGAATCTCTGATCCAACTCCAAATCACAAGTCCACTATAATCTTCTCCTTTCCATTTATAACTTCTTTGTCTTCTAATATTATACCTGGCTCTCCATATCCACAACCTTTTAAATTAGGTATACAATCCTGTAATGTGGAAAGTTTCAGAGGCGCTAACTCGTACCTCTGAGAAAACTTACTAATTAGAAAAAAAATATTTCTCTTTGTTTTTAGCCTTAAGAATGTGTGATGGTGATTTTATGTGCCACTTGACTGGGCCAGAGGGTACCCAGATTTTTGATTAAATATTACTTCTGGCATGCCTGAGAGAGTGTTTATGGGTGAGATTAACATTTGAATGAATAGACTGAGATTATTTGAATTTGCCTGAGAACTGAGAACATTTGAATTAATTGTCCTCCCCAATGTGTGTGGGCCTCATCAAACTGATTGAAGTGCTGAATAGAATAAAAAACTAAAAAAACAAAAACAAAAACAAAGAATCCTTTCTCTGTGCATGACTGTCCCCATGTGGGATTATTGATTTTCTCTTGCTTTAGATTTGGGTTCAGAATAGAACATATATGGCCAGCTCCCCTGGTTCTCCGGCCTTTGGACTTGGACTGGAACTAAATCTTCAACTTTCCTGCTTCTCTTGCTTTCAAATTCAGACTAGCATTATACCATTGGTTTATCTGGGACTCCAGCAAATCTTGGGATTTCTTGATCTCCATAACCACATGATCTAATTCCTTATAACGAATCTCTTCATTTTCCCAGAGAACACAGACTAATACATATTAAATAAAGAAAATATTATTTCCCAAAAATTACTTAGTCTTTTCCCTTTGTATCCCCTTCATTGTGATTATGTTTCTAATTTGTAATGGTTCATTGTTTACCATTGATATCTTAAGACTTAAGTCTGATTGTATGTGTACAAAACCTTCCAAGACTTTCTATCTTACTCAGGATCAAATTAGAAGTCCTTTCAGGGTCTGAGCCCCACGTGATCTGGCCTCCTATGTCTCTCTGACCTCCTCTCCTTACACCCAATCCCTTGCTTACCCCAGTCGAGGTTCTCTGACCTCTTTGGTATTCCTTTAACATATCACACGTTCCTCGGCTTGAATGTTCTCCCCAAGATATCAACGTAACCAAGTTTCTCACTTCCTTCAGAATTCTGTTCAAGAGGCACCTTATACATTTGTTTCTTTGTCTTAGTTATAAGAAAGTAAGTTCCATAAGAACTTTGTTTTGTTCTCTGCCATCCTCTCTTATCTAGAACATCACCTGGAACTATTGCTAGTAAGATGAAATAAATAAATACACACACATACATATATAAAATATATAGAAACATACATCTATATATAAAGAGAGTGGGTTTTCCCCAGTTTATTGAGGTATGATTGGCAAATAAAAATTGTATATATTTAAGGGCCGCAACCCAATGATTTGATATCAGACACGTTGTAAAATGATTACCACACTCAAGCTCATTACCATCAAACGTTTGTTGAATTAACCTGATTCATATTTCTGTAGGAAATATCTTAAATGTTTTAGATGTTGGTGGTAAGTGTTAACTGATAATAAATTGTCGACATAAGGACCAACAATCTGTATTTCTCCCTTGGATTCATATTACAGCAACTGTAAGTACAGTATGTGATTCAGTCTATTCATTAGAATGTTTGCCTTCAACATACTCCTCCATATCTTTTCTAACAGCTGCCTGCCCTTATATAAAGCAAACACTTTTTCCCCTCTGTGATACTCTACAATGAATAAGTATTATTTTTATAATCAGAGAAGAAGCAAAAACTATTAAAACAACACACTCATATGTTAAAGCCTAAGTCTTCGCCTACCCTTGAATTATTGTGATACTGTTTCTCATTCTTCATTCTCCTGAGGGATCTTTCATGTTGACAGGCTCCAAAATCAAAGTTGATTCTGGAACCTGTCAACTGGAAAGTATTTGTTTCAAAAAAAATTATCTTTTTTTTTTTTTTTAAAAGAGAGAGTGAGAGACAGAGAATTTTTTAATCTTTATTTTTTAGTTTTCGGCGGGCACAACATCTTTGTTTGTATGTGGTGCTGAGGATCGAACCCGGGCCGCACGCACGCCAGGCGAGTGCGCTAACACTTGAGCCACATCCCCAGCCCACTTCAGATAGAGCCCTAATATCCAGAGTATACAAAGAACTCAAAAAATTAAACAATAAGAAAACAAATAACCCAATCAACAAATGGGCCAAAGACCTGAACAGACACTTCTCAGAGGAGGACATACAATCAATCAACAAGTACATGAAAAAATGCTCACCATCTCTAGCAGTCAGAGAAATGCAAATCAAAACCACCCTAAGATACCATCTCACTCCAGTAAGATTGGCAGCCATTATGAAGTCAAACAACAACAAGTGCTGGCGAGGATGTGGGGAAAAGGGTACACTTGTACATTGCTGGTGGGACTGCAAATTGGTGCGGCCAATTTGGAAAGCAGTTTGGAGATTCCTGGGAAAGTTGGGAATGGAACCACCATTTGACCCAGCTATTGCCCTTCTCGGACTATTCCCTGAAGACCTTAAAAGAGCATGCTACAGGGATACTGCCACATCGATGTTCATAGCAGCACAATTCACAATAGCTAGACTGTGGAACCAACCCCGATGCCCCTCAATAGATGAATGGATAAAAAAAATGTGGCATTTATACACAATGGAGTACTACGCAGCACTAAGAAATGACAAAATCATGGAATTTGCAGGGAAATGGATGGCATTAGAGCAGATTATGCTAAGTGAAGCTAGCCAATCCCTAAAAAACAAATGCCAAATGTCTTCTTTGATATAATGAGAGCAACTAAGAACAGAGCAGGGAGGAAGAGCAGGAGGAAAAGATTAACATTAAACAGAGACATGAGGTGGGAGGGAAAGGGAGAGAAAAGGGAAATTGCATGGAAATGGAAGGAGACCCTCATTGTTATACAAAATTACATATAAGAGGTTGTGAGGGGAATGGGAAAAAATAAGGAGAGAAATGAATTACAGTAGATGGGGTAGAGAGAGAAGATGGGAGGGGAGGGGAGGGGGGATAGTAGGGGATAGGAAAGGTAGCAGAATACAACAATTACTAATAGGGCATTATGTAAAAATGTGGATGTGTAACCGATGTGATTCTGTAATCTTTGTAATGTTTTGAATAACCAATAAAAAAATAAAAGAAAAGAAAAAAGAAAAAAAAATATCCCAGAGCATATTTGCACCTACAGACAAGCTATTTACTATTGTGTAAGCCAACCTACAAAAAGACAGTTATCCCAAATCACTTAACAGGAACAGGCAGAAGAAGGAAACAACAGGTGGTTGAAAATGGGAGGTCATGGGGCTGGGGATGTGGCTCAAGCGGTAGCGTGCTCGCCTGGCATGCGTGCGGCCCGGGTTCGATCCTCAGCACCACATACCAACAAAGATGTTGTGTCCGCCGAGAACTAAAAAATAAATATTAAAAAAATTCCCTCTCTCTCTCTCTCCTCTCTCACTCTCTCTCAAAAAAAAAAAAAAATGGGAGGTCATTATTGGGCTGGTTTTCAGGGAACTTGACAAAGGGACAGAGAGGTGAGAAGAAAAAGGGATTGAGCTCTAGTGGGTCAGGATGTCAATGTCTTTTCCTGCATTTTAACACAATGAAGGAGGTAAAAACTCTGGAGGGCAAGCTTTTAAGGCAAGTGAACTTGTATTAAAAGCCAAATTATGAAAGAAACTGAGTGTCTAAACTAAGAAATAGTAGCTAGAAAGTTGTTTTTCCAGTGGAAAGCATAGATTTGTTCCTGTAAAATGAGAAGACTGGGACTAGCCAAAGGGGTTGTTAGGATAATGGAATCTTCCACTGGGTTTTCTGGGGAAGAATCTCAGCAGCACCATTTCCCATGGAATGTTATCAAGCTGGAGGTCTGTGGACCCTGAGACTGAGAGTTGGGAAAGAGAAAAGGGAAGACAGAAAGAGTTAATTTTGGAGAGTCCCATGGGATACAGGAAAGACTTATGGGTGACAAATGTTGAAAAAACAGGTGTGGTCTCTCTGGAATCAGATTTAAGTGATATTTAAGAGGCTCTAATTAGTATCTTCAAACTCTGGAGGCAAATTAAAGAATCAATGATGCATAAATTTGTGAAACAAAGGGAATATTTCTTTTCTAGAGTAGAGGGCTTTGTGGAGAACATCCGGACAAAATGTGGGAAAATAAAGCTTATAGGAACATTAAATGCAGCTCTTAGGCTTTTGTTGTTTGTACTTAACCCCAGGACACTGGTACAGAAACAAACACTGAGCCTCCCATGAGGACAGGTTTCAGAAATGGTGGAGAATCCTTCTGGTGTGGTGCTCCTCTCTGCCTCTGTCTGCAACCCAAGACACCTTTGGTTGCCTACCCAACCAGCTTCGTCTGTTCTCAAGACCTGAATTTGTTCTTATATCCACATTTTTCCAAGAAATCATGAACTTTAGGTAATGTCAGTCTCATTCCCATTTCTAAGCACTGAAGTTTGATTATATTAACCTAAAAGTGAGCATTTCATTTTCTTTGCTAATGATTGGCTTTGGGGGAGCAGTTTTGGCCAGGAGGACAGGAGGGAAACTAGTAGAGGAGGCTTCTAGGAAAGGCCTCTTAGCTTTTTTAAAAAGACAGAAGAATCGGGTGTGGTGGCCTGCTCTTATAATCTTAGGTATTTGGAAGGCTGAGGCTGAATGATCATGAATTCAAAGCCAGCCTAGGCAACAGAGTAAGATCCCATCTCAAAAATAAATAAATAAGACAGGAAAAAAAAAATCTCATTTCCACCCCCTGTATATAATAGAGTATGAAGACATGATTCTTGGAACTGCGGCCGCCATTTTTTTTTGGCTACAAGAAAAGTTAATTAATATACTCCGTGCTGTGGTCTGAATAGTTGTTTTTCCTCCAAATTCATATGTTGAAATATTTACTCCCAAGGCGATGATTGTAGGTGGGGCCTGTGGGGATATGATCAGGTCATGAGTTCAGAGCCTTCATGAATGAGATCAGTGTACTTAAAAGAGGCCCCAGAATCCCCTGCCCCTTCTATCATGTGAAGCCAGAGCGAGATCTCACTGCCTAGGAAGCAAAATGTGGGCCCTCATCAGATACTGAATCTGCCAAGGCCTCAATCTTGGACCTCCCAGCTTCCAGAATTGTAAGAAACAAATTTCTATTGTTTATAAACTAAGCACTTGATGGTATTTTGTTGTAGCAACCAAAGAGATTAATACTCTCAAAATGCTGGAGCAAATGAATGAACTTGTGTTCCTGATGATGTTGTCAAGGTGCTGAATTGAACAACCCTGGGGCTCTACTATCTTGGAACTTCTTGTGATGTGACATACTAAATCCATTATCTGTTCCAGCCATTCTGAGTTGAGTTTTCCATGACCTGAATCCCATACATTTCATTGTCTTTCTCTTACAATGAAGTTTTCAATATGCCAGCAATAAAACTCTTACTTCAGTGGAGATTATTGAGTGACAATATGGTTTCTTTCCCCTTTACTCTGTGGGAGAACTCCTAGAGTGGGCAGACTGTGACACTCTTAGAATATCAATCCTTCTAAAGTAGAAATGTGCAGAGTCTGTCTGAGGATTGATATATAGACCAAGTTTAGAAATTAGTTTGTAGGGTCACATTTGGGCTGGGTCTGCCTCTACATCTCTTACGGTGTTCTGGTGTCTTCAGGATTCCCAGGCACTGTAGCTGCCATGTGTAGGAAAGGGTTAGTTCAACAGACTCTGATGCTCAAACCTTGCATATTTTGAAGAAAGAACTGGCCCTTGACTGGGCCCACAGAACATCCTTTCTGATGAGAGCATCGGTGTCTAACTGAAACCTTATATAACTAGGCCATGGTAGATAATTTGGGCTATAATGTGATTATGGTGAAAGCTGGTTTGTCCACCTGCAGCCTGGAGTGTGCTATATCAGTTTGGCCTATGGAGGCATGGAGACCGAGCACCAAGGACAGTCACTCAGGTATTCCAGCTTACCTGCCTGACCTTCAATACCAACTCTGGACAACAAAGCTCAGACTCTAGACACTGAAGTTCCCTGGTTGGCAATAATACTTTGAATGGGTTTTCATGCATAGCTGCTGAGAAAATTAAGCACTGTCTGTACAGCTGCCCCATGAGAAGACAACTAGAAGCCCGTGCCTGGATTCTCCTGGACTCTGCTTAATGCACTTTGCCTTTACTGATTTTAATATGACTCCTTCCACTGTAATAAATCATAACCACGTGTATAACAGCCTTTCTGATTTCTGTGAGTCATTCCAGTGAATCATTAAATGTGATGAGGGTCTCCAAGACCACCAGTTGAGTTGTATGAATTCCTTACATATTTTGGATATTAACCTCCATGCTATGGTTTGGATACGAGATGTCTCTAGAAAAGCTCATGTATAAGGCAATGTTCAGAAATGAATTTACTAGATTATGAGAGCTCTGACCTCAGCTGTGGATTAATCCATTTCATGGATTGATAATTTGAATGGATTACTGGGTGGTAACAATAGGTAGGCAGGGCCTGGCTAGACGAAGTAGGTTACTGGGGGTCTTCCCTTGGGAATACATTTTGCCCATGGCTTCTCTCTCTCTCTCTCTCCTTCTCTCTCTCTCTCTCTCTCTCTCTCTCTCTCTCTCTCTCTCTCTCTCTCTCTCCCCTCTTTCCAGCCACTATGAACTGAGCAGTTTTTCTCCACCATGTCCTGCCTAGCTCAGTTCCAGAGCAATGGAGTCAGCTGACCCTGGGCTGAGATCTCTTAAACTGTGAGCCCCAAACCAACTTTTCTTTCTCCAACTTGTTCTTGTCTGGTAATTTTGTCACTGACAAAAGCTGACTAACACTCCCTGTTATTATATGCATAGCTTGCAAATATTTTCTCTCATTCCATGGGTTGCATTTCATTTTGTCGATTGTTTCCTTTGCTGTACAGAAGTTCAACGGAGTCCCAGTTGTTTGCTGTTGCTTTTGTTGCCTGTGCTTTAAGTATTATATTCTTTACAAAAATCAAACCTGAGAGCGATGTCAAAGTACTTTCTTTCTATGTTTTCTTTAAGGATTTTTATAGTATCAGGCAGTACATGTAAGACTTTAATCCATTTAGAGTTAATTTCTGTATATGGTATAAGATAAAAGTCCAATAACTTTTTTTACATGTGGATATCCAGTTTCCCCAGCACCGTTTGTTGGAGAGACACTTCTTTTCCCATTTGTTTTCTTGGTGTCCTTGTCAAAGAGTAGTTGACCATAAATGGGATCAAAGTGTAGACTTAAATTTTTAAGTGCTCTCTTCTGTGCCATTGAGTTGTTTCCACCCGCCCAGTACATGCTGTTTTGATTACTATATGTTTGTAGTAGATTTGAAATCAGGAAGTGTGACACCTCCAGCTTTGTTCTTCTTCCTCAAGATTTTTTTTTTTTTAATATTTGGGGTCTACTGTGGTTCCATACAAATATGAGGATTTTTTTTTCTATTTCTTAACAAAGAAAGTACTGGGGGTTCTGATAGTGATTGCACTGAACCTATAGATTACTTTGGGTTTGTATGAATATTTTAACAATATTCATTCCTCCAACCATGTACACAGACTATCTTTCCATTTATTTTTTTATTTTATTTTTTAAATGTTTTTTTTAGTTGTTGGACCTTTGTTTTATTTATTTATATGTGGTGCTGAGCATCGAACCCAGTGCCTTACCCATACGAGGCAAGCACTCTTCCACTAAGCTACAACTCCAGCCCCTCTTTCCATTTATTTATGTCTTCAATTTCTTTAATCAATTTGTAGTTTTCAGGGTATGCATCTTCCACCTCCTTGAATAGATTTATTCCTAAGTACTTTTTTGGATACTGTTGTAAATGGGATTGTTTCTTTATTTCCTTTTTCTATATATAAGATTGTGTCTTCTACAATTTGAATTCTTCCTTTCTGACTTGGAATTCCTCCGCTCTCTCCCCCGATTCCTACCTGTCTGCCTACCTGCCTTCTTTCTTCTGCCTCATTGCACTGGCTAGAACATCTAGCACTGTGTTGAATAGATGTGTCAAGAGTCATTATTTTGTTTCCGACCTTAGAAAAAAATCTTTCAGTCTTCCACCATTGTGTGTGATGTTAAGTTGTGAGCTTATCATATATGGTAGCTGTGGGCTTATCATATATGGCCTAATTATGTTGGGGGTACATTCTTTCCTAATTTGTTTAAAATTTTTAACATGAAAATATGTTGAACGTTTTCAGTTGATTTTTGTGCATCTGTTGAGATGATCACATGATTTTAATCCTTCATTCTGTTAATGTGACACATCACATTTTTTGATTTGCATGTTGAACCACAGTTGCAAGAAATCCCACTCATTCATGATGTGTGATCCTTTTAATGTGCAGTTGAATTTGGTTCAATAGGATTTTGTTAAAGATTTTTAAATCCATGTTCACTAGGGATGTTGACCTGTAATTTAATTATCCTGCCTTGCAGTATCCTTCTATTGCTTTGGTGTGAGAGTAATGCTGGTCTGGCCAAATGAGTTTGAAAGTGTTCCTTCCTCGTCAATATTTTAAGAATTTGAAAAAGATTGGTGTTAGCTCTTCTTTTAAATGCTCAGTATGTTTTCTGGTCCTGGGGTGTTCTATGTTGGGATGTTTTTGATTACTGAGTCAATCTCTTTACACATTAATCTCATTCCTACTGCTCATATTTTCAACATCTTCATGATTCATTCTTTGTAAGTTATATTTTCCCAGGAATTTAGACCTTTCTTCTAGGTTATCTAATTTGTTGGTCCATAATTGCTTATCATAGTCTCTTGTGCTCCTTTGCATTTCTGCTGTCAGTTGTAATGTTTCCTCTTTCATTTGTAATTTTACTTATTTTGATCTATTTTCATGCGTTAGTCTACCTAAATGTTAGTCAATCTTGTTTATTTGATCAAGAAGCAATTCTAGGGCTGGGGATGTGGCTCAAGCGGTAGCGCGCTCGCCTGGCATGCGTGCGGCCCGGGTTCGATCCTCAGCACTACATACAAACAAAGATGTTGTGTCCGCCGAGAACTAAAAAATAAATATTAAAAATTCTCTCTCTCTCTCTCTCTCCTCTCTCACTCTCTCTTTAAAAAAAAAAAAAAAAAAGAAGCAATTCTAAGTTTCATTGATCTTTGCTATTATCTCTCTAGTCTCTGTTTTATTTATTTCTCCTCTTATCTTTATTATTTCCTTCCTTCTGATAATTCTGAGCTTAGTTTGTTCTTTTGTAATTCCTTAAGATGTAAAGTTAGGTTATTTATTGAGATATTTCTTTTTTTCTTTATATTGACATTTATTGCTATAAACTTCCCTCTCAGAACTTGTTTTACTGCACTTGTTGGTATATTGAGTTTCTACTTTTATTAGTCTCAAGATACATTTTAATTTCCCTTTTAATTTATTGTTTGACCCATTAGGTGTTTTATGGCCTAACATGTGATCTACACTGAAGAATGTTCCATATAAGCTTGAGAAGAAGAATGTGTAGTATGGCACTATTGGATGGAATGTTCTGTGTTTGTCTGTTAGGTCTGTTTGGTCTATGATGTTATTCAAGTCTGCAGTTTCCTTATTGATTTTCTATCAATATTCTGTTGAAAGTGGGGTATTGAAGTTCCCAACTATTACTGTATTGCTATTCCCCACTCCCCAGTTCTGTTAATATTTTGGTTTTACATATTTAGGTACTCCATTGTGGGTACATATGTATTTATAATTATTGTAACCTCTTGATGAACTAATCCCTTTATCATAATACAATAATCTTTGTCTCTTGTGACAAATTTTAATCGAAAGTCTACGTTGGCTAATACAATATAGCCACCTCCACCTGCTCTCTTTTGGTTAGCATTTGTCTGAAATCTCTTTTTCTTTCCCTTCACTCTCAGCCTATTTGTGTCCTTAAGGCTAAAGCGAGTGTCTAGTAGGTACCATATTATTTGATCTAATTTTTTGCTCATTCAGTCACTCTTTTTGATTGGATAATTCAACCCATTGACATTAATTAATTAATAATAAAAGGACTTATGATTGCCATTTTGTTAATTGTTTTCTAACTTTTGTAGTTCTTTTATTTCTTCCTCTTTTTCTGTCTTCTATGGTGATGTGCTATTTTCTTTCTTTTTTTTTTTTTAAGTGCTATACTTGGATTTCCTTCTCTTTAACTTTTGTATATATACGAGAAAAAAAAAGAACAAAATTACCATCTTAATAAAGAAAGAAAAACCATAAAAAAGAACCAAACAGAAATTCAACAGAGTCTTTTTCTTTCTGGCTATCATGAAGTTTTCATAAAACATCTTATAGCTATAGTATTCTGTTTTAAGCAGCTAACAACTTCAATCAGATATAAGAACTCTACACCTCTATTTCCTTCCATATGCATTTTATGGTATCAATATCATATTTTATAATATGCATTTATTAGCAAATTATTGTATAAGTATTTTTAATATTTTTGTCTTTTGACTCTTATCCTAGAGTTAAAAATGATTTACCCATTACCATTATAGTATTAGAGTATTCTAAATTTGATTGCATGTTTGTTTACCTTGACCTGTAACTTTTATACTTTCATGTTTTCATATTGTTATTTAGCATACTTTTGTTTCAATGGGAAGAATTCCCTCTAGAACTTCTTGTGAGGAAGGACTAGTGGTTATGAGTTCCTTTGGCCTAGGTTGAGGACTATCTTTATTGCTCCTTCATTTCTGAGGGATAATTCTTCTGCATATTGTACTCTTGGTAACAGAATTTTCTTTTAGCACTTTGAATATATCATCCCATTTCCCCCTGGCCTATAAAGTTTCTGCTGAGAAATCTGCCAATTATCTTATGGAGGTTCCCTTGTATGTGATGATTCTTTTTTGTCTTACTGCTTTCAAGATTTTTCCTTTTTCTTTGGCTTTTGACAGTTGGATTATAATATGTTTGGGGGTTATTCTTTGAATTAGTTTTTCTTGAGGTTTCTGGGAATTCAAGAATCAGGATATCCATCTCTCAAGGTTTTAGAAGTTCTCAGTCATATGTCTTTAATAAAGTTTCTGCTTCTCTCTCTCTCTCTCTCCCTTTCTTCTGAGACTCCCATAATTCATTGGTGTTATCCCATAGGTATCTTATATTTTCCTCACTCTTCTGCATCCTTTTGTTTTCTTTTTGTCACTCTAATTGGGTAATTTCAAACAACTGATCTTAAAGTTTGCTGATTCTTTTGCATGATCGAGTCTGCTATTGAAGTTCTCTGTTAAATTTTTCAGGTCTGTCACTATATTCTTCAGCATGAGAATTTCTGTTTGGTTCTTTTTATGGTTTTTCTTTCTTTATTAAGATGATCATTTTTGTTCATGCATTATTTTTCTGATTTCATTTATTTGTCTGTGTTCTCTTGCATCTCATTGAACTTAAAGAAAATATCATTTAGAATTCTGATAGGTAATTCATCGGTCTCCAGGGTTTTTTTGTTGTTGTTGTTGAGGTCAATTACCAGAGCTTCATTAGTTTCATTTGGAGGCAACATGTTAGCCTGATTCATCATAATCTGTTTAGCCTTGCATTGGTGTCTTTATATTTGAAGAGCATAAACTTCTTACAGTTTTTACAGACTAATTTTGGCAGGTAAGGACTATTCCCACTGGGTCTGCAAGCTGATGGGATAGCCTGCAGGATTATATGCCAATGGGGTTGGAATTGGATTGCTTCTGGGTTTTCAGTAGAGACTTACTCTGGTGAATCTGTTAATAGGGAGTAGACTGTGCATAGATACCCAGGTTCTGGTAAAGAATGGACTACCTTTAAGGCCTTGGTCAGTAGGGCTTATCCTGGGACAAGTGTCTCCTTTAGGGTCTGCAGTTTTGTCTGCAGATGGCAGACCTGTTAATAGGCAAATGAATATGATTCCCTCTGGGTTTTCTAAGGGCTCACACTAGACCATTGATTTGGCTCCTAAGTTGAAGGATTAGCCATGGATCTTAGCAGAGAGAAACTACAATTGAATTATAGGACTGCTTAGAGGGTCTACAACTTGGAGCAAGTTCCAAAGATCAGCCTCCCAGGTCATAAATGAGTATGCCTCCTGATGAATTTCTGGGAGGTCAGAGCTGCTCTTGGATCATAGATGGAAGAGAATGAAGTTGGTTCTAGGACCACTTCAAGATCTGCAATGAGAATCAAGTTGGTGAATTTGTCACCAACGCACAGATGAAGGTGTTTCCTGGAAGGTTCCTTGGTAGGCAAGACTATATCCAGACTATAGCTGATAGGAAATGGAGTCAAGTCATTTCTGTGGAGCCAAGAGCAATAGGCCTGCCTCTGTCACTACAATAGAGCTTATTGCCTGGAAAATCTCTGTGCAGGCAGGACTGCTCTCAGGCTGAACCTCAGAGTGGCTGGAGCCAGGTCACAGGCCACTTCAGGGCCTGTAGCTGGTGAGTCCAAAATCTTAGGCATTTTGGGTAGGTATGGCTCTACCTGGCTCTCTTGGTGAATGGTTCTGGTGGTAGGATCAAAGCCAAATGGGCTATAGCCAAGTCCACATGGGAATGGAGCCATTTAAAGATCTCTTGCCAGAACCATGGTCTGTGAGTTTGCTGCCTAGGTATGAGCCTGTCCACTCAATATTTTGAGCTTCATTTTGTTTTGCTCAGTCCTCTTCAGTCTTGTGTTCTCTGTCTGGGCTTTTCAACTTTCTGAGTCCCAAAGCCTCCACAAAGGCACTTTTGTTCATTGATGACTTCCAAATTCTTAATGCTGTCAGAGAATATGAATGGGGAGAGGGCTCTTATGCCACCATGTTGCTTTCTTTGTCTATCTTAAATAGAAACTTCATGAGGAGGAAATTAAGCAACATTTCCAAGGCTCTATAGCTGGTAAAGAGCATAGGGCTCAGGCCATAGTCTTCTGATTGAGCTCAAGTAACCAAGTGACACAATACAATCCATTCTTTTAAGTATTTCCAGTGAATTCCATCTCTCAAGTATGAATGCATCAAGAATGCCTTAGTAACTGTTATGGTTTGGATCTGGAATCTTCTCTGAAAAACTCATGTTTTCAAAGTATGATCCCCAATGCAGCAAGGTTCAGAGGTGGGTTTTTCCAGCAGTGATTAGTGCTATAACCTCATCAGTGGATTAATCCATTTGATGGGTAAATAATTTGAATGGATTCTTGAGTGGTAACTAGGGAGAAGGTTTGGCTGGCAGAAGTAGGTCACTAGGGGCATGCCATTGGGGACAAAATTTTGTCCCTGGATTCTCTCTTTCTCACTCTTTCTCTCTCCCTATCTCTCCTCCACCTCCTCCTTTTCTTCTTCTTTTTTCTTTTCCCCTCTCTTCCTCCTCCTCTCCTTCTTCCTATTCTTCTTTTTCTTTCTTCTTCCTCTCCCTCCTTCTTCTCCTCCTCTTTCTTCTTTTTCTTCTTCTTCTTCTTCTTCTTCTTCTTCTTCTTCTTCTTCTTCTTCTTCTTCTCTCTCTCTCTCTCTCTCTCTCTCTCTCTCTCTCTCTCTCTCTCCCCTTTCTGGTGGCCATCAATATGCCCTTCCACCATGATGTTCTGCTTTGAAGCCATCTGACCATGGATTGGACCTCTGAAACTGTGAGTACAAAATAAATCTTTCTTCCTGTAATTGTTCTTTTCAGGTATTTTGGACACAAAGATGAAAAGCTGACGCACAAACTATCCCTAGAACAAGAGCTCTTCAGGAAATACACCAGTCAACTTAAGGAGGTTTTGTTTTATTCTTGCTCAGGATATTTAGTAAGCAAATACATCTTTGTGCATTTAGGGGCAAACTAGCAAATAACACTAAAAAGAGGAGGGAGGTTTGCTTTTCTTGCTTCCTTTCCCTATTTATACATTGTATTTTGGATATCCTTCTTTTCTTCTTTTTTTGTATACAACCAACACAATTGTGATTAGGGAGATTTTTTTTAAATTTTTTTTTTGCCAAATATGTGAAGTATTTTCCACTCCTGAGGTAACTGAAATATTGGTTGTGAAAAACAAGTCATTGGTTTTTCATTTTTGGTTCTGTTTTCTATGTGGGTCAAGATGGAGATGGTATATCATTCACCAATTGAATTAGGCTTAGATACAGATATTAATTCATAAAACAGTTGAAATTATCACAACATATTTTGCTGTCCTTCATCCACACTTCTTGGAAGCCCAAGGCACCAGGGGCATTCGAGACTTAGATAATATAGACCAAGAATCCTTGGACTTCCAAACCTACATTTTAACCAGATTTATAAATGAGCAAATTTAAAACTCCAGAGTTACTTAAAATGTATTATGGATTTGTTCTGGAATCTATGCTTTGTTGCATTACATATTAATGATATTGAAAGGTATTAGATTTCTAAGATCATGATGATTAGTAGATTTGAAACAATGTTCTTTTTTTTCAGAAAGTATCTATGCATTATTAAAAACCTAAATTATTCAGTAGGCAAAATTCCTTAATAGTGTAAACTAACATATGCATGGTGGTATTTTAATTCTAGGAACTTGTTCAGAAATAAATAATAAAAAATAGAATGTTTTCTTTCTTTTCAAACATGCTGGCAGGATGAGTCTTATACCACCATACACATGCCACTCCATTATACTCCCTTCTCACACCCAGTATTCATGTTCATACTACATACCATCTACACACTATGCTATACACATATACACCAAACCTTATATATATATTCCTCTCTCTGCCAAGCACACTCTATACATACATGCCATACCATACCACACACACCATCACATACATATATATACTGTTATGTCAAATGCATACATGTAACACACAAACTATAGCATATCACACATATATACAAACTATTTATGTACACATGTGAAAGAAATACAAGACTTAACCATGTATGTAATATACATACCATACCACACACACACATACTTTCTCTTATACCAAGCACACACAAACACAATCTGGCCACCTGCTATATTCCTGATCTTGATTCCAATCCTCTCTCCCTTTCTCATTGTATCTTTTTAAATTTAGTTGTATCTTTTTCCTTGTCAGATCTTGAACACATCAAACATACTCCTCCTTAGGGCTCTTGCATTTGTAGTCCTCTCTGTCAGAACTTCTCTTTCCCTGGATATGTAAACAGAAAGCTCCATTTCCTTTAAGAAATCCCTTTTCTTATTTCCCCCCTCCGCCAATCTAGAATAGCCCTAAGATAGCTCAGTCTCTGTGACAGCCTGCTCCTGCCTCTCACTCTTCTGACCTACACTCTGAAAATCAAGCATAAGATGTAAATCGTTCTTAGAAATCACCTAATCTAGTCTAAATCCTCATATTGCTGTGAGTTTGGAGTCTCAAAAGAAGTATCTTGCCCAAGGTTATAGAAATCACTACTTTATCCACTGTGACACACAAACCATATTTAATAGTTACCTATAATATGTTAGATATTATTCTAGATACCAGGTATCAGAGGGGAACAATAAGGGCAAGAGCTTCAAATCCATGAAATTTACATTCTATTCAGGTAGAATCTGACAAAAAATAAATATATAGTGCAATTTGAAACAATGATTGATGATATAAAACAAAACAAACAAAAAGCCCAGGGAGGAAAAAAGAGGCAGAAATAAGAAGCCAGGTCTACCACGCGGCCTGCGCAGTGGTTTCATTAATGAGGTTCTAGGCATAAAGTTAGTTAGAAGAGATCGAAATAAAACACACAAACCAGTTACCTTATTTATATTGCTAGGTCCGAGACGGCTCACCTCCCTGGTTCCCGCCTCCAGCCGCCCAGCAGGGCAGCGAGGATTACTCTGGGCTAGCAGGAGAGAGAGAGCGAACACGCCTGGGAGTAGCCTTTTATTTGGGGAACAAGAGATTCAGGGGAGAATTCCATCCAATGAAGGTTGAGGGGGGGCTGCACTCCAAGGTCAGGGTCAGTGATTGGGTCTCCGGGGTCAGTGGTCACGCACATCCCCACACGGATGGGCTCTCTCATCAGGAAAGGGTCGGGATAGCTCCGACACAGCCAGAGCGCCTCAGGCCCTTAACGGGAGTCACCCAATCACGTGTCAGAATGGCTCCCCACAGCCAGGAATGATTGCAAAAACACTATCCCAAAAGAACGTGGAGAAACAGGTTGTTGGAAATCTCCCGATATTAAAATATTGTTTATTCAAGATGGTAGCCAAGTGTCAGGCTGGCATGTGAATGCAGAAGATTTAGCAAGGGAGTCATTCGGACTTGAAAAGAAGGCAGTTTCTGAGTCCAGGCTCAAGGCAAAAATGGTGTAAAAGACCCATATGTGTTGTGATGACTCTGTGGCAGGAATAACTGTAGTGAAGATAATGGTAAATATGAACCAAAATTCACTCAAAGCATTGTGCACAATGAACCATCAGAAAGCTTGGGTACTCTTGTTTATGTCAGTTACTGATGGTGACTAATGAAAACTTAAAATCCAGAAACATACAGTTTCTTCAGAGAAAGTAATGAGCAACCTAAAAATGGGAGCCAGGTTACTGAAAGAAAGTCAAAAGTGGTTACAAACTAGACAAGACGAAAATCAGACTTCCTACCTAAGAATGTCCCAATCTCTACTTATTCTGGAAAGATAAAAGTCCACTGGTGCCATCATTAGATGAGGCCAAGGAATAAAAGCTGAGAAAGGCAGACGAGATCTGAGAAAAAAAGAAACTGGGTGGGGGGGGGGAGTTAGGATTGTAGCTCACCTACCATGTATGAGGCACTGGGTTCCATCCTCAGCACCAACATAAAAGTAATTAAATTAAATAAAAGTATTTTGTCCATCTACAACTAATAAAAAATATTACATGATAAGCACCATTTCCTGGGAAAGCAACCTTTCAGGATCTCAAAACCCTCTCTGTCTTCTCATGCTGGAGTCAACAAATGGAGATGTCTGGGTTGTCTGGGTATGTAGGTGTGAAAGATAAAAGAGCAGACATGTTCTGGAGTCATGCCATATGTTTAACAGCATATCCTTTCTGCCAGGTCTGGTACAATTAACCCAACTCATGGGTTTAAAAAAATAATTCTTTTAGGAATGATAACCTGGGCTCCTATTTTATGTAAAGCTCCAGATTAAGGGTGGCTTTTCAGATCATCTGATCCATTCACAGGCAATTTCAACAATTAAATAATAAATAATAACAGCACCCTCTTTAGTGAAAAGTATGAGTGGTTATGTCTGAAGTTCCAGTCATTTTGAAGCGGCTCAGGCCTCTCAGATTTGAGGTAAACTTTGGAATGAGGATTTGGGGACTATATAACTGTTGTGAATTTTAAGCATTAAAACAATTCCTCTTTTGAAAGACACACAAAAAAAAAAAAACCTTTCCCCAAATGTTTAGAAATTAGGAGAGAAACACATTTAGCAGAAACACTTACATAAGAATCTCTCTAGTCAAATTCTTTTAGATCTTACTTTATATACCTTAAATATTTTATTTCCCATAGTACATGTCATTTTTGGCAAAGGATTGTTTTGGATTTGTTGATTCCAATTCTGTTCATTCTTATATTTTAAGATACACATTGAACATGACCTAATAAGAAGCTAAAATGTGCAAGTTTAATCAAAATGTGACATTGTTCAAATACAAAGGAAATAAAATGAAATTAAGGATATGTTTACACCTCTTTCATAGTAAATTCTCATATTAGCTTTTGTCAAAAGTACTTCACAACATTTCACAAGTTGGAAAACAGAGAACCCAAAAGACATTGCTGAAAATAATCCACAGAAGTCTTGTTCCTAACAATTAAAGTAATTGAGAGTTCTATATGATTAGAAAAAAGGCTTTACCATGAATTCTTTTCATGAGTAAAACAACCTATTTGATAGCTTAGAAAAGTTATTATTTCCGTTTTGTAAATGAAAAGACTGAGCCATAGGGCCCGTGAGGGAGTCATCTGAGTTTATTTGGCAAGAAAATGAAAAAGGCACACCTGGAGTCCACTAACCTTTACATATCAGCCTTTCTAGCACACACTGCCCTGGCTGCATTGGGACTTATCTTGTAGGATACATTGACAGATCCCAACTTAAAGATTTTCTCAGTGTTATTTCACAATGGTGCTTAGATGCTCAAAATGGTCCTTAGAATTTGTGAGCAGCATCTTTTAAAATTTGGAAGATTCAGCATTTTGAAAGATATTAAACAGCTACTTGAAAGAGTGAGCTTTTTGAATTCTGGCATGCAAGTTTTATGCAGATTTCAAAAGCATGAATGTTTGGCTTTTTTTCCCAACGATGAGCATTCAAGTATCCCTTGGGTACATCATGCTGCCTTCTTACAATTCACTTGTCCTTTAATGTAGGTGAAAGTTTGGCTCTTGCCACTTCCTATATCTTGTTTTTTAATAGAATCAGACTGAAATTCCTCATAGAAGAAGGCTTAAAAATTCCATCTGTTAAGACAAAGGGAAGAAAATAACTTATTTCAACCACTAAAAACTTTTGACAGATGGACACTTGATATTCTTGCTTTACAAAGAGCTCATTGAAATGAGCTGAAAAGCAAGCAAATCATAGAAAAATGAACAAGATATATGATCAGCAGTGCAAATATTGTTAGAAGACAAAAATTCAAATAGCTCATAGAGATATGAAAGATGCTTACAAAAAAGAAATGAATGACAAAATGATATATATACACACATGTATATTTATTAAATACAAAATATGATATATATGCATATATACCAACTTGGCAAAAAAAAAAAAAGGCAAAATAAGACAACAACAAAAAAGTTGTGTGGGACTCAGTATTGATGAAAGAAAAAAGGCTCTTGTACCCTACTGGTAGAAATGTATATCGGAATGTAAATTCATTGTCTATAAAAAAATCATAATTGTGAATATCCTTTGAAGAACTAAGTCCATTGTATGGAATTTATTTTGTAGATATAGTCATGGAAATCCACCTAGATCTATAGTTATGGATACCAAACATTAATTATGGCATTATTTCCCATTTTTTAATTTGTGGCAATAAACTGCAAACAACCAATTCCTATCAGCAGGGAATTGGTAACATAAATAAAAGGAAATCCATAAATGGGGAATTGGGCATCAATATTTGCATTATTTAGTAGTAATGCTGCTGGAGACTGTTACTTTAAGGGACTATGACTCTCCAACCACAGAAAGTCATGGTTTGGCTTTTACTCCAGTAATCACAAAGCATTTGGACAGAACATGTATAGCGTTCCCTCTGGTGTCCCTTCTGACAACAGTGTCTGAAGTAGCTGAGCAGGGCTAAGAGGAGGGTCATCTGGAACTTGACTTAGATGTTCAGTCAACCACTAACATAACTTCACCATGGATGGAGCCTGCCCCTTGGCCCTAAAGACTTGCCAGAGGCAATGCTGGATGTGATGGATTGCTTTCCTAACAACATAGAGACTGCATTGAAGCCTCGAATTTATACATCCAAGAGCAAGTCATTTAATTCTTCCATAGCATTGAGACATTGATTTATTTCAGAGGATTAAGTCATATTCAAATGATAACAGGGTCTTTAATTTGGTTAAACAGGATCAAAGCTCCAGAGTGCTTAAGTACACATAAACATAAAAATTAATTAACATAATGTTTTTATTGTGTTTTCCTCCCCCATAACTATGTTTATAGCACATCCATTTAAATAAATCAAAGTTCCATCTCAACTGACTTGTTTAGATGTCCATATGCAAACTAGAGAGATGACGAAAAGGGAAGGGGCATTTTTCTAATTATTAATGTAAGTACTGGAAGCCAGTTATTGTTTTATTTATTTAAAAAAAGTGGGAATATTGTAGTGTTTCCGCCATTGTTAGTTGACTTTGATGTTGATGACTTGCCTTGTAGAGTTTTTGTAACTGCCTGAACATCTGCTTCCACTCCAACTGCCTCACCTTTTATGCAAATAGGAATCCAAACTTGACATCATGTCAGCCCAATCAGGCTGTTGGATCAAACTCTAAAAGACAGACAACCTCCCACATCATGTCGCTCCCTTCAACTTCCTTCCCTCTCCCTTTAGTGCTCAGTGATGTCAACAGTGAGAATTCTCTGGAGTAATCTCAGCCAGGACTGATGAGGGACCACCATGTACACATCTGGGTGTTTTTACAGCTAAGCTGCAAATTTTTACACTTTCAATCTAACAAGTCTTCTGGGAAGTAAGACTACTTGAACAATTATCTGCTTAAATCATGGATACATGTAGACTCTGAAAAGTGCCCAATGTCCTGGCACTAACAAGGAACACCTTGGGGGGCATTCTCAGGATGGACTAGGGGTAGATTTCCTTAGACCTAGGAGTGGAATGCCCAACATGTTTCAAGAGTTTTATTTGCTGTGCCAGCCGGTGATGGTGGCTTGACATTATCATTGGATGGTAGATAGTGGGATGGCCCAACTGCTAGAATAAGGATATGTTTCCTCAATTACAAAAATAACAGGTTTGTAAATACCATCATGATGTCCTCAGTGTTTATTTTTGTTTGTTTGTTTGTTTTGGTACTGGCTATTGAATCCAGGGGTGCTTTATCACTGAGCTATATTTCCAGTCCTTTTTTATTTTGAGACAGGGCCTCACTGAATTGCTGGGGCTGGCCTCAAACTTGCCATCCTCCTGCCTCAGCCTCCCGAGTCACTGGGATTACAGGTGTGCACCACCATGTCTGGTATGTCTTCTGTTTCCAAAAACTGTTCTTGGCAGATGACGGAGCATATTGAATATGGTTCCTATGATAAAAACAATTATGTATTGACCTAACCTGTAAGACACAAGCAATTTCTGTGATGCAACTTAGTCTATCAGTTCATTATAAATAGCTAATTAATATGACTTGTACCCTGAAGTGGCAGTGTTCTATGTCTGTGAACAGAGTCAAACATAAACCCCAATGACATGTTGTTTTAACTCTTATGAATTTCTAATCTGATCCACTGTTTTTGTTTTTTGGGATTTGTTAGTTTTGTAGGGCCTCACACATGCTAGGCAAGTGCTCTACCACTGAGCTACAATCCAGCCCATGATCTGATCATTCTTATCAAAATATTGATCCTACTGAACAAGCATATATAAACAATCACAGCCAAGTAATTTTCCTTGAGGACATCTAAAACATTAAAGCAATTGTAATGAAGACTATAATGTTGTGAAATACTCTTATTTGACTTTCCTGTTTACCTTTCCCCAATCTTCTTACAGAAAACTGGTTAAAATATATTTCATATTTCATTGTGTATCTTGTTATTTTTTACTATTTGATTTCTCTTTTAAAAAGCATATGACTCTACTTTTTTTTTTTTTAAATTATCCAAACAAAAGTTTTTCTGCTCCTCTGGCTCAGGGGTACTCAAACTATTTTTGAATAGTAGAATGTCATCACCAAGTGAAATTTTATTTGAAAATCCAGTTAATAAAAGTGAATAACATGAAACTACTCTGGTTGAAAATGGGCACAACTAGCTTTGAGTCCTACATACTACTGAGTCTCTCTTCTGGGCAGAGTTCAAGACTTTTTGCCAAGCGGTTTGAAAACCATAGCGTTATCTGGTGATAAGAAAATTGGTCTCCATTTGATAGGAAGCAAGTCCAGTCAGTGTACAACTATAACTATACTGTTGAAGATCACTGTAATGGACAGGCCATGTCCATGCCTGACAGGTACACTGCCCCCTGCTGGGATTCATCAGCATCCCTTCCAGACACAGGCGTCCCTTCTCCATCCTCTGTACCTTGTGGTTCGGCCACCTTAGCTCAGGTGATTGGACTAGGGGTGGGCACCTGATCTAATGAAGCTTTCTATGAGCTGTCAAGTGGTGATTCAGAAACATGGTATGAAAATTCTTCCCCAGGGGGCACTCCATTCTGGAA
The DNA here is from genome assembly GCF_964194105.1 of Spermophilus citellus. Classification (NCBI taxonomy): domain Eukaryota; kingdom Metazoa; phylum Chordata; class Mammalia; order Rodentia; family Sciuridae; genus Spermophilus; species Spermophilus citellus. Next base: position 67,151,449 of record NC_138197.1, on the reverse strand, counting down.
GGTTGACTTTCTCTGCAGGGAATTTGAACTGGAGGTGTATAGAGAAGAAAGTAGCAGGAAGACAGAAAGAAAGAAAGCAGAAGCCTTGAGATAAAAAGAACTAGAATTTGTCATGGCAGAAGCTGTAAAAGAGAAGGAGAGAGAAGCTGAGTCAAAACAACAGCAAAGCACGAAGAGAGAGCAGCAGTCGGCTGTTTGGGGTTCCCTGGCCAGCTCACCAGCTCACCTGCAGGGAAACTCCGAGACGGTTTCCTGCACAGCCTCTTTCCCAGGTGTCCTTATAAAAATCTGTCTCCTACGTGGTTACCTAAGCATTCTCAGTTGATTTCAATTCGGAAAAACCTCACTGACTCCATTGCATAGTTTTCCTAATTTATCAAACATATAATTCAATCCAGCAGATATCATGTGAAACTAGATTTGAATATCAGATTGGTATGTTTCTCAAGACCAGGAATACCAAATGCATGACATTGGAATTCCTGACATTGATAATTGAACATATTCTCTTATGTCATTAATTTATTTATCTACTTATTTTTTATGGTTCCTGGGCTTGAGCCCAAGGATACTGTACCATTGAACTATATCTCCATACTTTGTTTATTATTTTATTTTGAGCAGAGTCTCACTAAGTTGCCCAGGCTGGCCTTGAAGTTGTGACCCTCCTGCCTCAACCGCCGGGGTCATTGGGATTGCAGATGTGCACTACACACCCTGCATATTCTTTTTTTTACTTCAGAAACATTCTCAAACACTTCTCTAAGCAGTTTGCCAATTCATATGGTTGACACAAGGGTTGAAATATATTTACCGTTCTACTCCAGTGAGTATTTGGGATCATCTTTCTGTTCATCAGAGTATTGGGGCAAATTTGTGGAATTCAACGTTCCACAGTGTCTTAGGCGTTGGCTGAAGTGCCTCCAGCGTTGTCTCTGAGAGAAGGAGAATCATACCCCAAATGAGGCTAAGCAATTGGAGTCCAGGTAAAGATGGCCCATCTCTATCCTTTGTGCCTTCAACACTTTTAAACAGATAAAACACTTTTGTGGGTTACACATATTTAAATGCCTGGTAACATTTTATTCAAGGAAAGTTCTCTATAACTAAATAAAAAAGTAAGTTGAAATTATGAGCATTATCATTAGAGTTTGGGCCCTGGTGTATCATAGATTGATCTGATTGAAACTGCCAACTGGCATATCAGTCAAAACTTAAACTTTTCATTTCAAGATTTAAATTTATAGAACAACTTCTTTAAGTACTGTTTTTATGCTGCTGCTATTAATGAAGGATGCTCTCATGCATCAACAATAATACATCTTCCAGATGACAGTCACAGCATCCTTCTCTCATGAAGTATTAATTAAACATTAAAAGGTATCATGATGCAAAATGGTATGTGAACTCTTTCAATAACTGAACTGTGTTAACAGAAAATCAGTAAGTATACAATGGATGAAGAACACCCTCAGCTAGTTTTTTTTAAAAAAAATATATATATTTTTTGTTGTAGATGGGCACAACACCTTTATTTATTTTTATGTGGTGCTGAGAATTGAACTTGTGGGCAAGCTCTCTACCACGGAGCCACAACCCCAGTCCCACTCTCAGCTAATTTGACCTAATTGTCACTTACAGAACATCCAACAACAATATGTATACTTATTCTTTCAGGCACACATGGCACATTTTCCAAGACAGACAATGTTCTAAGCCATAAAATGTATCTAAATAACTTTTAAAGGTTTTAAGTCTATAAAGTATGTTCTTTTATCACAATGGAAATAAATGATATGTCAATAATAGAAAAAAATCTAGAAAATTTCCAAATATTTGGAAGCTAAACTACACATTCTGATATAGCCCTTGGGTAATGGAAGAAATTAAAGGGAAATTACTAAGTATTCTAAACTGATTGTAAATGCAAACAAAACATCAAAATTTTCAGGATACCACTGAGGCAACTATTAAAATAATCCTTTTCTGTTAAAGGAATAGGATTAGAATTTAAAATCTTCCAACAAAGAAAACTCCAGGCTCAAAAATTCCGTGGAAAATCTGAACAAATAGCAAAGGAAGAAAAATACCAATTTTATAAAATTCTTCAAGAGAGTTACAGAGGAATGAATACTTTTCATCTCAGTCAGGCAGATGAGCATTATCCTAATATGAAAACCAAAGACACTGTAAGAAAAGAAAATCTTGTGTATCAATTTCCTTCATAAAACCCAATGCAAAGGTGCTTAACAAGGGTTTAGCAAATTAAATCCAAAATTATAGAATAATACTTTGTAACAAGTTGGGTTTATCCCATGAGTGCAAGGTTATTTAACACTAGGAAACTAATCAATGTAATTACCCATGTTAACAAATTAAAATGAAAAATGTGTGGGCTGGGGATGTGGCTCAAGCGGTAGCGCGCTCGCCTGGCATGCGTGCGGCCCGGGTTCGATCCTCAGCACCACATACCAACAAAGATGTTGTGTCCGCCGAGAACTAAAAAATAAATATTAAAAATTCTCTCTCTCTCTCTCTCTCTCTCTCTCTCTCTCTCTAAAAAAAAAAAAAAAAAGAAATGTGTGATCATCTCAATAAATGCAGAGAAAGTAAAATCCAAAATGCTTCCTTATAAAAATTTACAGTAAAATAGGAATATAAGGGAAAGTCATCAAGAAAAGGGTTTTTACAAAAAAAAATCCAACAATTTACATTTACCATCATACCCAATGATGAAAGACACGCTGAATATTTTCTGTTAGACTGAAAACAAGGCAAGAATGTCCACTCTCACTACTTTTGTTCAACACTGAACGAAAGAGTTCAGTCAATGAAATAAGAAAAGAAAAGAAAAAAAGGTCCTTTTAAAAATATTGTTTAAAAATATTGTAAAGGAAGAAATAAAACAACTTATTTGCAGATTGGCTATGATTGTTTATATAGAAAATTCTATGAAATTTACTTTAAAATAATAAGAACTAATAAATGAGTTTAGCAAAGTTTAGAATACAACACCAAAGTGCAAAAGTCACTTTTATGACTACATAAGAGCAAAGAACAATCAGAAATTGAATAAAAAATGCAATTCCATTTATAGTAGCATTAAATAATGAAACTCTTAAGGATAACACTGTCTAAAGCTGTGCAAGACTTTATACTAAAAACTGTAAAACACTGCTGAGAAAAGTTAAGAGTTAAATATGTGAAAAAATATACCATATATATGGGTAAGAAGATGCGATATGATTAAGATATTACTTATCTTCAAATTGATGTGTAGATTGAATACAATCTCAGCATTCCAGCAAGCTTCTGTTTTTAATTTTTTTTCCAACTTCTAAACTTCATATGGAAATTCAAAGGGCCTACAGTAACCAAAAAAGGAAAAGAACAAAAGTGGAGGGCTAGTTCTACCTGATATTATGATATATTAAAAAGCGGTAGTTATCAAAACAGCACAGTATTTCTATCAAGATAGACAAATGGATCAATGGAAGAGAAGAGTTAAGTCCAAATAGTCCAGACCCACAGATATATGGTCAATTGATTTTTGACAGAAGTACAAAGGCAATTCATTAGAGAAAGGATAGTTCTTTCCATAAATGGTAATGGAACAATTTGTTATCTTTGTGTAAAGAAAAAGAACAAAAGAACAAAAAGGAACAATTCCATAACTTGGCGAGTGTAACAAAATTGATCATTGATCAAATGTAAAACTGAATTAAAAATTTAAAATCATTTTTTTAATTCAAGCTCCAAAGATTATACCCCTCTTCAAATTCTTGCATTCCAGATTTGAAGAACATTACTAAAGCCTATAGAAAAGCTGCTTAGTGTCTTGGGGAAAATGCTTGTTTTCTAAAGAAGGGTAGGTGCAGAGAATAGAAGTTGAAAAGAGAGAGGCTCCATCAACCTGGTCTTTCATACTATATACCTTGGTGTATATGTGTGTGTGTGTGTATATATAGAGAGAGAGGGGTGGGGGGAGAGGTTGCAAAATGTTTAATGATTCTCTATTATTGAGGACACAAGGAAATTATTTACAAAATGCAGTGTAAGCAATTATGATATTAGTCACACAAAGATAACATGAAATACCAATTTCTGGATTAAAGAATGTGTGTGGATCCACTTGTTTCTGCCCATCTACAGGGAAACATCACATTGGCTGCAATTACAAATGAAGAAAACTTTCTGAGGTATAAATACTTAGACAGTGGTAAATCCACCGTAGTGTTTAATTAAAAGAAGGGACCAGAATAAATCATTGATTGCATATATTCCACTGATAGAATTCTTATTAGGCCAAGTGATGAATGCCTAATTTAAAATTATAACAATAATAAGTATTTAGCGTGATTATGATATACTAAATGCCTTTATAACTTCACAAGAATTGAACTATAATTATACCCATTTTAAAGATAAAGAAAGGGAAGTTTTGAGTATCTTTTGACAGAGTCAGGACAGAAGCCAGAGTCTATGATGTTCTTACCATTTCTTTACTGCCCCAGTCAGCCAGAGCTTTCTAAGGCATGTTAAATAACTTATGTCAACATCTAAAAAACTCTGACTGGACAATGAATCAGTTTATAATTTTATTAAAAATGCATTAGAACATGTTAAATTTGTGTTCTTGTTCCTATACATTGAAGAAAAATTGCAAGGGAAAAATTTTTAATTCTCCAATCTTTTTAATTAATCCAAAAACTCAATTTACATCAGGATGCATTTTGCTTTTAATTTTTACATGAACTCAAGTAGTTTGGTTTCTAAAGAGTCAGTATTTTTAGGGCAGGTTCTACCCTAGTGGTATCAACTAATGATTCATAACTTCGTAGTCATGAAAGGCACCTTGCAAATCCATGGGATAAGCACCTGCATCTTGCCAAATTCTCACCTATAAACCACCCCCAACATATCATCATGATAATTTCCTTCCCAGTGTTTAAAAAATAAGATTTTTCTTCCTTATTGTTATTATTATTATATTTTTATCATTGGTGCTGGTGATTGAACCAAGGACCACTGAGCCTCACTCCCAACCCATCTATATTTTTTAAACAATTTTATTGAGACAGAATTCACATAGTGTACAATTTATCTTTTTGAAATGTACAATTTGATGGTGTTTAGTATATTCACAGATAGGTGAAACTTACAATTTTAGAACATTTTCATAACCTCAAAAAGAAACCCAAGGCTCTTTAGCTATGCTCCCAAATCCACCCCTGGAAACCACGAATCTACCTTTTGTCTTTATAGACTTGTCTGTTACAGGCATTTCATACAAAGAGAATCTTAAAATACATGGCCTTTGTGATTAGCTTCTTCCACTTAGCATTATGTTTTTAAGCTTCATCCATGTTGTAGCATCTGTCAGTAATTCATTTTTTTTATGACTGCAAAATATTCCACTGTATGAATCAATCTGTCCATCATTTGATGGACATTTGCATTGCATTATTAATAATTAATAATACTGTTAATAAACATTCACATACAATTTTGGAGGTATATAATTAGGAGTAGAATTGCTGGGTCATGAGGCTACTCCTTATTTAGCTGAAGAACTGTCAAACTGATTTCCAAAGTGGCTGCACCATTTTAAATTCCCACTAACTTTACATGTCCTTGCCAACATTTATTATTTGCATTTTTAATTTTAGCTATCTTAGGTGTCATGAAGTAGTATCTTACTATGGTTTTGGTTTGCATTTCTCTGATGATTAATAATGTTAAGCACATTCTCATGTGCTTATTGCTATTGTATAACTTGCTTGGAGAAATGTCTATCAGATCTTTTTTCGTATTTTTTTTTTATTGGGCTATATATCTTTTTATTATTGAGTGGTAAGAGTTCACATGTACTCTAGACATAAGTCTCTGTGCTAGTCAGCTTTCCATTGCTATAATAGAATACCTGAGGAGGAAAAAAAAACTTAAAATGAGGAAAGATTAACTTTGACTCATGGCTTCAGAGGTATCAGTTGGTGGGTTTTAGCTTTATTGGGGGGGGGCGGGGGCTGTGGTGAGGAGAACATCATGGTGACAGAGAAAACTGTTCAAGATGGCCAGGAAGCAAAGAAGGAGAGGGAGAGGCCAAAGTCCCAATATACCCTTCAAGGTCATGACCCCCAATGACCTAACTTCCTCCTACCAGGTCCTATCTCCTAAAGATTTCACTACCTTCCAATAGCACCATTAGCTAGTGACCAAATGTTCAACACATAAGCCACTGAAGAACATTTACTATCCAAACCATAATAGTTTCCTACCAGATATATGATTTGCAGGTATTTCCTCCTATTCTATGGTATGTCTTTTCACTTTCTTGATAGCATCCTTTGAAGCACAAAAAGTTTTAGTTTGATGAAGTCTCATTTATCTAATTTTTTTTGGCTTGTATTACACCAATAGTAAACTATTATAAAGTTGTGTGTTATTTACTATTTAGGATAAAATGTAGATGATAAATATAAGACTCATTTCCTAATCTGATGTTACATTTTGAATATCAAAATCTCAAAGTAAAATAAATTATACAAGTTTTGAACTGGAAGAAATATTAAATATAGGCTAATCTATTTTTATTATACAGATTAAAATCAAACCTTCACTCTTTTCATGATAAAGATGTCACCTTTTGCCAAACTGTGACCTAAAAACCATTTGTTCCATTAGACTTATTTGCAGAGCAGAAACAATTCAAGTGTTTTGACAGCCTGCATGGCTCTCTAAAGGAAACTGGTAATTATCAGTGTGGATAGAGCTTATCAACCTCTCTTTTGTAATAAAGACTCATCATACTGTGGGTGTGTCTGCAACTATTCAGATTATAAAATTTTGTATTTGTTTTCTGGAAACGTGGCTTCATGTAGACCCAACAGAATATCTTAATAGTGAAGGTCATTTTAAAGTAGAAACATTTATGACAATACTATCTTATTTTGAGACAAAACATTAATATATATATATATATATATATATATATACTAATAGGAATCATGGTGCAAGCCAGGCACAGTGGAACACGCCTGTAGTCCCAGCAGCTCAGGAGACGGAGGCAAGGAGAATCACAAGTTCAAGGCCAACCTCAGCAAAAGTGAGGCACTAAGCAACTCAGTGAGACCCTGCCTCTAAATAAATACAAAATAGGTATTTTGGGGCTCAGTGGTCAAGTGCCCCTGAGTTCAAGTCCTGGTACCCCAAAAAGAAGAAAAAAAAAGAAAGAAAAAGAAAAGAAATCATGGAAAATCTATTTGGAAATATTTTCTGGTTCTGTATTCCTTGTATATCTAAAGTTTTCATCATTCTTATTAAATGGGTTTGTGTTCTGTGTTGCAGTAAGATGATCATGGTGGAAAGCTGGGTGCAGGCATCAGCTAACTCTTCAAGGCTCACTTGAGGCCTGTACCTTGGTGGTAGTCTCCATATGGAGGCCTCCATCCCTGTTCCAGCTGGAGGGCTTGGTGCCAGCAACCTTAAGCCTTCTGAGATGGGAACATGTGCTTTCTAAAGAAGGCTCTGTAGGTCCAGTGATAGCAGGAGAAAATCTCAAACTTAGATTTTTTGTTTTTCCTTTCCCAATGGGAACAACAGGAGGGAGAAAGACTTAAGCAATAATACAAAGGGCTTCACTAGTGATTCTCAAAACCATATTCTTTTAAAAGAATCACATTTTGGGCTACCCTTTGGGCATATCTATCTTTCTATCTATCTATATCTAAATCTATATCTATACACATGTCCTTCAAATTTTTAGTACAAATTTCTAGGCAATTCAAATCTGGTAAAAACTGGTTGTCAGAAGCATTTTTGGGGTGGTGGGGTCAGGGTAGAACATGGGAATGGAATATGAAGTTGAAAGTGTCATCAGTATAGAATAGTGCAGTGTAAGCACAAAGCCGTGCAGTCAGAGCTATCCAACATGTGTTCAAGAAAGGTAGGGGAGGCAACCAGCACCTTGTTAGGAGTTCTTCTTCCTGCTCAGGAGGGTGTAAGCCACCTAAGAAATTAAAGTCTAGAATAATTAGTAAAGAACAAAAGCCAAAGTCAGAAAGATAGTTTCAAAAAGATGGAGCCCTGCTAGGTCTAGTTCACACAGGAGCTGGAGTTAGACAATGGCTCCTGTGGTTTATTTAAGGGGGTACATCAAAGGCAGGGATAAGGTGTCAGGGGTGGAGTCTGGCTTCATGATGTCTTGCAGTCAGCAGGTCGATTGGCATCTTGGCAGGTCACACCCATCTCAGAGGTCCTGTGTGGCTCCATCAGGTCACCCCATCTCCAGTGCTGTGTGAGACCTTTGGCAGAGCTGAGGGGGAAGTTCACCTGCATCAGGTAGTCTATCCCTGTGGGGGTGCCACGGAAAGTTCCCAGTGCCAGACCTATCCCCTCACTGGCTGCGATGCCAATATAGTAGTCCACATATAGCCCATAGAGGGCTCTGGACATTTTCATTCCTTCTCTGTGGTTTCTAAATCCAGAGATTTACCCATCTTCTGAATTCCCACTGGCTTCTATTTTGTATTCTGTCTTGACTTGTACTATAGTAATTGAATGATTCCTCTCCCCTACTCCTTCAGGACAAGGATCCTCTCTGGTGACTCTGGGCACCAGAATGAATGAAGAAGATATCTCCAAATAATTGGGAGGGGGTTGTGTACACTTTTAAAGACATCTATGTCTTGCAGTCAGCAGGTCAATTGGCATCTTGGTAGGTCACACCCATCTCAGAGGTCCTGTGTGGCTACAGCAGGTCACCCCATCTTGTTAGGGGGTTCTTCTTCCTGCTCAGGAGGGTGTAAGCCACCTAAGAAATTAAAGTCTAGAATAATTAGTCAAGAACAAAAGCCAAAGTCAGGTCTATTGGCCCATTTTATATAACAGACTACCTCCCAAGAGTGGAGGATATCAGCTAATGGAATTGCATGTGCTTTTGCACCCAGCAGGGTGGCAGTACATAAAAGGGGGCAGGTCAATGACTGTCACTTCCATGACCAGGATGCTGTTACTGCTCCCTGCAGCTTGACGCTCTTTTCCAGAGAAATAAACTTTAGTCTACTTGCTAAAGGGAGGAGGGGCTTGAATTATGCCAGTGCACCCTAGAGCCCAAAGGAGAAATGGGAAGTCTTTTAAAGTGATAAGAAGAAGGCAGGTATTATGGGTATGACAAACATTTGCAAGTGATGTGACTTTGTTAAAAGATTACAACATCGGAAATCATAAAGGTAAAATAATGCACCTTGGAAGTTGTGTCCTTATGAAAAACAAACTCTCAAATTTCTCTTTATTAAGGTCCAACACATCAACCGTGATCCAAATCACAAGCAAACTTCCAGCTAAAATCACTGTTTTGTGAAATAAAAACAATCAGGGAAAATCAGTGGAAATGGTTGCTTCATTTCCCACACTAACACCATAGGATATGGAGATATATATTTTCCTCCAAAATAAAAATGTAATGAAGCATGGAGAAATTTGCCTTAAGGCTCTTATTGAAATGGCACTTAGTTAAAATAAAAATTTCTCTAGTACAGATTTTAGACTTTAAACAATTGAGACTCTGGATTTGAAAGGCATTAGGAAATAAAGCTACTTTTCAGTGGACTGGGAGGCATCCCCTGAAGCAAGCTTGGCAGATGCATCCCTTGAATAATAGAGAGTGTGTATCAAATAATTCCAGGTTTTATGCTGTGCTTGGTGCCGCATTGGCCATAAACAAGTGTTTAATAAAATAAGAGCAACATGTAACACGTAGAGCCTGATTCTTGCATTCTGACTGCTAAACCCACCTACCAGATGGAAATGCACGCTAATCTAATGCAGAGGGTGTGTGAACCAGGCTGGAGGCAGCTCCAAGTCAGGCCGGTTGCCCCCCCCCCCCCCCCCCCCCCCCCCCCCCGGCCCCTTGGTGGGAGAGCTGCAGGACTTCCATGAACAGTTCTAAGAGCAGGTCTGGAGCTTTTTGAGAGCTCACAGTGCTCATAGAAGGGTCCAGACAATCCACGAATGATGCTCATTTCCTACAACTCTGAGTGCAAAGTGACATCTAATCAGTTCCCTTTACCACCAGAAACCACTTTCTAATAAGCTTTATAACAAACAGGGATACCTCAGCTAGAACAAGTACAACTGGTTGCTTATGAAACACTTCAAAGTACTAGTTCTTAAAAAAAACCATCTACCTTGAAGACTGAAGTAAGCCAATCACAAAAGGACAAGTATTGGATGATCCCACTATATGAGGTAGCCAGAGGAGTCAACAGAGACAGAGTGGAATGGTAGTTGCCAGGTCCTAAAGAGAAGGGGAATGGGGAGTTATTGTTTAGTGTGTGTGTGGCGTTACAGTTGTGCAAGATGGAAAGAGTTCTGTGGATGGTTGGTGATGACGGTAGCACAACAGCGTGAGTGGATTTAAGGTCCCCGTGTTAAACACTTAAAAATGGTTCATATGGTAAATTCTGTGTTATTTGTATTGGGTCACAATCTTAAAGTATAGAAATAAATAATGTAAAAATCTGACAAGCATTTACTTCTTCTGAGGGTCAGTGAAAATCATGGAGATGTTCCTCCTGTCACGAAGCCTTTTGAAGGCTGTCTTCCATAACCCTCTTGCCTGGTGGTTTGGGTTCCCCTGGAAAGCAAGTGAACTACTCAGCAGAGTGAGGTCGGCCTCATCTTTGTGTCCTTGTAGCTTTGCACAGGCCCTTGAAATATGAGGTTCACAGCATCCCTGGGTTCCTTTTATCAAGACAACTCAAATGTTAAATGGACTCTTCACTTTACCAAAAATCAATTAAAAAAACACACACACACAGTTTAAAAACCACACTTCTAAAGCAGTTGAATTCTGTGGGAGGGGAAACGTATTTCTTTTTGAAATCTGAAGTTACATAAATCAAACTTCAAAGAACACCAGTACCTTCTTTAATGCCACCTATGGTTTTTGAACCGAAAAGCTCAAACGTTTGGTGCTGTGACCTCGTGGCTCTCTGCATTTGTGGCCTGAGAAATCAAACTTCACGTTGGACCAACCTCTGTATGTGTCTGTTATTGACTCAGCAGAGAAGAGACTGATCAATAACCACCTAAAGGAAAATGCCAGTTTGATCCAAAAATGAAACTCATGTTTTCATGATCAAAGCAGATTTTTAGGGAGCCTCAGACCCTTTCAGTGATGATGTTGCTGAAGGGTGACAGACACTTATCATTTGAAGTTCAAGGTAAGGCTGCTTCTCTTGCACTTGAGGTCTTTATCATGTATTTAAGAACAATAACATTCAGTATCTTTGTGGGTTTTTGACTCTTCAATAATAGAAGTCCTATGTTAAGCAGAAGTATCATACTCTGTTAAACTTGAGCCAGGTCCTATGCTGGACCTGTTGTTCTTGTCAAGCACAAACTGCCATCAAACACTTCCTGGGTGAAATATGTTTACAGTTCATAACTAGTTGACTGCATAGCTACTGAGTAAAAAATTGTCCACTGAAGCGGGTTTTCCTGTAATTCCATTGTTCTTTCATCTTTATTGGCGATGTCTACAAAGCTCACTTGATATCTCTACACACAATGTTTTTTTATTTTTAACTTCAGAATGGTTGCTGGCTATCCTCTGGATTAGCATTTACATGTTTTATTGTCCATTCACTTACCTTTCTCTGCTCATCTACTTTTCAGCTTAAACAACAACAACAAAAAAGCCCATTATAATGTTTCATTTAGAGATATGAATATCAGAGGAGAAGAAGGAAAATTCTTGAATGATTTGGACTATCAGCAAGCATTTTCTTGGTCAACCTTTTAGGCCAGTTCTAAACTCCATTGCACTGTGTGGGAAAACGAAACTCCGTTTTAACAGGTTAAAAATTACTGAAGAGTATGATAAATTGTCCGAACTTAACATACTTTAGAATCTTAGAGATGTTCTTTAGAGAGAATATCAGAGATCATCATGTTCAGTGACACCCATTCTTGGCTGCACATGAAAACCAGCTGAGGCATTAAAAAAAAATACTGCAATCTGATTTAACTGGTCTACAGTGTCATCTTTAAAATTTTTTAAAGAAAAAAAATTAAAATGTTTTTTGTTTTTTTATCTATTATTTTTGTTTTTATTTTACTCTAATAAGAACATTTATCATAAAACCTATCTTTTATTTCAAGTTGATGGCAACATAGGTTCAATCACATTCAAAAGCTACATTATCTATTCCCCTAACATTTTATATTACAATTGTCACATATCTATTTATATTGTGTATACTGTAACAATATATGACATAAATTATAATTGGATAATATAAACTATAATTGTATGTTATAGTCTTAATTAAAAACTTCTTAGTTTAACTTTTATACTAGAATTAAAATAATTTTTCTACCACAATTACAATAATGTAGTATTTTGTACTTGTCTTTATATTTATTTTTATTTTTTTTCATTCATCTCTTTTTTTTATTGATTATTTAAAACATTACATAGCTCATGATATATCATCTTTCATACATTTGACTCAAATTGGGTTTTGAACTCCCATTTTCACCCCAAATACAGATTGCAGAATCACATCTGTTACATATTCACATTTTTACATAATGCCATATTAGTGACTGTTGTATTCTGCTACCTTTCCTATCCCCTACTATCCCCCCTCCCCTCTCCTCCCCTCCCAATCTTCCCTCTCTACCTCCTCTGCTGTTGTTCAATTCTCTCCCTTTTTTTTCCCTTCCCCTTGCCCCTCATAACCTCTTATAATTTTATGTATCATTGAAGGTCTCCTACCATTTCCATATGCTTTCCCTTCTCTCTCCCTTTCTCTCCCCCCATTCGCCTTTGTTTACTGTAGTCTTTTTAAAAAATGTTTTTTCAACTAATTCTAATGTGTAGCCAGGGTCAAGAAACTCTGACATGGATCAACGCCTTCTCCCCACTTACGGAGAAAGAAAAGCTAAATGATTTGCTACAAGAGGCATGAAGATTGCTAGGAGAGAAGTAGGGATTTTAAACCTTTAAATCCAGTTTGCGAAACATCTTGAAACTTCCTTCTTTTGTACTCAGTCTCCAAAGCATTCCTTAGACAGTGCAAAAACAGAAGTAAACTATCAACTGGGTGATTTTCACTGGACCTAGAATGATTTTGAGTTGAGTTGGAAGACAAAGTGAAAAGTTTATTTTAGTTTTCATTTCCAGATCTGAACATGATGAATCCGCAAGATAAAAGAGTTTTCTACCTCTTGTCAGGAATCTGCCAAAGGAAGATTAACAAGGTCTGTGTGTGCATGGACGTGTTATACACTTCTAAAATTAAATGGACTAATCAGAGGCATGAAGTACAGAAGTAAACAAAATAAAGCAATTGGAGTGGCCACAGTGAACCCTGGGCTTGGACTGATCCCAAAGATGATTCCACTCTGTTTAAGTGTCAAGTAATGGAGATGTAAGAGAAGATGCCACTGGCCAATAAATATGCAAAAAGACACTCAGTCTCACCAGGGGTCGGGAAAATGGGAATGAATCTATGACAATTTGATTTATCTGAGCAGCAAGAAGTAAAAAGTTGATTATCCAGGTTGGACAAAGATGTGAGGAATGTTCAGTGGGAATGTGTCAGCTTCCAGACAGAATCTGGACACATCAGGAATGTGCAGGGTACAAAAGATTGCAGGAGAGGAAGTCACAGGAAAGACCTGCTCTTCTTCACCATCCCTGTTACTTTCCTTTGAGGTTGTTGAATCTGCATGTTTAGGTCTGTACATGGGCAGTTTGGGAACTGGCCCCTGAGAAGCTCAGCAGCATTGGGCTGCTCTTGCTGCCTTTTGTCCCCTGTCCTATCCTCAGTCCCCACCTCAGCAGCAGTGTTCTCGAACTAAGAAAAGCCAGGCTCATCCATCCATCCACTCCATCTTGAATTCCTCATGGCCAGCGCGGTCAGTGAGTCCTTTACTCCATCACAACCTTCCACCGCTGGGCTGCCGGACGTGTCTCTCTACCATTTACTGGGTGCTTGCTGGGGTCGGAATAGCTTTTCATTTTCTCAAATAGTCATTTTGCCCTCAATCGACCCCAGAAAGTAATTATTGTCTCTAACTCTATTTTACAGATGAGGAAACGGAGATTCAGAAAGATTAAGTGGTTTTCCTGAAGACACTCAGCTGGTAATTGGCAGTAACCATCCTGATTTTTCTGCATTGGGAGTCTCATCTCTGTGAGAGAAGTTTTGGGAGTGAGACACTTTCCCACCAATTTTCTCTTCCGGGGCACATTGGATCTGAACAGATCCTGCAGAACAGGCTCCCGTGTGAGAGGCGAACCCATGACTCCAGAGGCTGAGCCTGAATCCTGAGGCTCCTTTCATTCCTGAGGTATCGCGGCCTTCCCTGCCAGGCTCACTGCCAGCAGTCTGCACGCTGGTCCTTGTGCCACTTCAGCTGCAGATTCAGTTGAGGAAGGGGTTTCTGCTGCTAGTTCCACTACCTTCTGTGATCTGGTCTCTCTGCCCAGGCTGGTGTCAAACACTCTGCCCTGGCCCTCCCTAGTGCTCTAACTTTAACCCAGGGTACCTTTTGCTTCTTCTGGGAAGATAGGCAAAACATGAACAGTTCACCTTAATTTACCTTCTTGTATTCAAGACCATTTTCTTGGCTTCCCAAGCGGGTCTAATGGATAGAAGCAGCACATACTCTGCCTTGAGAGGAAGAAACTCTATTCTTCCCTTCTCCATGGCCCAGGGAGGGAACTAACAGAGAGCAGCCCTAAGGTCAGTCCCAGGAATTGCCCCTCCCTACAGGGAGCTATAAGGTTGTTAATTAATGTGTCCTGAGCTGCTCCATCCTGCCCTTCCCCCTTCAGCCCACCTGTTTCCCACCTTTTTGGCCATCCCATCTAGCATTCCTGGGCCTAGTCACATACACAGGAAGGAGAAAGATAGAGGAAGAGGGCAGGAGAACAAAGGAAGCCTAGGACACATAAACAGGGCAGAACACCTCACTTCTTGGGATACCAGGATACCAGCTATGGGCCCCTTCTCCCTCCTGGGAGAAGTCTGTGTTACCCCTGCTTTATATGCTTGCCTTGGTGTGTTTCTCTAATGTTCAAACTTCAACATTGAGTCTAAGACACTTACCACCTATTACTGTATTTCTATTTGACCCAATTTCAAAATGAAATGTCATCAAGCCAGAGATATCCAGATAGGTCTCTTAAATGCCCTGTTAATGGAACAACATCCTAATGACAATCCCCCTGCTTCAGTATGTTATGGGTTATGTTAAAAATCACAGACTTTCAGATGCACATGCTCTTGCTTTATGAACACTTTGTCTGAGCCTCTGTCAAATGAGTTCTGTAGCTTTCCTGATCAAGGTTTCCTGTGCCGGAGTTTGGGCACATCACTAACATGGTGGAAAAACAGTCTACAGTGACCTAGGGTGGGTGTTTGGTGTACTTCTCCAGCGAAAGTTCTTAGCATACAGGTCTGGGGGTGGGGGGGGAAGGTGCCTTAGAGAGAAGGCTACAGCCTGGAGACGAGGGAGCAGGCCCCTAAGAATGTTTGGGTCCTCTTCCTACTCCTCCCCCTAACCTGCCCTCCATTTTTTGTATGAAAGGCAGAGGCAGAAAAAAGGTTTGGAGGAAAAAGAAACCTGCTCTGATTGGATAGGCTTTTTTGTTTGTTTTAAACTTTTGCTCGGATAGGTGAGGAACTAAAGCAGAGAAACAGGAATTGAGGTCAATGTGTGCCCTGTTGGGGAGAGGCCCCCTCCGAGATGGAGGAGGGGTTCTGACCTAGGGGAGGGGTACCCAGAGACCCTGTGGACTCTAGCAGGTGGCTCTACATCTATCCATGCGGGATCAGAGATGGTGTTTGCTGATGCTTCTCAGGAATTCACCTTAACCTGAACACCTAAGAGGTAAGAGGATGGATCCGAAGCCAAAGGCTGCCTAGAGGTGTGTACTTTCCTTCCCACTATGCAACTCACACCCTGGATAGAGTTATCTTCATCACAAGGATTACCTCACACTTAATGATTTAATGCTACAAACAAGAAAAAATAATGCAGTAAGGAGCAATGACATAAATGCGTCTAACAAAACATTTTTGACTTTGAAAGGAGAAAATGCAAACCACTGCTAAGAGCCATAGCCAAGTAAAAATGATGCATGGCATTTTTGGTTGAAAATGCTTATGTTAAGATCTGCATTCAAATGGATATTAGACCCCTGCTGTCCACCTCGGCCTGCTATGGGACTCCTGGAGAGTTCCCATTGGTTGGGGAAGTGCCGTAGGAGGGAATTCCGGAGGAGGGATTTCCTGTTGGTGTGTGTGTCCTGGAGAATGCCGCTTGTGTGGGTCGGCATATTTCCCGGGAGCATACAGGCATTGGCGGGAGTTTCAAAAATAAAGTTTGTTCCTGTTTGAGTGGTTTTGTGCCCAGCCAGACTGCGGCAAACCACCAAAGTCTTCTATTCAGCCATGAAATGATCTCTCTGGACTTTTGTGGCCAACCAGAAAGAGCACTAGATTGAGAATCCAAACACTTACCTTCTGGCAATAGATCCAATATTCATGGGACTCAGGGTGTTTCTTCACTGTTTTGTTTTGGTCATTCCTCTATAAAATGATAAAAGAATATTTAAGTTCTCCAGGTTTAATTTTCTGATATAATTTTTTTTCAATTACAAATTCATACAACTTGTTAACTACATCATTATAATATTTTTCTCCCCTTTGGGACAATCTAGAAAGGATTTCTCTGCACTGATGGGGACTGAAGTAGCTGTGAGACTGTGTTTGTCACATTGAGCATCAATTCCCGTGCATGTTCTTTTGAAAGGCTTCAGTGCTTTCAGTCACTCTTCAATCATTCACACTCTGTTCATTCTCCCCCAGTGACTTTTATTCTTCCATGAGCAGTTTCAAAGCTACTTCTTACTAGAACCTTTTTTAAAATGGCAAAATATTTCCCCACAAAAAAAAATCCAGCTAGGAATGACTATTTGGGGTAAAGCAATGACAGAATAAATTTTAAGACTCAGGAATGAGCAATAGTTTCCACCTCCTTTTCAATAATCATAGAGCTGCTCTAATTCATTTTATTTTCCTTCTCATTCTCAGCTTCCCTTTATCTCAGGCCCTTGACCCCGAACTAATCTTTCTCTCATTAAGCCTCTCCCTACCAATTCTGCCTGCACAGTACTACACTTTCCCTCTAGAATCCTTCGTCCATCCTCTATCATCTGTATTAATGGCAGGATAAAGTCCAAGAGCTTCATCCAACCTTCCCACCCTCATCAACAGCCTTGGCCAATGTCACTCCCATAGGCAGCCTGTTTCAGTCTCACAGGTTTCCTATTCTAAGAACACCCCAGACCCTTCCCATTCTGCTCTTGAACTTACTGACTTGAAATATCTCCTGTTTAACAGCCAACCAAGTCTTAGTCTTCCTTCCAAACTCAGCTAAGACCCACTTTCCTCTATAGAGCTTTCTCTGAACTCCATCTTGAAGGTAGGCATCCCTACTATGTGCAGTTCCCTGACTGACTTGGCAAAAGAAATGACCAAGGTAGACTCAGAGGCATTTCTTGATGGGGCCAGGACTTCCTCAATCTACTTTTGGCTGGCATGTGAGAGGTCCTGGGGGACCTCCTGAAATGGAGAAGCAGTGGGAGGGCTGAGGCAATGGGACCTGGCTTCTATGTCAGGAATTTGGATTGCACCAGTGGAAGCTGCTGTGGGTGGCTTCCCCTTCCTTCTGGATCCTATCTACTGTCTTTCGTCTGCCTATAGGCTTCCAACCTCAAAAATACAAAATACCCTGTTAGAGTAACTAGCAGAAGTTTGGTAGAAATTTTCCAGTGCTTTGATTGAAGTTAATAGTCATTGTTTTTTTTTTTTTTTTTTTTTTTTTTTTGTAGTGCTGGGGATTAGAACCCAGGGCCTTATACATGCAAGGCTAACACTCTACCAACTGAGCTATATCCCGAGCCCTAATCTGGTAGGAGTTAAATTCCTTATCACCCTAGAGACGTGGCTACCTCTGTTCTTTCTCCAGAAACTAACAAAATTTACCCTTGATCCTTGTCCCAGTGAACATCCAAACACTCTGCAAGTGGGTATTGGACTAAGGCCTAAAACCCTCAAGCACTCAGAAGATGATGTGCCCACGTGATGATGAGAACAGCACATGTAGCTAACATTCACTGATCTCCTACTATGTGGCAGCCACCATCGTAAGCATGTTCATTCACTCTTTTAATTCCCATTATCACTCCCATTATATAACGGAGAAAATCTGTAGTATCAAAGGTGAGCTTCTTCCCCTCAAGTCCCACAGCTAGCGAGGGTCACAGCCCTGCCCCATAACTGCTGTTTTCATTTTGCTTCAATTTAGGGGAAAAGCCTTAATGGAGGCAGATAGAAACTTGCATGTTTGGGGGAGATAGGGTCTTCAACACTTTCCTGACTTTTTCTCTGAGAGCATCCTCTGGGACCTGAGGGCCTCTCACTACCTGAACTATGAAAATGGCACATGTTTAATTATTCATTTCCCATCGCCCTTAATGAGGGGATTAACTGCTGAGTGAAACAAAGGGAAATAGTCTGACCTTCAGGCTGACAGGAAGTGATAATTAACTAAAACCTCAAGTCAGTTTAAATGGACAAATGAAAGGGTTTTACCGGTCTTGATGCAAATGAGTCATGGGGTCACTAATTGAAGTCACATAATGGAGCCATGACCAGGAGAAAATAAACATGGGCTAAAAATATGTTTTCTTAATGATGGGCACAGCACCCTGTGGGGGTGGGAGTCCATTTGATCTCAGATTCAGAAGAGCATCCTGAAGGTGGAGGCTACTATGAGGTGTGTTCATCACAGCTTCTAGACCAGCTGGTTGGTTTTTCATTACTCGGTTGATTGGTTTGACCAAAAGTTACTGTGGGATGATTCATGGAACCGTTTTGCTGCTTGGCATGTAAACACAGCCTTCTGATCTAGACCTTTCGCTATGAAAATGGTCATAAATAGCTGCGAATTACTACTGTTGTGCAACTCCTGAGTTCATCGCGCTTCTGGCAGAGCAGATGGGAGCCGTGTTCCAGGCTTTGCTGCAGCGCCCATCTTTCCCGTAGCATTTAACAAGCTAGGTGCTACCCAGATGACAAGACGGCACCCTGGTCCCACTCTCTCCCGGGACAACACACTTTTCAAGAAGGCCATCAAACCTTGCAAGTCTCTACACACAGATACTGTATAACCTATAAATATATATCTGCTCAAAATATGGCAAAATGAGTCACTATTAATAACTCAGAGAGTCATGGGGATTCGGGCAGCCCAATTCTGCTGCCAAAAGTTCAGAATGTTTGCTCAGGGCTTTGATTTTTTTTTTAAACTCTGTTCTTGGTTTGCTTCAGTACATTTCCTATTTAGATACTTCACCAAGTATGTCAGACTTTATCTGTGACCTTACTAGGACATACCAGAGCATACAGAAGGGGAAAGCCTGTAAAGCTATTGGGGTTTTAAAAATCATGCTTGCCCAACAAACATTTTCCATTTCTCTTTCCCATAGCAACCATCATCCAGGCCATATATGCAGAATTGCTGGAAGAGAAAGTGAGGAAATTCTCTAACTTATTTATATGGATAATAATATTCTATTATTAACTATTTCTAGAATATTGTGACTTCCAGACAGAATATTTCTACATGTCATAGCTAAGCCTTGTGGCAACCCTGCAAAGTACATGTTACGCTCCTGTCACAAACCAAGGCTCAGCAGTTAGTTAGGTAATGGGCTTGACGCACAAAAGACTTTCAGGACTGGAAAGCAAACCCAAAATTCTTTAGCTTGAGCCACATGAAACTGACAGTAATCCATTATTTCTGACCCCAAAATGGCATCATCCTGGTTCAGCCTAATGCTGTAAAGCACCAACCCTGCAAGGACACCCAGACTCTCCTCCTGATGTCATGAAGCCTCTTTACAAACTGGCAACACCTTGATTGGAAGATTGCGTGACATAATCTGGGGTGGGGGTGGTGAGGGAATGGCTGTGTAATCTATTATCCTTATACCCATTATTGTTATTATTATAGAAAAAGACATGATGTGAAACTGAACTAAAAAATGGCAAATCATGCCAGAAATCCTTTAGTATAGTATACATACATTTTTGATACATCCTATCAAATGCTCACATGTAAGCATGCTCACCAGATTTTCCCAAGCACTGAAATGATTTTGAGTACTGAAAAGCTAATGACGCTGAAATGTTATTTTGATGCACCATGTATTTTTTCTTTAATATTTTTAAAATTATAGATGGACATGATAGCTTTATTTTATTTTTATGTGGTGCTCCTCGACATCAAACCCAATGCCTCACAGGTGCTAGGCAAGTGCTCCAACACTGAGCCACAACCCCATCCCCACACCATGTGTTTTAACAAGCAGGTAGCCTATGAATCTGCAACCAGGGATGTATTCAAAGGATAACTTGAATTTACTTTCTTGATCACTGGGCTTTAGAGAGAAGCTACTATCTATGACAAATTATATCTCCAAGTTCTTCTCTCAGAAATAATACATAGTAAATTCAAATTTTGCCTTTAATTCATAGTTTTCTCCATCGATTTAGTTAAAATAGGAAAGATTCAAAGGGCTAATGATGATTATGCATTGAAAATATAATGGATCCTGAACAGTGGATTGTTAAATGCATAATACTTGGGAAGATTTTGTTAAAAGTTTTGAGTCTGATGATGAACAATGAGAAATGGGTCAGTAAATGAGTCTTAGAATGAGATATCAGGCACTCATTTTATTGAGGGGGATGATGGAGCACAAAAAAACCTAATGAGTGGCAGCCATTCACCTCATGGTGAGCCAAACACTGTCAGTGACCAGTGTTCAGCTCCTGTGACTTTTGGACAAGCGTTCCTTCCCATACTCTGACCCCCACCCAAAATCACAGTTTGGCTCCAAGTAATATTTTGTTCCTTACTGTTATTACTTCTTTTTCTTGAAAGTATCTGGTATAAATAATAAAAGATGAGCCTTAAAAATAACATATCACAATGAACTCAATATCTTAGATGACTCTAACTTGGGATAGAGTAAGCTAGAGTCTTCATATTCAAACAAAACAAGCCTTACTTAAACAAGTGAAGACATAGGTGTATCATCAGAATCCATAGCCATTGATCTTTCTCCAGGTGAGAAAAGACCTTTCCATCCTACCTTTCCAGATAACACTTGCCTCCCATATAAAAGGTACTAGATCTGATATATTGAAAATTGTGCCTGATTCAAATTTCTAAACCAACATTTTAAATAGGAATATGAACCAACACAGGTTCAGGATAGCTTTACTGCACTACTTGTGAACTAAACCAAATAAATGAAAGGAAGAAGTGCTTGAAATAGAAGGATTCCTAATACCTTTTCTAGTACAATGATAAATGCACCGAAGAAAAATGAAAACAAGGAATTGATTGACAGAAGGATGAATGATTCAGCTTGGTTCTACCTTCACAGTGACTCACTCTGCAAAATTGGAATGTTTAGCAAATAAATCCTACTATTGTACTAGAAAAGACAAGAACATAAGATGGTAGAGAACCGAGCATGCCAAAACATCATTTTCTTTTATTTCTGTGTATGACTTTTCAGTGTTCTGAATATTACTCTTGTCTTTGATGATACAGAAAAGGGAAAGAAGATGTTAATGATAGTCTGTCAGAAAAAGCATTCCTTTATGAATGAAAATCATTTTTCTAAAACAGTATTTATGAATAGTCCCAAGTTCCTTTTCTTTCCTCATTAGCCTTAGATTGAGTCTGTGAGAATGGCCTCTTCCCAGTGAATAGCTGGACATTGTACCACATGGGCCTTTGGCATTCTGGGCTCCCACACCCAGTCCTGCCCTGGTGGCCCTGGGCTGTGTGCCTGCTGGGTCTCCATAGCAAAGGCAGCTTTGTGATTGGCATGGGATGAATCCTGCACCCTGGTTTGGGAGTGCACAGATGGAATAGGAAGGTGTGCTGGCGCAGAAAAATAGTGACTCCCTTAACCACCACTTTATAGATGTGACTGGGCCAACTCTAATCCGGTTCCCTCCCCACTGGGCTAAGTAAAAGCTAATAATGATTTCTTATCTCCCTCATGGGCTTCAAACAATTCTAGCAGAGCTCATGTAAGTTCAAAGGTGGATGGAGTCCAGAAGGAATGGTAAAAAGGGAAAGAAGGGTTTCTGCACATTAGGCCTAAAGTTCTCGGAATATTCAGATCAGATTATACGTAGGATATGCATCCATCCAAAAGAACATCATAACTCTTAGACACCGAATGGAGGTGCTCAGCATATAATATGGGGATGTCACCTTTGTTTTCAAGTCATTTATGTTTTGATAGAAGAGGTGGTGTAGTAGATGGTGTGTGGGATGTGGGAGGAATGTATAAGTGTGATAGTAAGTAGCCCTTTCAGGCAGTGTGTGTTGTCGGCTACTGTGACAACAGGAGGTGTTCGGTGCTCCTCCTACA
Organism: Spermophilus citellus; assembly: GCF_964194105.1. Taxonomy (NCBI): domain Eukaryota; kingdom Metazoa; phylum Chordata; class Mammalia; order Rodentia; family Sciuridae; genus Spermophilus; species Spermophilus citellus. The sequence continues at coordinate 67,128,903 of NC_138197.1, read as the reverse complement.
ATACATCCCAGCTGATGCCAAAGCATGGCATCATGAATTCTTGTTATTCCTTAGTGTCTCGTGTAGCCTTCTTGTCATTATGCTCTTCCAAGATGCTACACGAAGATTCAGCAAACTAAGTATTTGATAGTGAGTGTTTTTCAGAGCCTTTCTTTCCTTACAGCAGAGAGAAGGGTTGAACCAAAGTACCGAGTGCCCAAGGAGGGGGATAAGTCCCTTCAACAGAGGTTGTTGGTTGCTAGGAATCAAGTCTCACTCCAATGAACTGAAATTAAATGATGAATTCTCTGTAAAGATAAAGATGCAATTTTATAGACATCCATGAGCAGGAAACAAAGTCCAACTAGATTCAGAGGACCAGTGCTAGGAAATAGAAAGCTAGATTTTCAGGCTGGTTGGTCTTGGTTCTCTCTGTTATTCTTTCTTTTGTTTTTGATTCTTTCTCTTTGATTCTAATCTTTTTTTTTTTCCCTTCAGTGCTGGGGATCAAATCCAGGGACTCATACTTTTTAAAAGCATGTCTCATTTCTTCTCCCCATAGATTTTTGGCTTCCTCTGATGATAACTTTGCTCTCCAGTGGGTTTGGCTGTATGGGACTTGGGTTTTCACTGATGCCAACCTTGTCCCTAACTGAACGCAGGCTCTCAGCTGTGGTCTACAACCACTGATTGTAACTTGTAATCTGTAACTTGAATCAAAATCATGAGACAGAATCTGATGTTGCTATCCAGGAGTCTACCCCTGGCCTAATCAGACTGGGGCAAAGGGGATGCAAGGTGGGTTCAGGGTCACTTAGGCCTGCCCTTCCAGCAGAGACTGTGAACTGCAGGGATCACAGAGATGTGACCAGAGGAGGTAGCACAAATGTCCCAAAGCATGTGAACTACTTTCCTAAACCAATAACTTCCTCTGCACAGTGGAGCACGGGGCAAGCCTTACTTGGAGAGGGCAAGACTGTTTGCTATGGCATAGCGCCAAGTTAAATAGTTTTTGGAGTATCTGCTTCTCCATCCTTTTTCTCCTTCTACTACAAATTTCACAAAAACCACAAACCATTAAAACAAACCACTGTTTTAATGGTGGCACAGCCACCACTCTGAATCTGTGAACAGTGTGCATCAGGGGACAGATCTGGGGACTGAGGTACTTTTCATTCATTCATTGGACTAACTTTAGCAAGCACCTACACTGTGCTTTGTGCCAGAAGATTCTTACATCCTCCAAAAGACCATTTTACTAATTGTTCTTTGGCACTTGTGTTAGCTGGCTTTCCACTGAACTACAATTTAAATTTCACCACTTAGAAGTTCCTAAAATACTCCTGGAATCTATTGTACCTAAAAATTTCTAAAAGAATATTAATAAGTTCAGATACATAAACAATAATAATTTCTGGCTCTGGAAACTACGTTCAGTTCAGTGCCTGGAAACAAAAACTAAGCAGAGGGCTAAAATAAACATAATATTATCATCCTAGCTTTCCTCTCCCCACTGATGGCTCTAATGTGAGGTTCCAGGAAACTCACTGTGTTTGCTCTGGACAGATGTTTACATGTGTTTTGATTTCTTCCAAATCTAGTGATATAGAACCATAAAGAAAAAGAAAGAGAAGAGCTGATCATTTAAGAAGTTATAATTAAGCTGTGAATTTTGAGGGAGGTACTTTCTAGAGACACAATCATCTTTATAGACATTTATTTTTAGGTATTTAGACTTTATTTTTGGTATTTTTAGCTGATGCAGATAGGGAATTGAACTGGTCATCAGAGGACTTGAATTCCCTTTGCCTATAAAAAGTGTATATGTAAGTTCCTTGCTTCCCATGATCTTCTGCTTCTCTCTCATTTTTTCCTAATTCATCAAATTATTAATATTTCACCAAGAGGCTGAATATTAGTGCTCTTTGAAAACTAAAAATTCCATTCAGCAAGTGTTTGAATTTGACCAAATAAATTCAAGACTTTATTGAAAAATCAATATTCTTGCTTGGCCTTGCTACTGAAGTTATTTTGTGCAAACTTACATCATCAAGTTTTTATAATTATTTAACTAAATTCCATCTCAAATATATATGTATGTAAATTTATGTGTCTATTTTTTTGTTTGCTTGTTTGTTTTCTGTGATGCTAGACATTGAACACAAGGGCCTTGAACATACTAGGCTAGTGCTTTACCACTTTACCCAGCCCTCAAATATATTTTAAACCAACACAATTAACTTGCATAGTGGCTGTGCTCTAAGCTTATTTTCTAAAGTAGACAACAGAAACTAATTCAAGCATTTGTTGAAAAGCAAATACATCTCCAAAGCAGATAATTATTAAAAAATATGAAATACTATAATATCCTTTAAATGAAAAGTCTGATTTTTAAATATTGGTTTCTCTTAAAGCAAGGGATAGATTTTGCAACAAATCCAAACCAGACAATGCAAGGTATTATGCTAGGACCTGTAAAGAGTGAGAAAATATAAGAAAACTGCCTCTACCCTTAATGAGCTTAAAAGGACAAGATACAGGGAACCTAAATACATAGAGATGAATTAATTTGTGTGTATAGCTATGCATTATTACATCACTATCAACATGGCCCTATATTGACAGAGTTGATAAGTAGTTAATCCTTCTGTTCTAAAGTAAAGGCAACATCAATTTTAAAGATGAACAGATCTTTAAAATGAGTTAATCCAATTAGCTAAATAATGTTTTTATTACTGAGTTATGTTCATCCAATGCCCAATATATGATATAGTCTCTAAATGGCAGTGACAGTAAAATGTTTCTAAAATTTACAAGTGATCAGAGATAATGCTGCCCAGAAATGGATTTTCCAAGACCAGAGGGTCAAAGTGCAGGTGCATTGCTCAGAAATGTCTGGGCACTGACTCTCTAGGCTCCTGTCTCCAATATGAGGGTGTGGCTCAGAAACAAGGAGAAACCAGTACTGTAAACATCCTCCTAAACTGAGGCATTAAATACAGAGAGTATTTATGTAATTACTTCCTGACAAGTGATGTAGGTGTTAAGTGTAGGCCCTGGAATACTGCTGGAGACTAAGCTTCTCTAGTGTCTGACCCAGGGATGAGCCAAAAATTAGAGTTGCCAGAAAAGGAATATAAAATACCCATTAATAGGATAAAGAAGCCGGGTGGAGTGGCTCACACCTGTAATCCCAGTAGCTCTGGAGGCTGAGGCAGGAGGGTCAAGAGTTCAAAACCAGCCTCAGCAACTTAGCTAGGCCCTAAGTAACTCAGTGAGACCCTGTCTCTAAACAAAAGATTAAAAAAAGGGCTGGGGATGTTGCTCAGTGGTTAAGCACTCCTGGGTTCACTCCCTGACCCTCACCCCCCTGCAAATAGGATAAAGAACATAGTTAAATGGTTAACAAAAAGGAGAACATCACTAGAAAGTGAACAACTTTCAGTTCAGTGGAAAGCCAGCTAACACAAGTGCCAAAGAACAATTAGTAAAATGGTCTTTTGGAGGATGTAAGAATCTTCTGGCACAAAGCACAGTGTAGGTGCTTGCTAAAATTAGTCCAATGAATGAATGAATGAAAAGTATCTCAGTCCCTAGATCTATCCCCTGATGCACACTGTTCACAGATTCAGAGTGGTGGCTGTGCCACCATTAAAACAGTGGTTTGTTTTAATGGTTTGTGGTTTTTGTGAAATTTGTAGTAGAAGGAGAAAAAGGATGGAGAAGCAGATACTCCAAAAACTATTTAACTTGGCGCTATGCCATAGCGAACAGTCTTGCCCTCTCCAAGTAAGGCTTGCCCCGTGCTCCTCTGAGCAAAGGAAGCTATTGGTTTAGGAAAGTAGTTCACATGCTTTGGGACAGTTGTGCTAATTCCTCTGGTCACATCTGAAAATATCTAAAACTAGGAACCCAAATGGACTAGTTATACAACAGATTGGACACAGAATAGCTACAGGATAGTGAGCTGCATTGGTGAGTTGGAAACCAGATTAATGGAAAGGACTTTGAAGCAAAAAGGAAGAGCACAAAGAATAAAAACAATAGCTAGACCTTGAGGCTTGAAGAATTTCACATACACATGTAATCGGAGGTCCCAGAATGACAGCGAATGGAGAAAAACAACATGCCATGGGATAATGAAGAGGAATTTTTCAAAGACAAAGTCTTCACTACATAGATTCAAGAGTAGGATAAAATTGCAAATAATCATGTCACAAACTGAAGACCAAAGATAAAAAGGAAAATCCTAAAAGCAGCCAGAATGACAAGGAAAGAAAAGAAAAAAGAAGACACTATCTTCAAAGAAGCAATATTAAGATTTACAGTTGACTTATCAACAGAGATTATGGATTCCAGAAGATAATGTTTTAAACCTCAATTGCCTAAAGAAAATGATTGTTGGCCTAGATCTGTAGCTTGCAAAATCATCCTTCAGAAATAAGGTGGAATAAAAATGGTTTCAGACTAACTAGAAGATATTCTTCAGGCAGAAAACAATAATCTCAGATAGAAATATGGAAAGGCAGGAAGGAAAAAAAATTGGAAGAGCAAATGAATAGATATTTATAAATTACAATTGACTACACAAAATGGTAATTGTAATGTCATTTATAGTATAAAATAAATATATACAATTTATCTGCATGGCAAAAAGAATACAAAAATTATGAGGGGCACATAGTTTATTATTTCTGTTATTATTGGTATGAAGATTGTCATTATTATTATTATTAGTAGCAGTAGTAGTATTAGTAGTAGTCGTCATCGTCATAGTAGTAGTACTGGGGATTGAACCCAAGGGCATTACCATTGAGCCACATCCCAACCCTTTTTATTGTTTTTTCTTTTGAAAGAAACTTGCAGAGGACCTGGCTAAATTGAAAAGGCTGGCCTCAAACTTGAAATCCTCCTGCCTCAGCCTCCTGAGTTACTGGGATTACTAGTATGTGTCACTGCACCTGCTAGGGGTCAATAGTTTGAAAGGTCCAAGGGTCTACAAGTATCAGAAGAATGACAAAATAATGATTTGTTGCAGTTTAAATATTTATGCTCCCAAATATAACCCCACAGGGATGACAATGAGGTGAACAGCTTTTGGGAGGCAACTAAGACTATGGGGCTAGAGCCCTATGAATGGGATTTGTGACCTTATGCAAGAGACTTAGGGAGCTTGTTTGCTACATCTGCCATGAGAAGATACCGCTAGAAGGCACCATCCATGGGGAGCAGACCCGCACCAGAAACTGAATCTGTGGGCACCCTGATTGTGACTCCCCAGCCTCTAGTACTGTGAGAAAGACACTTTTTGTTTGAGCTATGTATTTATGGTTTTTTGTTATAGCAGCCCAAATAGACTAAGCCATTCTGTAATAAATCAAGGATATATGTTGTAATCTCTAGGATAACTACTTGGGATAATAAAATAAAATGTATATAAAATTGTACCCACTAGTGACCAACTCATACTCATTTCAAAAGAAACACTTTTTGTTAAAATTGATATATTATGAAGTCTCAACAATTTCAAAATATTGAAATCTTTCAGAATATCTTCTCTTACTACTGTGAAATAAATCAGTAACAAAGATCAATAATAAAAGTAGAAAAAAGCCCAACTTTATTTAAAATTTAAACAGTACATGAGATGGATAACCCAAAAATTATAAAATAATTTAAACTGAATGACAAAAATATACATTTCAAAGTTTATAGGACCAAACTTAAACAGTGCTCAAAAGGAAATGTGTAGCCTTAAATGTGTATTATAAAATAAAAAAGGTGAAAATGTACTATTTAAGTGTTAATCATAAGAAACTGGAAAAAGAATAGCAACCAAACCTAAGAAAGACATGATAAAGACAAAAGCAGACATCAAGGAAATAAAAAATCAACACATACTAGAGAAAGTCAAAAAAGCCAGAGTAAGTTTTTTGAGAAGATTAACAGAATGATAAAATTTTAACAAGATCGATTTTAACTAAAAAACTAAAAACAAGTACAGAAGGCACAAATTAGCAACAATAGCAATGATATCCTGGAGGACATCACTATAGATCAAACAAATATCAAAGAGATAACTAAGGAATGTTAAAAACAACTTTATGTTGATAAAAAAAATGGGTAATTCTTTGAAAAATGCGATTTACCAAAGTTAACAGAAGCAGAGATAAAAAACATGAATATTTCAGTAGGCATTAAAAAATTCAGCCCATAATTAAAAAATAAAAACTTTCCCAGAAGAAAAGCCCTGGCTTTTAAGCTAAGATAGCTTACCAATGAATTCTCCCAAATATTTAAGGAAGAATTAATGCCTGTCTTTTGTAATTTTGCAGGATGATAGAAATAAAAGAAGAGCTTCTCAGATTTTTAAAAAATTATAATAGCATAATTTTTATTTTAAAATTCTGAGATACTTTGTGAGAATGAAAATTACAAATCTACTTTCCATAAAAATTCCTGAAAAATTCTTAACAAAATACTAGGAAATCAAATCCATTGATACTGTAAACTGAGATGGCAGGTTAATCCAGATATGCAAGGATGGTTTAAAATTCAAATATCGTAAACATAATTCAACATAATAACAGAAATACGAATAAAATCTTACTGTTATCTCAAATGCAGAAAAGCATCCAATAAATCGAATATTCATTTGTGATGAAAACATTTAACCAATAGAACTTTCTTAATTTGATCAGAAAAATCTATAAAATATGTATAAGCAAGCATTATTCTTTCTATTTATTTATTCATTTATTTTTTAGTTTTCGGTGGACACAACATTGTTGTTTGTATGTGGTGCTGAGGATCGAACCCGGGCCGCACGCATGCCAGGAGAGTGCGCCACCGCTTGAGCCACATCCCCAGCCTGCAAGCATTATTCTTAACAGTAGAATATTAAACCTTCTCCCTAAACTTAGGACAAAGTCCAGATTGGCCATTGTTGCCACTTTTACACAACACTGTAACTGGAGGATCTATAAGAGAAAGAAATGAAAGTCATGGAAATTGGAAAGCAAAAAGTAAAATCATTGTTTCCAACCAATAAGATCATGCCCATACAAAATTTCTACAAATTACTCATATCTGTATATACTGACAATAAACAAAGAGAAAATAAAATCTATTTAGAGTCATATCCAAACACTCAAAACACCTGGAAATAAATCTAACTAAAGATGTACAAGACTGAAAATTATAGCATCAAGAAAAATTAAAGAGTCGAATAAACGGAAGTATACACATGGCTATGATTAGAAGACTCAATATTATATAAATGTTAATTCTTTCAAATTAATATACACTTCCAGCAACCATAATCAAAGTCTGCCTTTTAGGTTTCTTTGTTTTCAGAAATTGACTAATTCTTTTAAACTGTATATGGAAATGTGAAGTACTAGGAAGAGCCAAGGCACTCTTGAAGGACAAATGCAGAGGACTTGCCCTATGAGATGTCAGGAACCCTGATTATAAAGCTATGATACCCAGAACTGAGTGGTATTAGTGGAACAGAAGAAAGAGTAAAGAAGCAGACCTGCATATATAGGATCACACATTTATGCCCAAAGTGACCTTACAACATGGTAGAGAAAAGGGTGGTTTTCTCAATAAATGGTGGTGGCCAATTGGATATGTAAATGGAAAAAGGTATATTGACTTTACTTCACACTACACAGGAAAGTCAATTCCTAATGGATTGCAGAAATAAATGGAAAGTAAAACAATAAAGATTTTTGAGGAAAACACCTTTGTGAACTTGGAATAGCAATTCTCTCTTAAATAGAAAATAAAACAAACAAACAAACAAACAAAAAACATAAAAAGAAAGGAAAACAAAAATGGGATAAACTTGATAAGACTCGGAACTTCTGTTCACCCAAAGTGTCTGAATTGGCAATCTGCAGATGGGAGAAAATATTAATCTCCATATTAATTTATGTGTATTACACACATGTATATGACTTTAAAAAATCTCACAAACCAGAATATATAAAGAAGTCTTAGAGTCAATAAGAAAAAGATGTACAGCTCAACAGCAAAACAGGCAAAAGACTCAGAAAAGAGGATGTCTAAAAGAACACATGGGAAATTGCCCAAGTTCATTAATCATTAGGAAATACAAATTACAACCACAAGGGAATAATACTACCACTAAAATGACTGAGATGAAAAAATGGAAAATAGTAAGTGTTGACAAGGATGTGAAGAAAGTGATATCTCATATACCTCTTGTGAGAGAATAAATCAGCACAGCACTTTGGAAAATTGGCATTTAATGCTGGAGCTGAACATGTACGTGACCTGTGACTCAGCAAGTGCATTCTCAGGTGTATAGATCTACAACGACACACAAAACATCAGCTGAACTTTTCCAACAGAAGCCAGACCCAAGAGTATTCATTCCATTTGTCCAAAGTATAAAAACTGGCAGAACTAATCCATGTGGTTAGAAGTCAGGAGAATGTTGCCACTGGAAGGTTAGCAGCTGGAAGGGAAAACTCAAGAGGGCTTTTAAAGGGCTAGTAAATGTCCTGATTCTTCACTTGGGTGACAGTTACAAGGGCACGGTGCCCTTGTTCTGATAATCCTCTTCCATGCCTGCTACATACGTTGTCTCATAACTCTCTTTGCTAGAACTTTCTTCTCATCGGAATAGCTGGACAGAATTCAATTTCTGCTTATGTTGCTCAGTTTATTTTCAATATACGTATTTATAATTGTATTTTGTTGAGGTTCTGCAAAATGCGGGCTTCTAATGACTTTTTTTCAGGGAACTGGCTTTTCTCTCCAAGGAGCTTTCTGATAATGTTTTTCTGACACAAGTTCTACTCTTTGTCCTTTTGGCTTCTTTCTGCATGATCATTATTCTACTTTGTATGTGGTGCTGCTCTACCTTTCTGTGCTCTGTAATTATACTAATGAAAAAAGAAAAGAAAAGAAAAGAAAAGAAAAGAAAGAGATTATCTTACTAGAAAACTTTTCTCATTGGGGCAAAATCAGGGTGCCACTGATTACCTGCTTTGTACCTTCTGCCCAGGGATGACAACGCCCCATGCAGCCAATCTGCAGACAGATCCCTCTTATGTCAACGGGTTTGTCATGCTATAATAGCCTGAAACCATTAAACAAACTATTCTCCTTTATTATTCCACATTTACAAAGCATATTTGCATCTATAAATTTGGCTTTTAGAGAAAAATGATTAGGCCAGTATCAAGTCCATATCCACTTGATTATTACTTTAAATTGATAAGTAGGTGTTATTTTGTTTTATATTTCAAATAATTTTCCATGTACAAAATGAACAGATACCCCAAATACCAAGTTTCTGGATCTGCCCAAAGGAGCTATGTTGAAGCTACCAAGGAGGTCCTGCCTGGAGAGCCCAAGGCCCAATTTTTCCAAGGCTCACCCTAAAAACCGGTAAGCAAACATTTGAATACTCCTTGGGTCAATGGATAGTCTGCTTCTAAAAATAGAGCCAAGGAACCAAGGTATCAGTGTCTACCCAACAAGCGGGATTTAAAAAAGAAGAATAAATACGTAGACTCATTTTAATAAATACAATTGAGTGAATGGAAAATTCTACTTCAAAATAAATGTGGACAACTGCCACAAGAAGCACGTTTTCCATCATCCTCCTGTTTCCACAAAAAAGGAAATGTCAGTGAGCAGACTCATCCTCCAGCAACTTGTTCAGATTGGCACCTGACCTCTTCTACACAACAGCTGCCAAGGAAACCTACACTGGTTTCCTATCATGTATTTTTATCACAATGTAACAAGCATGTAGCAGCATGTCAAAATTGCTCTCTGGAGAGAGTGATTATTATTATTATTATTTGTTTTATTTTGCTTTTTCCTATAGTTCAAAACCCCTTTGGGTACTCTCCAGTGTGTATTGAGATTGCCTATCTTCATTCCTAACTAAAAGTCTCCACTGAGGACACTCCCCACAACGTGTCACCTTCAAGTCCCCAGGCACTCGGAGAAGCCCAGGCATGCAGACTGGTGGACTTACTCCAGCCTGCAGTTGCTGAGACAGAGGACCACAGAGAGCAAGGCAGAGCTGAGCCAAATGAGGACCTGCTGTACTTTGTTAGCATAAACATATTGTGGTGAGGCACCTCTCCAGCTTTGTTTATTTTGTACATAAACCCAGCCATTAGGTTCAACAAACATTTATTAAACATCTGTGCTTCTATCAGGCTATGTCCAAGGCACAAGGGCAACAAGACATCCTCTTTTACAACTTTCTCCTTCTCAAAGCACTTTTTATCTCTCATCTCAGTCAATCTTGTGGAATCAAGCAGTGCATGCGTTAGTACTGCACTTCCATTTTATGAATGGAGAAGGTGATAATCTGAAAGGTTGAGTCACTTAATATCCCATAGTTAATAAACAAAAAATTCTGGGACCAAACTCCAGGGATTTCAATGCTCTATTTTGCCATATCACCATTTTTTCCCCTAGACATTGCCATTTTGCATTTAATTAGAGGTTTCAGACCCTTGGTGCATGCCAGAAGAGAGATACTACTTTCCTTTCTTATAAATCTTTATTGCTATTGCCATGGAGAAGATGAATCACAGGGTTCATGTTATCATTGCTTAATTCATAGAAAGAATTTTCATCTCTGACCATTTAACTGTTTTCCCTAATTTATGTTTTGATTTGCATGTAATTTACCTTGCTGAATCAGATATTTAGTCAACAAAATGAGTAAGATCTAAAATTCTTCAGGTATTTGGAATTTTTGAATACCCCAAGTACATATTGTCTGTTGCAAGTATTTTGGCTCTTGGTTAACTCCAATTTGGAACTGAATTCTGTGACTGTCTTATATCTGATATTTATTTCTAATAATACTACAAATTCCTAGAGAAGAGCAACCATGTTATGGCCCTGGGAGTGTAGCCAAGGCTAACAATATTTGCTGAATGGAATTTAAATTATGGCTAACCCTGCTACTCCCTAAATGGGACGCATTAGAACTAATGGTTAAGTATGAAACTAGAGCAAGGCAGGCTTTGGTGAGAGAGCTAGTTCTACCACTAATGTTGGGCAAGTTACATACACCAGTTCAGACCCATGGCCCTCATTAGATAATGGAGACATTATTAAACGAGAAGCTTGGTACATAGTGTGAAGGAGACCACTTGCAATTAAAAAGACTGGTTTCTGTGATCTTTCCAGAAGTCCATTTCCTGTATTAACATGATGTTTCTTTTCACTGTCACAAACTGAAAGGTCAGAGTTCCAGAGCAAATTGCCCATGGAGTAGCCAGCAAAAATGGCTTTATGTTTGCTAAAAATAGTTAAGTATTTGAGATAGTGCTGACTATCTAGTGGGGAGAGCTTGTCTTTTCTCTCTCAATTTTATTTTATCTTGATGGTGGTTGGTGAATAATCATTGCTTCAGATTGAAAATCAGATTCACCGTTATAAACCAATGATAAATTAATTACTTCAACAGAAAATCCAATTTTTTAAAAGACATAAAACAGGAGTCTGAATGCTTCATGTAGTTTTCTAAACCAGGTTTGTTAAATATTATCTGTATTTATGAGAGAGATAAAATTAACTCCAGTTTTGAGGGATATAAAAGCATTTAGGAATTCAATTAGATGATCTCTTCAGGCTAATAATGAGCAAAATGAAAATTAGAGCACTTACTGTTTATGACCAAAATCTTAAGAGGTAACCATAATGGTTTGTTTCATGGTTTCAACACATTGAGTTTTTAAAAACAAATTCTCATTTGAGTATTTCATTCCTAAGGCTGAGAATTTTGGAGTATTAAAGAAAAGGATTTGCTTGTTTCTATCATTACACAATTATGATAGAGAAAAAAAAAACATCCTTTTCAAACCTCTCAGGTTCCACACTTCAGTAGATTTATTCTTTGAGCAGAAACTGTAATTTACCAGTGAGATTATGGATGACATTCTCTGATTCTACCTATTTTTCATATACCTCTCAGTTTTTCTACACTAAGCACACAATACTTTTAAAATTAGGAAAAAAGGTGTTTAGTAATTTTTGTTTGTCATTGAAAAAATAAATGGAGCAATGGAACAGGAAGCACTTTACCTCACCAAAGGCTGGCTTAAGGGTATGCCTTTGGAAAGAACCCATAGCTGTTTGGATTCAACCAAGGACGTTGAATCCGAAAACTGGGATGTGGACTACTGGTCATTAAGAAATATGCATGTGACTATTATACACTTTATTTTAGCCAGGAGTGTGTGGTTGTCATAGCACTTACATAACTCTCAGACTAAAGAGGAGCAACTGACATGTGGTAGGCACTTAGGAATTATTTGCCAAATAAGCACCTGTGCTAAGGTAGGAGAACAATTATTGTTCCTCAGGACAGAGGCCATCTCATTTCCTGCCTGAGAAGCCAGGGAGGCTTGTGCCTTCTGAAACTACAGAACTTAATCACCAAGTAGGAATCATAATTAAGCAGAAACCCACGAAAAGCTGATGCCCATGACTTTAACCAACTAGAAGTTGTCACTATACTTTTCTTATCACAAAAATATTGTAGAATAACACACAGATGAGGAAAGAAGAAATATTTTATGATCTATCTATGCATACCATAGAACTGATATACAAATATATTTTTATTTTATGAAAATTAGAATTGGTTCATTTTATAATGTTTTGCTATTTCACCAGATATTCCCCTTCCACATTATTTTGAAGAGCACTATAGTGTACCAGTTGGGTGGGGGAGGGAGGAACTAGCTATTGGCTGGTATCCAAATTACAGATTGCAGAATACTTGCTAAAATCCCTGTGAAAAATTAAGAATGTGCTAATTTTTTTCCTGCTGGAAATGATAGTGCAATGAAAATGTGATCCCCCATTATAACTGAATACTTAATAGATTAAAGTAATCTCCCAGCATTGGAGAACTTGCCTGAAGTTGTTTTTCTTAATGAAGTAATGGATTGACATCATTCACATGAGAGAGTGGAGCCTGTGTGTCCAGGGTAGTAAAAACTGACTCAGACAAGAAATCAAACCTAGATCTGCTCTAATTGGTTAGTCTGTTCCTGGGCTTGGGCAACAGGGGACACATCATTATCAAAAAATCATATCAATTTTTTGAATTAGAAGGAACTTTAGAAATTGTCAATTGTCACCCTCAATGAACGCTTGGGATTGTGGGAAGCTAACAGATTTTTACTCAAGTCTAAATCTTAGGTCTCCTCACCTTGTGATTCTAGTAGATTTCCGTACTCATCCTGGGTCTAATACTTTTATAATTGAAGACTCTGAATAAATGGGACTTTGGGTGCCCTGAGCCACATTCTAATTCAAGTGCAACCAAACCAAATATGCAGGACTTTCACCAGGATGATCTCAAACAGTTCTGCAACCCTTAGCTAAAAAACCCTATCCAAATGCTAAAAACATGTTAAGTGAAAGAAGTCAGACATCAATGACCACATATTACATGATCCCATTTATATGAAATGTTCAGAAAGGGCAAATACAGACAGACAGAAAGTAGATTACTGCTTACCAGGAGCTGCAAGGAAGTGGAATGGTAATGATTACTTAATGGGTCTGGGGTTTCTTTTCAGGATGATGAAAAACAATCTGGAATTTAAGGGTGGTTGCTGGGATCGGTGGTGCACGCATGTAATTCCAGCGGCTCAGGAGGCTGAGGCAGCAAGACTGCTGGTTCAATGGCAGTTTCAGCTGTGGCTCAGGGATTAAATGCCCTGAGTTCAATACCAAGTACAAAATAAATAAATAAATAGCACACACACACTGATGATGGTTGCACGACATTGTGAATAGACTAAAAAAATCACTAAATTTTACATTTTAAAATGGTTAAGATAGTGCATTTTATGTCATGTGATTTTATTTATCTCAAGTGAGTTTAAAACAAATGTATCTAGCCTATGCTAATGAAGGTAAGAGACAGACCAATCAGATGGGTGGGTGGGAACTGATTAAAGAGTTGCTCCATCCTGAGCTCTACCTGGGGCAGGAACCTGCCTCCTCTCTGGTCATTTCCAGCCAAGTAAAGGAGTTTCCCGAGAAACAAGCTACAAGTTGACAAATGCCTCATGGAACTCAGGGGCTGGAGTCCGAGTCTCCTCTGAAGATATTTTTGGAGACAAATATTTTGGAGACCATAGTTTTGGAGACATAGTATGAGTGAGAGATCTCATTCCATAGCAATTCTTGGGCAATTTAGAAAAACCTGCTGGAGCAGGCCTAGAGAAGGTCAGGCTGCTGGGGCACTTCCAGAACTGGTGGGCAAAACTATGTATTTCCTGACTTAAGCCAAAGTGTCCCTGGGTTTAAAAGAAGGGTGGGGGAGGGAGGGACTAGCTATTGGCTGGTATCCAAATTACAGATTGCAGGATACTTGCTAAAATCAATCACGACAAAAAAAGTGGAAGTCCTTCATAGCATAAAAAGTTCTATTAAGGTGTTCATTATTGGTTAAGATGACTGAGAATCGTCAAACGAGTGCTGTAACAATTTCTTGTCTCATAGTTCTAATTCCTTAAGTCTTGGAATACAACCTAAGAAATTCTGGAAGTCACAGGCCTGAAAGAACCCCTGAGATTTCATTCAAATCACTGCCTCTGTTCCAAACACAGAAAGATGTTCACATGACCATACCTGCCCTAGCACATCAGATCCCAAATCATGCCCAGTGTCAATTTACTTTCTATTATCCATTAGAGTCATTATCAAATGGTCAGAATACCAGTAGCTTATACCATGTGGAAGAGGGCTGAGGAATAGCTCTCTGTCCTATTTTAAACTCCTGGAAAGGCAACTTGACCATCTGTCTTAGTACCCATTCAGGTTTGGAACCACTCTGGCAATAATGTTCTTATTCTGTTTAATCTAAATCCTTCAAATGAAACCTTAAGGTTATTTCAACTCCATTTTTTAATAATTTGAAACAGTTGTTTACCATTTGGTTGTCGTGAACATGAAAATGAACTAATATATGTTGAACTCACAACTGAGAGCCTGGCATGTAATCATGGCCCAATATATATTTATTACCATCACTATATTCATTATGACTCTGTCATTCACAAGTGACACAACACACCTCAAAATCATTTAGGCAAAAAGAAGAGAGGGAGGCAAAAAGAAGAGAATGTAATCAAATAAGAAGTATAAGTGTGTAGTGGTTTTCGGGCACTACTGGATCCAGGATCCAAATAAGGGGACTCTCACCAGAGGCCAAACAGATAGGGCTGCCTGATTTTGGACTTTCAGCCTCAAAGAATGTGAACTAAATAAAACTCTGTTCTTTATATAGTACAGAGCCTCAGATATTTTGTTATAGTGATAGAAAACAGACTAGTATAAAGGCAATCTGTTAGAAAAAAGATGAAGAAGGTTAAAAAGATACCAGAAAGATAAAAATAAAATAAGGACATATTTATATCATTATTGAGGTCAAGTCAGTTTTCTTTTCTCCAACTTTAATAAACCCACCTCTTTCATATCTCCTTTCCCATTAACAGGTGGGGAACCCAATTATCAGTTCTTCCAATGATTAAACAGCCTTGTCTGTGGATTTTGAGTGCATTTAGTTTACTTATGCTGTGCAATCACTGCATGTTTCCATGGTATGCCTTCAGCTATAATAACATAACCTTCTGTTTCCATTTTTAAAGTCATTTATTCTTCTTACAGCATTTTTGTATTAAACACAGGTCTTTCTCCTATCTTCATGGTTTTCTCTGAATGGGCTGTTACTCAGGAAAGTACTGCAAAAACCTGGTCATTTGTTAGTCATTTAAAAAGTACTCGAGCACTGTGAGTAATTTTAATTCCATTTTTTGGTTACTATGTTAATCCTATAAAAACAAAGAACTAGAGACCAAATTTTTTTGAAAACTCCAGGGGATGTGACCTATTAGAAGAAAACCTCAACCTCTGCCTCTCCTCTGGAAGTGAAGAATGGTTTCATGAAGTTTTTCAGGCTGCATTCTTGTGATAAAATTCAACTTTCCATGAAACTGAAATTAATCTGAATCAAATTGCCCTCACTTGAAAACACTTTGAATTTACCAGTGCTATTCTGGGTTTATTCCACAGTTAAGAAAACAATGCACATGACTCCATTTAAATTAGGCACTGGCCTCTAAGATTTGTGCTAGCACACCAATTCATTGATGGACAACTTTTCGCTAAACTGAAGGTTGTTTGAATGTGGGGTGGAGGAAATTGGTTGTCACTGTCATTGTTTTTATTTTTACATAATATTACATATTATGTGCCCTACTCCAATTGCTTTTTGTTTTTTCAATTTAGTCTGCTTTTCAGTTGGTTTCCCTATTACTTCTGCTGTGGTTAGCATCTTCTGTTAGGGTAGTAATTTATTTCTTTTAATCCGGATATAATGGCCAAATGGGTCGTTTGGCTCAGTCAAATCCCATCGTTAAATCTTGGAATTAAGCAAAAATGGGTTTTTAATCGAAAAGCTCATCAGCTTCATGCCCTCTACCTCACTTTTGCATGGCCTTGTCCAGCTTGTACCTTCCCATGCCTGCTGGACCAAAGCACGCTGGAGCCCTGGCTCTCTGAAAGGGGACTAAATCCCCCAGCACAGACACCCCTTCTGGGATCAGTCCTGGTCCTGGTCCGGACAGAGTGGCCAGCAGTTTGTCAAAAACAAACAAACAAATAAGTAAATAAACAAAACAAGCAAGAATCGGTCTGGTTCTGGAATTTTTTTCTTTAAGGTTAATGCTCTTATCTTTGCATTCAAGCTGGAAGGTCCGCTCTGAACCATATTTCCTGCCCTTCGCCTTCCGATTTGGGCACCATCCCTGATGCCGCCTCCTGAGTTAGGAAAGGGATAGAACTTTTCCAGGGAGCAGAGGGGTGTCCTCGCTGTGCCTTCTCCATTCTTTCCCCCAAGCAAAGATTCTGGTCGCCCAGGAGGAGGAAACATGCTCGAGTCCCCATCCCCCCGCCTCCTCCCCCAAATGAGGGCGGAGACGAAGGCAGCTTTTCTGTTTGGTAAATCTTTAATGCCAACTGAATTTAGCGCTGATAAAGCTCCCTTGGCCCTCGCCCCAAGGCAAAGCGCGAAGAGGTCCGGGAATTGCGTGGACTAGTGAGGGAGGGATGCTACCTACATGGCCACGGCGAAGTGGGTCCCCAAGATCGCGACCCCTCCCTCCTGGACTGGGCATCTCCTCTTGAGCCTCTCCCGACCCCAACACCACTCTGTTTGGGGCTGGACAAACGGACAGGAGAGTGCAGGGTCGCGAGCTGGGGCCTCCGGTGTGGATCCCCGTCGCAAAGCCGCTCCGCGGGTCGAGGGGAGCCGGAGGAGGGAGGCGGGAGGCGGCGGCGGGGTGGGAGTGAGGGGGACGCCGGCCGCCTCTCCGATTGGCTGCGCCGTCGCCCCCTCCAGCTCCGCGGCCCCTACCGAGCGCCGGGCAGTTCCCTCCTGCGGCTTCCGAGTGGGGTCCTGCAAGAGCGAAGGACGCGCAGGGGCGGGACCGACCTCCGCGCCCGCACCCGACTCCGGGCGCGCGGGGATAAAACCCCGGCGGCGGGCGCGGGAACCTCAGGCCCTGGGGCCTCCCGAGCGCGGAGAGGTGGGGCCGGCCCGACCCGCCGCCCGCGCCCCCGCCCCCGCCTCCTGGACGCGGCTGCGGGAGCGGGGCGCCCAGCGCGCGGGCACAGGGTGGCCAGAGCGCCGAGGCGGTGCCTTCAGCGGTGCAATGAGAAAAGCCCGGGAGAACCAAGTGGAGCCCGCCGAGAAGATTGCTGCGCCCGGGGTTGCTGCTGCCGCCGTGGCTGCTTGAAACTCCCGAAGTTGACAGACAGCGAGAGGCTGCCTCCCGCCGGGAGCAAAAGGGAAAGGATCTCGGAAGGTGCCAGAGACGGACAAACAGACGCGCAGACCTTTAGAAAACACCGCCGCCGGCGTCCTATCTCCGCTACCCGTGAGGCTTCCCAGCTCTGTGAGTTGTTTTTCTGGACGGGGGTTTGCTAAGTATTTCCGTTTAATTGTTCGTAGGATGCGTTTGTGTATTTTTTGTGTTTGTTAGAGGGAGTTAAGAATAGAACAGGATGCACCCCTTTAAAACCACTGAGTTTCTGATGGTGAGACAGTTATATTGAGACAATGTGCTTGTAATGTCGATAAGCAGGAATAACCTAGGGAAAATGCATTTAGTAGTAAAAAGGCAGCATAGAGCTCCCTAGTATGAAATGAACCCCATTTCAAAAGTTATTGGAAAGTATAGCATGACTCTTGAGGGTTAACCAGCGATAATTAACTTATACTTCCCCCCCCCCTTCTTAAATATTAATTATTTACCAGGTTGACTGGTGGGAGGCTGAACTGGAGAAAAAGACTCCTGGAAAAGACGCAGAGGCGACCATAATGTCTTTACGGTTACGCACACTGCCCACCCTGCCTGGAGTTGTCAGACCTGGTTGCAGAGAGCTGCTGTGTTTGTTGGTGATCACAGTGACCGTGAGCCCTGGTGCCTCTGGGGTGTGCCCCACCGCTTGCATTTGTGCCACTGACATTGTCAGCTGCACCAACAAAAATCTGTCCAAGGTGCCCGGAAACCTTTTCAGACTGATTAAGAGACTGGATCTCAGCTATAACAGAATTGGGCTTCTGGATTCTGAGTGGCTTCCAGTATCGTTTGTCAAGCTGAACACCCTGATTATTCGTCATAACAACATCACCAGCATTTCCACAGGCAGTTTTTCCACGACTCCAAATTTGAAGTGTCTTGACTTATCATCCAATAAGCTGAAGACAGTGAAAAGCGCAGTGTTCCAGGAGTTGAAGGTTCTGGAAGTGCTCCTGCTGTACAACAATCACATTTCCTATCTTGATCCTTCAGCGTTTGGAGGGCTCTCCCAATTGCAAAAACTCTACCTAAGTGGAAACTTTCTCACACAGTTTCCTATGGATTTGTATGTTGGAAGGTTCAAGCTGCCAGAACTGATGTTTTTAGATGTTTCTTATAACCGGATCCCTTCTATTCCAATGCATCGTATAAATTTAGTGTCAGGAAAACAGCTAAGAGGCATCTACCTTCATGGAAATCCATTTGTCTGTGACTGTTCCCTATACTCATTGTTGATTTTTTGGTATCGTAGGCACTTTAGTTCAGTGATGGATTTTAAAAATGATTACACCTGTCGCCTGTGGTCTGACTCCAAGCACTCCCATCAGCTGCTTCTGCTCCAGGATAGCTTTATGAATTGCTCTGACAGTGTCATCAATGGTTCCTTCCGTGCACTTGGCTTTATTCATGAGGCTCAGGTCGGGGAAAGGCTGATTGTCCACTGTGACAGCAAGACTAGTAGTGGAAATACAGATTTCATCTGGGTTGGTCCAGATAACAGACTGTTGGAGCCAGATAAAGAAGTGGAAAACTTTCATGTGTTTCACAATGGAAGTCTGGTTATAGAAAATCCTCGTTTTGAGGATGCTGGAGTGTACTCCTGTATTGCAATGAATAGGCAACGCCTGTTAAATGAAACTGTGGATGTCACAATAAACGTGAGCAATTTCACTGTAAACAGATCCCATGCTCATGAGGCATTTAACACAGCTTTTACCACTCTTGCCGCCTGTGTGGCCAGTATCATATTGGTACTCTTGTACCTCTATCTGACACCGTGTCCCTGCAAGTGTAAAACCAAGAGACAGAAAAATATGCTAAACCAAAGCAATGCCCATTCATCTATTCTCAGTCCTGGCCCTGCTAGTGATGCCTCCGCTGATGAACGGAAGGCAGGTGCAGGTAGAAGAGTGGTGTTTCTGGAGCCTCTGAAGGATGCTGCTGCAGGGCAGAATGGGAAAGTCAGGCGCTTTCCCAGTGAGGCAGTGATGGCGGAGGGCATCTTAAAGTCCACGAGGGTGAAATCCGACTCAGATTCAGTCAATTCAGTGTTCTCAGACACACCCTTTGTGGCTTCTTCTTAATTGTGTGCCTGTAATTGTATGATGTCATAATTTAATCTCTCCATATTTAACTGTGTGTGGTAGTCTCCAAAATAAATAGTAGGGCAGAAATTGTGGGAGGACTTTTTTTTTTTTTTTGTAGTTTGTTTGAGATCAAACCAAATAAACAGTCTATTAAATGCTTGATAGGAAATGAGGTAAAGCACTTTGGTTCCCCCAAGGTGCCAGGGAAAGATGGGGCTGTTTTCCAAAATTTTAAGTTCTAGATAACTGTATCTTAATCTTTAGCATCACTGATAATGCCAAAGCCAGCCCAAAGGTGATATTATCCCTTTATGCAGGACTCTTAAAAAGAAAACATGAACTACATATATTAGTGCTCTTTTAAAAAGTAGACTTTGCTAACTTATTAGGATCAAAGTTAACTTATTTTTTAAGGAAAAGCATTAGTGTCCTGCTTTATTTTTCAAAAGATATAAAGGAAGCATCAAGCAGCAATGATTTATAAAGCATAAAATTACATTTGGGAAGTAGCCAAAATCATTTCAGACCAGAATGAACTAACTGCACTGATAGAATTTACTGGATAATGCCATATTTTCTACAGTGTTAAGTAAGTAGTGCAAGGAAGGTACATTTGTTTGACTGTCTTCTTTCCATTCTGTACATTCTCTCCATTCTGTATCCTTGTACAAAGGATCTCATTGAAAATTTAAAGTCTCATTTGTTGACAAGAATATGTGTTAATACCAAAATGTCAGAGTAACTTCTTAAAACTTTGTTTTAGCAGACTAATATTTGTTCATAGGCTTGTGTATATGTAAATCTTAAATTATATAATCTATTAAATAGACCCTGCTGTAGTGTGCTTTGGACATTTAAATTAATGTAAATATATGTATTCTGTGACTTGATGTTTTGTTTTATTTGGCTATTTAAAAGCATAAATCTAAGATGTTTTATGTGATATGATATGTGCTATTTTGTGTCAAACACCACCAATAGCAAGTTTCTCTCCAAAATTCTTGTAGTTATAATAGAGAATTTATCTTTTAGAGGGAGAAAATGCTTTAATGTGTTCTAGACCAATTTATGCTTTCTGTATCACATTTTACTCTGATATCATTATGCACTTCAATCAGGAAGATACTCGAATTTCAATTTTGCTACAGATGAGAGCCTGGGAGATCTCCTCATTATTTCCATCTCTGCTTTGAGGTAATCAAGTACCTTCTCTGGACCAAGGTTTTCTCAGCTGTAAAATGAAGGTGTTGGACCAAATGATGTTTAAGTTTTCTTCGCACATTGAAATCTATGATTTCCTGGTAGTCTTAGCTCCAACCTATGCTCACACTGGCTTTCTGAAACTGAGATCTCTGAAAATGGATGGATTAAACTAGACTAGCATAGCATTGTAAACTGGGAGGGACAATTCTGGATCATCAAGTCCAGTTCCTTCCCTTTTCTCAGGCATGACTGAGGCCCAGAGAGGGTCATACGTTGTCTAAGCTAGAACTATGAACTAGTGTCAGGGGTGGAAGAGCTTCAGCACTTCCATAGCAATGGTAAAAGGGTCAAATGAATGGGAGCTGGGGATATAGCTCAGTTTGTAGAGTGTCTGCCTCACATGTACAAGGCCCGGGGTTCAATCCCTAGCACCACAAAAAAAAAAAAAAAAAAAAAGAAAAAAAAGAAAATGGGAGACATATATCATATGTGGGCAGAGCTAACCCTTGAACCTAGGAAATAAGTGTTGCATTTGGCAGGGAAATATCGGCAGTATTAGAGCTCAATGGCTGATCCTAATACTAACACCAGTTTAAAGTTAAGGATGAGCTGAGATAGAAATCAAAACACTTAAAATCAAAATGAGAAAACAAAAGATCCTGAATACTGAAAACAAAGCTATGTCTTGAGTAAAAATAGGAAGATATAGTGATAAAAAAAAACCTTGGAACTGAATGTTATGTTGTGGAATTATTAGTTTTTAGATGTATCAGTTATTTTTTAGCAGGAGCCTGATCTCATGTATTTTAAATATAGGAACAAAATTAACATATGCTTTATCAATTTGTCTCACTCAAACCTTTCATGTAACTTTTCTTCCAAGTACTAATCTGGATTTATGTAACTGGGTTGTTCTTTAAGCCGCTCAGTATTGTTCATGTTGTAGGTTCCCCAATAGGGGAAATGAAGCAACAATCAGAGAAGTGAAGTTTTCCCAGGCTTAGTATATTTTTTTTCACTACAATGAAGATGCTGGGTCCACTATTTTCTGTATGTTTATAACTATAATTAATTGCGAGCTAAATTTTTAAAATTCACCTTTAAGATTTATAGTCTGAAAGAATGGCCTAAAAGATTTTCTTATTTATACTTAAATTCTGTATTAGTCCTCATTGCTGGATTAAATACATTTTAGCATATTTATTTTTAACTTTAATTGTTTGAATTATTTGCACAGAATGGTTTTTATTTTTCTAAATAAACATTTTTCTAAAATGTTAATCAGAAAGGGACATAGGTGAAACTTTTGGGAGTGGAAACATAAGAGAAACAGGCAGACACTGTCCAAATTTCAGAACGACATTCGATTATCAATCACCCTTCTATGCACTGGTTAAACAGAATATACCCTGAGCATCCTTCATCATCACAGGTTTTCCTTTACCATAACTGCTGCCTGGTTATTGCCACCTTTCAGTGTCATCTAGTTTATGGGGTGATTAGCAGTAAGTCCCAAAACAGCATTCTCAATAGAATCTCAGGGGAAAATGTAATAAACAAGAGTTTCCAGCAGCTACCCCTTCACACACTCCTACCAGAGACTCTGCTTCAGGGAGTTTGAGATACTATGTGCCTATTGTATTGTTTTTTAAATTCTTTTGCCATGTAATTCTGATTTTCCCTATTTTGATGAAACATATCCTGAAATGGAACCATAGCAAATCTTGTGTTTGAGGCTGTGGCAAAGCACATTATTCTTACTTGCTAATGGATTTATTAATGAAAAGAATATTCTAGTTCTCTAAAAAATTATATATTTTTTTAAAACCCAAATAAATAGCCCAAGAGTTTGGTTCACTGATACCAAATGCACCTTACAGTATATTGTTGTCTATAATTTCTGATTTATATTTTTCTAAATTATGAAATCTAAAATTACTTTGAGATGATTAAATCCCTGATTCTTTCATATTTTTAAAGCTATTTTTAGTTTGAAAGCAGCTACAACAGATCACATTCTTAACAATGAGCTTTGAAGCTTTCAAATTTTGTTAGATCATAGTTAAGTGAGGATATATCCCAAGGATATTTGAGAACAGATTTCATCTACAGAGAACCAAACATCTTTGTTTTCCAGTGGGTAGTAGAAAAATATTTTTTAAAGGAAGAACTAAAATTCTTTTCATGATTCTCTCATTCCTCCCTGCTCAAGAGCCAACCCCCAAACTCTCATTTCTTACTTAGTATAACATGGAAGTTAGTGTGGAAAGATGATGATTTATTTGCCTTTGTAATCATTATTGGATGATACTATATAAAAAGAACTAAAAACCCTTGTAACAACTTGTTGAATAATTTAGAGGACTGCTTAAGGGGCATTGTTGTGTGTGGACAGATTCCAGGGAAGGGAGCTGTTTTAATACTAAGGACCAGAATAAACAGAACATGGATAAACAGACACGAAGTAAGTTGTAAAATGTACACGTGATCTTCATACTGGCTTTAACTTGTTAAGCAGAGGTAGCATTTATTTGTTTTTATTCTTCATCGCAAAAACTTTCAAAGATGGGTAATATTAACCTGTTGCAGCTGGGGAAAGAAACTCAAAAAAGAAAAATAATTCAAGTGACTTAGTTGATAAGCTGTTTTTATTGTGATAATCATTTAAAAATATCCACAATACTCAGATAGGTGTTTTATCAACAGAATGGCTTTTTTAAGCCTGAGTCATAAGTGAACTTTCTGCAAATGTGAGAATATGAATGAATTAATGCTCACAGCAAGTCTGAGGAGAAGAGAAATGGAAATGGAATCCTAAATCATAATAAAGGGTGAAATGATTTTTTTCTTCCTTATAAAACATGATGGATCACAAGTGGCAAAGTTGGAACCCCCCTAGAGAGGTATGAGTTTGGTAGACTGGCCTCCTCTAGTCCACTGTTTAGTCTGCTGCAATTCACACGTGAAAGGTGTTAATATGCCAGGTAAATATCTGTCTTATCATTATAAAATGAATAAATTATTATTTTCAATCTTTTAAAAAATGACCCAAGTCTATAGAGGAAAAAAATTTCTGTTTGAGGGAGATCGAAGAATTTGTTTTTCATTTCCAGAACAGCAGTAGAGATAATTCAATCCTCATGGGAGATTTTTTTTTTTCCAACTAATTTTAAAATTAGATATCTCAAGTGAATTTTAAAATAATTATTTCACAAGGCAGCCTCACTAGCTTCCTGGATTAAAGTTCTCTATAAGGTAATATGTTACCAGAGAGTAGAAAAAATACATATATATGGAATTTTGTAGGTGTCCATAGGATCTTACTCTCATAGAATCATAAGATGAAATTTATCACTTTGGTGATAAATGACCAGTAGTAACCAAGAGCAGATTATGGAGCATTGCTAGATTCTAGGGAGACCATAAATGATGTGCAATAACTACACTGTCCTCTTAAAGGGCATTATAGTACAGGGAGGGTAATTAAAAAAAAACTTACAGCAATTCAATAGTAATTCAGAGTTGATTTGCCTGCTAGTGACTCTAACAGTTAACAGAGGTGGAAACAAGATAATACTCTTATTTATACCCAACTTCCAGGCTAATGTGGCACAGACTTAATCATAGATAATTATCCCATGAATATTACTTTTGCTAGGATCCTTAACTTCAGAAAGCCAATGGGAGATAGCTCAAGCAAGTCATAGTGCTCTGAAATGAGTGTAGGAATTCTTTTAAAAGTTCCACTGATGTGATCCAATCTAGAGGAGAAAGGGGACTTAAAATTTCATACTGGTTTTCTATCTACACTCACAGTCCAACCTTACCTCCATCACAGTTGGGATGAGCCTTCTAAATGTGTCCTAGCCATGCCATGAAGAAGGAGAATAAGAACAATAATTACATTTCTTATATGTAAGCTCCGTACTAAAGACTTTATATATTTTGTCTCATTCATATGAGAAGATTATTATTTATGTCTATTTTACAGATGGAGAAACTGAGGCTTAGATATGCTAACCAATTTACCCAAAGAACATGTAGTAAGGGAGTCAGAATTTGAACCTGGTTTCGCGTGGATCTAGAGCTCAGTCCTCTTATAATGTGTATTCTGTGGTATATTAAACTGTAATTCTTTTCATCTCCATAAGAGGACTTTACTCATCACCTTGGTTCTCTTGTACCCTTTTACTTGGTTTGAGGTGAACTTTCGGTCATAGTCTGGTTCTGTTTTCAAGATTCCAATCTGTGCCCTTCCGTTGCAGCTATCCTCCAACCCTGGCAGCTCAACCAGTACTGGCTTTTATTTTTCTGCTACTCTTTTCATCCCTCATTTCCCTGACCCAGGTCCTCAACTTCTAGAGAACCTATCTCCTCTTTATTAGCATCTAATACATAGTAGGTGCTTTCATGCCTTGGCAGTTCAATTTCTTTCATTCATTCATTCATTCATTCACTCACTCAATAGACAGTATAGAACACCTAATCGGTGCCAATCACTATGTTCAAAGATCAACATGATCAAGCTGCTCCCCGGTTTCTGAGAGGCAGAAATACAGTTTTATCATGAGGAAAGTGCCCTGATGTAGAAATACCCAAAGACAGTTCAGTGAAAGATTCCTGAAGGAGGAACACACATTTAGAGTTCCTGTTTGGTTTTCACAGCTAGACGTGCAGACACATTGGAAAGTGCGACTGTGAATGTGCTCCAGGCCCATGGGGATCCAAGTAAGGTGGCTGTCAGGAAACCAGGGTGCAGGCCTCCACACACTGTCTTATAATGAGGCTCCTTAGCAGTTTGATCACTAGTCCCATTGGATGGGGTCCAGGGCGAAGCTTCCTCATTTCTCTCTCTCTGCATTGAAATTGTAGCGGCAATGTATTCCTACTATATAGCTCTTCAAGGAGGAAAACGTACTAAATTGGCTTATGTAAATGCTTATAGTATTTTTTGCTAGGCTAAAAAGAGTTGGAAATATTAGCTTCTCTTGTGTAACAATATGGGCTTAACACGATAATGATGAAATAATCCTACTTAATTCAGTTATCACTCTATAGACCAAGAAATGTCTCAGAGCGAATGTTTACCCAAGCCTCACTGTAATTAAATTTACATTGCCAGCCCACATATTGACTTGACTAAGCCGATTTTAAAAGAGTGAATGATTGGGGTGGGAAGAGACAGAAAGATGTGATTTTCAAGGAGAAAAAAATATCAGACTGACCTGCAGAATTAAATTAAAAAAAAAAATCAGGCTCATGTTGACCATTCCTCTGCACTTTTGCCCCAACTCTGCCTGGTTAGATACGTCTCCAAAGCATGTGTGCTTGAGTGAATTTTTCTCAATCTAGTTTTGTAAAGCTGCTGCACACTTTTTAAAAAATTATTTTTTTCAACTGTATTCCTTTTTCCAAAGAAAATATCTTGCCTGAGGTGGAAACACAATGAAATATCAGTGATGTGAAAGCCTAAGTCGTTTATTTTTTAATCTCAGTTTTTTAATATTCATATTTAATTACAACCTTAGGGAAACCTTCATCTCTCAATTGGACTGACTTCAAATCAGTGGAGAAACTAGCAAATATCTCCCCTTGGCAACCATTTATAGTAACTTTGACTTTTCCCCAAAACCCAGAGGAAATATAGTCCTTGATCCTGGGCCAAGTTTGTCAGGAACTATTTGTGTTAATAAATCTTACTCACAAAAGGACTCAATTGGAAAAGCATATCATTGATTATTATATACAATTTGTAACAAGGACCTTAATTAGCTAAGTTTTGTAGTGATATGAATGACAAATGTGTTATTACCTTTATTTCTTGTTTAATTGATCGACATTAAGCATCTTAAGAATTTGGCAGTGTTTTTGAAAATGAAATCACAGGGAGCCCCATTCAGGGTCTGAGATTTTTCAGACCAGTCTTCGACTCAGGCATCGCTCTACGGGGATTTTCTATAATCGTGAGCTGGCTAGCTGACTCCCTGCCATTTATCTCTCAGCATATTCAGTTGAAAGTACTGCACACTGAGAGGTGAGAGTGTCACCTACCATGATTAAGCATCCTGTACTTCTCTTGAATTTAGAGGTGGTGACAAGGAAGTCTCTTCCCACGAGGTCTAAAGATTTAGAGGAGATGGAGGCAGAGTCATTTCTGGGAAGATTTTCCTGACTATATCTTCATCTCTTCTGCTCACTCCTGAAAAATGCTTGGAATACATGTTTATTATTTATTATGAAACCACCTTAAAGACACTTAGCTATAGATACTCACTCTCCAGCCCCACCCCATAGTCTCTTAAAAGCATCAGTGAACCCTTCAAGTGCCCGGTACTGAGCACTCTGCTATCTATGGCACTGGTGTTTTATATTTGATCTAGAAATGCCTTCTTGGTTCTTCCTATGACCTTTCTCATCTTGGTCAAATGGCAGTTCCACCCCTCCGGTTACTCAGGTCCCAAACCTTGGTATCATTTTTGACTTCCCATTTGCTTTTATATCCTATATGCAACCTACAGGGAAATTCCCTTGGCTTTGCCTTCAAACTCTGCCCAGAGTCTCACTCCTTCTCACCACTTCCAGCCCACCCTGCCTCAAGCCACCAGCCTCCCTCACTGGGTGACTGTAGTAGCCCCACTGGTCCCCCTATGCCCACCTTTTCCCTCCTTGGGCAGTCCTTAAAATTGTAGCCATCACAGCCCTTCTGAAGTGTAAGCCAGCTCACAACCTATGACTTCAGTGTTTCCAATCCCTTGGCTTCACACTGGAAGCATATATGGAAATTTCAAAAACATTCCTTGGTGTGGATCCACCCTGGAGATTCTGATTCATTTAGTTTAAAAGCTCACAGGGGTGTCTCAGCCTTTACCCACCCAACTCGTTCTCCAGCCTTGGTTCCCAGGGCTCTGACCCACACTCACTCTACTCTTGTCATTGGCCCATAGGCCCATTCAGGGGCTTTGTGCTTCTCTATCTTCTTCCTGATCCCCACCTACAAGGCTTTGCTCAGATGTCCTGGGAGGGAGGTGTCCGACCAGGTTATTGGAAGCTGAAAACCCTGCTCACCCCAAGCCCAGCCCAGCCCCCTTTCCTGTTTTATTTGTCCCCTTGGCATTCATCACCATCTGACAGGCACATACTGTACATTTGATTTACTGTGTGATTTCCACAGGACAGGGATTTTTATCCATTTGTTTGCTACTGTTTTCCCAGTGCTGAAAACAGGACCTGGCCCAGCAAATAAGTATTCATCAATGAGTGAATGAAGGAGCACCCAGTTAAACCTGTATGGCTGCCCACTGTCATGAACTCTGAGCAGAAGCAAGGCCACCTAGGCAGTCCTGAGTACAGTACTTCTATGTGGCATGCTTTCTGCTTGGCCCCACAGTTTGTGATAGCCTTCTTTACCCTCCAAAAGAGCACACCAGGAGTTTTGCCATATCCAGGGATGAATAAGCTGTCTAAATACCTCTAAGTACCCGTTTAGCATATACTTCCCACTTGTTTAAGGCATCCCATTTGGTGTTTATGAAAAGATGTCATGCAGAGTACAGGAGAAGCAGGAAGCCCCTGCCTGTCTCCTCACAGCATTTGCTAACAGAATAATGCTAATTAGCATGTGTCAAGGGCCTGAAAGGAATGAGACTGAGTTTAAAAGGTATCAGGCAGTAGGCCTGACACAAATTTAATAAGGTGCCTCCCACCTTTGGAGCAGGTTTTGAGGAATCTAGTTCTGTCAGGAGGAATTCTGACTGCTTTAGTGAATTAACAGCTGAACTGCAGTGTTTACACAGTCACAGCCGGTGTGCCATCAGAGGTGACCTCTTTGGAGGGTGTGCAGTCTGACGGGCCAATTAACTCTTCTCCTGTCAATGTGTGGAAACTTCCATGGCAACGTATTTTCTGAATAAGTTCCTGAATAAGGAGAAGCTGGCATTATCATAGAGAAAAACCTAGAAAAAGAAAAAATCTGAGTGGGGTGGCAGGATGGGGTCAGGCCTCACAATATCCACCCACAGCAGGGTCGGGGTGCATGGGGAGAGTAGGCATGTGACAGTGGATGGCAAGTGCTGTGTGAACTGTGAAAGGCAAGAGGAGGATAGCCATCGAAGACGGTAGCGAGGCCAGTCTTGGGGCAAGAGGAGGCTCAGCCCTGCTGAGTGTCCATCTCACTCTATCTACTCTGTTTTCCAGAGTAGCTGCTGCTTGGGTTCCAGTCTCTACCCGTCTTTGCTTTCCATTGAGCGTCTCTATAGTACTAACCCCAAGATAACAGCAGACAGCACTCCACTTTCTGGAAGCAGATCCTCCTGGTATATTATATTCCATATTGTTAAAAAAAAAAAAAAAGCAAGCCATCTTTTTTTTTTTTTTTTCAAGTTTGTGCCATTGTCGTCTCATCAACCTAATTTCTGGCTATCAACAATAAAACCAGTGAGGTAGAGGTGACAATGGAAAAGGAGTAGCTATCATTTATTGAGCACTGCCTTGGAGCAGCCATTGTTCTAAGTGTGCTCTGTGAGATAACCCTCATGACACTCATGACAACCCCCGAGCTAGGATTACTGTGAGCTTCATCTGACCTAGGAACAAACCAAAGCACAGAGAGATTTAGAAATTTGCCAGAGCCACGTGGCTGGTAAACAGTAAGGCCAGGGTTCATATACGTTGCTTCATTTAATCTAGACACCGACACACTGAAGTAAGCACTGTTGCCCGTTTTACATATAAAAAAATTGAAAGAGATCAAGTTCTCAATCAAGGCCATGTGGCTCGTAAGTAGGACAGTAAGATTAGACCTCATGTTTATCTGGCTTCAAAGCACTTGGTTGTGCTCCTTGGGTAAGGCCCACTCTTTTTGATTTATTATTCATTATTAAAATTCTAAATTCAGAATGACCATAACTATTGCTGGAAGAAGGCTTCTAGAGATTGCTGGATGTTACGTAAAGATCCTATAATTTTTAGCTTTATTAAAAAAGATAGTTGTTGCATCAGGATTTGAGCAGCAACACATTAGAGCTGCCAGGAGCGACCACTATTGGCCCCGTGACTGCACACAGTGGGCCTGGCACAGACCCAGGTTCTTTGCTTACATAATTTACAAAGAGGTTTGCCGTCCCTGTGGGATGAGTACTAATAGACCCATTTTCAGGTAGGAAAATTGCCTGAGATTATATAACTTAGCTAGTAGTAGCCAAAATGGGAATCTGATTCCACATCCCTGATTTCAAAGCCTGTGCTCTTTGCAGGGCCACCAATCCTCTACCAAGCTCAATGCAAAAGCCACCTGCTAATAGGTACCTAGATAACTTAATTGCACATTCTAAAATTTTGTAATGAAGAATTAAGAATGATTGTCACTCCACTGAGGAGTGAGTGTGAGTTCAAAGCCAGATTCCTTCCTGGGCTTAACCAAATCAATCTGCTACAGACAGCAGGTTGGTTCTTTGGAATCCCCACCAACCATCTCAGAAAAGAATGTTACCGCTATCCACTAGGAAGACCCTTAAGACTGAAGATACTCATCATAAATCTGACATTTATGTTGTAAAAACAATTCCAAGAGCATAGCCTACACATACCAGTTTGATGGCACCTGGATACCTTGGCCAAAATGACAGACGCTGAAGGCATTTGGCCCATCTCCTCTTCCTTAGGCTCAAAGATGTAGTAAGATTACTTTATTCACTGTTTAAAATGTTCACATCCATTCATTTTCTGGCAATTTCCAGAAAGTACTTACTGACAGCAGGATAAAAGTAACAGAATATATCCAATAAAAATATTTTTGAAAATAGAAGCTGCAATATTATTTTGACAGAAATCACAAAATTGATATTCATATATATTATTCATGTTTATAGTTTTACGATTGTTTTCATTCAAATGGAAAAATATCCCACTGAATCTGGCACCAACTATCAAGGCAATTCTTTTTAATTTTCTCTTTTTCTTCTCATATTTCTTCTTTCCTTCCCTCCCATCTTTTCTTCCTTCTTTCTTTTTTCTTTTTCTCTCCTTCTCTCTTATCTCTCTCTTACTATATCTTTTTTCCTTCTTTTTTATTAAATCTCTACCTATTTTTGTAATAATTTTAGTGGTATAAAAGTCTAGAAAATTTAAATGTTAGTCTAGAAAAGCTTTGGTACTTCTCTCATAGACTCAAATAGTCTTTACCATCTCACAGTTTGGAATTTGCTATTTGGAGTCTGAAAACACACTACATTTTATCATACAGCTCAATTTCTAACATTAAATTTAAATCATTGCTATCACCAGTCTTTCTTAAATGGTACATAACCAGTGGATTATTACCTTTTTATTTTACTTCTAAGGCTGTTATCATTTCAATGAATGTCAATCTGTTGGAGGGAGGGAGATAATCTCAGTCAAAACACCAAACCTCTATTTCATCTTCTCTTAAATGTTACGTTAGGTGTCATAAAATATTCTGTAATATAATAATGTCACAACTCACATTCAGAATCATGATAGCTAATATTCAATGTTTCTGAGGAATAATTATGCAACATTTACCTAGGTTTGCAAAATATGTATCTAATTAAAATTTTCTTAATAGCAAATGTGCTAGTCAGTTTTCTATCATTATAACAAAATGCCTGAGATAATCAGCTTGTAAAAGAAAAGGTTTATTTTGACTCACAGTTTTTGAAGTTCTAGCCCATGGTAGGTTAGTCTTGTTGTTTTGAACCCGTGGTGAGGAAGTACATCAAGGGAGGAGAAAAATTGTTTATCTCATGAGCCAGGAAACAAAGAAATGAAGAGGGGTCTCAGGTCTCCTGATCTCCTTGGAGGGCATGCTTTCAATGACCTGAAGAGCTCCTGCTAGGCCCCACCTCTTAAAGGTTTTGCCACCTCTCAATAGTGCCACTGTGGGCCTTTGGGAAGTATTTAAAATCCAAAAGCGCAACACACATATATGTTGATATAATGCATGAGTATGAAGTTTGGAGGTCATTGTAGGTCTGGGAATTTAATCCAAGTGTTCCTGTTCTCAATGTATTTTTTTTAACTTTAAAAAATAATAGCAGAAACTACATTAATTTAATCTTTTACTGTTTTCAAGTAGACTAAAAGGTTAAAAATCAATGGTTTAGGGCTGAGGGATAGGTATAGGTGAACAGCAGAGTACATATATAGCATGAGTTCAGCCCTAGGTTTGATCCTCAGTGGAAGGAAGGAAGGAAGGAAGAAAGGAAGGAAGGAAGGAAGGAAGGAAGGAAGGAAGGAAAAAAAAAGAAAGAAAGAGAGAGAGAGAAAGAAGCCAAACCCCTAAACCACACATAATTATTAGCCAAAGATGATTCATAACACTAAGCAGAAACTTTCCATAATGCAGAACAATTTATTTTGTGGTGAACAGAATAAAAACTCTTTCTCTGAAGCACTGGAATCTGACAACCAAACTTCTACCAACAGACGCATAGTCTTAAACAAACCATCATTTTTTTTTGGAGGCAAAATATTTGGGTTGCATTTTTTCTACTTAAATTACAGCAATGTTGTTGTTGTTATTGCCTGTTCTCATTGGCTGAATTATTTCCATGAAAGTGTGATCAGTTTTGAATAGTATTGGGGTTCAGAATGTGCTATCCCAAAATGTGGCACCTTGGCATTGGAGGAAACAGCAAAGCAGGTCACTCTCATCTTTCATCCCCCAAGAGAAACTCTCATCTCAGAGGCAGCCTCTTTTATTCCTGGAAGAAAGGAACATTTTTATCTCCAAAGACAGAGGATCAGAGAAGAATCTAAACAAACAGACCTCGCTACGTTCCTCCAGTCTATTATCAATAGAGCACACCACTTGTCCAACCATACTTCTCTACAACTGCCCCCCTCTGCTTCAAGCCTAAATGTAAAAATACACAAGCTGACCTCTTCTTTGGGTTTCATAGTTTCAGCTATGAACCTAGTAATGGCAGAGGAAAAGATATTTTTCATCCTCTTTAATATGTATATGTGTAAAATTTAGAGGACCAACCAAAATGGAATCATTCATACTAAAGTTCCCCATCACCAAGTGGAAACTAAGTTATTTTTCTGAGAAATCAGGAGAGAGAGAGAGAGAGAGAGAGAGAGAGAGAGAGAGAGAGAGAGAGAGAGACATTAGCCAATCCTCAGATAGGCCTGTTTTAGCCAGCGTAATAAGAAAATTCCCTCTGCTTTAATCTTTATGAGGAAAGTAACTTTGAAACAACAGATCCACTTTTTGTTGCTTGCTATTGCTCCCTTCAGCCTTTTTCTGTCTATAAATACTTACTGCCTACATTGCAGAGTGGAGCTCTCTGAATCTCTTCTGAGGGCTGTCAGTTTGTGAATCATTCTTGCTCAAACTCTGTTAAATTTACTTTGTCTAACATTTTTCCTTTATCATATAGCATTAATATACACTTAAATATTAAGTATTTAAAGGTATGCTTGCTTTGATCTAACACTACAGTAACTAATGGCTTTCTTTTAAACTTTTTTTTTTAGATTAGTCTGTTTTAATCTAGAACAAAAAGGTTTTTTTCTCAGTTATATTCACATCAGGACATTAAAATTAAACCTCTTAAAAGTATGTGTATCTGACCCCTCAACCCTTTTCCCTCCCAATGTCCTTCCTGGATTCTTCTGTCATTGCTATGACATTGAGTTTGCAGTCAGTCTTTTGAGACACTGCGTATGACCTGCCACTTAATAAACATTTCTTTCATTTACTATTTAACTTCCTAAAGTACATTAGTCTTAAGTAAAAAAATTAGACAAAGAACTGAATTTTCTGTTTCATAAAATGCAGTTTGTGGCACAATCATTTATGATTGCATTCAAAAATCCTCCTTAGATTGACTCTAGACAGCCTTTACTAGAGTGTTCATTCCCCCCATTTTTTTAAATCTAAAAAACCATTTCAGTTTGGCCTATTTAGAATCCTTAAAGAATGTTCTTTTTAGTATTTTACATTGATTGATAGTCTGTATTAGTCAGTGTTCCATCACTATAACAAAATACCCGAGAAAATCAACTTAAAGAGAAGGAAGGTTTATTTTGGCTCATGGTTTCAGAGGTTTCAGTCCATGGTTGCTTGGCCCTCTTACTCATGGTCTAGAGTAAGGCGGAACATTGTAGCAGAAAGGTGTAGTGGAACAAAGCTGCTTACCTCATGGCCACTGGGAAGCAAAAATAGAATGAGAAAGTGACCAAGGGTGAGAAATACCCTTTCAGAATATGTTCCCAGTGATCTACTTCCTCCAACGAGGCCCACTTCCTAAAGCTTTCACCACCTCCCAGTAGCCTTACTAGCTGGGGACCAAACCTTCAACACATGAGCCTTTTGGGGACATTCTAAATCCAAACCACGAACAATAGAGTATTAGTCCTAAACGGCCTAGCATAAGTCCCACTTCTAGGAAGCCATCTTTGACCTCCTTCATAGATTCAAAGTTACAGTAAGACCTTCTAAAATCTACCTGTTCTGATTTAAATTGTCTTTAAAAGCCCCCTTTCAGCAGGGAAAACATATTAATTCAATTTGCATTTGAAAACACTACCTCTGGCAATAATATTGAGATTGGTTTTGACCGGAGAGAGTTGGACTGAAAGCAGAGTGTTATGCTTTGGATCTGAAATGTCCTCAAAATCTCACATGTTGAAGGTGTGATCCCCATTGCAGCAATGTTCAGAGGGAGGTTTTTAGGAAAGTCTTGAATCATGAGGACTCTAATCTCGTTTGTATATTGATCCGGTTTTTTTTTATTTTAATTTTTTTTTTAGTTGTAGATGGACACAATACCTTGGTTTTATTTGTTTATTTCTATATGGTGCCAGGGATCGAACCCAGTGCCTCACATATGCTAGGCAAGTGCTCTGCCACTGAGCCAGAACCCTGGCCCAGATTGATCCATTTTATGGGTTAATAATCTAAAGTTATTTTTTGTTTTGTTTTTTGGTAAAGGGAATTGAACTCAGGGCCACTTGACCACTGAGCCACATTCCCAGCCCTATTTTGTGTTTTATTTAGAGACAGGGTCTCACTGAGTTGCTTAGCGCCTTCCTTTTGCTGAGGCTGGCCTTGAACTCGTGATCCTCCCGCCTCAGCTTCTCGAGCCACTGGGATTACAGGCATGTACCACCTTGCCCAGCTAGGTTAATAATTTGAATGGATATTGGAACGAGGTGTTAAACTGTAGGCAAGTGAGGCATGGTTGGATGAAGTAAGTAAGTGGGGGCATGCCCTTAGGGACAATATCTTGTCCCTGGCCTCTTCTACTCTCTCTGCTTTATGGCTGTTAATAGCTAAGCAACTTACCTCCATCAAAACCTTGAACCATGATTTTCTGTCTTGCCTCAGACCCAAAGCAATGGAGCTGGCTAACCATAGACTGAAATTGAAAGCCCAAATCAATTTTTTTCCTCCAAATTGTTTAAATCAGGTATTTGGTCACAAAAGTGAAAAGCTAACTCACATAGAGGGAAACCAATTAGGGGGTCTTTACAGTGGCCCAGGAGCAAAAGGAGGGAAGATTCTATATATAATAAAGAGTCATAATTTTTAGAACTTAGAAACTGATTGCAATTAATAAATTATTTCAAATTTGCATAAAGGCAATCATAATTAATTACTCCATGCTCCTTTCTTTCCCCTCCCACTACTCT
Organism: Spermophilus citellus; assembly: GCF_964194105.1. Taxonomy (NCBI): domain Eukaryota; kingdom Metazoa; phylum Chordata; class Mammalia; order Rodentia; family Sciuridae; genus Spermophilus; species Spermophilus citellus. Next base: position 67,093,079 of record NC_138197.1, on the reverse strand, counting down.
GCCCTATCTAGAGTTCATCTATTCCTCCCATGCTCCCTCTCCCTATTCCACTATGAATCAGCCTCATTATATCAAAGAAAACATTTGGCATTTGGTTTTTTGGACTTGGCTAACTTCACTTAGCATTATCTTCTCTAACTCCATCCATTTACCTGCAAATGTCATGATTTTATTCTCTTTTATTGCTGAGTAATATTTCATTAAAATATTAATATTCATTAATATTTCATCAAAAAATGCCACATTTTTTAATCTATTCATCTATTGAAGGGCATCTAAGTTGGTTCCACAATTTAGCTATTGTGAATTGTGCTGCTATAAACATTGATGTGGCTAGGTCCCTATAGTATGCTGTTTCTAAGTCCTTTGGGTATAGTCTGAGGAGAGGGATAGCTGGGTCAAATGATGGTTCCATTCCCAGTTGTCCAAGAAATCTCCATACTTCTTTCCATTTTGGCTGCACCAATTTGCAGTCCCGCCAGCAGTGTATGAGTGTACCTTTTTCCCCACATCCTCTCCAACACTTATTGTTGTTTGCATTCATAATAGCTGCCATTATGACTGGAATGAAATGAAATCTTAGAGTGGTTTTGATTTGCAGTTCTCTGATTGCTAGTGAAGATGAACATTTTTTCAAGTGTTGATTGATTGTACATCATGTTCTGAGAAATGTCTCTTTAGGTCCTTGGCCACCCCCACTATTATCCAAAATACATGTATGAAGACACAAATTGGTGTGAATATACAACCAGAGATATGAAAAATTGAGCTCTATATGTAATAAGAATTGTAGTGCATTCTGCTGTTATATATATATATTTTTAAAAAGAACAACAATAACAAAAATAGACAGGATCAAGTCAACAAAAAGTTAGATATTTAAAAAGATAAACAGGATTGACAAACATTAGCTAAAATAACCAGAAGAAAAGGAGAGAAAACCAAAATAAATATAATAAGAGAAAAGAAAAGAAAATGTCACAGGAGATAGATAGATACTCTGAAATCCAGAGTATCACTACAAACTACAAAAAAAAATAAATAAAGGCAATCATAAAAATATGGAGAAGGTACTACAAGGGAACAAAGATAGGCATGGTGCTATACATCCAGAAAAGCTTCCTAAGGCAAAGGCTCCCAAAGCAAAGTTGAAGGTTGACTTTGTAAGGCAAAGTGGAGTGGGAGAAGGGAGTTCCGGTCCAGTTGGAGGGAGTAGCGAGGTTAAAGATGAGAGACTGGAGACAACTCAGTGTATCCAGTGAATTGCAAGTAGTTTGCTTTTGCCAGAACCATAGTTGAGGCAGAGGTGGGGACTGCAGAGGGGAAGCTGGAAAGGTGGTGGAGGTCAGATGACCCACGGTCCCATGTAACACCTCACATCATTTCAGCCTTATTCTGAAAGCTATGGAGTCATTTTGTAAAGGATTTCAGCAGCTGAAGTGATAAATAAATGGGTTAGTAATCTAGAAAGAGCTTTCTGTCTGTAGTAAAGAAGAAGCTGCAGACTAGTCAGTGAATTATAAGGGTAACCTGGGAAGAAATGATGACGGTTTGAATTGAAATGTGGTAATGGAGACAGAGCAGGGGATGTGTTAGAGGGATGCTAAGATAATAGGATTGACAAGATTGGTGCTTGATGAGGTGAAGGAACATAGAAGGGATCACCGCTGACCCTTCCAACTTATTGTTTGGGCACTGAAGGATGATGTCATTTTCCAAGATAGGAAATAGAAGAAAGTGAGTTTCATTTTCAATGTGCTAAGTCTGAGCAGCCTGCAGGGCATTAAAGAAGAAATGTTCAGCACAGAGATACATGGAGACGCCTGGAGCTCAGAAGGAAAACCTGAGCTGGAGATTTAGAGCTTGGTCATCAGCATTTAGTTAGGAGTTAAAGCCCCGAGAGTGGATAAAATAAATCAGGAAATATGTGGGGGGGGGGCGGGGAAGAGGATGCAACAGCAGAGACAGCAATATTTTTGTAGTTGGAAAAGCAGGCGCCAGAAAAGGAGGGGCTAAATAGGAGAGAGCAAAAGCATGGGGAGAATTGAATTAGTGAAGCTGAATGTAGACAAGGAGACAGTGTCCAGCAGGGCCAAGCACTTCAGAGAGATTAAGGAAGAGAAAGCTTGGAAATGTTCTCTAGATTGAGGAACAGGTGACCTTGGCACAGTAGTTGAGTGGAGGAGTAAGCCAGATGGCAGTGGGTTGAGGAATGCATGAGAAATGAGGAAGTGCAGGCATCTCTTTTAAGGAGTTAGAATGGGAGTGATGGAAAACAAGACATAGATCCTGAGCTTTGCAGAGAGGCACGGAATAGAGGGAGGGCTGCTGAATTTCTGAAGCTCTGGGTATATCTACTGCTAGTGGGGAGAAGTCAAGTGAAGACAAAAGTGAGGATCTAGCTAAGACCAGGCAGAAAGAATGAAGCAAGCTCCGGGCAGTGGCACCTGCCTGAATTCCAGCGGCTCTGGAGGCAGAGGCAGGAGGATTGAGAGTTCAAAGCCAGCCTTAGCAATTGAGCCAGGCCCTAAGCAACTTAGTGAGACCCTGTCTCTAAATAAAACGTTAAAAAGGGGCTGGGGATGTGGCACGCAAAGGCATGTCATAGCAGGAAGGGAGACCATGAGTGCATGGGAAGAAGGGAGGAGAGCTCTTCAGAGAAGAAAGAAGGGGAGAGGAAGGGTGCTCATCTGTGAAACAGGGAGGGGGTCATTTGATGAGAATGAGGGGGAACAAAAATGTTGGGAAGATCCTAAAAGAAAGTGGGGAAGATTTGGGAAATAAGAGAAAGAGAGTAGGGAAGGAAGTGAAGGCAGAAAAGGAAAACAGAAAAGTGGATTAGAGAACTTGATGAGGCTGGAGCACCAGTGTAGCTGGGATATTCTACAGAATGACCAGCTCTAGGATTGTGGCTAAAGGGCGATAAAGGAAATGCAGTGACAAGGGTAGGAAGAACTGTGAGGCTAAGGCTTTTGAAGGGTCATCTGTATGGACATAGATGTTACCTGGGGTAATGGCAAGACCTGAGATGACAAGGATGTGAGTCAGGAAAAGCAAGGTTTGATGCTGTAACGAGAACCCCACATTTCCAAGGGCTTGCCACAACAGAAATTTGTTTTTCATGCATATCACAGTCCACCTCAGGTTAGCAGCTATCCTCTAAGCAAAGACTCAGAGACTGAGGATCCATTGGTGCATGGATCTGCCATCTTGGAGTTACTTGTTTCTAACTAAAATGACTCTGATACTACACTTAGAAAAGATAGCACAAAAAGAAAAAAAAAAACTCACTGAGGAACATGGAGGTAAAACTTTAAATAAAATAAAATTTCAACAGTAATAAAACAATATATCATGACCCAGAGAGTTTATTTTAGGAGAGAAAAAGAAAGGTTATGCCTATGTGGGCCTGGCTGAACTGGATGGAATGGAAACATTTACTTTGCTCAATGTTCTGCAGCTCATCCAAACATTCATATATCATAAAGTCAGAAATATTGGTCTTTCACTTCAACAACCAACAATGAGATAAATCTGTGAAGACATTCTGTAAATTGAAATGCATGCTGTAGGAGTGAGGAATTTTTGAGCATACAGGGCCCCGTGCTGGGGGTGGTACTGTTTAGTTTAAAAAGTTTAAGACATGACATGATTGTCCTCTCTCCATCTTACCATCTGGTTGGGAAAGACAAGGCACAAAAAGATGCACAGGACATCATGTGGTGAAGGCCAACAGAGGTAGAGACAAGGAATATGTATATTTAGAGGTGGGAAGGAAAGAAGACAATATCCAGGCATTGTCCAGCCCAGAGAAACCAAAATTATTTCATTCTCTACCAGGAAACAGAAAGATGGACTTTCTCAGCCCCCAGGAGATCCAAGTGACTAGGTCCTGGCCCCTCGAATATGTGCAAAAATTATGTTCACCACCTTTAGTCCATCAATATCAGACTGCATCCATTCTCTCTCATTTGTGTAAAGAATAAGCAAATGTCAATATTTTTAAAAATGCAATTTGTTCTTCAGTCTTCTGTGTTCTTATTTTATTTATTCTTTTAAAGAACATTTATTGAGTGTTCAATGCAGGCAGGCATTGTGCCTTCATAGAGCTGACATTAGTGGATTGATGACCTCTAAGAATTTCTCCATGTTATTTTTTTGTTACTTTGAAAGCCTGATGTTTTATTTACTAATTCAACCGATTTTATTTTCTAATCATTTTTAAACATCTCTCTTTAGCCTTATTATGTTCTTGTTCCTATTTTTTTAAGTTCTTTTAAATTGTTTTTTTTAATTTCACACATTGACTTTTCATCTTGTTTAATAATAAAAGTATTTAAGTGTACATTGAAACCACTTCTTGTGCATATTCAAGGTTGTTAAATCAGCTTTATATGCTTGTGTGGACATTCCTCAGCATTACCAATCCCGTGTATGCCTTAGAGGATGCAATAAAGTTAGAAAAACATCTGTAAGAATTCCAAAACTCAGGAGAAAGAACACTGGTTTTAAACATGTCATAACCATCGACAAAGAAATGAACTGCACTGTTTCTAGAAAAATCTGTTTGATTCATATACTCTATGAGCGTATTTTCAAAATACATTTTTACTCTAAGTGATTTCCATTTTATGAGCTGATTTTAGAGCTAATAATCCATATGGGAGTCAAAATTATTTATTGGTTTGTAGCTGTTATTGTCTCTCATGTATTTTCAGGAATAACATTCTCATTATGATTAGTCTAAATATCATGTACTATGGTTTTGATTTCTTTGAATTAAAAGAGTTGATATTAAATATCACTTTACCCAATTCCTTGTTTCAGAAAGATCCTAGGTTATAGGAAGTGTTATACATCCTCTGGTTTCTAAAGATATATAATTAATTACACACACACATGCATACATACACACAACTCTACAAATTGTCACATTTACTTTACTGGTCTGCTCTAGGCATCCTAGAATGTGAATTAGTCACTGAGTTATGCATCTTATCCTCACACTACTAACAAAAAAGTCCCACAGAAAAGAATCATAATTAGAAGGCTACAGAGTCCCCAGTCCATCTGTGTTTAGAGACACCCACTACTATCCCTCTGCAATCAAAGCTATTTAGTCAGAAAAGTTTAGAACAAGAACGAGCTCTTAACCAAGCAAAAGCTGAGACTACCAGATCTGGGTATTTGAATGAAAAGCCTTGGTTTGGACATTCAGTTATGGGTTATGGGGAAATCATACATTCCCTCAGATCCTTCCTCATTTAGGTATACCTGTTCACTGACAAGGACCCTAGAAGCACCAGTGTTCTAGATGATGGACAGCCTGGGAAGTGGAGTCCCTCAGACCTGACATGAGTCCTAGTGTTACAGAGCTGGGACCTACAGAGAAACTGAGGCAGTGCATAGACCCCCACTTCCCACCCCGATTCTTGTTTTCAAGTCAGAAAGGTTTCAGACCTGTCGCTCAGTAACAGGCATGAATTTTACTGAAGGGATAGGAAAAGGAAAATGGGACGCTCTTAAGGGAGAGAGGGGGTACCCCTCTTGCTGTCCAGCTTTACTGGGAATCCCAGAGAAGTTTCCAGAGAGTCTCAACAAGGTCCGCCACTTGACTTTTGACTGACAGCAGGGTGACAACAGACTTTCAAGTACCTATTGACATGAACAATTCTAGGTTCCCTTGGCCCATGCTCAGCCATGCTAATTGGATTCTTATTCATTTTGACAGGTTTTCTGGTTAGGAGGAATTATCCGTATCTTTCGAAATCTGGTCTGTAAAAATGGTCACAAAAGTTTCTCCCTTCAAAGTAACTTGGATTCCTTTTATCATTTCCTTGCAGATAACAGGTAGCTTGCTGAGGCATGTGACATACCCTGTCTACTTAGGCCACGCAGAGCTGTAGGTAAATTATTTTTGGCAAAGAAAACATGTGAGGGTCAGCACAGTGGGCCCATTTTATAGAATTATTCTCTTAACCTTGTGTTCCCACCTTTCTCATCTGTCTGTCCTCTAAATAGTAACACCACACAGTACTGTGTGCTTTTGTGCAAGGGCTTAGTCCCCTGTCTTGGAAATTTAGGTCATGGTACTCTCTTCTTGGAGAATTACATGGAAAAAAACAAACCAAAACAAAACATAATGCACTTAATCCTGTGCATCCATGGCTAATAATCATAGCCATCATTATCTTACGGCTTTATGAATTGCAAGGAGGTTTTTTTCCCCCTCTAGTCTCTCATTTGTTGCTTGCATTAATCCTGTGCATTAGCAATAAGCTCAGAGAGTTTGGTTGCCTAGCCATAGATCACACAGCAAGGAAATCTTGGTTGCTATGGAATTTCTATCACTTAGTGCTCTGCCTGGCACATACTGGAAGCTTAGAAAATTCTTGGTGAATTACCAAACAATGGAACAGGAACTTCAAGTCACATGCTCTTCTTATGCCTCGCAGTGTGGTTGTGAGTCTCAAATGAGAAATATACGAATGATCTTTTAAATTGCCATGCCTGCTGTACTATTATTGCATTTATCATGCTGTCCTGGGGTATGGGAGGTGGCCCCATAATTCTGTGTGACCTTAAGTCTTAATGATCAACAGAATCACAAAGGCAACAGCTTCATTCTATTGCTCTGAAACATTTCTCTGTGGATGTTTTAGATTTCTGAAACATTTCTCTGTGGATGTTTTAGATGGGAAAGGAAGGCCCCTTGCTGATTCTCTCCATTCATCCAGAGCTTACTAAAATGATTTTGTTTTCAAAACTTTGTAAAACTCCCCAGGTTTAATCTGGCTTTCACTTAAGGTGGCTGCAAAAGTGGGAAAGAAAGAGGTCTCTTCATCCCCTTAGGCTTATCAGCTTTTGAGAAAGAAATCAATGGCTCAAGGATCTACCCAGTGGAATTGTTGATTTGTGCCTTTTTTTCCCCTCAAAGTTTAGAACTAATTATTTCCTGACACATGATATCATGAAGAGAAGTAACATCGACTCAGCAATTAGTTTGTACCATGCCCTGTTCTTGATGTGTTATGTGAGGTAAGTATAATAGCTGTCTCTACTATAAAGTAGAAGAACCTGAAACACAGGGAGGTTAGGTCATCTGCCCAAGGTTGGCTGGCCAATAATTAAGTGGCAAAGCCAAGTTAGGAAGCCATGTGTTTTGGCTTCATAGCATATATACTCTCCACCACTGAGCTATGCTATCCTTTAGAAATGCAGATATTCATAATTGCAGCTAGATTACTCAGGCAGTTCCACACCTAACTCTGTACATGTACATGGCTTCATGTTGAAGGCATTGTGTAAGTAGCAAAGTCACAGGTACAGTCACTCTAAGAACTTAGCCATCAAAACTTCAACTGATTGAGATGTAACTTTCACAAAAGTTGAAAGCCAAAAATCTCTTTTCAGAATACCTGGAGCCCTCCATATCCCTGAATTTTGTATCCATAGAGTCAACTAACTGTGGATCAAAAGAGTTTGGGAAAAAAAACATTGTCTGTACTGAACATATATAGACTTTTTTCTTTGTTATTCCTTAAACAATGTGATATAAAAACTGTGTACATAACATTTACATTGTAACAGGTATTATATGTAACCTAGAGATGATTAAAACATATGGGAGATTCTGTATCGGTTATATGCAAACACTATACCATTTTGTATAGGGGACTTGAGCATCCTCAGATTTTGATATCCAAGAGGGGTTCTAGAATAAACCCCCTCTCCCCTTCACCTCAAGAATATCAAGGGAGGACTGTAGATCATCACAACTTTGGAATTTGAAAGGGACTTTAAAAGTCACATTAGTCAACCTGTGTGGCTAAATGACTCTTCCAAAGCCCCATTGGCAGGGGTAGAATTCAAATCCAGGGGCCTGAAATTCTCAGTTCCAATTGCAAAACTCTTTATAATAAGACTTCTTTTTTTTTTTTTTTTTCGCCTTTTCAGTAAATTTCTTTTTTCCTAATCCTCTTCCAGGGCCTTCAGTATTAAAGAAATAGAAATAATTAAGATATTTCTCTCAGTGTGAACATTGCAACATAGATAAAAGAAACTTCCAAGGTCCCTGCTCACTCTATTAGGACTGTGTTTTTCAGCTTTTCATCACTGTGACCAAGATATCTAACAAGAGAAACTTGGAGGAGGAAAAGTCTATCTGGGGCTCGCAGTTTCAGGGGTCTCAGTCCATGGTTTGCCAACTCCATCACTGTGGGCCTTGGGTGAGGCAGAATATCATGGCAGAAGGGCAAAGTGTAGAAAAGTGGTTTAGTCCATGGCAACAGGAAAGAAGAGAGACTGAGAGAGAAGGTGAGGCACCAGGGACAAAATATAAACCCCAAAGGTACACCCTTTGTGTGACTTACTTCCTCTAGCCACACCCCACCTACTTACAGTTTCTACCCAGTTTGTCTATTCAAATTATTCAGCATCAAATGGATCATTCCATTGATTAGGTTACAGCTCTCATAAGATAATCAGTCCACCTCTGGACATTCCTGTATTAACATAGGAGGTTTTGAGGGGGACACTTCATATCCCAAGCCAGAACTATATGGTTTTTGGAAAGATTATGTGTCTTCCCTTAGTTCCTTCTGTTAGGGATCAAATAAAAGTTTCAGATGCATGTTAAGAACTGCAAAGAGGCTGAGATTTTACCTGATCTATAAGCTAACAAGTTAACTTACTATGGTCTCATGGATACCAGTAGAAGACCCAAAGACTCCTCAGTCAGAGACAAAGGGAAGTTTATTATTCATAGCAAAAGTAGTGGTCAGAATCTTAGTATTTTTTTTTTTAACCAGCTCCCCAAAGCCCTAACATCCAAGAGGGAGAAAACATGGCCAGATAAGACTTGTACATGGGGTGAGTTGGATTAAAAAAGAGGAAATATGACCCAAATCTTTCATAATGAGCAGTAAGCATGCTTGTTCTTTGCTCCATAGAGAAATTCTATAACTATTATACTGGACAGCAGACAAGCCTGTCCTTTGTTCCAGAAGGAAAACCCTATCTCTGTCTGTCAAGGTTGTTCTCTATACAAATGTCCTTGAAAAGATAGTCCCTAACAAAAGGAAATCGGTGCTTCTGCAAGATGTGCCAAAATGTTGAGAGACTCATGGGAAATTGTCTCTCAACAGTACAAATCCATGAAAACTGCCCTATTCAAGTCATCTAATGTTGTGCTATTTTTATATTTTTAAAGCACCTAAGATAACTGAACTTCTGAAAAATCAGACACCAATTCATTTGTTTCAATTAAGGCTTTCAGCAAGAGAACTGTTTTTCTAATCCATTCCAGTAAAAAGAACTCAATACCAAGGAGAGCATTACTATTTTTAAAAACAATGGGAATACACTTTTTCTAAGAATTTCATTCTTCCAAAGAAAGGATATTTTCCTTTCCATGCAAGTGCTCATGAAATATTTTCTCATTTGGAATATGAAATGGAGGGAAAGAGCCAGTGATTATCCAATTTTTCAGCAGCTGCATGTGTTTTCATGTACAGCACACACTGGGAGCTGTTTCCATATTGATGTGTGTAAATAGATCCCTTGATGTGATCACTTTTTTGCGGGGGTACTGGGGATTGAACTCAGGGGCACTCAACCACTGAGCCACATCCCCAGCCCTATTTTTTTTAATTTTTAAAAATTTATTTATTTACTCTAATTTGTTATATATGACAGCAGAATGCATTTCAATTCATATTACACATATAAAGCACAATTTTTCATTTCTCTAGTTGAACACAAAGTAGAGTCATACCCTACATGTCTTCATACATATAATGATATCCATCTCATTCCACCACCTTTCCTACCCCCTGCTCTTCCCTTCCCTCCCCTTTGCTCTACCTAAAATTCCTCTATTCCTCCCATACCCACCCCTGAATATATTTTTTATTTTATTTATTTATTTTTTTGATGTACCTTTATTTTTTATTTATTTATATTTGATACCGAAGATGGAACCCAGTGCCTCACATGTGTTAGGCAAGCGCTCTGCCACTGAGCCACAACCCCAGCCCTTAATTTTTTATTTTTTATTTTTTAAATTTTTTATTTTTTTAAAGCTAAATTATTATTATTATTTTTTATTGTTGGTTGTTCAAAACATTACATAGTTCTTGATATATCATATTTCACACTTTGATTCAAGTGGGTTATGAACTCCCATTTTTACCCCTATACAGATTGCAGAATCACATCAGTTACACATCCATTGATTTACATATTGCCATACTAGTGTCTGTTGTATTCTCCTGCCTTTCCTATCCTCTAATATCCCCCATCCCCTCCCCTCCCCTCTTCTCTCTCTACCCCCTCTACTGTAATTCATTTCTCCCCCTTGTATTATTTTTCCCTTTCCCCTCACTTCCTCTTGTATGTAATTTTGTATAACCCTGAGGGTCTCCTTCCATTTCCATGCAATTTCCCTTCTCTTTCCCTTTCCCTCCCACCTCTCATCCCTGTTTAATGTTAATCTTCTTCTCATGCTCTTCGTCCCTACTCTGTTCTTAGTTACTCTCCTTATATCAAAGAAGACATTTGGCATTTGTTTTTTAGGGATTGCCCAGCCCTATTTTGAATTTTATTTAGAGACAGGGACTCACTGAGTTGCTTAGCACCTTGCTTTTGCTGAGGCTGACTTTGAACTCGCCATCCTTCTGCCTCAGCCTCCTGAGCTGCTGAGATTATAGGCATATGCCACCACACCCGGCTATGTGATCACTTTTAAGGTTATATAATTACTCTTTCTGATAGAAGAAAATATCATAAATCTTCAAAGTATATATGTTTTCCATAAATAGTTTTAATTGACAACTAGGATCTTTGCCATTTATATGCAGTTTCTTTCATCGTTTTCGGTAATGAATTAATACCACTTACAACTTGTTGTGCATCTAATGTTCAGGTTCTTTGCATATTTCATCTTATTTGAGCTTTAATTGAGGCACATGAAGGAACAGAGTCACATGCACAGCTGTAGATGGAGAAGCTAGGATTCAAAGATCTAGCTGCCTGTAAAGATGGTAACTTTCTTTATGTTACTCTGGATTATTGTTACCTAGGCCAGCCTTTTGGCTTGGGATAGAGATTTCAGACAAGATCTTGAAGCATTATCCTCCTCACTGCTAAGTCAGTTGCCTTAGTCCCATTCACTTGGCATGCTGATTCTCAGCTCTTTCCCAAAGCTCAGGGACATCATAGACTCTTAGAAATTCTAAGAAAGACTGACACCAACAGTCTGCATTTTATAGCATCCCCAGTGGATGCTCAGATGTTTTCAGATTCAGCAGTTCCTTGGTTGGAAACTCTTGTAAATGGAAATTTTTGAGACAGTCTTCTATTCTGTCTCTTTGTAATTTGCCCCTATTATTCTAAGTCTGTTCTCTAATCTATTTCTTCTTCTAGAAGGACCTTTCATGAAATCCAAGAAAACTGTTTCCAAAGAAATACACTGAACAAGGGACATTAATCTAGGTGGTTGGTATAGTTATATTTTAAAATATATTATCAAAATTAGAACTGAATACTAATGTTTCAAGCACCGATTAAAGTTAAATCATGCCAACAAATGACTCTTAATCATCTACAATGGAAAAGAGTTGAGGCTGACTTAGTGAAGGGCTTATTGGTGCTAATACATTTACCATTATGACCATTGAAGTTATTACACTTAACCATTTCATCAGAAACCCAAATGTTATGGTTTGACTGTTTGTTTTCCCTCCAAATTCTGTTAGCAGCTTCATGCAATGATATTGGCAGGTGGTGCCTACTGGAAGGTATTAGGTTGTGAGGTCTCTGCCCTCATAAATGGATTAATGCTGCTATGAAAAGGGCTCATAAGAGAAGGCTTTCTTGCACTCTTCTGTCATGTGAGGAGCAGTGTTCCTCCCCTCCAGAAGATGTAGCATTCAAGGCATCCCCTTGGAAACAGAGGCTAGGCCTTTACCAGACTTTGTCAGCGCTTTGCTCTGGGACTTAGCCTTCAGAACTGTGAGAAATAAATCTGTGGTTTGTTTTGTTTTGCTTTGCTGCACTGGGCATTGAACCCGGGGCCTCATGCATGTTAGGCAAATTCTTTACTACTGAGCTGTATTCCCAGCCAATTCTATTTTTCATAACTGACTCAATCTCAAGTATGGGCACAAAACATACTAAAGCACCCAATATTGAGTAAATGTTGAGTAAGCATTTTTAAGTGTTCCATGGAGATATTATCAGTTGTATTTACATTTGCACACTAAACTGTCCAGCAGGTTTGATAAGTAATGGTCTGATAAGTAATTTTCCTCCCCCAAAGCCACCACCTATGGCTGTTAACACTCTTCTTTGACCCATCTACTTTTCTCCAGCTTAGTACTTTTAAAGCAATTCCACTTCAAATACACTTCATTTCCTGAGATCCATGATAAAGTGCCAAGCAATTCAATAGTCTGATATAGTAAGGCTGGATTTTTTTTCTTTTATACTTTGGGATTCTAGCTGGTATATTTTGTGTATTTCAGGCAACTGGAGTGGATTGAATAGTCTCCCTTAAAAATTGTGTCCATCCAGAGCTTAAAAATATGAGGTCTTTGTAGATTTAATTAGTTATGGATCTCAAGATGAAATCCCGATTTTGGTTGGACTCTAAAAACCAACGACTCATGTCCAAGAAGAGAAGAGGCATGGAGAGACCACACGCAGGAAAGAAGAGGATGTAAAAATTAAGACAGATTGGAATTATGTCACCACAAGCTAAGAAGGAATAAGTAAGGCCAGCAACCGCCAGATAGTAATAGAGAAGCATAAAGTGATTTTTCCTCACAGCTTCCAGAAGGAACCAATCCTGCCAACATCATGATTTTTGACTTCTAGGTTCCAGATCTGTGAGAAAATAAATCACCAAGTTTATAGTAATTTGTTATGGTAGTCCTAGGAAACTAATATAGCAATATAAAGACAATTTAAGATGAGAAATCATGTTTACCAGTAAGTGGTGTGCTAATTAAACAAGATACATGGAGAAAAGTTAAAACAAAATATTGACTGGAAGATGCTACTAGATCTGAAAGTATGTTGCTGGTAGCAGTACTTTAATTTTTAAAAGATGCTATTCTTCATAAGTAGTCTGTGAAGATGAAGAAACCACTTGTCTTGTTCTGTTATTCTCCATCACACGGATCACACAGTGTTGAATGATTTGTCCTCAAGTTCAGGGAGGGCCCATTCTCATTCTCAAGCGAAGCTCAGTCTTAGCAGAGTGACTGGCACATGGTAAGTCACAGTTAAGTGCTGAACAGATAGCATGACTGGGCAGTCCTTGTTCACTTCTGTTTTTCTGGTATAATTACCAAGAGTGTCCTCTTTCATTAAAGTGTCATGAGTCATCATCCATGGGCTGTGTGTGTGAGCGTATGAGGGGACTGGTCTGGTGTTGTGCAGATTGGGTTGTGCGCCCCAAGTGTGTCTTCCTCCCGCTCTGCCTGTGATTCCACACAGCACCTGAGATGGGTGTGACTAGCCAAATGTCAGTCAATCTGCTGAAAACAAGACATCATCAAGCAAGACTCCACTCTTTGAAATCCTATCCCTTACCTTATGAGGGTGGAATATTCTATTGAATGTCTTCTCCCCAATAAAAAGGGGCTGCGTTTGGGTGCGCTCGCTCTCTTGCCTCCCTTGCTCCTCTTGCCCTCCAGCGTGGGAGCTGACATCTGAGGTCTCAGAGCCATCCCTGACCCCTGAAAAATATATTTTGTGTTTGTGTGGTCTTTACATTGCCAGCCCAATTCATGCAGAGTCACCCTGAATCCGTTGCCCTCGCGGGATGTAGGTGACATTAAAGTATCCCAGTTTGAATGGTACACCGTCATCATATTGAAAGATCCTTAGTGTATGTGTGGAGTAGATGATTTTGAAAACATACTATTTGCTTATCTGTGATTTTGTCTTCCAGTTTCAGTTACCTGCAGTCAACTGAAGTCTGAAGATACTAAATGAAAAGTTCCAGAAATAAACAATTCATAATTCACTGTTGTGAGTAGTATCACAAAATCTCATAAAGTTCAGCTCCTTCCTTTTTGGACTTGAATCTTTGTCTTGTGCATCTACACTGTGTTTGGATTTGCCCATTAGTCACTTAGTGCCATCCTAGTATGACTACATCATAAAAAGAAAATTGAACATAGTATAATATTTTGAGAGAAAAATCACTTTCACATAACTTTTATTACAGTGTATTGTTATAATTGTTCTATATTATTATTGTTGTTGTTGTTAATCTTTTACTGTGCCTAATTTATAAATCAAGCTTTTTATGTATAGAAAAAATATGAACATATGTATAGAAAAAAATTATATATATATATATGTTTTAGGCTTCCATTGAGTGTCTTGGAATGTATCCTCTGTAAATAAAGGGGGGGACTACTATACTGTTACAGACCTATTTAACAAAATAGTAAAGTTATTTTATCTCATCTTTATTAGACTTTATTTAAAAATGTATACATACAATTAATATATCCAGAATGATTTTATTAAAGCTAGTCAGATGATGTCTTTTCTTTGTTCAAAATCCTTCCATGACTGCTCATCTCACTCTGAATAAAAGCCTATCTTTTCAATGGCCTACACGGCCCAACCTGATCTGACCCAGGTCCTTCTTTAGTGCTGAGTTCCAATCAAACTGCCCTTGTTGCTGTCAAACACATGCTTGTTTCTGAGTTCAAGGGTTTACCCTTGTTGGGGATAATAGGCCAGGCGGGGTGGTACATACTTGCAATCCCAGTGAATCGGGAGGCTGAGGCAGCAGGATCACAAGTTCAAGGCCAGCTTCAACAAATTAGCAAGGCCCTAGGCAACTTAATGAGACCCTATCTTAAAATAAAAAGAACCGAGGCTGTGGCTCTGAGTAGTGCAATCTTGGATTCAATCCCCACTACCAAAAAAAACTAAAAAAACAAAAAAAACCTAAAAAAACCCCCAAAACCCTATAATAGAAAATAAGAAGATAGAAAATGAATGAGTTTCAAGTTAAAATTTAACTAGGTAGGGAGAAAAACTAAAATAATTTTTTAAGCAGTAAAATAAAAACTAATAACAATAAATGAAATTAAATTAATGAAATTAAAAACTCATAGAGAAATGATCAACATAAAAGTAGTTAGTTAAAAAGACTAAAAATTCTGGCAATTTTGATCAAGAAAAAAGATACAGGATAGGAGTAAATATTAGGCATTAAAAAGGAGTAAATTCTATTAGGGATTTTAAAATTATGGAACATCTTATGACAGTTATGAAAATAATTTTGGTAAAACATAGATGGGATAGGTATTTTTAAGAAAATACAAGTAACCAATACTGACTCAAGAAAGATATATTTTATAAGTACAAAAATACCAATATACATTGGTGATGATTTATGGTCAAAACTTTCCCTCCTCAAAAGGCATCAGATCTGGTAGGTTTTAAAAGTGAGTGAAGGATATAAAAAATAGCAACCCTCAAGAAAATGGGAAATATTAACCCCCAGGGAGAGAAGATGACAGTGTGACCTGGGAGAGAAGGTAAACAGTGGGCTCTCACCCTTTCCCAACAACAATGGGTTTTGAACTTTTGCAACTGTTTCCTCTGATTTGAAGTTGCACAACTGTTCTACTTGACTACCCAACCAATGCATTTTTGCCACAATTCAAATCTCACTTGTCATGATTCCAATCTCTCTTAAACTTTATAAAAATCAGATCCTATGGATAAAGAAATTGTGGTATATATACACAATGGAATATTGCTCAGCATTAAAAGAGTATAAAATTATGACATTTGAAGGTAAATGGATGGAGTGGAGAATATCATGCCAAGTGAAGTAAGCCAATTCCCTAAAACAAAGGCCAAATGTTTTCTCTGATAAGTGGATGCTGATTCCTAACCGGAGGAGTGGCATCGGATCAATGGAGGAACTCTGGATTGGGCAAAAGGGTGAGGCAGAGGGGAGGGGTCATGGGGGTAGAAAAGATGGTGGAATGAGTTGGACATCATCACCCTAAGTACATGTATGATTGCACGAATGAGATCCTACATTGTGTACAACCAGAGAAATGTAAAATTGTGCTCCATTCATGTACAATGAATCAAAGTGCATTCTGTTGTCATGTATAACTAAGTAGAGCAAATAAAAAAAATCAGATTCTAGTTGTAATCAATTACCATTTTCTCTCCTAAATATGTAGCATTCCACTACTTAATAAAGAAAGCTTGCTGATCTGTCTGTTCCCTGATTTGGTATTTTTGCTTTCAGTGAATTGTACCAACACTTTAAAGAACAGATCATCTTTAGCTTTCATAAACTAATACAGAAAAACAGGAAAAATTATTTAATTTACTTTTAAATTTAGTATAATCTTGATATCCAAATAAGAGTAATGCAAAAACAAAAAAGCAAGTTAATCATACCTTGAACAGTATTTTATAAAAATATTTGCAAATCAGATCCAACAACATACAAAATAAAATAGAAATTTGTTCAACATTAGAAATAACATTCACATTGTAAAGAGAAAAAATATTTTAATCTTGATAGACACGAGAAAAAAGTATTAGAAGAAAGTCAACATTCATTTTGGAGTTTTACGAAAAACTTCAACATGTTCTTTCAATAATTATACACAAGTTCAACCAAGTAGTTAATAAATGATCACTGCAATTTTATAAAAATCTTCTTAGATTATAGGAAAAGAGGGGGTATTCCCCAAACCATTTTTTGAAGTTAACATAAATCTTGATACCAAACCTGGACAAGAACAATAGAAACTAGAAAATTTATAGACCTATTACATTCATGAACATAGGTGAAAAGATCCTTAAGAAAACTTTATAAGACAAAAATTGCATAAAGTATAAAAAAGTAAATAATTTATGATTAAGCTGAGTTCATTCCATGAATACCAAGGGAATTTAATATTTGAAAGTAAAATTATGTTGTTAACCTCATATGTAGTAAGTAATTTAATCTTGTCTGCAAGAAGTCTGGCCATCAAGGTAATCTGTAAACCCTTGGAATGTTGCTCAACAGGAATGTTTTTGTTTTCCTGGCAGACCTGGGTAACTGCATGGTCTAACAATAGGATTTAGGGTAGGAGCTTTGGGTTTTGCCTGGGAAGCTGGAGACTGGAGACTGAAATCAGCCACATGGACAAGCAATCATAGCTGTGTCATGGGGTCCTGGTGAAAAGTCTGGGCACCAGGCTTAGGTGAGCCTCCCTGCTGGCCATGCTTGGGCATGTCACACATTGGAAATTCATGTGTCCATAACTTCTGGGAGAAGGATAAAAACAGTTTGATAACTTTTCTTGACTCGGTCCTGTGTGCTTCCAACTTTGATTGATTTTTAAATTTATATCCTTTTTCTGTAATAAACTCTAACTCTGAGTATAACAACTTTCAAGGAGTTCCATGAGTGCTCACAGATCATCAAACCTGCAGGTGGTCTTGGGAAGCCCACAAACTTGCAATTGCTATCAGAAGTGCTACTGGTCTTGTGTGGACAGTGTCTCCTCAAACTATACAGCTGGCTAAACACCTCACATTTTATTAAGTTATTAAAGGAGAAAAATCATATGATTATCTCAATAGGTACAGAGTATTAGATAAAATGCAATAACTATTCAGGGTTTAAGTCTATCAAAAACTGAGAATAAAATTAAGATTATTTAATCAGATCAATAGTATATTAAAAACCCTACAGCAGTATTATACCTAATAGAGAAAAGTGTAAAGTTAACATAAAAAAAGGGAAAAAATGTTCATTATACTACATATATTCAAAATTTTACTAAATGATTAGAATATTCTAGTTATACCAGAAACAGAAATAAAATAAATAATTACCAACAAGCTGTCATTATTTGGATGGCATAAATATCTACTTAGAAAATTCAAGAGTTCAATGGGATATTTTTAGAATAAATAAGAGAGTTTAATATTGTGGGTTACAAAACAATGTTAAAAACCAATTGTATTTTTATACACAAGCAATTATCTAAAACTATTATTTTAAAAATTATTCCATTTACATGTTCTTATTGGAGGTATAGACTCTGTGTTTACATTTGTTCATATGCATCAAATTGCATACTTAGTTTTGTCCGTTTTACTATATGTATATTTTACCTAAAAATGAACTGTAAACAAATATTTAAAAAATAGGAAAGTTTAAAAGTATTTATACTACTTTACAACAAAAACATATAATATCCAGGTAAATAAATCTATTGAAGCTGTGAAAGCACTATAATGGTAGAAAATTATGAAGTTTTATTAAAAGATATTAAATAAAACCCAAATATGTGGGGAGATATACCACATTATGGATAAACAGATTCAATGTTGTGATGATGTCAAGTCCCATGATTAATCAGCACTTCTAAAATTGCAGCATCACAAGTTGATTTTAAAATTGATAAAAAAATAGCAAAGGGCCTATGATCACCAACACACTTATGAAGAAAAGATGGGATTGTGTATAAACACTAAAATTTATTTTAGGGCTATAGTATTAAAATGTGTTTTATGGCACAGGGATAAATCAATGGAGCACAATAGAGAGTTCAGAAAGACATATACGTAGACAATAATCAATGTCAAATACAAGAGAAAAATCCCAAGGAAGAGGAGAAAGAAAGGGAAAATAGAAGATTTTATTCTATTTACATTTGGCCATGTCAAAACTGTTTTCCTTAATATTTTAGGAATGGGGCATATAAAGGATGGCCATGCCACTATTCAGTTTTCCAAATAAGAAAGAGACAGGAATGTACTGTGGCTCAGTGGTAAAACACTGACACTGGCCTAGCATATGTGAGGCCCTGGTTCAATCCCCAGTGTTACCATAAAGGGAAGGAAAGAAGGAAGGAACGAAAGAGAAGCCAGCTACATAATTTGTGGGTTCCACTAAAAAATACTATGGGACTTTTTGTTAAAAAATTATTAAGAATTTTAAGACAATGACAGCAGAACGGTAAACCAAGTTCAGGGCCCTTCTAAGCTTGGGATCCTGTGCAGGTGTGTGAGCCACACATCCACTAAGCCAGCCTTGCCCAGATACTACAGTAAGATCTTGGTAATCTAAGAGTCCTATATACATTAATATTATCTTTGCAAGTGTCAGTTAATGTGGGGAAAAAGTGCTGTCCTATCAGTGTTTTCTTATTTTTTCGGGGGAGGGGGTGGGTGCGCCATGGTTACCAGGGACTGAACTCTGGGGCACTCAAGCACTGAGCCACATCATCAGCCCTGATATTTTGTATTTTTTATTTAGAAACAGGGTCTTACTGAGTTGCTTAGTGCCTCGTTGTTGCTGAGGCTGGCTTTGAACACAGGATCCTCCTGCTTCAGCCTCCTGAGATTGTATTACAGGTGTGTGCCACATGCATGGTTATATCAGTGTTTTCATTCATAACTATACCAGTATTCTCTGGAGTTAGAACAAAGAATTCTCTATATTTTCCCCACTTTTGTTAATTAAAATGCACTTTTGTAACTCGATACCCAATTTAAAGTTTCCATTCTAAGATAGTTGGAGTTCATAGCTTATTTCTGAGAGCTCAGGGGAATACTTTACTTTTCTTTCATTACCCTAATAAATTTTCTATTGTTTGGCATTCTCCTGTGGCATTCATTTACAAAATTGAAAAAAATAATAGGACATTTCACTGAGGTAATTTTGATTTTATTTTAGATTGCTTTACTTTTTACTCTCCAATAAAATGAATAAATCAGTGTTGAAAGTTACAGCTATTATGATATATTGATGTGAATATTAAGGTAATGCATAAGAATTGACTTTTTTTTTAAAGAGAGAGTGAGAGAGAGGGGGACAGAGAGAGAGAGAGAATTTTAACATTTATTTATTTTTTCTTAGTTCTCCGCGGACACAACATCTTCGTTTGTATGTGGTGCTGAGGATCGAACCCGGGCCGCACGCATGCGAGGCGAGCGCGCTATCGCTTGAGCCACATCGCCAGCCCAAGAATTGATTTTCTATAATAAAGTCCAATTGAATTACCCTCAAAATTGGTCCTTAGAAAACATTTTTTAAAATCTTATCTATTTTATGGAAAACATTTTGAAATACATAAATGGACTGAAGTTTTCACAACATTATTTGGGATCTTTCAAAGAATGATTGGTTGCATTTTATTTAATATTATAATATGCATACTGATTCCACCTCACCAATAACCCTTACATATAAAGTTATAATGGAACTTATACCAGTTATAGATCTGTGGTCATTTGTTATTTCCATATAGTGCTTCTGAAGCCATTTGGAATAAAATGGCATAAGGTAAATAGGGGAAAAAATTGATGAGAATCTGAAGAATCGCTGAAAACTGATAAACTTTCCAACAGCAAGGGCTGGTCCCAAAAATCTTCATTAAAAATAGTGGAGTTTTATTGAATATCTCCCAAATTCTTTTAGCCCAGGTGTTGGTGCCCCCTCACAAAGCTCTTCAAAGCTTTCTTTCCTTCTCATTTGTTTGCCTCTCAATTTTAAGTCTTCTGTACTGTGTTGACTTTTGCTTTTTGTTTGTGCAGAATTTTAATCTCATAAAATTGAATGGGCATCTGTGTGTCTCTTTTGTGATTTGCTATCATTTTTTTTATTGGATTGTTTGTCTTTTTCTTATTACTTTGCAGAAAATTTGTAGAAGTTGTATAATTGAGATAAAATCCTTTTGACTATTGTTTGTTTTGTAAATAATTTTGTAGTCTGGGCTTCTTTTTTTCTCTTTCACAGGTATATTTTGTTACACAGACATTATGTATTTCAATGTGATTAAATATGTGGTACCTTTATAATTGGTACTTCTTGTATCCTATTTAAAAGTTTTCCCTTATTTTAAACTCATGAAGGTATTCTACGGTCTTAAAATTCTTTCCTTTTTTTCTTTCACATTTATGCTCTAAAAAAAAAAAACACCTGGAATTAATGTCTGTTTATAATGTTCAACTACAGGCCAAGGTTTTTAAATATATAATGGGGATACTTAATTTTCCCAATATTAATCATTAAAGATAACCTCCCTAACCTGATTGCTCTATAATGCCACCTTTTTCGTAAATCAAGTGTCCAAGCATGGTTAAGTCTGTTTGGGTTCTTTTCTTATTTGTCTATCATTGACCCTTTCTATTAAATTGAGTCAGTGTCTTTCCATTGTAATTTCATATTCTTGATAATCACAAATTCAGCTCTCTTCTGAAAACATTGTTTTGTTCTTCTTTGACCTTGGAATTTCTAACTAAATTTAGAGTCAAATGCCAAATTTCATTTATTAAAAAAAGAATAATAAAGGCAGGGGCTGTACTCAATGGTAGAGCGCTTGCCTTGCACGTGTGAGGCACTAGGTTTGATCCTTAACACCACATAAAAATAAATAAATAAAATAAAGGTATTGTGTCTATCTTCAACTAAAAAAATATTTAAACAAAAATAATAATAAAGTTGTTCACAGTAAATATTTAGATCCATCTGGAAAGAATTATTCTTTATAATTTTGATGGTTTCTTTCCATGGACATGGAATGTCCCATCAATTATTAAGAACTTATTTTATCTTAACAATGTTTTACAGTTTTCTGCACAGAGTCTTGTATATCCTTTAAAAGATTTATTCTTAGGTTTTTGGTATTTTTCAAGTTACAAGCAATATTTTTATTGATTCTTTTCTTACTAGTATACAAAAATTCAAACAAATTTTTAAATATATTTTCTAGTAACTTTCCTAAATTCACTATTTATTATTTTAATATGGTGGTAGGTTCTTTGTTTTTCAATTATCCACATACATAACTATATCACTTGTGAATAAGGACATTTTATTTGTTAATTTTCAAAAAATATGACATTTATTTTTATTTCCATACTGCATTAACTTGAAGTTTGAGTGTCCTTCAGTGTTGCATATTAAAAATAAATGGTAATAAAGACAATGTTTGTTATAGATCTTGAAGAGAAGGCTTTCATCATTTCACCATTAAGTCTGACATTTATCAAAGTTTGTTTTGTATTGTAAATATTGTTTATTAGGTTGAGAATGTTCCTATGTAGTCTAAGTTTCCTATTATTTGTTTTTTAAAACTCATGATCAGGTTTTTACCAAACATATTTTTTTGTAACTGCTGAGATGATATATAGTTTTTATCTTTCATTCTGTTAAAGTGATGAATTACTATGAATTAATTTCTTTTTCATGTCAGACCAAAAAGATAACAGTTTTGGAATAAACCCAGTGTGGTAACAGAATACATTCTTTGTTTTACATATTACTAGATTCTATCTGCAACACTAGAATGTGAGCTTCATGGAGGCAAGGTTTTTTGTCTTCTTCTATTTTTTTTAAACCATGTCTCCGTGGTGTATTTATTTACCTGAGTTATCTCAGAATTAGACAGCTTCTATTCTGCCTATGAATAGAGAGCTCTGAGCCCCTGGTTATCTGGGGTGGAGCTCCACATCGCCCCAAGGTTGGACACTACATTCATCCCCCTTCATAGAGAGTACATACCCACATAACTTAGAAATCAGACCTCTCTCTTTATTTCTCACGGCTCTACCTCCTCACTTATTCTTCACCCTTCCAAGGGATGGAAGGTTGGGGCTTTTTATGTTCTGTATCCAGGATTCTGCACAGCAATAGCACTGCTGACTGGCCATCAGCGCAACCACACAATGGGTACAAATGCCCAGGGGCCAAAGAAGGGGCAAGGAGAAGAAGCAGAGAGACTATGCAGCCATCTTGATAATGTCCAGAATCCCATGTTCTGGTAAGAACTCTAATTTATTTTATGCTTTATTTTAAATTTATTTATATTTATTTTAAATTTATTTAAATTACCCTTGAAAGTGGCCTCTGAATAAATTAGAAGAGTCGAGTATGTTCATCTTTCATCAGTAATCATGAACCAAAGAGAGCTAAGACCACAGTGCTTTGCCAGATAATAGATATTCACCTATTTTTCCTCTATCTAAAACATAGGAAATGCTTTCAAATTTAGGCATTTAATTTCCAAGCATTTTAAAGTTAATGAGAAAAAAAAATCTCATTTTTTAATGCTCACATCATGAAGTTACATGGTACCTAGGAACAGAGATGACATGAGCTACATTAGGGTGTTTACTAGTTACATTATGATTCCAAATAGAAAAACAAAAAAGCAAAAGCAAAAACAAAAAAACACTAAATGTGTAACAAAACACTTGACCTTAAGTTGACTCAGAAGGTCAGAGAGCTCCTCATTATTCCACCCTGCCCACCTTTTTGGTCTCCTTAAATTTTTGCCCAGGCATTTTGTAATTTACTTCAATTCACCAAACACACACACACACACACACACACACACACACACACACAAACACGTACACACTTACTACTCAGAACATTCTTTTCTCTCCCTTCAGCTTCTTTGTAGAGCTAGCTAGCTTCAACACTTCAGAGGGTTTAAATATTGCCAAGCACCAGAACACATGCCTGTAACCCCAACTATTCAGGAGGCTGAGAGAGGAGGATCACAAGTTTGAGGCCAGCCTAAGCAACCTAGCAAGATCCTTTCTCAAAATAAAATGAAAGGGGGTGTCAGTCTGGGGATGTGACTTAATGGTAGAGTATATGCCTATGAGAGGTGATTAGTCCTAAGAGCCTCTGTTCAGCTCCCAACAGAAGGCAAAGTAGCTTCACTACTTACTAGTGACCTGGGACAAGTGTCTTAATTTATTTGTGCCTGGGTTTCTCTACCATTAAATTGATGATACCGGTACCTCACAGACTGTTGTTGAAAATTTTAGGAATTTAATATAGAGCCTGGCCCATGATGAGTGCTATTTACTTGTT
This sequence comes from Spermophilus citellus, assembly GCF_964194105.1. Taxonomy (NCBI): domain Eukaryota; kingdom Metazoa; phylum Chordata; class Mammalia; order Rodentia; family Sciuridae; genus Spermophilus; species Spermophilus citellus. Next base: position 67,069,189 of record NC_138197.1, on the reverse strand, counting down.
TAGCAGTAAGGGGCCAATTGGAGTTCCTGCAGAGGATTGCCTTGCGGAGGGGATATTCAGTTCTCTTGTAACTGGTGGGAATACCAATGAAGGGATAAGGTTTCAGTCACCACATCTGAAAGTGGAGTTGGGATTACTGAATTCCGATCAGTTGAAAGCAGATAATGAGCTCCAGAGAGGGCCAAGAGTGTATGTATTTAAAGAGACACAGGGATTCCTCTTCTTTCAATTTACAGTTCTACTCAAAAAGGCTAAATGTAAATAGGATGAAATTCTCCAAAAGATAAACTTCCTTGCTTACCATCTTACTTCAGTGAACTGTATTGAAAAAACAGTCATCAGCAATATTTGGGGACTATTGCTAGGACAATGGTTGCTTGAGTGAATGGAAAAGAGCAGTGGAGAACTTTGTCACACACGGTGGGTGAGCAAACCTGATTCCTATTCCATGCCCCCTTCTTGCCAGCCACCTTCCAGCCAAGGTGACCCCATGGCAGATCTCTGACAGATTTGATGTAAGAGAACATCCAAGTATGTGATTTCTGGTAAAGTTTGCTTTTCTGGTTAAAAAAGAGACAGGATGAGCTAGCATGCACATTTTTCCTTTTGTTTTTTCCCCTAGAACACAGACAAATGGGCTGTTTCAAGGTATAGTAGCCATTTTACAACCAGAAGGAAACAAATATGAAGAGAGATGCTTCCCAGCTAAGGAAGGAAGGGAAGATTGCCTCAGGGACCCATCAGCCTGGGTTCCTGATGGCATCCCACAGAAACCGCACCAACTTTGGACCACCCACCTCTGCCTTTTGTGTAAGAGAGACACACACACATACAAAGGAGACCAACTCCTTTTTGTTCAGGAGAGTGTTGGTTGGGTTTTCTTGCCTTTGAGTGGACTTCTGTTATGGTTTGGATTTGAGAATGTCCCTCAAAAGCTCCTGTGTTAATGTAGCACTATTAAGAGGTAAAAGGGTGAGTTATGAGAAGTGTGATTTAATCAGTCCATACTAGGTTGATGGATTAACTGGATTGTCACTGAAAAGATAGGGTGTGGCTGGAAGAGGTGGGTCACTGGGGACATGCCCTGGAAGCATTCATCTTCCACGTAGCTCCTTCTCCTCTCTCTTCCTGCTTCCTGGTTTACAAGAGTGAGTAGTGTTCCTCTGCCTTACCCTTCCACCATGTTCTGCTTCACCTTGGGCCCAGAGCAATGGAGTCAGTTGACCATGGACAAAAGTTCTGAAGTCATGAACCAAAATAAACTTTTCCTCCTCTAAGTTGTTCTTGTCAGGCATTTTGGTCACAATGATGAAAAACTGACTAATACAGAAATTGATATCGACAAGTGGTGTCATGGCTGTGACTAACCTGATCATGTGATTGAGAAGCCATTAGAACTGGTTTGCAAGAGGAGTTCAGGAGAGTTCAGTGATGTAGGGTGAAGAAGCCTTAGAATGCTTGTAAGCAGAGCTTCATGGGTGAGTATAGTAAGACTTCAGCTGACCAAATGCCAATAGGAATGTAGACAGCAAAGACTGCTCATGAAGTTTCAGAGAGCAATGAGGACTCAAGTGGGAATTGAATTAGAGGTCCTTTGTGTTACATTCTAGCAAAGAACTTATTTCTATATTGCTCATGTTCTGAGACTTTATGTGAGGCCAAATTTAAAGGTGATGGACTAATTAATCTGGCAGAGGAAATTTCAAGGCAGCACAGCATTCAGGATGTATATGCAACATTGGGATCAAGGGTGGTGTGATTGTTGAAGGCATTACCGCCAGTAAGGAGAAGTAAAGTATGTTGCACAGAGACAACAGGAGAGACTCCTTGAGGGCATCTCAGGAATTGGCAAGACCACAAACATCACAGGTTGAAGGGTGTAAAAGTAAAAATTCCTTTGAGAAGAGACTATGGGGACACTCTGCTCATATAGGAGGGTCTGGGAAGTTGTTTCACTGTTCCCAGCTACCCAGGGACTTACAGGCTGCTACAGGCATGGTCCCACAGGGCCCAGCTACTGCTTGAACTGGTGTAGACCTTGGTGTCATCCATGTGCTAGTTCTGCAACAATGCAGGTGCTGGAGTTAGGGGGTGATGGAGGCTTCCACTGAGATTTCAAAGGAAGGTCTAAAAGTGTAGCAGAGTTGGAATCCCTGCAGACTGCCCCTGAGAAGGAGATTCATGAAGCTGTGAAAGTAAAGCCAAAGCTGGAATGGAGACCCTAGGAATTAAGAGATGCCAGTAACATAGAGTGTTTGCCTAAAGACGCTAATGGCTTTGGAGAGTTAGGCTAAGAGAGAGGGCATGAATGCTGCAATCAGAAAGCTCAAAGGAGCAGGGCTGCACAAACCCTTTGGAGAGAGCATCTCACTGCCAAGTGCCCCAGATGCTGGAAGTGGAGCTGCAGGACCTCATATCAGCCTGGTTGGATTTTGGTCTTGTTTTGGTCCCACACCTTCTTTCTATGTCCCTATTCCTTCCTCTGGAAATGGGAATGTTTACTTCATGCCATTGTATATTTGATATACATGCATATATATGTAACTTGCTTTTGATCATTATAGGGGCTTACCGCTAAGTTTGCCTTGAGTCTCAGAGAACATTTTAGACTTGGACTTTTGGGCAATGCTGGAGCTATTAAGACTACATGGAATCCTAGAGATGGAATAAATGCATTTTGCATTGTGAGATGGATATGATCTTTTGGGGGCCAGAGGTGGAATGTTATAGTTTGGATATGAGGTATCCCTCCAAATTTCCTATATTAATGCAGAAATATTAAAAGGTGAAATGATTAGTTTGAATGGACTTACTGGGCAGGTGGGGCAGGTTGAAGAGGTTGGTTCATGGAGGGCATGCTCTGGAAGTGTTCATCTTCCACACTTTCCTTTCCCTTCTCCCCCTCCCCCTTCTTGGAACAGCTTTCGTCCACCATAATCTTCTGCCATGAAGTTCTGCCTCACCTTGAGCCCAGAGTAACGAGTTGGCTGACCATGGACCTCTGAAACCATGAGCCAAAATTAAAAATTTTTTCTCTTCTAAGTTGTTCTTGTTGGGTGTTTAGACCATAGTAACAAAAAACTGACTAGTGTCACTCCTAATAAATATTGATTAACCTAAAACTTTACATTGTGAGAGTCTCTATTGTAATACCACAGTATTTTATGAATATTAGTTTTCTTTATCTTCTACTAGATCTTAGTTCCTTATGGGTAGGGCTATGGGCTTACTTATTTCTATATTTACAGTATATAATAGGCACTAAGTAGGCATTTGATGAGGGAATCCTTTCCAATATACTGTGATCATTGAACTTGCAAATCAGAACCTGGTGCTATAGAAAGAATTCCCTAGATGTCAGTTCTGGTCAGGAACAAAGTGATGCTCCTGTAAAGAAACCAGGTGCATCTGGAAAAAAAATTAAAAAAATAAAAAGGCTCATGAGCCAGAAATGACTTTTATGCCTTCTTTTATTTCTGGATGCATTATGATAAAAACTAAGTATGTGAATAAATGGAAAAACCCAGACATTTTTACTAGATAATGAAAACATACACTCTTTTGGGACATAGAATTAGCCTTAACAGAAGAAGGAGTAATAAGAATGACAAAAAAGAAAAAGGCAGAATAAATTTTCTCCCTTTATTAACCTGGTTGCTCATGTGCAGAACGGACCTTTGTTATGCCAGGGAATCCATGCATTTCATTTTAAATCACCCGGAGCAATGACTGATTAAGAAATGTGCGTTCTTGACCTTATCAGCTTTATTCAGGGGATGTTCAGCTTGCTGTCTCCCCTCACAGATGTGCTTGCCGATGCTGATGCTTATTCCTCAGGATACTGTCTTTCCTCATCTGCCTTCTCCTTTGCCTGTGGCAGATTCCATTTCCTTCAGCATCACTAGGCTACTGAGCCAATTGACCTAGAGCCTTTCTGTCGCTCGCATTTCAGCCGCCCACTGCCCTCCCTGGTTTCTATTTTAAAATGCTTATGTAAAAATGTTGGATCTTCTAGGGTCTTTTGACCCCAGAAGAGTTTAATCGTATTGGCTCAGATACCCATATCATGCCCTGTGGAAAATCTAGCATCTTCTCTAGGATTTCTCCTAATTCCCAGGAGATTTTCCGCTGTCCTCATGGGCACCTCTGGCTTCTGCTTCCCATGCTGATGAATCTGTGCTTTCCGTGCTGTACTTGTTCTAAAACCTTATCTCTATGTTGCATCAATGTCATTGTGAATCTGTCATTTCATTTGTATTTTTGCTTTGAATAAATCAACTCGTGTTTGGCACTAGATAGAAGTATCATGTGACAGATATATAGGACCTGGAAAAGCTTCCTTGGTGAATACATGTTGGCACCTATTCCATGCCTGGCACTGTCATGAGAGAAAACTTTAAGGAGAGGTAAACTTGAACCAGAGAGCCACAGTCCTTTTCCTGGAGGGCAGGAGATAGGCCGTCAAGAACGGTTGAGGCTGGGCAGGGTGGCACATGCCTGTAATTCCCAGCAGCTCTGGAGGCTGAGACAGGAGGATTGCAGGTTCAAAGCCAGTCTCCGCCATTTAGCAAGGCTCTTAGTAACTTAGTGAGACCCTGTCTCTAAATAAAATATAAAAAAGGCTGGGGATGTGATTCAGTGGTTAAGCACCCCTGGGTTCGATCCCTGGTACCCAAAACAAAACGAAACCAAACAAAAACCTGAGGAGGGGGACTATTGTCTAGTACTACGGACCATGGGAGCCAGGATGCTCTGTCCACTGTGCTGGCACAGGGTTGTGAAAGATCTGAGTAGCACTGTTTCTTATGCAGATGGAATAACTCAGAGTTGTAGACCAACTGAATTTGATCATTTCATTTTTTTTAGTATAGACTTTATGCTTAGAAACTCTGATGGTTTGGTCAACACTGGAAAACAAACCACTTATATGTTAGTATCTGCAGAAATCAGTCAGAGTGGGAAGAAGTTGGTACCTGTGGGTACCCAGAAAGACAAATGCTAGTGTGCTGAAGGAACAAACTCAATTCTCTTAATCAGTGAAGTAAACACTGGATACACTTTATGTCTATGTATTAAATATCTATTTTCTAGTTTTCACTCACCATCAAATGGCTAGTTTTTTCTTCTGCTTCTGATCTGTTTTTATATACGTATAACAACTCTGTGTATGTTTTAATAAGGTGGGCTTTAGGGCCATCTAGTGGCTGCTTTTTCCCCTGTTTATTTATTTATTTATTTATTTATTTTAAAATATAAAATACTAAATATTACCTCCAAGCGGCAGAGGAGAAAAAAACCCAAAATATTATCTCTATACATTTGCAAATTATCCTCTTAGAAGCTTTAAAAACAGTATTGGAAATAAGAATATATGAGATACTTGTAATATCTCAATATATACCACAAGTATGTCATATATCCTTTCTCTTCTTCCAAAATGAAAAGTTACCATATTTGCCTTCTCTTTCAAACAGTGTAGACTGTGCAATAACCTGTGTGTTTTTGAATTTTTGAGGAAAGATGGAATTCTGGCATCTGGCAGATTGATAATGGAATTTTAGTCTTTCCTGATAACTAAGAATTTCCTGCTCCCGGTATTTGTACCTATCTACAATGTTCGGTTTGAAAGAAATCGGTCTAAGACAGTCCTCACGTTTCAGCAGGGCCTAATGATTTTAAGGTATAGTTAAAGATTTCTCCCACAGCAAAATTCCTGGGCTCTCAAAAGCTGGTTTCCTAAGTATCACCAATACAACTTTCTGATAAGACAAACCTGAGTTTATTGCTCACAAAGCTATGGTATCATCTCAGGTAGGAGAAGGCAAAGTCAGAATTTACTGAGAATTTGGACATGTGATTTGAATTGAGTCTTTCAAACTGGGGCTCAGCATTGGATAGGGATCAGAATCTAATGGTCAAGATTGGTAAAACCATCAAAGCCAAGAATTCAAAGAATTTAACCCATTGGTGGTGGTGTATGCCTATAATCCCAGGAGCTCCAAAGGCTGAGACTTGAAGAATGGCAAGTTCAAAGCCAGCCTCAGCAATGGTGAGGCGCTAAGCAACTCAGAGAGACCCTGTCTCTTAATAAAATACAAAACAGGGCTGGGGATGTGGCTCAGTGGTCGGGTGCTCCTGATTTCAATCCCCAGTAGCCCTCCCTCCCTCCCCCCCAAAAAAGAATTCAAAGAATTTTAGGTGCAAATTGTTAGTCAGGGTTTTCCACTGAGGTACCAAGGAGGAATCAGGTCTTCTGGGAACATCCTATAATAAGCAATCAAACCATCTGCCTAAGCAGAGTTTTCTGAACAAATAAAGCCATGCTGATGAAGACGGAGGGATGGTAAATCCACAGGAACATAGACAGGCGCTGGAGTTTCTGACCCCGTTGTCCAGTATCAGGTAGATAGCTTCAATTCTATGTTACTTCCACAATTAAGATGCTTCCTGTGTCCCTGTAGTATGCTGTTTTTAAGTTCTTTGGGTATAGTCCAGAGAAGAGGAATAGCTACAGTATACTACAGGGACACAGCCACATCAATGTTTATAGCAGCACAATTCAGAATAGCTAAACTGTGGAGCCAACCAAGATGTCCTTCAATGGATGAACGGATAAAAAAAATGTGGCATTTATACACAACGGAATATTACTGAGCATTAAAAAAGAACAAAATCATGGCATTTGTTGGTAAATGGATGGCGTTGGAGAAGATAATGCTAAGTGAAGTCAGCCAATCTCAAAAAAACAAATGCCAAATGTTTTCTCTGATATAATGGGGGTGACTCATAGTGGGGTAGGGAGGTAGAGCATGGGAGGATTAGATTAATTTTGTATAGGAAAGAGGGGTGGGAGGGAAAGGGAGGGGTAAGGGGATTGGCAAGGATGGTAGAATGTGATGTTCATCATTATACAAAGTACATGTATGATGACTTGAAAAAAAGTGTTATTAGTTAAAAAAAAAATGCTTCCTGGGAGTCAGACAGCAATTCCTGTTAAACATGCAAATAACAAGAAAAAGGACACATTAATTTATTAAAAGTATTTCATTCTTTACAGTGACTATGTTTGATTGCTTCCCTTCAGGATGTTTAAATGGCAACAGTTCTCTGAAGGAATAGAGTTTTATTTAATTGACACATAACAATGGTACACATTTATGGGGCACAGTGTAAATCATTTGATACATGTATACAATATGTAACAATCAAACTAGAGTAATTAGTCTTTCCACCTCCTCCAACATTAATCTTTTCTCTGTGTTGGGAAACTTTAAACTCCTCTCTTCTGGCTGCTTATAAAACATATAATAAGGGCTGGGCTGTGGCTCAGTGGTAAAGCACTCGCCTAGGACATGCGAGGTCCTGGGTTCCATCCTCAGTACCACACAAAAATAAATAAATAAAATAAGTCTATTGTGTCCAACAAAAAATAAAAATAAATAGTGAACTGTAGTTGGTCACCCTGCTGTACTGTAGAACACCAAAATTTATTCCTCCTGTATCAATTTATTTTGAATTTATTTTGATTCCTGTTATCTAACCCCCCCCACCACTCCTTTATGAGATCAACATTTTAGTTTCCACATTTGCATGAAAAAACATGGTATTTGTGCTTCTGTGCCTGGATTACTTCACTTAACACAATGTCCTCCAGTTGTATCCGTGTTGCTTCAACTTTATTCTGTTTTATGGCAGAATACTGTTCCATTGCAAATCTGGATCCTATTTCCCCCCATGGTTTTTCTGTCAATGGCACTGAAGCCAGATTTAAAGACAGTAGTAGTCAGTGTAGTTAGGTAAATAGAGTCTGATGGAGAAAATGAAGTCCGATTTGAGTCCAGGAAGATGGAGACAGCTCCCATAGAATGTTCCTGTCTCCAAAGCCTTTTGATACTACCCCTCCCAAAAAGGTTGTTAATTAAGCAGCTCCTGAGCAGACAGGGAGCTGCTAATCAAAGCCCTGTAGGCTGCTGCTCCCTTCCTGCCTAGCACTCTACCTAGGCCCTTCCAGCCCACTGCTCACCCCCTGCCATTCCACCAACATCCCCCAGTCACTACGCAGGTGCAGGGTGAAGGGGAAATGAACAAGATCAGGGAGAAGAAGGCAGGAGAACAAGGGAAACTTTAGATGTATAAAAGGGACAGGAATTCCTCATCCCACAGATTCCACCGTTAGGTCCCCTTCTTCTACCTGTGAGGAGTCTGTTTTACTATTCTTTTTTTAAAAAAAAAAACTTTTTTTTTTTTTTAGTTGTAGATGGACACAGTACCTTTATTTTATTTTATTTATTTTTGTGTGGCACTGAGGATCGAACCCAGTGCCTCATATGTGTGAGGCAAGCACTCTGCCACTGAAACACAATCCAAGGCCTGTTTTACTATGTTTTAATAAAGCTCCTTTCTTTCTACTCTAAGCTTGTCTTGGCATGCTTTTCTAGTGTTATACTTCAGCATTTGAAGAAGCGGGACTCATCAAGGTAACTGGTAACCAGTGGTAGCAGCTCCACAGTTGATTGCATTTCTTGGCTATTATGAATAGTGCTACAGTAAACATGGGAGTGCCAGTGTGTTTTTGATTGATTGATTTCACTTCCTTTGGATATATACCCCATAGTGGAAGAGCTAGATTAGATGGTAGGTCCATGTTTAGCTTTCTGAGGAATATCCATACTGTTTTCCATAATGGCTCTACAAATTTATATTCCCACTAACAGTGGAAGAGACACAGATTAGATATGCTTTGGTGATGAAGAAAGATAATTTTCATAGATAATAATTCAGGGTAGGGGGGCTGCCAGCCAGAATACAAAAGATTCCCCAGCCTAGTATTTTGTGCATACTAAAGAATGTTGGTAGGGCTGAAAATTGATATAACCACTCCAGAAAGCAGTATGGTAATTCCTCAAACAACTAGGAATAGAACCACCATTTGCCCCTGTTATCCCACTCCTCAGCATAAACCTAAAGGATTTAAAATTGGCATACTACAGTGACACAGCTACATCAATGTTTATAGCAGCTCAATTTACAATAGCTAAGCTAATGGAACCAACTTAGATGAATGGACAAAGAAATTGTGGCATATATACATAATGGAATATTACTCAGCCATAAAGAAGAATACAATTATGGCATTTGCCAGTAAATGGATGGATCTGGAGACTAGGGTGCTAAGTGAATAAGTCAATCCCCAAAACCAAAGGTGGAGTGTTTTCACTGATAGATGGAAGCTAAACCACAAAAGGGTGTGTATGTGTCAGGGAGGGGATGAGAAGTTCAGTAGGTTAGACAAAGGGAAATGAAGGGAAGAGTGTAAAGATAGGAATAGGAAAGGCAGTAGAATGAATCTAAAATATTTTTTCTCTGTACATATATGAAAATACCTAAGTGAATCCCACCATTGTGTTTTGTACACCCCCAAAAGTAGGGTCCTAACTAGAATAAAATATGTTCCATGCTTGTATAATTTTATCCAAATGGATTCCACTGTCAGGTATAACTAAAAAGAACCAATAAAAAATGTATGGAAGAGGCAGTAAGAAGAGAACACTTGTACACTGCTGGTGGGGCTGCAAAATGGTGCGGCCAATTTGGAAAGCAGTATGGAGATTCCTGGGAAAGCTGGGAATGGATCCACCATTTGACCCAGCTATCGCACTTCTCGGACTATTCCCTGAGGACCTTAAAAGAGCGCACTATAGGGATACGGCTGCATCAATGATTATAGCGGCACAATTCACAATAGCTAGACTGTGGAACCAACCTAGATGCCCCTCAATAGATGAATGGATAAAAAAATGTGGCATCTATACACAATGGAGTATTATGCAGCACTAAGAAATGACAAAATCATAGAATTTGCAGGGAAATGGATGGCATTAGAGCAGATTATGCTAAGCGAAGCTAGCCAAGCCCTAAAAAACAAATGCCAAATGTCTGCTTTGATATAAAGAGAGCAACTAAGAACAGAACAGGAAGGAAGAGCATGAGGAAAAGACTACAGTAAACAAAGACGAATTGGGGGAGAGAAACGGAGAGAGAAGGGAAAGCATATGGAAATGATAGGAGACCTTCAATGATACATAGAATTATAAGAGGTTATGAGGGGCAAGGGGGAGGGAAAAAAAGGGAGAGAATTGAACAACAGCAGGGGAGGTAGAGATGGAAGATGGGAGGGGAGGGGAGGGGAGGGGGGATAGTAGGGGATAGGAAAGGTAGCAGAATACAACAGTCACTAATATGGCATTATGTAAAAATGTGAATATGTAACAGATGTGATTCTGCAATCTGTATTTGGGGTGAAAATGGGAGTTCAAAACACAATTTGAGTCAAATGTATGAAAGATGATATATCATGAGCTCTGTAATGTTTTAAATAATCAATAAAAAAAAAAGAGAACATGTTGACTTCAGTCAGAGAAGCCTGACTAAATTTAGTTCAGAGGGAATCCTAGTCAAAGAATTGGCATATTGGAAGATGCTAACATTGCAAATGTGTGGGTGAGGGTAGGAAGGCCAGTTGTGGTAAACCCAACTCTACTTCCTTTTGTTCTGAGTGAGCACAATCTGTCTGGTTTACCAGAGCTGGGTGCATTGGTCCCTGCCCAGTACTTCTTAATATGAGTTTTCAGCCAGGACTGGGCAGCAGGACTTGGGAGTCTAAAGAAATGATAATAACAATTGATCGATCATCATTCCTTGGCAAACCACAATTTCATATAGAGATATGAAATTTTGTCCTTTGTTTTAAAAACATACAAGAAGTGTCTGTGTAATTTGAGTGTACCTCCCAACCTCAGAGAGTGGACGGCTTTTAGAGGACTGTTCATCAATCATATGAGTCCAAAAGAATCAAAGCATCTGAGTATTAGCATTGATCATCCATGGAGAAACTAACCAGGCAAGAACTTTGAGGGTGTCATCCTCGTAGAATGGCATTTAAAGCTACATAACCAGTCTCACCTGGAAGGAGTGTGACAGGTGCAGATAGACACCCAAGGTGTGGGCCCTGGTATGCCTCAACAGTTAGGATCTGGAAAAGGAGAATCCAGGGAGGAGAGGATGAAGGGAGAGGAGGAGGAAAAGCCACTAATGATTAATAAGAAATGAAGTTTCACAATGGCCTTTTATTGTTCAGATGCCACTCTTTCCACAGATTCCTTTGGGTCAATTGATTCCTCAGTTCTGCCTCACATACTTTTTTGTTTTGTTTTGTTTTTTGGGTTCCAGGGATTGAACTCAGGGGCACTTGACTACTGAGCCACATCCCCAGCCCTATTTTGTATTTTCTTTAGATATAGGATCTCAGTTGCTTAGCACCTCGCCCTTGCTGAGGCTGGCTTAGAACTCACAATCCTTCCATCCCAGCCTCCCGAGCTGCTGGGATTACATGTGCCACCATGGTGACCGGCCTCACATACTTTAACTCACAGAATGTATATGGAAGTACCACGTGATCAGGATCCACAGTAACCCTGACTCCAGTTTTGGGGTCTATTTTCTGACCTCGTGCAGTAAGGGTGTAAAGAATTAATCACAGATGTAGAAATATAGGTCTTTTCTTTGATGCGTCAGGCTTTCTCAGGTTGTTGTTTGGATGTTATGTCAGAATTAGTGTATGAATAGAGTGTTGGAGACTAACTTCAGGTCTAACTCCACCACTGCTACAGCTAATGCAAGCACAGCTGCCACGTCACAAGTGCTCACATCGGTGAAGCTGAGAACTGTTGAGAGAACTGGAGTCCAGGTTCCACACACAGTTAGGCTTTGGTGCACTTGCTTGTCAGGGTTTTATAACTGCAAAAGTAAGTTTCCTTACAAGTCTGCTTTCTAGATCTATATAAATACATATCATTAGCAGAAACCAACTCACATTTAAAAGCTTTCTCTAGGTGATTTTGAGACATACGGTTAGACTTCTAGCTGTTAGGATACAGAGGGCATACACGGTCCCAAATACCAATAGTTAATATCCAGTCCAAATGTGTTCAAAAGGTTGCAAGTCTTGCAAAGAGTTATAAGACTTAGATATTTTTGAAGAACTTTGGCATTATTTCATAAATATTTTATTTCTGACATCCTATGTTATGGGAAAACTTATGGTTTTTATCAGTTTGCTATCCTCTGCTTTTATTCTTTGCTTTACTTCCAAAGAATTCTACAATTTTTATCCATTATCATGCCTCTTACTCTCTTAATATACTCTGAGAACAAATATTTTGGACAATCTGTGTCTAGGTGATCTTCAACCCAGGTTATGGTGTTGGTATAGTGCAACCTATATTTCTTGGCATTTTAGCAGCACAAGAAAATATTAAAATGACTACTGAGGTGGAACAGTGTGAAACATTGCACAGGGGTGGCTCATCACCTTGCCCAGGAGCTTACGTTGCTCTCACACCCTGTTTCCAGGTTGGTCTCTCTTACTGTTCATTTATTATTGATTCATCTTATTCCAGCACTGTTGACCCCCCAAAATGCATTTGGTTCTCCTACAATCAACCACTTCCTTTCCCTGTTTTTTGCTCAGGGTCCAATATCCATAACTACACAGTAGAGCAATAGGCAGCACTTAGTTTATTTAAGGGATTAAAATGTCTTATGACATTGGTTATGGTTATTTTTGTAACCTCATTATTTTTAGAAAATCAAAGAAAAAACACCAAGCAATAATAATAATAAATAAACCCCCACAAAGAACCACAACTGCAAGGGAAATAAAGCTTAATATTACAACTGCTGTTAGAAGAGCTTACAGTTTTCTTCCCAGTGGAATTGACAAATGGGGAGAATTGCACAGGTGCATCTAGAAACCCCCATCATGCCTAAGACTTCCTGACTAGTCAAAGCATCTTTCACATTTAAAGCAAAGCAATTCAAATAGTGTTTTTCTTTGTGAATGCTATGAAACTATGCATCATGGAATATTAAGACCTGTGACTTGAAATCAAGGGTCATCCACTTCTTTGGATTAATTGATTTGTTTTCTGCCTCTTGAACTAAGAATTCCCATATGGTTTGGATCTAGAGAGAATGTCCCTCCAAAACTCATGTGTTAGGCAATACAGCAATATTCAGATATTATAATATTGGATTATAAGAGCTGTAACCTCCTCAGTGGATTAATCCATTTGATGGATTAGCAATTTGAGTGGACTTCTGGGTGGTAAGTACAGGAAGGTGGGGCATGGCTGGAGGAAGTAGGTCACTAAGGGTGTACCCTTAGGAGTATATCTTGTCCCTGGCTCTCACTCTCCACTACTCAGTTAACCCTCCTCCATGTCATTTTGCCATGATGTTTCTGCCTTGGAACTAGCTGACCATGAACAAAATCATTTGAAACCATAAGCCAGAATAAACTTTTCCTCCTCTAAGTGTTCTTGTCAGATATTTTGGTCCCAGAGAGGAAAGCTGACTATTAATACAAGCCCCCAAAGGATCATTATGATATGGGCTATGACCATGACACTGTGAGAGATAAGGAAGGGCTACATGGTGCCCCCCGACTACAGTTTTGAAGAACTAGTGCAAATTATCTACGTGAAATTAATAGAGTCAGAACATTCCAAGCAGAAAGCAAGGCACACCCAAAGGCAAAGAGTTGCTGTAAAAAGCTTCGCAGTGTTTGGAAGAATAGAGGCGAATCAATAGGACTTTGCTGTCAGAAGTGCCAGGGAGTGGGATGGAGGAGGGCAGGGTCCACAGTACACAGAGACAGGGTTACTAAGGCAAGAAGCTTCAGCTTTATCCGGAAAGTTACACGAAGGAGGAGCTTGATCAGAATTAGTTTGGCCAAAACACTGTCAGCTGGGTGGAGGATGCATTAGAGAACAGGGAATAAACCAGACAGGGAGGTCAGTTATGAGGTTCTGCAGAAAATCTAGAAGATCTGATGATAATCCTTAATTGTGTTGAGTATGGGACAAAAGTATTTGAGAAATAATTAAACAGGAGAATCTACTATAATTTGCTAACATAGTAAAGTAATAGTAAAGATTGCAGACTCAGGAGACAGACTGCCTGGATTCAGACTTTTTAGGCTGTCCTACTACAGTATGACTTTGGATAAGTTGCTTATTTGGGATTCGGCTTCTTCACCTGTAAGATGGAAGTAGTATTATTGTGGAGATTAAAATAACACATGAAGAACATTCAGCCCTCTGCTTGTCATATAATAGAAGTGCTCAGTAAATATTGGTTATTATTATTAACTGATTAAACCTGATTGAGAGGGGGAAGGTAGATTGATTCACAGTTATTTGACTTCATAAAGTACAGGCTGAGTATCTGAAATGCTTGAGACCAGAAGTATTTTGGATTTCAGATCTTTTCTACTTTGGGAAATATTTGCATATCTATCACAAGATATCTTGGACATGTGACCCAAGTCTAAGCATGAAATCCATTTTTGTTTCATATACACCTATACACATAACCTAAAGGTAATTTTATGATATTTTTAGTGCACATGCATTTTGACTGTGACTCTTCATATGAAGTCAGGTGGGATTTTTCCACCACGGCATCATATCACTCAAAAAGGTTCAGATTTGGGAACATTTTAGATTTCAGGTTTTTTGATTAGAGATGCTCAACTGTATCAGGTTTGGATGGGATCACTGCATGCTTGAATCTGTGCTATTGTAGAATTGTCTCTTCAGACAAGATAGCTTATGTTGATAATCTGTTCAAAGGTATAAATCAAGTCCAAAAAAAAGTTCAGTCCTAGCGATAACTATTGATATATTCTGCTCTACTTCATTTGAGGATACTAGGATTGTTAATATGACAAAAGACAAAGTCAGGCAAAAAGTGACAAGGCATACAGAGACTTTGGCTTGGTAATGGGGTCCTTTCAAGTACTTTAGGTTTGAACTGGGAAGAATTTCAGTCATTTCATGGGTCAGTTATCTAAACTAATGAAAAAGTCAGTGTTTGAAAACTAGACAGTTATTTGGCATGTAACCGCTGGAGGAAATGATGTGTTTGTACATGTGCGTGGGATGATTTATAAAGGTCACTGCTCCAAATGGAAGTTAAATGCTTCATTTTCTTTAACTGCAGCAAAAAGCTGCTTTTTGTTTTCTTTTTTTTTTTTAATGAATACCAATGAGGAATATCTTGGTTTTCTTACCCATTATTTTAGAGACAACTAATAGATTTAGGTGACAGAAGAGCTGGCTTGTAAAACTTCATGTCAATTAAGTGTTATTTCATGTTTCCCTGGTGGCTAGTGTTACATAGTTTTATTACTTTTTCTTATAAGATCTCAGTGAATCAAAGGGGAAGACATACAATTCTATTGTCAATTTCTCCAAGTCCTAATTATATCCTTTCCTTCATATCTTTGTCTTAATCCTACAAAGCAAAATAATAGCAAGAATACAAAATCACTTTCTAACATTAACCCATAATACACTACAGCCAAAAGCCAAGGCCACTGTGTAGGCGAGGTGCTCTGGAACTGGCTGCAGGACCAGCTCACAAGATATGGTTGTGTATGTGTATCCCTTTCCAACTTCTTATTCAAGGATCTCAAGTTGGTATCTTAAGATGGGCCATAGTAGAAAAATGTGTAGTACAGAAATCAACTTATTAAGGCTCATTTCTCCCACGAGCTAGTTTACCAGCTCACCATTGATCAAATATCAGAAATATATGTTTTTAAAAATCTGCTTTGGGTGGTGGTGGGTGGCAGGGATAGAGAGAAGTGGTCTTCATTGCCAGAGAGGTGGAATAGTTTTGACTTCTGCATCAACTCACAACATTGGCTGAATCATAGGAATTTGCTGGTCTTCACCATTTTTGCACTCCCCAAATGGTCACATCATGAATGTCAACCTACTATAGAAGGCTACAAGTCACAGGAACCGCTACAAACAGCAGCTTACATAAATAAAACTTAGTGCCATATAAGAAGAAGCCCAAAGGTGTGCAACCCAGATGCATAGCTGGATATTCAACACATGCAGTGATGCTGGTATAGACCTAGCAGCCTTAGAAAATTGAACTTAGTCTTTATGCTTGTCATCTCATGGTCACAGATGTCTGTTGTGCCTCCAGGGGCCATGCTTTTGTACTAGGCAGAAGAGCACAGAAAGGCAAAAATCTATCTTCTGCAAGTTTATCTATGTTAATCAGGAAAACAAAGGTTTTCCCTGAAATCTCACCCAATAAATTCCATTTCTGTCTCATTGGCCAAATGAGTGGTCCCTGTCATATGGTCACTCCCAGACAAAGATGAACACATCACTAAGCAGGTTTAGATCAATCACTATTAGTCTTGGCATCTGGGGTGGGGTCCACTGGAGTCCACTCTCCCAGATGAGATGAGATCTTGGCAGCTATCTGCACAAACTAAGGTTCCACAGGGTGGGAGAGGGGAGACTGAGCAGAGATAGGAAGGACAACAAATGGAATCTATCAAATTCCCTTGGATTAGGAAGCCAAAGAGCTTCAGGAGGCTTTCAGCAAACTCTAACGAGTTTTTCCATTTCCTTCGGTTTAGCTATTTCAGAGTACTACAAGTTATTTTTAATCTTTCACACTGGTTTCTTAGCATTGTGCCTAATTAGCATGAAGCTCAAGAAAGTATGCAGTAAAAATGAGTAAGTTTTGCAAAATTTATACGATCACAGCATTAAAATTTATTCCTGAAATCTCCACCTTCATAGTTTGGTCGTTACGTGGTGCAGTGGTCTGTTTACAACTTGAAAAATGATTGAGAGGAGCCTTGACTTAAAGTAAAATCATGAACCTGGCACCTTGGCCCAATAGATTGTTGAGAGAAGGTAATGATATAAGGTAATGTATGTTGTAAGAATTCTGAATAAGGATCCTAAAGCTGGTCATTTTGAGGAAACTGGAAGGAGTAAATATACTCCTCTGTGGTGAAGATTATATCCTTTAAAAACTCCCACAAGGCATTTACCTTCCTTGACATTTAAGGATTATGTTACCCAGACAATTGTCAGTCTCGCTTCGGCAGTAATGGCAGGTCAGCCACTCTACGGTCCCAAGTCACAGTCTAGTCTGAGTTAACCACTGTTTATGCTTCACTTTCCCATTGATTTGATTAGGGCAAATAGGAGAGAATGCTTGTCTGCTGTGCTCTTGGCTGAGCTTGGTAGAGGATTACATATATAATGCATGTTTTTGTAACATGGTTACAAAGTACTTTTGGTCATGTTTATAAGCATGGGCTTCAGAAGCCGACACTTTGGTTTGATTCAAAGGTGAGCGTTTAGTGGCAATGTGATTTTTGAATAAGCTACTTTCCAACTCAAACTCAATTGCTTCATTTGTAAAACAATAATTTTAATGTTGAAGAAATTAAATGGGGCAAAGTATATAAAGCACTTAATACATATTAAAAACTTAATATGTAGAAATGGGATATTGATTCTGTTTTCTGATGTCTGCTTTAAAGAAAATTTTTCTGAAATGATGCATTTGTGATAACTGTTGCTTTAATAATAAAAATATAACAAGGTTTTATAAATAATGACAACATAACAACCGTTTCCAAGGGCAAATGTGCAATAGCTAATTCTTGTACTTATTTCTAATACTATCTGTATATGTTTGGAGAACATGATTTTTCCTTTTTTTCTTTCATCTTTAATAGCAAATCAATTTATTCCCTCATAACTTATCCATGAAAAATTATGCAATAATTAAATAAATCTCTTCCTTCACTTTAAGATGGTTAGAAAATAGGATCATGTCGGTAATTATATAATCAAAAGACAAAAATCTTTATTATTATCTCTCAATCTATATTTAATATTCACTATGAATAAGACAATATATAAGATTATGTAGTTATGTTTATAATTCTATAAGAGCATCAATCAAAATGATGGACATGCTGTCACACACTAATAGTTTTGAATTCTGCATTAACTCACAAAATTGGCTAAATCATAGGAATTTGCTGATCTTCATCATTTTTCAACTCCCCAAATGGTCACATCATGAATTTCAACCTAATATAGAAGGCTACAAGTATCAGGAACTTCTACAAACAGCAGCTTACATAAATAAAATTTAGTGCCATATATCAAGAAGCCCAAAGGTGTGCAACACAGATGCATAGCTGATTATTCAACACATGCAATGAAGCTGTCAGAGATTTAGCAGCCTTAGAAAATTGATCTTAGTCTTTATGCTTGAACTTGTACTAGTGGTTTGATTCTTTGTAGATACAGAATCACTTTTAATTTTAAATCCAAGCAAACAGAAAACTCAAAAAAAATTTAATACCATACAATGAGAATCTATATTTAAAGTGTAGATCTACGAGTAATAAGAATAAAATTAAATCTTATTTGAGTTTAGAGTCAAATGCATTTTACTGTATTCTGGCTTAGGGCATATTGCTAATGCCCATATGGTTTATGTACCATGATTTACAACTAGCTAACAAATAGATTTAATTGTTCCAAAAGCTTCATTTCTGAATAAGAATTTATACATGATCTGTGAAATTTTGGAAGACTCTACATTTTTTCTTTGCCTATTTTATGTAATTATCTTATCCTTGTATTGTTCCAAAGAGTGAATCTTGTTTGACTTTTCTATATAACACTTAAAGCCTCTTCTGCCTCAACAAAGAATAGAAAATATCACAACATAAGCCACTAGATGGCATGCTAATCGCAGTGATACTCTAGTATCAGGCAGAAACATTCATTTTTGAAATCTTCAGAAAATTAAAGCAGTAGATGGTATTACTGAGAAAATGAATGCACCAAAAAGTTGACTGTCAATGTGAATTTATATGTAGTAAATTCCTTCTCCCATTGACTTTTATTGTAAAATCAAAAATGTATTTCTCAAAATAATAAAAATTGATGTGGACGATATAATAAATTATCATGTAGGAGAGCAACAACTCTTTTATATTGACACATTTAAAAGAACATTCTATTTTGACATTTTAATAAAGGTGTTGAAATGTCAAAAGTGAATGTTGTAGACTTAAGATTAATTTCATGTTTGGTACAACATCACATAAATGTTGAGAAATAAATGACATTTTAATGACACCAAATACATAGGTTGAAAATCAGCCAGATGTAATTTCCTTCAGTTGCTTTGAAATGAATCCTAACACCCACTGGATGCTGATGGGTTTTAGAGATAAACAGTCTGAGCCAAAAGAAAGGAGGAGAAGCAAACACAGCGGAGGTAGTAATTAAAGCAAAATAGCAAATGAACAAACACAGCAGCAGATTCTGCAAACCCATAGAAGCAATTGAAGCAATAAGAACACACATTGATTGAAACTAGTTGTTGGAAGGGGTACAAGAATTTTGTGAAGAGAATCCTTAATGATTCAAGCGTTCATTTTTTTTTAAGTTATGAATTTCCATATAAAGAAAGTATGTCTGAAATAAAAACAAGATTTTATAATGAAATTAACATTTTTTTTTCTTGAGCTCCAGCACTTACTTTAAACTTCATTGTTTATCATAGATTTCAAGGTCTAATTCACAGCTGTTTCTTAAACCAAAGCAAAGCTCCTAGTAACGGGGTCCTTGGTCTCCTACTCTCTGGTGGTCTGTCCTTGCCTAACTTTTCCTCACCTGCCATAAAACTCCATTTTTTTTTTAAACTGAAGCAGTTTCCTTTCTTTTCATTTATTTTATTTTTTGATTTGTTCTTTTTAGTTATACATGACAGTAGAATGTATTTTGATATATCATACATGGAGTGTAATTTCCCGTTCTTGTGGTTGTACGTGATGTGGAGTTACACTCGTCAGGTATTCATATATGAATATAGGAAAGTCAGGTTTGATTCATTCTATGTCTTTTCCATTTCATCTTCCCACCCTCCCCCCATTCCCCCTGTCCAATCCCATGAACCTCCACTACTCCCTAACCCCCCACCTTTTGTGATTCAGCATTTGCATATCAGAGAGAACATTTGGACTGTGTTTTTTTGGGGGATTGGCTTCTTCACCTAGCGTGATAGTCTCCAGTTCCATCCATTTACCACAAATGTCATAATTTCATTCTTTTTTATGCCTGAGTAATATCCCATTGTGTATATATATACCACATTTCCTTTATCCATTCATCTGTTGAAGGGCATCTAGTTTGGTTCCATTAGCTTAGCTATTGTGAATTGAGCTGCTAAGAACACTGATGTGGCTGTGTCACTATAAAATGCTGATTTTAAGTCCTTTAGGTATATGCCAAGGAATGGGATAACTGAGTCAAATGGTGGTTCCATTCCAAGTATTTTGAGGAATCTCCATATTGCCTTCCAGAGTGGTTGCATCAATTTGCAGTCCCATCAGCAATGTATGAATGTCCCTTTTCCCCCACATCCTCCCCAATATTTATTTTTGCTTGTATTCTTGATAATTGCCATTTTGAGATAAAATCTTAGTGTAAAAACTACAATTCTTATTTTGGCCAGGCATTTGTGAAAACTTTTGCTTTAATAAGCCCTGCTCTATGCATGGGCTTCATCTCTCTCTCTCTGTGCTCTGCTGTGGCAGAGATGGCTGACTTCCTTTTCATAGTATAAAGTTGTTGCTGTGAGGCCTTGGTGAGCGGGGGTCCATGTTTCCTAACCTCTTTCTCCCTTGCATGCACGTGGGACTGTGAGACTAGTTCCTGCCAGTGGACTCTGAGCTGAAATGATGTGTGTCATTACTTGGCCAAGATGGTTAGGAAGTTCCAGTGCCAGTGCTTTCTCTCCCTATCTGCAAACTGGATCTTGACCAACAGGTTGATCTTAGAATCTACACGTGGAAGGTGGCAGAGATTCCCAGTGACGGGTGTGAGCTCAGGCTCACACCCTGTCTTCCACTGCCTCCCAATAAGGGATGATTGTTTTGGAATTTATGAGAGTGAGAAATAAGTTTCTGTAGTGTAAGTCATGAAGGAGTAATACCTTACCTTAATTAATTTATTTACAATAGCTATTTTAACAACCAGAGTGCCTTTTCCATTTTAGGGAAAGACAGACTGTGTATTAAGTACTAGTATATACTATGGACATCATAATGGTAACCTCTCTGAAATGATTTTTACATGCTATCATTTTTTAGCTTCTCAACCTCAAGAGCTAGTTGGTATTAATTATTAGTACAGCTTTAGTATATGCTGTTGGGTAATTCTGTTTGAGTGTAGTCAATTTCTGACTTTGAACATTTTACATCACTACTGGGAAGAGGATTGAGTAAGTCAAAGACTGATAGGGAAAATATGAGAGTCATTTGACATTCTAGAATATTTAAATCTGGCTGTCACTTTGGGTTACATAGGAGATAAAAGAGAAAGATGGAACTGATGAGTTAGATTCCAGATCAAGAGTAACATTAAATGCCAAACTTAGACATTGGAACTTTAGGCAAAGGGGAGGGTATTATTAAATCCTTTTTCCAGTCAAATAACATGAACCATTGCTTTAGGAAAATCTGTTTGGCAACAACTTTAAATATTAGGAGAAGTTTTAAAAACCGTGATGGTGTTGTCCTGCATGTTATAGAATGCTTAGCAGAATCTTTGGTCTCTGCTAACCAGATGCCAGTAATCAACCCTCACTCCCCTCAAGTCAAGATAACAAAAATATCTCCAGACATTGTTAAGTATTCCATGGGGAGTAAAAATCACTTCTGGTTGAAATCCAGTTTTAGAGAAACAAACATTTCACAAAGTGAGATTTTTCTTTTTTTGCAGGGGGCGGGGCCGGGGGTACCAGGGATTGAACTCAGGGGCACTCAACCACTGAGCCACATCCCAGCCCTATTTTGTATTTTATTTAGAGACAGGGTCTCACTGAGTTTTAATCTGCGTTCCACACTCCAATAGAAGGTAACATGGTAGGAATAAAAAATTGAACTTTGAGTCATAGGCATCTAGGTTACCACCAGAGTCTGCCCATTGCATCTCTGTGTTAGCCGAGCGTGGTCAGGAAGAATTTGATTGCTTTGAGCAGGGAGGAAAGGAGGAGGGACATCTGGGGAGTGGAGAGTGTGTGTGTATGAATGTCTGAGAGTTCCTTAAGGAATAGGTGGACTAAGAGTGTGGTTGGAAGATGGTGCTTGGGGAGAAGAGTAGGTGATGGGTCTGCAAGGACCCTTCAACAGGGGCCTGAAGGTCACACCAAGGAGCTGAGGCTTTCTCCTGTAGCAACAGAGAGTTTGGACATTGCTGGGGCACTGACTTTCCTAACTATTGTACTACAGTATAACCCTGGAGGGAAATGGAAGAAAGTGGGGAGCAGGAAATCAGAGAAGAAGATATTTCAAAATTCTAACAAGAGCTACTAAGCTGAACAAAGACGTTGAGCATACGAGTGAAACAAGATAATGGAGATGTCTGGCAAAAGCAGAGTTTGTTCATAAGAGTGACAGCTACCTACAAAACCATGAGCCCACGGAAGCACAGACTCATGCTTTTGGGTTTTAGGATATTTGACTTAAAGGATTTGGGGTTTTACATGGGGGTGGTACCAGATGAAATTTTCAACCAGGAGTTTAAAGTTTTACTTCTTTGCTCTTTTCAGGACTACTTTGTAGGCCTTTTATGTCTCCATACCTGTTTCCAATTTGACTTTGTGTTCCTATGTGTGTGAGTGTATTCATTGTTTTGTAAAAACCAAATGTATAAAATATATTGCCATATTAAATATGACTCTGAGGTAGAAACTTGAGGCTCAATGAAAACCAGAAGAGATTATATTTGAATGACATAGGGATTTGCTGTTTCTGAAATCCCTTTGCCTTCTTGTGTCCTGTGATGTCAGCATGGAAATCACTCCACGTCTCTGTTCCACAAAAGTATTCACCCATCAGTCATGGAATCAATATAGGCAAAGGAGAACTAAAACTAGCAGAATATTCAAATTTAAATCGAGAAGACAGTTCACTTTGAACTCTGTTTTTGATGGTAAAAATTATCTAAATGAAACATTAATTTGAATCTGTATACAACTGACTTCTGCTATCTTTAAGAAAAGTTAACTAGTAACAAGTCTATAATGGGGAAATTTTGACAGGCAATTACATTCACATTAACCTTTCACTGAGACATCTCCAGGAATGAGATGTTTCTGAGTTATTCGGAGTCTGCTCCACCACTGGAAATTTCCATCACTCCAAATACATTTTCAGACTGTAACCTTTAGGTCCAAAGTGACTGTAAAACGCCAATTAGAGAATTGCAAACAATGGGCTCACAAGATCTAGTAGAATTCCAAATGCTTTCGTGGGCTTATCAAGCCATTTTCTGAACAATAAAAGAAATGTGGGAAATGCAGCAGCTTCTTTAAAGAGCAGTATTGTTCACCCCTGAGCTGCCTTCTGTGCAACGTTTTCATACACTCGAAAATTCAGGAAGTCAGGGAATCTGGAATTAGAAGAGGCCTTGCAGGACAATTTAAATGTGTCATTCTGTTTCCCACTTTATCCTTATATAGAGATATATTTAAATGAACAGTTTAAAAACTATACCCAGTATAAAGTGTGGGGTTGGCAGGACACAAGAATAAAGGTCCCACATAATGATAATTTACCATGAGACAGATGTAGGCTAGACACTTGATAGTATATCAACTAATCCTGTGATGTAGGTATTGCAATTTCCACTTACAAACAAAATTTATTGTGAGGTGTAACTTTTTAATGGTGCAATTTTAGCAGGTGGAAATATCCAGGCTGGAACCTGTGCTCTGAATGATATCTCATCCCTGGGATGTGGTTCTCAAGAAGCTTTCGATGGGAAAAAAAATATAACAAGAGAAAATACAAATAAAAGTCACAAAAATATATGTGGACTGTCCTAAGAAGATTCATGGTTCATTTCCAAATAACTCATATAGACAGGAAGCACCTTAGAAATTCAAGGGCTCTTTACATAGAGAAATGCATTTAGATTTTTTTTTTTTAATTTTGCCTGTGCAAAGTGCTGGGAGTAGTGTGAGACCACAAGAGGAAAGCCACCACGTCCTGAGTCATTGCCTGGAGTGGTCAGCAAATCCTTGCAAGGCTGAGGAAATGAGATGCAAAAATGTGTGGAGGTGGAAGAACAATGTTGGTCAGTAGTAGGACATGGGTGCACCAGTTTGACCTGTTGGAGGGTTCACATAAAGAGGAGTAGGAGCTAAGGCATGGTAGGTCCTCGAAACTGTGAGTTGGCAAGTTTTCCAACTATTCTGAAAATAATAGTGAATATCAAAGCTTTTTTTTGTGTGTGTGGGGGGAACAATCCATCTATCCAGGTGGTCAAGGAATTTACTCATAGAAAAAATAAATTTGTTACACAGGGAAAATGCTGATTCTGATTTAAGGGAAACTATGGCTCTGATAATCCCATTAGAGAAATCGGTAATGATGACTTTAATTTATGCTTGATGAGCTTGACTTCTTAGAAGTCATTTTAGAAAACACACTGCTGATTATCATTAAACCTCTATTGTCTTTATTCCACCTAGCAGAAATAAGAAGTAATGAAAGGACTCTGAGGACATATCTTCAGAATCATGCTTAAAAAGAGTACAGGCTAGATGAGGAGTTGTTATAGTCTTCTTGGGCTGCCATAACAAAGTGCCACTGACTAGCTTAAACAACAGAATTTATTTCTCATGGTTCTGGAGGCTGTAAAGTCCAGGGTCAAAATGCCAGCAGATTTGGTTTCTGGTGGACTGATAAGGGCTCTCTTCCTGGCTTGTGGATTGCTGCCTTCTCACTGTGTCCTCACATGGCAAAGTCAGATTGAGATCCCACCCTTCTTCTTATGAGACTGCTGTCCTATCAAATTGGGTCCCACCCTATAATCTCACTTAGTCTAATTACCTGGTAAATACTCTATCTCTAGACACAGTCACACTGGGGTGTTAGGGCTCAATATATCCAACTGGGAGACAAAATTCAATTCATAGTAGGGGTTTAGGTACAGTCACTGAATCAAACACTAGGGATTTTTTATTTTCCAAGATTTTGGAAATTATATAGAAGTTAGAAAACCATCACCATAGCAAATAAGGAGATAATGTTTCCTACTACGTTTCTTTACTGCTTTGTGGAACTATCCCTAATACCCAAAATGATAGACTATTCTTGTATACTAAAATTATACAAATTATGACTTTCAATTAATAAGTTGTTTTGGATAAGTGTATTATGGCTATATGGAAATAAAGTAGCCTACTGTATCCACATTCTGCTAATAATAGTTGCCACTTAAATGATCACTGATCATATGCTAGGGTTTTATATATGTTATCTATTAGTTATTACTATAACACTATAATGTAAACATATTCACTTCATAGATGAAAAAACTGAAGCTCAGATAATTTGGGTAATTATCCAAAATTTCAAACTCATGCTTGGCTGATCCCCAAGTCCAGAAATTCCCATGCACCATCTGGCCATTCCTGATATCATGTTGTCTTGTATTGCATTGATGATATAACAAATAAAAATGACATTTTCAACAATCAAGGTCTTGAATGAAGAATGACAGCCATCAGAATCACCCAGAGATTTTTAATATAGACCCAGATGAAGTTAACATCTCTCACCATTAAACACAAACATGCATATAAACCAGGTCCATGGAACCAGAATGCCTGAAGGTGGGGCCTGAGAATCTGTATTATAACATTACCGAGGTGAGTCTACTGATTGACTGCAATGGACTGAATGGTGGCTCCCCCCAAAATATATTCCTGTCCTAATTTCTGGAAATTATAAGCATGTTTTTTTTTTTGAGAAAAGGAGTCTTTGTAGATATAATTAATACACAGTTAAGGAACACCTATAGCCCCCCACAAGCTAAAAGAGGCAAGGAAACCTTCTTCCCCAAAGCTTCAGAGGGAATGTGTCCCTGAAGACACCTTGATTTCTGACTTATAGCCCCCGGGAATATGAGCGAATAGATTTCTGTTGTTTAAGCTGCCAAGTTTGTAGTAATTTATTACAACATCACTAGGAAACTAATACAGAAACCTACTGATTTAGGTGCTATAAAATAGCTCAGGTAATTAAGGCAGGATCGAATGTGGGAGTGAGAGAGAATATTAGTGACAATAATGTAGGACACCTTTTGTCACTCAAGAATTTAATAGAAATTTGCCACTCACAACTAATGGGCTGTTTTGGTCATTTACTATTCAAAGGTCTATCTACACATCTTTAACTGTTTCAAAAATATTGAGCAGGGCTTGTAAATGGTATTTACATTAACCCTTAACTAGGGAAGTTCATTCAAGTGTAGACAGTAAAACCCATTGTGTAGGTAAGGTTTACGAGAGTCCTGAAACCTCAAGACAGCATTGTGATTCAATTCCTTCCTAGAGATTAGTGTTGAAGCTAATATCAAACAGGAAAAAGAGTCAACAACTATGTGGAGAATAAGTGCTCATAAAAATGGTGAGAGCTGACAAAGGAGGGAAGCAATGGGAGGTGCCTCCTGGACTTTGTGCCTGGGGAGGTACACATGTTATTTTCTTCATTCTTCAGGAGGTATAGCTCCCCTGTGAGGTAGGCTTTCCCTCTCCTTTGGTAGACAAATAATGGAAAATGGACAGGGATGCTTCTACAGTTCACACGATTAAAAAATGCCAGGAGAAGATAATTTACTATGGTCTTTTCAAAAAATATCAAACCCATAATTCTTTTTCCTTCTCTAAATGTTTTTTAATGTTATGTCATATTTTAAAGGAGCTGGATACCGAATTTTCTACATACCAGTTAAAATAAACAAAAAATGTGTGAGCATGAAGTCCTATTTTGTTTCCAACTAGGAAAACATCCAATCTTAGGTTGAGCCAATCCCACATGACATTGCCTCTGTGTTACCTAGATTCTTGCTATAAACAAGGTGCCTTGAGATTATGCTATGACATTGTCTTATAAATTTATTAATTTGATTTTCCCATATTTATGTTTCTAGCCCCAATCTTCCTAAACTCTAGACTGAAAACTCTTAAACGCCATAGAATTTCACTTGGTACCTCCACTTGTATGATCAACCAAAAAAGAACTTCTGACTTCTTTTCCCAAACTTGCTTTCTCTCCAATCTTCTCTATCTTGGCTAGTGGCACCATCACTTGTCCAACCGCTCAAGCCAGAAACTGTGGAGGCATTCCTTCCATTTCTGGCAACCACCTTACTCCAAATCTATATCAGGTATCACTGGCCAAACTTCCAAAAAATATCCTGAATCCTACACTTCTCTTCCCCCTCAGTCTTCTCTCTCATTTGTTACCTAGCGTATGGAAAGAGTTTTAACTGATCTCCCCCTTTCTGCTCTGTTCCCCAGTTTATTCTCCAACCAGCAGCCAGAGTTCTAAAATACAGACCAGATGATATTTAGTTGTGTCTCTCCTACTTAAAACTTCCTGGTAACTTCTAGATTATTTAGCACAGTTAACTTGAAATCAAAACCCCCAATAACTACAGATTTAACAAATTAGAAGGGCTGTAAATGATGGGTCAGGGACCAGGCTACCCCTATTTGACCAATCTACCATATAAGTGCATAACCCTTTCCACATTGTTTAAGATGCATCAATCGTACCATATTTGCTTTCAGGTCAGTGGGAAGTGGAAAGAGGAGGGAATGTCCCTTCCCATAAGAATTTAAGCTTGAAAATGTGCATATCATTGTCACTCAAAACCCAATGGCCAGAAATTAGTTGTGTTACCACACTTAAATATAAGGGAGATTTAGAAAGGTGATCTTTATTACATGTAATCAAGTGCTGAGCTGGAAATTAAGTTCTATTGCAACAGCAAAAAGGGGAGAATTGACTTTGGGAGTATTATGGTAGATTAGGTCAGGGTAATACATAGACCCAAATATGTTATAGATGAACAAAATGGAAGTCATTTTTTTCTCACGTAGTTTTTTTTTTGGGTGATTGAATTGGTTGTTGGTCAGACTTTTCTCAATTTGGTTATTAGGATTCAAGGTGTTGCAGGCTTCACCATATCCAACTCATGGATTTGAAGGTTGCCACTGGTATTTCCATCCCCAAGAACATGAAAGAAGAAGCAGCATAGAGATGCATGGGTGGATCTCAGTCCTGGAAGCAGTGCACATCCCTTCCACTCACATTACATTGGCTAGTTCTCACTATTCCACTCACATTACATTGGCTAGTTCTCACTAGCCCACGACCACATCTAGGTGCAATGTAGGCTGTGAAATTTGGTCTTGCTTAAGTGTAGCAAATAGAGAACAAAGATTGGGATGGATACCTCACAGGTGTCTCATCTCACCCAGAGTAAACCCAAAGTCCTTACCACAACATAAAGTCCTTACAGAGTTGGGCCTGTAGCCACATCTGTAAACTTTCTTAAATCTTCCCTTTGCTGATTTCAGGCCTGCCTCACTGCCTTCTTTATATTCAACCCAGGGACTTTGCAACTGCTGTTTATTCTGAATGGAACACTTTCTCCCTGATTTTCTTACATCTCACTCCTTCACTGATGGTGCAATTCCTACTTAAAAGCTACCTTCTCAGAATGACCACTCAGAGCCACTATTTCCACACCTTCCATCTTGTCTCTGACCATTCCCTATCACTTCCAAATCTCTTATTGTCTCATTTTTCTTCCTAGAACCTACTGCTTGTTCCTCTGTTTATTTATGGCCTGGGCAAACTAGGCCACACCATAACCCTAAGTGCCTAAAAAAGTGTCATAATGTGCACACAGTAAACACCTGTTGAATTTAATTAATTGATTAGGGTAGAAACTCTCTTGGTTATAGGTAAAATTTGATTTGTCATAGCATTCTGTGAACCAATACCATTCCACTTTTACAGATATTCTTTCTGGAAGAACATTTTCCAGACGTCTGATGGTCACATCCCTTATTTGTAGAATGGGGATAACTGTGTTCCTATTTCCTAGAATGATATTAAGATGGTATGAGATGGAGTATATAAAATGCTGAGCTCAGAGTGTGGCATGTGGTAAGTGCATGCCCAGCAAGCGTCAGCTGTGACCCATGCTGCCACCTCTCAGTTCCTGAAGGGAAATCATTAAAGGTACAAAATGGGGGGGGGGTGTGGAATCTCTTAATCATTAACATATTCCTAAAACATTATATGTTAATATGTTATATATTAAATTATATATCTAAATTTAGGAGCAGAAATAAAGGATCAGCAATGTAGTTATCTACTACCTTGATGTTAAAGTGAGAAATGGGCAAGTTCTAAATTGCCTTTCATTTGTTCAGGTTGTTATTCTATAAGGAAATATCCAGATTCTAAACCTCTCTAGCACCAGTTTGATTGCTGTAATATAAAGGTTTGGAATATTATAGTTGTTCTTCCAACATGACTTACTGAAGAGAAAGCAGAAAAAAAATCCTTCTGGTAACAACCCTTTCTGTGTCTAATGCATTATTGAACATAAGAGGGATTTCTATTTGTTTTTCACTTTCAAACTAAGAATACATTCAATCTTATAGCTGGCAAATTATATCTGCTATATTCCTGATGACAGACCTATTAAAGGTGATATAGTTGTGCTAGTTAATTGTCTATATTGGAGAATTTTTGTGAAAAACTATGACCAAAACAACCCATGTGAGCAGAACCAACCAGGAAAAAGCCACAGCCTGAGAAGTTTTAGCAAGTAAAAATGTTGAAATAATTGCTTAATAAATAAAGAATTGTTCTATTTGCCTTTACAGTGATAATTTAAAAAATAAGCTCCCTTTTGAGTCTCCAGTATAAATATTCCATTTTCTAATGTTATGAAATTGCTTCAAAGGTCCAGTTTTGAATTACTAACAGACAGATGAGTGCTGTGGCCTTACACTCCCTTGCTGCTTGCTGAAGCACTGTTTATTTTTTCTTCCCAGATCTAGCCAAAGGAGGTTGGAAGTTCTATGATACCTCACAGGCACAACACACATCTGCTCGAAGGAGTTGGAATTACTGACAATGATTGAAGCTCAATTCCTGTGAAATTGTGCCACTTGAATGACAACACTTCCTTGTCTTGTCCCCACTATTTTACCACATGTAGTTTTGAGTGCTTCTGTTGCCCCCTACTTGGGAACTCCTACTTGGTACTCATTACCCCATTATCCAGCTCCATCTATTTCAGGCTGACTGCTCACTGGGAAATCTGTTCTCTGAAGAGACATAGAAATGGAATTGCTGATAGGGAATTAAAGAGAGAGAGAAAGAGAGGTTGTGATGTTGGCTGGCTCAGATGGTAACTACGTCAGTGGGGCTGGCTCCTGTTTTTTTCTGGTCAGTGCCATTCCTTGTCCTGGAGTGAAGGGGCAGGCAGTGGGGGAGAGTCAAAGTCTTTCCCTTGCTTGGGGTTGTGTTCTGGCTGCTGTTGTTCAAAGGGCAGTGTTTGTGCCATCCACAAAGATATTTCTCAATCCCTTTCCACTAATGATGCAGTTTGTAGAAAGTCCACTGGAATCCTGACACAACTTCTTCTCTTTAGTTTATTATACCTGTGCCAGTTTTCATCTTTTTATATGTTCTCATGGGTATTTTAATAGGGAATTAAAAGGAAGTCTGTTAGGTATTGATAACTGGATGCCTCATTAACCTCAAAGTTTACCTAAGTCATTTGATTTTGCTTATGATTAAGAATGATCAATTAAGCAGAATAATTGACTGGCTGAATGGAATAAAAAATGTTCAACATTCTCTCTATTGCATATATTCTGCATTTTTTATCTTCATACAACCAATTGGATGTCTGTATTGTTATCCACAAATACCACAGAAGAATTTTATTTTTATTCAAATAAGAGCTTTTAATTCAAATACCAGACTGTGTTTCTATCTGGGATATCTTCTGTTAATACTGAGGTAACTGGGAACCTGAATTAGTACTTAGAAAGTCACATTATAAATGACATAGTGAATGGAAAAGACTGTGGGTAAGTTAGGAGGATATTTCACTGGGAGATGAGGCTGAATTACTCCTGCCTCATCAGAGCATGTGCATTTAAATAATTTCATCTGTGTTCAGCCAAATTCTTCATAGGAGGTAGTTGGACAAATATTACTATCTTATGATTTTTGAGTTTTCCTTTTCTATGATTTACAGGGTCTAGAGTAGAGTAAGTAAAATTGACTAGATTTTCATTTCTATTATGGTTCTGACTCCAGAGATCACACCATGCCCTTGACTGGAATTTCAGTTGCTGTCAAAGCTCTTCAATGAAACGTTTTTTAAGCTCCAGATTTATCTCCATGATGACTGAACTCATTCGTTTCATGTAAATGAGGCCATTTTTTCCCTTCTAGAGGGCAGCCTTACTTATTTTCTTTCCGCATTTTTAGCCGAAATGAAACATTTATTTACCACTACATCATTGTGACGATTTGATCAAATGGTGGGATCAAATTCCACAGTATAAACATAAAACCACAGCCCTAAAAGAGACCCAAAGAGAACTTCTTGCCCAAGCCTCTTCCTGCAGCTGAGTGAATGCCTTAGATCAAGAACACCAGGCCTACACCTCTTATTTTTCTTAATTAAATGCAGAAATGACACATAACAATTTCTTTGGACATTTATTTCAGCTGAAATTTTTAAGGGTTGTGATTGTTCCTTGCTAATTTAATTTAATTTCCTCTTCATTACTTTTTTCCCTAGGACAGATGTTCAGAGAGGGAGAGGGTTCTAGGTTTGCCAAGTGACTGAATGGGCATTGGGACAATAGCCAGGCAGATAAACAAAAGGGGACCCCAAGATGGCTTGGGTTGGGTGAACTCTGACCAAAAATGAGAGTGATGAGATCAAGTGCTTTGACATGCATAGATGTTTGGGCCTACATTTTCTACATATGTTGTAAAAAATCTTCCATTTTCCCTTAGTGATCAGTTGGCAAGGAAACCAGCTATTCATTACTTCTAGGAAAAAAACGGAAGGAGAAGACAGACATCAGAGTGGGTCTCACTGGAGAAGAAAGGCTGTGCAAAGACCACCCACCCTGTCCTCCTGCTCCACAGGGCAGTCATCACACCTCTCATCACCTCTTGAAAATTCCAGAAGTCTCTGTTCCTGAGGAGGAGGTTGTGAAGGATGTGTAAACTCTCAGCATCACCTCAGTGAACCAAGGCTGTTTTTATAAAGAAGGTCATGGTCAATGTTCCCTGACTCTAAAGACCCTGATGGAGATTTGAGAGGCAATTATTTCCTGAATCTTGTTAACTTTAAAGTGGCTGAAGGCTTTCTTAGTTGAGAACCAAATTTAAAAAAAAAATTACTTGGACGGTGTTTTGCAATAATGAAGGGAAGCAAGAAAAGTGAGTTTCATCAGCTGGGCAGAAGTCATTTCCTCTGCCCTCTCACTTTGACCTCTGACCGCAGCAGCCACCAGGTTAAGGTTTATAATCAGAAGCTTATCAAACCAGGGGTCGGGGCATGCTCACTAGGACGTCCAGTTCTCCACCATCAGTGAGACCCTTGTTCTCACTTCTCTCTGTTCCCTGTTTATTTAAGTGTCACGTTTATAGTCCCACTGATAAGTGTGTTTTCTTTCCAAGATAGATTTCCCTAAAACCTGGCATTATTCTGCAGTCATGGGGACATAAGAAATAAGAGATCAAATTTGCACCACCTGACACTTCTTTGGGGCTGTAATCATCAGGAGCTTCAGAGTCTTTGATAAAGAACTCTCCTTTATCACCCAGAAGAGACAAATCTAAACTATATTGAGTTTTCATTTTAAAAGTTGAAGAAACTATTGTGGCAGAAAATAATTATCTTTAAAGGCATAAACACCCCAGATGAAACAGGGTGGAAATTATGCTTGGTGTATAAAGAAAGCATTTTCCACTGATTCATGCCTTCACTTCAAATAGAATCTTCAAATTCATAGATACCACACACTGCTTCTGAGCTTTGAGTGGTTGTCTTAAGAATAATTGTACTTCTGAGTAGATGAGCAATAAACACCATAAAATGTTTTTAAAATACAGATACCTACATAAGAGAAAAATAAAATCCTCTAGTAACCTCTAATAAATGATGACTGCCGTTAATATTTTGGTATTTCCTTCCAGGCCTTTTCTATGCATTTTAAAAACATAGTTTAGTAGGGAGTATGTATAATGTAGCAGAGGATAACATTTTGTAATTATTCAACAATACCTTTTCCCTTTTTCTTTGTACCCTTTCAAAGTTCAAGATGGGTTCGTAAGGCTTTGTGCTCCAACTCCTTTTCCTTCTCAGTAGATTTCACTATCATTCAACCAGGTGCAAGACCAGAATGCTTGGAGTCAGTCTAGGAGTCAGTCTGGGGTCTTTTTCCTCATCCCCCATATCCATTTAATCAATGCCTTCTACTGCTTCCACCTTCAAGACAATCAACCATCTGACATTTCTAACTATCTCCACTTACATCATCCCAGGCCAAGTAAGCCACAGCGGTCTCTTGCCTAGACTAACAAAAACAAACTGCTAGTGTTTTCTTCCTCATTTCTGCCTTCCCTACAGTCAATTTCCCACTCAGGAGTCAGATGGATGTTTTTAAAAGCAATAGTCAGATTCTATCAGGGTCCTACTCAAGTCTTCCGTACGGGTCCTATCAAAAAGTTTTTGTCTCAGTACTTCTTTTCACTCTTCAAATTCATTGAGGGTAATAAATCAATATGTAATTTATTAAAAACTAAAGCTATTTTCTATCCATCAAATCTACAAAGGAAAAATAAAATGAGAAAATAACAATTAGGAACATTTAAAATATTTATTTTAATCAAAAGATAATTATAAACCCATTACATTAGTATAAATAACATTTTTATGAAAAATAGATATACTTTATATATATGAGAAGAGGAGAATACCAAGGTTTTACATTTTTATAATTTTTTAAAGAAATCTGGTTTTATTAAAGACATCTGAATTTGCACATTTGCTTCTACATTTTGCAATATACTTGTTAGCTCTATATTAAGAAAATCTAACCTTATAGAAAAAAAGTATTTGGAAAAAGGAAGACTTCGTGGAACCCCTGGGGAATCTCAGGGACCATGCTTTGAGAAACAGTGGGTCTACAAAGTCCAACATGCCCTAGCTCCTATGTCTTGCTCCAATTCTGCCCATAACAATTTCTATTCTTTCTCACTATCTGTTTTAACCAGAAAGGTCTCCTGCTGGTCCCTGGACTCTTCAAGCAAGTTACCACCTCAGGGCATTGCATTTTCTCTTACTGTTCCTTCTCTTACTGAAGGGTGAAGGTCACCCACACTCTCTGCGTGTGAATTCCATTGCTGTCCTTACGTAATTATTTACCTGTTCCTTGCTTATGATGTGTCCTGAAATTCTGTCTTGTGATGAATGTTGAGAACCTGAATGGTTCCAAATTGAGGTCTCTCTACTTTAGGACTTCCTTGGACCCTCTGGTGACATGTGTTTTCAATGATTTGAAATCTATTGAGACTTGTTTTATGGCCCACAGTAAGATATATCTTGATAAATATTCTAAATGTATTTGAAAATAATACCTATTCTGTTGATAATATGTGGAATGCTATAGAGAAGTCAATTAGGTAGAGTTGATTGATGATTTTTTTTTCAAATTTTTAAGTGTAATTGTGAATTTCTCTGTTTGATATTCTCATCCCCTCTCCTTCAAGTATTTTGAATCTATCATTAATGCATAAATACATAAGATCACTATTTCCTTTTACTGAATTGACCTCTTTATCATATGAAGTGACTCTCTTTATCACGTAATATTCTTTGCCCCTAAATCAACTTTGGTATTAATGTAATAAACTACAGCTTTCTTTTGACAGTGATAGCATGGTATAGTATATCTTTCCCCATTCTTTTTACTGTCAATCTATCTCTATGTTTAAAGTGTATTTCATGTTGGCAGTATATAATTGGGTTTTACTGTGTTAACCCAATCTGACAATCTCTGGCTTTAATTTAGGAGGTGTGTACCATTTAAATTTAATGTGGTTGTGGATGTGGTTATGACTACATCTACCATCTTGTTTTTATTATTTGTTCCATCTGTTCTTTTTTCCTTTTCTCTCTGTTATTTCCCATCTTATTTTGGATTAATTTTTTAAATTAATGATGCCATTTTATCTCCTTTGCTAGTCCATTAGCTATTCCTCTGTATTGTGTTTTAGTGGTTGTTTTAGCATTTATAGTATACAACTTCATCTTATCACAAGTTATCTTAAAATGATGTCATCCCACCTCATGTAAAATACAAGAACAATACACTATTAATTTCTATTTCTCCCCTCCCATCCTTTGTACTATTGTTCTCATAGGTTTCATTTCTACATATTTTGTAATCCCAAACATATATTATTATTTTGTTTAAACAGCCACTTATCTCTTAAAGAGATTAAATTCATAAGAGCAATGCTGTTTTCATCCACAGATTTATTACTTCCAGCACTCTCCATTCTTTGTGCAGATCTAGATATCTGGTATAATTTTTCCTTTGCCTGAAGGACTTCTTTTAACATTTTTTTGTAGTACCAGTCTCTTGGTGAAAACTTCTTTCATCTTTTGTGGGTCTGAAAATCTATTTTGCCTTCATTTTTAAAAATATTTTCACTGAATATAGAATTATGTCCAGGTGATAGGGTTTTTTCCTTCCAGAATTTTCCAGATATTGCCCCACTCTGCTGGCTTGGGTGTTTCTGACTAGCAACTTGTGGTCATCTTTATGTCTATTGATAGTGCCCCTCTCCATACTTCTTGACTGTTTTAAAAAATTTTCTCTTTTTCATTTCTTTATTGAAAATTTTATCATATACCTTTGTGGTGTTCTTCATGGTTTTTGTGCTTGCAAGCTGGGTTTTTTAAAAATAGCGGATGCAGCTGGCTGCAGTGGTATATGCCTGTAATCCCAGCGACTGGGGAGGCTGAGGCAGGAGGATTGTGAATTCAAACCCAGCCTCAGCAACTTAATGAGGCCCTAAGCAACTTGGCGAGACCCTGTCCCTAGTAAAATATAAAAAAGGGCTGGGAATGTGGCTCAGTGATTAAGCACCCCTGGGTTCAATCCCTGGTACCAAAAAGAAAAAAAGAAAAAAAATAGCTGATACATAAATCATAAAATGCATACATACTAATGGTGTATCATGTGATATTTTAATACATGTATGCTTTGTGAAATGTTTAAATTAGCTTAAACATATCCATCTCCTCAAAACAATTTTATTTCTTCATGGTGAAAGTATTCAAAATCCTTTCTGTTTGGTTTTAAAATACACAGGACATAATGGCTGTTGAGTCACTCTCTGGTGTGATAGCACACCAGAGCTTCTTAGGCCTATCTAATGCAACTCCAGGACCCAAAGATCAACCTTACTTGATCCCCCTCCCTCCTCACTGAATGTCCCGAATCTGTGTGTTTACAATTCTATCAAATTTTTAAAAATCCTGGTATTATATCTCTATTATGTCTCTCCTCTTTTAGGTACTCCAATTACACAAGTATTAGGGCACTTCAGGCTGCCCCACACCTCACCTATGCTTCTTATACTATCCCACACACATCTGGGCTACCCATACGCTCTTGTGTAACTTGCTATTTATTTGCCTCATGTCAGGTTAGACAGCTTTATAAGGCAGACACGGCTTACATCCTGACCACATTTCCACTCTGGTTCTGTGCCCTCCCATAGAAGGCACTCAGTGAGTGCTCGATAAGGGGCTAATTTGCACATGTGTTGGTGACTTCATTAACTCTTTGATTGTCTTGTTCGCCTCTCGATTCTCATTTATTAAAAATATTAGCTTGTCTAAAGCCTACAATTTATGTTACATCTTGGAGTTGTAGATACACAGAAATGAGTGGTCCCCATAAGGCATGGCGGTGATGTTTTAAAGTGAAATTCTCTGCACATTGTTCAATTGTAATGGAAATAGCAAACCCATGACTTCATCACAGATGTTTCTTTTATTGACTCAGTTTCAACATTTCAAATCAACATACTTAGAGTAATATTAAGTTGCAAGTAGACCAAAATAAACATTTCCTTAGATTACTTTAGATCATTAGCATTCCAGGGAAAATATGTACCAGTAATTCTAATAAATAGCCTTTTTGCTTTTACATCTTGTTTTTTTCATATTTTATGCCATTATTTTAGTAAGGCTTTTTCTGGTTGGGTTAGTAAACCTGACCATCTGGAAGTAGCATACACTGTCATTTTAAATCAAATGATATACAATTTGCTGAGGTGGGATTTTTAAAAAATTTGCTTTCCACATTAAAAGCTTTTTGTAGGCAACTGAGTTAACATAACTGGAAGATAAGGGCTGGAGATGTGGCTCAGTGGTAGAGCACTTACCTGGCATATACCATGCCCTGGGTTCCATTCTTAGTACCGGGGGGGGGGGGGGAATGGAAGAAAGGAAAACATGTAGGGAATTTGTCAAATACTTAAAGAGGGATAGAAAAAAAGAAGAAAATATCTAAATTTTCTTTCTTTGCCTTCACACTAGAATATATTTTAATTTATAAAAATATTTAATTCTTAAAGTATCTGAATATGAATTATTCTCACAAATGTCTACAAATAATCAGTATTTCAGACACAACAGAGAAGAAATGAAAATGAGATTACATCTGGCAAAATGCTTTTGCCTTTGTAAGTACGGAACTGTCAGGTTTTCCTTTTAGGGTTAAGAGAGAAATTGCTGTGGCACCAGGAGGCAGCAATGCCAGGTTCCTTTCTCATCCAGCCCTCCATTCTCCCCTGGGCACTTCACATGTCCCCATGGCTGCCAACCTCCCAGGGTCAACCTTTAATACTGTTATTGCCAGGCTATATGGGCAATGACCAGACAGACTCCATTTTGCCCTGAGATTCCATGTCACTTAAGAAAAGCTTCTCCCATGAGAAAACTCCGGCTCTGTCAGGCCAATCCAGCTTAACACACTCTGCTTAGAAACCCAAATGTTTCTGCTCTTCTTATACAATGTAAAATTTTTCTCTTTTTGGTTCCCATTTTTTTCTGGGGACAATGTACCCTGTCAGAGATTGATTGTCCAGATGTTAGTAACCATTCCTTAACTCAAACTCAACTAGGGTCTTCTTGACCTACTTCCCCTTCTGCTTATGATTTTAGATCTCATGATATTTGTTTGTAGTTTTGAATCATAACAATAGCCACTTATGATTAATATACTGACATGATTTACTTATGGTATAAAAGGTGTGCTCTAATCCCTGAAGGGGGTCGAGGATTGCAGACTTGCAGGCTGCCCTCGTCCTGCCAGCTGGTGGCCCACCAGCTGGTGAATAAAGATGATTCCGTCTCCTGCTTAAGAATGACTTGGTGATTTATGGCAATCTCACCATAACAATACCAACTAGCTTAATTAACTGACTTGAACAACTGCATTTAGTTATTTGGTTCTCCTCACCAAATATGTCTGAGAGTTCTCAATGAATGTTTTCATGTCCCAGAAAGCCCCACGTAGTTCACCTCAGCTTGCCATCTTGCACCAAACTGTGGCTCCACTCTCAAATACTGGCCCCTGCAGGTTGTGGTGGTTTCTGCCTTACGACTGCACCCCACAAGTAGGTCTGGGTCTTCATTTCTCCAAAGCATAGCTATTTAGTTTTTTCTTTTCTTTTTTTAAAGAAAACCTCATTGGAAACTTGGAGATTATGGAATGGACTATAAAATGAGCAAGAAAAATAAAATGTAACAACCGCTACTTTAAAGTCCCTCCACAGGTTCTCCATATTGGCTTTCTTTTTCCATGACCCTCAGGGTGCTGCTGTACTGCAGGCATCTTGCTTGTGTCTTCATATCTGAAATTTGAGTTTGACTTATTTCAGACCCAGTGTTATGGTTTGGATCTGGGCTGTCCCCAGATGTGCATGTGCTGAAAGCTTGGTCCCCAGTGCAGCAAGGCTCAGAAGTGGCTGTGGGAAGTGACTGGAGCATGAGAGCTCTGATCTCTGATCATTTTGTGACATTAGTGGCAGGTGGTAGAGACTTTGGGAGATGGAGTCTGGTTGCAAGAAGGGTATTTCTTGTCCCCAGTCCCTACCCACACCCCTTCCTTCCCTGCTACCTATAGGGTGAGCAGCTTTGTTTCACCCCACCCTCTTCAACTACCCCACTTGGAGTGTGTTTGACCAGAGAGATGCAAATAAATAAATTTTACAAAGCAAGATATCTTCAATGCCAGCACTGCAGTGTTTACATGTGTTCAAGCCCTTATTTTCTCATTTAAAATATCAACAACAAAGCACTTCTAAAAGCATATTTTTTAAACAAAAAGGAAACAGTTTATGATCACAATATCATTTTGCATTCTGCTTTTCTCTATGAGTATATTCTGCACTCCAGTGAAATTTCATTGGTTATATGCAGATGAGTTTCCAGGAGAGTGCCGGTGACACTCAGGTGTTATCCCTGCTTGACGGCATTTTTCAGATTTTAGTTTCAAGCAAATGCTTTTAAAATACTTGTGAAATGAGGATATATTTACCTAAAACAAGAAATGAGCTATTGCATACCCAGAGGGGATGTAATTTTACCACCATTATTTGGCACTCTTGGGTAGGGTGTTACAGATAAAGCTGCTTTGGTTCTGTTTTTAAAGAAAACTAGGAGAGCTTCATATATCATATGTCTAGTTATTGAAGATTTTGGAGATACCAATTATATGAAGCCATATATTTGACTAAAATTTATTTTGTTACTGTCTTTTTAATAAGACTATTAAATTGAATATTGACTAATAGTGTCCTTGGATATCCATTTAAGTAGACGAAAGAGTTGTATAAACAGGGAAATATGAATAACCGTTCTTACCATGGGAATTAAAAGTAATTGCCCCAATCCAATGATGCATGTGACAGCAATTCACCTCTTCTCCCTGCTTCTCAAAATACCTCCTAGAGACTGGGTTCATTTAAGGGTAGCCACAGGGCTATAAACCTGTGATGTGATGGCCTTCCAAAGTGTGTGTGTGTGCGCGTGCGCATGCATAGGTGTATGCTTGTGGGTGATCTTGAATCCTCCCAAGGCTGGTGAACACCTTTAAAGTGTTGCAGATTACACCAACTCCTCCCTGCTCCCCAGCACCTCAATGGCATTTCTTCAGTTGGTCAAGAAAGGTGAACACCCAACATTCTGTGCATGTAAATCCCAAAACAGAGTCACTGGCCTGCTTGTGTGAGGGTGGATGCTGAGGTCTCAGAGGCCACCTTGAATTGGAAAGTTAACTGTGTAATGGTTTAGATTTGAGATGTTCCCCAAAAGCTCTCACTATGTGTGAGATAGTGCAAGAAAGTTTAGAGGTAAAATGATTGGGTTATGAGAGTGATAATCTAATTAACTGGCTGGAAACTGCAGGCAGGTGGAGGAGGTGGGTCACTGGGAGCTTGCCTTTGGGGTATATATTTCTGATTGTCATATCCTGAGCTGCTTTCCTCCACCATACCCCTTGGCCATGATGTTCTGCCTCACCTCAATCCCAGAGCAATAGAAATGGCTGTCTATGGACTGAGACCTCTGAAACTGTGAGCCCTAAATAAACTTTTCCCTCTCTGTGTTGTTCTTGTTGGGTCTTTTGGTCACATTTATGAAAAAGATGACTAAAATACTGAGTTTATGAATGGATCTGGAGAAAATTTGTATCAGTGGGCATCGATTCAGTACATGGGCAGTAGGGGAAGACCTTACCTGCTACAAAGACCAGCCTCCTTTGGGCTTCTGTGCACACCCTTTGTGATCACAGTGGGAAAAAATATCACATGATTTAGGACTACTTTGTAGATGGATTGAAGGACTTTAGAATATCCTAATCTGGGGACAGAAGGAAGGTTAAAAAGCATTCTAGAATGATTCTAGCATTTGAGGGGGTTGGGAAGAGAGTAGTGAGTATCACAGGACCTCTTAGATCAAGAGCAACCATCATCAATCAAGCTATGCATCTAAGATTGGGGCAGGAAAGAGAACCACACAGACATACAAAGCAAGTAAGTCCTTATTCCAGGACTTTGCTTTACTGATATGTGCAGAAATAAAAATATCATGGTTGTGGTATGTTTAGTGAGGAAAATAGGTAAATTCTGCAGTGCTTGTATATTAGTTTTCTGTTCCTGTATAACAAACCATCTCCAATTCAGCAGCTCTAACTAGCACACATTTATTATCTCATAGCTTCCGTTGTTGTGTCCACATATGGCTTCCTTGTGTGCTCTGCTCAGGGTCTCATAAGCTAAAATCATGGTGTGGGCTGAAGCCAAGATTTCATGCAAGACTTGGAGTCCTCTTCCAAGATCAGAGACTGTTGGCAGAATTCAGTTCCTTGCCATTGTAGGTCTCAGCCCCTAAATTCCCTAGAGGCTGCCTGCTGTTTCCTGACATGACTCTTTCTACACATATCAGAGAGCTCCTTCCAGTCCAACAGGAGAGCATCTCTGCTGCTTTGAGTCTCTTAGGGAAGGCCTGAGCCCTCTTATAAAGAGCTCAATTGATTAACCCAGGCTTGCCCAGGATAATCTCCCTTTTGAGTAATGCAGAGTCAACTGATTAGGGACCTTAATTACACCAGTGAAACCCTTTCACCTTGCCTCATAATGTAACCTAATTACCGAATTGAAATCAATTGTATCCATCATCCCTCACATGTGAAAAATGTAGGAAATTATATGGGTTATCCCAGGGCTCAGAAAACTTGAGACATCTTAGATATACTTTAGATAGTTTGAAATGGAGGCAGCTAAAGAGTAATTAATTCTTCCTAGATTCCTCAAAGCTACCCCAATCCAATTTCCTCAGTTACAAAGAACTATAAACCACCTGTAGAGGAATATGGAGCAAACCAGTATTTTTCAAGCTCAGTGTGTTGGTCAGCTTTTCATCACTGTGACTCAAATA
Source organism: Spermophilus citellus (assembly GCF_964194105.1). Taxonomy (NCBI): domain Eukaryota; kingdom Metazoa; phylum Chordata; class Mammalia; order Rodentia; family Sciuridae; genus Spermophilus; species Spermophilus citellus. Next base: position 67,027,337 of record NC_138197.1, on the reverse strand, counting down.
CCGGACTAGAACAGTTAGATTTTATTTTGGCTCATGGTTTTAGTCCATGGTTAACTGGCCCCATTGCAATGAGCATGAGGTGAGGGAGAATATCATGGAAGAAGGAGGTGGCAAAGGAAAGCTGCTCAGCTCACGGCAGCCAGGAAAGAGAGAGGGGCCTGGTGGGGGCAGGAAGAGACTGGAGAAAAGACAAATACTTCTAGTTACATACTGTAAGATATGGAAAATGACAAACCCCAAAATAACGTGGCCTGGGAATAGGGAGTGAGGAAGAAGGCAACATACTATTAACATTGATCCTTTCCCAATACATTCTTTCCCAGTGTCAGGACAATCTCTAAAAGGAAGCAAACATCATCCAGTGACAAGACAATCTCTGGGAAGGAGATATCCATCAAGCCTTGAAAGGCAGTCTCTGGGAAGAAGCCAAAGCATTGATCCTTCCCCCAATAAATCCTTTCCCAGTGATAGTACAATGGGGTCCTGAAGGGAAAGAGATACCCACTGAATGCTGACCTCAGATACTCCATTCTTCTCCAAGTAAAAATATTGCACAGTAAAAATAAATTCAAATTCTCACAAACCTGTTTCCTGAGTACTCCAACTGACATGCTCTGTCAATAATTAAGTCACCTCTCAGGGTAACATATATAGCACAGGCTCCCCCTTTAGTCAGTGGCTCATTTTCCATCAGAAAAGTGGGTCCACCAGGGACATGACTCCACTGCTAAATAAAGTCTGTGCTGGTCCATGATGTTTGCACCCAGCTTAGCCATTTTGTGTGAACACCGACTTCCTCCAACTAGGTCCCACCTCCCAGGAATCCATTCAGCCATCAATGGATTAGTTCATTGATGAGCTCCAAGCCCTCATGATCCAAATAACTCCCCTAAAGCCCACCTCTGAACATATGAGATTGTGGGGGGCATTCCAGTTCCAAACTGCAACACTAAGTAAAGTGAATCAGCCTTGTATAGGACATAACTTTGAAAAATTTTTGCCTAGACAATTAGGGACAGAATTAAACTTCACAAAGAAGGTAAGCATTTTCAAAGGAATTAATTTACTTCTTCTTTTTAAAATATTTTTAGCTGTAGATGGACACAATATTTTTATTTTTTATGTGGTGCTGATAATCAAACCCACACATGCTAGGCAAGCACTCTACCACTGAGCCACAACCCCAGCCCTTAATTTACTTCTTTACCTTACAAAAGCTAACAATTTCTTCACAAATCACTGGGTTAGTGTTCCCTGTTCTCTGCTTTTTTCATATATGTCTGAGGTCCATGTTAGAGTCCTTCACTGGCAAGAGCTAGGATTCAGAGAGGATCCAAAAGAAAAAAAAATTTAATTGAGAGAAAGATCCTACAAGAATAGTTGTCTCTTTTTTCTTTCAATCTGTCTTTTTCTCCATCTCCCCTCTCTCATTTCTGTTCCTCCCTTCTTCTTCTTTTCCTTCTTTACTTCCTTTTTTTAATTAAGTGGAAAAACTGCTAAGAAGATGATTAGTATTCTTCATATGCTTGTGTGATCACAACTTTTATCTCTACTTCGACCAGGAAAATTGACACATAAATTATCTCACTGAATCCTCACATATCTTATATTAATAGGTATTATAAATTAACTCAGAATTGATATATATTCTTTTTTTGTGTGTGTTTCCATGTGAATATGTTTCTCCTCCTACTTCTCCTTCTTCTTTGTTATCAGGGATTGAACCGATGGCCACTCAACCACTGAACCACGTCACTAGCCCTTTTAAAATATTTTATTTAGAGACAGGGTCTTACTAGGAACTTGCTAATTTGCTGAGGCTGCCTTTAAACTCATGATCCTCCTGATCAGCCTCTTGAGATACAGAGATTACAGGTGTGAACCACAGCACTGGATTGAATGTGTATGTTCTTTTGTATTAATTCATGATGGTTCATTGTATATAAAAAAATTAACTTTTCTGCCATATATATTGAAAATATATTTCTTAGTACAGTGGTCACCTCTTATTTGTTGTTTCGCTTTCCACAGTTTCAGCTATCTGTGGTCAACCATTATCTGAAAATTTATAAATGGTCAACCATTATCTGAAAATTTATAAATGGAAAATTCCCAAAATAGGCTATTCATGTTTTTGAAAATTTGGTTCTTTGTAGTTATACATGACAGTAGAGTATAATTTAACTTATTTATAAAAACAAGGAGTACATCTTATTTTAATTAGGATCCCTGTCTTGTGATTGTACATGATACAGGTATTCACTGCGGTGTATTCATATATGTACAAAGGAAATTATGTCAGAATCATTCCACGGTCTTTCCTATTCCTTTTCTCACTCCCTTCTCTACATTCCCCTTGGTCTAATCTACTGAAATTCTATTATTTCCCTCCCACTTTGTTGTGTGTTAGAATCCACATATCAGAGAACATTTGACCTTTTGTTTTTTGGGTTTGGCTTATTTCATAGCATAATAGTCTTTAGATCCATCCATTTTCTGGCAAATATTATAAATCATTTTTTATGAGTAATGATCCTTTGTGTATATATACCACATTTTCTTTATCCATTCTTCTGTTGTAGGGCACCCAGGTTGCTTTCATAGCTTAGCTATTGTGAGTTGAGCTACTATAAACATTAATGTGGCTGCATCAGTATACTATGCTGTTTTAAAGTCCTTTGAGTATATATCAAGGAATGGGATAACTGGGTCAAATGGCGGTTTCATTCCAAGTTTTCTGAGGAATCTCCATACTGCTTTCTAGAGTGCTCATACCAGTTTGTAGTTCCACAAGCCACGTGGGACATTTTTCCCACATCCTTGCCAACATTTATTGTTACTTGTATTCATTCTGACTGGAGTGAGATTTAAATCTCAGTGTAGTTTTAATTTGCATTTCTCTAATTGCTAGAGATATTCATATATTTGTTAACCATTTCTATTTCTTCTTCTGCAAAGTGTCTGTTCAGTTGCTTTGCCCATTTATTAATTGGGTTTTTTTTTGGTAATATGTCATTTTAGTTTTTTTATATATCTTGGAAATTAATGCTTCAGAGAATTAGTTTGGAAGTGTTCTATCCTTTTCTATTTCAAGGAGTAGTTTAAGGAGAAATGGTGTTAGTTCTTCTTTGAATGTCTGTTAGAACTCGATTGAGAATCCATCTAGCCCTGGGCTTTTATTTGTTGAATGGTTTCATTGCTTGAAATTGATCTGTTTAAATTTTCTGTGTCCTCCTGGTTCAATTTGGGTAGGTCATGTGTGTCTAGAAATTTTTCAATGTCTTCAGGATTTTCTATGTTATTGGAGTATAAGTTTTCAAAATAGTTTCTGATTATCATCTGTATTTCAGTAGTGTCCATGGTGATGTTTTCTTTTTCATCACAAATTTTACAAATTTGACTTTTTCCCCTCTATTTCTTGGTTAGCATGACTAGGGGTTTATCAATTTTATTCATTTTTTTTCAAAGAACCAATTTTTTGTTTTGTTGATTTTTTGAATGTTTTTCTTTTTGTTGTTGTTGTTTCAATTTCATTGATTTCAACTCTTATTTTAACTAATTACTGTCTTCTGCTGCTTTTATTGTTGATCTGTTCTTCTTTTTCCAGGGCCTTGAGATGTAATGTTAGTTTATTTGGTCACTTTCTATTCTTTTAATGAATAAGTATAGTGCTATTAACTTTGCTCTTAAGACCTCCTTTATAGTGTCTCAGAGATTTTAATATGTTGTATCACTATTTTAATTTACCTCTAATTATTTTTATTTCACCCCTGATTTTTTCTGCTACCCATTCAATAGCACTTTATTTAGTCTCCAAGTGTTAGAGTAGCTTCCACTTTTTAAAATTATATCATTGATTTCTAATTTCATTTCATTATGGTCTGATAGAATTCAAGGTATTATCTCTATTTTTTTTGTACTTGCTAAGAGTTGCTTTGTAGTCTAAGTTTTGGTCTATTTTAGAAAATGAACCATGTGCTGTAGGAAGCCATCTGTGAACTCTGCATGAACTAAAACAATGTTGAAGCTATTGAGCAGGAAAGTATGGTATTGGGAACTCCCAGCAGCAATCCTGCTGGTTTGAGAATGGCTGGTTCATGTATTCTATCTAGCTCCATCACAAGTTCAGCACAGCATCAGAGATGGGGTGACCTATTGGAGCCACACAGCCTCTCAGAGATGGATGTGGCTTGCCAAATTGCCAATCAACCTATTTACTGCAAGATGCCTACCACACGGAGAAGCAAGGCTTTTCCCACTAAAACCTTATCCCTGCCTTTGATGTAATCCTCCTTAAATAAAGAATTGGAGCATTTGTTCAGTTCCATCTCCCATGAAGACTGGAAGACCCATATATATTCAGATACTCCCCTTTCTATCTAATTTCTGGCTCTGTCTTTAATTCTTACTAATTATTTTGGACTTTGTATTTCTCAGATGGCTCATATCTCCTGAGCAGGAACCTATCCCCACAGGGTGCTGGTCACCCTGCTGAGAAGAAAGTGTATTCAATCATCCATGGATGAAATGTTGTATATATGTGTGTTAAGTCTAACTTTGTTAATTGTATTTATTAGTTCTATAGCTTCTTTATTTAGTTTTGTTTGGATGATATATCACGATGATGAGAGAAACAGGTTAATGTCACCTAGTATTATTGTATTGTGGTCTGTTTTGTTCTTGAAATTGAGAAGGGTTTGTTTGATGTACATGGATGCTCCATTATTGGGGGCATAAATATTTATTATTGTTATATCTTGTTGATATATTATTCCCTTAAACTGTATGAAACGACATCCCTCTGATTAACTCTGGTTTGAAGTCCATTTTATCTGATATGAGGATAGAACCCACTGCTTGTTTATGAGATCCATGTGAATGGTATAATTTTCCCAACCTTTCACCTTTAGTCTGTGGATGTCTTTGCATATGAGGTCTCCTGGAGACAGCACATTGTTGGGTCTTGTCTTTAATTCAGCCTGCCTATCTGTGTCTTTTGATTGCTGAGTTTAGGCCATTTACAGTCAATGTTATTACTAAGAATTGATTTTTATTTCTTGTCATTTTGAACTATTTTGGGTTTTCATTTGAATTAGTTTCTCCTTCGATTGGCTCTTTTTCTAGTGTAGCTCCTTCCTTTACTGGTTTTCAATTTTATTTTTCATCATGAAATATTTAATTGAGTGTATTTTGTTTTGTATGATTTCTAGTTGTGAATTCTTTTGTTTATTGTGGAAGGTTTTTATTTTATTGTCAAATCTGAAGCTTAATTTTTCTGAATATAGTATTTTTGGTTGACATCCATTTTTCTTCAAAGCTTAGTATATATTATTTCAAGACCTCCTAGCTTTTAGGGTTTGGATTGAGAAATCAGTTGAGATGTGGATTGGTTTCCCTTTATATTTTACCTGTCATTTTCCCTAGCAGCCTTTAAAATTTTATCCTTATTCCGTATGGTTGGGCATTTTCATAATGATGTACCTTGGTGTCGTTCTTTTGTAATTTTGAATATTTGAAGCCCTGTATGCCTCCTGTATTTCATTTTCTATTTCAACCTCAAGGTTTGGGAATGTTTCTGATATTGTTTTATTGAAAAGGCTGTGCATTCCTTTGTTTTCTATCTCTAAATCTTCATCTATCCTGATAAATCCTAAATTTGGTCTTTTCATATTATCCCATATTTCTTGGAAGTTCTGTTTATGTACTTTTAATACCTTTTCTCAATGTTCAGTTTTATTTCCCAGATGATGTATTTTGTCTTCATTGCTTAAAACTCTATCTCCCAAGTGGTCTAGTCTGCTGTGATGCTTTCCATTGAATATTTATTTATTTATTTATTTAGGATTCCTTCATTTTGAGAATTTTCAATTGATTCTTCTTCAGGATTTCTATCTCCTTATTAAAGTGATTTTTCACTTCTTGGATTTTCTCTCTGATTTCATTCCTTATGTTGTCTTTTACCTCGCAGATCAGTTTCATCTATGAACTTTCTAAATTTCTTCTTCTCTGAAATTTCCTCCATTGTGACATCATTGGATTCTGTTAATGATTCTGTTTTGAATTGTTTGGGATGGGTTATTCTCTTGCTTTTTCATGTTTGTAAGTGTACCTATTTTTTTCACTAAGAACCTGAGGTGGCAGAACTTCTACCCTATGAATTTATAGTGTTCCTGAAGACTTCTAGTACCTCAAATTTTAGGGGGAGGCAAATAATAATAATAATAATAATAATAATAATAATAATAATAATAGCAACAACCAATACAGTTGATATTCAGCATTAAATTAAATGATTAGTTCCTATTTTGGCACGTGCAATGTTAATTAGCAGTATAAACAGAAATGGTATTGTAGGCAATTGCCTACAGTAGAGATATGTTTACAAAAGTGTTTGCTCTTTCAGAAAGGTGAAGTGGGAGAATGCAGAGATGTAGGATGTAATACTTGAGAGGGAGATGAGAGAGAGCAGTAGTAAAGAGTTAAAAGGAGAACAATAGGATTTGGCTGTTAGTGAAAAAAAAAGAGAGGAAGACAATTAAGGGAAATAGGAGAAAAACAATATAAAACAAACAAAAAACAATATAAAACAAAACCAAGGGATACTAATGAAACATCCTAGTCCTCAAAAGGCAGAGTCAAGAAAATAACTACCTTCAAAAATGGTTGAAATAAGAAGATAAGAAGTGAGGCAAATATGTATATGTTCAGATGTCCGTGGGCCATTCAGCACACAAAAGTTAAAAAAAAAGTTCTTGATGAAAGAGTAAGGGATTTCTTTTTTTGTGATAGTCAAAAAGTTGTCTATAATATCCTATGTTGATTTTCAGTTCCCAATTGCCTTTATTTCCATCTTTTCTTGGGATATATGAATTGTGCACAAGAATAGTAGTCAGGGGCTGTCAGTTCCTTCTTTTTGTGCATCTCATCATTGTCGCCTATTCTCAGTTTCCCTTCTCAGCAGTATTAGATGGGGCAGTTTGGAGAGTGGTGTTTATTCCACTCACAGCAAGGGGTCGCTATGGAGTTCTGTGAAAAGGATTCCCAGGTGGGGTTTGGGTCTAGTTAGACCATGGTACTTTAGGGAATGATGTTTGGTGAAGCTTTTAAATCAGCACACCTCCAGAGCCCAGTTACTTCACGTCTGCACTGGGCATCTGTACCAGTTGAGTCTCCCCTGGGTTCTGCTCCAGCGGCAGAAGAGCCAGTCCCTCACCCACCTCTGCCTCTCATGGCTCCTGTATCTTGGCCACTGGGGCTTAGTCCCAAAGCGTACATTCACCCCCATACCCGATGAAGTGCCCAGTCATCCCCCTCTTGTCCTGAGAACCATGAGACTCACAATGTGAGAAACACCCAGGATCTCTCAGGTCTGAGTGTCTCAAATTCCCCTGGGTACAACATCTCTATGTCAGAATTTCATCTGGTTTTCTAGTCACACTCTGGGTCATGTGGTGGGCCTCTGCCAGGTCAGGTTTTTGGACTCCGTTGGAATTACATAGGTCTGGGCGCTTGTATTTGGACCCAAACTTGCCTGCCATTGCAGCACAGCGAAAGAAGATATGGTGGACTCTGTTCTTCACAGGTCACTGGGAGACATCTTAGTGTCTCTTTCACAGGAAAGTGAAGTGCAGCTCACCCACTGGATCAGCTCAATGATGTTCCCAATTGCCATCCTCTCTGCTTCAAGAAATGCCTCTGTGCCACGTGAAATGTGGGATCTCTTAGACTCTGTCTGATCTGCCCACAGTGGATCATTGGCAGCTTCAAGTGCCAGTGGCGAGTCCGTCCGTCCTTCCTTCCTTCCTTCCTTCCTTCCTTCCTTCCTTCCTTCCTTCCTTCCTTCCTTCTCTCTCTCTCTCTCTCTCTCTCTCTCTCTCCCTTTCTTTCTTTCTTTCTTTCTGGGCATCTGTACCAGTTGAATCTCCCCTGGGTTCTGCTCCAGCGGCAGAAGAGCCAGTCCCTCACCCACCTCTGCCTCTCATGGCTCCTGTATCTTAGCCACTGGGGCTTAGTCCCAAAGCGTACATTCACCTCCATACTGGATGAAGTCCCCAGTCATCCCCCTCTTGTCCTGACAACCTTGAGACTCACAGTGTGAGAGATCTTTCTTCCTTCCTTCCTTCCTTCCTTCCTTCCTTCCTTCCTTCCTTCCTTCCTTCCTTCCTTTCTTTCATTGAAACTTTTGTATCCCTATGCCATTCTGAGAGTCCAGTCAGTATTAGATCCCAGTAGGATTTCTTTACTTTTTTTCTTCTTTGTCTTCTTTTTTAAATTTTTTTTTCTGACCTCGGAGAGAAGCGGTTTGCTCTCTTTCTTGGTCCTGCACCATGGAGCAGTTCGGAAAGCAACCTTCAGTTCTTTGTTGTCTTCTCATAAGTTTTAAATTGTGTCTGTTCTGCATGCATCATCACCTCCTTTATCTCATCCCATATATATTGTATCATCTCCTGTCATCACAAGAAGGGTAAGTACAGTGCATAAAGTATTTTTGAGATTGAGCAGGAGACCACATTCCCATACTTTGTACTACATTATATTATTATAATTATAGTATTTTGTTATTAGTTATTGTTATTCATCTCTTACTGTGACTAATTTATCATAGGTGTGTATGTATAGGAAAAAACATCATATGTAAGCATTCAGTACCACCTGTGTTTCAGATATCCAGTGGGTGCTTGGAATATATCTGTGGTAATGTGTTGTGCTTAGTTAGAATGACTTTCCCTAAATTTATTAAAGTGTTTACTTGTATCTTATTTTAGTACTTTCATTTTTTTTCTTGAAGTGATGAGGATCAAACCCAAGGCTTCGCACATGCTAGGCAAGCACTCTACCACTGAGCTTGCCTAGCACCCAGGCTCTACCTTTGTGTTTGTTTTTTAAAGATCAACCAGTGGGGCTGGAGTTGTGGTAGAGCACTGGACTGGCATGTGTGAGGCCCTGGGTTCGATTCTCAGCACCACATATAAATAAATAAATGAATAAAATAAAAGATCCATTGACATCTAAAACAAACAACAACAACAAAAAACTCTTAAAAAAAGATAAACCCATGAATTTCAAAGGGTATAGAATGCTCACTATTAGAGCTTCACCTACTACATTACAACTAATCTTTAAGAAAATATCATTTGAGTTTTGCTGTAGTAGCAAAGAAGGATACCTACAATCATCTGGAAAATTATTAAAATACTCTTCCCTTTCCAACTACATAGCTATGGATCATAGTCTATTTTTACATTTGAATCTAAAGTGGAAATCTACTGGAATTTGTTCCCAGCCTCTCTCACAACTGTTTCCCTTGCAACCCAGATTTGTGAGGCTCCAGTTGCTTGTTCCTACTTTTTGATTTTGCTCACTGGTTATAGTTGATTAGATTGGAAATACAGTTAGATTGCCTCTCCTGGGAATCTGTAACACTTTGAAACATTTTCAGTTTGACATGTGTAGCGATAAGCCATATTCTGGGGAGCTGCAGAGTGCCATATTCCATGCCTGTCCACAGAGAACGAAACACTGTGTAAAGACTGATTGAGATGAGACAGAGCAATGTGGGTCCTGTTCCTGGGCTCAATTCTGTCCTAAAATCAGTGCATTTCTCCAGCAGATTTCCATGGAGCAGCTCTGGAGTTTTGTGATAAATTATCTTTTTCATACACCATTGCAAGTCAGTTTCTAGTATAACCAAGTAGACACATACAACATAAAGTGTATTTTATTGTGGTGTAAAACCCACCTCAGGTATTTTAAGTACCTTTCAATATTTTTAAACCCCAACTCCTTCATCTCCCTTCCCCTTTCTCTTTCTAGATGTCACTTGTTCCTTACTTCTTCTCTTGCTTGACTGCTTCTGTCTGTGGACTTCTTCTTGTGTGGTTTTGTAACATCTTCAACTGTTTCTAACTTGGGGAGCTGGAATCTGTTTTAAATCCAAATTCCCTTCTAACTCTAATTCTGTCTCCCTGATTCTTTAAAAAGGAAAAGAAAGAAAGAAAAAAGACACCTACATTAATTGTCTTCCCTTCCCACCAACACACACCCTAAACCCAATGTAACCTGACGCCATCCCTAAAGGATGGCCTTAAATTGACCTGGTCAGCCACCTGCTATTGCACCTGTCCTTTGACTATGTGGGGCACTGTTCCTCTTGCAGTTTATGTAAATCCTAGCAGGGCTGATGTATGGTGTCTTTGCTTTCAGGAAGTTGCTGGATACTTGAGCCAACTTTTATATAGATGGACATGCTCTTTTCAGATTTTTAATTTGAGAACTTCAAAGACATATAAAAACGGTGTCAATAATATAACCCCCCCCCACGTTCAACATCCAACTTCTACAATGATCAACTCAGAGTCAATTTGTTTCTTTTATATCTTACACACTTCCCCCAGCTCCTAGGAGCACTCTAAAGCAGATTCCAGACTTATATGTCTTCATCTATAAATGTTTCAGTGTGTATATCTGAATGACAAAGATCCCATTTGTAAACATAACCATATCATCATCATCATCTCAGCTTGCATCAGCAATAATTTGCTAATATTAATAGTCTCATCCCTGCTTTTAAAAAATTTTTTTGACAGTTTATTTGAATCTGAGCCCAAACAAGAATCTACACATTTTAAACATTAATAAGTCTCTTAAGATTCTTTAACCCTTAGGTGCCCTGTTCATCTTTCCCAGTCTCCCCACACTCTACATTTATTTTGGTAATATAGTAATTGAAGGTAATTGAACAGCTTACTTGCTTTGTAGAATTTTTAACCATGTGAATTTTGTCAATTTCATTCCTGGGAAATCATTCATGTGTTTTTCTGTCCCCTGTATTTTCTATAAATGGGCAGGGGCTCGATCAAATTCTAATTCAGTCTTTGGCAAGACCACGTTCGAAATGGAGTTGTGAGCATACAGCAGGAGGTACATATTATCTGGCTCTTCTCAGGGTCCCTATGGATGATTCTGTTACAGCATTATTACATTCTGGCAGATTTGTTCTACCCTGGAATACTTCCTTTTTCTCAAGACTATAAAGTCCTTCTTATAGGGCAATGCCTCTGTCCTCAGCATCTACTTTAATGCCTGACACAGTGACTAAAGAAACCTTTCAAGAGTGTGCCTGTGCCTGTGGATACATCGTGTCACATAACACATGGTCTTCTCAACTTCTCCAGGGAGAAGTTACAAAATGTTCTCTTAAGTAATTGAAGGATGTAAACTGTTCTAAAAGCCATTTCACCTTGGAAAATTTCTCTTCCCAAAATGAGGAATTGGGATTTAGAGTAGTTGCCCATGATCTGTTCATAATTAGCTAGATAGCAAAAATGTTTCTGTGGAAGCCACTTCTTTGGGAGAATAACCAGTATGACTCATCTTCCTATTTTCTATACATTTCCACAGATGAGGAAACTGAGTTTCAGAGAGGTTAAATCATTTTCCATAAGGCACACAGCTAATAGTTGGAGGGACTCAGGGCTTAGATCTAGGTCCTCAAACTCCAATTATAAAGCTTTTTCTAGTACATACTACAAAGCATGCCTATCAAGTGGGTCCCACATTAGGTGATATTTAACAAGTATGAAGCACAAATAATAGTCTCTTCCAACTTGAAGTAAAGGTCATTGAATCCACCTGCAGGGCTAGATTATTCTGTGTAGAGAGAAACCTCCAAATCAAAATATTCAGGCCATGGGAGTTACTCAAAGCTGCAAAATGACCAAAAAGCTCCTTAATTTCTAGCATTGTTTTAAGACAAAAATAGCTAGTTCAAAATATCATTGTGAAAGCCTCAAAATAATAATGGGCCAGCTGCCCTTAGCCGGTGAGCAGCCCAGGCTGCTTGGTGGAGTCCCTGCTAGGTAGCTGGGCTTCCTACTTGAGTGCCTGCCAGCACTTTCCTCACAGATACACTAACTGCTTTGCCACCCTAGATGCTTGACTGGGGCCTGGTGCCCTTACCCAGCATAGAAACTACTAAATCAGGATCCTTCCCTTGGCTGTACCAGTGCAGTGTAAAAAGATCCTCAGTGGCTCCTGAGGGTTTCCAGATTTCACTGCCAAAGCTTACCTGGAATAGCTTCATTAGCTGCAGTCAGGAGAAGCCAAGCTGTTCGGAGAGGAAGGGCCAATGGGACAGCCTTGGGATCTATTCCCCATGGGTTCCTAGTATGCTTCAACTGTTAACTGTTTTAGTGTGAATAAAGACCAGATCAGCACAATTGCAGAGGAGGAAAAGTTTATTTGAGGGCTCACAGTTTCAGAGGTCTCAGTCCATAGTAGGCCAGCTCCATTCTTTTGGGCTGGAGGCAAGGTTGAACATCAGGGAGGGAGAGGGTGGTGGAGGGAATCAGAAAACAAAGAATTCACTTGCCGGATACAAATATATATGCAAAGCCATGCCCCAATTCCCACCTCCTCCAGCCACACCCTACACTTCAGTTAATCTCTATCAGTGGATTAATTCACTGATTGAGTTAAGACTCTTACAACCCAATCATTTCTCCTTTGAACCTTCCAGCACTGTCTCACATGAGAGCTTTTGGGGGACAGCTCACATCCAAATCATAACAAAACCAGGACATCGTATGGTCTGAGTATGTGAATCTCAAAGAAGAATACAGTGCATGCCAAAAGCCCAACCCAGAGTTAAAAAGCAAATTTGATCCACAGATCGTCAAAGGAGTTCCACACAGCATCAAACCAGGTCACAATGTGCACAGGGGAAAGTGTATTCCATGCAACTCTTCTCCACAGTCTTCAGCTGCACCTACTTGTCATGTGTCACTCTTCATCCCTTCCAAAACAGGACCAGTGAGCTGTTCTTCTCTGTTGACCTTCAGCTAAAATAGTGCCTGGCACTTAATAAGAACGTGTGGAATGAATGTTGTTACCTCAACAGAAATGCTTTATACATATCATAATTTCTCCTCCTATCATTCCTGCTTGCGTGAATTCAATTACTTTCAGAGAAGAGGAAAACACTTAAAGTAATTTTCATTTAATTACTGAATGGTAGTACTAGTCACAAAGAATCATTTTTCTCACTAAAGCAAACATTATGAACTCCATTATTGAACAGTCTAAGATGAGACAGTGAGAACAGAACAAAGATTAGGTTGACATTTTTCTTTTCCAGAAATAAATCCATATTTATGATTGATAAAACTAAAATGAAATCAGGACCTTCAGCATTGCTTATTTGGACATTTCCTGGAAGCCTGGGTTAGTTTTTAAACCACTCCAGGGTTTGGTTTCTTCCCCAGGGCAAGCTAGGTTTCAGTTAAGGGATCCTGTCCTAAATGCAGCTTTCTTAGGGTAACCCTCTGGGGAAGCTCTGAACTGGAGCTCCCTAATCTAGGCAAATAGGTTTCATTTCACATACTAATGCCCGTAGAATGCCTGGAATGTTAAACCAAGAGGGCTTTGTGGCTGGCTTAACTGTAACTTCGGCACGGATGATTAGTTACCACTATGGACACAAGTGGGCAAACAGTGGCACAAAGGCTGCACATCACCATCCTGCCTTAAGGACTTCACAACACTGAAAAAGTCTGCTACATACAGAACTTAATAATTTCAGCCTTGAGGAAAGCAAAATGCTCACACAGGATACCCCCATTTTACACTTTCTTGTCGAGTATAACTCATCCAAGTTTCATGGAGCAAGGACTAGAAGCTGAGAACACTGTGTCCCAGTATGAATCCTTTTCCACGTGCCCTGTACAGGTTTGGCTGGATGCAATCGCCACAGAAACCCTCACTATGGGACCAGTTCCTAAAAGTCAAATGCTGCCTATTTGATTGATTTGTTGATAGAACCAGTCACTGACCTGCACATGGCAATGGGGAAGTTTCTCCTTGGCAGTCAAGGGGAATAATAAGAGGAAAACCTGCCAGGACAAGGCATCTGGCAGAACTTGTTGAAACTCTATTTCTAGAACCTGGAAGGCACATGGATCTCAAATGCACCAGGGAGTCATGCGGGCTGATCTTTCTGCCCTTAAGAGGAATTGTTTGCAATCTTTGACCCCACATGACCTACGCAGGTACACATTCCAGCATATTTCAAATGTTTTCTTTCTACCTGTGGAGAGTTTATCTCCATCTCTATTTCTCCATCTTCACCCCACAGTCAAGGCTCATTTATCAGGCATATGGGAAAAGCAGACTATTGGCAAGGTCATTTTCAACTTTGAAGTGAATGACTGGCATCTCAGGTCACATAAATAGAAGGAATGGTGCTGCACAGTTGAGCCATAATGTTATGGCTGCGTGTGAAGCATCATTTAAAAATATCCTCGTGTAACTTGAACTCTCCTTTGGTTTCATTGTTCACACTACAATCCTTTACTCCATATGTGATTCTCAACCAGATACTTCTGCCTGTTAGCAATTTTTACCTCCAGGATGGCATCTTATTAGAACCTGGTTAGAGCCACTAATAAGGCATGAATAAGAGATAATGGGGAGTGAGAATTAGAGTTCTTGAGCTAACTGTTCGTGAGAATGGAGGCGACATACCTTACCAATAAACATAGCAGGGATTTATCTACAATCATTGAATTTAATTAACATTTGTTCCAATTTCTTGATTTTTCTCTGAACTCCTTAGAATCTGTACTAAGATTTCAGGTGAACTTTTTTTTTTCCCCATTTATCCTCTTCACCAAATAGTCAATAGCATCAACTGATAAAGTCAGTGCAAATTTTTGAGAGCTAATCCTAGCAGACACTCATGGATTTTGTATATAGGAGTGAATCTAAAGAGGGAATCAAGGGTTCTGTTTCAAATTTGTCCCTTAGTTCAAAGAGAACAGACACACTGTTTATAGGAGAAGCTTCTATTTCTGAAAGATCAAATTTGACTCATTCAAGAACCAGTCAACAAAAAAACTTGAACTTCTTAGGAATCCATCTCCCTAATATTTCAGACTCACAAAATGTAATGGGCAAATACATGACCTGTAGAATTCAGTTAAGTTATCCTGATAGTTCTCCTTTTCCTCTTCCTTTTTCCTTCTCTCACCTTCCCCCTCCTCTCCCTTCCTTCTTTTTTCTTCTTCTTTCTTATTCTCTTATTTCCTGGAGACAAATGTCTTTTAAAAATATGAATCAATCTATGCAAACCTGAATATATGAAATAAACATTTTATCTGTACAGTATAAAATATAAAATAAATATATTTATTTTATAAAATAAATATAAAATATAAAATACGTTTTATCTGTTAGTTGCTCTAATGTTACTGAAGAAAAACTTAAGTGTTTCAGGTTTGTTTTCTTCCCAGATGATTAGGAGGAAACAAAGCTTTGCATAGAGAATGAGTGAGGCCTGAGAGGTGGGTAAAGGAGACTAGTGACTCTAGGTTGTGGGAAACTGCTGAATATTCAATAAGGAAGTCAACTGAACCTGTACAGTAGCCCTGCTCTCTTCATCTGCCCTCTTCATTCCCCTGCCCGGACCTCCTGACCTCTTGCGGGATTGTTTGTTTCCTTTCTATCCTGTCTGCAATCCATCTTGTGTCTCAATCATTTAGCCACAGAATATGTATCAAGCATCGACTTTGTGCTCAGCATATTTTTATCTTTTGAACACCATCACAGGGATCTTTAGAGAGAAAGGCTTTATGAAATATCATTATATTTGCTGGTAAAGTTGTGACTTTTATAAAGAATAACGTAGGGCTGGGCTTGTGGCTCAGCGGTACAGCACTTGCCTAGCATGTGTGAGGTACTGGATTCGATTCTCAGCACCACATATAAATAAATAAAATAAAGGTCCATCAACAACAACAACAAAATTTAAAAAAAAGAATGACCTAATAGCTCTGCCTACCAAATTTATTCCCCAAAGGATCTACAAGTATATAAGCAAGAATGTGAGAGTGTGTGTGTGTGTGTGTGTGCACGCGCGTGCGCGTGTCCCCTCTGGATTTAAAGCTGACGTTAGTTTGTTTTCTTCCTCTCTAAAGAAAACAAATTTCCCAATCTTTGTAAAGACTATTCCAACAAGAGTCTGATCTACAGAGAAAACCTTTGGCTCTCATTTGCTGACGTCCTCAGGTGTGAGAAGATGAGGTGCCAAATGTATCCTTCCCATTCCTCATATGGTTACTATTTCTCTAATCTCATTTGCAAAGGATCTAAACACATCTTTCCTCCCAAACTAACTCTGGTCTTTCCAAACTTTATTTTATTCATATTTTTATGCAATTCTTATTCCAAAACCAGTTGTGAGGATATTTTTAAAAATATGTGTGTGTATGTGTGTGTTTGTGTACATCATTTTGAAAGTTTCTAAATTCTGGGATGAACGTTTTTCCATGTGAATCTATATATCTAAAGGGCTTTTTTTTTTCTTTCTGTGACTGGCAATTTTAAGGTTTTTTTTTTTTCCAATTTTACAAGTTTTCCTCAATGAAGATGGTTGCAAGCTTTCAGAGAAATACTTGATTTATATTCCATGATCACACACTGTCTTATTTCTGTTTGTCAGAAATGTATTCTATCTGCTATCTGCTTCGGATATGCCAAGTGGTATGTGGAAAGGGCTTAGAGTCTGGGAAGACTTGGGCTTCAACTTGGTCTGTACCTCTGGCTGGCTCTGTGTTTCCCTGGGAGAGGGACTTTAGATCTAGGTGTCTGTTTCTTCCTCTGTAAAACATCTCAGGTTGGTGCTGTGCTCTGTGAACCTTGAAGCGCCCTGTTAGTTGAGCCCTGGTTGGTAGAAGGGGTGCCTTGCAGTAGAGGGGTTAAGGGTCTTAAGGTCACTTCCCTCCCTTCCTACTTCTTGCCCAGCTGAAAGGGGGTCTCCCTTTAGGCCTAATTAATAAGTACTATGACCAATAATTACAAGTGCATGACAAGTATTTAATGCTTAGGGTACTAAAAAGTGACAAAAAATAAAAATAAAAAGCATAAACATCACCTCTCGACAGGGAAGCTGATCAATGAATCCAAAGAGCTTTGCCATAAATATGCAAACATTTTTTTAAAGGCTGGTATTGGTATAAACATAGCATTTCATTCTAGCCACCCTCCCAACTGTGGGTTTGATCTTCATTCCTCCCTCCCACAATTTTTGGCTGAGTACTAACAGAAAAGTGCACAGTGAGCAGCGACAACCCAACTGCAGGTAGGCACAGTTACATCTTCATGTAAAAAAAAAAAAATAGCCAGCGGTGTTCAACAGAATCAACTCCTTTTTTATTTCTTAAAGATACAATGTTCTGGTCTTTAAACCAAATGGCTATTAAGTGAAAAATAACCATTTATCATACATGAATTTTGATTAAAATCTACTGATCAGACAGAAACCCTAACAGAAAATAAACTATTCTTTCTCTAGCTTTAGAGTTGAATTTACATGCAAATCCCAATGCAGACTATGCCAAATGCTGTGGGAATTTATTATTAAGAAAATAAAATTCTAGTAATAGAATTTTGGAGGACAAGTTATACTTCTCTATCAGCATGTTTCCTCTTCTATCTAGAACTCATTAAATTAGTTTTTCCACTTATGTTTCAACAATTGTAAGTCAGTATATTATTTTAAAACATAATACCCATAAAAATTATTTCATTTAAACATCCACTGGCACATTATCCTGCTTGTTCATGTCTGTCTCCCTTTTCCTGGTGGGTGACATGTTATATGGAAATATAACCATATCCTACTTTGGTTACCACCAATCAATTACCTTTCTTTATTATCACCTGCTTAACTGATTAAATTTCATGAGCTGCTGACTCATTGGCACTACTCATCTTCCTTGAAATTTAACCTTTGCTGACAAGCCCGGTATAGCTATTTTTACAAGCTGTATCAACTACTTGTTGGAATTGATCAGCCATCTAATCATGGAAATTGACCTGGTTATTCCACAAGCATGAGGAAGAAAAGGGGAGGAAGTAGGCTCTGCTGGGCCACAAAGAGGCCACTGAACTGTGACTTCCAAGAAGTTAAAAATCATTGATCACTCAGCCACACTTTTCAGGAAAAAAAAAAAATAGAAGACTGATCCTGGAAGGTTTATTTCTGGCTTCTGTTCTGTAGCAGGAAATGGAAGTACCATAGCTCTCAATGTCTGTGCATCCCTTTCTTCTTTGTTCCTCTATTTATTCATGTTGATCACTGTACCAAGAAGCAATGGAGAGTGGAGGTACGGTAGAACTGAGGGTGACAGACTGTAAGTGAACATGAGTCCTGCTCTCCACGAATGTCATCGTCTGTAGAGGAACAAAACACACAAAAATATGAATTGCTATGATAGGCCGACCTCCACATACTCAGAGACCACAGTCTCCCCCACCCTCAAATCACATCATCTGTTCCAAGAGCACTTTTTCTGCAAAATGAGTGAAGTTCCTTTGTCCTTTGTTTCTCCCACAATACTGGGCACATGGCAGACGATCAAAAGCTTGAGTTCCATTGGTTTAGTAGAAGTCCACTACTCTTCTCCAATTAAGAAATGAATTTGTATAGATGGCTTGTGAGATACAAGACCTTGAAATGTTACAGAGTAATTTTACTTGAATTCAGTAGATTTAATATGTTTTGAAATATTCCCTACTTACCACCCCAAATCAATCAGTTTAGTTGTCAGGGAAAACCTGTTATATAACAGTCTTTTCAGTAAAGCACAATAGTTAATGATTGATAGATCAGGAGCAGCCCTGAAATTTTGAAATGAAGTGATCCACATGGGAACTCTGCTCCAGGTGAAATATGCACCTAAATCTCTTTATTTTAAAAATGTACTTTCACCTTAGATGAACATATTTGTCTTTTAAATCCTTTGCATTACTAAGGCAATATTAACTGAGGTTACGAAATGATATGATATGAAGCTTACATTGACTTTGTGTTTGAAAATTTGACACTAACTTGATCATTTAATATTTTGAAACATCTGGTTACATACAAAAAACAAAATTAGGAAGACAAATGCTAACAAAATAAAGACAATTCATGAAGGTCCTTGTCACAATTTTTTTTAAAGGGCACCAGGTTGTTGGATTTCTTAGCTCTAAAGATGAATTTGGTGTGACATCTATGGAATTGCATTAGCCAAGAAAGCCTGAGGGTTAAGTGAGAAATCTTGAAGTTGATGAGTTCTTTGAAATAAAACATTCTATAAAGGAATGAAGGTCTACTTGTTATCCATGCACACGGAACTGCCAGTAAAAGGTGTTCTGATCATTTAAGTCTATAGATTACCTGTTCCCTTGTGGTCATTTAAGTCTATAGATCGCCAGATTTAAGCCTATAGAACTCCTAGTAAAAGGTGTTATGATCATTTAAGCCTATAGATCACATGTTTCCTTGGGTTGACCATTTTTGACATCCTCCCTTAGTTGTGGGTGGAGTCATCACGCATCTATGGAGTTGGACACTGCAAGGCTTTCCTGGAAGAGGAAGAACTTTCAAATGAAATATTTGAAAGACTCCCCAAGGAAATGAACACATCAGCAATGGTATCCCTCCTGAGGCTGGTTGAGAGGCAGTGCACAGAGCCTGTGGGAAATGGGTAGGAGAGTACCTGAAGAGGGCTGGATGGCTGCCCAGACAGGCCCTCACCGGAAGCATTTATCCCTGCTAGTGAATCTACTGCCTCCCAAGGAGACTTGTAGGCTCTTATTTTAGTTCATTCAGGCTAGTGTACAAATTACCATAAACTGGGTAGGTTAAAAACAGCAAACATTGATTTCTCATATTTTCGGAGTCTAGAAGGTCCAACTTTCAGGTCCCATAGGCTTGGGGTCTAGTGATGGCCCATTTCCTGCTTCCTAGTGGTGCCTTCTTTACATCATCACTGAGTGGAAGGGGCTAGCTCTCTCTTGGTGTGTCTTTTTAAACTCACTAATCCCAATCATGAGGGCTTGGTTCTCATGATCTAGTCACTTTCCAACAGGCCTACCTCTTAATGTTGTCACGTTGTGGATTAGGTTTCATTGCAAATTTGGGGGAAACGCATTCAGACCATAGCATCTCTGTAATTCATCAGTGAGCCACAAATGCTACCTTATGCTAACAAAACTAAAAAGATCATGAGACGAAAACACATAATGCCAGCCTATTACATTTTAAAGAGAAATGGAAATGTCAAAGAGACCTTACATTCAAGTCAGTTTGACTAATGCAAAATACATGAGGCATTACTTTGGGGAAAAAGAAGCAGAACTAGGGGAACTGATTGTGTAAACAGACTATGCAACAAGCATCAACACTGACAGACTGCCCGACCCTGAACATAATAGGAAGATACTGATCAAGTAGATTGGATAGATCCACTTCTTGCCAGTGCTTGGACATGCACAACTCAGGTTCACTTGATTTTGTCAATCAAAACATTAGCAGTGGAGAGAGGGGCTCTCCAAAGGAAAGTTTATTTGGGAGTGACAGAGGATTGCAACTAAGATTTGCATGCCATGATGAACAATCATGGTGGTGGGGAACAGGTGTACCCAGGAAGGCAAAGGAAGGTAAGGATTTTCTTCTCCTTCTCCTCCTCCTCCTCCTCCTCCTCCTCCTCCTCCTTTTTTTTTTGTACCAGGAATTGAACCCAGGGGTGCTTTACCACTGAGCTACATCCCCAATCCTTTTTTATTTTGAGACAGAGTCTTGTTAGATTGCTCAGGGCCTTGCTAAATTGCTGAATCTGGCTTTGAACTAGTTATCCTTCTGCCTCAGCCTCCCCAGCTGCTGGGATTGCAGCCATGTGCCACCATGCCTGGCAAGATAAGGATTTTTAAAGGTAAAATGAGGAAGGTTACATTAAGTTGTTTTATAACAATTTCCTTGGCCACAAATACTAACGACAAGTGTGGCAACAGTCCAAGGTTGAACAGGCAGTGGTTGGGCAGGTACCTTTGCAGAAGAGGCCTTTGTGTAGGGTGCAGTTGTTCATGTAAGGCAGCGTTGACTATTGTACAAGGTCATGGTCTGGGCAGAGCTTTTTGTGACTGTTCTTGTTATCAAGAAAATGTGCATGAATGGGATCCCCTCCTTCATGACCTCTTGACTCTATTTTGCTTTAGGGTTGGTGTAAGTGACTTGATTTATATACTGCCAATTTTACAACTTTTATGTGACTTTAAAAATCTCTCTCCAAATCATGCTGGATTCATTTCTTACTTTAATTCTCAAAGAAAAGTTTGGCTCATCTTATTTCCGATTTTTTGATGACTATCCTTCTATAATTCCCAAGGACTGTCTACAAGATGTATGATCCAAAGTTAGACTAGTTCAGTAACAGATTTATATGTGTGTGATGCTCTCACAGTCTAGAGGTACAGGTCAAGCACCAGGCCCTATAAAGACCACTGACCATAGGACAGTGTGCCAAACAGCACACATGTCCTTGGGCCAGGCTGATGGCCACTTTTGGCATGTCACCACTGAGACAACTCCTGCGAAGGGTAGAAGTTTTAAAAATTGTTTCTCTACATTCCTCCCTGTGATACACAGTGAAATATTTATTCAGATACTGAATTATCTGCATTTGCAGTCACAATTAGATAGAATTTTCATACCATGCCCCAATGTTCTTTCCTTCTTTCCTCTTTCCCTCAATGGGCAATTTGGGTGGAAGATTTGTTCCCAGGTCACAGTAACTAGGTAAAATTTAAGCAAACATTTAAAATTTTTAGGATTCTCTTTGTTCCTTGATTAAGAATGACAATGGGTATTTATGAAGATTTTTTTAAAGACAAAAAAAATTCTTCTAAAATGCTTATCACATTACCTTATACTAAACTGGAAGGCTTGATTAGGCAGGAAAAATTTGCCTTGGAAGAGGTAGGATAGTCAATAAATTAAACCATTTAGGGTATTGTTTTTTATCCTAAATACCAGATCATGCTTTTTTGTTGTTGTTGTTAATCAATAGTTCCATGTTTTCTTGAAGGTCATTTCTGTATAGGTGGTTATCACGGTCTGAGGCAATATGAGTCTTATCAAGCCAGTCAACATAAATAAGAAGACCCATCTAGTATATTATAAAAGAGTGGCATTTGCATGTTTGTCTCATCTCCAGATTATCAAAGTACATAATTCCAGATTAATAAAACTAAGCAGTCATATCTCAGGAAATCCTGTTTTGCAGGCATACAGCACCTTTAGCAAAGTGTGCTGATTGCCTTAATGTCAAAGTAATAACTCAAGCAATGCCTCCTAGAGATCAGTTACCCAGTAAAATGCAATACATCTTATTCCCAAATCTTAATGTTTTATTTTTTAAAAGTTAACTCCAAAACATTTATTTTGAGGGGCTGGGGTTATAGCTCAGTGGTAGAGCACTCATCTGGCATGTATAAGGTGCTAGGTTCGATCCTCAGCACCACATAAAAATAAATAAATAAATAAAAACAAAGACATTGTGTTCATCTACAATTAAAAATATTTTTTAAAAAACATTTATTTTGAAAATTATATTAGAGAACTTCAGCTATCTTTCTTTTTTTTATTGTTGGTCGTTCAAAACATTACATAGTTCTTAATATATCATATTTCACATTTTGATTCAAGTGGGTCATGAACTCCCATTTTTACCCCGTATACAGATTGCTGTATCACATCAGTTACACTTCCATTGATTTACATATTGCCATTCTAGTGTCTGATGTATTCTGCTGTCTATCCTATTCTCTACTATCCCCCCTCCCCTCCCCTCCCCTCCCCTCTTCTCTCTCTACCCCCTCTACTGTAAATCATTTCTTCCACTTGTATTATTCTTCTCTTACCCCTCATTTCCTCTTATATGTAATTTTGTATAACCCTGAGGATCACCTTCCATTTCCATGCAATTTCCCTTCTCTCTCCCTTTCCCTCCCACCTCTCATCCCTGTTTAATGTTGATCTTCTTCTCAAGCTCTTTGTCCCTACCCTGTCCTTGGTTACTCCCCTTATATCAAAGAAGTCATTTGGCATTTGTTTTTTAAGGATTGGCTAGCTTCACTTAGCATAATCTGCTCTAATGCCATCCATTTCCCTCCAAATTCTATGATTTTGTCATTTTTTAATGCAGAGTAATACTCCATTGTGTATAAATGCCACATTTTTTATCCATTCATCTATTGAAGGGCATCTAGGTTGGTTCCACAATATTGCTATCATGAATTGTGCTGCTATGAACATTGATGTAGCAGTGTCCCTGTAGCATGCTCTTATTAGGTCTTTAGGGAATAGACCGAGAAGGGGAATAGCTGGGTCAAATGGTGGTTCCATTCCCAGCTTTCCAAGAAATCTCCATACTGCTTTCCAAATTGGCTGCAAAAATTTGCAGTCCCACCAACAATGAACAAGTGTACCCTTTTCCCCGCATCCTCTCCAGCACTTGTTGTTGTTGGACTTCATAATGGGTGCCAATCTTACTGGAGTGAGATGGTATCTTAGGGTGGTTTTGATTTGCATTTCTCTGACTGCTAGCGATGGTGAGCATTTTTTCATGTACTTATTGATTGATTGTATGTCCCCCTCTGAGAAGTGTCTGTTCAGGTCCTTGGCCCATTTGTTGATTGGGTTATTTGTTATTTTATTGTCTAATTTTTTGAGTTCTTTGTATACTCTGGATATTAGTGCTCTATCTGAAGTGTGTGGAGTAAAGATTTGTTCCCAGGATGTAGGCTCCCTGTTTACCTCTCTTATTGTTTCTTTTGCTGAGAAAAAACTTTTTAGTTTGAGTAAGTCCCAATTGTTGATTCTAGTTGTTAACTCT
The DNA here is from genome assembly GCF_964194105.1 of Spermophilus citellus. Taxonomy (NCBI): domain Eukaryota; kingdom Metazoa; phylum Chordata; class Mammalia; order Rodentia; family Sciuridae; genus Spermophilus; species Spermophilus citellus. The sequence goes on along the minus strand of NC_138197.1, from coordinate 67,003,620 downwards.
TGCGCTATGGGTGCCTATTGAGGAATTTGGAGCCCAACCCCACAGTATGTAGATCATAGCCAACTTTTTCTTCTATCAGACGCTGTGTCTCTGATTTAATATCAAGCTCCTTGATCCATTTTGAGTTAACTTTTGTGCATGGCTAGAGAAAGGGATTCAGTTTCATTTTGATGCAAATGGATTTCCAATTTTCCCAGCACCATTTGTTGAAGATGCTATCCTTCCTCCATTGCATGCTTTTAGCCCCTTTATCAAATATAAGATAGTTGTAGTTTTGTGGATTGGTTTCTATGTCCTCTATTCTGTACCATTGGTCCACCTGCCTGTTTTGGTACCAGTACCATGCTGTTTTTGTTACTATTGCTCTGTAGTATAGTTTGAAGTCTGGTATCGCTATACCACCTGATTCACACTTCCTGCTTAGCATTGTTTTTGCTATTCTGGGTCTTTTATTATTCCATATAAATTTCATGATTGTTTTATCTATTTCTACAAGAAATGCTGTTGGGATTTTGATTGGCATTGCATTGAACTTAAAGAGAACTTTTGGTAATATCGCCATTTTGATGATGTTAGTTCTGCCTATCCATGAACAGGGTATATTTTTCCATCTTCTAAGGTCTTCTTCTATATCTCTATTTAGGGTTCTGTAGTTTTCGTTGTATAAGTCTTTCACCTCTTTTGTTAGGTTGATTCCCAAGTATTTTATTTTTTGGGGGGATATTGTGAATGGAGTAGTTGTCCTCATTTCCGTTTCAGAGGATTTGTTGCTGATATACAGGAATGCATTTGATTTATGCGTGTTGATTTTATATCCTGCCACTTTGCTGAATTCATTTATTAGCTCTAATAGTTTCTTTGTAGACCCTTTTGGGTCTGCTAGGTATAAAATCATGTCATCTGCAAATAGTGATAATTTAAGTTCTTCTTTTCCTATTTTTATGCCTTTAATTTCTTTCGTCTGTCTAATTGCTCTGGCCAGTGTTTTGAGGACTATGTTAAACAGAAGTAGTGAGAGAGGGCATCCCTGTCTTGTTCCAGATTTTAGAGGGAATGCCTTCAATTTTTCTCCATTCAGAATGATGCTGGCCTGTGGCTTATCATAGAATGCTTTTACAATGTTGAGGTATGATCCTGTTATCCCTAATTTTTCTAGAGTTTTGAACATAAAGGGATGCTGTACTTTGTCGAATGCTTTTTCTGCATCTATTGAGATGATGATATGGTTCTTATTTTTAAGTCTATTGATGTGGTGAATAACATTTATTGATTTCTGTATATTGAACCAACCTTGCATCCCAGGGATGAATCCTACTTCATCATGGTGTATAATTTTTTTGATATGTTTTTGAATCCGATTCGCCAGAATTTTATTGAGGATTTTTGCATCTAGGTTCATTAGAGATATTGGTCTGTAGTTTTCTTTCTCTGAAGTGTCTTTGTCTGGTTTAGGTATCAGGGTGATCTTGGCCTCGTAGAATGTATTTGGAAGTTCTCCCTCTTTTTCTATTTCCTGAAATAGATTGAAAAGTATTGGTGTTAGTTCCTCTTTAAAGGTTTTGTAAAACTCTGCTGTATACCCATCCGGTCCTGGGCTTTTCTTAGTTGGTAGTCTTTTGATGGTTTCTTCTATTTCCTCAATCGATATTGGTCTGTTTAGGTTGTCTATATCCTCCTGACTCAATCTGGGCAGATCATATGACTTAAGAAATTTCTCAATGCCTTCACTATCTTCTCTTTTATTGGAGTATAAGGATTCAAAATAATTTCTGATTATCTTCTGTATTTCTGAAGTGTCTGTTGTGATATTGCCTTTTTCATCCCGTATGCTAGTAATTTGAGTTCTCTCTCTTCTTCTCTTCGTTAGCATGGCTAAGGGTCTGTCGATTTTATTTATTTTTTCAAAGAACCAACTTTTAGTTTTGTCAATTTTGTCAATTGTTTCTTTTGTTTCGATTTCATTAATTTCAGCTCTGATTTTAATTATTTCTTGCCTTCTACTTATTTTGCTGTTGTTTTGCTCTTCTTTTTCTAGGATTTTGAGATGAAGTATGAGATCATTTATTTGTTGGTTTTTTCTTTTTTTAAGGAATGAACTCCAAGCAATGAATTTTCCTCTTAGAACTGCTTTCAGTGTGTCCCATAGATTCCGATATGTTGTGTCTGTGTTTTCATTTAACTCTAAGAAGTTTTTAATTTCCTCCTTGATGTCTTCTAAAACCCATTGATCATTCAGTAACCTATTGTTCATTCTCCAAGTGATGCCTGATTTTTCCTTCCTTCTTTTATCATTGATTTTCAGTTTCATTCCATTATGATCAGATAAGATGCATGGTATTATCTCTACTCCTTTATATTGTCTAAGAGTTGCCCTGTGACATAATATATGATCTATTTTTGAGAAGGATCCATGTGCTGCTGAGAAAAAAGTGTAACTGCTTGATGTTGGGTGGTATATTCTATATATGTCCATTAAGTCTAGGTTATTAATTGTGTTATTGAGTTCTATAGTTTCCTTATTCAACTTTTGTTTGGAAGATCTGTCCAGTGGTGAGAGAGGTGTGTTGAAGTCTCCCATGATTATTGTATGGTGGTCTATTAGACTCTTGAACTTGAGAAGAGTTTGCTTGATGAACATAGCTGCACCATTGTTTGGGGCATATATATTTATGATTGTTATGTCTTGTTGGTGTATGGTGCCCTTGAGCAGTATGTAGTGTCCCTCTTTATCCCTTTTGATAAACTTTGGCTTGAAATCTATTTTATTAGATATGAGTATGGACACTCCTGCTTGTTTCCGCAGTCCATATGAGTGATATGATTTTTCCCAACCTTTCACCTTCAGTCTATGTATATCTTTTCCTATCAAATGCATCTCCTGTAGGCAGCATATTGTTGGGTCTTGTTTTGTGATCCATTCAACTAGCCTGTCTCTTAATTGGTGAGTTTAAGCCATTAACATTTAGGGTTATTATTGAGATATGGGTTGTTCTTCCAGCCATATTTGTTTATTAATGTTACTAAACCTTATTTGTTTTCCTCTTTGATTACTTTCCCCCCTTTACTGTCCTACCTCCCACTGTTGGTTTTCATTGTTATTTTCCATTTCCTCTTCCTGTAATGTTTTGCCAAGGATTTTTTGAAGAGATGGTTTTCTAGCTGCAAATTCTTTTAACTTTTGTTTATCGTGGAAGGTTTTAATTTCATCTTCCATCCTGAAGCTTAATTTCGCCGGATACACGATTCTTGGTTGGAACCCATTTTCTTTCAGTGTTTGAAATATGTTATTCCAGGATCTTCTAGCTTTCAGAGTCTGTGTTGAGAGATCAGCTGTTATCCTGATTGGTTTACCCCTAAATGTAATCTGCTTCCTTTCTCTTGTAGCTTTTAAAATTCTCTCCTTATTCTGTATGTTGGGCATCTTCATTATAATGTGTCTAGGTGTGGGTCTCTTATGATTTTGCACATTCGGCATCCTGTAGGCTTCTAGGATTTGGGATTCTGTCTCATTCTTCAAGTCTGGGAAGTTTTCTCGTATTAGTTCATTGAATAGATTGCTCATTCCTTTGGTTTGGACCTCTATACCTTCCTGTATCCCAATGACTCTTAAGTTTGGTCTTTTAATGTTATCCCATATTTCTTGGATGTTCTGCTCATGGTTTCTTAGCAGTCTTGCTGAGGTGTCTATGTTCTTTTGAAGTTGAAATACTTTGTCTTCATTGTCTGATGTTCTATCTTCTAAGTGATCTACTCTGCTGATAGTATTCTCAATTGAGTTTTTAAGTTGGTTTATTGCTTCCTGCATTTCTAGGATTTCTGTTTGTTTGTTTTTTATTACCTCTATCTCCCTGTGTAATTGATCTTTTGCTTCCTGGATTTGTTTATGTAGTTCCTTGTCAAAGTGATCTTTCATTGTCTGATTTTGCTGTCTCATGTCTTCCTTGAGACTCCAGATCATCTGAAGCATGTATATCCTGAACTCTTTGTCTGACATTCCATCTGTTGCAGCTATTACCTCTTCTAAAGTTGAGTTGACCTGCATTGCTTGTGGTCCTTTCTTTCCTTGTCGTTTCATACTGCTCGCGTTTCTTTCTTCTTGGTGAAACTGTTGTGTTTTTGAAATTTTCCCCCTATTTATTTATATTGCTCTTGTATAGTTGGAAAATCTCCCTTGCAGGGCGGGTAGTGGCTGTGCTCCTCCTCTAATTAGGGTGATCTGTCTACCACGCTGGTCGGTCGCAGGTCTGCCCACCCTGCGGGCCCGGGTGGCGGCTCTGCTCTGCCCCCACTCCAATTGTGGTGACGTGTGACGTGTCTACCACACTGGCAGGCCTCTAGGCCTGTTCTGCCGGTGGGTCGCAGGTCTGCCTACCTTGCGGGCTCGGGCGGCAGTTCTGCTCGGCTCCCACTCCAAATGGGGCTACCTGACTGCCTCTCTAACGGGTCGCTGGGCCTTTTCCAGACATGGGCGGCGGCTCTGCTCCACCCCCACTCCAACCAGTGTGACGTGACTGCCTCGGTGCTACGTGTCCACCACGCTGGCAGGCTACCGGGCCTGTCCTGCCAGTGGGTCGCAGGTCTGCCTACCTTGCAGGCTCAGACGGCGGTTCTACACAGCCCCTACTCCAAATGGGGTGACTTGGCTACCACGCTGTCAGGTCGCTGGTCCTGTTCCAGGTGTAGGCGGCTACTCTCTTCGGCCCCAGCTGCAGTTGGGGTGTCGTGATACCACACTGGCGGGTCACTTGGCCTGTTCTGGGCGCAGGTGGCAGCTCACCTCTGCCCCTCTGGCCCCCACTGCACCCAGCAGGACCCGGACCGAGAAGCAGTTACCGCGGGGTCCCCATCCCTGGGCCAAAGCCGCTCAGGGAGCCAGAACCCGGCCTCTCCGAGCCCGGTGCACGCTCCGCTAGGAGCAGGCTCCAAGGAGCGATCTCTGCGGGTTCCCCAGCCCTAGGCCAAAGCAGCTCCAGGAGCCAGAGCCCAGCCGCTCCAAGCTCTCCAAGCTTGGTGCATGCTCTGCTGGGAGCAGGCTCAGACGCAGACTCCGCGTGTTCTCCAGCCCTGGGCCAAAACTGTTCTGGGGGTCAGAACCCAGCCGCTTCGAGCTCCATGCACGCTCCACTAGGAGCTGGCTTCAATACGCAGTCTCCGCGGGTTCCCCAGCCCTGGGCCAAAGCAGCTGCGGGAACCAGAACCCGGCCGCTCAGAGCTCGGTGCACGCTTTTCTAGGAGCGAGCCCCAAGGAGTATTCTCCACAGGTTCTCTAGCTCTGAGCCTGAGCGATCTGTCTGCGAGACGCAGGCAAATGCCAGCCTGAAATCACCTGTTCCGTAGCTGAATGAGCTGAGATCAGTAGAAAACAGGGATGATTCCATCAGCTCTCCAAGATGGCGGCCGCTGTCCTCCTCCGTGGTCCGACCGGTGTCGAGAACCGAACTGGACCGCTTCTCTCCTCTGTCTCAAAGCCAGAACTCAGCACTAAGCATGGCCATTACGCCGCTGGCAGGAGCCCCCAGAATCCGCATCGCTGCACCCCCGCTCCGGCACCTTGCCGCTTCCCAGCGCGCGCCGCAGACTCCAGCTGCGGGGTTATCCGCTGATCAGGCAATGCGACCCTCCGTGCGGAGAAATCGCCCGCGTCCGAGCCCCCGCAGCCGAACCTCACGCGATGGAAATCCCTCTACTAGATTCTGGAGCACCTCAATTTCGCTGGAATTTTCCAAAAAGACAGCCTTCAGCTGTTTCACCTCGTCTTTCTCCCGCACAGTGACGTGGCGCATGGGGGTGATGCACTCCCTTCACCGCCATCTTCAATCCCTTTTTTAGCTATCTTTCAATTATTCTATAAACTCTTCGAGTACAAGCACTTGACTCTGATAATTTACTTTCTCTCTGTAGGAAAATCTGCACAAAGTTTTTTTTTTTTTAAATCTTATCTAAGGGCTTCTTATTTTCTCATCACTATATCCTTCTCCTGGTGATAGCATAACACACTGCAAAATCATTTTCAAAGATAAATTGTATTACACTTAAATATAAATGACTAATATCCTAAAATATTGTTCCAGCCCAGTGTATTTTTAAATCTCTATCAGGAGAGAAAAGACTTAACCTAAAGGAACACAATAAGGCAAACAAAACAAGACAAAGGCCCAGACTGGGAACCAAGAGGGGGCCTGTGGTTGAGTCCTAACTGTGATCAGCATTCTGAGCTTCCACCTCCTTCTCTTTCAGAGAAGGTTTGCCTGGAGACTTGAAACACCATCAAATCCATAAATTCTAGCAGACTCTAGATAAAAACAAGGTTTAGCGGTTTGAGGAGCTTCAAGAACAGGTATGGTGGGAATAAGGCAGGGAGGGGAAGGCTGGAAGGGAGAGGGGTTGTGTCAGAGCACAAGGTATTAGAACCCAAATGCTCAACACTGGAATAGTTATTGAAGGTCAGACCAAGACAATGAGAGGCCACAGGGAGGCACAAAGGCCAGTGAAGTTGGCATCAGGAAGTATATCAGGACCAGATTACTCACAAATATCAGAATTCTTCCAAATGGTAAGGAAAACTGGTGAAGAGGAAGCCTGTGAGCAAATGTGGTGTGTGACATGGAGCACAGTGCACAGGGACAACACAGGTGCCAGACTGGGTTCACATCATACCCCAGAACTGAGCCTGGCTTATCCTTGTGCACCTTGCTTGCCATGTCAACTCACAGTCTACTCTATTATAAACTGGGATACATGATGATGTCTGTCCCACAAAACTGTTCTGTGTACCAGACATTTACATCACCCCTGCCTTTTTTTTTTAACTGGACAAACTATTCCATGAAGCTAAAAGCTCAAGGCAGGTTAACCCCAGTCTTAGACCTGCTGGATATATCTTGACCCATCTTAGCTCATCATTTGACTCTTCTTTTTCTGTTATGGTTTAGATACCAGGTGTCCCCTAAAAACTTATGTGTGAGACAATGCAAGAAAATTTAGAGGTGAAATGACTGGGTTTAAGAGCCAAGAGCTTCTTCAGCCATCTTGCTACCATGAGGGAAACTAGCAAGGAAGCTGAGTGTGCCACCTCAGAAAGATGAAAGGAACACTCAATTATTTAGCAGAAGCAGCATTAGACTACTAACACAAGCTCTGACATTTGCTGGGAACTTGAAATTTTAGATTATGAAATAATCTAAAAATTGCTCCTTCATTCTTAGTCCTATAATAATTGAATTATGAGTTTTAACAGGACTGTGGAGAAGGAGACCTTTAATGGGAAGTCATAAGAACAGCCTTTTAAAATCAGAAGTGACTGGAATTTATGAATAAATTGCTAGATATTCTGTACTTCTTTCCCTGCAGTTGACAAGGTCCTTAATATTTAAATTGATGTTGGTTCAGGAAATTTTATAAAGTGAGTCACACTTTAAATCTGATTCAGTGATTTTGAAATGTGCTAAATATCTGATATAATTTAAACTTTTTTTTCTAGTGCTTTAGAAAGGATAGCCATTATCTAAATACATTTATGAGGCAAAGTTGGCTTTTAAGTAGAGTGATTCAAAGAATGTGAATTTACTCACTCAACTTACAGCTCTTGACACCTCGGAGAGCAAACAAGAACATAAGTACTACAACCCCATCCTCATTTTCCTGCCTTCTTATTCTTCAAAGGGATAAGGCTGATTCTTGGAAGATGGTGGAATAGAGGAGGTCACTTTCCTGACTGCCCCGAGGCATGAAACCAAGAAAGCAGACCGGCCATTTCTCAGCAAGGTGGGTGAAAATATATAAAAAGGGGATTTACAGCAAATTAATACTGGATATTCAAAGCAGATAAGGGACTCAGGAAGTTGGTTATAATAAAATAAGGAAGAAATCCCCAGCAACACTACTGGTATGCCAGTGCCAGCCAGAGTGGTCCCCCTGTGAGCACAGTGGAGGGATAAGGGAATTAAAGGAACCCACAGTTTTAGGAGGTCTGTGGCATGTTGGGTACAGAGAGATCAGAGATCAAGGGCACTGCCCAAGTAGACTGAAGGCATGCTGAACTACATCCTTGTGCAGGAGAGGGGCTGCTTCTCTTGCAGCTGCCTGTGGATAGACAAAGGGGACATTTTGCAGGTACTCTGTGAGGACTGGTAGCTGTGGAGGCTGATTCCTGGCAAAGCCAAGCTGGGCCCAAGGTTCAGGCCTGGAAAATCCAGAGTGCATGACATAGAGAGTGCCTAAGTGACCAAGAGAGTGTCAGATGTGGAGAGGGGTTTACATGGGGGAATAGAGGTCATGGAAACCCACCTGGCTCCCCTCCTTCTCCTCCAGTCTGGCTGCTTGCAGGGCCAGCTGAGAGGGACCCACCCAGCCTGAAATTCAAAAGGACAGGGTCAGGATTCATTGAATTTGGAGGCTGAACCAGAAAGACAAGGAAACTTGGACTCCACAGGTGACAACAGAGATACAGGAGTGGTTCCTCCATCACATGTGTGGAACCCAGAGGAGATCCCTGGGTGCAGACTCCCAGCAAGGATCAGCAACTGCTGGACCATGGAGGTGCACTGATTTAAAATCTTCAGACCAATTAACATTCAGTGAAGAACCTGGAGCCTCCCTAGGCCCTAAACCCCACCTCCAGGAGCTCTGCCTACAGAATATGGAGCAGACATCAAATGCCACCTCACCTCACCTAACACTGCTGAGAAGGGAAGCCAAGAATTTTTTGACCTACAACAGAAACCATTCTTTAACATTTCATTGAGAATTTTTTTTCTTTCTTTGTTTAACTGAATGGTTCATGGATACTTACACATATACATGTTTGTTTCTTTCTTTTCCTTTCTAGCATTTTGTGAAGGCAGTTATTTTCTATGGCTCAGTCTTTAAGATCTAGAATGTTCAGATAATATAATTTTGTTTTGTTTTGTATTATTTTATTTTTATTTTTAATTTTATATATATTTTCTGTCACTTATCTGCTTCCTCTGATTCTCTCTTTGTTTTTTTTCTGCTAATGGCCAAATTCTATTATTCTCTTTCACTCTTCTTTTAATTTTTTATATCTGTTTTCTTTCCTCCTTCCTCATAACCATTACATCATACATCTCTTTTGTTCTCTCCCTGTTCACCGTTTGACATTGTGGGATAGAATTTTAAATGCTGCCAGAGAAAAATGATAGGTCATATAAGAAGAGAAACCAATACAGATCTCAGCTGATTTCGCAGCCCAGACCCTAAAAGCTAGGAGGTCTAGGAAAAATATATACTAAGCTCTGAAGGAAAATGGATGCCAGCAAAATTAAACTTCAGAATTGATGATGAAATAAAAACCTTCCATAATAAACAAAAATTAAAGAATTCAGAACTAGAAGGCACATACAACAAAACATACTCAATAAAAAATTCATGAAGAAGATATGAAAAATAAAAGTGAAAACCAGCAAAAGAAGGAGCTACACTAGAAGAATAGTCAATCAAAGGAGAAACAAATTCAAATTAAAAACCAGCAATAATTTAAAATGACAGAAAATAAAAATCAATTCTCATTAATAACATTGAATGTTAATGGCCTAAACTCCTCAACCAAAAGACACAGACAGGCAGATTGGATTAAAAAACAAGATCCAACAATATGCTGTCTCCAAAAGGCTCATCTCATAGGCAAAGACAACCACAGACTAAAGGTAAAATAATGGGAAAAAATCATATCATTCACATGGACCTCATAATCAAGCAGGAGAGTTCTATCCTCATATCAGATAAAGTGGACTTCAACCCAAAGTTATTCAGACGAGGCCAAGAATGTCATTTCATACTGTGTAAAGGGAATGATACATCAATAAGGTATAACAATTGTAAATATTTCTGACCCAAATAATGATATATACCTCAAACAAACCCTTCTCAATTTCAAAAACAAAATAGACCACAATACAATAATACTGGGTGACATTAACATGTCTCTATCATTACTGGATAGATCTTCTAAACAAAAATTAAATAGAGAAGCCATAGAAATAATAAATACAATTAATAACTTAGACTTAACAGAAATATATAGAATATTTCATCCATCGATGACTGAGTACACTTTCTTCTCAGCAGCACACGGATAATTTTCTAAAATAGACCATGACTTAGGCCACAAAGCAATGCTTAGCAATACCAAAAGATAGAGATAATACCCTGTATTCTATTAGATCATAATGAGATGAAATTAGAAATCAGTGATAAAATTTAAAAAAAAATAGAAGCTACTCTAATATCTGGAGACTAAATAAGGTGCTATTGAATGAATAATGAATAGCAAAAAAAAATCAGGGGTGAAATAAAAAATACTTAGAGGTAAATTAAAATAGTGATATAACATATCAAAATCTCTGGAATACTATGAAGGAAGTTCTAAGAGGAAAGTTCATTGCACTGAGTTCTTTTATTAAAAAAATAGAAAGTGACCAAAAAAAAAAAAAATAAACTAGCATTACATCTTATGGCCTTAGGAAAAAAAAATCACCCAAAGCAGTAGAAGACAGGAAATAATTAAAATCAGAGATAAATCAATGAAGTTGAAACAAATGACAGCAACAAAAATTCAAATTATCAACAAAACAAAAAGTTGGTTCTTAGAAAAAATAAATAAAATTGATAAACCCTTAGCCAAGCTCATCAAGAGAAAGGGGGAAAAACTCAAATCACTAAAACATCTATGATGAAAAAGGAAATATCACCCCAGAGACTACTGAAATACAGATGATAATCACAAACTATTTTGAGGATTTATACTTTAATAAAATAGAAAATCTTGGAGATATCAACAAATTTCTAGAAACATGTGCCCTATGCAAATTCAACCAGGAGGACATAAGAATTTTAAACAGATCAGTTTCAAGCAATGAAACTGAAGATGCCATCAAAAGCCTACAAACAAAGAAAAGCACAGGACTGAATAGATGAGTTCTAACAGATCTTCAAAGAAGAACTAACACCAATCTCCCTCAAACTATTTCATGAAATAGAAAAGCAAGGAACGTTTCCAAACTCATTCTATGAAGCTAGTACCACCTTGATACCAAAACCAGACAAACACACATCAAAGAAAGAAAATGTCAGGCCAATATCCCTGATGAACATAGATGCAAGAATTTTTAATAAAATACTGCCAAATCACATACACAAACATAGCTATATATGTTAAACCATGGCCAACATCATTCTAAATGGAGAAAAACTGAAAACATTCTTTCTAAAAACTGGAACAAGACAGGGATGCCCTCTTTCACCACTTCTATTCAACATAGTCGTTGAAACTCTAACCAAAGCAATTAGACAGAAGAAAGAAATTAAAGGGATACAAATAGGGAAAGAAGAACTCAAACTATCCCTATTCGCTGAAAACATGATCATGGAAGACCAAAAATATCATCAGAAAAATTCTATAACTCATAAGCAAATTTAGCAAAGTAGTGGGATAAAAAAATTAACACCCATAAGTCAATTGTGTTCCTATATACCAATGATGAATCAGTTGAAAGAGAAATTAAGAAAACTATCCCATTCACAACAGCCACAAGAAAATAAAATAAAATACCTGGAAATCAATCTAACAAAAGAGGGGAAAGGCCTCTACAATGAAAACTATAGAACACTAAAGAAAGAAATTGAAGAAGACCTTAGAAAATAGAAAGAGCTCCTGTGTTCTTTGATAAGCAGAATTAATATTGGCAAAATGGCCATACCATAAAAAATGCTATACAGATTTGATGCAATTCTTGTTAAATTGCCAATGATATTCTTCATAGAAATAGAGAAAGCAATCATGAAATTCATTTGGAAAAATAAGGCCCAGAATAGCTAAGGCAATCCTTAATGAGAAAAGTGAAGCAGGAGGACCGCAATATCAGACCTTAAATTATACTCAGAGCTACAGTAACAAAAACAACATGGTACCAAAGTAGACATGAAGAGCAATGGAACAGAATAGAAGACAAATAGAGAGACAAATCCATCTAAATACAGTTATCTCATCCTGGACAAAGGCACCATAAACATCTATTGGAGAAAAGATACCTTCTTCAACAAATAGTGCTGGGAAAGCTAGAAATCCATTTGTAGCAGAATAAAATTGAATCCCTATCTCTCACCCTGCACAAAGCTCAACTTAAAATGGATCTAGGACCTAAAATTAGAAGAGAGAGTAGATTAGACAAGGAGAATGAAGGGAAGGGATGGGGGAATAGGAATAGGAAAGAGAATGGAATGAATCAGACATAACTTCATTATGTTCATAAATGAATACATGACCAAACTCCACATCACGTACAACCAAAAAATGAGATCCTAATTAGAATAAGTTGCACTCCATGTATGTAAAATATATAAAAATACACTGTACTGTCATGTTTATCTAAAATAAAAATAAAAAAGGATAAGGCTATTTAATTCATTTGCTGAAAGCCAGATAGGAACCTTAAATAATTTACCAACTTCGAGTCTACTTTAAGTTTAAACTGGGCCAAACAATGAACCTATATACACTACAAACAGGAATACTATATGCCCACATTCTGATGAATGGAGGATGTATATATATCTCAAGTATAATAACCATTATGACTTGACTTCTGACAATCAGAATGATTGGCAGCTATGGGTTGGAACAGGGTCCTGGGAGGCCCATCATGTTTCTGCCATTAACCCTTCAGTTTTTACACCATGAGTGGTTGTTACACCCCAGAACAGGAGGTAGATTGGCTTAGAAGTGGTGCTATTTGCTAACTAGTGTGGGACCACAGGTAGAGCATCCCTAATTTAAAAAACCTAATGTCCAAAATCTAAAATTTTTTGAGTGCTGACATTATATTACAAGTGGAAAACCCACACCATGAAACCTTATTTGATACAAAAAATTATAAAAATAGTGCATAAAACTACTTCAAGCTATGTGTGTAAGGTACCTATGACACATAAATAAATTTCATGTTTAGACTTGGATCCAATCCTAAAGATATCTTATTATTCATTTATATACAGATATTTCAAAATCTGAAAATTTCTGAAATTCAAAACATTTTTGGTGTCAAGTATTTGGGAGTTGACCAATGTCATAACCAGTTAGATAGTTGCATAGCATGGGCTATTTGCCCAAATCCCTTGACTCCTAGTGCTCCATTATTTTTATCTCAATATTCTAGAGAAAAAATGAAAACAGACAAAATTCCATTCTTTGACCATCATATCCAAGGAAAGGTGCATGACTGGAAAGGACATTGACATCTTGAACATGAAAACAAGATTAAATACACTGGATAACTTGGTTGTTGATACAGATTTTTCTCTAATAGGCTAAGGAGACCAGATATTAGGTCTAATTTTGGAGTGTTTATTTTTAAATTGTGGTGCTTTTAACTATTCATTCCTTTTTTCCAAAATGGAAAGAAAACTCATTTTGACTTGGATTTAAATGTGATATGGGTAGTAAAAAAATTAATTTAGAATCTGTTGAGCTGGGATTGAGTTTTCTTCTTATTATTAATTTTGTGAATTTTGGGCATGCACCTTTGCATCTTTGAGCTTCATTTTTCTAATTAATAGAGTGAAGGCAACAGACACCTGACCATCAACCTGGATTGTTGGCAAATGCTTGGAGAATGAGTGTTATGGTTTGAAGTGGGGCATTGCTATAACAATAGCGGTAAAGGTGGAAATGGTTTTGTAGCTGAATAATAGGCAGAGATTGGAGAAGTTTGGTGATCAGGCTACAAAAAAGTACAGAAGACTCTAAATGGAACATTAAGGCCAATTCTGGTGAGCTCTCAGAAGACAAAAAGACTAAGGAATGCTTAGAATTTTTAAGAGCTTACTTAAGAGGTTTTGACTCAAATGCTGATAGAAATGTGGATAGTAAAGGAAAGTCTGATGAGATCTTAGATAGAAATGGGGACTATCTTTTTGGGAACTGACATAAAGGTCATCCTTATTATAAGGTTGCAGAAAAGTTGGCTGCATTGTGTTCGTGTAGAGTTTTGTGGAAGGCAGAAAAAGAGGGGTAAACTAGTGTATATGTTTGAAGAAATTTCTAAGCAGCAGAGTGCTCAAGAAGCTGTGTGGTTACTTTTAACCACTTATGCTGAAATACAGAATAAAGGAATTACTCTAAAGGTGGAATTTATAATTGAAAGGGAAATAAGACCAAAAAAATGGACTTTTCTCAGCCTGTGTAAAGGGTAAAAAATCATGCAAGAGTGTGCCCAAGCAACTAGTTATTAAAGAGATTAGGATGATGACAGGTGTCATTCATCAAGTGGCCCCTGGTGTCCACTCCCACTCTGGAGGGCACACTTGTAAATAAAAGCAGTGTCCACATCCATGTGGTGCTAATTTTGCAGGCATGCATGATGGAAGAGATATGGGGGCATGCAGACCTCCACCTAGATTTCAAAGGATACACCCTTGTCAGTTCTGGGGTCCCAATGGCAATCTCACCTCTCCCTCCCACAGCTCCACTAGATATTGCCCTGGTAGGGATGCTCTGCCTGGCCCTGACCCTGCAGCAGGTTTCTGCCTGAGCTCTAAGGTCACCTGATCTTAAATTTTCCAGCCTCAAGAACCATAAAACAAATCTCTTTTCTGATATAGGTGTACAGAAAGGACTCAAGATGCCATGAGATACTGAAGAATGGAGCTCAGAGAGAGCCATCAGCCTCAATTTCTGAGTTTTTGTTTCCTTTCTCTTTCATGCTTACCCCTGCAGACATCATTGTCTTACTTGAAGTAAGCTCAATGGGTCTTGTTCTTTATTTAAGAATTCACCTGAGTATTACACTCACTGAGCTAATGAGACCAAGAAAGGACCAGAGTCCAGGTCTCTGGTACTCCTTAGAGTTCCTTCTGGTGATGGCATGCCCCTGTCTCTTTCTAGAGAAAACCTATATACAGAAAGAAGAAAAAAATCTTAGATTTGTTTCAGCTTTGGTTAAATTCACACTTTGCAACATTTACATAGCATTTTTAATGATGATTTTATTTGCAAAGGCATCTTTCCAGAAGTAGTCTGGCTTACCACTACGTCTTTGGATCCAATCCAGTTAGACATTTTCTATCTTGTTTATCATAAGAAACATTCCAGTTGCTTGATAGCGTCAGCATTTATGTCCATCTTTCCCTTATGATGGCTGACTTCTTGCTGCACCAGTCCTAACATATTTATACTAGTTCTCATATGTTTTATAGCCTCAAGGCAGCTTTGCCAATATGCAGTGAGTCAAAAACCAAAGCTTCTACAAACAGAATTGCATACCATGGAGATTATCTTATAGAAAGACTTAAAAGTCCAACAGATATGCCACAAATCATTAGATAACATTGATGCTCAGCAACTAGGAGTAGTAAGAATCACAGATAGTTCATGAACAGTATGCAATCATTCATTTTGATTGTAAGTCCTTAAAAAAATGGATTGTACTGATATTTCTTTTCCTCCTCAGCTCTTCCTTCTGTGGGTTGGAGCTACTAACCCTTCTACTCTAATAATAATAGATGGAAAAGATGGCTATTTAAAATATGTTATGAAGCTCTGAGAAAGCCACACCTAGAAAATGAGAAAAGATTTACTTATTCCTAAATTTGACCAAGAAATGGCTGCTACCTGATGGCCATGAAGCATATGGAAACATGAACTCTAAAGATCTGTCAATGCTTGTTTCTCATTAGAATGTGTTTCAAAATTGCGCCCTGTTGTTCTTTGGGTGCTAATGAATCCATATTTAAAACATGCCCTCAAAAGCATCTCTCATGCTTCTGAGACAATTGCTATAAAAATGCAGCAGTTCGTGGTTTGCCTAAATGGAGCACAATTACCACCAAGTTGCACAGTCTTTTTATCTGTACTGTCACTGCAGTAATCTCACTGTGTATGTGACCTGAATACATACTACATAGTGGAAAATTCCATAAATGCAGAGTCGCTTACAGCATCCAACAGCTGCTTTTCTTTCCTTTCTTTCTCCCCCACTCCAACCAAACACAAGGGATTGTTGGAGAAGAGTTTCCCAAATCACTGGCCTCTTTATAATCCTCAGTCATTTTTGTCTATTTCTATTAATTCTTAAACAACATCATTCAAATTGCCATGTTTCAACCCCAAGGAATGTAAATACCGAGGCAATTACAAAGCTGTATTTTCCAGTGGCACACATTTAAATGATTAGCAGAAAGTCAAATGTTAATGACACAAAATAGAGAAAACACAGTTGGTGTATTTTTCCCATAGTTAACAGGCTAACCTAGAGCAAACGATCTAACTGTGCAAGAAAATGTGAATGTGAAGACTCGAAATGTTCTACCTTCTGAATGTCCAGAACAGTAGGTGCATTTCATTTGCTCCAGTTATTCCAGCAGGATCGGCGGGACAAAATATAAGAGGAAAAGGAGGAAGAAGAAAAAGTGAGGAGGTGGATTGTTGGACAAAATGTATGTGTCCAACCAGGCCATGGTTCAGGGTGAGAGAACACCAGGACACAGTTCTCAACCTAAAGCTGCCAAGAGCTCAGAGGCAGCAAGGACATCCTTTATTATGTAAAAATTAGCTATGAGTGCCCTTGGCCCCCTTCCTTCCCTGGCCTCTGTTTCTACACTTTGCCCCTCCTCTTCCACCTCTTCCTCCTCCTCCTTCCGTTTTACACGGCCTCTCCTCTGGTTAGTCAATATGAACAAACATAAACTATGATGTTAGTGACTTCCCTGATCACATACTAACTTCTGTTTATCATGTATTATGAAACTGTACTCTTGGGATATTTTGTAGAATCGTCAAATCTAATGGTTAAGAGTTGAGTTGTGTTCCCCCCAAAGGTATGCTGAAGTCTGACCTCACAAGACCTCAGAATGTGATCTTACTTGGTGATAGGCTCATTACACATGTAATAGCTAAGCTGAGTATTGGAGCAGGATGCCACGTGAAGACACTGAGCTACACAGGAAGAATATCCAGGGAGACAGAGGCAGAGATTGGAGTGAGATGACAAGTCAAGGATCCCCAAGGGTTATTTGTAGTTACTAGGAGTTAGGACACAGACGTGGAAGATATTTTCTCCAGAAGGAGCCAACCCGGTGATACCTTGATTGCAGACCTATAGCCTCCACAACAGTGAGAAAACAAATTTTTTGTTGTTTTTAGCCATCCAATTTGTGGTACTTTGCTATGCCAGCCCTAGGAGACTAATGTACTAACATTTGAAAGAAACTTTAGCATCTCTCTCTCTAGATGAAAATTCCACCCCTAACTCAATGACATGAATGACTGCAGGATCCATTACTTGCTGAATACACATCAGATACCATCTGCAGAGCTCTTCACCCCTACAGAAACCAGGCTGCCCTCTTTCCCTCTTCAAGTATCCAGTGATCCAGCTCCTGGTGTTAGACTACTTGGCAGTCAGAGTGCTGAGGCTCTGCGATGAAGTTCTATAAATTTCCAAAATTCCCTCTTGGACTACCCCCATGTAACTAATGCATTTGCTCTCTGAAGACAGGCCTGGTGGGAAATAAAAAAAAGTCAGCTGAACATCAGCCGGGAAGCGTGAACTCAGAGCAAGGTGCGCTAGTCAGATGGATTAAATATTTAATGGCACCAGACATAGCCATTTCACAATGAGGAATGGAATGTTTTGGGGCTGGAATTTTGGCATTCTCTCCTCTGGACATGAGCTGAGCACATCCAGCTGTGCTTCTGTACCCTTTTCAGAGCTCCCTGAGCTGACCAATCTCTTTCAGAGAGTAACATTTTTTCTTCTTCTTTTTTTTTTTTTTTTTTTTTTGGTCTTAGCTACTAATGTACCATGTGCTAATTAATCAGATAAGTTATAGTTTGATCTGTGTGTAAGTTTGGGAAGCACATGTGGGATAGAGCATGCATGGATTTTACTAGGGAAGGGAGCCAGGGAGGGCCGTGAGAGCCATTGCACCATGATGTGAGCTGACCCTGAATGGAGAAGAAAGTGGGAGGGGGAAATGTCTAAGGAAGGCTCATCAAGGCCTCTGGGGGCAGGTATGGGCCAGGAAGGGTGACTGGAGGCAAAGCAGGCTGTAGGAGGAGTCCCCCACCTTTCCCAAATAGGTCTGCCTCAGTGTTCTTGCTGTGCTCAGTCACCTGGCAGGAGCCCGTGGGAAGCTTGGCCTCTGTGTCAGCAGAGTGAATGATTTCTGAGCACAGAAGCTTGGCTCTTTGGTCACTTATGCATTCTATCTTCTCATGACTCACACACTACAGCCTGGGAGCACACTTATCTTTAAGGGGACTGAATGCATGTCTTGGCAATGCATTGATTTAAAATTTAACTGCCAGAGGCAATTTTACTTCTCATTTTTTAGAAGAAACCTCATGCGATATGGTCCCCAAGTATTTGTAAGACCTATCTTGTTTTATTCTATTCACCTATTACACACACACACACACACACACACACACACACACACACACATTTTTCAAGGTATACTACTGCATTTAAAAAAAGAGAGAAAGCCTTTGAAGCTAAAACACTTCCTGAGATATGTAACTCTCCTGAAACCTGTAGTGAAATGCCTCTTAAATTGAAGGATCCTATTTTAGTGCACTCTATTAGTTAGACAACACACCAATACACATTTATAATCACATCTCAAGGTGAATAAATGATGTACCTTATACCTTGTAGCATAGATCACATTTAATGAAACACCTAGCTGAGTCTTAAGAACACTTTACTTTTCTTTAATGAGAACAGATGTTGTCACCAGAAATAGTTATCTCCACAGCTCTCAGTACTGAGAACAGGCGAAACAAAAAACAATGCACATCATTTTTAAGACATCATCAGATAGCAATTTGAAGGATGTGCTGAGCACAGCACCCTCTGCCTTGTCTGAGAAGGTTACATGGAGATTTGTGAGAACACATGTGCACATGTTGATTCAGCATGACCAAACCAGCTGTATTTCTCAATCCTCTGGGAATGGATGGTTCTTAAAATGATGTAAAATACAAAGCACACTAGAGGTGCGGGAAGCAGTGAAAACTTTCACCTATAAAATAAGAATCTTGGATTGCTGTCTGCTTATTGTTGAGCCTTAGATAAATTACTTGATTAGCTTCTTCTCAACCCATTCCTCTTTTATTTGCCTGCCTTTCTTTTTCTTCCTGTTTCTTTTCTTTCTTCCTTCTTTTTTTTTCTTTTCAGTCCATGTTAGTTTAGGGCGCACAGCTTAATCACATAAGAACAACTTTGGCCTAATGATTCATTTTATGAACTTAATGTGAAAATGCCATTTTTAACGCTCAGACTCAAATATTTTTTTTCTTTATAACTTGTTTGGAATACTCTTCAATGATTTGCTCTAAAGCAAAAAAAAATCTAATCTAAGAAAGAAAGTAAAAATATTTTGAGCCTTTTTTTAATCAAGAAATCATTCTTCAAATTCCAGAAAATACTTATACATCAAGTTTATGAGTTCACAAACAATGCAGTGTCTCGAATAATAACAACCCAAATAATCTACAAATTGGATTTTTTGACTTTTGTGGTCCATACTCTTATAAGAAAAAATTAGAAATAAACAATCATAGCAACTTCTAAGGTGATCTTTTTTTTAGTGTCATTTGACTTTCTTAGTTCCTTATAGTTATTACATTACATTATATCATATTGAAAATGCTGTATATGCTAAGGGAAGAAAATAGAATATAGTTCACAAATAATATTAATGAGAGGAAACACGAGAATAATTTTGGTGTTTAGAGAGTTAAGACTTAGCAAGCCAGAGAGCAAAATAACTAGATTCTCTCATTTAGCAAGCCAGAGAGTAGAAAACCAGATTTCCTCATTTAGCTCTAAAGTTTGCTATACTTCTCACCACACGTGGAAAATACAAAGACTGCTACAGCCTAACATCCTAAGTTGCTGTGCATTGACTGCACCAGTTGCTAGGAGTCCCTGATGGCATCAGCAACCTATTTTTCTGGTGCTTGCCTTCTCTTTCCCATGCCTATCCTGAGAAGAGCTAAAGAAGTCTTCCCAAGCCCCAGAGTTTGCTTAAGAGGGTGGAGGCTAAAGAGGGAGAGCTGGCAGGAAAAAAGATGATTGCAACATTCCTCCAGCTCTTGAAGCAGAGAGACCTGGAAAGAAAGAAAAGCTAAATTCTGCGAGCACCTCTCCCACCAGTACATACGCAAACACACATGCACACACCCACACCTTCACACTATGTTGCATTTTTCTCACTGCTGCCTTTGACATTTGTTCAAACTTGACTTTGCACATAGAAAGTGCTTATAAGCTAAAGAGGACACATACAGAATGAATAGCCTTGAATCATATTGCCTCCAGGAAATCATCTTTGAGCCCCATGATTTACTGAGCAGGTGCTCCATAAATGCTTGTCAAATAAGTGAGTGCGTGCATGCCACCTACTGACACTGAGGTTAATTCTGATTATTCATGGGATGATTTATTCCCTTTTGCTTCTGAATCATTTCCTCTGCATAGTTTAGGGATCCTATGCTGCTAGGAATTGCTGCTTTGGGAATTAAATAAGATGATCCTGAACTCTAAAAAATTTGGAAAACATCTATAGAAACTTGGGTTTTTCCATTTTCTATCTTGGGCTTATTCCAACTTTGAAAATGACTTTTAGCTATTCTCTTGATAGTCCATCTGTGGCTTAAATTTTATGGGTGTATTTAAGTGAATTTGTACAGAAAATGAACGTGCAATATGTGTACCAAAAGTTATCAGAAATTGGAATTCTATGGTGAGAAAAATAAGTCACTAGGGAGTTTGTTTGGATAGAATGTACTTATTTTTTAATTTAATGTTCTCTATATAAATGCTTGGTTTTAAAATATAATAACCTATAGAGGGATTTCAGATTTTTAAAATGTGTTTAACATTCAAGAGGCTTTACCTGAAACTAGATATTAAGGGCTCTGTTCCCACATGCCGAGAAGCAGCAAATAGGAGACACACGTTAATGTCTGCCCTTGGAGATTGTGATGACCCTTCCTCATTCTGCCACATTCATACTTCCCTCCCTACCTAAAGCTTGCCTGCTAATTTCTACACTTACAGAGTTGGCTACAGAGTCTTTTTAATCATCATGCTCTCTGGAGGAACCTGTCCAAAAATTCTGTGTCATGTCCCTGGAGAACATGGTTAGAGGTACAAGTGCTGTCCTGGGTTGAAGACTGGGGTAGCACAACGCTGTAGTGCTTAATGCAAATTAAGCAGTACCATCAAACATTGGTCAGAAGAGCCATATCAATAGGAAAATATTTTGCAACATACAAATTTGCTTCAATCGATTTTTTAAATAAAATTAAACCTGTTTGGAGCAAGGTTACGCTACTGCTTTATAATTCTGCACCATCTGAATGACCTTTGTATGTACTTCTTTCGCAGCTCATATAGTTTCTATAATACTTTGCATATTTCTCAGAGCACAAAAATTGATGGTGGTTTTCACAACAGTGGCAGTGATTTTTTTTAAAAAAAGTTCTTTTAAAATACATAACTACTACTCATTCTTTGCAAAATGAATTCAAACTTAAAATTAAGAGAAAATTAGAACTCATAATTCCACCACCCAGGAACTAAAAGCAGTTGGTATTTTGTTGTCTAGCTTTTCAGTCTTTTTCTATGTATATATGTCTATATTTTCCAAATTGTAACCAAATTCTTATACTTAAAATTTATCACATTTTTACATGTCAATAAATATTCTTTTACAGCATCATCTTTAATGGTGGCATAGGATTCCTTTCTATGGAGGTGTCGTAGAATATTTAACCACCTTCTACATTAAATAAGCTCTTTTCAACAACACAATTATAAATAGCACTGCCATAAACATCTTCAGCTAAGTATTTATCTCCTTAGGATTAATAATTTCCTTATGGCAAATTACTAGACAGAAAAGTGTCAGTTCAAAGGATACACATATTTTAAAGTAATAGACATCTAGAGTTGGAAATACTTTCTGAAGAAATGTCTGGCTATTCATGACATTTGATCTTAGCTTTGGAAACAGAAAACCTAAGGGAAAATTTTGACCAAAATGATGTCAGAAGCTATCCCATTTTGTAGGTACAATGAAATAGTAGAAACTCTTAGTTTCAAAATGAATACTTCAAATTGAGTGTGCCTACAGAAGATATGTTTTGAAACTAAGGAATAATTTTGCTCTGATAACTGGAGGAAGATAGGCACACTAGGAGTGTAGAGGGCACTTTGGCGCAATGGATTGTACTGGACTTTATCCTGGCCACCTCCAACATTAGGAGTCCCACCCAGTGGAGTGGGGTAACTGACATTGACTGCCAATGTAACGCGAAACCCTTTCCAGTTAATGTTTTGCTTTTCACGTCATTGATAGTCATGAAGCTGCTTAAGAGCCAAATACCAAATCAAGCCTGGACAAACTCAGCACAAGCTGAGTAAATTCAATTGGAATCTTTTATCACAAAAAAATCACATGTGACTCAGTGCTTAAAAAAAATCTAGTGTGCACTCAATATCATGAAGCTTTGGTTACAAAAAAAAAAAAAAAAAAGGCTTCTGGTTTTCATTTCTTTATGTAAGGAGCTTAGACATCACTACTCCATCCAAACAGGTCCAAAACTGAACAAAGTGGAAAATTCACAAGTCACAAAAATTCACACAAGATCCATAAGAGAAGTGAGGTTACAGGGCAAACTGCTGCCCCCCAAATTGGGCAGGCAAACACAGAGGGTCACAAATTGCTGATGCAGGAAATCACCAGCAGAAGTCTCCATGGAAACTAGCACCAGGGTAGAAATACCCAAACTGTAATGGCTGTACTGCTAGAAGCCCCGAGTGGACAGACTGAGACCTTACAACTACAAGGGGACTTGGTATTTGGGAAGGTCTTTGCTTCTGTGAGTTTGACCTGAAGGAGCTCAACCTGGTATTCATGGTAAAATCTTATGTCTTCAACGGGGGTATAGGAAAAGGAGTCATTTTGAAGTAAATCAGAGAGCTATTTCAACAAGATCTGCCTTCCAAAGAAACTACTTAAGCAGAGCCTAACTGACCAGGGGGAAGGAAACAGTTCAAGCCTAGCTTTCATTTTCACTACTCCAGCCCACTCTAGCCTTCCTCCAGTTGAGGAAGGGAAATATCCAACTCCAACCAAGTCCAGCCATCCTGTCTCACTGAGTGAGTGAGGGCTGAGAAATTACAGTTCAGAGGCACAGGCACATGATAACTGAGGCTTATTTACAGGACTATAGACTGTGTCACTCCTAGCACCTTACTATGTACTACTAAAGGCCTATTTACAGCAGTTGCTTTTATCCAGTACACATTCAGCCATAAAGAAAAAACTGCAAGGCATTACCAAAGGCAAAACAGTCTGAAGAGAAAGCAAGCTTCCCAAGTAGACATGGCAGGGAACTCAGAACTGTAAGATCAGGGATATTAAATGGCTATGATTAATATGCTATGGGCTATAGGGGATGGAGTGGAGAGTATGTAAATACAGATGGACTAGGCAAGCAGTAAAATAGAAATCCCAAGAAACAACCAAACACAAGTACTAGAGATTAACAAAACAAAACACTAACAGAAATGAGTAGTGCCATTGATGGGTTTATCAGAAAACAGGACACAACCCAGGAAAGAAATCCTGAAATCAAGGCTGTATCAATAGTAATCTTCAAAACTAAAAAGCAAAGAGAATAAAGAAAAAATAACACCACAGGATATCCACGAACTGTGGAACAACAACAAAAGATGCAGTATATACAGAATGGGATACCAAAAAAGAGAAAAAGAGAGAAAGGAGCAGAAGGAATAGTTGAAGGAATAATGACTCAGATTTTTCCAAACTGATGGCAGACATCAAACCACACAGATCCAGGAAACTCAGAGAACACCAAGAAGAACAAATACCCCCCAAAAGGAGGAGGAGGAGGAGGAGGGGGAGGAGGAGGAGGAAGGGGAGGAGGAGGAGGAGGAGGAAGGGGAGGAGGAGGAGGAGGAGGAGGAGGAGGAGGAGGAGGAAGGGGAGGAGGAGGAGGAAGAGGAGGAGGAGGAGGAGGGGGAGGAGGAGGAGGAGGAGGAAGGGGAGGAGGAGGAGGAGGAGGAGGAGGAGGAGGAGAAAAGAAAAAGAAAAAACACCTGAAAGAAGAAGAGAAAAAATATGCCTTACCTATAGAGGAACAAAGAAAAGAATTATAGCCGACTTCTCCATGTAAGATAGAAATGAATAAAATATTTAAATTGTTAAGAGAAAAATTTCACCAACCTAAAATTCTCTATCCCTGAAAATTATTACTTAAAAAATAGGGAGAAATAAAGACTTGCTCAACAATAAAAAACTGAAGGAATATGTTTCTCTTAGACTTGCCTTGAAAGAAATATTATGACAAATTCTTTGATGATAAGGGAAATGATATAGGTCAGAAATTTACATACCTAAAAGAAGAGCATCAATAAGGAGTAAATGAAGGTTAATTGGTCTAACAGATAAGTTTGCCTAAAATTATATCAACAATATATTTGATTACGTGTATGTCTATCATATATGTGCTTATGTTTATATATAAGAGAAATGAATGACAATAATGATATAAAGGATGAAAGAAGAATTAGAATCATTTTGTCAAAATGAGGTGCTCCAACTACTCATGGAGTGGTATAGTGTCATTTGGAGATGGACTTGGATTAGCTATAAATGTATATTGCATACACTTTAAAAAGTCAAAACGAAAAAACAAACAAAAAAACTTGTATCATTGTGTTACAGTTTGGATCTGAATGTCTTCAAAGGGTCATGTGTTGAAGGTTTAGTTCCCAGCTCATGGTGCTATTGGAGGTGGTGAAAATTTTACCGTGTGGCCCTAGTGAAGGAAGTAGGTCATTGGGGACAGACATATCCTCAAAGAGGATCTCTCTCTCTCTTTCTCTCTCTCTCTCTCTCTCTATATATATATATATATATATATATATATATATGCTAACAATAATCAAAAGAAAAGCATGAATAGCTATATTAATTTCAGAATAAAAGTCATGTAAGTAAAGTCATATATAATATATAAATATATATAAAATATGTAAATACACACACACACACATATACACACACTTCTTGGCCACCATGAGTGAGTAACTTTGCTGCACTACACGCTTCCTGCAATGATGTTCTTCCTCACTACATGCCCACAGTGATTAGGGCCAGGAGACTATGCACTGAAGCCTCTAAAGCCATGAGCCAAAATAAATCTTTTTCTCCTCTAAGTTGATCTTCTCAGGTATTTTGTCATAGCAATAGAAAGTTAACACAAACTGTGCCAAGGAGAGAAAATGGATTCATATAAAATGCATGATTAAAACCATAATAGATGAAAGAGTCAAAGATTAAAATGGGAACAAAAACCAAGAATAACAAATAGAAGGCAGTAACAAATGTGGTAAATATTAATCCAACTGTATCAATAACTATTTTAAACATTAATGATCTGAATACCCCAATGAAAACATAAATATTGTCACACTATATGTCATACTATGTTTTCTAGAAGGAATCTACTTTAAATATGAAGACACACACAGATTAAAAATAAATGAATGGGGACTGGAGTTGTGACTCAGTGGTAGAGCACTTGCCTAGAATGTGTGAGGCATTGGGTTTGATTCTCAGCACCACGTACAAATAAATAAAAATAAATGTCCATTGATAACTAAAAAAAATAATAAAATATTTAAAATAAATAAATAAATAGAAAGAAGATATACCATCAAAAGAGAAGTGTGAATAGCCATATTAATTTCGAATAAAAGTCAAATGTAAAAAATATATATATCAAAATCACAAAGAGACATTATAAGAATGGCAAGTATAGACATGAATATCTCTCTTGAACATAAATATAAAAATCCTCAACAAAATATTAACAAATCAAATTTAACAATGAATAAAAAGAATCACACACCATAATCAAGTGGGAGTTATCTCAGGTATGCAGGGATGATTCAACATTCTAAAATCCATCAAGGTAATCCATCATATCACCAGGCTAAATAGGAAAAATCACTTGGTCATAAACTCAGGAAAAGCAGTTGACACAATTTAATATATAGTCATGCTAAAAATTCTCAACAGACTGGAACTAAAGAGGAAACTTCCTCAGTTTGATAAGCAATAGCTACAAAAGCTCCTAGAGCTAACATTGTACTTAATGGTGAGAAACTACAAGTTTTGCCACTAAGTTCAGGATCAAGGCAAGGTCATTCCATCTCACTTTTCCAACATTGTACTGGAGTTCTAGCTAACACAACAAGATATGCATAGAAATAAAATTATCATGTATATAGAAAATTCAGTGCTGGTGATGTAGCTCAGTGGTAGGACACTTGCCTCGCATGCACAAGGCCCTGGCACCCCTTCTCTGCCAAAGGGCAGGGGGAAGAGAGAAAGAGAGAGAGAGAGAAAATCTCAGAAGCAGATTTTCTACTAAGGGGGGGGGGGAATGATTTTAGCAAAGTTTAAGGATATGACACCAATTTTAAAAAGTCACTTTCCCCTATCCCATCAATGAATAAGTAGCACTTACAATTTAAAACACAGTACCATTCTTCCCCCCCAAAAATATTTGGGTATGAATTTAATTGAATATGTGTAAGATTTACATAGGGAAAACTACAGAATTCTGATGAAATAATTCAAACAAGAACTACATAAATGGAGAGATATTCCATGTTCTAGATGAAAAGACTCTATATTGTCAAGATGTCAATTCTTTCCAATTTGATATGTAAATCTAAAGCAATTGAAATTAAAATTTCATTGTGTATTTTGTGGAAAAGACTGATTCTAAGTCTTACAGGGAGTGAGAAAAAACCAGAATAGCCTATAAAATTTTGAAGGGGAAACAAGAAGTTTGTTAAGACTGACACCGCTCAACATCAAGATTTACTACACATCTATAATAACCAAGACAGTGTGATATTAGTGAAAAAATAGATTAATGGAACAGAATAAATAACTCAGAGATAGACCCCAATAAATAGAGTCAAACTGATCTTTGGCAAAGGAGTAAAGGAACAAAATAGACCAAAGACAGTCTTTCAACAAAAGATATTGGAGCTACTGGACATCCACATAAAAATGAATCTAGACCCAGAGTTCACCCCTTCAAAGAAAAGAACAGTCATTCAAAATGGATCCATGTAAAATGCAAAATTGCAAAACTCCTAGAAGATAAGGAGAAAATCTAGATGACCTTGGTTTTGGTGATGACTTTTTAGATATGACACCAAGGTCATGAATCATGAGAGAAAGAATTGGTACACTAGACTTCATTAATATTAAAAATGTATGCCCTTTGAAAGACTCTCTTGAGAGAATAAAAAGACAAGCCACACACTGGGAGAAACTGTTTTTAAAAGACATGTCTGATAAAGGAGCATAATATAAATATTTAAAGAACTCTTTAAACTCATCCACAAGAAAATGAACTAACCAATTAAAGGTGGTCAAAAGATCTTAAAAGACAGTTCAGTGAAGAAGATAGTCAGATGAAAAATAAACATATAAAAAGATAGTCCAAATCATGTCATTAGTGAAATACAATTTTTGAAAAAAAATAAAATACCATCACATGACTATAATGGCCCAAATCCCAACACTGACAACACCAAATGCTGGTAAGGATGAAGAGCAACAGCAACTCTCTCTCACTGCTGGTGCAAATGCTGAATGGTGCAGTCACTTCAGAAGTCAGTTTGGCAGTTGTTTACAAAACTAAACATATTTTTACCATACAACCCAGGAGATGTCCTGTTTGATATTTACCTTAAATCATGCCTCCACACTTTAAAAAGCTGTACTGGTACATTCAGCCAGTGGAACATTATTTAGCACTAAAAAGAAATGCACTAATAAACTGTGGAGAAACATTGACTAAATTTTATTAAGTGAAAGAATCGAATCTGAAAAAGCCATATTCTAAATGATTCCAACTACATGACATAGAAAGAACAAAGCTATGAGAAAGATCTGTGGTTAATAGGGATTTGAAGGGAAATTGGCATGCTTAGATGGAGCACAGAGGATATTCAGGGCAGTGAAATTCCTCTCTGTGATTCATGTCATTTTCATTTTTCCAAACCTACAGAAGGTGCAACGTTCAGCATGAAGACTAATGTATGCCATGGATTGGGGATGATAATGATGTGTTAATGTGGATTCATCAATTGTAACAGACACACCACTCTGGCAGGGGATGTGATAAGGAAGATTTTACATTGTGTGTGTGGAGGAGGGAGGTGTTGGGAAATATCTATATCTTCCTCTTATTTTTTTTTAAGAAAGAGAATGAAAGGATAAAATAATGTGTAATTGAACAAGCAGAGAACTCAGACAAGGCCAGAGTTGTGGTCTGGGTAAAGAAGTAAAAAATACCTAAATTCCCATTTTCAGTAGTTACAAAGTCTAACTGGAAAGTGAAGTGGGGCACTTGGTTTTCTTACATGGCTTTGTACAGTTAAAATATTCTTACTTAAACTTTAAAGATCGAATGAATAAGTTAAATATGTCTTATTCAGAGAACGGAGAAAATGCAGGTGCTCATTTTGAGTCCCAGATGGACTCTAGGTGAGTAGATACAACTCTCAGAGGCAGTAGGCTGGGAGGAAGAGGTCACGCAGAGCTGTTCACATGCATCCAATCAGAGGTCAACCCACATCCCTCCTCTTCCCTGTCCCTGCCCCCTAACAGGAAAGAGACCACACTAGTAACAGCGAGTGATTCTGAGTTCCCTTTCTGCACACACCCAACAAAGATGTGTGCCACCCTGTTGGGATCTCACTTCACAGTAAAGCCTAGAGGGACCCTGCTTAACTAGCTGGGAGCTGGGGCGACTGCCCAAACAGACATGAAATGGAGGTCTGGAAAACAATTTAAAGTGCAAGAAACATGAGAACACAAAATAGACTGAAATACCAAGGGAAGGAAAAACACAACCAAAATCAAAAAACAATTGAAACAACAAAAGTTGAATATATATATATATATATATATATATATATATATATATATATATATATATATATATATTTTTTTTTTTTTTTGGACAAAACCTAATTAAAACTATCTTCCCTGGAGAACATTTTGGGAACATTAATATTGTCTAAATAAAGAGATTCTATTTGTCAAGCAAATATTTTCTAAACTTGGCACTTCATCTGCAATAAGTAAATGCAGGAAGACAAGCCAATGTTTTATAATAAAATAACATCTACTAAGTAACATGCTTGTTACATTCAATAACGACAGCTTGTATTAATTGAGAAATTCCAAAGCACCAGGAACTGCTCTAGGTATTTTACATATATATTAACTTATTATTCCATTTTACTGTTGAGGAAACTTAGTCACTGAGTGTGAAGTAAATCATTGAAAGTCACTGAAAGTCATGTCATGCATAATCAGTAGAGTAGGCTTTAAACCCAGGCTCAGATGCTTTCATCCTGTACTGCCCAGGTAACTCTGTATTAAAAATACTACCCGACCAGGATGAGCTTATCAGCTCTCCAAGTATATTCTTCTGTTGTGTCTGTAAAGTCTTTTTTTTTAATTTCAATAAACATAAAATGATCCTCTATGAAAAAGACCTTTACAAAGTGTGAGAGCACGTTGTGGGTTCCAAAATACTAAGCAACTAAGAGCAATTATATAGAGTGTGTTGGTTCTATCTATAGGAATAAAAGAAGTATTTTTATTATTTTAACCCCTAAGAACACAAATCCTTTAGTCCTCCCATGATGTATAGTGCCTACTACCAACCATCTTTTTAAAAATTAATTCCATTTTAGGTACTCAAATTACTATAAAAATACAAAAACTTTCTTTAAAAAGTGACAATTTTATGAGCTTGTTTGAGTTGCTTTGGAAACAAGTGAAGAAGAGGGTAAAGTCTAGGTTTCTTTACTGCACACAGAGGCACAGTCCTTCAGGTCTCAGAAACAGGCACATTGTTCTTAGGAGTTAGATCAATCAGATGGGGAAGGTGCTGTGGGCGAGGAACTGGAATGCAAGAGCAAGACCCCAATACTCCAGTAGAACCATCAGCGGGGATGTTCAGGACATTGATTATCTCCATCAAAGCTCTGGGGTCTTCTGGTTCATTTTCTCAGTTCTGTCCACTTTCCCCTGGGTCGACATGGCTGATGAATAGGTGTCAGAAACTGACATTGTCAATCTCAATTTTTTACTTGTGTCCTTGCCTGATAATGCTGTAGTATACTGCTGCTTTGTACCCAGCTAGGCTGTGAGTGCTGCTATCTGACTGTAAGAATGTAGCCTTCTGGGTCTCTTCTCACCAGTGTAGGTAATAGCTCTTCGGGAGACACATAAGTCATTGTGAAGTGATGAAGTGTGAGACCTCACATGATGCCCAGCTTTTAAAATAGACTAATGACATAATGCAATGGCTATGTCCCAGCTTGAGATGGAAAATATTTCTAGAGGGAAATAGAGATAACTAAAAGAGAGCTAATTCATAATCTTGAGCAATGTCCCAGGGCAGGAGAAAGATCAAGGTCAGGGAGCCTCTGTTCTCCCTTTTTCTCTTCCTTCCTAGCCATAGCTTTAAAAGCCAATAGCCATAGTTACCTTTTCTCTAGAGATCTAGGGACAAAAAGAGCACAAGAGAAACAGAGTGGGAAGTTTGTTAAAGATGCCAGAGCCTTAGGAAGACCCCTGGATGAACACTAGGAAATACCCCTTGACATTAACTTATCCTCTGTCTCCAGAATATTCGGTGTGTTTGTCCAAGAAAGTGCTAAGTGTCTGTATTGCCCTCTTTTTCAGGATGATGGAGCTTTGCATGATGTGCTCCTACGATCCTTCCTCCTACACTGGCAAATGTTGCTGCAGGATTCCCAGCTCCACAAAAGGACTGTGTGGTGGAGTCACTCACACCCAAGTTCTGACAGTAGGGGTCGCACTGACCTTGCTCATTTTGTTTCGGCATCTGTTTGCACGTTAGCAGAATTCAGGTTATTTGTTCAACAGCAACATCTTAAGTTCAGAAAATATCTTAAACGTAATTTCTAAAGAAATAGCATTTCTCTAGACATGTTAGGTAGTCAGTTAGGTAACTGCCTAAAGAATCCAAAATTTTTTCTTGGAAATGAAGAGGTTGCAGCAGCTGCCCAGCCTTGTACAGACATATGGAAATGTAAATTGAAAACCTTGCCTACTTGTAGTTTTCCTTCCTCATCCGACTCCCAGAACAACAACAACAAAAACACATTTATGAAGAAAATAATAGTGCTTAAAGTTAGAGAGAGACACACAGAAAATTCTTATTGAATTACAAAGAAATTGTTTCTGAAGGCCTGACAGCTTTAATTGTGTGTTTTTTTTTAAATAGACTTCATTTTTTTAGAGTAGATTTAGGTGACATAAATTTGAGCAGAAGCTACAGAAATTTCCTACATATCTCCTGGCCTCCCCAACACATGGCCCCCCAAACTTTCAATCTCCTCTACCACAGTGATGGGTTTGTTACCTGATGACCTGCATTGACAATTCGTTACTACCCAAAGCCCATAGTTTAAGTTAGTCTTCATCCTGGTATTGTTATGTTCTATGGGTTTGGAAAAATACAGCATCCTGTATCTTCCATAATATCCTACAGTAGTTTCACTGCTCTAAAAATCCTCTGTGATCTATTTAGTATTTCTTTCTCTCAACCTTGCCAGCCATTGAACTTTTAACTGTCTCTGTAGTTTTGTATTTCCAGAATGTTGCATGGTTGGAATCATATAGTATGTAGCTTTATCTGATTAATTTTTTTCATTCATTAGTATACATCTGTGTTTCCTCTTTGTCCTTTCGTGGTGTGTTCATTTATCTCTTTTTACTGCGGAGTAAAAGTCCACTGTCTAAATATACCACAATTTATTTATCCATTCACGTACAAAAGGGCATCTTGGCTTCCAAGTTCTGGCAATTACGAACAAACCTGCTACAAATACCCATGTGCAGGTTTCTGTGTGGACATAATTTTCCATCTCATTTGGGTAAATGTAAGAGCATGATTATTGGATTATAAAGAAAGAACATGTTTAGTTTTGCTAGAAACTGTCACACTGTCTTCCAAACTGCTCTAACATTTTGCAATCCCACCAACAATGAACAAGAATTCCTGTTGTTCCACACCCTTACCAGCATTTGGTGGTGTCCATATTTTGGATTCTGGCTATTGTAATAGGTGTACAATAGGATCTCATCTTTCATTTAATTTTTATTTCCCTAATAACATATGATGTGAAACATGTCTTCACTTGCCTATTTCCCATCTGAATATCTTCACAGGTGAGCTCTCTGTTAGATTTATTTTTGCCCAGTTTTTCATTAAATTGTTCATTTCCTTATTGAGTTTTAAGCATTCGTTGCAGAGCAATGTCAGCAAGAAATAAGCCCCTTGTGCTCATGCTCTCCCCACAAAGACCACCAAAACAATGAAAAAACAACCACATTTTGATAAAAAAATAATAATAACTAAAGAAGAGTTGCAGAGCACATCAAAGGAGCAGTAGAAGCCCTGTGGTTCCCAGGACCCCAGGGCGAGAAAGAACAGAAAGGAACGGCTTGCCTTCACTCCTTGTCTGTGGCCCATCAGGCTCAGCTTGGAACCAGGAGGGACTTCACCTGTGAAGAAAGGTAAGCAGCACATCACCACTGTGGACACCTGCAGCCCTCAACACTGGGGACCTCTGAGTCCCCAAAGGTGCTAAGCCCAGCTGGGAGTTTACACAGCTGCACTGGCCCCAAAGGAGGAGCTGACAGTGTGCTCTGCCTCCAGCGGCCTATGCTGCTGTGACACCTTAGAATGGGAACTGCTGCTACCATGTGTCTTGCTCTGGAGACAAGCAGCCATGGCACCTCCCACCCTGAAACACCCCTGCCTCCTTGCTCACCATTCCTAAGCCAAACTGGTGTCACACCATACCTCATGGAGTCAAGTTGCCACAGAACCACTCCATCTGCCCCTCCCAGTCACTGCTGCTCCCTGCCTTTGGGGGTCTAAGCTGAGGCAGGACCCTGGCTCCCAGGGAAACAGTGCCTTAGCCACCCAGAGCAGGCATGCTCTCCTGTACCTGAGCTGAAGTGCTGGCTTGCCTCACAGGGAATCTGAGTCTGGGCCTAGCTGAGCAGTCTTGCTGATCTGACATGGTACCTTGCATCCCAAGGAAATGGAGCATTGAATAAGCTGAGGTAACCCACCCTACAGGCTAAACAACTCTAGTACCTTGCTTCCCTAGAATAGGAATAGCTCTCTGGAGTCTTGAGTTGCTGAAATTCCCATCCTCAAGGAGCAGAGTCATTGCTGTGCTGCTCCCTGTCCTTGAAGGTCCAAAAAACATTCTGAGGTCCGTGCTGCTATTGCACCTTGCTTATCAGAGTCTGGGATTCTATTGTGTCCAATTGTCCCAGGATATAGAGTCATCACTACATGATGTCTCATTTGCCAGATCCCAAGTTGCCACTGAGCCCTATTTGGTCTCGTTGTTGACTAGCAGTTGTGAACTGCTCTGCAGATCCAAACCTCCAGAGCATGCCTCTTTCCTGGAGACAGTGCAGTACTTCTATCTTCTCTCCTTTTTTCTCATAATCATCACATCCTACACCACTTCTGCTCTTTCTTTGTCCACTATTTGAACTTATAAACCCTTTTGCAAACTTATTGTTTTTATTGTAGGCAATAACTGAACATATCATTTCTGTTTATTGCAACAAAATTGTACACATCATAGTGGGAGCTATGTGGTTGTATATTGTTTGCATTAGTTGCTATTTTTATTTGTATCCCTCTTAATGGTGAGGCACTGGAAACCTTCAGGGACACTATAAGTCTACAGGGTAAAAACTCTACTGCCTCAGAACCATGGTGCTAGATGGGTAGATATAAATAACAAGAAAAAACAAGAGAACAAATTGCCCCAGACCAATATGCTTCAATAATAGAATTCATTGACACCACAGTTGAAGGAATGTCAGAGAAGGAGTTTAGAATGCATAGCTAAACTGATCCATGAGGTAAACAGTGATGTAAGAAATGAAATCTGAAAGAAAATATAGAAGGTGAAAAATCACTTCAAAAAAGAGATGGAGATTCTGAAAAGAAATCAAGCAGAAAACCTTGAAACGAAGAAATCAATAAACCAAATTAAAAATTCAATGGAAAACATCACCAACATATTAGACCACTTGGAATATGGAGTTTCAGGCAATAAAGACAAAATATAGAATCTGGAAAATAAAGTTGATTATGTAGAAAAGATCTTAAGAGAACATGAACAGAACTTCAAAGAAATATGGGATAACATGAAAAGAACAAATTTAAGGTTTATCAGGATAGATGAAGGCACAAGCATACAAACTAAAGGAATGAACAATCTTTTTAATGAAATAATATCAGAAAATTTCCCAAATCTTAAGAGTGAAATGGAAAATCAAATACAGGAGGCTTACAGGACTCCAATATACAAAATTAAAACAGACCCACACCAAGGCACAGTATTATGAGAATGCCTAACATACAGAATAAGGATAGAATTTTAAAGGCTAACAGAGGAAAAACAACTAGTAGCATTTAGAGGGGAAACAATCTGTATCTCAGCGGATTTCTCAACCCAGACCCTCAAAGTTATGAGGTCTTGGAATAATATATACCAAACTCTGAAAGAAAATGAATATCAAAGAATACTATGTCCATCAAAATTAAGCTTCAGATTTGAAGTTGAAATAAAAACCTTCTATGACAAACAAAAGTTCAAAGAATGCACAAGTAGAAAGCCAGCACTACAGAACATTCTCAATAAATTATTTTCATGAAGAAGAAATGAAAAATAAAAGTGAAGACCAGCAAAAGGAAGAACTACACTAGAAGAATAGTCAATCACAGGAGAAACTAATTCAAATTAAAAACCAGAAATAAACCAAAATGACAGGGAATACAAATCATATCTCAGTCATAACTCTGAACACAAATGGCCTAACCTCATCAATCAAAAGACACAGAATGGCAGGTTGGATTAAAAAACAGGAACCAACAATATGCTGTCTCCAAGAGATTCACCTCATAGGCAAAGACATCCACAGACTGAAGGTAAAAGGACAGGAAATACTATGTCATTCACATGGATTTCATAAACAAAAAGTAGATTCTATCTTCATATCAGATAAACTGGATTTCAAACCAAAGTTAATCAGAAGGGAGAAAGAAGAACACCTCACATTGTTTAAAGACATTATACATCAACAAGACATACCAATTATAAATATTTATGCCCCAAACAATGGAGCATCTATGTACATCAAACAAACACATCTAAATTTCAGGAATCAAATAGACCACAAAACAATGATATTAGGTGACTTTAACACACTTCCCTCACTACTGAATGGATCCTCCAAACAAAAACTAAACAAAGAAACTCTAAAACTATATAATACAATCTATAACTTAGACTTAACAGACATATATAGAGTATTTCATCATCAATGACTGAACACACTTTCTTCACAGCAGCACATGGATCCTTCTCTAATATAGACCTTATCTTATGCCACAAAGCAACTCTTAGCAAATAAAAATAGAGATAATACCTTACATTCTACTGGATCATAAAGGAATGAAATTAGAAATCAATGATAAAATAAAAAATAGAAGCTACTCTAACATCTGCAGACTAAATAATATGCTTTTGAATGACCAATGGATAGCAGAAGAAATCAGGGATGAAATAAAAAAAAAATACTTAGAGATAAATGACTATAGCAACACACCATATCAAAATCTCTGGAACGCTATGAAGGCAGCTGTAAGAGAAAAGTTAATTGCATTGAACTCACTCATTAAAAGAATATAAAATAGCCAAAAAAAATAGCCTAACATACATCTCAAAGTCCTAGATAAAAAAGAATAAATCAACACCAAAAGCAGTAGAAGACAGGGAATAACTAAAATCAGAGCTGAAATCAAATTGAAACAAAGAAACAATTTAAAAATCAACCAAACAAAAATTTGTTTTTAAAAAAGTAAATATAATTGATAAACCCATAGTAAGCTAATGAAGAGAAAGAGAGAAAACTCAAATTACTAAAATTTGTGATGAAAAGGGAAATATGACAAATACTACTGAAATACAGGTAATAAATAGAAACTACTTTGAAAATTTATACTTCAATCAAATAGAAAATTTGGAAGACATTGACAAATTATTAGAGATATATGACCTATCCAAACTGAATCAGAAGGACACACACAATTTAAACAGACAAATTTCAAGCAATAAAGTAGAAGACACCATCAAAAGACTACCAACTAAGAAAAACCCAAGACCAGACAAATTCTCAGTCGAGTTCTAACAGACCTTCAAAGAAGAATTAACACCAATACTCCTCAAATTATCCCATGAAATAGAAAAGGAAGGAATCCTTTCCAACTCATTCTATGCAGCTAGTACCATCCCGATACTAAAACCAGACAAAGACACACCAAGAAAAGAAAACTTCAGACCAATAGTCCTGATGAACATAGAGGCAAAAATTCTCAATAAAATTCTGGCAAATTATATACAAAAACATATTTAAAAGCTAGTACACCATGATCAAGTGGGTTTCATTTCATGGGATGCAAGTTTGGTTCAACATACAGAAATCAATAAATGTAATTCATCATATCAATAGACTTAAAGATAAGAATCATGATTATCTCGACAGGTGCAGAAGAATAATTTGACAAAATTCAGCATATGTCTATGTTTAAAACACTAGAAAAACTAGGGGTAATAGGGAACATAGCTCAACATTTTAAAAGCTATATATGTTAAACCAAAGGCAAACATCATTATAATTGGAGAAAAATTGAAAGCATCCATCTAACAACTGGAACAAGACAAGGATGACGTTTTTGCCACTTTTATTCAACAAAGTTCTTAAAATTCTGGCCAGCACAATTAGACAAAAGAAAGAAATTAAAGGGATATGAATAGGAAAAGAAGAATTCAAACTATTCCTATTTGATGATGACACAATTCTGTATTTAGAAGACCCAAAAAAAATTTCACCAGAAAACTTCCAGAACTCATAAATGAATTCAGCAAAGTAGCAGGATACAAAATTAATACCCATAGATCAATTGCATTCCTATACATCAGTAATGAATCTACTGAAAGAGAAATTAGGAAAACTATACCACTCACAATAGCCTCAAAAAATGGGAATCAATTTTTTAAAAAGGGATGAAAGACTTCTACAGTGAAAACTATAGAACATAAAGAAAAAAACTGAAGAAGACCTTAGAAGATAGAAAGATCTCCCGTGTTCTTGGACAGACAGAATTAACATTGTCAAAATAGCCATACTACCAAAAGAGCCATACAGATTCAATGCAAATCCTATAAAAATCCCAAAAAAGTTCTTTATAGAATAGAAAAGTCATGAAATTCATTTGGAAAAATAAGAGGCCCAGAATAGTCCAAAGAATCCTTAATGAGAAAAGTGAATCAGGAGGCATCACAATACCAGATCTTAAATTATACTATGGAGGTATAGTAACAATAACAAAATGATATTGGCACCAAAACAGACATTTAGACCAATGGACAGAATAGAAGACAAAGAGACAAACCCACATAAATAATAGTTATTTCATATTATACAAAAGCACCAAAAACATGTATTGGAGAAAAGATAGCCTCTTCAACAAATGGTGCTGAGAATACTGGAAATCCATATGTAACAGAATAAAATTGAATCCCTATTTTTCACCTTGCACAGAACTCAACTCAGAATGTATCAAGGACTTAAGAATTAAACCAGAAACCCTGTGCCTAATAGAAGAAAAAGTAGGCCCAACTCTCAATCCTGGCAGCCTAGGAACTGACTTCCTTAACAAGACTTCTAAAACGCAAGTAAAATCAAGAATCAAAAAACGGGATGGAAACAAACTAAAAAGCTTCTTCATGGGAGCTGGGAATATAGCTCAGTTGGTAGAGTGCTTTCCTTGCATGTATAAGGCCCTGGGTTCAATTCCCAGCAAAACACACACACACACACACACACACACAAGCCTCTTCATAGTGAAGGAAAAAATCAGGAGTGTGAAGTGTGAAGAGAGCTTACAGAATGGGAGAAAATCTTCGCCACCTGTACTTCAGATAGAGCACTAATCTCCAGGATACATAAAAAACCCAAAAAACTTAACACCAAAAAAGCAAATAACCCAATTAATAAATTAGTAAAGGAAATGAACAGGCACTTCACAGAAGAAGAAATGCAGTTGATCAACAAATATATTAAAAAATTCTTCAACATCTCTAGCACTTAGAGAAATGCAAATTAAAACTACATTGAGATTTCATCTTACTCCAGTCAGAATGGCAATTATCAAGTATATAAGTAACAATAAATACTTGTGAGAATGTGGGAGGAAAAGGTATACTCATTGCTGGTGGGACTGCAAATTGGTGCAACCACTCTGGAAAGCAGTATGGAGATTCCTCAAAATATTTGGAATGGAATCACCATTTGACCCAGTTATCCCACTCTTTGGCATAAAACCAAAGGACTTAAAATTAACATACTACAGTGATGCAGCCACATCAATGTTTACAGCAGCTCAATTCACAATAGCATAAGCTATGGAACCAACCTAGGTGCCCTTCAACAGATGAACGGGTAGAGAAAATGTGGTACATATATACAATGGAATATTACTAGGCCATAAAGAAGAATGAAACTTGCCAGTAAATGAAAGGAGCTGGAGAATATCATGCTAAGTGAAATAAGCCAATTCCAAAAAATCAAAGGCTGAATATTCTCTCTGATATGTGAATACTAATTTACAATTACATAGGGATGGGAAGGGAAGAATAGAAATTCTTTGGATTAGACAAAAGGGAATGAAGGGAAGGAAGGGGAATGAGAATAGGAAAGATAGTAGAATGAATTGGACATTACCACCCTATTTGCATATATGATTATATGACCAATGTAAGTCTACATCATGTGCAACCAGAAGAATGAGAAGGTATACTCCATATATATAGAATATGTCAAAATACATTCTACTACATAAGAATTAAAAAGAAAAAACAGTGGATTTTTTGAAGACAATATGTAGTTTGGTTGTGGTTTTTTGTTTGTCTGTGTTATGTAGCTGACAAGTTTTTTCTTAAATTGGTGTACTTAGGTCTTTGGTGCTCAAAGTGATTATTGATATAACTGGATTCATCATCTCTCACATATTTCACTTCTTTCTATTTATTGCCCTCTTTCTTTGTTCCTGTGTTTGCCTTTCAATCTTTTTCTGCCTTTTATCATTTTAGTTGAGAATTTTGTGTTATTTCTATCTGTTCTCAGCATTATCTGTTGTGCTTCTTTCTTGCTCTGGAGTATGCAATATGCATTTTCAAAAGCCCAAGTCCACTTTCAAGTAACATTTTTCTACTTCACAGACACAGTGCAGTAGAGTACAACGCCGTACCTTGTAATAGCAAAATAATCCTATTTTTTCTTCTCATCCCTTGTATTATTGCTATCATTCATTTCACTTATACATAAGCATACATGCATCTGCACACACACAATCAAGTACCTTGTTACCATTATTATTTTGAACAATTTTTTAGGGCACTAAGAATTAAAAACAAAACAAAACAGAATGTTTCATTTTTATCTTCATTTATTCCTTCCCTGGGTTCTTCCTTTCTTCATTAAGTTTCAAGTATATAACTTTCCTTCTCTCTGAAGAACTTGTTTTAACATTTCTTGCTAGGCACGTCTATTAGTAACACATTCCTTAATTTCTGTGTGAAAAAAATCTCTATTTTTTACATACTTTTGATTGATAATTTTACAGGGTACAACATTCTAGATTGGGTTTTTTTTTTCTGTATATATTTTAAGTATTTAACTCTAATCGCTTCTTGCTTTCATAGTTTCTGTCTAATGTAATTCTTATCTTTGCTTCTCTATAGGTAAGGTTTCCCCCCCTCTTTGGCTTTTTTCAAGATTTCTTTCTTTACCTTTAATTTTGTGCAGTTTGAATGTAATATGCCTACTTAAATAGATATAGACGTAGATAACATTTATTCTACTTGGCGATCTCTTGAGATTCCTTGATCTGTGGTATGGAGTCTGGTATTAATTTGGGGGAAAATTCAAAGCCATTATTGCTTCACTTATTTCTCCCCTTCCTTTATATTTCTCCTGGTGTAGTCCCACTACTCGTATGCAATATCTTCTGTAATGGTCTCACAGTTGTTAATATATAATTGTTCTGTTTTCTTTTTCAGTCTTTCTTATGATTCCTGTTTTGGAAATTGCTATAAAGATATCCTCAGGCTCAGACATTTTTTCCTCAGCTGTGTCCAGTATACTGATGAGTTCATCAAAGACATTCTTCATTTCTGTCACACTGTTTTCCTCTTTTA
This sequence comes from Spermophilus citellus, assembly GCF_964194105.1. Classification (NCBI taxonomy): domain Eukaryota; kingdom Metazoa; phylum Chordata; class Mammalia; order Rodentia; family Sciuridae; genus Spermophilus; species Spermophilus citellus. Next base: position 66,963,133 of record NC_138197.1, on the reverse strand, counting down.
TCTCTAGCATTTCTTTTTTAAAATTTTTTCATAGGATTTCCACCTCTACATGTCAACATTACACCTCTGTTCTTGCCTATTGTCTATTCTATCTAATACAACCTTTGGCATATTAATAATAGTTGTTTTAAATTCTCAGCCTGATAATTCCAACATCCTTGGCATACCTGAGTCTGGTTCTGATGCCTGCTCTTGTCTTCAAACTGAATTCTTTGCCTTTCTCCATACATTGTGATTTTTTTGTTGAAAGTGAGATATGGTGTATTGGGAAAAGGGACGCTGATCAATAGGACTCAGCTGATGTGGTGGTAGGTTGTGGGGGCAGGAGAAGCATTCTATGTGCTTGTGATTAGGTCCTATTCTTTTACTAAGGCTCTCTCTCAAGAGGGAAAACCTTGTTAATAAGAACAGAATGCTCTGGAACATTTCAAGATGGTTATTTTTCCTCTCCCTCTATCAAAAGCATGAAGGGATTTTTCTCTGCTCTTCGGTGAGATAACCTGATAGAGCTCCTCCTGCAGCTGAAACTCATAATAAAAGTGTAGGGCTTTCCCTATGACTGCTCCCCACCCAGAATTGTCCTCAGTGAGCCTCTAGTGGCTTCTTAGTTACAGTTTAGACGTTGCAACCTTAGTACTGGGTTTTGAGGAGACTTCTGCTTTGGTAAATTGTGATTCTCTATATTGATCTGTCACTCCAATTTTTGGTGCTGGTGTTTACCCCATGGCCTCACTTCTCAGACAGATCTAAACTGACATGGAAACAATTGTTGATTTTTCAGTTTTGCTTTTTATTTGTTCAGATAGTGAAAATTTCCATGCTTCTTACATGTAGGACCAGAAACCAGAAGTCTCAATTATTATTTTAAAGCATTTCCTTTCCCTTATTTTGTGTCTGTAATATTAAAAATTATTTAAGAGACATTATTACAAATAATATCACTGCAGTTCCTTTATTTTGTAGTGAGTTTAGTAAACAATGTGCATTAGTCCGCTGTCCATTTTTGTGAGTGAGATACCAAACCAGATACTAAACCAGAACAACTTGGAGGAAGAAAGTTAATCTGGGTTCACAGTTTCAGAGGTCCAGCCTGTGATTCCATCTCCAATACTCTGGGCCTGAGATCAGGCAGAAGAACATCATGGTATAAGTTGTGGTGAAGAAAATCCGCTCACAGGATGGCAACTGGGAAACAGAGAGAGAACGTGGAAGGAGCCAGCGACCAAATACGTAACCCCCAAGCCATGCCCCCCGTGATGCTCTTCCTCCAGCCAAGCCCCACCTGCTTACAGTCACCATGCAGTTTGTCCATTCAAATTATTAATCCACTGACTAGATGACAGCTCTCATAATCCAATCATTTCACCTCTTAATATTCCTGCATTAACATAGGAGCTTTTGAGGGACACCTCGTATTCAAACCGTAACACAGTGAGTACAGGCTAATAGGTTATTGATGTTGGCAATAACCTTAACAACCATCCAGCCCAATCCATATTTTTAAAGTCAAAAAGTGAAGTCCAGAAAAATTAAATGACTTGATCTAATACTTCAGCTGATTAATGGTAGATCCAAATCCCTTGGTCAGCCTTGTGCCTCCCCCACCCCCATATCCCACAACTCAGCTCTCAATTTTAAATTGCTTAATTCACAAATATCTGTAATTATATTGAGTATACACATGTCCACTATCTTATGTAAAAGTCTACCTAAATCTTGAAGAAATGTCTGATTTAAAACTGTTTTTTTAAAAAAAAACCATTACTCAAGGCTCATTCCCTGTCTCCATATCAGTTTTGCAGCAGTTCCCAGCCTGTCCCCTCATGTCTCAGAGGATGGTGGCCCCAACCTCTAGACATACCCTGTTTAGTCTAAGCCCAAACTAGAAATTCCGTTTTCTTACCAATGATTCGCTTAAGAATGAACATATAACCCGATTTGGGACACTAGGACATTAGAGAAATTCTACTGAAGGCTTTTTGGGAAAAGTCTCCATGTTTCCAGGAGGTAAAAACAAGAAAATTTATTTCCTAGTTGTTGCTACTTCTGGATCTGAGGCCTGGAGCTTCAGCAGCCATTTTGGGAGTATAAGGAAAGCTAGCCAAAAGGCAAACATGACACATGAAAGGAGCTAGAACAGACAGATGGAAGCAACCCAGATCTTTGAAGTCATTGTTAAACCACTAGACTTCTTGTTACGTTAGATGTTAAATTGCCTTGTTGTTTAAACCAGTTAATATTGTGGTTTTGTATTACTTGCCGCCAAAGTAAAACAGTTAATAAATGCACATTATTTTATTTCCCAGTTTATCTTAAATTTAATATAAACATAAGACCTAAACATAGTATCTGGCCCACAATAGGAATATTTCAAAGGAACAAGTACTGTCTGATTTCTATGCCTACAAATGATGACCACAGTTCTCTGTTCTTTCTTTTACAATGCAATGATCCACTATACCAGAGGCACTTGTTGACTTTGGATTGTTCTTGGGAATATTTTAAAATTCTGGATTAAATAACTTTAATCCAGGTGTATTCCTACTATTTCCTGTTATCTTATGTTCTGCTGCTTTATGCAATAGTCTTACCCATACATATATTTTCTCTTGAGGTATCTGTATTTAGGATCCAGATAAATGATTCTTTTCAGAGATTTTTTAAAAAACCTCCAACTTCAATAACTTTTTCTCCAACAATTTTTTATAAATTATAGGTAGTGTAGAGATTCTGTGTTTCTAGACACCAGGGTGTGCATAGCCCAGGGGTTCTTAATCCTGGCTGCATAAGAAAATCAACTAGGGAGAGATTAATATCCTGATGAAAATGTAGACGACATCCTAGGCAAATTAAGTCAGTTTCTCTGGGAGTGTTATCCAGACATCTGACCTTTTTTTTTTAAAAAAAAAACTTTTAAACAACTGTTGTATTTTTAAATGATATAAAACTTACCAAAAGAGTAGAAAAATAGTACAAAGAATTCCTGTGTACCACTCATCCAGATTTTATATGCTAATTTATCATTTTCCTCTCTCTCTCTCTCTCTCTCTCTCTCTCTGTCTATATATATATATATATATATATAATTCTCCCTGTATTTTACATTTTTTAAGCATTTGAGGGTAAGTTGAGGACATGATACCCCCTTCCTCTAATTTTAAATACATTAGTGTGTATTTCCTAAAAATACGGGTCTTCTCTTACATAAGCAAGGTACAATGGTCACAACCAAAAAATTCAACACTGATACAATCATGTTATCTAATCTACAAGCCTTTTTCTAATTTCTCCGAATGAATGTGCCTCTGGTATCACTTTTCTGGTTCAGTTTCTAGATCTGGATCTAGAAACTGCATTCAGGGGTCATTTCTCTTTGGTCTCCTGTGATACAGAACCATTCCTCATATTTTTCATGACCTGATCACTAAAAAAAATAATAACAGTCTATTTGTTTATAGAATATCTCTCAATTTGTGTTTTTTTGGGACACTTCCTCATGATTAAACACAGGCTACACATTTTTGACAGGAACATCTCACAGGTGATATTCAGTTGTTCTCACAGCATCGTCACCAGAAGGAACATGGCAATGGTGAGAAGGTTGGTGACGAGAATGAAGGAAAGATAAGGGATGGGGGGCAATGAACTATCCTCATGTTCTAGCCAACTGAAGTCTGCCTCCTCCACTGAAGAGTACAACACGTGTGGGTACCTGTCTGCACTGGGAGATGGTGAGTTTCCCTGGTGCAGAAACTTGATGTCACTAAAATTTCATTCCTCCTCCCTTGACACCATGAATTATCAGATAGGCAATGAATTCTTGCTGAGATAGATTATAAGAAGTTGAAAGCTCAGATTTTCTGCTAGCACTGAAGAAAATCAGATGACAAGGTGGATGGCAAATAAAGTTGGCTTGACTATACCTGTGTATTTTTAATAGAGCGACTTACGTTGGGTCCTTCTCCTGGCAGGTAATGGAGGAACCTAGCTGCAGGTGTTCATGCTGGTGTTCCTGTCAGGAATCCAGGGTTATAAACAGTGCTGTGATAAAGGCAAATAGGCATGATGGATCCTCCTCTTCTGATCACTGTTTGTTGTCCCTACCTTACTACTGAGAGGACAGTCATCCTGGTCCCTGGTCCATACAGTTTTAATGGCTCTCTGTGGCTTTCATATCACAGCATTTGATTGTGAAGCAGCTTATGTCTCTCCTGGCACCCAGGAGATAAAAATGTAGTGCACAAATTTGGATTGATGAAAACCGAAAACTGCTTACAAAATAAAAACCTAAAAACCATTTTTCATGCCTTTAAACATTCTTCATGCGTTCTACCTAGTCCATCACGGTTGCCATCCCTCTTCACTACTCATATGTCCTTCACACATCTGCATTTGCCCACGCTCCTGCAGACCTTTGACCTTGCAGTCTTGGTTCTGAGATTCCGCTCATCTCAGTGGTCTCACAGATTCTCTGGGGGACACCTCCAGGAATCAGAGCTCGGTCTCCCCTTCTCCTGGAAATGGTAACACCCCTCTCCCTCCAGCCTACAGCTTCACTACAGGAAAGCACACTTCTTCTAAGCCTCTCTGGGTCTTCCTACTCTCATTCTCATTCTTCCACCTCACCCTAGCAGCAGACCATTACTACCTCTTCTGTGTTTCTGCATTTTGTTGTCTTCTCCTAACCTCCATGTATTTCCTAAAGCAGTGAGTTTTAAAGCTATCTTTCTCTTTGAGAAGAAAATAAAATAGTAATAAAGACCAGAAGGAAAAAAATTTACTATTTCAAATATTATTCCACCACCCACATATAGTTATTCCAGGTTTCTATGCTCTAGAGAGACTATACATTAATTACTTTTCTCTCTTGGGTGAACTTGTCTACTATCAGATTATATATAATATGCAAAATGCCCAAGCAGTTAAAAATATGAAATATCTTGAAAATAAATTTAAAACTCAGTATGTTTTTTCTTTTTTCCATACATCCATTCCTTTTTAACCTTTATCAGGTGAGATTCAAGTTTTGCTGACCACAGATTTATAAGGTGACTCAGGTTTAAGATAGCCCAATGAAAACTCTCACTAACCTCATTCTCTATTCCCCTCATTCCCAGATGTTTAACCAACATACCATTTCTGAAATCACAGTCTTCCCCTCTAAGGAAAATTTCCACATCATTCTCAACTGCCCCAACCACATTTTTTTTTGCCTCTGGGTAATGTTAAATTGCATGGTTCTTTGAGGATTAGCCCACTCTGGCTGTTAAAATGAGAAGTTATACCTTAAATATTCTTCCCAAAGGATATTTTCTTCTGATTAATTAGAACCTTAGTAACTGTTCCTATCCTAACCTCAACCTGCCAGAAGACACTTCTCAGATATTTTGGAAGACCCTTTAAGTAATGCACTGTTTCATCTTTGAGGTGTCTTTGAATTTGTAACTCCACTTTCAGCAACACACCTATCAGATTAAAAGTAGAAGAGGGGACAGGCACGTTTATGTTGCTTTGTTAAATCTCCCAGTGAAATGGAACAGAAAAATCTAGCCCTGGCAAAACTTTCAAATCTTGGCTACTGTGATATCACAAATATGTATATAGAAAACAAATACACACACACACACACACACACATATATGTGTGTGTGTGTGTGTGTGTGTCTTTATATATAGCCTTAGTTTCTTCCCCTCTCTACTCTTTCCTGGAGCATATCTCCTGAGACTCTTGGAATCTTGGAAATGACAAGTGTCTTTTTGTATACTAAGGAAATGACTGATGGCTGGATAGGTCCTGGATAATTTCAGGATAGCAGCTGGTTGCCAGGGGAACCAACTGTGTGATTAGTGGGTTGAAACTTTCAACACAATCTCCAGACCTCTAGGGAAAGGAGAGGGACTAAAGGTTTGGTTGATCACTAATAGGCAATGATTTGATCAATGACGACTGTACAAAAACCCATAACCTCCCACAGTACTGGGATTAAAGAGCTCCAGGGCTGCTGGACATGTGAAAGAAGTGACATCCTGAGAATATGAGACTCTGTGCCCCTTTCCCCATACCTGGTACTCTTCATCTCATCTATATGGGTGTTATATCCTTTAATAATAAATGGGAATAGCTGGGTCAAATGGTGGTTCCATTCCCAACTTTCCAAGAAATCTCCATACTGCTTTCCAAATTGGCTGCACCATTTTGCAGTCCCACCAACAATGAACAAGTGTACCCATTTCCCCACATCCTCGCCAGCACTTGTTGTTGTTGGATTTTTTAATGGCTGCCAATCTTACTGGAGTGAGATGGTATCTTAGGGTGGTTTTGATTTGCATTTCTCTGACTGCTAGCGATGTTGAGCATTTTTTCATGTACTTGTTGATTGATTGTATGTCCTCCTCTGAGAAGTGTCTGTTCAGGTCCTTGGCCCATTTGTTGATTGGGTTATTTGTTATCTTATTATCTAATTTTTTGAGTTCTTTGTATACTCTGGATATTAGGGCTCTATCTGAAGTGTGTGGGGTAAAGATTTGTTCCCAGGATGTAGGCTCCCTGTTTATCTCTCTTATTGTTTCTTTTGTTGAGAGAAAACTTCTTAGTTTGAGTAAGTCCCATTTGTTGATTCTGGTTGTTAACTCTTGCGCTATGGGTGTCCTATTGAGGAATTTGGGGCCTGACCCCACAGTATGTAGATCATAGCCGACTTTTTCTTCTATCAGACGCCGTGTCTCTGATTTAATATCGAGCTCCTTGATCCATTTTGAGTTAACTTTTGTGCATGGCGAGAGAAAGGGATTCAGTTTCATTTTGATGCAAATGGATTTCCAGTTTTCCCAGCACCATTTGTTGAAGATGCTATCCTTCCTCCATTGCATGCTTTTAGCCCCTTTATCAAATATAAGATAGTTGTAGTAAAGACCTAACAAGAGCATGCTACAGGGACACTGCTATATCGATGTTCATAGCAGCACAATTCACGATAGCAAGACTGTGGAACCAACCTAGAAGCCCTTCAATAGATGAATGGATTAAAAAATGTGGCATTTATACACAATGGAGTATTACTCTGCAATAAGAAATGACAAAATCATAGAATTTGGAGGGAAATGGATGGCATTAGAGCAGATTATGCTAAGTGAAGCTAGCCAATCCTTAAAAAACAAATGTCAAATGTCTTCTTTGATATAAGGGGAGTAACCAAGGACAGGGTAGAGACGAAGAGCTTGAGGAAGATTAACATTAAACAGGGATGATAGGCGGGAGGGAAAGTGAGAGTTAAGGGAAATTGCATGGAACTGGAAGGTGAGCCTCAGGGTTATACACAATTACATATAAGAGGAAAGGAGGAGTAGGAGGAAAATTATATAAGTGGAAGAAACGATTTATAGTAGAGGGGATGGAGAGAGAGTAGGGGAGGGGAGGGGAGGGGAGGGGTGAGGGGACAGTGGAGAATGGGATAGACAGCAGAATACATCAGTCACTAGAAAGGCAATTTGTAAATCAATGGAAATGTAACTGATGTGACACAGCAATCTGTATACGGGGTAAAAATGGGAGTTCATAACCCACTTGAATCAATCTGTGAAATATGGTATGTTAAGAACTATGTAATGTTATGAACAACCAACAATAAAATAATTAAAAAAAATAATAATAAATGGGAAAATGTAGATGAACTGTTTCCCTAGGTTCCCTAAGTTTCATTTTAGCGAATGATTGAACCTGAGGAGGGGGTCATGGGAAGCCCAGTGTATAGCAAGCTGTCAGAAGTTCTGGAGGCTTGAACTAGCAATTGGCATTTGAAGTGGGGAAGGGTCTGTGGGACTGAGTCCTTAACCTGTGAGGTATGACTCTAACTCCAAGCAGATGGTGTTGGAATCGAATTAAACTATAGAACCCCTGTTGGCTTTGAACTCATAATCCTCCTGTCTCAGCCTCCCCAGCCACTGGGATTATGGGCCTGCACCACTATGCCCAGTTTAGAACCCCTGTTGGGGTAAGCTAAAGAATGGCTTGGTATGTAGGGACATGCCTTCCACCCCCAAACACACATCTGGTGTCAGAAGTGAGATATTCAGTGTTGAGCTGAGCTGTGTGAGAGCAGGAAAGCTTTGTTCTTTCCTATCTCCGTTTTTTTTTTTTTTATTGGTTGTTCAAAACATTACATAGTTCTTGATATATCATATTTCACACTTTGATTCAAGTGGGTTATGAACTCCCATTTTTACCCCGTATACAGATTGCAGAGTCACATCAGTTACACTTCCACTGATTTACATATTGACATACTCATGTCTGTTGTATTTTGCTGCCTTTCCTATCCTCTACTAGCCCCCTCCCCTCCCCTCCCCTCCTCTCTCTCTACCCCCTCTACTGTAATTCATTTCTCCCCCTTGTATTATTTTTCCCTTTCCCCTCACTTCCTCTTGTATGTAATTTTGTATAACCCTAAGGGTCTCCTTCCATTTCCAAGCAATTTCCCTTCTCTCTCCCTATCCCTCCCACCTCTCATCCCTGTTTAATGTTAGTCATCTTCTCATGCTCTTCTTCCCTACTCTGTTCTTAGTTACTTTCCTTATATCAAAGAAGACATTTGGCATTTGTTTTTTAGGGATTGGCTAGCTTCACTTAGCATAATCTGCTCTAATGCCATCCATTTCCCTCCAAATTCTATAATTTTATCATTTTTTAATGCAGAGTAATACTCCATTGCATTGTTGGTGGGACTGCAAATTGGTGCAACCAATTTGGAAAGCAGTATGGAGATTTCTTGGAAAGCTGGGAATGGAACCACCATTTGACCCAGCTATTCCCCTTCTCGGTCTATTACCTAAAGACCTAAAAAGAGCATGCTACAGGGACACTGCTACATCGATGTTCATAGCAGTACAATTCACAATAGCTAGACTGTGGAACCAACCTAGATGCCCTTCAATAGATGAATGGATAAAAAAATGTGGCATTTATACACAATGGACTATCTCCGTTTTTAACAATAAGTGATTCTTCATAATACTTGGTGATGACTTAATGGGTCTAGAAAGATAGGGAAAGCCCCACATGAAGTCTTCTAAGTGGAGAGCTTGGCTACAGCAATACCTTCCTGTCCAGCTCAGTCTCACCTCTCTGCTTCGACTAACGTTTCTGTTTTCACAGTTTCCTCTCCAAGGTTAAGTTATTTGCTCTTTGGCCTGCTCAGTGAAAGCTTCCTGCTTACTTCTGTCTCACTTCACGAGCAGGTGTGGCTAATCTGCTTCTAACTGTCATTAAGTTCTTATGAGGTCTGTTTTGACAGAAAGATTCCTTTGCCATCACTCCATGTACAGCCAATTGATAGCCTTTCATTTATGGCCAATTATAACAGTTAATTAAGCTTCAGTAATTTGATTTTTAAAACCCTTCTTTTTTATAAAACAAAAAGTAAATCAGTTTAGTAGAAAACATAATTTTTCTTTCTCTTCTATTATTTAAAGATCCTGTGAAATAGTACTCATTCTCTTGTTTTCTGAAATTACAAAGAGCTTTACAAATATTTTAAGTGATTTAATTTTGATTCTTTTCAATTGATTCATTTAAATTTCACACGTTTTTGGAACTCCAGCATGGAAGCCCAACAAAGGTACAATATGCAGGTTCTGACTTCAAGAGTTAATGATCTCTCAGGGAAGATCATATACACAATTATAATGGGGGACAGAATCTATAAAATTTTGGAAAAAATAACATACACTGCAAAAGATGGTCATTAAGAAAAGTTCAATCCAGCTTTGGGGGAGAAGAATAGGGAAGACTTAAGAGATGAAGTTGGGGAAAAAAGGATAGAATTTTGAAAGAAGAGCAGGAATGGGATAGAGAAGGCATTTCAGGTGAATAGAACAGAAAAGACAAAGAAATGGAGGTGGGAAAGAGTAGCTGTATCCTGGGAGAGCCTAGGTTAGCCAGACCTTGGAAGGTGAGGGAGAAAATGTCTGGAGGTGCAACTTGGAACTTGGTCATGAGCTGTGATGTGTTTATGTAACCAGTTTATACTTCTTTCCACAGTGTGTGCAGAGCTACTGAAGATTTCTAAAAGAAATGATACTGCTAGAGTGGTGCTCAGAAAGCTTAACCTGGTGATACTGTTTACAAGCCTTGGTTATCTGTGGTATTATTGCATGCAGGGCCATTAGCAGTGGTGGGCGAACTACAGCCCATGGAATTCAGCCCACCTCTTATGAGCTAAAGAATGGTTTCTGTATTTTCACTTGGTTGAAAAAAAATCAAAAGAAGCATAATTGTGACAAATGAACGATATGACACATGAAAATTATTTGGTATTTAATTTCAGAACCCATAAATAAAGTTTTACTGGAGCATAGCCACACCCATTTATTTACTTACTGTCTATGGCTGCTCTATTCTACTCTGGTGGGGTGGAGTGATCTCAACAGAGACTGTATGGTTCACAGAGTCAGAAATAAATGCTATCTGGCTCTTTACAGAAAAACTTTAAAACCCCTGGTCTAGAAATCTAGTTAAAAGAAATCATATAATGGACACCTAATAATACTCATAAAAAATATAAAATATTTCATTTTTACATTTAGTTTTTTGAAGCCTAAAACTTATGGCCCTATCCTAAATTATCCAATTAACCAGCTTACTCTTAAAACTGAAGACTCCAAAGTAGAAAACAAAAGTATAATCTCTAACACTGAAGGCAAAGGCAAAGGAAGCACCTACTTTTCCTTTCCCTTTGGAAAGCAAAGTTAGGGTTGAGGTGCCACCACTAGCTGTGGCTTGGGAAAGCCACATAACTTCTCCATTCATTTTCTCATCTATAAATTGGATTAACAAAGTCTTCCTTTCCTACCAGAAACCAAGTTAACAAAGTCCTTCCTTTCCTTACAGAGAATGAGATTAATACAGGGGACAGTGGTCTATAAACTTCAAGTCGAAACACTAAACATAATGGTTCATTCAACAAATGTTGAGCAACTACTGTATGCCAGGCACCATTAGAGCTTTGTGAGTCTTGTAGAACAAAATGAAGATGCCTGCTCCTATGGGACTGTGTTCATGGTCCAGGAGATGACAGTCTTGCCTCTTTTTCTCTTATCTATCTGTCCCTCTCCACTGGTAATTCCAATGCTGTGGACAACTGTTCTGATTAGACTTAATTGTAATAATCTTCTATTGGAGTTATTACATGATGAATCCAATGGACTCTGACCTGACACAATAGTGCTTTCCCCAGTTACTAACTCTGAGCTGGAAGTGAAACTGCTATAAATTATTGTTGACTTCAGAGAGGGAAACTGGGCAAATTTTCTATCCCTGGTAAGAATCAATCTAGTTCGTTCAGATTTGTCTGAAGCTTTTAGTCATGGAAGATGTAAAGATTCTTTCTTAAGTGTGGACAACTTTAATTTCTCTTTGCCAATAGCAGATAGCTCAGTGATGCCTTATACAAACTCAGATGGGCTCTCTGGAAATGATCCCAAAAGACATATTCTAAGATTATGATGCAAAGTAACAAGTTAGCTAAACAGTCATACTGAAGTGTTTTAATAAAATTTACACCAAGAAGACAACTTCTGCCAAAATCTTCTTTTAGATGTACTCTGAATCCCTAAGTTGGGAAATATTTTCTATTTTATTTACTTTCATGACTTGTTCAAATATGAATTTTTTTCTCCTTTTGGGGGAGAATGGACATGAATCACACAAGGCAGAAATTTATCTCAATCTTATACAATTTTCTCTAATAAATCAAGATCTAAGGTAGCACTAAATTTAGATTGTGATGTCCTTAAGATGGAGTCTGGGAGGCAGTTGTATTTTTCTAGTGGTTGGGAAAGAGATATGAGCTGGAGAAAGAGGGGGACTTACAAGATGGGCAAGGATGAACTCAGCCAGGTAGAGCAGGCAGAGTGAGAAAGGAAGAAAGCTAAGCTGGAGCCCAGACCCTGACATTTAAGGGAAAGGTCTGGGGCAGGGTTGGATCCTGAAAAGTGGGCTGAAAAGAAGCTGAGAGGCCAGTGGGAAAGCCAGGAACATGAAGTGCTGTCAAAGTCAAGAGGAGAGAGTGTTCAAGAAGTTCATGGTCTCAAGAGTCAAATTCTGCTGAAATCTGACATGGGTAAGACCTGAGAAGTGCTCTCTGGTATAGCACTAAAGGGCTCCTGGGACGACTTCCAAAGAACATTTCCAGTGGTACGTTGGGTGCAGCCAGAATGTGGTGGTGGGAAGTGAGGGAGGGAGTGAATGACAACTGGACAGATGGCGTTAGGGAAAGTGGTGAGCTCTGGGGAGGAAGAAGCAGCAGATGCTCACTAAATACCTATGATGTGGCAAGAGGCGGAAAAAAAAAAATAAGAGATGAGAAATGCCTTCCAGTATTTGCACTCAAGGAAAATGTAAGAAGTTTGTATTTGAAATGCAAACATCACTGACATTGGCTGAGGTAGAAATATAAAGAAAATACTTAAAATACTAGAAAGGGCACAAATAGAGAGATAATCGCAGTTTGGGGTTCACACTGGAGAACTGTAAGGGACAGTGTAGGGTGCTTTGAGCTGAGTTTTGGAAAAATTAGCTAAAATTAACCAAGTCATCAGAGTAGGGAAATCCAGAAGTAGGAACCCTGGTTAGGCAGCTGCCTGACACAGACACTCATTGGTTCATTTAAACATCTTTAGACACCTCCTGTTTTCAGAGTCTTCACCACCACCAACTGGACTCAGTCATGTTCTCCTTTCACAATGAAACATTTTGAAACACTTCCCACTCATACATGCTGCTCTCCTTCAAGTCCTTACTAGTCAGAAGTTTGAGGTCCTATTATTTACCCCAACCTATTTTTAAAGTTGTAGCTCCAGGTGCTTGTCCACGGAGGCAGTGGGATGGAGCAAGAACAGGGAGCGCCACCCAGCATGGGCAGGCTTTTGAGCTCCTGCCCCATGGTGGAGGGGTTCTCTCTGCTCCCCTGACTGCTGCCATCAGTTCCCGCCTCTCTCCACCCTCAGTTTTCATGTCATCCAGCTCCCTTCCTCTTCAGTCTCCCAAGTAGTTTTAGAAAACTTTGTTCAGTGCTGGTCCCTGTCTGATATCTTTGCTGTTATAGGTTTATTGTTTTACTATGGGGCATTGGGAGGGATTGATTTTACTTTTTGGTATTGGGGATTAAACTCTGGGTGCTTAACCACTGAACCACATTCCCAGCCTTTTTTATTTTTTATTTTGAGCGAGGGTTTCAGCCTTACTAGGTTGCTTGTAGTCTCGCTGAGTTGTTGAGGCTGACTTTGAACCTGTGATCCTCCTGCCTCAGCCTCCCAAACTGCTGGGATTATGGGCATATGCTACCACATCCAGCTTGATTTTATTTTTGAAAGTACTCTAAGAGAATAGGAATAAAGAAGAAAATAGTTTTCTTTCCCTTTCCAAATTCCTAATAGCATACCTTACGGTGGAGTTATATCTAAAAAAAACCTCATCTCCAAGTTCTAGGCTGCCACATGCTAAGCTTCTCCCTCTTTAGGATCTATGCTTCAGCGGCTCCCTCTGACAGGTTGATTTGCTGCCTCCTTTCATTCAGGACTCTACTCATCTGTCACCCTTCAGAGAGCTCTTCTTTAATAAACAGCCTATCCCTGCCATTGCCCGTGTTTGCTATCTGGGAAGCAGTTATCACTGGTCCATTCTGAAACATTCTTAGTCTAGCTATATTGAAAAAAATTTAGAGAGCCTGTTTATAAGAGAATATGAAGGGTGTAGCCAAATTACCATCTAACAAGATTAGCCCATTGAGATGAACTTGTAGGGATCTTGCCACCCTTGTTCACTGTGAAGTCCCAGACCTGGGATAGTGACTAATCACCTCTGTGTGCAATCAATATTATATTTAATTGGTTCATCTTACAGGGTACGTTCATAATGGTTATAACTTTATGGAAAGCTTTGGAAATGGGCGATATCCTTTCCCTCCTTGTAAAAAAATCAGAAAATGTGGTTTAAATGGTCAATTTTAAGTCCTAGTTTTCTCTGAAAGCTTCAATAATCATGCCATACTTCAATTCAATGAAAATTTACTAAACACCTACTGAGATGAGGCTTAAGACACAGAGAATTAAGGGACAGTCACTGAGTTCCACTGGATGGCTCATGTTCTGACTTGGCTCCAGCCTTCTACTCTTATCACTTGACCACACAACACTTTCCTTCAATGTTAGGCAGGTGCTTGAACACCAAGCTACATCCATGTCCCAACTCTCAGATAAAATATCACTTAAATCAGATATGGGTGAGACACACTCAAGATGTGATTCATTCTGAGGCAAATTGTTTGTTATCTGTGAACCTATGAAATCTGACATGTTATGTGCTTCCAAAATGCAATGGTGGGACAGAAAGTCCCATTCTAAGGGAGAAATAGTAAAGAAGGGTGACAGGTCCCAAGTGAAAGGAAAGCGAGAACCAGGAGATGGGTGAGCAAGAAATGAAAGATGGAGACCAGGCAGAGATACACACAAGAGTTTATTTGTCAGAGTTGATGAATAAAGGCATATCTCTCCATAGACCGAGAGAGGCAAAACAGGCTTGGGGCTTGGGACTTTTATTAGAGCAGGCTCAGGGATTAGACCCCGTGGGTCCTGATGTGGGTGGTTATGTGTGGGGTTGGTATGAGGAGTGGCAAGCCTTTCTCAGAAAGGTCCTTGGACAGAAAAGTGGAAATTTTCTTAAAATGGGGGCTGTCACTTAGGATGGCCGTCTAGATGCTAAGCAAGGACCTTACACCAAGAAAGTCCGAAACCTTATGGTTCAAGAATCATCTTTGTCTCCATGCTCTGCCCTCAGGCCCACTGGGGCTGTGGCCTCACTTTCCAGATGCAGAGCATGGAGACAAAGACATTGTCCCAACAGGGGACTCTGTGGTGACCCTGTGCTCACTGGGAGTTTTTTACTCTGAATTTGAGATAGGAGCTCTCTGAATTGTTTTGGGGGATCATTTTATGTCTTGGACAATACATTGTAGCATTTGTTTAGATTAGTGACTAATCTTGTTAGATGGTAATTTGGCTGTACCCTTCATATTCTCTTTTAAGCAGGCTCTCTAAATTTTTCCAATATAGCTAGACTAAGAATGTTTAAGATCTTTTGGTTGCTGTTCCCTTTTGATGATTAACAAGTCCATCTTTAAATAGTTTTTTACTTCTTACATTTTACTACAAGTCGTCGAAGGAAGCCAAGGTGTATCTTCAACATTTTCTATAGATATTTTCTCAACCAAATACTCAATTTCGTGGGTTGGAAGTTCCACCTTCCATAAAATGTTAGACACAAATGCAGCTCCGCCAACTTCTTTCCCACTTCATAATAAGGATGACCTTTCCTCCAAGGTCCTATACTGTGTTCCTCATTTCCACATCTGAGACCTCATCAGAAAGGCCTTTGTCATTCATATTTGGATCAAAATTCTCTTCAAGATTATTTAGGTATTCTCTGTGAGGACTGAAGTTTTCCCTACAGAATTTTTGCCTTTTTTGGGGGTGGGGTGGGGAGGTGGAGCGGGTGGGAGTGGATATTTGTTTGTTTTTCCTGAGCCCTACCAGCATTGTCCTTAATTGTTTATTTGTGGCAATGTGGGCTTTTTTCTAATACACCCCTCAAAAATTTTCCACCTTTCACCACTAATCAGTTTCAAAGCCACTCCCACAGTTTTAAATATTTGTCACATTAGCGACCCACTCTTGGTCCCAATATTCTGTTGGTCCATTGGTGTTGCTATAACAAAATACGATAGACTAGGTGGCTTGTAGACAACAGAAATGTATTTCTCACAAGTGTAGAGGCTGGCAGTTCCAAGGTCCTGGCACAGGCAGATTTGGTGTCTGATAAGGGCCTGTGTTCTATATGGGCATCTTCTCACTATGTCTTCACCTTATAGAAGGAGGAGTGATTCTGGCACCTCTTTTGTAAATGCACTAATTCCAATCATATTGGGAATTAGGATTTTGACACAGGAATTTGTAAGGACACAAATGTTCAGACCGGGGCTGTGGAGTCAATGGGGAGAAATGAGTTTGCAGCCTGCTTGTGTTTTACAAGTCAAGCACCTAAGCATATGTGTGTGCGCTGCCCAAATTAGTGCTGGAAAAGAAAGAACACCAGAATGGTTGGTGTCATAACGCCAATATGAACATCTGAACAGAAGAAGAATTCAGTCAGTTTTGCAGATGTTTCAAATACAAAATGCCAAATATCCCAAGCTGTGGAAACATCCAATGGTGATTTTTTTGATGTTTTGTTTTTGTTTGTGTTGTTCCTGAGATTTTTTTTTTTTTGGCAGGCTACAGTTGCAGTCTGATTTGTCAAGTTGAAGAGCTAAAATCACAACATTTTCTATCTGAAATTATCAGGCTGAAACTCTGAAAAGGATTTTCGTACCCTGAAGATTCATATCTTTTTCTCTTATAGTATTCTTCAAACAGGAATTATTCACCTTATTTTTATTACTTATTTAATCAGAACACAAAAAATATCAACAATATAAACAAATTCTCAGAAATTGCTGTAGAAATAAACAAATATGCATTCCCAAAAACAACTGGTATAATCTAAGACAAAAAAGTTTAAATAGATTCAAATGGCCCCAAGTGCAGGGGATGTATAGGAAGTAGAAACTTATGATTACATTTTCTCACATCAACATATTAAGTGTTGACAACACATCACCTCCAAACCCCAGTCTATTTCAGGAATGCTCTAAGTTGGCTCTAACCATCCAGGTCCTCAAATACCTGACTCTCAGATTCCACAGTTCAATTTTATACCAGTGCTACTTGATCCTAGGGTTCCATCTGGAATTTTTCGTGCAGTTAATCCCACCCAGCCTCCCATCCCTGTCATGCTGGGTCACTGCCCAGATGGCAAGCGTTGGAGTCATCTACCCTCTCCTTTACTCTGCCCCAAACTGCATTTGGTTTTCTCTCCCATAAACCATCCTACCAACATTCTCCTCCTACCTGAATCTCTGATTGGGTGGAGGGTGAGATGAGGTGGGGGGAGTAAGGAATGAAGTTTCCTCATGCTCATTTTTGAAAGTGTTGAGGTTCTTTCCGATTATTTTACTGTTTTCTTAAATAGATTTTATTGTCACTGTGATTAACTAGACATGCAACTGTTTCCAAGGCACCCATGCATCTCTCTTAACAAATTTCCTCTGCTTGGCAGCTATTTTTTTTTAAACTTTTCTTCCAAAATTGGATCCTAAATATAGAAATAGAAAATTTCATGCTATCTTTTATACCTAAAACTATCTTTGGGATATCCCAGATGGACCCTAAAAAATTATAGGTATCATTTCTTTCACTGTGAAAAAAAAGAGACAGTGGAAATAACTACATCATTTGACAAGGGCGAGAGTTTTCAAGTCACAAAGGACACTTAGCCATCCCTAAGTTAACTTTGTAGAGGTAAAATTTTATTAATATATATTTATCAGAAATTGTGTGCTTTATGGGAAATCCTGATGTTTGTCAGTACTTTTCCTGGCCATCATGTTTTAATACTCAGGGATTACACTGACCAAAGCTCTAAGAAGCTGTGTTGAGTTTTCTATAGATATCAAAGTCCTGGTAGTGTTTTGCTCAATGACCTGATGGTACTAGGTAACCACAGTGTTATTGGTCATCATTTCAGTTATTATTTTCAAGTTTTATTTGACTTCAACGTCTTTCACTTTAACGTAGCACCTTCTGGTCTAGCTGCTCACAACTAGGAATGCACATCAGACTTATGGAGCTTTATGATTATAGAGCTTTCTACATTTTATGCAGACTTCGTGAATCTCTTGGTATTCTTTGTGTATAAATCAGAATGATCATATATTATATCTCGATTCAGCTATAGAACAGGTAATTTCAGGCTGCCATTCGCCTGTGTCTCACAGACAAATTACTCAGGCTCAGTGCTAAAGAACCCGCGGAAACTGCTTCTTGGAGCCAGCTCCTATCAGAACATACACCAAGCCCGGAGCAGCCGAATTCCAGCTCCTGGGACTGCTCTGGCCCAGGGCTAAAGAACCCGTGGAAACTGCTTCTCGTTCTGGGTCCTGCTGAATACTGTGGAGGTAAATACCAACCGAGCCTTCATAGGCAGTGGCAACAGGATTGAGATGGGGCTTGTGAGGGCCAGTCAGGACTCACCTGTTGCTTTGGTCACCCGGCAAAGGGAACGAAATGCTGCCATTTGCATGGGATACCAACATGGCAGAGATCTGATGTCATCAGAAAGTGGTGGAGGAGATAACTTCATCGATACCAGCAGTGACAGAAACAGTTGGTCTCCTGGTAAAGAAAGTGAGTCACATACATCCGAGTCTCTCTCACTTTGTCATCAAGCCAGAGGGGCAGAGCAGAGCCACCGCCTGCACCTGGAAAAGGCCCAGCGACCTGCCGGCGTGGTAGTCATGTCACCCTAATTGGAGTAGGGGCAGAGCAAAGCTGCCGCCCGCGCCCGGAACAGGCCCAGTGACCCGCCGGCCTGGTATCACGTCACCCCAACTGGAGTAGGGGCCGAGCAGAGCCGCCGCCCGCGCCTGGAACAGGCCCAGGGACCCGCCGGCGTGGCAGTCACGTCACTCCATTTGGAGTAGGGGCTGAGCAGAGCCACTGCCCGCATCTGGAACAGGCCCAATGACCCGCTGGCGTGGTAGTCACGTCACCCCAATTGGAGTAGGGGCAGAGCAGAGCCGCCGCCCGAGCCCGCAAGGTAGGCAGACCTGTGACCAACTGGCGGAACAGGCCCAGTGACCTGCCGGCGAGGTAGTCACGTCACCCCAATTGGAGTAGGCGCAGAGCAGAGCCGCCACCCGCGCCCGGAAGATAGGCAGACCTGCGACTGACCGGAGGAAGAGGCCCAGCGGCCTGCTTGCATGGTAGACAGGTCACCCCAATTGGAGTAGGGGCAGAGCAGAGCCGCCGCCCGTGCCCTGAACAGGCCCAGTGGCCCGCCGGCGTGGTAGTCACGTCACCCCAATTGGAGTAGGGGTAGAGCAGAGCCTCCGCCCGCACCTGCAAGGTAGGCAGACCTGCGACCGACCGGCAGAACAGGCCAAGGGGTCCGCGGGCGTGGTAGACACGTCACACCAATTGGAGGAGGGGCAGAGCAGAGCCGCTGCCCGCGCCTGCAAGGTAGACAGACCTGTAAGCGACAGGCAGAACAGACCCAGCGGCCCGTCAGCGTGGTAGACAGATCACCCCAATTGGAAGAGGAGCACAGCCGCTGCCCGCCCTGCAAGGGAGACTTTTCAACTATACAAGAGCAATATAAATATATAGGGGGAAAATTTCAAAAACACAACAGTTTCACCAAGCAGAAAGAAACGTGAGCAGTATGAAACGACAAGGAAAGAAAGGACCACAAGCAATGCAGGTCAACTCAACTTTAGAAGAGATAATAGCTGCAGCAGATGGAATGTCAGATAAAGAATTCAGGATATACACGCTTCAGATGATCTGGAGTCTCAAGGAAGACATGAGACAGCAAAATCGGACAATGAAAGATCACTTGAACAATGAATTACATAAACAAATCCAAGAAGCAAAAGATCAACTATACAGGGAGATAGAGGTTATAAAAAACAAACAAACAGAAATCCTAGAAATGCAGGAAGCAATAAACCAACTTAAAAACTCAATTGAGAATACTACCCGCAGAGTAGAACACTTAGAAGATAGAACATCAGACAATGAAGACAAAGTATTTCAACTTGAAAAGAACATAGACAGCTCAGCAAGACTGTTAAGAAACCATGAGCAGAACATCCAAGAAATATGGGATAAAATAAAGAGACCAAACTAAGAGTCATTGGGATACAGGAAGGTATAGAGGTCCAAACCAAAGGAATGAGCAATCTATTCAATGAAATAATACGAGAAAACTTCCCAGACTTGAAGAATGAGACAGAATCCCAAATCCTAGAAGCCTACAGGATGCCGAATGTGCAAAATCATAAGAGACCCACACCTAGACACATTATAATGAAGATGCCCAACATACAGAATAAGGAGAGAATTTTAAAAGCTAAAAGAGAAAGGAAGCAGATTACATTTAGGGGTAAACCAATCAGGATAACAGCTGATCTCTCAACACAGACTTTGAAAGCTAGAAGATCCTGGAATAACATATTTCAAACACTGAAAGAAAACAGGTTCCAACCAAGAATCCTGTATCCAGCGAAATTAAGCTTCAGGATGGAAGATGAAATTAAAACCTTCCACGATAAACAAAAGTTAAAAGAATTTGCAGGTAGAAAACAATCTCTTCAAAACATCCTTGGCAAAACATTACAGGAAGAGGAAATGGAAAATAACAATGAAAACCAACAGTGGGAGGTAGGACAGTAAAGGGGGGAAAATAATCAAAGAGGAAAACAAACCATGTTTAGTAACATAAATAAACAAATATGGCTGGAAGAACAACCCATATCTCAATAATAACCCTAAATGTTAATGGCTTAAACTCACAATTAAGAGACACAGGCTAGTAGAATGGATCACAAAAGAAGACCCAACAATATGCTGCCTACAGGAGATGCATTTGATAGGAAAAGACATACATAGACTGAAGGTGAAAGGTTGGGAAAAATCATATCACTCAAATGGACTTCGGAAACAAGCAGAATTGTCCATACTCATATCAAATAAAATAGATTTCAAGCCAAAGTTAATCAAAAGGGATAAAGAGGGACACTACATACTGCTCAAGGGAACCATACACCAACAAGACATAACAATCATAAATATATATGCCCCAAACAATGGTGCAGCTATGTTCATCAAACAAACTCCTCTCAAGTTCAAGAGTCTAATAGACCACCATACAATAATCATGGGAGACTTCAACACACCTCTCTCACCACTGGACAGATCTTCCAAACAAAAGTTGAATAAGGAAACTATAGAACTCAATAACACAATTAACAACCTAGACTTAATGGACATATATAGAATATACCACCCAACATCAAGCAGTTACACTTTTTTCTCAGCAGCACATGGATCCTTCTCAAAAATAGATCATATATTATGTCACAGGGCAACTCTTAGACAATATAAAGGAGTAGAGATAATACCATGCATCTTATCTGATCATAATGGAATGAAACTGAAAATCAACGACAAAAGAAGGAAGGAAAAATCAGGCATCACTTGGAGAATGAACAATAGGTTACTGAATGATCAATGGGTTTTAGAAGACATCAAGGAGGAAATTAAAAACTTCTTAGAGTTAAATGAAAACACAGACACAACATATCGGAATCTATGGGACACATTGAAAGCATTTCTAAGAGGAAAATTCATTGCTTGGAGTTCATTCCTTAAAAAAAGAAAAAACCAACAAATAAATGATCTCATACTTCATCTCAAAATCCTAGAAAAAGAAGAGCAAAACAACAGCAAAAGAAGTAGAAGGCAAGAAATAATTAAAATCAGAGCTGAAATCAATGAAATCGAAACAAAAGAAACAATTGAAAAAATTGACAAAACTAAAAGTTGGTTCTTTGAAAAAATAAATAAAATCGACAGACCCTTAGCCATGCTAACGAAGAGAAGAAGAGAGAGAACTCAAATTACTAGCATACGGGATGAAAAAGGCAACATCACAACAGACACTTCAGAAATACAGAAGATAATCAGAAATTATTTTGAATCCTTATACTCCAATAAAATAGAAGATAGTGAAGGCATTGAGAAATTTCTTAAGTCATATGATCTGCCCAGATTGAGTCAGGAGGATATAGACAACCTAAACAGACCAATATCGATTGAGGAAATAGAAGAAACCATCAAAAGACTACCAACTAAGAAAAGCCCAGGACCGGATGGGTATACAGCAGAGTTTTACAAAACCTTTAAAGAGGAACTAATACCAATACTTTTCAAGCTATTCCAAGAAATAGAAAAAGAGGGAGAACTTCCAAATTCATTCTACAAGGCCAACATCACCCTTCCTAAACCAGACAAAGACACTTCAAAGAAAGAAAACTACAGACCAATAGCTCCAATGAACCTAGATGCAAAAATCCTCAATAAAATTCTGGCAAATCGGATTCAAAAACATATCAAAAAAATTGTGCACCATGATCAAGTAGGATTCATCCCTGGGATGCAAGGCTGGTTCAATATACGGAAATCAATAAATGTTATTCACCACATCAATAGACTTAAAAATAAGAACCATATGATCATCTCAATAGATGCAGAAAAAGCACTCGACAAAGTACAGCATCCCTTTATGTTCAAAACTCTAGAAAAACTAGGGATAACAGGAACATACCTCAACATTGTTAAAGCAATTTATGCTAAGCCTCAGGCTAGCATCATCCTGAATGGAGAAAAACTGAAGGCATTCCCTCTAAAATCTGGAACAAGACAGGGATGCCCTCTCTCACCACTTCTGTTCAACATAGTTCTCGAAACACTGGCCAGAGCAATTAGACAGACGAAAGAAATTAAAGGCATAAAAATAGGAAAAGAAGAACTTAAATTATCACTATTTGCAGATGACATGATTCTATACCTAGCAGACCCAAAAGGGTCTACAAAGAAACTATTAGAGCTAATAAATGAATTCAGCAAAGTGGCAGGATATAAAATCAACACGCATAAATCAAAGGCATTCCTGTATGTCAGTGACAAATCCTCTGAAATGGAAATGAGGACAACCACTCCATTCACAATATCCTCAAAAAAAATAAAATACTTGGGAATCAACCTAACAAAAGAGGTGAAAGACTTATACAATGAAAACTACAGAACCCTAAAGAGAGAAATAGAAGAAGATCTTAGAAGATGGAAAAATATACCCTGTTCATGGATAGGCAGAACTAACATCATCAAAATGGCGATATTACCAAAAGTTCTCTATAGGTTTAATGCAATGCCAATCAAAATCCCAATGGCATTTCTTGTAGAAATAGAGAAAGCAATCATGAAATTCATATGGAAAAATAAAAGACCCAGAATAGCAAAAACAATGCTAAGCAGGAAGTGTGAATCAGGTAGTATAGCAATACCAGACTTCAAACTATACTACAGAGCAATAGTAACAAAAACAGCATGGTACTGGTACCAAAACAGACGGGTGGACCAATGGTACAGAATAGAGGACATAGAAACCAATCCACAAAACTACAATTATCTTATATTTGATAAAGGGGCTAAAAGCATGCAATGGAGGAAGGATAGCATCTTCAACAAATGGTGCTGGGAAAACTGGAAATCCATATGCATCAAAATGAAACTGAATCCCTTTCTCTCGCCATGCACAAAAGTTAACTCAAAATGGATCAAGGAGCTTGATATCAAATCAGAGACACAGCGTCTGATAGAAGAAAAAGTTGGCTATGATCTACATCCTGTGGGGTCAGGCTCCAAATTCTTCAATAGGACACCCATAGCGCAAGAGTTAATAACTAGAATCAACAAATGGGACTTACTCAAACTAAAAAGTTTTTTCTCAGCAAAAGAAACAACAAGAGAGGTAAACAGGGAGCCTACATCCTGGGAACAAATCTTTACTCCTCACACTTCAGATAGAGCCCTAATATCCAGAGTGTACAAAGAACTCAAAAAATTAGACAATAAGATAACAAATAACCCAATCAACAAATGGGCCAAGGACCTGAACAGACACTTCTCAGAGGAGGACGTACAATCAATCAACAAGTACATGAAAAAATGCTCACCATCTCTAGCAGTCAGAGAAATGCAAATCAAAGCCACCCTAAGATACCATCTCACTCCAGTAAGATTGACAGCCATTAGGAAGTCAAACAACAACAAGTGCTGGCGAGGATGTGGGGAAAAAGGTACACTTGTACATTGTTGGTGGGACTGCAAATTGGTGCAGCCAATTTGGAAAGCAGTATGGAGATTTCTTGGAAAGCTGGGAATGGAACCACCATTTGACCCAGCTATTCCCCTTCTCGGTCTATTACCTAAAGACCTAAAAAGAGCATGCTACAGGGACACTGCTACATCGATGTTCATAGCAGCACAATTCACAATAGCAAGACTGTGGAATCAACCTAGATGCCCTTCAATAGACGAATGGATAAAAAAATGTGGCATTTATACACAATGAAGTTTTATTCTGCTTTAAAAAATGACAAAATCATAGAATTTGGAGGGAAATGGATGGCATTAGAGCAGATTATGCTAAGTGAAGCTAGCCAATCCCTAAAAAACAAATGCCAAATGTCTTCTTTGATATAAGGAGAGTAACTAAGAACAGAGTAGGGACGAAGAGCATGAGAAGAAGATTAACATTAAACAGGGATGAGAGGTGGGAGGGAAAGGGAGAGAGAAGGAAAATTTCATGGAAATGGAAGGAGACCCTCAGGGTTATACAAAATTACATACAAGAGGAAGTAAAGGGAAAGGGAAAAATAATACAAGGGAGAGAAATGAATTACAGTAGAGGGGGTAGAGAGAGAAGAGGGGAGGGGAGGGGAGGAGAGGGGAGGGGAGGGGGGATAGTAGAGGATAGGAAAGGCAGCAGAATACAACAGATACGAGTATGGCAATACGTAAATCAATGGAAGTGTAACTGATGTGATTCTGCAATCTGTATACAGGGTAAAAATGGGAGTTCATAACCCGCTTGAATCAAAGTGTGAAATATGATATATCAAGAACTATGTAATGTTTTGAACAACCAACAATAAAAAAAATGAATTAAAAAAAGGAGAAACATATATCTCATGATTTTTTCTCTATAAGAATTATGTTCACCCATTTGTATAAACCAGATATAACATTAATTGATAATGTACTTAATTATTATCCATAGAGACATTTTATTTAAAAACTTAATAACTTTATTACTTTTGCTATTTAGTAGTAACCTAATTATACAAGTAAGTTTCATCATATTCACAGGTCCCACCCACATCCAAAGGGAGGTGATTATATCAAGTGTGTACACCTATGGACAGGAATATTGGTTTTGTGGGTAGTGAAGGGAGTACTGGACACTCTAAGTATTGAACACAGGGACACTTTGCCACTGAGCTATATCCCCCATCTATTTCATTTTTATTTTGATATGGGTTACTAAGGGTATCACTAAACTGATGAGGTTGTTGTTATTTGCAATCCTCCTGCCTCGGCCTCCCACATTGCTGGAATGACAGGCATGAGCCACCATGCTCAGTCTTGGGGCAGGAATCTTGGAGGCCATCTTAGAATTTGGTCTATTCCACTTCTCCATCCATTCCCATCAATATTTATGTCAGCAGAACTTTTGTCTTTTAATTTACAGTGCAATTTCCAGCCTTAATTTTGATGATTTAGTATTCATTTCTTTCTGTAACCTTGTAATTGCAGGTTGGAGGAGACATAAGGGTGATGTAACTTTTGCTTCCTCGTGACACCACTCTCTCTAGCTGTCCTCTCCTTTCCATTCTGTATTGTTGTTGCTCTCTGTCCTCATCACTCCTCTCATCTTCTTGGATTTAACTTTAGCTGAATGATGTCATCTCCTCTTCAGCTCCCATCTCCATGTAATGTTTCTCCACTTGGTATCCCTGGCCCAGGCATCTCTCCTATTTAAATATTATTATCTTGATTTTTTTTTCATGTAAACCAAGCCAGCTGTTAAAATGTTATTCACGATGTTTATATGTCAGAGATTCTAATAATCTGCACTTTCTATGACACTTATAATCTTGATTTATTTAAAAATCATTTTAATGTTGCTATTGATTTTATTAATAATTTTATTAATAAAGTTTTAAAAAGTTTTAGTCTATATTTGCTCAGGAACTGATAAATGGCATAATTATCATATGAAAGCTATGCTGGAAAACCAAGGAGCTCCTTAAGACATTCAGATAGGACAGTTAAGAGGCATTGCCACAGGAAATATTTTATTCCTGGGAGTCTTTGTATTATTCTCAACAAGGCTTGGAAGGTATTCTCTATCATTAATCAAAAGGTCTAAAACAAAAGGTTTAGGATAGTAATTTTACAAGACTTAGGTACCAAAAATAAAGGGCAGACAGGTTCTTTTCCACTACACCTCTGCTTCATTCTTTCTGGTATTCCAATGCCCTCTGTCACTCACTTGGAAACACAGTTTGCATTCTAGAAGGATGTTTAGCAGGCAGCTAGAAAATGCAGTGTTTAGAGGATGAGAATTTTCAAACTAGTTGGAAATAGCAAACAGATCAAGGCAGTGAGGTTAGATAAGGAGAAGAAGTTAAGAAGTCACACAAAGAGACAGAAAAATAAAGAAGGGAGGCACCCTCAGAAAGAGCCAGAGAATACTTTGCAGGAAAATCCTCTAATAGTCACACAAGACGGGGATCTGCTTCAAAATTATGATGTTCCAGAATTAGAAAACCATCAGGCCAAAAAAGCCTTGTCAGAATGAGTCAGTATGAAATGAAGTGGAGAAAGAAAATCTCATCAGTCTTCCCAGTTTGCATTAAGAACAATTTTTTTGATCTATTTTGTCCAACACATTGAAAAAAATGAAAGTTAATAAATAGCAATAGATGCTCAAAACTTAATATTCTTGCCACATGTAAAACTATGAAAGACAGATAATAACTGACTAGGCATCTATACAGTGCCTCTTCCAAAGGCCAAAATATCCTTTAGATCTTAAGGTTAACTGCAAAGAAGATTACACAAAGCTGACTATGTACGTGCCCTTCTAAATTTTTTTTTTTTACTCAGTATGCTTGTAATTTTATTTTACTTTTTTTTTATTGTTGGTCGTTCAAAACATTACATAGTTCTTAATATATCATATTTCACAGTTTGATTCAAGTGGGTTATGAACTCCCATTTTTACCCCGTATACCGATTGCTGTATCACATCAGTTACACTTCCATTGATTTACATATTGCCATTCTAGTGTCTGATGTATTCTGCTGTCTATCCTATTCTCTACTATCCCCCTTCCCCTCCCCTCCCCTCCCCTCCCCTTTTCTCTCTCTACCCCCTCTACTGTAAATCATTTCTTCCACTTGTATTATTTTTCTCTTACTCCTCCTTTCCTCTTATATGTAATTATGTATAACCCTGAGGATCACCTTCCATTTCCATGCGATTTCCCTTCTCACTCCCTTTCCCTCCCACCTCTCATCCCTGTTTAATGTTAATCTTCTTCTCAAGCTCTTCCTCCCTACCCTGACCTTGGTTACTCCCCTTATATCAAAGCAGTCATTTGGCATTTGTTTTTTAAGGATTGGCTAGCTTCACTTAGCATAATCTGCTCTAATGCCAAGACCACAATCTTGCTATCATGAATTGTGCTGCTATGAACATCGATGTAGCAGTGTCCCTGTAGCGTGCTCTTATTAGGTCTTTAGGGAATAGACGGAGAAGGGGAATAGCTGGGTCAAATGGTGGTTCCATTCCCAGCTTTCCAAGAAATCTCCATACTGCTTTCCAAATTGGCTGCACCAATTTGCAGTCCCACCAACAATGAACAAGTGTACCCTTTTCCCCACATCCTCGCCAGCACTTGTTGTTGTTGGACTTCATAATGGCTGCCAATCTTACTGGAGTGAGATGGTGTCTTAGGGTGGTTTTGATTTGCATTTCTCTGACTGCTAGCGATGGTGAGCATTTTTTCATGTACTTATTGATTGATTGTATGTCCTCCTCTGAGAAGTGTCTGTTCAGGTCCTTGGCCCATTTGTTGATTGGGTTATTTGTTATCTTATTGTCTAATTTTTTGAGTTCTTTGTATACTCTGGATATTAGGGCTCTATCTGAAGTGTGTGGAGTAAAGATTTGTTCCCAGGATGTAGGCTCCCTGTTTATCTCTCTTATTGTTTCTTTTGCTGAGAAAAAACTTTTTAGTTTGAGTAAGTCCCATTTGTTGATTCTAGTTGTTAACTCTTGTGCTATGGGTGTCCTATTGAGGAATTTGGAGCCCGACCCCACAGTATGTAGATCATAGCCAACTTTTTCTTCTATCAGACGCCGTGTCCCTGATTTAATATCAAGCTCCTTGATCCATTTTGAGTTGACTTTTGTGCATGGCGAGAGAAAGGGATTCAGTTTCATTTTGATGCAAATGGATTTCCAGTTTTCCCAGCACCATTTGTTGAAGATGCTATCCTTCCTCCATTGCATGCTTTTAGCCACTTTATCAAATATAAGATAGTTGTAGTTTTGTGGATTGGTTACTGTGTCCTCTATTCTGTACCATTGGTCCACCTGCCTGTTTTGGTACCAGTACCATGCTGTTTTTGTTACTATTGCTCTGTAGTATAGTTTGAAGTCTGGTATTGCTATACCACCTGATTCACACTTCCTGCTTAGCATTGTTTTTGCTATTCTGGGTCTTCTATTATTCCATATGAATTTCATGATTGTTTTATCTATTTCCACAAGAAATGCTGTTGGGATTTTGATTGGCATAGCATTGAACTTATAGAGAACTTTTGGTAATATCGCCATTTTGATGATGTTAGTTCTGCCTATCCATGAACAGGGTATATTTTTCCAGTTCGATTCTTGACACCGGTCGGACCATGGAGGAGGACAGCAGCCGCCTTCTAAATTATCTATATTTTTGAATGGGAATTCCTGTATCAGGAGCATAGGAATTGAGCTGTTATTCACACAGAAAAGTCTCAGTATTTGAATGACATTTTTAAGAAGTGACATTATTTGTTCTATGGAAACTTGTTCTGGAAGTTTTATGCATCTGTCCCTAAAAATATATGCCAGTTGCTAAGTGTTATTGCTTGGATTTGAGGTGTCTCCCCAAAGCTCATAGGTGACACAATGCAAGCAAGGAGACTTAGAAGTGAAATGATTAGGTAATGAGAACCTTGACCCAATCTGTGAATTTATCCCCTGATAAGGATAACTGATTGGTAACTGTAGGCTGGTAGGGTGTGGCTGGAGGAGGTGGGTCCCTGGGTACATGACTTTGAGGTATACATTTTGTCCTGTTGAGCAGAGCTCTCTTTACTTCCTGGTGCCATGTGCCCAGCTGCTTTTCTTCGCCACACTCTTTGACCATGATGTTCAACCTCACCTTGAGCCCTGAAGAATGGAGCTGACCTTCTATATAGACTGAGACCTCTGAAACCATGATCCAAAATAAACTTCTCCTCCTCTAAAATTGTTTTTGTCAGGTCTTTTGGTCATAGCAGTGAAAAAAAACTAACTAAAACACTAAGTATGTCAACATTGGATTTTTTTTAACCTCAGAATAACAATAACAACAAGAATAATTGCCAACATTTACTGAGCACTTATAACGTGGAAGGTATCATTCTAAGCATTCCATGTGTAATAGCTCATTTAATTCTAACAAAAGCCAAACCGTGTTCAGTATTAACATTACCCCCATTTTACTGATGTTAAAAGTAAGACATAGAGGGGCTAAGTAACTTGCCTAAGGCTACCCTGTTACTTATAAATGACTGTTTGGATTTGAACCCAGGCCCCGTGTCTCACAGTGTGTTCTTAATCAGGCTCTTCAGTCTCCGAAGGCAGCCAAGGCTGTTTTGATATCCAATAACTCTTCAGAGACATTTTTGGAAGTGCTTGGCTCAATAGTGACAGTGTGATGTGTGCCCAGTACTAAACCAACTGTGTTCCAAGAGTATAATTTATGACTATCTTGGGGTGGGGGGTATGTGTGTGTTTGCACATCCATGTAACATTTAGTCCTGGATCTACTATCATAAAATACAACTTGTTTTTCAAGCCTGAGTCTTGCTTAATTCTATAGTACAAAGGCCTGGCTTACTTTGTTAATTCCCCAGGATCACTCTGATTTAGAGATTTCTACCCCCACTCTCCCTTCCCAACCTTAAACTCCACAAGCAGATGTCTCCTTTTTGATGTCTATCCCCAATGGAACCACTCAATTCAGACTATTGTTACTTCTTCCCTGAAACGAGAAATGACCTTATCATTCTCAGTTTTTGTCACCCTCTATATACTGATTCCAGGCATATTTTTCCAAAGCACAATGATGATCATTAAATCTGAAAATTTTTTGCATTACCCCTAATTTTCAAACAAAATTAAATGATGTTGTTTATACAGCTTCTCTGCATTCTGGCCTCTACCTGTGCAGTTTTGCCTCTATTTGCTACAAACACCTGGTACTCCAGGTAATTTGGAATTTTCTCTATCACACCGTTTAGTCCCTGTAGTTGTACTTCTGCTCATGCTGGGACATATGCTTACAATATCTCTTACAACATTTCTTCCATTCGGTACCTGGTGTGGGTTGGATATTTGTCCCTTCCAAAACTCATGCTGAAAGTTAATCACCAATGTCACAGTATAAGGAGATGGGGGTTTAAGAAGTGATTAAGCCTCTTGGATGGGCTCAGTGCTTTAATAAAGGGTTTTTATTAAGAGCCCAGGAGTGCCCTGTCTTTTTTTTTCCCTTCTGCTATGTGATGTCTTCCACCATGTGATCACACATCAAGAGGGCCCCTGCCAGAAGCCAGCGTCTTAATCTTGGCTTTCCTAGCCTCTAGAAATTTCTGTTCTTTATAAAGTATCCAGCGTGTTAAAGCACTCTGTTAGAGCAGCATCACATGAACTGAGACAGTCTCCAACTTATTTAGTTCCAAAACTAATATCCTCTCTAAAACTTTTCCTGATACCTCTGGCCTTACTCTCATCCCCAGGAGAATGAATCACCTCCTCTCCCGTACTCCCCTGGGACATTTTCATCCTTGCTGTGTAACTTTGTCTTATACTTTGGTTTCCCTAGTGTAGTGTTTTGTACAGTACTCAGCAGGTACTTCACAATGCTGAGTGCACACATCTCCTCCAACGGGATAGAATTTATTCCTCCTCAAACCACAACATTTAACAATTTTTAAAATCCAACTTACTTTAACCCTTTTTTCTGTGGTTTTTGTTCCCTCATCCTTGAACAAGCTTTCCCTACAGTCTCCATGTTTCTTGACACGAGGATCTTATTTGATTCACAACACACAAAATCTGCATATAAGGAAGGCACTTGGTAAATATCTGTGAAATGGATGGGAATGAAATCTACTCCTGTCAAAGAATTCACAATCCTAAACAAGGATATTTTTAAAACAATCCATCCTAAGATAGTGTCTCCTATGCTAGATCCCTAATGACCTTATGCTCTGCCTGGCTGGGGTGCTATGGTTCAGATATGGTTTATCCCCCAAGAGTTCATGCACTGAAAGCATGGTCCCCAGTGTGGTAGTGTTATGGCTGTGGGAGCTTTAAGAGGTGGGGTCCAATGGAAGTGAGAGCTCCACTTTTATGAATGGATTAAACTGTCTCGCAGGAATAGATCAATTCTGATAGGAGTGCATTGATTCTTGTGAGATCAGGTTGTTAATTTTTTTTTAAGACAAACCTGACCCCTCCTCGTTTTTCTTTTTTCTTGCTTGCACACATGCAAGGAAGCCCTTGCCAGACATACTGCTATGTCGTTTGGAATTTTCAAGACTCCAGCATCGTAAGCCAAATAAAACTCTTCTGGGGGATAGTAGAGGATAGGAAAGGCAGCAGAATACAACAGACATGAGTATGTCAATATGTAAATCAGTGGAAGTGTAACTGATGTGACTCTGCAATCTGTATACGGGGTAAAAATGGGAGTTCATAACCCACTTGAATCAAAGTGTGAAATATGATATATCAAGAACTATGTAATGTTTTGAACAACCAATAAAAAAAAAATAAATAAAACTCTTCTAACTGGATATGTTGGCGCATGCCTGTAATCCCAGCAGCTAGGGAGGCTGAGGCAGGAGGATCACGAGTTCAAAACCAGCCTCAGCAACTAAATGAGGCCCTAAGTAACTCAGTAAGACCTTGACTCTAAATAAAATATTAAAAAGGGCTGGGGATGTAGCCCAGAGGTTAAGTACCCCTGGGTTTAATAAAATAGATGAATGAATGGATAAATAAATAAATAAATAAAAATATGAAACCCTTCTCTTAAAAAGTATCTAGCCTCAGATAATTTTTCATGGAAACATAGAAAATGGACTAAGAGAGTTAATTATATGAATATTATAATTATGCCCCTTTCCACTTTAGGCAAGACCCATGCTCTAAGGTTGTATAGATATAAGAATTTGCATATATTTTAATAATGCAGTAAATAGAGGTTATCTGAATGAGGGAACCTAGGAGTCCCAGAGAGTGTTAAGTGAGAACCTGTCTGAGAAGTTCACTCTTTTACAAAAGAAAGTTAATAATGCATTGGACCAAGAACATAGGAACCCCCAAGAATGATAAGCTATGGCTTTGACAAGGGTAGGCAAATTGTTGTCTTCAAAGATTGTGGCATCCAGGGGACTAAAGAATAGGAATGTGTAGGGATAGAAACAGTTGGCTCTTCAACTAAGAGTGGACAAGTTCTTCATCATGTCAACAGGAACTGACAGAGCCGGATGAACACATTAGGTCACATGAAATCCAGAGTCCTGACTACTTTGGGCTGGATGTGGTTTGTGCAGTGGAATCCTCAAGTTATGAAGGAGCTGATTGCTTATGTGTTGGGATTTAGGATGAAGGCACCTACTGAAGGGGCAGTCATGATTATTAATCTCAGGTGATCCTAAAGATCTGGTATGAAGAGGGCAATTCCATTGTTCTCCTCCAGATAGCATGGCCTTGCAAGATTCAGAGAGGATGAGACCAGGGTGTATACTGATGCCAGGGTACTTTTAACACATGGCCCCGGGCAAGCCCCTACGGTGACTATTGCTGCCTGCTACTCTGCACTCTGTCTTGCTTATTCTTCTACCTGGCAGCTCCAGGCTTTGAGACTGGCACGTTGACATAGCCATCCTCTGTTTTATTCCTGGAGTTCCTCCTGATGCACACTGGTTCTTTTATGGGAAACCTTTTCCTGGTTATAAAATACCTCAGAGAGCCAGTATTCAGAGGGCTTTTCTTAATCATGGAATGTCTGTCTTGTAATCTAGAACTACTATTCTTGGATAACAAAGAAGTCGATAAAAGGTCTATATATGTTGTGGTTAAGGATCTTTTCCAAGATAGTTCAAATTGAAACAGTTTGACTTTCATTTTGCTGATGGTCTTCAAAAGAAAGGAGTGTGTCCGAGAAGGGGAATAGCTGGGTCAAATGGTGGTTCCATTCCCAGCTTTCCAAGAAACCTCCATACTGCTTTCCAAATTGGCTGCACCTTTTTGCAGTCCCACCAACAATGAACAAGTGTACCCATTTCCCCGCATCCTCGCCAGCACTTGTTGTTGTTGGACTTCTTAATGGCTGCCAATCTTACTGGAGTGAGATGGTATCTTAGGGTGGTTTTGATTTGCATTTCTCTGACTGTTAGAGATGTTGAGCATTTTTTCATGTACTTGTTGATTGATTGTATGTCCTCCTCTGAGAAGTGTCTGTTCAGGTCCTTGGCCCATTTGTTGATTGGGTTATTTGTTATCTTATTATCTAAAAGACCTAACAAGAGCATGCTACAGGGACACTGCTATATCGATGTTCATAGCAGCACAATTCACGATAGCAAGATTGTGGAACCAACTTAGAAGCCCTTCAATAGATGAATGGATTAAAAAAATGTGGCATTTATACACAATGGAGTATTACTCTGCAATAAGAAATGACAAAATCATAGAATTTGGAGGGGAATGGATGGCATTAGAGCAGATTATGCTAAGTGAAGCTAGCCAATCCTTAAAAAACAAATGTCAAATGTCTTCTTTGATATAAGGGGAGTAACCAAGGACAGGGTAGAGACGAAGAGCTGGAGAAGAAGAATAACATTAAACAGGGATGATAGGCGGGAGGGAAGGTGAGAGTTAAGGGAAATTGCATGGAATTGGAAGGTGAGCCTCAGGGTTATACACAATTACATATAAGAGGAAAGGAGGAGTAGGAGAAAAATTATATAAGTGGAAGAAACGATTTATAGTAGAGGGGATGGAGAGAGAGAAGGGGAGGGGAGGGGAGGGGTGAGGGGACAGTGGAGAATGGGATAGACAGCAGAATACATCAGTCACTAGAAAGGCAATTTGTAAATCAATGGAAATGTAA
The DNA here is from genome assembly GCF_964194105.1 of Spermophilus citellus. Lineage (NCBI taxonomy): Eukaryota > Metazoa > Chordata > Mammalia > Rodentia > Sciuridae > Spermophilus > Spermophilus citellus. Next base: position 66,929,082 of record NC_138197.1, on the reverse strand, counting down.
CTGATGTGACACAGCAATCTGTATACGGGGTAAAAATGGGAGTTCATAACCCACTTGAATCAATCTGTGAAATATGGTATATTAAGAACTATGTAATGTTTTGAACAACCAACAATAAAATAAAATTAAAAAAAAAGAAAGGAGTGTGTCTTTTCTGACAGCCTATGTTTATGTCTCTCTGTACCACACAGTGTGTTTTTCAGTGCTGCAATGCCCTAGTGGAATAAGAAAGACTTTATCCAAATTAATACATACCATGTTTTAAAAAACTAAGCAGTATGAAACACTTGTATTAGAAAACAGCAGAGGGGGTTGGGGCCGTAGCTCAGTAGCACAGCATTGGCCTTCCATGTGTGAGGCACTGGGTTCAATACTCAGCATCACATAATAATAAAGGCATGTTGTCCATCTGCAACTATTAAAAAAAAAAGAAAAAAAGAAAATCCAGCAGTGGTGGTACATGCCTATAATCCCATGACTCAGGAGGTTGAGATAGGAGGATCACAAGTTCAAGAACAACTTGGGCAATTAGTAAGGCCCTAACCAACTTCGTAAGACCTTGTCTCAAAAATTTAAAAGGGCTGAAGATGTGGCTCAGTAGTTAGATGCCCCAGGTTTAATCCCTTGCACCAAACCAGAAAACAAGAAATAAAACAAACAAACAACCAAAACCTCACAAACAACATCAACAACAACAACATCAATACAGAAGTTCCTTAACCCACGTCTCCCCATCACTCTGCAAATCCTTAACTTGCAGCTTCTTTGTTTCTTCTTTCATGTTTTTAAAATGTAACTTCTCTAACTGAATTTTTTTTCAGCTTTAGACAATATTTATTGTTGAGATTCTGTAACTGTTTTACAAAATCTAACCTCACTTAACCACTTCCACTTGTCCCATTCTCTCAACTGAACTATATCATAGTCTCTAAAATCAAATCATTATGACCCTATTGTAACTAGGTAAATATCAGCCACTGCAGAGTCAAACATTGCAGTCTGATAAGATTTCTTTCTAGTATAGCTCTGCACTTCCTATATTTTGTGTGTGTTTGTGTGTGGTTTCTCATGTGTCTATCCAACTGTTCCCTGAGACCTGTCAAATATCTATCAAATTATCAAAATGCCTACATTAGTTATTGAAGTTAGCACCTACCGCCCATCTCTGTGAAATCTCCATCCCTGAGTGAGGATTCATTTCTGCTGCTGTGATTGATGTGAGTTCATTTCTAGTCCAGAGCAGAGCTTATCCTGACCCCCCCTTCCCTTAGCTGCTTTCCTCTGGGGAGTCCCTGGTTTCCTGGAGCCCATCTTTCTTAGTTGATTTTTTCATTTTATAAAACATGTTCTTTGGTATTTTCCTAAGAAAGGGCTCTTGGGTAGTTATTTTTATGAGTTCTAATGTATCTCCCCTTGCAACCCCATTCGTACTAGGGATTGAGGGGCCTCGACACACACTCTACCACTGAGCTACACCTCCAGCCCACCTTCCACACTCATAGACAGTGGATAGACTGAATATAGACTTTCTGGCCTACAGTGTCCTTTATTCTCTGAATTTTGAACACATTGTTTCATTGTTTTCCAGTTTCCAGTCTAAAACTGAGGAGTCTGACACCAATCTTTCTTGCTAGTTTTATTTTACTTCCCTCCATTTCCCCTGCTCTTTCTTTCTACAAATTGTTGAAATTCCTGGGTTGATCCCCTCGTACTTTTATTTTCTCTCATTTGTTTATAGAACTTTCTCTTTTTATTCCACTCTTTGAGATGATTCCTTGATTTGGTTGTAATTGTGCTTTTATTTTGGGTCACTTTCTTGCTCTGTGGGTAGGTAGTCTTTTATTTTCCCATAATACCTTGGTCTTAATGTACCAAGTCAGTATTTTCTTTCTTTGAAGAAACTGATAAAATCTCTTATTTGACCTTTTTTTTTTTTTTCTGTTTCTTTCTTTGCTTCTTTTCTATGCAGGTTCATTTTTGTGGTTTATTTTCATTACCGTCTTTTGTGCTGGAGGCTCTCTACAGGTGTTTGATCTGTGACTGTCCCTTCATATTTCAAACACTTTACATACCATGCAGTTCGCCTCTTTAAAGTGCATACTTCTGTGGCTTGTGGTGTGTTTACACAGTTGTGCAATCTGTACTGTAGTAAACTGTAGCATATTCTTAAAGTCCCACTCAATGCAGCATTACTACTTTTTTTCCTTTTTATTGCTAAATAACATTCCAATCTATGTTGAGACCACATTTTGTTTAAACATTCATTAGTTTATGGATGTTTGGGTTGTTTCACTTTTTGATGATTATAAGGTTGCTGTGAATAGTCATGTACAAGTGCTCATATGGACATATGGTTTCATTTCTTTTTGATCTTTGTTAGGAGTGGAATTAATTCTAGGAGTGGAGTCAACTCTATTGGTAACTTTTTAAGGAATTTCCAGAAAGTTTCCCAAGTGCAACAGCATTTTGCACACCCACCAGCATCATGTGAGGGTTTAAAGTGTTCCACATTCTTGCCAGTGTTGTTATTATCCATCTTTTTGATCATAGTCATTCTAGTAAGTATGAAATGGCATGTCAGTATAGTTTTGATTAGCATTTCTCTATTGACTAATGATATTAAGCATCTTTTCCTGTGCATTTTGACCATATATGTATCCTCTTTGAAGAAATGTCTCTTCATATAGATCTTTTGTCAGTTTTTTTAAAATTATTGAGTTGCAAAACCTTTTTTATCTACCCTAGATGTGAGTTCCTTATCAGAATATATGCTCACATTTATTTTCTCTCTTTCTTTGTCCTGTCCTTTCAATTTCTTGATAGTATCCTTTGATGAGATCTAATTTATTTGGAGGAATATATATATATATATATATATATATATATATATATATATATATATATATATATATGGTTTGCATTTTGGTCATCATATCTAAGAAGACATTGCTTAACCTACATCACAAAGATTGACTCTTATACTTTTTTTCTATGAATTTTATAATTCTACATTTAGGTCTACCACCCATTTGAGTTATTTTTTTGTGGGTGGTATCATGGGGTACATTCTTTTGCATGTTTATAGCCAATTGTCCCTAGTATCATTTGTTGAAAAAGATTTTTTTCCATCCATATTCAAGAATGAAATACTAAAAGACTAAATACTAAAAGACACTAATTGGTCGTGTTGGGTGCACAAGAGGGGCTAATTAACTGGTAAGTTTCTATTTGAGGGTACCTGTAGTGTGTTGTCTTTTTCCTTGAGTCCCCTGAAAAGGTAATAATCAAAGATATCATTCGGTTTTGAACTCTGAAGCTTCTCCCCATTGCACCTTCTGCTTCCAGGTCCAGAACTTCTCCTGCTCAGTTTCTACAGAGAACTCGCTAGTGGTCATCTGGGGAGAAAAGAAGTAGATGGGTAGGAGAAGGTGGTCACCTGTATGTGTCGGTTGGAGAGAATTTGGGGCTGTTGAGTTCCATTAAATGCAGACTTCTGATGTGTTCTTCTGATTTTAATATTTTGCTATATCCACTGTTCGATGCTTGCAAGTCCTGGAACTTTTTCATGGAGCAAATGGGCTCTCTCCTCACCAGCCTTCCTTTCAAGAGGAACTTCATTTTTTCTCCTCTACTCTGTTAACTCACTTTCCCCACCTCTTTTTAATTTTGTCATCTGAAAATCTGCTGAAAGGCTTTGCTGATGATCCATCTCCCTTTCTTATTTTGGCCATTTGTCATTTTAATGGTGTTCAAGAGCTAAACAAGACATCCATGTGATAAATACACCACATTTAGCAGGAAGTTTCCCTGCAGTTCTGACTATGCACACCCCTAAAAAGGCCACATCAAATCAGATTATAGTGTAATTCATGTTATGGTTGGATATGGGTGCCCCCCCAATTCTTATGTTAATGCAGGAGATGAAGTGATTGTATTATATAAGCCATAACCTAATAGTCAATTAATCCATTTGGATTAACAATTTGAATGAATTACTGGGTGGTACCTGTAGATAGGAGGGGCATGGCTGGAGGAAGTGGGTCACTGGGGGCATGCCTTGGGGATTATATATTTTATCCCTGGCTCCTCTTGCTCACTCACTTCCTGACTCCCTTGCAGTGGGCAGCTTTCCTCTACATTTCCTTCCACCCTGATGCTCCATCTTACCTGGGTTCCAGAGCAATGGAGTTGGCCAACCACAGCCTGACCTCTGAAACTATGAACCCCAATAAATTTTTCCTCCTGTCAGTTGTCCTTGTCAGGTAGTTTGGTCACAGTGGACTAAAAGCTGACATACAACACTTCAGTAGGAAAGTCTGACCAAGCAAATCTAAATTTACACTTAAGTAAAGATTAGCAAGAGGAAAAAACCGTTTTGGTTTTTAACTAGAGTCACCATCCCATATTAGTACGATCCTATGATCAAAGATGTCAATAGGATGCTGCTACCCTGTGGGCAAGGCTTAGCTTCCCGACGGCAAGCATCAAGTGTCTGCTTCAACCTGGATTTTCAAAGCTTACTACAGTAGGGAGCACTCAATAAAATGTTCACTTCATAAATGAAGGATTAATAAACACCTACATGACATTGAGCAAACTTTCCAAATACCATCAGTTGCCTTTGGTTATACAGTAATTTTTTCAGCATTTAAGCACTAATTTGACTTTTACATCCTGATTTGGGGGAGGCAGATGTACTATATATTTAATTTCTCAACTACTGCTCCAAAGTAAAGCTGTATTTTACTAATATGGAAGTCAAGCCAGAGTGACTAGATGTAAGAATGTACTCCCTGTTCAAAAGAATCTGACCATAAAGCAAGTGGACCTTTTAAATTATCTTTCCACATTCTTCCTCCCTCCAATCCCGGAAGACAAAGTGTCATTGTTCACCAAAATAACTCTAAAACTGAATTGAATAAAATCAATCCAGCATGATAATTATAAAAGATAACTAAATTCATAACAGGATGCTCGTATATTACCACGGTGTCTCAAAATTTCTTATCTTTTTGATAAATAAAATAAGTTATTCAAAGTTGAAGAAACAGGAGAAAATAGGGAGTGTTGCAACATTATATGGGTATAATTTTATGTGGTTTCACTAACCATATTTACTAGACCTGGATTTAATCTACTCATAAACTCTGGAAATAGAAAATGCAAAATAGGAGGTGTTGATTATTTGAATTCTTGACATCCTTAGTTTGCTGAGAAAGTTTCAGGTAACTTTTAGATTCAGCTCATTTAAATGGTTAAGTAGGCCCCGGGGACCTTATCTTGGATTGCTGCCTAGAAATGTCTTCAGTATTTCTGGAAGGTGTTGTTGCTTGTCTTTTCAAGAATAGTTGAGACATGAACGCAAAAAGACCATGTTCCCATTATGCTGAAAAAAATGTAGAAGTAAGGATTTTTCTCCCTAAAGGGAGAAAAAGTTGTTTGATCTAAGTCAAGCTCTGCTTGATAACTGCAATCTACTTTGTTTTGTGTTGGCTTAAATCACTTTTAGTGGCACCTATTAATTTTCTTTGTTTTCATCCATTAGATATTTTCTCAAAATTATATAACTATGACTTTTCAAAATCTCAGATAATAATAGCAATTTGAAAATTGGTTTATAGTGCATTACTTCCAATACTAGGATTATGTAAATATTTTATCTATAGAGCCAAATACTAAGCTTGGAGTTACAGAGAAGTAAATATATTATTATCTTTTATATTTTTCTGAAGGGAACTTTTCACAAAGCTCCAGTCTAAAGGGTTTTCTTTTAATTTTTTTTTCTAGCTTCTTTCACTTCAAAGTTACACTCAAGTGTTGATACTTCTTGTGTCTCGGTCTTCTGTTTCTTAGAATAGTTTTATATTTTGCTGGTTTATCTATTTGAGGGCAATGGATGCTAGACTTTCTAAATTTTTGCATGTCCAAACGCCTTTCTTTTTCCTTCTCTTTTGATTAATATTTGTCTGGGTATAGAATTCTAAATCTGAGCCAGGCACAGTGGGGTATGCCTATAATCCCAGTAACATGGGAGGCTGAGTCAGGAGGATCACAAGTTCATAAACCAGCCTCAGCAACTTAGTGAGGCACTAAGCAATTTAGCAAGACCCTGTCTCAAAATAAAAAATAGAAAGGGTTGGGGATATGGCTCAGTGGTTAAGCATCCCTGGCTTCAATCCCTGGTACCAACACACACACACACACACACACACACACACACGAATTTTAAATCTAAAACTTAAGAATTTACAAATAATTATATTGTTGCTACATATGAACCATCTATGCAACTGATTTATAGTACTCTGTATACAGTTGTTTTTCCTCTCTGGAGTTTTATGGTTTTCTTTATCTTATCGTGCTAAAATTTCACAAGTATGTACCTCGACGTTTTTTTCCCCAAAGTTATTCTTGGGCCCAATGTGGTGGTGCACACCTGTAATCCCAGAGACTCTGGAGGCTAAGGCAGCAGGATTGCAAGTTCGAGGCCAGCCTCAGCAACTTGGTGAGAATCTGTCCCAAAATTGAAAAATAAAAAGGGATGGGATGTAGCTCAGTGGTGAATTACCACTGGGTTCAATTCCTAGTACTCTCCTTTACTCCAAAAAAGGCATTTTTAAGAATCTGCCGAATTTTTTCTCAGCTCAATACATTTCTACTGGTTTTTTTTTTTCCTCAATTATTTTCTTCCTTCTTTTCCCTGGTTTTCTTTTCAACCCCAGGTAGGTGGTTATTGGACTTCCTGAATACATCCTCCATATCTCTTAATCCATCTCCTACATTTTTTATTGGTTCATGATAGTTATCCATAACAGTGGAGTTTATTTTGAAATAATTAAAATGCATAGTATAGTTTGTTCTAATTAAGTCCCCAGTACTTACCCTTGCCTTCCCTCTTGTTCCTCCCCCTGTTTCCTCTCCTCTATTTTATTTATCTTTCTATTTGTTTACATTTTTTAAAAAAAATTAGAGTCTTGTGGATATACATAAAGAAAATAGACAATGTAGAATATTCATTAAGAGAAAGGTCTGTTGAGTCAGATTCCCTGGATTTGAATATCATTTCTGCTATCCATTATCTGTGTGACTTTAACATGTTCCTTAACCTTTCTGCATATATCATCATATTTCTTACCTCAGAAGGTTACTATCAGAAATAATTTGCCAGGTGTGGTAGCACACACCTGTAGTCTCAGCTACCTAGGTGGCTGAGGCAGGAGTTTGAGATCAGCCTGAACAACTTAATGAGACTCTATCTCAAAAAGGCAAACAAATAAATAAGCAAGAATTAAATAAGTTAACTAAAGCACTCAGGATATCCTGATATATACTCCTTTGCTCTTAAATCCTTACAATTGACTCTGTGTGTGTTCTAAAGAGTACTGTGAATTTACCTTTATATGATCAATTTGCTTGACTGTCCAATTCACTATCCAGCTCATTGACTAATTTCTTTTCATTTGGGCAGTTGTATTTTTAATCGCAATAAACTCTTTCTTTTTCGAATTTCTCCATTTTCATAGTAGCCTGTTGTGATTTCTGTTGCAAACTATTCTTAATTCTGATGTTCATATTTTTCAGTGTAAGTTCTTGTTCCCCAAATTATTAACTTTCTCTGGGGCTAGTTTTTCTTTTGTTTATCTTAGCCTTTGTGTTTTGAGGCATTGGTTTGGCTCAAATTCCTGGTGACTCTGGATCTCCTTTGCATGTTTACTACTGTCGGTGAGTGTCATATGAGCTCTCGGGTCCTCTTGCTGTGTTCAGCCACACTCCTTCTCAGTCTGTAATCAGCCAGAGTCCAATAGGAAAAGAGAAACCACTCTAGTATTTCAAACATTAATACAGATCAAATTTAATTCAGAGAGTCTTTCAGAGATTGTCAGAGATTCTGGAGGAGCAAAGACAGTAAGGTTAAGTTCCTCAAAGATAAGTAACTATAGGAAACTGGTACTTTTTATGTGCTGAAGAAGAAAAACTTTGCCTAAGGGCCAGGGGGCATGTGCTGCTGAGGTTCCTGCTGTTGCACACAAGTTGCAAGAGGTGAAACCCAGTATTTTAATCTAGATGGTTGGGAGTGGGTTCTACAAACTTAAGTGCCTTCAGGGGCAGGGCATGAAGCGTGTGGGTCAGGTGGCGGAAAGCAATGAGGGTGGTGGGGGACTGTGGCTGGCTGGAGAATGAGTGTCCTGCCAATGCATTTGTATTAAAATTTTACATTTTTACAAAATATTATGCTCTCGAACAAAACTGATTTTCATCTAGATCCTATGACTGCTGCTTTCCCCACCTCTAAAGAATATTTAGAGTCATTTCAGAGAAAAATTATTTTCATTTTTACTCTAGAGAGAATGAGTTTACTATTAATATTCATGGGGTTGAACGTGAGCATCTTCTATTTTATCTCTTTATCATCATCAAATAATATAGTATGTTTTGGTCATACTGATCTAAGCATTCAGTTGTTTTTTATTTAGTTATTTTTGAGGGCATGGGGAAATAATTCTGTTACTTTTAATATGTTATAATCTTTTCTGTGTAGTCCTAACAGTCGTGAGCTAGAGTATCATGGTGCTTTGGATGCTTTCCAGGTATGAATATCACTTTTCAGACCATAAAAGGAGCCTTAGGGGTTTTGGCAAATGAACTGGAGCTGACTGAACCTCAGAAGGACTAATTTTATGCTGACTGAAGCAACAGAGAAAAGAAAACAAGAAAAAGTAAAGGGGACCTGTCACTTATTCAACTTAAAATTTTCCATATGCTATTACACTTGGGGAACAATAAACTTACACCAAGACCAAGAAATTATTTTCGACCTGAAGAGAAAGGAACTGAATTATTGTATGACCATCTGACACATGCCGGACCCATATATGGGTTATTATGTTTTTCTAAAATCAATCACATAAGGCAAGGAATTTAGCCCATCTTTCAGATGGAAAAACTAAGGTTTGGGGAATTTAAGCACCCTGAGCAAACAGATATTAAAGTGGTGGCACTTCTGATATTCAAACCTAAATCGATCTGATTCCAACAATTTAGTCCTTTGTTCCATGTTATCTTTTATAAAGTCAGAAGTTGGTGAGAAATTTCATAAGACCTCAGGGAAAATACCAACCAAGAAGACTTTTCAAGAGCTGTCAATTTTCTTCTAACAATGTGTTGAAAAGTATTATAGTTTTTGTCATTTTGCTGGTTGATTTGCAAGCAGAGCTATACATGAGTAGAGTTTATTTCAATTTCACATGCACTCAGATAGCTATGGAGCCAAGTCAGGCCCCAAAGATCACCTGGCAGTCTTGGCCTATTCCACAAATAGAGTGGTGATGATTCATGCTCTTGTAGTTGATATTAAACGCTCACTTGCCCACATGCCCCCAGCCACAGTTCCCAATGACACTGCTTCTCTGAATGTCAGTGGCAGCTTCTAAAAGCACAGCTACTAGGAATAGAAGGATCCTACGAAACCAAATACAGCTCTCAACTTCCAGAACCCCCACAGCAGCATACTGGAAAAACCAGAGCAGGTTTCCTTCAATAGGCAGCTGCATGCTTAAGTTCTAGAATGGTGGTGTTCAACTTGGAGTGTGATTGTTCACAGGGCAAGCAATCCTGTGCTTGTAGTAAATATGAGGCCCCTGAAAGATGGCACTTCACAAGCCCTGTCTGGTTGTATTCCTTTCCAAGATCAACATGTTGATACCTTTATGAGCATATAGTGGGCACCACCTAACACCACTAATTGCCACTTAGTGTTAATCTTGGGCTTTATTTCTTCTGTGTACTTTCTGATCTCCTAATTGGTTAATTAGAGCAGCACTGGGCTGTTCAGGAGCTCAGCTGGTATTCCCATCTGTGGTTGCAAGTGAGGAGCTCCAAGTCAATAGCCACTACCCCATGGAGACTTCACCTTTGCCATATCCTGCTTTGAATTTAGGGGCACTTGGGAGGCCCCTCCTACATGTTATCATTAAATAAAGATATCCTACCTGACATCCTAACATACACTCTTGCCTCCCCTTAGTTCAATGGGTAGTGTGCCTGAGAATCATTCGGCACCCTTATTAAAACACAGATTTCTGAGTCCCACCCTGAGAGCTTCCCATTCATTAAGTCTAGAGTGGGACCCAACGTATGCATTTCTAGCAAGTCTCCAGGTGATGGTGATGCATCCCCTGGCTGGGGACCATCCTTTGAAAACCACTGCTCTAACTGGATACCTCAAAGCTTCCCTAGTAGACAAAGGCATGGCAGTCTTCAAAGACCTGGCCTTCAGAAACCCTTGTGGAGGTGAAGGGCTTTGTGAAAGAAACAGAGAAACAACCAGGATCCTGGCTTCTCTACCTTTTAAATGAATAGAAATGAGGGGACAGTTACAACAATACCCCCTCCCCCACCCCTGGCCATTCCTCCTTCCCTCTCTCTCTCTCTCTCTCTCTCTCTCTCTTTCTCTCTCTCCCCCCCCCACCCATGGTTATAGTAAAAGATATCTATTAAGGAAAAAAATATTAAAAGTGAATATTCCAGAACTTTTCTCCATACCAATGAACATTGAGATCAAACATATCTCACTCTCCCATGCTAAACAAATTCTACTTTTCTATTTTCATGCTAAATAAAACTGATGTCACACAAAAATACTTCAGCTCCTTGCTCCAGGAAAAACCTACTCCGTGGAGATAAGATTTGGACCTACAGCTTGCACATCAAGAGCTCTTTCAATACTCCTCCTCACCATGCCCACCAATCCTGGTCTAGAATGTCATAAAATCTGTAGAATCCCAACTAGTGTGCCCCCTTGAAATGACTGCCTTAAATTATCCTATAAACCTTGTAATTATTCTCTCCTGACAACCTCTTTCTCAGTTTAGACACTACTAAGACTCTATCAAGGTGATATTCTTGATCAATAGGTTTTTTTGTTGTTGTTTTTTAATTATTATTTTTGTGGTAAATTTTGGAGATTCACAGTTGAAAATCCTCTAGATTCTACCAACATGAACCGTCTCAAGATCCTGAATTGGAATAGTGAAAGAGGAGACCCTTTGAACTCCCGGTCCGCAGCCTCCCCAGTAGTGATGGACAGATAGTGTGTTCCTCCGTGTGACCTTCTCATGTAATGCTTCTCAAAGTGGTTCCCAAACAGAGTTTCAGCATCACCTGGGAACTTGCTAGGTAGGCAGCTTCTCAGGTTCCACCCTAGACCAGCTCCATAAGAAATTCTGGAGGTGGAGCCCCACAATCTGTTTTAATAAGCGCCCCAGGCACTCAGCGTGGGAAACACTGCTTCCAATCCATTCTAAACTTGACAATCACAGCAACCTCAACTGAAATTTTTGTACTAATCATAAATTCACAAGTAGTTGGAAGAAATAACATAGGAAAGTTTCTTGTACATGTATTTCAGTTCTCCCCAGTGGTAACACTTCGAAAAACTACAGTGTAATCTCATAACCAGGTTATTAACATGGATATAATGCACCTATTTTATTCAGATTTAATTTTGTGTACGTGTGTGTGTGTGTGTGTGTGTGTGTGTATTAAGTTCTGAGTTCTATGCAATTTTGCCACCTAGGTTGTGTCCCTAGCACCAGAGTCAAGTCCACACACAGCAAGTCTCCACTGGTTTGTCCTTTTATAACTGCTCACCTTCCTCCTGCACACTCCCACCTTCTTCATCCCCTGCCGCTGGCAACCACTAACCTACTTTCCATTTCTAAAACTTCCTCATTTCAGAAATGTTATATAAAAGCAGGTAACCTTTTTTTAAAAAAAATTGTTCTTTTTAGATTAATGGCAAAAAAAATAATGAAAATGATAAATAGTGTATCATACATTTCAGAATTGCTAACAAAGAAAATTTCAAATGTTTTCACCACAAAAATGTAAGTATTTGAGGTAATGGATATACTTATTTACTTGATTTAATTATTCTATCTGAATTCATGAAGCATAACATCACTTTATATCCCCAAAATATATTATTATAAATTATCAATTTAAAATAAAATTTTTTAAAATTAAAAAAAGCAGGTAACCTTTTGAGATTATCTTTTCCACTCTGCATAATCTCCTGAAGATTCATTCAAGTTGTTTATTAATAATTATTTTCATTGTGGAATAGGATGCTGTAGTTTGTAGCACAGTGGGTTTAATCTAAATTCCCATTAAAGGACATCTAGATTTATTCCAGTTTGGGGTTTTTACAAATGAACATGTATATTCTGGTTTTTAAGTGAGCATACGTTTTCATTTTTTCAAGGGGCTTAATACCCAAGCATGCAATTAATTGCTCAGGTGGTGTGAAGTTGCATGTTTAGTTTTATAAGAAACTTCCAACCTGTTTTTCAGAGGCTATACTGTTCCACTCCCACAGTAAACAATGAATAACCTGGTATTGCCTTATTCTCACTGGCACTTGGTGTTGTCACTACCCTTCTGTTGGGTGTGCAGTGATACCTAATTGTGGTTTTAATGTAAAATTGCCTTGATGGTTAATAATGTTGAGTATCATTTCATGTGATTATTTGCCATCTCTTTATTCTTTTCAGTGAAACATCTGTTCATAACCTTTTTCATATTAATTTTTAAAAATTCATTTATTATTATTATTATTATTATTATTATTATTATTATTAATTATATGTTCTGGGGCTGGAACCCAGGGCCTTGCCCATGCTAAGGAAACACTCTATCACTGAGCTACACCCCCGACTTTTTGTCCATTCTCTAACTGCATTATTTTGTTGTTGTTGCTTTTACTGTTGAGTTTTGAAATTTCTTTTTACATTCTAGATTCTAATCCTTTGTTGGATATAAGGCTTTCAAATATTTTCTCCTAGTTTGTAGCTTGTCTTTTTCGTCTCTTTCACATGTACTTTCACATGCATAGAATACAAGTTTTTTTTCTATTTTCATGAGGTCCAATGTACCTTTTAGAGCAAAGTTGCCCATAATGACTTCAGAAAAATATTGTGGTCAAGTATACGTGACATTGTGATCTTTTCAACTTTCTAGGAGGAACTTTTAAAGCACAAATCAAATTATGTTGCTTTTCTATTGAAAATCTTTTAGTGGTTTCCCACTGGCCTCAGGATAAAGTAAGGCCCCTAATGTGGATCACAGCCTTGCAGGATGTGGCTGCACCCCTGTCGCTCTTCTCTGAATTTTCAAATATTGGGAACTACTTCAGTTCCTCTGAGACCTCTGGCTTTCTCTCCCCTCCTCCTGGGACCATCTTCTTCTGTCACTCCCCCCTCTTCAAATTCTTTCAGGACTTAGCTGCTGCTTCATATTGTGAGGTACTAACATCTCCACTCTCGAGACCCCAATTAGACGTTAAGTGCCCATCCTCTTGCCACCCCCTTTCACTAAACTCCTCAAAGGGAAGAACTGTTTCTTCATTTCTGTCTCTGCATTGCCTGTCCAAATGCCCGCCACATAGAAAACCCAGATCTACATGACTTACTTCTGGGACTTGCAAGCCTCCTCATAGCACCAAGCTGCAAGGAAAGGAGAAAAAATCTAACCACACTGTTTACTCCCAAATTAGCATCACTCACATCATTCTCTGGTCAGCTTTCAAAACATTCTGCAGTGACAAAGCAGCCTTTATTTTTGAGCCATTGGGTGGTATGGTATTTTGGCAAAGTGTTTTATAATTAGCTTGTCAATTGTCTCTCTAAACCCTTAATGAGAAATGTTTACCCTGTCTCAGGGATTAGGGAACTGAGCCCAGATGGATCAGAAAAACCACATCTAAAATCAGATGGCAAATCATTAAGCTTCACCAAGGTGGCTTTGTCTCCCCAGCTTTGACCCTGACATGTATTGCGACAGCATTGGCAAAGTCCATGAAGCCCTGGGACACCCAGAGAGGATCATTCGATAGAACTTTATCTTTTAGACCAACAAATATTGAGTGATCATTTTAATTGACGGTTGAATATATGAATTGAACAATATATCCTTATTTTTTTTGTTAATTATTTAAAGCAGTAGACCCTTTCTGCATCCTGGATTACTGGATGGTTTCTCATTTATGGAACAGACTTTAAAAATTAGTGTAATTGACTGGGCAAAGTGGTGCACTCATGTAATCCCAGCAACTCGGGAGGCTGAGGCAGGAGGATCTCGAGTTCAAAGCCAGCCTCAGCAATTTAGCAATGCACTCTAGCAACTCAGTGAGAACTTGTCTCTAAATAAAATATTAAAAAGGGCTGGGGATGGGGCTCAGTGGTTAAGCACCCCTGGTTTCAAGCCCCAGTAGCTCTCCCACCAAAAAAATTAGTATAATCATAACTATAGCTTTTATAACATTGAAAATAGAGAAAAAAATCTTCAGAAATGGAACTATTTTTCTTTATTTTGCAAAATTTGATCTGGATTTCTTCTTTATTAGCTGATAAATATTAAAGAAAATCATTATAAAGTTAACCCACCCACATTGTCGGACCAACTTGAGCCTCCAATGAGGCCCCTCATGAGAATGAAAGTCCTTCTCAAAGGGAATATTAGACAACAAGAAAAATTTAGAATACACACACCTAGCCTCCTCATTTAGATCTAAGGTAGCCCATTCCAAGAGTCCAAAGACTCCCTGGGCACAGCTGTGATTCCAATTAATGTAGGATTAGGATCACTTCTTGCATCCGGGTTGGACTGCTAGTACATCTCCATCCCTACCCCCTCGTCAAGAGGGAAACCAGAAACAGATCAGTCTGAAAGCATCATCTGATGCAGTGAGCCAGGTCCAACAGCAGCCCCAACCCACTAGGGGCAGGTCTCACTCTTCATCCACCTACCCAAGTAGCACCTGCTCGTCACTGGTATATCTGCACCAGGGCTCTTGCATCAGCAGCAGAAATTCACTTTGTGTACATAGATTTTCTTTCTCCTAAACTCACTCACCCTGAAATGGGCTCAATGGTTTGAAATTGCTTGTCTGAAGATAACATTTAACTAATATTGGATCTCAAAACATTTTTGGTCTGGTTTTATTGACCAATATAAAACTGTTATTCATTTATTTATTCAACATTTACTTACTGAGGACTCCCTCTGTGCTCCTTCTCTCTATTTGGCACGGAGGCTAAAATGGTAAACAAAATAAGCAGGGCCTCTGCTCTTTTGAAGCTCACAGTGAGGTAGGGGAAGAGCCTAAAGTTTACCAACGCCACTAGTACACACACACATCTCCTTTAAAGGCAGCCTCTGCTGTGGCACTGGGTTGGGATAACACTGTTAACATCTGACATACACTCTATTGCAGCACCCCATTGTTTTCCTAGACTCTTTGAGAGCCAGCTTGGACAATGGAGATTCCATGCACCCACCACACAGCAAAGACCCTCGGCATGTGCTTCTCAGGACCACCACAATGGCCTTTCCTTTATAGGGTATTCTGGTGAGTCATTTTACTTAAAATACCTGACCAAAAATTATGATGATGTTCTACTGTGACAAAGAAATAAACACATGGCAAACTTATGTTAAACACCTAAGTGTGGGAACAGTTAGAATCCATCTTTAATGATGGTCAGGAATAGAGAGCAGTAGCCAAGAGGTGAGTGGACTTGGAGGATTTCCTCTGACATGACAGGATGTCAGAAGCATCCCTGAAATCTCTGAGGGTTGAATACTATTAGTGTGGTACGAGTTGTATCTGTTAGAGACTGGAAGAGACTTAATGGAACATGTCATGGTGTCAGGGTCCCTGAGGTGAACAGGAGAGTGCCTACCCACTGCAGTGGCAATAAAAATGTATCTTGAAAGTCCTCTTGCTGTTAGGAACTTAATTACCAGGGCATCAGTGGCTACGCATTGGAATCCACCACTGTGCACATTGGGGCTCTCCTGTGCACTTTTCCTAAACATGTGTTTGACCAATAATGAAGGGAAGATTATTACTCATTGACTGAGTGTGGTGGGCATAGACAGTCAGATCCCAGGAACATGTGTCATCAATCTTTGGCTCAAGAATTTTGTAAGGGCTTTTAGAATTTAGGAATTACTCTTTCTTAAGACTAATGCACCTGAGGTTCCATCCAGCCTTTTTGCCCTTTCTCCTTAAGTTGGAGCCAGGCTCCCCCTGATACTGACAGCTCTTTCAGCCTTCACCAGTTCCTTCTGTTCCTTTGCATCCAGTCTCTCTAATAAAGCTCTGGCATATTTAGTTCTGTCTTTATTTCTGTTTCCTGTAAGACCCAGACTAGAACACCATCCTACTAGGATTTAAACTATAACCACCAAGGACTGACTCCGTATGGATATTTCTAGGAATTCTTCCCGCCCCCCGCACTAAACCCTATAATTATAGATTGTTGTAAATATTATGAAGAAAAAGAGCAAGGTACTCATTAATAAAATAAAAATTTGGGACATCAGGGAATACCACTCTAAGGAAGTCACATTTAAACTGAAACCTAAAAGATAATAATGAATTCACCTATTCATTTATTCCATAAATGTTGATGGAGCACCTACCACGTGCCAGGCACTCATTGTTCTGTATGCTGAGGATACAGCAGTGAACAAGACAAACCCCTGCCCTCATGGAGCTTGTATTCTAATAGGGAAAAAATTGCCAAAACAAGTATTCAGATGGCTTATTTACATCTATAAGTTAAATAAATTTAATTTATTCCTTCTGTAGGTCTACAGAAGGAAAAAATAAAATATAAGGAGTCGAGGAAAAGAGGAAGACAGGGACTAAAAAAAAGTCTAGGCCTTACTCATAAGGTGACCTGTAAGAACAGTCATAGAGGCATAAAAGGAGGTAAGGAAATGAGCCATGATACTGAGAGCACAAAGCCCAAGGCATAGCATGACTGACAGTTTGGATAAACCAGGAACCAACAGGACTGGAGTTGAGGAAGAGTAGGGAGATGAAATTAGAAAGGTACTGGGGTGGCTGGGTGGGGGAGAGGTGACATCTTATAAGACTTTATAGGTCTCCCTCAGACTTTGTCTCTTTCTCTGAATGGAATGAGAAGTCCCTGAAGAGTTTTGAAAATAAAAGTGATAAAATCGGCATTAATATTGTTTAAAGATCATTCTGGTTGCTGTGTTAAAAACAGATTATAGGGATGCTTTGGCAGGCAGAATTTCAAAGATGTCCCCTAATAGTCCCATCTCTTAATTATTCTTCATCCCTCAAACACTAATCTAGGCCCTTCTCTGAAGGGACTTTGCAGACGAATTAAGTTTACGAACCAGAAGACCTTAAAATAGTAAGACTGTACTAGATTATTGGGGTGGGACCAATCTAATCACTTGGGACTTTGAAGAGGAATGAAGCCCTGTTGGCACCTTCGACTTCATGAAACCCAGAGCAGAAAGCCAGCCAAGCCTATTGGACTGCTATGAAGTTGTGAGATAATAATTAGTTTTGTTTTTAGCTGCTGAGTTTATTTAAACTATTACAACGGGAACTGAAAACTAATATAGGAGTAAGACCCTTAATTAAGAAATTATTGCAAACTTCTAACAAGAGCTAATGGCGTGGACCAGGCAATAGAATGGAAGTGACACAAAGTGGTCAGATTCTAAATATATTTTGAAATTAGAGCTGAAAGGATTTGCGGATATGGCTTATGACTGGGAGGAGCTGAGGATGACTCCAAGGTTTTTGTCTGAGCACATGGAAGGATGGAGCTTGCTATTGGTGGAGACAGCATCAGCTATGGAAGGAAGGGTTTGCAGAGAGGAATTTTGAGAGGCAGGAAGGAACCAACTCATATAGAGTTTTCTGAGACAAGAATTTTGAACTTTATCTTAAAAGTAAAGGAAAACTACTGAATAATTTTAAAAGTAGTCAAAAATAAGAATTGGATTTGGAACTTTAAAAAGAACTCTCAGGAGTCCTTATGGTGGTGAGTTGTATCTACACAATGAGGTAACTGGAGAGATTTTTTTATCCCATATTTAAGAAAAGCAGCAAAGCCAGGGTCTCCCAAAGAAGAACCAAGGAGAGTCTCTTAGCTCATAGGAATGGAATTTCTCAAATATAAGTAATAAAATGACAGGCTGTTTCAAGAAAAAAAAATCCTCATAGGGCTCCAGGATTTTATTTAAGCTATTTTAAGCATAATGAACTAAGCATAAACAATGTATAAATAGGACTCTTATACTTCAGTATACATATAAAGTGAACATTAAGAAAATTATAACTAAAATTTAAAACATTAATCTACATTATGTAAGATGTTTTGTGGAAACTAATTGTCAAAATTTGATTTAATAACTGAAAGATGCAATCTGGTTTCTTCTTTTTTCTGTCTTCCTTTTATTTTTTTCTAAACATCAACAATACAAATGCAAATGCCTGTTGAAAAATGTACGTGCAAAATGCTGTTACCAACATCAAAGTTTTGCTTGCTAGTTCAAAATAATCAGATATCATATTAGTCAAAATTTTGCCAATAGGCAGTCTTCAAATGGCATTTCTAATGAAGCACAATTTAATAATTTTGTAAAGTTTTTTGCTGCCATAAAGATGACATAGCATTGCAACATCTTAGAAATCTTCATTAGCATGATATTTAACAGTTTTGTTGAACATCTTTCATTATATATTTGTTTCTGCATGATTACCAATAAACTATTGCAACTGGACACATTTAAAGGTGGAATTTATGTGGTCCATCTACTTAACAACACAACAGATTTTTCAAATTTAGAAGTCAATAAGCAAAAAAGATTAAGAGAAGAAATTAAAAGGATTAGAAAGGAAGAAATGAAATTGAATCTATTTGCAATTGTTTCAATTTTGTGCATAAAAACTCTAAAAGAAGATTCAGATAAGTTAGTAGAATTGACAAGAAATTAGCAAATTTGCTGAAAACTAAATCAAATAAACATTAGTATGCATCTCACATACCAGTAGTGGTTGAAAAATAAAATTAAAGTGATATTATTTTAAATAGCACCAAAATACCAAATAATGAATATGACAGAAGATAGGCAAGTCCTTTCTGGAGAAATATGTAAAACTTTTCTGAACAATATCAAAGAAATTCTAATTATATGGAATGATGATCATGTTCATTGATTAGAAAATAACATTTTAAAAAGGTCAACTTCCTGTCATTGGTTCAATGAAGTACTAATCATATCCCCTATACACTTTCTTTCTTTTTTGGAAATTGACAAGTTGATTATGAATTTTATATATTCAAAGATCCAAGGATAAAAATGCATTTTAAAAGAAAAAACATATGGGAGTGACACCCCAAGTAAACATGTTTTATGTAAGGCATTATTGAGCTAAAGTAATTAAGACCATAGGAATTGTTATAGGCCGAGAGAAACAGACCCTAGAGAGACACTTGAAGCAAACCCATAAATATGTTTGAAACAAGATAAGGGTCATATGTAGATCAATAACGACATGATGCCTTTTTGAAAAAAAATATATCATTCTTAGAAGTTGGTTATCCTTTTATACAAAAATAAAGTTGGATATCATTCTTACATCATAAATTTAAAAAAATAACAACTGGATTAAAACCCAAGAAAGCCAAAATTACTGAACTTTAAAAATAGGAAATTTTGTGATGTCATGATAGGAAAGAATATTGGAAATATTACATAAAGAACATAAATCATAAAAGACTGATAAATTTAATTGCATTAAAGAACACTAGAGGGCTGGGGATGTGGCTCAGCGGTAGCGCGCTCGCCTGGCATGCGTGCGGCCCGGGTTCGATCCTCAGCACCACATACCAACAAGGATGTTGTGTCCGCCGAGAACTAAAATAAATGAATAAAAAAAATATTAAATATTCTCTCTCTCTCTCTCTCTCTCTCTCTCTCTCTCTTTCTCTAAAAAAATAAATAAATAAAAAAATAAAGAACACTAGAGCCAGACATGCACCTTAGTCTCAGTATCTCTGGAGCCTCAGGAAAGAGGATCACAAGTTCAAGGCCAGCCTCAACAACTTAGTGAGACCCTGTCTTCCCCCCAAAAAAATAAAATAAAATAAGAACTGCTATTTATCAAGAGACCCATAAAGAGAGAGAAATGGCAATGCACAAATTGGGAGAGGACATTGATAACACATTGATAAGATGGGAAAAATGAGGATTTTTTATTAACATAAGTGAGATGGAGGGTAAAGAGATGTGATAATCAGTAGACTGAGGCCTCTGGAGGGGACAAGGTAAAAACACCTAAGCATTGCCTTTGATAACAGTGGAAACTCTTGCCCACTAGCAGGAGGGAGGAGAAAGAAGAGGGCTACAGGTACAGAGTAGTCGTAGACTTGGTGTGAAGAAGCAGGAGCTCCTGAGTGATGGTTTCTATTTGTTATGGATTTTATGAGGTTGTCTCAAGTTAGCATTGAGAGTTTAGGGAGGTAAGATGCAAGGTTGAAGATCCAAAGAGGGGAAGAAGTCATGGAATAGTTGTAGAAGGAAGAATGATTTTACTTCTGAGCAATGTTGGAACATGTAGAGGTACCATTTTTCACAATTACATGAAAATGTTTCTGGTATTGTTCATTCTTTGAATATATGTTCAGAGGATGCCAATGTTTGTGTTTCTCTAGGGTTGGGTTTTTCCAGGTAGCCATGACAGCAAATACCTAACCTGTTGCAGGTAAAATTTAAAGTGTTTTAGATACACTGATATTTAATTCTCCTAATGATCCTATGATATAGGTACTAATATTAATCTCATGTTACAGATGAGGCAATAGGGTTTTAATTGTGGCAAAAGAGACTAGAGATTGCCAACGGAGAGAAAGTATGATGGGTCATGGAATCAGTGCCAAATAAGGAGCTAACAGAGATAGAAGGGGACTTAGAAATCATCTGGGTCAATGAAATGGGAGTCTTAATGAGGTTAAATATGATTTCAGTAAGAGTTCATAAGTAGGCCACCAAAGAGAGTGGGTTGTGCTGGAAGAAGAACTTCAGAACTTGTGATTTCAGGGGATGGCACAATGAAAAAAAAGTAAGTAAGTATCTGAGCTAAAGGAGAGGAGGTTACTGAAGGGTGTTGGACCTGGATTTCAGGTAGGAGGATACAGTAACCCTATGCATTGGGATGGAGGAGAATATGAACCAGATGCTGATGTGTCAATCAGTGAAACATTGTGCTTGGGAAGTTCTGAGATGAAGGCAATTAGACAGAAGTTGGTGTAGCCAGATAGCACAGCCTCAAAGATAGAAAATGCCTGAGAAAGAAGTGGAAGATATAAAGAAGACTATTGATTGCAGGGTGAGTGTTCAAAGCCATCACAGGGGCTGGGAATGGGAGGAAGGAGAGGAATAGGGATGGGGTTAACAGGACACAGAACACAGCATGGGAATGAAAACTCAATAGATGGTACATGCCTAGAGGTGTCTGCAGTTGCTTCACGGTGAACCATGTAAACTCAATCAGGAGGCAGGTGCAGGAGGTGAGCACCTAGATTGAGGTGAATTCAGCTGTGTCCTTGAAGGAAGCTCAGTGACTGTGTAGGGGCTCCATGTATGTGCTTTTATTAGTAATAGCAGCCACAGTAACTCTGGAGGAATTAAACAAAATACACAGGATGGCTTATAGTCATAGGTGAGAGATTGGGATCTTCAGTAGCCCAATTTACTCTTCCCATGAATTTTATTTGCTTCATGTGAATTCAAATAGTTTCCTATGTACATGCTCATAATTATCATCCCCCCTCCCCCAAGGCAAGAGAAACTTAACTTTTTAATCTCTCTCATTTAAATACTGGGAGTAATTTAAACTTGAACATGAATGTTTAAATTTTAAGAAAACTTATTATTTATTCTGGGTTAGTAGATCAAGATTGAATGGATATCAAACCTTCGCTAGTTGTATTATGTTTTGGGCAGATGCAATGGGTTCTTATTCAAGATAAAAAGGCAGTATACACATAAAAGTATCCTGCTATGTTTTAAAGGACATATAACACCGTGGAAAAGTTTATGGATATGAGTAGATAAGTGTGGTAACCTTAGTGTGTGTGTGTGTGTGTGTGTGTGTGTGTGTGCGCACGTGTGTGTATGTCAGCAAGGCAAACTCTAACTAGTTTAGGCAGAAAACATATCTAGCAAAAGAAGCACAAATAGCTGAGGTCCCTCTTTAAGGGTAGAGGCAGAGCCACCAGATGGTGACAGAGCCATGCACCTTTGTCTTTTTTACATAAAGGTCCTTAACAGACCAATTGTGGCACTGGGGGAGAATCTGGTATATGTGACAGAATCTGGAAAATGCCCCCATCACACCAGGGCCCTGGTCTGGAGAAGCCATCTGGGCTCTGCCCACGCCACAGGCGTTCCTGCCACTGTGGCCAGAGAGAGTGTCCTCCAAGTCTCTGGCTGTAGGGTGGGGTGGTTGGCTGTAGTTGCAAAGGAGGCCTGGCAAGCAAGTTTCTGACATAATCAACTTTATTAAGGAGCAGTGTGTGAACCACCCACCAAGGCCCAGAAGATGAGGAATTCCCCAGAACAGGGAGAGGTCCAGATGCTGGCCATCTAAGAAGAGAGACGCAGCACTTATTGTTGCTGTTGTTTTCTGCCCTTGTGTTTTCTCATTTTCTTTTCTTTTCTTTATTTGCTTGCTTGTTTTTGAATTTACTTTTACTTTTATTTTCCTTTACCCTGACATTCTAAAACACAGGCAGATGAGATGGTGCTTCAGTGCAAAAGAAGACAACTGGAATCAGCCCAAGGTTGAAAAAAGGATCAGCCTATGGATAAGCAAGAAATTAACTGAAAGGAAGAACTGTTTTTGCAATAATCATATGGTGCTTTAGACTACTGATATTCACTCCATTTACAGGGATCACTGCATGAATGAGGCAATGTGAAAACTTAGATGGTAGTTTTAAATGAAAGCACTAAATATGAATATGTTTAACTCGATTTTTCACTTATTAAAATTTGACCATGCAATATTATTATTATTTGTACTATC
Source organism: Spermophilus citellus (assembly GCF_964194105.1). Lineage (NCBI taxonomy): Eukaryota > Metazoa > Chordata > Mammalia > Rodentia > Sciuridae > Spermophilus > Spermophilus citellus. The sequence goes on along the minus strand of NC_138197.1, from coordinate 66,906,158 downwards.
TACATCTATAGTGGATCATGAATGTAGGTGCCGATGTCCATACTTGCAAATGTCTCTTCATTTTTCTTCTCTTTTCTCATTTTGTCTTATCTTTTACCCCCTTTCTTTCCCTTAGTACTGTGGATTTAACCTGCCACCATAGCAACATGTACCTCAACCATCAACCACACATCCTTGATCCTGCCTCAATTTAAATCAGTTCAATAAATATTTATTATTTGCCTATTGTGTGCAGCACATCAGAGCTGTTATTAAAAATTCAGCAACAAATCTTTTCTCTCCTTGTCTCCCTCATCACAGCTTATAATACAACATACTGTGCCAAATACATACTTGATAAAAGCAAATTAGGTGAATGGAGAGATACAGTCAAGATGCACACAAAACAAATGAATCAAAATTATCCACAAGATATCAGCAAAACACTCTTTTTGTCACAGTTTCTTTTTTTTTCCTGTTGCTGTTATCTTTTAATACCCGAAAACACCCTTATTTTAGTACACAATTCAAGAGCAAACTATAAATGCATCTAGAATTCCCCATATAAAAGATAGAACCTGTGATGGATAAATAAAAGAAAGTACACTTCATACAAGAGAAAAATGTTAGAGATGGTCTTCTTATTTTTTATTTTCTTTTCTAATATTCTGCAAACATTCTCATAAAATAGTGAATAATTTTAAGAAATGTGTATTTGAGGTTAGGGAAAAAGTTCTGAGGCACTTATAATTTGTAAGAATGTAATTAAGAGGTAATTGTTAAAATATGTTAGTTGCAGTTAGAGTCCATTTGTTGATAATCCACTCTTGACACTTAACCATGGCGCTAGTGCCTATGCCCTCGGAATGCAACTGATAGAAGCTTGTCAAAGCCCAGGGGAACAGGGCTCAATGGCTCCTGTGAGCATCATTTTAAAATCTCATAAGGAACCTAATAAGAACACAGTTGTAGCTTTCCATCTAAACATTTATCTTGTCACTTAACAGGTCTATAGACATGGATTAGTTCTTTCTAGTACATTTAGTGTGAGTTGAAGATTATTTCTGCAAAACACAGCTGTTGGTAATGCTGGGATAAACACAGTGGTGACTAACAGACACTGGAAGGAAGAGTCTGCTGTTTTAAAGACAAACATGTGACACACATGGCCAGCTTGAAAACATGTTCCGGGGTTTAAATTTGGAGACATTCAAGCAGAGTACGCACACTCTTGTGGGGTTACACCGCCTAGATCTGCCTGGTCTCCCCTTCCGGAGAGCTGCCCTTTCTACCGTCATGTTCCTTTCAGGTCACCTATGGAATTCTATCACCCTTCGAACAAATCACCTTGCCTCCTGCCTACCAGTATGTGTCGGGGGGAGCTCTCAGGGTAGAACTCCCCTAAAGTTCCAACTTCATAAATAGGTGTGTGATTATTGATTTAACATCTTCATGTCTCCCTGGGTAATAGAAAGCTTAATGAGGTCAGGGATGAGCCCAGTTCACCAGGGTCACCAGAAGCTAGAACATGCTCTACCAGTTCAATAGGTATCTGCTGCATAAGTGAATGAACATATGTCCTTTGCTCACTTAAAATTTTTGTTTTAAAAACGAGTTTTTAATGTAATATATTATCCTGGCAAAATCCCCCCCCCCCAAGTACCACATTTTATTAAAGGAAATGTTAAACCCCTTCCTCTGTGCATCCTGCTGGAGCCCTGCCTTGGCCTCTTCTTCTCCAGCCTGAGAAGCCCCCCCTCCCTGTGTCCCAGATTTCCTTCTCTTGCTGTGATCTTCTTTGGGAAGCGCTTCTCCCCTGAGTGGACCATCAGGGAGGGGGCTTGGCAGGGCAGTTACTCAGAGTGGCCAAAGGAGTTGCAACAGCTGAGGGCGAGGGCGGCAGTGTGGCCAACAGAGCAGTGGCCAAGTGCCAGAGCAGCTAAATCAGTCATCGGATCTTCAGGGCGAGTGCAGGCTAAAGAAAATAAGAGGCAAAGCAAAAGGTCAGAGAGATGTAGGGGGGGTCAAGAATGTCAATGCAAAGTAAGACCCCAGGCAAGGGCCCAGGGCCACACAGGAAAGGGAGAGCTGAAGGTATATGTGTATTTGGTGGCGGGAGTCTGACTGGGGCTCATCAGTGGGTCACGGAGCTCAGGGCTGGCACCCTAACACCTCTTCAGATCTTCAATTCTGTTAATTATCCCTCTCCTTCCAGTGCATTGGACATCTTCCTTTCCTCTAATGAATTCTTTCTCAGACTATAAATAGTTGCTATCTCTTCTAACTAAAACAAACAAAAAGACCTCTCTCAACCCTGTCTCTCCCCCTAATTACTTCACCCAATCTCTCTTCTGCCAATTCTAGACACATTTCTTGAAAGAATAACATAAACTCCCTCTCTCTGCTCCTCCCTCCCACACACTGCTCAACTCCGGAGTTCTAGCTTCTGCCCCAACACTTTTGCTCAAAGTAAGTTTTGCTAATGTCACCAATAGCACCCCCACCCCCTTTCAGAAGCACAGATTTAATTGGGAAAGCAGATTCCACATTTCAAGGGAGAATGCAGGCTATCCCAGCGGAGAGATATCTTTGGGGGTAAAATAAAAAATACACCTTTAAGGGAAAATGCCAGCCATCTGGAGAGTGAGAGACTCCTGGAGTAAAAGAAGGGGTACACCTTCGAGGGAGAATGTGGGCCATCTCCAGAGGAAGAGGCAGCCACCCACAGCCTTCTGACTGCTAACATTAGATAGGGATGACGTTGCATTTCTATCTGAATCGACTCTGATGCAGTGGCCCACTTCCTCCTCACATGGCCTCTCTGAGATTCCCCTCTGCTGGTTCTGCTCTGTGACTTACCACTTCACTTCCTCTGTGGGACCATATTCATCCACTCACTTTTGTATGTAGTTGCCATGGACGCCCAAGTCATACTGTGTGGCAGACTGGTTGTATGTGGCTCGCCCTCTCCAGGCACCATTCCCTGGTATTAAACCTCCTCTGGGTTATTGTTCAGGATTGTTCCACCACTTACTTCCAGTTTTCTGTTCCTAGGTGATCTCACTGCCTCCTTTTTCTTACAAGAAAGCATCTTTGTCCATCATTTTTATCACATTATTTTAATGGCTATGGTTCATTGAACGCTTCCCGTTTGCTAGGGGCACATCTGGGGACTTTGCTGTCACTATTTATTCAGAATCTTTGGTCTACAGATACTTACCAACTCATTATGGTGCAGGCACTTTGTGGATATGTAATTCCTAGTTATCACAACTAATTTAGAAGTCAGTATTTTGTTATTTTACAGGGGATGGGAGTTGTATTGACCTCACCTCTGAAGATTACGTAACAGGTAGACCAAAGATTTGAATTCATAGCATTTTCCATTTCATTAAGATACCTTAAGAAAAGTATTTTATCTTTCATCAAGCTTTCTATGCCAGCACCTCTCCCAACCTTTATCTCATTATACCAGTCAGATCATTAGCCTATAATCTGATGTTAGTTTTAAAACATTGAAGAGAGAGAGATTCACAGCACTAAAACCCCAGAATTCCACAACTTTGTCATCAGCACCATCAAACGTGTTTCCACAGATCCCTGACAAGGCTACTCATAAATCAGGTAGCTTGAGATTCACTAGTTTATTCATGTTTTCCTGGAACTTACAACACAGTGATAGGGGTAGGGTGTATTTTTTTTTACATCTAGGAAAAGTACCAGGGAAGAAAACAGTACAATTAAATAAGAATGGATAACAGAGAGATCTGATCTCAATTGAGGGCTCAAGGAAGCTTTCTTAACAAGGTGATATGTGAGTCGAGTACTGAGTGTCTACTAACCCCATGAACAGAGGAAGGAACAATTCGAGATAAAGAAACAGGATGTATAAAGTGGGGAGGAGGAATCATAATATTTTTCAAACCCCAAAAGGCTACACCAGAGAATGTCAAAAGAGGCCAAGAGAGGCAGGCTGGGCCAGACCATTCAGACCCGACACCATTCTTAATATCTCAAGAATCATGGTCCAGCAGAATGGGGGTCACATCAGCAAATTTGTTTTGAAGAGTGGCTATGATGTAGAGAACCTGTTGAAGGGGCCCAGGAAAGATGCATAGAGAATGTCAGAAAGCTATGACCAAAGGCTGAACAGGAGATGGCAGGGGCTGGGACCAGTAGGGTAGTCACAGAGGAAGAGAGAAGTATATTAATTTGACACATATCAAGAATGTGGAATCAGTAGGACTTGCTGACCAATTAAATAAGAAGTGATAGAGAATGAGGTATGAAGGCTAAATCCTAGGAGTCTGAGATGCCTAAGGGTGAGCCATGGTGTCATGGCTAAGAGAGGGATAAATGGAAGTCAGTGAATGTCATGGACTGGTTGCTATGTGGGTTAAACTGAGGAGTTTGCAGCACAACAAGACAATCTCTGTTATGTACCAATGTGAAACTACAAGGAAGGTTGAGGGCATGGACTTAGGTGAAAGCAACAATGCTGTAATAATTGAGTCATGAACATGGATGAGATCAAGTAGGGAAGAAATACAGAGTGAGAAGAAGAGGGCCCAGGGGGAGTCATCCAGAATGCCTTCCTCTACAGGATCACTCTTACTCATGGAAAACATTTTCTGAAAAGATGCGTGTATTTATTAAAATAAAATTTCTCTTAACTGCTTTAAAATCTTAACCTCAACAAGAATTTTTAAAAAATATCTGCACCTACCTGTCCTCAAATGACTCTGTATTGCCTTGTTTATTAAAAAATAAAACTTGCAAAATATTGGTATTTTTAAAGTCTGGGGTGAACACATGGGTGTTTGTTATAGGTCTCTGTATTTTTTTATATGAATAAAATATTTCATAAATAACAAGATCAACCACAAAATATCCTAGGAAATAAAACCTAAATCAATAAAAACTCAGGATAAAAATAAATGCCAGAAGGCAGTTAAGTGAAGAATAAAGGACTAGGGACATTGCCAAGGAGCCTCCTGGCCCCAATAGGAAAGGCTTTAGGCTCAATATAAGAAGATGTACCCTGAAAGATTCTACTGGTAACTTCATAGGACAGCAATTTCTATTGCTATAGAAACCATAATAAAAACCTTGGCTTTATTTATATTTCAGGGTAATTAGGACCAAGAAGTTGGCCAATATTATTTGCTTTGGCTGTGAAGGAAGGCAGTTAGCCAGTCTGCCTGAATGGATGCTACTTTTGTGAGCCATACGCATGGGGATATTAGTTAAAATGTGGGGCTTGAAATGTAGCTTAGTGGTAGAGCACTTGCCTAGCAGGCACAAAGCCCTGAGTTCCATCCTAGTACCATAAACACAAATAATAATAATAATAATAATAATAATAATAATAATAATAATAATAATAAAATGTGAAGCAAACTTGGTCTAAAAGAAGAGCAGTGATCTCCAACTGAGCTCTAGTTGGAAATAGCTTGGTAATATAACCAAAAACAAAACTACTCTCTCCCTTATCATCTACTGCTACCACCACTACCACCATCCCCTCCTCACCACTATCCCCAAGAGATAATTTTAAAGGAGTGCTTTCTCGAAGGCCTTACTCAGGCCCGTAGAGTAAAGGGCATGTGACTCAGTATTGCACATTTTCTCATACTACCTAAAAGAACATAAACTCCACTACTTTGATAAACTCTCCTTAAGAGAATGACAGACAATGAGCAGGGCCGGGGGAAGGAGCACAGCTGTAACTTGCAGTGGTGTGATTATTTAAAAGGAACCAAGCATGGAGAGCTACACCTTGCCCAGATTATTCTATAGGGGTATAGGGGTAGGGATTCCCAAGCCCACCTTGAACACCCCGTTCCAGGCATCCTTGAGATACACTCTAGTAGTAACCAACTCAGTCTTTAAAAAATAGCCCATGATGATGATCATTCCACAAACAATCCAGTGGGGAAAGGAAAGATTCCCAGGGCAGAGCCAGGGCCTGGAGTCCTGAACTGTGAAGGCTGAAGAAGGGAGCCACCCACAGGGCTCCCAGACTCAAGGAAACGGGCCTGTGTTAATCCATGGGGTGATGGCTGTGAAGGTTTAATTTTTTGAAGACTCTTACTAGGTACAGGAAAATTAGGTGTAACCTAATTATTTTTCCCTCATGTGTTGTAGCTCCTTTTGATTTTTACCAAACTTTCTCAAAACCTGATTTATCATATAATAAGGGTAGGCCAAAAATGGAAGAATTTGTTCACCCCCTCTTGTTGGGGATGCAAATCAAGTCAAGATGGCACCTGGCAGTTTGCCAGAAGGAGTGGTTTGTGAAGCAAAGCCAGCGAGCCATTAAGACGATGAGGATTCCTTATTGGCTGACTGCTGTATCTAGATGATGTTAATTGAGTCAAGCTGTGTGTAATTAGTTAGGTATATATACCTCTGCTGTCCCGCAGAGAGGTGGTCCCGCTACCTTAGGAGCCCGCTACTTTGAGTTCTCCCTCAGTTCTGGCTGAGTTCAATTGCAATAAAGTAGTTCCCATTTCAACCTTCAAGTTGCTTGTCACCTCCCGGTTACTTTGCCCAGCCAGACTTTGGCACCCTCTGACATAATCATATATACATAACGAAAGGATCTCTGGATGAGATCATTCTGGATGGGGTGGGCCCTAAGTTCAAAGACTAGTGTCAATATACACAATAGAAAATGGGAAGACACAGAGACAAAAAAAAAAGAAAAGAAAGAAAAGACTATGTGAAGATGGAAGCAGGGATTGGAGAGATCCACACACCAATAGCCAAGGAATGTCAAGGATGGTCAGCAGCCTCCAGAAGCTGGGAGACAGGCGTAGACTTTTTGGAGGATTCCGTGCCTCCAAAAAGAACCAACCGTCAGGCACCTTGATTTCAGGCTTTTGGCTTTCAACTATGAAAGAAAATGTGTCATGTTTTAGTAAATCATACAGTTTTTAGTACCTTGTTATAGCATATTTGGAAAACCAATCCACAGAGATTCTTGAGGAGTGACTGAAATCATTGAGTTTGGGGCTGTAAAGAGCAGGAGACTAGGCAGTGGCCCAGACCAGTGTCCAGGAGCCAATGGCCTAGAGGAACATGCAGCTTGAAGGCTCAGTCGTCCACAAGACCACTGCTATAGTTTGGATCTCAAATGTCTACCAAGTCCTACATGTTGAGGCTTGGTGCCCAGAGTGGTGCTCTTGGAAGATAGTGTAGCCGTGAAGAGTTGGGTCTTAATGAGAGGTTCTTAGGTCACTAGGGATATGCTCTTGAAAGGAACTGTGGGACCACAGGAGCTCAAATAAACTCTTTCTCTTTGTGAGTTAATTATCTAGGGTTATTTCATTTTATTTATTTTTTACAATAACAGAAAGCTGACCACCACTTAAGCAGCCACAGGTCAAAGAGGAAAGCGTTCCCCTTTCCCAAAAAAACGTTAGAGAGAGGGGATTCAAAGAAAGAGGAAAAAGCCAGTGCCTGTCTTCTGTTAGACTCTCCCTTCAGATTGCTGCGTGATGCTCCTCATATTCTCCTCCCTTCCTCTTTTCTTCTAATGACCTTCAGACCTCTATGCTTGGTGGATGCATATGTCTCACTTATACCTACATTCGTCTTGCTCTGAAGATTATAAATAATTTGGGGTAAACAAGCTTAAATTTCTACTAAAGTCACACAGAATTTCTTGGGAATTGTCAGAGACCACAGTATCCAGAAAAGTACTATTTTTTTTTTTACTTAAAAAGAAAAATACAACTTTATTGAGATCAAATCATATACCATATAATTCACAATGTATACAATTTAAAGTATACAATTCTATGGTTTTTAGCATGTTCACAGAGCTGTGCAATGATTACCACACCGATTTAAGGACGTTTTCCTCACTCCATAAAGAACTGTTGTATTCATTAGCAATCATTCACGATTCCCCCAACCCCCATCAACAGCCTAAGGCAACCACCCATTTATTTTATGTCTATGTAGTTATTTATTTTATGTCTATGTAGTTACCTCTTGTGAACATTTCCAGTAAATGGAATCATACAGTGTGTTGGGGGGGGGGGCTAACTTATTTTACTAAGCATAATGTTTTCAGTGTACATCCATGTCATAGCTCACATCAATATTTCATGCCTTTTATTGACAAATATATTCCATTATAAGGACATATCAATTTATCCATTCATAAGATGATGAACACTTGTGTCTACTTAATAGTTATTATAAATAATGCTGCTATGAACATATCGTGGACATATATTTTCATAGGAATGAAATTTCTAGGTCATGTAGTAATTCTGCTTAACTTTTTGAAGAACTGCCAGGCTGTTTTCCAAAGGAGCTGCCCCAATTTTATGTCTCCTCCAAGAATCTACAAGGATTCCAATTTCTCCATGTCCTTTCCCACACTTGTTGATTAAACTTACCCTGTGTGGGAAGTCATACCTTATTCTGGTTTTCGTTTTAATTTCTCTAATGATTAATACTATTGAATATCCATTTATGTACTTATTGGACATTTGTATATCTTATTTTTGGAGAAATGTCTGATCAGATCCTTTGCAAAATTTTAAGTTGGGTTATTTATCTTTTTATTATTGAATTGGAAGAGTTCTTTCTGTTTTTTAATGCCTAATAAGGTAAGTCATTTACCAGAATTTTCTCCCATTTTATATGCTATCTTTTCACTTTCTTATCTGTATCATTTAAAACACAAAAGTTTTTATTTTTCATGAAATTCAATTTATCAGTGTTTTTCCTTTGATGGTTGTAATTTTGGTATCATATATAAGAAAACAATATCTAATCTAAAGTCATGAAGATTTCCTTCTCTGTTTTTGGGTTTCCTTCTCTGTCTTAAGGGTTTTATAATTTTAGATCTAACATTTAAGTATTTGATCCATTTTAAATTAGCTTTTGTACATGGTATGTTGTAGGGATCCAGCCTCATCTTTTAACAGGTGAATAATCAGTTGCACCAGTATCACTTGTTGAGAAGGCTCTTCCAACTTAATTGTCTGGTCACTATTATTATTATTAGCATTATGTTGTATTATATTTTGGGGGAACAGCTTCTAAAGAATTCATTGGCACTGATTCCTCTGTAAATGTTTGGTCTGGAGCTGGGCTATCTAGACTTGGGCTTTTCTTTGTGGATGGTTTTATGATTGCTAATTAAATATATCACTTGTTATAAGTCTTATAAGATTTTCTATTTCTTCTTGAATCAATTTTAATAGTTTGTGTCATTCTAGGAACATACTCTTTTCATCTGGTTTAGCCAGCTTTTTTGCTGCTGCAACCAAGAGACCTAACAAAAATATTTTTATTTTAAAAATAAACTTTTAAAGAAGAAAAAAGTTTATTTGGGGGCTCACAGTTTCAGAGGTCTCAGTCCATAGACAGCTGGCTCCATAGCTGGGCCTAAGGTGAGACAAAACATCATGGCAAAAGAGCATGGTGGAGAAAAACAGCTCAGGACATTGCACCCAGAGAGAGAGAGAGAGAGAGAGAGAGAGAGAGAGAGAGAGACATGGACAAAATATAAACCCAAAGGCACACCTCCAAGGACCCATTTCCTACCTGCCTATAGTTACCACCTAGTTAATCCCTATTTAGGGTTTAATGCACTGATTGGGTTAAGGCTCTCTTAACCCAGTCATTTTAGCTCTAAACTTTCTTGCATTGTCTCACACATGAAGTTTTGAGGAACACCTCATATCTAAACCATAACATCATCTAAATTATCTAATCCATTGGTATTCAGTTTCCTTGTAGTATTTACTTATTTTAATAGTTCGTGTCATTCTTTGTGTTTTTCATTTCTTTAAGGCCTGTGGTAATATCCCCTTTTTGTTCTTAATTTTAGTGTTATGAAATTTATGAATCAAAAAAAAATTTGGATCTTCCTTTCTCTGCTCCTTCCTTTGGTCAGACTAGATAAAACCCTGACAATTTTGTTGTCTTTTTTTCCCAAAGAACCAACTTTTGTTCTTCATTTATTACTTTCCACACTAATCTTTATTATTCCCTTTCTTGTCTTTTTTTTTGTCCTTCATTTTCAGTGTCTTAAGCAAAAATTAGATTGAGTTGAGATATTCCTTTTTCTTTTAATATAAGCATTTACAGTCATAAATTTCTCCTTAACAACTAGCTTACACACTTCTCAAGTTTTAGTATGTTGTACCTTCACTTTCACTCACTTAAAAATATCTTCCAAACACCCTTATATTTTTTTAAAGTGTATTATTTAATTTTCATATATTTGTGAATTTCTTAAAATTTTTTCATAAATGAAACTGAAAAACATATTTTATATGATTCCAATCCCTTTAAATTTATTGAGATGCTTTTTATGGCCTAATATATATTCAATTTGGAGATTTTTCCACATATACTTACAAGAATATGCTTTTGGCTCTTGCTAGGCACAGTGCTCTGCTAATATCTGTCAGGAGCACTGAAGTCTTCAACTATTATTGTTGCATCATCAATTTCTCCCTTTATTCAGCCAGTTAGTTTCCTGTATTTGGGGGCTCTATTGCCAGATGCATACATATTAATGATTGGTATGTATTCCTGATGGATTGATCCTTTTACCATTGTAAAATGCCCCTCAAGCTCCAGAAACATTTCAAGCATTTCTGATATTAATATAGCCACTCCAGGTTTGATATGCTTACAGCTTGTATAATAGAACTATTTCCCCATTTGTATCTTTGAATCTAAAGTGTGTCTTCTATAGACTACATACAATTTAATCTGTATTTTAAATCCAATAGGATAATCTTTGCCATTTTATTGGCTTGCTTAATCCGTTCACATTTTGCATTTTTTTTTAGATTATATATATATAATTTTTAAAAATTTAAATTATATATATATGTATATATAATTTTAGCTGTTGATGGACATTTATTTTATTTATTTATTTATATGTGGTGCTAGAAATTGAACCCAGCACCTCACACAAGCCAGGCAAGAGCTCTACCACCGAACCACAACTCCAGCCCTACCCTTTGCAATTTTGATAATAGTTGGAGATACGTCTTCCCTTTAACTTTTTTTCTATATTTCTCATGTCTTCTGCTCTTCTTTTTCTCCTTTTCTGCTTTCTTTTGCATTGAAAGAATATTTTCTCACGTAAGATTTTAATTCCTTAAGGAGTGCTGCCCCCAACCTGTGCAGGCAGCTGAACTTAAGGTCGCTGGTGTGAATTCCCAGGGACACCAAATAAAACACAGATACACACTTTTCCTTTACACAAGCTTCAGGAGGGATTCTCTTCTCTTGGCCTCAGGCTCCCCAAATGGGAGAGCAAGAGAACGTCACGAGAGGCTGGCCAGAGAGAGGGAGCACGTTTGGAAGTGGGCTTTTATTGGGGGGACGCTTGTTCTTAGAAAGTTCCATCCAAAAAAGGCCAGAAGGGTCAGGGTTACAAGGGACAGGTGAATGTAATTCAACCCAAGGAGTTTCACCTACATCTGAAGACACACCCTCAACTTTCTGAACCAGGACAACGCCTAAGTCACTACAAAATGTAATTATCCGTCAAAGCCTCTCGCTTCAGGAGGGACGGCGGGAGTCATTCAGAGTGGCTCCCCACAGAGGAGTTGTAGGACTCTAGGACTCACCCTACACATCCTAATTTATGAGACTTCAATTCAGTTTTATACTAACTTAAGTAAGATACAGAAATAATCCTCTAAAGCTCTGTTCTTTCTTCTGAGCTTACTGTTATGTATATTGCATTCATATATTTGAAAGATCCCAAAATATATTGTTATAATTGTTACTTATATTAATTTGTCATTTTTAGAGAAAAAGTGAAATCAAGAATATTTTTATAGAGTATGTTCTACTAACCTTCTTATTTTCCATTTGTGGTTCTCTTCCTTCCTTTCTGTGAATTTGAGTTACCATGTGAAGTAATTTCCTTAGCTCACTACAGCTGTGCTCCTAACCGCCACTTTTCAGCTGATTTTGTTAAATATATTACATTTCTGTATGAGATAAGAATATAATAAATATTGTTTTATGCAGTTACTTCTAAATTCAGTTAAGATAAGAAAAAAGACTGAATATGTATTTATTTTGTCTTTCATAATTACATAATTACCCACAGTACTCTTTGATTTTCAATTATTCTTTTGAACCCAAAGAACTTAATATATTATTTATTGTAAATTGAGTTTTCCAGCAATAATCATTCAGTTTTTAATTTCCTGGGACTTTCTTTATTTCACCTTCATTTTTAAAAGATAGTTTTGCTGAATGTAACATCCCTGGTTGACATTTTTTTTTATCCTTTGAGAACTCTGAATATGTCATCCCACTGTCTTCAGGGCATCCATTGTTTCAGGTAGGAAATAGGCTGTTTATCTTATTATTCTTCTCCTATCTATAAATCAGTTTTCTCTAGTGGCTTTCAAAAGTTTGTCTGTGTTTTTAGAATTTTCACTATGATGTGTCTTGGCATATCTCTCTTTGCATTTATTCTACTTAGAGTTTTTTGAGCTTGTTGGATATATTATTTAATATCTTTCTCTTAAATTATTGAAGTTTTCAGCCATGATTCCATCAAGTATTTTTATGGGCTCCTTTTTCTCTCTGTCTACCACTCCCAATACTTCTATGTCATATGTTTAGTAGTATTTCACCTTTCTCTAAGACTCTGTGCATTTTCTTTAATATTTTCCTCTGTTCTTCAAATTGCATAATTTTGATTAAATCATTTTCAACTTTGCTAATTTCTTATTTTACCAATTTAGAATCAACTGTTGGGTCCCTCCATTCAATTTTTCATTTCAGTTCTCTTACCTTTTGTCTTGAGAATTTCCATGTGGTTCTTGTGAATAATTTATGTTTCTCTATGGACAATCTCAATTTCGTGAGGCATTGCTATCACACCTTTATTTCTTTAAACATAGCCTCCTTTTGTCCTTTGAATGTGTCTATAACAGTTGTTTTGAGGTCTTTGTAAAATTCAATATCTGGGCTCGTCAGAGGCAGTTTCTATTATCTGCTTATTTCTACTGGATATGGCTTATGGTTTCCTTTATCTTTGCATATTTCATAACTATTTTTATTAAGAACTGCATATTTTAAGTAGTAATTTTGGGTACTGTTCTCTCCTTTCCCTAGATTTTGTTTCTCTTGTATTCACTTGTTCATTTGTTGGGTGACTTTGGTGGGATGTTTGTAATGGAGTCTTCTTCCTCTGCAATGTAAAAGCTCTGATGTTGTTCCTAAGAGCACAGTCTTGGGCATGAATACATTCACCCTGGGATTACAGTGATTTGGGCAGAGCTCTCTTTGTCTCTTTTCCTGATCTCTCTATTATGTTGTCTGCCTCTTCTGGTATCACACCCAGATGGTAGACTTCACTCATGTCTGGATGTCTGCTCTATTGTTTTGATAATGTCCTAGAGCATACACTACTCCACAGTATTATCCAATTAAATTGAAGCTCCTTTGCAAGGGCAATCTTTGAAGCCAAACTTTAAGGCTTGTTCTAATCCCTGGAAGCCTCTTTTCAATTGTCTTTTTCTCTGGTTTTCTTGGCAAACTTTCTGGCCCACAGTTTAACTTAATGCTTTTATGAAACTATCAACCTCCTCTTAATTGCTTAAACCTAAACTATTATTTTTCAGAATGTTTGCACTTAAATTTCCCCACTGCCTGTTTTAAATAAAATAAATTTCTCTTGGGAGAGCTTTGGAGCTGTTCTTGTGGACTCTCTCCCTAGGCAAAAATCTCTTGTGTCTGCCCTAGAGCTGGATACGGAGATAGTTGTCCACTTCTCTGTGACACTTCTCTCTTTTATAATCAGAGTGCTAAGTGAGGGTGGCCCTGGTCTTCTCTGCTGGTGAACTTTTTCTCCAGAGTGAACTATTATGAAGGTATTCAGGCCCTGGTATTCTTTGCTGTGGCACCTTCTGTATGCATCTGTCTTCTGTATAGAGGCTGGATGGAGGAAGGGTCTGCAGACATCCTTATTGCACTCACCAGAAGTTTAGCCTTTGAAATCTGGTGCTTGAGGTCAGAAGAAGTGCTGGCCGTTCACCCTTCTTCTGAGAAATCCTATCCCTTGACTGGGATCCAATGGAGGAGAAAGCCCCATATTCTTAGTCTCATCCCCACCGTGCAGCTCCCATCACAGTGAGCTTAGAGTTGGGGAGCAGGTCAAGCATGGTTCAAGCATCGCAGACTCTTTATTATGGTTTGCATATGAGGTGTCCCCCAAAAGTTCCTGTTAATGAATGAATATTCAGAGGTAAAATGATTGGATTATGAGAGCTATAACCTGATTTATTCAAACTAGGATGAGGCAGGTGAGGCATGGCTGAAGGAGGTGGGTCCCTGGGAGCTGCCCTGGAGGGGTTGTTCTTCCCTGTGGCCTCTTCCCCTTCCCTCTCTGCTTCTTGACCCCACCATGAGCTGAGTGCCTTTCTTCCACTGGTCTTTTCCCCCATGATGATCTCCTTCAACTTGGGCCCAGAGTAATGGAGTCAGCTGTCTATGGATTGAGATCTCTGAAACCATAGGCCCCAAATAGCTTCTCCTCATCTAAATTACTCTTGTTGGATATATTGGTTATTGAAACAAACAAACAAAAAAGCTGACTAGAACACTCTTACTACTCTTGATGAGATTTAGTAGATTTTCCTGAGTATGTGTTTCTTTAATCGTTGTATATGCTTTAAAGACGATTTTCAGAGTCTTAAAATTATCATTTTTATTTTTAATACCTTTAATAGGTACTGTTACTTCTCTGAAGAATAGATCTGCAGAGTTCCTCAAGTTTCCATTCCTAAAAATAAGTCCTTATACATATTTTTTTTAAACTTTTGTTAGGAAGGAATCTTCCATGTCATAAATTTAGCCGTATTAAGAATTTTTTTATTATTGTTAAATCATTCTCATTGTGATAGATTCAATTTGTTTTCAAAGTTTTGACACTTTTATCATTAAGAGGTAGGGCCAAAGGTCATGCTCTGTGACTTCATGACCAGTAGAGTACGATGGAGGTGACCCAGTGTTTTATTTCAGGTCCTGATAAAAGAGATCAGGATAATTCCTGCCTCTTGCAAACAAGTTACCCTGTTGTGAGAAAGCTCAAGCGATTCCCTGGAGAAGCCCATGAGGAGGAAAATTGAAGACCTCAGACAATCACTCTGATAGTCAGCATTTTGTTAACTGTTAAAACTTTTTTTTTTAATGAGACAATCAATTTAAAAAGAGGAAAGATTTATTTTGGTTCAAAGTTCTGGAGGTTTCTGTCCATGACTAGTTGTCTCATTGCTTTTGGGCTTGTGGCAAGGTAATATATCTTGGTAGGACATCTGGTGGAGGAAGCTGCTAACATGGTGGCTGGAAAGCAAAGAGAAAGTGTGTGAACACACATGGAAGAGACAGAGCCCACAATCCCCTCCAAGGGCACACCCCCAATGACCTTCAGGGGCACACCCCCAATAACCTAAGACCTCCCTTGGAAGCCCCACCTCTTAAAGTTCCCACTGTCTCCAGGAGTGCCGTGCTGGTAACCAAGCTTTTAACACGTAGGCCTTTGGAGGACATTCTAGACCCAAACTCTAGAGATAGCCATAAACCGTCAACACCAATCTACCACGTGGGTGACCTCTTTCAGAAGGGAATTCTTACTATTAACACCAGGTAGAGCAGAGGCAAGTTGTTCTCAATAATCAAATTTATATGTAAAACAAGTGACCATTTTTATTTTGAACCATGCTATGCAGCAATAGATAACTAGAGCATTCAAGAAAATCATTAAATATTATGACATAGTTTTCCATCACACACGCTTCCTTAACTCTTGTCCTCTGGCTCTCCTTGGTAAATCTGAATAGCAGTTGCAAAACAGAGGCTCAAAAGAGGTTAGTAAATAAAGATGATTATTGGCACTGTAATAGTTTCCAAAATATCCATTCTGTCACTTTATCATTGATAGCAGCAAAGTGGTTTGGTTGTGATTGACTTTACTCCAATATGCAGAGGGGAGGTGCTGACTGGCAATCAATAAGATATTCTGAATTCCTTTGGCTATACTGATTAAGTAGTAGCAAGAAGAAGAAGGAGGAGGAGGAGGAGGAGGAGGAGGAGGAGGAGGAGGAAGAAGAATTTGGAGTTTGATTTCTTGTTTGGCAACTATTTTCAATTGCCTGACTAAGGGCTAAGCACTTTTATTCATATATTCTGGCCTCCTAAGTGTCCCCTTAGGTTAGACTTACCATTTTGTTTATTATTGTTGTTGTTGTTAGCTGTGCTGGGGATTGAATTCAGGACCTAGCACATGGTAGGTAAGTGCTCTATGACAGAGCTATATCCCCAGCCCCAGTCTTACCTTTTTAGGCTTCAATTTATTCATCTGTAAAGGATAGGATAATGAGATTCGACTAAATTATTTTGGAGATCTCTTCCTGCTCTCATGTTTAGACTTTATTTTTAATATAAATACTGTCATCCCTCCAGCATTGGTAATTCAATTACCCACTCATTAACTGAAATCAATTGGGTATTTACTAGTTATGTGCCGAAATTAAAAGGATAAATAGGACATGATCCCTTAACTTAATGAGTTCATAGTCATTAGTAAAATAGATATGTAATATCACTTATTGCACTATATTAACTAACTCTAATATAGTGCAATAAGTGATATTAAATATGTGCATAACAAATTTAATAACTGTGGAGTATGGACCAGGAAAGCTTTCCAAGAAGAAATTTAAAGAAATATACTTGCTCTGGGCCATGCAGAGGAATATAAAGTTTAGATAATAAATACATAGAAAGTTTAGAAGAAAGAGAACCTATTTTGGATATAGATAACATTAATTGCAAATGGGAGAAAGCACTCATAATTAATGATAACAATAAGATAACATCAATAACTAACGTTTTCTGAGTGTTATGATCTGAATATGTCCCCAAATTTCACACATTGGAAACCTGGTCCCTAATGCAGCTGCATCAAGAGGCAGGATCTTGCTGGGTGCAGTGGTGTATAATTGTAATCCCAGCGGTTCTGGAGGCTGAAACAGGAGGATCTTGAGTTCAAAGCCAGTCTCAGCAACGTCAAGGCACTAGGCAACTCAGTGAGACCCTTTCTCTAAATAAAATACAAAATAGGCTGGGGATGTGTGGCTCAGTGGCAAAGTACTCCTAAATTCAAGCCCTGGTACTTCCCCCTCCCAAAAAAAGAGGCAGGATCTTTGGAAAAGATTGGTGGATCCCTCATGAATGGACTAATCCATTTATGGATTAATAAGTCATTTCAGGAGTGACCCTGTCAGGCACACTTGCTCTAGCTTGCCATGTGATACCCTTTGCTGCCATAACCCACATGGGAAACCTTCACTAGAGACTGAACAGATGTTCTTGGCTTGGAGACAACACTGTGGTTTTAGATTTTCCAGCCTCCAGAATTAAATAAATATTTTTTTCTTTATAAAATACTCAGTTTGTGGTATTCAGTTATAGCAACAGAAAATGAATTAAGGCACTATTTATCACATGCAAGTTACCATTCTATTCTAGTTTAGGTGTTTCCTTATTCTGTACTTGACAACCTTATGAGGGACACCATCATTATCCCAAGTTTACTAATGAAAGCCCAGAGACAGCTTGGTTATACAGCAAGCAATCAGTTTAGGCTACAGCTTAGGCAGATTGCTCCTGAGCCATTGCACTACACAGCTTGTGTGAGGAAACTCCAGCAAGATACTATATTGGAGGACTCTTTTAAACTAGAAAGTAGGGTATATTTTATCAAAAAGTCAACAAAGGGAGCATAGGTGTTTGAAATATTAAAAATAATTAGGATGTGATAAATAAAATTAAAGAAATAATATCAAAGGCATTGCCTTTGGCAGAAAGATGAAGGGGTGAGTGCTCCCAGTGCAGCCTTCACTCTTTGTAAGACAGCCCACATTTCGTGTGCTATGTTTGCAAATGTGAACAGCACAGGCAGCGCCAGTCACAGTGCCCAGCACGTAACAGCTAGCTCATAAGTTCTTGTTTCCAAAGGCTAGGCAGTTATAAAGAGAGAATGTACACAGAGATAAAACCACAGACATAAAGAGAGAATGCACACAGAGAGTAAGTAGTTGGGGAAGGACAAAATATTCTTCATACGAGATACCATTACTTTCATTTGTCAAGTGGCACTTATAAACTAGAGAAAAGTTGTTTTCCACAAAAGCATGATTTCAACTTTTCATCATTATAAACAAGCCTCTTTATGTTTGCTGGGATATTTGTTTTCTCACTTTAACAATCAATAATTGTAGTTACAAGGCTTGAGTGAGTATAGTTTTGAACTAAGAAACAAAAACTAGAAATATATATTTTTTTAAAATCTTACTAAGTATGTCCTCTGGAAACACATTCTGCTTGGTGTTCTCTCGAAGAAGTAAGAAAAGAAGTATTACTTTCAATCTCACTCTTTAGAACTCTGGTCTAAAGAAGCACATGCTCTGGATTCTTTTTTTTTTTTTTTTTTTTTTTTGGCACCAGGGGCATTTATCCACTGAGCCATATCCCCACTACTTTTTTTTTTCTTTTTGTGACAGGGTCTCACTAAGTTGCTTTGGGCTTGCTAAATTGCTGAAGCTGGCTTTGAACTTGTGATCCTCCTCACTGGGCTAACAGGCATGTGCCACCGTGCCCAGCTGGATTCTTAAGCAAACTTGATCTCTTAGCAGGATTTTCGGGATGATGTGCCTGGCAACCCTACTGTCATTGAGTCCTTGAGACTCAGATTGATGTTAGCTCTGTGGAAGTCCCTCTTCCCTTCCCACAGGAAGAGAAGTGTCTGTCATGCCTTTGGGTGCACACTTTACTCTTAGATGGCCTGTCAAGCTTACCCCCGGAACACCCACCTGTGTCTGCCAGCTGCACAGGTGATGAGCTCCTTCCTCATGCTTGTGCTGTGTCACCCAGCAGGGAGAAGTCAGATATCCCAGACATGTTCATTGAATGAATGGGAAATATGAAATTTAAACTTTGCAAAAAGAGATATAGTAAAAGGAGACTACCTGTGGCATTCTTCAGACTGTTCCTGTTCCTCCTGTGTATATTAATGCCATCAATAGTATCTCCATGGAAGGAGTTATGTGGGAAGTTTAAACAGCAGCTGGAAATTCCATCTCTACAACGTGGAAGCATCTTTCAGCAGGAGGGCCAGGTACACCATCTATCCTTGCTGGTGACCTAATGCTGGGTTCACAAAATCTGACTATTCCAGTTACTCAAGAAAACAACAAAGAAAGCACACAACCACACAGAATTACCTTTTCAATAATCCAGAGACATCTCTTCGAACTTAAGGGTCCTTGGAAAGAGAGAGAGCCACCAGAATTCTTTATTCTTATATAGGGAACACACAAGAGGAGGTTCCATGGAATATGATATCCCCAAAAGGGCAAAGGGGGAGGGTTACAAAGAAATCGGTAAGTAGCTCAACCCCCTTGGGTGATACTTACACCTGGAGCCATGCCTTGCTATCTGATCTGGGACAATGCCCAAGTCACCACGAAATGTAGTAATTGGTCAGAGGCTTGTGTTTCAGGACTAGAAGGCGTGGTCATTCAGAGTGGTTCCCCACAGCCAGACACTTAGGCAAATATGTTGTTGATGGATCAGTTCTCCAAAAGAGATGGGTAGAGAGGTAGAGAGGTAGGAGAAAATGCTACAAATCAGGAAATTATTGTACATTTTCTTTGCCAGGAGACTCTAAGTAGCTCCCTTTTAAAAAACTTATCCGGGCTATATGTGTGTGTGTGTGTGTGTGTGTGTGTCTTTGCCAGTAGCCCTGCATCATGTCTTTTTTTGTTAACTTTAGAAAACAAATGAGCTTATTATTTAGGGCAGGAGGATGGCACCTAGGGGAACAGCAAAGTTGCCTGGAGATAACCCCCTAAAGATCTGTCAGTGATCATCACAGAGAACTGAGAACTAGAGTCTCAGGTGTTCCAAGGCCAATGGAACCCCAAAACCAAACAGTGTGAGATCAGGGAAACAAAGCAAGCTCCTCCAACTTCTCTCCTCTGTGCTATCCTCCGAGCACTGACAGGACTCCTAAATCTGGTGCCTTTGATGTTCTGGCCCAGACAGAGGAAGGGAAGGGTGGCTTTGTATCCAGAGCGGCTGGGCCTAGGCCCTCTGCTTCCTGAAGTGAAGTGCTTTGCCCTCCAGATTCTCCCAACACTCAGCAGACCCCAGACCCCACAGTGTACTAATCATATTGTAAGAGTTAAATCACTAGCTACTGTACTTATTTGTGAGCTGATAATGTGCAATGGTGGGAAGTCACATTCTTTGGAGGAGGAGGAAGAGAGGAAGAGGAGAAGGATGAAGAGGAGGGGGAGGGGAGAGGAAGGAGGAGGAAGAGGAGAAAGAAAAGATTGTTCTCCACAGTGCTAAATCCTAGCCCAGGCATGGCTTCAACCATTGAGAACTTACACTGGAGGCTTGGGCTTCGATCCTGCCAATGTAGAAACCACCAGGCTCCAGTCCCTTTCTCTTCCCTGCCCCCAGCTAATTTCCTGCCATTACCTTGCAGGAAGGCTTTTATGGCAAGAGGGAATGGGGCAGAGCAACGAGGATGGGTAGAGGAGGATGCAGCTGCCCAAGGAACTAAAGAGCCCTTTCTCCCTACCATTGGGTCAGCCCATCCAGGGTGTGGCCCCATTGGCTGGAAGCTTGGGCATCTCCTGACGACAAGCTCTGGGTGTGGGCAAGGATGTCTTGTTCTGAATTTTTCCAAGTAGCTCCATAGAAGCTATGGTGAAGTAGGTACCAGAGCATAGGGGGAGAATCAAGTTGGTGACTGGCTGATGGGCTGGTCATGTGCGTGTGACATATTCCCTTTAGACATGCTCAGAAATAACTAGGGGAACTTTGAAAGAGGGGAAACAGACCTTAGTTACTGTGATGGAAAAATTTTTACATATGTATCTGTCTGTACATATGTGTATATGTATGTGTGTGTGTGTGTGTGTGTGTGTGTGTGTATACATATATAATAAAAGCATGCTACATTTTACTGTATCAATATGACATCTTATTATCCCTTATTAAATTTAAGCTTACATATAGGTAAGACTTTATACAGGAGAACATATAGGGAAAATATTTATGAATAAAAGAATAGAGTAAAAATATACCTTTTAGGACACTGAAATCTCATGTACCTTGCATATCAAAAGAGACAATAGATGAGTTGATCCTGTTGCCTCATTTTGCATTTAAAATTGTTATCGATTCCAATTTACACAACAAGTTGCTGATAAAATATCAATTTTTTAAATATCAATTTTTATAAAGCATGTCCAGCATGAGATTGTTTTCACTAAA
Organism: Spermophilus citellus; assembly: GCF_964194105.1. Lineage (NCBI taxonomy): Eukaryota > Metazoa > Chordata > Mammalia > Rodentia > Sciuridae > Spermophilus > Spermophilus citellus. Next base: position 66,884,813 of record NC_138197.1, on the reverse strand, counting down.
GTTCCTGTCTTTCTCTTAGCTATATGATCATGGTGTTATTTTATAATCATTTCCTTTAGGACTGAGGGTCTATGAGAAAATCTTACCATGAATGATTGCACCAGAGTTCAAGTACATGACTTTCTTTTCCCAGCTGCAGAGATGCTGGCAGTTCCCCCTCTCTACAGGGACCTTCCCTCCAGACAATGCAAAGCTGCCTTCCTAGGCTTCAACCTCTTTTACTCAGAGCTGCCACGTTATTTTCCACCTGGAGAATCAGTTTTAACTCAGTCCAGAGGAACCTTACACTTGGGAAATCTACGTTGAGTCACTTGAGTACCCAGAGTTCACAGCAGATTTCTACATAGTTTCATCTATAACAGGGGCTCCTTTAAAATCAGAAAATTTAAAAGACCCAGCCATTGCCCTGACAAACTCCATTTTGTTTCTATGATCTTTTCTTTTAAGTTATTTCTCTGACCAAGTTTCCTATAGGCAGACATCTCGTGCTGAGAATGGAAGCTGAACAGAAACTGTTCCCCAAGTCCTGGTACAGGGAAGACACCCACACAACCTGCTGAGCCAGGTGTGCCACAGCTGGACCAGACTGCAGGTACATATGCACATCTCTTGGCTCCCTGCTTTTGCTCTTCCCCTCTGTGATTCTGAAGCTGTCATCAGTATGGAGAAGACAGATTTCTAGGCTAGCTCTTATCCCAGTTTTGGCCCAGCTGAGAATGAATTCATTTCCTGCTTCAACATTGGTTCACTCTTCGTTAATGAAACTCTTGATCTTCAAGTCAAGCCTCTGGTTGGGGTCCCCAGTAATACTTCTACCTAAATCTTCCATTGGACACTAGTGTCTTTGTTATCCTGTCCCCAATTTCCAGTTCCATGATCAAAGAACTCTCTGACTGAAGTGTCCCTTTAGTTTTCTGACAGGGTCTCTTCTTTGTCTACTCTTCCCCCTAGAATGTCCCAACTCTTTCTAGAGGTCAAGGTCTTTAGGCTGCCTCTCCTACTTGGTCCTCCTACTCCTCCACACTATGGCTAGTTGTCACCAGGTTTCTGTATTTGGCCTACTAGACTGCCCCCCACCCCCAATGCACCACTTAAATCCCTCTCCTCAGTGGGTTAGTCTAGTCTAGATAGCTTAACCTTAATGGGATCAAAAACCATTTAGGGAACCTGTTAAAAATTGGATTCTTGGGGCTCATCCCAGGGATTCTGATTCTATACGTCTAGGGTGAAACTAAGGAAACGTTTACATTCCCATTCAGGGTGTCTGTCACAAAACATTGATGTGGTCCCAGGTTTTATGTCATTTGGACCCATCCTGCTGAAGTTCATGGGCCTGGTCTCAGGAGTAAGCAGCATTCATATAGTAGGAATGGACCCTGAAACACAAAGAACCCAACACTGTTTGGGCCTGAGTTATTCCCTGAAATTGTTAGGGTCCTAGGATAGGATGAGAGCTGACCTTACAAATAGACATCTCCCTCCAAACCCAGAGTGGTTTCAGGCATTTCAAGAGTTTGAAGTGTGGTTTCCAAACCTAGTCACACATTAGAATGACACAAGGTATGTGACTGAAATATAGATTAAAGGGCCACAGCCCAAATTCTCAGTGAATTGACTTCTTCTGAATGGATTCTAGGACTTCCTGATTTACCCCATGCTTTTGATGAATCTGAGGCAATCCTGTGGTTGTTGGGTCTGCAATCAGGTTCTCTAGGGATATGCACATTTCCTCCTGCTACCTAAAATTCCACAGTTAGAGGTTTATCACTTTGTCTTAAAGGTTATTCTGTTAAACATACTAACATCCATGGGATAGAGGGTCTCTTCAAATGTCAGAGAATATAAATAATTAACATGAAATTATAACCATGATGTTTTGGGGAAGGTATTTAGGTATATTCCCCTTAGAACCATGTGGCTGCTTAGTTCTGCATTGCTTCACACTTACCCACTGACACTGCTACCTCTGTAGCAAGTGCTTTCGTGTAGAATATTTCTTTTTACATATTTGCACCCCTCCAATAGACTGCAAAATCTTAAACAGGAAGCATCTAATTAATTTCTGTATCTTAGACATTGTTCAACATGTGTGTTCAGTCAATTGTTGCTTAATCAACAGCAGAGAGCACCTTAGTCTACACACCCCAATGCTAGTGGGTTTATCAGTCCTTTTCCTCTGAGTAGATTTTGATATGGAGAACCTGAGGACATCAGGATGCCACCTCCTCTGGGATGAGAGAAAGCTGAAGACACATTAGACAGATGCCAAGTGGTCATCTCTTTCGCTGAGGTCAGCTCTCCCATGGCAGGATAGTTTTTAGCTGCCATAACACAGCTCTGCAAGGTTTGCTTTATAGACAAGCAGGAGAGGTTCCTAAGGCTTGTTTGCCCCCCAAATATTTAGTTGTTGATATCTGAATAAAAAACATCTGATAAAATGAGAAAAATTTCATTAACGAGGTGGCCAGCCATTCCACATCTGGAAGCAAAGTAGGGAGTTGATTTTATATTGGGGCAAAATACTCTTTCTTTCCTGAAAGAAAGAGGAAATAGGACAATGGACAGTAATGCAGGGACCAGTTTAAATAGGAGGACAATTAAATGAGAAGGCAGGACGGGGTACCAACAGTATATTCCTTCCCATGTACTCTTCTGTCTAACGCCAATCTAAGGAAGAGTGTGCTTTACCCAGTAAGATGATTTTGAAGTGAGAGAAGTGGTCACAGAATATAGGTTTATAAACAAAAGAGTCAATCTGAAGAGGATGTTTGGAATTTATATTCAGAGACCAAATGTCATGACCATCCTGACCTTACCTTTGAATAGGTAAGGTCCTTGCTTAGCATCTGGATGGCCATCTGAAGTGAAAACTGCCATTTTAAGGAAAAAATTTCTCTTTCTGGCCCAAGGGCATTTCTGAGAAAGGCTCACCACTTCTTCATATCAAGCCAACCCCTAACCACCCACATCAGGACCGGCCTGGCTCTGAATCCTGAGCCCTCCCCATAAATGTCCTGGAACCCAAGCCTATTTTGCCTTTCTCCACTATAGAGAGATGGCCTTTATTTGTCAACTCTGACAAATTAACTCTCTGCCTGGTCTCCATCTTTCATTTCTCGCTTACCCATCTCTTGTTCCTCGCTTTCCCTTCAATAGGGATGGTCAAGTTTATCTGGTAAGATTTTCCCTTCATGCTGTGAATTCAACCAGTAACATGAAAATTGCTTGCATTAAAAGACACAAGCAGAACCTAAGCTAGAGGTGTGACTTTGTCCTTTACACATTAAATATTGCAGAATCTTGCAACATGTCTTTCCTAACAAACTACCCACTGCAATATGTCAACATAACTCTAAGAACAAATGTGGGATTGACTGTAAATCTCAGTCAAGTTGCTTTTTTTCTTGCTTGTTTGTTTAAGGCTTAAAGGAACCTCTCTAAATTTTAAGTACCAACAAGCAAAACCTCACACTCATCCTCTAGTTGTTTCCTCAGTGAAATCTTCCCTCAGGCTCAATCTTTCCTTCACTGCAGTTTTGTCATTTTATATTTATTTGTGCCATGACTTGGATTAAAATATTTTCTCCTACCAAACTGTAAACTTCATGAGGACAAGGATTGTGTCTGTTCTTCTCTATTCTATCCCCAGTACCTAGCTGTTAGGAGGTACCCAATAAATACCTGTGATATTGGAGGACGAGTAAATGGGATTTTTCGAGGGAGGAAGTGGGGTCACCAGATCCAAATAATGGGAGTGCCCATGGGCAAGCACAGTAAAGGAAGCCATGTCTCAAGGGAAGGCAGTGTCCGAGGGGCTCAGCCTCCTTCAAGAGGTCTTCATATTCAAGCCTTCCTTTGCACAGTCATATCAACCAGCATTTTAACCTTTGATTTTCTGGTTGGAATATTCTTCTGAGATGTGCCCCACTCTTCAAAACTTGGCACATGTACATAGTCCTGTGTTTATGGGCTGTTGAAAGCTAACTAGGCAGGATGGCTATTATGGTTCAGTATATGTATAAGGCTTAGTCCCCAATGCAGCCATGTTCAGAGATGGGGCTTTGGGAAAGTTATGAGATCACGAGGACTCTGATTCATCTATTTATCAGTGGGTTAATCCATTGATGGATCCATAATTCAGTGAACCATTGGGAGGTATGGAAACTATAGGAGATGGGATCTACTTGGAAAAAGTAAGTCACTGGGGGAGGGGAGTATACCTGTAAAGGGGATTTCTTGTCCCTGACTCTTTTCTCACTCTCTCCGCCATACCCTTCCCAGCCATTTTGAAATGAGCAAATTTGATTGGCCATCCCCTTTCACCATGATGTTCTGCTCCACCATAAGCCCAGAAAAAAAAAAAATGGAGCCAGCGCTAATGATGAACTGAAACCATGAGCCAAAATAAATCTTTCCTTCTTTGAGTTGCTTTTCTCGGGTATTTTGTCACAATGAAGAAAAGCTAAATAATACAATGACTATGAAACACAAGAGCCAGGCCTGACCTCCCACTTTCCTGGCAACCTCATCGGAGAAGGGACTAAAAAGGGCATTGGTTTCCTGAGCGAAGTAGGAGACAGAATCTCCCTTGCTCAGTAGAAGTTGCATAGAGGGGCATAGAAGGTGACTCTGTAAGACTTTACTTCTCCAATATCTCATACAGGTTAGGAAGATGCCCTCTTTCAGTCTGAAATAAGATAAGCACCCACCCCATACACAACATAAAACCACTTAAGCATTAACATGCTAACTAGGTCTTAAAAGATGAGAAAAAGTGAAGTAGAAGGCAGAGTCCCATAACAAGGGCTTCCAGGAAGAAGGGACAATATGTTGAGAAGTGCTAAGGGACGGAAGACCATGGCATTGGGAAGCTAGAGGACAATAAGAGGTTTATAGTGCTGGCTATACGGAGGGGTAAGATTGGTGCCCTGAGTGTAAAGCTGGAAAAGGAAGTAGAGGCCTTGGAGGACTTGACTGGTATATAGTATCACTTCCAGAGCAGTGAGATGAAAGCCAACCTCCTTGGTGCTGGGTGTCGAATCCTAACCACATGGGCACAGATTCCGCTCTCTGAGATTTATCCAGATGTTACATAGTCTCAGCTCTCCCTTGCACCTCCGGGATGGGACCTCACAATCTTCATCCTGAAACCCCAATCTTGGACACCCGAGTTGAACTTGTTAGAGTCCTGATCTAGTCTGGTATTTTTGTTTTTAGATCAGTATCTGTTGGTTTCATCATATGTGAAACTGAGACAGTGAGTGATCTATTCAAGTATTCTCAGCAAGAACTAGTCAGTGGCATATTTAGAAAACATAACACTAAAGAAACTCGACAGAAAGACAGTTCATGGATTTACTTCTTAGCAGAGAGATTAAATTCACATTTATATAAAAGAAAATCATTAATCATTATATTGTCATTAGAAGATATATAAAGGTTCAGTAATTGTGATAAAATGAGATAATTACCTTTTAAGAGTTATATTTCAAATCATAATTTTATGGTTAAACATGCCATTTGGGATTGGCTTCATTGTAAACAGAAAAACAATAATGGGTCTTAATAAAGAAAAGGCTCAGAAGAAAGGAGGTGAGCTGTGGGAGGGAATACACTGAATTTGGAGTCAAAAAACCTTGTTCATGCTCCAGTTCTGTCATTCTTTGGTTCTAAGTCCTTGCATAAGTCACTTAACATCTCTGAGCCTCATTTTCTTTTCTCTTTAAGGGGTGGGGACAATAGCAATACCTACAGGACAGGTTTGTTTTAGTACAAAATGTCATAACACATGTGAAGATGCTTTGTAACTTAGAACAATTTTACTAATTGTGATAATCACTGATTGAAAAAATACTTTGTTAAAACTCCACTGCCGAACAAAACACCATTATAGAAACGTCCAATAAATCAGTGCTATCAAACTTGACAACAATAATCCACAAACCAAGGAAATCTATAGCATTGTCATGGTATTTGAATTGTATTTGAATAATAATCATGTTCTATTTCTTTCCTAGGGTATTTTTTGTATTACTCCCTATTAATGGCTGCTCTCTGTATTGTTGGACCTGAGAGATATTCCTCTAGAAGGGCCCATGATCACAGAGAAATACTGCAAGCTTCTTACCAATCCAGAAAGTCACAAAGATTTTCAGCGACTGAAACCTCTGGGAACTCACACGATAACTACAACATGATGTTTGCCAAATTTATGGGAGCATAGAACTCCATTTCCTAGTATTGACTTTAGTTCTAAAGAATATGTACTGTGAATTTTTTGTATAGGCTTTTCTTAAAACAATAGTGGCCACAACAAAACCAATAGCCACTCTGAGGACCAGTGTGCTAATAAAACTTTAGAGTAGAGAGCTGCAACCAATTCAGCTTTATCAAAATGATGAATAAATTCTAATTGCTATGTAAGCTCTTCTATTTGTTGCAAACATTTAATTTTCCTCTATCATTAGGTGAATTTGTAGTACTATTTGTAAATAACTTTTTCCAGAAAAGCAGGCTTTTTGTTGTTGTTGTTGGTAGCACAGAAGATAAAGAAATATCAGCTGTCTCCTACCGCTCAGACATTGCTCTGAGATGGTCTCCAACTCTACTGTTATGGAAAATAACCACAGAAGATGACAAACTTGATCATTGCTCAATACTTCATTGTTTTATAGATGAACATAAGACTCTTTTTACCTCAACCCGCAACTTGATTAATATTACCAGCATATAAAGATGAATAACCCATCGTTCTTCATTAAACTAGGCAATGAACCAAGTTTTGATTTCTTTTGAACTAAAATATATATGCCAAGAACTGATTATATAGTTCATTAAAAAGTTGAGTAGTTGCACAGGAAACTTGTTTCTGTCTTAGAATTGCTTTGATCTGTTCTTCACTTGGTATTTTCTCTGGAATAGCCTTTTGTTTTCTAAACCTGACTTTTGCTTTTACGATATATCAAGTTAGTCAAGGAGGAATACATATCTACCTTCACTTCTTGCTACTCCTCTCCTAATCTTGCCTATTTTTTTGGACATTTTAGTGCCTTTATAAAATATACTTATATTTTTAAAATAAGAATCAGTGTTGCTGGCTGCAATGGAGCACACCTGTAATCCCAGAGATTTGGGAGGCTGAGACAGGACGATTGCAGGTTCAAGACCAGTCTCAGCATATTAGTGAGGCCCTAAGCAGTTTAGCAAGAACCTATCTCAAAATTAAAGAAACAAAAAAGGGGGGGCTAAGGATTAACTCAATGGTAAAGTCCCCCTGGGTTCAATCCCCATTACAAAAAAGAAAAAAGAATCCATGTAGAACCATGATAGTTTAAAGACAGTTTGCTTTTAGCAAGCTTAAAAGGACTTTAAAATTATTCTGATATATGTAAACTTCTTGATGTGATAAACTGAAAAGGCATATCATATATGGTCAGGGAAGCTAATCAATTTATAAAACTAAACATTTCTCCTATTTTTTTAAGGTTCCAAAATGGTACATGAAAGTAAGTATTGCCTCATCCTGCTATTGAATTTGTACTATTGGATGGTTTTAGTCTAATCTGATGTGTGTATGTGGTGTATATATGTCTATGCATGTGTGTGTGTGTTAAGGTAGTGTTTTTGTACTTTTTCTTTTCACATCTTTATTAGTGCATTTTAGTTCTACATAACAGTGGGACTTATTGTTACATATTCATACATGCACACAATATAACAATATAATTTGATCAAAATCACTCCCCACCACTTCACCCTTCCTCCCCTTTCCCCATCTCTTCCTCCCTAATCTTCCCACCTTTCCTCTTCTAATCCCTCTTTGGTTTTCATGAGATTCCCACCCCAATCCCACCTTTCTTTTCCTTTTTCTTTTTCAGTTTCCACATAGGAAAATACATGGTTCTTGACCTTCTGAGTTTGGCTTCTTTCCTTTAACATAAGGGTCTCAATATTCCTGATTACTACACATCATCCAGGTGTATTCCTGTTGTTACTGTGTTTTTTTAAGTGTTAAAGGGCAGCTGGTGTTACAGGTATTGGAAACTATGAAATGAATGAGAAGGTACTAGGTGTTCATGATATGGATAAATGGTGAGACTCACCATTCTGAATAAAGTTAAATTGGATGTGTGAGAATTCAGAAAGTAGTGCGTGTTTCCTGTTGAGTTTTGCTCAACTGTGGGTCAGGTCTCCATTGGTGATTTTCTTCCCCCTAAAGAATGACAACTGACTACTAAATAAACAGGTTTCTGAGCATATTTGTTACATAGGCCTTTCTTTGAAACAATAATTTTGCCAAACATCAGAATATGATTTTACTTAGTTTTCTTTAGGATGATAGGTAGAAACTTTAACAAGCAGAATTGAAGTGTTATTCATTATAGCCTAATTTCTTCTTCACATATATTGAGGATTATGCTTGATCTAGAATTCCGGGGGTGTGGAGAAGTTCCCACAAAAGACCCATGGGTGAGTACTAGCCAGCTGTCCCATTTTGCTCATGAATGAAGTGACTTTTACAGTGCATAACAGGTTGTTGTTTTTTTTTATTATTATTTTGTATTCCTTCTCCATATTTTTTTTCTTTAGGTAAAGTTCAAGTTTGCCCCCCAAACTGTGAAACTTTACTGTTTCACCTACCCTGAACCCCCTGAAGATCAACATGTATTCCTGCACATAGGAACATGCAATAAACGCATCTTTAACCAGTGAAGAAAACTAATCGTTAAAAATAAACTCACACTCAGTTCTTCTCTGTTATTAGGGACCCAGGAAAGAGGTAGCAGGGACTGAGCTCCAGGGTTCTCTAGGGGGACAGCTGGACTACTCGGCCCCACCTGGGAGGATGCTTTTGTTTACATCTCAGGTTGCCGCCCGACGATTGGTGGCTGGTCTGGAAGGGAGGGTCCGCAGGAAACGCGACACTGGGGATGCTGCCCCCTATCACATGATGGAAATTTCCACCCTTTAGAAAGGCGAAAAGAAAAGAAGGAAGGGTCTTTCAATCCACCCTTTTCCGATACTTCCCCTGGATTCCAATCGGAAGAGGGTAGAAAAAGAGGCGGGTGAGTGAAATTTTGCACATTTTCTGTTAAACTTGGAGCTTGTTGGTGTGTAAACTTGTGGTTGGGTACTAGCCTGGATGGGCTGGTGTGTTAGCACCGGGACACGCACACGTGTGTAGCCCTGTCTTTTAGCCGTCTGGGGCTTAAGTTAGGCGGTGTGGCTCTTCGCAAGTTGTGGATAGTTCCCGGTTCTTCTTACTTTCCAAAGGACCACACTCTGGGTGGGCTATTGCAGGCTAATGACTGGATTGACTTGAAATAAAGTCAACCCCGCACGCGGAAGGAAGGAGATTGCCTGGAAAGGCTCCTGCGGGACTCGCTTTCCAAAGGGAGGTGATTATGCCAAGGTAGCCTGTGGGGCTGGGGTGGGGGTGGGGATGGGGCATCCCGTGCCTGCCCGGGTCGGGGATTCCCTTGGCACTGGGGTTTAGAGTCGGCTGTATGGGGATTGCCTTCCACTGCTGTGGCCACGCAGCTGAGGGGTCCCACCGCGCTAGGGGAGCGGTTTCGCGTCCCCTCAGGGTATTGCCGGCTAGGTGTTACCCGAGTCGTTGGACCCGTGCCCGTGTCCTCAGGATGGGGACACCCGGCGCACGGTTTAAAATAGACCCGGCGTCCCTAACAGCTCGGGCGCCCCGATGGCCAGTGTGATTCTCCGGGTGGGGGGGTCCTAGCCTGGGGAACTTCCCAGAGTTTCTCTTGCCGTAGAGGAAGGCTAAGCGGTTCTGGGTCCGGGGACTCATTTTGGGATGGTAGGAGGGTTAGCCACAGAGCAGCACCCCCGGATTTGGGAGCCTGTTGCGCGCTGGAGCCAAGGGGAGGGGCGATGCAGAAATGCCGAGTCCAAGGCTGCTGGGCTCGAGGGGGCGTCCGGGGGATGAAGAGAAGAGGCGAGAAGTCCAGGGAGGAGGGGGAGAAGTGGTAAGAGGCCAGATCGGCGGGAACAAGGGCAGAAAGGAAAGCAGAGCCAGGAGTAGCGAATGGAGGAAGGAGGGAAGGAATGGAATGAAGGAAGGGAGCTGGTCTCAGGAAGCCCCAGGAAAGGTGAGCAGGGAGCACCTCCAGCTCCGGGAGAGGCGGGAGGTGAGCGCAGCAAACAGACAGCTGTGCTCTGAGGGCAGCGCGCAAAAAGCGAGCCTTTGTCTACTGTTGGTACAGGTGGACGCTGCACCCTGGCCCCTTGGCGAGATGGGGGTTGAGGGAGGAGCGAATCTTCCTGCAACTCGTCGTCATCCATCTGGGAGAGGTGGGCAGAAAGCCCCTTCTATATACGCGCCGCCGTGGCCAACTCAGGAGATGCGCTCCTGGCTGTTGGGTTGATTGGAGGAAGAAGGGGGGAACTAAGTTGAGAAACTCAGGCGAGGGAAACCTGGTCATGGTTATGTCAGGGTGTCTGCAGGGGACTTGAGAAACTAGACTGAGGCCTGGAGATCCCAAGCCCCAGACCATGATAGACCCTTTAAGGGAGGACAGTTGGAGCTTGAAATCTAATGCTCAGAGCAAAAGGTACATCACCCTACATGTCTGGGGTGAGGTGGGGAGGGGAACTTAAATAGAAAAAGAAGCCTAGAAGCCGCCCTGGAGTAGCCAGGGCACTTCTCACAACCAACCTCCTTCGCTGTGTCCCATCCCCCAAAAGGGCTGGATCAATTCCCCTGGTTATCTACGTGGAAGCTCAGCTTCTGGCCCAAAGGGGAAGTAGGAACCCACCAGGACTTAAATTTGGATCGCTTCCTTCCCCATTTGCCCATTTGCTGGTGTTTGTTTGTTTGTTGTATAGCCATCCTTATTTGCTTCGGAGGACTGAAACACGATCATTAGATTATTACGAGTAGATTGCCTTATGTTGTAAAAAAAAAAAAAAACATCTTACACCTGTGTCACAATTTCCAGGGCCTAGAAGCTATGTGGTTAGGGTTTGCTTCAATTGCCTTTTTGTGGACCTTCATTTTTGGGGGATTGTACGGTGAGGAAATCAGCCTCTAATTGTTGTTGTTGTTCCCACTTTTAAAAAGTAGTAAAATTGTTAGACTTTCTCATGCAACACAAGAATTGTGGGGGTGGGAAGGGAGGAGAGAGAAGGAGAGACTCAAATTTTAACAAGTGAATCTACAGAAAATTTATGTTTTTGATAAAAATCTGTAAGGATAGAGACACTGAAGAGAATATGTAATCTTCCCAAACTGAAAGTACCATATGTGTTCAGAGACCGGAAACTTTTACTAGGATAATTTGTCACAAAACAATAAAAAGCTAGGAGACTTGTGTGAAGGGGAAAAGAATTTGTTTCTGAAGGCTGCTGCCATAGGAGAGCTGGAGGGCAGACTTTACTAGATTAATGATGGTAATAGCTCACACATACATGGTAATTAGGTTTCTTCTTGTTACCACTTCCTTTGTATTACTATTTGACCAGCTTATGAGAGAAGGTCTATGATTGCACTATTTTGCAGATAAGGAAATGGAGGTATAGAAATGCGAGAAACAAATGTTTCTGGAAATTTTATTTGGGCATTAATTGTTCTTAAATGTAAAGGAATAAATCTCTTTGATTTTATAATTTATCATGGGCACAATTGGACAAGTAACTTCTAGGGATCACCCTAGAAGCTGACTTCTTGGTAGGTTACAGACTAATTCAATCCTAAGAGAGGCAAAGATGTGATTTTGGAGTTTAACAATAAATGACATTTGAGAAATGGATAGTATACCCACGTATCTAAACCTTTGTGGTTTTCTGTGAGCTAGTGGAACACTAAGGACAAGCACAATAAGCAGCCACTTGTGAACTTGGGTGTTTTCTTTTTTTATGGCATTGTCTTTGTTCATTTCAGTAGTGTTTTTCAGGCATCTGTGTATCAATTCTTTTTTCCTCCTTATTCCATTTTTAAAAACGTAATCCCCCTTTTATTTTTGCTTTTTACATATCCAAAGTGATGATTTCTACTTTAAAAAGCCCAAAGGTTTGATGTCTAATTGCATATTCTTGATGTACATCAAAATATTAATATATTAAGATAATAATACAGCCTCTAAAAAGGTGCTTCCATCTACCCCATAGGAAGGACTGGGGTGGAAGAGGGGTGACACTCAAGAAAGGAGAGGAAGCTCTTTTAAGAGCCAGGCTTTGTGCTATTAAACCCTTTGCACATGTGAATCTCATCTAATCTTCACATAGTACTTTCTGCTATAGGTATTTGTTATCTCCATGTTATAGAGCAGGTGTTGCAAGCTCAGAGTAGTTAAGGAAGGGAGCCAAGAGTCACACAACTAGGAAGTGACATTAGAACCAAGTCTGCTCAAATCAAAGCTCCTGCTTATTACAGTAAAGGTGGCAGAAAAATACAGATACTTGGAAGGGAGAACAACAATTTAAGAAAATAAGAGGGTTAGAAATGTTGTTACACAACATAGGATTTGAGCAATGAGAGAAATGGAAAAAAAAATCCTTTTCATGTGACCTGCTAATCTTCCTCTGGTCTTCCTCCTGCTATTTATATAATGACCTAATTCCACTCATCCATTCCGAGAATAATCATTGAACATCATTATCTTCCAGGAAACATAGCCCTAACACCTAGCATGGTGCTGGGTTAACACTAGGTGCTCAAGAAATATTTGTTGAACTATGAAGTAGACTAGTAGAAGAAAGAATAAACAAGTAAACAGTTGCTCTACATAATGATAAAGACCAGGGAAAATTCAGATTCGAACACTTTACCATAAAAATCTAGCTTTATAATTGGTCAGGGAATAATTCCAGAATTATTTGAATCATTGCCTCAGGCAGGTTTGGAGGCAGAAATAATAGACAAAGAATTGGAGAAAGTGGGAAGAGGACCCTCAATGAAGAGACCTCCCTGAACAAAGAAAGAATGTCAGAGATACTTTAGGGATTTAGGAGTTCAGTACTCAGGAGTAGAGAATGGGGTTGAGTATGGTCAGGGAGGTGGGCATTGCCTCTGCAAATGTCCCTTTGGTCTGCCCTTCCCTTGGATTTTGGAAGTGACCTGTGCTAACAAAACAGAATATTTAAATACAGGGATAGCAATACATTTTATCATTTCATCATTTTATTATGGCCTCATAACAATGTGTAGATTTTTAGACTCCATATAATGTTAGAATTTTTAAACCTATGCTCAGATGGGAAGACTAGGCCTTGTTGTCTACTATGTGGAAATGCCAAATTATTTTTCTTATTATTGAGGGTATATTCTACTCTAGTGTGGATACAGTCTACACAACCACAGAAAAGATGTCCAAATAAAGTTATTCTGTTTTTCTGGGGGACTACTGGGGGTGTTTTCACTCCTGATTTTAGTTTCTTAGTGGCTTTATATTTAATTTTAGTGTGTTATAGAAAAGTCAGGAAGTAAGACTGTAACAGTGAAGAACATTACCCGCCTATCTCCACAGTAGAGTGTTTATGCCAGTTAAGATTTTTGCCTTTTCATAACTTACTTTGAAAATTTAACTCCCAGTGTCTCTTCTTTTTTAAAGGATATTTTATATACCATTTTGCATTATAGGCCCAGAGGTCTGTGGGAGTCTTTACCACATCCACACTTATAAAACACCCTTGATCAGAATGTTATTAGGAAGGAAATTCTGAGAATAAATGACGTCTACAGATTACTCAAAACATAATTTCAGTTAGTAGATTAAATACTCCACATATTTTAACATTAAATCCTTGGGCAGATATCTTTATATTTCTGAGCTTCAGTTTACTCATCTGTAAAATCAGAATCATAATGGCATCAACCTCATGGGATTTTGAGGATTAGATGCATTATCACATGTAAATGTTTAGATGAAGTCCAGTGCATAAGAGGCACTCACTACACACTTATTGTTATTACTTCTGCCACCCAAAGCATTACTTGCAATGTTAACAACAGCTGTCTACATCAAATGTTTTTGATAACATGTTTTTCTCTGTCATAACTAAAATGAAGGAAATAAGAGAGGAAGTGAAAAAGTGACTAAATAATACTCATGCAGGACTGTGCAGCTCAGAGAATGATGGCATTCCCTGTATGACATGAGTGAAATGTTTCCTTAGTTCCTGTTGGTTATGTCATGCTGTGGCTCCTGACCGATCTAGGATGTATCTGTCATTAAAATGAACATCATCTTCAGTTCCCCTGTTTGTTTCATTTTTGTCTCTTTTGTTCACTGCTGTTACCCACTGCCTTCTCCAGTGTGTGGCACAGGCACACACACTTCCTTGTGGAAGGAAGGAAGGAAGGAAAGAAGGAAGGAAGGAAGGCAGGGAAGGAGGGAGGAATGAAGGAACATCTGCCTCTTTCCCTTTTTAATGATAGTATTTTTCTTCCAATAAACACTTTTTTTAAAAAAAAATTAACAATTAAATGTCTGTGCACTGTTGACAGTGGAAATATTTTAAAATTAAATTATTTATTTAATGTGGATTATTGCTCATGATTAAGGATGCAGGCTTGGCAGCGGCAGTGCCCCAGTGCCATCAGAGAGCTGTTTCTGAGTTCAGAAATCTGAGTTCAGGTTGTGAGTTTGGCTGTTTCATTTGAAGTCTCTGGGTTCAAATTTTGGCTCTCCCACTTTTTACCTGAGTGACCCTTGAGCAAGTTAGTTAACCTCACTGCTTCACTCCTCATCTGTAAAGTGGGAGAAACAACAATTCTTACCCCACAGGGATTTTACAAGAAATAAATGAGTTAATATTTGCAAAGTATTTGGAATTGTATGTGGCACTCTTATGAGTAACATTAGACTTGTTTGTTAAACAATTAACAGAAACCCTAGTTTCCCAATTAGACATAATAGTACCTACCTTATGAAATTATCACGATGACACTGCCTGGCACATAAAAAAAAAAAAACCAATCATATGTTATTTCTACAGATCTTATTGCAAATCTTTATTTCTATAATCTGCAGTAGTGATCTGGGGTCCTGATTTAGCCTTTCCATTTTTTGGTCCATGAAAGTCTGATTGATTCTATCTTACCTTTCGCGCAAACTCTTTTCACCCACCCAGTGTTTATCATGTCATTTTGCCGTGCGTCATTCGCTCCTTTTAATCTGCATACTCCTCAGGACAGGGACTTTGCTCTTTGTTTTGTAATAATTTTTATAACACTGGGTACACTCTGGGTACTATAAAAATATTGAAGAAGAAAAGAAAAATAAAAGAGAGAGATAGTTCACCTAAAGGCAACTTCGACCCAGAGCTGGCCCGACGCACCAATGTGTGCGGTGTTGGTCGCTGGAGGCGCCCTGTGGCCTGTGGCTCGCCGGCTGCGTGGCAGTGCAGACTGTCGGGCATGCGCCGCGGGGGTGCGCGGGGAACTTGAGCTGGGAGGCGGCGCCCCGGGACACTGCGAGAGGCCGCTGTCTGGGGACACTGCACTCACACAGGTCAGCTTGCTTCTTTTGCTAGGATCAGGCGATTTAGACAGGGACTAGGTGAGTGAGTGAATGAGTGAGGGAGGGAGGGAGGAAGGGAGATGAGAGTGGAAAGTGAATTGAAAAAGGAGGGGAGAGGAAAGGACTCATTAAGGATGGAGGCTGCGGAGGCTCCTGGTTTTAAGAAACAAGCTATATGGGGTCCACATACTGTGGTCTTGTTTGAAGTTTTTTGCATATAGGAGGGTTGTAATACATGGGTTGTATGACCAATCATTTTAACAATCATTTCTTGTTAAAATGATTTAGTACTTAAAAGATTGATCTTTGCCACCTCGCTTTGTGAATGTGGGAAAGCATTCAAATGGTTGAGAAGATTGGAAGGAAGAGCTGCTCTGTTATAGTCCCCCAAACATGTTTATTCCTCTTTTGAGGCAATTCTTTAGTAACAGCACACTTTAAAAAAAAAAAAAAAAAAAGGAGGAAAAGTAAGTTTAACATCTCTTTAGCATATGTGGCTGTGTTATATATTCTGCTGTATTTAATTATTCTTTCTGTATAGTGGAGTCTATGCTGTTGGTTGACATATATATTTAAAATTTTATTTTGAAATCATTCTATAATGAAGTTGCAGAGCTAGCACAGAGAAGCCCCCTATACTTTTTACCCAGTTTCCTCCAGTAGTTACATCTACATACTTTCACTACAGTATCAAGGTCAGGAAATTGATATTGGTACAATATGTGTGTATAGCTTCTGTGTCATTTTATTGCATGTGTAGATTTGTGCAGGTATCTTCATTCAAGATTCCGGACTTCCATCTCCATGAAGAGCTCCCTTGTACCACCCTTTTATTGTCACACCCACCTTCTCCTCCTGACCCTTGGCAACCATATGTTTCCTGTCTCTGTATTTTTTTATCATTTTTGAGAATGCCATGTAAATGGAATCTTGGAATATGACTGTTTTATCTTAAAATAAGATTGCATTTTTTTTCTCTCTGTTTAATGCTCTTAAAGATCCATTCAAATTGTTATGTAAACCAGTAGTTTTGTCTTTTTTCATTTTTGAGTAGTGTTCTAGGAATATATTTTTTTTTAATCTAAGGAGATACTTATTTGGCACTCAATGGGACTGAATTTCACCTGATGAGGTGGAAAGTGGGAGGACACAATTTGAACAAGTTTTTCTTTCCAAAATGGCATTTTAGTGTTATAGTGCGAAAGAATGTGTAATATGCCTTAATTTAAAACAGATCCCTGGCTATGCCCAGTGGTGCACATCCATAATCTCAGTGACTGGGGAGGCTGAGGCAGGATGATTGCAAGTTTGAGTCCAGCCTTGGCAACTTAGCCAGACCCTCAGCAATTTAGTAAGACCCTGATTCAAAAGAAAAAAAAGGGGGGGGGGAAAGTGGGTTGAGGAGGTAGTTCAGTGGTAAAATATTCCCGGATTTGTATCCCAGGACCAAAAATAAAGAAATAAATAAAACTGATCACTGAAGGATTAAAAAGGAGAAAAGGAAAAGGACAGAGAAATGTATGTACTCAGACAATAAGGCATAACCCTGTACCTTGGAGGTTTTTCATATCCTTATGACAATCTGTTCTTTGATGGTTACCTTTAGTTAAACAACTCAGGTTTCCTGAAACTAACAAAAACAAAGCCTCTGCCTTAGGAAAATTCCTGTCAGCCTTTGCTCTGTCACATCACCTGACAAAAAAAACTGAGGAACAGGCATGACTGTAAATGACAAAGAGTAGCTCTTTGGGTTGACAGCAGTCACCAAGAACACAAAACAGCATCTCTAGCCCAAGGGCATCTATCAAGATCAGGATGTTCTTGGAGACTGTCAGATAACACTATTCTGGCCCTTTGCCCCACCCACCAGTGGGAGGGACATTTCTCAGTAGTCGATTTTGTCTCGTTTTAGTGGAAGCTGTTATCCTTCCCATGTGCACTAAAGCTTGAGCAATCTGAAAACTGGAAGCTGCCACTAGCTAGGGAAAGTATGTCACTGCAGGATGGTGTGCAGATGCCATAGGCTCCACCCCTCCCTTCAGCCAGTGCTCACTGGAAAGCTTCCTCACCACACCCACCCCACCAGCAGAGGGGAGAAGAAAATACCCACTATGATTCGATGAGTTTGCAAATAACCCTTTCTTTGCAATTTTAGAATTTTAAATTTTAGAATTTTAGAATTTCACATTCTGGACTTTCAGAGTCATGTTGTTAAGTCACAGAATAAAAACCTATTATCAGTCTGGAACCCTGACTAGTCTTGCATCTAACTCAGTGCACTGTCTTAATTCTTCATTTTAATGATTTCTGTTACCAGAGGACTATTCCTTATCCTACACACCCTGCCAGAGAACAAAGGATAGGTAGAGAATGGGTCTAAAATCTAAACATGAAGAATTGTCACAGCTAAAGTAATTTATAACTCCTTTACAGGCAGTCTGCTTTTCTGAATCTTGCAAGATGCAGTTGAATTCTTAGTCTTGTCTTTCTTTATGATTTATTTTGAGTAAACATTAGATACCTGTGTCACTTTGCCGTGACACTTCTGGGGCATAGCTGCTGTGTGGTCCAAAGTTCCCTCAGCATGGGCAGGGGAGTTAACTTAGTCCTGTAATCTTGAGGGAGAAACTACTTTGTTGCAAGTCAGGCGACTGAATAAAAGCCCACTGACTTTTGTTAACCTCTTTCATGTTTTGCTGTTTACTTATTTGACTAATGATTACAGCCATTAGGAAGGTGTGCTAGGAAATGTAAATATATTGATTATGTTTCCAACATTGTAGGCATTGATTTTTCTAAAGGATCATGGGAGGGTGGTTGTTTTCTTTTAAACCACTTCATTCAAAAAGAAGAAATAGAGTTTTCTGAAGTAAAACAGAAATGTCACGTTTACTATGTGGATGTAGACAAAGATCAAGTATTAGTTGCATAATTACTTTGAAACTAGTTTGTAACATTCTAGCCATATACACACTTTGAAGAATGAAATATTTAATGCTTTACGTTATTCTTTATTTCAAAATTTCTTAAAATTTAAACTTCTCAACCTGGCAGTCAAGGTCAACCTCAGCCAAATTCTATGTAAACATTTCATTTTAGCTCAAGTAGATGCCTTTTGTTTTGGTGTTACTTGGGTTAAACTTCTGATCCCATTTCTCCTTCCTTGGATCCTTTCTCTTCTGTCAGAAGTCACACATTCTTCCTACATGAAATCTGCTCACCCTTTTCTGTCTGCCTCAGCTATCATGCTGAGCTCTCCAGTTCAAGTCACAAAGATCTAAAGGCTGCTTTATAAATAGTGTCTGCTATGGCTTAGATCTCAAGTGCCCCACAAAGACCCATATGCTAAAGGCTTGGTTACCCACCGGTGGCCCTTTGAGAGATGGTGGAACTTTTAGGAGGTGGAGCCTAGTGGTAGGAGTTGGGTAATGGGGGGCGTACCTTCAAAGGGGATATTGGGATCCTGGCTCCTTCCTATGTCTTTCTTTACTTTCTGGCTGCCATGAGATGAAAGGCTTTGCTGCACCACATGCTTCTCACCTTGATGTTCTGCTTTGCCACAGGCCCAATGTGACAGACCAACAGAGATTGGCAATTCATGCCTTGTGATATAGTTTTTCATGTTTCAAATAAAAAAAAATCTGCTTTGAGATACAAAGGATCAGGCTCAAGAAATATCTCATATCTAAGCCTAGAAGATAAATTAATGTTTCTAGAAATTTCTTCATGTTTAGCATTCAAATTAGTCCTGTTCCTGGGTTCACACTGGGAGGTAGAAAGCAACCCCTCTATGCCATGAGTTCAGAAAGGCATTGGATGTTTTGGTGGAACAAGATCACAAAATGTCCCCTGGTATCTGTTTGTTTATTTACAGCAAAAGAGTGGTTTGCAATTATTGAAGCTCTGGGAGAGAAAGAAAGACCTTGGAAGTTTTTATTGAAAAAAGATGGTAAATTTAAAGATAATCGTATTTATTATTGCCATTTAAAAGTGTTTAAAAATATTATTTTAATTTTTATATATAGAAAAATATTTTAGTCTTGGTCCCAACCCTGTATACTCTGTCTTCCTCATAAACTATTAAGTTATTCAACCTCAAATTCTCCTGTCACAGACTTTTCAGGAATTTTATTTTTCAACTGATGAGAGGTATTCTATACCAAGATCTCCCAATTCTTCTCAACTGTTATTTTTGTACATAGTCACTTTTTAAAACATTTGATCAGAATTAAAATAAAAAGTCTATTGATGCCCCTTTGTAATTCTCTCAATAAGGCAAACACAAATAACACATGCATACACACACAAGCACGTGCACACACACACACAGAGGAATATGCATATTTGCACAGGTATATTTCAAAATTTCTAGCTTTGTGAATGCTTGTGATTTATAAAAGATTAGAAAACTGGTTCAATAACTATTGTGAATACTTAAAAAAAATTATCCCTTTATTCTCCACCAAATTTAAACTGAGAAAAACAAATGTAGGAAGCACACTTTTTTAAAGTCAAGAAATAGTGAAAAGGGAAAGTCAAGAAGTAGCTGAGTGTGGTGGGCCTCAGTTTGCCCAGGACTTGGTCCATTGAACATACCAGCTGGGATGAACAGAAAGCCCACCCGATTATAAAGCACAAACGCTTTCCCTATAATAAAATAGAATAAGGGTTTTGTACTTCAGAAACAAAGGATTTTGTTTATTTTTTTCTTAAAAGTTCTTTAAGATTTACTTTTGACAAATAAATCTCAAACATACAGAAAATGTCAGGCAGAATAAAAATAAAATATTCTATTTACATATCATGCTCTTTTCTAAGGTGATAATCATTAACCCGAATCTTCATATTTTTCTGGTTGTGTGCTCTTTGCTGCCATCCTAATATTTTTAAACTCTAATTTCTTTTTGTTAAAAAACAATAACAATAGCAAATACTTAGAAACATTCTAAGTAAAGGATTTAAAATATTCTGTGGTCTCGTATTAAGATATTACTGTGCACATTTCCACTTTGTAGAATATCCAATCTGTGCCGGTATAACTAAAACATATTTGTAATTTCTTTCTTTCTTTCTTCTTTTTCTTTTTTTTAAAAATAGTCTCCTTATCTTGGAAACACATATGTATAAACTCTGTGCTGCACAGGTTGCTAGGGCAAGTCCGTATAGTCTATTAAATATCAGACCAGAGTAAATAGACCTTGCAGCAGACCAGAGTCTTCCAGAGTCGCACTGGAGGCCTGTAGACCATGTCTGCATTTCTCTTATAAATATATTGATATATATTTTCAGAGCTTTCTAGACCTGGAATGTTAACTCCTTAACTGGTTAACAAGGCAACAAGTGCTAATGCCCAAGATGGTGACATTTTAAGGGGCCTACTAAATGGAGCCAGTTCGCCATAGATCTGTCAACATTACAAATATCAAAAGTTTGGGAACCATTCTTTTGCCAGAAGGCTTAGGAATTAAAGTTGCCATTTAGTTTTTGGCCAGGGAAATGGAATAAAATTTTTGAATTGGAATTTAGTAATTTCATATTTTATCACTATTCTGAATCAAAAATAATCTATTGCTAGTAAATGTTCATAAAAATATTAAGTACCTAGGTTCTTTTATGTGGTCTACTTATTTAAAAGTACGCAGCCAGAAATAACAAATACATATTTATGTTTTATGTATATCCCAGGTGTGTGTAGCTTTTTACCTGCATTATCTCATGTACCAGCTACTGACCCTCTGGCCACTTAGAGTCCTTGAAAAGTCATTTTGCCCCCAAATCTACTTAACTGAGGCATGTTATCTGATGTGTATTTTGTAGTTAATTATTCTCAAATAATATTAGTGATCATAACATAGAATAAATAAATGTGATTATGTGAGGTAATGAAAAGCCTTGAAAGAAAATCGGTTTTTAAACATGTTAGCTTTACTCTTGGTAAGCATTTTAGATTTAATTCATGTGGCACAAAGCCATAGTATCGCAGCTATTTCTGTATACTGAAATGAATGAAATCCTTCATTTCTGTATTTCAAAGGATGAGTCAAACTGGATCTAATAAAGGATGTGACACCATAATCTTTCAGACTTCAACTCAAATTCTAAGCAGTCTTATCCAGATTAACCTCATGTTAATGGAAAGTAGCATATATGTAAGACTTCCCTGTATTAAAGCTAAAAGATGCCCATCAATTATGTGTTTGGTCAAGAAGCTGCCTTAGAGAGAACCATTATTGATTCATGTAAGCCAACTTATCCATTCACCCATTCATATTGATTAAAAAGTTCTTACATTTGATTCAGCTGACTGTGAATGACACCAAACCAGTGTGGCCAGCCAAATTTGGGAATGAGTACTGAAATGTTCAACAATTTCAAATCTTAAAGTATAAGCAAAATGTAGGTCACTTACTTTGGCATTTGGAAAATGTGTATTGGTACATCTTTGAGTCTTCTTATCTGTCAATCTCACCAAAAAGAACAATAACCCAAAGCAAGATCAAACCAACCCCCCCCCTAAAATCTACCCACACTTTTGCATGTTTAAACACTGACTAAAGGATGGATTTAGGGGTAAATAATACCATGGTGCTGTTCAGCTTCACAGGTTGGTTAATATTAAGCAAACACATATTGCAAACTGTCTTATTACAAGGTTGTTTTCTGAGATTCCATGAGTCAGGGTCAAAAATCTGTCCTTTTCTAGCTGGCAGCAGTGCTAATCGATAAGTTTAACAAGAGAAATAATGGTCTAATAAACAGTAATAATACACTTCCAAGCAAAAAGTGTTGAAACTAATTTAATTATCTAATTAATTTTGTGAATATCACATCACTCTTATAAAAAATATCAATAAAAATTTATAATGCTTAATTCCTAATATCTCCTTTAATCCTCACAGTAATCTTGCATATGTTTTTTTATTAGATCCAGTTTTAAAAGAGAAAACTAGGTTCCAGAATATTCCCATTCTGATTTAATCTCCTTCTTCAACAGAGGTTTATGAAATAGGCACCACATGAGACATTGACATTAGAGGCAATTCTTTAGATATAATCTTCTCTGTGTTCCAGACACTCTGCTGAATGCTGTATAAATATTAACTTAGTTAATCCTCATAAGAGCAGTGTGAGGTAAGCATTATTATTATTTCCTTTCTGTAGATATGGAAACTGAGGCAAACAGAAAAGTCAAACAAGAAAAGGCAAACAACTCATCCCAAAGTCAGAAAGTTAATAAGTGACTGAAATCGGATTTAAGTCTAAGCAGACAAGCTCCTGAATCTATACTGTTTGACTCATGTGTGGTAAATAAGACACAGTGTCTGCTTTTGAAGACTTGAAAGTCTAGAAGGACAGATATAAACAAATACATTTCAGTCTGGTCTGTAGGAGGCAGAAACAGGAAAAAGGAACAAAGGATTAACTCCACCTTTTTAAACTCTCAGCAGATTGGCAGCAGAGTGGAGGTCAGATATGAATCCTTGAATTTGGACTCCAGAGGCAATATGCTGTGCATTTCATTGGGTGCCCCATATTTGATAATGAGTTTGAAATGACAGTGAGAAAACAATAATGCATTTACAGGACCATTGTATGGGAGCCAGAGGATAAAAACTGAGCTTCTTTGAACAGGAAAAAAAAAAAAAAGTACTATACCTCCTAGTAGGTAAGAATAAAAACATAGATGTCTAGATCTCTCTTCATACATAGAACATAGTTATATGTAAATATTGCCAGAATTCTGTAATGTCAGCTTGACTGTAAAGTTCCCTAATTACTCTAAGGTTTATGGTCAGTTGGAATGAAATACAGCCAGAAATCAGGAAGCAGAAAGCAAGCCTCAAGGCATGAAGACACTGATAAGCCCTGTTTGGGAGCATCATAGATATATGTTGATTGAATAATTGGTTGATTAATGGCTGAAGACAGGAAAGGAAAATAAAAAAGGGCTAAAGACTCTTCATTCCACTCTTCAACTTTTAGTGAAAATTTTAATGAGAATTAAATTGAAAAATTAAAATTGGAATTTCCTATGAACATAGAATTTTATGTCCAACAACTTTTCCTAGTGGATAACCCACTTTAATATTTCTTTGGCCACTGTGTAAGTAGAGTTACCATGTATTTACATTGCTAAGTTTGTGTAGTCCAAACAGTGGAGAAGGAATTCCATGAGAAGAAAGAAATTTGATCCTTTGGAAGTTCTGTTTTATTTATAGTGTATTTAGAGCTATAGGTTTTTCTCTTTTTTTTTTTTCATTAATAAAATAGGGCTTGGCACAAAGAAGGTCTGCAAAAAAATAAGTGTGCGACTTTCATTTCTACTTGCAAGGGTCCTATTGTCGCCCTAGGAATAATCTACAATTTGTATATGAGGAAATGGAGTTTACTGACTTCTTGATAGTACAGTTGATAGTTGATGGAGTCAGAATTGACTCAGGTACCTTCTGAATTGAAGCCCCAATCCCATGCTGAGTACTGGCATTATAAAAGACCTTCTTCAGCCTTAGGGATCCTTACATGTCCAAAGACTTCTCCTGTTGGTTGGGAGGGGGTAGGTACAGCTTCAAGACAAAGGCAGTGCAACTTCTCTGTCTTCTTCAGGAAAAGCTAATACTAAAAGTCTTAAGCAAACTTCAAAGGAAATACCATCAACTTTTGAAAACACTTTTGAGAGAAAAAAAAAACACAAGTTAAATTGCTTGAGTCACTATGATTATTTTCTGTGCATCTAAAACTCAGACCACCCATCCTAAAAAAAAGCACAGATCGGTCACCCACTTGTTACCCTGCCACACTAAACTGTACCTTATAAAGAAGATTTGGAAAATAGAGATTCTTGCAAAGAAGGACTTGTGTGTTACTGGAAAATGGTTCATATAATTTGTTTAAGCATCAACCTCAGGTGAATTTTAAAATTAGAAAAAATATAAATATGTTAAAAAATTTAAATATGTTCTTACTTAAAAAATAATTTCCAAATATCTTGGAAGGAGTTAGATAGTCAAGATATCTATTGTTAAATATTTAATTGCTATAAGACCTGTGATTAACTCCTTTTTAATATACAATATTTTGTTTTATGATTACTTCATGATGGTATGAAAGTGATATATATTCAGTAGAAACCATACCCGGGTTTTTATCTTTTCCCAGGCTAGCAGTATGTGGTGTGATATTCTTAACAATGTCTAACTGTAGGCTAAACTGAGTGAGCACATTCCAAATAGGCAAGGCTAGCTTATAATGTTTGGTAGGTTAAGCATATTAAATGTATTTTCAGTTTATGGCGGGTTTATCAGGACATGACTGTATCATAAGTCAGGGAGCATCTACCTCATGAACCTGAGTTTTTCTGTTCTTAGCTAATTTATAGTACAATAATCCTTGTGGTCCAAGCATAGAGCAGGGGACCAAGTTCACATAAGCCCTCTTTCCAAGGATGCACAGCAGGGAAAAATTGATGCATGCTATGTAGATGATGTTTACTGTTTACGATAACCTTGATTATCACAATTTCTAACAAAGAATGTGTTCTTGACGTGTCTGAAGTCTTGAGCTCCATGAGGCACTGGTGAGCTAGATTTGTT
Organism: Spermophilus citellus; assembly: GCF_964194105.1. Classification (NCBI taxonomy): domain Eukaryota; kingdom Metazoa; phylum Chordata; class Mammalia; order Rodentia; family Sciuridae; genus Spermophilus; species Spermophilus citellus. Next base: position 66,859,744 of record NC_138197.1, on the reverse strand, counting down.
TGTTCTTATTATGAACTCATTTTAGTTGAACAACAACAACAACAAAGACATGGTACCCAAAGCCTTCTGTGACCCCCTAGTGACCTCTCCATTTGAGTCTCCTCATCCCAGGAACACCTGGCAGCCAAGAGCCCCTCTCACCTCCTTACCTTGCTGGTGCTGTCCCCTCTGCTTACAGTCTGCTCTCCATCCCATTCCTCCTCAGAACTCCTGTCTACTCTTTCAGCTTGAGCCCAGTGTCACCTCTTCAAACAAGTCTTCCTGCCCCATCAAACTGAGCTGGGAGCCGTGCTTCTACCCCTTAGATCCCAAGTGCATTTCATGCACCATCTTGTGTCATCATGGCCTAGTTAAGCAACAGATTCATTTGAGAGATAGCAGGAAATTGATTCCCCCTCTCCACAGTGTCACTTGTGTTAGCTTCTAGCATAAAGTCAGGCATAGGTGTTCAATATTTTTTATTGAATGAATAAATGAAGCTGTCTGCTTATAATACCATAATAGAAGTTGATTATTTCCCAGCATTATGAAAAAAAATTGATCTCCATTTTTCTCAACGGTATTTTGAGACCTCTTGCAGATTGGGAAGAAACAATCCATCTTTTTGGAACAAACTGGACACATATAATTTTTTTTTTTTATCTAGATGCTAAATAGCTCATAAGTGCCCATTCAGAATCAGAAAATTTTTAAGGGAGAGTTTGATTGTTTGCTTGTTAAGTACCCCCAGATATTTTCACTAAAAATAGAGGGTTAGCTGATGGCTGGGATTGATTAACAGTTGTTGAAAAAACTGAGAGAAGCTTTTTATTTTTGTAGGTTTTGTTCTAATTATCTTTGTTATTTTCCGAAAAACAAAAATATTCTATATTTTTTAAAGATCAGTCAGCACATGTAGATGACAAAAAATAAATATTATCTACCTTTCCTCATTCTGGAAACAGCCACTATTAATATTTTGATATATGTTATTTCAAGTATTTTTTCTTTGTATGTATTTTTATATATTGTATACATAGTTCTTAAAATAATTTAGGGATCATGTTATTATGAGATTTTGACTCTTACATTTTACAACTTATAATTTTCCTGTGTTCTTATTTTCCTGTGAACCCGTGATTTTCAGTGATTCCTTACTATTCCAAGAAGGCAGCTCTCTCCAAAGGAACCAAGGAATCCTTGCATATAAGCAGGAGCATTTGCTTTACCCTTTTACAATTGACCCTGAGCAGAAGGAGCTATTGCATTTAATATGACAGGACCCATCAATTAGAATAATTAGAATGTCTCTTGTTGCAGCCTTGTAAGTAAGTTCTTTCTTTAGAAAAGTATTGGATGCACACACTTTGAATCAATGTCTTTAATAAAGACTTTCATTCATTCAATATTTATACAGTACCTAGTATGAACCAGACAGTCTATTATTAATCAAGGTAAACAAAATAGGTTGTTTAAAAACAAATATAAATTGGCTGTCTAGACAAAGTTTGAATCTATCCTCAAATCTAAATATACCATCTGCCTGAATGTCTCCCTTCTGCTGTTGTCCCACTGAGTAAGGTCAAGATATTTATTTTTTCTGAGTCAGCTTTGCTATATTTAAAGAAAGACTGGTGCTACCATTTTTATACCAAGCCCTCCAGGAATTATAATTCTCTACTAAAGCAACTGAATTATAATTCTCTACTAAAGCAACCCATAAAGAACAAAAAACTGATTTAATGGTGCCAGAGCTGGCACTGCCAATTCTTATAGCAAAGGACAATCCCATCGCTCAGTGAGTGTGCTGTATAGGGCTGGGTTGCACCATGACCCCCACCAGCAGTAGAAGTGACCCCTGTATAGAAACCCAACTTCTCCTCTATTGAGGAGTCATGCATGATTCAGGAAATCCAAAGTTCTCTGAAAAGTGAATTAGGAAATTATTTTTTCTATTTTCACTCAGATTCCTTTGAACAATGTGTTTTGGTGAGTGTGCATTTCTTATTTCAGCATTCTGAATAGGGTACTAAAAAGGCAAACTAGAGTATGTCTTTGGTCAGTAGGGATGCTGATTCTCTTACAGCATAGTTTGGTGTTACCATCATTTGGGATGGGACCTTCCTTTCAAAAGCCCTACTGAGTGCTCCCAGCCCAGCTCCTCCCTAACAGCCTATTGGGTTACAGCTTCAGGAACTGTTGAGAGTTCAAATTCAAGTCAGATGACACCAGGATTACAAAGTCCAAGCTCTAATGAAGCTTCAAAAATCAAAATTCTTCTGGTAGGAAATTTGGTTTTCAAAGGAATAGGATAGTGGGAATACAAAAGAGAGAATAGGAATTAATATATTGTGACCCAAAAAGAATGCAATTTTTAAAACAACCAATTGTCCTTAATTAGAAAAGCAGTCAACTCAGCCCAGTACTGTATTAATATTGCAATCATTATAAAGAATTGAAATTGACAAGGTGATTTAGCTGTTTAGGAAGTGTCACTGTAATAATATGTGTGATTATACATCTCTTAGACATGCTATTTTCTTTACTAGGCATTTTAAAGGCTGGAAATCATTCTTTAAAGCAAGCTTTTAAGAACTCTTAATTTAACAGAATATCAATGTATTATTTAAATTGTAATTACCCATAAGTTTCACAGAGCTTGTAATCCTTCTTCACCATAATATATCTGTTTAAGCAGAAGTCTGGAATGAACTTGTAATACTTTTCTCTACATCATTTATATGTGGGACTAAGAACTGATGTGGATGGGTCTCTTTCAAAGAGGAAAGACAGAGACTGTCAATGTAATGGACTATCCCCTAACTCGCCTTTTTTTTTTTTTTTTTTTAGTCAGCTGAAGTGAAGTGCATTTTTCTGTTTAGGTCTATGGCAAAGTCAATACATTTGTTAACTTGCACCAAACTTGTTTGCTGATTTTGCAATACCATAGTTAACTATTCAAACATTTCCCAAATGCTGCATTGTATAACTGTAGAGGTAGTTCAGGTTGGATTGAATAGAGGGTGATGCCATAGACTGAGCAGTTCCTTAGAGTTCATGGGCCATTGCATTTCCCTTTGTTTGGGCTAAAGAAGCTCTTCAGGGCCTCATATTTGGAAGGGTCTCAAATTGTGACTTTTTGAAGGTGTCATCAAATGTGGCTATTCATGTAGTCATTTCAAATATACATGTGTGAAGATCTTGATGCAGTGATGCAGACAAAAGTATCTCAAGCCCATTCCTGGCTTCTGCCTAGGCAGATATATTATGGTGAAGAAGGGTAATAAGCTTTATATGTGATTGAGACTTAAATAATGTACAGAAATTCTAAATGTTAAATAGAAACATTTAAAATGTGCTACATGAAATCCCAGCAGCTCAGGAGGCTGAGGCAGGAGGATCACGAGTTCAAAGCCAGACTCAGCAATAGAGAGGAACCTAAGCAACTCATTGAGACTCTGTCTCTAAATAAAATACAAAATACGGCTGGGGATGTGGCTCAGTGGCTGAGTGCCCCTGAGTTCAATCCCGGGTACAAGCACTACAGTTTAGGAACCCTATTTTAGATTTTAGAAGCATTTAAATATATTTGGTGCTCAAAGGCCCAAACTTCTATGAACATTCAGAATTTCAGCTGAAGGGAGATTAGAAAATTATTTAATTTCTGCTTGTAATTAATTGTATATGTGTATATTATCTTTGGGGATAATATTAACTTTATCTTCTTTTACTTATTTTTATTCTGTAGGTTGAGGTGAGTAGTTAAGGAACCATGAAAAAGAAACCCATAATATAGTTCAGCTTTTACCACCTGCAAGAAGGTAGAGAGGATAATATACCAGTACAGAGTGCTTGACTCATCTTTGTGATAATATGGAACTCTGCTGTTTGAATAATTTAGAAAGATTTCTGTAACATTTCTCTATGGATTTTTACCTTTCTTTTTTTTTTTTTAATGAGAACCAACATTTAAAAAGAGATAAGGCAAAGAATTTGGAGTGCCAAAGCCCTGACATCAGAAAAGATCACAAATTCCCTTCAGTTCTCTAAGCCTGGAAATGAAAATGCACAGGGTAAATCCTATGTTAAAGAGAAATCATAAAAGTGTTTTTAACTGCAGTTCTGTTAGTCTTCCATTTTTTTTTTTTTTTTTTTTTTTTTAGGAAAGACTTAGTCCATCCAATAAACATTTACCTACAACACTATAAAAACCAGTTGGGTTCACATAAGTGTGGTCCGAATTTGAGAGCTGCAGGATGGGGAGAGACGGGAGGTCTATGGACTTAATCTACTTTATTAGATTCTGAGTTCACAAACCTAAGGGCTGAAATGATAAAAGACAACTCTTCTGGGGAGAACAAAGCATCATAAACACAGTGTAATAAAGAGAAGATAAAAAGAAACAGAATCGAGAAAAAGGTAGATAACTTAAAGAGCCGGTGAAGTGAGAGCAAAGAAAGCAGTGGATACAGTTCAAAATCACTCAAAGTTAGGTCATTTGGTTTCTTAATCATTACTGGTTCTATACCTCTTCTTCCAGTTTGGCTGTAACCAGAGTCTATTTCCAAGTATTATTTTGTCCCATGACTAAAATTAGCAATTTGGGTACAATCGAGATGAGAACAAGAGGTTATCTTTCCCTGTACCATTGCAAAATGCCAGGATGGTCTGACTAAGGTTTCTTTTTTGCTTTTAATTGTTGACTAATCTTGATCTAGCTGCAGGTCTCTCTCTGAGGACACTTTTGAAGGTAGAGATTTTAAACAGGATGACCAGAGATTTTAAATATGGGTGAGAAAAAATATAATTCAATGCATAGGTATGAGCTAAATCAGCTTCTTCAGAGCCATCAGTTTTATACTCTGAATAGATAACATTATACTGGCATGTGCATTCTAGCACCTTCCCTGTACTGATTTGAAGATGATAGGCAGAAATCCACGGAAAAGCTGCTAAAATGGTTGTATTATCACCACGTATTCTCTTTCTCTGTGTGAAGAAAAATGAAGATTTTATTGCAAGGTTTTTGTTTCTTATAAAATGATCATATAAAACTCATAGCATGTATTGAGAACTAGTGAAAATGACCAAAAGAAATAGTAATACAAGAAAAAGAGCCAAATTCCGTTAACCCCAATTTAAACTCTATATCCATCTGCCTTTCTTTCAGCCATTGTTCTCAGATAGGCGTATGTCACCAAACCCAAACTGTCAGTCAGCTTCCTGGTGATCCTCCACCACCCATCTTCTCCCCTGCTTCCCTGCCCTGCTAGTTTCATTATGTTCTTCAAAAACTTTTCAAAAGATCTCCATCACTAAAAATTGGAGTTGTAGGCATAATGCTCTTTTCAGTCAGGATCATTCCATTCTCTTCTTCTATTTTGCTTCAGAAAGTTCCCCTCTACAGTCAGAATGACTTTCACTGTTGTCAGAATTTGCTTTTAGAATTTCTGCCTTTTTCCTGCACAAAGCTTTTCCGTCTTCTCTGCTTACTGGAATCTCACATGAACTTTCAAGGCCCTGCTCAAGGCCCAGGAGTTCCCCGAAACCTTCTTGCATGGCCAACCCCAAGAAGGGACTTTTCATCTGCTGGAATCCTGGAGCACACTGCAGTCATCCTGGCATTAATTATGTCAGAGTCTGGGAAGCCAAGCATCTCTTCATGTGAACACATCGTATTCCTCAGCCCCAGCCCTGGAGTGCAGACCAAGTCTTGCACACCTGTTCATGGTGGCACTTACTTGAATTTCGTTTATGAACAAGTGGTGTCTGTCACCTTGTTGCCCAGAATTGCTTCATTATGCCCTATCACCCTGCTTCTCCTTTTGTTTATGTTTTTAAAAGGCTGTACATATTGTGTACTGGAACCAAATTGGAGCTTGACTGAATATGTTGCCTTTGCCATGTTTTAAAAAATTTAAAAGAGCATAAATCTATTACCACATTATGTACAATCATATTACAGTATGATTTTGAGAAATATTCAAGGCTTTGGGCTCAGTGAGAGAATGCTTGCCTACCATGCATGAAGCCCTAGGTTCCATCCTTAGCACCATTAAAAAACAAAAACAAAAAGAAAGAACTATTTAGGGCATTAAATTATGTTTAAGTTTGTACTTTCCTTACAAAAGAAAAGTTATTATGAGGTGTGTCAAGGCCAGACCAGACAAACATTTCTTCATTAATTTTGGTCACATCTAAACATGTCAAATGATCTAGGGTAAAATGACACACGAGGATCTTAGTTATTTAGTTCATTTAATTTCTGTGAAATTAGTTTTTCTGTACATAGATTTGATTTTTAAGAAGTATTAGAAAATATTTTTGTGATAAGAATTTTGCTATGTAGAGCAGGTTCAAAAGGAATATAAGAGCCTTTATAGAAATCTCTAAGTGTGCTTTTAATTTATAATCAAATATGCTATTTGCTACAATTATATAATAAATAATTATATAGAAAGGTCAGAATAACAAGCAAAATTTTAAGGGAGGAAAAAGCTTTTGAAGATTTATGCATTTTTCACTTCTTTAATATGAAGATATAAAATAAAATTCACTAATTGGAGTACATCCACTCTTGTTTAGTTGACCCACTATTAAATGGGATTTTACCAGAATAGAAGTCTTTAATTTTCTAAAAATTATTGCTGGTCTTTGCTCCATCTCACATTCATGAAGTAATTTTGCAAACAGAGTGAAAACCTAAGTTGGAAAGATCACAACTGGATGATGGAAACAGTAATTTAAAATGGAATATTATTTAGATTTTCCTGATATTAAAATTAGGACTTCTTTTACTATTGCTTTATTCCCGAAACCATAATAATTCTCATCTGAGTAAAGACAAAGCTACCAGATGACTCTAAAAATGGAGAATATGTTAAGAGACAAGTATAACACAATAAAATCAAGTATAACACACTAAGTTAATAGATCAAATAGGCCACATTTGAAAGGAAAAAGAGAAATGGGTAACTAGGCATTTTGTTTAATGTTTAATGTATTGCATCAACTTAAGAATTTCTTAATCAGAGAACAATGTCTAGGTTTTTTTTAAATAGAAATAGGAATTGACACAACTGATGTAACCTAGCATTGCTTCTGATTGGTTATCAGATTGTGCACTCACTTCCTAAATATTTAAAAGGCAACAAACCCTTAATTTTGGATTGATTTCTAATCTGTTTTTCTCACCTTACTTTCAGAATAGTGTCTAGCTGACAAATTTTCGTAACAGAATAAATTATTTGCTAACACATTTCAACCCTTCCTTATGTATATGGAGAGCTATGTGGGTTTTTTAAGCGGAGAAAAGTGTCCATTTAGAACTCTTTCAAAACATCAAATAGCCTTTGCTTATTTTGAGGTTGGTAGCAGTGGCTGATAATGGCATATGCTTTTCAATCTCCCACACCTTGGATAGATAACTTGACATCATTTGGAAGTGTATGTCATTCTGTAAAATTTCCTCCAAACAGATCAACAATTCAAAAGAAAATAACTCCTCTACTAGGTAATGAATTTTTTTTTTTGCTTTTGTGATTATGTCATTTCATTAAATAATCAGACCCCGTTACTGTGGTTACTGGTTTGACTTGTATTCATAAACCCCCCAAAATCAGCATTTCTAGATTTATCAGCCAACCAATCTATAGCATTTTGTTGAAGAATGACACCCAAGTAAAAATTTCAGTGAGTATTTTGCTGTATAAAAGCCAGAATTCTAAAAGCAAATAGAAATTGGTGTAACTGATGTTTAATCCAGTTGTACAACAGTAAACTGAGTTTGCTGCTGCTTCTTTTTTTTTTTTTTTTAAGCTGACGCAAGTTGGGCAGAGGGAGGTGTTGGAGAAAGGTGATGGTGTTGATTGGCTTGTCTCGTTCACTCCCACTGGTCTTTAAATCATTGTCTAGGTCTCCAAAGGTTCATCTCAGTCAACTCTGTTTCAGGGGTCTGCCATTCCAAACAATTCAGGAAAGACTGCACAGGACTGGATAAATAATTAAGGTACAGCTATTTTTACATATAAATGTTTGCAGTGTTAAATAGTGCTTTCTTATTATGTTGCTTTTTTATTCATTACAAATTAAAATGTTTGAAAATACTACTTGGGTAACTTTTTTTTTCATTTTAAAAAAGATCAATCAATGTCAAACATTGAAATTATTTGCCCAGATCCTGAATGCAGTTTTCTTTTGTAGATAATTTTAGATTTGAGCATAAAATCAGAAATGTGGATAAGAAGAAAATGAAACATTATAAAGACAATAGGTTTAGTTTTAGTTATTTATGTCTTCTGGTTGCTCACTGAATGTAATAAAGTGTTGACATAATTTGTCTTAGGATCAAACACAAAGTTGTAGAAGTACAGTTTAATGTTACACCATTAAGGATTTTCCTATATTTTGAAAACAAAATAAAACAAAAACAATCTAAAAACACTGAATCAAAAGAAGGAACATCACATGAGTACAGCAGATGTAAATGACTAAAGATTTGGGCTAAAACATAATTGAAGGAAAAAGAAAAAGAGTTATTCTTACCTTATCTTCTCAATTTGACCATTTTAAAAAGAATTTTTAGAACAAAGTTACTAGAAGAAACTGGGGAATTGTATAGAATATAAACATAGCTTTAGTTTTTGAAGGGCTAGAATTGATTACCTAAAAATAGGGTTGTTTGCTTCAAATTTATTAATCAGAAAGGGAAAATTCCCAGTGGATTTAAGTATAGTTGTGTCTTAAGCATCTTACAGAGTATATGATGATGATCTGTATTAAAAGCCCAGGCAATAGCAAAATTGAAAAATATTTGAACTGAAGGAATATATCATACTCATGGACATTGATTGGGCAGCACAGAGGTTGTAATATTTGGACAAACTGAAGAAATTTAGGTGTGTTTTCTATAAAAGATTGCTGTTTATTTTACAGTTCAAGAACCTCCTGTTCATATTTATATTTACATCATGTTCTGGGATTTTCTTGATAGAATTTATACATAGATTCCTAAGAAGTACATTGGCAATATTGGAAATTCTGAAAAAAAAATTGTACTTTTGATCACTCTTGGAGTTTTCTTTAACCATGTTATACAATACATTTTAAAGATTGTGAATCATAATGGCGTAGGGGAGCATGTGAGGAATGGAGGAACTTCAGATAGGGCAAAGGAGAGGGAGGGAAAAGGAGAGGGGATGGGGATAGGAATGGCGGAATGAAATGGACTTCATTCCCCTAGGTACATGTATGAAGACACGAATGGTGTGACTCTACTTTGAGTACAACCAGAAAAATGAAAAATTGTGCTCCATTTATGTACTAAGAATCGGAATGCATTCTGCTGTCACGTATAACAAATTAGAATAAATAAATTTTAAAAAGATTATGGAAGCAATTATTTTTAATATGATTTACTTTAAATAAAGTAACAACAATTTTTTTTCCAAAAGAAAAACAAGTACCTGTGGGGTGGCCTACTATCTATTATATAGAATATAAATATTTCAGAATTTACTGCATCCAGTTTATTAGCTGTTATGCATTTAAAATGTATAGCATGAAGAGTCACAGTGATAATAACATAGATGCTACATATCCTTGAATATTCTGCAAGCTAACTACTGTTTGGAAAAATATGATCTCAAATTTATTTCAGAATTAGATGATTAGAAAAATTTATGTCTTCTAAGAACAGATCTGGAAAGCCTGTCTGGGGGAAAAAAACATTCAAATATAATGCTTTAATTCTTATATTAGCCAGAAGGTAGTGTTTTAGCTCAGGGAAGAGACCTCAGCATAGGGTTAGTTATTGTGCTTTTTCTAGATTTTTCCAGATGCTATTTCTAAGCTGCATCTCAGTAGGGGAAAGGAATGGAAATGCTAAAATATTAGCACCAGCAATAGGAAATAGTCAAGTAAAGAAGGCCCTATTGTTATGGGCAAGTTTCCTCTCTAAGACATTCCACCTCAGGCTGAATGGAAGCTAATTTCTGTGAGAAACTGTGCCGCAGACTAACAGGCTACCTTACTGTCGAAGTGTGACTAGAATGGAATTGCTGGGATATTAACGGAACTTAACATAATGGCAATATTAGATAGGCTTAAAAGTTAAAGCCGGAGTCATCTATCTGAGGTATAAGTTAGATGTCACTTTAAATTAGTCCCTTGGATGTAAGATACTTGACTTTCTGAAGTTGCATGACCAGCTAGCCTCACTTGCTCAATGCTAAATGCCCTGTGGGGCTGTCTGCTACCTAAACCCGATCTCAGAGTAGACTTGTGAGTTCTGGGTTGGTATGAGAGATCAGACCAGTAGTGATGGTGGGAAGTCTATGCTGATTATGATAGCTCTCTTTCCACCTGGATTTACCAGCAAAATAAATGTTTGCAGTACCTACAAGAAGGTCATAACTTCTGCTTCTTTTTTGCTTACCTGATTTGGTATCTTTCTTTCAAGTTGAGCCACGCATGTAAAATTTGAGAAGTTTACTGTTTTGAGAATCTTCCATCCTCAGTGTGTTAGGTAACCACTCACACAACAGAACATTAAAATGTACTAGAATTTGGATGTAAGGAATCAGTTACTTAGGGCATTTAGATATTTCCTTTTCTTTTGATATTGTTGTTGTTTTGATTTTTTAGGTAGTCCTAGGGATAGAACCCAGGGCTTCACACCTGCTCAGCAAGTACTGTACCACTGGGCCACATCCCCAGCTCCTAGATTACTCTTAATAAATGTGATAAAAATGGAAGTCTTCTAACCTGATAGTATTCTAAGTACTTTTGCTTCAAGCTTTGATTTTCTAACTCCAAGAATGAGTCAATTGAATCGGCAGTGCTGTTGACCTCTGTATTGGTATATCCAATCGTTTTCTGTAAGACCTCTTTGTATCACAGGGAAACTTAATGGGCAGGAAGGCTGAACTACAAAAACTTCTGTCAAATCAAATTTGATCTTTCTTTTAGAAATGCTTTGACTTTTAGAAATGCTTTGAGCAAAAAGCTGTTCTTTTTCCTGGTGAGCAGGAAAACAGTTCCATTTTATCTTGAACTATTAATCCCTACAACTGCAACAGGAGTGCATGCCTGTATCTATAATGGAGATCACTTCAAAGGATGTTGGTCTTAGTAGAATATGGCATCAGGCACCATGCTAGATGCTGGGGACAGGTAGAGTCTACAGTCCCAGCACTGTTCTACCCTTGTGAAGCTTCCTGCCTAGAGGGAAAGACAATTCTTTGTCAAATAATTACACACATAAAAATGTAGGTACAGAGAGTGATGAGTACTCTGAGGGAAAGGAGAACATGCTACAGGAGCATATGATGAGGATCTAGCTTTGTTGTGGGGGTCAAGGAAGGATTCTCTGACCATACGGCCTTTAAAGATGTTTCGGTTGTCTTGGTGAACATCAGGAGACACCCGGTTAAGAATGTGTAGAAGTTCATACCATGCAGGGAGCCCCACTGGGTTGAAAGGTCCTGAGGTCATGATGGGGAAATGAAAGAAGCCCATTGGATTCAGAGAAGGAGAGACGCTGTGATTCTACCTGGGGCTAGATGGCTGTGCCTGAGTAAGAGGATGTAGAGCCTTACAGGATATGAGGACATTTGACTCAAAAATCCAAGAGAAAATCACCACGGGACTGTTAGGAAGTTATCTGGAATAAAGGCAGCCATGGAGGTAGAAGCGGTGGATTTTAAACATATGTTGAAAGAAGGACTGATCGGACTTGGTGATAGGTTGGAAATGAGTAGAGAGGTGACAGACAACGGATGAGAGGTGTCAATGATGATGGCTAGATTTCTCCAATGGGTGAATGGGCGAATGGAGGCGCCATGTACTCAGACGGGGAGCAGTGGAAGAATTTAAGCCTGTGGAAATTGTATCTTTGAGTCAGTGGTGGCGTTTGTCAACATCATGCTTTTCTACTCTGCTCCTGCAGTGATTCACTGTGTAGTTCAATAAGAATTTATCCAGAGGAAAAATAGCAAAGATGTTACGATGTATATTATATAGTTTATTCCAAACTCTGTTTTCACTCATAGGCCGAGCTCCTCAGGTGCAGGAATTGTCTTATTCATTTTCTGTAACTTTCATAATTTCTGGCTCATGTTTCATTCTCAATATTTATTGAACAAATGAATAAATAAGTACCATCTGTGAAACACTCCAAAATTGAAATATAATAATGTGAGTAATCATGCAACTAAATTTTAGCATTCACAATGCAGGCTAAATACTTCAAGGTACACCCTTGGTGCTGCAGGCAAAGGATTCAGAATATTTCATTTCTCATAATGTTCTAATGATTTTTAAAAATGTGCTTTGGGCTGCTATTCCCTTAAAATAGGCTAGTAATAGAATGTTCAGAGGCAAAAATACGAGCTATGAAAATGTTTTCTAACTTTTGTGAGAGTTCCCATGACAAGGACCAAAATTAGGACTATGGGCTGAGGTCTTAAGCTACTATTTCATGGGATGTATCACCGTCAAAAGAGAACCAGATGAATGTTTCATGTATGGTAAAAATAGCAAAAAATCAGGTCTTAATTTTCTTATTTGTGAAGGAGGACCTATCTTGCTTGCAATGTTAATGAAAATTATGAGAACTATAAAGCCCTCCTTTAGAAGTGCCAGAGATAAATTAAGCATATGAAATGCGTTGTCTGTTTGTGTGCAGATGCAATCATCCATAGGATTCTGAGGGGAAAAGAATGTGAATGTATTGAGGGGCTAGTAGATGCCAAACTTTGACATACATTATCTCATTTGGATCCACACAGTGTTACTTTTGTGGGAAACAATAATACCCTCATTTTGCAGAAGATGAAAAGGGCAGAAGTTAAATAACATGGTCAGGATTTATACCCAGCTCTGTGAGTCACTATGGCCAGAATTCCTGTTCCCAGTACAAACTTTAATTCTCTTTAGGAGAGATAGCAATACAGAGATGGCAGAGTGTGGAGTCCACTGAGCCTGTGTCTCCATGACTCATCTGGAATAAGAACAGAATTAGCCACTGTGAACAGCCTGTGCAAATAGCCTGACATGTTAGAGAACATAGTCCAGTGCATTCCTGAAACTCAAAGAATAGTGTATCTAGAACACTGAGAAGGGAAGTGTCTAGCTCAGAGAGGTGGGTGGACTATGTGGAACCTTGCTGGATGTTGTTTAGATATGTGTCCCCCACAGACTCATATATTGAAGGCTTGGTCCCCAATGCAGCAATATTCAGAGGTGGGACTTTTGGGGAGTTATTGGATCATGAGTTCTCTGACCTCATTAGTGATTAATCTGTTGATCACTGAATAGACTATTGGGAGGTAGCAGAGGCTGAGGGAAGTGGGACTTAATAGAAGGAATGGATCCTTAGGAGGGGTCATGCCCTTGGGAACATCATCTTGTCCTTGGTCCCTTCTCTGTTCCTCAATATCTCTTTCTCTGCCTCTCTTCCTCCCTCCCCCCACTTCCTGGATGCCATTAGCTGAACAACATTCCTCCACCACACCCTTCCGCCATGGTGTTCTCCCTTGCCTGAAGCCCAAAGCAAGGAAGCTATCCAACCATGGACTGAGACCTCTGTAACTATGAGCTAAAATAAATCCATCCTCCTTCTAAGCTGTGTATGTCAGTTATTTTGTCATTGCAATGAAAAGCTAACACACTGGGCTTGTTGAGAGTTTGGGATTTTATTTAAAAATAAAGGGATGACATTAAAGGGTTTGAAGCAAAGAAATGTCATAATCTATGTTGTTGCTGTTTGAAGATCACTTTGGCTTTTGTGTGGAGGATGAATAGGACAGTTAGAGAGGCATCCAGGAGCTCAGTTAGGAGGCTATTAAAGTACACACTAAGAAATGATGGTAGCTTAGCAAGAGTGATGGTGGAAGAAATGGAAAGGAGACGAACTCGAGAAATACTTCCATTAGCTGTAAAATCAATCAGACTTTCTTAAGGACTGGATGTTGGGGATAAGGAAGAAAAATTTCTAACAGAAGACTCTTGAACTCTGGCTTAAATAATTGAAGAAATAGTGCAGCAGTTTTTGAATAGGAAAGAAGGGAACTATCACAAGGTAGATTTTAGGCACATTGAATTTAAACTGTCTTGAGATATGCAGGTGTCAGCTACGCCACTGGACTCAGGGCAGGCGCTTACATCAATAACTCTGTGGTCCTCAAAGACTCCTCAAGTTCCGTCTTCAGCCCAGGCTTTTCCTAAGTCCCTGAATATGAAGCTCTAAGAACAGGATCTCCAATGTCTAAGGGCAAAGGATGGATGTCCCAGGCCAAGGAGAGTCAATTTGTCCTTCTCCACCTTTTTATTCTGTTCAGGCCCTCAACCCCTTGGATGATGCCTGTCCACATTACTGCCGGCTGATATTCTTTACCAGGTCTACTGATTCAAAGGCCAATCTCTTCCATAAATACCCTCCCAGACACATTCAGAAATAATGTCTTACCAGCTTTCTGGCTGTCCTTTAGCTGAGCCAAGTTGACATATAAAATTAACCATCAGTGTGTGTTAAGTCTTAGAAGTCGATTGAAAGAAGAGGGCTTAGGATCTAGCCTTGAGGAAATCAAGCAATGAAACCTCAACCAAAATTATACTTCTTAAAAGAACAAGCCCACAAAAACTGTGAAAAATAATAGCAGTGTCATCAACAAACAGATTTTTTTTTAAGAATTCCTAGAAGCTGGAAATGATTTAGATAGTTTGAGAAATAGGAAAGGAACCAGGATAAGTGTGTTTTTTTTTTTTTTTTTCCCTGAAGGGAGCTCTGTAGCAGCTCCAAGTTAAGTCAACAAATTCAAAGAGGCATAGATTAGAGGAAACCAGTGATAGGACTCAGCAAGGAACCTCACTTTGGATGTGATGGTCTGTTAGGGCTGCTGGTTTTGCCCATAAAATAAATCTCTGATTGTATTTATAAAGAAAAGCTGTAAAGAAAAGACTATAGAATTAGCATTGGGGCCTCCATAAAAGACAAAGAGGTCTAACAAGCAGATATAGATACTCCACTCCCTGGATAATATATTTCATCCCCAGAGTAATCTCTCCTAGAGTGGCAGCTGTGCCCAGGAGTGAAGTTCTTACACACACACAAGCCACAAAGGAGCCACTTACAGAGACCTGCAAGGAAGCAGTGAAATGAGCTGATAAAATGTCTGAGAAACCCCAAGCGCTAGCTGTCTAAAGTAACCAGTCCACTCCTTCATTCATAACTATGAACAGACAACCAAGGATTATAAGAATTTTAGGTAAACCAGCAGCATGAAAGAGAAAAACAACAACGAGCAAACAGAGTAACTGCCCCAGAAGAAACAAGGAACTTCTGAAAGCTTCCCATCAATATCCTTATAAAAGATTTGGGAAGGGGCCAGGGATGTGGCTCAGTAGTAAAGTGCTTGTCTCACATGCATGAAGCCCTGAGTTTGAACCCTAGTAACACACACACACACACACACACACACACACACACACCAAAAAAAAAAAGAAGAAGAAAAGAAAAAAATATTTGAGGAGATGTTGCATTCATAAAACTAAACAAAAGAACAAATTATGAATAAAAATTAAAAACATGATTAAGAAAAATAGTTGCTTGAATAGTTAAGTTGAAAAGTCAAATGGATATGGTTGAAGATATGTTTGTTATTTTGGATGTGACATAGAGGAATTATACTTGAATATAATCAAAACCCCTCTGACTCAGTTTATCAATCCCAGACTGGTAACTAAAAAAATATAAGGACATTAGTATACTTCTTTCTACCCTCTTTCTACACTTCTAATTATTTTAGTTAATAAATATGTTTACAATGATTCATTTATTATGTAGTCAAATACTCCATTTGGTTCTTTGGATGATTCTATTTATGCGATCATAATATAAATCTTGGTTATTGGTTTTCTGTGTTTAGAAGCAACCTACAGACAAATTATAACAGATAAAATTGCTTTACAGCAATCATGTGTTGTAATTCTCAACATTGTCCTATGGTGAGTAACAAAGCACCTGGGTCAGAGGGGTTTCAGTGAGTTATTTAAATTTAGAACAGCTAACTTTAAATGAAGAAGTAAGAACAGAAACAGTTTGGGTGCTGCTGAGAAGTGAGGCTGGTAATGTATGATAGGTGAGGGAAACCTTCATACTCATTTGATATGAGTTTCGGTTCTTTTTTTTTTTATTGTTGGTTGTTCAAAACATTACATAGTTCTTGACATATCATATTTCACATTTTGATTCAAGTGGGTTATGAACTCCCATTTTTACCCTGTATACAGATTGCAGAATCACATCAGTTACACTTCCATTGATTTACATATTGCCATACTAGTGTCTGTTGTATTCTGCTGCCTTTCCTATCCTCTACTATCCCCCCTCCCCTCCCCTCCCCTCCCCTCTTCTCTCTCTACCCCCTCTACTGTAATTCATTTCTCCCCCTTGTATTATTTTTCCCTTTCCCCTCACTTCCTCTTGTATGTAATTTTGTATAACCCTGAGGGTCTCCTTCCATTTCCATGCAATTTCCCTTCCCTCTCGCTTTCCCTCCCACCTCTCATCCCTATTTAATGTTAAACTTCTTCTCATGCTCTTCGTCCCTACTCTGTTCTTAGTTACTCTCCTTATATCAAAGAAGACATTTGGCATTTGTTTTTTAGGGATTGGCTGGCTTCACTTAGCATAATCTGCTCTAATGCCATCCATTTCCCTCCAAATTCTATGATTTTGTCATTTTTTAATGCAGAGTAATACTCCATTGTGTATAGATGCCACATTTTTTTTATCCATTCATCTATTGAAGGGCATCTAGGTTGGTTCCACAGTCTTGCTATTGTGAATTGTGCTGCTATGAACATCGATGTAGCAGTGTCCCTGTAGCATGCTCTTTTTAGGTCTTTAGGGAATAGACAGAGAAGGGGAATAGCTGGGTCAAATGGTGGTTCCATTCCCAGCTTTCCAAGAAATCTCCATACTGCTTTCCAAATTGGCTGCACCAATTTGCAGTCCCACCAACAATGAGCAAGTGTACCCTTTTCCCCACATCCTCGCCAGCATTTGTTGTTGTTTGACTTCCTAATGGCTGCCAATCTTACTGGAGTGAGATGGTATCTTAGGGTGGTTTTGATTTGCATTTCTCTGACTGCTAGTGATGCTGAGCATTTTTTCATGTGCTTGTTGATTGATAGTATGTCCTCCTCTGAGAATTGTCTGTTCAGGTCCTTGGCCCATCTGTTGATTGGGTTATTTGTTATCTTATTGTCTAATTTTTTGAGTTCTTTGTATACTCTGGATATTAGGGCTCTATCTGAAGTGTGAGGAGTAAAGATTTGTTCCCAGGATGTAGGCTCCCTATTTACCTCTCTTATTGTTTCTTTTGCTGAGAAAAAACTTTTTAGTTTGAGTAAGTCCCATTTGTTGATTCTTGTTATTAACTCTTGTGCTATGGGTGTCCTATTGAGGAATTTGGGGCCCGACCCCACAGTATGTAGATCGTAGCCAACTTTTTCTTCTATCAGACGCAAAGTCTCTGATTTGATATCAAGCTCCTTGATCCATTTTGAGTTAACTTTTGTGCATGGCGAGAGAAAGGGATTCAGTTTCATTTTGTTGCATATGGATTTCCAGTTTTCCCAGCACCATTTGTTGAAGATGCTATCCTTCCTCCATTCCATGCTTTTAGCCCCTTTATCAAATATAAGATAGTTGTAGTTTTGTGGATTGGTTTCTGTGTCCTCTATTCTGTACCATTGGTCCACCCGCCTGTTTTGGTACCAGTACCATGCTGTTTTTGTTACTATTGCTCTGTTGTATAGTTTGAAGTCTGGTATTGCTATACCACCTGATTCACACTTCCTGCTTAGCATTGTTTTTGCTATTCTGGGTCTTTTGTTTTTCCATATGAATTTCATGATTGCTTTATCTATTTCTACAAGAAATGCTGTTGGGATTTTGATTGGCATTGCATTAAACCTATAGAGAACTTTTGGTAATATCACCATTTTGATGATGTTAGTTCTGCCTATCCATGAACAGGGTATATTTTTCCATCTTCTAAGATCTTCTTCTACTTCTCTCTTTAGGGTTCTGTAGTTTTCATTGTATAAGTCTTTCACCTCTTTTGTTAGGTTGATTCCCAAGTATTTTATTTTTGGGGGGGATATTGTGAATGGAGTAGTTGTCCTCATTTCTGTTTCAGAGGATTTGTCGCTGATATACAGGAATGCCTTTGATTTATGTGTGTTAATTTTATATCCTGCCACTTTGCTAAATTCATTTATTAGCTCTAATAGTTTCTTTGTAGACCCTTTTGGGTCTGCTAGGTATAGAATTATGTCATCTGCAAATAGTGATAATTTAAGTTCTTCTTTTCCTATTTTTATGCCTTTAATTTCTTTCGTCTGTCTAATTGTTCTGGCCAGTGTTTCGAGAACTATGTTGAACAGAAGTGGTGATAGGGGGCATCCCTGTCTTGTTCCAGATTTTAGAGGGAAGGCCTTCAATTTTTCTCCATTCAGAATGATGCTAGCCTGAGGCTTATCATAGATTGCTTTTACAATGTTGAGGTATGAGTTTCTATTTTTTTTTCTTTTAACTATATGCAAGTCTTCATTCTCTCTGGTAGCTTTTAAGCATCTTCTTTTGACTTTTAATGTAATGAATTTAGAGTGCCTGGTATTAGTGATAAATGATTCCTCCTCCTTGAAATACCTGTGCTGTTTTAAATTCTGAGAGTTGCTTCCTCTGGATGATTCTTTACCATTTTATATTTGTTCCATCTCTTTTATTCTTTCCCCACAATATCTCTTAACATCTCCTTCAATATCTTTCTTCTTTAGCTCCTGTGCTATAATTTGAGTAATTTCCAGGGGTCTATTACTATTGCTTTTTAGTCTAATAATTTAAAAGTCTTAAATCGCTTTGCTAATTGTAGTTCCTCAAATGTGAATATTACTGTTTCTTGTGCCTATTGACAATCATATGAGAGAATTTCCCCTGTGTGGACTTTTGTGACTTGTAGTTTGGGGTTATGAACTCATCCCAAGTGTGAGCTGCCTTCCAGGTGCTCAGTCTGGCGCTGCATTAAGGAAGCATTGCTATATGGTTATAGCAATTGCTATAACATTTAGCATTGCTAAATGTTTGTGAGGGGATTTATGGATTTTTGTAAGTTCTAGAGCAACTTTTCTGTTAGTTTCTCTGCTTGGATTTCCTGATCAAACGTGAAATCACATTTCAGAACCACTCCTTTCAACAGTGATCATATTTCTCCCATATAATGGTTCAAGAATGATTGAATGAATTAAATAGTAAACATTTCAGAAGACGTTGTATCAACAACATAAAATGGATACATGGCATTTAAAAAAAAAAAAAACACAAAGCCATTTTCACTTTGAGAAAATGAGGCCCAAAAAGTTAAATGACTTGTACTGAGATCCAGTGAGCAGAACCTAAACGTTGTCATTTTCTGGTTGTTAAAATGCATTTTAATTTGATATGGATGGTGACTGATGCTGATTCAAAGGTAAACCTGTGCTTTCGTTTGTTGCTATTCTTAACTTTGGCTTCAGGATACAGATGCCTAGAAAGTGGCTTCCTAACCTTGATCCTATTCTGGATTGCATGTTCATCAATGTGTAGGTTGTTATAATTCTTTCACACTCAGTTAAATTCAGGCAGTAATTTTCTTTCTAATTATTGCTAATTATTGTTAGATCATATTGTTAGATCTTCCTTTGTCAACAGGAAATCATGCAGTCTGCTTACAAATACCTAAATCCTTGTGATGACTGCTGCCACATTTTACAATTTCTCTTTCTTCCTATGGTGACTAGCAAAGCACCTGTCATGTTCATTGTGCATAGGCACTTGCTAATTATCTACTGGCTTAGCAGCTTTTTGTAAGTTTTCTTCTTCTTCTTTTCTATATGAAGCCAAGGAAACTCTGGGGATATATTTATGTAAAGTTCTTAGGAGTTTACTTCTTTTCCATGTTTGACAGCAAGCACCTTCAAAGTAAGAGATTCATATTTATTATTCTAATTTAAAGAAAATGATTTATTTTGTGTCCTGTTTGCAGAACACAGCGTTCTGAACATCAACACAAAGTAGAAGAGCCTTAAACTGAAGGGTCAGTATATTATTTACACTGAAGGAGGCGTCTGTGGACAGGAAAGCGCTGACAGGTCAAATGGATCCCATGGAGCTGAGCAATGTCAACATCGAGCCTGATGATGAGAGCAGCGGTGGAGAAAGTACTCAAGACAGCTACACAGGGATGGGCAGTTCAGAAAAGGCAGCAATAAGCAGGTATGGGGTTAAAAATCACCTGCTCCATGCAAAAGCAAGACTGACTTCTGGATGTGGAAAACAAGGGTGTCATTGGGAAGAATTGGATTTATTACAAATTGGAGATCACAATGGCCTGGATGTCAACATACCAATTCCCTGATATAGTAATAAAATGTCAACCCTTTGTGTGACTTCATGTCCTTTTCTCCACTAATAATGTTGCCTATAGTTTGATTATATTAGCCGAGCACTGAACTTCATTTTAGAACTATTGTTTCTCAGAGTCTTCTTCCCTTGCTTGCCCTTGAGTGTTGCTTCATCCCCAGGGTTCAATAGCGATCCTTTTCTAGGTGTCCTCTGAGCAAGCTCATTGTAACCATCATGGGGTCACCCACTCAGATGCCACATTCCCAGCCTGTTATTTCACAACCAAGTTTCAGATCATTATATTTAATGGTCTACTGATACACACACTTCTACTGGATGACTAATGTGTCTGAAATACTTCATTCCTAAAGTCAGACTTGTTTAATATCAAATTCCTGTCATTCTCTTCAAAACCTGTTCCTCCTCAAGTTGATGCTGAAAATCACCATCAACCTTGGAATCAATCAACTCAGGATCCATCGTAGACGCGTACCTTCTCCCAGACCACACATCCAATGGCCGTCTGTATACAGTCATTTTTACCTAATTAATATTTCAAATCACCTTCTTCTCTCTATCCATTCCATTGTCATCTTTGGGCTCTCATCCTCTCTCACTTGTCTGTCAGAGCAGCCCTGCTTTGTCTGTCCATCTAACATTCTGTTCTCTTTTGTCTAGCCCTTCTCACTTCCACAAGAGTAATCTTCTGTAATTGCAGATTGGGTTATATTCCATCCTTGGATAAAGCTCTCCCATGAATCCACCTTAGCTATTAGATACAACTGTACACTGCTTGGCATGTGGGACCCTTCATGACCTGCTCCTGACCGACCTTACCTGTCCTGTTCTTGCCCTCCTCTTATGTACCCGCTTGTCTTCACTCATTCTGTTCCATCTGCTAGAATCCACCCACTTCCCTTTTCTTTCTTGTGATACCTCTCGTTCTTCAAGAATCAGCTCAATGTCAGTTCTCCTGGGAAGCCTTCTCCAAATGCCTCTACTCCCCCAGTGACCATCCCTCCTTTGTGCAACCTCCCCTGCAATTAGATAATAATCATATCATTTTCACAGGTTAATGACCTCTGCACTATAGTTATTTAATAAGTAAGTTAATTTCCCACAAAGCATTATATAACACAAGTTGTACATGATTAAAGATGCTCAGAAGGGAATCTTTTGACTAAATCTAAGCCTGAAGTAAAAAATATTATCCTCAAGGTCTTCTTCATTCACATCATCCTAGAAGGGCTTTCAGGAGGAGGCACTCCAAGTAGGTCAGTGCAAGGAATTTGAGGGTTGTTGAACTAGAGAGGCCATTGAGATATAAATCATGACAATTTGTAAATTGGGTAAGTTTTGTGGTAGATTCTGTGGGGTAGGGACTTGACTTTAGAAAAGATCTATCTTCTTTGAGCTTCATTTAAAAGTATAGACTAGAAAACCAACATCTACTTTTCTAAGGATTAAATGAGTTCCTGGAATACAAATGGTATTCAATAAATGCTTGTGAATTTTCTTTCATGTCATGTCCCTTAGTAAATTGTTCAAAATCTGCAGGCTTTTTTTATTTTGAAAGGAATAGACACAAATAAGAACTCAGCAGAGATTGCCTGAGCTGAAGGGGATATTGGAGCAATTCCATTTGGCCTTCAAAGCCCTAATGAAAAGAACCACAATGTTTTTGTTGTGTTTTAAACAAGGACCGCACACAATGACTTACCTTTAACTCCTGGCTCAAGCACAGATCATCATTTTGCAATTTTATGATCACTTTTCAAACATAGGTTTTGTTTATGATTGGTTTGGATTGAACCTTTAAATGTAAAGTTTTGAGAGATTCAACATATTGCATTTATTTGGGATCATTTTACTGATGTTTTCAATACATTCTGGGTTTGGTACCAAAAACATTTGACACACTGGGGACATTTCTCATGTATTTTATATAATCTTGGCATGTGCTATGGCTATAACTCATCTCATACCAAAATAGGAATATGCAAAATGCCTTAAAAGCGATCTGTTTTCTTTTAAATTTTAAAAATTACGCATGGACTAGAAATTCTAGTTTATTGAGTAAAGCAAAAAATAGAACATTGAATATTCCTGAGTTTAAATTCCACTTTTAAGTGACACTTGTTTTTATAGTCCTTGGTCCTATTTTATCATCTTATCTCAGTTTCCGGCTAGGAGCCCCCTATAGCAGTTCCTCATAAAGCAAGTATATGAACTACAGACTATTAAAGTAAATCCCAAAAAGATGGTGGAGGAAGTGTGGAAATGAAAGAAGGCAACAGGTTTGAAGGCATTGTGTTTGCTGAGAGAAACGTGGGGAGGGAGAACAGCAGGAAATGTTCTCAGTCTGTACACTCAGAGCTCTCTACCCCTGGAGGCTCCAGGAATATAGCACATAACGCTTGGTGGGTTTTGTCTACTGTTTCTCTCTGCACCTTGTCTTGCTCTGTATCCTCAGAGAATGACTCTGTCATTTTCATCCTCACCAGATGATTTTCAGGATTAATTCTTAATTATGAAAGATAATTCATATTTCTCTCTAATAATAATTCTTTTCCACTTCATTTCTAAGGTTTATTTTAGTAAAGGGTGAAAGATTTATATATTCCGAAGAGAAAAGAGAGCATTATAAGTGTTATTTTCATAAAATACACTCCAATTATTCTATCTTACTCTGTAATGCAAGAAATTCCCCTAAGAATTGCAATCTTATTCATAAAGCATTTTTTTAAGAATTGTGCACAGTTGAATATTTTATGTAAAACAACAAAAAATCCTGTGGTATTTTGGTGGGTAAAAATGCAACACTGGCAGCTGTTTCATTAGCCAAGCCTTTGGAAATGTGGCTGGTCTCCTGTCTATAGCCTCTAAGCTTCTGGCATGTAACTCCAAAAGCTTACCAGTACAGTAAGGAGGTGGCATTAGGAACAAAGTGTGCAGCTTCCAGGCTGTGCCCAAGTAGACTATAATTGCAATGTTCTCTGCCTAGCAACATTTTGGAGTCCCATTTCCCTCCCAACTCCTCTATCAAGTCATTGAACTTTTTTTTTTATCAACAATTTTCTTAGTTTAATTCTTTATATAATAGTAACTCAGGTACATTTTCAGAGTAACCAGCACACACACACAAACAACCAAATTAATACAGAGCTACCATTTAACTACTCTACTACTCTGTAACAAGAAATGCATGTATATAGACACACACACACACACACAGATACACATACATATGTATCTATAGATATATATAAACAGAGCCAGCAAGGAGGAAATGCCAGCTCTAGGGCTCTGTCCAGGCTGTATGATGTCATGGAAGGCCATGGACTTGAGTCTGGCAGTGGAGGCAGGGCTCCTACCCTTTTCTGAGCCACAGTTATCTCATCTTTGGAGTAGGATCATGAAAGTTCCTCTCACAGGGATATTTCGGGCATCTAGGAGAAGAGGATCACAGTGCCTAGGCATTTAACAAATAGCTGTTAAAGTAATAAAATTATCTGATTATGGCATGGTGGTAGTTTAGAAAACTCAAAATCATGATCCTGTACCCTTTCTTTGGAAGGGATATAAGTGGGTACAAAATCAGTTCCAATTCGTCTCTTCCTTGCATAGTTAATATGGGAAAGAAGAAATGTGGCAGCAGCAATTTTTCACTAAAAATAATATTTCCTTCCTTCATGACATCTTCTCTCCCTCCCCAAATCACTTCATAAATGGAGCTCAGTTGTTAGCCTGGAGGAAACACTGGTATGAAGGAGAAGAAAACAGGTTCTAGGTGTTTTGTCTCCTACATTGATTTTTGCTCTCCTATTTCAGTTACTTTGATCACCCAAAACATAAATATTACTTAGAGTGAGCATTCACATAGATTTTGTTACTTTCTTATTTTCCCTTTGTGTTTAGTCAATTTGCTAATGAAGATGCTGAAAGCCAGAAGTTCCTGACAAATGGGTTTTTTGGGGAAAAGAAGCTGGCAGATTACGATGATGAACATGTAAGTTGAATCTATGCTTTCAGGAAATAAACAGGTCTGAGGGTGTCTGATGTACCTAGGTCTCTGTGGGAAAACAATGTGACTGAAATTTTCCGAACCTTGGTCAGCACATTCTCTGTTTATTCAGGCCCTTACTGGAATAAGGACTTGTTTTTTCCTGTTCGCCATATGGCTGCATAAATCATTTATGAAATTTATTTGTTTTTTGGAGAAATCATTCTAACCCAAATGTAATCTGCTGTCATACATGTTTTCTCTTTTATATTACACCACCTGTACTTTTTTTTCTTTTCTTTTTTTTTTACTGAGTTCTATGTTGAAATCAAGCATCACATTCCATTTTAAAAGTACATGCTTTTATTGAAGTTGAGTAATAAGATGATTTTATCTTAGTCTTTGATTTGGTACTGTAATCACCAGGAGAGGTAATGTGAAAATAAGAATGACCCAGGAAAAGATGGGTCCTTTGGCCAACGTTTGCTTATGGTACATTCCTTTCCTTCAAGCATCCTGGAACGACTTCCTTTGGAATGTCCTCATTCAACCTGAGCAACGCCATCATGGGCAGTGGAATCTTGGGCTTGTCCTATGCCATGGCCAACACAGGGATCATACTTTTCATGTAAGTATCTGGATTGGGTGATGAGGTCTGTCCACACCTGCTGCTCTTTCAGTTAACACTCTGAAATGTGATCTTGATGAGCAGGAAGAATTTGAGAAAGTATTAGCCAATTTCTCTTGCTTTTGGATAAAACAGCAGCCTGTGAAATAACTAGAGCCGTCTAATCGTCGTACTTGCTCCCCCAACTAAATGGTAGACACTGGCATTAGTGGAGACACTGGTGGAGCAGCCCTACCAGTCCAGAGAAACCATTTTACAAGGATCTCAGTGTTTAATAGATGCCTAAAGTAATTGTTTAGTAGTCAAAAAGATATTACCCAAAAGCAAACCCGATTTTTTTCACATTCTTAGAGAAAGTAGCCCATTCAGTCCAGGCTTAGGAGTCCTGCATGCCTTGATGATATCTCATGCCCTGTTCCCTGTGCTCTTGGGCATCAGATACAGGGAGCACACTTGCCTTCTCTCTGTCCCATGAAAGTGCAATGTGCCTTCTCACCACTGGGCCTCTGCACATGCTTTGGAACACTCTTTCCTTTCTTCTTCATCAAGTTAACTTTTCATATGTCATCTCAACTTCACCTTAGTGCAGCCTTCCCTCACTTAACCTAATCCATTATATACGCACCACAGCTTTAGTATTTTAGTGTGTCTGATTCACTTGATTAATGTCCATTTCCCTTGCTAGACTATAAGTTCCAGAGAGTTGAGCCCACCTCCCCAAGACCTGGCTCAGTGCTTGGCTCAGAGAATCTTTGCTAAGTGACAGAGCTTATTCCTAAACCTGTGAGCTAAGGGTAGTAGCCTCACTTAGCTGACCTGTAGAATGGATGAAACATCATGACAGACACAGGCATTTATGTGCAAAATGGACATTCTGGTATTTGTCAAGACACGGTTGACAGCAGTGGAATTCTTCACAAGAATAAAGTCTGAAGCATCAATGTGAACACAAATCCTGATCCCAAATGCAAGCTCAAGAGTTCACTGTCTAAGAATGCAACATTTATATTATAGATATATGCTATTTATGTTCTGAACTTCACATGTGATTAGATAATCATACAGCTATTTGAGGGCCGAGGATCAGGACTATAAATATTTATCTTGTGTTAGTTCTTTAAATTATTTTATACATAATATTCTTTAGCTGAATGAATTTTTATATCAACTTAACTTTTATAAGCCATGGTTGAAACAAAGTTGCTCTTTTGTTATCAGATTCTTAATGCCTGGAAATGTATTCTACATTTGTATGCTTTTGCAATGTGTACTACCTCTAAGACAAAAAGACTGCCTTCTCCTTATTAATTATACATGCCATTAAAATTAATTAGGAAGTTAACACAGATCATTGATGAATAGAAATAGGAAGCACTTCCCCCAATTCTAGAGCCATAGATCATTTTTACAGGAGGAGAATATTCTGGTTTTTGAAAGGGGCTCATTTTAAACCTATAAACATTTAGTAGATTAATTCAGCAAGAGTAAATAAATCACTAAACACATAGGATCTGTTTTGTGTGTCCAGTTAGCTCAAAGTAGATTTAGCTGTCTCTCTTTGTTCACAACAAGTGACACAGTATTTCATTGGTTTTACTGGTGGTATTTTCTGCCAAAGTAAGTACATGTTTAAAATACAGGAGTGCTTATTTTTCCATTGAACAAAATTGTGTAATCTGATTTACATAATTCTTTAGAAACAGGTTAAGTTAATTAAGCATATGGGAAAATAAATGAATAAGTCATTGATTAGACAGTTCTGGAAAATAAGAGCACAATAAAGCTTGAGTACTTACAAAATGTTTAATTCATGTTCTAAATGTGCATTTGCAGCATTGATCTCATTGGGAATTACGAAAGGATTGAATCAATTGTTGGGAAAATGTTTAGTGTTCTCATCATGCAAAATAAACACTAAGATTTTTTTTTTTAATTCAGGTAAAGGTTTGTAATGTCCCTTCATTTATTATGTAGTTAATTCTTCTACACTCTTATTTTTGTACTGTGTTCCAAGATTTAGAGAAATATTGATCAGTATAAACTAAAAGAAGTAAAGAAACAATATACACATACTTTGGTTTCTGGATTCCTAGATTTTAGATTTCTTGAATAGCTCTTCAATTCTAAATGTTGTTGCAAATATGTTAAACCTATTCCTGCATGCTGAGTAAGCAAATGTAGTATTTGCTAATTTTGCTATATGTTTAGTTTCTAAGTTATAATGCAGATTCTGTAATTGTACAACCCTAAAAAATTTTAGGAATTTCAGCATGTAGGTTTAGACTTGTAAAATATAGACAATTCTAGATGTGTGACATATAAGGAAGAATGTGGCATTCTGAAAAGAATTTCTCAGTGTTCCCCAAGCACACATAGTTTTGAAAAGCTATTGATTGAAAGTGATCAGTTATTTTAACATCTAACATTACAATATCTCATTTATTATAGAAATTTTATTTTTTACTCTCTGTTCCCTTTACAGAATCATGCTGCTTGCTGTGGCAATATTGTCACTCTATTCAGTTCACCTTTTATTAAAAACATCCAAGGAAGGAGGTATGCACACTTAAATTCGTATCTTAAGATAATAAAATATCTTCGTATTTTTTGATTCTCATAAAAGAGTATTTCAGTCTATGTAGCTCCATAGCCAGAGATGATTTAGTCAGTTTCACATTTCCTTCTCTTCTAAGCCACAGTGACAAATCTCTCAAGGTTTTTAGTTATTTGGGCAAATTGCTCTGGTTCAAGCCCAATAGACAAAGAGAGACTTATCGTGGATGACAGAAATAACTATTTTGACTGATACTTGCAGCTCAAGTGCCTGAAGCAATCACTTCCTATCTGGGCAACATTTTACTATATTGTTTCTTGATTTTTGACATTGCTTCATTTGGGTTTATAACTTCTAGGTAATGTTTACTTACGTGTTTGGTACACTGGTGCAGAAATACTTTAGTATTTCTTCTAACAAGGTTATTTTATCTTTCATTGTAGGGTCATTAATTTATGAAAAATTAGGGGAAAAGGCATTTGGATGGCCAGGAAAAATTGGAGCTTTTATTTCCATTACAATGCAGAACATCGGAGGTAAGGGGGTATAGCTTTCAATAAACCACATAAACTTTCCATAGAATATTCAATAGATAAGAAAACTCTTATGGCAACGAACAAGCACCTTAAAGATTAAAAAAGAAAAAAATAGCTGTTTAGATGGTTCTTAAATCTTCGAACTAAACTTTCTGGAATAGATTTGCTATTCATTTATAATTAAAAATAGCAATATCTAGGAATCTAATGGTGTATAAATATCCACCAACTGAATTTTTAAATTTTTTTTTTAGTTGTAGGTGGACACAGACCTTTATTTTATTTATAGGTGCTGAGGATTGAACCCAGCGCCCCGCACATAAGCTAGGCAAGCACTCTACCGTTGAGCCACAACCCCAGGCCACACCAATTGAATTTTTCAGTTTATATAGGATAAAACCTTTCTTGATTTCAAATGCTATTATGATGTTATGACTTTTTAAGTGAAAGCACTAATACTTGTTACTGGCATTGGCAAAATAGTTAATATGCCATAATTATGGCTGAGTTCCTTTCATAGGGTAAGTGGGGGCAGGAATAGCCAAATGCTGTGGCCCTTGAGCACAGTTGGCATAGAGCCAGCCCATGGAAGAGGCTTTTTAGTTGTCCTAAGGCCAACACCCATCTTCAGAAGCTCTATAACAACAGATTGCTTGGTCTACAGATTCTTATAATCCCAGCTGAATTAGAATTCCCATAGTAGAGCCTAAAAATAAATATTTCTATCAGTGTTCTGGATGATACCCACTAGCTTCATATGAGTTCTGTGATGTCTTTGACCCCCAGAAGGCATCTTATAAGGTGTCCTGCTGGCTACATCTCTGATGTGGTCCCAACTATATCCCCACATAATAGCTCTTATTTCCTTGCCTCCTACTCAGTCCCCCCACCTGCTGTTCTATTCCTGGGTTCTTTTTTCTATAAACACCACCAGCAACCATCCAGTTTTATAAACCAGAAATCTTGTGTCAGCCTAAACTTTTCCATCTTTCCCTGACTCAGCATATGCCATCAAATATCACGTCCTGTCCACTTGATCTCTTACTTCTCAAGTCCCTCCTCTCCTTTCATCCTCATGACCATAGAGATCTGCAATATCAGCTCATACTATTGCAATAGTCTTCTGGTCTTCCAGCATTGAGTTTCCCCTCCTCCATGTCTGACTCATCCTCAAGATAAACTTTCTCAAAGTCAGATCAAGTCCTGTTTCTCCTATGCATAAAATTCCTCATTATTTTTAAGGTAAAATTAAACTCATTGGCCGGATATAAGGGTCTTCATTACGTTCCTCTGCTGACCTTTTTATGTCCATATCTATCCCCCCAATATCAATCCCATACATTTGAGACAGGCATCAAACCATATCACATTGTATTCAGTCTCTCAATAATACTAGTATTAATTCACCATGTTAAAAATTCCTCTATGAGAGTTTCTTTACACTCGCTGTTTCCTCTCCTTCAGTGTCTCTTGAAGACCTCCAACCCTGACAGATACACCCCAACTAGTCTTTTCTCCTCTCTCTCTTCTCCAGGTCCATAGCTTTTCTAGGCTATTAGATTCCCCTAGGCGCTCTTGGTCCTGTTTGTATATATTTGTACAAATGTTACTTTTTTAAAAAGGTATTTTTAAAACATTTGAGGAAAAAAATGTTTTTGGAGTCTATTGCACCTGCTCTTGAGACTTTTTCTATCATTTTCTGTGACCTTGAGAAAAATCACTTTATTCCTTTGAGTTTAATTTTTTCACCTATGAAAGTGAGTAATACTCTAACCTCATAAGGTCAATGTGAGGAGGAAATAACATAACATATGGCTAGTTCAGAACCTGCTTCCCTCCTCCCTCTTCTTAGCTTCAATAGCCACATCTCTAGAGCCCCTCTGATCACTTTAAATGGGTATTTTTATAATTATAAAAATAATTGTAACTAAAACATTATATAAATATATAAAATACCCAGAAAAGTTTGTGCAAGTCACCCTCAGAAATAACTGCTCCAGATTTTCTTCTACTCCAAATTTAACAATTGATATTGTTAATACTGGATGATCTTATAAATACTGATTTGTGGCTTGCTTTTTTTCTTTTTTTATTTAATAGTGTGCCTTGGATGAATTTGCATGTTATTCTTCTTTGTGACTTTCAACTTTTGCATTATCAATATGTATCATGTTTGGTTTACCAAATGCTTTTTGATGAATAGTTGAATCATTTCCAGTGTTTCACTATTACAAATAATGCTGCAATCAATAAATCGGCACAGAGACTTTGCAAGAAATCAACCCTTTTGATAAATGAACTCAGTGGAGTTACCTAGGATTTCTGAAATGTAGAAATTCCATTAATAACCTCTATCCAACTATACCTGCCCTTGAGAATGGACAGCTGTAATCAGATAAATAAAATCTAACCATATCTTAATTTGTTTTCTTTCTTATCTTTTTTCTTTTTGGTACTGGCGATTGAACCTAGGACTTTGAACATGCTAAAGATGCACTCTACCACTAGCTTAGCTCCCAACCCCCAATTTGGTTTATTTCTCTTCATAGCTTTATACGTTATTATAGTCTTGGGTAGAATTTGGCAGTAACACCAAGATTGTCTCATTCATTTTACTGGATTTGGGCCATAAACATCTAAGTCCCTGAATCCCACCAAATAGACTGCTTTACATTTGGTTCACATATTTAGCCTTATCAAGATTTAAAGTATCAAGCATCTCATAGGATCACCTCATAGTTGATCTAATTTATTTGTTTTGACAACTAAAATAACCAGACATAAGCATATTTTGCCATGAACTCATCAAGCTGTGTGCTGGCAGCAGCAGTCATTCAAAGTGTAGCCACTGTTATGCTTCTAAATATGGAATAAACTATGTAGTGGGCTGTGTCAAGCCACACACAAGAAGTGTGGCTTTAAGGGAGTGAGATGAAATTTCATAATACCACTGCAAAAAATGCTCTCACTTTTTTTTACTTTATATGATTGGTGTATATTTGGCTTAAGAAAAACCACTTGTATTTTTTGATTAAGCAACTCCATGTTTGGAACACTTCATTTCTGCTATATTGAGTACCAAAAATTTGACATTCACCATAGATGTTTTAACACTTAGCAGAATAATGTTGACATTACCCAAACAGATCTGGATAATTCTGAATTTTCAAAGGCCAAACACATTAACAGTGGTGACATCACTGAAAGTCAGCAATTAATAGCTCTAAAATTGGATGGGACCTCACTGAGTCAGTTAATCAGAAATATCTCCTGTTTACGCTCCATAAGACTCAGCTTTAGCCAAGGTCTTTGTAAAGATTAACTAAATAGTGTGTACAGAAGATGCATCTGGTATTATAGAAATCATTTCACTTCAACAACAGAGCAGCACTGATCCAGAAGTCAAGAAACTTGTAGTTTAGATGTGTTCTCCCCTTTATAAGCTGTGTGATCTTGGATATGTCATTGAACTTCTCAAAATCTTTATCCTCAGCTGCAGAATAGGATAACAACATATACCTCATCATCTCACAGGACTTTTTGGATGATCAAATGAAGTAATTTGCAGAACTAAACAATGCCAGGAAATTTTTATCACCATTATTACTTTCATTTAAAGTTAAGGAAGTATTTTAAAACTGTAGTTCAATTTACAACTCAGATATCTGTTTTAAATAAATGTCTATTAGCAAAAACTCATGAAGAGGATGTAGCATACCTTCAAAGCTTCTATGTAAAATTTGTTAGTTTTATTTTAAATTTTGACTTTGTACCTTGTATCAAATAACAATTTAGTAATGTATTTCACTGAATGGATAGATCTGGTAAAGGGATGTTGCATAAATCTCTACAGTTTTCACAAACTATGTTTATATATGAGAAACATGTTTGTTATGTATATAACATGTTATATATAGATAGATATTATATGATATATATATATATATATATATATATATTCATTTTCCCAGATTTTCAAAACAATGCATCATCATTCATATATTACTTACCAAGATTCTGATGGAGTTTTGCCACTTTGTGTGATTTCTTATTTGGACAAAGGGAGACTAGAATATGGAGTAGAAAAGGAAACTCCCAAAAAACTTACTTGGCAAATAAGGGGAGAAACTGTCATCTTTTATATTTTTTTTCTTGGTGCTAGTCATATATAATAGTGGGGTTCTAGTCATATATAATAGTGGGGTTCATTTTGGCATATTCATAAATGCATATTAGATGATTTGCTCCATTTCAATCCCTACTACTTCCCCTTCCTCCTCCAATCACCTTTCTCTATTTTGTTACTTCCTTTTATTTATTTAGTGTTCTTAATTGGTACATTATAGTACCAAAAACTTAACATTCACCATAGATGTTTTAACTCTTAGCAGAATAATCATAAAAGAGGGATTCATGTGTGAACATAGCATAATTTGTTCAGTTTCATTCCATAGTTCCCTTTCCTATCCCTCCTCCATACCCTTTGATCCTCTTCCTCTGTTCCACTGTTCTTCCTTTTCATGAAGTCCCTCTTTTCTTTAATTTCCTTATTTCTCTTTAGCTTCTGCATATGAGAAAAAAAAATTTGATCCTTGACTTTCTGAGCCTGGTTTATTCCACTTAGCATGATGTTCTCCAGTTCCATTCATTTACCAGCAAGGGTCAACAATTTCATCCTTCTTTATGGCTGAGTAAAATTCTGTCATGTATATATACCATTATTTTCTTTATCAGTTTGTCTGTTGATGGGCACATGGGCTGGTTCCATAACTTGGCTATTCTAATATTCTTTTATCAATCCAGGAAGACTCTATATCTAATCACCAGTGGTCTGAGACTGCGTGTCCCTCAGGGAGATCACAGAGTATCAGACAGGTCTTCACCTGGGGAAGGTCAGAGTGATGTAGAGTCTCTTCATCTCTGCCCTACAATTCCGCCCTTAATCTTTTGGCCCATGGCTTATGTTGTCAGACCCTGACACTAAACCTGGATCACTCAATACCATAATAATTTATAAGTAATGAGGGCAAAAGTTTGAAGTTGAAGCTTCCCTGAAAACTTGGAGCTGAATCTAACACAGAATTGACATTGACCCCCTGAGCAACGGTCCACATGTGAGAGCTACAGGGCCAAGAGTCTATTTTAAAAGAGAATTTGGAAGCACTGCAGAATCCATGGTGGCTTCTCTTTCTGTTTGGAGGATTAGATGATCATCTTGCCAAGAAGAATGGATGTTCCAAATGTCATGACTCCTTAAAACTTGCATGTGACTATAGTGCCATGCACACCACTAAGCTGTCACATTTTCCATTTTAGCAATGTCAAGCTACCTCTTTATCATTAAATATGAACTACCTGAAGTAATCAGAGCATTCATGGGACTTGAAGAAAATACTGGGTATGTCTTATGTTCTCTTTATAACATCAAGTGACTCATTCTACTTCATCTTTTCTGATCCTAATATCCTCATCTCTTTTTCTGTCCCAGGGAATGGTACCTCAATGGCAACTACCTCGTCATACTTGTGTCTGTGGGAATTATTCTTCCACTTTCTCTCCTTAAAAATTTAGGTAAAATCATTTTCTAATTGAAACTATTTTTACTTTTATTTCATATTCTAATAGGTAAGCTGTTTGCGGATGCCATATTCACCTTCAAAATATTTCTGCTAACTCCTAGGTTACCTTGGTTATACTAGTGGATTTTCTCTGACCTGCATGGTGTTTTTTCTCAGTGTGGTAAGTGACTTGTGGTCCCAATCCTTGTAGCTTGGGAATCAAGAAATGGTGTGTGTGACTAAATTGATGTCCCCATTTTTTGTCAAGCACTTCACTAGTTAGAAATAGTTCTTGCATCATGAGCAATTTTATTGTATTTTAATTTGGAAAAGGAAAAGAGTAGTCACAAGTTTAAAAATAGTTGCGTTATAGTTAGAATGTCAAGGCCACTGCTAATGGTATGTTGTAGGCACACTGGATGAATATTTGGATAAGAGTATATGATATTAATCCAATGTTTAGAAAAAGGGAGAAAAAAGTGAGGAGGCCCATAGGAGACATGAATAGGTGATACCATATCTGCACGAACCAGCTATTTTCTTTTCCACAATTCTACCCAGAGAGGGCAACCACAGCAGGATTAAAAATGAAGTTCTACCCCATCTTAAAAGGAGAAATTTCTTGAATTATCATGGATGCAAAATGTATAAAGCATTTCCCCAAAGAAACAAAGGAGGAAGGAATCGTTGACGGCCCATGTTGTTATTAGTTTGAAGAAATAAAAGATATGAAATGTAGCAAGGAAATGATCATCTTTGTCATGAAAGGGCATGAAAAACATAGAATGGGCTCATGGAAAATAAGGTCCTGCGGACTCGAGGGGGCAGTGCTGCCAACCACAGTTCCTGCCCTTTCCTTAGGAGAGAGACTAGAGGGAGTCCCCATCCATAGTCCATTAATCTAAACGGAATCCACAGTTGAGTTCCCTCACCTCCGCCCAATGAGCCACACATAGGGATATTTATTTCACTGCTTTTCCTTGAAAGCTTGAATCTGTGTTTCTTTCTTTCTTTCTTTTTTTAATAACTGGGTTTAGGTGATTTATAAGAAATTCCAAATACCTTGCCCACTGCCTGTTTTGGATCATAATGTTGGAAATCTGACATTCAACAACACACTTCCAATGCATGTGATCATGTTACCCAATAACTCTGATGATACTGGCGTGAACTTCATGATGGATTACACCCATCGCAATCCTGCAGGGCTGGAGGAGAATCAGGCCAAGGGCTCTCTTCATGGCAGTGGAGTGGAATACAAAGCCCACGGTGATGACCAGTGTCAACCCAAATACTTTGTATTCAACTCCCGGGTAAGTGAGAGACCCAGGCTCTAATAAGCCCAGTAATGCAGGTTCTGAGTTTTTATTTCATGAACTTAGATGGTCTGGAATTGCCATCTGTGTTGAAATGCCAAACATGTGGTGTTGTCTTTGTTTTACAGACGGCCTATGCAATTCCTATCCTAGCATTTGCTTTTGTATGCCACCCTGAGGTCCTTCCCATCTACAGTGAACTTAAAGAGTAAGGCAGCCATCATTTTAGCTCTTAATTTACTATGAAAATGTGCTCATATGTTCAATGGTGCTCTACCTGGAATCATGGTTTGTAGCTCTCTTGTGGGAGTCAGTGCTATAGCATTCATAAGTAACATGCTTCAACCAGCAAGGTATGGGTCAGTCTGTGCACTTCATTACCTTATCTGCTTCCTTGTCTCCTCTCCCTCAACCATAATGGTTCAGGGGAAGGGTTCAGGGCTGGTAGAAAAGGAGCCAATGGGTTTAATGATTTGGGCAGGTGTAGGGTATTTAAATAGGAATTTTGGTGGGAAGTAGTGACATCAACAGATTGGAAATGACAATATGCATGAAGACCAAAACTTACGATTATAGTAGCCTTAATAAGCCATAGATATCACTTATAGTCGGTTCTTAACCTTTGTCTAAAGAGATGAGCCATTATATGGCCTACATTGTCTTTTTCTGTCTTGAAAATCTTATTTCTTTCAGCCGATGACCTATGATTCATTCATAGTCTTTTGCCTTTGAGGTTGTTGGCACCTACATGGGGACCAAGTGGGTATGAGTCCACTTTAGGAGCTTTCCTCTTTACCTTTTAGTTAGGTTATCACTCAGTGAGTCTCCACATTTTTATCCCCAGACAATAGCGTTACTTTTCCCCATAATTCTGATTGACCTCATAACAAATTTTTGGAACACCTTCAATTATTTTGATATCTTTGATTTACTGTGAAAACCACATATAGCACATACCTCAGAAACCTAGCAAGTGACTCTAGGTAGGTGCATCCCTCTGGAGTGGTCTCTAGAAGTGGTTCACATAACAGTATCAAGCTTTGTCATAGTCTGAGCTCTTGGCAGTAGCAAGAGGTGGTTCTTTTCCTCGTTAAACTCATCTCATCATGAAAGGCAAAAGCTTTCTACATTAGGATCCAGTTTGATTCTTATGTTAATTACATTTTTAATTATTTAGTAGATAAGTTTACTTATTGATAGACCCTCTTCTAGGGAAATCATTGTTTCTAAAACTAAAGAAACAATGTTTAAGAAAAAAAGAAAAAAGGAAACAAATCATCCTTAGCTCTTTGATAAATTTATATCAGCTGTAACACCAGAAATGTGGTTTCATAATGAGCAACAGACATAATTATTTTTTCTTTTAATTTTAAATAGTGATGTTTCACACGTTTAAGAAATGAAATTCAATGTTCTTTTTATCTTTAGTCGGTCCCGGAGGAAAATGCAAACAGTGTCAAATATTTCCATCACAGGGATGCTGGTCATGTACCTGCTTGCTGCCCTCTTTGGCTACCTAACCTTTTATGGTAGGTCACTCTGTCAAAGTCATTTGTTTGTGCACATCCTGGTTAGACTGAAAATCTACCTGGGTAGGTGTAATGCTTTTAATTACCTCTATAAGCAGCCTGATGAATAGATGATGCACATTCAATTAACTCAATTTTACCTTTGTCATCTGATCTAAGGAAATGAGCCCTGGACCAGTCTAGCTAACAGGTTATAACAATTTGTGAATTTTTGTGTTTTTTATTTTTTATTTTATTTTATTTTTTAAAGAGAGAGAGAGAAGAGGGAGAGACGGAGAGAATTTTTTTTAATATTTATTTTTCAGTTTTTGGTGGACACAGCATCTTTATTGTATTTTATGTGGTGTTGAGGATCGAACCCAGCACCCCGCGTATGCCAGGCGAGCGCATTACCACTTGAGCCACATCCCCAGCCCGTGTTTTTTATTTTTAATATCCACATATTAAATCATTTTCCTTCAGATATAAGTTGTATTTCTTTGCTAGACTTCCTGGTCCATCTCAGGCTAGAAGCAATGAGAAAGAATCCATTGCATGTGACAAGGCTCTTTTGATGGAATACCTACCTAACTGCCAGGCAAATGGCATAAAAATTATAAATTCTTAAGTTTGAACCTGCTTCTTATTTATTCACTACATAAAATCTGGGAGATTGTAACACTAAGAATTATTTCTGGTTTATGTTATTCTCTTCTATTATAGTGAGGGGTTTACTAAGAAAGAAAGGCTATAGCAGAATTTTCTTCAATATGGGAATGTTCTTAAAAAATAGCATTATGCATTATACATTTTCTCTTTAGCATCTTAACAATACACAAAAGGAGTAGAATTTTTATATTCCTTCAATGAAGCCCAATAGAAAAATTACATGGAAGCAAATAGACCTAGAGCTATATTCACACTAGTCATGCTAGTCAATATCATCTGGGGTCTAACTTTCCTGACTGAGTTGGTAAATTAAATTCATTGCATGACAAGTTGGGGAGGAGATGACTCAGGAGTAGGCCACTATTTGCTTAGCTTTGTTTTCTATTTGACTATTAATCAAGCACTCACTTTAGATTGGGCATTAACTTATTGTTGCTTATGGGTTAATGAAAGTCAGGGCCAAGGGCTGAGGCTGTAGTAGCTCAGTGGTAAAGTGCTTGCCTCACATGTATGAAGCTCTGGGTTCAATCCTCAGCACCACATAAAAAACAAATAAAAACAGATACTGTGCGTTCATCTACAACTAAATGTTTAAAACAAAAGAAAAGAAAGAAAGTCAGGGCCAATACCATTGAAATCCTTTTTATCCCTTTGTATCTGATTTTGAGAGGGGTAATGGGAAAATCAAACTACATTTGCTTCCATAAATATCTCCATTTGTGTCTGGGATGCTGAGTGAATATATTTTCAAGATGAGCATCATCTTAATCTTAGAGCAATATTCATGGGAAACCCTATAAAAATCATACTAATTCTTTCTTACATGTTGCTCTAATGAGTTTCTTAAGACAAATACAAACTTTAAAAAGTCTAAGAGTATATGTGCCAGTGTCATGATGGAGTTGTAACTGTTGAAACTGAAAAAGTGTTAGAAGTCAGTAGTCCCAGAATTACCAGAATGTACATGGAGAAGCTGTGTCAGGGGTGGCTGGACAGAAGGGATGTGTGGATAATATGGGATGGACAGTTTGGTGAGGTCTGGACCTTTTATCTCTTTCAACAAGAGTACCTCCGCATGGTTTGTGATGCTTCTCTATTGCAGACATTGATTTATTATGATGCAAAACAAGTTAAGAAACACCTGATCATTTTTCTTTTAGCTTCTGCAACTTTTTTAAGCTTCAAGACTCCTTTGTTCATTTGACCAAAAGCCTCATGGCTTTATAAGGTTAAAGATAAGATACAAATGTGGGCATCTGGATTCCCAGACCTGAGTCTTTTTTCCCTATCCCAGGTTCCCTGCATAAAATGTGTCCTTGAATAACCAGTGACAAATTGGTAACACTAGGCAAACTCATTCTCTTCTTGTAGGAGAAGTTGAAGATGAATTACTTCATGCCTACAGCAAAGTGTATACATTTGACACCCCTCTTCTCATGGTACGCCTAGCAGTCCTGGTGGCAGTAACACTAACTGTGCCCATTGTCCTGTTTCCAGTAAGTACATAAAGCTTCAATGAAAGAACCCTGTTTAACCCATAGATCAGTACTATGTTCTGACTTGATGAAGATTTAATTATCATGTGAGTTTGCAATTGCAATGCCCAAAGACATTATGCTTTTTACAGCATTTTGGAGTCACTCGGAGTTAATCATTTAAGATGTATACACAGCCAACATTTTTAAGCAGTGATTTTTAGGTCTGGGAGAAAGAATCATGAAATTTACTTTTAAATTCAAAAAGCAGAACTTAAGCTGCTATCTTGTGGATTAGTAAAACTGAGGAGGAGTTCCGATGACTTCTGAAACTTGAAAGCAAAGACCACTTTAAGTGTCAGATCACATTGCATTTTCACAACAGTTTTAAAGGCATTTCATTTTTTTCTAGTTTCTTGTGCTGCAATAACATCGAAAAATTGTTTTATTTAATCCAGTGATTTGAAGGCCAATGAGAAGGGGATTCATGTTAAGTAAATTAATTACTAGAACAGAAATTCTTAAAAAATAGTTCTGTTATCCATCATGTATCTTTTCCCCCTCCTCCCCCACCAAGACTGACACATGCCTCTGGCAGGACTTGGCCCGGGAGCATTCCTCCTGAGCATTTGCCATTGCCATCAGTCTGTTGTGGGATGACGGAGGAGAGCTGACGGGGGGGGGGGGGGGGGGGGGGGGGGCTGGGGCTGGGTGAGTTAAAACCACCACATATGGATAAACACAGGTCTTCACCCGCCTGCCAGCTCTTCTCCTTTCATAAACACTGAATTTGCTCATTCATTTTAGGGGCAAAAAAATAAGTGACACAGTAGCTAGGATTATTATGTACAGAATGTTTCATAGAGGACCTGGTGTAGGAGGACTACTTATATAATGACACTGTGGTCACTTTAAATGCAGCTTGTGTGCTGAAATATATTTTGGCACATTCCTTTTTCATGAGCACATGAAATCAGATCCTTATTACTATGGTGGCTAATAATTTACTCTTAAATAATGTCTTGCCTGTAATGCATCTGAAAGTAATTCAAATGACACACACATAGAGCTTTAGCCTAAAATCAGCTCCAGCTTGCATACAAAGCAAAAGACAGCTGTAAACCAGAAGGTGTGCTACAGGATAAAATTTCCAAGCAAGCAGTTTCAATGAGAAAAGAATATTTGGATTTCTTCTTTTTTGTGGGTCAAGATACCACTGAATTTCGGAGGAGGCACTCACAGCCTTGTTGAATCAAAGCATTCCATGAAGGAACTCTGTTATATGCTTCTGTGTTTCTTTATTCATAAGCCTTAAACAGTGTTTTCATGCTGGGTCGTCAAGAGATTGATGGATGTGGCCATGATCATGTAGCTAGGATGTGAAGCTTATTGCATAATACCACCAATGGCTACTACTATTGGAATGGGAAGTCAAGTCAGCCTCTTTATTTATTTATTGGTACCTAGGATTGAACACAGGGGCACTTAACTACTGAGCCACATCCCCAACCCCTTTTTATATTTTATTTTGAGACAGGGTCTTACTAAGTTACTTAGGGCTTTGCCAAGTTGCTGAGGTTGGTTTTGAACTTGTAATCCTTCTGCTTCAGTCTCTCCATCTGCTGGGATTACAGACATGTGCCAGTGTGCCTGGCTAGCCTTTCATTTATTGGTGAGCATTTCACCTCACCATCAAAAAGCCTCATCTCCCCATGTGAGAGAGAAAGCACTGGAATACATCTGATCATGAGGAACAGTAATAGTTTGTAAACATTAAAAGCCATTGAAATCAAAATTGGTCATGTACCAAAATTGAGAAGAGTAACTAATCACTATCTTTCATTATGCATTTTCACTCAACATTAGCATTTAGGCACCATTTTGCACAATGTTATGATAAAATGATCTGCATAAGTACCCTCTTCCCCACTGGCTTACAAGTCCCTGGAGACTGGGTATGTGAATGGTGACTGGCATAAAGGATGGGCCCTGTAACATTTGCAAAGGAACAATGGCTTTTAAAATTTACCTTGCATTTTCTTGAAATGTATAAACTGCTTTTTCTAGTAAAAGCATAGGCTGTTTCCCTTGCTGATGTACCATGAATTCAATTTGGGTGGGGATATGAGTTAAGTGAATCAAATCCCTGTGAATGTGATGGATTCATCCATATCTGTGATGGTGACAGATAAGTGGGTGAAACCTCTTTGTCCCAATCAAATCCTACAAGACTAAGTTCAGAGACTTTTTCGCAGTGATAGACGTTGTTAAGTGTTGGTTATTTGCTTTCTTATAATTTAGGACCAAGATTTTCAGTGTGTCAAATGCTGAACCCTAGCATAGTTCTGCCAGGATTCTTTGCATTAAGAAATCCTTGACCACTAAGAATTTTACTTGCTTTGATGTTCCCATGTTCAGACAATAAAACAAATAAACCTAGTCTGGATTAAAATGTATCAGTGTTAGCTATTATTTTGTGTTCCCCTTCTTTCAACAAATGATAACTGGGGGCTCTCTTTCTTGGGAGCTCAAGAAGATAGAATAGGGTTTGTTCACTTGTTTTCCTTTTAGTACACTATTATCTTCTTTTCCCCAATTGGATTAGTATTTTTCCTTATTTGTATGAGGCACATAATTATTTCATGTCAAATGCATACATGCATAAATGAAGTGAATTAGGTCAGCTTTTTCCCTAGCAGCCCCACATTTATTTCCTGAGTAGTGGGAAAGGGGCCTATTACAGGCCTGTTTTCAGCTTGTGCTTCCCTTTATGTAGTTAAGTTCACATATCACCATAGTTTATCGTAAACACACAGACTCGAATTCCACCTGCTGTATTTTATTTTAAAGAAGTGATCACATCTCAAATTCTTTAGCTACTTCTATTTCATCTTCTTGTAGTAAAATCATTCTTCTTCTCACTTGTGTTGCCTTCAAATCCCCTGTTTTGAAGCCTGCACAGATACTGGCATAGAAATATGGCACAGGTTGCCATGAACTGCAGTAGTGTAGGTATTTGCAAAACTCTTGCCCTAAGCAATCCTGCAAAGTGAAAGAGTCTAAACCATGGAAGAATTTAATTGATTGATTGATTAGCGTTCTCTTTCTACAATGCCTCTGGGTTTCTGACCTTCACATTGGGTCCACTCCTCAGAACACACCACCTCCTAACTGGCTGTACTTGGCTGGCTCTCAATAACTGTTTTTTTTCTACAGCTGCACAGAACCTTTCTGGAATCACGCTGGGTCAGAGGCCCTGGGTGTTGCTGGGGACTTTCTCCACCTGCAGCATCTGACCCACATTTCCAGATTCTTATCAGTTTATGTCAAAAGAGAAAAGGGCACATGGAAACATAGAAGAGCAGACAAGCCTTTGTGGGTAATAAGAGTTGTCTCTGTCTCAACACTAGTGAACAGAGGCCCTGAGGACCTTTGGTCCCAGACTCAAAAAGGGCAGCGTGTTAACATAGGATGAATGTTCCCTTCCTGTTCCCTTCCATCACCACCAC
Source organism: Spermophilus citellus (assembly GCF_964194105.1). NCBI lineage: Eukaryota > Metazoa > Chordata > Mammalia > Rodentia > Sciuridae > Spermophilus > Spermophilus citellus. The sequence continues at coordinate 66,817,560 of NC_138197.1, read as the reverse complement.
CACCAGCCTCCCTCACTCTTCACTCTGTTGCCCTCTTCAGGAATCTGTTGGCAACTCCATATTCCTTTGGTTTTGTTCAGGATTTTCTTAATCCTTACTCAGTAAGACAAAGCTTTCACCCTTTACTCCAACCATCCTACCTATTATTCCTGTAAATCTTCTGTCCTTTATCATCTGATATTTTCTCTGAAACTGCACACAACCTACCATCATGAAACAAAACCTAACTCTTTTTGGAAGCCACTAGACTTTAGGATGCTGCATTTATACTCAGAGGCCCTATACCTATATAGGATTGCTTTAACTCGCTTACTGAATTGAATGCACCATTGTAACAAAGATTACAAAGCACATAAGTGTGACATCTGCCTGAAAACAGAACCTGTCTTTGATTTGTTTGTAAGTTTAGCACTGTCAGTCGAGTCCTTAAGCACACTGTATGTATCACAGAAAACTTATTTTAAGCCTGCTAATTAGATCACTCTGGACAATACTGATGAAACACTAATTGTAAGACATAATGTAGAACTTACAGCCTGCTGGGGGAAATGACATCAACCATTTTCCTTTCCTTAGTGTGCTTTTCAAAATGAGTTTCATAATTTTCACTGATCCAGTTTTTAAAAAATTCCTTGCAAAGTCATTCCTAAGCCATTTTCAGGGATTATCTGGTTTGCCATTCTAGAAATGAAATTCCCTTTTCAACCTAAACAGATGGCTTCAGTTTTTTGATGGAGAGGTATGAATGGAATGTCGCGTGAGAATCTGTAAGCAATGCATTTTTTGGTTGTTCATGCATGTTGCAAAATGTATCTCACATTTTTTCTTTTAAATGAGTTCCCATCTCAACATCCTAAAAAGACTTCAGAACTAAAATTATTTAATGAAAACCAGTTCAGGCATTTCTAAAAAAGTGGAGTCTGAGCTTAACTGAAGTACTCATGTATTAAAACGCCAGTAGAGTAATTCCACTAAGTCAAAGAAGTGTCTTCTAACAGATTCCAAAGATAAGCAGGCTTCAGCTTTGCTAAGCTGTACAAACATAATGCACTCCCTCCCTCTGCCCACAGGGATCTCTCTATCCACTCACACCACAGTAACTTGAGCGGCTGCTGCCAACGGAGCCTCTCTTGACTCTCTGCCCACTTGTTTCAGCTGCTGAAATAAAGCTGAAATCTGTCGAGGACTCTGAAGGGAAAAAAGAGACTCCTACTGTCAATTTATTTCAGCATTTACTGTGTGCCTGCTACATGCCAGACACTAAATGAGAAACTGTGAGGAATGTTGAAATTATTAAATTCTTTCTATTCCTTGCCTTTTGTGGGCTTATCCTATACTAGTGGGGGAGGTAAGAGGAGATAAAAAGAAAGGAACAAGCACAAAAAGTACATTGTTTTAAATATCAGAAGGAAAACAATGCTAAATAGAAAGGAAAATTAAGAAAAGCCCAGGTTTGTAGAAATTCCTTTTACACTCAGGTGTAAATCAATTCAGTGCATGCCATTAGTGTTTAACCAGTCTGATGAGATGCCCATCTACAAGGCTTTTACTGTCTCTGAATTGTATATCTTATATGTTCTTTTATCTAAGATAATTTTTAACCACAATTCTGAAAAATAAGAAAGTGAGCATACAACCACAGAAAAATAACATTATCCTCAGACATCAAAAATCAGCATGAAATGGGCACAACATGAGTGTACTTAATGCCACTGAACTGTATACTAAAAAATGATTGAGATGGTAAATTTTATGTTATGCATATTTTAAACACAATTAAAATATTGGGAAAAAGCATCAGGATATTTTCTGGGAAACAAGGGAAAAAGAAATAAAATGCTTTAGATGGATGAGAATGCTGAAAATAATAGAAAAGGTCAAAAACAAAGAAATGATCTTGCCATTGAACATTGTGCTTGCAGATTCGTACATCAGTGACCACATTGTTATTTCCCAAAAGACCCTTCAGCTGGATAAGACACTTCCTGATTGCAGCCATGATTATTATACTTAATAATGTTCTGGTCATCCTTGTGCCGACTATAAAATACATCTTTGGATTCATAGGTAAGTTTCAGTAAGACTTTTAGTCAGCCCAAATTTATACCTTCTTACATGGTGATCAGGAAGCCAGTGCTGGGTGCTCAAAATCCCTAGTCCATCTCAGGCTCCCAGCAGCCCTACTAGATTCCAGTAGCTGTGCCAGTCACCTAACCTCCCTAGTGACACTGGGAGCTACTTTTAGAGGTCACTTAGCCCAGCTGCCTTTTCTAAGGAAACTAAGCCTCAAAGAAAGCAAGTCATACACCTTGGGATGGACCCAGGATTTGGAGGTGGCTCCTATCTCTGTCATCAAGAAAAGAGGAGGACAGATTTTATCAACAGAAACTCTCTCAAACCTATAAGTATCAGCCAAGCATTAAGGAGCTCTTTGGAGGAGTAGGAGGTTGATTTTTTTATAGTATACTATTTCTATTACCTACATGGTCTATTAGTATAGTTAATTTTTTTGTCTGATGATTAAGGATTTGCTCAAATTTTAAATGTTAAACTTTATAAAGAATCAGGTATAGGCAACTTGAAAAGTAAGAGGTGGTTAGGGAGGGAATGTGATGAGCTGTCTCCTTAGTATGTACTTGCATTACTAAGCCTTTGTAAATTCATATTATTTTGGCCTTTTATTGCTTATGATACATTACATGTACTTGTGCAGTTATGCTGTTAGGTACACTTTAATTTTCTTTATAGACATACCTTCCATGAATAAGCAACCAAGATGAACTTATGTGATTTAAGCACGTGCTTTTAGAAGAACAGGAATAAGTTTATATTTGGTTTATTTATATTGGTGCTTTTCAGGGAAGATCTGCCTTGCGAGACCGTAACCTGCCCTGCATTTCCCTCCTCAGGGTCTTCTGCTGCCACTATGTTGATTTTCATCCTTCCAGCTGCGTTTTATCTTAGACTTGTCAAGAAAGAATCTCTTAGGTCACCCCAAAAGGTCGGGGTAAGTAAGGGCTTGCAATTTATCCCATTATAAGTTACTCTTAACTACATAGAGTAAACCAGAGAATATGATTGGTATGGAAAAATGAAACAAGGAACAAGAACCCAAAACCAAAGATGGGCTGGAACTTTCTGGTAGGAGGAAACAGGAATGAGTTCTGGCACTTGAATGATCTAGGATATCGCTCTTCAAATAGCAAATATTTTGTGTTGAGTCCTCTCACATCAAATGCTCATGGAATTTTCCCTACAGGAACATGTGCTTTATGTGCACACCAGTTTCCAGTGCCAAGCTGCAGCTGCACTGTCCACATGAAATTGTCAGGAAGGAAGTTGGCGACCCACCAGTGTTATGGAGCAGTGCAAATGTTTCCAACATGTTAGTTAGGTTTGCAAGGGCCAAGAGTTGCCTTGATTTTTTTTTTCTCCTTTTATAGTTCCCTGCTGTTCCCTGGTTTGAACTGAGATCCCAAACAGAACTCTTTGTTTTTCAGTTAACTTATTTACATACAAAATATGATCTTATTAAACTAGGAAGTACATATTTCTTTTCCATATAGTACTACAGAAACATATACTAGAAATATTTTTTTCCCAACAATTAAACATGCTCAGTGACTGCTTAAGAAAGTCTTCTATTAAGGTTTGAAAAGAATGGTTCTTACTGAATTACTCTGAATTTTTGCCTTGAATTTTTTCACCTCTTGGGATTGTTCAGAGAGTTCAGCACAGTTTGATATCAAAAGCTCTTTCCACCATCTTACCCATGAATTTTCTCTATATAATCCATCTTGCCTAGACTTTGATAGCAGTATTATCTGGGCAAGTGATTTGCCCTAATGGTGACCCATGTTTAGTTTGATTAGATGTAAAATTAATACCTAGACCTTTTCTAGTTTAAAAAAAAAAAAAGCTTCTGTTTTCCCATACATAGAATTAGATTGATTCTATGTTAAAATTTGAAACAGTGTATATACATATGTATGTGTAAGTAGTCGTAAATACAAAGATATATACACACTAACATATGTTAGTCTGTCATTTTTATTTGCATGCTTTATAAAATTAGAATTGTATTTCTTTATGACCAGCTCTTATTCACCTAAAAGATTCTGTAGGTCCTTAAATTTTTTGTCACTTTTTTTTAAATTTTTTTATTAGAGCTTTATAGTTATTTATAGTAGTTGGGTTCATTCCAAAAAACTCATAGCATGGAATTCAATTTCAGTTCATAATGCCCCTCTTTTCCCTTCTTCCCTTCCCCCATTCCCCTTCCTCTACTGTAGTGTACTCCTTACACTTGTCTATTTATTTATATTTGGTTGATTATTTTTATTTATGCATAAAGGTGAAATAAATTCCCTATGGCATATTTGCATAGGCACATAACATGATTTTTTAAGAATTCATTCTTCATTGCCTTCCTTTAACCATCCCTTCACTCTGCCTCTTGATCTCCTTTTTCTACATTATTGGTTTTCCCTTTATCTTTATTATATCCTATCCTTCCCTCCCCCTTTCCTTTTTTTTTTTTTTTTAACTCTGGCTTCTGCATTTAAGAGAAAACATTCAGTATTTAAGTTTCTGAGTTTGGCTTATTTCACTTAACAGGATATTCTCCATATCCATCCATTTACAGGCAAATGCCTTAATTTCATTCTTTTTTATTTTTTAATGATCATAAGATATTCCATCCTTTGGATGTACCAAATCAATTAGCCATTACTCTGTTGTTGAAATTTTAGGTTAAATCACTACACTGTATTCCCCTTCTTTTCCCAACTAGGGTTCAAAATAGATTTGTTGGACATCTAAGTTATTAAGAATATTACAATTTAGAATGCAAATAGGATTGCCACCTTATGTCAATAACTTATAAAAACAAACAGCTAAATATGGTTTTCCTGTTCCCTAACAAATTCTGTCTGAATCACAGGCTTTAATTTTTCTTGTGATTGGAATCATCTTCATGATTGGAAGCATGGCACTCATCATACTTGACTGGATCTACGATCCTCCAAATTCCAAGCATCACTAACCTAGGAGAAAATGCTCTTTTTCTGTCGGAAGTGGTTGCAAGTTATGCCCAAATCAAGACATTTGAGTTATCTTGATTGGACTGTTACTCATAGAAAATAAAAGGAAGATTCCCAAGACATTTGCTATTAATATCACCAGACACCTACGAGAAAGAAAATCATGGTTTCTGTTGAGAATGGTTGTTAATGTATTTAAAATCCATGGTGCACATTGCTACCCAGGTCTGACTAGAGCATTGTGAGATGATGAAGGTGTGTTTTTGCTGCTATACAAGCAGAATAAGTGTGGCTGCATTTAATGGTCATCAGATAAACACCTTTTCCTTTGAGCTGGCTCCCCACCCTCCACCTTCCCAAAGTAACAGATAGTTGTATTCTCAGAGCATTAAATTTAAAATGCCCTGGTGGCAAACTATCAACACTTAATGCCTTTCCACATCTTGCACCAAATTCTTTGGGGCTTTTGGCTAACAGAGAGAAGCAAAAGACACCTCTTGTGAGCTTGTCCCTGTGAGGTAGATGAACTGTCAGACTCTAGCCAACAGCACTTGGTGTCCCCACTAAAGGGATAGTTTGCCCATCCCGCTTGTGACATTGAATTAGTGACTTCTTCATTCAGTGGATTGTTAGGTAAACATTAAAACATTTTATTAAACATAGAGAGGGGCTTTATTTAAATTTAAGCAACAACAAAAAATAATGCTTACAGCTCAGCTGCTTGCTGTGGAAGCATCTGCTTTGAAGTTGTTCTTAGTCGTCTTGTCATACTTTTGTCCTTGAACAATGCTCTCCCTCTCGTCTTCCATTCTCATTTAGAATGTTTAGAATACCACAGGTCATGTGGAGATACACTACCCAGTATTGTCTGATACATTTTTATTTGATAAACATTCAGTGCAGGAAACTGTAATTTGCTATATGTTTATGTATATAATCTTATTCTATAGTCATCAGAATGTTAATGTATGCTACATTTGATTCTGATTTTTTACATGTGTAGTTTTCTTTCTTCACAGTCAAAACATTTATATTATTGGGATGGGAGCAGGGAATTAAGTTGGTGGGCTCAGAAATCCATTTGTATGCATCTGTCTATTGGAGATATTCTAAATTTGAAACCTAAGTTATACATAGTTCAGTAATGCTCTTCTTTGATGTTTACAATAATAATCATCTATGAGAAAATGGGCTCCTTATTTGTAATTATCAATGCTAAGGTTGTTCTTTTAATTTAGCACATCTAAATAGGATTTGGTTCATTTTAGCTTGCGGAGGTGTTTGCTGACATTCGTGTGTCATTTAATACAATGTTGAGTGATTGTCCGTAGAAATAAAAGTGCTAACACTACAGAGAAATGCAAACTATCATTCTTGCTCATTTCCAAAACATACTTGTGTAGAATGGATTTAAAAGTTACTACTCACTGCCTAGAACTTCTAGAGTTCATTTCTTTGTCAAATCAGTAGCAAGAGCATTTGTTGTATATTTTATATGTTAGTAAAGCCAAGTATGAAATATAAGTATCATACAAGTATCTCAATAGTACTTTGGGAGTGTACCAAAGAAAAGAAATATTTGTTTTATGTATTATTTTCTAGAGACATAATACTATAAAATGGTGCACTTTGCTATGAAAATTGAGTATTACTAGAAACTATCATAACTTTTAAGTCACTGTTACTTGGAAAAAAATTTGCCAAATAGCATCTTTAAGATATATTTCCATCTTCATTTCTCTAAAGAATATATCAAAACAAAGTTGAAAATGTGTCTTTTGAATGTTAAAAACTGTTTAATCTGAATTTATTTAAATGTAAATATTAAAGATTAATCCAAAAATATTGAAAAACTGTAAAATCTGTATATATTTTGAATCCTTTTCATTTAAAATACTAACTTGAGAATATCAATTGTATTCTTATATAAATATTCAAGAGCAGTCCTACAGTGCCAAATAATAAAGCACCATTTTTTCCTCGTGGCCATTTTCAGGATTAGAATTCACATATTCTGCAGGGCAGACATACAGATGGTACCTTGTGCTGGTTAATTTAACCCCATTTGTAAACAGATGAAATTTTTATTTTCTTATTTCATTTATAAGATGGTTCAATGTATTGGGAGGCTTTTTTATTACAGGAAGTGTATATTGGTATATAATAAATGAACTTTGCAAATGACCATGTTGTGATTTTCTTTCTCTTTTTAAAAAAGGTCATGAGTTGCATATACATGAAACAAAATTTAAAATCTAATTATTGCCCCTCTTCTATTAGTATAGGATGCATTTCATTGTGCATCATCACAAAAGCATGATTTCTCTATTCCCTGTACACACAAACTCCCAGATTGATTTACCTCACACAAACACACACATCCTGTATTATAAAATATTTGTATAAAAGAATACAAATAATTTATTTTCTTACAGTTCTGGAGGTCAGAAATTCCAAAACCAAGGTGTTGGTGGAACGGCCTTCCTTCTGGGATCTCAAAGAGAAAATCTAATTCCTTGCCTTTTCCAGCTTCAGGGAGTCACTTAAATTCCTTGGCTCTTAGCATCTTCCTCCGTCTTCAAAGTTAACAGTACAGCATCTTCAAGTTCAAATCTCTGTCTCACTCTCTTTCATCACATTTCCTTCTCTGTCTGGCCTCCCTCCTTCTCTTTTTAAGGGTTCTTGTCATTACATGGGGCTCACTCAGATAATATATAGTAGTAGTCCCTTGTAAAGATCCTTACTCACATCTCTAAAGCCCCCTCACTACCTAACGTTACATACTTGTAGGGTCCAAAGATTAAAATATGAACATCGGGAATGGAACCACCATTTGACCCTGCTATTGCCCTTCTCGGACTATTCCCTGAAGACCTTAAAAGAGCATGCTACAGGGATACTGCCACATCGATGTTCATAGCAGCACAATTCACAATAGCTAGACTGTGGAACCAACCCAGATGCCCTTCAATAGATGAACGGATAAAAAAATGTGGCATCTATACACAATGGAGTACTATGCAGCAATAAAAAATGACAAAATCATAGAATTTGCAGGGAAATGGATGGCATTAGAGCAGATTATGCTAAGTGAAGCTAGCCAATCCCTACAAAACAAATACCAAATGTCTTCTTTGATATAATGAGAGCAACTAGGAACAGAGCAGGGAGGAAGAGTAGGAAGAAAAGATTAACATTAAACAGAGACATGAGATGGGAGGGAAAGGGAGAGAAAAGGGAAATTGCATGGAAATGAAGGGAGACCCTCATTGCTATACAAAATTACATATAAGAGGTTGTGAGGGGAATGGGAAAATAAACAAGGAGAGAAATGAATTACAGTAGATGGGGTAGAGAGAGAAGATGGGAGGGGAGGGGAAGGGGGATAGTAGGGGATAGGAAAGGTAGCAGAATACAACAATTACTAATAGGGCATTATGTAAAATTGTGGATGTATAACCGACGTGATTCGCAATCTGCATTTGGGGTAAAATTGGGGGTTCATAACCCACTTCAATCTAATGTATGAAATATGATATGTCAAGAGCTTTGTAATGTTGTGAACAACCAATTAAAAAATATATATATATGAACATCCTTGGGAGACCATCATTCTGTCTGCCACGTGTCCACATACTCCCCATGCATCACAAGCACACCCTGCATGCCCTCTACCACTCACACAGGTGTACAGTCACATGTACACATACCACTTGCACATGTATATTATCCCAGAGGCAGTGGAACAAAGGCTGTTAAGGAGAAGATGCATTGTAGAAAGACTATCTTAACTGCTGACTTGGAAATGGAATGGGAAGGTGCTAAGATAGAAAAGTAAGACCATTGAAAACAAGAGGGCTTTAGTCAGTCATCTCGCACATTAAGAGCAAATATTCTCCTTGATCCCTTCATTCTGTGTTAAACTGAAGATGTGGTTTTTGTTCAGGAGTTTTCCAGAGACAGAGATTTCTCTAGAATGTTTTATATTTGATGCATCTTTCTTTAAAATTTAGAGAGGCGGGAAGGGAAAGAAGTACTAGAGACTGAATAGAGTAAATTATATTCCATGAATGTATGATATGTCAAAATGAACCCACTATTAGTACAACTATAATGCACCAATAAAAACCTTTTAAAATTTTATTAAAAAATGATTAAACTGAAGGAAGGGGTATAAGCCTGTATAATAATGCATGAGATTCCAAACAGTATTTTTGACATTTTAGAAATATGGAGGCAACTTATTTAATGAGTTTTAACAAGTGGCACTTTTGACATACTTGTCATTAATTGTCTCCATTTGTGTATCAGACTTGTAGAATGGACATCAGTAGTTTGAAAGAATACCCTAGTGATAATAATGGTGCTTTTATTAAACACTTCTGCATTCCCAAGAATCTGCAACAGAAAGGATATATATTCTGTGGAAAATTACAAACATTTTGGGAATATCTTAACCTGTTTATGTTTTTTACATATGCACAAAAGTTCAATTTGATTAAAATCTATATCTAAAGGTCTAAAAGATCTCCTTCAGTAAAATAAAACTTCTGAACATAAAAAGCACTGTGAGGGACTGGGGATATAGCTCAGTTGGTAGAGTGCTTGTTCGCAAGCACAAGGCCCTGGGTTCAGTTCCCAGCTCCCCTGCTCCCCCCCCCCCCAAAAAAAAAGCATTGTGAGCCAGGCGCAGTGGCACATACCTGTAATCCCAGCAGCTTGGGAGGCTGAGGCAGGAGGATTGCAAGTTCAAAGCCAGCCTCAGCAACTTAGCAAGACCCTGTCTTTAAATAAAATATAAAAAAGGGCTGGGGATGGGACTCAGTAGTGAACACCCCTGCATTCAATCCCCAGTACCAAAGAAACAAACAAATAAATAAATAGCACTGTGGGCTGTGTGGAGGCATTCAGAGAAGCCCCTGCAGGCTTGAGGCTCCTCCAATGGGAAGAAACTAAAAGGATTTGCTGCAGACCTCCTCTGATAGATTTACTAAAGGAATTTCTTTAAACAGAAAGTAAATGATAAAGAACAAACATTGGAGGGTCTAGAAAGAAGAAGAAACAGAGGAAAGACTGGAAAGACGAGTGACTGTAATAGACTATGCTATTCTCCATGAACTTTATAAATACCTTTTTTATTTAAAAAATTATAACATCATCTGACACTCAAGAAAAGTTGTTTGTTTGTTTTTTTAATGGAGAAGTTAAAAGACCTAATTAGAATTAATGTGTTCATACTGCACTCAAAGTGGTTAATAATCTAATACTCAGAATAACCACTATAACAACTCTACAAAAGAGATATATTCAACAATCCTATAATAAATTAAGAGGAATTTACCAAAAAATGTTTAAGTAATCCAATGGAATCTAATAAAAGAAAAATGGAGAAACAAGAACCAAAGAAAATAATTAATAAAACAGCAGACTCATGCATGAGCATATCAAGAGTTACTTTATTGGCAAGTATGATTTAAATATACCAATCAAAAGAGATTGGGAGAGTGAGTAAAAACCATGATCTAACTGTGTGCTCTTTATAAGAATCTCACTTCAAATTAAATGGCATAGATAGGTAGAAAGCAAAATAATAGAAAAAATATATACATATAGAAACTAATAATAGAAAATTGACTATAGTAATATCTAACAAAGCAGACTTCAGAGAATGGAAAGTTACTAGAGCCAAGAGGTGTCCATTTGTCCACATCATGTTTGTAATGACAAAATTGCCAGGCACATGGCACATGCCTGTAATCCCTGTGACTCGAGAGGCTGAGGCAGGAGGGTTACAAGTTTGAGGCCAGCCTCAGCAACTTAGCAAAGTTCTGTGTTAAACACACACACACACACACACACACACACACACACACACACACATACACACACAACTGGATCTGTAGTTCAATGGTAAAGCACCACTGGGTTCAATTCCCAGTACCAAGAAAACAAACAATGACAAAATCATCAATCCAATGAGAAGATATAACAATCCTAAGTGTGCATGCACCAAATAATAAAGCTTTGAACTATGTGAGATATAAAATGACAGAGCTAGAAAGATTAAAATAAAACCATAAGTTTTTAGTTGGGGACTTCAACATCCCCCTCTCCAAAACTGATAGAACTACTAGAAAGAAAATCAGAAAGATTATAGAAGCTATGAACAACACAATCAACCAACAGTTTCTAATTGATATATTTAAAAGTTCATTGTCAACAGCAGAAAATACTGGATTTTGAAGTTCACATGAAACATTTACCAAGACAGACCATATTCTGGGGTAGTGAGGGGGGACCTCAACAAATTTAAAAGAGTTGAAATCATACAGAATGTGTTTTCTGACCACAATGGAACTAATTAGAAATCAAAAATAAAAAGGCAATAGGAAGATCTCTAAATGTGAAGATTAAACATCATAGTCCCATGTAATTCAAAGAAGTATCAAAGGAAATTTTAAAATACATAGAGCTGAATGAAAATTTTAAAACATGTGAAATATGTGAGATGGATGTAATGCAGGGCTGAGAGGGAAGTTTAGAGGCCAAATGCTACATTAGAAATAAGGTCAGAGTGAATAGTCTAGGTCCTGTATCAAGAAACTAGAAAAGAAGAGCAAAATAAACCCAAAGCAAGCAGAAGAAAGAAAACTCATAAGAGGCGGACATCTATCTATGTGACTGAAAATAGGAAAACGATAGAGAAAAATCAATGAAATGAAAGCTAGTTCTTCAAAACAATCAACAATATCGGTAACCCTCTAAGAGGAAAGACAAAAAGAAAATGGAAATCACAGTGTCTCTTTTTAATGGCAGCAACTTTCTCTTTTTGTAGTAATATTAAATAATGATGCATCTTAAAATTTAAAAAAAATCTTTAATAAAATATGATTCTTAATTTTCAAAAATTTTATTAACATTCTGTGGTTAAAAGTGTACGGGTTCCACTTCTTCCAGAGATCTTTTAATGTGTGCGTGTGAATGGTCATGCACATGGTACAGTCACCAACACAAGGGTAGTAGTGTGTGAGTGTGTGGTGGAGATGATGTGATAGAGGAGACCAGGCCAGACGGAGGGTGACCAAATAAAACATGAACTCATTTAAATCTGGATTTTTTTTTCCCAAAGCATTCTAATTTTGGTCTAAGTGATTGGCTTAATAGACTCATATTATGTGAGCTTAGGAGAGCAATCTATTACATTAATTCGACTCAAGAGAAATGGAAGCCCTGTGAATAAAGGTCTCACGTAGAAAACTGGTCTCACATAGCAACTAGCATTCCTGGTTTCTGTAAGTTCAAAGTCGAGCTCAGACAGCGTGTAGCTCTAGAAATAAGGCTCCTAGACAACTCTCTTAACTCTAGTTTGACATTAAGTACAAGTGTCACCATGTTGGAGGTTTTCCACCAGCCCTGGGAGTGCAGGGAGAAAGACAGAAACCCGATACTCCCCTGTGGGGTGTGACTCAGACACCCTGGCACAGGGTCATGAAGCATTGTATCAGGGTCATTTGTGAAGAAACTACTTGAGATTGATTATTTTATGGTTAGATTCCTGATATTGCCATCTCTAAGGAAAACTTGACTGTTCTCCATGAAGCAATAGGCATGTTTCCTCTACTTTTGCCAGCATTTTCATTTAAAATTTTGGAAAATCTCCAAGTTTTACTGACTGAGTAAGAGGTTGTCTAACCCTGGTCTGCAGCCCAAACTTGTTCCCAAATGGATAATCAGCATTTCTTTTAGCCTTGCTAACTCAGCAATTTAAAGGAGAGAGAGACAGAGAGAGAGAGAGAGAGAAAGAAAAGAGTTGCCGTTTTCCATTTCTCTCTCTTCCTAGAGTTACAAATCTTGGTGAACCATTGATAGACTGCTGAAAGGTATAGATGCTGATAAGATGATGTACTTCTTCATCTTTCTGTCCAGAAAAAATGAAAAAAAAAGAAATTGGATTGTTTCATGAAATAATTATTTACCTGTGAAAAGTGCTCATCACATGGCCCATTTTCCACTTAGTAACGTCATGAAGTGAAGCACTATTTAGCAAAACTTCAGGTGAGTATTTCAGTTGTTTGTTGGGAATCAGGGAATGACTAAATCATTTTACTTCTGACTCTAGCTGTACTTACAGGAAAGTAGAAAAGTCCTGCTCTGAGGCTTTGGGGGCCTGAGTACCATCACCACTCACTGCTCGGTGATGCTGGGCTCAAAGCCCTGCCCTTTGCTGCTGCAGATCGTGATTCTCCTCCCCACAAACACAGGTACAGATATTTCTCTATTTGCATCATAGAGTGCACACATCTTTAGTTTAATAGAAATTGCCAAATTGTTCTCCAAAATAACAGCATCAATTGGTTCTTTCACTAGCTGTATATAACTTATTTAGTCTTTTTTCAAATATTTATTTTTTAGTTATATGGAGACACAATGTCTTTATTTTACTTTATTTGGTGCTGAGGATTGACCCAGTGCTTCACACGTGCTAGGTGAGCGCTTTACCTGTGAGCCATAATCCCAGCCCTTATTTACTCTTTTATATCGTCATTATTTAATATTTGCCTTGATGACAGGTAAATACAGTATCTCATTGTCTTAATTTTAATAAACCTGATTGCATATTTACCAATACACTTATAACCACTAATAGGCATTGGAAAGTTGTTTATTATATTCTTTGACCATTTTTTTCAGTTAGGATTTTTTTTTTGCTCTTTTTTCACATTAATCTGCATTATCAGTCTATTATAGATGCTGCTAATGTGTCTTTTTAATAAACTGAATGAAGTCTTCTAATCTCAGATCACTCAGGATAAACAGAGTTTAGTCAGGGAATAATTAGGGGGTGTATTTATTAACAAAGCAAACATTCAAAGTGATGAAAAACAGGACAGAAAAGCATGTAAGCAAGACCCTTCTGACATAAAATGCATTGCTTTTGAACAGATCATCCTAAGGGTCTTTTTTTTTTTTAATTAACTATATTTAAGGAAACTTCACTTGCACAAATGAAGTTAAAGAAAAATTGAATCAAATGTTCTATTTTTGTTTTTATGATCTTTCATCAAAAGACAACATGTGTATTTCCTAACTTCTATATTTAGTCCATTTGGAATGTTGATATTTTATAACTGCCTAATGCAGAGCCTGGTGTGACACCAAGACAAGGGGAACCTACACCTGGAACAGCAATGCTGTGTCCCCCAAAGGCCTTGTGTTTAAAGCTCCGTCACCAGCCTCCAGCACCACTGAGGAGTAGGTGGACCTTCAGGAGGCAGAACCTAGTGGGGAGAAGTTAGGTGACTAGGATGTGCCCTTGAGCAAGATATGGGGACCCCTTGCTCTCTCTCGCAGCTTCCCCTTCCCTGCACTCCCATCACACACCCAAAAGCAATTGAGCCAACTGACCATGGATTGAAATCCCCCAAAACTGGGAGCTCGAATACATCTTTCCTCTTTTAAAGTTGATTATCTCAGATATTTTACAGTAATGGAAAAAGGACTAACAAAGAAGAATGAAGATTTATTTATCTGACAACATGTAGGTCTTTAAAATTTTGTTTTGGCAATCATGCAATTCATTTGGAAAAAATAAGAGGCCCAGAATAGCCAAAGCAATCCTTAGCAAGAAAAGGAAAGCAGGAAGCATCATAATACCAGATACTACATTATACTACAGAGCCATAGTAGCAAAAAAGTCATGGTATTGGCACCAAAACAAATATGTAGCTCAATGATACAGAAGGAAGACACAGAAACAAACCCACATAAAATACAGTTCTCTCATACTAGACAAAGGCACCAAAACCATACCTTGGAGAAAGACAGCTTCTTCAACAAATGGTGCTGGGAAAACTGGAAATCCATATGTACCAAATTAAATTAAACACCCATCTCTCACCATGCCTGAAAATTAACTCAAAGTGGATCAAAGATAGGCACTAGAACCGAGACCTTGTGCCTAATGAAAAAAAAAAAAAAGTAGTCCCAAATCTTCACTATGACAGCTGAAGACCTGACTTCCTTCATAAGACTCTTAAAGTGTAAGAAGTAAAATCAAGAATCAATACATGGGATGGATTCAAATTAAAAAGCTTCTTCTTGTCATAGAAAAAAATCAATAATGTGAAAAGAGAGCCTACAGCATGGAAGAAAATATTTACAACCTGCACCTCAGATAGAGCATTTATCTCCAGGAAATATAAAAAACTAACAATAACAACAACAAAACCAAATAACAAATCAACAAATGGGCGAAGGAACTAAACAGACATTTCACAGAAGAAGAAATACAATCAATCCACAAATATATGAAAAAAAAATGTTCAATTTCTCCAGCAATTAGAGAAATGCAAATCAAAACTACTCTAAGATTATATTCCACTCCAGAATGCCAATTATCAAGAATACAAGCAACAATAAGTGTTGGCAAGGAAGTGGATAAAAATATACATTCACACATTGCAAGTAAGACTGCAAATTGATGCAACCACTCTGGAAAGCAGTATGAGGATTCCTCAGGAAACTCAGAATGGAACCACCATTTGATCTGGTTATCACCCTCTTCAGTTTATACCCAAAGGATGGATATATATATATATATATATATATATCAGCAATCTACAATGATGCAGCCACATCAATGTTTATAGCAGCTCAATTCACAATAACAAAGCTATGTAACCAACCCAGGTGTCCTTCAACAGATGAACAGATGCATGGATAACGAAAATGTGGTATAGGTACACAATGGAATATTACTCAGCCTTGAAGAATGAAATTATGGCATTGGCAGGTAAATGGGTGGAGCTGGAGAATATCATGGTAAGCAAAATAAGCCAATCCCAAAGAAACAAAGTCCCAAATTTTTTTTATATGGGGATGCAAATTCACAATGGCAGGTGGGTCTAGGAAAGAATAGAGGGGAATGAAGGGAGGAGAAGGGGTATAGGGTAGGAATTACAGTAGAATGAATTGAACATTTTTACCCTATATGCATATATGATTGTACAACCTGTGTAATCCTACATCAAGCACAACCAGAAGAATGAGAAGTTATATTCCATTTATGTACCACGTGTAAAAATACTTTCTACTATCATGCCTAACTAATTAAAACAAATTTCTAAAAAATGACTGAGATGAGTCTTTGATTTTCTATCCCCCACTCCTCCTTCCACACTTCTGGCTCTAATGTGGTTCTTCTGTTGCCACGGTAGCCAACATTCTCAGAACACAGACTTCTGACAGTTGTACCTCTTAGTTACTAAGCTCAGGATCTGAAGGACTTCAGTTATCCTGTGTATGCCTCAGGAATTGGAAGCATCTCCTTCCACAGGAATCGCAAGAGACTAACATGACAGAGTCTCCAAAGTGTATGTGGGCGGGGGGGGGGGGAGACAGAGAGACAGACAGAAAGCCATTTGGTGTTTATTCTCTCCCCTAAGCACTTGCTAGAGTATCATGGGAAATGTTGGACTAAAGATGCCATCAGATGAGGGGAGGATGGGCATTTAAATAGCTGTATTCTTTCTAGAAAGTAATTTAGTATCAATTATAACTTTAATATATTTCTAATCCTAATCTAGTAATTCAACCTATAGGACTATGAGAAAAAAGGCAGAAATTTGTGGATAAGGGAGTTTACTATCATTAATAAGACCACTGTTAGTGGTCTTAATAATCTAAGCGTCACTGATCACCTAAATTAATGGTCATTAAGAGGTGATCCTCAAAAAGAGTTCATGAGAGAGTGGTTAAGAATTACAGAGAGCCATATATGTGTCTCCTGCAGGATGTGCCATAAAATTGAGTAATTTCACATTCTTTGATGTGACATGCACATATATATGGATGAGTGCATACAAGTTCAAATGTACACATAGGTATGTATATGAAAAGAAGGAGAAGATTCTAAAGAAATCCACAAAACTCTTTTCCTGCTGTTATCACCCCAGATGGTGGGATGGGGCATTTACTTTCATCTTCCTACTTTCCTGTATTTTTCAAATTTTATACAACTATCTTTTATGATTGGCACTTCTTCCAACTGCAGAAAGAGGACAAAGCAGGAGAGGTATCAAGTGGAGGTGCTCAGTGCAGAGGGTTTTTATACAATAGAAAAAGTTTTTAAAGAGAAAGAACTGCCTCTTCTGCTCTTGACCAGAGAGTTCAAGCATAGGATGCTCTTCTGCCCGAGTGGGATAGTTCTGAATGGGAAATGGATTAGATTTATCTGATGAACTACATGACCCTCTTCTCAACTTCACCTGTTAATGCTTTTCTTTTGAAGTTTCCAGTGCTGAGGGACACTGGGCGTTTGAGCCCTTGGTCTCCATGGGAGACTCATCCTTGGGCAGCAGCCCTGTCGTGGAGCAGTGTGTTTTGGAATCCTCATCCAACCAGAGCCTCTCTGTAGGCTATTTCCCCCATGAGGACAGCATTGACTGTGAGGATATCATACCCTGTGAAGAGCTGACTTCTGAGGGTCCCTCCTGCCACGTGCTGCCTCCTGTCCAAGGGGCATGGGGAACCGAAAGTGTAAATAAACCTGTGGAGAGACAAAATCCAATTCAGGAGAACCCAGAGAAGCCTGGCGAAGAAGCCATCCTCGAGGTCATGGATGCCTATCTGGGCTGGCACCAGGAAGACTCAGGAGCTAATGGGACTCCCAAGGAAGACTCCCAGAGGATGGACGAGTGCCCACAGGAGAGCATAAACCAGACCCCCTGGGACCTGGATGAGCTCATGAAAGATCTGGAGGCATTTCTGGAGAATCAGAATGATGACCAAGACCATGACCCTGTGCTGTCGGATTCTCCTCAGGAGGAGGATCTCCAGCCGTGCAGCAGTGCCGCTCCCCATATGGATCAGGTCAGTTATCCAGAATCTGAAGCTTGTGAGGACTTGCCCAAGTGTGACCCACCAGAAAACGGAGACATGGACCAGTTCCCAGAAATGCCTCCTGAGCTTGAGGACGATGAAATTGTTGAGGTGAGCACAGAGCAGCTTCAGTGCAGAGCAAGGGGTGGGTCAGCTCAGGGTCATTCTACCTGCTGTGAAGCAGGTAGACCTGAGTCTCTCAGCAGATGAGCAATGGGGGAAGGAAAACAGCAAGGAAAGGAGCCAGGGAAGAGGTGTAGGGAAAGTGCCAAGGAGCACAGAGAGAAAGAGAGGGGAGAACAAAGAGAAGGACTAACGTGCGTGTTTGTGTGTGTGTGTGCGTGTGTGTGTGTGTGTGTGTGTGTGTGCTTAATGATTTATGTGTACAGAAACTTTGCATTTACACTTGGCTATTTCTGTTAAAACAATAAATCAGTATCTATAAAGGAGTAAATATTGACTCCACTACTCCTGACCTGGCTTGTCCATCCCTCACCCTCTCTGTCTTGGCAGATGGAAAGTCAGGAGATCTGCACTGCAGAGACCTCCTCAGTCTCCTCAGAGCCGTCCAAGGAGGAGGACGTGCCTTCAGAGGAAGAAAACATGTGCTGTCTGAACTTGAGCTTAGGCTTCAAGTGGCTCAGGAAGCGAGTGGTCTCTGCCCTAACAGGGAGAAATCGCCCTGGGAGGGCCAACAACAGCTCCATTCTGCTGTCAATAAAGAGAAGACATTTATTTGGAGGCAATAAAGTCCAACCTCAAGAATCCCTCTAGTTAGGACCCCCTGTCTACCCAGAATTCTAATCATTTTCATAGCTCCTTCTGTACAGTTACCGTGGTTTTATGTTTCCCAATAAACACAACAAATGTTCTTGTTATCCATCCATGTCTTTCTCTTCTTCCATCATAACATCTGGACCCAGGTTGAAAGTACATATGTTGTCTGGAAGACTGAAATTCATTCTCAGGACATTTTAGATAGTATTATGCTTCCTAAATACAAAGCATGGCTTTCTCTCTCTCCCTGTACCCCTTCTACTCTTTTTCCTCTCACTTGATCTATGATTTTTATCATTAACTCATACCTGCACTGTCAGAGGCAGCAAGACACCTGGGACCCCCACATGGCAGGATGGTACTGGTGGAACTTCTGGTCTTGAGCAAGTGGCAGTGGGCAGTGAGCCACTGGGAAGTTCACTTCAGTCAGTAGTGTTCAGACTCTCAGAAAGCAGTTCTGATGACCCTGGGGAATCAGACTAATTCTAGCATGTTATTCTAAAATGTTCTGACATGTTGATGGATTCTAGCAAGTTGCCTGGCATAAGAGGCCCATGGAGGAGGATGCTAAGGGCTGGGGATGCTGCTGAACCTCCCCACACCTGGCTTTCTTCATTCATGAGATATAGTGAATTATACCACAGACCTCAGAGGGTTTTGGGGAGAATGAATGTGATAAAGCAGGTACTCAGTAAATACTGTGACTGATGCTGGTGGTGGTCATGTTCCTGAGAATCTCCCAGGAAGACTTGATTCAAGATGTATCCAAGAGAGAGAGATTTGGAATCAACTCTCACAGAGCTATTTCCTACACTGAAGTCATGTGACCACAACTTCATGTTTTCAGCAGAACTTGATTGAATGTCTTCTCTCAACCCACTGCACTGGGCTCTCTGAAATTCCTTTCTAAATATCATTAAAATCGTCCCTATAAGGCCAACTTCTTTGAGGAAGCCTGGACTCATCCTTCTTGCTGACTCTTCCTGTGTTGTCAATTCACCTCCCATGGCCACCATCATCTTCCTCACTCATTCACAGGTTCCTGCAAAGGTCCTCCTCCTCTGGCTTGTACTAATACCCTGTGTGACCTTCAGTGTTCATATTGTGAAAAATCTGAGTATTTACTGTGAAAGGCCTTCCTTTCCTCAATTCCACCCTCTTTTACTCCCTCCTCCCTTCCACAATCATTGAGCACATAGAAACCTCACTAGCTGAAAATACCAGAAAATATATCTAGATTTTGGGGGCTCAAAGGGCTCCTTCTTCAAGAGTTCAAGCCATGTAAACGTATGACCATAATGAGTTGTGGCTGAAAAGCAGTCTCTAGCATGTTTATGAAGAAGTTCCTAGGAGGGATGATTTTGAAAATCTTCATCTAAAGTATCATATAAGTCCATTTACACTGGTATTTTCCCCTATATACAAAGTTTACCACTTTAACTATTTTTATGTATTGAATATGTTCCTACCTCCATATGCTTTAACCATGAAGTAAAGCAATATATTAATAAGAAAGAGTGTGAAAGCATGCACCAAGTAAATGTGAAGTGAGAAAAGTGCTCATGAGGGATGTGGGACACAAAGGGAACAGCAAAGAGGGGAATACCCTAAGTTTTGTTTATAATGTACTTTTTTATTTTATAATATAATTTTTAAAAAAATATTGAATCAGATATGACAAAATGTTAACTCCTGTCACTAAGTTGTAATGCATGAGTGTTTGTTATATTATTTTCCATACTTTAATGTATTTTTTTCTTTTACCTTTCGTCTTACCCTCAGCTTACACTTCCAGAGAAAGCAAGCATGCTGGATGCATGCATATATTCCTCAGCCCACTGCTCCAATGTTGACATCTTATACAACTAGCACAATGAGCACACCAGGATGTTAACTTTGGTGCAATACCTTTAACTAAGTCAACGGCAGTACTGGAACTGCCCCACTTATTGCACTAATATCCGTTTCCTATTCTCCGATCTCATTAGGAACACAAATTGCACTTCACTGTACTGTCCCCTTAGTTACCTGCAGTGTGTGACAGGACCTCTTGTCTTCTCTTACCTTTTATAATCTGACAATGATCAGATTTTTGTCAAATGTCCCATACTTGTAGTTGCCTGTCATTTTACCATCATTAAAATAAGATGATACCCATTAGGGGCTTTTCTAGATGGCAGAGAATAGAAGAGATTGCTTTCCTGGTAGCTTCATGGCATGAAACCAAGAAAACAGACAAGTAGCTTCTCCACCAGGTGGGTGAACGAAAAAAAAAAAATGAGGTGTGACTTTGCTGGAATTTAAAAGTAGACATTCAATGCAGACCAGGGCCACAGGAGGGTGGATATAATACAATAAGGAAAAAATCTACAGCAGCATAGCTGATCTGCAGCTGGGCCAGAAGTAGGACCACTGTAACTCTCCATCATGTACAATCAGAAAAATGAGAAGTTACACTCCATCTATGTTGATGTGTCAAAATCCATTCTACTGTCATATAGAACTAATTAAGCACAATTAATAAAATTTTTTAAAAATTTTGCTTTCGGCATGTTAGGTGACTACAGATTTTTCTGATAGCAGGACAAACCAACTTCTTGCTACTAATTTCATCATGATGAATACCTATGTTTTTAGCTTTTCACAGCACATTCATATATACAACATAAATCTTCAAAAAAGTTCATCACTTTATTAAATATACATAGGATGGCACTAACATTTTTCCCATCATGCTTGGATTCCTTGAAAAATCTTGTTTTCACATGCTCTGCCAATCAGACTTACATTGGTGAATGCCTCCTCCCACGTGCCTCTGTACCATCACAGACCCCCGTGGACCTTTCACCTAGATGTGCATTCATCTAACCTTTGGGCATCATGTGGCACCCACTGGCCCCCTCAGAAGCTCTGAAGTTTCACCTTCTTGGTAATCCATCCTGCTATGAAGACCTCCCAGCAGAATAAGTTTAGGGGCTGACTGGTTAGATTCTAAATTCTGCTGTGGCTGAATTCAAATCAATTGTTTCCCTCTTCCTGGCATAATTTACATACAAAGCTTCCCACTGAGATTTAAAGCTCTAGGTTTTTAAAATTTTGGGTTACATAAAACACATAACATGTTATTTATCTTAAACTTTTCTAACTGCACAGCTGGTAGTGTAAAGTATATTCATATTGTTGTGCAACACAGCTCCACAACTTATTCATCTTGCAAAACTAAAACTCTATACACAAGGAGCCATAACTCATCCTTTCCCCCGATCTCTATCCCCCAGTGACCATCATTCTATTTTTTGATTCTGTGGATTTGATTACTTTAGTTACTTTATCTAAGAGGAATTTGTCTTTGTGACTGGCTTGATTTCACTTGGCATATTATCCTTAAGGTTCATCCACATTGTAGCATGTGACAGGATTTCTTTGTTTTGCAAGGCTAAATAATATTCCATGTATATGTACCATATTTTCTTTATCCATTCGTCCATCAATGACATTTCGCTTGCTTCCACTTTTTGGTGGAATTAGCATGGGCATTAAAATATCTTTTTGAGACCCTGTTTTCAATACTTCAGAATATATAACCAGAATTGGGATTACTGGATCCATCCAGTAATTCTATTTTTAGTTTTTTGAGTTATCTCCATTCTATTTTCCATACTGGTATACCATTTTACATCCCCACCAACTAGAATGTTTCTTACCTATTCATATTTTTACATATCCTAGATAATAGTTGTTTCTCTGTTATATATTACAAATATTTTCTTCAAATTTGTCCCTTGTTTTTTAGCTTTCTTGATGATGTCTTTTTTCATATAATAGCTTTGTGTTTTGACATAGTCTAAGACGCCATTTTTCTATTTTAATTTTTCTTCTAATTTAAAATTATTGGGCTTAAATTTTGATACAGATCTGAAAATATTTAGGTATTTTCATCTATTTATTTTTTAGTATGGCAAGAGGAAACTTTTTGTCCTTATTGGTAATTGGTTGTCTTCTCTGGATTGGAAATTCCATGTCTGTCATACAAAATCTCACGTAAAATAGACACTTCCACTGCAGTGACCTTGGTTTCTGTCTTCTGAGTCTGAGCAGAAATAAAAAGTTGGTCTCACATGATGATCAGGAATACAGTGCCGTTTTACTAGTATGCTAGCTATTCTAGTTTATTAGTTTACTAAACTTATCAATCTATTCATTTTGACACTTTTCTTATTTGTTATCACCTCTGATGGACTGAATATATTAAGTGGGAAAAGTCCATCATGGTCTCAATTCCAACCCAGAAGGGATTTTAAAATAAGTGGAAACACAGAGCCTTGCTTGGAAGACATTCCTATGTACCTGACAAATACAAAACACACAGGTGGTAATAAAGAACACCAGGGTAATACCAATGGTAATAAAGAATACCAAGGACAACAACATGTGGTATACACAAGCACAGAAGTGCTGTGGCATCCACTGTGAACCAGAGGTGGCTTCCTGAAAAAATAATGAATCTTGAGTGATGCTTAGTATGTAGAGAAAACTATCACTTGGTTGGAAAGTAAAAGAGTCTGGGAGGTGGGTAAGGAGAGACATAAATAGAGGGGACATTTACATCTATCCATGTAGAGGTGATAACAGATAGTAAAAGTGTCAAAATGAATAGATTAATAAGTTTAGTAAACTAATAAACTAGAATAGTTAGCATACTAGTAAAAGGGCACTGTAATCCTGATCATCCTGTGAGACCAATATCAAATAATGAAATCAAAACAGCAATTAAAGGCTGGGGTTCTGGCTCAGCGGTAGAGCGCTTGCCTAGCATGTGTGAGGCCCTGGGTTCGATCCTCAGCACCACATAAAAATAAATAAATAAAATAAATGTATTGTGTCCAACTACAACTAAAAAAATAAATTTAAAAAAAACAGCAATTAAAAGCCTATCAACAAAGAAAAGCCCAGGACCAGTCTGATTCTCAAATAAGTTCTATTAGACCTTTAAAGAAGAATTAACATTAATCTTTCTCAAATTATTTTATTGAAATGGAAAGGGAAGGAACACTGCCAAATACAATCTATGAAGTCTGTACCACCCTGATCCCAAAACTAGACAAAGACACATCTAGGAAAGAAAGCTACAGATCAATCTCCCTGATGAATGTAGATGCAAAAATCTTTGATAAAATATTAGCAAACTACATTCAAAAACATATTAAGAAGATAACACACCATGATCAAGTGGCCTCATCCCAAGGATGCAAGGTGGTCCAACATATGCAAATCAATAAATGTAATTCACCACATAAATAGAATTATGAATAAGAACCATATGATCATCTCAATAGACACAGAAAAGGCCTGTGATAAAATAGCACCCATTCATGCTGAAAATTCTAGAGAAACTAGGGATAGAAGTAACTTACTCAACATTATAACAACTAGACATGACAAATCCAAAGCCAACTATAATACTGAATGGGAAAAAAAAAATGAAAGGTTTTTTTCCTAAAATTAGGCACAAGTCAAGAATGTCCACTCTCACCACTTCTATTCAACATAGTTCTTGAAACTCTAGCCAGAGCAATTAGACAGAGCAAGAAAATAAAGAAAAAGAAGTCAAACGATCACTGTTTGCTGATGACATGACAGTATATCTAGAAGCCCCCAAACTTCACCCTAAGACAACTAGAACTGATAAATGAATTTAGAAAAGTAGCAGGATTCAAGATCAACACTCATAAGTCAATGGCTTTTCTATACTCTAACAGCAAGTCATCTGAGAAAGAAATAGGAAAACTATCCCCTTTATGATATTCTCAAAAATAATAATAATAAAATATCTGGGAATCCAACCAAAGAAGTGAAAGATCTCTACAATGAGAGAACTATAGAATACTGAAGAGCAAAATTGAAGAAGACATCAGAAGATGAAAAGACCCCCCATGTTCTTGGATAGGCAGAATTAACATTATCAAAATGGCAATTCTACCATAAGTAATATACAGATTCAATGCAATCTCTATTAAAATTCCAATGACATTCTTCACAGAACTAGTGAAAATAGTCTTTAAATTCATTTGGAAGAATAAGAAACCCAGAATAGTCAAAGCAATCATGAATAAGAAAAGTGATACAGAAGGCATCACAATACCCAATCTCAAATTATACTACAGAGCTATAGTAGAAAAAACAGCATAGTATTGACACCAAAGTCAGTATGAAAACCAATGGAATAGAATAGAGGACACAGAAACAAATACAGATATCTGATACTTGACAAAAGTGCCAAAAATATATGTTAAAAAAGATAGACTTTTCAGATAAATGATGATCAGAAAACTGGATAGCTGCATATAGAAGCAAGGTTTCTTAACATATATAGGTAACTTAACAAGGTTCCTAAAGCTCAATAAATAAAACCAGGATTCAAAAGGGGGCTGCCATCAAATTAAAAAACCTTCTACACAGCCAATTATTAATAGGGTAAATAGAGAGCCTAAGGAATGGAAAAAAAATGTTTTCTAGCTACTCCTCTGACAGGGGATTAATATATAGAATTAAAAATCTAAAATATATAAAGAACTCAAAAAACTCAAAGCCAACAAAACCCCCAATAAATAAGTGGGAAAAATAACTAAATGGAAATTTATCAAAGGAAGAAACACAAATGGTCAACAAATATATAAAAAAAGTTCAACATCTCTAGAAAGTCATGGAAATGCAAATCAAGACTATACTAAGATTTCATCTCACTCCATTCAGAATAGCAAATATCATGAATACAAATAACAATAAATGATGGTAAGAATGTGGGGGAAAAGATACACATATACATTGTTAGTGAGACTGCAAATTAGTACATCTACTTTGGAAAGCAGTGTAGAGATTTCTCAAAAAACTAGGACTGAAACCACCATCTGACCCAGCCAACTCACTCTTGGTATTTATCCAAAAGAACTCAAATCAGCATACTGTAGTGATACAGCCACATCAATGTTTATAGCAACACAATTCATAATAGCCAAATTTTGGAATCGTTCCAGATGCACATGTGGTATGTATACACAATGGAGTTTTACTCCACCATAAAGAATGAAATAATTATTTCCTGGTAATAGATGGAAATGGAGAAAAATCATGCTAAGTGAAATAAGCCAGACTCAGAAAATCAAGGGTTGAATGTCTTCTCTCATATCTGGAAGATAGAGCAAAATTAGGAAAAGAAGGCAGTGAGGGAAGGGATCAAATATCATAAAGATATAAGAAAGATCAGTGGATTAGGTTAGGAAGATGGCGGCGAAGGGAGTACAACTCCCCAGTGCGCTGCGCCACTGTGAGGGATAAAGACGTGGTGAAACGGCTGAAGGCTACCTTGGTGGGAATCCCCAGTGAAATTGAGGTGCTCCAGAATCTAGAGAACAGACTTCCAGCGCGCGGGATTCGGCTGCAGGGGCTTGGTCACAGGCGATTTCCCCCGCACGGAGAGAAGCAGTGCCTGTCGGCGGCCGCCCCGCAGATGAAGTCTGGGACGCGCCCTGGATGATCGGCGGCGAGGTTCCAGAGCGGGATTGCAGCGAAGCGGATTCTGGGGCTCCTGCCAGTGGCGCACTGGCCGCGCTGAGTGCTGAGTTCCAGCCTTGAAACAGAGGAGAGAACCGGTCCAGTTCGATACCAGACACCGGTCGGAAAACGGAGGAAGACAGCAGCCGCCAACATGGAGAGCTGATGCAATCATCCCTGTTTTCTGCTGATCTCAGCTCATTCAACTACGGAACAGGTGATTCCAGGCTGGTATTTGCCTGCGTCGCGCAGACAGATCGCCCAGGCTCGGGCCGGGAATACCTGAGGAGAATACTCTTCGGGCTTCACCCCTGGCAAGGCGGGCGCCGGACTTTGAGCGGCCAGATTCTAGTTCCCCGGGTTGCTTTGGTCCAGGGCGGGAGATCCGTCGGGGACTCCTGGCGGAGGCCAGTTACAGGGGGACTGTGCGCTGAGGGGCGGCGTGGCTCGGGCTACCGGAACAGTTTGGCCCGAGGCTAGGGAGCCCGAGGGAACTGTGTCTTTGACCCTGCCCCTGGCTGAGCGTACACTGAGCTGGGAGAGATTGGAGCTGCCAAGCTCGGGCTCCCGGGGCCGTCTGGGCCTGAGGCTGGGGTTCCTCTGTGGAGCCTGCACCTAGCAGAGTGAGGCAGGGATCGGAGAGGCTGGGTTCTGGCTCCCGTGGTGGTTTGAGCCCAGGGCCGTGGAGCCTGCGGGGACCGCGAGCTGAGGCCAGCCTCAAGTGAAACTTGCGACGAGGGGCAGCGAGACTCTGTCTCCTGGAACAGTTTTGGCCTGAAGCTGGGGAACCCGTGGGAAGTGCGTCTTAGACTCTGCCCACAGCGGAGCGTGCACCGAGCAGGGAGAGTCTGGTGCGGCCAGGCCTGGGCACCGAGCAGGGAGAGTCTGGTGCAGCCAGGCTTGGGCTCCCGGGACTGCTTTGGCCTGGGTTTGGGGAACCCACGGCAGTTGCTCTGAGGAGCCTACGCCTAGCAGAACGTGGCGGGGATTGGAGAGACCGGCTCCTGGCTCCCGAAGCGGCTCAGGCTCAGGGTTGGAGATCCTACAGGGTCTGCTTCTTGGTCCGGGTCCTGCTGGGTGCTGCGGGGGCCCGGGGGGCAGAGTGGAGCTGCCTCCTGCGCCCAGAGCAGGCTAAGGGTCCCGCCGGTGTGGTATCACGACACCCCAACTGCAGCTGGGGCCGAGGAGAGTAGCCGCCCACGCCTGGAACAGGACCAGCGACCAGACGGCAGGGTAGCCAAGTCAACCCACTTGGAGTGGAGGCAGTGAAGAGCTGCCGTCTGATCCTGCAGGGTAGGCAGTCCTACGTCCCACTGGCAGGACAGGCTTGGCAGCCTGCCAGTGTGGTGGACGAGTAGCATCAAGGCAGTCACGTCACACTGGTTGGAGTGGGGGTTGAACAGAGCCGCCGTCAGCGTCCGGAAGGAGCCCAGAGACCCGTTGGAGAGGCAGTTAGGTACCCCCACTGGGAGTGGGGGTTGAGCAGAACTGCCGCCCAGGCCCGCAGGGTGGGCAGATCTGAGACCCACCGACGGAACAGGTTTGGAGGCCGACCAGCGTGGTAGACACGTCACATCAATTGGAGTAGGGGTGGAGAAGAGCTGCTGCCCACGTCCGGATCAGGACCAACGATCCGAGGACGTGGTAGGAACGTCACCGCAATTGGAGTGGGAGAAGAGTAGAGCAGCCACCCGTGCCCGCAGGGCGGGCAGACCTACGACCAACCAGCGTAGTGGATAGATCACCCTGATTAGAGGAGGAGCACAACCACTACCCGGGTGGAAACAGGGGGAAAAATTTCAAAAACACAACAGTTCCACCAAGCAGAAAGAAACGCAAGCAATATGAAAAGACAAGGAAAGAAAGGACCACAAGCATTGCAGGTCAACTCAACTCTAGAAGAGGTAATAGCTGCAACAGATGGAATGTCAGATAAAGAGTTCAGGATATACATGCTTCAGATGATCTGGACTCTCAAGGAAGACATGAGACAGCAAAATCAGACAATGAAAGATCATATTGACAAGGAACTACAGAAACAAATCCAGGAAGTAAAAGATCAATTTCACAGGGAGTTAGAAGTAATAAAAAACAAACAAATAGAAATCCTAGAAATGCAGGAAGCAATAAACCAACTTAAAACCTCAATTGACAATACTACCAGCAGAATAGATCACTTAGAAGATAGAACATCAGACAATGAAGACAAAGTATTTCAACTTGAGAAGAACATAGACATTTCAGCAAGAATGCTAAGAAACCATGAACAGAACATTCAAGAATTATGGGATAATATTAAAAGACCAAACTTAAGAGTCATTGGGATACAGGAGGGCACAGAGCTCCAAACCAGAGGAATGAACAATCTATTCAATGAAATAATTCGAGAAAACTTCCCAGACTTGAAGAATGAAACAGAATCCCATATCCTAGAAGCCTACAGGACGCCGAAAGTGCAAAATCATAAGAGATCCACACCTAGACACATTATAATGAAGATGCCCAACATACAGAATAAGGAGAGAATTTTAAAAGCTACAAGAGAAAGAAAGCAGATTACATTTAGGGGCAAACCAATCAGGATAACAGCTGATCTCTCAACACAGACTCTGAAAGCTAGAAGATCCTGGAATAACATTTTTCAAACACTGAAAGAAAATGGGCTCCAACCAAGAATCGTGTATCCGGCGAAATTAAGCTTCAGGATGGAAGATGAAATTAAAACCTTTCACGATAAACAAAAGTTAAAAGAATTCGCAGCTAGAAAACCAGCTCTCCAAAAAATCCTTGGCAAAACATTACAGGAAGAGGAAACTGAAAATAACATTGACAACCATCAGTGGGAGGTAGGACAGTAAAGGGGGGAAAGTAATCAAGGAGGAAAACTATCAGGTTTAGTAACATAAATAAACAAATATGACTGGAGGAACAAACCAAATCTCAATAATAACCCTAAATGTTAATGGCTTAAACTCACCAATTAAGAGACACAGGCTAGTCGAATGGATCACAAAACAAGATCCAACAATATGTTGCCTACAGGAGACGCATTTGATAGGAAAAGATATACATAGACTGAAAGTGAAAGGCTGGGAAAAATCATTCCACTCATATGGACTGCGGAAACAAGCAGGAGTGTCCATACTCATATCAAACAAAATAGATTTCAAGCCAAAGTTAATCAAAAAGGATAAAGAGGGACACTGCATACTGCTCAAGGGAACCATACACCAACAAGACATAACAATCATAAATATATATGCCCCAAACAACGGTGCAGCTATGTTCATCAAGCAAACTCTTCTCAAGTACAAGAGTCTAATAGACCACCATACAATAATCATGGGAGACTTCAACACACCTCTCTCACCACTGGACAGATCTTCCAAACAAAAGTTAAATAAGGAAACTATAGAACTCAACAACACAATTAACAACTTAGACCTAATTGACATATATAGAATATACCACCCAACATCAAGTAGTTACACTTTTTTCTCAGCAGCACATGGATCCTTCACAAAAATAGATCATATATTATGTCACAGGGCAACTCTTAGACAATATAAAGGAGTAGAAATAATACCATGCATCTTATCTGATCATAATGGAATGAAACTGAAAATCAACAATAAAAGAAGGAAGGAAAAATCATGCATCACTTGGAGAATGAACAATAGGTTACTGAATGATCAATGGGTTATAGAAGACATCAAGGAGGAAATTAAAAACTTCTTAGAGTTAAATGAAATCACAGACACAACATATCGGAATCTATGGGACACATTGAAAGCAGTTTTAAGAGGAAAATTCATTGCTTGGAGCGCATTCCTTAAAAAAAGAAAAAACCAACAAATAAACGATCTCATATATCATCTCAAAATCCTAGAAAAAGAAGAGCAAAACAACAGCAAAAGAAGTAGAAGGCAAGAAATAATTAAAATCAGAGCTGAAATTAATGAAATCGAAACAAAAGAAACAATTGAAAAAATTGACAAAACCAAAAGCTGGTTCTTTGAAAAAATAAATAAGATCGACAGACCCTTAGCCATGCTAACGAAGAGAAGAAGAGAGAGAACCCAAATTACTAGCATACGGGATGAAAAAGGCAATATCACAACAGACACTTCAGAAATACAGAAGATAATCAGAACTTACTTTGAATCCTTATACTCCAACAAAATAGAAGATAGTGAAGGTATCGATAAATTTCTTAAGTCATATGATCTGCCCAGATTGAGTCAGGAAGATATAGACAGCCTAAACAGACCAATAACAATAGAGGAAATAGAAGAAACCATCAAAAGACTACCAACTAAGAAAAGCCCAGGACCGGACGGGTATACAGCAGAGTTTTACAAAACCTTTAAAGGGGAACTAACACCAATACTTTTCAAGCTATTTCAGGAAATAGAAAAAGAGGGAGAACTTCCAAAGACATTCTACGAGGCCAACATCACCCTGATACCTAAACCAGACAGAGACACTTCAAGGAAAGAAAACTACAGACCAATATCTCTAATGAACCTAGATGCAAAAATCCTCAATAAAATTCTGGCGAATCGGATTCAAAATCGCATCAAAAAAATTATACACCATGATCAAGTAGGATTCATCCCTGGGATGCAAGGCTGGTTCAATATACGAAAATCAATAAATGTTATACACCACATCAATAGACTTAAAAATAAGAACCATATGATCATCTCGATAGATGCAGAAAAAGCATTCGACAAAGTACAGCATCCCTTTATGTTCAAAACTCTAGAAAAATTAGGGATAACAGGATCATACCTCAACATTGTTAAAGCAATCTATGATAAGCCACAGGCCAGCATCATTCTGAATGGAGAAAAATTGAAGGCATTCCCTCTAAGATCTGGTACAAGACAGGGATGCCCTCTCTCACCACTTCTGTTCAACATAGTCCTCGAAACACTGGCCAGAGCAATTAGACAGACGAAAGAAATTAAAGGCATAAAAATAGGAAAAGAAGAACTTAAATTATCACTATTTGCAGATGATATGATTCTATACCTAGCAGACCCAAAAGGGTCTACAAAGAAACTATTAGAGTTAATAAATGAATTCAGCAAAGTGGCAGGATATAAAATCAACACACATAAATCAAATGCATTCCTGTATATCAGCGACAAATCCTCTGAAACGGAAATGAGGACAACTACTCCATTCACAATATCCCCCCAAAAAATAAAATACCTGGGAATCAACCTAACAAAAGAGGTGAAAGACCTATACAAGGAAAACTACAGAACCCTAAAAAGAGACATAGAAGAAGACCTCAGAAGATGGAAAAATATACCCTGTTCATGGATAGGCAGAACTAACATCATCAAAATGGCGATATTACCAAAAGTTCTCTATAAGTTCAATGCTATCCCAATCAGAATCCCAACAGCATTTCTTGTAGAAATAGATAAAACAATCAGGAAATTCATATGGAATAATAAAAGACCCAGAATAGCAAAAACAATGCTAAGCAGGAAGTGTGAATCAGGTGGTATAGCGATACCAGACTTCAAACTATACTACAGAGCAATAGTCGCAAAAACAGCATGGTACTGGTACCAAAACAGGCGAGTGGACCAATGGTACAGAATAGAAGACACAGTAACCAATCCACAAAACTACAACTATCTTATATTTGATAAAGGGGCTAAAAGCATGCAATGGAGGAAGGATAGCATCTTCAACAAATGGTGCTGGGAAAACTGGAAATCCATTTGCATCAAAATGAAACTGAATCCCTTTCTCTCGCCATGCACAAAAGTTAACTCAAAATGGATTAAGGAGCTCGATATTAAATCAGAGACACGGCGTCTGATAGAAGAGAAAGTCGGCTATGATCTACATACTGTGGGGTCAGGCTCCAAATTCCTCAATAGGACACCCATAGCGCAAGAGTTAACAACCAGAATCAACAAATGGGACTTACTCAAACTAAAAAGTTTTTTCTCAACAAAAGAAACAATAAGAGAGATAAACAGGGAGCCTACATCCTGGGAACAAATCTTTACCCCACACACTTCAGATAGAGCCCTAATATCCAGAGTATACAAAGAACTCAAAAAATTAGATAATAAGATAACAAATAACCCAATCAACAAATGGGCCAAGGACCTGAACAGACACTTCTCAGAGGAGGATACAATCAATCAACAAGTACATGAAAAAATGCTCACCATCGCTAGCAGTCAGAGAAATGCAAATCAAAACCACCCTAAGATACCATCTCACTCCAGTAAGATTGGCAGCCATTAAGAAGTCCAACAACAACAAGTGCTGGCGAGGATGCGGGGAAATGGGTACACTTGTTCATTGTTGGTGGGACTGCAAAATGGTGCAGCCAATTTGGAAAGCAGTGTGGAGATTTCTTGGAAAGCTGGGAATGGAACCACCATTTGACCCAGCTATTCCCCTTCTCGGTCTATTCCCTAAAGACCTAACAAGAGCATGCTACAGGGATACTGCTACATCGATGTTCATAGCAGCACAATTCACGATAGCAAGATTGTGGAACCAACCTAGAAGCCCTTCAATAGATGAATGGATTAAAAAAATGTGGCATCTATACACAATGGAGTATTACTCTGCATTAAGAAATGACAAAATCATAGAATTTGGAGGGAAATGGATGGCATTAGAGCAGATTATGCTAAGTGAAGCTAGCCAATTCTTAAAAAACAAATGCCAAATGTCTTCTTTGATATAAGGGGAGTAACCAAGGACAGGGTAGAGAGGAAGAGCTGGAGAAGAAGACTAACATTAAACAGGGATGATAGGCGGGAGGGAAAGGGAGAGTTAAGGGAAATTGCATGGAATTGGAAGGTGAGCCTCAGGGTTATACACAATTACATATAAGAGGAAAGGAGGAGTAGGATAAAAATTATATAAGTGGAAGAAACGATTTTTAGTAGAGGGGGTGGAGAGAGAGAAGGGGAGGGGAGGGGAGGGGAGGGGAGGGGGGATAGTGGAGAATGGGATAGACAGCAGAATACATCAGTCACTAGAAAGGCAATTTATAAATCAATGGAAATGTAACTGATGTGACACAGCAATCTGTATACGGGGTAAAAAATGGGAGTTCATAACCCACTTGAATCAATCTGTGAAATATGGTATATTAAGAACTACGTAATGTTTTGAACAACCAACAATAAAATATTATAAAAAAAAAAAAAAAAGAAAGATCAGTGGAGGGGCTGGGGATGTGGCTCAAGCGGTAGTGCGCTCGCCTGGCATGCGTGCGGCCCGGGTTCGATCCTCAGCACCACATACAAACAAAGATGTTGTGTCCGCCGAGAACTAAAAAATAAATATTAAAAACTCTCTCTCTCTCCCTCTCTCTCCTTTAAAAAAAAATAAATAAAAAAGAAAGATCAGTGGAGTAGAAGTAGGAGAAAGAGAGAGGGAAGGAGGAAGGGAAAGAGAAATAAAATGAATCTAACAGAATCATGTCATATACACATAACAATGTACCAATGGGAACTTCTCCTTTACAAATGTAAAAAGTACCAATCAAAAATAAATAATAAAGGAGTGAAAGGGAGATAAGTAGAGTAGAAGAGGGGGAGGGAGGAAGGGAGGAAAAGAAAGGAATGGAGATTGAAATCAAATCCTTGTATTATAATTTTGTCAGAAGGAACCCAAATAGTATATGTAATTATAATACTCTAATAAAAAAAATCTAAAAATCTAAAAAAAGGGAGGGGTATGATCTAAGACTGATAAACCGAGAAGGGAAACTAGCAAGACCCGTCTGTTCATAGTCTTCTTGGTGTCTTGAGTCACATTTTTCTTTCTCCCGGGGACAGCGAGGACCTCTTCAGGAATAAGGGTTCCATGACCTACTACCACACAAGGTGGGTCAGAATTTCTCTATGGCCAACTCTTACAAGAAAGGCAGCAACAGTGGGGAGGAGATTAGAGTAATATCTTTAGACTTCATGGCTGGAGTTGGGGAAAAGGTTTCTATGGCCTTGGGTAAAAAAAAAAAAAAAAGGAAAGCAGAAGACAGAGAGCAGGAGAAGTCCAGACACAGACTGCTTCTTGGGGGCATCATTTGCTATGCACTGATACCAAGAAAGAAAAAAAAAGTGATGCTAATAGCCTTGTCTTGTTTAGCTTTAGGGGAAGACTGCAGGGAGGGTACTCAGGGAGGTACAGGCTGCTGAGAAGGAATGCCTCCTACCCCATCGCACCCTGAACATCATCACTGAAGATCCAATTAAGATCCTGATTCAGTGAGCAGAATTCATAATTTGTCAGGGCTACAGAAACTGTACTGGATGAGAGTAAATGCTACATTTCCTCCTTTTTTTTTCCTGGTTCTTATTTGTTTATACATAAGTTGGCCATTAATTGACCCTCCAAATATGGAAAGGTTTGAGAATGAATGGGGTTATTAACTGGATGAATGAAGAGGTAATGCATAAACCAAGAGTGTCTTAGAAAACGGGGATGATTGGTTATCTTCTCTGTAAGGCAGTCATCTGCCACTCTCACTGACCACACTGGACGGAGTCCTGTCAGCTCTGAGAGAATGGATGAATCCTTGCTGGGCCATAAATCATTATAGTTTTTCCTCATTACTGAAGAATTTACTTTACAATAAATGCTCTTGGAGGTAACAGATGGTTTATAGATAGCAGAGTCTGTTGATTCAGGACACAAGCTCTGCCAATGGTAGTTTCTATTGATGTGCCTCCTCCTTCACCATCCTGTTTTCTTCTGAAGTGGTTAGACCTAACAAAGGTGTCAAGCTTGAGGTCTAGTGCAACCCTTGTTAAAAAATGATCACTTCCTCCTCCCATTCAAAAGCTGAAAGGCAGAGTTGTAAAATGTACCTTTAGAGGACTGCAGAGATAAAATTGCTGTCTCAGAGCCCGGGAGGTCTGCACAGTGCCCATTCCCTTGGGCCAGTCATAGCAGAGGAGAATCTGAGGAAGCATGTAGTCCAAAAGACCTCAAAACAGATTAATCAACCCAACCATTTTTGAAAAACAAGAAAAAGAAAGAAGCTCTGAGCTATGAAGACCCAGGTAGGGTCTTCACATCAGACTCAGGGGTTCCCACTGGGAATCCTAGGCCTGCACACTGCAAGCCTGAAATGGCAGCTTTCTGTACAGCTCTCCAGTGCTGACTCCCCAGGGCTCGGGCCCCAGATCTGGCTCCACTTCATCCTCTCTGACTCCTAGGTGTTATTCTCTGCCAATGTGACTCTTCTCTCTTGCTGTCTTCGAGCTCTTTTTACAAACTTACATCTAGGTTGTGCTTAAAATTGTTCAAAATATAAATGTGTATGTGATAAATAGTTGTGTAGTTCTCTTTCAATCATTCCTGGATTTTTCTGGAAAAGCAATAGCTAATCTTGTTAAGCAGAACGACAGGTAAGTGTGAAAGTAGGTGTAAGATGCAAAAGGAAGCCTCTAAAACAGCAGGGCTATTTTTATTTGTAATGTTTAGGTTTAATTACAAGTGATTAGACCAAATGCTCAGCACCAATTGCTCTTCCCTGTAATATATTAACTACAGCAATAATGAGATTAGGATCTTCATCCTAATACTAAAATCAACTCTAGTGTTTTTCACTGAAGAACAAGATTTAGTATAAAATAGGTCCTTCTTGGATTCCATCCAAAGTGGGGAAGTATGTCCATTTAAAAAATACTAAATAAAGGTGAATATGCAAACTGTGTTTATTATGTGCTTGGAACTATTTTAAGTGCTTTAAAAATATTAATTCATTATAGTGAAGTCAAAAGGGCTTTACTATAGAAAGATAATACCACAAAATATCTCTAATAATGTACAAATTTTACTCTTAAGGCAGGAAAAACAGACTCAATCAAAAACAATAACAGGCCGGGTGCAGGGGAGCATGCCTGTAATCACATCGGCATAGAAGGCTGAGGCAGGAGGATCGAGAGTTCAAAGCCAACCTCAGCAGTGACAAGGCACTAAACAATTCAGTGAGACCGTGAGGCCCTGTCTCTAAATAAAATGTAAAATAGGGCTGGGGATATGGTTCAGTGGTTGAGTGTTCCTGAGTTCAATCCCCGGTACCAAAAGGGAAAAAAAAAAAAAACAAAAAACAATTCACTTGAGTTGAACTTACCTGAGTATATTACCACTTACCACATTGAACTTTCCCACCCTATCTTACCCACACTATGCTGAGTATATTGTGTGTATCTTAACCCTCTGTGTAAAAGGTTTTGCAAATCTCTATTTCCTTACAGATTATGCTGATGCTACTGGTTCCCAAATATACCTGTGTTTCAGAAATAGAGGATAAACTGAAAGGCTACATTTCCCTGATTCTTTATAATTCAGCTAGTCACAAAGCTTAGCTGAACAGCCATATCTGCATGAGATCTGGGAAAGTTCAAGGGTACTGAGTGAGGCCAAAGTTCCACTTCTTTCACTTCTGGTATACCATGCCATGGAGGTGTTTGTATACCAGCTTAGGACCGTGTCTGGCTCTATGGGTGTTGAGAGGCAGGGAGCCACCATCCTCCTGGTCCACATCATGACAGAAGTTGGCGGTGGGAGGGTTCTAAAACCAGCAGTTGTGATGGCACTACTATTTCCAATGGTTCCTGGATATGGAAGAGGCACAGCTCACTTAGTGGGCCAGTTCTGCAGTACCATTTTGGTAGTCCTTCTTGGAAGCTCAGCCTAGAGCCTGCTTCTTCAGCCTTCACAATTTTATAAGCACCTAATTATCTCTACCATTTAATCTCTTCCTGCTTTAGTTTAAATGACTCTTGTTATTTGCTGTTGAACTCTGGTCATGGCAACTTGACTCACCCAGGATGGTTATCTGAACAGGTTGGGTTAGGGGCTAGTGAAGATCCAGTTGCCATTCAAGAATGGAAAGTTTCTAATTCATATCTTGCAGTGTCAAAATAGTTCCTTAAACTAATGCCTATATGCATATGGAGAAAGTGCCTGTTGAAGAAGTTATTTTAGTTATTTATTTAGTTATTTATTTAGTTTATTTAGTTATTTATCACACTACAGTATGAGAAGCACAGGAAGTATGAAAGTTGGGGCTGGGGCTCTGCGGTAACGCACTTTCCTGGCATGTTTGAGGCACTGGGTTCGATTCTCAGCACCACATATAAATAAATAAAATAAAGGTCTATCAACAACTAAAAAAATATTTAAAAAAAAAGAAATATGAAAGCTATGCTGAGGGTCACAGGCGTCTATCTGCACTTCAGAACTTAAAAGAAAAAAAAAAATTCAAGGCTCAGTGTTGTGAACTTTTGGAGCAACACATGCCAGAGAACCAATGAGTATCTTGGCTTACTTTGTAAGAATCTTTTCTCTCAAGACTGATATGGCTAAGCCTGATTCCAAGATGGTGGCTCCCTGCGAAGTTGAACGCAGCAGCCTCCAGTAAAAGTGATCGCGGGGATGGGGGTTTTGGATCCTGGCTGGGTGGACCATTGGAGGCGCTGGGAGTGGACCAAGCCGTTTAGGGTCCCTACATCTTTGATGTCCTTTGGGAGGAGGAGGAAGAAGAGATGTTGGACGCTCGGCAGGGTATCCTGTCTGCTTTTCTGGAAGAAGATTTCCTCCTTAATATCTGCAAGGAAGTTGTGGAAAGATGGTCTGAAACTCAGTAAGTTGTCACCAAAGTGAAAAAAGAAGATGAGGTATGGGGCACTGTCACCCTCATTGAGAAGCAGGCACGGTTTGTGGTGAAGCCCAGGATGGAGTCACAAGAGGAAAAACAGAGGAAAGCGGCCCTGCTGGCCCAGCGTGCTGAGGTCACAGGTGAAGAGGATGAAGCAGGTGAGAGGATGATTCAGGTGCCACCATGATGAACACCGGTTCCCAGAAATCTCTGTTTCGAAACACCAATGTAGAAGACGTCCTCCATGCTCGGAAATTGGAGAGAGCTTCACTTCGAGATGAGTCCCAAAGGAAGAAGGAACAGGACAAGCTGCAGCGGGAAAGAGACAAACTAGCCAAGCAGGAGAGCAGAGAAAAGGACACAGAGAGGGGAGCGAAAGCGATGACCTGGGCTGTTGGGTTCTTCCCCTGCTTCAAGAACTTGACAGATCGGAAAACTGGTTGTGCATATGTGTATTTAGGAGAAATGAGAGAACAATGCATAGTGATGTCCCAAGGCATTTCCCCTTTTGTTTACATAGTCAAAAGGAAAATCACAACCGCTTCTCATTACAAAGTGTGTCATGTTTTGGTGATGTGGGTGATCAGATGATTATAGTTGATGTCTGTGCCAAAGAGCTGCAATTGGGGCAATCTTTATATTTTAATACTGAAGTCCTGTGCTCCTTTTGGCACCTTTTATATAAAATACCTTCTCTCACCTTGGATAAAGTTTTCCTTGGATGAATAGCAGGATTCAGAAAGCTAACAGTTACACTTTTCATTTGGGAGAAGAAACATGACCATTCCTCTGAGATTGAAAAGTGCAAGTACAAATTGCTTCAGAGGAAATATTTATTCTTAAATGTAGTATAGTTTATGGCTGATGTATAAAGCGAATAAGGAAGCCAGGTGGGGTGGTGCACACCTTTAATCCCAGCCCTCTAAGGAGACTGAGGCAGAAGGATCACAAATTTGAGGCTAGCTTGGGCAACATATCAAGACCAGTCCCCCCCCCAAAAAAAACCTACCTGGATGCAGATTTTGTGTTACATGACAGCAAACGAGGAAAGTGTGAAGAAATTATTTGGAGTGGTTCCAAGATCTGAGATCTTTTTTAAAGAAAGTTTCAACTGATAAGAGAAAATAGTATCTTTTTAGTTAAAGATAGTTACATATTTTCCTCAATTTAGGCTGTGACATTAAGAAGAATGTGTCAATATTGAGTGCAAAATATCATTGTTAAACTACATTCATTTTTTTATCATCATGAATTTTCTTGAGTGCCAGTAGAAATTTTAATACAAATTTTCCCTAAAACATGAGTATTAAGACCTGGTATTTCTGATTTAGAAAAACTGGAGGAATTGCCCTTTTAAAGAAAAGACACACAGTGAAATCTGGATAACACAAAAAAATAGTTAAAGAGTCTACACAGCAGGTGTTAACACGTTTATTGAATGAATGAGTGGGAAAACTGCCTGAGAGAGTCAAAGTGAGCAGGAACTCTCTATTTCTACCTTTCTCACAAGTCACATTCAATTATAAATAAGGCTCTTCTTTACTTGACTTCAGGCCATAGAAGACTGTCAAGAAGCCTAATGAGAGCATTTTCTCTTATAAAACAAAGTAGATATTTTATACCATGAGTCAGCAATTTACCAACAGCGGGGAAAATTTGGCTATCTTTTTTTGTATGGTACAAACTAAAAATGTTTTTTACATTTTTAAGAGGTTATAAGATAAAGAACACATGATAAAAACCATATTGTGGCCTGTAGAGCCTGAAATATTTACTATCTAGTCCTTTGGAGAAAGTTTGCTGACCTTTTTTTTTATATCATTAACTATGAGATTAACAAAGATTTTTATCTTTGTGCAGAAGGTTGAAAATAAAAAAGCATGGTTAAGGAAAAGGAAATTATGTCACCTATTCATAAAGTCCATGACATTACAAAAATAACCACATTTTTAAAAGTTAGGAAGGAAGGAAGGAAGGAAGGAAGGAAGGAAGGAAGGAAGGAAGGAAGGAAGGAAGGAAGGAAGGAAGGGGCTAAGAATCAGATGCTGAGTGCCCTCACACGGTTCAGGAATTCAATCTTAACAATGTTCTTATGTGGATGCAATGACTGAGACAAAGAGCAGAATCATGAGAATTAGAATAGTGACATTTGAGAGCAAAAAGATGAGTCTGAGCTGGGCGTGGTGGCAAAATCCCAGCAGCTTGGGAAGCTGAAGCAGGAGGATCATGAGTTCAAAGCCAGCCTCAGCAATGGCAAGGCCCTAAGCAATTCAGTGAGACCCTGTCTCTAAATGAAATATAAAATAGTACTCAGTGGTTGAGTACCCCTGATCTCAATCCCCAATACCCACCCCCCCCAAAAAAAAAAAGATGATCCCAAGTTTTCCAGACTCTACTGATCATTCTTCAGTTGCAACCTTAT
Organism: Spermophilus citellus; assembly: GCF_964194105.1. NCBI lineage: Eukaryota > Metazoa > Chordata > Mammalia > Rodentia > Sciuridae > Spermophilus > Spermophilus citellus. The sequence continues at coordinate 66,777,221 of NC_138197.1, read as the reverse complement.
CATTCCTTGACTGAAGTGTTCTTTCTTTACCAGAAGGAAGAACCATTTTCTTCATGTTCCACCTATACTACCTATCATTGTTTCAGACTTTTAATAGAGCAATGCATCCCAGCATTCACCAGGACACCAATCAGAAAGTCAAATCCAGGAGGAAATACATGAATGCATGTATGTGTTTATGTGTGTGTGTGTGTGTGTGTGTTGTGTACTTTGCTAATCATTTATTGCCATAAAACATACCATCCCTCACCCCAAGACTTAGTGACTTAAAGCAACAATTTTATCTAGCTTATGAGTCTGTGTTTATCAGTCTGGGCTGAGAACAGCTGGCTAATACTTCTGGTCTGTGCCTGATCAGCTCTTCATGGCTGGGTTCGCACACATCTCTTGGGTGACAGTGAACTCTTTGTATGATCTTTCATTCTTCAACATGCTAGCTTGGGTTTGCTCATGTGGAGTGAAATGGTTCCTAGTATGAGAGTGGAAACTACAACATTCCATGAAGCCTAGATTAAGAATTTGTATAACATCATTTTCTCTACACACTGTCCATCAAAGCTGGTCAGAAATCTGCTCATTCTCAATCAAGTGGGGAAATAGAATTTACTTCCTGATGAGAAAGGGCAAATAATTTGTAGCCATTCTTTCAATCTACCATATATAATGACAAACAACAATAATAATATCTAGCCTGGTGAAAACATGAGGAAATGGATTGGTGGTACAGTGTAGACAGAGGCAGGAGGAATATAATTTATGTCAGTGGAATCTAATGATGATATAGTTGCACTCAGAGATTTGAGATTTAATATGCTAGCTAAAGTGCTAGAAGTGATTCTGTTTTTTGCTGGTTGATTGTATTAAAGTCTAAGTAACTTTATTTTACGATGCAAAAATTAATTTGTGTAGCATAGATGAAGAGGAAAAGGATTGATAACCAGATCAATAACCCCATAATGGGGGCCAGGAATAGCCATTGCAATTAGAGCTACCACCTGATTAAGTTTATGATACTCCACTGTCACTCTCAAAGATCTGTGTCACTCACACAAATTAGTTAAGTGGGATGCAGTATTGCTTTATATTTACCATTTGGAGATTCCACTCGGCTCATCTTATCACCAGAGGAAGAGAATATTTATGGAATGTACTTATGACACTACTTCAGGGACCTTTCTGAAGGAGCTGTGGGTCAGTGAGCTGACTCATGCCTGAAAATTACCAGAGAGTCTGTGACTCTGCTGAAGCGATTCAAATCAGACCTCTGTTTTAAAGCTTAGTCTTCTTTTTGCTACACCATGCTGTCTTTCCAACTGAGGACAGTTTTGAGAGAGAAGGGAGGCACTAAAACTAGTGAAAAGTTATACTTCTTTTTGCAATAATAAGTTGGTTCGTTGGTAAAAATATGTACGTTATTCAACAACTGTCTTTAAGAAGAAAGTTCTTTCTTAAAAATAAACATATATTTGTATATTAAAACAATAGTCAAATGAAATTCATTTATCTTGATTACCCAAATATTAAAAAATAATGTAAGTAGATTGTTGGTGAACAACCATCTAACAAAGAAAAACAAGCAAGTCAGGATTAAATTTTTAAAAATCTTTTCTGGAAACACTGCAGAACTTTCTAGGAGCCCAAATCTTGAAGATCCAGATACCTGTGAGAAGATAAGGGCACTGAGGAGAGCCCCAAAACCCCTTGGAAGCACTTGTTTTGCATAAGCAGTGTGAGCAGCAGCAATAGATAACAGATAAACAGAGTGTTCAGAAGCCTCACAGCTGGAGAGACAAAAGGGACAGTTAAGGACCACAATGAAGGAGGAGCCTGTTAGAAAACCCTGAGGGGCTAAATCCAGCAGGAAGAGTGATTCAAAAATAAACAAGTTCCCTCAAATGTTGAAACCCACTTTTGAATCAGATCTATGTTAGATGGTATTGAGATAATCAAGTCTACTGCCTGCCAGGAAGACATTCAATTCTCTGCTAGAAGATAACATTATCCCAAATCTCTATGATTTTTCATATATGTTGTTCAACATTTGAGTTAAAAATCACTAATATAACAAAAAAAGTAATAATATTACAAACATACCTGTAGGTGATCCAGATATTAGTTATCAGATTGGGCTTTAGCAAAAGGAAGATTTTTACCAGGTAATTGAAAATGCATGTAAAGAAAATTATAGAATTATAAATAAAATAACTTAAACTTTAAAACCACATAGTTAATTCGAGTACATCATAACAATGGATCAGATCAGTGAACTGTAAGTAACATCGATTAGTAGAAAAAACCATAAACCAAAGTATGGTAATGCAGGTCAGCTGCCTTAGCAAGGGACTGAGATTAGCATGCAGAAAATTTTGTGGGGAGCCCTACTGGGATTATCACTAGGAGGGAATTAAAGAAAGTAAAATAGGCAGAGGAAAAATTAGGAAAAAGCATTACAGGACACTCTCAAACTGGGATAGCCCTTCAGAATTTTACCAAGGGGCAATGGGGCCTGTCTTTCATGCTTCTGGATCAATCATTTGATGCAGGTTGTTTCCAGGCAAAGGGCATGATCTTGAGGGAAGTGGGCTGTCTTCATTTGAGTTCAATTCCTGGAAGACTGGCCTATGAGAGCTGTCAGTCCCCACATGACCAGCAGCTGGGAAAAAATCAGCCTTCAGGCCCTGACTGGGAGATATGGATGGTGAAGCACAGCAACCACAACCCAAAGAGAGGGAGAGAAAAGGTGTAAACAAGACAGTAAATGAGAGGAAGGGAAGCTGTGTGGGGGAGGGGGAGAGAAATGGGATACAACGTCAGGGTCTAACACATGAATGATCGGAACTCAGAAAAGGAATGGGGCAGAAGCAATATTTGAAAATTTTCTGAAACTGACCAAAGAAATCAGAACGTTTATTTTAAAGTCCTATGAATTCTGGTATCCGAGTAGAAATTGGGAAACATTTCTAACTAAACGTTAATGAAAATATGGAAATCCAGGGAATGCTGCTATAGCTGTTTACATAAACATTTATATTGTTGAGTGCATGTATCAAATAGGTAAAAGGCTTAAAATCAATGATCTAAATATCCATATCAAAGAGTTAGAAAAGGGACAGCAAATTACACAAAAAGGAAATTGGGGAGGGGAAGGATAAGCAGAAAAATTTACTGAAATAAAACTCTGAATTGCAGAGATAGTCTACAAATTCAAAAGGTAGCTCTTTGAAAAGAGTAATGAAAAGAATAAATCCCTAAGGAGACTGTTCAAGAGAAAAGAAAAAAAATTACATCAAGAATGGAAAATGGAACATTGTTACAGATCCTACACATATTAAAGAAATAATAAGAAGCAATTATATATAACCTTACATCAATGCTCTTTAGGACTTAGATGAACTAGAACAATTCCTTGAAAAGTACAACTACCAAAAGTGACACCAAAAACCTAAGTAATTTTATATGTATTGAAGAAGTTGAATCTGTAATTTGTAAACAACCCACAAAGAAAATTCCAGGCTCAGATGGCTTCATTGTTGAATTCTTCCAAACTTTTTTAAAAAACCACAACAGCAATCTTACATAAAAATTTTTCTGAGACTAGAAAAAGGAAAGAGTACTTACTTAATTATTTTATGAGGCCTCATAACCTGAACATTAAACCTAGACATGAACATAAAAAGAAAGGATAATTATGGATCAGTCTTCTCAAGAACACAGATGCAAAAATCCTAAACAGAATCTTAGGAAATGAAATTCTAAAATTAAAAAGAAAAAAAAGAAAAGACCAAGTTGACTCTATTCTAAGAACCTGAAGTTCATTTTTCACTCAAAACACAATCACTGTATCACACTACATTAATAGGATAGAGGGAAAAAAAAGTGTATGATTGAACTGAAAGACGCAGAAATGTCCTTCATAAAATACAACACACTTTCATGATAAACTTTAAGTGTATTAGAACTGAAAAGCAAACCTATTTTCTGATCAAGATTAATAAAAATGTACAATACATACCATATTTGATCATAGGAATTTTCAAATGAGATATTTGTGGTACATATATCTAACAAATAACTCATTCAGAATATATAAAGAACTCCTAGAAAAAACTGAAAGAATAATTCAATTTTTAAAAGGAACACAAGACTCCAACAGGGACTTCATTTAAAAGGAACATCCAAATCGCCAATAAAAGTGGGAAAAAAAAGTTCATATTCATGATTCCTTGAGGAAATGCAAATTAAATTTACAATATGTTGTCAATACTCACCCACCAGAAAGAAGGGATAAAGCAGGTGGAGAAGAAGGAAGAAGAGGAGGGGGGAGAAGAGAAAGGAAAAGAAGGAGAAGAGAGGAGGATGGTGGGAGAAGAAGAGGAGAAGGAGGAAGAGAAAGGCAAATGTCATTGAGGAGGTACTTGTCAGCAGAGCTGGAACTCTGTTGATACTGTAGGTGGGCATAAGAATTGGCACTACTGCTTTGGCAAATTGGTAGCATCTCCTTAAAATGAATATAAGTATACCATAGAATCCAGCAATGCCATTCATACAAACATAACCAACAGAAAAGTGCACATATGTTCATCAAAAGCTTTGTATAAGAACATAATCATTTCTAGCACCATTCATAAAAGCCAAAAACTAAAACATAGCAAATGTCCATCAACAGTAGAATTGATAAAAATCTATGGTGGAGGAACATAAACTATGAAAATAAACAAACTGCCCAAAAACCATAGATGAATCTTGCAAACATAATGTTGAACATGAGAATCCAGACCCAAGAATGCGTCAATAGAATTCAAGAACAAGCAAGACCCACTTACAATGCAGAAACCAGGGCAGGGGTTACTCTCAGTGGGGACAGTAGGAACAGGAGGGAGACATTCTGAGTGTGTGTTTGTGTGTGTGAGGGGGGCGGGGGGCTAATTCTTTTTCGGATTGCTGGTTTCAGTTTATAAAAAATTCAATAAAATGTTAATTAAGGTTTGTGCTCTTTTCTCTATTTATGCTATTTGTAAATCAAAAGTAAATGTTTCAAAAAAATAAAAAAAGAAAAAAGTAAATGTTTCCTTGTAAAAATACAGTAAGAATTATTATTTTTTACATATATTCAAGTACTTGCATTTTCTATCTTAAATATCATGCCTAGCTATCTTCTGGAGAGTTTATCTTTCTAAAATAATAATTTAAAATGCTTAATGCCTATAATTTTCTTCAGACTTGCATATTACGGACTACAACTTGAATTTGTTGCTACTTTGAAATGATCCTGCTCTGTAGATTTTGTCTATTTGAAAAAGTATCTCTCTTGGGCTGGGGTTGTGGCTCAGTGGTAGAGCACTTGCCTCTCATGTGTGGGGCACCAGGTTCAATCCTCAGCACCACATAAATAAATAAAATAAAGGTATTGTGCCCAGCTACAACTAAAAATTAAAAAGAATTAAAAAAAAAGAAAAAGTATCTCTCTGTAGTCATCGAAGTATCTGGTAATCTCAGAGCAAATGCCACTAAATTGAGAATATTTTTAATTCAATAATGTTATGTTGAAGTTTGTGAATACTGGAACCCAAATATTGTGTTAGATTACATCTTCTTGCATACATTCAGGATCTACTTATTTAAAAAATATTTTTACAGAACTGAACTTATCAATTAAGTATGTGATTCTTTCAAGTGTTTTATCAAAAAAGTATGAACAGTCAACTCTAGATAAATAGAGACCTCCTAGGTTCAGTCATGGAGGAGAGTCCCTCGCTCCTCCTCCCTGATGTGGTGTCTCTGTTTGGGACTTAGGTGCCATGGTGGCCTGAGGAGACATTCGTCCACGCTGGCATTCACTGCAATGGCCATGTTCCATCCAGTTGTTGGCTTCATTCCTTCAAGTTATCGGTGTCTTCTAAGAGGTCACATCCTCGGTGATTTTTAGTTAAACTATAAGAAGTCTTCTTTTGATGTCATTCCTCACATCCCTTAGGACTGTCCGTGTGTTCTCTCATTCTATTGCTCACTTTAAGTGAGCACATATAATTTTAATATATTGGAAGTATGTTTGCCTGATTTGAGGTCAATGGCCAGACAGTCCCTTGTTCTCTGTTACAATCAAGTTGAATTATTTTTCCAGTTATGGAGGTGCAACTTCTCTTGTGAATGATAGTTTCCAATTAAAAGATTTTCCCTTAGCATGCAATTTCAATGTCTTAAGTTAGTTAATAAATGAGATTGATTTGACAGCATGAAACAACCTCTTGCCACCAAGTTATATAATGGAGTATTCTAATGATTACAGGCTAATGTGAAAAGAACAGTTGAGTATTTAGCATATAAATCAGGCATTTATGCAAAATGAGGGCCAAATGGTATCACTGTATACCTTATGAACAAAACGTTTCTCATATTTGAGTAAAGAAAAGGGATGGGAAATTTGAGTTTGTCCCTCAGCACAAAAGTGCTCAGGTACGATACAAACAAAAGACCCAACACCACACCACAATCACACTTCAACTTGCAGCTTAGTGAGGAAAACCAGTTATCCATTATGTTGAAATAATATAGCTAATTTTGAATATTTTTGGTTCTTCCATTTTTAATAACATAAAATGACTTTGTTACATTTGTACTGAAAATATGGTCCATATGGACTTTATAACTAGTTTTTCTTTCCCCTTTTCAAAAAAGTAAGAAACATTAAAATAAAAACAATCTGAGTTCTTATCAATACTCTCCAGCGCATGCACACATACACACACACACACATACACACACACACACACACACACACACACACACTCACTCACTCTGTATGAGTTCAGGTCTAATGTTCTCACCTGTGAACTTCCAGACACTAAAAAATATATATATCACTTGTACACAAACTCTCCCAGAGACGAGAATAAGAATAATAAAGCTTACCAATTCATTTTCTGAGGCTAATATAACCATGCCACAAAGACTTCAAGAATATTACAATAAAGGAAAACTGCAAATCAAATTCTCATGAACAAAGATGCAAAAATCCCAAAGAAAATATTAGCAAATTGAGTGTATGGAGTCTTCATTGTTTGAGTTTGTGAATAATTTAGATACAGAAGAACTAGACATTTATATTAAAATAGCACTGTGCTGCATTCATAAATTGTTAACATTAGTACATATAATGATGAGAAACTTGTTTTAAAAGTAAACAGCAGGAGCTGGGGCTGTAGCTCAGTGGCAGAGCGCTTGCCTAGCATGTGTGAGGCCCTGGGTTTGATCCTCAGCACCACATAAAAATAAATAAATAAAGGTCCATTGAAAACTAAAAAAAAAAAAAAAAAAAAAATCAGCAGCCCCAGTGGTATCATCCGTTAGTACATAGTGCTTATAAAAGTAAATAGCAGCATTTTCCTAGGAAAAATGACTTTTTTTCTCTTTTATTTGACAAAATATCTTGAAAGGACATAATTCTGAAAAGTGAAGAAATGAAATAAAGAAAAAGCTAATAGCTGTGAAAAATAAGAAAAGAAAACAGAATTCCTTTAGCAGCCCAAAGAGAGGATACAAAGAGTTCAGGGTATAAATGAAGGGAGATTTAAAAAAAAAAAAAAAAAAGGTTGATGCTGGAGAGAGTGACCAGGTATATATCCATGCGAATGGCCGATGGATCTTCAAAAACAGGTGTCTGATGTTCCATATTAAGTTCCAGCACTGTAGTATAAGCTGCTTGTGTATCACTGCATGTGAGCTCAGGGTACAATTCTCCTAAATACCTTGTGAAAATCTAGGTCAGGAGCCTGAACTCAACACTGACCAATACAAGATGGAAAGGGGAATAGTCACGAGTGGTGAGAAGTGAAGATCTTCCTGAGCGGAGAAAATGTGTGCGAGAGCCTGCTGCAATGTACAGATCTTGGGAAGAACACTGTAGATGGGCCGTTCAGCCACTCAGTTTTAATATCAGGAACAAGATGGCTCTGACGTGAGGATGATATTTGGGTACATGGGAATAAAATCAATGTTAATTGAGTTCTTAATAGGTACCAGACAATTTTTTCAAGTGTTTTACATGTATTAATCTATTTAATTCTTACAACAAACATATATCTAAAAAAACCCACATTATTTCCATTTTATAGATCATGCACAGCCAGGTCAGGTAACTTGTTCAAGACAGCACGACTCTTATGTGGCAGAGTTGGGATTTGAACCTAGGGAGTTGATTGACTAAAGCCCATGTTCTTTCCTATCAGGCCAAACTCTCAAAAATGTTATGTCTTCATTTTTTTCTTTTGGAGAATTAGGTTTTTATTAGCACACAAACAACACAACAATAAAGCCTTTCTTTCTGTTGGCTTCAAAAATCCTAATTTACATCTCAGCAAACATCACCTTAGGTCAGAGCCTTATGTCTTGCACAGACTGTCTCCTGCTTAGACTCTCTGCCTTCAGTCCTCGCTCTCAAATCTTTCTCACACTGACTGTTTTAAATATGTACTAGTTACAGTAGCTATTACATAACTAGTTTAAAACTCAAATTGTGTGGGTCAGTTTCTGGCCTGACTATCTCAGAAAAGACCAAGTAAGCATCAGTGCCCCCCTCCACTGGTAGTCTGGCTCACAGTTGGGGGACTGTCCTGACTTCCTTGCCTCACAAATGCCCTCCCATCTATCAACACTTTCCCCGTGCCTCCCCCAGGACTTCTCAAATTTCTTCTTGCTTTATTATCCCTGGTAACACTGATGCAGGGTAGTTAGAAAACTTTTGCAGTAGATATTCTCTTGGTCTCCCCATATCCAGTTTTGCCCCCTGAAAATTGACCCCTCAGGCATACAGCCTTCTTAATCCAAATCCAGTTTCTTCCAAGCCATGCCGGCCTAGTTGTCTTATACCCATCTTTATGTATAAAATAAAATGTAATCTTTTCTTTCTCCAGTATTTTATTGGTGAGTGAACCATGAGTTTATGTATTTTAAAGCTACTCCTGTTTTGAGCCTAACAGTATCAGGGTAAGATAAAGAGGGAAATTTTTTAAAGTCTGAGTGACTGGATTATTTGTGTGGCTCTCAGAGCTTAACTTCAGGAGAGAGGAAATAACAGCAGGAATTGAACAGGAAAATGTTCTATTTGATTCCTTTTCCAGGACTCAGGATCCAGCAATGGTCGAATAGACCTAGTATCTTAGACTCCTAACCTTGTTGCTTACACAGAAAACCCAGGCACATTAACTGACACATTTAAGGAAAGCATGGAATATGATAAAAGAAAGTTACCAAACAAGTTATTTCCTTTGCATAAGCCATGTAATATCCAAGTTAATTTGCATTGTGGTATTTTAATGCATTCTGGCACCTTTGGGTGAGGATGTCTTTTTGCTCCTGAGCTGGTTCTCACATGCCTGTGCAGTCAAAGCTGAGCTACATGCTCACTATTGGAGTTAACAACACATATTTGGGGGACATGTCATGTCTGTAAGCAGGAGCTTCCTCTTTTGGTGGATGGAGGCACGTATCTGCTTGTTTCAGTTCATTCTTCCTTCCCCAAAGAATTAGCAAGTCAAGGAAACTGACAACTCATTTTTTAGGAACTTGGAAGAAATGTCAGAGTTGGCAAGCACGAGCCTGTCTCCTCCACAAAAGCTGCCTCCTTGATCCTTGATTCAATTTCACTTAATTACACAAATACTTATTAATTGACAAAGGAAAGGGCAGGGCACCCCAGAGAAGAGAGGAACATGACACAATTTCTGCTATCAGAAGCCTTATGATACAGCTATTACAAAAAACTATCATATTATAAAGTGCTGTAAAGTGTCCTGAGAGATGCACAAAGTGCTATGTGGGAGGGCCCAGGAAGAGAGAGGTCACACCTAGTGCCCAAGGCACCTCTGAGAAACAAGTGCTGTAGTCAGCACAACTCCACCTTCCCCTGGAGGAACAGGCAACTCCTCTTATCTGGAAGATGGGGAAATCTATCTGCTGTCATAGGTCAGTTAGATTGAGGATTACATAAAGTATTTTATGTGACTTTTCTTAGCACAGTACCCAAAAGGCAGTAGCAACTCAGCAAATGTTAGGTTTTTTTTTTTTGCTTTGATGGTATCTTTGAGATGGACTCTCCCCAGTACAGATAGGAAGTTTACAAATAGAGACGGGACATAGAGATGGGCATTTTAAGATTATGAAAGGACAGAGGGGTGGGGAAAATGGATTTTGTTCAGGAAAGAGTTAATACTCCAGTTTTACTACAGGGAAGTACGGAGATGAGCAGGAAAGATGAACTGGCTCCATCATGAGGGGGCTGGAGAAATTGGAATGGTGGCGTGTTCAGTAGACAAGCCTGAGCTTTGCAGTCAGATGGCTTAAGTCCAAACCCTGGTTCTGCCATACCTAGCCACTGTGTAACCCAGAACCAGCTGCTAATTCTCTGTGCCTCGGTTCCTTCATTTATTGAACAGGGTGATAAAAGTGACTTTGCCAAGTTCCTGTTCTGCAGATTCAAAGGGTTAAAGTTTGTAAAGCAGGTAGAACTGTGGCTGACACATAGCAAATACTTAACAAATACTAACCAGTTCTTATTAACAGGGTGAAATATTTATCATGAAGTGTCATGGCCTGAAGCTATGCTCCAAATGAGTACATTCAGAGGAAATTGAGTCAGCCTTCACAGGTGGAGCAAAATCTGAAATTCAAAATGCTGAAAAAATCCAAAACATTTTGAGGACTGATGTGGTACCCTAAGTGGAAAATTCCACACTGTGAAACTCTGTTTCCTGCACAAAATTATTCAAAGATATTTTATAAAATTACCCTCAGCTAATATTTATAAAGTGTCTATAAAACCCACATGAGCTTCCTATTTAGACTTGGGTCCCATTCCCCAAGATATCTCATTATGTATATACAAATATTCTGAAATCCAATTATATCCCAAATCTGAAATACTTCTGGTTTCAAGCATTTCAGATAATTCCAAGACTTATAGCTACTTTACCTGTACTAATGAAAATGGGCCTTTCTGAAAACTGGCCACGCCTCTCTCTTTACCTGGTTGACCTATATGGTGGTTTCTTAGCAAAATATGAAGAATGTGTGTGAACTGTTCCCTTAGACCTCCTATTGTTTGGATGATAGTTGTAGGTCCCCTCAACTCCGTAGGTCTTTAGGTGCATCACAGTTAAATTCTGCTGTCCATGGCTGCCTTGCAACACCAACAGCAGCCCTTACTTCCTTGTCCTTGCTGGTGACTAGGGGAGCAGTTGTATCATGCTGGACATTCTGGAACTACAAGTCTCACCTTCATAAAGCAACAGTTGGTGCCTCTGGGCTCAGGGATCAGAGATCTGTATAAACAAGCCCTAGCCCCAGCCCTGCTTGGCTGCAGTCCAGAGCCCGGCTAGTGAAAGAGTGACAGAATCCTCCCAAAGAGGGAGCTTTCCCTGAAGGCCTGGGAGGATCCCAAGTCTTCTCTCTCCAGACCTTATCTTCAGCAGGCAGGTATATTTACAGAGTAACATTGTGTCCTTCGGGTTAAGAACATGTGGCACATCTTGAGTAAGAGACAGATGGTTGGAATTAAATTAAATTAATTTGCTTTCTGGAAACCTATTAAGAGAAAAATTCAATCCGAATGGTTTAGAGATGTGAAAATATACCTAATGCTCAAACCAGGGCCTAAGCCTTCAGCCAAGGGAAGAAATTATGGGAAGAATCGTGTGTGTGAGTGTGTGTATGTGGGTGTGTGGGGGTATACATATGTATGTATAATAGCTCTGTAGTGAGATAAATAAGGGTGAGTTTTACAACTTCAGAGGAGGCATAAAGTAAAAGATTTACCAGAGAAACATGTAATCCAAGCATCAGAAAAAGGAGATTTGGAGACCATCCTGCTCAAAACCCCTGAGGCTCAAGCAATGTGCACCAGGCCCAAGGAATGTTGCTTGGGACATAGAGACATATTGGAGGGGAGGGACCTTGATCTCCTGCTCTTCAACCTTCTCATGATATTGAAAGTGGGCTTATCTGTGGGGGCAGAATACATTTTCACACTCAGATGCTGAGCAGCCTGAATTTAATGGCTCACTGATTAGGGGAGTGCTGAGAAATGATAGCTGCCCGGGACCTGAAAACGTCAATGGCCCCTGGAAATTCACATCCCCTCCTGCTATGGGAAAAAAGCCACTGCTCCAGAGGTCACCATTTCTTTGGCAAATTGGGCTCAGGTGCAGTCCCTGCCAGAGGGAACAAGGGGTTTGGGTCCCAGGCAGTTTGTTAATCCACAGAGGACTCCTAGATCATTCCTTAAACCTTATTCTTGAAGCCTGAACACTGGAGGATCCCAAGTTCTGATCTTGAAAGTGTCTGAGGTGTGCTCTCATTCCAACAACCACGGGAAGGGTAGATTGCAAAGAAGTCAATGGCTGCCACAGGAACATTTGGAGATTCACATTGATTGTGACCCTTTCACCGTGGAGGTTCAAGATGGTGAAGAGTACAAAAATTATATCCTCTGAAAACAGTTAATACTGTAGAATGTTTAGCTTGGATAGACCAGGCTCAAGTTTAATGATCATCCCAAAGAAAAATGGACTCACTCTGTAATGCCAGAGAGCAGATCTGATAATAATGAACAAATTTTACCTTAGTATAACAGCAAATGAAGACACAGTTAAAGTTTCCCATGAAAGGATGAAGTGCCATCTTTCAAACAAGGGATTTACCTATCCCTGGGAGTACTGAAGTCGAGACTCAAGGCCATCTGCCAATTACCATTCAGGCAGAATTTGTGTATAGGGAGATGAAGTAAATAGAAGATTTATCCTTAGTTCATCAAGGTTGTTTTTTAGTTCTTTCAATGGCCCAAACTCTTAAATTGCTTTCATTTTTCTTTATAGAAACCAGAGAGTTAAAAGAATTTTGGTTTTGTTCTTAGGTCCCACAAAGGCCCTTGAGGATCACACAGCCTAACCTCACCTTCTTTTGTACATAGAGACTGGTGTACCAGTTTTTAGGTGCTTCTAAGGTCACATGGTTAGCAAATGTAAAACAGCAACATAAGCCCATGACATAGAGAGCCATGACAGTCTCCTTCCATTTATTATTTATTCAACACATACACTAGATTGATATCCCTAAAGCACAGTTCTGATTAAGTCATCGCTGCATTTAAACAACTCTGCAAAAGCTCCCTGTGCTCTTTAAAACTACACTTGGAATTCTTTATTACAATATTTAAGACTCAGTCTCTTTGATTTTATATCCAACTGCAACCTCTCAATACCCTAAGTTCTTTATACACTAAGATGTTTTTTGATTAAGCTAAATGTGTACTCAATTAAATTGGCTTGAAGAATAATTTTATTTCTTAAACTATTTCTTGCCACATTTCTCTTTCATAGGTTTTGCTGATCATCTGGTTATTGGCCAGCATGTGAGAAACCTCAGAATTTTAAAAAATGTGCAGTTTTTCTGGAAAATTAGGACAAGATGCCGTGGAATGAACAAGTTTTAACCAAATCTGCACTAAGACGCTTCCTATGATGCACTATAAATACGAAGGGGAACTAAACCTAGTTGTTATGGTTTGTATTTGGAATGTTCTCCAAAGGCTTTTGTGTTGAAGCCTGGTCCCCAAAAAAGCAATGTTCAGAGGTGGGGCTTTTGGTACATGATTGGATCATGAGGACTGTAACCTTATCAGTGAATTAATCCATTATTGAACTCAGCTGAATGGACAATTGTGAGGTGGTGGAAGTTATAGGAAGTGACACCTAGTTGAAGGGAGTAGGTCCTTGTGTGTGTCATTGGGGACTAACTCTTGTCTTGGGCCTTTTCTCTCTCCTCTCTTTCTCTCTCCCCCCTCTTCCTGGCTGCCATGAGATGAACAGCTCTGCTCAACTACATGCTCTCCCCATGATGTTCTGTCTCACGACAGGCCTACAAACAACAGAGTCAAGTCACTGTAGACTGAAACCATGACCCAAAAGAAATCTTTTCTCATTTAAGTTGTTCTTCTCAGGTGTTTTGTTACAGTGACGGAAAGCTGACTAACACACTACTAATAGCACATTTCCAAGAATTTCATAATATTTTTCCCTTCACCATAGAAATAAATCAAAGCTTTTAGCATGTGCCTTCCAGACACCAGCTTCTCAGAAATCATTCTGCAGTTATGTGAGAGTATTTACCTTCCAAAATCAACACCAGCATCTTTAGCATTTTAAGAAGAAAGGTCAAGTGCCCTGAATGCATTTAACAGATTCCTCCAGAAACACTGAAGACATCTATAATTTTGTACTTTAAAAGAAGTGACAAAATAAAATGTGCTGAATCATAAATTAATCTGAATTCCTGACAATAACTTTGACTCTTAACCACTGTTACAAGCCAACATTTCTGTTATGATTGACAATCTATACTTTCCAATTTCCATGTGAAATAAGCCAGGATTCTCCTCTGTTGAGCACACACAAAAACCAGAATGACCTAAAATGGATCTGTTTGCTTGCCAGTTAGTTTTTACTGCCTAACAACTTACTACCCAGAACTTAGTGGTTTAAGACAACATCTATGGAATTGTTAGAGTGTGGACAGTCACCCAACACCTGAAACAAACATCCCCCAAAGATGAATTTATTACTGGCATGGCAGGGATATAGTAATGCTTACCAAGCCCAGTATCTACAAGCAGAGCAGAGTGCTGATATTATAGAAGGTATGGGGAAATCACACAGTTCAAAAATTGGTGGGTTCTTAGGGTCACAAGTGAGTTCAATTATGGTGAGAATTTTGTTGATTTGTTGGCACACTCAGAGGTATGCTTACTCAGGTGAATTTGTTCCTCATTGATTGACTTACAGAAATGAAGATCTAATATTGCTTGATTAGCCTTCAAAAAGCATGTTCAATGAGGCAAGTTGTTGCTTATTAAATGGGTTTAAAAATGGTATGATGGCTAAATGGTACTATGGCTACAGAGAATGAGTCTTTTTCTAAAAGCACATGAATAGGCAGCCTTAAAGATGGTTCCCTCTGATCCCTGCATCCCGTTGTCATGTCCTTGTGTAATTCCCTCCCCTTGAATGTGGGCTGGATTTAGTGTCTCCCTTCTAACAAATACCTTTCGTAGAAGTGATGAGCTGTCACTTCCAAGATTGGTTTATTTAAACAAACAAAAAAAAATGTGGCTCTTGGCTTAGGAAATTCTTTCACTTGGTCTTGTGTGGCTCTCTCACACTGGGGGAAGCAAACTGCATGTTGTAAGCAGCTGGGTGGACAGGTCCATGTGGCAAGTAAATGTTATCACCACTCAACAGCCAATGAGGACCAGAGGTTTGCCAACAGCTATGTGAGTGAGATTTGAAGTGGATCCTTCCTTGGTAGAGTGTTGAGATAACTAAAGCTTCAGCCAACACCTTTACCCTGGCCTTGTGAGAGACTTTGAGCCAGAGACATACAGATAAGCTATATATAACTATTTGGATAAGAAACAGTAAAAGTGAGCCCTTATAAAAGGGAAGCTATGACTATAAAGAGAGTGTTTGAAAATATAAGCATATAAACACACAATCATGGAATCATGATGCTAAATTTAGCCTGAACATCAAGTAACCCTATCTTTCAACAGGATTTTTCCTGGTTAGTAATAAACAACTCTTCCATTAATAAATTTTGGGAATTGTCATTGTAGTAGCCCTCACTTCAGGAATGTATGCCAAGTTTTCTGCATTTAGGTTTAAATATCGTGTCTCACCTTCACATTTAGGATCTAAGACCACAGAAAAGATTCTAGTTAGTCACCCTTTAAGATATCCATTCATCTAACCCTGATGTCTTTACGTTCTCTTCCTAATTGACCAGATGACTGCAGTGATCCTATAATCGGACAAGGAACTCACATGGATCTAGATGTATAGGCATCATTGTAAATTATAATATTTGTCATATCTGTTTTCTCAAGTTATCAAATTTAAAGTCAAATTTTTTGTCTGTTTTGTTTTCTGAATTCTTGTCCAATCAACCACTCATACTAGTTTTTAATAAGACCTTCCCATCGGACCATTCTGGCTTCCACTCTAACACTGTGGCTTTTCTATAAATTTTGTGCTCATATTTGCAGAGTCAATGGTTTCCCTGTGTTTTATTTCAAAAATTATTAATGATCTTGAAATGCACCATAAGAAAAAAGCAAAATATGTAGTATTAGATACAATTCTCCAGTCTTGTAAAGGCAGATACTTGCCCTCATGTGTTTATGTTAAAAGTTGTTTTAAATTAAGAGTCTTACATAATTTACCACAAAACTGGATTATTAAACATAGTTATGTATTAAGTGGTTGTTATAATGGCTCCTTCAAACACTTTCTAAAGAAATATCCATCAATTATTAAATAACATAAAAGAATGTTACTTATAGGTAAAAATGGAGGTCATAATTTCTTCTATAAAAAGCTGAGCAACAAGTTCTTTTTCAAAGTTGAATTCAATTTTGTGTCTATGAGGACAAATATCAGACTAAACTGCTTCTGAGAACATCTTTTCCAAAAATATAGCTGATTGTAAGTGTGAATGAAGGTCCTTTATACATTGTCAGTTAGTATTTGTTTTGTCTATGGATGTAAAGTCTTAAGGTAGGAAGGAAGAGACACACTATTACTTCGGAAATTCAGATGAAGAATGTTTCTTCTGTATCTATATTATAGAGGAACTATTAAAGAATGTCCATATTATAAAATCAATAATATAAGCACATAGATTTAAAGTTCACCATAAACAAACGATATTGAATTCCACATGATAGTTATCTTTTGTATGTGGTGTATTGTTTATCTTACATGTTTATAGTGCATTATGTTTTCATGTGCTTTATAATGCTATAAAAAGCGGGGAGCCAAATTCTGGTAGAGTCCTATAAGAACAGAATTTTCTGGTTGTTTCTTGTTCATGAATGTAAAATATACTTCAAATATATTACTAAAACTGTAAGCTAATATTTCTATGGAAATTTAGAATTTTTGTAATTCTAATTTCTTGATTTTTTTTCATATAATAGTCACACAATGTTTTGGCAAAAAAACCCATTTTATAGAGAGGAATGTGATTCTCATAAGGTTATGTCTTGCCCAGTGTCACTCAGCCAGTAATTGGTATAATCAGAACCACACTTAGGTCTTATGGTTCCAATTCATGTCTTTCCATTTCATCACATACCATTACATTATCTTTACCCACAACCTCCCATAACCATTCTATTCCCTGTGTATAAAAGGCACCAAATCAATCCTATGAGAACAACACATGAGAAACACAATCTCTTAAAAGTGCTCGCTGTCCCTCAGCAATTAAAGAACCCAGTGGGCCTTCAGAGTCTAATAACTTGTTCATTAGTTATATCACCAGGCATTTTGAAGGTATGCAAAGTCACAAACACTTACAAAATACATGATACCAAGCCCAGAAAATAATCAGGAAGTTTCTTTGGTGTGGGAGAAATTCTACATACTTCTCTCTCAGTATAAACACACATATACATTTGTCGTTTATATTCTCTTGAATATTCTTAACAAATCTTCATGTTGTTGAAGGCTTATAATGAATTCTGTAGAGAGAGGCATTTATGTAGTGTATTATGGTTTATAGAGCATTTTTAAATGCATGATTTATTTGATCATCCCACCAAAGTTGTGAGGTAAGCAGGATTATAGACATAAAACTGAAACTCAGAGAAATTAGGAGATTCTCTCAAGTGTAGACAATCCTCAGGTGCAGGAGGTAGCTCAACTCAGAACATTAAAGTTGGAAGGGGTTTCCTGAGATAACAAGTAGGGCAACATCTCCTAGCATGTTCTGTGCCATGCTGGTCTTGTGAGATGCTCTATAAAAATTGTCCAGTGCTTAAATACATTTAAGAAACACTGCATATTGTTAAACAATAAACTCTATTGGAAAATGCTGACAAAGAGTAGTATTGTGTAAACAAGGTATCTTATTTTCAAAAATATAAAACACATACTTAAGATCATAAGATTACATATATCAGAATCATAAATGGAACCCAAATCTCCAAATCTCAGTGCAATGCTCTTTCTAATGCCTCATACAGCTCTCCATATTCAAACGCTTACCTATTCTAGATAAAATAATTTTGTCAGACTTTATATTCAAACCAGAGGCATAATTTGAATAAAAATCTTATAAAAAAAGAAAAAAGACTATCCTTAGTTCTTAATTTACCTTTGTGCTACCAAAGTCATCTTGATAATGATCATAGCTACCATTCCTGAAGACCAAAATTATAAATAATTTTTAAAGCTCTTAACAGACTTGCAAGTTAAATGCTTTTACAGATGAAAACATTGAGGCTTGGAAAAATAATTTAAGGAAGATCACTCATTTATTAAAAAGGAGAACTATGATTGAAATTTTAACCCACTTGAATCAAATTGTGAAATATGATATATTAAGAACGTTGTAATGTTTTGAACGACCAACAATAAATTAAAAAAAAAAGAAATTTTAATCTATCTGCTGGCCAAGTCTTAAAAAAAAAAATCCTGAGGGTACTGTTTCTTTTGAAAGAGATCCTTGAGTTTTGACCATCTTTCATCTTGAATCATGACTACTGCAGTGAATTTTAAAGAGCAAGAAAGTCATATAGACAGAAACAAAACAATAAAACCTAAACAAAGACTTAGTAAACTGGCCATAAACACAGAGTGTTCAAGGAAAGAAAAAGTAGGTTAGATATAATTGCAATGGAGACCATATGCATTCTCTTTTTAAAACCTCTAATTCTGTAATAAGTATTTTTAAAATAGGACCAAAATCCAGAAGCACTCTTTAACTTTTTTTACTACTAAAAACCAAATGAGCAACCACTGGCACATTAGTGAGTCTTGTCAGATCAGAATTTCAGGTCAAATGGAGACTTAGAAAACTGGGGCACTTACTAGGACTTAATCCATCTTCAACATCCCAACAATTGGTCCAGCCTCTACCTGAACACCATGGAGGGCATCTTAATAGCCCTGAAGGGAAACCATCTTCTTATTGTACAACACCAACTGTAGGAAGTTACCTGACCAGATTGCATGCCTCTCAAAAGCAGGACCCATTTCTGTCTTGTTGAAAGTACATCTCTAATGATTAGCAAAACGGAGTCCATTTCTGAGTATTTTTTTTGAATGATTGAATGAAACAGACATGAAATTTCCTTCTTAAAATGTTTATCTTGTTATTCTAAAATCTGTTCTCTGGGCAAAAGTTAAATGATTTTTCCAGAGGGCACCCAATGAGCAGGGCTCTCAGGAAACAAAATAAAATGTAGAATCATTTTTTTAAAAATGGAAATGTCACTTAAATACCATTAATTTTACCCATTTAAAATGTACAATTTAGTGTCTTTTAGTATATATACAAAATTGTGCAATCATCCCACTTTCTAATTCTAGAACATTTTTTTTATCAGTCCCCAAAGAAATACTGTATTCCTATTCCTACTTTTACCCCAGCGATCACTGGTAACTATTTTCTGCTCTGGATGTTCCCTATTCTGTACATTCTATATGAATGGAATCATGTGATATGTGGTCTTTTTTTCCTGGGTTCTTCACTTAGCATAAAGTCATCAAGATTTTTGCATGTTGTTACACATATCAATGCCTCCTTCCATTGATGGCTGAATGATTTATGGTGTGGACATACCGCAATTGCTTATCCATTTATTGGTTAGTGGGCATTTGGATTGTCTTCACTCTTTGGTATTATGCATGGTACTGCTATGAACTTTCTTGTACAATATTTGTGTGAATATGTTTTTAATGTTCTTCAGAATATACCTAGGATTAGCATTGCAAAGCTATACGGTAACTATGTTTGACATTCTGAGGAGCTGTCCAACTATTTAGCAAAGTAATGGCATCATTTTACAATACCACCAGCAATGCATGAGGAGGGTTCCAATTTCTTCTCATCAATATTTGTTGCTTTCCTATGGGGGGGATTACAGACATCTTAATGGATGTGAAATGGTATCTAACAGGGTTTTTAATGTTCATTTTCCTGATGATTAATGGTATTCAGCATCTTTTCATTTATTTGTTAGCCATTTGTATACCTTCTTGGAGGAAATGTCTATTTAGATCCTTTGTCTGTTTTCTCAAAATTGGGTTGTCTTTTTATTATTGAGTTATTAAAACTCTTTATGTTTTGTGGATACTTGTCCCTTGTCAGATATATAATTCTTAAATATTCTATTCTATGACTTTTTACTTTCTTGATGGTCTCATTTGAAACATGAATATTTTTATTTTGATGAAATTAAATTTATCAATTTTTTTCTCAAAAACTCTGTAAGAAGCTTGCCTAATCAAAGGCATAAAAACTCGCTCATATTTTCTTTTAAAAGTTTTATAGTTTTGTGTCTTACATTTTTCTATGATTCATTTTGAGTTTGTGCATATGGCATGAATAGGGTTCAACTTCACTCTTTTACATGTGGCTATCTATATGTTCCATCAATAATTGTTGAAAATCCTGTCCTTCCCCCCATTGAATTGTCCTTATCCTTACATTTTTGTAAAAAAAAAATCAATGGACTGAATATTAGAATTTATTTCTGAGCTCTTAATTCTTCTATATTATTCTGAATATGGAATATTGTAGCCTTTTTAAAGTGCCACACTGTTTTGAGTACTGTAGCTCTTTAATTAGTCTTAAAATTGGAAATTTGCAATACTTTTGTTCTTTTTCAACATGGTTTAGAATAGTCTTGGTCCTTTTAATTTCCACATGAATTTTTAAAAGTTTGTCTTATATATATATATATATATATATATATATATATATATATATATATATATATATGACATCTAGGGTATTATGTCAAATAACAAGGCTTCCACACAGCAAAAGAAACAATTGACAGAGTAAGAGATAACCTTTGACAACTATTCATCTGAAGAGAATTAATATCAAAAATATATTTTTAAAAATTACCAACAAAATAACAAGTAATCCAATTGTAAAATGGGCAAATAATCTTAATATACACTTCTCAAAAGAAGAAATACAAATGATCAATATGGTGAAATGTAGTGCTATCAGAATTAAGTATTTAGTTTAATGCTATATATTATTTGCATTGATTGTTGTTACTATTTGTCTTCCCCCAAACTGTAAGGTACCAGAAATCTTCAGAGACACTAAAAGTTCATAGGATAGAAACTCTGCCACCTCAGATTCATACTGATAAATGGGAAGACGTACAAATGGAAATTTGCAAAACTTTGTTCTTTTTCAAGATGGTTTTGAATAGCCTTGATCCTTTTAATTGCCACATAAATTTTTAAATGTTTGTCAATTTTTATTAAAAAAAAAGACATCTAGCATATTATTTCAAATAACAAATCTTCCACATAACAAAGAAAACAATTGACAGATTAAGAGATAACCTTTGACAGCTATTGAATTGTCTTTTCATTATTGAATTATTAGAACTCTTTATGTTTTATGGATACTTGTCCCTTGTCAGATATATAATGATATTTGACAAAATAATATGAAAAAGCAAGGGAACAAGCCATCTCAAAGAAATCAAAATACCTCAGTAACAGACCAATGACAGCATAGTGGAGGAAATATCAAAGAAAAAATTTAGAAAGTTCATAGTTAAACTAATCTGAAAGGCAAAAGACAATGTAAAGAGTGAAATTAGAGAACAACAATTACTAATAGGGCATTATGTAAAATTGTGGATGTATAACCGACGTGATTCTGCAATCTGCATTTGGGGTAAAATTGGGGGTTCATAACCCACTTCAATCTAATGTATGAAATATGATATGTCAAGAGCTTTGTAATGTTGTGAACAACCAATAAAAAAAAGACAAAAGCTAAAAAAAAGAGTGAAATTAGAGAAACTACAGAAAATGAAAGACCATATTAATAAAGAGATAGAACCAAATGAAAATCCTCAAAATAAAATAAATAATAAACCAAATTAAAAATTCAATGGAAAGCATCACCAGCAGACTAGAGACCATTTGGAAGACAGAGATTAAGACATGAAGACAAAATATAGATTCTGGAAGATAAAGTTGACCATGGAGAAAAGATGATAAGAGACCATGAAAAGAACTTCCAAGAAATATGGGATAACATGAAAAGACCAAACTGAAGATTTATCAGGATAGATGCAGGCTCAGTGATAATGCACAATCTTTTCAATGAAATAGCATCTGAAAATTTCCCAGGCCTTAAGAATGAAATGGAAAATTAAATATAAGAGGCATACACAACCCCAAATATACAAAATTACAACAGATCCACACCAAGGCACATTATTATGAAAATGCGTAACATACAGAATATAGATAGAATTTTAAAGGCTGCCAGAGGGAAAAGACAGGTCATATTTAGAGGGAAACTAATTCAGATCTCAGCTGATTTCTCAACCCAGACACTCAAAGTAGGAGGTCTTGGAATAATATATACCAATCTTTGAAAGTAAATGAATGCCAACCAAGGATACTATACCCAGAAAAATTAAGCTTTAGATTTGATGATTAAATAAAAAAATTTTCATGATAAACCAAAGTTGAAAAAATTCATAATGAGAAAGCCTGCAGTACAAAAATATTCATTAAAATATTTCATGAAGAAGAAATAAAAAATGAAATTAAAAACCAGCAGAAGGAAGAATTACACTAGAAGAATAGTCAATCAAAGGAGAAAATCCTACAAATTAAAAACCAAAGATTATCAAAATGACAGGGAACAAAAATTATCTCTAAATAATTATATTGAGTATAAACAGCCTAAATTCATCAATCAAAAGACATAGAGTGGCAAAATGGATTAAGAAACAAGAACCAATAAGATGCTGTCTCCAAGAGAATCACCTCATAGGCAAAGACATCACAGACTGAACGTGAAAGAATAGGAAAAAATATATCATTAACATAAATCTCATAAACACACAGGGGTTTTTATCCTCATATCAGATATAGTGAACTTCGAGCCAAAGTCAATCAGAAGAGACAAAAAAGGCCATTTCATACTGCTTAAGGGAATTATACTTTAAAAAGCATAACAATTATAAATATTTAAGCCCCAAACAATGGAGCATCTACATATGTCAAACAAACCCTTCTCAATTTCAAGGACAAATAGACCACAACACAATAATACTGGGTGGTGTTAACCTGCCTCTCCCTTCATTGGGTAGATCTTGCAAACAAAACTAAATAAACAAGCTATACAACTAAAAAATAAAATTAACAATCCAAACTTAACAGACATATATAGAGTATTTCATCCATCACTTTCTTCTCAGCTGTACATGGATCATTTTTTAAAAATAGACCATTTCTTGGGCCACAAAGAAAGTCTTAGCAAATACAAAAAAATTATATATATATATATATATATATATATATATATATATATATATATACACATATATATATATATATATATATATATAGAGAGAGAGAGAGAGAGAGAGAGAGAGAGAATACTTGCACTCTCTCAGATCATAATGAAATAAAATTAGAAATCAATGATAATATAAAAAAATAGAAGCTTACTCTTAACTCCTGGAGCCTGAGTAATACACTATTGAATGATGGATAGCAGAAGGAATGAGGGGTGAAATTTAAAAAAAAAAACAGAGATAAGTGAGAATAGTGATACAACATATAAAAATATCTGGAATACTAAGAAGGTGGTTCTAAGAGGTAAATTCATAGCATTGAGCTCTATCATTAAAAGAACAACACTAATTGAATAATCTAACATTACATCTCAAGGCCCTTGAAAAAGAAGTACAAATCAACACCAAAAGCAATAGAATACAGGAAATAATTAAAATCAGAGCCCAAATCAATAAACTTTAAATAAAAAGCAATTCAAAAAAATCAACAAAAGTTTGGTCCCTTGGGGGGAAAAAAAAACAAAATTCATAAACTCCTCTCCTGACACCTTGGATACATTTATTAAAGAAGGAAGATTTAGACCATAGACCAGCATTAAGAGATCGGTAGTGGAATTCAGGGAGGGAGTGTGCTGGGAGCTTGGAGGAGGTAGACAGGATGAAGACAAGCGGCTCTCCCTGCAAGGAGCAAGAGCTGGCCCTCTGACACCCCACTCTGCTCCTTTTGTTCTCTATTCTGGCATTTTGCTCACTCTTCCTCCTCTCTGACACTTTCCTGCTAATCTCTGCCTACAGAAAGCCACTCTCTCTTCTTGGGCTGCACCCTCTTGCTTTTACAAATGCTTGACCTTCTCCCTGTAATTTCCTTCACTCCTTCCCATAGGGACATTCCATTCATTGTTTAAGACCTCACATAAATGTCTCCTCCTTACCCACCCTCCCTATTGAAAGAAGTCACTCCCTTCTTTGTTTTTCCATAATATTTTTTCTAATCCTCATTTAACCAAGAAGTCCTGAAGCAGTGTTTCTCAATCTTTGATGTACAAAAGATTCTCCAGAACACTGAATATTCACATTCCCAAGCCCCATATACAAAAATACTGATCCAAAGAGTCTGGGGTGAAATTCACAGGTCAAAACAAAATCAAAACAAAAGGTGATTGATTATAATGCAGGTGGTACATGAATCACATTTAAGGAAAGAGAATTCTCTAACTCATTTCCTATTAGACTTCCTAGCAGAGATTGTGTTTAATAAATGTTTATTGAATTAAATTAGTAGTTTTTCTCCAGATACCAGATTTAACTTATGTACATATGGCAACCAAAAAAATATTTTGAAAGATATGAAAATCTACTCTATCCACTCATGTTATCCAAACTTTACTGATGATCAGAATCACCGGGGGAGAATTTTTAAATCAGCAACAATACTATAGCTAGGCAATACTAATAGGGTCTACTCGATGTGGCTCCAACCAGACCTGTTGAATGGAAACCCCATCCCTACACAAGTCATCCACAAATCCAGCAACTGGCCTTTTCCAACAAGAGTACTACACTTTCCTTCTCCTAAATAACCTCCTTAAAGGGTCTGAAATTATTTTTAATTTGCACTAAGTGGTCTCTAAATGCATAAAACCTAAAGGATGTGATTCAAATGTGTCACTGACACAGTTTGGAGGCATAATATTCCAGGCAAAAGCAGCAGCATAACATTTCAAGAAACATTTTTGTAGACCCTTAAGAAAGTTTTAAACACACTCATAAACTTGTTTCTTCACAACCGATGTCAACGTGTCACCAATATCTTTACTATGTTGATAGAAAGAAAACAATGAGAACACAATGAATGAAACTGAATTCCGTTTGGGACATATTTATTGAATGAAATCAAATACAACTGAAATTCTCTAGGCAAATCAAATATTCTTCCTATGGTGTCTACACATCTTTGAAATGAGTTGAAGTTTCCAATATTCTGAAGTTCCAACGTTAAATCCTAGGCTGTGTCTTAAACAATGTGTTGTCAGACCATAGCTCCTGCTCCTCTATTTAGAAAACATAGCCACCACTTCATTCAGATAACCTACTTTCCACTGTGAGAGAAAACAGTGATTCTGCTTTTATTTTTTTTAACCCATATTATAGAAAAAGTTTGAGAATATGTCAGGAAAAGAAGTCAGATTATAAAAGAAACCTATCTAGAAACACTAGACCCAATTTCATTTCCTTTCTAGCTCTAAGATTCGTATAATTTAAAAGGTTAGAATATAGAAGGAAAAACAAAAAGATGGCACAGGCCTTATCAACACTGTGAGGAAAGTGTTCTCAGACTTTCTCTGACCTCAACCAGATTCATGGGCCTAGACACTGATGAGATTGCCTGAGAAGTGTGCAAATTCCCCTCCATCACCCACAGATGTCACAACTGAAGCTGCTGTATTTATGATTTCAGTGTCCAGTTGAGAACTGCTGCAGAAGAAAGGAAGGAAAGGCCTTTATTCTAAGCCCACTGCATATCCAACTTTCTATGTGCCACTCAAAGTAAATTCAAGTTCCTTTAATTCACAATTTCCATAGACCATAAAAGAGCTCAGTAGCTATTTTATGCCATATCGAGTCTAGGATAATATGACACTTTTACCCATAATTTGAAGCATAGGTAAACTCAGTACAAGTTTCATTGAACAGCCAGGTTCTGAGCTTCACAGAGGGACTTCTCTCCTCTCCTATGCTTTTGTTGCATTTTTTAAATTTTGAAATTATTTAAAATGTTCAGAAAAGTTCACAGAAACATCATAAAGAACTCTTAGGTACCCATCACTCAATTTTGTCATTTGTCAAAATTATCAGTTGTTTTTATTGTCCTCCTTCTACTCGTACTGAAAGGGTAAAAGAAACTGAAGTTAAGATGTAAAGGACCAGGTATCGTAAAGTTTCTAAGCTGCAAAGCCAGAGTTAAAATGTAAAAGACCAGGTATTGTTAAGTTTCTAAGCTACACTCAAAGCCCGAAATTCCTGTAGCTGTTAAGACAATTCCCGGGACTGCCCATAAGATATGTGTAGGGATCCCCCTTGACTACCTAGTTGCTTAATAACCTGGAACCCCCCCCAGCAGCTCAGCAGGTAGGCACCTCAGGGCCTAAACCAATCAGTTTGAATATACCTCGCTTTAGGACTGACCTATCACCCCCTGCCCGACCTGTTCCCGCCAATGAATGTGCTAATCATGTTTGAGAGTTGTTGTTCAATTTTCCCGCGCCTCATGATGATTTGCTCTGATGTATGCAAAGCCCCCGCCCTCCCCAAAAAGTGTACTTAAGCACTGCTTAACCCCTGCTCGGGGCTCTGGGCCGCTCTCCCTTCTTGAGTGTGCACGGAGCCCCAGTGCGCTGGATCTGCAATAAACCCCCTTTTGCTGTTGCATGAGTCGGTCTCTTGGTGGTCTCTTCCTCCGTCGTTCGCCGGTCCCTTACAGTACCCCAAACACTTCAGGGTATATTTTCTAAAACATTAAGAAATTGAACCATTGTAGTGTGCTATTTTCTAACCTTTAGTTTTTGTTTGAATTTCTCCAATTTTCTCAATAATGTCCTTTATAGATTCGTTTGTGGTTCAAAATCAATTTCAGGACCCTCTTTGTATTTAGTTTTCACATCTCCTTAGCCTCCTTTAATGTGGAACGAATCTTTAGCCTCTGTCTTTAAAGAGACTCACATTGTTATCCTCTTTTTTAAAGAGATAAGAAAGATGGAAATGTATAGTTACACTCAATAAATTTGGTCGATTCAACTTATTGTTGAGTGTTTTATGTCCCTAAGATCTCGTATCTACAGTATAAAACAATATCAAACAAAACAAATGTTACATTTATCAATATTCAATATCAATAAGCTGGTTACATTTATCAATATCTTTTAAAGTCCAGAGATTTTAAAGATTAGGTTTTCAAAAGGCTCTCCCTGAGGTTAAATTGACTGGTTGTTTTCTTTGTTGCCTGGAGACTGAATTTATTGATCTAATTTTCATTGTTTTATAATTTATGCAGAGGAAAGATGAAACAAAAGGGAGTAGGAATAAAAATATCACATATACTCAAAGTAGCTAGATTTCAAGGGCATTTGATATCTGGATTAGAAAGAAAATGTACAAGATTAAGAAGAACAAGGAAAAACGCTTCTTAAAATATTTAAAGGAGCAAAAATAAAGTCCAAATATTAAGCTAGCTTCTTGATTTAACAGCAGGTTCTTAAAATAAATGTCTAATAGATGAATGAAAGAGCTATGAGAACTATTCAGAGACTAAGGCAAGGGTATATGCTTGAAATAAGGTTTTAGTTTTAAAACCTCGTACATGTAGAAATAAGATACACTGAAACCTCGTACATGTAGCAGACACTATCAGTGTCCCACCATGCACCCTTGTCCTAGAGGTCACATAGCTTTGGAGGATAATTTCCATGTATAGGAGTGACTTTCTCTTCAGGTCCCTGAATTCTTATTGCCTAAGGATCATCTATACCTACATTCAGGACTGGCAAGAAATATGAGGAAGTGATCAGCCCCAGGAGCAAGCCCCCTGCCAGCAAGGGGTGGGCATTGTGGATATATATGCTGTTGGAGCATCCCACTCATGTGGTATGTGAGCCTCATGCAGTGCCTGGCACAAGTTAATGGCCCAGTTGCAAAAATGTTATTGATTGGGACTTGGGGGAAAAGCCTTTCCCAGTGCAATGATTCAGACTTGAATCACTTGAAAAATATGTAGAAAATAATATATACAAAGTCAATAAAATTGGCTGTTTATACTAGGTGTGCTGGTGCTCTATAGAATTATGATTAATTTAGGGAGATTAACAAACAGAATATGTATTCATCTTCATGGACATACATACATGCCGGAAAGCCTCTTTGGTCATTTACAAAGAGGCCCTTATCTCCTGCAGACAGCATAAAATTTAGGATATGATAGTCAGGATTACAAAGTTTCAAAGGCATCAGAAGGATCAACGAATGCAAGCGTGTTAAAGTAAAAATAGGAGCCCATATGGGAAGACTTGGAATCCTAAACCATATGACAGGGACATCTGTGGATATTTCTGAAGGATATGGCCCTTTAAAATCCCCTTATTCCTCAGAGTCTGCAGAGATTGCCTATTTTCCCTCATTAGACACTAGCATTCCCCTCTCCAAGAAGATACTACAGATTTCTCTCCTGTATAAAGAAACAGATATCCGCATCAAAAGCTGTCCCTACCTCCTTTTCTCATTGCCAAGACAATCTCTAGACAAAATCCCAACACATTCCAGCTTGGGATCTGAGTTTGATAATGGAAGAAGTGTATATCATATAAAACTACAAGAATTTTCTCACATGTACCTGCAGAAGCCAGAGGATTATCCACTGGATTGCATGTCCATGGCTTTGATCTAGAGGTCAGAATATAAACTGACTCGATTTGAGGATACCATCTTGTGATATGAAATATCAGGGATTCTAGAAGAGAGGGAAACTCAGTATGAGTGTGGCTCTTCCAATCTAGGAGAAAGCAATGGCCCAGGCTGAATGAAATTGAAATGACCGAGTTGCCAAGGCAGGTAACAGAGAAGGGATGTGCTGGAATTGATCTCTTTGTGAACCTAGAAGAGCCTCTGAGGAATATGTTCTGCAAAAGGGCCCAGAGGATGACGTTTCCTGAGACCATCGGAAATGTCATTGGTGAGAGGGTCACTAGCATCACTAGGAAACTCAGTGGTGGCCAGGAATGATGACAGGAGAAACAGTCATAGAGTCCCCATCATTAGTACCATGAAATGTTGAGGCCCCAAAGAAACAGGACAGCTGGTGGCACTTAACCACCAGAAGCCAGGGACTCGATCAGAGAAGTCTGACACAGCTTGACTTGGTGTGCAGATATGAATGGGACACAGCATCTCAATAAAGCTGCTGCTTAGTATATGCAATCAAAATAAATGAACAGATGAGAAGGGGGTAGCTATAGAGGTTCAACATACACATCTCCTACAAGAGAAAACCTGCCATAAGAAGCACAGTTGCTTTCAAGATCTGCTTCAGCCCTTGAGCCCTGAAGCCCCCAGCCAGTGAGTGAACGTGGTGGTGGTACAGACACTTTCCCTTCCTGGTTAGTGTTTCTCATGCACCCTTTGTCCTACATCTCCCTCCCTTGACAAGGTGGATCACACTTAGTCTGAGGCACCTGCTCTCCAGCCCTCTTCCTCTCCCCTCTCTGTTCACATGGCACACCATTTTGAGGTTTGGAAGTTGTCCTTGCCTACTTCTGCGCTCTCTCTCTCTCTCTCTCTCTCTCTCTCTCTCTCTCTCTCTCTCTCTCTCTCATCTCTCACTGGCATTACTTTCCCCCAAAAAATCTCTTCTGCTTCTGACTCTGCTTTGTTCTCTAATTTCTCGAGGATCCATCAGATACACGTAGGCTGATGCAAAAACTCTAGTATTTCGAACACATGGAAGCAATGATATCTATAAAGATTGTTTGTTGACTTATTTGGCTGATGTCAGACAACTGTTAATGATAGGCTAATGTCAGATATTATGGTTTGGATCTAGGAAAAGTTCATGTGTTAGGCAATGCAGCAATGCTCAGAGGTGAAAAGATTGGATTATGAGAGCTATAACCTCATCAGTGGATTAATCCATTTGATGGGCTAATAATTTGAATGGACTACTTACTCAGTGATGGGTTACTGGGGTTTTGCCTTGGATTATATGTTTCTGGCCCCTTCCTCCCACCCCTTCTCTCCCTCTCTTTCCCCACTGCCATGAGCTGAGCAGCTTTCCTATGCCATGATGTTCTGCCTCACTTCGGGCCCAGAACAATGGAGTCAGCCAACTATGAACAGAGACCTCTGAAATCATGAGCCAAAATAAACTTTTCCTTCTTTAAGTTGTTCTCATCAGGTATTTTGGTCACAGAATTAGCCAACTGTCAACCCAGGGCATGATGGTAAAGACCCTAACATCCTATAGCCAGAAGGCAGACTTGCTGGAAATCGTGCTCAAGATTTGATCATGAATTTGGCAGAGATACCAAAGGACTGATAATCCCAGTAAGGTTTCTTTAAAAAGGGAGGACCCTGATTAAAAAAAAAAAAAAAAGGAGTAGAACCCTGAGACCTGGGGATTTCAATGTCTACCTATAAGGGGATATTTGGGTGGCATAGCAGAGGAAAGCTGCTCATCTCATGACAGTGGGGAAGGAGAGGGATGGAAGGGGTGGGAGGAAGGGGTCAGGGATAGATATAATCCATGGCAACACTCCCAGTAATCCATCACCCAGTAGTCCATTCAATACCTGACAAAAACAACTTGAAGAAGGAAAAGTTTACTTTCGCTCATGATTTCAAGATTCCTCTGAATCTCAGCAGAATTAGCACTCTTCCATTTTCCAAAGAGAAACAGCCTCCCACTTACTGGAGAGCATGCAAGGACCTCATCTAGGGCAGATCCCCTGCAGGATAATTATCGTCCTCTTCAAGATCTGCTCCATACATTTTCTTAATGTTTCTGGACCAATAATTTAAGTCAAGTCTCATCATGAAACTCACCATATTGAGGTTTGAAAGTTTTGACTGAATGGAAATGTATAGTTCCTGCTGTCTGGGAGAAATGAGTGGCTAACATGAATTAAAAGAAAGCAGGATATATATGGGAATAAATCTTGAGACTATTAGACTAAGGGGTTGGAATATAAGATGAGGTATAGGAGAATTAACTGATTGAGGGGATTTCTCCCATGACACAGGATTTAACATTTTCACAAGCACACCTGGTGCCAGTTCTAATGTAATTAGATTTGGATGTTTTGGTGGCTTACTTGTAACACAGGGTAGAAATGCCAGAAATTTCTTGTCAGAGTCCAAGAAAGCTGTTAGAATAATTAGAGAGGTAGGAGAGTTAGAACGAACTTGTGGTGGAAGACCAGACAACTCTAAGTCTTGGGAAGACCCAAAGGACACTTCCTTCATTAGAATAATGTAAACTAAAAAAAAAAAAAAAGAATAATGTAAACTATCCTAGGGAGGGTATGTCATCATCGCTGAGAGGCTCAGGATTTTAGGGTTAATGGTGACTAGAACTGTTGCTATGGTATAGGGCTCCCTGGTGGCAATGGGATGAAAGGATTCTGTAATATCAGAGTCCTTCTAGAAGAGCATAATCATCAGAGGAAAGATGGACACAATATCCATAATGGAAAGCCAGGATCAATTTTTTTTTAAAGTTAAAAGTGGGTGAGCAGAAAGTTAATACAACCTGAAGTAATGGGGACTCTCACTCAGTTCACAGACCTGAGTCATTTCTCAGATCCAGAGCCCATTGGTTAAAGGAGAAGATAGGTCCCTTTGAATAACAACTCTGAAATGCCACTATTTAAATATGTAAAATCTAATACAGCCCCCAAAGAGAATTATGGAAGGGAATGCCCAGATCTTTCAAGGATTACTGTATATAAAAATTAAGCTGACACTGTAAATAGGGGACAAAACATCACTGTGGTCTCCATGTTAGAGGAAGGCATATGGAGACCAGGAGATAAATGGCACCCTGGCCCAAGCCCTCTGGACAGTGAGTCTAGTCAACATGCACATTCACCTTGGGATCATTTCTGTGGCCCTGAACATAAGCAATGTGACTATCACGCCTGTCCTTTATATTCTTATGTTAAGAAACCTGGTGAGCAGGAAATGGCAAATATTCTTATGTCCATGACAGAGAGTGAGGAATAACCTCCCAAAATTGGAGGACAGTGAAATTTTGATGGTTCCCATAATCTAGGGGCATGTTTGAAAAATCTCTTCCAAGGTAAAAGATTAGTCAGTGCACATTATACCTTTTGCCCCTGAGAATGAGGCACAGTACTTAGTATGCCTTTGTGGATTTGGGAGATAGCATAAACCACTACAGAAAATGTAGTTCCAATCCTTTATCAGGTAATTAGAGAGGTTGCCAGTTTTGAGTTGTTCCCAAAGCAACGAAGAACTCTTCAAAATGTTCTGTCTATACTACAAGCTGCCAGGCCAGAGCCAGATGGCCCAGCTGATCCCATGGGCGGAGGTAGGACAAGGATGCTTTGTAGAGTCTCTATCACACCCTAATAGGAGAGTCTCAGCAGACTCACTCAGAGTGCTAGAGGAAGTTCATTCTATCTGGAATAGATTCAAAAATCAGCTTTGGATGTGCCACCAAGAAGACTAAGTCTCTGATCACAAGACTTGGTTATCTTTTAAGTGACTAGGAAACCAGAGCTTTCTAATCATGACTTGGGCACTTTCAGACTTACAAAGTCACAAGTTTGAATAGGCATAGAACAAATCAATTGTTTGATGAGAGAGGCATTTTTGGTATCAGGCCCAAGCAGGTACAGGAGGCATAAGTATGAAACCTAAACAGAGGGTCCCAACCTGCATATCACCTACCACAATTCTTTCAATGTTTCTCTCCCAGTTCACACTTAGGATCTTACAAAAGGTCTCTTAACAATTGGATAATAAGAAGAGGAAAATGCTCATATCAGGTTCACAGATGGATCAATTCAACATGGTCGATGGTGTTAGTTAAAAATAGCTGCTGCATTTAAGTCCCATACAGAGACAACCTTAAAATACAGGAGTAAGGGGAAATCTCCCAGCACACAGAGCCTTTAATGGTACAGTAGATCATCCTCATGTGTTGAGGGAAACATGGCCTGTGTGTTAGTCAGCTTTCCATCTCTATAACAAAATACCTGAAACAATTAAATTATAAATAGAAAAGGCTTATTTTGACTCACAGTTTTATGAGTTCTAGTACCTTATTGGTTGGATCAGTGTCTTTGGGCCTGTGGTGAGGGAATGCATCATGTGGATGTGCATGGAAGAGAAAAAGCTCTCACCCTAACAAGTTAGGAAGCAAAAGAGAGAGAGAGGAAGAGGCTGGAATCTCACAATCCCCTTCAAGGGCACACTCCCAATACCCCTAGGACTTCCCACTAGAGCACACCTTTTAAAGCTTGCACCACCTCCCAATTGCAATCTCCAGCGGACCAATCTTTTAACACACAGGTGTTTGGGAGACATTGAAGATACACATGGGTGTTTGGAAGACATCGAAGATCCAAAGTTTAGCAGCCTAAGATAATGATGTAAATGACTTAGCAAACTGGTCAGGAATCTGAAAAGAGAAAAACCAGAAACGTGGGAGACAAAGAGGTCTAGGGAAAATACATGAAGATCGATTATTAGGAACAGTCACAATCTGTGTAGATTTTTTTTATGTCAATGTCCAGCATGTGCCCATCTTCCTCAAAGAAATTACAGAATAATCTGTTGAACAAGATGGCTTATACAGTGGACATCAGCCAGTTCCTGTCCTTGGCCACCCAGGTACTTGATCAATGGGTCTATGAATAGAGATGCTATGGTGACAGTATCTCAACAATAAATATATTGAACACAGAGATTTCCTCTCACAAAAATTCACATAGCCCCTACCGTTGCTTAACTGACAACCTGTCAATGGCAGAGACCAAACAAGGCCCCCCATCAAGGAGACCAACAAGCCACATGGTGACAAGTTGTTTTTACTAGACCCTTCCCACCTGAAAGAGAAATACTTTCTTCCTTTGGTGGGGGGGGGGAGGTAATATTTATTTCAGGAGTAGGTTTGTCTTCTCTGTCAAAGGTGTCTCTCCCAGCACCAATATATGGGAACTCACAGAGTATGTGCAATAGCAACAAAAGATCCAATAGAATATCTCCTCAAATCAAAGAACCCACTTCATGATGAAGACAGTGCAAAAGTGAGCCTGGTTCTACAATACAGCTCCTCACCTGGAAGCTGCTAACCTCAAAGAACATTGGGATGACCTCAGTCATGGCAATTTAAACATCTTTTGGGGATGTGTGATATCCATGTTTGATGATGTAATATCTATGTTGAACCAATGGCCTGAGACCTAGAAGACACAGTCCTGAATGTGGAGTGAAAATGAACTTTTTTGCATTCCATCAATTCTATGTACCTACTGGAAATTTATGGTTTTGGTCTCTGGAACATCATGCTTTGTTCTATTAAAGATTCTAGGACAGGTGAGGATGAGGCCTCAACCAAAGAACCCAGAGAAGTTTACAATAAACCTAAAGCTACATTTTCCACTTGACTATTTGAGATTTCCTCATTCTTTTAAACTAGTAGGGGAAAAGGTGTTAATGCATTAACAATAGTAATTAAACTGCTTATCATGACGCACTGGGGTTGCTGCTACAATAAACAGAAGGTGGGAAAATCACTGGAGCATCTCTTTATGCTTCTGTGTACCATGATACCTGTGGCAACCATGGTCTGATAAAGACACAGTAGCCAAAGGCTCAGATCTCTCAGCAAAGAGATTGAATTGATCCATTGGGTAAGTTCCCTATACCAGAAAAAAAAAATTGGCCAAAATTGAGCAAATCTAGAATGGCTATAGAAAATGGTGAAAATGATTATCAGTTACACTCTTGGGACAAATTTCAGCTCATAGAATCAAATGAATTTATTGTGATGTTAAAGCAGATCTAGAAGATTCTATAGGTATTCCACTCATGCCCCTCAATGTATCCTAAAGTCAGAGAAAGCATCACTGGACAATGCCTGTGCCATGATTTGCTGTCTTGAGAACCTGCACCTGTTTGCTACAGGAGCATCTTTCTGTGGTTGAAGAAGAGTAGTCTGTCCATGCACAGGCTGAAAGTGTCAATGCTCAGCCAATTAGAAGTGGAAGTTAATGAATAATTACCCCATATTCATTGGCCTTTGGTGGGACCATCTGAAGGAACACTCCACACATTGGGCTTGAACCCTGTTAGTCCATGGAGGGAACTTGCTCATTAACACCTTCCAAGGCCTTGCTCTCTTCCCTATCTTACTCCTCCATTATTCTTCCAGACATCACCTCTCAAATTCGTTACAACCATACCCTTGCCTCGTGGTTTCCTTTTGTGGAAATCTAAACTAAGATAGTACCTGAGAAAAAAAAAGAAGTAACCATATTTGTAAAATTGGTAATTAAAATAGGAATAACTAGTATAAAAAATATCATGGATCTCCTGTTTGCGAAAATGTGGTGGGCTATAAATTTATTTTTAAAAATCCTCCCACATTTCAAATCTTGAAATATTAAATAAAATATTAACAACATTCTTTAAATGCATAATTAGGTTCCCAAGAAAATTGTTTCAAATACTCAGGAACCAAAAACAAAATGAAATCTGAAAACCTGAAAAACAAGGAGACAAAATTGGCCAATGATTAGTAAAACCCAAGAATCTGATGGTGGAAACAAATGTGAAACCTCTCTAGAGTACCATTCTCAACCCTAGTCATACAAAACCCGCAGATAAAACTTTGTCAAAAATAAGCTCACTAGCTAACATTCTAAACTCTTTTTAAAAATTTATTCATTTATTTTTATTAATTTTTAAAAATTTATATGACAGTGGAATGCATTACAATTCTTATTACATATATAGAGCACAATTTTTCATATCTCTGGTTTCATACAAAGTATATTCATGCCAATTCATGTCTTCATGCATGTACTTTAGATACTAATGAACATCACATTCCACCATCATTTCTAACCCATGCCCCCTTCTTTCCCTTCCCACTCCTCTGCCCTATCTAGAGTTCATCTATTCCTCCCATGCTCTCCTTCTTACCCCACTATGAATCAGCTTCCTTTTATCAGAGAAAATATTTGGAATTTGTTTTTTTGCATTGGTTAACTTCACTTAGCATTATCTTCTCCCACTCCATACATTTGCCTGCAAATGCCATGATTTTATTCTTTTTTGTTGCTGAGTAATATTCCACTGTGTATATATACCACATTTTTTTTATCCATTCATCTACTGAAGGGCATCTAGGTTGGTTCCACAATTTAGCTATTGTGAATTGTGCTGCTATAAACATCCATGTGGCTGTGTCCCTGTAGTATGCTATTTTTAAGTCCTTTGGGTATAGACTGAGAAGAGGGATAGCTGGGTCAAATGGTGGTTCCATTCCCAGTTTTCTAAGGAATCTCCGTACTGCTTTCCATATTAGCTGCAC
Organism: Spermophilus citellus; assembly: GCF_964194105.1. NCBI lineage: Eukaryota > Metazoa > Chordata > Mammalia > Rodentia > Sciuridae > Spermophilus > Spermophilus citellus. Next base: position 66,740,709 of record NC_138197.1, on the reverse strand, counting down.
CAATTTGCAGTCCCACCAGCAGTGTATGAGTGTGCCTTTTTCCCCACATCCTTGCCAACACTTATTGTTGTTTGTATTCATTATAGCTGCCATTTTGACTGGAGTGAGATAAAATCTTAGAGTAGTTTTGATTTGCATTTCTCTAATTGCTAGAGATGATGAATATTTTTTCATATATTTGTTGATTGTACAGAAAAGAGGACACAGAGATTAACACACAAAATTTAAAATTATATTAGACAAAGGTGCCAAAAACATGCATTGGAGAAAAGATAGCCTCTTTAACAAATGGTGTTGGGAAAACTGGAAATCCATATGCAACAAAATAAAATTATATCCCTATCTCTCACCATGCACAAAACTCAACTCAAAATGAATCAAAGACCTAGGAATAAAACCAGAGACCCTGCATCTAATAGAAGAAAAAGTAGGTCCTAATCTCTATCATGTGGGATTAGGCCCAAACTTCCTTAATGAGATTCTTATAGAACAATAATTCAAATCAAGAATCAATAAATGGGATGGATTCAAACTAAAAAGTTTCTTCTCAGCAAAAGAAATAATCTATGAGGTGAATAGAGAGATTACATCTTGGGAGCAAATTTTTAACCTTCACACATCAGATAGAGCACTAATCTCTAGGGTATATAAAGAACTCAAAAAGCTTAACACCAAAAATAAAATTTTTAAATCTTAAGGATAAATATTTGCATGTGCAAATATGTGACAATTAATCCTACTATTATGCATAATTATATCGTGCCCATTAAAAAAAGAGGAAAAAAAAAACAATCTTAAGGATAAAAGCCATCCATAGGAAGGAGATAGTCCCCAAGAAAGCTCAGATCAGAAAATATAACTGTTAGACAAAGACTATAAAATATGTCTCTTTATGTGATTGAAGTAGTAAGAGATGAATCAAAATCAAAGTGCTGTACAAGATATTATAATAATATGAAGCACTTAAAATAGAACTTCCAGAAATAAAACCAAGCCTAGGCAACCCCATAATATTTGAAACCAAAAGAGTCATGAAACCAATGAAAGGGAGTCGGGGAAAGTAGATAATTTATAAAGTAACAAGACATACAACAGATTTTCAAGGCAATAGTAAAAACTAGAAGAGAATGAACTCATTTCATTCGAACTGAGAAAACCTGCAAACAAATATTTATACTCCACTAAATTATTAATCAAGATAAAGGGCCGGGGCTAGAGGTGTAGCTTGGTAGCAAGCACTTGCCTAGCAGGCAAGAGTCCCTGGGTTCAATCCCCAACAAATAAAAGTGAAAAAAAAAAAAGGAAAAATAAGTACAATTGGACAATCAAAACTGTGCTTACCACCAACACAGCCTCACTTCTAAAAGAGATAATTTGGGAAGAAGAAAATTGAACATGAAAGGCAGGAATGAAACACGAGACAAATGAACAAAGAAATTGTCAAGCATGCAAGAAAATATAAAACTCTGGCCATATAAAACCTGATTATAGTATAATGACAAGTAATTTGTGGATATAAACAAGATTCAATTAAAACACTAGTCTACAGAAACAAGTGTAACTAAATATAATAACTAAATATAGATAATAAGAAAAACTATTCTGAGTTCTACATCATATTCCAGATGAATTATATCTAGAATATGTTAAAAAACATCCCACAACTCAAAGAAAAAAAATACCACAATTCAATAAGAAATATGTTAGAACCCACAGAAAAGATAATTGAATAGAAAAGACCTGAATAGACATTTTACAAAAGAAGAAACTCAGAAGGCAATTTATGAAAAGGAGCTATACTTCATTACTTACCAGTGAAATGCAAACAAAAGTCAGTATATAAACCATTGGAAGGTTAAAGTAAATATCAAGCGTTAGTAAAGACTATGGAGCACCTAGAACTTTCATATCTTCAAAGTGTAAATTAGGACTATCCAATTCCAAATCTCTTTTTGAAAATCAAGTTGGCATTATCTACTACAAGCGAACACATGAAATGATCTGGAAATTCTACTTCTAGGAACATACTCAACAGATTTGCTACCAAAAGAACGGAACCAAAAAAGCTTACAGAACCACTCATCATAACCATTCTGCCGTGAGTTTTTATGATTTGTTGTTGTCGTTGTTGCATTAGCAGCCATTCTGAATGGCAGCTAGACTTCTTCATACCAGAGGCCTGGCTCAGTCACCCTTGACAGTTGGCAGTTCTACACCTCCTTGCTGTTCCTCAGTGTAGTCAATCCAGATATCTGCTTTATACAACTTTCTCCTGCTGACTGCCTCCCGATGGACAGCTAAGTACAACCTATTGACTGGCCTTGCTAAGTGCTGCACCCCCATGGACTGTGCAGATATGCCACCGCGTCCACCTCTCAATCACAGTACAACCTCCTGAAACTTGTGCCAATCCTTTTGCACTACCACCCCAGGACCTATAAGTAATAAATTCTGTATTTCCATCCTGTGTCCCTCCTAATCATTGAAGGGGTACTCTCCATCTTCATGATCCTAAATTAGAACACATACTAAACCTGAAACAATCCAAAAATTCATAAATGATATGTAATCAGTAATTTCCATTTTAAAATCCTAAAATAAATTACTATTTCTATAAAATAAATCCCCATGCGTAACTAAGACAAGCGCTTTCAACCCACATACACTATTTCAGAAAATAAGAGAGAGAAATTGAGAGTATTAGACCCATTCCTTGAACCAATGCTTATTCACTGTTTTTATATTATTATAAAAACATCAGGCCGGGCGTCGTGGCCCATGCCTGTAATCCCAGCTGCTTGGGAAGCTGAGGCAGGAGGATCTCAAGTTCAAAGCCAGCCTTAGCAACAGTGAGGCATTAAGCAACTCAGTGAGACTCTATCTCTAAATAAAATACAAAATAGGGCTGGATATGTGGCTCAGTGGTCAAGCACTTCTGAGTTCAATCCCCAGTACCCCCCAATCAAAAATCAATAGATCAGTTATATATCAACCCCAGCTAGATATGTCATAAATTAAATGTATATATTGACCAATATCTCATATCTCACAATTTTATGATCACTTTAATTGGCAATTATAAAACTATCTAAATACAAAGAGTCAAACCATTATAATAACAAGATTGTTTTCATAGTACACTGACATTTGATAAAATGCACTTAAAGAAGGAATTCTGATTGTGGGTGACGCGCCCTCATATAATCAAGAAATTCTTTAAAACTGCTGGTTGTGGTGTAAACTGACATAAGCACTTTGGAAAACTATTGATATTCTTTACTAAAGGTGAAAATATACAGGATGTCCACTCCTAAATACATACTTATATATGCGTACATAAGACTGTTCAACGCAGAATTATTTGTATTGGAATAAAATGAAAATAAAACTCTCCATCAACTGAATAATAGATAAATAAAATGATGAAGATTTGTATACAAAATCTTATATAGCAATAAGAATGAACAAACCATACTTCACACAACAGGGATATATCCTATAACATAACATTGAGCAGAAGACAAATACAAAGGAATGCATGCTGAATGATTCCATTTGCATAAATGCCACAAAGAGGCAATCTATTTGATGTATTGATCTACAATAATATATTAATGGCATCAGTAGTGGAAGAATAAGGACAGTGCCTGGGAGAAAACACAGGGTCCTCGTGGTTGTTTGATGATGTTCTCTTCCTTGCCTTGCTAGTGGCTTAATGGGTGTTTGCTTTGGGATAATTCATTAGCTGTACATTTGTGTAATATACATTGTTTTCTCAATAAAAACTTTCCAAAGAAGTAATGGTACATCATCAATATTTTTGACGTACAGAGGAGGCATTATACGGAAAAGCATCAATAACTCTAAATCAAAAAGTAACTTAGGAGAGTTAGACTCAGTGCAAAAAAGTTTGAGGAATACCTTATGCAATTTATTTTGCTTGTGTGTTCCTTCATATATATGCACAAGGGGGATTTTTGATAAAATTCTCTACGTAAATAATCTTTGAAGAGCCTTTTAGTAAGTAACAATTTAAAATTCTAAGTGATAAGAAAGCATAGTGGCATAATTTAATTGGCAACTTTTTCTTAGTGGTACATAAAATAATGGTGCATTTTACAACATGCCTCCTTAGATGAGAAGATATGTAATATTATAAAGGTTGTTATTTATACATCTCATTTATCTAACAAAAGGATTTTGGATGCCATGAAATTAGGGAGTTAACACGAACATAAATAAAAGCCTGAGAAATGCAAAGTTGAGTCCATAATAGCAGGAGCCAGCACTAAGCCCAACAAGTCTTCACTTGTTCAGTGATTAAACAGGGTGACAGTTAAGCATGAAATTCAAGCAAAGAGAAAAAGAGTTTAGAAGACAAATTGAACATGAGCTTAATATCTGATTTTTTTTTTTTTTAGTTTTTCACTTCAAATTAGCCCAGGGCAGCTATTCATTGCAAATCTATCAATTTGGACAAATTAAAGTGCTAGTTATAAGAATCAGCAAAACATCCCTATCTTCCTAGACCCCACTTTTGTTTTTAAGTTATCTGTATAGTGAGTTATCTCCCCACTAGACCCTAAGCCCATAAACCAAGGAAAGTCATATTTTATTTGCATTCTCTTTAGCCTCCAACAATGCTTAAAATATAACAGGTAGTCAATAAATATCCCATAGGGTGACATCTCTGTATTGTGACTTCCAAATTCAAATGTGTATAACCCAAGCAACTTTTGCCAAAGATGTCTAGAGGAATCTCCTAATTTCAATTCACATTTCTTACTTTCCTGTAACACCTCTCTGAAACTATCTTCTCAGTTGATACCTACAGCTGGGTTAAAGTAGAGTTGTAATTCCTATTTCATAGACCCTGGGCCTCCACCCCTATAAAATCCCTACCACCACACAAGCACTTCTGGGCATCTCCAGTAGGTGGCTCACCTTTGCTTAGTAACAAATCTATTCCTGGTGAACAAGTCTGGCCTTCTCTCTTCCACCAGGGCACCTTCCAGCCATCACAATCCTCACGGGGGACTCCTCAGAGAGGGGATACCTGTGGCTTAGAGTGGAAGGAACCAGATCATCTCCTTGTCTCCTTTGGGATTATATTCTGTTAAAGAACTATTCAAGCCCAGCTGTTAGTGCAATATTGTCTTAGAATTTAGAGAAATAGCTCTTTCAATCTTGGTACTGTCCCCTTTTCACCAGGACATCTAGGTATCCACCCCATGGGGTGGATACCTTCGAAGTAAATCCCAACAATGTACTCAGCAATATAGTGGAAACTACTCTCCCTTTTGTCCAGATAGTGTCTCTGGGGAAAAGCCTCTTTGAGAACTTTGTAATCAAACCTTTTTTTACTGCCACCAAACTGGCACCTAAACTGGTTGTACCAGTGGCCCTTAAAGATAGAGTTAGATAGGGTACTTGATTTTAAACCAACAATTTCAGTCTGGATATTTTGCTTGAAGCACAAAAATGACTGGCTTCTGCCACTGTACATTTCAAAGATGGGCAGGTTACTTGTACCAGGGTGGCCCAACCTGTAAATGCCTAACTATTCTAGCTAAGTCAAGACTGGCCTCTGAATGGAAAGGACCCAGTGGTCCTTTTTCTCATCAGCTGGAAGCATCAGAACAGGGCTGCTACTGTTGCACTTGCTGAGCCACCTGGGAGGCGAAACCATCCAACTAGCTTGAATTTTGCTTATATTTTGTAACTCCATGCTGTTTGTGTGAAAGCCCACTCATTGGGCTTCTAGTTTTTGGCTTCTTCTAGTTTTTCCTCTTAAACCAAAAAGTCTTTATCACACTAATATATGATATGTTACTGGATCTATCCTCTTTGCCTGACTCTCTCCCAGGAGCTTCACAGCCACACAGAAATAGGCTTCTGCAAGCCTGGGGATGCTTGGCAGGCAGGTCCAGGCAGGCCACATGGGCAGACTTTATAGGAGAGCTGTGATTTTATCCTAAAGATGTGGTAGAAGATCATGCAGTTGATTTACTATCAACTATTAAATCTCAGAAAAACTCCTTTCTAAGGCATAATTTTGTGTTAGAAAGGCATTAAAAAGTCAAAGGTGTCACAAGTGTCAGAGAAGTATTATAAAGACGGCAGTTTGTCCAATAGCCAAGGTATTAACCTATGATAATAAAGATTTCTGCCTCATTTTGGAAGTGCATATTTTTCAGGTAAAGTAATTAATTCCTTCTGTAGGCATTCTTTCATGGTGAAGACTTGTATAAAATAATAGCATTCATGTGGTTTTGAAGTTGCTCATACTTAAACAGTTATTTACTTTGTGAGCTGAATACAGTTTTTTAATGGAGGCTGGTAGTGACTCAGGTGAATGTGGACTCCATGTTGAGATAATGAAAGGCTTGGGAGGAATGACTGAAGCCATATCCACTGAGTCTGCACATGAAGCTACATGCACTGTCCTGACGTTTAAAATTGTTCACTGTTCTAGAAAGACAACTGGACATAATATATTTCATTGGGTTAGACTATGACAGCAAGTTATATAAACTTATCTACCAAAATCAGTAAGCCAAGAAATCAAGCAAGAATTAGATACAGTAAATATACAAAAATGGGGTGAGCTTATTTTAAATTGTTTTAAAACTGGATTTTGTAATAGAACCTCAAAATCAAGTCAGTTGACTGTCTAGTCCCTTCTACTGGAAGCTATTATCACTTAGCAGTTCTAAAAAATATACATATTAGTGGTATAGATAGATGGATAGATAGATAGATAGATAGATAGATACTCAGCCATAAATAAGAATGACATTATGACATTTGCCAGTAAATGGATAAAACTGGAGACTATCACACTAAGTGAAAAAACAACTTTGACCCCAAAAGCCAAAGGTCAAATATTTTCTCTGATATGTGGAAGCTAAATGAAAATAAGAGGGATGGGGGATTTAAAAAATAGAAGAAAGATCAGTGGAGTAGATAAAGGGGGCTAAAGGCAGGAGATTGGATAAGGAAAGAACATTGGAATGAATCTGACCTAATTTTCCTATATACATATACAAATATACCACAGTGAATCGCACCATCATGTACATCCACAAGACATAATTAAAAACAACAACAACTATGAGTAAATAGCATAAAGATGAGCTGAGTAGAGGGAATGGAACAGGGGTGTGGGGAGGAGGGAAGGAAAAGGGGAAATACTGGGGGCTGAATTAGAGCAAATTGTATTCCATGATTTTATAATTTTGTCAAAATGAATCCAATGTTATGTATACTAAAAAGAACCAATAAAAAGAAAAATACATAATAAAAAAATCTCCTTGCTGAGGTGCTCTAAGTTATTCTGAGAATGCCAATATTCTCCTTATGTTTTCAGTTATAACTTGCTAGTTAAAACTTTCTTTATAAACTCTGAAAACGCATTGAACAATTTTCCTCTGACTTAACTGTTCTTTGAGACTACAAATTGAAGAAAAAGCAAGAGAAAAATTTTAAACTCTAATTATATAGGAGTGAACTAATAATTCAATTACTTTTTTCAGTTACTGTACTTGCTCAACTAAATAATCTCTAATGATGCATCCGTTTTGGCAAGCTTTATATAAGGAACTCAAATAGCGTTGGGGACATGTTCAATTTAGCATGCTACTTCTTGGTCCTTTCCATCCTCCCAATTCCCATTTTAGCCTTCACCTCCCATCACCCTCAAGAGAGATGGATCCGTCTACCACTCCAGTCAGCCACCTCCATTCTCTTTAATCAAGAGGAGAGAACAATGTAGCATCTTAATCAAATGCTTTAGAGAGAGAGTAAAACCTGAACACCAACCACATATGGACTGCTTAGGTTTACAAACCACAATCTTCTTGGAGCATTGCCATTAATTCTAAGAAAATGCTTTACATAAAAAAAGGAGATCCAGGACTGAGACTTCCATTTTTACAATTACATTCCTAACAGTCCTCCTTTAATATATAGTTTGTGGCCTGCAACTGCCATGCCAAACCTGTGGGTTTCGAGTGACTCAGAGCGTCACCACATTGGTGAAGTCCTCTTTACTGGCACTTACAGTATTTTCTTCAACTTGTGCTGCACACAGCTAGCGTTCCATGAGTCAGGGTATAAGCCCAAGTCCATAAGACATGCAGGTAAAGAAACCTGTGTACCACGTCCCTTCTTGAGCCAATATAGCCTGCAGGAGGCCAGCTCAGAAACATACCGCTTCTAATTCCTTCTCATGACTGCCAAATGTTCCAGCTTTCACTTCTTGTGTTATTATTTTCAAAAGATTTTTTAAAAATAAGGTTAGCAGTAAACTAATAAGACTAATTTTCCTAGGTGGCTTTATTAACTTTACTACTTCATAAATTTTTACTAGTCTCACATTATCTGGTTGAAACTCCTAATGTTTGGATACAGGCTGGCTCAATGACTTTCAAGTAGTCCCTATAAAATATAAGTTGAATTCTGGAAGGGTGCTTTGGATGCTACATATTTAAAAAGTCAGAGGAAGAGGAATAAATAGATTAACAGTAAGATCCAGTTTAAGTTAATTCTAGAAATTTCAAGACTTTATTACTTGCTTCTAGTTAGAAAAGACATATTAATTTCTAATGGTTCTTGTTAGAGACAAAGACAAGAAACATTTTTTAAAAAACAATCAGAGATTGAGGAGGAGTACTGGGGATTGAACTCAGGGGGCATCAACCTCTGAGCCTTATCCCAAGCCCTTTTTAATATTTTATTTAGAGACAGGGTCTCACTGAGTTGCTTAGAGCCTCACTAAGTTGCTGAGGCTGGCTTTGAACTCAGGATCCTCCTTCCTCAGCCTCCCAAGCCACTGGGATTACAGACATGTGCCACCGTACCTGGCAGAGATTCCACAGTCTTTAAAGACAGAGCTTCCTATTCTCATCCCCAAAATCCAGGTCTGGTGCTTGATGACAGTTTTATGTAATAAAAATGTTTCACCCCTGGATGCCACTGTTACATCCCAGCAGCTCCTTATAAGCAATGAGCACCAGGTCACCCATTCCTCTGAAAAACTGTTCCTAAACTCTAATCTGCTTGATTGCAATTCATTCTCCATATTGTAGTCAGAATTGCCTCCCTGACATGCAAACTGATTGTCAGTCCCTACAGTTCAGTGACTACCTCTTGTCCTTAAGAAAATCTCCTATATTGGTCACCTAAAACTTGCTAGCATCTTGGGGCATGTCTCACACATAGTAATGATGAATAGGCAAACAAATGAATGTGAGGACAGGTGGCAAGATGGACAAGAGGTGGGTGCAACTAGCAGAATTTTAGTAATTTGGACTTCAAGTTTCATACAGGATTCAGATGACAGCAATTGTGGAACCTCCCTCAATACCCCATATAATAAACACAAAGCAAGAGAAGCATGAAACTCACAACACCTTCAATTAACATTTAAAAGCAATTTAATTGCATTCAGTAAATTATACTCATTTTGCCTCCTGACAGCTTTAGACGTCATCTCATGAAGTCCACCTGAGAGAAGCAAACACATTTTCACTGAATGAAAATAAATGACTAAGTGTTCAATTTCACTTTAGAGGGGAAAACGGCCGGGAAGAAGGTAAAATGAACTAATAAAAATAAAAACATATCTTAGCTAACAATAAAGACTAAATAAACAATACATTAACAAATCCAAGAGTTGATTCTCAAAAAGATCAACACAATGCTCATTCCTTTGATGACACATCATTAAATTGGGGGGGGGGGACAAATGTTCATCAATATTAGAATGGTGCTCTAGTCATACAACTGAAAATTGCTGATTAATAAGTATGCAAAATGTACAGCTCCATATGCATTAATAAACTTGAATCTTACAAATGCAATGTTGAGCAAATAATTGTATAAAAAGAATACATATTATAGGCTTTTATTTATAAAAAATTTCAAAAACAGACAAGATATTCTGTTATATTAGGAATCCAAATAATAGTTACCATTTGGGAGAGTGATTACTTGATTGGTAGAATGACTTTGTGTCTGTACAGGGAAGCTCTAGAGGTGCTGGTTATATGGGTATGTTCAATTCGTTTTAGTTCACCAGTGGTATACTTTGATTTATGCACTTTTAAATATGTGATATTTCTATTACAATTTTTAAAAATTAAATCAAGAACAGAAATTATTTTAATAATAAAATATATTATATTAAGAGAAAAAATTTGTAATGGAAATGCTGATATTTATTGAGAACTTACTAAATACACAGCATTATGTTAAACACCAGATAACTTATAACCTCATAACAGACATGCAAGGAACCTGCTTCCCAGCCCTGTTCTGTAGATGAGAGGATAGTGGTTCTTGGAATGGTTAAATGAGGGCTAGAGGTCACTCAGCTTATGTTCTCAACCACTATTTTACACTGCTTTAGAATAATTCCAGTTCTTATGACACAACAATTTTATATTTATCATGTGCTGCTTAAATTGTGCTGTTTACATTCTAACAAGGGCTTCCCAACTTCTGAATTTCATAAACTATGAAAGCTTGGGAGGGGTGTAAGGGAGTCTGAAAAACCAACATGGGATTGCCAGCTCTAAAATTTTTTTCCTAGTAGAAATATTCTTTATCATTATTATCATTTTATCAGCCCATTTTTCAAAGGAATAAATAATCTAACATTGAGAACACAGGTCATACATAATCTCAGGATTTAGGACTATTCTTTATATCAACTTAGATTTTCAAACCATTAGATTTTTTTGTATTATTTTTATTATACAGGGATTCATGAGAAGTCTTCCAGAGATCAACAGTTGGGATATGCTGTTGTATATTGGAATTGGAATTAGGGAAAATCTCAATACATGTTATAATGATAGCATAACTTTAATATCCTAAACTGCGAAAATGAAACAGCCCAAGTTGACCAACAAGTGAAGACATAAAAGTTCTAAAGAAACATTTAAGTGGATATATTCCAGCTCCATGTTAAAATAATAAAAAATTTTTTATTATTTCAGGAATTTCAGGCTTGTTTCATGAATGTAAAGCAGCTTAATGCTAAAATTTAATAGTATAATCAGCCAAGAATACATTTGCATCAGCCAACCTTTATGATAATAGTGCTTTATAAAAGACCACTACAAACCTCAGCAGCATGCAACAAGGCGCATGAGTTCAAGTTCAGGTGGTTTGGATGGAAGGTGATTGATCTAGGCTGGCCTCATCTGGGCAGGTTCTGCTCCACATATCTCTTATCTTTTTTGGACCTGAAAGAATATTCTTCTCATGATGTTAGCAGGGGGCATGAGAGCAAACAAATATGAAAGATTTTAAGGCAGTTTCAGAACCAGCATACTATCCTTTCTGCCTCATTATAATAGCCAATTTTAAGAAAGGCCAGTTACCTGATGGGATCCAAAGCCAAGGGATAGAGAAATGATACTCTTCCCTTTTAGTGAGAGGAACCATAAAGTCATATGACTGGGATGAAAACCAGGGTCAGTGATGCAAAATACCATAACCTCAAAGTAGAAAAACAATATAATCATCACAATAAACACAGGATGTAAATTCAAAAGAAAAAGCTGTCTCTTTGGCAAACTAATTTTAGAAAGGCCTTTGCTTTTTTAATCATGATAAAGAATGTCTAACTTGATTCTAACCACTATCACACTCAATTCTAACTCACTAGACCATTACATTTTCATTAAGGTCAAACAAGTTACCACTTCTTTCACACTGAAAATTCTAGCTAACCCAATAAGAAAGATAAAAGAAAAGAAGATATAAACATAGTCTGCATTCCTTTTTTTTTTTTTTTTTTTTTTTGACTCTGGGGTTGGACGAATTGCGAAATTTAGAAGTTTTCAGATTTAGGGAAAGTTAATTTACTATGTCATGTAATAACAGTAATCTGTAATCAATAATATTTCTACACTAAAATGTGTGAATAGACACACAAAGTAGAATCATTAAGACTATAAACAGCCTCATATCTATTTAAATCAATCAGGTTTTGGTGCCAAGCTTATAAGCTTTCCTTTTCAAACTGAATTGCAAATAAGAGATTGTGAACTATGGGTTAAAAGGAGACCGAATTATGATTATCAAGAAATTACCTATAAGACCACAGAGAATTAACTAAAAAACTTTAATAGAATTTATAAAGGCAATCGCTTATAAGCTAAAGTGAGATAAATTGGATTTTATACACTAACAGAACTCAAAAAATAAATAGAAAATATTATTTTCATAATAAAAATCAGACCTAGCTTACACAACAATTAGCTTACCCAAACTCTGTATTTTTTGAAGCAACTTTCAAAATCATATCAAAAAATACGAAATGCACTAAAATGAATTGCAAATTAATCTAATTTAATTTGATGGGAAGACATAATACTATAAAATTGACAATTCTTCTAGGTAGAAGTATTAGAACATATATGTTTAATAATAATAAAGATTTTTCTGAAATTTAATGAAAAAATACAAATTTCACTAGAAAATAAACAGGAAAAAAGACTAGATTTTAAAATGAAAGGATGATGAAGTGATTTAATCACATATTACTTTATTAAAATGTATACTACACAGTTATAATAATAAAAATATGTGGTCATAGTGTAGAAATAAAGCAATTGAAATATCTTTGCAGTTCTTAATTGACTTCCTTTTACAAAAAACCATTACAAATGTGGTGGATAAATCCGAGCAAAGCTTATATTTTGTGATTTGGGAATTTTTGTAAAGAATATTTCACTTTGTAAGAAGCAAAAGTGACTCAAAATTCTTTCAACTTACAGAATTTATCTATCTCTAGGTTAACTTAAATCTTGCCACTATTCACCAAATTTCCTGTTTATTTTAATCACAAAATTTTTTTCAATTTTATATTTTCAAACAGTATTGAGTTATTCTGTAGAGAAAAAAATGGTGAACTCATATATCATTTTCTTGGGCTTTTACTCTAGGCATGCATATCTAAAATGTTGCTGATACTAAGCAGATAGTAAAGAAACTATCTCCCTATATGTTTTGTGCTACTTTTTTTTTTTTCCAGAGTAAGAAATGAAAGTGCTATAAATGTCTACTTTGGAGTTTAGAAAAATCAGCTGGACCTAAAGTCCTTACCATTTGCCTATGCTGGGGCCTCATTCACTACCACTTTTGCTAAAGGGTAAACCTTCACTGAATTTCTCTCTTGATATAATATCACAATTCAGTCATTAAAAGAACTTCATTATTTTGTTCAAAGCCTCATTTTCACCTTTGTTCCAAATACCTGAAAATCTAGAAAAATTCACAGTGAGATAGTAAATTGACAAGGCTTTTAAGAATTTGACATCTCCTTGAGATCTCAAGTTCCTCCACATGCTACATTTTGCTGCAAACTGAGATCAAGGTAACAGACTGATGCAAACTAATCTGCCAGGAAGTCAGAAGATGTCTCCAGGCCCAAACCTGTAATCTACCCACTGTGAAGAAGGTACATTTCTTACAATGTTAAAAATAATACATACACAAATTTCTATCTGTTCTACAAAACATCATCTACACAATGAAAACAAATGACATCATGCAAAAGAAATAAAAATTTGTCTGTGAAGCAGAGTGATTTTCTTTTCAGTAGGGTTTGTTTTCCTTGAAGTTAGAATTCAAATGTTTTGAAAAGCTTGAGCAAGGAACTACACCTTTTTCAATATTTTTATAAAGAAACTTTTAATAAAGATAAATACTGACAAATAGGACTAACAAATACTCCAATACAGGATGAGAAAGACGTGCTTTATTAACAGTAATGTGGGTAAAAGAGACTGCCAGACTTGAGTCAGTGGAAACCTCACCATGAGTCAACAGTAACATGATCCTACACTCAGTGACAGACATATGGCCTGACCCCAGCAAAACTCCCTGAGGTCCTGGTTGCCCCTCTTTAAAAGGGATAGAGATGAACTCAAAAGTGTGCACAGAATGTAACCCAGGTGGAAACCTGGCCTCATATATCATATGAGAAAAAACTCAGGTATAAAAGGAGTTAGTTTCTACTACAGAGCCTGATTACTAACTTCTAGTACATAGCTGCTGACTGTTCTGCATGACTTCAGAAGTTGAAAGAGAGACTGATGTTGACTCAGTGTAAGGAGGAACTTTGTGATTTTCAAAACAGTCCCAATGATGGAAATATTGCCTTGGATGTTCCACATCACTAGAGATGCACAAGCCTAGCTGGAAAGAAAGTTCTCTAAGTTTTGCAGGAATCAACAGGGAATTTAGACTAAATGGTCTCCAAAGTCTCTCAAACCCTGAAATCTGTGATTCCTTTACTCTAAAGCAAGTATTTACTAATAGCAGAGCAGGAATGCACATTTGATACCCTAACTATATTAAATCACCCTAATTCATTAATTCTCCATTATTTTTTGTTTTGGTTGGGGGTACCAGGGATTGAATTCAGGGGCACTCGGCCACTGAGCTACATTCCCAGCCCTGTTTTGTATTTTATTTAGAAACAGGGTCTCAATGAGTTGCTTAGCACCTCGCTTTTGCTGAAGCTGGATTTGAACTCCAGAGCCTTCTGCCTCAGCCTCCTGAGCCACTGGGATTACAGGTGTGCACCATCGGGCCTGGCTCATTCTCCATTATTCTTGACCATGACATGGTGTGGATAGAAAGCTAGCCCCTGGTGAATCCAGGGTTCAATTGTTAGCTCTGACCCTTGCTGACTGAGTAGATGTGGACCACTTACTTAACCTGAGCCTCAGTTTTCTTTAAAATGGGAACAACGGCATGCACCTTGCAGGTGAGTTTACAGACTGGAGGTAGAATAGGCAACAAATCTGGCCCCAGAGAGATTTCTCAGTCCACAGCAGCTATTATTGTTGCTGTCAGAGAATGTCTGAAAGACAACATGCCAGTGACACTGAAGGGATTTTGAACTCAGTGCAACTTGATGAACTTTATCGCATTAAATGAAAGAAAAATACCTTATCAAATAAGAAATGAAAAAATAATAATCCTCTCAATTTAAGGAACTGTATTAAACTTCTTTCTTCACAAGTGTAAAATCCTTTTAAATTTTGCACATTTCAAATTACTTGAACTCCTGGTTTTTGTATTTCATGAGGGAGAATGTGACTTGATAATTCCTGGCTGGAAACAAGCAAAGGTTGACCAGTTAAGGTTAAAAACACCTGCCGTGGGATAAGACAGGTGGCCTCTGAGGGAAGCTTCTTCCTCCACTCACTTAAACCTTAAACAGGCTGCATGGCTTCTCATCAGGAGGCACATGGTTTTGTTTTGTTTTTTCCATATTTGTGTGTATACACGTGTGTAAGTGTGAGTGTGTGTGTGTGTGTGTGTGTGTATTGTCATGAAGGCTTCTAATGAAGATATGTTAAATAATGTAAATGTTTCTCCTTCAGAGAGAGAAGGAAAAGAAAAGGGGTGAGCATAATTTTTATCATTTTGTATGTACCAAACTCTGGTTGAAAGTATCAGTCCTGGTAATACTAAAAATATACGGATTTCATAAATTTTTCTAAGATCTGTTCTTTGATTTCAGCTAAAACTCTGTGGTGCTGCCTGCTATAGTGTGGGTTCTACCTTAAAAAGTTCCAGATTGCAGCTGGGCCTGACGGCACACACCTGTGGATCAGGAGACTGAGGCAGGAGGATCATGAGTTCAAAGCCAGCCTCAGCAAAAGCAAGGCTGCTAAGCCACTCAGTGAGACCCTGTCTCTAAATAAAATACAAAATAGGGCTAGGGATATGGAGCAGTGGTTAAGTGCCCCTGAGTTCAATCCCTGGTCCCCGCCTCCAAAAAAAAAAAAAAAAAGATCCAGACTCCAGTCTGACCTTGGTTCATTTGCCATCCTTTTAAAACAGATCAGATCAGATTTGCCCCCTACTCAAAACTCTCAGGAGCTAATAGCTCAGAACCCTTACCAGGAGTGAGGTGTCTTCCCCTCACTCCTCTCAGATCACAGTCCTTGCAACTCATGCCCTCCCCAGTGCATTCTGACCACCTTGACCTTGAAGCATGAGTCTGCCTCGGGGTGGGGGTTGGGGGGCCCTGCACTTGCTATTCTGTCTGCCAGGAGTACTCTTCCTCCCGATATTCGTATAGCCCACTTCCTCCTGGCATTCAGGATCTGCTCAACTGTCACATCACTGAATTATTCTGCCTAAAAGAATAATCCCCTCCAACAACCTTTATCCTTTATCTTGATAATCATGTTTTCTTAATACTCATCATTGCCTGACCTTCTGAATACTTTTTGTTGAAATTTTATTAGTTATTCCCTTTCCCGTTACAATCTAAGTCCACGAAAACAGTGGCTATGTCTGTTTTACTCACTATCTTATCTCCAGTATGTAGAACAGCACAGAACCTAGCAAATGATAGGCACAAAGCAAACATTTGTTAAATGAATGAGAAGGACCTTGGTCCAGGTCCATGCCTGTAATCTCAGCCAAGTGGGAGGCTGGGGCAGGAGGATCACAAATTAACAAGAGTGTCTTAAAATAAAATAAAAGTCTGGAGATATAGCTCAGTGGTAAAGTGCCTTGGGATCAATACCACACATAATAATAATAATAATGACCTTGCACAAGACACATATTCCCACTTGCGTTCTAGTCTTAAAGGAGAGGGTTGAATTAGAAAATCTTCAATTTCTTCTCATCCTCTAAGGTTCAATGCTTCTTGAGTTTCCTAAGATAGTGTTCTCAATCATTATTTTAAAAAGAAATTTTTTCTTAAGGAACAATATAGTTCTGAGAAACCAAAAGTTCTATAAAATATATTATCATTTCTATGAGAAAATATTGTTCATAGAAAAAAGCGTGTTACCATCCTCTATTTTAAATATATTCTTCCAAAGATGTCATCTCACATATCTAGACACCACCATTTTGCTGAGAAAGAGACTGAATTTTCCCATTGCCTTCATGGGGACTTTGATCCTCAATTGTACACTTGCAAGCCATCTTCATTTTTGGAGACCCTAGTGAGACTCCAGAGTTTGGGATGGATGGAGAGACCACTCATTCCTCTAACATCACAAGGAGAATTCAGGAGCTGGCTAATTACATGTGATGGTGCAAGTAATTCCTTGCATTTGCCGACAGCTGGCCTGAAAGAGGCTTCTGAGAATGTTGGACCAATTGGAATGTCCTCAGCTTGCTGGCTTTGCACTGGGCCAACAATGTTGCCATTTTTGCCTTCAGTTGCCAAGTACTCTTCTTCTCATAATGCGTTGGATAACTTTATTTGCCTTCCCCAAATGTTCAATGACACACCACCCCATCTATACATGTGACAAACTGTGGGCCAGAAAGAATAAAAAACGTGACAAGAATATTTTTTATCTTCCACATCACTACAACTCTAGGGCCTAGAGTAGGTACTCAACAAATAGCTATTGAGTGAATGGCAGAGTGGTGGCACTAGGATTTAAAACCCAGTGTATCTAGATGAAAGCCAGTTCTTTTTTCACTGCATCCTGTGACCTCTCAGTACTCACAGAGTCAGGAAGGTCAGAGGCAACCCAGGTGAGGTAAGATAGGCCCAGTCTTCTTAAGGCTCTTTGTCCTAGGGCCTCTGTGCCTCATTTGTATCTGGAAAATGTTTGTCATCTTGAGATCATGAAACAGTAGAGTACAGTAAAAAGAAAAAACAAACAACCAGGACTAAGGCTCAGACATTCCAGTTTCGAGTTCTGGCTCTACATCTTACAACTTTATGCCAGTTTAGCTCCCTGCACCTCCGTTTTCCTATCTATGCAGTGGTCATATTAATCTCTTACTCAGAAGGCCCCTGAAAGGACAAACTGCCTGGCACTTAGTAGGCCCTCAGAATTTGTATGCATTATAAATATTAATGAAAGAGACCACGACGCCCTTGGGTCTCACAGTCTATTTGCTGTGAATAGTTCCTTCATTAATAAGTCAAGTTACCACTAGGGGACACTGAACTAGCAAGAAACGTGAAAGAACAGACTGAAGGAGACCAAGGCACTCCTGTATGAGCTAGTGGCTTCTCCCTACTGGATGAATCACTGAACTACATTTGTTGCCATCAGACTCACCGTTTGTGGGGGAGCATTTGAGAGAAGGGCATCCTCAGGACTACTAAACACCCAACACCATAAGGAAAGAACTCTGTTTCAATGCTGTCATTAGGTGACAATATCTACATATGTCTCCTCATCATTATAGCAGCCACAGCAAATTAACTGTCTTCCCCTGAATCTTCTAACGATGGCAGGCTCTAGGCTTAAGCAGATTGCTGTCATTCAGTGTTTTCACTAATATTCTGAGACTAAAACTTCTGGCAGCCTTTTTGTATACATTTGGCAGAAAAAGAAGTTGTTTTTAACCTTAGTTATGTAAAGATATGCATATGCATATGTCACATAAAGTCTTATTTCCTGCTCCTCTCTTGACCCTGTGCAAAGAAAGCTGAAATCTCCTAGAGAGGCACCTGTGAAGTTGCCCCTGCATTTTTCCTTAACAGAAGACAAAAACATTCATCCTCTCTCCACACGGAAAACCATTTCTCAAATTTTCTGTTTTAGATTATAAAAACCTTTAACAGCCAAAATAGGATTCTATGATGTAAAAACTTAATTCAATAAAGGTCACATTTCCAAAGGCTGATCCTGATTGGCATGTCTATGTAATTTACCATGGAAACCAAGACATTGTTTAGAGGGAAACTGGATGTTAGTAATAAATATGACAGACAACAGGCACTGACTGAGTTTGAGATCACTTGGTGCTTAATTGTGTTTAGAAACTATTGAGACTTTGACTATCTTAAAGTTTTACCTGGAGGAAAAAAATCTTTCCATGAGAAGTACTTGTGCTTATTCTGCACAAACAAGACTGCCTTGGTTGCAAGGGCAAGTTGGTATCTGCCTCCTTAGAGATGGGTGGAGTTCTTTCACATTTTCTCTCTCTCATCTGTAATCCCTTGTGAGTCCTTTCTTTAAGAAGGAGTCTCTCTGGCAGCTACATTTCATCTGAAAATGTGTTCCCCAAACCCTCACCTCCCTGGCAAACTCTGAACTCTGCCACCATTGTGCTTTTGCTCTTTCTGTGATTTTTTTTTTAAACAATGTTTCTATGTAACTGTCATTTCAAAGTCAGTTTTTACTAGTTTCCTATTCTAAGCAACAGTTACAATCCATTTCTGCAAGAATGAAAATAACATACCAATTATTCAATGAATGGCCCCTAAGAAGTAAAATTTTGCCTTTACTTGTTTTATATGAATATACAAGTATATTCATATAAAGGGAAGAGCAAATGTCCGGGGGCATACATAGACCCAGCTGACCAGAAGCAGATGCTGGGCTTTTAGGTGCACATAAAGTTAAAGGGCCACACCACCAATTGGGTATTTTCCAATGAACGACAGTAGGCTTTCTGGAAAATCTCACTAGAAGGAAATGAGCTTTATGAGGCCACTTGAATATTACATATTAAAATTCAGACTAAATAAGGAAATAGAAAGGAAGGAATGTGAAGACAGAAGACAAGGGCCATGCTTTGTTGATCTCTGCTTCCTGGGCACACAACAAACAAAAGTTAGAATGTTTGCTGCTATAAAAAAATCATCCTGATTCTTCAGACGGCTCCCTGCTCACTTCAAGAAAGAGGAGATAACACACACACACACATACACAAACACACACACACACACCCCAAATAGTCAACAATTAAAAGCCTAGTGTATTAAAAAAAAAAGCATATTCAGAATTTCTGAACTGTCTTCTTCCTTACCTCTTCCCTTTTCTCCTTCCTCCTCCTCCTCCTCATTTTAGCAAGAGACACTAGTACTCTGTTTTTTTTTTTGCAAGCCTATTTGTTTAAAATAGGAGGTTCTAACAATAATGATTTTAAAAATCCTGGCATGGTGGTGCACGCCTGTAATCTCAGCAGCTCAGGAGACTGAGGCAGGAGAATCGTGAGTTCAAAGGCAGCCTCAGCTTCTCACTAAGAAAACCTTCTTAATGAGGCCCTAAGCATCTCAGAGAGACCCTGTCTCTAAATAAATATTTTAAAAGGGTTGGGGATGTGGCTCAGTGGTTAAGTGCCCCTGGGTTCAACCCTCAGTACCAAAAAAAAAAAAAAAAAAAAAAAAAATCCTTCAGGGTCTTAAATTCAGTGATAGAAAGAGCTCCAGTCAGATAGTGGTTCTTGTAAGCAATTTGCAACCCTCGTTCCAGGCAGGGTCCAGTGGTCTTAAAACAACTTCAAACCCAGCTCTGGATTTCCCTTAATAGCCCACCCAATCATCCACAAACATATTTATTAGATGATTTCATCAGTTGTTCTAAATAACAACTTGCACATATCATAGCTTAGAAGAAAAATACCACACAATCAGGTTGGTCCAAACATAGCCCCAACTTTGACAAACTCTGTGGCTCTTTCCCTCTTCTCTCACCTTTGGCTTGACCCACAGCACAAAATGTTCAGTGGGCAGAAGCCATCATTATTTCTCTAAGGCCCTGAACACTGGACTTCTGTTTATAAGTTCAGTTCCCAAATATTTTCTCAGAACACTCAACCTACAAACTCCATTAGTTAATTTAGTCTCCAGGAACATACCGTACATGACCCCTTCTTCTCTGGTAAAAAACTAACTTAAACAAAAAATAAAAGATTTAAATGTTTTTTCTCATAAATAAAAAGGTGTTACCCAAAGAGCTTCTTGTCTAAGGCAAAGAGGTAGCAAGAAAAAAAGGGATAAGAAAAAAGAAAAAGAAGAAAACCTTCCTGAGAACTAAAGTACAATTTTGCATTCAAGAGGGTGGAAAGTTTGCTGCCAGGGCACATGGGCATTATAATTATAAATTAGCTGATTCTTCTAGGTCCTGCTGGGCATCCAGAACATTTGGCTGTGTTTGTGTCAATTTACCTGAAGTCATTACTCAGGAAACAGGCTATGTTCCTCACTTAGCATGTTCTTTTTAAAGCACTGGAATTGGCTCACTAAAAGAGCCTTTTGTAAAGTAAAATGAAACTTTTGCTCATGTGAATTTTTCCTTACTAATTGCTGAATTCCTTTTTTAGTGTATAGGATTTCCTCAAAGTGAAATGCCTTCATTCAGTGATTTGCTACAAAGGACATACCACGTTAAATTTTCCGTAAAATCTAATAAATCAAGGAGGGAAGTAAAATCCATTACTGAGTCTTTTTCTCCTTATGAGGTGAGAGAAAATTGCTCCCTCTCTTGTAGTACATTAACCCCCAGCGTGCCAGCGTCATCTCATCTTGCAGTAGCCATGAATGAATGGCTACGAGGGAGCTAAGGCTCACTTACCATCAAATAAACAACAATTATTTCTTCTTATCCAATTTATCATGTTGCAAAACAAACAAACAAATCTGAAATTGTATGAAATGTTCTTATGTGTAGCTTAAACCCGCCTATGGAAATAACCACATGAACAGAGGCTGTATTTCCCTACCAGCAGGTCAGCTGAGTTCTGCCCATTCCAACTGCAGTGTCCATGCAAGATCAGGCAATTCTGATATAGGATTGATGGAATAACTCAAATAACTTGCCGCAGTCTGGCTGGGCACAAATCACGAGCCACTGAAGCAGGAACAAACTTTATTTCTGAACTCCACTAGCACACTCCACACATGCTCCCCAGGAACTCTCCCGAACGCCATGCGGCTCCTCCAGGAACCACCAACCAGAAAATCCCTCCTTTGGCACTTCCCCAACCAATGGGAACTCTCCAGGAATCCCCACGAGAACTCCAAAGTAGCAGGCTGAGGCGGACAGCAGGGGTCTAATATACACAGCTTAACATAACCATTATCATCTCAATAGCTTGTTGGCATTACCTCTCAACCACTCCATTCTGGCAAAAATGCCATGCGTCATTGGACTCGGCTATGGCTCTCAGCAGTAACTAACCCATTCTAACTACTCTACCCCTATGGAACTTCTTTTAAATGACTGTGAAGGGCAAACCATGCAAATCCTCCTAGATCTTATTCTACCAGTTTTCTGTTTACTTCTGCTTAGTGTAACTAACAGCTAATAGCCCTAAAGGTGTCTCTTACTGTAATGAGACATTAAGTAATCCTGACTGGCCATCACCGCATCAGTGCACCTATCTGCAAAGGGGAAGAGTTCTGTTTATGAGATGGGTCATAATACGAATGACATTTGATGACAGTTCTGCCTCAGAAGTGGGTTCTTCCCTACAAAAAGAAGACAGAATACTCCCTGAAAAAGCCCTTTCTCCCTTTGTCCAGTATTTCATACCTTCCCTCTGAAAAGGAAAACAATTCAAATATGACAATTTCCACATGGGTTGGGTTTTATTATTTTTTTAAAAAAAGTTTATTAAATTTACAACAGACTCCAACATAACAGTTCATTCTAGCTATAGGTCACAAAAGATGTTACAGCAGGGATCCAGATGTCTAAATAGGAATGGAATCAACAGTCACCATCATTTCAGGCACAAGAATCGGCTTACTTTTTGCCAGATTTCTTAATTCCACCTGTGGCCAGGGGGCCCTTCCCCGCGGCCTTCGCTTTTAGCTCCTCAAGTTTCTTCTGCTCCTCTTTTTGTTTCTGTTTGAAAGCCTTATCTTCCTCATCCATCTCCTTGGCCTGCTTCTTAGGTTGTTTCAGGGGCTTCTTCTTGCCACCTTCCCGGCCGGACATGGCACCTTCCGCCCCTACCCCAGACCTTGCTCCACACATGGGTTAGGTTTTGCTTAAGAAAATGGAAGGAGACCCTCATCGTTATACACAGAATACATGTATGATGATGTGAGGGGGGGGAAAAAAGAAGAGTGTCACATTAGACATTAGATTGGATAGAGAGAAGTGATAGGAGGGGAGGGGAGGGGAAGGGGGAAGGGAAGGACAGCAGAATAAAATAGACACTAGTATTGCTGTATGTATATACATGACTGCATGACCAATGTGATTCTGCAACCTGTGCACTCAGAAAAATGAGAAATTATACCCCATTTGATTCAAATGTATGATATGTCAAGATCATTGTACTGTCATGTATAACTAATAAAAAAAGAAAGAAAATGGAAATACATGAACACGTCTGACTGATTCCAGCATAAATTTCCATGTATGCCCCCAGGGTAATGTATGTGTTGGCTTATATGGCAGCGAGCTTCCCAAGGGAGAAGGCACCACGGTTCTGATGACAATATCAGCTTTCCCTCTCAAGAACTGGCCAGGCTAAAAAGCAATCCCTTTGTCTAGAGCCAATACCCTTCACCCAAGCATATTATTATCTTAGTAATCTATTTCATAGAAAAACAACATTTGATCAAAATTAAGTTAGGGTGTCTGATAAGCTGGAGCCTTTGCTATTTGGTTTCATTTTTCACAAGTCGAGATTTGACCCAAAGTTCAGGGAGATGAATTTAAGATACCTGAATGAAAACACATATCTTGCTGCTTTGGCAAAGCTTTTCAGCTACATAACCTTGGGCTTTGCTCAAAGAGTTAGAAGGATCCTTAAAGATGATCTAGTTCTGTGGAGAAACTGAAGCCAAGCCAGGCCATGCTACTTGCCACAGGTTGTGACCAAGCAATACCAGAAACCAGCCTCTCCTACTACCTGACACAGCTCCTGCCAACACACCACACTGTTGTTATTTACATTGGTGTTTAATTAATGAGTGAGCCATGGCAGTATGCACCAGTCTCAATTTTTGCAAGTATTCTAACATTAGACAAGCTTACATAAAATACATTTTATGACTAACTAGTATTCAGAGACTATCTCCTTTTAAAGAACTATCATCTTGCAAAAAAATTAATATCTGGTAAATCAAACCACCTATTTTTTGACATATTATACCCCTTCAATCAGAGCTCTGAAGCTAGAGTAATTCAAGCACAAAACCAGAAAATAATCTAGCAGGGTGGGTCCCATTAAACATGGCAGACCTCAAGGCCAGTGTTCCAAGGGGTGGGAAAGGCAGCAGCCAATCAAGAGTACCCATCCAGGGGTAAAAAAGTAACACAAGAATGGGGCAGAGGTGAGATATTAAGCCAGAGACCCACCCCTAGGCTCAGGTTGACTTGAGACTCAAAAGAACTAAAATCCTTCAAAAAAAATGTCCTGCCAAAAGTTAGCAACAAACATGATAAACATGAGAACACTGATGTTTTTGAATGTCTTCAAATTACTAGAAGTTTCTGAATAATAAATCCTCTCCTGCCCCTACCCTCAGGCTTTATATAATCAATGTTATGTAACTACTCTATGACATTTCAATAATGCCTTTATATTTTACCCAAGTTCCTTTTATCCCCATTTTCCAAGATGAATTATGGAAATGTCTAACAGGCACATGACTATCCAACATTAAAACTCACGTTGAGTTGAAGACATTCCCCCAAGCCAACTCATGTAGCCTTTTCCCCAATTATATGTGCATTAGCTAGTACATCCATGCACACGAATGTGCGCACACACACACACACACACACACACACACACACACGTTCCCAAAAAACAAATTTTAAAATATTGAGGAAGGCCATTCACATCCATCCAGTGTAGAATTTTTCAGGTGGACCAGACCATACAGGTGATCTCATCAATTACCAGGCTGAGTGGGGTGGAAGGATCACTGTGGTAGCTGCTTGTTTTCCTCAGCACACTCAGGTTCTCTTTTTAAAAACTGATCTACCTCCTTAGCACTCGAATGTGACACTGACGCCTTTAGAGGGGAAAAACGACCAACTCCCAAATGCCCCAATGGATCCCTAGACACCAGGGAATACTGGCTGGTTGGCAGTACTAATTGCCTGTCTGGCATTTCCAAGCTTCCTACCAGAAGACAGGCAGAGCCCAGTGTACATGCCCTTCCCTTGACTCAAAGCAGGACAGCTCCCAAAGGAAATTCAAGTTCAACCCTTTCATTGTGCATACAAGGAAAGAGACCAGGGACAGATGTGATGGGTCCTAGAGCTCAGGTTTTTCCTCCTTTTGATCATTTTATCTGAGACAGGAATCACAGGTGAAACAAAACAGAACTAGAATCTTCAGAGCAAGGCTGCAATCTTGCGGGTGTGTTTACAATTTTATTTACATGCCCTCCACTGACCATGAATAACTGCACTGGGAAGCACAGTCCTTCACCTTACCACAAGGCCTACAATACCTACTCTTCCCAATTCTGGGTTGTAGTGTCCTGACTGTGTGCTCCTAGCCCTCCCTGCTCTTCCCATGACAGTGCTTACCAAACACTGTTTTAATTACTTGTATCTAAATTCCCATTAGCCCACAGCTAATTCATCATTGTATCCCAGAGACCCGGCCTGGGCCAGTTCAATAAGTTCATTACATCATTCAACAGATATTTATTTGAAGATCTATTATCATATACCAGACTCTATTCTGTATACTAGAGTTATAACACCAGGCAAAACAAAAGTCCCAGCCCTCACGGACATTGCATTGTATGGAGGTGTAAGATGTCATTTAGTTGCCTCTCAGATCCCTTTCACCCAGCCAGCACATCCTCCCGCAATTTTCCTGAGGGTTAGCTCCCTTCTCCCAGCTGCTCAATTCCCAAGAGAATTGCCCTCTGCTGAGGAGTATTGCCACAATGAGGAAATCACAATGCCCTCAGTTCCCACCCTGCAGCCCCACAGCCAATAACTGACAGATATGAAGGCACAAAGGGCAAGCCTCTTACCACCAGCTTCAATCAATGCACCAAAGACACTCCGTGTGAAGGCTAGACCCCCCCTGAGACCACACCCATGCTCAGCTGCTTCACCCACAGCTGGCTCCACAGCCCCTTTCTGTGTCACCAGGTGGAGACTGCCCAGAGAGAAGCACTAAAGGAGGTCTTTTCACAGGGAAATAGAAAGCTCAGTCCACAAAGGTTTCAGCTGCCTCCCCTAACCTCAGTACATAGAGCTCAATGTTCCTGAATTATTTAAGTAGAAGGGTTGCAGTAAGGACAAAGCTTAGTCTTATAAGAAGCAGGGCAGTGTAACACAGACTCATCGGCCCTCTGAAAGCTGACCGTCCAACTCCAGAGCAGAGCTGAGAAGAGAGCTCAGGTTTCTTAGTTCCTATATCAAGTGTGTAATCCGCTGGTACAGGGTGCTGCCCCTCTTTTATTTAGGTTTGGACTGGAGTTGTTAGGGTCTAGGACCACCTAACTTGTCTTCCGGGTGCACACATAAGTCCCAGCTATTCTGAGGGGCATCACTGAGAACAAAAAAAGGGCCGCATGAGAACCAGAATGCACAGCTGGCCGAGACCTGAGCACTGGGCTAAACATTGACACTGTGTGGCCAGGTGGCAGAGCATAGCCCTTAGCTCTCAGAGAAGGGGAGGAGCAAGAGAACAGAACAAGAGTGGCGTGCTCCCCTGGCTGCCTGTGATTCCCTTTCCTATTAGAAGATATCAAATCACACCCCAAATATCAAATCCTCCCAAATCAGCAGGATGTTTACAGAATCTCAGAATCTGCTCAATATCATTCCACCCATTCTTCTTTCCTCATCAGCTCATTGAATTCATTTGTGTCAATATTTTACTTGGGTGGGGGGGAGATACCATAACCCATAAGCCAGCCAGCCAAAACACAATTGCATAGCCATGGACAGAATCTGAGTCTTCTTGGACAATCTATACTCAAAGAAAATAATCTCTGTGCTTAAATTATCTAAATTGGCTCTTTTCTCTCTAAATGTATTAAATTTTGACCTTCTAAAATTGCTTTGGCTCTATTGACCCATAGGTATTCTTTTGTGCTGCCAAATAAGATGTGAGGAACGAACACAATCTTATAATGAGAAGTCGGAAACCCAGCTGACCCTAGCCCTACCACTAGATGTTGTTCAGAGACTTTGTTGAAAAGACCAATCAAGAGTATTTTATCAATCAGCTATTTACTTCCACAGACATTACTTTAGAGATTTTATCCTATCCAAACAATGCTGATGCTAACGATTTAACCAGAATCAAACTAAATGCCAACAGAAGCCCTTGTCCTGTACATTAATCATCCTAATACAGTTTAATCCTATGCTTCCCAGCACAGTAGTGAGGAGTTTCTGTCAACAGCTCCATCCCTGTCTGTTCTGGTTTGTTTTGCACAGATAAAATCAATAGTCAAGGATTGATGATTTCATTGGTGATCCTCACTGGGCTCACAAATAGCTCAGTGAGGATCAGGAAAGACCAGACCAAGGATGACTCAGTAAAAGCCATTGTCTATGGGAGAGACATCAGAATAGGACCAAATGACAGTAACATTAGTTAAGAAGGAGCATGGGTCTGTAAAGTATAATCTCTGAGCTAAACTATTCAAACAAAAAAGATATAATCTTGAAATAATGGTTAAATTGATGTAATCTACTGTGAAAGTTTCCAACCCCATCTGTGATAGCATCCAAGGCCAAGCTCAGTCAGGCAGAGTGGGAATGATGTTATCTGTACCCCTAGTTCTGACTAGACAAACACAACCACCCACAAAAGCACTAGGGCTAAGCCAATTGTCACCAAGCAATAGTCCCCAAACCCTGGAGTGATAGAAAAGCTGCTTCTTTGCTCACCTTTCAGCAAGATAATAAATGTCAGAATATCATGTGGGTAGCCTATGGGATTAAAAGTCACAGGCCTGTTAAATTTAGATAAATAAATATAATTGAAAGCATTCTGATTGGGCTAAAAAAAAGAGAGATTCAATTATTTATTTTATTTATTTTTTAGTTTTAGGTGAATACAATACTTTTTTTTAATGTGGTGCTGAGGATCAAACCTAGCGCCCCACACGTGCAGGCAAGCACTCCACCACTTAAGCCACAACCCCAGCCCAAGAGATTCAATTATTTTCCCTGAAGCAAATTTCAGAATTCAGATACTTTTATTTTGAGGATACAAAAAAGAAATAAAAAAGAACTGATATGAAGTCAAGTGCTAGCTAATGAAAGATCAACAACTGGTAAAAAATAGTTTATATTTCCACTTCACCAAACTCTCCATATTGACTTTCTCCTAATGACCTAAGAGTGTTGCACAGTTATACTAATATCAGAATCATTCAATGGTCAAAATAGATAGTTTGCATCTATTGTTCAGATTAACTTGTGATGGTAGTAAATTGACTTACAATCCTTTAAACTCGTTAACTATAGGGTAGAAATCAAAACCACAACTGAAAAATGTCAAAGAGAACTTATCTATTTTCTTCAAGAGTATTTGCATAAAATTACCTATCTTTAAATTTTATTTTAAAAACTTAACTGTTATTTTCAGTTAATAGTCTAAGCATGTAGCAGCTTGGAAGCTACCAACTCAATGTACCATCAAGTAAAAAACTGAACAAGCTGAAAAACCAATACCTCTCCTTAGACTTGTTAGAAGGATGAGCTCATGGCACAAATGTCTGCCCTCAAAACTGGAATGACCTGGGGCTGGGGCTGGGGCTCAGCAGTAGCACACTTGCCTGGCATGTGTGAGGCACTGTGTTCAATTCTCAGCACCACATATGAATAAATAAAAAAATATATATATAAAAGTCTCTCAACAACTACAAAAATATTAAAAAAAAAACCTGGAGTGACAAGCAGGTGAATATAGAGAATCACAACACCCCAAAGCAGAAACTCAACGATCAAAAACCTTGAAGGGAAGTAAGCTTACATAATAAAACTGAAACCGTGATTAATGAATTCTATGAGTTCAATGTGGATAAGTCTGAGAGTTACAACATTTAGGGGGATGCAATCCATGAAGGGACCCCATTTTGTGAATTTTAACTGCTGGATATCTACCAGGTTCTCACAGTGAATTTTGGAAGAAAAAAAAATTGTGCCTTGGGGTAAGCGGTGGGAGAGAAAAAGGTTGTGTTTTGAAGGAAAAACTTTCAAGTATGCCAGGGTATGGCCTCAGGAGAAATTATTTAATCTGAGCCTAATTTTTGTGGCTTTATTAGAGCCTAACAGACCTTGGGGAAGGAAAATACTCAGCTTCAACAGGCTCTAACCTTTCATGTGGGAGGAGAGAAATATTCAACATGAGCCCATTCAAGCCATCTCATCCCACCTAAAGGAGGAGGAGCAACTGAGAAGCATTTCTGAAATTCACTGTCCAGAGGAACAGACTAAAGACCGCAACCTACAGAGAAGGATAGAACACTTCCTCACCCCCACACCTTCCCACCACAGCACTAAAGGTCTAGTTGCAGCAGTTCCCATGTCCATCATGTCTGGCTAACACCAAAAACAAAAACAAACAAACAAATAAACAAAAACACAAGGCATACTAAAAGACAAAACACACAGTGTGAAGAGGCAGAGCAAGCACCAAAATCAGATATGGCAGAAATGTTGGGATCATCAGACTGGGAATTTTTTAAAAACTATGATTAAAATATTAAGAGCTCTATTAGATATATTAGACCACACACAAATGGTTCTAATCACAAATGGGAAATGTAAGCAGAAAGATAGGGCTCCTAATAACCAAAAAGAAATGTTACAGATTGAAAACTATAATGGAAGTGAAGAATACCTTTGATGGACTTATTAGTGGGTTGAATACAACTGAGGAAAGAATCTCTGACTTTGATGATATTTTCACAGAAACCCCCAAAACTGAAAAACAAAAAGAAAAAATACTGAAACAAAAGTAGAACACAATATCCAAGGACTGTAGGACAACTATGAAAAGTGTTGTATGCACATAATGGGAATAACAAAAAGGAGGCGGAGAAACAGGAGAAAATCATATTTGAAGCAATAATAACTAAGAATTTCCTCAAATTAATGTCAGACACCAAACACAGATCCAGGAAGCTCAGAGAACACCAAAAAGGATGCATGCAAACACACACACACACACACACACACACACACACACATCACTTCTACACTTAAACCATATTTAAACCATATCACATTCAAACCACACAGTGTCAAATATGGGGGAAAAAAATTCTCAAAGAAGCCAGAAGAAAAAAAATGCCTTTCCTGTACAGGAGCAAAGGCAAAAATTACTTCCGATGTCTCAGAAACCATGCAAGATGTTGGAGAGAATTATTTAGTGTTAAGACCAAAAAAAAAAAAAAAAAGGAAAAACCAACCCACCAACCTGAAATTCTTCACCTGGAAAAAAATTTTCTTCAAAAATGAATTAAGAGAGTTGGGGCTGTAGCTCAGTGGGAGCACTTGCCTAGCACTGTGTTTGGTCCTAAGCACTGCATTAAATAAAATAAACTAAAAAATAGAGGCATGCTGTCCATCTACAAATACAAAAAAGATTTTTTTAAAAAAGGTGAAGAAGAAATAATGGTCTTTAAAAAAATGTTGAGGGAATTTGTTGCCAGTATATCTATATCACAAGAAATGTTTTTAAAAAGTTCTTTAAAGAGAAGAAAAGTCAGAAACTCAGATTTACATAAATGAAGACAGAGAATAAGCAAAGGTAAAATTGAAAACTTTTGATATTCTTACTTGATCTATACATAACAGTTTGTTTCAAAGTCATAATAGCAACAATGTATTTGTTATTTTGTACACATGCCAATGTATATATGCTTATGTAAAAGCTGAATGAATAACAGAATTACAAAAGGGATAGCAAGCAGAAATTAGAATTATTATGTTATTATAAGGTACTGCACTAATCATGAAGCAATATTGTGTTATTTGAAAGCAGACTCGGATTAGTTCTAAGTGCATACTGGAAACTCTAGGAAAACCACCAAAAAAGTTTTTAAAAGAAAAATAATTCTTATGCTCAGAAGGCAGAGAAAATGATATTACATTAAATGCTCCATTAAAACTATAAATGATAGAAAAATTGGAATACAAAAACTGGAACAAATAACAAAGGCAAAAACATATAAAGCAATAGCAAACATAGTAGATATTAGTAATAACTTTAAACACCAGTAGTCTAAATGCACCAATTAAAAGAGACTGCCAGTGATCAAAAAAACAAAACTCAACTGTAAGTTGTCCACAAGAAACCCACCAAATAGAAGGACACAAATAGTTTAGAATTAAATTACTGAAGATATATCATGCTACAAAAAAAGTAACAGTAGTTATAATAATTTCAGACAGAGCAGATTTCACAGCAAGAAAAGTTATCAGTGATAGAAAGGGGCATTACATGAAGATAAAAGGATCAAGTCTCCAAAAGGACATATCAATCCCTAATGTGTGTGTGTCTAACAACAGGCCATCAAAATGCAAGAGGCAAAGTTGATAGAACTGCAAAGAGAAAGATTAATTTACTTCAGCACCCCCTATCAGAAACGAACAGATCTATTAGGCAGAAAGTCTTTAATGATATAGTTTAAATCAACAATACTGTCAATCAATCCTATATAATTGAAATCTATAGACTACTTTATCCAATATTAGCAAAATACACATTTTTCTCAAGCTCATATAGAACATCAAGATAGACTACACTGTAAACCATAAAACATACCTTAACTAATTTAAAAGCATAGAAATTATGCAATGTATGACTTGACACAAAAATGGAATTAAACTAGAAACAGTAACAAAATGATTGCTGGTATATCCAAAAATACTTAGAGATTCAACAACATACTTCTTAGTAACATGTGAGTCAAAAAAGAAATCTTAAGGGGCTGGGGATGTGGCTCAAGCGGTAACATGCTGGCCTGGCATGCAAGGGGTGCTGGGTTCGTTCCTCAGTACCACATAAAATAAAGATGTCGTGTCCACTGAAAACTGAAAAATAAATATTTAAAAATTCTCTCTCTCTCTCTCTCTCTCTCTCTCTCTCTCTCTCTCTCTCTTCTCTCTCTCTCTTTAAAAAAAGAAAAAGAAAAAAGAAATCTTAAAAAAACTAAAAACTATTTTGAACTGAATAAAAATTTTGATGAGTTATACAAATTTTTAGGATACAGCAAAAACAGTAGAGAGAAATGTATGGCATTTAATTCATATATTAGAAAAAGAAGATGATCTAAAGTCCATTCAAGCTTTTACCTTGGGAAACTAGAAAAAGAAAAGAAAATTAACTCCACAGTAAGCAGACTAAAAGAAATAATAAAAATTATTTCATAAATCAATGAAATTGAAAACAGAAAATCAACTTTAAAAATCAATGAAACCAAAATCTGGTTCTTTGGAAAGAAAAATAAAATAGATACACCCCTCACCAGAGTAAAACATGCAAGCAAGCATGAAAATACAAATTACTAATGTCAGCAATAAAAGAAGGACATTACTACTACAGATCCTACTGACTTTAAAAGAACAATAAAGGAATTTTATTTACAACTCTAAACCAACACATCAAATAACACAGATAACGTGATCTAATTCTTTGAAATTACAATCTGCCAGAACCCACATAAGAAGCAATAAACAATCCAAATTGGTCTATATCTACTAAGAAATTACACCAGTAATTAATAGTTTTCCAAAATGGAAATGGCCCACTCAGATGGGTTTACTGGTAAACTCTAACAAAATTTAAGAAAGAAATGACACCAGTTCTCAACAATCTCTTTCAGAAGTTAGAAGCAGACATGTCCCTATTATATTTATGATATTAATAATTTGTGTTTCTCATCCTGACAAGAGGCTTATCAATTTTATCAATATTTTCAAAAAAACAGCTTTTGGATTTATTGATCTTGCTTAGTAATTTATGTAATTATTTTTAATATTTCTTTCCTTCTGTTAGCTTTGGAATTTTCTCTTCTTTTTCTAGTTTATTAAGGTGAAAACTTAGAGAATTGATGTTAGATCTTTCTTTTTCTAACATATGCTTTCTAATTCATTTTTATGGGGCCATCATTACTTTAATACCAAAACCAAAGACATTATAAGAAGATTGTAAAAAGTTGATATCAACTATATCTCAAGAATACTGATAGAGGGGCTGGGGTTGTGGCTCAGCGGTAGAGTACTCACTTAGCACAGGTGAGGCCCTGGGTTCAATCCTCAGCACCACATAAAAATAAATAAATAATTAAAGATATTGTGTTAAACTACAACTAAAAAATAAATATTTTAAGAAAAGAATACTGATACCCCAAAAATCCATAACAAAATACTAATAAATTAAATTCAACATTTTACACAATGAATTACATACCATAACATTTACCTCAGATATGAAAGGTAAATATTGAATGTTCAAAAATCAGTTAGTATAATTCATTACATCAATAGGGTAAAGGAAAAAAATCACCTGAAAATATCAAGAAATGCAAAAAAGGTGTTTTTCAAAATTTCAACACACAATCATGATAAACAAAACCAAAAAACCTCTCTATAAAACAAGGAATAGAGGGGAACTTCTTAACTTGATAAAGATATCTACAAAAACTTACCTTCAGCATTATACTTAGTGCTGAGAATAATGAAGCTTCCCAAAAAGATTAGGAACAAAGCAAAAGTGTTCACTAACAATTCTCCTTTGTTGAACTACTCACCAATGCAATAAGAAAAGAAAATTAAAGGCATACTAGTGAGGAAAACAGAAATAAAGCTATCTTTGGACACAGGAGACATCATCATCTGTGCAGAGGATCTGAAAGTGTCAACAACAAACTCCTGGAAATAATAAGCAATCATAGTAAGGTTGCAGGATACAAGTTTGATATACAAGAAATGAACAAGTATGATTTGAAATTAAAAACACAAAACCCCTTACAATGGCAACTCCCCCAAAAAAGATATATTTAGGTATGTATCTAACTAAATATATACAACATTCATATGAAGGTAACAACAAAGCAACGGTGAAATACATCAAAGAAATAAGTAAATGGAAAGATAGTCCATGCTCATGGGTAGGAGACTCAATATTGTAAAGCTATCAATTCTTCCTAATCTGATCCAAAGATTTAATACAATCTCAGTCAAACTCTCTGCCAGTTATTTCATGGATATAAACAAACTGATTCTAAAGTTAATACACAGACCCAGCAGAGCCCATACAATATTGAAGGAGAAGAATAAAGTCAGACAACTAACATTATCTGACTTCAAGACTTACTATAAAGTACAATAATCAAGACAATGTGGTATGGTTGAAAGAATAGTGTTTTAGTCAGTTTTCTGACCAGAACAATTATAGAGAAGAAAAAGTTTATTTAGAGGCTTACAGTTTCAGAGGTCTCAGTCCATGGACAGCCAGCTCCATTTCTCAGGACTCAACGGTGAGGCAGGATATCATGGCAGAAGAGTGTGGCAAAGGGAAGCAGCTCACATGGTGATCAGAAAGCCGAGAGAGAGAGACTCCAATCTCCAGATACAAAATATATACCCCATGGCCACGCTCCCAATTCCTGCCATCTCCAGCCACACCCTACCACTTCAATTACCACACAGTTAATCCCCATCAGGGGACTAAATCACTGATTAGGTTAAGACTCTTACACCCCAATCATTTCTCCTCTAAAACTTCTTGCATTGTTTCACAAGTGAGCTTTAGGGGGACACCTCACATCCAATCCATAGCAAATAGGCAGACAGATCTAGGGGACAAGATGGAGAGCTCAGAAACAGACTGACACAAACACAGTCAAATTGATCTTTGATGAAGGAGCAAAGTCGATAAAGTGGGGGGAAAGAATCTTTTAACAATGATGCCAGAACAAACGGGGGGAAAAATAAAAGAAGGTAGGCACAGACCTGACACCCTTCACAAAATGAAGTCAAAATAGATCTTAAATCTAAACCTAAAATACAAAACTGTAAGACTTCTAAAAGATAGAACAAAATCTAGATGATCTTGAGTTGACAATTACTTTACCAAAACATCACTTGTAGTGAGCTCAGTGGCACATGCTTGTAATCCCACTGCTTGGGAGGCCAAGGCAGGAGGATCACTAGTTCAAAGCCAGTCTCAGCAAATCGAGGAGCTGAGCAACTCAGTGAGACTCTGTCTCTAAATAAAATACAAAAGAGGGCTGGGGATGTGACTCGGTGGTCAGGTGCCCCTGAGTTTTATCCCTGGTACTACTACTACTACTACTACTACTACTACTAATAATAATAATAATAATAATAATTTGTATCTCAATACCAATATGAAGAAAAGATGGATTAGCTAGATGTCCTTTAAATTAAAATGGTCTGTTCTGTGAAAGATACTGCCAAGAAAATGAAAAGACAAGTCATAGACTAGGAGAAAATATTTGAAAAAAAAATATCCACAAAGAACTATTATCCAAATTTTACAAAGAACACTTAAAACTGAACAATAACAAAACAAATAACCCAACTAAAAAGTGGACCAAATAACTTAACAAACACCTCACCAAAGAAGATATACCTATGGAAAATATGCTTCACATCCTATGTGATCAGAGAATTGCAAATGAAAACCAAGAAATAACACCACACGCCCATTAGAATGAACACAATCTAGAACATATTCAACACCAAATGCTGGAGAAGGTGTGCAGAGACAGGTGCTCCCGTGCAGGGCTGGTGGGAATGCAGATGGCACTGTCGTCTTGGACAACAAACACAGTTTCTTACAACTAAATAGCCTCACCATACAATCCAGCAATCACTCTCCTTGGGATTTGCCCAAAGGATTTAAAAACTTATATCCACACAAAAACTTGCACATGGATGTGTATAGCAGCTTTATTTATAATTGTTGAAATTTGGAAACCACCCAGATGTCCTTCAGTAGGTGAATGGATAAATAAACTGTGGCTCATTCAGACAATCTGATATTACAGAGTGTTAAAAGAGACATACTATTAGCTATAGAAAAACCTTAAATTCATATTACTAAATGAAGGAACCCCATATAAAAAGGCTACATATTACACGATTCCAACAATATGACCTTATAGGAAAGGTAAAACAGAGACAGCTGAAGCACAGAGGATTTTTAGGGCAGTAAAATATTCTGTATGATACTACAATGATAAATACATGTCCTTTTATGGTTATCAAATAGTAACCCCAATACAAAGTGTGGGCTTTGGGTGATTGTGATGTAGATTCACCAATAAAAAATTCACCATTCTATCGTTGCAAAGAGGATGTTGATAACAAGGGAGACCACACACATATGGGGATGGGGGGGGGATGGGGGAAATCTCTGTATCTTCCAATTTCACTGCTAAATGAAAACTGCTCTATAAAATAGTCTTTTTTTAAACCCAGCATCTTAGAATGATACAAAATAATTTCCAAAGTCATTATCAATGTTAGTAAAAATCAACCAAAAAAAAAGTTGAGAGAAAAGAAGAAACACTGACACTAGATGTTTGTGGGGGGAAAATGATAAAGCATAGTGCATTTGAACTTTAAGGGAAAGTATAGGAAAAGCTAATGAGAAGAAACTGGTATCTGGTAGCGCCCTTGTTTCCAAATCACTAAGTCACCTTCACAGAGGACACCTAAAGGCATATGCCAATAGACAGGACTAGACAAATCACAACAAATTTTTTACCCTTGCATGTTTTGAGTAATATGCAAAGAGATGTAGAAAAACCAATGTTAATATGAAGACTCTATCCTATAAATATGAGAAATGTCAATGACCCTGTGGTGGTAAAGCACGACCCCAACTGCTCTCCTTCCAAATGCACCAACTCTCGTTTCTAGAGACGCCAAAAGCTCAGCAGTTCTAGGTTTACTGTAACCCTAGCAGATATGCAGTACTGGTAGGCTACACGGACCAAAGCTGGTTTCTATATGCTACCAATTGACACATGTATGGCTTCCAAAATGCCAACTTTGAAACTTGAGGTGGTTTAAGAAAGGCATAAGAGAATGAAGGAAATGAAACTATCTTGAAAGTTGGCTTCAGAGACAGTCTCCCAGTTATTTCCCAAAGAGTGGGTTCCAAAGTTTGACATGTCCTCTAAGACAGGACATCTGTAGGAGTCAATAGCTGGCCTCTGGTGGGTAGGGAAGTGTTCCAAGAACAAGTCTCATCAAAGTTGTCCTGCAATGATAGCACAGAGCAAAAACATCACCTCCCCTGACTCAGGAACAGATGGCCCTTCCCATCAGCCATACCTGTCAAAACTATTCTCCCCCCAAAACCCCTTCAAACCTCACAACCAGGTTAGAATGCTCCCTCACCCAGGCTCCAGAGCATTTTGCACGTCTCATGATATTTTAAATATTCAATTTACACTATAAATGTGGAATTGTTTAATCCCCTATTAAAAGGTAAAGACATAGGAGCATTTTTAATCCCCATAACACCGAGTGCTGTGCCCTGACCTGGTAGGAGCTTAGCATTTGTCACATTGAGAAGATGTGACCTGCCACCAATCACCAGAAGGTTGCCAACATTAATAAGTATTTTTATTTGAAAGCCTCAAAAACAGATATTCCAATAGGAAAAAAAAATATTTATTAGGTTCAGATTGAACTTTTATGCTTTTTTTAAAAAAAGAAAAGATTATTTGGTTTAAAAACCTAGTACTTAAAAGATTTCCTTATTAAATCACTGGAAGCAAGCAGAAATATGCAATATGATGAAGCAACATTTAAATTATTAATAACAATTAAGCCATGGTAGATCAGAGTGCTTTTCTTTTTCTGCCACTGAAATGTACGTACTGTCCCTTCGGAGGGTGGTTGTGTAACATGCCATTGAAATCCTACCTGCCCCACCACAAAAACTGTATGGAGCCCGCCCGCCAACCCCAAGTGTCTTACGCTTCTTCTCCTATCTCATTCTAAGAAAATGCCCAGTCATTTTCATCAGGCTTCTGTTCCAGGTACTCATCCTGTACCCTGTGTTTCAGAGGAGGGCATGCCAAGTGGCAGGAGCCAGAACGGCACAATAAATCCATGATACCCAGGCCGATCATAACCACTGAGTTGTCAACAGTCTATTTGCATTCATTATCCCAAATAACTCATGAGGATGACAACTTTGGTTTGCGATCCTTTCGACTAGTTAACTATGGGATGGAAGATCAAAATCACAAGTGATAAATATCAGTTTTTCAGAGAGTTGCCTGTTTTCTTCAAAAGCACGGAGCCAGAGACACTTTACCAGCAAGTGACTTCAGGGGGACAATAGAGAAATGAATGTCAGGATGGCAAGAAATCAGTTTCTGGAGGTCCCTGCCTCTCCAGGAGGGATGTTAACTCTGAATTCTGATTGAGGAAGCCTGAGGATTTGGCCCAATTCTTGTTTCTACAGATGAAGAGGAGACCCAACAGCACACACACCCCAGGAGCCTGCAGAACCAGTACATCAGAAATAGCAAGGGAATCCAGGGTGCTCAACAGAGGGTCTGGGAGGCAGCAGGAAGTCAAGAATCCTGTCTCACTCACTGTCTCTGACACAGGGTAGTGGAACACATAACAGGGCAAGAGTTCAAGTACAGACCCCAGACCAGACCAGCAGTAGCACACCACCCTGGAACATGTTAGAAAAGCAAATACTTGCCCCGCACCCCTCCCCACCAAGACCTACTGAATCACAAATTCTGGAAGTAAAGCACTACATTCTGTTTTAACAAACGCTTCAGGTGTGAACCTTGCAACAGGAAATAAATAGGCAGTTATTGGTACTGCCTTTTGGAAAAGTTCAACTTGTATCTGGCTAGGGATGTACCTAGTGTTCTGAAAACTCACTGAAGATCTCACTGCCAATACACTGTCAAAGCCAAATTCTCAGAAGAATTTGAGAAATGACTCCACTTTCCTATCCAGAGTTACTCATCAGTTCCAATAATTTCCAGAAAGGGACAACACAGTGTCGACTTGGGCTGAGCTACCTCTACCAGGACCTGCTATGCCACACAGTAGCCTGCACCATGATCATCATCAACCTTGTCAATGTTTACATAAAGCTTACTGTATGCCAAGCCCTGTTATTAGAACTTTATAAATAATAATCCACATAATCTTCACACAATTGCTTATCATGATGTTGGAGCTATTATTTGTATCTTCCCCATTTTATAGATGAAGAGACCCAGGCAATGAAAAATTAAATGATCTTCCAATAAGCCCACAATTCCTAAGGGTCATTGCAGAATTTTGAACCCAAGGAGATGGCCTCTGAACCTTGACTCCTGAATTCTATGAAAGAGAAGCAGCCTGGGCAGTGGTTAAAACCCATTCAACCCACTTCATCTTCTGTCACTCTTCCCCAGTGCACTAAACTAGAGTCATCCCAAGAGCTCACTATTTCTCCAGTAATCCATCTCATACTTCCCTGACTGAATTCTCACTTGCCTGATGTTTAAGTTCAGTCTGTTTGCCACTGATTTTTATATGTTGACGCACCACAAATATTTATATAGTCCAAAATAATTTTTCATACTATTATTAAATACAAATAATAAGAAGTCATTGTTTTGGACTAAACTCCTGCACTAGGTCCCAACAAATCAGGCTAGAAATCAAAATAGAGTCACTCATGTTAAAGTTCTGGGTCATCAGGCTGATGCTAAAGCTGTTGATCTGAACTTCTGAGAAATCAGGATCAGAAGGATAATAGCCAAATTTCTCCCACAGGCCAATTTCAATCCACACGATAATCTGTGTCTTAATCCTTCCATACAAAAGATAACTTAAAGAAACCTGATATTCATCAATCAGATTTTTTTTCTATTGTCCTCCTCCTTAAAAAAATGTAACGGAAACGAGAAGTTCACATTTTCTTCTTGTCTTTAGGCTTTCTTCAGCCTTTCTGTCTATAAAACCAACCTCTTCTGTTCAGTCCATCTGAACATTTATTCTATTTTATGGAATACAGGGTTGTCTGATTCTAGAATCAAAAATAAAGCAAATTAACATCATTAAAGAAAATCGTTCTAATTTTGTTCTTTGAAAATATACATCATTTTGACATATATAATACATACATGGACATATACATGTACACATATGTATATGTACATATACATATATATGGGGAAAATAAATTATGGCACTAAAACTGGAAAAGCAAAGCCTAATGGCATATTGTTTTAATAAAAAAACCTTCCATTTTTTTCAAAAGATTGCTCTGGAGAGTCACAGCCAGTTCAAACTGGTTTCCGGAGGGAGCCTCTCTAGATTTTAGTATCTAATCACTGCTTCACTTGCCAGATGATAACAGAGAAAAGCATGGTGACGGGAATGATCTAGGATCTTTGGACACATTCCTGGAAATCCTAAAAAAGACTAATTACAGTCATATGTTGCTTAATGGCAGGACACGTATGGAGAAATGCATCACTAGGCCATTCGTCCTTGTGCCAACATCACAGGGCACACTGACAAAACAGATGGTTATGACATCACTAGACCATGTCGTTTCTTGAGACCCCTGCAGTATACATGGTCTGTCACTGAGGGAAATGTCACCATGGATGGTATTTAAATGAAGCATAACCCAAATTCTAAATGTAAGGGGAAACCCCATATCCTTGTAGTTTAAAAGAAACAATGATATCAAGAAATGTGCTGAGCCCCTGCTCTCTGTTTTTTCAGGACACTCGGTCCCAGCCCTCGACTGGTTTGCACTTCAGTTAGATACACTCAGGCCTACATAGTTCAACACGGAAGAAGGCAGTCTATCCTAAGCATTACAGAATTGATACAAACCAAGAAAGGCTTCAAGAATCTGGAGTAGAAAAAGACCACGTCCTGAATGGGGAAGAACTTGCAAAAAAAAGTAAACAGAGTCAGAGACAGAGGCAGTGGTTGCAGGAAGTACAGCCTGGAAGAGAGGAAAGGAGGATGTGGAGGTCAAGGGCAAGACACAAACCTGTTCTCCCCCCAGGGACCTGGCATGGGCTTGTCTTGTGTGTGAAATGCTGCCCTGGACAAACCTCTGATTCACCCACGTGCTTCCTCCAGGTCTTTTCTCAAAACCACCCTACCAATAGGGTTTCCCCGACCACCTTGTCTCAAAGTTCAACACTAAAATTTCATATTACTTTCTCCTACTTAGATTTTTTTCTTTTCAGTACTTATCACTGCCTGATCTACTAATTTTAATTATTTATGTTATTTACTTTTCTTTCTTCTACTAGAAGGTCAACTCCATAAAGCAGGAAATGCTGTCTGTTTTATTTACGACTGAATTCCCAAAACCTAGAGAAATGCCTGGCACAGAGTAAGTACTCAATAAACATTTGTTGAATAAATAAATATATTGTAAGGAGAACAAAGGGGTTGAAGAGAAGTCTATTATTGAAATATCAAGTTGACAGAAATAGAAATCTTATATGGGAAGAAGGTTTATGGATTTGGGCAGACAGCTTGGGGACAATGTGGGGAGAACCTGAAATGACCTGCAAAGGACATGTAAGTAAAAGGCTCCTGAGAGAATCCCCTAAGTCATTTAGTCTACTTCTCTCATTTCTAAGCAACCCACACCCAAACCATCCCAGACAAAATAAACTATTCAGCTTTCTGTTAAATGTGTGTGTGTGTGTGTGTGTGTGTGCGCGCGCGCGCACACGCTTCTTAGAGGCTGAAGCAAACATCCAAAATCTCCAATTTCTAGCCTACTCACTTCATTTTCAACACCAAAGGGGAAAATGTACATCTTTGCAAAGCTGAGCTACTAAATTTCCTCTCAGTGTTTCAGACAATCGGGCCAGGATTTAACTTCCACTCATAATTATACTGGAAAAGTGTAAA
Source organism: Spermophilus citellus (assembly GCF_964194105.1). NCBI lineage: Eukaryota > Metazoa > Chordata > Mammalia > Rodentia > Sciuridae > Spermophilus > Spermophilus citellus. The sequence goes on along the minus strand of NC_138197.1, from coordinate 66,699,103 downwards.
AGCGATAGAGCTATTTAGTTGAACATGAATTTTTTTTTCTGTTCTAAGCTTAAGGAGAAACAGCCCCCTGAAACATACAAGGGGCATCTGGCTCACTGACATTTGACATGATACATATACTCCAGTAGAGAAAATTCTAAGCAGTTGGAGCCTTCTATGACATGCATCACTGCCTGTCTGTGTATCCCTAGACAGCATCCTAAACTCTTTCTTCATTCATTTTCAGCATCTTCTGACTGTCTAGATGAGAAGAAGTACAAAACAAATGAAAAAATATTCTATATGGAAGGGAATTGGTCTTCTAACAGCTATCACTCCACAGTGAATGCCGCTTCTACACAGGACATTCACAAGTGCAGGTATCCATTGGTAATGTAAATCCCAATCCCTACCAGCCTGGAACATGTAATCTAAAAAAGCAAGATGGAACAGCACAAGGAAGAAATAGTGCATGGAGTAGAAACAAGGAGACGTCACGTCAATCACATACTATAAAGCAGGTATTCAATATCTACTTCCTAAATTGAATTATATGGTGAAAGCTAAATTTGTTCTAAAAGAATACTTACTCCTATATAGTTGGTTTCAATATGTCTTAATATAACTGGCAACAAGCTATTGCAGAAACAGACAATCTCTGATTGATGATGCAATCTCTGATTGATGAAATGAAACAACATTCTTAATTACCATGTGAACTTCTTGTGTGAAAGAGTCAACAAACTGTGATTAAAAACAACAAAAAAGGACACATCTACAAGAAAATTTTCTTCTTTTTGATTTTATTTCCTACTTTTTAAAAAAGACAGGAAAATTAAAATTTTCTAATTTTAAAACTATTTTTTCTTGCATTTTAACTCTATATACAATGCTAGCTTTTTCTAATATAAAAATTACATAGCTCATATTTATTTTAGAACTAGATAATATTCACTGTTATGGTTTAGATATGAGATGTCCCCCAAAAGCTTATGTGAGAGACAATGCAAAAGGTGCAGAGGTGAAATGATCGAGTTATGAGAACCTTAACCTAATCAGTGCATCAATCAACTTGAATGGGTTAACTGGGTGGTAACTGTAGGCATGTGAGGTGAGGCTGGGGGAGGTGGGTCAATGTGAGTGTGCCTCTGGGGTATATATTCTGTTCCTGGTGATCCGAGCTTAGTCTCTCTCTGTTTCCTGGTTGCCATGTGCTGAGCTGTTTTCCTCTGTCATACTCTTCTGCTCTGGGGTTCTGCCTTATCTAAGACACTGAGCAATAGAGTTGACCATCTGTTGACTGAGTTCTCCAAAACTGTGAACACCAAATAAACTTTTCCTCCTCTAAAGTTGTTCTTGTCAGGTATTTTGGTCACAGCAGGGAAAAGAAAACTTGACTAAAACATCCACGATGAAGAAAAAAAAATCTGAAAATGTTAATGGCAGCAAAATGGGTAGTTTAACAGTCATTGAGCTTCTGTTTTGCTTTGAAGCTAGCAGTGGATCGGTGCTTTGGGTTTCCTTATATAGTTTCATAGGTTAACTATCATCTTCAACTATCCTACAGCTTCTATTTTTCAAATTATAGTTATTAATAATGTGACGAGAGAGAGAGATATGATAGAAATTTACCACCCACAGTGTCTTTTGAAGAAGTGATTGTGTCTTTGGACTTGAGGTACTGATTTAAAACAAATAAAGGAAAGACTCAACTCTTATTTTACTTTTCTCTTTAGAGTTGTCTTTATCAATCAGTTTACCCCCTGAACTTGTCTACATAGTCTAAAGATAAAGATTTTATGGGAGGGCTGGGGATGTGGCTCAAGCGGTAGTGCGCTCCCCTGGCATGCATGCGGCCCGGGTTCGATCCTCAGCACCACATACCAACAAAGATGTTGTGTCCGCCAATAACTAAGAAATAAATGTTAAAATTCTCTCTCTCTCTCTCTCTCTCTCTCTCTCTCTCTCTCTCTCTCCTTAAAAAAAAAGATTTTATGGGAATTGTAATGCTCTTGAAAATCACTATAATTTTTAGGATTCAGAATTTCAAACTTGATGGTGTTAAGACTTTTCTGGAAGGGGAGAGAAAAACAAAATGGATAGTTACCAAATATTTTCTCAGGGCTTTCTTTGAGTGTGGAGTGTTTTACGACATCTCGTGTCAGTATAGGTGGATCATTCTTATTCTACCTCTGAGGAAACTTAGACTTAGTAACCGGCCTAAGGTCACACTACTACTCACAGCAGAGACAGAATTGAATCCACATCTGTGGAATTCTAAACCCTGGCTCTTGTCCACACAGAGACAGGAGATGGGATTATGTAACAACTGGAAGGAACCACAGAGATTGCCTAATCCAGCACAGCAAGCCCTCTGTCCCTCTCCCATTTGCGTTCAACTCTGCCAAATACGCACAATTCACAGACAAGAGCACTGAAAATCAGATGGCTTCAATGATTTGCCAAGCCACAGGTTATGCAAATGGCAAACCTACTCACACAAAGTGACATTCAACAGTTTTAGAGGTGGAAAATTATTGAGTTTTACCCCCTCTCTCACACTCATCTTTTAAAAGTCAACTTTATTGGAAATATAACTCATATTTAGAAAAACATCGTCCATGTAAGGTACACAAATCAATGAGATCTGGTATATATGTAAAACTGCCCCCAAAAAGATACAGAACATTTCTACCAGACCCAACAGAGTCCTCATGTTTATTTGCATTCTATTCGTTCCTCTGTTTACAGCCCCAGGCAAAAATTGATCTGCACTGGTCAGTATTGATTAGCTTGCATTTTCTAGAATTTTACATAATTATTCACATAGCATGTACTCTTTTTGTGTTAGCATGATGATTTTTTAAATATTTTTTTAATTTGTTCTTCTTAGGTATACATAACAGTAGTGTGTATTTTGACCAGTGTAACTCCATATCATGTGCAACCGCAAGCATGGGATCCTAATTAGAATAAGTTATATTCCACATAATCATGATGATTGTTGAGATTTATTCTTTTTTGTTTATTAGTAATTTGTTCTTTTGTATTGTTTAGTCATACTCCATTGAATGAATGTACTGCATTTTTTCTCCATTATCTCTTGAAAGATGTTTATGTTATAGTTATTTTAGCTATTTTAAATAAAACAGCTATGAACACGTGTACAAACTTTTATACAATCATGCTTTTATTTTTTCTTGAATAAATACCTCAGAGTGAGATGCCACTCTTGTATGTTAAGTGTAGGTTTTACTTTTGGAATTGACAGTCTTTCAACGTGGTCATACTGTTTTACATTCCCACCAACAATATTCATGTTCCAATTGCTCCACATCCTTGCCAACATTTAGCCAAAATTTTCAGTCTCTTCAATTTTAGTCATTCTAGTAGACATAAAGTGATTTCTGTTTACACTTCTCTGGTGATCAATAATGTTGAATATCTTTGCATGTGATTATTATATGTTAGCATATCTTCTTTTATGACGTGTCTATTTAAAGTTCTTTCACCCATTTAAAAAAAAAAAACTGTTTGCAATGACAGACTTGTGTTCTCTGTCTATTCCACACAGAAATTCTTTATAAGGTCTATACTTTGGCAGTTTTTTAGATATGTCCACAAATTCTTGAGTATTCCTCTCTACTCAGAAGGTAGAGAATAATTCAACTCCTCTTGCACATTGGATGGATTTAGGATCTCACTTCCAGCAAATAGAATATCACAGTATAACCAATGTCACTTCAGAGAATAGATCATTAAAAAATTATGGCTTCTGTCTTCAGTTCTCTCTCTCTCTCTCTCTCTCTCTCTCTCTCTCTTTAAAAAGCTAGAGTCATGAGGACAAACAGGAAAGCAGCCTATGAAGAGGCACATGTGTCTAGGCACTAAGGTAGATCTTCTCTCAACTGTGGTAGTCGGGGACTGGACTCTCCCCTGGTCAAGGTTTTGGACAACTTCACCCAAGCCAGCAGCTTCTTGGCCAATAAAAACTGTGAGATGAGGGGCTGGGGATGTGGCTCAAGCGGTAGCGCGCTCGCCTGGCATGCGTGCAGCCCGGGTTCGATCCTCAGCACCACATACCAACAAAGATGTTGTGTCCACCGAGAACTAAAAAATAAATATTAAAAAAAAAAACAAAAAAAAACCTGTGGGATGATAAATGTTAGTTGTTTTAAGTTGCTAAATTTGTAGGGTGATTTATTACAGAACAGTAGATAATGAACACAGCATTGCCACAATTTTCTTACATTAATTTTGATAAAATCCAATTTTTAAATGGTTCATGACTTTTATGTGTATACAAGAACACTTTGACTACCTCAAGAACATAAAGATTTTCTCTGGTTTCATCTAGATTTTTATCATTTTGGCTCTTAGATTTACAATTGGGATCCATTTGCATACAATCTGAGTTAATAATCAAGGCTAATTTTTTTCCATACAACATCCAATTGTTCCATCACCACTTGTTAAGGACTTTATTTTTGACATCAAATTGTCATATTTGTAAAAAAAAAAAAAAGAGAGAGAGAGAGAGAGAAAGAAAGAAAAAAAAAGAAAATCAAATGATCATAACTATAAGTCTCTATTGGTGGACTTTTCAATTTCACTTTGCTATATATGTCTACCCTTTCACCAATCACACTGTCTTGATTACTGTACTTAATAATTAGTCTTGAAATTAGGTAATTAGAAAGCCTCTCTTTTCTTCTTTTTGAAAAGTACTTTAGTTATTTGCATTTCATATACATTTTAGAACTAGATTCTCAGTTTCTGACAAAATAACCTTCTGATATTTTGGCTGGGGATGCATTCAGTCTATAAGTCAACTAGGAAAAAAATGAAGCCTTAAAAATATTGTCTTTACTGGATATTTTTTGTAATATCATTAAGTTGGAGGCAGATTACTAGTATGGAAACACAGATTTAAGGGAAATTTCCTGTTGGGCAATTAACCTGCCTTTTTTTCTGAAGATAATTGTCCAGTTTAGATTCAAATCTCATCTCCAACACGTAGATGCACCTCGGTTTCCTAATCTACAAAGTGGAAAAACAGGATGTTTTCCTCTGAGGATTATGACTGAAATAGAAATACTAGAAGGGTATAGAGTCAGGGAGTGGAATTTGGGATGATAAATGTTTCCTAGAGTAATTTTGAAAAACAATTCTTCCTTTAAGAAAATGTCTTAACTAGTAGATTTGTTTTGTTTTGATTTTCATTTTCTGATGCCCTACAAAAATAAGCAGGTAATATTTTATCTAAACTTGACAAGGAACAGGCTCAGTTATATTATTGATTCAACCAATATTTACTATGTGCCAGGCCTGAATTAGAAACTGAGTATAGGGTGTGTGTGTTTGTGTGTGTGTGTGTGTGTGTGTGTGTGTGTGTGTGTGTGTGTGTGTGAAGTACAGCTATACTTGTGTCTGTCTTTATCTGTAAGTTTTTGTGAAAACAATTCTAATTGTTCTGTCCTGCCCTGTTGGTTTGAGCTCAAATTGAAACTAGGTATCACCGATTATTTCAACCTGTTCTTTAATTTATTTCTCTGGGTTTATTTTGTCCCTGATATTGTTACAAAAGCATGATTTCTCTGGCTTTTGTCAGAAAGTTTGGAGAAGGAGACATCAAGAATGAGGTTAAAATAACGACAGACTGATGATCTTGCCCTGTTAGAAAGCTGAGTCTTCAGGCTCCCACCCTCCACAGGAAACACGACAGCCAACAGTGTCCACTCTGTACCTATTGCGTCCGTGGACTTGACTATCTTGGACCCTTTTTATGTCAGTATCTTCACAACCTAACTGCACTGTTTGCCTACGATAATGGGAGAAGGCTGAAAAGATCCAGACAGAACTGTGAGGAGGCCCCTGCAAGTTGCAATCAACCAGGTGAAGAGCAATCGAGATCAGGGCCAGTAGTAATAGTAGAAGTAGATGAACGTGGAGAATCAGACAGTTAGAGGGTTTGGAATGGGGTTTGAGGAAAAGCAACATGCAGGTTGCCACAATCGCAGGGTGCTGCCACATTCGCTAAAATTTGGGAATAGTGAGTGATGGTCAGGATTGATGGAGGGAACATGATACATTTGCCTCATTCATGTTGAATTGAGATGTTTTTGAGCCTCACCCACCCACCCAATGGATATATAAAGACATACTTAACTTGGCTCTCAAAGGAGAAACTTGGACTGCAGAAATAAATTTCCAATCACAGAGCTGGCCTGCAGAGGACATATACCAGGACCCAGGAAAGGGCCTTTGCGGGTGCTGACATTTATAGAGAAGCATGAGCCTGAAAGGGAATTAAGGAAATTCAGAGAGAAAGTTAGGTGGAAACCAGCAGACAATGGAATCAGAAGAAAAGAGTGTTTCAAGAAAGTGGTGTAGGGAGGTGGGGAAGGCCACAGTATGGACTGCTGCAGGAAATCCAGGTAAAATGAGAACGGAATTAACAGGCTGTTTTGTAGCAGGATATAGTTTCCAGCTAAGGAGAATTTTATTAGTGAAAGCGAGAAAGAGGAAAAAGAAGGAAGGGAGGGAGATAACTTCTTAAGGCAAAACAACAACAACAAATAAAAACCTAGAGGTGTGATTTTTGGCACTCCACTAACAGATTGGAGATTTTAAGTTTCAGATTCCTCTTCTCATTATCATTTTTGGCCAGCAAGCAGAAAATAATTCTCCTAGCTACATGTTTTTGTACCTACATTGCATGAATTCTCTTACCCCTTTTGACGTATTAGAATTATGTCAGTGTTCTCCCTTGAGAAAAAGTTTTAAGTGTGGATTACTTTGCTTTTAAAAAATAAAAATTTAGGGCTGGGGATGTGGCTCAAGCGGTAGCGCACTCGCCTGGCATGCGTGCGGCCTGGGTTCGATCCTCAGCACCACATACAAACAAAAAAAAAATTAGGGGTAGGGTTGTGGCTCAGCTCATGCAAGGCCCTGGGTTCGATTCTCAGCACCACATAAAAACAAATAAAATAAAGGTATTATGTCCATCTATACCTAAAGAATAAATATTTAAAAAATTAAAATTTAAAAAAAAATTTTCACTGTCTACATCAACCTCAGGAGGAAATGTCAGGATTCCTTAACTGGAATTCATGACATATCCACAGCCTGGGGTCCCCAGGCCAGTTAGCAGTCAGAAACCCAGCTAAGTCATCATTGTTCAGACAACATGGAATTGGCAATTTCTGTATGCAGAAATTCCCTTAGGTTCACAGTAAAGCAGCTTTGAAATGATGAGAGAAGCATATCAAGCAATCTAGAGGCAATTATAATAATGTACAATATTTTCTAAAGTGAATTTTTGACACATGGATTATTTTTATTTTCTTAGCAAATAGAATTTTAGACTAAAAACCCACTGATTTTGGTAAACCCCACCTATGTCTCAATGCTGTCACAGTGAACCAAGGTCATGCACATATTTAGAAACCACCAGATAATATAAAATGCAATCAAGACATTTTCATTATCGTTTTCAACTAATTATGAATGTGGCTTAAACTGCCAAAGATGGTTAAGACAAATAATTCACACAGTAGCCCTCTAAGGATTTACAGCAGAGATTTTTTTTTAATTTAGGCATTATAATTCATATCCTATAATTTCTGTGGTATTTTAAAAAGTTCTACCCTGATGCCCTCTCAAAAACAAACAAGCCCACAAGTGAAGGTCTAACTTGGGCTCTACCTTAAATGTTGCTTTTTTAAAAATAACTCCCAGCTTCTCCGGATGGTCAAAGTCACCCCCACCCATCAGCTTCAGTTCTCTGCTTCCCTGTAGACCCTTCCTGACTTGAGCCCAGAGCAGCCACCCTGTTTTATGGGTCCCTGTAACAGGGACCAGCATGTCCTGTGCTCATTTTCTCTGTTCTCCAGTCGTTCAAGGAGGCGTGAATGCTCTGCCTCATCAGGTTCAAAGATGATCACGAAAGAGCGTTGAACAAGCCGGGGTACCAACCTCTGCTCCTTCTCAGTTCCTCACAGAACCTCACCCTCGCCAGGCAAACATGTTTGTGAAGTCCCTACATTGAAATAGCATGAGACAGCACGTGGGGTGAAGAACAAAAGGCCCAGAAGACCATGGTCCTAGTTCAGCTCTGTTGCTCACCAGTTGGTGGCACTGAATAATTCACTCCATGGCCCTGAGGCTTCCTCAACCGTAAATGAAAAGGCGAGGCTAAGTCCAGATAATTCTGTGATGACCAAAATTTCATTTATAGATTCTGTCTCACACTTACCCTAAAATCTCTTCCTAGAAAGCTTGCAACACCTTAAGTCTGTCCAGTGTCTCTTCTCTGGTGACTCTTACTATTACTGCTATGTCTGTTATTAATAGTATTCCTCTAGCACCTATTACCTGTCATGCTCTGTGCCAATCACCTTCCTCATATTATCTCATTTAATATTCATCTCTCTGAGTTAGTATGCAAATCAGAACCTGTAGTGGTAGCTGAAGAATCCAATTTGGGCTGAGTTAAAAGGAATTATTGGACAGTTCGGAGTACTGCCCGCAAGACTAGAAAGCCACTTTTGAGGTTCTCCAGGCAAATACACCCCCTAAATTCACACCACTGAACCACTTTGGTGAGGCAGCCACTGCTGTTCTGGAAAGTGGCCATAGCCTGAAACATTAACATTCTTAAAACAAGACACTGAAGGCCACCACAGCTCCCCCCTCTATCCTACTACCACCTGGTGAGCAGCCACTGGTGTCCTACAGCACTGGGTCAGATGCCTGGCACCCTAGTTACAAGGGAGGCTGGGAGAGGAAGAAGTTGGCATTATATAGTGAAAGAGCCCCTGAAGCCATGTTCACATGCTGAACAGCCAAAAACAACGACTATATCCCCACTGTTATAATCCCTATTTTTCAAACCAGGAAACTGAGATAAATCAAGATTAAATAACTTATATCTTTATCTAAGATATATCTAAGATATAAATAACTTATATCTTTATCTAAGGTTATAGAGATGGGCAAATGACCAAGTCAGTCTGTCTGATCCCATACACCAGTCTCCCCAGTAATGTTCTGCTCCCCTTGGGCTCAATAGCTTACATTAAATGGGAGTCTCCAAGAATAGGTTAGTGTGAGTAATAGATTTATCTTCATCAATATGGTTATTGTTATCACCATTATAGTTATATTTAAAGCCAATCTGCAATCAATGATCAATCCATACACAACCCTTAAGTCACTCAGATACTGAAACAGATTTCTCTCTCCCTCTCTCTCTCTCTCTCTCTTTTTTTTTTTTTGAGTAGCACTCTTAGAAATGAGACTAGAAAAGAACTAAAATTAGCATACTACAGTGATACATGCATACCAATGTTTATAGCAGTGCAATTCACAATAGTCAATAGGTGTCCATCAACAGATGAATAAATGTGTAAATAAAACCTGGTATATAGATACAATGATGTTCTACTAAGCCATAAAGATGAGTGAAATTGTGTCATTTGCTGGTAAACAGTTGGAACTGGAGTGAAAAAGCCAGACTCAGAAAGCCCAGGGTCAAATTTTTTTCTTTCCTACATAGAAGCTACAGAGAAATGAGGAAAATTTTAAAGGGGTGTTTAGAAGGGACAACAGTGGAGTAAAGGAAGGAGGACAAAGTGAACAAAGGGTAGTAAAGGGGAGGGACTAGAGAATGAGATTGTCCAAACTGTACTATGTGCATGTTCGAATGCATCACAATGAATCCCACTTTAATGCATAATTATAATGCATCAGTTAGAAAAAAATAAATTAACAGAAGGAAGAGGAATAGAGTAGAGGAAGGGGACTGGGGAAGGGAGGAAGAAGGGTAATACTGGGGATTGAAAGGGAGCAAATTATGTCATGTGCATTGATGAATATGTCACTATGAATCCCACAATTATGTATAACTGTACTGCACCAATGAAAATAAATTAATTAATTAATTAAAAAGACGTACCCCCCACATTCACCCCCCCCAAAATAAAATCTCTAGTTAGGGACAAAGTGACAACTCAACCCAGGAACCAAAGTTCAGCACCAGGCAATGTTGTCAACAGTGTTTTCACCTCCTAAAACAGTTACCATTTTACAACCAAACAGCAGCAGCTCTCCAAATCACAATCTATTTTCCTGGCAGCTCTTTCCATTGCAATTATGAAAGAAGAAAACAGGTCCTTGATCCTAACTGAGCTCAGCAGGGAGAATGCTGTAGACTTACAGAGTGGGAAGGTTCTCTCCCCCTCCCCCACCCAGCCACAGGCCAGCATAGGAGAGTTGCTTAGACAGCCAATTCCTGGTTGCATGTGGTAAGGGGGAGGAGGGAGGAAGGGCAGCATGGATGAATTCCACCTGTGGATAGCCCCCAAACCACATTTTATGGTTACAAGCATCAAGCATCATCTCCTTCACCACAAACCTCAACCAGAACAGAAAATGAGAAATATGACTCTGGTAGCACCCACCCCAGCCCTTGCTGCCTGTTTTCTTCGGTAGAAAAGGTAATAAGTAGGTGAAGGGGTGGGTAGAGAGCACCCAGCAGCAGGAGTGATCCACAGAAACCAGAAAGGTGCTACATTCTTACTCGAAGCAGCAACCTTCATGTGATTCTGTTGACATACTCAGCTCTGATCAATTTCTAAAAACTATTTTGATTTCTCTAAACCCATATGTATAATCTGCTCCATCTCATTGGAGAAAATGGATGGAAATGGGTACTCTCTTGCCCTGAGTCATAGAATTCTGATTTAAAACACACTCTTCCTGGCCTCCTACTCCAGCCAACGCTATTCATTGCACTGATCATAGCAATTCACCTATTACAAGCAATAAAAGGAGCTGAGCTTCCTCCTGTGGCCAGGAACTTTCCTGAAGCTTGGGTCTTTCAGCAATTACAGACCTTTTCACTGCAACACCTTTAACTCTTGCTAATAACCACAGTTCCAGGTCAGCTGGCACTGCAGACTTTGGAGTTGGAAGACATAAACAACAGAGAAAAAGGAGGGACTATCAGAGCATCATTTTTTTTTTCAAACTACCTCAACCAAAAAGTCTCTATTCTTGGTGAGAAGAAGATGACCTGCCGCCTGGACACTAAAAGAAATGTAAGAAAAAAAAAATTCCCTATCCTGAATGACTAAGGATGATGTATTTAAAACAAACAATATTGGTTTTACTTACACTTCAATGTCCAGTACATCAACTCTTTTTCTTTCTTCTTTTTTTTTTTTTTTTTTTTTTTTAATCAAGACAGGTTCTCCTAAGTTGCCTAGGCTGGCCTCAAACTTGCAAACTTTCAGTCTCAGCCTCCTGAGTAGCTGGGATTATAGGCCTGTGCCACCACACAAAACTCCAACATTATTTTTAATAATTAATGACTTACTTAAAATAGGCAGATTGTTTGTAAGGATTTTGAGACAATGTAATAACTTTTAGTAATGTTTCTTGCTCTATATGTAGCCTTGAAAGGCTTAATTTGTTTTACACATTTGTATTATTTCATTTTTGTTACTACAAACAAAATACCTGAGGTAGGTAACTTTATAAAGAAAAAAAGCTTATTTTGGCTTGTATATCTAGTATAAGGTCAAGGGGCCACATGTGGTAATGGCCTTCTTACTGGAAGAGTCCTGGCACAGGGCGTCCTATGGTAAGAGGCAGGTAGCTAGTGTGTGGGTGTGTATGTTTGTGTCTTGGTCTCTCTCCCTCTTCTTATAAAGTCACCAAGATTATGGGGCTCCACCCTGATGAACTTATCTAATCCCAACCACCTCCCAAAAGCTCCACCTCTGAACACCATAGTCTGATTAAGTTTCTACCCTCCTAATATCTCACAATATTTCAACAGATGAAGCCTTAAGGGACATACTTGAATCATATTCAAAACATAGCAACATCCCAGGGCTGAAGTATTATGATCAGTACAATGAATAGCTGCAGAATGAATGAGTATAAAAAAATGAGACCCGGTTGAGGTCTGTCTCTCTGAGAAGCAGATGAACCAAATTTGAAAGTGTCAAAGGGATATCAAATGGGTTCTGCATACTACCACAGAGGTTGTGTGAGTTTCCCAAGATCACACAGCCAGGGGAAACCCTTGGTCCTCTGACATTACTCAGGGCATTTTCGTGTATGGACTCTGTTTTAAATAACAACCATACTTATTCAGTGATGAAAAAATGTTAGGAGACATCACCATTAGCTGAAAACAACCCATTCTAATGGAGGGTTACACACACGAGATGCCATCTTCAGTGCTTTTCCTAACTTTTATTTTTAATACCATCCTAATATCTTTGGAAATATCTATAGCTCTCCTTACAAGAATGGAATGTCCACTAGCTCCCTGCTTCTTCAAATTCTGCAAAACCTTCAAAGTCCAACAAAGTCCTCAGCCAAGAAGCTTGGTCACCCTGGTCCTCATACCTTTCCACTTGCCAAAACAGGGTCAGTACATAAAAAGAGGCAAAGATTGAGGTGAGACAAATCTGGGACTCAGGATTTGCTCTTTTCCAAGTGTTTAGCCTTTGATTGCTACTTATCCATGAGGTAGGATCATATGTTTAAATAGCCTCAAAAAATATTTAGGAATCAACCTAATAAAAGAGGTAAAAGACCTCTATAATGAAAACTACAGAACACTAAAGAAAGAAATTGAAGAAGACCTCAGAAAATGAAAAGATTTCCTATGTTCCTGGATATGTAGAATTAATATTATCAAAATAGCCATACTACCAAAGTGCTATACAGATTTAATGCAATTTCTGTTAAGATCCCAATGATGTTCTTCAGAAAAATAGGTAAAACAATCATGAAATTCATTTGGAAAAATTAAAGGCCCAGAACAAGCAAAGCAATCCTTAGCAAGAAAAGTGATACAGGAGGCATCACAATACCAGACCTTAAATTATACTACAGAGCTATAGTAATAAAAACAGCATATTATTGGCACCAAAATAGACGTAAAGACCAATATAACAGAAGAGAAGACACAGAGACACACCCACATTAATACAGTTATCTCATCCTAGACAAAGACAACATAAACATAAGTTGGAGATAAGATAGCCTCTTCAACAAATGGTGCTGGGAAGACTGGAAATCCACATATAATAGAATAAAATTTAACCCATATCTCTCACCCTGAACAAAACTCAACTCAAATTGGATCAAGAACTGAGGTATTAAACAAGAGACCCTGCACTTACTAGAAGAAAAAATTTCCCCAACATGTCAGCTTAAAACCCAACTTCCTCAATAAGACGCCTAAAGTGCAAGAAGTAAAACAAATAATTAATAAATGGGATTTATTCAAACTGAAATGCTTCTTCACAGCTAAGGAAACAATCAAGAATGTAAACCGAGAGCCTACAGAATGGGAAAAAGATCTTTACCACATGCACTTCAAATAGAGCATTAATCTCTGGGATATATGAAGAACTTCAAAAACTTAACACCAAAATAAATAAATAAATAAATAACCCAATCAATAAATGGGCAAAGGAACTGAACAGACACTTCACAGAAGAAGAAATACAAATGGTCAAAAAAGATATGAAAATATATTTAACATCTCTAGCAATTAGAGAAATGCAAATTAAAACTACACTAAGATTTCATCTCACTCCAGTCCAAATGGCAATCCTCAAGATTACAATTAGCAATAAATGTTGGTGAGGATGTGGGGAGAAAGGTACTCTCATACATTATTATGTGGGACTAGAAGTTGGTGCAACCACTCTGGAAAGCAGTATGGAGATTCTAATCTGGAATGGAATCACCATTTGACCCAATTATCCCACTCCTGGATCTATACCAAAAGGACTTAAAAACAGCATACTACAGTAATGCAGCCACATCAATGTTTATAGCAGCTCAACTCACATTAGCCAAGCTATGGAAACAACCTAGATGTCTTTCAACAGATAAATAGATAAAGAAAATGTGTTATATATACCCAATGGAGTATTACTCTAGCATAAAGAAGAATGAAATAATGGCATTTGCTGGTAAATGGATGGAACTGAAGAATATCATGCTAAGTGAAATAAGCCAATCCTAAAAAACCGAAAATTTTCTCTGATTTGTGGATGCTAACCCAAATCAAGGGAGGATAAGAAGGGGAAAAATAGAAATCCATTGGATGAGACAATGGGAAATGAAAGAAAGGAAGGAGGGTGGAATAGGAAAGACAGTAGAATTAATCGGATATAACTTTCCTAGGCTTGTATTTGAATACACAACCAGGGTAACTCTGCATCATATACAACCACAAGACTGGGATCCTCAATAGAATAAGTTATACTCTATGTATGTGTAATTTGTCAAAATTTATTCTACTCTATGTATAACTAAAAAGAACAAATAAAAAATTATTTATATAGTGTATTTAAAATATAAATGGTTTTTATATAAGCTGTCTTTAGTTGGTTTAAGTATTAGAACTGTGGAAATGCAATATGATTTATTCAATTATTGAGCTCCTTAAAGACAGGAAATGTGTCATTTTTTTTATTTCATGTTTTCCCATAATAGGTCTCCCACAGAGAATAAATGGATATTGATTCATCTGAAGTAATTCACATACCTTGGTCTCCTTTATAGCAGACTCAATTCCACTTTTGTGCTGGTGCATTTGGTCTACATGGATTCTCCAGTCCTATTGACATAAGAGCATAAAGGAACAAAGTAAAAAACACTATTTTTCATTCTTTATTTGTTTCGAACTTGTGGCCTTTATCTTTATTACTTTGATTAATGCCCTATTGCAGGTGGGAGAGTCTTATATATATGGCTTGCAATTAGGTTATAAAGAAATATGTGTAGAGATTACTTTAGGAAGAAAGGTTATGAATACATGTAAATTATTTTTGTGAAAAAAAGATCATATGTTTAGCTCATATAGTTTTTAGTTTTACAACAAAATGCAAGTTTTATAGTATTTCCTGTCTAATTCAGACCTTCCCAGTCAGTATTGAGAGCGTACTTGTGGCCTAACAATAGATTGTATTGGTTGTAACCAATCTCCTTGGCACCTGGGGAAGCCAGGGAAAGTTTGAGGCAACTTGGATGGTGAGAGTCTGCAAGTCTCTTCACCTCTGGTCATGAGTGGCTACACCCAGATTCATTGGTTTCCACAAGAGGCAGCATGATGTGTTATTCCAGCACATGCTGTCCTATTCAATATTCTAAGCACAGTGAAGAGGGTCCTCTGCTTTCAGACCATCAGTTACCAGACAGTTTTAGGGTAGCCACCACTCATCACTGACGAGAGGCCTGGAGTCCATAGTTACAAAGGGTAGTCCAAAGTTGATCCAGTGGTGGAGTAGGGATGAGGAGGTAGACCAGAGAGGAGCTCCTAGCAGGCTCAGCTCCAAGCAGCAGACTTACATTTCTGTCTTCACCTATTTTTGATACTTTGCTTAAGACTAATGTTACCTTTTTAATAGTACCCAACATAGATGCAGAGAATTAATTTATTAAAATCATATGAAGAATGACATCTCAGAAGATGGGAGAGTAGGAAACCATGAATCAGTAATACCCCAAAGCAATTACTAAACTGGCAAACCACCAGAATCAATGATTTTGGAAACCTACAGTCCAAACATGTACACAGCATCAAAAAGTCTTGATTAAAGAATAGGCTAGTAAATTCCCATCTCCCATCCTGCTCTCCTGCAGCAGGCAGCCATTGGGACTCTGACCCATTTTCCTGCTGTAGCAAGAAACTCCAAATAGCAGGTTGCATGGTTTGATCTACCTCACATTCACTAAGTGACCAGAATGGCTGTTGTTTCAGTACTTCAAGGCTGAAAATGAATTTCCTGATAGTATCTGTCAAAAGAATTTAAGGAGACAGAATACCTTATGTTTTGTTTTCCTTTCTTAATGGATCTAAATATTTAAGGAAATTTCTATCAGATTACTGACTGCAGGGATAGTGAAATAGAGAATTCAGTGATCACACATAATTAGAAATAGAATTTTTGAAAAATTAGTTTAGAAATGTCTCCCCCAAAAAATGACAATAGTGACCCTCTACAGGTAATGGGGTAGAGAAGTGTTTGGGTCTTAAATGTTCCCTGAAGGTTTATGTGCTGAAGGCTTGAAGCCCAATGTAGCAAGTTTCTGAGAGGAATTTGGGGGAATCTTGAGGACTCTAATCTCATCAGTGGATTAATCCATTGATAGATTCATAATTTGATGGCATTATTGATAGGTAGTAGAAACTGTAGGAGGGAAGGCCTAGTTGGAGTAAATGGGTCACTGGGGGCATGCCCTGAAAGGATATAACTTGCTTATGGCTTTTTCTTCGCTTTCTCTCAACTTCTTGGTTGCCATGAGGTGAGTAGCCTTCGCCCACCATGACACTCCACCATGATGTTCTGCTTTACCCAAGTCCACAGTGTGGGGCTAAGTGTCTATGGACTGAAACCTCTGAAACTGTGAGCCAAAATAAATATTTTCTCACTTAATTTGTTTTTCTTCATGTATTTTTCTCAGCAGTGAAAAGCTAACATGAGAGAAGAATTTAACTTCCAGAATTACCATGTTATAATAGTCAAAATATCAGCTCTCAATAAAAATAATACAAATCACATAAGTAAACAGAAAAGTATGGCCTACTTCACAGGAAAAAGAAATGGAAAGAAACCATTCCTGAAGAATCCCAGATATTGTACATACTAGACAACAACTTTAACTGTCTGAAATATAATAAAATAGTTGATTTTTTTTAAAAAAAGAGCTAAATAAACTAGAGACAAATAATTACATGAAATCAGGATAATTATGTATTAAAAAGCAGGGGCTAGCAATAAAGAGACAGAAAGTACAAAAAGTAACCAAATAGAAGAAAAGTACAATAGCTTAAATTAAAAAAATATATAAGTGTTAAATAGCAGATTAGATAAGAAAAAAATGGGTGAACTTATAAAGATAGAGAAATTGAAAATAGTCTGAGGAGCAGACAAAAATAAAAAAGTAAGAAAGCATACTATATTTGTGGGACACCATCAATCAGACTGAAATATGCATTATGGGAGTTTCAGAGGAAAGAGAAAAAAAAGAGACTGGAAGGAAGAGAAGGATAGGTTATTGGAAGAAATACTGACAAAATTACAAACTTTGATAGAAAACATGAATCTGCTTTTCCAAGATGCCCAACAACTCCAAGTATTCGATCCGAAGACATCCACTGAGATGTTATAATCAAGTTGTCAAAAGGGGAAATTTTGAAAGTAGCCAAAAAGAAGTGCCTTGTCATATACAAGAGATCTTCAATATGATTATCTGACTTCTCATCAGAAGCCACAGAGGTCAGAAGGCAGTGGGATAATAAATACAGTTAAAATAGTAAAAGTAAAAAAGACCCACTAACCAAGAATTCTGCACTTGGCAAATCTTTTCTTCAAAAATGAAGGGAAAAGCCGGGTGCGGTGGCACACACCTGTAATCCCAGCGGATGGGGGACTGAGGCAGGAGGGTTGTGAGTTCAAAGCCAGCCTCAGTAAAAGTGAGGTGCTAAGCAATTCAGTGAGAGTCTGTCTCTAAATACAAAACAGGGCTGTGGATGTGGCTCAGTGGTTGAGTGTTCTTGAATTCAATCCCCGGTTAAGCAGCATACTATTAAAAAATTAATCAAAAAAAAGGAAGAAGGTAAAACTAAGACTTTTTCTAGATAAACAAAAATCTAAGGAAGCTTGTAATTAATAGATCTACCCTACAATAAATGTTAAAGGGAGTACTTGGACTGAAATAAAAGTTCACTGGAAAGTAAGTCGAAGTCAGGCAAATCAATAAATACCAATAACAAATATAACTACAAAGGTAAATATAAAAGCCTAATATTTTATATTTTGGCTTATAACTACTCTTTTGTTTCCTAAATAATCAATAATAAGATAACTAATTAAAAGTATAAAGTAAAACAAAAGACATAGGGAATTAAAATGATACACTAGAAAAAAAAGTAGGCAGTAACAGAGGAAAAATAAAGATGTAAGATACACTTAGAAAATAACAGGAAGTAAAAATTACTATGAGAGTCAAAGATGGGTATTGTATAAATTAAGGAGATATAGCAATTATAAACATACATGCACTAAACAACAGAACCCAAGATATGTGAAGAAAACATTGATGGAATTAAAAAAGAAAAGGAATAGTTCTAAATGATAGTTGGAAACTTTAATACTTGATAGGATAGACAGAGTATCAATAAGGAAATAGGGGACTTAAGCAACACCATAATCAACTAGACTTAAAGGATTTTATGAAAACACTATCCAACAACAGCAGAATGGATAGTCTTACATGCACATAGGACATTCTCCAGGATGACAATATTATGACAGAAAGCAATTGGCAATATATTTTAAAATGTCTATGCCTACAAAAAATGTTCTCTGACTACAGGTAAATGAAGATAGAAGTCAATAACAAAAGGAAATAGAAAATACACAAATATGTGAAAATTAAGCAGCATACTAATAAAAAATTAGTGGATCAAAGAAATTGGTATGAAAATTATAAAGTATTTTTCTATAAATAAAAAAATATAAACAAATCAAAACTTATAGGATGCTATTCACACAGTGACTAGAAAAAATGTATAGCTGGATAACTATAAGTACATATTTTATAAAAGAACAATAATCACAAATCAACAACATAACCTTACATCTTCAGGAAATAGAAAAAGAAGAGCAAACTAACTCCAAAGATAGCAGAAGGAAGAAAATAATAAAGATTAGAACAGAAATAAAATAGAGAATAGAAAACAATAGAGATAATCATCAAAAGCAATTATTGCTTCTTTGATTTAGTCAAGAACATTGACAAAATTTATGGAAAAGGAAAAACGATACAGAAACTAACATCAGAAATGAAAGGGGGACATTATTACTGACCTTACAAAAATTGAAAAAGTTTAAAAGAATATTGAGGACAATTGTACACCAATAAATGAGATAATCTAAATAAAATGGACAAATTCCTAGAAACACAAAAATGACCTGAGCTAAATTAGAAGAAATTTTAAAAAATCTTAACAGACCCCTCAGAAGTAAAGAGACTCAATCAGCAATCAAAACCTCCACAATATCAACATTGATAACAATTTTTTGGATATGCTCCCAAAAGATAACAAGTGTTAGGATTTGGAGCAAAGAGAACATTCGTGCACTGTGGATTGGAATGTAAATTAGTACAGTGATTGTTTAAAACTCTATAGAGGTTGCTCAAAAAATTAAAAACAGAAGTGCCACAAGATCCAGAATTCCACTACTACCTATATATCCAACAGAAATGAAATCAGTACATTGAAGAGGTATCTGCACTGTCATCTTCATTGCAGTATTATTCACAATAGTCAAGAGATGCAATCAATCTAAGTTCCACCAACTGATGAATGGATAAGATAATTATCCATATGGTGTCTATCCATAGTGATATACTATTCAGCCTTAGAAAAGAGAAGATCCTTTCATTTTCCATACATGGATAAACCTGGAGGATGTTATTTTAAGTGAAAAACTCCAGGCAGAGAAATAAATAACACATGTGGAATCTTACAAAGATCAAATACACAGAAGAAGAGAATAGGATAGTAGGTATGTGGGCTGGGGTAGGAGTGGGAGAAGCAAGAGGAAGCTATTGGTAAAAGGATATAAAATTTCAGTTAGACAGAAAGAATTAGGTTAAGAGAGCTAGAGTACAAAACTGACCATAGTTAATAACAATGGAGTATATACTTGAAAATCACCAAGAGAGTAGATTTTAAGTGTTTTCACCACAAACAATAAATATGTGAGGTAATGTATATGTTACTTAGCTTGATCTAGCCATTCCACAATGCATACATATTTCAAAACATCATGCATACCATATGTGTGTGTGTGTGTGTGTGTGTGTATAATTCAAAAACACTTCCAACAAAGTAAATTCTTGAAGCAGATAAATTCTACCAGATTTAAAAAAGAATAAATGCCAATCCTACCCAACTCTTTCAAAAAACAAAAAAGAGGCTAATTCCTAGCATATTATACCACAGATAGACAAAGATTACAATAAAAGACAATTTCAAGTTAATATCCTTATTAATATACATGTAAAAATCCTCAATAAAACACTATCACACTGAATCTGATAGCACATTATATGAATTATATTCCATGATCAAATGAAATTTGACTGAAGAAGACAAGAGGCAGTTCAACATAAAAAAAAATCAACACATTAATAGAACAAAGGTAAAAAAATACATGATGATTTCATTAGACATAGAAAAAACATTTAACAAGATTCAACTCTCTTTCATAATAAAATACATTCATCAATTGAGGCATAGAATGGAACTTTCTCATCATGATGGAAATATTAATATCAATGAGAAAAAATAACTAACATCATACTAAAGGTGAAAGACTGAATGATTTTCCCAAAGATCAGGAACAAGATATGAATTCCTCTTTCACCACTGCTACTCAATATTACACTAGAAGCCTTCAGCATGAAAATTAGGCAAGAAAAAGTAATTAAAGGTATTCAAATTGGAAAGGAAGAAATAAAATTCTTTTATTTGTAGGTAGCTTGTTTCTATATGCTGAAGATATCAAAGCTACACACAGACACACACACACACAAAAACTAGAACTTATAAATGCAGCAAAGTTATGGGGCTGGATATCAGCACATAAAATCAGTTTGTCTCTATACACCAGCAATGATAACTCAAAAGGAAAATGAAGAAAACAATTTCATCTCTTATAATATCCAAAAGAATAAAATACTTAGTTATAAATTTCATCAAGGAGGTGAGATATTTGTACACTGAAAACTATAAAATATTGTTGAAAGAAACTAAAGAAGATCTAAATAAATAGAAAGACATCCCATATTCATGGACTAGAAGATTTAATATAGCTAGGATAGTAATACTTTCCAAAGCGATCTACCAATACAATACAACCTCTATTAAAATTCCAATGTCCTTATTTTCAGAAATGGAAATTTGATGCTCAGACTCATATGGAATTACTACGGACCTTGAATATTGAAAAAGAAAAGTAAAGTTAGAAGATGCACCCTTCCCTACTTCAAAGCTTACTGTGAAGTTACAGTAAAGGAGATATGTGGTACTAGCATGAGACTCAACATATATAATAAGGAAACAAAATTTATAACCCAAAAATAAACCCAAGCATCTATGGTCAATTGAGTTTTGACAAAGGTGTCAAAACCATTCAATTGGGAAAACAATAATATATTCAATAAATATTCTGGGACAATTGGACTGTCATAGGCCAAAAATGAAGTTGGACCCTCTACTGAGTCAGTATTCCATATACAAATATTAACTCAAAATGGATCAATGACTAAATATAAAAGCTAAAACTCTAAAGCTCCTAAAAATAAAACTGTGTGTTTAATTCTCATGACCTTGGGTTTAGCAATCCATCCCTAGGTTTGAAATCAAAAGCATAAACAACAAAGAAAAACAGAAAAAAAATAGACCCCATAAACATTAAAATTTTGCACAACAAAGAATGTTAGCAAAAAAAAAATGAACAAGAAATCTATAGGATGGGAGAAATACTAGTATGTCATGCATCTGATAAGAATTTAGTATCAAGAGTATATAAGGAATTTTTATAATTCAACAGCAAAAGACAAGCAACCCCATTAAAGAATGGACAAAGGAGTTGGATAGACATTTTTCAAAAGAAGAAATGCAAACAGCCAATGAGTACACAAAAAGTTGTTCAATATCATTGATTATTAAGGAAATGCAACAAAAAACCACACTAGAATTACTATTTAAAAAACAAACAGGAAACAGGAAGTAGTGAGGCTCTGTGGCACAAGCCTATAATCCCAGCAACTCTGGAGGCTGAGGCAAGAGAATCACAATTTCAAGGCTAGTCTGGACAACTTAGTAAGATTCTGTCTCCAAATTTAAAAAAAATAATAATAATAAAAAGGGTTATAGATACAGTGTAGTGATAGAGCACCCCTGGGTTCAATCCCTAGTACTGGGGAAAAAAATAGCCATAGCAAATGAGTATTGGTGAGGAGAGTGTTGAAAAAAGAACTCTCATACATTGTTCATGGGAACATAAAATGGTAGAGCTGCTGTGGAAAATAATTCAGTAGTAGTTTCTCAAAAAAGTTAAACACAGAATTGCCATATGACCCAGAAATTCCAATCTTAGATAAATTACCCAAAAAATCAGACATTATTACTCTATGTACATATATAACTATATGACCACTGAGATTCTATATCTTGTATAACCAGAAGAATGAGAAATGACACTCCATTATATATGATGTATCAAAGTGCATTCTACTGTCAGGTATAACTAATTTAAAAATTTTTTTTAAAAAAATTTAAATAATTGAAAACAAGTATTCAAACTAATACTTGATCGTGAATGTTCGAAACATTCACAATAGCCAAAAGGCAGAAATAACCCCAAAGCCCAGTAGTGAATGAATGGATAAATAAACTGTGCTGTGTACCTATGATAACATATTATTTAAGCACAAAGAGGAATGAAGAACGGATAGATGGTACAACTTGGATGAACCTCAAAAAACAGGTCAAATGAAAGAATGGTTACTAGGGGTGGGGACAGCTGGGAAGAGGGCACTATCACTCGGTGCATACAAGGTGCTATTCTGGGAAGACGAAAACCTTTTGAAACTGAAGAGAATTACTGATTGCACTACATTGTGAATGCCTGAAATACTGCAGAATTCTACACTTTAAAATCCAAGACTGAGATCTTAATTAGAATAAGATATGTTCCATGCTTGTGTAGATATGTTAAAATAAATTCTACTATCATATATAACTAAAAAGACCCAATAAAAAATAAAAATGAATAAGAATAAAAATGCCTTTCTGTTCTGGAAGTCAAAAGTAATTGAAGATTCTATATTATGGGAATTCACCTGATATGAAAATATATATATATACCACATGAATTCTACAAGTTGAAATTTTGACTTCTTCTACAATTTGAAAGGTTACATTACATTTTCCAGGAAAAGGAAAGAACGAACTGCTTGAGTCTTCAACTGTAATTTCAATGACTATAAAATGTTGCAATCATGTTAAACTTTGTTTTACATTTTATTTCACATGCCTGTTTTAACAACATTTCTCATTAATGGTTGTTCTCAAGATTTTGAAGAAATGATCAGATTTGTATTTAGCCATATCAAGCATAAGTGTAAAGGAAAAAGAAATTTCAAGTTTCTCCTTAAGACCTTTGAGAAGGTTTTTGTTAAGTTTTTCAAACTCAACATTTAATATATTCTCTTATCATAATTACACAGTTGTAAAATGTTTATTTTTAACCCAATCCTGTATAGGAATGACTTTCAACTACTTCCAAATCCATCTACTCTCTAAATACCATTGTTTTCTATGTATACCATGATGTGAAAGGCGTTAGGAAGCTGAGAGTTTTCTGTGCATCAAAATTAATTAAATATTGTCCATTCCATTGTTAAATCTTGTCTTTCCAAAGGAAACCAAAATTTGTTCAAAGGCTATTATCACACCCTCAACTGCTGAACTTCTGTTGTATTTTCCATAGCAAAGTGTTGAGTAGTTCAATAAATTCTTGCTGAACTGCACTGCCTCACCAGGAAAATGTTCCACTCTTTCAGGTTAGCGAAGGTCAGGCCTTGGGCTGTTTACTTTGCAGCAAGCCCAACACCATATCCTGAAAGACACACGGTAAATATTTGGCTGTCTAAAGAATCTCTAGAGCTTTCTAACTTCCATGCACTTTTAACTGTGGTCTTGCTGTTCCCCCAAACCTCCAGAAGACTTGCGTCTCAGGCTGGAGCCAGCTTGCATTTGCTGACAGAAGCTGTGTCAATAGATGGAATGTCCTTCTTGAACTGGTGTTGTCAAGTGGCCATGGACAGTCCACTGGACAAATGGAAAGACAAGATTGCTTTCTCCACAGAATTTAAAATCTAACAACGATGAAAGTCTATTAAATTTTAAGATCTAATTGAGATGGAACCTCTCCTTTTTACATCGCTCTCATGAAGAAAAGAGATCTGTTGTGTTTTGATTTGTTCACTCGTTTCTAATTAAGAAACGAATCAGAAGTTCCAACTTTACCAAAATTGGAGATGTGAACTGTATTTTGTTACACTGCAAGAAAACATGCCGGGAATTTTCTTCTTCTACTAACATGGTAGAAGGTAAAGGGGGATCTCTGCTGAAGCTGGGGGTGGGGGGATAAGCTGGGCCAGATTTAAATGTGGATATAAATTCCTATAAAGTTTATCTGTCTATGTGGTGTTTTAAAATAAAATTTGTTAGGCACTCTGTTTGCAAAATGTTTTCTTTTTTTTTTCTTAATTACACAGAATAAACAATAGCTCATAGAGAGAAAGGACAAATGAGGACGGACAGAGATCATTGCCAGGTCTTCAGGCTATTTCAACTCACAGAATGAGAGAGGAAGGAGTCAGTATATATGGACTTAGTCTCTCTGGTGGTCCAGCATTTCCACCAAGGTGCTACCCACAAACCTCAGAAGCACACGCCTAGTTAAAGCTAGCCACACGCACTTATTTCTGGACAGAACTCTGTGACCCATATTGAACATACACTTGCCTTTTTTTTTTTTTTTTTTTTTTTTGTCCACCCTGTCACTGGGGCCTGCACTAGGAATGCTCACTATACATGATGACTGTGTGGTCCTGGGGAACAGGCTCCAGAGCTTGTCGTTGTCCCCATGCAGTGTTATACCTAACACCAAGATACTTCTGGAATTTTTTGATAATAAACTAGCATGTCATTGAGACTTTAAGGGGGATGCTAAGATGGAAGAGGATAATGGGAAGGACAAGCCAAAGGCACTGCCCTTAGCTGACCAGAGGAAGAAAATGAAGCTGAAGAAATTACCCTCTTGAATCAATTTCTTTACTGTGCCATTTGCATTTTACCAAAAAGGGGGGAAAGAAAGAAAAGGGATGAGAGAATGTGAGAAGCAAAAGAAAAAAAGATTTTCATTTCTGAAATACAATTGTTTTTCAGCAAGGATATTTCAATCAAAGATACCCTCCCCCTTGCAGAGAGCACTGGACAAGGAAAAGCAATACAGAAACCATAGCCCATCCCTCCACTTTGCACCGATGCTCCAAAATGCCATCTGTTGCTCTAATTCAAAAGTAAGTTGATGAGAGAGCCCCAGTTTCTTGGCCCTCAAACCCATTCTCTTTCCACCTCAACACATGACATAAGCAATGTCAAATTTCAAACCTAAAATATATCTCACACTGGGAACTTTTCTATTTCCATTAACCAGACATTTAGAAATGGAGGACACATAACCTTTGGCCTAAACAACAAATGAGTTCTGCTGATAAAAATCCACCAAACAGAAAATCTGTTATTTATATTCTGTGTTTGCCTAACTACTCTGATGTTATTGTACACCTCCCACCATTGTTTATCAATTCATGTGAAAATAGAAACCACCTATATTTTATTAACCCTTAAATATCCAAAATAATGTTATGAATTTTGATAAGATTGGTTGAGATTGGTGCAATTTATGTAGTATGCTAACAGGAATCAAAAAACACACTAATCCTGCCGGGCACAGTGGTACACGCCTGTAATCCAAGCAGCTCAGGAGGCTGAGGCAGGAGGACCATGAGTTCAAAAGCCAGCCTCAGCAATGGCAGGCACTAAGCAACTCAGTGAGATCCTGTCTCTAAATAAAAATACAAAATAGAGCTGGGGGTGTGGTGCAGTGGTCAAGTGCTCCTGAGTTCAATTGCTGGTATCTACCCCCCAAAAATTTACTATTCCCATTCTACCACTCAACCCTCTTCCCCTCATGGTCCTAGGAAATAATACACTCGAGGAAACCCTGGCCAGGGTTCCATGTCCACACTGATGCAAAAATAAATATGAAGGTCTCTTAAATCATTTATAAAATATTGGTCTAAAATTTTTTACAAAATCAGTGTGTTAAACAGGAGTGAAAAATTCCCAAAACTCTATAAAATTCTCTAAAGTTCTCAATAGTGACAGAACGAACTATTCTCTGCATTTTAAAGAAAGATATAACTAGTATAAATTATCACTGTGGGTTAATCCATTCATTCATTTAAAAAAAAATTACTGAACCCTTAGGCTTGGTACTGTCACAGTGAACAGAACCAATAAAAATCCCACATTCATGAAATTAATGTTAGCAATTCCATATCATTAGGTTGGATAAATGCTTAGATTGATCTTTTCAGCCCATAGAAAATATGAACTATATAAATACTACTAAACATTGATTTTCTGGTACTTTATAATCTCAGACATGGTGGTAAGGTGAAAATAAGATGGGCTCATTGCAAAGCACAGAGTTTAAAGCAAAACAAGCAATCAATTCAAGAAACCTGGATGTGTTTTGAACTTACTAGACACAGTTGATAAAGAAATCCTTATTTGAGTAAGCAAATTTTTTTGATAAATAACTTTGGGAAACTTAAGAAAGATCAAGAAAAGTAGGCAGATTTTACATAGTTATAATAGGGTGGGTTGTTGCTATTATTACCTATCTTACTTGTTTACTTAAAGAATACTCTGTAATTTGCTAAAATTGAGAGTAGAATAGATGTTTGTGGTCCCTGAAATTTTGGTGTAACACAATTATTTAAATTCATATTGGCAGTTACAGATTAATATTGGCCATGGTGTTCAAATTGCACAAAATTGTATTTTATGTAGCCAAGAAGTTAAGCAACTTCCAAATGCATCAGATTTATGTCCAAGTTTAGATCATAGCCAATAATGTTCAGACGGCCCGACACTAAACTTACTTTTTTAAATTTTCCAGTCTCTCTGTTTTGCAACGGTGTTTCTAAACTACTATATTGAAGTAGGTCAGGAAGCATTAAGAACAGGATTCTTTGGTGGGAGGGAAGGGTATGAGTGAGTTGTATTTTTCTTTTTATCAAAACATCATTGTTTAAAAAATGAAAAAGACAAACTTAGGAGGTAAATTCAAGTAGCTCTAATGATGGAGGCAAGTGGACAGGGCTCACTATTGTGGTTCCTACACCACAATCCAGGGTCTAGGGGTGACAATGCAGTCTATTAGCAGCAAGTTTGGAAGAGGAATATTTTGAATCTGTAATGTGTCTGGTTTCCCTCTGTCAACTTTCTCCTTTTCCAATACAGTGAAAAACTTATTGCTTTCTGACACATTTAAATTTTTTTATTTTATAAATTTGTCAACATGCCAGATCCCTTGAATACATGTTTCCTTCCCTTCTTGCACTTATAGTCTATTAGCAGAAACAGGTACACTAAGAATGCAACAGCACATCAAAAGAACAAGTGCTCCATGTGACCTGAGTCTGAAAACTCCCCCACCTCTAAAGTCTCAAGTCAAAAATGAGTGTATTCTGTGTAGACCTTTTCCTAAAGACTTTTCTCTGCTAAGTAACAGCAAGCACAGTGGCACACATTGGTAATTTCAATGACTGGAGAGGCTGAAGCAGGAGGATTGCAAGTTTGAGGCCAGCCTCAGCAACTTAGTAAGAGCCTATCACAAATTTAAAAAATAAAACAAAATAAAAAGGACTGGGGATGTAGCTTAGTGGTAAAACCTCCCTGGGTCCAATCCCCAGCATAGATGAGATAGGGGGACGTGGGAAATAGCAGTGAATATTGGCCTAAAAACCCAGTTTGCAAATTAACAAAAAGGGAAATAGCATCTCTTTTAGAAGAAAGGTCTAGTAAGCCAAGGAAGCTAGCCTTTCAGGAAGTAGAAAATTGATTTTATTAAAATATGATTTTAACTGAGTTCTAAATTTCTAGTTCTGATTTAACTAAATGTAACTGAGTTCAACCACCTAAAAATTTGATGGTGATAAACAAAAGCCACTACAGTGGCTTCTGAACATATCTGGAGGTGAGCCAGAAGGCAAGCTAAAAACTGACCCACTGTCCAACATGAGACAGTACTTCTTGGGCACCTGCAAAAGCTATATAAAATATACAAAGTTTGTGGCAACAGATGGAGAGGTTTTCTCAAGTCATAATATTCAAAAGACAACACCACCACTACAATTAACTGTATACTTGTTAGCAAGTTATTCCAATGCTTGGAGCTTGAAGAAGATGAAGTTTGGAGATGTCTCGATGGGGCCAGCACATCTTACCTTCACCTTCAGCATATTCCTGTGAATGGGTAGCCAGTTACCTTGGCTATCCTCCAGGAAAGCAATCTCCCCAATTCAATTTAACAAAGTGCTCTCATAAATGAGGCATCTTTTTCTAGTAATAAACTCCACGATTAACTTTTAGAGTCCTACCCTTAAACCATTTTTAAACAGTTTTTCACTATATATAAAACATATTCCCTGACAGGCAGGTAATTATCTAAATGATGTCACCAAATCCTTGTAGAGGACCAAACCTCTTACAGAACTTCCTCGTTCCAACAGACAAAATGAGCTGTTGGAATGCCAACAGCTGTGACTAAAATGAAAACCATTTCTTCTAAAGTTAGTGAGCTTCTTTTATAGGATCCTTGGGCTCTTGCAGGCAGGGGTCCCAGCTGTTGTCCAGAATTTCCCCACTTAGTACACTGACAGTTTCGCAGACTCTGTCCCTGCAATAGGTCTGGGATGATTAACTGACTCACATCCCTGCTCATTTATATAAAACAATACGGTGGACAGTGGTTTTTAAATGTCATGACTTGAATAGACTAATGTGTGACCAATAGTCCCTTTTCCCTTATGAACTAATAGCCTAGAAAACTCAGGCATGGTGAAAATTAGGACCAATTATTTACTTTCCACTATGCAGAGAACACTGTATAACATGCACAATGATGAGGTTAAAATAGGTCCCAAAAGTTGCATGATCTGTTGGGTAAAACCTCCAAAACAGATCTTAGGATATGTACAAGCAAATACACTAGCAGATGCCTCTAAAAACTCTATTTTACACTCTCAAGGATGCTTCTCAACCAGGATATTTTGCATCCCAGGGGTATTTAGCAAGGTCTGGGGGCATTTTTGTTTGTCACAACTGCAGAGATTAAAACTGACTTGGCATTTAATGATCAGAGGTCAGAGATGCTACAGTGTCCCACAAAGCACAGGACAACTCCATGACATCGAATTACCTGACCCAGAATATTAATGATCCTGAGGTTGAGAAACACTGCTCTAGAGCAGTAGCGTCCAACTGAAATTTAATATGAGCCACATATATAATTTTAAAATGTCTAATGGCAGCATTAAAGTAAAGATAGGCAAAGTAAAAATAGGAAATCAGTTTAATAATATATTTTATTTAACCTAATATATCCAACATATTATAATTTTAACATGGAATCAATAGTTTAAAATACTTGAGATATTTACATCTTTTTTGTGTAAGTCTTCAAGAAACTTTGTGTAAGGCTGGAGTTGTGGCACAGTGGTAGAGCACTTGCCTGGCACATGTGAGGCCCTGGGTTTGATCCTCAGCACCAATATAAATAAATAAATAATCCATTGACAACTAAAATATACATATACATATATATATTTTTTAAAAAAAAAAACCCTTGTGTAAATTTGCATACATCAAATTGTGTATATCAGTTTGAATTAAATACATTTCAAATACCAAGTGGTAATATGTGGCTAGTAGCTACCATATTGGAAAATATAGCTGTAGAAGATTCAAACTATCTATTTCATCTTGTCGGTATAGAAAGAGTTGGTTCTCTTCGATTTACAAGACAGAGGAGTGATCTACAAGCTTATATAAAGATGTTTCTTAGCAAATACCATGACAAGGACATAATTGAATAAGACACTTGGAAAGCCTTAAAATGTAGCACCTGAAGAACAAATGGATTTTTAAAATAGTTTTATAGCTGGGTGTGGTGGTGCAGGCCTGTAATCCCAAGGGCTCAGGAAGAGGATCTCATTTGAGGCCAGCCTCAGAAACTCAGAAGGTCCTAAGCAACTTAGCGAGATTCTGTCTCAAAATAAAAGGGGGACAGGAGCTAGGGTGTAGCTCAGTGATAAAGCACCCCTGGATTTAATTCTAGTACCCCCTCCAAAAAACAAACAAACAAACAAAAACAGAGTTGTCTACCACAGACTGATGAATGTTGATTTCATTAATTGAATTAATTGAATGGTGAATGAAATCAAATAGGATATGGCCAAAGAGCAATTTTGAATGTTTTAGAACATGGAACACTTACGTTCATCCACCCTGTACATTTAAAATCTCCAGAATATACTAAAACTATTTATCTAACATAAGTGCTCTAAATTTTAGAGCCTCTTCCTTCCACACAAAATTTAAAACAACTTTTGAATTGCAAATAAAAAAGTTTCATTGAGTGCCAGATCAATCAGTCAGCACCATTTATTTAGCTAGCATTGTACATAAACCATTATATTATCCAATAAAAGGGGATTAAAAACAGCTTCTCTGAATTGCTTGCAATCTTCTTGGGAATAAATAAATGATAACATATGAAAATGATTTTAGGACATTTACAAAGCAACATTTTATTGAGTGTTTCTATAAACACTACTTTATACTCTGGGGCATTTTTAAATAATATAGTTCCCTTTGTTGATGTAGGAATAGCTAAATATCATAGAAATCTATTAAAATTTACTGCCTCCAAATCAGCCAACTAAGCCAGTTACAAACAATTAAGTGCAGCTTTATTTAGAGCTGCACTCCAAAAAGCTACACACAAGAGTAGTTAGTTACAGAGTTTACCCTTTCAAAAATAATTCCTCAAGCGTTATCTTTTCAGAAAAGAGAAACCTCATGGCTAGAGTTCACAAAAACATCTGTGCTGCCACAAAAATGTCACCAAATTGAAAATCAGCATTCTTTCTCACAGCAATGGCACCTTTGTGAGGGCTGGGGGACCCAAGCCACAGGCTGATGTCTGCGTCTTCTTTTGCCTTCAGTTTAATGCCAAACATATCCTAAAAAAAGAAGACACTGTCATTTGTATATATTTATCTGGTATTTTGGTAAGCAAGACAAGAATCTGAGAGAAGTTCTTAGAACTTTTAACCAAGTACAGAAATGTGGACAAAACAGAAATACACAATGATTCATTATCTAGAAAAGTTATCTCAAGCATCTGGAGAAGCAAAGATAGCTAGAAATATGAGATCTGTGCCAAAGGAACCTGAAATGCATTGTATGCAATCACATTTTTAATTCAATGCTTCATATGCTGTTTTCTAAGAGAATGAATTTATTAGTTTCAAATAATAAAAATTAGAATTCTGAAATTTGACTCTCCTTTAAGGACTTAAAAATCTTATTTACAACTCAACAGTGAAAAAACAAACAACTCAATTAAAGATTGGGCAAAGGCTTTGAATGAATATTTCTCTAAAACAAGATATAAAAGTGGCCATTGATCACATGGAAAGATGCTCAAAATCACCAATTGTTAGTGGAGATTAGAAACTTCTGGAGATGGATGGTAGTGATGGCTGCACTTAATGCTACTGCAATGTACACTTAAAAATGGTTAAAATGGTAAATTTTGTATTAAGTATATTTTACCACCAGCCCAAATTTACTGCCTCCAAATCAGCTAACTAAGCCAGTTACAAACAATTAAGTGCAGCAAAACCCAAGAAAACTTCTGCAAAGGAGTTTCAATTGAGTACATACACAAGTCATTTATGGCATTCTCTTTGGGTCTTTGCTATGATCCTGTGCTTGATCACTTCCTTGTGCTCCATAGAGAGAAACAATGGGTAAGTACAAAGCCTGGTGGATTTACCTTTTTTCCTGTGCACTAAATCCCTCTATTGGCCACCAGATCACTTGATGTCACACAGGTATCTCAAAACAAGAATGTGACCTGAATTTAACGTCATCTCTCCACAGCTGCTTTTCCTCTTTTAATCCTTATTCAGATTTTGGGATCACAATCCTTTTAGTCTTCCAATCCAAAAATCTATGAGCTATTCTTGGTTTCTCCTCTTCAGAGAAGAAACCCTGCATCTAATTCATCAAGAAAAGCTGATTCTCACACCCCTCAGATTGCCCTTCTCCATTCTTCCCAATATTTCTTTAGTACCTACTAGTCTCTCTAGTGTCACTTTATCTTCTTCTTGTCATCATATCATCACCGTTTATCAGAGTGAACTTTCTATAATGCAAATATGTGTATGTTTCTTCCATCTTTGAAAAACTAAAATAAGAATGCCTGCTTCTACCATTAGGGCAACTCCTATTTCAGGAAATAGAGCCACAGATGGAAAGAAGATAAAATAGGAACTTAGCTGTATGCAATACCTTTTGACCAAGTTTACAGTGTAATTCTGGCATGTATCACTGGGGAAGCATTCATAAATTGAAACTCCCCAGGCATAAACTGATCTCAGGAAAGAGTCCTTCAATTTTTATACTCCTCCCACTCTGACTCACATTCTAAATTTTTTAAATTTTTCAATTATGTCTTTTGTATGTTAAAAATTAATAACCCAAAACCTACAATAAAGATGGCGATGGCATCTGTGATATCACTAAACAGTGCGCCATCTTAGAAACAGAAAGTCACACACCCCGAGTTTGAGCAGCCCAGTACTTCCTGTGCTGCTGAGGTCTAAGTCTGTGGCATCCTAGGAAGGTGGGCCACCGTCATTTGAAATGCAAGTGAGTGTGATGAAAGTCCAAACTTTTACCTTACAATCTTCTAAAAGTCTAAAATATGATGAATGCCCAACCAAAAAGGAGATTTAAAAAGTAAGGATTAAGTGATCGTTATCCACAATTATTTTTTTTATTTTTTATTTCAGTTTGACTCAGCTGAGTTGGCTGAAAAACCCTTAGAAATCAGTTAAGAAAGGTGCCTGAACATAAGGTAGACATGAAAAAGATCCATAGCTTTCTTGGAAATCCACCCCCACTCAAAAAAAAGTTAAAGCATATGAAAAATAGCCCTATTTTCAGGAGTAACAACAACAACAAAATCTTAAAAATCACCTTTTAAAAATATGTGGGCTGGGGCTGGGGTTGTGGCTCAGGGGTAGAGCACTTGCCTAGCATGTGTGAGGCACTGGGTTTAATCCTTAGCACCACATGTAAATAAATGAAAAAATAAAGGTCCATCAACATGTAAAAACAAATTTTATATATATATATTTGGGATGGGCACAGTGGTCCACGCCTATAATCCCAGTGGCTCAGGAGGCTAAGGCAAGAGGATTGTGTGTTCAAAGCCAGCCTTAGCAAAAGTGAGGTGCTAAGCAACTCAGTGAGACCCTGTCTCTAAATACAAAATAGGGCTGGGGATGTGGCTCAATGGTAGCATGCCCCTGAGTTCAATCCCTAGTACCAAAAAAAAAAAATAATAATATATATATATATATATATATATATATATATATATATATATATATATATATATCTACAGTGACATAGCCACATCAATGTTTATAGCAGATCAATTCACAATAGCCAAATTATGGAACCAACCTAGGTGCCCTTCAACAGATGAATGGATAAAGTAAATGTGGTACATATACAATGGATTACTCAGCCTTAAAGAAGAATGAGATTATGGGATTTGCCAGTAAATGGATAAATCTGGAGAATATCATGCTAAGCGAAATACCTCAATCCCAAAAACAAAGGCCAAATGTTTTCTCTGATATGCAGATGCATATTCACAGTAAGTAGGGGGGCTAGAGAAAAATAGAGATACTTTGAATTAGGTAGAGGGGCATGTAAGAAGAGGAGGGGGTATGAGGGTAGGAAGGATAGTAGAATAAATTGGACATTATTACCCTATATACATATATGATTACACAACCAGTCTAATTCTACATCATGTACAACCAGAAGAATGAGAAGTTATACTCCATTTGTGTATGATGTATAAAAATGCATTCTACTGTCATATGTTTAACTAATTAGAACAAGTTTTTAAAATCTTTAAAAAAAATATGGGAATGAAAATTATATCATGGTTCTGGATGAGAATATTACATTGTCAAAGTCACAGTTAGTGCAATTATAATCAAAAGCCTAACAGGATTTTCTTGATAATTCAATGAACTATTTCTAAAATTTATCTGAAAGAATAAACTGGATATATTTTAAACAAATTCAAAAACTTTTTACTTTTCTGAGATTATTTATTTATATTTAGCCAAAATTAGAATTTATTTTAGCATCTGACATAGTTCAAAAGAAAAGAAAGATTAAAATAGCTAGGTAGATAATCAAATAATTTGCAATATATCACTATTTACCAATAAAAATTATGTACGTTTATTTTATTACTCCTTTTCAAATATAGTTGAGTTTTTTTCATGACATCTTTAAAGAACATCTTGAAAGCCTGATTGATAGCCAATTTTTATCTTATTTAGCAAATAACATTTCTTTTTCATTTGTAAGTTCCCAGTCGGTACAAACTATGGTAAACCAGTCTGTATATACATTTTCATTTCCTTTGCTTTTTATTATAAGTGAAATGAATTTTTTAAAAATATCACGTGAATAAGCTACGTTGAAAAGCACGCTTCCAGCAAGTCCCAGGCAGGCTCATCAGTGTACCTCTGACCTTGTCACATTTCGCAGCGGCTCTAGGATTTGGTGTCCTTCTCCCTTTGGGCTGCGTGAGGTGCAGGACAGTATCACTCATCATTCCCACCACCAGGCACGAAGCCTGGCTCAGGCAGCACTCCATAAATGTTTCTTGAATAAATAACACCTAAAGTGGTTAAACAGCCTACCCACAGAGTGAAGGTGCCGGAAGGGCGGACACCAGGGCCACTCTGTGAGATACCACACCCTACCTTCATTATCATTTTTTTTTTTGCCAAAGATTCAGTGAATTTGCGGGTGGGGCATTTGCTATTTTGTGAATGCAAGAGTCTACAAGGGATAAGTAATAAGCTGGGGAAAATGAGAATGCTCCTAAATCTTGATAGTCTGGAACAATAGTCCTAATTTAGAAAGATGAATTTCAGTAAGGGCAAGTGTAAAAAAGCATGCGTGCACACATGCTCACACATACATGCTCTCCCACCCCCCCACACACACACACCCCACCCCCCCAATACAAATCAAGGTTAGAACGCAGGAGAGGGGCGGACTTTTGAGAACAAACTTGAGGCCTTAGAAGCCACACTGGGTACAACCTCCAGACCCTAAGCTAAGGTGACTTTATGGGTCAGAATGGTCCTAGACTCACTTTGGAAAGTGACAGAAGGTATAGTGTTTCCAAATGTAATAATAATCTTCTGGGTTTTATGGGTTATATTTTGTTTGGATTAAAATTGCCTAACGTTTGATTGCCATTCTAGAGTTCAATGAAACCAGTTACTGTGTCATTTTTTTAAAGGAAAAAATATAATTTTGTGCCACTAAACAATTGACTCTGTGACTCATGAGAAAATTAAACCTTGCCCTGAGCTTCATGTGAGCATGTAAAGACTCGACCAGATTCAAAGCCAGACAAGAACTTGGCCTTCAGGCCTTTCCCATAACTATGAGAATAGCATAGTTGTGCCTAAATGTAGATAAGTAGTCAAAGCACTTGTTCTGTTTGCACACTTCAGTGTTTTCTGGAAGGTCTCAAATGTCAGGACATACCATATAAGAGTTGCTCCATCAAATAAAATTTAATTGAGGACCCTTTCTGAACATCAAGCTGTGGCAGCACAAGGCATAGCTATTAAAAACAGTACGAATGACTTCCCAAATAAAGGAACTAGGCACAGTCTATGCCATATCTTAAAATGAATCTGTTTCCCCTGTCTCTCTCTTTCTCTCACACTCTCTTCCACTGTGTGCATATTTTGACACCACCAGTGGAGATAACAAAAACAAGTTTCAAATTCATTTTCATTTTGGACATGTGGAATTTGACTTCTTAAAAGAGAAGCTCAAGCAATAGGTCATCGATAGGTTTTTCACTGTATTCCAAGACCATTATTCCCAAGCAATGATAAGCCAAAAAATGTGGGCCTCTTTAAACACATAGGTACAAGTCTGGGAGTCTCACACAACAATGCTACTTCATATAAAAATTTCCACATACAAACAGTTTCCCCTGCATACCATGGGGAGTGCTACAGAGACAGGCAACCTACAATTACACTTCCAATAAATGCCAATGCACAAAAGAGTTTCAAAACCATCACCACGTATTTCAGCAATATCTTTTGGTTTACCAGACACGTAATTGACTAGTTCAGACTTGACTTTAAAAAAAAAAATCAAAATAAATGTTAAATGCCTGGTATGTTTATATAATAGAATGCCAACAGCATCATGTGCTGCAGATAATCAACACCATGATGGAAAGTGGGGCACTAGAGATCAAAATTTTCCATTCTTTTTTCCTCCCTTAATAAGTCAGTACATTTCAGACTGTATAATTACAACACAAGTATCCGCTGGAATCTACTCTGTTCTTAATGCAAACATTCATCCCATGGGTTGTGGAAGACCAAAAAAAACCCTCACTGACATTTCTAGATATTTGGGGATAGGTAGGGAGAACTAGTGGAAGGAGATGGTATATTTGTAGGGCTTCCTTGGCTCTGAATGCCTGCTTCTGCTTAATTTATTCATTTTATGGTCCTAGCTATTTGTGCTGACCCTATTTCACCCCTCATGAAGCCTTTCTATAATTTTCAATCCAAAAGCAAAAGAAAGTCCTCAAAGAATTAATGCTTACAACAGAGTTTACTACAAGTTGAGGAATAGAATTGTTTACAACTGTAGAAACAAAAACATCTTCATTAAATATTCAACATTTCTGCTCATAAAAATCTTTCACCAGCTCAATATTCAAAAATTTCACTCATTGCCTTTCCCAGAATCACCTCACCCATCAGACTGTTCTTCTCTACCCTTCCATGAATACTTCTCCTCCTTTCCTTTCTTTTTCTGTATCTCCCAACTCCAGTGGAGCTGTCAATGTGTCCCATCTTCAAATGTGTCCTGTCTACTGTGACCACCTTAGGATATTCAGATCCAGGATGGTGCTCAGCAGAACAAATGTACATCTTCCTAACAGGATTCGCCTTCCTTCAAGGCCAGATGTGTTTGATTCTGGCCATTTCCTCCTTTTAAATTATAACCATATTTGTTTGTGAAAACAATTTGGTACAGGATTTGAAAATCTGGAGAAACAAGTTGTTTATGCCTTTTCATTATCACAACTTTTTTAGGATATAACATTCAAATAACCTAAATATCCATAGTTATTTTTTTTAATTAATTTCCTATGGATGAACTCATTGGTGAGATTCAGTGTAGTGTATTCGTGTATGTGCAAAGGGAAGGGAGCAGGGGGTAGGGGAGGGGAGGGGAAGGAGAGGTACTGGGGATTGAATTAGAAGAAGATATATTCCACACTTGTAATTATGTACATTATACCGTCATATATAACTAAAAAGAACTAACAAAACAAAAAGAATAAAAAATAAAAAGAAATAACCTAAATACTCAAGTTCACTTAGTGAGCCAAGTCTCTCTTCTTGTGGCCATGTCTGTTCAGTCCTGAAAGGACCATCATATAAGCCGCCAAGGGATTACATTTGTTTGAAATTTTGACCTGACTTCTCTGCACAGTGAGCCAGGCTGGCTCAGGATCTTGAAGCACATCCTCCAGTGAGCTCTTCCACTGCTATGGAGCTCAAAAGCAACATGGGGGCCATCTGAACAGGAGTGAATTGTGATGGTTGAGAAAAACATTTCATGCTTATTTCCAACTGACTTGTTAGCACATAAATGTTTTCCTAATTACTTTCACATTCAAATTGTTTGTCGATTTCTACAGATGTGTGTAGCACTGATTTGTTTACAAATTTTGTACATCCTGATTTCATATTTTGTAGTCATGTAATAGATTATAGGAGGGGACAAAATTTCTGACTTTAAAACATTGCTTACTTACCTCATGTCTTGCAGATAGTTACACCTGATTCTCAAACGTGAAGTCTAAATGATAACCCAACAGGTTTTACAGTGGGGTTGT
Organism: Spermophilus citellus; assembly: GCF_964194105.1. Lineage (NCBI taxonomy): Eukaryota > Metazoa > Chordata > Mammalia > Rodentia > Sciuridae > Spermophilus > Spermophilus citellus. Next base: position 66,661,079 of record NC_138197.1, on the reverse strand, counting down.
CATTGTAGTAATATCAGTTTGGGGTAAATTTCATTTTGAAAAAAAAAAATGAAGAAGTATTTTGCTGAAGAGTCCGGCTAAAGGTATCTCTTACTCACCTTGTTGTTCAATTCATGGTTTAAAGATGCCCTGGAGGCAAAGATAATTGCTAAGATTTATCCCATCCAGCCTTATGATTCACCAATTCTATGAGTCTACAGTTTGTAATTATAGCATAATGGAAGATGTTATTTTATGAAAGGAGAAGCTATGACTTGTCCAAAAAAAGGAAAATACATTATAGTAAATATAAGATGAATTAGAATACAAGTTAACAAACACTTTCCTTTTGTATGAACAAGATTTGAGTGAGTCATTTCAGATTGGGGAAAAAAGGCTAAAAGTTTGCTTTATTATTTAAAACATTTGGTTCATTCCTAATGAATAAATTATCCTAAATTATGTGTTTTCTGTTCTTAGGAAATTGAGCTTTTGAAAAGAAGGGTTTAAATATTTTAATATTAATTAAAATGTTCTTTTTACTTGTTTACTTTAGCTATTACAGAAATGTGTCTGTTCTAAATTTCCTTTTATAGTTGATAATTTCTATTTAATTAAATCAAAAATATATTAGTAATGTAGTATAAGTACAAGCAATTTTTTTTAAATCAAGCAAGCAATTTGTCAATATGATGAGTAGCTAAATTTGAAACTCAACTACTTTATAAACCAACTGACTTACAGTAATTGCGCTGTATTTTTCCATCATAGACAAAAGCATTTTGGACTATATTATGAATTCAGAGTCCAGGGAATTCCAATGAGATAATGTCATTGACCTTGAGTACAAATAATAAGTGGTGAATATTGGAATAGGATAATGTGAAAATTGCAAAGAGCTCATTCTCAGACTCTGTCAGAAAACCTGCTAAATCAACAATAGGATGAACTAAGAAAGGAGAACTCTAAAGCATGTTACCTAAAATAGAAAGGCTTCCAAATAACTCTGAGAGATTAAGTGTGAGCCCTCATGCTTAACTGCTGTTAAATCAGTTCAGCAAAAGAGCATCTACCATGGATCCATCTCCCCTGCACCATTTAAGTGACCAAAGATAAATGTCATCTATCAGCTCACTGGTTCTCATCCCCTTTATCCTTTTTCATTTAACTCAACTGAATTTTCCACCATTCTAAAAGCATACAGCTTCATCAAAAATGCCTGTTTCTGGGTTGGGGTTGTAGCTCAGTGGCAAAGCGCTTGCCTAGCAGGTGTGAGCCCTGGGTTCTATCCTTCAGCACTACATAAAAATAAACAAACAAAATAAAGGCATTCTGTTCATTTGCAACTAGAAAAAAAATTTTTAAATGCCTGTTTCTGCAGGCTACACACTCCACTGTGAATGAGGACACACGTCGACTTTTTAAAGGGGTGATACCATAGAAGAAAAGGATCATTTGAGTCACACTATGTATGTTTATGTCCACAGGCTGCCAAAAATCTCCTTGATATTTGTCAGAAATGCAGTTGTAATTAGGGAGAGCAAAAGAAAATCAACTTCAGTTTGGTAACTGACCTGAGGCATCTAATTTATGTACATGTTCACTTTGTTAAAACATGCAAGCAAAGAGCTATTGAAGGCCATATGCCATTTGTTATGAAAAGCACATTCCTTTAGTCTTTGTAACAAAAGCCATATGGCTTTCTGAAAGTTAATTATATCATAAATATGCTGTAATAGTGGGGAGTATGGTCTAGCAGTCACTGGAAGAGACTTAGAGACCTGGCTTAGAGTCAATTTCTCAATATATAGATTTGGAAGCTTGGGGAAATTGCCTGCTCATTGGACCTCAGTTTCCTAATATTGAAAGTGAAGATAATAACATGGCACCTAAATGAGAGATGAAAATTGAAACATTTTATGAGTTAGAGATAAAATAATATTACAAACTATGATTCAGGTCAATACATAAATATTAAAACAGTAAAAGGTTTTTTGAAATATGAACTGGATTGTTAATCACAATGGTCTCTTCCTCTTCCAGTGCTTCTTTCCCACCATCGCCCAAATCAGATTGCTTAACTCCACCTTTAAAGTTTATTTACAAAACAGCATTTGAATGCTGCATGAAAGGTCCTTTAGAGTCTGCCCCAGTCTGCTGTTCTAGCCTCAACTGCCACCCTTGCCCTAATGCATGGAAATACATGCCAAGCCCTAAACAGGTTGTACCCACAATGTCTCTGTGTATTGGCAAAGTCTGCTCCCTTGGCTAAAGGCTTCCTCCCTCCTGACCTCTACTTAACCACTGAGTGTGTGTCAAGACCCAGACTTTTATCTTCCCTAAGAGAAGGTCTTTGACTTCCTCAGGCTATTGGTAGTTCCCTGCTCTGCGCTACAATAGAACTCATTGTACACCTTTTTAAACACTTATTACATTGTGCAGTAACTTTTTAAACACCTCAGTCTCTCCCACACCACAATACAGGCTCCTGGAAGGGAAGGGTCTAAGGCCTGAAAGGTAGTAAGTGCTCAATAAATACTATTTATGGTCCACTTTTTTTATTATTAATTGTTCGAAATATTACAAAGCTCTTGACATATCATATTTCATACATTTGATTCGCGCGGATTATGAACTCCCATTTTTACCCCGTATACAAATTGCAGATTCACATCGGTTACACATCCACTTTTTTACATAATGCCATACTAGTGTATGTTGTATTCTGCTGCCTTTCCTATCCTCTACTATCCCCCCTCCCTTATAGTCCACTTTTAAAAGTCAGAGGTCACTATCTCACTCAGGGATCCAGTTTTTAACTAGTTTCTGTATCTTTGTCAATACCTCAACCTCTATCTGTAATAAACTTAATAGTCAGAAAATAATCCCTAGGGACTTGTAATGTTCTTTACTACTTTTGATGCAAAAAAATGAAATTATTTTAGAAATTATTTTAGAAAGTTTTCCATCAAGGACTAAAGCCAAGAGTTTTATGGTAAAACATCAGCTAACAAATAAGTAAATAAATAAATAATGTAACACAAGGCTTCCAACTAATCATGGTATTGTGGAAACTTTATCCACCATGGAGGCTGTGAAATAAGAAACTAATATGTCCAATAGACAATGACATCTACACTTCGACATAAATAACTAGGGATGCCTGTCTTGGTAATAATGGCTATAAATTGCCTAACATTATAATCTCATCTCAGTGATAAAACATTATTCTAGGGACTTAATTTGGTTGTTCTTCAGTTTGGTTTGATTATGTTTCTGGTTGACACTTTAAGAAAACAGTAAAACCTCTCTTGATTCTAAGGAATTTGTAATGAGTAAGTGTTCAGAGAATTCTCTTGCAGGAACTAAATCACATCCACATGTGCTAAGAGGAACAAAAAAAAAGGGGAAAAAAACAAGAACATTTATGCTTTCCTTTTTAAATACATATATTTTTAGTTGTCAGTAGACCTCTATTTATTTATTTATTTATTTATTTATTTATATGTGGTGCTGAGAATCCAACCCAGTGCCTCACACATGCCAGGGAAGTGCCGTACAGCACTGAACCACAACCCCACCCCCATTTGCACTTTTGATTCCTGTGTGTATACATAACTTAGAGAACAATCAGAGCGGAATGGCTGAAGGTCAAAGGGGACAGAGGGCAAAGGTCTGGCTACAAATCTGTTGGGAGCTGTTTTAGAGGAAACAAGCTTTAGGATCTGATCTGAGGGCAGGGCAACAGGGAATAATAATAATTATAACAGCAAGAGGGAATTATTGATAGAGTAGAGCCCCAAACTGTAATTTCCTCACAATAGTTTCCTGATGGTAAAGACTACTTTTCTATGCACAACTCAGGTGCTAAATAGGAAAAAAAGAAAAAAAGAATAATCCATTTTCCTATAGAGTAAATTCTTATCAAGATGGCACATTTGTTTCAAACTGTCATTATTGATACTATCCTGGTGATGTTCAAGGCACACACCTGCCAGGGAGACAGCAGCATGCCCTAATTCTGTCAGACGCTGAGGTGACAGGAAGCCATTTTCTGTGTTTGTACTTGGGATATTCTACATCTACCCTGGAAGAGGTTAAGTGAAATAAGCCACACCCAGAAGGACAAACACCACACCATCTCTCTTATTCGTGGAATGGAAAAAGCCCAACTCACAGAGGTAGAAAGTAGAATGGTGGTTATCAGGGGCTGGAGGTGGGCTTGGGGAGGACCAGGGAGATTTAGTCAAAGGGGAAAAGTACTCAGACAAGAGGAATAATTTAAAGAGATTGTGCAACATGGTCACTGTACTGAAGAACAATGTTTGGAATCCTCGAGAGAGCCAATTTTAAGTGTTCTACCACAAAAAGAATGTATGTGAAGTGTTGCATTTGTTAACTGGTTCAATTTAGCCATTCCACAATATACACACCTAAACATCTTATTGTACACCATAAATACATGCATTTTTATGTGCCAATTATATATATAAACAAAAGATCCTACCTCTGTGGTGATAGCAGCAACTGACACATCACCTTTAATATATGGCAAGGTGCCATTCTAAGTTTTTTATAAATAACAGCTCATGTAATCATTACAATTGCCCTCTGAGGTACGCAGTAATGGTAGTAGTGGTATTGTCCCCATTCTACAGATGAGGAAGTTGAGGCACAAGGGAGTTACACACAGTTAGTAGTAGAGCCAGAATCAAACCCAGTCTGTGCTTTTGTACTCTGTATTGTGCTGCCTCTCATTCAGTCTCCTGAAACATATCAAAAATTGTGGGTTTTGCAGGGAGGAGTTGGTTCACCAATTTAGAAAGCATATTAAAAACATGTCTCTGCCCCCTCACATGTTTTTCTAATGACATTATTCTCTTCATATTCAGATAAAATTCTACTCAATAACTCCTGATAGGAGTCCTATTCAGAACAAAGCAAAATAAAACTTTCAATCCTTTTCCTTTTTTTTCCACATTATTTTATTGGTACATTATAGTAGTACATAAAGATGAGATTTGTCATTACATATCATACATGCACATAATATAATAATATAATGTGGACAATATTACTCAGTTTTAATCAGAAATTTGATTTGCTGAGTAAAAAAACAAGGTGATTTCATAATTATTTTTCAAAAACAAGAGGCTCAATCTACATTTTTGGAGCAAATTTTTACCACACACATGTCAGAGCACTAATCTCTAGGATATATAAAGCGCTCAAAAAACTTAACACCAAAAAAACAAACAACCCAATCAATAAATGGGCTAAGGAGCTGAACAGATGCTTCTCAGAAGATGATATACAATCAATCAACAGATATATGAAAAAGTGTTCAACATCTCTAGTAATTAGAGAAATACAAATCAAAACTACTCTAAGATTTCATCTGACACCAGTCAGAATGGCAGTTATCAAGAAAACAAACAACAATTAAGTATTGGCAAGGATGTGGGGGGAAAGGCACACTCATACATTACTGGTGGGACTACAAATTTGTGCAACCAATCTGGAAAGCAGTATGGAGATTCCTTAGAAAACTTGTATTGGATCCACCATCTGACCCAGCTATCCCACTCCTCTGTCTATACCCAAAGGACTTAAAATCAGCATACTATAGTAACACAGCCACATCAATGTTTATAGCAGCTCGATTCACAATAGCCAAACTGTGGAAGCAACCTAATGCTCTTAAATAGATGAATGGATAAAGAAACCGTGGTATATATACACAATGGAATATTACTTAGCATCAAAAGAGAACAAAATTATGGCATTTGCAGGTGAATATTTGGAGAATATCATGCTAAGTGAAGTAAACCAATCCCAAAATCCAAAGGCCTAATGTTCTCTCTGATAAGAAGACACTGATCCATAATAGGGACAGATCATGGGAAAAATGCCTCCACTTTGATTGTGCAAAGGGGGGAAGGGATGGGGAGGGGGAATGGGGGCAGGAAAGATGAGAGAATAAAATGGACATCATTACCCTAGGTACATGTATGACTGCACATATGGTGTGACACTACATCATGTACAACCAGAGAAATGAAAAGTTGTGCTGCAATTGTGTACAATGGATCAAAATGCATTCTGCTGTCATATATACCTAATTAAAATTAATTTATCAGTTAATTAATCTATCTTATATAGTACAATGTCTCTTGAAATAATCTTAAAACATGTAACAACAGTCCTTTCATCTCCATTAATGAGTTGTTTCTTACATTACTCTAAAATGGGAGCGATGCTAATGTACACCACATCTTGGGGAAAAAAATCCTCCCTTTACCTTTCTACTAAGAACTTTTTATGCATCGTGTAGCACCGTCTATCATCCAAGATTGTTACATTCTGATTGTGGAAGTGCTTTCCCAATGGAACATCAGTATATGTTGACTATCTGAATATCTATTATTATTTATTATCAAATATTTTTTATAGTATAAGAGAATAATATTTGAAATAAAAACTCAAAAATAAAACAAGAGGCTCAAACCCTCAAGCTTTAACAAAATGCCTGTTCCCATTATCATTGCAGAGTAAGCTGTACATTGGTTTGCTAGAAGTTTTACCTGAAGGAAATGATTCTCCTAAAAGTCAATACAGCACAACATGAAATAAGGCCATTGGTCTAAACCTTAAACTTCAAAGTAAGGTGGGAAGCTTACACCTGAACTGATAGTGTTCTACCTCCATGTCACTCTGAGCCTAGATTGTCATCTCAAATTATGCAGCTCCCCAGGCTTCAGTCATGCCATAAGGTCTCCAGAATGGGGAAGAAAGGAACAAAGGATATGTGTTCAGACAAGTTGGTGTGGAGAAATTCTTTTGGTTTTTTTCAGGTGGAAAGATTCTTTTTGAGATGAAGATTAAGCAATCATCAGAAATGAGCCTCCTTGTTTGACTTGAGAATAAGCACAGAAACTATTCTTTTGAACTTCAGATTATCAGAAACTTACATTGAAATAAAGAATTCCTACAAATTCTACTGAACATTATTAAATTTAACAGTGCTTACAAGGCAACCGAAATCTTTGGGGCAACTGCCAAGATGTTTTGTGGAACAAGAATTTTACTACTAGTAGTAAAATTGAAAACACAGAAAACTGTGTGGCTGTTAAGACATATCAACAGTGGAAACAAAAGTAAGAGCTAGAATTTTGTTATTAATATTTTATTTGTTTTAATTAGTTATATATGACAGTAGAATACATTACGCACTTTGATATATTATACATAGATGGAATATAATTTCTCATTTTTCTGAGTGTACAAGAATGATATTGCAGAATCATATTGGTCATGCAGTCACATATATACATACAGTAATAATGTTTGTTTCATTCTATCTTTCCTATCCCCACATTCTTTCCCCTCCCCTCCCATCACTTGCCTCTACCTGATCTAAGATAACGCTATTCTTCTCTAGTACTCCTGCCTTATTGTGAATTAGCATCCGTATATTACAGAAAACATTCGGCCTTTGGTTTTGTGTGATTGGCATATTTCACTTAGCATGATATTCTCCAACTTATTTCACTTAGCATATTCTCCAACTCCATCCATTTACTGGCGAAGAGCTAGAATTTTTAAAATCACTTTCCTTCTCAGCAGATCTTTTGGGTCCCTGACATACATGGGGTGCTGATATTGCTCATTTGGTAAATGTGCCAAAAATGCTCAGCTCTAAAACAGCAAGTTAATGTTTTAGGGAAAAGAGTACACCAGAACACATGTGCACACAGTCATTTCTTAATGTAGAACTCCAACTTCAATCTCCTAAACTTGACATGAAATGTTAGCTTTGAACAGGTGCGTTGCTCAGGAAGGAGAAGGATTGGGATGGAGCTTGGTGATTGGCTGTCAGGAACCATATGTAAATTAAAGGATAAATGTAGGGGCTGGCATGCAGCTGTTCACTCCATTTTCATATTAAAAATCAGTGCATTAAGACAGGTCAGTTTTTTCCACTGCCCTGAGAGTGACACTGAGATCACCCTCCATGCCCTTCGCCCCACTCTTAAGCCCATAGATAAATGCTCTGAGCAAGATACTCCAAGCAATGAGCATATTCCTTTACAACAAAGACCAAGTTGTTTTGTTCAGGATTGCTTAGGTTTTGTTGTTGTTTGTTTGCTAAGGTTTTTTTGTTTTTGTGTTTGTTTGGTTGTCTTATTTTGTCTTTTAGAGCTAAGGTATTGAGGTGGGAGCAATATGAAGTACAGATTGAACAGTTTTCTCATTTGAAAGGGGGATATAGGAGATAAGGGGATCTTGCCACAGCTGCTTTTCCTATTTTGGCAACTTGCATTGTAAGCTAGAGTCTCAGAGTATAAAAGGCTGGTAACTAGATTTCAGTGAGAAGAGTAAAATTATTTAGAATGAAATAGTCAACTGCATTGTGTGCCTGAGAGTGCATCAAGTTAGACTATCTTTTAACAGAAGATCTAGGAAATGATACAATACAAACAAAAGTTTCCATCTGTACCCATAACAACTCTCTGGGAACTGCCCATCAAACAGTCACAAAAATTTTCAAAGCAACAAAACATAAAAACATATGGTTCAAACTGGGTAATAAGTCACAGGTGATGTTTGTCAAATGCCAGACACTGCATAGTGTGCTTTATGTACATTTTATCCCCTTTCTCAGGTGAACAAATCCAAAGGCTATGCTTGCCATAAAGCTACAAATCCTTCTCTCTCTCCCCTCCCTATCATCACTCATTGTCCAAAAATAGAGTACTATACTACCATGACTAACAATGAAGATAGTATAATAAAATGAAAAATTAGTTTCAATATAATGTTGGATGAATAATAATACAAGCTATATACGTCACAACCATGTAAGGTTTTATATAAAAATAGAACGATGGAAGGAAACCTGGGGAAGTTAAATAAGTTGTATTAGGATAGTAGGATTAGGGAAAAGTCTTAAAAAGTTCCTTGTTGCAAGTTTAGATTAATACTTCTCTAATCTTTCAATGATTAGAAAAAAGGTATTTAGATCTGGGTAAAACCCACCAGGAAAGGCTGTTGGATGAGAGGGGCTTTCATTACTGTGTCAGAAGATAAAAGGGTTTCACGTGGGCAGCAAAGTATAAGAAGTCATCAGAACAGTGACTAGATTGTTCATTTGAATTTGTTAATTCAAAAAGATTGAAGGCATGTTCCATGGGTATTCACCAGGCTCCTGTAACATGGGGACAGCTATCAAGAAGCTGAGATGTCTGAATTTTATAAGCTAGAAAATGAGGAGGGACATAATAAAAGTGTTTAACAAACTGTATCCTAACTACTGGGTGAAGGACAGTTGAGAGGAGGGACCAGGACAAGGAGGCCACCCAAGCTGAGGAAGGCTCTTAGATATGGTGTGAGCACCCAGGCATCCCTCAGTGTTGGAGCACAGCCATCTACACCACTCACAAAGGAGTCTCAGATAAATGCACTCCCTGCACATCTTTCCCTCTTTAAAGTGGGTAGAAGGTACCTACAATCTCAGCAACCCCAGGAGGCTTTTACCACACTACACCATGGTGATCATCTGCAGAAAACTCTGCAGGAATGTAAATAAGGTATGAAGAGAGAATGTACAACGCATTGAAGCATGTTTTGCCCCTGCTCTTGAGGAACCCAAAAAGGTTTTGAATGCCTCATGTGAGTGGGCATCCATACCACACTCATTAAGCAGAGAAAGAATAAACTTATAGTGAAATAATCTGACTTGCTTTTCATTAGTCATCCACAGATGAGCCAAACATAGAGCAGAGCTATGAACGTGCCTAGCTGGGGTGGTGTGGGAACTACTAGAGGTAAATACAGGCAGACATCCATATATAACTATTTGAAAGGCAGCTGCTATTTTAGGACCACACAACATAAGGGCTTTGTGCATTCCCTTTTGTGTGACTTCAGACCATGGAATGAGCACATACTTCAGGAAGACATGGTCTTGTTCTAATTATGGAAATGACTGAACTGATCAAATTACCCGCAGCATATCTTACATTACACCAAAGAAACAATTTCAACAAAGGGCTTTGATTTGATGATTGAAAATTGCCAGCCACTTCTGCAGGCCTTTGAAGAAATGGAAAGCTCAACGGATGATAAAAACATAAACAAGGGCAGTGGAAGGTTGCTTAACCTTTAATACCACTGTTGTCATGGTTGTTGTCTTGTCTTTAATTACTAGTGCCTGGTTTCAAGAAAATAACTATTAAGAAAAGGAGCTGCATTAATTCCCTATAAACTTTGAACAGAAATACTGACTCTTTTGGTCTCTTTTTATATAAACAGTTGTTGGATATCTAACTTATATTTGCTAGATTTTAAAATAAGGATTTGAGGAGAGGGAGAAGGGACAAATTTGTCCCAATGTTGATAATCTGGGTGGTTCATTCCACGTCCCAGGCCCTAGAAGTATCAGCAAGGTTCAGACTCTTTGCCTTCTATGCATTTCCATGCACCAAATCCCTGGAATTAGAGAATGAGATGACCTGACTGTGAAGGTGAGGGAGATGGAGTGAAGCAAAAGATTGGAGGGCCCCAAAAAACTTGGAGACAGAAACTCTTGACACCTCTACAAGGGAAGAGAATGAGACTTCCAGGGTTCCTGAGGGCAAGGGATTGGAAAACCAGTAGCCCAGTGAACATAACACCCATTCTTATAATTCCATGGCCCCAGCAGAGTAATTACAAAATGTACAATAATAAAATTTTCTGCTCCACGGTCAATTTTACTTTTCAGGTGAATGAAACCATCAACAGACTCACCTTGCTGTATAATGCCCATCCATTCTTGACATTCTCCCACTTCCCACCCTGCCCAACACCCCTCCACACACACGCCACAGGGTGAGATAGCAAAAGGAATCAGGCATCCACCTCACACCAGTATACCTTCAAAGATGTTGAAGTCTCAGTGGTAAATCCCAAAGGGGGAACTGTTGGAAGTCAGATACAGAAGGACACTGAGAGGTCACAGCTCTGGGTCAGGGTTTTCTGACTTTCTCTGGCTGGTCTAAATTATAACACAGGATGATGAACAAATTTATGAATTAAATTTCTATTTGCCTGCAATTATTAAGCAACCTGTACTGACTTGCATAAAAATGACATAATGGTTAAGCTGAATTAGTTTGCATTTTCCTGCCTTCCCAAGTCAGGCATCCTTGCACTGTATGCTGACAGGCATGTCATTTGTTCCCTGTCCTACTCTCAAATAGTGTTCACAAGACAAGACTCAAGAGAATTATTTCCCTTCATGAACAAATGACTAATAGGTGGACCTTTCTTTAGAATAAAGAGGTGCATTTTGAAAGAGGAGAGATAAATTTCTAATTGTAGAATTTCAGTCTTCAAAAAAGTATGTGTAAGAAAGCTAAGTTCAGGGAAAGGTCCACTTGGAGTTTCAGAAGTCATGCCTGTGTCACCCAAGGCTTCATACCCATTCTGGAGTTCACCCAGGTGCCAACTGTTAGGAGAACTGACTAGAAGCTCTTCACTTTTGTTACATTTACATCTGACCCACCATTACTTCTATGCATTTCCATGCACCAAATCCCTGAATAGCCTACATGAGAACAAACACCATGGTATCACCATCTTCTTTTCCTCTCCTAACCTTCTCTTCCCAGGAAATGCCTGTACATACTACAGTGTTTGACAGCATGAGTTTGGGAGTCAGATACCCAGGTTCAAATCCCAACTTCACCACTAACTCCATGAGATATTATGCAAGTTTCCTAAAAGCTCTGAGCTGCATCTTCATCATCTACAAAATGGAGATGATAACCATTTTGCAGAATGATATGAGGCTGAAATGAAACAATGCATGAAAAGCATTCTGCAGTGTGCTACTTTCATAATAAGCACTCAATAAATAATAGCTGAAATTATTAATGGAACTACCTAATATCTTGTTGTTCAAACTAGGCAAGTACCCTAGACATCATTCCTCCTCCCCCCCCCCCGAAGCCAACCTAATCTTAAATCCAATGAATTCTACCTTCTAAACACAGCTAAAGTCCATTTCCTTCCCTGCATTTTGGCTATAATAGCTCAGGCTCATATCTTTTCCTCCCTGAACTACAATTATAACCTTTTAACTCTACTTGCATCTTCGCCTCATCCTATTCTGACCGTTCTGAACATTTCCCATCAGTGTGAATTTTTTAAAATAAAAACATGCCCTTAACACTCCTCTCAGTAAGTCCTTTCAGGACTCTACACATTACTGGTTGGATGCAAGCCCAATCCTTCAGCACAGCATCCGAGGTCTTAGGACCACATCTCACCACTGCCACACCATTCACCATACACTCTTTCCTCCAGAACCACCCGGGCCTCTTAAAACAGCCCTGATGCCTTCATGTCTCTGACATGCTATTCCCCTGCCCACGTTTTTTCCTTTTCTCCTCTCCTCTAAGACTCAGCTCCCAGAGTGCTTTTCTAATATTCCTGACATCTAATTCATGCACTATAGCATTCTACTTTTTGTTTGCCTATCTGTCTATTTCCTTCTTCAAAACTGAACTTCTTGAGGTTAAAAAAAAAAAACTTGCACTGAAACCCATTAACATAGCTATAGAGTCAATTTATTCAAAAAACATTGACTGGACTCCCTCTCTGTGCTGTGCACTGGGCCAAGTGTTAGATGTGCATCTGCTCTCTATCAGAGCACAGTCCTCAGCTGTTTAGTGATATTGGTGTCACAGGAAAGGGGGAGCAGACTTTGACTCTGAGATGTCCCCTTTAAAACTCCCACTTAACCCTCAATAGCTGCCCACTGATAGATGCAAACACTCGTGGGAAATTGCCATATAAATTTATTCTCATGGCAACCCTGTAACATAGATATCATCTCGGTTTTGCAACTGAGAGCCCCAAGGCTCTGGGAGATTTGATGGCTTGCTCAATGTCATCTGGCTGGTGGCTGGCATGCACAAGCTTTAGGCGAGGCAGGGTTGTGCAGTGTTCATGAGCTAGCTTTTGGAGTGAGACCAAACTCTGTTCAAATCCCAGCCTTTCCACTTATGAGCTGTGGAGTCTTACAGAAAATTACTTCACATCTTTGAACTTAAGTTTACCTCTCAAGATGGTGTGAAGTTCAAATAAGGAACTGAATGTGAGATTTTAGTCCAGGACCTGGTAAGTTCCCAGGGGAACCCAAAATCATCTCATAGCCCAACATTTCTTAATCATTCTGTGGTTCACACTTTCGGAGGAAGGATTGGTGCTGGTAGAAGAAAACTAGATTCTGAAGTTACACAGAGAACCTAAGGCTCAAACTGAGAATACCCTGTTTCCAAAAATCAAGAACACCAAGAAAATTTGCCTCTACGTGAACTACATTACAGATGTTCTCTAGAGAATTCAGATCTTATCAGCTACCAAATAATGAGATTTTTGAAATATGAAAGTGCTTTGAAAAATACAATTAGTACTGTTGTTATCTTATTACTAACCATCCAAATCAGGATTCTATATGAGTCCACTGAACTTCTCAGGGTATCTAAGAATTCGCTTTCTTTGAATAGCACAACAATGACTTTTAATTTTCTTGAACATGTGTTTTAACTAGTATGTTGTTAATTCTGTAGAGTATTTTGGTTCCATTTTGTAAAGTAAGGAAACACACTTATAGGTGTGGTAAAATGGAATAGAATTTTCACAGTTCATTGTAATCTTGAAGCTAAGGAGATTATAATAACAGTAAGTGTTAAATAGTAGACAGGACAAATCATACTACAGTAGGTACTAGCATTTAAAATATATTATTTCATTTAATAGGAGAAATATGAAATTGAGAGAAATTAGATTTCTTGTCACTCACATGATATGAGTGACAGAGCAGGAAAATAAACTCATCAGAAGCCAAGACCTCTTCAGCCATTCTGCCAAGCTCCTACTACATAGCAGCCCTGCACTGTTGGAAACAGTATGACTAACACACTTCCCCTGACCTCAAGCGTCTTTCCACATAACACCAACTTAAACCTCGTCTTGCACAAGAGAGGGGTTAATAAAATACGCAGGTAGATTCAATGGAGTAGTCTGGCTAAACCAAATACACAAATATTAAGCAGAGTAGATCATTGCCTGAAGTGAAGCAAAATGAAGCAGGAGAGGAAAACACAGCTGGGGCATCAGGAAAGAGGCTGGAAGAAGGTGCCATCTGAGATTACGTAGACCTCCCTCACTAAGCCCTAGTTCTTAGCTCCCAGCGTCACTCTGCTATTCTCATGAGAATTTCCATCCTATTAATAATTTTGACATAAGTCCCAGCACCTGGTGGAACTTTATCTTGAAATCAAAGTCAGAGCATCTGGCTTGCCTCCCTCTCTTCATTTTTACAAGGTTGTTCCCTTTAAGCATTTATTTTCTCATTACCTGCCTCTTACCCTTGACCTTGTGCAACTGCCACAGGAGCTCTGGCCCCCAGGTTCATGGCTCAGAGTCTGAGCCGCAGAAAGGGTCCACAGGGGGTGCAAGGTATGACAGAAAGAGTTTTTTAATTCAACAGGACTTTTCTTCCTTCTATCGAAAATGGGGCTTCAGATCAGAGTGGGTCTTTGGGGTTCAGACATAAAAACAATTTTTTGTGAAACTGAATGTTTTATATCAAGACCAAGATTTTAGGAAAGTTAAAGCCTTTTTCTTAACACATCTGAAAATGTTCTTTAAAAAGTTTCAGTATTGGGCCGGGGTTGTGGCTCAGTGGTAGAGAGCTTGCCTAGCATGCACAAGGCACTGGGTTTGATTCCCGGGCACCACATAAAAAATAAATAAATAAACGAATAAAAGTATTGTTAAAAAAGAAGTCTTAGTATTGGCTCTCATGCCACTTTCTATGCTAGACAACTGGTGCAATTTACAAATATTTAGCTAATCCTCACGACAACACTATGGAATGCAGACTGAGAACACTGTTTGAAAGTTGAAGAAACTGAGGCACAGAAATGGTAAATTACTTGTACAAGGTATCACAGCTGATAAATAGAGGCAACCTACCAAGTAAAGAAGAGGACAGGATCCATCTATAAGGACACAGGAAGAGGGAGAGGATACAGATGTCCATCTATGAGTTTACATTTCTCTTCCTACACTCCAGCTTAGACTGTATATAAAGTAGAAAATTTGGTCTGGTTTGATTTTATGGTATATATTACAATATTTGTTCCTATAATCATCTGAAACCCAGAAATATAGATTTCATTTTCCATCAGAAAGCTAATGTTTTACACAACTTTGTTGCTTGTTTGGCGTTGGCTTGTCTCCATTTTAACTGATTTCATTGCTGATCACTATCCTCTTAATTTTTAAAAAGACTCAATGTTAAACCTTCAAATATAGATATAAAATACAAAAGCAGAAGAGGCTAAGTCAGGTAGTTTTTGGATTTAGTATGGAAAAAAACATTTTTTAAAACATGGAAACTAAGTGTGTTTAGCAGTTAGTACCTTCCATTCATATCAGATCATTTATACTGAGGTTTCCTTTATGTAGAAAATAGCATGAGGTACTATGAATTTTTCTACTTTTTACTCCAAATTTTCCTCTTTTTTTAAAAAAAAGGTCTTAGTATTGGGATACCATTTACTTTTGAGTGGGGTTTACCACAGTTTCACCTCATTGTTAGTCTTGTGTTAATGGACTACCCAAATGAATTAATAATCACCTGAAAACTTTTGGTATGAATATACACATGATAACACTAATATATAAACCTGTATCGCTCATCTATTTAGATCATTGCATTCCCTTATGCTGAAAGGTCTTCTTGGCTTTGTGAGGCTTTAAGTTATAGTTTAAAAACCAAAACTTATACTCAAACTTAGACTCAAACTCAGGCAAACATCTCCCTGAGGTTTGCACATACTTACAGGCAACAGACACATGGCTTTCCTGCAGCCCCCTTCACCTTCCCAGAGTATTCCCCAGCAGTAGAACATGCCCCGAGCACACAGTGTGGTCAGAACCGTGCATGTTTGTCCTTTTTATCCATCTGTGTGTGGCCCTTCCCCCCACCAGCCCACCTTCTTCAACACAGCCAATTCTTATTACATATATAGAATACAATTTTTCATATCTCTGGTTGTATACAAAGTATATTCACACCAATTTGTGTCTTTATACATGTGCTTTGGATAATAATGTCCATCACATTCCACCATCATTTCTAACCCCATACCCCCTCCCTTTCCCTCCCACCCCTCTGCCCTATATAGAGTTTGTCTATTCCTCCCATGCTCCCCTGCCCTACCCCACTATGAATCAGCCTCTTTATATCAGAGAAAACATTTGGCATTTGGTTTTGGGGGATTGGCTAACTTCACTTAGCATTATCTAACTTCATCCATTTACCTGCAAATGCCATGACTTTATTCTCTATTATTGCTGAGTAATATTGTGTATATGTGTCACATTTTTAAAATCCATTCATCTATTGAAGGACATCTAGGTATTAACTGATTCTATCTTTCTATTCAGTAAACTTTTTAGCATGTAGTCATTTCCTAGTGGGGGCAGGGGGAGTGGAATCATTAAAACCCTAATAGGAACTGAGTAGAGAACTCTTTCCCAACCATTTCTCAACAGATAACAAGTCAAAGGGTAAATAGTAAGAAAGATGATCTCGGAAAACAGCAAAGTCCAATAAACATCCATCTGGGTTTCCCAGAAAAGCTCAAAACTCCCTCTGGGTGTTGTGGGAGAGAGACTTTTGGGGGGAAGATGAAGGATGATTGTGAATTCCAACTTGCCTGTGCCTCAAGAAAGGGAGCAATCCTTATGAAAGTGACACACTCCCCAATTCCTTGCACATAAGTGTGAGATGATTTGTGTTTAAGATAGATAAATAGGATTCTGCCTCCCAAGCCATCCCCGGGGTCAGAATGGCCTCTTAGAGCAATGCCATGCTGGCAAGGCTGAGAAACTCAGGAGAAATCATTTGGTAATCTGGAGGTAAAACTGGTTAGCAGTTTCCTAGGCCAGAACTGAGAAGAAGTCATTAGATTTTACCTTTCTTCCCAGAATCCACTGCGGGGTGGCACAGCCCTGCACTCAGAGGATAAAAAGCAATGTTCTAGAAGTTCTCATCTTCCAGATGTGCATCGAATACGAGGACTAGGAATCAAATGAGATCCTGGCTGAGACACTTTGTAAATATAGGTTGGGGGAGTTACCGTGTGGAGATACATGATGCCACTTGACTGGGAGAGTTGATGGGCCACATTGTCAAACCCAAGATCCAACAATGATGGGCAAGTCCGTACCAGCTCCTCCTCACTGCCCTACTTCAACAAGCTGTGATGCAAGAAAACTATAGTACCATATGCTGAGGCCACCAGAAAACCCCACTTAAGACATCTGAGTATAATATCTGTTATTCAAAATTGGTGTGGAATAGAAAATGACTGTGAGTTACAAGCTAGGCTCCCTAATAGGCTCCTCTCCTCCTCTCAGAGAGGAGATTCCTACATTTCCTGACTTCCCCTCAGAGTGGAACAAAGGTCTGGCAGCAGACATAACTCCTGGGATCATGTACGGCTGGAAAAGGAATGAGCAGTCATCTAGTCCAACCTTCTGAAGGGGTATTGTAAAGATTAGAAGAGCTCAAGCTTGTGGAGCCTATAGTTCAATATCTAGTATAAGCAAAGCCCTCCGTAAAGGTTGCTATTAAGTAGTACTAGTACTGTTTAAAGTACTAAGAGCTGTTTAAAGTCAGAGCTGGAACGAGAACATCTCAGCTCTCAATTTACAATAAGTCCTGTGGCCTCCCCCAGGGGAAGGATTACCTAGGGTGTGAGACTTTAAAAAATTGTTTTAGAAGAGTCGATTATTTCCAAGCAATTTATTTTTACTGTAAAGTCCACCATTTATATGCTCATAGTCCAGTTTAAGAATATCAACAGTTAAAGTCTAATTTATTTTAGATTCCCAAATTATTTTTCTCATTTCCTTTCATAAAGGGGTCCAGACATAAAAAGTAAATGTGGTAAAGAAAATCCCTGAATGATTACCTTCATTAAAATTGTGTTTGCTTGAAAATTAGACAATAAACCTTCATATCTCAGAACTCCAGCTGTACAATTTGACAATAACCAGCACCTACAGATATATATTAGTAGATATACTCCCACGATATGCTTCAGCTTTTACAAAATACCATGGCTGATGGAAAACAGCTGGGAACCAATGACCTCCTAAGATGTTATCCAAAAAAAAAAAAAAAAAAAAAAGCAAAGCAAAACAAAATTGCTCCACTTTCCAACACAGCAACAGTAAAATATTCCCCTATATCCCACATAAAGCAAGGGAGAGCATGTCCAGCACAGTTAATTTTACTTTAGTCAGTGATTAAATAAATTGAGTAGTTTGACGCCACCAGCCTACATGAGTAAATGGGGCCCTAGCACCTCCCTGCCTAAAGAACATCATTATGGCCTGAAAGACATTAAACATTGGGTGTTCAATTGTAAGCAACAATAATGATGATAATGAATCTGGCCTGAATCACATGGAAGAATTTTGTGAAGAAACTATATTGTTGGCAAAATGAGCTTCAAAAATGCTTAACTCAATAAGAGTTAAGCCAAAAAATTTAGCCTAGTTTCTTTAGTGCAGTATCATCAAAGGCTTCCATGTGTTTCTAAAAGGAAACAAAATAATAGGTAGCAATTTGCAGACATTTATTTGCAGAGAATCTATTGGTGAATCTCTGCATGGAACCCATTTGGGAATATTCTGACTTAGGTTATAGGAAGGTCTTGAAAAACATTTCTATTAGAATATATTTTTATCTTAGACCCTAAATACCTACTAGTTATATAATCTTTAATATTGCTTACCATTACTATAGAAATTGAATCAGCATTAGTAGTGAAAAGAAAATTCACTACTTTTTACCAGAACGATTATAGCTACCTACATTTAATTAATTATTAAAGCTTTAATATTTGACGTGGATAAAATAAACACTTTTTTCCTTCTCCACATCACTGATATTCACTGCAAATAAAGTTGACCTTGTTGAGCTAATATAAGCATCAGTATGGATTTTTTTATATGCATTTTAAGTTCTTTTGCCATGAAAGTATTGCATGCATATTATAAAAATAATAAATAATAAAATAACAATTATCAAATACAGAAATTATTTTTAAGAAAATAATAAATCATTAATTTCATAGCCTGGGGAGAAACTCACATATTATCTTTCAGAATTTTATCTCCTGATTTTTAACATTAACATCTCTCTTACACACACACGCACACACACTCTCTCTCTCTCTCTCTCTTTCTCTCTCTCTCTCTCTCTCTCTCTCTCTCTCTCTCTCTCCACGATTAAACATGGTGGAGTAAAATCATGCATTTAATTTTTCTTTGCCTCTTCTTGAAAGTAAAAAACTGCATAGAAAGTTGAAAAGCAGGCACCATCATTTTTTTGAAGATGTAATTAGACAAAAGCATAATAACTGCCTTAGTAGAATAAGATTTTTTAAAAAAACCCTAAGGGCTTACAGCAGAGGATTTTATCAAGCTACAAGCAAATTTAGTCTTGAATCCTTCAATCTAAAAACCTTCTTCACAGCAAAGGAAACAATCAAGAGTGTGAAGAGGAGAGCCTACACAATGGGAGAAAATCTTTGCCAACAGCACCTCAGATAAAGTCATTAATTTCCAGATATACAAAGAACACAAAAAGCTTAATATCAAAAAACAAATAACCCAATCAATAAATGGGCCAAGAAACTGAACAAACATTTCACAGAGGAAGAAGTTGTGGGGAGCCATTCTAACACGTGATTGGGTGACTCCCGTTAAGGGCCTGAGGCGCTCTGGCTGTGTCGGAGCTATCCCGACCCTTTCCTGATGAGAGAGCCCATCCGTGTGGGGGTGTGCGTGACCACTGACCCTGGAGACCCAATCACTGACCCTGACCTTGGAGTGCAGCCCGCCCTCAACCTTCATTGGATGGAATTCTCCCCTGAATCTCTTGTTCCCCAAATAAAAGGCTACTCCCAGGCGTGTTCGCTCTCTCTCTCTCCTGCTAGCCCTGAGTAATCCTCGCTGCCCTGCTGGGTGGCTGGAGGCGGGGAACCAGGGAGGCGAGCCGTCTCGGACCTAGCAATATAAAATAAGGTACTGTCTGTGTGTTTTATTTTGATCTCTTCTAACTAACTTAATGCCAGAACCTCATTAATGAAACCACTGCGCAGGACGCGTGGTAGAAGAAGTAACAATCAGTCAACAAATATATGAAAAAAATGTTCAATATCTCTAGCAATTAGAGAAATGAAAATTAAAACTACACTGAGATTTCACCTCACTCCATTCAGAATGGCAATTATCAAGAATAGTTCGATCCCCACCACTATAACAATAAATGTTGACGAGGATGTGGGGGAAAAGGCACACTCATACATTGCTAGTGGGACTGCAAATTGGTGCAACCAATCTGGAAAGCAGTATGGAGATTCCTCAGAAAACTTGGAATGAAACCACCATTTGACCCAATTATCCCACTCCTTAGTCTATACCCAAAAGACTTAAAATCAGCATATTGTAGTGATATGAACACATCATGTTTATAGCAGCTCAATTTTCAATAGCTAAGTTGTAGAACCAACCTAGGTGCCCTTCAACAGATGAATGGATAAAGAAAATGTGGTATATATACAAAAGAGAATATTACTCAGACATAAAGAAGAATGATATTATGACATTTTCCAGTAAATGGGTGGATCTGGAGACTATTACGCTAAGTGAAATAAGCCAATCCCAAAAAACCAAAGGTCAAATGTTCTCTCTGACATGTGGATGCTAACCCATATCAAGGGGCAGGGAGAAGAAAGAATAGAAGTTCAGTGGATTAGACAAAGGGGAATGAAGGGAAAGGAGGGCAAATAGAAATAGGAAAGACAGTGGAATGAATCTGACATAACTTTCCTATGTACATGTAAGAATGTACCAGAGTGAATCTAACATCATGTACATCCATAAGACTGGGATCCTAATTAGAATAAGATATATTCCATGTTTTACAGATTCTTCTGTCATGTATAACTCAAAAGGACAAATTTTAAAAAAGAAAGGACTGGGGTTGTGGTTCAGTGCTTGCCTAGCATACTTTAGACACTGGGTTGGATCCCCACCACCATATAAAAATAAACAAAATAAAGGTATTGTGTCCATCTACAAATAAAAAATATTTAAAAAAAGAAATAAGGACAAAGAATGTGTATAAAAATAATAATTATATTTTAATTATAATTTTTTGTAATATTTTTAAGTTCACAGCAAAATTGAGCAGATAGTACAGATATTTTCCTATATTCCACCTGATCTCTCATATACACAACCTACCTCACCACCAAGACCCTTCTCCAAGGGGTACACTAGTTACAATACATGAACCTATATTGACACATTATTAGCCAAATTCCATAGTATATATTAGGGTTTATTCTTGAGGTTATACATTTTATGAGTTTTAACAAATGTAAAATGTCACTCACCATAGGTCAAAATATGGATGAAACATATTTAAGTAGGTCTATTTCTTGGCCTCTCTTCATCAACATGGAATATCTATTTATTTAGTTCTTCTATGATTTCTCTAATCAAAGTTTTATAGTTTTTTATATAGCTCTTATACATATTTTGTGAGATTTGTGCCTAAATATTTCATTTTATTGGGTGCTAATGTAAATGACAATGTGCTTCCAATTTCAAATTCCATCAGTTCATTACTGGGATATAGGAAACAAATTGATTTCTGTATATTAACCCTGCATCCTTCAACAATGCTATAATTACTTATCAGTTTCAGTAGCTTTTTTTGCTAATTCCTTCAGAATTTCAACATAGACAATCATATCACTGGTGAGCAAGGAGTTTTATATCCTTATATCTTTCCAATTGCTATTCCTTTATATCCTTTCTTGTCTTATTGCATTAGCTAGGATTCACAATATGATATTGAAAAGTAGAGGTGAGAAGGGACGTCTGTGGCTCATTCTTGATCATAGTGGGAAAGCTTTGAGTGTCTCAGCATTAAATATGACAGTAGCTATAGGGCTTTTATCCATATTATTTATTAAAGTTCTATAATTACTAGTTTGAGTTTTGAGAGTTTTTATTATGAATGGGTGTCGAAATTTGTTAAATGTTTTCCTGCATCTGTTGACATAATCATGCAGTTCTTCTTCTTTAGCCTCTTAATGTAGTTGTGTCTCTTAACCATTCTTGGAGAAAAGCTGTATTTATACCTTGCATCCCATACCAGTACTTGCTTCTGGGTCATCTGCCTGTCTCCTGATTAACTACTTTTTATAGAAAGCTAAGCTTCCTCTGAATCCTCTGAGCCCCCATGAATACTTGGTTTTCTAACCTATTATCAAAACAAAACTTCTACTACAAATTCAGTTGGTAAATAACCTGCTTCTCCACTCCAGACTTTCTGCCTTTATGTAAAGATGCTAGCACTTTCTTTTGTAGCTTCCTAGTGTTTGAAACCACGGAGAAGTCTATGATTTTGATCTCATCCCACTTTTAAGTGCTTCTAAACTTACTAGACCAAGGTTGAAAAGTAGGTTTCATTCCTTTATCAAAGCCAGTCAATTAATAGACCTTACTAGAGCACCATGTGGAAATGATTCTGAGGCCTGGTTGAGGGCCAATTGAAAGGAGGGCAATATTTGGCTAACAATGTCAGCCACTGGCATGGGATGGGCTAAAATCATCACACATAAGGGACTTGTAATCTCTAAAAGGGTTGCTAAAGCACTTTAATTTTCAACTCAAGTATTCCCATGGGTCATAGGGAACAAGTTAGCCAAGTTAACTAAAAAAGAGATTGGATGCTATAGGTGACAGTCTTCTTTTAAACTTTCACTTTTACTCCCAAGGTAATTAATTTAAAAGTGAGTTAAAAAAAAATTGCTTCCAGGATGATGACCCAGCTTTTCCCACAGATGAAAGTCACTGTACACTCAGAGAAGACTGCACTTGGCCATAGGCCAACAGCTGCCCCGAGTCAGTTGCAGAGCACAGTAGTTGTGAAGGGGCGTCATGAGCTGGTGTTTAATGAGGAGGTTATGACAGTAAGCACAATAAGCTGCAGAGTCCTGCCCCAGTATAACCAGTTCTACAAAATTCAGCAGAAGGAAGTAGAACTGGTGTGAGAAGATGAGAGAATTCACCTGTCACAGCTGGCTTCCTTCACATACTGAGCTATGCATCACATGTTCATGGATGAGAAGACCCAACATTGTGAAGATGGAAATTCTCCCTGAAATGGAAATTCTCTCCTTGTACATTCCAAGTAAAAATACCAATGGGGTTTTGACAGACCAACTCTAAAATGCATATGAAGCAGCAATAGACAAAGAGTTTTGAACAAAGTTTGGGGTAGGAGGAAAGTTTTCCCACCAGATAAGAAGGCTTTTATGGCAAAATTTTAATAATCAAAACAGTGTTATACTTGTTCAGAGATAAGCAATTAAGAGTGATGGAACAAAATAGAGAGCCCAGGAACAAACCCAGACATATGTAGAAGGTTGATATGACAGGTACTGGAACTAAACAATTGGTGGCAGAGAGGCAAAAACAGATTTTTTAAAATATCTAATTTCATAAAAGTTTTTGTAATGAGCAAATATTTTATAAGTTAAATAAGTGTTAGGTAAAATCAAGAATGGGGAGAAGTATTAAGGAGAAGGTGTAATTTTGCTTGGCATGTGACCTAGGAAAGGAGCTCTTCAGTAAATTCCTGATAAAGTAAGGGAGCTGAAAACTCATTTGAGGCAGAAGAAACAACAGCAAAATCCCTGTGGTGGGGACAGGCCTGGCCTAATCAAGCTGCGGAGTAGAGGGGGAGAAGTAAGAGATGACATGAAAGAAATAACAGGGGAGGAGGACAGATTATGTGAAGCCTTACATGTTATAAGAAGGACTTTAACTTTTACTCTAGGTGCAATGAAAAAACACTGAAAAATTCTGAGGAGAGGAACAACATGATCAGACACGTTTTAAAAGGATCACTCTGGCTACTGGAATGAAATTAGATCCTAGGGAATCAGAACCAAAGCAAGGAGACACTTAAGAAACTACTGTAATAATCCAGGGAAAAAAAGACAGTGGCTTGGATCAGGGTGGACTCTGTTTATGCTTCTACTGAGACAGATATAAACCAGTGAGGGAGAGATAAACTGTTGGATAGGGGGTAGTGAAATTATAGGGAGGGAAAAAAAATAAATTTGAGTTCTACTATCAATTCCATATAGATTAAAAGATCTATTGAAGAAAGTGACACTTTTAATTTTTAGAAGAAAATACAAGAGAATCTTTTTGACCATGGGATAAGAATGGATTTTTAATTAAAACACAAAAGCTCACACCATAAAGAAAAATATTGATAAATGAGATTACATCAAAGTAAAAATGTTCTAAATATAAAAACATACTGATAAGCAATAAAAAGACCTGCATCAGATTGAGAGAAAACATTCACAAAGAAAAAACCTAACGACTATTTTATATCCTAAATACATAAAGTACTCCTACAGATCAAGAAAAAACAAAAATACAAAAAAAAAATGAATTTAAAAACATCTGGGCACAGAACACAAGCCTGTAATCCCAGCAGTCTAGGAGGATGAGGTAGGAAGATTGCAAGTTCAAGGCCAACCCTCAGCAACTTAGTAAGACACTGTCTCAAAATGAAACGTAAAAGGGGCTAGGGATGTGGTTCAGTGGTTAGGTGCCCCTAGGTTCAATCCCTGGTACCAAAAAAATCGAAAATAAAAAAAAAACAGACAAAATGTATGAAAAGGTAACTTAAAATGACCAATAAATATATGAACTAGCCATTAGAGAAATGCAAATTTTAAAAAATTACTTCTTTCAGATTACAAAAAAAAAAAAAATTAAGAGCCCTTCCAAGAGTTGACAAAGATTTGGAGAGGAGACTCATGCTGTTGGGTAGGAACATGACCATTTTGGAGAGTTTATAGCATAGTCACAACTCACACTTCTAATAATGTATTCCCTAATGCAGTTATTTTTAGCCAAAGGAAATTGCAAGTTACAATCAAAATATATTTATAATCTACATGTGACATGTTTGTTATACTGTCATATATTTTTTAAATTGTAAAAATAACATAAGTGCCCAAAATAAAGGAATACTTTATATATAAACTACTGCATTTTCACAGTACACATTATTGAAGAAACTGAGGCTAAGAAGGTTGGAAATAAAAAAGCAGAGGTAAGATTTGAACCCAGGCCTGGCTGACTTCAGAGCATGCTGTAAAAGATGATGTCAGCGTTTCCCAAACAGCTTCTTCATGACACTGTTCAGGAGCACAGGTACCCGGCCCACTGTAGAGTGTGAATAGTATTTGGTAGCAAAACATTTTCCTAGATTAATAAGATGGGGAAATTTTGAGTTAAACAAACAGATTTTCTTGCTAAGCTAATGTATATCATGAACCTCTAACAGATGATTTTCTTCTTTGTAGCAATCCCCAAATTTATTTAACTATAGTCATTTTTTCAAGGAATTCTCTTGGGAATAGTTTTTTCAGAGCACAATCTAGGAAATGAGGTGTCTCCCCATCCTACACTGTTCCAGCAAAATGGCACGTCGTGTGACATTTCAGGGTGGGGGTTAGGGTCATACGTAGATACAAATGATCCTAAGTATCTGGGGTTTTGCTGAAATTCTTTGAAATAAGACATCACTCTTCAGGCTAAAAACATTAGCCTCAAGGTTTCCTCACTATTTTATTCCTAATGGAGAGTCTTATATTCAGGGAAATCTTCACAGAGAACATAATGGGGCCTTTCCCCCTTACTCAGCAGAATGCAGATACTGCTAGAAATTTTTCTTAGTACAGTATAATTTTTCCAATGAAAAAGGTAAATGCCCCAAAGGGAAGAGTTCACTTTTCAGAAGTTGACCCGTGGATTAGTCCCTGGCATGTAACATTAGATTTGCCTGTCTCCGTAGATCAGCTGTCAGCATTGCTGCTGTAGGACAGGAGGGAGCAGGGGGCAGGGCCCAGAGGGGTGGGGATGTGGCCTGTCAGCTGTCACAAGTGGCATTGCACCTGTGTGCCTCCTCGGAGCTTTCTGAAATTTAGTTCCATCCAGAATACTTCTAGTTACTTGAATGTTAGTAAAAGAAAAGTACACTGCTTCTTAGCTTGGGGGCAAAAGTGCCCAAGGACACTTCATTTCTTTTCCTTAACTCTATAAAATGCTTATTTTCAACTGTACAGGAATTCAGGTTATGGGGCGGGGACCAAGGAAGGATGTATTTTTTTTAATCCATTTCTCAGCACCTTTCAACAAAAATTTCCTCCTTAGCAGAGGGGTCCTAAAGCCCTCTTCCTTTCCTTCTTTATTCAGAAAACTCAGATGACCTGAACTTTTCATTCAGTAAACTTGTTATGTCCAAATGGCTGCCCATCCTAAGCCTCTTTCCTCATATTCTGCCTACTTGTGTCACTTCCTTCTTTTTCTCCATCTAGACCTTTCTTATTGTTTTTACCTTCTCTATTAGTTTTAGAATCTCAGTCTGGAGAATTGGCAAATGGTAATAGAACTTCCATAGGTTGGTATCAGATAGACCTGTAGACAGACTCCAAGTCAAACACTATATGGACTTAGACAAGTTATTTAATCTCTCTGAGCTTCAGTTATTTCATCTGTGCAAAAGATATTTCAACAGCTACTTTTCCTGGTTTGGGGAGAAATTAGTATATAAAAGTTCTTGATAATACTAAATAAATGGTAAATGTTATTGTTGTTGGTTGAATTATCATTACTTCTATCTACTGGCAATCCCATTCCCTGGACTTCCCCTTGCCATGTTGCTGATCATCATCCTCTCCTTTCTCTGTCATGGGCAGAGACATGGGCACGGATCCATAACCAAATTTCTATTCCTCTTGGTCAAGGCTGTGGGGTTTCTGCCCAGGGGAGAATATTCCCTCCCTTCCCATCCACTTGACCCAGTGGGTCACATTCTTTACCAAAAGGAAATTACAACTGAATGAGACTGGGAGACTTTAACATAATCAAACTTCCTCCTTCCCTAACCAGAGCAAAAATATAGAGATGTTTAACTGGGAGTGAAAGCTTTAGATGCTGTATCAGTTAGTTCAAGGGCTAGGCCTCATTCCAGACCTCTCCACAACCACAGACTTCCTTCTCTCTCATTTCAACTGTACCACTGACTCAACCATCCCTCCTTGGGGAGAATGTGAAGAGTTCCTTGTTTGGCTAAGCTGGGGGGCCCAAGTCCTTACTGACCTACCACCATCGCCCAGTTCTTTAGAGAATGCAATGCCCGTGGGAGGATGAAGCACACAAGCAACTCCATCAGACAAATGGCCACTTTCCTTCCCAGAAAACAGATGAAAAATCATACCCCTCAGGCTCCAGGCCTAAGAAATTTAGAAAAACTTCTCTCTTTTGGGTTAGCCATTTCCCTGAACCTAAAGAACTGCCCCTGCCTACTTTCCTCTGGCCGTTCTGAGGAGAAACATTGCCTCCACATCCTGGGCCACATTGATTCAGCATCCTTGCCCACCTGAGGTACTTCCTACTCCTAGCCTCCCCTACACTCTCCCATCAGCACTATCTTTTATTGCTCTTTCCCATTCTAACCTACTGCTTTGAAAAGCAACTGTCTTATAGCTGCATTTGGTATCAGGGGACCACCAGTTTTCAGGCCTTTCCTAGTTCTCTGAGCCTGGGCCCAGTTAACAAAACTGCTTCAAGTAAAATTGTCAACTCCCCTAGAAACATTGTACTAGATATTCTTACTCTTTTCTAAAAAACCTGCTCTCCCCATCCTCGTGACCCTAAACTGCATGAGCCAAGACTGATTGTATCATGAATGAAGAGCTATCTAAAAAGGAGCCAACCCATTGGCTAGACAGGTTGCCTTATGACTTGAGCAGGTTGGTTCAAACAGAAGAGTTCAGTCAATCAGATTTTCTCTTACAAATTGTGTATCTAGAGACACACAAGCCAGTTGCCATTGTGATGCCATGCAAGATGAGTAAGTGGAGAAATCTGGTTAGTCAGCAGAAACAAAGGAAGGAGCAAAAGTAGGGACAGAAGCAGGGATGGGAAGGCCATATGGACAGTAAGACTCTATGTGGATATGGAGTTACCCCAACCCTGGCTTCTACTCCCAGCTCCTTCTTGGCTCCTGATTCCACATTTCCCCTTCACCCAGTGGGATTCATCTACAAATTTTCATTAAGTCCCCTTCTGTCTGAAGTTAGTTTAAATGAAGTTTTGTTTCTCTACAACCAAAAGAATCTTGAGTAAAACAGGAGTTCTCCCAAAGTAGATTCCTACGTCTAAAAATTTTTGTTGACATTCTACATTGTATTTTTTAATTCCCTGGATTTCTATAATAATTTCAACATAGCTATCACTTTATGAATACTTTCTTTGTGCTGGGCAGTATCTTAAGAGCTTTATGCACATTATTTTCTTCTCATAGCATCCATGAGATGTTCTAATATCATTCCTTATACATGTAAGAAAACTGAAACTTAGAGAAGCTAAATAAAATTGCCCAAGGTCACATACTTTCTAAGTGACAGACCCTGCGTCTAAGTCCAGTCTGTACAATTCCAAGTCTGTGCTCCTAATCATCCCCAGATGTTCTGTATAATCTGACTGGAAGGATGAAGCTGTACCATTGGTACCCGAAGACAGGGTGTTAATAGGCCCAGAGGCTCTTCTGGGAATGGCCAATCTCTCAATGCTATAAAACTACAAGGATGCCAAGGTAGGACTGAGAATTGTGGAAGTATTTACAAATACTGGACACACCCAGTGTCCCACATGTGGGCCTTAAAGAGATGGGACATGTGCAACCCTTCTCACCCTCTGCTCTCTGCAGGCTTTTAAAAGAAAATGTGGAAATGAAAGCATATTAGGAAAAGCAGCTCTGACTATAAACACACCTGGAGCACTAATGACATTTGAGGAACAATTCCAAACATATTAAGCAATAAAGAGATAAACTTAATTTGAAAAAAAAAAGAAATAGAAAAAAGAAAGCCCTCCTGGTTTACCTCTGGGTAAACTTAAAACATCTTTTCAAGTGAACATTTTCTAAAATAATTTTCTAGAGATGATTTTCATTGCTAGATTTCTGTTTCATTGATATAAAACTAGTTCATTTGCACAGGAAAAGATAATGAAGTATAGCCAGAACATAATACTTAGTAAATGTCCAAGTCCCGATTCTGGTCAACCAGTATCAATTATTATTCCTCCAAAGTATCATCTCATATTATGGAAATGGCATTTTTTGAAAGATGTTTTATTCAAAAGCATATTTACCTTTTCAGGGCAGTTAAATAACTGATATTGGAGGGTCAACATGTCAGTCTGACTATCCAATGGGAAGGACGGTGATGGTAAAGGTAGATAGGAGTCAAATGTGCTCTAAAAGGTAGAGGGGTGTGTGTGTGTGTGTGTGTGTGTGTGTGTGTGTGTGTGTGTGTGTGTGTTTAACTAGAGCAGTAATTACAGGGGTACTAAAAGATGTGAAATATATAGTTAAGGTTTTGTCAGCACTTTTTTTGCAATACTTGGTGAGATTAGTCATTTTAGTTGTTACCTTTCTATGCCCAGAATGGAAGCCAGCTATTTGAGCACTACTTTCTAAAGGATGGTTCTGTTTATCAAGCATATTTTGTCACCCAGAAAACATATTTTAAAGCTTTTGAACCATCAAAATAAATTGAGTGACTTGCTCTTGCTTCTGAAAGAAGAGGAGGACTTAGCATGTGGAAATGCTGCACAGTGGTGATCCCACGTATCTGCCTGGGTTCATGACTGGTCCAGTTCCCAGCTCCTCCTGCACAGAAGGATTCCCAGTGGCACTCATCAGTCCCTAAATTTATTCCATGAGCTTGAGAGTACTTAGGAGCAGTACAGTGGCAGCCACAATGGAAACAAAGAGGCATCTGAGGGCTGGTAACATACATCATGGCCAGCCCATCACTCAAGGACAGAGAGCCAGCTTCTTTTGAAAGGCATGTCTCTTAGGCAATCGATTCTAAATCCAAGAGTTGTGACTGGCCTAGACTTACTCATCTTCCAAAGTATAAACATAGAGAATTTGTTTCTACTAATACATTTACTATTTGCCCTGTAAAAGACAAAAAAAAATGAAGCTTGATTAAATTTTAAATAAAGCCAAGGTTTATCATTTAGTCTTAGTTCCAACTGGTCAAATTCATCCAAGAGGGATAATAATTCTCTCTCTTCTGTGGATGTTTTGAAGACATAATTCTTTTTATTTCAGAGGCACCAAGTCATTTTCTTCCCTAATTCAAGCAATGATCAAATAGGAAATTTACTTTTATTAGATTTATATATTATACATTTATAATATATATTTTTATATTTTATTTCTATATAGAAAGGGATTTTTACAAATCTATAAAACAAAACTAACTCTAACAAGATTATACTCTTTAAAAAAAATTTTAATTGTAGATGGATACAATGCCTTTATTTTATTTTACTTATTTATTTATTTTTATGTGATGCTCAGAATAGAACCCAATGCCTCACAAGTACTAGGCAAGTGCTCTACCACTGAGCTACAACCCCAGCCCCAAGGTTGTACTCATACTGAGATGACACCTGAAGACATAACACAATTAAATATCCAACATAAATCACCATTCTCTAAGATGTCTGTGGCATAATGGTGGAGTGCAATTCAGATCCACCCTGGGGAAGAGCTGTGCCCAGCTGTGAGGACCTTGGCAAACCAGCAGCCTCCAGCTGTCAGCCTCTTCAGCTTCCAAGCCAAGATCATGCTTTTCCCGAGAGCCTTCAGACTATAACTGAGCAAGGCAATAAATAGTACAGGGTCTTTGCTCCAGAATTCTCCATTGGGCTGAGAGGCTTAGTTGGGTCTGTGTGCAGCTTGATGGCTCCCAGCACCCAACCCTGCTTTAGCTTCTCTTCCTTCCCCACTGTCACTCCTTGGAAAAGCCTTCTGCCTTACTACCTATGTCTCAGAGTCAGCTTTCTGAAGTTCCTAACCTAAAACAAAGTCAGAATGTTATCCAAAGTCCTGATGGGGTTGGGACCAGGACTGTGTGTGTTAGGGGAGGTGAGAATGTGCTGAGAGGAATACTGAAGTGCCCCAAGGAAAGTTTGATGGTTAACCAACTGTGGGTTCCACTTCCTTAAATGATACCAGCACTGGGAAAGCCAGGGATGATCTGTGACCAGTGAACGCAAGGCCATAGAAGATGAATCCTAAGTAGCCCAAGGAAGAAGGGCACTCCAAGAAGGAGAGACTTGGTCTTCCATCAATCCTCTCCTAACAAAGAAAGCTTGATGGTGGGGCACTGAGGGAAGTTCCTACCTTTCACTCAGAAAACCTAGTGCTCCCTTAGGTAACCTTTGTGATGCTGGGCCTCCCTGGACTTCCTTTGCTCATTGGGGATAATGCAGATTCT
Source organism: Spermophilus citellus (assembly GCF_964194105.1). NCBI lineage: Eukaryota > Metazoa > Chordata > Mammalia > Rodentia > Sciuridae > Spermophilus > Spermophilus citellus. The sequence goes on along the minus strand of NC_138197.1, from coordinate 66,629,553 downwards.
CCTGCCCACCTCACCCAACAGTCATTCAGATTCAAGGGAGATGGTGCACATGAGCGCTCCCTTTAGGCACCAAGGGAGTGTGGTGCTCATTCACCAGTAGGGCCAACCCCCACTGCTCCCCCACATCACTACCCCAAGTCTGAGTACTTATGCTATAGATCTCCTCAGTAGATCTCTTCCTTTAAAATGTGTGTCAGCTATTGACTTTGTTATTTTCCTCCTGGTAAAATTTAATTTTGTGTTCAAAGTAAAAAAATAGACAATAAATATTTGTTGAACTGAATTGAATTGATCCCTTAATTATTTATACTATTCATTCTAAATGCTTTGTATAGCTTTCACAAACTGCTTTTTTATGACAGCCTGTTCTTTGCATCAGAAGGAATGTCACTAGTTGTTAAAGAACATGTTAGTTATCATGTTCAATAGGAAATCATGACTTAAGATAGCATGGAAATAAATATTCACGGATATCAGCTTGTCTTCAGTGATTTTTTTCCCAGAAAAAAAAATTCTTTAAAACTCTAAGGTAGTTCTTATGATGTATGGTCTTGAAAATACTTGTCTTCTAGGCATAGAGCAGGAAGATGGAGATTGCCTTTTTTGGTTTTGTTTTGCTTTGCTTTTTCCTGTTCAGTGTTCCTTCTCCCATTTTTTTTTTCTGATTATAACACTCCTACTTTGTAGGAGAGACCACCCTCTCTAGATCCAGTTAGCACTGATGAGAATGCTGTTTAGGTAACTAAGGCCCACAACACAAGTGGACTTCATTATGGTGCTCATTCCCCTGGCCAAGAGATTGACCCAGTAATGTGAACATCACAGCAACTGGATAATTGAAGTAATTTATAGATGTGTACTCAAAGAGTGGAGTTCTCTTGGTCCTCCATTGGGTCAAGAGAGGACTAGTGTAGAGGTCAAACTACTCCTTTTTTCAACATGGAGCAGAAGCAAATGAGATCAAACTCCAAAAGCAGAAGAGAGAGATAACAAGGAAGGAGAAAAGACAGGGGAGAGGGAGGAGGGGAAAGAGAAAGAGAAGAAAGTACAATTAAAGAGCAGGGAGAATGAAGAGAAAAGAGATGAGGTTATAGAAAGAAAGAGAGGCAGAGAAATGGTTATAGAGAAGAAAGAAGGAAAGAGAGGAATAGAAGAGAGTTTGAAAGAGGAAAGAAATGTAGATATTGCTGGAACAATTTACATATGATATAGAATTGACAAAGTGAAATGTTTCAGTATTATCATGCTAACTTGTTTGCTCAACTCTGAAAGAATATTAAGAAAATACATTTTATGGTTAAGAAAATAACATTTTCTATATAGGAGGGTACAAATACTTTTAGGGTCATTTTAGAATCATTAACTTGAATTTTTTTTTAAATTTACAAAATAGAGTGATATTATTATTATTATTTACTGCATGTGATTAGATATCTATTTAGATATAGATATCTATTTATTAGATATCTATTTCTCAATCAGAGTCAGTATCTTTTTATGCACCTAAGTGCCTCGGATAGTAGATGCTCAAAATAAATATCTGTTCAATTAATGGTGGGTGGATGACAAAACAATCACATTGCAATTTGGAGGTTCTAAAATTACATGCCCAAGGCTGCAGCTAAGTGAGACAAATGGCATTTGACTTTGGCCATTTCTTTCTGGACACTTTTATTCCCTTGTGGCACCCACCCCACAACATTTTTCCCACTTCCTGTACAATAAAAGCTGCTTTCAAAGGATAATTTAACACTCCTGCTAGAGTTGTAAAGGACCAGCAGAATTTAATGGTCTGTTCTTCACAGATCCCTTCTAAGGGCGTTTTAAGAGGAGACCAAGAAAGTTAAGCTTTAAAATCACACACACACACAAAAAAAAGAATCTTTAATCTTAGAGTTTCTGGCCTAAGCAAGCCAGTAATGGAAGTGTTGGAACATTGCACAGTGGGGCAGGGTCTCCTTGGACGCCTGTGGTGGCAGGAATGGCTCCCCTCATGCTGGTGCCGGGTGCCAGAGCACAGAACAGGATGCCACTCAGAATTCCTGAAATCCTGACCATTGGGCCCCTGGAGGAGCAATCTGTTTAAGTCTGACCTCATTTGTTTTTGTTTTGCATTTTTCTTGTAGGAAAATAAGGAGTTATTCTGGCCACATTGTGCCCACTGAAATCACAGAATGTTTCTCAACACTTCATGGTCTCTCTGAAAAGAACAAGTTTATTACTATGCCACAACCCAGCGAGTTTTTCAGAACCTATAAATAAAATATTTCTTATTAATAAACTAACACACGTAGAGGCAGGTAACTAAAAACGCTCATCAATGACCAGCTTTGGCCTTACCATAGAATTTCTTTCATCTGCTTCTACCTTCATTTACTCGTGAAAGAAAGCACACCTCTCTTTAAGGCTTTCCTGGTATTTTCTGCTTCTAGACAAGTGATGGCATAAAGCATTCATCTTGCTTGCCTCTCCTGATGGATTGCCAGTGGCTGACTAGAGAGGTCATTGACAAAGATGCTGGAGCCACATCCACGTACACCAAGGAGAAGTACCACAACGGAGGGTCAGTATCTGCACTGGGTGCAGAAGTGGGCAATAATCACATGCCATAAATTAATTTTGTCACGCAGCATTCATTCCCCTTTCTCCTGGTCACTGGACCTAGATTTCCCTCTAAGGAAAGCAACCTCCTCCTCCAAGCTAGCCCATGTACTTTGGCCTCAGAGTAGAGCATAAGATTAGGTCTAATCTAATCTGTATTGTCATTTCTCTTGGTCATAATTATGGTTTTATGGGTGACAAAATGACTGTAGCAGGAAACGCCACAACATCTTCTTTTTTCTTAGAATTTCAGCTTGGAGGTTTTTATAGATTCTAGTAACTATCTTGCAACTACAAAAGAAAGGCCTACCTGAAAATGGAATCAACCCAAAGAAAGTAGAAACAAAACTGATGAGAGAAACTTTCTAGAATCACTTCATTGAGCCATATTTAAAACCAGGCATAAAACTATATTTTTGCTTTGCTTAAGTTGGTTTCAGTTTAAGAATTCCATGACTTATAACCTTAACAACCCTAACTGACACAGCCATTGATGCTACTCTTCCCCTGACCCCTGCTGTAATGTTTAACTAATAACTTATAAAAATCAGTTCATCAAACAAAAATTGAACATGAAAATTTTTGTCAATAGAATCATGGGTTATTTCCACAGTTCTAGAGTCCAGAGTGCCAGACAAATCCCAAGCATTCCATGTTAGACAAGAAGATCTGGACCTTGCCTCCAATCCACCCTAAAAGTCACCCTGACTCTATTCTAAGACAAAACACTGAAGTTCTTTTTCATTCTGCCAAATGAAAAACCCTTCACACAATCAATGAACACTTCCTGAAAACCTTCCATTTGCCAGACCCTGGTCAAGGAACTAAGTCTACAGACAAACATGATTATCAGTGACTCCAGGAAGAAGACAGAACATAGTTTACAACTTGATCAGTATTCCAGCTACACCAGCTCCAACCCTCATGAACAGGAGTATGTCCAGATGCTAAACCAAGTGCCTGCTTGTGTGGCTTGAAAGGGTGCACTAGGGATATCCTTCTCCTTTTAATACCTCATTTGAACACACACAGTACTTGATATGAAAAAAAGAAATTTCCTCTCTGCCTTTGCATCACCCCAAATTTGCCTTGCAAAAGAGAAGTTTTTCCTGGATTGTTTATGTTAGCTTCAGTCTCACTGGTGATTGTTCTCAAAGATACCAGTATGAGATCCTCCCAACTGCATTCCCTTAAAGAAATTATGAAGACCCTGTATCTTTATGGCATGACCATTTGCGGGCCCCATCAGAGCTGAGAAAAATAACTCAGAAACAAGCTCTTTTTAACACTTCTCTTAGCTACTCTCATTGACTCCCAAATATACATCTTTTTTTTAAAGAGAGATAGAATTTTTTTTAATATTTATTTTTCAGTTTTTGGTGGACACAACATCTTTATTTTATTTTATTTTTTTATATGGTGCTGAGGATCGAACCCAGCGCCCTACGCATGCCAGGCAAGCGTGTTACGGCTTGAGCCACATCACAGCCCCCAAATATACATCTTAATCTCAGATCCTTTTCTGATCACAGACCTGTAATAACTGCTAGACACCTCAACTTGCCTGTTCCATGGGTATTTAAAGTGCACCATGCCATGGACTGAACTCACTTCTTCTGTCCCATTCTAGTCTTATTCTCAGTGACCAGCCACATTATCCTCTGGGTTGCCCAAGTCAGAAGCCTGGTTCCATCCTCAACCACTCCTTATTTACCCCTCTCCATTTACCATCAAATAACAGACCCTGTTGCTCTCTTACGTTCTTCTACTTCTTTCTGTAACTGCTAGCACTGCTTTGATTCAGTTTGCTGCTCACTCTTTGGAATTGCAACTATTCTCTTAACTAGTGTCCCTGCCCCCAGTCTTATCAGCTTTGGTCCAATCTCTGGAGTAATTTTTATAACTCAAATATCTGATCATATATCCTATATTTGAAATAATTCAATAAAACCTGCACTGTCTTCAAAAGAAAAGTCCTTCATCTAACTCACCATAATTTTATTATTTGATCTTAGCTGATCTCCCTAGCTTCACATGATGTTCCATACCTTATTCTTCATAATCCATACTTGGAGAATTGCATTTCTCAAAATTAAAAAAAAATATTCCACTGCTTTTGGAATCTTGCATATTATGATTGAAATGTTCACTCATGGTCATCTGTGTGTCCTCTTTCCCAACTTCATTTTCCTATATACTTTTCCAGGAAGTCTTTCCTAGCACCTAGACCCCTACTCTGAAATTTACTCCCATTGAAATCGTGACTTATCCTTTACCTTCTAGACTGCCTTCTAGAATTGCCTTCTAGACTGTCAATTCTTTGAGAGGCAGAACCATAAAATGTTTGTTGTTAAGTTCCTAGTGTTTAACATAAAGATTGGCCCAGAATAAGATGTCAAGAAAGATAAATCTGAATAGTATGACATAAGAAAGGCAACAAAGAAGGAAGACCTGGACCCTCATTTACCCTATAAAGACACCAATTCAGCAACAATCCACAGAAAAACTCCCTTTGTGAGGAGACATAAACTAATTGAAAGACTCTACATCCCTGAAAGAACACAAAATCAAACTAACCAAAACCTGTGGAGAAACTTGGGAAGCTTCTTGCCATGGACCTTGCCCCAAGGGCAGCACCATACAATCAGGAAGAGTCCCCATGGCTTCAACAGGCAAAGTAAGAGATTAGTTTGCCTGTCTAGCATCCCAACTTTTCTAAAGCAGTTCCCTAAGGGACTGCCTCTGTCTTGTCAGACTTGGAGCTCTGATGTGTCTGGCACAGTCTAGCCACACAGGGGAGAACAGAGGTAGCAGCATGGCTGTCAGACAATGATGACCCTTCCCCCTGCTCTGCACATAGTAAATGGACTAAAAAGCCCAGCTCTCAGTTTCTCTCTGGAGAGGAAATGTTTATCTATGTGTTCAGAGTGTCAGCTCCCCAAATCTGCCTAAAGTACTGGCATATGATTCACCAATCTTGAAGCTTTGATGGGTCCAGGACAGTCTAGCCATCCAGAAGAAAATAAAGATGGCGGCTTCAACTGGAGGGTGCCATAACCCTTCCCTGAGTTAATCAATCGAGTAATTCAAATGTATAGTTTTCAACAAAATTTCACAAGAGTAGACAAATACCATAGCTGCTTGATTTTCTCTGGCTCTCTGGAAAAGGAAAGACTTTGTAGAGGCATGAAAAATCTCTGGGCAGGCTAATAAATGGGGGTCCTTTCCTGTATGCAACCATTCCAAGAAGTCTGTGGGAGCTGCCCGTTTTGTTTAATTCACAAATAGCAAAACAGGGAGTAAGAAAGTTGAAGAATTTTGAAGAGATATTCCAAAGATAGAAATAAGATAAATCATCTCAGGTTGACCCTTAATAATATGGAATTATATGATTTCCCTTAAAATAATTCCCTAAAAATAATTCTCTTCAAGATGCTCACTGAAGTCAGGAAAACATGTGTGACCAAAGGGGAAATTTCAGCCAAGAGAGAAAATATTAAAAAGTGAAGGACAGAAATAGAACCCAATAGCTAAACTGAAAAATTCACTAGAGAGATTCAATAACAGATTAGACTGTGCAGAAGAAAAGATCAGTGAACTCAAACACAGGTCACTGTAGATAATTAAGTCAGAAGAAAGAATGAAAAAAAAGTGAAGAAACATAAAAGGACTCATGGAACACCATTAGATGGATAAATATATACATCACACATGTTTTAGAAGGAGAGAGAAAGGACCATAAAGCTTATTTGAAGAAATAATGGCTTAAAACTGCCCAAATCTAGAGGAAAACAGACATTCAGATCCAAGAAACCCAAAGACACCAAATAAGATAAACCCAAAGAAATTCACATCAAGACACATTGTAATCAAATTGTCAAAAGACAGAGAATTTTGAAAGCCAGAGGGAAAAAGAAACTTATCACATTCAAAGAAACCCCATAAGATATCATGGATGTTTTTAGCAGAAATCCACCCAGGTCACAAGGGGGTAGAATATATACTCAAAATGCTGAAAGAAAGAAAAAATAACTGCGAATCGAGAATATTACACCAAAAATGAAGGAAACAGGCTGGGGTATAGCTCATTGATGGAGCACTTACCTATAATATCTAATGCCCTGAGATCAATTCCCCAGCAACACATACACACACACACACACACACACACACACACACACACACACACGTAGGAAGATTCTGAAAAGGTGATGGAGTAAGAGATATCAGGAATCTGTCTTTCCAACCAATCCAACAATTACTCTGTCACAATCTGTCAGATGTAACTATTTTAGAACTTGAAGTCTATTGAAGACTTGTAATTTTCAGGTGAAGGCTTGGATTGTAAATGCAATTAGTTCTGGTCAGTTCAGTTCTCCACAGATTAACAGTTGTCCATTCCCCACATTCTTACCCCATGGCAGGTAGCCATACATGTATTCCTGGAGCAATTTGTACACAGTTTGTAGGAGCCATGTTGAGTAAAAGGGAGCCTGTCTTCCAAATATTTAATAGCTGTGCTCTGATTTCTGCTTCTGATTATATAGGTGTAGACAGAGCTGGTGGCCATTGTTGCATCTCACTCCCCACATTGTTGCAACTCCCTCTCCTCCAAATGACTTTTCCCCTTAATTTTTCTCTTTTCCCCTTTTGGGAGCCAGATATTAAAGGCTAGGACAATCAAAAGCAACCATATATAGAAAAGAAACTAAAAAGTCATCATACATGTGTAAGGAAAGATAAAGTCTCAGAAAATACCTGAGAAGACCTTAAGTTTATGTCCTAGGCTGATTTTTAACACAGAGACAACCTACAACAATAATTTTAAATTAACAATAATCCCCAGGAAAGGGAATCTGATTTCCAGAGATAGCACATAATTAGATTCAAACGTATAGTTTTCAACAAAATTTCACAAGGAATAAAAGAAATGAAAGAAATAGAAGAGTTCAGAGGAACAAAATGAACATTAAAAACAATCTCAAAAAAAAAGGACTGATGGTGGATCTACTAGACAACGATTTTAATAGTCATATGATGCTCAAAGAACTAAAAGAAGACACAGAGAAAGCAATTAAAACAGTGTATGAACAAAATGAAAATATCAATAGATATAAAACCCTAAAAGAAACCAAATAGATATTCTTGAATTGGAAAGTAAGTAACTGAAATGAAAAATTTACTAGAGGACTTCAGTAACATGTTTGAACAGGCAAAAGAAAAAAAACTTGAAATGAGGACAAAGGAAACTGTCAAGTCTGAGAAACAGAATCAACACATGTTAAAAAATGTGACCAAAGCCTAGGGGCACTATGTGTTACTATTAAGTAAAACAACTTATACTTTGGAACTCCCAGAAGGAAAAGAAACAGGAAAAAAAAGGACAAAAGAATAAAGGAGCAATATTTTTTTAAAATCTCAAATTTGATGAAAGTCGTGAATATAAACATTTAAGAAGCTCAATGAGCTCGAAGTAGGATGAATTCAAACAGACCCACACTGGTAAACATAAACTATCAAAAATTAAAGAAAAAATACTAAACACAAAAGAGAGGACATCACATAACAAGGGATCCTATATCAGATTGTCAACAAATTCCTCATCCAAAACTTTGGAAGCTAGTAGATAGTGGTCTCATCTATTCAAAGTAAAAAACAAACAAACAAAAAACTGTCAACCAAGAATCCTAGATAAAACTGTCCTTCAAAAGTAACGGAAATTAAAACATTCTCAGATAAACAAAAGCTGAGGGTGTTCATTACCATTAAACCTGCCATGCAAGAAATGCTGGCGGAATTCTTTGAGGTTGAAGTGAAAGACACTACAGAGTACCTGAGTAACTTGGAGTTGTATGAAGAAATAAACATCTCAGTAAATGCAAATACAGGGCATAAAAACTAAAATTATTCTAACATGGTTTGTAATTCTACTTGTTTTCTATTATTTAACAAATATTTTTAAAAAGTAAGTAGTCTGAAAGCTATTATTATTATTAGCTTTATTATTATTGTAACTTCAGTCTATAACTCCCCATTTAGTTTTCATTATAATCAAAAAAGCTAATACATTTTTTAGTTATTCTTATATTTTGGACTCACATTTATAAAAGTGCAACTGTGAACATCAGAAATTGTAAAGAGTGGGGAGACAGATGTAAAGAAGCACTATTTTTATATTATTAATGTTAAGCTAGTATAAATCCAATTTATAGTACACATTAAATGTAATCCCAAGGTAACTACAAAGAAAATAGATATGAAATATATACACAAGAGGAAATAAGTGAATTTAAATGTTTCACTACCAAAAAAATCAATTAAATAAGAAAGAAGACAGTGATACAGGAAATAAGAAATGACAAAAAAAAAGCTATAAAACATACAAAAATCAAAGAAAAAAAATGACAGAAGTAAGTCCCTCCTTTAAAAGAAACGAAAATTTGTAATAAGAACATAGCTAACATAATTTTCAATGGTGAAAAGCTGAAAGGTTTTCCTCTAAGACTAGAAACAATACAAACATTGTCATTCATACAACTGGTATTCAATATAGCACTAGAAGTGTTAGCCAAAGCAATTAGATAATAAAAATAAATAAAAGGCATTCAAATAATACATTAAATTGTCTGTTTGCAGATGACATGTTCTTATATATAGAAAATCCTAAAGATTACATTAAAAAATCTATTGGAACCAATAAATAAATTCATTAAAGTTGTAGGATACAAAACCAACATACAAAAATCAGTAGTGTTTCTATACACCAACAACAAATTATCTGAAAAAAAATTAAGAAAACAACCCCATTTACAATAGCACAAAAAGAATAAACTACGTAAAAATAAACTTAACTACAGAGGAGGGAAAATTATATACTAAAACCACAAAACACTGATGAAAGAAATTAAATAAGATACAAAAAATTGGTAGCATCCTATATTCATGGATTGTAAGAGTTAATATTGCTAAAATATCCATGTTGCTCAAAGCAATCTACAGATTCATTGCCCTCCCTATAAAAATTGTAAGGGTATATTTACAGAAATAGAAAAAACAATTTTAAAATTTATACTACCACATAAAAAACATAAATAGCCAAATATATCTTAAGAAAAAACAAAACTGCAAATAAGTGTGGCATTGGTATAAAGACAGATATACAAACCAATGAAATAGAATAGATAATCCTGTGTTCAATACTCAGGATATAGAGAATTCTTATACATACATAATTGAGTGGTCTTCAACAAGGATGCCAAAAATACACAGAGGGAAAAGATAGTCTCTTCAACAGACGTTATTAGGAAACTGGATATCGATATGCAAAAGAATGAAATTAGACCCTTATCTTACACAGTACACAAAAACCAACTCAAAATTTATTTAATACTTAAACACAAGACTCAAAACTAGAAAACTCCTAGGAGAAAGCATAAGATAAAACTTCCTTGACATTGGTCTTGACAATAATTTATAGACATGACACCAAACCACAGGCAACAAAACAAAAATAAGTGAGAGTTCATCAAATGGAAGAGCTTCTTTGCATCAAAGAAAATAATCATCAGAAGAAAAATCAACCAACAGGATGGGATAAAATATATAAGAGACTCCTACAACTTAATAATTAACAAAAAATTAAATACCTTAAGTAGTTCTCCAAAGAAGATATATGAATGGCAAAGAGATATACAGAAAAATTCTCAATGTCACTATCAGGAAAATACAAATCAAAACCACATGGATATATCACCTCAATTGTCAGAATGGTTATTACAAAAAAAGGAAAAGAGGGCAAGTGTTAGTGAGGATGAAGAGAAATTAGAACTCTTGAACTCTTGCACACTTTTGATGAGAATGCAAAGTAGTGTACCTACTATGGAAATTTTTAAATTAGAACTATCATATGATCCCACAATCCCAGTTTTTGGTATTTATTCAAAAGCATTAAAATAAAAATCTCAAAGATATATTAGAACTCCTATATTCACTGCAGCACTATTCATAATAGCAAAGAGGTGAAAAACATCTAAATAGTTATTGATAGAAGAATGGATAAAGAACATGTGGTATATTTACACATGATATAAATACTATCCAGTGGCCTGTATACAGAAGGGAGTTTTATAATATGCTACAACATGAATGAATATGAGGACATTGTGCTAAGTGAAATAAGCCAGTCACAGAAAGATAAATACTAAATGATTCACTTATATAAATTATATAAATAGCCAAAGTCATAGAATTGAAGAGTGGAATGGTGGTGCCAGGGAACCAGGGAAGCAGAAATAGTTAGTTACTAATCCATGGGCATGAAATTTCAGTTTAGCAAGATGAATAAGCTCTAGAGACCTGCTTCACAGCATTGTACCTATAGTCAACAATAATGTATTGTACACTTAAAATGTTAAGAGGGCTGGGGGTAGAGTGCTTGCCTAGCATACACAAGGCCCTATGTTTGATTCCCAGGACTGAGAAAAAAATTTAAGAGGATAGTTCTCTTATTAAATGTCCTTACTACAATAAAATTAAATTTTTAAATAGCAAATTAATCAATTAATCAGGGAATAATGGTAAGAAGGACCCTTGAGACCCCAGAGGTGAAGTAAAGGATACATGCAGCTTGGGATCTTGGTAGCACAAAGCATTTCAGTGTTATATGTTTACTCACTACATATGACTTCTACACTACACTACTTCCCACTTATTACATTTCTGTTCCAATGACCTCGTGGTAAGGAAGTGACTTCACACTAAGGAAGATGATATTCCTTTAAATTACTTGTTTGGTATTGCATATCATTTTCCCTATAACTATAACTGGAAAATAAAGCTACAAAGAGAGAGAGAGAGAGAGAGAGAGAGAGAGAGAGAGAAAATATGTGTGTGTACATGTGTGGTTCACAGAGAATTGAAAGCTAAGATGTCTAAATTCAACACCTCTCACAAGGGTGGCCTATAAGTCACATTCCTTCCTTCCCTCCAGTACCCATATGATATGTGCCATGTGGTCTTACCCCTCTCACCAAGCCTTTGACCCACACTGGTCAGGTAAGACTATTTCTACTAAATCAATTATTAATCAGCACCCCCAAAGACTATTTGACATAGTCTCTAAATGTCTATAGTTTCTCACTTTTCCAAGACTTATCTGTTCAACTCTTCCTTGAATCATATGAGAATATTCAGGATTGATTTAATAAGTTTTCTATTTTTTCCAGTCACTTTCTGTGATTTCTCACCAAAAGAACCTCCCTAACTAACACAGCAGAAATGTCACTAGAAACTTTTAGTATCATATCTCCCTTATTGGTTCAGAGTCCTCAAAGGTTATAATTCTTATCGTTAAGGGCATTTCATAGATTACCTAAGGTAAAAGGGAAATAATCTAACTGAATTCTTGTTAGCATTCTAAACTGTAGGAGGAATCAACCTCATAAGAAAGTCCTTCACCGTTTTGAAAGGAAAAGCCCATTAAAGTCCCACATTAATGCTCTAGTCAGGGCCCATGCTAGGGAACCAAACATGACTCTAAAATGAGTGGCCTAAAAAAGCTACAGGATCTATCATGCCAACGCAGCAACCCTAGGTATAGCATCCCTGCCATATAATCTAGTCCTAAGTGAAAAGGTTATGGTGCAGTTCATCAGATGCTTTAGCCATGGCCAGGAATGTTTTGAATACCAACCCTTTTCTCAATCCTGTCTATGTGGGGGGTGAGAGGGCTGCAGGGAACACACACACACACACACACACACACACACACACATACATACATGCACAAACACACAAACACACACATGATTTGAAAACCACGGTGAGAGACAATAAGAAATACATCTAAATTCTGAAGAAGTTTGTAAGTCTCTATTAGTTTATTATTCTATCATACATACAGTCTTTATACTCTTCTATAATTTATGCTAATGAATCTTTTTAAAAACTGACCTTTTTAGTTTGAGTCCATCCCATTTATTGATTCTTTGTTTTAATTCTTGTGCTATAGGAGTCTTATTAAGGGAGTTGGGGCCTAATCCCACTTGATGGAGAGTACAGCCTACTTTTTCTTCTATTAGACACAGAGTCTCTGGTTGTATTATGAGTCCTTGGTACATTTTGAATTGAGTTTTGTGCATGGTGAGAGATAGGAGTTTAATTTCATTTTGTTGCATATGGATTTCCAGTTTTCTCAGTACCATTTGTCAAAGAGGCTATCTTTTCTCCAACGCATGTTTTTTGGTGCCTTTGTCTAATATAAGATAATTGTAATTTTGTGGGTTAGTCTCTGTGTCTTCTATTCTGTATCATTGGTCTACCAGTCTGTTTTGGTGCAAATACCAAGCTGTTTTTGTTACTATTGCTCTGTAGTATAGTTTAATGTCTGGTATAGTGATGCCACCTGCTTCACTCTTCCTGCTAAGGATTGCTTTAGCTATTCTGGGTCTCTTATTTTTTCAGATGAATTTCATGATTGTTTTTCTATTTCTATGAGAAATGCCATTGGGATTTTGATCAGAATTGAATTAAATCTGTATAGTGCTTTTGTCATTTTTATAATATTAGTTCTACCTATCCAAGAGCAAGGTAGATCTTTACATCTTCCAAGGTCTTCTTTGATTTCTTCCTTTAGGGTTCTGTAGTTTTCATTGTATAGATCTTTCATCTCTTTCGTTAAGTTGATTCCCAAATATTTTATTTTGGGGGGGCTATTGTAAATGGGGTAGTTTTCCTCATTTCCATCTCAGAGGATTTGTCACTGATATACAGAGTTTCTTCTCAGCAAAAGAAACAATCTGTGAGGTGAATAGAGAGCCTACACCTTGGGAGCAAATTTTTACCCCTCACACATCAGATAGAGCACTAATCTCAATGGTATATAAAGAACTCAAAAAGCTAAACACCAAAAAGCAAATAACCCAATCAATAAATGGGCCAAGGACATGAACAGACACTTCTCAGAAGAGGATATTCAATCAATCAACAAATATGTGAAAAAATGTTCATCATCTCTAGCAATCAGAGAAATGCAAATCAAAACTACTCTAAGATACCATCTCACTTCAGACAGAATAGCAGCTATTATGAAGACAAACAACAATAAGTGTTGGTGAGGATGTGGGGGAAAAGGTACACTCATACATTGATGGTGGGACTGCAAATTGGTGCAGCCAATATGGAGAGCAGTATGGAGATTCCTTGGAAATCTGAGAATGGAACCACCATTTGATGCAGCTATCACTCTCCTTGGCCTATACCCAAAGGACTTAAAAACAGCTTACTACAGGAACACAGCCACATCAATGTTTATAGCAGCACAAATGACAATAGCTAAACTGTGGAGCCAACTTAGATGCCCTTAGTGGATGAATGGATTGAAAAAACATGTGGCATATATACACAATGGAATTTTACTCAGCAATAAAAGAGAATAAAATCATGGCATTTGCAGGTAAATGGATGGTGTTGGAGAAGATAATGCTAACTGAAGTTAGCCAATCCCTAAAAAATAAATGCTGAATGTTTTCTCTGATATAAGGAGGCTGACTCATAGTGGGTTAGGGAGGGAGAGCATGAGAGGAATAGTTGAATTCTAGATAGGGAAGAGGGGTGGGAGGAAAAAGGAGGGACAGGAGATTAACAAGGATGGTGGAATGTGATGGACATCATTATCCAAAGAACATGTATGAAGACATGAATTGGTGTGAACATACTTTATATACAAACAGAGGTATGAGAAATTGTTCCATATGTGTAATAAGAATTGTGATGCATTCGTGTCATGTATTTAAAAAATAAAATCAATTAATATTAAAAATTTTAAAGGGACATAGGAATAATTGTGAATAGTTTTATAATAAATGTATTATTGTCAAAAAACTGACCTTTTTGCATTATACATAAAATCCCTAGTTACTTGAAATAAGGTGACTAATAACCAATGTTTAAGCATCATTTTAAATATGTTATTTATTGACACAAACACAAGAAGAGAAATTTGAATTCCAGATGTTTGCATGAATATTTTATTTAAAAAATAACCCCCCACCCCCATGGGTGGGGATGTGATTCAGTGGTAGAGTGTTTGCTAGCATTCATGAGGCCCCAGACCCCAGCACCACAGAATAATAATAATAATAATCTTTCCCTCTATTTTTTTTAGTAAATATGCAAACAAGTCAAGAGATTAAATCTTCTTCGATGTTTCCTTTGGTAATTTAAATTTTGTTCAAAACTACTTCAGATGCCTAGAAAAGTATCAAATTGTGCTGAGAAGCAGAAAATTGTAATAGTAACTTTCAGCTCAAAGACTCTGTGTGTTTTTAGTGGCACCCTACTTAAACACAAGGCTGTTCTGTACCTAGGGAAGAACCAAGGATCACATCTTTATCACCAGCACCCAACACATGTCCAGTCTCCACCATACCCACCTTTGCCAGTCCTCCTGTCCTCATAGGTAATGAACATTCAGCAAAACTCCATGGGGTTCACAATAGAACACAGATGTAGCCCAGAGTGTCAACAAAGCCTTGGTAGTGACAGAGCTACCACTTTCTGTGGTGAAGAGTCCCACAGAAAGGAAATTTGCCATGGGCATCCCCAAAGACAAAACTGCTCTTGCCACTAAGGGAAACCATTATTTCCCAAGACATTTGAAACATTAACTGTTCACTTAGACATAGGGAAATTCAGCTTTCCCAAAAAGTCCTAGGAAATACAATTGAATTTCCTTCAGAGAACTGTGATACTGGCTGAAAACCACAGTTTACATTCCATCTTCAAAGTGAGATAATGTAAGAATGCCAAAAATCCAACAGAGCCTTCTCAAGTAACAATCTTGTCCTTGAGGGAACATTGGGATTTTGAGTTGTGGAATTTTCCACCCATTTATCTTTTCATTTTCTGTCTTCTTTGCCTTCAAGTGTCAATTGACTCCTCTCAGTCACAGCTGTACAAATCACAGCACTTTTTTCTTAATTGGCGTAAGATGTATACATTATTCATCTACTCAGCTTCATCTGAAGGGAATCCAATAAAGAAGCACTTTTATTTTCCAATGAAAATTTAAAGCTGCTTTTTCTCCACAACAGACTGGGTGGAAAACTCCATCCGTGATCTATGTAAGTACAAAATGTTTGCCTTTCAGAGTACGTGTAAATTGGATTTTATTAAAATGTAGACCTGGTTTTTATCCCATTATGCTTCATAGTGTTTGTGTATAAATATGTAATAAATTCAATGTTTTTACTTTGTGAATCCTTATGTGCCATAATAATACCAAGAACAGCCTGTGCTTTTCCTGGCAAATATTGACTTAAAAGGACACTTTGTTGACATTCGTGCTATATCCTTGATGGAAAGCATGTACATATTGCAGGATTTGTTTTCCTCTAACTGTAAATACAGTGGAGTAAAAAACTCAAATGGTTACTATAAGTAATTACCTTTGCCTCTGGTTATTGATTGAGGGAGAGAACACAGGTGAAGGTCATCATATCCCCCTGTTTGCAGGCCCTTCAATTGTGGGAAAAGGTATGCCAAGATCAACACACACACACACACACACACACACACACACACACACTCCTTCCTATTTGACAGAATCCAGTTCTGATTCACAAAAATCCTATATGAAAAGATGGGAGAAAGTGTTTTTAGTGGCACCCTACTTAAACACGAGGTTGTTCTGCACCTAGGGAAGAACCAAGGATCACATCTTTATCACCAGCACCCATCACATGTCCAGTCTCCACCATACCCACCTTTGCCAGTCCTCCTGTACTCATAGGTAATGAACATTCAGCAAAACTCCATGGAATTCACGATAGAACACAGATGTAGCCCAGAGTCTCAACAAAGCCTTGGTAGTGACAGGTTCATGGTGAAGAGTCCCACAGAAAGGAAATTTGCCATGGGCATCCCCAAAGACAAAGCTGTTCTTGCCACTAAGGGAAACCATTATTGCCCAAGACATTTGAAACATTAACTGTTCATTTAAACTTAGGGAAATACCATTGAACTCACAGCTGGGCATCTTGAATGACAGATGAGGACAATTTCTGGGACTTCATACTGTAGGGGTGATGAAAAGGGTAGCCTTGTACCAGCTGATGTTCTAAAGGGCTATGAATTTAGATACTTACAGGGCACCCAGAACACACCCTACTACCAGAGGTGTCTGTCAGTTTTGTGCACTTACACAAAGAGAGGTTCAATGAATGATATAAGAATGAACCTTTCCCTCTTTCAGGGGATGATTCATCCCCCATCCCCCAAAAAAAGAATTGTAGAAGACACAGAGTACCAGGGAGAAATCACCTGTCCCCTATCCCTCATGCCCTAGATTCCACCCAGCTCTCCATGACTGAAGATTAAGTCCTTAAATAGTAACCATCAACTACAAATCAAAACACAGAGAGGAAAAAAAAAATAAAGAAGGAAAATGTGAGATCAATGCTCTCAATCCAAAGATAAAGTCACATTATGCAAGAAATAGGCATGGCTTGGTAAGCAAAACAAAACTTTCTCAACATCTCCCAACCATCTCATGAGCCAATACTCTCTCATCATGAGTGATCACGGTTATTTAGAGTCAGAAGCAAAGTATGGAGAGCTCTATCTGCAGGCAAGTAGAGACACAGCATAATAAAGACAGCAAGGTGTGTGAGGAAAATGATGAAATGGACATACTTTAGTGCTTAATTCATGAGGAAAATGTACCAACTCAAGTGGAGATTTAACCCCTTCCAGTCAAATACACTTGGAAACAAATTGCCCGTTTCTTTCCGTGTCAATCCACTCCACATGGTATGAACCTGTCTTTTTTTTTTTTTCTGACACTTGGGTTTGTTTCAAGATTTGGTAAATGTACCTCATAAAAGGCTTTCACATACAAAAAGGTACAAATTTCAACATCTTTAATTGTTTTTGAAAAACTCATTGATTCTGAGTTGAGGAAGTTATAATGTGTGATGATTCACTTGTGAACTGCACAAAGCATACCATTGAACTCACAGCTGGGCATCTTGAATGACAAATGAGGACAATTTCAGGGACTTCATACTGTAGGGGTGATGAAAGGGTGGCCTTGCACCAGCTGATGTTCTAAAGGGTTGTGAATTCAGATACTTACAGGGCACCCAGAACACACTGAGACATCGTTTTCCAAGTAGTGTGGCTGGTATCTTGCAGATGCCTGTACACAGCCTTGATGTTTATTTGGTGATGTCGCCTTCCCTTTTGGGTGGTCCTCTTGTTCATTTTAACCAGCTTATTCTTGTGTGTGTGTGTGTGTGTGTGTGTGTGTGTGTGTGTGGTGCAGGGTCTCGTGCATGTGAGGCAAGCACTCTACCAACTGAGCTATATCCCCAGACTTAACCAGGTTTTGTGTGTATAAACACGTGGGGTAAAGGACAGAACTATGGGAGTTTGAACCTCGTATTCCTTTGTGGAGGACTTTGTACTTCCTTTGACGAAAGGCTTTGTTAAAACAAATATTTTAAGAAGTAAAGCAGGAGAGAAGAGAGCAGGAGTGGTTATTTAGTTTCCCTGTTTTTCCCCAAGTAAGTTAAAATGTTTCAAATTGTTAGCACATCTCATGTTTATATATAAATAAAAGTGATAATGATGTATGACTGTCGTTTAGCCCTGGAATTAGATGAGGTAAGAAGGGGCAGAATAGGTGTCATAGGACAACCTAGATCCACAGGGCATAAGATAAAACATAACAGATTATTAACCACGTAGAACTAGAGCGAATTCTCAAGATCAGCTAGTCCAACCTAACTGTTTTTAGATTTGAGAAAGAGGACAGGATCTTTACCCAAAGACAAAGCACTGAACAACTAGAAAAAATTAAAATGTAAATATCACTGGCCTCTTGCTAACTGTGTTACCTGCAACAAGTTACTTAACTGCTCAGTTTCATCAATTTGTAAACCTGAGATAATAAGAGGGTCTACTTCACAGCCTTGCTAGGAAAATTAAATAAGTTGATACTTGTAAAGTATCTAGAACAGAACTCGAAACAAGTGTTTGACAAACAGCAGATGTTTCATGATGATGGTGATGATGATGATTGCCACCATTACTACTACAAATTCAGAAAGGCCTTTCTCAAATAAGGTTTTGGTGACAAACTGGAAAAGTCAATCCACTGTGGCCTACATGTCACAGTAACATGGATGTCAGCATGTGAGGACACACTGGAGCAGAGCCTAGCTTCAGCCCGCAGCCAGATGAAGGAGGGAACCAGGGAGAGTCATCTTCATGAATAAAGTCACTAGTTTAAAAAAAAAAAAAAAAACACTTAAGCATCAATTTTCAGGTTGCACCAAAATACTCCAAGAAGGAAATTGAAAGTGTAACCTTTCTTGGGTCCCCTTTTGATTTTTAGAAACCTTGACAATCCACTTTTTCTCACTTGCTTGTTTCTATATCTGGTGTGAATAACTATCTCACCTGAATTGTTGTAAAGATTAAGTGAACTTGAAAGCACTTTCTGAGTTATAAATTTTACAAAGAATCATACATTCTTCAAAAGCACAAGACATTATTACAATTATAAAATATTTTTCTTACCTTGAAATCACTTGGGGAAAAAACAGCATACCAGATTTCTACCAAGAACTTAGCATTGACCATAGAAAAAGAACGTGTGAACAGAATATTGATGAAAAACATGTTCAGAAGAAAGAGCACTCAGCTGGGAATTGGATTTGGGTTCCAGCTCTGGCTTTCCACTTTGCAGGGCTCTGGGCAAATCATTTAGACTTCTGGCACCCAGTTTCCTTTTCCTGTAAAATGCAGGGTGCATAATGAATCTCTCCCCTATAATTCTGTAATTCTAAATGTCATGCATATGTTTGTATGAAACCATGAGTCATTAAAACTTGGTAGATTTCAGAAAATTATTTAATAAACAAAATGTCTCATAAGCAATTCGAGAGAACTTGGAACTAGCTCCCCAAACATTGCATAACTGTGTTTAGGCAAAAGACTTCAAATCTGAGAAGAACATCCTGGAATTGTTTCACCCTTCTGCATTGGTGTAAGGCTATAAGTTCAAGTTCACACTCATTTGCACATCTCCCGCAATCTTTGGGGGCACTTAGTAAATTGAAAAGGGGATTGCCTCTTTGAAAATGAAATGAAAGCACAAGAGCATGTTGTGAAAGTATTTCTAAAATACTTTCAGCTTCTCAAAAATGCTGTGATGACAGTTTTAGCTGTACACACACACACACACACACACACACACACACATCATTTCTGATTTGACCAATTTAACAACCCTGTGAAAGAAGCTGGGTCCAGGAATTTCTATACCCATTTTACCAATAAATATCCTGGGGGCAAAGAAATAAAATAACTTGCTTCCACTTAGAGTTGATGGTACTCACACTTGACTCTCAAATGAAACCCAACCCAGTCCAGGAGTGACAATCACACTGCAGTTCACATGCAGTTTCTTCCCCTGCCTACCACTTCATGGAAAGCCAAGTCAGCCCTCACATCTCCCTGTTAAGGGCAAAAGACTCTACTCCTGCTGACTACCCCAAGTCACTCTCTTGGGCCCAGGAGAGAACTGAAGTGGTCCAGCCCTTTTAAAGGACTTCCACAGCAGGGCAGGGACGGGGGGGAAGAGTTTCCATATAGAAACAATGAACTTATTGATAACTGAATTAGATCCTGCTTCCCACTGCCCTGTGGCTTTTTTTCCCATAATTTGGTGGTTGCTTTGGGAGAGCTGTCAAGAGTACATTCACCAGGGCTATTTTTTCATCCTCAGATTTTGGTCATCACTTGGTTTGTTTTAAGAAGGAGAGAGTGTGAAGATCATGTATTAGAGAGAAAAATCCTACAAAGTTCTAAACATTTTACATCCATGAAGATAATTAGGAGGATTTGAGACTTATAACCATCTCCGTTTAGTGACTGAGGAGTGACCAACTTCAAATCACAAGGCACAGGTTTCTGAAAATAGAGTGTGATTTGACGTAGCTGCCTTCCCAACCTCTGTGGTGGGAACAAGGCCATGATACATTTGAGGTGCCTGCGCTGGGCTGGGCTGGTAACTGAATCCAGCTGAGCCGGTGGGTTGGGAAGGAATGGCTCTCACAGAGATCAGCTCCACACAAACATGCCTGTGTTTGCGTGATATTCACGTTTCCACCCTCTCAGTGGCTTCGTTCCATTTTTTTTCTCCAAGCTGATCGGCAGAGACAGCCACTCTTTGCGGTACATATGGTTACGTTGCTCTTTTTTGCCAGTTCTCGAGAGGAGCATTGTCAATTTTTCCCTGGTTTTTGAGGCAAAATAAACACAGCTCTGAATCCTTGACTCTTTTTTTTAAGAATGCAGCATATTAAATTGGGGGTTCATAACCCACTTCAATCTAATGTATGAAATATAATATGTCAAGAGCTTTGTAATGTTGTGAACAACCAATAAAAAAAAAAAAAGAAATAGAACACTCCCTAAAAAAAAATAAATAAATAAATGAATAAAAAATAAAAAAAAAAAAAGAATGCAGCATATTGGCAGCCATATGTATTCTTTCACCTAATTTAGATCCACAAATACTGAGACCCTATCATGGGTAACCCCTCATGTTAGGTGTTCCAGAGACCCTAACCCTGAGCAAGATGCAGCCCAGTCCCTAACAGGTTACATCGAGTAAGTGATGCTGGAAAGGGATTGTAGGGGACCAGGGATGAGAGGAAGATATCAAGTCTTCAAACTACTGTTTAGAATCAGATTTTTTTGACTATACCTAGTGATTAAACACAACATAAATATAGGATTGGGAACCATACATTGTTTGTTTGTTTGTTTGTTTCTGGTGCTGGGGATTGAATCCAGTGCCTCGTGCATGTGACGGAATCACTCTACCAACTGAGGTATATCCCCAGCCCAAGGTTGAGTAGATTTTTAATGAACTGAGATATAGACTTCATAATTAAAAAGGACTTTTTACACATTATTTTCCTTTTTCATTATCTTCCTTTTTAAGACAAAAAAAAAAAAAAAAAGGAGGTCCTTCTGAGCAGGAAGCACATGATGAGCAAGGGTAAGAGCTAGAAATCACCAGACCTGTAAGAAACTAATAAGTAGTTCTCCGTTCACAGGACAACCATCAGTGAGCATCTACTATGTTTTAGGTAGGAAGTGCAGATGATATGAGGATTCTGGGGCACAAGTGTCTGCCTTCAAGTGTCACACTAGCTGGAGGAGAGGCTGGCATAGTTGGCTTAGAAGTTACACATTAGGTGGTATTAGAAAAAAGTGAGGGCTTGCAGTGCCAGGTTGAGAGGATCTTTAAAACTACACTAAGGATGGATTCTTAATTTACTAATAATAGAGGATTATTAAGGATTTGTGGCTAAGGAACAATACGATCAGGGTTACGTATATAATTTGTTTAGAACAAATATGTAGGATCCAAGAAAATAGAAAAATTAGAAAAAATGAAAAAGAAGAATTGATTAGAAGATGCCCCTGCAGAAAATAATAGAAACTATGAAAAGAAGTATAAAGTAATTTGTATAAGGTAAGAGGAAATATGAGGTTAGAGGAAATATGAGGTAAGAGAAAGAGAATGAAAAAGAAACTCAGCCAAATGTCTTCTTTGATATAATGAGAGCAACTATGAACAGAGTAGGGAGGAAGAGCAGGAAGAAAAGATTAACTTTAAACAGAGACATGAGATGGGAGGGAAAGAGAGAGAAAAGGGAAGTTGCATGGAAATGAAGGGAGACCCTCATTGCTATACAAAATTACATATAAGAGGTTGTGAGGGGAATGGGAAAATAAACAAGGAGAGAAATGGATTACAGTAGATGGGGTAGAGAGAGAAGATGTGAGGGAAGGGGAGGGGGGATATTAGGGGATAGGAAAGATAGCAGAATACAACAATTACTAATAGGGCATTATGTAAAATTGTGGATGTGTAACCGACGTGATTCTGCAATCTGCATTTGGGGTAAAATTGGGAGTTCATAACCCACTTCAATCTAATGTATGAAATATGATATGTCAAGAGCTTTGTAATGTTGTGAACAAACAATAAAAAAATGTAAGAAAAAGAAAAAGAAACTCAGCTAAAAAGATACAATATGGGACCCTGATTTGAGAATTTAAAAAAACAATGTTTGAGGGGGCTGGGGTTGTAGCTCAGTGGTAGAGTGCTTGCCTAACACGCACGAGGCACTGGGTTCGATCCTCAGCGCCACTTAAATATTAAATAAAGATATTGTGTCCACCTAAAACTTAAGAATAAATATTTTTTTAAAAAAGAAAGAAAATGTTTGAAATGGGCCATACTAAATTTAAGATACCAACAGGATGCAGAGGGGACAGTTTAGTGGCAACTGGACATTTGGGTCTGAGGTCTCCAGATCCTGGTGAGAAAGAAACATTCTGGAGTTCTTTACACAGCAGTGGCTATTGATGCCATGGGACTGAACAAGATAGCTGAGAAGCAGGTGACATCCAGGTATGGAAGGGACAAGAGGAAAGCATTCCTGCAAACGTTTAACATTAATAGAGTAGTAGCAGAAACAGAGCACAGGGAGAAGAGATAAAAGGAGAAAATAATTTCAGGGAACCCAGAGGAAGAGAATGTTTTAAGGAGGAAAAAATAACAATCAGAGGCTTAGGGGGAAGTCAGGGAGTGTAGACTAAACTGAAATGAGCCACTGGATCTAGTGCTTAGGCTACCTTCAGGAAAGAAACGTGGTGGGGAGAATAGAAAAGTCAGCAATCATGGGTGCAAAGGATGAGTGTGTGGACAGGGAAGTAGACTTTAGAACTGTGATGGAGGGATGTAGAACATTTATGGGGAAGGGAACAGAAGAACCGGGTTCACAGTTAGAGGGGTTAACACAGCGAGGCACATTACACCTTGGAGGCAAATTCCAAAGAAGAAAGCATCAAAAGTGGTAGTAGAAATCCAAAGACTCTCTCTGTACACTTCTCTCCCACGCCTATGGGCACAATTACCACCTCTCATGGGATGACTCATAAATTTCTCTCTCCTGCCCTAACCTCTTCCAGGGTTCCTGAGCTATATATAAAATAACCTACTAGACAACTCCATCTGGATGTCTGAAAAGTCCCTCAAATTCAACTTACCCAAATCAAATCCATGCCCTTCTCCCGCAAACAATGCCATCCCCCACACTTTCTAACACAATCAATGAAGACATTATCCATTAAGTTGACAAAATCAAAATGTTAGGGCTCACCTTTGTACTTCTATTGCTTTCTACCTACCCTACCAAAGGGTTTTAATGTAGTCCCCAAATAAGCCTTTGTCTCCTTCTAAGCTCTATACTACCATGAGAGTGACCTTTTCACAATTCAAACCTGATCATCTTGGCCCCTGCTTAGAACCCTCCAGTAGCTTCCTCTTGGGCAGGGCCACCATCTAACATGACTGCTGAGGCCAAGTGGGGCCTGGTCCTGCCCACCCCCAGCCTTACTTCACACTCTTTCCCAACCCACAGTAGCCCAGCCACTCTACCTTCCCTTCACTTCCTCACAAACTTCCAGTCCTCCTTCACCTCTGAGTCTAGCATAGGATATTCTACCTGCCTGGTACCCACTTCCCACTGTCCTCTTCACTTGGTTAACTTCTACTTCAGACAGGATAGAAGACAGTAGAGATGAGTGGTTAGGACCCCAGGCTTTGAATCAAACTGAGTTCCAGTCCTCACCCCTCTCTTCTCAGCACCAGCTGGGTGACCCTTACCAAGTTACATACAGTCTCCAAGACTGTTTCTCACCTGTATGTTAACCTGAGTCCATACCTCACAGACACTAATGTATAAAGCAGCCAACAACTGGGTCTGGAATATAATAACCACTTGGTAAGTTTGAGAGATTTTTGGCTATTCTTTCCAACCATGGGTCAGACATTACTTCCTAGAGAAGCCTTCCCTAACCAGATCCCCAGATCTCTGTCCACACCCACAGTCCCCTTGTACTGTGGTTCATTGCATCTGTCATAGTTTTAATTTTGCACTTATTCACAAAATGTTTGTTTAATGCCTGTCTTCTTCATTTGGTTAAAGGCTTCTTCAGCCCACAAGTTTTCCTGCTTTGTTCATGCAGAAAGCCCATCCCCTAGCACGATGCCTATGTGGAACAGAGCAGACACTCAACAAATATTTGCTCAATGAATGAATGAACGAATGAGCAAACAGAAGCAGTCCGGCTGTGGTGAGGATATGTGAGGCTTGGCATACCCAGTGTGTCCTGTAGGCACCCAGCCAGTACTTTGTCATTGGCCACAGCATTCTTGCTTTAGTAGGGGCCATATTAGTAGTGTATCATCTCATGTGTGAATACCAACCAGTAAATTGTCATTAGCGAGATTTATTTTTCAGAAAACAGATGTGTCCTTGGAGGGAAATTCGCACAGTCCTCATTGACCAAGGATGCTTGGTGATCCACAGTCAAGGCTGATGAACATGATGATGATAATGATGACAATCATGTCATTCACAAAGCTGGTAAAAGTGAGCACATTAAATCAAGAACATGCTGTCCTAGGTAGTGGGAAGTACAGGACAGACACTCTGGAAGGTCATTTCTTTCTCCTTTGGCCATGTTAGTTTCCTATTTTGCAGATGCACAGTCAGCTCTCTAATGGGACCTTCCATAGTCTCATGACCATGACATGTGGAGCTCATGAGATAGGCCTCATGATCTGCCTCCTCCCTTCCCACCTCATGACCCTCCCTCAGGGTCTCTCCTGAGGAGGGCCACTGAGTCAGCTAATGTTTTATTCTAAGGAAGTTTTCTGACTAATTCTCTTGGTGTCTGCTAATGGGCAAATACTAAGTCCAAGGGAAATTCCTACACAATCCTTGGGAAATATGCGGAAGAGCAGGAAAAAATAAACCTAAAACTCTCCATAGATCCTCTTTACTATGGCAGGCAAACCCTTTGATTAACATCTCCTGTTGCTTCTAACAAAACTTTTTTACCTCAGTGGGACAGCTGGGGAGCTTTGGGATGACAGAGAAAACAATAAGTTCTGCATTGTCATTAGAATTTATACTAATGTCATCAACCTCCTTCTCTTGTTGAGCACCTAGTAAAGGTGGCAAACCCCGGGCAGTAGCTCAATGTCCAGAGGGTAGTGTGGAATACGCTCTGTGCTCTTTTTGAGTAGGTGATGAGAGCTAAAGTCTTCCTAGCACTCACAGACCATGATGTGTTCCTCTGTGTTCTAGGACTGTTTATCTCAGAAGCTCTGTTTGGCCTCTGGCAGACTGTTGTCTTAGTTGAAACAGTAAAAATACAATTAACTGCCATAATATGGTAATATTGAGAACAGCAGTGAAACCTTTCACTTGCAGAACTTAGTGAAGCTTTTTGAAGGAATCCATTATTGTCTAGCAACTCCACTATAAAAGCACATTAGAGTTCAAAAATGTGAAGTGGCTGGGAAAAAAGGCTTATGTAACATTACAGGCAAAAAAAAACCCCATGGATTGTAAATTCATGTCTATGCTAAGATTGTAGCTGTATGAAAATTAGATAATATATTGACAACAACTGGAAGGAAACATTAAAATTAAAAACATTAAAATAGATTTTTAGAATGGCAAGATTAGGGACAATATCTTCTTTCATTTTTCTTTCTTGCTTGTTTCCTGCTTTTGTTGTTATAGTATTATTTGTACAATATGATCTTGTCAGCTAAACATATACATGATAGTTAAGATGCTACAGAAAAATCATATAATTTATGGTACAGATATTGAAACTTATTTCCACCTTAAAGTTGAATGTAGAAAAAAAAATGGAGCTTCTCTACCTTATCTTTAAAAAACTATTACTTTTTTCTGCGGAATAAAACATGGAACAACTTTTAGTATAATTCTTTTTTTTTCTTTTTTTTTTATTTTATTGTTGGTTGTTCAAAACATTACATAGTTCTTAATATACCATATTTCACAGATTGATTCAAGTGGGTTATGAACTCCCATTTTTACCCTGTATACAGATTGCTGTGTCACATCAGTTACATAGTATAATTCTTAATATTAAAAAATAGCTGGGTGCAGTGGTGCACACCTGTAATCCCAGTGACTCAGGAGGCTAAGACAGGAGGATTGCAAGTTCAAAGCCAGCCTCAGCAACAGTGAGACGCTAAGCAACTCAGTGAGACCCTGTCTATAAATAAAATACAAAATAGTGCTGGGGATATGGCGCAGTGGTCAAGTGCCCCTGAGTTCAAGCCCTGCTACTCAAAAAAAAAAAAATTATATGTGTGTGTGTGTGTGTGTGTATATATATATATATATATATATATATATATATATATATATATACATACACAGATAAGTCTCATTTATTTCCTTTGGCATCACTGATAACAAAACTTTTTCTTTAACAAGAAATGATAGAACAAAAAATTTTTATTAAATTTTTTTGATTATGTAGTAGACTAGAGACCCTCCCTGGGAAAATCATCATACATTTGAGGAATCCTTAGTGGGACTAAGCCAGAAAATACTTCACATATATTTGCCTATGACTACAAGTGCTAAAAGACAGACTATTGGCTGGGTGTGAACAGTCAGATTTGAACCACTAAATTGCAGGTCTGTAAATTCAACTAAGAAAATAACCACACTGTTCCCCTGTTTCTTGGCCCTGTTTATTCAGTACTTCACCCCTCAGGGACCTACTGTCAGTAAACAACACTGAATATAGGGTTAGGATAAATATTTTTCTGAATGACCATTTCCTTCTGTCCAGAAATTTCCATTTACATTTTAAATTAAATGATTTCTACCCATAAGAATGACTTCCTTTTCCTTCTGGAATGCCATTAAAAGGTTAAAAGAGTCTGTGACTAACTTGAACTTCTTCTGTTTTAGAGTTCAGTCTTCCATGCAATCCAATCCAACAAAAATGTATCCAGCTGAGTGGCTTCCTAGAGCTGTAGGGTCAACAATCTCTCCTAGGAGGCTGTGGAAACACCTTACTAGCCCTTGAATACTGTGTCCATGCATTGGATCTCACAGTTCATGCTGTACTTCTAAAGAGTTCAATCAGTAATTGCTGGACTGTGTGTTCCTAATCTTCCTCTTCACATGACTGGTTATACTTGGTGGGGATTATTAGCTGCAAAAACAAATAAGTCTAGTTTTGCAATAGTAAGCAATCTTCTGCGGCACAAATGAAGTACCCAATACTGGTAAATTGATCGCCACATTAGACAATGAACTTCATTGTGGGAGCAATGGAAACCAAGGGGAATGACCTTCGAAAAGGACAGGGATAATGTAACCTGAGCTTAGCATAACAACTAGATGCAAGTAAATATACATTGCAGAGAGCAAAGACTGGCTGAAATTGGGGAACTAACAGGAGGCTACTAGATAGTTGAATTGACCGCAACCAAGGTAATGATGGTAGGAATGGAAGTGCAATAGATAACAGTTTAAATGGACAAAATAATGCCATAGATTTGACATATATTGGTGAAGGAAAGCACAGTATAAAGACAGAGATCAGACACTGAAGTTTACAGTCTAGATAATCAGTCTGGGTGATGTCATTAATATAATTGAGGAGCAGTTGGTATGGAGGAGGAGACAATGAGTTTGTTTTTCTATATAATAGTTTGAAAGTCTCTGGGGACATCCCTGGGGAGTACCCCAGCAGACCATTAAGATATGCCACGGCTAGAAATATGATATGTCAAGAGCTTTGTAATGTTGTGAACAACCAATAAAAAAAAAAAAATATATGCCAAGGCTAAAGGGAGGGAGAATGGGATTAGCAAGGATAGTGGAAGGACAAGGTCATCATTATAAAAAATTCATGTATGAAAATGTGAATTTGGTGTCAACATACCTTATATACGAACAGAGATTTGATAAATTGTGGTATAAAGGTGTATTAAGAATTGCAATGCAAAAAAATTATGAATGTAAGGCACTCCTCTATTGTGATGAATGTAAGAAATAATAAAAAAAAAGAAAAGAAAAGAGTATTTAATAGTATAGACTTTGAAATTAAATCCTGGTCTGCCACTGAGATTGTGTGGCCTCGAATGAGATCGATATTTAAACTTCTGAACTTTCTAGTTTCTATATGGAAAATAAAGGTAATAATTAATTATATTATGGGTTTTTACAGTATTAAATAAGAAAGAAAATTAACTCCCTTTAAATCACTGTAATTATCTCTTCCTATTCTCCCTGTTTTGTTCTTTGCCTCTCTCAGTCCATTTTTGAAGAACAAATGAAGTTTTGTTTTTTTTTTTTTTTTGGTGACTGGGGATTGAACTCAGGGACACTTAACCACTGAGCCTTATCCTAGCCCTATTTTATATTTATTTAGAGACAAGGTCTTGCTGAGTTGCTTAGGGCCTCGCTAAGTTGCTAAGGCTAGCTTTAAACTCACGATCCTCCTGCCTCAGCCTCCCAAGCCACTGGGATTACAGATGTGTGCCACCAGGCCCAGCAAGAAGTTCTGCTATAAGAAGAGATCCCCCTGGCTTCTCTGCTTAAAATTCTCTAAGGTGTCCCTCTGAGTCATGGTCCATACAATTTGGTATTTCTCTTTCTTAAACCTGCTAGTCTCATTTAGCCAGAGAGCCTCTGCAATTTCTGCTCCCTCTGCCTAGAGAGCTCTTCCCCAGACTTCTCAGGCTTAGCTTCTTTCATCCTTCTTCTCTTAGTTCACAGGACACCATCTCATGGAAGTCCGATGATCCTTTCTTCATCCATCCCAAGCACCCTCTATTCTGTTACTCTACTGTTATGTCTTCCATAGAGTGTTACCATGTGAAATACATGTAACACCTCTAAGTTTACCTGATTTGCCTGTTCCCCCTTCAGTTAGAATGTCAGTTCCTTGACAGCACATTTACTAGTCTTTACTATATCCCAAGGGTGTGATGTATATATAGTAGATTCCTCGAGAGTTTCAGTGAATGAACATCCATAGAAGCACTATGAATCCTTAAACATAAAATGTGCATTTCATTCCCAGTAAGATGAAACAGTCTGACCCAAACATAATCCTATCGTGTTGAGCTACTATAACCTAGATGTCACACTAAGGTAAGCCAATTAACCTCCCTGGCCTCCATTGTCCTTCTTGCCATGAAAGAGCTCACAATTGCTACTCTTTTGCCAAAGACGGATGCAGTAAGGAATAAATGAGATGAAATCTGGCAAGAGCCTGGAGATTTAAAAGAGGAAGACACTCTATTTAACTGTTTAACCCATCATAAAGATGACAGACCCAGAGTAAAATGGTGTAATCAAAATCCCCAAAGTCACATTAATCCACTGGACTAGGAATTCACAAAAGGTCCTGAAACAATAGTCTATCAGAATTTTCACCAAGTACAATAATAATGTAAATCCCAGGATCACTGTTCAGTGTGGTAGTTCCTGAAATATTATGAAAAACAAGGTCACTCCCCAAATGGATTAGTAATCACAAAGAGAACCCAAAATGCCTCCTGCCAGAGAATGATCAACGCTTCAGTTCCCAGGCTCCTGGCTTCCCTCCCTCCAAGGACACTATCAATCAATGTCTCTCTGATATATAAAAGCCACTGCTGGAGCATTCAGTCAGCACCTGCTAGGAGGCTTGCTCTCAAAAATGCTCTTTGAGGTATACTCAACTGAACTGAAGAGAATAGCTTAGTCTTAAGCTTCATTTCAGGTCCAGTAAATGGGAGCTGACTTTCTAAGTGTACAGATAATAGCTCCACTTGGGACAACTCTGACCTGAGTAGCATTTTCTTTCCTTACACTCCTTCTGTGAGTCTCCATTGGAACAAAATAATCAAGAAAGCTCATCATATCTGGCCCAGGGATTAAGAGAATGGTTTTTCACTTAGGCAGCCCTAGGTTCTCTTGACTTCATCACTTAACAGCTGTGTAACTTTGGGCAGATTATTCTAAACTCTCAAAGGCTTCTGTTTTTAATTTCCAAAATGAGAATAATAATGCCTACCGTGAGAGGGTTGTTGTGAGAATAAAGTAGATAGGGTAAAAAGCTAAGTGTGTGTGATAAAGGCTAGCATTAAGATGAGTCAACAGCTAATCAAGATTGTCAACAATAATATCTGAATCCAGGTTATTTCTTTTTAATTCATCTAGTAAATATTGATTGGCCATCTGCTTGATGCCAGGAATTGTGCTAGATGCTGGGGATGCAACAACAAAAACAGAAGTCTGACCCCGACCCTCGGGTGGCCAATAGAGTTATAAACAGGTGATTACAGTTGGCACAGGAAATGCAACAATGGGGAGGATTCAGAGTGCGCTGAGGGCTCCTGGGAGGGACACTGAACATACACCAGGGTGTCAGGAGGCCTCTTAGAGGAAGTGATGCATAAGCTGTTCACCAAGGATATGATGCGGGGGTCGGTGAGGACGAAGCAAAGAAAACCCTAGTGGAGAATAGTTTCTTAATTCATAAACTCAAAGTGGTTTCTCTGCCTAATCTGCTTTTCATGCCTGACTGATCATTCTAAAACACAGATATAATCATGTCACTCTTTTGACTTAAAACCTTACCACTGTCCTAATGACTCTCAGATTAAACTACAAAATCTTTAACAGAACTTAACAGGGACCCCTCTTACCAGACTTTTGTGCCTTACTCAAACCTGTTTTCAACAACTTGAGAAAGCCTTACTCTTCATTCTTGGGCATCTGCAGGTAACATTTCTTCTGTGTAGGGTTTTCCAGAGAGGATCCTCAGGAAGAAAGCAGAGTAGGTCAAAAAGGAGGGAATGTTCCACACTGTGAAATGGTCCCATCTTTAAGGACAATAAATACCAAAAATTTGGTGCATTTGGCATTAAGAGGTTGTTAAAGACTTTGGCAAAAATAATTTCAGCAAATTGATAGGTTCAGAGCCCAACTACTAAAGGGTGAGGGAAGGGGAGGTGAACCTGAAAAACTCCAAGAAGTGTGTGGCTGTGACCAAGACAGAGTTTCTGTGTATTTATATTTAAGATGGGACATCCCGAGCACATTGATATATTGATGTGAAGGGAGAAGGCAATATAAAGAGAGAGGAAAAGATGGGAGTGATAAAATCCAGGTGAGAGAGGCAGAGACTGGCCTTGGGAAAGAGCAGACTGTTGTCTCTGGTTTACCAGGAGGAAAAGGGGGAAAGCAGCACAGCAGGCTGAAGAGGCCCCTCTCCAATGGTCTCTTTTGTCCTCTAGGACACAGGAGAGATTTTGTGCAGTCAATAAAGGGAGAGATGGAGAGACATGCAATCACCTTCCCCTTGAAACAGTAAGGCTTTACCACATTGAGCAGTGCATCAACTCTCAGAACACCAAAACTTCCCCCATCACAGCCACTGAAGGAGTAGAAATGCAAGATGCAGACAAAAGCAAACTCCAGTGGAATGAGAATAGAGGAGGGAGCTGAACGGGAAAGCAGGACCATGGGGCAACACAGAAGGCCCAAGACAAGCTGTAGTCCATGAACTTTTAGTGACACCAGTCAGCAAACTTCCCAGAAATGACTGGAAAGTCTCTTACTCTAACTGAGCTGTAACACATCAGGCCTTTTGCAATAAAAACCCAGCCTCATCTCTCCTGTGAACACACTTATAGATAAAAGAAATAAACATCCAAAAGACAGCAAAAGATAAATATAATAAACACAGCCATTTTGTGGGACTTATCAGTCTCTCAAGTGCATAAAATCTAAGTGCCCTCTTGGTACCCACCCTTGAGCCCTTTATAGTCAACGAAAGTTCATAATCTTGCATTTATAGGTACCTAAGATGATGTCAGTGTGACAAAGTCTCTCTGAAGTTGAATATAAACCCTCAAAGACCTGTTCAGAGTTATCCTAAATCAATTTTTTTTCAATGCCCTCTATTGGTTTTGCAGTGACAACATAGAAAATAAAAAGGTCAAAATGAATTCCATTCCCCAAAAGTAAAACAGATTGTTTATCTGAGATGCTTGACTGCTTGCTCATCTACACCACCACCTTCAGAGTCACTCACCCCTGCTCCCTAAGGATGAGTCAGTATTCTCCTCTTCCTGTAGGGCTTTTAACATTTCTCTACAGAGCCCTCCAGGGCCTTCATTGCAGACACACTGGCAAAGAAAATGCATGCTACCTCGCACCCTCCAGAGTCCAGAGCCACTCTACAAGGCACGGTCACATCCTCTTGCACTCTTCAACCACATCCTGCCTGTCTCAGGTCTGCCCAAAATAGAGCTCAACAAATATGTGAGACCTGCACAACCACATGGAAGGTGGGGGTG
Source organism: Spermophilus citellus (assembly GCF_964194105.1). NCBI lineage: Eukaryota > Metazoa > Chordata > Mammalia > Rodentia > Sciuridae > Spermophilus > Spermophilus citellus. The sequence goes on along the minus strand of NC_138197.1, from coordinate 66,596,660 downwards.
GGATAGAGAACTAGATCCCTACCTCAGGCCACTCACCCCAAAAATCCCAGTTAGACCAAGATTTAAAACAGAAAAATGAAACCATAAAAGTAGCAGGAGAAAAAGAAATATTAGAGAATTTTTTAATAATTCCAGAGAAGTAGAAAAGGCCTTTCTAAATTTTTCCCCAAAACCCAGAAACTATTAAGTACAAAAATAGATGGATTCAGCTACATAAAAATGTAGTTTGTGAGCCAGGGAAGGTGGTGCACATCTGTAATCCCAGCAGCTCCAGAGGCTGAGACAAGATGATTTCAAGTTCAAAGCCAGCCTCAGCAATGGCAAGGTGCTAAGCAATTCAATGAGACCCTGTCTCTAAATAAAATACAAAATAGGGCTGGGGATGTGGCTCAGTGGTCAAGTGCCTCTGAGTTCAATCCCTAGTACAAAAAAAAATTGTAGTTTATGTCTGAAAACACCATAGGCAAGGTCGAAGGAAATTGTACTTTACATCACAGACTAAGGAATAATTCCCTCTATTAATAAAGAGCTCTTATAAAACAATAAGAAAAATTACAAAGGGAAGTACAGAAATAGACAATTCACAGAAAAAAGAGAAACACATGATTTAGATGTATGAAGAGGCACTATATCATTCATAACAAAAAAATGTAAATTTCAACTACAATGAGAGAACATCATTCAGTAATCATATTGTTCAATGATCAAAATATTTAAGAACATTATGTGGGCAAGCACAAACAGGCACATTCTTGCCTTGCCTATGGGAATTTAAATTAGCATAACCTCTTAGAAGGCAATTTGACAATAGTAACTAAAATTGGAAATATACATATTGTGGGAACCAGCAACCAACTCCTGGGTATTTATTCCATAAATATATTCCCACCGTTTAAAATCCATCTTTGTAATAGCAAAAGCTCAGAAACAACTTAAATAACCCATGGTGAAAGATTGAGACAATGTTACATATTGGGATGGATAGATCTTCAAGATATATCTAAGGGGAAAGTGCAATGATTTGGAATAGTATATAGAATATGTTACCCTCTGTGTGTGTGTGTATATATATATACACACACACACACACACACACACACACACACACACACACACAAATATATACTCACACACATATGTATATATGCATGTTTGTAAATATGTAACATACTTTTAGAAACATATATAAGAAATCCAAACAAGTGATTGGGAAAGATGTTAGATAGCTGGAAAATAAGAGAAGGAAGGAGATTTACTATTCAACACACTCAAAATGGAATTTTTAACAGATGCTAATCAGTTAAAAAATATCATCATTGATAAACTAACCAAGGATATCACCAACTCTTAGAAACATGAAGTTCCCTTAACACTATTTAAAATTATAGGAAGGCTGATCAATAATCGGTTGGAATTAACTCTGAAAGTTTTTCTCTAAATATGAATTCTGACTGAATGTTAGAGTTTAATGTTCTTATAAGCTCAGAAAACACACATGTGGAGATTCCAACATGGCGGCGGGCGCGGAGAGATCAAGTCTCTGACCTCTTCAGCTGTGCAGGCATAGGGAGTCGTAAACAACCTAAATCTGTTTGCTCAGGATCACTAGGCAATGCTGAGCTGACGTGGATCTGGGGCGAACAGTCTGGGCCTCTCAGAACACACTCTGAGCCCGGATCGGCTGAATTCAAGCTCCCGTTCGCCTGCTTCCCGCGGACAAACAGCTGTGACTCAGCACTAATCCATCCGGCTGAAACAACTGGTCGGCCCTTCTCATCCTACGGAGGTAAATGCCTACCGAGCCTTCATAGGTAGTGGCCACAGGTTTGAAACGGGGCTTGGGAGAGACAGTAAGGACCCACCCGTTGTATTGGTCGCCCGGCAAAGGGAAACGAACTGTCGCCATTTGCAAGAGACACCACCATGGCAGAGAACTGACGTCATCAGACTGCGGCAGAGGAGAAAACTTCATTGAAACCTGCGGCTACAGGTGTGTAATTCCCTAGCCTTCCCTCTCCACACATCAGGGAAACCTTAAGGGCCCCTCCCAGCTCTCCCGTGAGCGCATAGCCAGACGGAGGGAATCAGATGTGGCGCGGGACCCGCAGCTCGGAACTACCGCTCCCACCAGTGCTGACAGCTGAAGTCTCTTGCACCAGCTACCGGGGACATGGCTACCGGAGGGCAAGTAAAATTCGCTGAGGATTCTCAGCCCCAAGCTCTACAAACTTAGGGTCTGAGGGAATGGCAAACTGGAAGAGTGTGCCCAGTCGTTCATGAACACAGGGCTCCCGGGAGCAGCAGACCTGGCGTGTAGCCAGTATTGTGGTGAGCGGCACCCGTGAAAGGGGCCTGGCTAGAGGAAAAGGGGGAAGTGACTAGACACAAGAGGAGGCCCTAGGCACTCAGGATTGGAGACTCGCCCAGTCTGGGAGGAGCTGCTGCACAGTGATTGGTTCCCGCATATTGACAGGAGAAACTTGGCCTGGTGGGCACAGGGCCACCTACTGGAAGAGAAGTTAATCAAACTCTAACACTGCATTTATTAGTTTTTTTTGTGTGTGTTTGTTTTTTTTTTTTTCTTTTCTCTTTTTTTTTGATTTGGGTTTTTCTTTCATTTTTCTTTCTTGTTGTTTTTTTAAATTTTGTTTTTACAAAATTTTTTTTAAAATTTTTTTCTTCTAATTTTAATTTTAATTTTTTTTATTATTTTCTTTAAAAAAATTTTTTTCTTTTTTTATTTCCTATTTTTTTCTTCTTTTGTCTTTTCATTTCTTTTCCATTATCTTATCCCCCCATCATTGAATTCTACCTGCTTACTCTCATTCTCTTTAGTGACTTCTTCCCTTCCCTTCTAATACCTTTCCTCCCAAGCATCTAATAAATTTATAGGAGTAAACAGTAACTCAGCAGTCAAACAGAACAAGAAGTAACATGGGCAGCTTCAAAAAGCAAGGAAGAAAAGGAGTACAAATAATGCAGGACAGCCTAAATATTCAGGAGGACCTACAGTCATCAGAAAAATGGTCATATAAAGAACTCAAGGAACACCTTAGACAGATGGAATGGAACCTTAAAGAGGATACAAGACAGCAAATTCAAGCAGCGAAAGAACACATTGAGAATGAATTACATAAACAGATAAAAGAAGAAGTTAAGCATCTTTATCAGGAGATAGAGATTATAAAAAATAATCAAACAATAATTCTAGAAATGAAGGAAATGATAAACCAAATTAAAAACTCAATTGAGAGTATCACTAACAGAGGGGAGCAAGTAGAAACCAGAATGTCCGATAATGAAGACAAAATATATCATCTTGAAAAGAGTCTAGCCAACTCAGAAAGTCTGGTAAAAAATCACGAGAAAAACATCCAAGAGTTATGGGATAACATAAAAAAACCAAACTTACGAGTCATCGGGATAGAAGAAGGTACAGAGATTCAAACCAAGGGAATGAGAAACCTGCTGAATGAAATAATTACAGAAAACTTTCCAGAAATAAAAAAGGAAACGGATATACAAATTGAAGATGCATACAGGACACCGAGCACACAAAATCACAGTAGACCAACGCCAAGACACATTGTTATGAAGATGTCCAATATACAGAACAAAGAGAAAATATTAAAAGCTACAAGAGAAAGGAGACAGATTACATTCAGGGGTAAACCAATAAGGTTAACAACGGATTTTTCATCACAGACGCTGAAAGCAAGAAGGTCATGGAACAATGTATTTCAAACACTGAAAGACAATGGATGCCAACCAAGAATTCTGTATCCAGCAAAATTAAGCTTCAGGTATGACAACGAAATAAAGATCTTTCATGATAAACAAAAGTTAAAAGAATTTGCAGCCAGAAAACCAGCATTGCAAAGCATTTTGAGCAAAACACTACATGAGGAAGAAATGAAAAACAATAACCAAAACCATCAGTGGGAAGTGCCTCGGTAAAGACAGAGGGCGAGGGGAAAGATAATCATGGAGAAACAAACTAATTTTTTTTAAAAATGGATAAATAATCAAACATGGATGGAAGTACAAACCATATATCAATAGTAACTCTGAATGTTAATGGCTTAAACTCTCCAATAAAGCGACATAGGCTGGTATCATGGATTAAAAAAACAAATCCAACAATATGCTGCTTCCAGGAGACACATCTGATTGGAAAAGACATACACAGGCTGAAGGTGAAAGGATGGGAAAAAATATACCATGCACACGGTCCTCGTAAGCAAGCAGGGGTGGCCATCCTCATATCGAATAAAATCGACTTCAAGACTAAGTTAATCAAAAGGGATAAAGAAGGACATTATATACTGTTAAAAGGAACCATTCACCAACAAGACATAACAATTATCAATATTTATGCACCAAATAATGGTGCTGCGACATTCATAAAACAAATTCTCCTCAAGTTCAAGAATCAAATAGACCACAACACAATAATTATGGGTGACTTCAACACACCTCTCTCACCATTGGACAGATCCTCCAAACAAAAATTGAATAAAGAAAATATAGAACTCAATATCACAATCAATAACCTAGACTTAACTGACATATATAGAATATATCAACCATCATCAAATGGATAACTTTTTTCTCAGCAGCACATGGATCCTTCTCAAAAATAGACCATATATTATGCCATAGGGCAACCCTCAGTAAATATAAAGGGGTGGAGATAATACCATGCATTTTATCTGATCATAATGGAATGAAACTGGAAATCAATGATAAAAGAAGGAAGGAAAAATCCTACATCACATGGAAAATGAACAATATATTACTGAATGATCAATGGGTTACAGAAGACATAAAGGAGGAAATCAAAAAATTCTTAGAGATAAATGAAAATACAGACACAACATATCGGAATCTATGGGACACAATGAAAGCAGTTTTAAGAGGAAAATTCATCGCCTGGTGGTCATTCCTCAAAAAAAGAAAAAACCAACAAATAAATGAGCTCACACTTCATCTCAAAGCCCTAGAAAAGGAAGAGCAAAACAACAGCAAATGTAGCAGAAGGCAAGAAATAATTAAAATCAGAGCGGAAATCAATGAAATTGAAACAAAAGAAACTATTGAAAAAATTAACAAAACTAAAAGTTGGTTCTTCGAAAAAATAAATAAGATCGACAGACCTTTAGCCATGCTAACGAAGAGAAGAAGAGAGAGAACTCAAATTACTAACATACGGGATGAAAAAGGCAATATCACAACAGATGCTACAGAAATACAGAAGACAATTAGAAATTATTTTGAAAACCTATATTCCAATAAAATAGAAGATAGTGAAGACATCGATAAATTTCTTAAGTCATATGATTTTCCCAGACTGAGTCAGGAGGATACACACAATTTGAACAGACCAATATCAATGGATGAAATTGAAGAAGCCATCAAAAGACTACCAACCAAGAAAAGCCCAGGACCAGATGGGTATACAGCGGAGTTTTACAAAACCTTTAAAGAAGAATTAATACCAACACTTTTCAAGTTATTTCAGGAAATAGAAAAAGAGGGAGCTCTTCCAAATTCATTCTATGAGGCCAATATCACCCTGATTCCGAAACCAGACAAAGACACCTCAAAGAAAGAAAACTACAGACCAATATCTCTAATGAACCTACATGCAAAAATTCTCAATAAAATTCTGGCGAATTGAATACAAAAACACATCAAAAAAATTGTGCACCATGATCAAGTAGGATTCATCCCTGGGATGCAAGGATGGTTCAATATACGGAAATCAATAAATGTTATTCACCACATCAATAGACTTAAAGATAAGAACCATATGATCATCTCGATAGATGCAGAGAAAGCATTCCACAAAGTACAGCATCCCTTTATGTTCAAAACATTAGAAAAACTAGGGATAACAAAAACTTACCTTGACATTGTAAAAGCTATCTATGCTAAGCCTCAGGCTAGAATCATTCTGAATGGACAAAAGTTAAAGGCATTCCCTCTAAAATCTGGAACAAGACAGGGATGCCCTCTATCACCACTTCTATTCAATATAGTTCTCGAAACACTGGCCAGAGCAATTAGACAGACAAAAGAAATTAAAGGCATAAAAATTGGAAAAGAAGAACTTAAATTATCACTATTTGCAGATGACATGATTCTATACCTAGAAGACCCAAAAGGGTCTACAAAGAAACTACTAGAACTAATAAATGAATTCAGCAAAGTGGCAGGATATAAAATCAACACGCATAAATCAAAGGCATTTCTGTATATCAGCGACAAAACTTCTGAAACGGAAATGAGGAAAAACACTCCATTCACAATATCCTCAAAAAAAATAAAATACTTGGGAATCAACCTAACAAAAGAGGTGAAAGATTTATACAATGAAAACTACAGAACCCTAAAGAGAGAAGTAGAAGAAGATCTTGGAAGATGGAAAAATATACCCTGTTCATGGATAGGCAGAACTAACATCATCAAAATGACGATATTACCGAAAGTTCTCTATAGGTTTAATGCAATGCCAATCAAAATCCCAATGGCATTTCTTGTAGAAATAGATAAAGCAATCATGAAATTCATATGGAAAAATAAAAGACCCAGAATAGCAAAAGCAATTCTAAGCAGGAAGTGTGAATCAGGCGGTATAGCGATACCAGATTTCAAACTATATTACAGAGCAATAGTGACAAAAACAGCATGGTACTGGTACCAAAACAGGCGGGTGGACCAATGGTATAGAATAGAGGACACAGAGACTAATCCACAAAGTTACAACTATCTTACATTTGATAAAGGGGTTAAAAGCATGCAATGGAGGAAGGATAGCATCTTCAACAAATGGTGTTGGGAAAACTGGAAATCCATATGCAACAAAATGAAACTGAATCCCTTTCTCTCGCCATGCACAAAAGTTAACTCAAAATGGATCAAGGAGCTTGATATCAAATCAGAGACTCTGCGTCTGATAGAAGAAAAAGTGGGCTCCGATCTACATATTGTGGGGTCGGGCTCCAAATTCCTTAATAGGACACCCATAGCACAAGAGTTAATAACAAGAATCAACAAATGGGACTTACTTAAACTAAAAAGTTTTTTTCTCAGCAAGAGAAACAATAAGAGAGGTAAATAGGGAGCCTTCATCCTGGGAACGAATTTTTACTCCTCACACTTCAGATAGAGCCCTAATATCCAGAGTATACAAAGAACTCAAAAAATTAGACAATAAGATAACAAATAACCCAATCAACAAATGGGCCAAGGACCTGAACAGACACTTCTCAGAGGAGGACATACAATCAATCAACAAGTACATGAAAAAATGCTCACCATCTCTAGCAGTCAGAGAAATGCAAATCAAAACCACCCTAAGATACCATCTCACTCCAGTAAGATTGGCAGCCACTATGAAATCAAACAACAACAAGTGCTGGAGAGGATGTGGAGAAAAGGGTACACTTGTACATTGCTGGTGGGACTGCAAATTGGTGCGGCCGCACCAATTTGGAAAGCAGTTTGGAGATTCCTGGGAAAGCTGGGAATGGAACCACCATTTGACCCTGCTATTGCCCTTCTCGGACTATTCCCTGAAGACCTTAAAAGAGCATGCTACAGGGATACTGCCACATCGATGTTCATAGCAGCACAATTCACAATAGCTAGACAGTGGAACCAACCCAGATGCCCTTCAATAGATGAATGGATAAAAATATGTGGCATCTATACACAATGGAGTACTATGCAGCAATAAAAAATGAGAAAATCATAGAATTTGCAGAGAAATGGATGGCACTAGAGCAGATTATGCTTAGTGAAGCTAGCCAATCCCTAAAAAACAAATACCAAATGTCTTCTTTGATATAATGAGAGCAACTATGAACAGAGCAGGGAGGAAGAGCAGGAAGAAAAGATTAACTTTAAACAGAGACATGAGATGGGAGGGAAAGGGAGAGAAAAGGAATATTGCATAATGAAGGGAGACCCTCATTGCTATACAAAATTATTTAATTATGTATGTAAGAGGTTGTGAGTGGAATGGGAAAATAAACAAGGAGAGAAATGAATTACAGTAGATGGGGTAGAGAGAGAAGATGGGAGGGGAGGGGAGGGAGAATAGTAGGGGATAGGAAAGGTAGCAGAATACAACAATTACGAATAGGGCATCATGTAAAAATGTGGATGTGTAACCGACATGATTCTGCAATCTGCATTTGGGGTAAAATTGGGGGTTCATTACCCACTTCAATCTAATGTGTGAAATATGATATGTCAAGAGCTTTGTAATGTTGTGAACAACCAATAAAAAAAAATTAAATTAAAAAAAAAAAAAAGAAAACACACATGTGAAGGGACCATAGTGCTTACTGTTCCTAGTGAGTAGAACAGAACAGAACAATCCCAGTAGCCATAGATGAGCCAAAGAGCTCCCTTGCAAGCCAGAATTACATGACTCTAGCTTAGTTCCAATCTTAGTTAAAAGGTTTTTGGTTTGTTTGTTTTGGTAATTTGTAATAAAACAATCAGAAAAATTAAAACAATCAAAGAATAAAAGTTCCTAAATTGTCCTTTGATAGCTAAAGGAGAATGGCCTGTGGCCCCATTCAAGAAAAAAACCAAAATGGCCTCAGAGGTAAATTGCAGTCCTGTCGAAATCTTACTTGCAAGGCTGGATTTAGATCCATGGTTGACAATTTGTCATCAAAGAAATTTGGCATGTTATGCAGAAGAAAGGATTAATGTGATTCCCAAATAAACCTAACAATGAAATCCAACCACAGTAACATTGATGAATGATTTGGAGCACTGGTCCAATATTATAAAACAAAGTTGACTGTTTATAAGACAGGGAAGCAATTTCTTTTCTTACAGTTTCTCCTCCAGCATTTCTGAGCAATTACACTAGGAAGTGGGCTGTTTACATGGCCACTGGGCGCCATATCTCCAGCTTCAGAGAAGCAATTCTGGGGGCTGTAAACACCCAGAGAACAAACTCCACAAGGAGGTCTGTTTAGTAAGAGAGTTTGAAGAACATACTTTAAAAATGCACATTAAACTAGCGTTAATCATTGCCAGAAAGAGAAAAGGAGAAGACAGGTGAGTCGATGAACTTATATCCAAACTTATTTTGATAAAATCCAATACTTTGGACTCTAGGTCTTGTGTGAACAATGAGGCTGTGGGCTCTACCCCACACTGACTCAAATATCCAAAACTTTCCATTTCCATTATAAATCATGATAATTTATCTTACTGTGCTAGAAATTACACAACTTCTCTCTGTTTCCTCATCTAAAAAAATTAAGTATGGCCTACTTATGTTAGGGTTGTAGTCAAATTCATTTTGCTGTGTCTATGGCATTATAAACCTGGTATGGAAAGCTTATAAAATAAATATTTTAAAATTGGTAGAAAACAATGAGAAATAAGAAAGTATATATTTCATCTATTACACAATTTTTAGCTTAACACGTAGCAATAGTTTCCTGACTTGTTTGCATATTTTCTTTCTTTTCTATCATAAAACAGAAATATATATAGAGAGACACTTTCCATTTTTTTTTCCTGCCTGGGCATACAGCCAATAAAGATTAAACTGGGGAGGGAATTGATATAAACTTGGGCGAGTATGTTAACCCCTTTGGATGCCAGTTTCCTCCTTTGTAATGAGAAAACTGGACAAATAAGTAGTTCTCAGACCTTTGTGTATTTTGTAATCACCTGGGGTGGGGGATAGATGTTTTAGCCACTGTTCATCCATATCCTTTTTACAAATCCCTAAGAGAGTCTGATATACAATGAAGTTAGAGAACCTCTAAATCTTACAATCCCTAAATCACTTCTGGCTCTAACAGTCACATTTTTTAAAACGCAAAACTGCAATTACATACATACTTCAGGGACTATTTTTTCTCTTCCTTTTTTGTGTGGCTTCTGCTTCTGCTTTTCCATCCAGGACCCCCATGTTAACCTTTTATCAGTGATCTTAATAAGGTAGGCAGAGGCCCTCCTGGTCCCTTATAGATTTGGGATGCTGAATCTCAAAATCTCAAATGTATGTATTAAATCTAACTGAAATACCTGCAAATGCCATGATTTTACTCTCTTTTATTGCTGAGTAATATTCCATTGTGTATATAAATGAATGGAGTTAGAGAAGATAATGCTAAGGGAAGTTAGCCAATCCCCAAAAACCAAATGCCAAATGTTTTCTTTGATATAAAGAGGCTGATTCATAGTGGGATAGGGAGAGGGAGCATGGGAGGAATAGACGAACTCTAGATAGGGCAGAGGGGTTGGAGGGGAAGGGAGGGGGCATGGGGTTAGAAATGATGGTGGAATGTGATGGGCATTATTATCCAAAGTACATGTATGAAGACATGAATTGGTGTGAATATACTTTGTATATAACCTAAGATATGAAAAATGTGCTCTATATGTGTAATAAGAATTGTAATGCATTCCACTGTCATAGATAAATTAAAAAAAAAGAATGGTTATACAGTTCCAGCAGTTAGAGAAATGCAAACTTAAAAAAAAAAATCTAACTGAAATATCAGTATGTTCACTCCTCTGTCTCTTCTCATTCTGTCTCCCTCACCACCATCTACATAACCTCACGTAAACAGCAGTGGATTTTACACAACCACACTTGTCTGCCTGTGACTTCAAGGCAAACTCTATATTTGGTGGGCATGTGGTAATTGTCAACTGACTGACAGGCTCTGGGAAGGGAGAGATTTCAATCTTTTCTCCTGACTTTCTGGTGACTCTTAGTGAGTCACTGTCTTTACTGAGAGTAAGAAGGTCAGAGATGAGAGAAAGCTGCAAAGGAGCCAGAAAGCCAGAACCCAGAGTCTCCTGTGATTGCATCTGACTCTCAAATCACAAATAAAAGAGACTATGAGATTGGACACTGGGGGCTGGGGATATGGCTCAAGTGGTAGCACACTCGCCTAGCATGTGTGAGGCACTGGGTTCGATTCTCAGCACCACGTAAAAATAAAATAAAGATATTGTGTCCACCTAAAAAACTAAAAATAAATATTAAAAAAATTATACACTGGATTTATAAAAATAAGAAGAACTAATGGCTTCTTCCAAAACAGGTAAAAGAAATCCTACAAAAGATCTAACCCAAATCCAAATACCATGTGGAATCTCAAAAAGATATTTGCTTGATCAAAACTGCATTGAGATTCCATATCACCTAATCAGAATGGCTATCACCAAGAATACATAAACCATATATACTGTTAGTGGGAATGAAAATTAGTACAGCCACCAGTATGGAAGTTCTTCAAAAAAATAAAAATAGCACTACCATATGATCCAGCTATACCATTCCTGGGCATATACCCAAAAGAGTTAAAGTAGGCATATTATTGGCACCTGTATACCCATGTTTATCACTGCACAATTCACAATAACCAAGTTTGAAATCAGCCCAAGTATTGGTCAGAAGATGAATAGATAAAGAAAGTGTGATATATATACACAATGGAGTATTATTCAACCACCAAGAAAAATGGAATCATGTTATTTTCAGGGAAATGGATACAACTGGAGATCATAATGTTAAGCAAAATAAGTCAGAAAAAGAAGTATCACATGTGTTTCCCTCTCATGTGCAGTCTGGGGAGGGGGGAATGTGACATGAAAATAACAGGGAGGCTATTAGAGAAGAGGAAGGGAATGTGGGAGAGGGGAGTAAGTAAAGACAACAGAAGGGGGATACGATCAAAATATGTTATTTGCATGTACAAATATGCCATGATAAAGCCCAATATTCTACACAATTAAAATACACTAACAAAAAACAATAAATAAAAATTTTGAAAAAAATTTGCTCAGTTTCATTTGATTATATTTTATTAAATTTTCACAGAAATTAGACTAAAGGAGAAAACTAATGTACATGGTGTTCTAATTGAACAGAAACAGTAATAATATAGTTTGTAATTTGAAAGACTTGGCAAGAAATTAATAACTACTAATAAATGGAAATCTGTTTTGTTTGGTACTGGGGATTGAATCCAGGAGTGCTTCACCACTGAGCTACATCCTTGGCCCTTTTTATTTTTATTTTTAGACATGACTTTGCTAAATTGCTGAGGCAAATCTTGAAAGCGTAATCCTCCTGCCTCAGTCTCCAGAGTTGCTGGGATAACAAATATGAGCCAGCATGCTCAGCAAATGACTGGAAATCTTCATGAGTTTGAAAGTTGATCATTTTATGTATAGGACCAAAACACTTCCTTCAGTGAGTCACTACAGATGGGAGATGAGATGTGATTTACTACCCAAGCTTCCTCACAAGGCTCTCAGGGTTCTTGTTCTGTTTTACTTTGTGTCCATCCAAAACACCCAAGCTATTGCCAGGCCCAAGAGCATATATAACATTGCATTGTCCATCTATGAAGTGCCAGGAAGAATGGTGCCAAAACCATCAGGAAAATGGATTGTGCGGAAAAAAAAGGGAGAGAATTGAACAACAGCAGGGGAGGTAGAGAGGGAAGATGGGAGGGGAGGGGAGGGGAGGGGGGATAGTAGGGGATAGGAAAGGTAGCAGAATACAACAGTCACTAATATGGCATTATGTAAAAATGTGAATATGTAACAGATGTGATTCTGCAATCTGTATTTGGGGTGAAAATGGGAGTTCAAAACCCAATTTGAGTCAAATGTATGAAAGATGATATATCATGAGCTATGTAATGCTTTAAATAATCAATAAAAAAAAAAGAAAATGGATTGTGCCACCTTCGTTGGCAACACAAACCAGTATATAATAACCATCCCAGTCAGGAAGTCCACCCTTCCATTGTTGATAGCACATATTACAATTAATTAAGAATTCAGCAAAAGATCAAAAGAGCAGGGCTGATTACACATTGTCAAAACCATAAAAAGTCAACACTGAGCATATACATTGACCTGTTCTTAAGGACTTTTTCAGTGTTGTCACATGTGCTGGAGAGATCTCCATAGAGAAGACTTTGGTCTTCAGGGATGTCAGGCAGACCTCCTGACTCACATAGTGAAGTAAATATTAACCTCCATGGCATGACTAAGGCAAATCTTTAAACAAGCATGGAATCCAATTCCGAGTATCTCAGAATAACACTGCCTGAGGTCAACCTTCCCACATCTATGAGCCATGGACCATGTATGGACATGGTCAGAAGAGCCCAAGGAAGTGCCACATCAAGGGGAGTCTTCCACAACATCTTCTCAAGTCTCTTCAATGGCTTGGGTTCATTTCTTCTCCTTTCCTTGAGACGTTTCAAATAAAACAGCAAACATAGTTTATTCCTTTTTTCCAGTTGCACAATGAGCTATTCTTAGGATCTAATGTAAACAGATATGTATTCACTTCCACTCCCTCTTGAGGGTGCAGAACTTGGTAAGAAGTGCAAATCTTGGAATGTAAATATATCTGAAATGTTTGAAATGGCTAATCCATATTGTCTAGGTAAACTTTCCATAGCGTTGTTGGGTTAATGTAGAAGTATGAACTCCATCTGTGACAAAACAAGTAAGTCAAGCAGTCACAGAATTCAAAATCTAAACATAAACATTTAGTTAGATTCTATTTTAACTGTCCTACAAATCAGGAGAAATAAATCTAATATAAACTAATGTCCACCAGTTTTTTTTTAATTCTGAAAGACATTAACATCTGAACTGCAAAGCAATATGCTAATTATTATTTTTATTAAAATATTATTTTAATAATACTACTCCATTAACAAACCTTTCCATACATGATCTCTAATTCTTGTAACAATCATCCTTCACCTTGTTGCTCAAAACTAGAACTTAACATTCTCCTCAGTTCCTTGCTTTCCCTCAATACCACATTGAATCAGCCAGTAAGTTCCTTTAGCCCTAATAAAATAAGTCATCCCTCCACATCCATAGGTTCTGCTCCTATATATCCAACCAAAAATAACAATTTCACTTGTACTGAACATACACTGACTTTCTTGTCTTCATTCCCAAAGCAATACAGTATAACAACTACTTACAAATCATTAGGTGTAATAAGTAGTCTAGAGGTCACTTCAAATATATGGGAGGATATGCATAAGTCTTAGGCAAATACTGTGCCATTTTATATGAGGAACTGGAGCACCCACAGCTGTTGATATCCTTGAGGAGGTCTTGGAAACAATCTCCCAAAGGATGACCATCTGGACACCAATGCATTTCCTACTTTCCCACTTCTCCCCAGCCTCCTACAACCCTGGCCTATGCCCAAATCATCTTCCTCTCAATCACTGCAATAGCTATCAAAACTCATTGTTCTGCTTCCCTTTCTGCCCTGCTTAAAGCCACTCACCAACAGCAGCCAAGGTGACCATCACATAACTCAAACTTCTCAGCATTTTCCTAGGTACCCAGGATAAAACCCAGAATCCTCGGACTGGTCTTTCACAATCAAGTCTGTGTCTAGCTCCGGCTATATCTCCTATCCCTCCACATCCCTCAGTACCCTCTGGCCACTGTGCATTTCATCCTGACCCTTCAATACACCATACATGGGCAGGTCCCAAGCAGAGCTCCTAATTCTCTGAGGATCAAGCAACCAAGATTCAGGAGTCTGCTGAGTGCCACTGGGCTTGAGGCTTTCTTGCTACTGCGGTGGATCAGGGATAAATTCTCTCAGATTCTGAATTTCCACAAATTTGTTTTGTGAGCTATATGAGCTTGTTTGAGCAAACTTTTTGGTTCATTCTGGGTTCAGAAGTCATGACAGAAACAGGATTGTGTCCTGAAGAGCAGTCTCAGGTGTCTGAGTGGATCAGTCAGAAAAAAAAAAAACTGAATTGGGTTCAGATGCAGGTAAGGTACTGGAAGACAGGGAGCCAGGGGTTCTTCTGGACCCCTCTAGATGCCAATGGTGAGTTTCTGGTGACTCCTCTTCCTGGTTTGCAGGCAGTTGCCATCATGCCACATGCTTAGGTGAACTCTTTATGCAGGCACAGACAGAGTGAGCCAAGCTCTATTGTGTCTTATAAAGTCGTTAATTCTATGGTATCCAAGCTCCACATTTACAATCTCATTTAACCTTGATTACCACCTTGCAGACCCTATCTCTAAAGACAAGTTGGGGTTATGGCTGCTGCATATGAATTTTGGAAGGACACAATTCAGTCCATAGCAGACTGTAGAAAAACTCTAAGGTTAATCCAGAAACAAAAGCAATCTGAGACTTTATTTAGCCAGTATTAATTCACTTTAATCTTCCACTCATTCTTCCATCTGCAGAATCTTTCTCACTAAAAGTGGGATGAGAGTATATAGTGTTTTCTTCTCAAATTACAGTAGCATTTTAGAAATAAAATTACTAGCAAATTCATAGGAAAGTATCTGAAAATATACCCACCCAACAATGAACAGTAAATATTTCCCAGGTGAAACTGGTAGAATGTGATGTGGGAAGTAATATACATACATATTATAATACATAACATGTATATATTATAGTATGTATATGTTATAAAGTATAGAGTATATATTATAAAGTATATACATATATTATAAAGTATGTAAAGTATGCATAATATTATATATAAATGCATATACATATTATAAAGTATATATCCTTAATTTTATATATATGTGTATATGTATATATGTCCCTCATTTTATATATGTGTTTATTTATATGTATATAAATAAACATATCTGAGAGAGAGAGAGATGGAGAATGGTCATATCATTTCTTTGCACTTGAAAAAAATTATAATTATGGAAAAAATTAACTGAACCTGAAAGCTGACATTTAAGTTAATTTATTGTGACTATCAAGGCTAGGAATAAAAAAAGTTCACTGCCTTTTAGCATTCTGTTTAGGCAACTTTGAATCAGACTTCTAAATATTCCTACTTTTCTTCTTTTATCTTTCTTCAGCTTTAAAGCTGGAAACAGATTTCATAAGATGTCGATAAATTAGTAACTATTAATAAGCAAAATGTTGAAATTTTTCAAAATAAGATTCCCTCATGGTTTTCATTGTATCTATAGTTTCATTGTTAATCTTTGTAAAGAATCCAAAATTATACCATTTTAGAGAGTCAGTAAAACATAAGAATATTATCACATTATTTAAGAATACCTATATAAGATCAAATGTTATTTGTTGTCTACTTTACATTATTCTGAATCATGTAATTACACGTGACATGGAAATAACCAATTAAACGGTAGATTGGGAAACACTTCATTCGGCTTATCCACACAACTCTGGTCAGGGGACTCCCTCTGTCACCACAGGGAAGCTCCTGTTCTATCTGCAGCACGGCAACTGTGAGGACTCAGGAAAAAGTTGTCCTCAGTAGAGTATGCACTTAAAAAACTTTGACCACTCAAGGGAGCCTATCCATGGTAGGTATTCAGAAGATATATATTAAATAAGTCATTGGTAAAATTGTCAGCCAAAGTCATAGACATATGATATCATTAGGAATTAAATTTCTAAAAATTGTAACAGTTAAAAAGTCCTCTTTCAGCAGCCATGATTCTCACTAGATTCAAGGATTGGAAGGATAGAAACTATCACTTAGATTATCAGAGTGGATGAAAAAGAACCAGAGACATCTTAACAGGCACCAAATCTAATAACTGCTTTTTAACTGAATCAGTTTGGACGTGGTTTAAACGATGTCATTTCTTTTACTATTCTACCATTAGACACTGAGTGAACAAAGTTCGGCCTCTCCTCCTTGGAATAAAATTGATTTTTCCTACCCTCTGAACTCAACCAACTTTCTCCAAGTTTATTTTTAGCCTGCACAGGAAATACTAGAGTCTAAGGAAGTTGAAATATGACCAACCTTTTACCTGTAATGATACCAGAAACATTAACATTTGCCACAGTGACTTGCAAACAGAGCTGCCAGGGACTCTGCTAGAGAACTCGGCAGCTTCTTTGAATTTGACCTGATCACTTTCCCTGAAGCTTTGAGATATCCTATAATTCCTTTAGACATCACTGATTTTAAAACAGGCATATTGGGGCTTGGATTGTAGCTCAGTGGTAGAGCACTTGCCTTACACATGTGAGGCCCTGGGTTCGATCCCCTGCACCACATAAAAAAGAAATAAACAAATAAGGATAAAGATATTGTGTTCATCTACAACTAAAAAAAAAAATTTAAAAAAACAGGCATATTGCGCTTTATTATCTACTCTTTTTGAAAGAAACCATAAGAATACTATTACAGTGTTGTTTTCCTTGACTGAAGATCCAAAGAGGTTAATGAAACACAAATCTAGCAATGTTATCTTCAGCACAAGCAGCTGGACCAGCCCTCATGCACGTTGTGAGGCCTCCCTGAACAACATCTCTTGTCAGACAATTAAGTAAAATGTCTAAATCATAAAAAAAAAAAATGTCTAGTCATGTAACACAAAGCAATTTACCAACATTTGGTCACTAATACATAACAATACAGCCTAACTATGCTTTGAAAGCTAGTCACTCAGACATTACAAGTTGGATAACCTTGGATCCAATTCACATAAAATATTATATGATATTTGTTTCCTTCAGAGTTGTAAATCAATAAGGGATGACATCATCTTCCTTTCCTCTCACCTAATTATATGAATCAGATTCATACTTCTGCCTCATACCAGGTAATAAGTATCTCAAGGTACTGACAAACATTCTGTACATATTAACTAAGAAATATAAATTTATCTTTTCACCCCAAAACTGCACTGATAAGATTCTGGGGTAGTCAATCTCAAGTCCTGTAGAGGACACCTCCCAAATTGCTTGCCCCTCCTCCTGGAGCTGCTACCCAGTGGTCTAAGATGCTGCCATCACTCACCTAAATTATCGCCACCACTCACTACCCATGTCTCCTCTAACCTCCGTCTGAGTGTATTCTCCATTCAGCCAGAGAGCTTCCAAAACAGCGAGTCTGATAATGCTTCTCCAGTTTAAAATATAATGGATTTTTACTGCTCCAAGACAGAATGCTGGCTTTTGAAGATAGTAAAAATGCTCAGACCCCTATAGCCTTCTCCAGCTTTATTCCTCTCTCTGTTGTCAAACCATAGAGTGGTTTCACCTTCCTGAGCACTTTTCAAAGGAAATTATATTCAGGGGGTGGTTTTGTAAAATACAAAGGTTGATATTTATGTATTATTAGAAAAAAAGGCATCCTTATCTACCTCATCAGTCCCTAACAAATCAAATATTTTGGAGAAAGAGTCAAGATTGTGGCAAAAGGTATATTTTAAGTAACTAAATGATATAAAAACTATAATTTTTGAGTGTTTGATATTATTGCAAATGTATGTGTGTATGTATGTGTATATATATATATATATATATATATATATATGCTTTCATTTATTAAATCTCATCTAATTCTCTGAAGTAAATAATATATCATCCACATTTGAGTAACAAGATAACTAAGAGCTGGAACTGTGGATTTGTTCACTCAGTTTCCATTCATTCTGACTGGAGAGGTTCAAAAACAAAAACTACATTTCCCACATTCCCTTGCAGCTGGGTTGTATAAGGAAATTGAGTCACAAAATGTGAATAGCACAAATGTAACATAGATACAGAAAGTGGAAATGAGGCAGAGACAACCGTCTTATTAACTTTCATGTTGCTACAACAGAATATCTGAGAGTGGGTAATTTATAAAGAAAAGAGGGTTTATTTTAGACTCAAAGTTCTAGAGGCTGTAAGGCACACAAGACATAACAGCCAAATCTGACAATGGGTGGGGGGCATGTTGCTTCAACTTATGGTGGAAAGCAGAAGGGCAAGTGGGCACAGACAAAAGGGACAAAACATGAGGGGCAGCTTCACTTTATAACAACACTCCCTCACAGTAAGTAATGCAGTTCAGTCCCTGAGAGCAGGTACTCACTCACAGAGAAAGACATTGATCCATTCATGAAGGCTCTGATCACATGACCCCACACTTCCCAACAGGCCCACCAACCAGTACTGCCACCTTAGGACCAAGCCTCAAGGTGAGTTTTGGTGGGAACAAACCACAAAAAAAACCATAGCATCTGCCTTCCTATACCGCCATGGATACTTCTGCTAGCAAGTAGGTAAAGGCTCCCTGCACTTCATTACAGGGGCTGTTCCATAGATTCCCTGGTGGTCAGAGATGGTGGCAGCAATAGCAGCAGGTTCTTGATCTCAGACATAGGAGTTCCCCTGGTCAGTCAGTTCTGTAAAGTTCTGTGGTCACTCCCGGTTGGTTTGGGAACAAACTAGAATCTACTTCTTCAACTTTGCTAATGCTTTTGTAAGTGGTCCATCCTTCGTAACAAATCCCTTCCTGTGTAAAATACTTAGTTGTTATTCTTATATTGAACTTAATAGTGTGCAAAAGCCTGTTTGTTCATTAGACTATGAGTTAAGCTGCTAAAACAAAATGCCTCCAAAATAGAGTGGTTTAAATAAGACTGAGGTTATTTTTCTTTCCTGTAACAGCCCCACACAGATGGAGTGGCTCTATTGTCACCAATGTGCAGCTTCTCTCTTTGGTCCAAGGTGACCCCACTTGTTGGCTATTTCTCAGCCAATTAGAAGACGCGAGGTAAAGCAAACACCCAATGATCTTCAAACACAAAACTCCCACTACAGGTTAGAACTGACTAACATAGCAACACCTAGTCACAAAGATGGCTGGGGAATATAGTCAGCAGGTAGGCGACTAGGTGCCCAACTTGTGGAGAGGGGGAGGGTATTTATTAGACAAAGGAAGAATGGTTGCTAAGATGAATTACCAGTCTCTGCATGTCTTCTCCTCCTCTCAATGTCCACATGCACCCTTCTTCTTTGCAGAAACCACACTCACCCCTATCTTTAAGTAGGGTTGTAACTTATTGGTTTCCATGGAAGAGTGTCAATAGTCAAAGAGCTCCTCTGGTCACAGTTCCTAAGCCAAGTCCCTCTTTTATTTACTTGTCTCTATGCTCAGTCTGTCCTTCTCTCTTTCAATTTAATGTTGGCTTCCTTTAGTGGCAACCACTTGAAATAGTTGAGAAGCCAACAACTCCAGTGTTCTCCTTGCTCTGGGCCAGCTTTCAGTATCTGACCAGGAGAACCCTGGAAAGAAGTTCAGAAGGCACCTGGAAAGTCCTCCATCATCCAACTCACCTACTATTTGGGGATGCAGATCTTCTCAGAAAGATTGCATGGCCCAATCTTTTAAGCTCCAAGTCATATTAGACACAAACCATAGGCAAAACGAACCTCCCGAATACGACCTGTATTCCTTTATATCTCTGCTTTCTATCTCTGGTTAATCATTCTATGACTCCCATTTCATCTTTTTTTTTTTTTAAAGATTTACTTTTTTTTTTAAAGAGAGAGAGAGAGAGGAGAGAGAGAGAGAGAGAGAGAGAGAGAATTTTTTTTTTAATATTTATTTTTTAGTTCTCGGCGGACACAACATCTTTGTTGGTATGTGGTGCTGAGGATCGAACCCGGGCCGCACGCATGCCAGGCGAGCGCGCTACCGCTTGAGCCACATCCCCAGCCCCCCATTTCATCTTATAACACATTAATAAAAGAAGTGAGGGCTAGCCAACATGTACAAATATTCTGAGTTTTCCCCCTAGAGGTAAAGGTCAGTATGCACATGGCCTGTTTCCAAATAATGCTAAGTCACTTTTAGCAAACAATGTGACACACAGTAACAAGTGTTACCAATGTGCCTAGCTAAATATTGTGTCCATGTCATCCTCTATCTGTTTCTATTCAATAACACAAAACTTGGGTTTTTGTTATGGGGATACCCATACAAATTTCTGGAACAAATTTCCGTATTAATTAGGGTACATGCTAAGGTCCTCTTGAAAAGGAAATCCACCCACCCCCCAAACCTGTCTTCATATCAAAGAAGTGTGTTTCTCTCTGACCTAATAGCACAAAGGTGAGCAGGGAGACCCTGCTACCAATATGTGACTCATCTCTGAGCTATCCTTAGCAGTTCTACAATTATTTCCCAACCAACAGCAATGGTTTTAGAAAAGTAAGATCCAGAAGATGCCCACGTCATTTCTCATTAGCAAAAACATAGTTTTGTAACTACAAAGGATGTTGTGAAAAATTGCATCTAGCCAAGTAGCTGGGTACCTTGCTAATATTCAGGAACTTCATTACTGAAAGAAGAAAAGGAAAGGGAACCCTAGGAGATAATTAGCCATCTCTGTCACCATGGAAATTAGAGGGTACAACTGCCTGACTCCAGATCTTAAAGGCAAAACTACTTCCAAAATTATCTTTCAATATCTACAAAGAATGTTAAGTCTTCTGGTATTTATTGCTCTTTACTCTGATGGTACATATTCTCCAGAATAGTTTATGATGTCTTTGTCATCTTGTTTAAACTTATTTCATCATTCATTTATTCTAGCAACTACCACTTATTGAAGAACTACTATGTGCCAGGCATTTCGTTAGACAGTAGCAATACAAAGATAACTAAGATTCATCTGGAATCTTTAGACAAGTGTTTCTATTTATTTGGATTACTTGCTTAGAAACTTTGTCATTCTTTTCTGAATATACCATTAAAAATGTGTTTTAAAATCATTTCAAGAGAAAGCATATAAGGGAAAGGATTTTATTTTTCATTTTCCTCAGTTTTGTCTTATTTATACCAGTTGGCCTAGCTAAAATTATAATTTAGCGTAAAATGCAGTGAATCACTTAAGGAACAAATATCTTGGCAATAAGGACAAGTTTCAACTCAATTACACCTACACACTCTTACTAATCAACTGCTATATTGACACCAGCTTCCCATCGTGAAATGAAACTACAATATGCCAAAGACTTTTTTCCTCCTCTCAGAGTCTCCCGATTTGGAATCCTACTTCCTGTGGATTCAAACCAACATCAAAATATTCCCCCATAAGAAGCCGGACACAAATGAGCACCTATTGTGTTGTTCCATATAAAGCACAAACACAGGAAAGACCTCACCTATGCTGTCAGAAGTGAGGACAGGAGCAGCCTTGCTGGGGGCATCCAGGAAGCTGCTGGAACTTGTCAATGCCAGTGTGTGGATAAGGATGTTGATTACATCCTGGTTAATATAAGGTGTTGAATAATGCCTTAATTCTGGTAGTAGCTTTTCATTCTTTATGTAATTTAGAAGGCACTTAGAGAAACTTATGGGATGCTAAGCACTGTGCCAGCCATGGTGGGGATTTCAAACAACATGCAAAACATAATCTCTTCCCTCACAGAGGTACTTTTCTATTTTCTATTTGGATAAAGCAGTCATGATATGAAGAATCAAGAGTTTGGCCCTGTGTGTCCATGTGACAGTCCAGCCTGGTGTTCCCCTCTCTGAGCCTCAGTTTTCTGAGCTATATCTAAACTCTGAGATTCTCTGTTCTATCATCCTCTTCTGATCAGATAGTCATGACTGCTATTTTCCTCTTTTGTTCTAAAGAAGCCTTCTTGGCACACAGATGATCAAATTGGTTTGACACCAGAAACAAAAAATAATTTTATCATAACAAATCCATGTAGCTGTTTATCAAAAAGCAGAAGAGCACGGCTGGACAATCTGGGACCAGTCCCTTCTGAATCCCAGTTCACATTTGATGCCCATCACCAACTTATACATGGCCTTATCCAAAATCTCCTTGTTTTTTTAAACCTTCATTTTGTCATTTCTAAATAAGAGGCTGAACTAGATAATCCTCTTAAATTCTCCTAGGTCTAAATCTCTGTCTCTGAGTTAATTTGTTCAAAACTAAGAAGTAGCAGGTCCAAGATTCTGGTTTTCTGGCACAAGCATAGTTTTCTTTCTACAACTATATGTATTGAAAAGCAACCTAGATTCAGATTTTAAAATCCTTGTTGCTCGGTATGGGCTACATATGTGAGGCAGGTTTGTGATTCTTGCTTTTCAGATGAGGAAACCAACCATCAGAAAGCTGAGAGGCACCCCAAGGTGTGTGCCTGGTTGGTGCAAAACACAAGATCAAAAGCTGTATCCTCCCACTCCAGCACTTCCCTCTCCCTGCAGGGGCTTGTCACACATCCAAAAATCAAGGAATAGGCCTAAAATAAATCTAATCCCAAAGCAAAAATAGTCTTTCCAGTTTTTTCCCCTTGAAGACATAAAAAAAAAGAAGCAGCAGTAGTTGAATTTGTAAGGCTGAAATCCCATGTCATTCATTAAAATCATAAACCATCTACAATTTGTAAATGACCTCCCAAAGTCCCAGCCCATTTTGTCACATCACATGCACATCTTCATTTGTACCACACTTCTCATTTTTATCTGTAAGATATCAATTCTTTTGATGTGTAAAAGATTTTATGAGTGTAGAATCAAACATCAACTAGGACTTTCCTGTATTTTTTAATCATGCTGCTGAGTTAGAACGGGCTGCAGGTAGACCTCTCCACATGACATCCACTGTTGGATGTCATATATAACATGGGAAGTCACCACCACAAGAACAACTACAAGATGCAAAGAAAAATAACTCTAGGCTGAGGCACTGTGACCAATGCTCTTGGCAAACTTAAAAATATTTTTAATGTTGTTTCAACCTGGCTGATGATTGTTTTAGAACAAGTCTCCTGCCATGGCCTGACACTTGATCTGCAGAATTCCTTAAGAGACACTGGGCCAGGCAACAGTAATATATCATAAGCTGGACAAAGATACAAAATGTCCTGGACACTGCCATAGCTCTCAAGGAGTTGTTGGAGTGGCTAGAGGTCACTTAAGTACTTCTAAAAATATGATGGGATAGTTTCCTTTAGACACTAAACATCAATTAGTAGGTGGAAAACAGCAATCATAAAAGCTTACTCTGAGAAAAATAACAATTATTAATCAGTTTTTATTGTGTGGTTCTTATATGCAAAGTCTTGCATTGATTTCTATACACATGTTCTGTGCTAAACCGAACACCAGGGTTTAGGGTTAACACATATATAATAGGGTTGTTTTCTAAATCAGGCATTATGACCCTGCACATTTGTTTTTTCCTGTAGTTGTAAATTTACGGTATGTTCCCACTAACACTGTGTCTCAAGTGTCCCTGCCGTCCCCACTGGCCCTGTGTGTTGACCTTACCAAGTGCAAGAATAGTATCTCTTACGTCCAGTAGCACTTTCTAGTGTTCCATGTATCATTTGTTAAACATGCTTTTAGAATTTATTATGTCAGAGGTCAAGAGTTACAGATAGAGCATTAAACAAGTTGGACATGATCCTGTCCCCACAGAAGTGACTGCCAAAATACATTCCAACAGGAATCCCAGGGACTCCAAATGGGAGAGAAATTGAGGGTCCTGCTGAAACATAAATAAAGGATCCTGCAGGAGAACATCATCCCAAAACAGGAACTAAATTCTACTCTAGTCTCTTTATCTCTCATCAGTATGTACTGTTCACACTGCATCCTTATACAGCACAAGGACAAAGAGGGGCTCTCTTGCCACTCATTTGCAAGCTTGTACCTAAGAGTGCTCCCCAGGCAGTCTGAGGGCAGTCTGACATATTCTGTGAATAGTAACAGCCTACCTGAGCCCGGTGCTGTCCTAAGCCTTTTACATACCTCTTTGAATTTTTTTTTTCATTAAATTCTTAACAACCTCTCCACAAGGTAATATACAATATTACCTTCTATGGATGAGGAATCTGAAGCACAGAGAGACCGAGAACTTGACTAAGGTCATGCGGCTACTAATTTAGAAGCAGCATTTGAACCCAGACAGCCTAGCTCAATCTGAGCTCTTAGGCCCAACCCTCTATGCCTTTTTATCCCAGCACACTGATAAGCACACCATATCCAACTCTCCTTCAAGAATCCCTAATACACTGGCAAATGTAGATTAAAACAGCCACCCAGAGTTAAGAGATATTCTGGAAATACAAATCACGTGTCTACAATTCAAAAAACAAACTTCAGAAGACAGAACACAACATGTATCCAAAACAGAACTTATTCTCCATAAGAGAAATGGACACCATATATTAAGTCTCCCTTCCCTGCTGCCACCCACCATGTACCTGTCACTTTATTTAAATTATCTCATTTGACTCCTCAAAACAACTACTCAAGGGAGATGATGTTGTTTCATCTTATGTAGGAGGAAACTGAGGCTAAGAGAAATAATGTGACCAGGTCCAGCTGGTAAGGCCAAGATGCTTTCCCTACTCATTGTGGTCTCCTTAAAATATAGCCTCCTTACTTCTAGAAGCTGACACCAATTTCAGGATTTCAAGTAACATCTCTCTGCCTCCCTCTGTTGTGGAGAGTACATGGGAGTGTTTCAGTTCTTCCAGCTACCAGATTCACATCCTAAACTCTGTGAGAGAAAGATGGTGCAAACACACCAAAACCAATGGTGAGAGAGTCTGGCTCCAGAGGACATCCTCTGAGGCTGACTGGAGCCCAACCCAAGATTCTTTGAGGTGGAGGATACCGTGTTGGAATTCCCCATCCAAGAGGCCAGGGGACCACTAGGCAGAAAGTATTTGAGGAGCATTGCAATCAGTAAGAAGGCAGGACAACGGGAGGAAGAAACAGGAAATGGACCAGAGATTATAGTACACTTAGAGCTTAAGTCCTTCTGACAAGATCTTCCTTCTATGACAAAGTTTGCCTAATCTATCCTGTCAATCCAATCTGCTCTTGACTGAAAAGCATTGCCAAAGGACAAAATTTTGACAATTAAGTTTAGCAATCTTTATTGGCTTTATTTTAGACTCTAAAATCTAGATTCTTCTGGTGCTGCTGCAGGGACTAGGTAAATATAAACACTTTAATCTCATAAAATAGAATAAGAGTCCCAATAGACTGGGCAGAAGAGTATGGTTCTATAGACAGAGAAGGGCTAAAGAAAGTAGAAACAAAGAACAAAAAGCAGATTGGTCATTTCAGTTACTTTCCTGGTAAGATAGGGACAGAGAGCAATAGATAGAAAAAACAATCGCTTGTTTAATGTTATTTCAAGTTACCTGTTTTGTGTTGAGATAAAGGCAGAAGGAACTTCACTGTCATGCCAATTGAAACTGGCCTATTTGGGAAAGTTGGCTATTATCTCTCCTGATTTCTGGGGAAGGTCAGCTAGCAACTCATTTTCAGTTGGTGACATGGAACTTTAGCAAGGGTGACTCCATATTGACTTTTGGTTTGGTCTGCTTGAGCCCAATGCAAGAACTTAGCCTAGAATAATGGCCTCTTAACAATGTCCTGGAAAAGAAAAGAAACTACAGAGCAAGATTCTTAGAGGAAGAGAAATATATTTTAGCCCTAAAGCCAAGAAATATTGCTTCAAAGAGTTGAAAAAAAGATGGAAATAACAACTATGTTTTTAACATATACTACAGTTCTATAATAGCAGCTTTTCTCCCTCTTCCATCCCCAGACATGTGAAAAAGAAACTAACTGAACTAATTAAATCCATAGTCATAAAACCTGAAGATTAGTTTTACATTAAAGTTTACTCTTTGTGAGGGACCAAAGGGGAGAAGATATTAGACCTTCTAACAAGGAGGGAGAACATCAAGGAAAATAAACTAACAACATTTGGTTATCAGCAGCAGCAATGATTCAAATAAAAGCATGACAAAGGGAAGGGATGTATGGCGGAGTCAAAAAAAAAAAAATAGTGGCTTGCGTAAAACCCAGAGGGAAGCAAATCTTGTCCCTCCTGGTGTGCTTGGAGGAGCCTCCCGGCATCCTGCTTTCCTTGGGGGCAGAAGGGGGATTAGGTAAATATAAATGTCTTCAAATAACACAAGATGTGAGAAATTGAAAGCATAGCAAACTGGAATAGTCATCAGATGATATATTTAGGAGAGCTTATTTTGCAAGCTAGAATTACAGAACAGCAAGACGCCATCAATTAAAAGTATTTAAGGGTGAGCTTCTGTGATGGGGATGGTGGCAAGAGGGAGATGTAATCCGTGACAAAGAAGCAGGAGAGACCACCATTCCTCAAAGATCAGGCAATGACTTTAGTAAACTGACTCATTCACCGTCACCCCAACAGCCAGTTTCTATATCAAGGCTAGTTCAAGATTTCAACAAAAGGAAGTAGCTTACAAAAGAATTGTAAGACAAGAACAAGAACAGAGAAGTGCTTAATGGAAAACAAATTACTACCCGGGGACAAGGTTGCTTTCTATTTTATTTAGTTTATACATATTTGTCATGTAAGTGTCCTAAAAGCAGAGAGGATCTTTAAATAAAAATACTGCCATAAAATTCCTACACCAAAAGTTTTTTTTGTTTTTTTTTGTTTTTTTTTTTTTTTATGTTTATAAGGCACTGTCTGTCTCAATTTCACTGGAGCCTCATAATTACTAGGTTTACTTAGGTGGTTCAAAAAATATGGTCATTTTATAGATAAGAAAACTGAGACTTGGGAAGGTCAAATATATTGATACACTTAGACAGCTAAGTTCAGCACTGAGAAGAGAACCTAATCAGAGTTCAAAACCTACACTTTTTTCTAGGCCATATACCTCAGAAAAATCAACTCTGAGTTCAAAAATGTTAAAGAATTGAAATGATTCCAACTTTCTTGACTTGTCAAGCCTGTCTGCTAATCTGCCTCAGCTCTTAGTGGCTAGGTTTATTCACCTCCTCTACTGTGTATCTCACTTCGTAGCTCAAAGGGGTCATGTCTTCCACATGGAACTTTCCTAAACACTCCAGGCACATTGCTTGGCTCTTTTGGTTTTAGGGCATCCTGTCTTGTTTTGCTGTATAATCTTGCTTCTGGGTAGGATTCACCTTACCCATAAGAATGTATGCTCATGGCTAAAAGAACATGGGTTCCCTTCTGTGGACCACCTCCTTATCCCGTGAAATACTGGGCACTGTGCTAGATACACAGAAGATACTCAATAAATGCAAATTGACTTGCAAAGAATCAGCTATTCTTCAGCCTGTTCTATTCTTCTATGAAAAAGTGCTTCTTGGCATTATATAATTTGGGTACTATAATAATTTGTATCATGAATTGTAATATATCTATCAGTTTAGTAAATACAGTACTTTAGTTGCATAAGGTTCAAGTTGCTGACCTCCTAATTAGCAAAGGTTTCATCTTAATTTAACTTGTCTTAATTTCCCAGTCTTCTCCTCTCTCATGCAGTGTCAGTAACATAATAATGAGTTAATACTTATTGAATGTTTATCATGTACCAGACACATTCTTCTTATTTATATGTATAATTTTATTTAATATTCATAATGACTCTCCTCAGTTTATAGATGAGGAAACTAAGACAGAAAGAAGTGAAACAACTTTCCTAAATTTATACAGCTAGTAAGTGGCATACCACATTTTCAATAAGTCACTTGGTGCAACTGCAGACCAATTTCTCTATGGTTTACTTTTTTCCTAATGGGTATTAAAATATAAACATTTTACTACATGACTTTTCTATTTTAATCTTTACAAGAAAACACTTTGAGATTTGTGATACTGTTTTTCTGGCTCTGGGATCTATTAAGCCTCTGTAACTTTTACAATACCATTTAAAGTAAGACACTCTGATTCAGTTTCCTCCTTCCTAAAATGAAAACATGATAATTAAGCAAGTTTAAGGATGGGAAGTACTTGCAACACTGCCTTGCACACGGCGGGGCCTATTTGTGTGAGTGATTATCGTTGTTGCCCCTGACCTGTTCCACTACATGGTCGCAGTCCCAAGTGTAGACAGCCACTAACTACCATACTAAGCCACATCAATCTCTTCCTAGTGTGCTTTAAAACAAATTGTTTTGCCAAATATAAAAGAAATATGCTTAAGTGAAAACTCATACCTTTACAAAATAAAATTGCACCTAGAATAGTGATTGGCACATATTATTAGGTCTTTGAATATTTGATGATTAATGTATAAATAAGTGAATGGGCAAATTCACTTTGAAATGAATGAAAGAATAAATGATCAAAAGCTCAAACAAGAAGTGAATGACTTGTAAGCAAAGTTGTGAAGCTTAAATTGACCTGCAATACTTGGAAATAAAGGAACTCGAAAGAGATAAAATGAAAAGCACATTTTTTTTATTTTCCAAGAATTGTATTTCAGCATTTCACTTAACAGTCATGTCTTATTAAAATGAAATTTATATGTTCCAAAAATAAATATTATGAAGTCACCGAAAAAGCTAATAAAGTCCAAGTCCAATACAAAAGAATCTCATTGAGATCTCATTCAAAATTGAGGAAGGAAGTTTATGGTCAGGTTTTTATTTCATCCTTAATTTCCCACGCTTTTCAAAGAGCTGTATTATAACTTGTTCTCAAACATTTGCGAGGAAGTTTTGTGACTGTGAAAATAGATGCTCCAAATACCTAAGCTAAATATTTACATTCTGCCTTTTTTGTTAAACAATTGACTTTGTTCTTTAGTATTTAGGTCAAAATACTTAAATATTTTAAAACATCAATAACAAGAGGATATGGTTTTTCACTTGATAGTCTAAACTTACAGGTTTTAGCAAAACCTTCATAGGAAAGAATCAGGAAATTTAAAATGTTGACGATACACACACACACACACACACACACACATACCCTGAACATAAAGGGGAAAGGAAATTGCTGGCTGCTGACTCTTTAGCACAAAAGCACCTCTCTTTCGCTTCCCCAAGTTTACCTAGCTAAGCCTTGCTGAGCATGTTCATGCACTTACATCATCATAAGAATAACATCAATTTGCTGAATTTACCTCCAAGGAGTTCTTGGGGCTTTGCATGCAGTTGTTTCATGGCAGTCCCATGCATAGACAGAGACTTGCATCTTATCTTTATTACACTGAATTAAAACCGGATGTATTAGAAGACAGTGTAACTTTCATAAAGGAGATAAAGTCACATAACTGTTAATTTATGAAACTTGGCTTAAAACTCATGTCTCCTCTGAATATAGTGGAGTACCTTCCTATTAGATTATTCTTCCTTTACATACATTAAAAAAAGTCACAATGGCTGGCTGAGCTGAGCAGGAAGAACTGGCTACCTAGGTAAGCTTCAAGATATTTTGAGGTTGGGTCAACCTGACCCAAGAGTAGCTCTGACTTTGGGAGAAAGAGAATCAAGGCTGAGAGAACTATGTGTACAGGTTTTTTGATATCCAATGAATGGCTTGTAAGTTACTGCTAACAGATCAGCAAAATGAAGTTGTATAAGAAAAGGAGAGACACATGCATGTTTTATAAACTTCTTTATGAACTTCTTTCCTCATGGGCTTCATTTGAAACTGCTGCTCAGACCCTCAGTTGCAAGTCTGAGCCTTGGAGCAAACTCTCCATCTTAGCTCTGCCCTGCATTTCTGGAACTCTTTTCATGGGTGGTGGGAGACCAAGTTCTCCAGCAACCAACGGGAAGCAAGTGGCTTTGTGTGTGAGTGTCTGTTTGCACTGAGCCAGTCACATTCATGACACTGGAACTGTACCTTTTTCAGGAATGAAGGCTTTTGCTACAAAAACCACTGGAGGCATTTGGATTCCCACGGTCGCCTCTCTCAAACCTGACTTGAGCTGCCAGGACTGAGTCACTGTCTTTCCACTGTGGGTCACATTACTAGTGGCAGGTTCCACCTGTTCCAATATTTGGTTGATGACAGAAGTTACCCTTGAGAGCTGAGTGACATGGGCAGCTGAGAAGGCTTCCAAACCAATTGTGGGAGAGACCAAGATAACCAATCCCCTGCACAAGGGATCGGGAAGGCAATGAGGCCAAAAGAGGGTGTTCTAGCAGGCACCTTTATCCAACGACCTTTGTTAGACTTAACCAGTGGTGGGTGAGGTTATCAGTTCAAACAGGAGCAAGAGACAAAGTAAGCTTACATTGAGCAGAAACAAGGCAGGCCTGATTACACTGAGGAACCTCTGAACACAGTCAAGCTAGCCAAGGAGAAAGAATAAACTGCAGAGATCTCTAAAGTAGGCACTTCACTTGAGAGTAATACCTATCATGAGCCTTTCAACAGTAGAAATCTCTGGAAGGAAACAGGCTTCATCTGCCTTTGAGAAAAGGAAAGATCCTACTGCTAAGTCCCCTGATCCCTACCCTCCATGATACCCCATCTTGTTCCTGCCCTCTCTCATCAGCAAATTAAGTGAGGGCTCAAATTAATTAATAACTATGTTAATTATGGGGAGAGTTTTATCAGTTCTTCCCTATCTTAATCTTGCAAATCCAAGAAACAGAGAATAATGTCAGGGTGTGATAAAGTAGATGAGTAATTAAAGGGAAGCCCAAAGGACCCTGGAGCCTCATTTCTTCTATCTGTGGGGCTTTATGTTGGTAACTCAAGGGCTCTCTGCCTGTTTCCCTGCTTGTAAACCTGCTCATGTCTCCCTCTTGATGTGCTCTAAATAACAAGGACGGTGGCAGTGGGCACATAGTCTCTCTTTCTCCTGCCCCCAAAAGATGTCAGTGATAAACATTTCCCCTGGTCATTCATGTTAAAGGTTCCATGACTCACAAATTAAAAAAAAAAAATTAAGGGTTTCATGTCTCTCCCTAAGGAGATTTTTGTATCTGGAATGGTATATTCTGGTCACTACAATCCCAGGAAGAAAGCATGAGAAAGTCAAGGCCATCAAGTTCAACTCTTCAATTTGTTTACAGTCAGCCCTCTATAGGTGATTATGTGTTGTTAATGTTTCTCACTTTCCCTATCTTCTCTCTTTCTGAAGTACAGTCTCTTGCTAAAAGAATTGACTTTAGGGAACAAGTATAATTTCATGATTGGAGATTATTTCAATTTAGGAATTGTCGGTGACTGTCATGTAGACTTGGGGCAATTGTGCAGCCCATCAGCCTATGTCCAAATAATTTGTGATCTTCTTGACACCTTCATTCAACTGCTGTAAGCACTAATGTTGACGTGATATTAAAATATCTAGAACAGGGTGTGATGGCACACTCTTATAATCCCAGCAGCTCAGGAAGCTGAGGCAGGAGGCTCACAGGTTCAGCCTCAGGAATTTAGTGAGGCCCTAAGCAATTTAATGAGACCCTGTCTCAAAATTTAAAAATATATAAAAGGGCTGGGAATGTGGCTCAATAGTTAAGCACCCTTGGGTTCAATCCCTGGTACCAAATTTAAAAAAAAAAAAATCTGTAGATACTCAGAGCATAAAATGCTATCACAGTTTAGCATTTCCTTGGGTGAGGAAGATGTGATAACAAGGTTTTCATTAGACAATATTCATGGTGGGATTTTTAGGGTCATTAAGCGTCACTATATTATTACTACATTTTTGTCTTCTAAGCAATTTTGAGACTACAGGAAATAGTAAACACAGAAAGGATACAGGTGTGGATGTATTTCCCTAGCAAATGAGAGAAATGGCACAGGAAAATGAAACAGTTTACTGTGAATCACAAAGAAAGGTTTCTGAGATAGAGAGAGAAAGAGAAGTTCCTGAGTGCCAGACAAAGAAGCCCTGCTCTTTTGCTGTGACACACATGTCCAAGGGGATCTTGTGGCTTTTCCCCCATGCTAACAAGAATCAGGCTTCAGAGAGATCACCTTGTTCCTTAGCCCCTTCAGGTCTTATAAGCAGCACCCTGAGGCCCACAGAATTTAAGTGACTTGCCCAAGACCACATGGTTAGAGGAGAGGAAGAACAAGAACGTGCGCCTCCTTCCTACTGCCTCACTGTGGCCGCTCTTCCAGACACTGTGTTGCTCTGGGTTCCATGCTCCATCACAGAGCAACCGGCTGGACTGGTTCATTCATTCAGCAAAAAAGGTATGAAGAACCTACCCAACATGCTAAGTCCTTTGCTAAGGGGAAAAGGCAAATTCTCACTACTAAGAAATATGGGGTTGAGTGGGTGGTGGAGATCAAGATCAAAAGTCAAAATGAACAGGTAAGTAAATGAGGACAAGCCTTAGCATGGTTTCAGATTGGACACACCCGGGTGCACAGGCTGACTCTACCCTTCACTAAATGTGTGGCCTTGGGTTTGTGTGTTCCCTTGTGTAAAATTGTAAAAATAAATCCTCAAAGGTGATTTGTGATGATTAAATGAAATAGTGATTTGTTTTTTGTTTTAATAGCATTATGTTGGACATAGTAAGGAGCTCCATAAGTGAGGCTCAATAATCAATGAGCTTAGTGATGGCTAGCATTACCACTGCAATAGGTTGAGGTGAGCTGAGAGGGGGAGAAGAACTTGTGGCCCCATTTCTCTTCATTCTCCCTTGGAAGCCTTATAACCCTCTGGAGAAGGTTATTGGTGAGTTGCATGGGGACTTGAAATGCCTCACTTAGTTGTTTCTGTCTGCCACAAGACTTCTTAACTCTCAATCCCTCAGTGTGTGTTTCTCTCTCTCTCTCTCTCTCTCTCTCTCTCTCTCTCTCTCTCTCTCTCTCTCTGTCATTTCTTAGTAAACCACCACTTTTAAATTCCTTAAAGTCAATGACTCATCTACCAGTCTAAACTTGTGCTCATTCCTACAAGATACAATTCAGAATCTTTGCCTAATAAGTTGTAGTTAATAGTAAGATATCAGACTAATATGAGAATTGCCAAACTAAAAAGCCACAGGAAGCAGAAGTATAAAGAGATCTTTCCCAGAGACACCCTTTCCCCACTATTTCATGTACAGTAACATGAAACATTACATGTACAGCAGGCTGGGACCCCCATCCTCACAGGCTTCCCGGGAGGAAGCAGAATAAATGCCGCCGAGCACCAAGAATCGAGCTTGGAAATGTACAGGCAGTCAGGGCTAAATAAAGGCAGCACATCAGTGTTCAGAAGCCGGGAGTCTCCAAGACACGGGGGTTAGGAGCACAGCCATCAGGAGAAAAGCCAGATGGCACCTGTTTGGAAAGGATTCAAGGGAAGAGAGTTGTGAAGGGCAGTGGGATGAGGGCAGAGAGACTTCAGAGTAGAGAGCAGAGCAGAGATGCCAGGAGATAACAGAAAAAGTGGCCCCTTGGGAACAATGAGCAAAACTGAGGGAACTCAAAAATCCCTCTAGAACAACAAGGTACCCACACAGGCAAAGGGGCCTTGATTACTGGATGTGCTTTCTACATAAATTTATCACAAATGAGAGTGTAAATGCCCCCAAACCCAAAGCAAATACATTACTTCAAAAGCCAGAGCTGAATTATAGGCCTCAGATAGATGGCTGAAACGCAGAGACATCCAGGGATAATGGCAGGATGCTTTCTTTTTTAATACTAAAAGGAATAAGAAGGTCTCAAGAACTACAGAACAGCCTGAATTTTAAAAAGTTAAATTTTTTTATATGTTTTTGTTACCATGTCTTGTCACATATGATTACAAGTTTTTAATGACTACAGAGGGGGTTTTTTTGTTTGTTTTCTGTTTTTGTTTGTTTTCTTTCTTTCTGTATGACGATGTCTAATACCACTGCAGCATGTCGTCAGTGAATACTTTTATAAATACTCGTTGACTAAGGTGGTCATGTTTCTTACTCAAGTCATAAGACTCGCACACATACTCCTTGCGAGAAACTTTGATTCACTCTCTCCAAAGTCCCTGCCTACCACACAGGTGACAATTTATAAAGGAAAATAATAATTCTCATCTAGCAAGCTCATTCAATGTGACAGGAGCTATTCTAGTGCATTACTAGTCATTTGCAATTTTTTGATGATGAAGGAATCCCACCCTTCCATAAAACAGATGTCATTGACAGTTGAGAAAACAGGGGTTTAAAGAAGAGAAGAAATTTTCTCAAGTCACACAATACATCGCTGAGAGGAAGCTGCAGGTCCTGCTCTAACCCCACACTGCAATTGTAGGGTCTTTCTCAAGAATCAGCCAGAATTACATGGAGAATCTCTCAAGTCTATACCTCAAATTTTAAAAGAGAGGGAGGGGACAGAGAAGACAGAGACAGAGAAGCTGTACTCGTAGACCTCTACAATTGTTTTTCAAATGAAAAATTAAATTATATACTAAATAAATAAGCACCAACAGTCACTACACACATTGGGACTAGATTCATAATACAGCTAAAAACTCTTTTCCTCCATTTCCCAAGAAGCAGTGATTGAATGCAGGTCATACATCTCCACATTTCCCAAAAACTACCTTCCATGTGCCAGGAGATTTAACCCAGCCAGGTTGGAAATAATTGCAGCATGAGGCTTCATGCCACTAATAGCCAAAAGAAATTGTAGAAGTCAAGATAATCTCCCAGGGAACAATCCACGGTGTCCTGTGGACACCTGCCACTCAGAAAGATGGATGTGGTCCCAGCCGCCTCCCTGCCGCCTCCCTGCCCACCCTCCAATCCTGGCCTATCTCCAGTGGGAACCACTGTGGCTGCAGAGCAAACAGCCAACTTCAACACCAGGTCCAACTCCCACAGCACACTGGCTCCGTGTTTCTCAGGATGGTGCCCTGGCTGGGCCACAGGAATAACACCAGCCTCCACAACAGCAGGGGAAGGCCAGCGTGCTCAGTGTTGTTTCTGGAAAGGTTAGCAAGTCTAGGCCTCGGGAAACAGGAGGCCAAGCAAGGTCTGAAAGAGACCCTTGTTAAAATGGAACTGCAGCTTCTCTGAGAGTGACACCCACGGCTCCTGCACTGCACTCATCTCCTTATCTGAACCCCACGAAAACTATAACCACAGGCTTGAGAATCCACTGGGACAGCAAGTTGGGCTATTAGACATTCAGAGCAATGACCAAGGAAATATTTAAATAGGAAAGTGAATGTGAAGGGCTAGGTGAGGCCTGTCACTTTCTGATTTAGAGAGAGATGAAAGACTGACCAGGAGCTATTGTGCAAACTAGAAAAACCAGAGCTGGGCAGATCATAATAGAAAAAAATTATAAATCAAAAAGAAAACAGGGGGGAGATCTTAAAAACACCTCCCTGGGCTGGGGTTGTGGCTCAAGTGGTAGAGCACTTGCATTGCATGTGTGAGGCACTGGGTTCAATTCTCAGCACTTCTTATAAATAAATTAACAAAATAAAAGTCCCTCAACAATGAAACAAAAAATTTTTAAATCACCTCCCTTGGCTTAAACAAGACACAGCTTGAAATTCAAAGCAATTATATTCCCAATCTAGAAAATGTCTATTAACCACAAATTTATTTGGGGTTCCAATATTATTCTGAAACCCCTCTTTCCAAACATCCTTCTTTGATATTGCTAAATTTTTAAAAATATTAAAATATAATCTATGAATTTTACCTTTCTCTTCCAGTTTTAATCTGCAGGAGAGAGAGAGAGAGAGAGAGAGAGAGAGAGAGAGAGAGAGAGAGAGAGAGAAGATAGGAGGAGAGAAAAGGAAACAGTTGTATTGTTTGTTTTTAAGTCAGAGGACTTGAACTGCCTTTAGATCTCAATTCTAATTCCTTCTCAAGGACACATTTTCTTTCTAAACTGTCTTATAAACCCACACTGGGCTTAATGAATCTGCACCCTTTTGCTGTGGCACATTCTGATTTTTGTGCCTCTCCCAACTCTCACTGCCTTGGCTGCACCCCCACCTCTACACACACAGTCCCCTCTGCCTTGCTGAGAGAGCTGGCCCTGTGCCTCTCTCCTTGTGCCAGGATTACTATGTGCCAGTCATCTCTATGCTGCTGCCCAAGCAGCATTCTGAATTTTAAACTCTTCATGTTCTCTGTGTTAGTTCTCCGTCACTATGACAAAATGCCTGGCATTTAAAAAAAAAAAAAAACTTATAAGAAGGAATGATTTATTTTGTCTCACAGTTTGAGATATTTCAGTCCTGGGTCACTTGACTCCACTGCTTATGGGATTGTGGCAGCACATGTGACAGAAGCATATGGCAAAGAAAACCTGCTCAGCTCATGGTGGCTGAAAAGCAATGAGAGAGATGAGAAGGGTCTAGGACCCCAGTACCTTCTTCAAATGTACACCCTCCCTCCCCACCTAGCAATGACCAAACTGCCTCCCATAAAGCCCCACCTCCCAAGATTCCACAACTCCCAATAGTGTCACAGGCTAGTGACCACACTTTCAGCATATGGGCCTTTGGGGACATTCAAGATCCAAGCCTTAACATTCTCCTTAAAATTTTTCACTCTTGGTCCATCACCTAGAAAAGTGATTCTTCATGGTTTTTGGACATCTGATTAGAGCTTCAGTCGGTTTTTTCAACACTTGAAAGCAAATCACCTATAAGCATTAAATCCTGAGCTAACAATCCTGGGCCTAGAGCTGAGATCTCCAAAGGGTGTTCCCTAAATTATCTACAATAGGTTAGAAAACATTATTAGCATTTCAATTTTCACATATCCTCAGTCTTTAACAAAACTGAAGAGAAAATGAGAAAATGATTTAGGCGCAGTCATGTTGGAATGATACCTGCTCTCTGTCCTTCACTGACATGTCTACATTTCCCTAAAGGAAGAAAGGGAGTTTCACCAGGAGGCTTTGGGTGGCAGCTCTGCTCATTTTTCTTCCCTTTGGGTGGGTTGGAATGAATTGCATTCCACCTGCCAGCAGACGCCATCAGTGGCTAATCTAATTAAGCCCTTTATATAGTCTTTATAATTTTTCTAAAGTTAGATGGAAACATTTATACCCATACTAGTAGACTAGTTATTATATGTCAAAAGACTTAGAAGAGTTGTCCAACTAAAGGATGACTTTCTTCTTTTATAAAGACAAATTCCCAAGTTGTCCAACCTTTCCTGTATGTCTAGAGGCTTCCAGGATCATACAGATATTTTCAGAAAAATAAATATGCTTTATATGTCTCTTCAAGGTAAATATGGCATTTTAATGGTGAATGAGAAAGCAACTGCTTTTCTAAATTAATTTGTTATCTTGAAATTAGCCATGGTAAGCAGCCTCTTAGATGACCCCTGCTGACCCCCAATTCCTGGTCTCCAAGCCCAGTATAATCCCCTCCCCGTGAGTGTGGGCTGTACCAAGTGACTCTAACACAAAGAATATGAAAAAAAAAGTTATTTCTAGGTTATGTTGCACAATGGCTGTGACTTCCAACTTATTCACCCTCTAACTCTTTTTATGGAGAAGCCCATTTATGGAAAAGCCAAGCGGCAAGGACTTTCTGTCTCTGGCCAACAGCCAGCAAGGACCTGAAGCCTGTCAACAGGCACGTGAGTGAACTTGGAAGCGGGTCCTCCCCTAGTCCAGCCTTGAGCTGATTGGAGGCCTGGCCAACACCTCAACCGCAGCTTTGTGAGAGACCCTAAGCTAAAGGAAACAGCTAAGCCACTCTTAGAATCCCAAACAACAGAAATACAAATAATAAATGTCTACTCTTTTGAGATACTAACTTTGGGGGTCATTTGTTATGCAGTAAGAGATAACTGATAGAATTGACCTGATGACTGGAAATAATATGACTGTCTCACTTTAAAAAAGAAAGAAAGAAAATTCTTCTACCTGCAATTAATAAAAAAAAACTAGAAACAGACTTTCCTAAATATCTATTTTAAAATATTCCAGTTGAAGAATATGCAACACCATCTCAGAAGTAACTTTTTCCATAGGTTTGAACCAATTGTTGAGAATATAAAAACCTCTTCCAAGAAGTTTACAACAATGAATGGCATCAGAAAAGAAGGCAAGTGATTAAATTTCAAGAAAAACCTGAGGATAGTGCTTGGAATTAATATATATCATCATGACTTAGTACTGCTAACAAGCATTCCTATACCTAGAACTATATCTCTTCTAGCTGTTCTGTCATATACAATAAATTATTGTTACCCTATGATGTTATTGTTACCCTATGATGCCTCCACTTTAACTGGATTTTGTACCCATTAACCAGCCTCCTTATCTCCCTTCCTGCCCTCTACCCTCCCTTCTGAGCAGATTTCTTATGATATTGTGCAAGCAGAATTATCCAATGGTAAGGAACCATACTGCTTCAGGTGAAATCCACCTCTACCACCTATTGACTCTGTAATCTTGGTTAGATTAAACATCCCCATTGATCCTCTGTTTCCTCATCTGATAAAACAGGAAAAATAATACTTAATGTATATAGGTGTGACATAGTAAAAGGTTAATAAATATTACCTGTTATCCTATTGCCCCCTTTTTACCAAGGTATTAAGTAAATAATAACTTCTAAATAAACTCACACTAAACCACCTCTGGAACTCAGTGAATGCACATATGCACCCCACAGATGTAAGCATGTGAAGGAACTTAAGAACCATGTTGAGGGAGCTTGTTGGGGCTGGGGCTGTAGCTCCGTGGTACAGCTCTTGCTAGCATGTGGGAGGCTCTGGGTTTAATCCTCAGAACCACATAAAAATGAATAAATAAATTAGAGGTAGTGTGTCCATCTATAACTCAAAATATTTTTTAAAAAGGAAGCTTACTGAAGTTCTATCTACTTTTATTATCACTGTAGCCCCAGTGCCTGATACATAGTAGCTGCTCAATTTGTTTTTATCCATTGATTCAGGATTTCCCCTAGATTCCTGCCTTGTACAGATTTGAATTCACATTGTGGTTCAGGCTACTCTTTCCAAAGAATTCTCAGATTGACTATTGTCAGAAGCAGGATGTGAGGAAACAGTTAATGTGGCTGATGTTGCAGGAAAAGCAAGAAGGACAGGAGAGGAAATGGCAGTTCAATAGAGACCAAAATTCTATCAGTGATTTAATGGGAAATGATTCACAAATGCAGCATTTACACACAATAGAAAATGTTCTAGTACTTCAGAAAGCAAAGGTTTATTTTTTTTATTAGTTGCTCAAGACAATACAATGATCTTGACATATCATACAGCAAAGGTTTATTTGAAAACAACAACAAAAAAAAATAACAATCTTGGCAAGTCCTAACATCAAATAAAAACACTGTAAAATTAAATCAGTCCCACCGTCAAAACACTTTGAAATGCAAGTGACTAGCACAAGGTTAACTAGTGTAAGAAAGGAATTTCATGGGATCACATGAATGTCAGACTTAGAGGTTTGTCTCAGGGACTTCAAAACTGTGTTCAGGTGGATCTGCCAGGCTATCTGCCCCTTTCCCTATACCTCCATCCATCCTTCCGGTTCCCAGTCTATCACTCCAGTGTTTTATTTTCTCTTACTGCAAACATGGTTCCTCCAGTTAGCAGAGGAA
The DNA here is from genome assembly GCF_964194105.1 of Spermophilus citellus. Taxonomy (NCBI): domain Eukaryota; kingdom Metazoa; phylum Chordata; class Mammalia; order Rodentia; family Sciuridae; genus Spermophilus; species Spermophilus citellus. Next base: position 66,556,573 of record NC_138197.1, on the reverse strand, counting down.
AGAAGGTCAAAGCCACTGACAACTCCAGGCAGACAGCACCCCCAGCTCATTGGCCGGAAGTGAAAGGTTTCTTTTCCTCTCAGGTCCACAGAGGGTAAGGTGGGATTAGCTGTGAGACAAGATCAGAGACAATCCACCACATTTACAAAAGAAAACACTCGGACTTCTACTGCTCCAACCTATAAACCTCTGTTCCTCTTCACACTGCCTTCCAGCATCAGTGAATGAATTCTCTGTAGTATCCTGGCACGTATTTCTTCATTTGATTTTTTTGTCATTTTACCTGTTTCTTCCTAAGCTTTATAATGATCAGTTTCCAGTGTTGAACACTTAATGAAGTCATTATGTAATAATTTAGCTATCATTTTCTAAATGATGAACAATTATGTAATTTCCAGATATTGCTACATTTTGAAAATGGTAGTAATTACTTTCCTCTTACCTATGTTACTTTTAATAAGTATTTCCTTAAGATAATTCCCAGAAATTGAATTAATGAGTAAAATAGTAAGAGCACGTATCAACATGCCCCAGCTAGAATCCACTGACCCCCTCCCTCCTCTCTCCATCTCCTGGTCCTCACTTCAGCCAGGACAGATGCTGATTCTTGGGTTCCTCAAACCCCATGAGGAGTTGTCTATTTCTGCATCTCATCTTCCTTCCTAAATCACATGCTGTTTGAGGACAGGTTCAAACAATTCCCCCAAGTTTGTAAGGAACAGATAGGTATGTAATGAGCAAAGTGTGAGGGGAAAACTGGATCTGCTCCCCATGACATCTAACGCCAGGCGAGGCCTTAGTCTACCTTGCTCCATGTTATCTGCATCACACCCAGTGAGGTAGGATTTAATAATCCTGGTTTGCAAGTACAAATATAAATTATCATCAAATGAAGTCCATTCCACCAGAGATTGTTTATAGTTAGAAGCATTAAACTCGAGCATGCATGCCTCTCTTTCTACCTGAAGTCTAGTTTTCTTGAGATAACTTACTTTGAGCATGCAGCCAGAAGTGCACAGACCCCTCACATGACAGACGTAGTTCCCTGTAGATGTATTCTCTGTCAGAAATGATCAAACTGATGAGGTCTGACCCAGGCAAGAGCCTTTTCTCTTTCAACATTGATCGTTATCATGAGATCTTGGTATTTCAAATAAGATTATGCCATTTGGGCTGGGCACTTAAGACTTCCCTAAAGGCCAAGGCTGAGTAATTTTCAGGTAATGAGCTTCAATGTCCAAGGAAAGAGACATTGTGAGTCACCTTCTGAGCCTGTGCCATGAGTCTGCCGTAGGAGTATCAGTAGTTCTAGAACCTTTCATAATTGATCTTGTGACTTGAAATTGAATCACCTCTTCCAAAGTGTTTTGGCCCTCCTGAACAACACTCTGTTACAGCTATACTTACCCAGACAGCTAAAGGGGGAAAAAATGATACTTCCCTGGTGTTTCTGCTTCCTTGATCAACATTTAAAGTCACTTTACCCTCAAGGTCAGAGACATACCACAGGCAACCTCTTCCCCAGCCTGAAAAAGTACTAAAGGTGAGGAAGGGAGAGCTTTTCTCTCATAAGGCACAGATTCAGGGATTCAGTCTTCGGTTCTCTGGGGCGCCGAGAGGAAGTGGCCCAAGTTACACAAACCCTTGTGCACATCAGCGAATCTGTATCAGTGTGCAAAGTATAGCAAAATTCATGAAGCCAGACCCCATTCGTTCAAAATTTGAGATCATAAAATCTTAAAGCTGGACTTCCCACTTTCATACTTAAGGAAATGGCTCACACAAGTGGAGTATCTTGTTAGAACTCACGCAGCTATTAAGCTATCAAGCAACAGAGGTTTGAAGGTATTCTCCAAAACATAACTGCAGTGCACTGTTTATTAAAAAATACTGGCCCTAAGGGGAAGGGAAAGCTGATGTTTAACTTTATTCTAAGATAAAATAATGTATCCTCTAAAAGTAGCATAACTGAGGATACATAGAGATGAGGGTAGACAGAAAGATACATGTTCTTCCTGCTTAAAAGAGCTCATTAGGCTTGAGGAAGAAGTAGGAGGTAAGAATTAATAGTCTGCTCTTCACTTCACCAGCAGGGTAATCTTAAAAAAAAGTTAATTGTGGTGAACTACAAATTTTTTTGGCCCTTTTTACTTAAAGTCCTTTAGGCAAACACTCTATTTGTAAACATTGCCCCATTAAAAGTAAAACACTGAGCCAGGCATGGTGGCACATGCCTATAATCCCAGTGGCTCAGGAGGCTGAGACAGTTCAAATCCAGCCTCAGCAACAGTGAGGCACTAAGCAACTCAGTGAGACCCTGTCTCTAAATAAAATACAAAATAGGGCTGGGGATGTGGCTCAGTGGTTGAGTGCCCCTGAGTTCAACCCCCAGTAACGCCCACCCCCCCAAAAAAAAACACAGTGCTAGCCAGCTTTCATCAGGTTACCATGATTAATAACCCCCAAATCTCAGTGGCTTTTGCACAACTAAGATTTCTCTCTCACATTTTACATGTTGGGACTTCTTCATTCAGTATCCAGGATGAAGGAACAACTCCTCTGGGGGAATATGCTGGACTCTTGGCAAGGAAAAAAGAGAGAAGCAAGTCACCATGACCCTAAAAATGTAGCACAGAGCTTGGGATTGAGTTCTTTGTCTTATGAATTCAAAGAATGAAATCCACAGACACAAGGGTGAGATCAAAATAACAGGATTTGTTGGAATAATAGAAAGAAAGCAGAAGTTAGCCCCCAGCCCAGTCTTGGATAAGGCACTCAGTGTCCATGAGCTGTTCACACACTCTTTGGTTCAAATAGGTTACCATGCTCCCTTTTTTGATGGAACTCCAGGTAAAAGACAGCAGATGTCTCACTATCAGTTTTTTCTGCTTACACAAGAGTCAGCCTGACCTTGATGAGGCCTTGTGTATTTTCTCAGCCCTGCTAAATAGAAACCTGACCTTGAAGGAGCCCAAGTTTCCTGCTTGCCCATTTTAACCCCTTCTCCTGCTTCAAATGTGTCTGCCCAGAATGTCTGTTCAGGCCTGGCTCACATGGCTTTCCCTCACACTATTGGCCACATTGAGTCACATGACCAAGCCCAATCTCAAAGGGAAAGGTAGGGTAGGCTCCTTCTACAATGTTTTCATGGCTTCTTTCACAACTGTTACCAAAAGACCTGACAAGAACAATTTTAGAGGAGGAAAAATTTATTTGGCACTCAGGGTTTCAGAAGAATCAGTCTATAGACAACTGGCTCTATTGCTGTGGGCCAAAAGTGAGGCAGAACATCATGGCGGAAGAGAAAAGTGGCTCAGGACATGGCCACCAGGAAGCAGAGAGAGAGAGCTCTGCCCATCAGGTACAAAACATATACCTCAATGCCACCTATAGTAACCTACCTCTTCCAGCTACACCTTACCTGCCTATAGTTATCAGCCATCTAATCCATATAATTGGAGCAATGTACTGATTAGGTCAAAGCAGTCAAATTCAATCATTTCACCCCTAAATTTTCTTGCATTGTTTCATACATGAGCTTTCTGGAGACATAGCTAAACCATAACACACTGAGAGGCACTATAAATTTCATGGCTACAGGCAAGCATGGATAAAAACTCTTACAGCATGAAGTGTGTGGAATCTCTCACAGATGCCATGTTCTTTGCTTTTTGTAATCAACATGTGGGGTCTGTTTGTTTGTTATTGTTCTAGTTTCCAATGAATATTAATACTTCCTTTCATCAGTTGAATAAATTATTTGTTTAAGAGGCACAGTCTGCTGGAGAAAGTATTACATATTCCCTAAGGTTCCCAAAACTGCCTTTCTCTGGGGGAAATACAATAAATAATAAACATTCCATGATCCATTCTAATATCCTATGGTTCCTCCAAAATTGTTATGGCCATACCAAATTGATTTAAATGTTATTTTCTTAGACCCACTGAGTTTAGTTAGATAATAACAATACTTCAAAAGAAACAGATAGCATCAATGCCCAGGCTGACTTCATTTTGTTAAACAATGGTTTGGAATTTTCCCTTTGTGTGGGTATTACGGTCCAAGTGGAAGAAAATTGAATTAGAAGTGCTTGTGCTTGATCTAATGCTCTGTTGTCACCATCTTGAAGTCTTAATAGTTTTTAAACAGGTGATCTGCATTTAACAGTTTGCACTGGACTCCACTAATTATGCAGCCAGACTGATTCAGAATAGATGTTTCTTCCCCTGGAACATTTCTTCTTATGCTTCTAGTGGAGCTAGGCACCTCTCCTAGGTACTATGGCCCTGTGACTACAGGCCTTGACACTTTGTACTGGAATTTATTCATAGATTATCTTCCCCTCTGGTCCATGAGTTCCTTGAAAGCAGAAACGATGACTAGATCATCAAATCATCATTGTATTTCCTGCATCTGCTCCTCAACAAATATTCAGTGAATAAACAATGATCAGACATGGGGTATGTTCATAACATTTCCACTGTTGTGAAATTTTTTCTCTTGCAGAAGAAAAACTGTTCAATCTTTCTATGGTGTTCTTCCTGTGTTCTGAGCCAGATATTGACAAGTAAACTGATAGCAGCCAAGAGTCCTCTCTATGTACCTTCAGACTGCTGTGACTTTCCCCAGGAGGACACAAGACTGCAGCTGGAATCCCAGATCACTAGGATCTGCCTCCCAAGTTCACTTTTTGTCTTCCATACAATATAGAAAATTATATGCAGTAGTTCACTGATTTTAATACTTGAAGTTACCAGCTACTTCCAAAAGCACAAGGCAAGAGACAAATGCAAATTACCACACTCCAAAGGAAAAACTAGAAATTTACACAGCATACATTATTCAGATCCTACACAGGAATTAATGCCTCTTTTTTCAACTAATAAGGTAGTTTTGATGCACAAAAAGTAGTAAATACAGAATAAATTTCAACAAACCATAAAAGGAGCTGCACCTCTCTCTCCTATCTCTGAATAAAAATAACCTAGAGTATGTGGCACTTGTGTTTTAAAAATTCCGGGCAGTTTACCAAAAACCAAATTGGGAGAAATGTCAGCATGATTTAGATGTTGTAGGCTTCACAGTAGAAGCATACAAGCTCAGGTCCAAACATCCTGAGTTCAAATCCTGACCCTACTATTTACTAGCTGTGTGATCTTGGGTTATTTATGCAAACCTGTCTGAGCCAGTTTCCTCATATTTTAAATGTGGATAACAGTACCTGCCACCTCATAGGCTTGAAAGAAGAATAATGAGAAGAGATACGGGCAGAGCACTTAGCACACAGCCTGGCTGACTCAGAGAGCCTCGAGGGGCAGCTCACACCCCTCCAGCAGCTCCAGGACCCTAATTCCCAGAGAGCTCAACATCACATCCTCTACCTCTGTTCTGTTCCCCACTTCTGCTTCTCTAGATTAATCTCTAGTTATGGATCTGGTTCATCCCCAAACAGCAAAGCTCAGTAAAGTGTCATTGTCAAGCAATATCCTACAGCCTTGAGTTTCTGTGGAACAATTTCTTCAGTAATGGAGAATTTTGCATACTTTGAAAGTATTTCAATAAGCACACTTCAGGGATACCCTTGCTTGACATCACTAAGTAATTTACAGAGGTCAGATGTATGAAAGAGAAGTATTTCTCTGCTTTACTGGAAGAAAAAAAAATGGTGCCACTGGTAAATTTCTGAAAAGAGGCACCTTATGTACAACAGGAACCTTTTAGATTCATCCCAAGGGAATGTCCTCTGTGACATTTTTACCTTTCCTGTTACCCTTAATGGTTTTCATATATAATACCAAACAAGGAAAAAGACTGTTTTTAAAACAGTCTATCTTCAGCCTGGAGTGCTGGCACACACCTATAATCCCAGTGAGGGGGAGGCTGAGCAGGAGGATTGCAAGTTTAAGACCAACCTCAGCAGCTGAGACAGAACCCCTATCTCAAAATAAAAATTAAAAAGAGCAGCCGGTGTAGCTCAGTTGTAGAGCACTCCAGGTTCAATCCTCAGTATACCCCCCCAAAAAAAATTAATCTTCAAATATGAACATCTAATGCTTAGTTTTTCAGATTTCACTATCTGATCATGGGGGGTGGCAGGGGGTGGCGGGGGGGGGGGAGTAAAATGCCCTAAAGCAACTACCCGGTATCTGCCTTGATCAAAATGACCTAATTGTTACCAAAATATACAACTTCATATAGAGTTCTGTAGATAAGTAATGAAATGATAGTATTTAACAACACCAGAATTTGCCACAAATAAAATTTAAATATTATCTGCAAATGCTCATTAAATAATTATTCTATATAGGCTAGAATATTTGCTATGGCAATAGCAGATTTTAAGAGTAGAAAGGCCCACCTAAGCAGTTTTACTCAACTCTGGAGTGTACAAAGTCTGAAGAGTAGAGCAGTCCAGAATGGAGGAAACAGAGAAGCAGATTTAAAGTCAGAAGAGCGGTATTTTAATTCTGGAACAAATCCTTTGGACAGAGAAGCCTTGAACAAATCATTTAATCTCTCTCTGAGCCCTTAATTTTCTGAGCTATTAAAATGAGAATAAATATATCCTTTTTATTACAGGAGGTTGGGATATGAAATGATGAGTGTATCTGTATGTAACCATTTTTCTGGGTGGCCACAGTTTTCATGATATTCTCCAAAGAATCCCGATCTTCTTTTCCACTGTCCCACCCCTTTGTATCATTATTGATTCTCCTCAAACTAGTCCTTCAAATTGGTAAAAAACATCTCAATGCTGTTTCAGCTTACTTTCCTAAATTACTCAAGAAATTAAACATCTTTTCACTGCCAGTTGCTTTTGTTTTGTTTTGTTTTGGTTCTGAAGATTGAACCCAGAGGTGCTTTACCACTGAGCTATAGCCCCAGCCCAGTTTGTTTTTTATTTTGAGACAGGGTCTCCCTAAGTTGCTTAGGACCTTGCTAAATTGCTGAGGCCAGCCTCAAACCTACAATTCTTATGCCTCGGCCTCCCAAATTGCTGGGATTACAGGCATGCACCACTGCACCCAGCTGGTTGCCAGTTTTCATTTCTTTCCTTACAAATTGTGTTCATATTCTTTTTACGGTTGTGATTAGAATATGCAAAAGAGAATTTTGCTTTCTAAAGCTTTTTACGTACTTTATTTCTACTTTCCCACAGGCAGTTTATTAGAATATGTACTATCAATTTAACAGCTCTTAAGAGCAAGGAGAAAAAGGCATGACCAGATAAAATTACACACTAACTTAAGCAAGTAAAAAAAAAAAATAGAATAAGAAAATACAGTGTTTCTGTAATACGTGGGGCGTTTCACATTTTTGCACTTTTGTGGGTGGTAATTTTGATGAATTATTTAATTTTTGCTACCTTAAACTCTTTTGCAGTACTGGGGATTGAACCCAGGGCCTCACACATGCTAAGGCAAGCCCTCTACCACTAAGCTACACCCCCCAGCTCATCTACCTTAAATGTTTATGGGGTCAAATCTGTAGCCCTTTTTGTTCATTTCTGGCTTTGTTATCATGCTTTAAAAGGCCTTCTCTAATTAAAGAATAGAGGTGGGTTTTTTTTAATTACATAAAAACTCTTTCAGCAATTTAATGTGTTTCTTAGCATGACAATTTTTTTTAAAGAGAGAGTGAGAGAGGGGAGAGAGAGAGAGAGAGAGAGAGAGAGAGAGAGAATTTTTAATATTTATTTTTTAGTTCTCGGCGGACACAACATCTTTGTTGGTATGTGGTGCTGAGGATCGAACCCGGGCCGCACGCATGCGAGGCGAGCGCGCTACCGCTTGAGCCACATCCCCAGCCCAGCATGACAATTTTTTAATCATTTGTTATCTTTGCTTACAAAGGTAAGATCTCAACTTTCCTTTTTTCCCCAAATGGCTAGCAAGTTCTCCCAGCACTGCTTATAGAGAGTCCATTTTCTTGACCTCTTTACCACATGCTATATCTTCATATTATTTACGCCAATTTCTGAACTCAACATTTTGTTCCATTTTTCTGTCTGTTTGGAGCTAGGACCAGACTGTTTAACTACTGTAGCTTTTAATCTCCCAGATATCCTCATGGTTCACCTACTTCAGGTCTTTACTCAAATACTGCCTTCTCCCAGAGAACCCTATTGACAATTTTAACTTCTGCCCACTCGTACCTCCTACCCTACCTCTGGCAGTCTGTAGCCCCTTCTTCACTTCATTCTTCTTAACACATCCCCACCTAACATCTATACATTTTACTTGTTTGTTTGCATATTGTCTGTATCTCCAAGCTAGAGAGTAAGTTCCATGAGAAAAACCATTCTGGTCTCTTGGATTCACTTTTGTATCCCCAGTTCTAGAATAATGCCAAAGCACAGAATAATGCTGTAACATATTTGACAAATTAATGACCGTCTAGAAGAGGAAAAACTCCTATATTCCACTCCTACCCTTCCTTTTAAAGATTTTCCAACTCTTTTTACACAACCATTCTTCCATGAAATAAAGCATTAGTTCAACAAGTTTAAAAAATATATCCATGGGATTTTGACTGGTCCATTAGATAAGTAGATTATTTTAGGGAGAATTGAAGATGTCACAGTATTGAATACTCCCAAGTAAGAATGAGCTGTTTTTTTCATTTATGTCCCTTAGTATAGTTTAACAATTTCCTTCATTAAGGACCTATGTATTTTACATTAAGATGATTTCTAATCATTTTGCTGTGATTTTGTTACTGTTCATTAATTTATTCAAAGACTATCTATTGTTGCCCACTATATACTATTCTAGTTTCCCTCAGGCACTATTCTAGGAGCTATGGAAGCTGCAGTGAACAAAGATAGTTTTTACCATCATGCAATTTATGTTATAGTTGGAAGTAGAACTCTGTTTTCCCTGTACTTTCTAGTTGATAATTTTGAATAAGAAAGCTATTGAGTTTTGTATATTTTAAATTTCAACTTGCCTTCTTATTAAATTCTTTTGTTTCTAAGAGTGTTAATGAATTTCTGGTTTGACCACAGAGGCAATCAGATCACCTACAAATAGTGATAATTTTGCCCACTCCTTTCCAAAGGTGCCCATGTCCAGTAGTGCAATGAAGTATTCCAAAAGAATCTCTGAAAAAGGATATAAATACACACTAGCATTTCTGGAAATTAACTCCATTTTTATAGTCAGGGAGAAAAGTTATAAAACATATCTTTTAATCTTTAAGCCTGTATGATATGTCAGAAATTTTAGTTTAGGTAAGTCAAAACATCTAACAGGATACAAGAGACAGTTTTAAGCAGTTGATGCAACAGACATTTTGAGGAAATACTATTTTTTCTTCTTTCCTAGTAAATTGTTATAAAATTGAGAAAAGAAAAGAAGATTAAATTTGGTTCGTGTATAGGAAGCTAAGTAATTCATCAAATCGGCTACTGTTGAGTTCATTTAAAAAAAAAAAAAACAGGGTCATGTTTCTCCATTGAAAGTTAGAAAACATTAAATCTACTTATCTCTTCTACATTGCTTTCTATTTACCAATTATCTGTACAAACACTGAAATAGCTGAAGATTTAATTTGCATATCCCAGCACACTGAAATGAGGCTGCACAAATAAGGTTTCATGTAACATCTGCAAACTAGGGTTTTCTAGGATGTTACATTTGTCCTAATAAAGCAAAACAGAGATTAAGAACAATGATAGAGTGCCCACTTGCAAAGCCAGAAAAAAATGAATCTGAATCCCTAAGCCTCTTGCCCAAGCCTGCTTTATGGTCAGCAGAGTCTAGACTCAAACTCCACTTTCCACCACCTCCCGTGCCCTTTCCATGGTGCTGTCTGTCACGTGGCATTATCTATGCAATTAGAAAACCTCAAATTTGATTTCTCTGTAATGAATAATTTATCTTCAATTGTTACCTTTGCATATTATTTTAGAAGGAAATTATTTTTTAATAAAATACACGTCAATGTTTTATTTTTATGGCCCCTTTTTTTAGAAGCTGAAAGAATTAATATATGTTTAAAAAAAGACTACATTCTTACAAAAGTCCTATGTGTGCAGAAGCAGAAATGATGAGTCTTCTAGGATATAAATCAACATTCTAATCCTTAAAAAATAGACACGCCCATTCTTAAGTGTCACAAAGCACCCCAAACTGAGTAGGAAGGAATATCTGAGTGGAACTGATAACAGGCTGGCCTGAAGAGGAAGCACAAGAGTCCATTACAAGCTATTGAAAAGTTCCATAGAAAAAAATGACATACAGCAGGAAATTCCTGACCAGTAGTGTAATCTCTCACATAAACATGTTGGCTGATAAATGGACTTTTATGATTTTGCTTATGCCTGTTGCTTATTGTCCCTTTAGATATGTCACCTTGCAAATGTATTATGACTTCTCTCTACGACTATTTAATGGTACGATTTAATAACTTGTAGATTCATCTTAATCCCTTCAAAATACTCTTGGTCTTTTATCCAAAAGTGAGCAAAGAGGTTAGTAAGTAACTAAAATACCAAAAGATACTTGCTGTAAGTTAGTCCCCAGGAAAAGCATTATATTGAGGATTCAATATACAAATGCCCTAATTTACTGTGCATGTTGGGAATTAGGCAGTGGAAAATTTAAATATAGATTAAGGTTACAACTGCAGGATCATCAACATGGCAGAGAATAAAGAGCTAAATGTAAATGAGATAAATATGTATTGAACTCCATATACATGAAAATTCTGACCTAGATGCTTTATTTATATGATCTCATTCATTTTTATAACAATACTGTAAAATGAGTATTACAGTCATTCTACAGATTAGAAAATTGAGTTTCTACAAGATTAAACCACACAATCCAGGCCCTCCACTTCCCAGACAGAACTAGATATCGTAATTTCTGACTCTACTACTTCCCTCCTACCAACTCTGGGCAGACTGCTGAGCCTCTGTGAGCCTTCCCTCCCTCACCTGTGCAGTGAGGGAGCACAGATGCTGACCTCACCACCACAAAGGTTCCCAAAATACACTCAGAAACAGTGAAACAGAACACAAGTGGCAATTGGTTGTTAACACAAACAAATTGTTAAACTAATAAGAGAAAGTGATAGGGATTGATTTCCAACCAATTTCCTCATTCCTCTCAGACACTTTGTTTTCAAATGCTGATGATGCAGTACTGAGCTGTGTTTTCTGGGCAAGGTCTTACTTGGGTTGTCAATGAATCATTTCCTTCATATTCACAGGAACCGTTCCTACGCCTGGGTAGGTCAGATTCCCACCCTGCTTTATCTTAACAATCCGTATGTTACAGGTAGACAAACAGTATTGTTGGGAATTTCAAGCATAAGAATTTAAAATTCCCTCTTGGCAGATATTTCCAGCACAAAGGACAGGGACTCTTAGGTCACTAACCTACTGACTCTGGGTGTGCCATGACAAGTTCTATGTCGATAAACTGAGAGTCAAGAGAACTGCACTGGAGTGTTTCCATTTTTCTTGTCAACCATACTTGGTTTTCAAATGAAATCTTTTGTGAATCTACAACACGAACAATAGGTAATAAAAGTAATATTTTGTTAGAATATTTTATCAGTTCAAATTTGTAACATGTATATTTATTATGAGATTAATAAGAGTAGTGAGCTTTAAAGAACACATAAACCTTTTAATTGAAGGCTACTCATAATAGTGATACAAATCTTAACCTCAGTATCCAATTTATTTCATCCTGTTTTGTTTTCACTAACTTGAGACATGTCTGATACACAAGTAATTGCATATGAGAACCACTTGCAAGCATGTTTTGTTGTACCTATAGTTTGGTTGTTTTGTGTGTGTTCATGTTAAACAGCCTACATTGCTTTACAATCATGCAGTTACCTGGAGACACTCCATAAAATGTGCTCATAAATAAGTTAACCTAGCCACGCAACCTAATCATCCTTATTTAATATGATTGTAGAGATATGTGCAGATAAAATGATTGCTTAGCTAAAGAACTCAAGAGATCGGCTAAAAAACTATTCAAGCTATGAAAAACAACCCAGTATGAGGCCTAGGTAAGAAACATAATGCAGAGAATCAAAAATCTCCCCACATCTGAACAACAGCCTAAAGATATAATAGAAGGAATCACCTATATACATAAACACACACACAAAAAAGATAAAAATTCCTTGACACTAACTTAACAGTCATAAAAAAAAAGAAAATTGAAGCAAGTAGAAAGTAAATGTCGTTGTTTTAAAGGGCTCAAAATATTAAAACATCAATTCTTTCAAAGTTAATTTATAAATATTGTGTATCCACCCCCAAAATTATTAGTAGGATATTTTTTTTCAATTCAGACAAATTCATTTTAAATTTCCTATATAAAACCAAAAAGGTAATAAGAGTCAGGAAAAAAGCATCTAGGGAAAAATATAAGAATAATGAGGCAGAACTGATCATGCCAATTATTGAAATTGGAGAGAGAAAAGGAGGAAAGGAAGGAAACGCACACTTAATAACTGCTGCATCTTCACAAAACACCTCAGAAGAAATTGGCTACATTGGTTGACTCTGGGGAACAGAACCACATGCCTTTTGTATCTTTTTAAATTTTTTTCATATGTATGTATAATCCATACAAAAATAAGTAAATAATTTTAATATATAAATGTTAATCGGATGAATAGAGTTTATAACTGATTTTCTGCTCTATAAAATTAAAGGAAGCATATCAATGCATTTAAATATCTAGAATCAATTTATGCAGATATATTGGGCTTACAGTCTTAAATCAAGAATATTTTGAAAACCTCATACTAGAAATCTAGGAGTCATAGCTTCCAAAACATTTAATATTAAGCCATAGCACAGTATATTCACTGTCTTAGGAAGGAAGGAAGGAAGGAAGAGGGGGAGGAATTTACAGTTCTTATAAGTAATATCTAGAAAATACATTAAAATAAAATTAGAATATTTTCCTTCCTTACCTCTCTCCCCCACTGGTATAATGTATTGTCAATAACTTAAATGATAGTTTTAGTTCTAAATTTCAGCAGAATTTCAATAATACTAGGAAATATAAAATGCATTAAAAATCTTAATGTAATCCCTGGCATATAAAGGTACAGACGAAATATCTGTTGAATAAACAATAACTTATATATATTTGGTAAGTTACCTTTTGGGGTCAAGTTGCCATTAAATGTATTTTTAAACTATGCTCAAATAAGCTCAAATTTTAAAACTTTGAAATCATAGAAATTGGAATCAAAACTATTTCAGTACAAAAAGTAACTAAAGAAGAAAATTGGTCCCATATTTTAAAATAAACAAAAAAATATATTCTAATTGTTCTCCTATGGTCACTTGGTCATTCAGGATCCCAAAAATGTATTATTAAAAGAAGATATCTCATTCATTGCAGCCTTGTGATTGTTGAGGCAGGAGTCTGAAAACAACCTAAATATCCATCAATAAAGGACAGCTTTTGAATAAATCCTGGTACATGTAGGCAATGAAATACTACATAGTTCTTTAAAAGAATAAAGCAGATCGATCTCTCTCTCTCTCTCTCTCTCTCTCTCTCTCTCTCTCTCTCTCTCTCTCTCTCTTTCCCTCCCTCCCTCCCTCCCTCCCTCCCTCTCCCCTATTGTGGAAGAACCAAGACAGCCTGCTGATTTTGAAAAGCATAGCTGAGCTAAACCAGGAGCAGAGGAGGCCCCTATGTGGGGCCTCAAGTCCATGTGTAAGACTGGAACTGCACACAGTCCAGGTGACCCTTGAGACCTCTTGGGATAGTACCAGTCTGGAGGCTCAGGAGCCCTCTGTCAACAAGAGCTGAACAGAGACAGTGTTTCCCTTGGCACTGAAAGGCTTTTCTGGTTCTTCAGTTGCACACAGATGAAGCTGCTTCCATTTAGGGGCCACATTTGTGATAAGTAAGATTTTAAGGCCTACCTAGTCTAAAGAAGGAACACCTGCCATTTGCTACCATAGGGATGAACCAGGAGGACATTATGCTACATGAAATAAACCAGACACAGAAACTCAAAAACTATGGGATTCCACTTATATTAAGTATGTAGTCAGAGAGGAGAAGGGTAGGTGCCTAGGGCTGATGGGTGGGAGAAACAGAGAGCTGCAAGTCAACATGGATAAATTTTTGATTACACAAGACTAAGAAGCTCTAGAGATGCTATCCAACATTGTGCCTCAGTTAACAATATTTTGTTGTTAAAAGATGGTTAAGAGGGTAGATCTCATGTTAAATGTTCTTACCACAATAAAACAAAAACTAGAAATAATTTTTTGTAAAGATGAAGGAACTAAACACTCCATGTGTCAGTCTTCTGCTCAGTCATTGCTGAATGACACATGGGTCCCTAGTGCTGAGTCTCTCTGGCCTTGTTTTGGTTCATTTTTTAAATCTTTGCTTTGTCAAGTACATTGCCTTAATGCAAGTCAGCTTCACTTTGGGCAGACCTCCACAATAAATTTTCTCATTTGTGTAAAGTAAATAAAGCATACATATCCACATCTCTACTTACCTATGCACAGAATATCTGGAGGGATACTCAAGAAATTGGGAATACAAATTTCTTTTGCCAAGAAGGACAGAAGACCTGGAGAACAAGAGTCAAAGGGACACTATTTACTATAACATTTGGATATTAGTTAAATTTTTATTATGTTTATGCATTATTTTAAAACACTATTTTAAAATGCACATAAAATCTAATGTTTTAATAAAATTTAAGATTTCACATTTTATATTTTATATTTTTAAAATTTTCAATTTATAGACTGAATACCTACTTGCATCCCACTAATAATAACTTATTTTACCTCTTCCCCATTCTCACTCTTAAGGACTCTGAATTTTTAGATATATTTGAAAAGTTGGTTAAAAACTAAAACCTTCTTCCCAGTGGAATATATATATATATATATATATATATATATATATATATATACACACACACATACATACATACACACACACACACACACACACACACATACATATATAAACCCACAAAGTCCATAAACTCTAGATTTAAATCTGTCATACTGTGACCACATCTGTATGGAGGATTCTTATCCCCTTGCCCCCCAAAAAAAGTTTATCTTGATTCTATTCATGAAGATCAAACCTATGAACCCAATATATGAGACATTCTTCAATCTAACCAGTCAAAACTCTTGAGAAATTCAATGTCATGAAACAAAGCATAACAAAAATACAAATCCCAAAGAATAAGAGTCACAACAACTAACGGCAAAGTGACCCTTGCTTGACTCATGAGCAATTAGGAAAATCTGAATGTGAATTCCATAAGAGAGAGCATTGTTATGGAGGTGTTGCTTATTCCCTGAATGTGATCATGTCTAGGAAACAACTGAGGGGAGAAGCCTCAAGATAACTGTCCCTTACTTGTACAGTTCAAAAAATTATACCCAGAGATAATACAAATGAATTGTTAAGACATTAACAATTGGTGGAGCTGTGTAAAGAATCTATGGAAACCTATTATACTATTTTTATATTTTCTTTTTCTGCAAGTTTGAAATTTTTCCTTATAAAAATTAGAAGGAAAACTTCCCTTTGGCCTCTTAAAATTCTTACACAGCATCCACCACTAAATTTCCCCTCTCTTCTCTCATTCTTGGGGCTTTCCATCTCCCCCCTTTATTACTAAAATGGATTGACAGTAATGTTTAAGAAGTCTAGCACTTGGTTCATTTCTTTTAAAATACTGTGAAGCATAGACAATGTCTCAACCTGAGCAGTTGCTTCTTTAGACTTTCTCTCTCTTGGCTGCACTGTGAGCCTGGTGAGATCAGAAACAACAGATGCTCTTACCATATTTGAAGTCCTGATGCTGAACATAGTAAGGAGAAGCAATAAACAAGGGTTGCACCCAAACTTTGGACCAGTTCACTAATTTTTAGGACTTTCTGTGTTACTCTTTAGCAAGTTGAGTAACAGATTACATAGAAGAATGGGGGGAAAATAAATAAAACAAACAAACAACAACAAAAAAAAAAACAACGTTGAAACCAAACCACTACACATGAAATTCTAGGTTTGCTTCTCACACAAGTGTGGATTAAAAAGAGCCTAGCTAAATGGTCGCCTTGCACCAAGAAAGAGCCTGGAAATACAAAGAACACCCAAAGCGAATCAAGTTAAGATGTTTGCACTGCCATCTGTGCATGCTGCTGGCTTTATTCGACTTCCACCTGTTAGCATTTTATTCTCTAATACTACAGTGACAGAATTTTCTGTAAGAATGGAGCTGCAGAGCCTGTCACTGGCAACACAGCAACATCCTACTTTAGAGAAAATAATACTATTTTGAGAAAATTGGAAACTAAATGACAGAAAGCACTACAGATGGAATACACTGAGAACATGAGGAGAATGCTGCATTCCCCATCGCCCCACGGTCCAGAAACAGTCAACATTGAAATGCTGGCAGGGGACCAGCAAAGACTATCTATCACCCATGTGTGCAGAACAAGCCAACTGAACTGCTTTTATCTTTAGGAATAAGCTGATGTACTCTCCATTAAAACAAAAATCAGATGTATCAATCAATGGCAATTAGTGTTTCACCTTTTAAAAAATGTTTCCTCCTTACTCATGCTTGGTTTGTTTTTTTGTTTCCTGTTTTTATAATTTTTTTCTTTTTCTTTCACATTCCTTCTTTTCTCTTCGGAGATATATCTACACAGGAAACAAATGGCCCTCACCCAACAGATACTTAATTTCTACAAAATTCTATGAAATAAAGCTATTATATTTATAATAAGGTTTAGGAGTCCCAACGCAGCCTGTTTTTTGAAGTCATAATAATCAGTAGAAACAATTAAATTTAAATAAAGATATTTCTAAAAGTACCATGAATGGCAGAAGTAAGTCTGATAACATTTTTTTTTTCTAGAGTGAAAGAACCCAGGGCTAACGTTCTAGTGCCCTACATTTAGGAAATTGCTTATGCTCTCTTTTTTAAACCAGGCATTCTGGGGCTAGGGCTGCAGCTCAGTGGCAAAGTGCCTACCTAGCATGCATGAGGCACTGGGTTCAATTCTCAGCACCACATAAAAATAAACAAATAAAATAAAGGCATTCTGTCCATCTACAACTACAAAAAAAAATTTTTAAAAAGACCAGGCATTCCCTTTTTCCTGTTCTCATTTTTGTTAGTCTAAGAAAAGATCAAAGGAAAATGAAAGAAGAAAGAAGAGCTTATTAAAAAAAAGAAGACGATGACAAAGAAGACCATTAATTTCAAAACATTGCTCACACAAGAGTTTGACCCATTGAAATCAACTGAAATTTATATTTACCTATACAGTAATAGGTCTACCTCAAGCTTCCTCTTGATATACTATGTGTAATTCCCCCAAACTAACATATGCCTTATTACATAATTACTTCAAATCACTCAATGGAACCCACTTCCTCCTCCTCTTTCAATCTTCCTATCAATTGTTCCAGATATTCAGATTTACATATCTAGCTTCATGCTAATACTAGAACTCTTGACCTGTCCAGAGGAAGGGTAGTGGCATTCTTTTCACTGCTTAAGTAGTTTTAGCCCCCATTTCTTTCTCACTTGAGAGCCCAGTGAAATCCAAGATTTAAAAAAACAATAAATGAGGACATTTGTAGCTGGGGAAACGGCAAAGCTTACTGATGCAAGATGGGTTGGGAACAAGAAGAAGTAACTGGTAATGTCAAATGTGTTTCTACCTACCCTAGTTCTTTTTCATCCTCATGTCATTTCTGCATCTTTCTTCTTCTTTACCCTCTTCTCTCCCTTTCCATCTCTTCCACACCTATGCTGGTATCAGTGACTCCCAAAGATACCCAAATTTGAAAAATCATTTATATCTCCTAAAGTCAAGATTATGTGCTCCCCTCTTTTCACTCATTTGTCAGATAGTGGCCAACAAGATTTGATCCAAATTAGTATACAGTGATCCACTTAACTATGTGCTCTGATATTTACTGAGAAGTGCACTGTACTAAATGCACAGCAAGTGAAAAGGACACTGTCTTTATTTTTGCCTACAAGAAGCTTATACCCCATCAAAGGAAAACAAATATGCAAACAACCAAATCTCACATAAGGGCAAATCCAAGAGATAGAAACACAGAGGGAAAAGCAATCAAATACCAATAAGGATATGATTTCACAAATGCCTACCAAGAGATTATATGACAGAAAAATGTCATTCTTGGAAACACTTTAAAAGAACAGAGTGCAAAATCAAGAATACTTAATGTCATGCAAAGAAATCTTCAACCATAAAAAGCATCTTCCCATCCAATTTTTTGCAATGGGTGGGGAATTGCATGGCTCATATGCTTACTTTTTTTCTCAAAAGGAACCACAGTGACTATTATGTTTCTGCCTGTGATGACTCTCATTTGGGAATAGCACTTATTTTGTCTTTTCCACAAGATGCTACAAATGAAGCCTTGCAAATTGACTAGAATTGTACAGACAAGCTAAGCATCCAGGCTATACAACATAAAAGGGGATGGCAGCAGATATCTGGCTGGGAAGTTAGCCCTCCTCACTTCTTTTTATTATCCATGGAATTAATCATGTTCAAGGAAACTGGCCTTCTCCACTGAACATTTTCCTAGGGTTGGAGAATCATGACACTTGGAAATGACAACACCATCAGGAGACATAGAAGGAGAAAAGAGCTGTGTAATGTTTTGAACAACCAATAAAAAAAAAAAAAAAAATAAATAAATAAATAAATAAATAAAATGAAAAAAAAAAAAAAAAAAAAAAAAAAAAAAAAAAAAAAAAAAAAAAAAAGAAGGAGAAAAGCAACAATCAGAAGCAACATCTGACACCTCTGAGGCCAAACTATAAATAACAACTTTTCCCCATGTCCTTGTCACCTTTTCCCAAAGTTAGATTCCTGGCCCGAGGGCTGAACCCCACTCCCACGTGCTCCTTTCACACACAGCAACATTCCCTAATGTAGTAAGGTAGTGCAAAGTTGATGACCAGCAGAGATTTGAGAGTCAGAAACCTCAGTGCTCCATTCCTGCTTTCCATTTTCCAGTTTCCTGAATCTCTGAGCCTGAGCTTCTTCATCTAAAAACTGGAAAAAGGATAAAGATGATAATAACTAGCAATCATAAAACAGGCACTGTGCAAAGTATTTTATGTGCATTATTCATTTAATCTTCAGGAAAAAAAAACTTTAAGACAATTAATAATAATTACTATTATTATTATTATTATTATTATTATTAAAGTATATTCTTCCTTTACAGATGAGGAAATTGCAACTCAGAGAGGAATTAATTAACTCAACCAAAGTCTAACCTGAGTGCCTGAACTCTTGACCCTTTATATGACTATAATAACACCTGCCTACACAAGTATTTAAAGAGTTAAGATTAATGTATAAGGACACACAACTAATGTTATTGTTATTACTTTTGAAAGCATCAAAAGCAATACTGGTTTTTTGTTATCTTTTTCTTTCCCCTGGTGCTGAGAGTTTTGAGGTATAATAAGCACAAGTCATCAACCCATTTACTGGTAAATCTAAACCAATGCCTGGGGACATTTTTAGGTACCAAATAACAAAACCTACATACCTTTCAGATGTTTCTTCTGCTGCTGATGAATGAGAATTCAAAAGATCAGAAAATTCAGTACTACTTAAAAATGGTGGTATCCCATGCATGTGTCTTAAAAGCTCAGAAGGACAAAATTTAAGGGATACTATTCTTATATGTTTTATTACAATTCTAAAGTTAAAATTACATATGATATGCTAACTTGTGACTATGCAGACTTCATTCTTATCTTTTAATTCATTTTTCATTACAATAAAAAACCTCTGACATGCTAAGATGCCAATCAGATTAAATACAATAGCAAACATTTGGCACACACCTGGAAACTTTCCTTTAAAAAAACAAAATTATTATTGTATTTCATCACTTCCTTCCTTATTGCCAACTAATGTCCCCATGTCTGAAAGGGTCATTCTCGAGCTGCACATCTATTTATAATAGTGTGTTCACTGTCTTCCTTCTTCTGGCACATTGTCTGTGACCTTGACCATTTCAGGATGGATAAAAGAGTGCCATCAACATATGTTTATGGAGCTCTATACATCTCGTAAGAGATCTCATATTATTAAAAGCAATAAAGAGTGACAAGGACAGTTCTATACTATAATACTGTCAAGAGAAAAATGTCACCCCTACCATAAAGTACCCAGAGGCATAATTAAGGAGTGACAAAGGAATAATTTCCTGGTCACAGTAATGAGAGAGCTAGGGTAAAATGCTGGCAGCAACAGGAGATTCCTCTACTCCAACATGCCTGAGTGTAGCCTCCGTCCATACCCAGGTGTCCAGGTAAGAGTCAGGATCCCTTGTCCACAATGTGGAGCACCAAGGGATGCCCAGGTATAAGAATTCAGAAAGAGGTGCCAGCAAGAATTTCTGTGCACCAATGAGATATTTGGAAGTTTCTGACTTTTCCTAACAGCATCAATATGAAAACTAAAATAGTGAATCCTCTTGGGCACCAAATAAGAACATCAAAGGAACTTAAACATCACAGTTCCTGAATACTCCCTACTCACAAACACAGGTCCATACAGTCTCCACAGAGCTATAAATATATCCCGCCTGAAGGTCTCCTTCCTGTTCACATGCTTCTCCATAAAATTCGGTATTATCTCTTCTCTTTTATCCTAAGTTTTATCTTTGTGATTCCTGTCTGTCAAGGACACAAGGTTAGATAAGTGGGGTTCCAGATCCTGCTCAGTTAACTGCCCCCCTGAAAAAAAGTCTCCTTTCCCAGTACCCAAAAAAGAAAGAATCCCTATCACTGACACAATAAGGTCATGTGCTGCCTTAAGGCCCACTCTGTAAAATGAGTTCAGTGGTCCCTAACCATCCTTCCAGCTCAAGCCTTTCATAATTCTAGGATGAATGTTGGTGAGAAGAGTCTCAGGTGAGAAGAGCCTCAGGAGCAGCCCTCAAAGTTTCTGTCCCATTAGGGTCCCCTCACAGAGGTGGGACCCAGCCCGTGCAGCTGAAAAACCTGGGGCTGAGAGGTTGACATTGGCTCTTTTAGTGTACACAGTGACTTCAAAAATATAGCAGCTTATCTCATGTGATCTTCCTCATCTTGCAGAAAAATTGTGTCTTCTTCAGTTTTACTATCAGTGTCATTCACCTGTGAGCACCAGACTCCTATGCCAGCCCCTTCACTTGGTAGCTGTGTGACCTCTCTGGGCCCCAATTTCCTCACATGTAAGAGGAGGTTAGTAATGATATCCATTGCCATTGCAGGGATTAAATTGGCTAATGTATGGAAGGAGCTTAGAATAGTTCCTAGAAAACAATAAACAAGAGGTATTGCTAACTATTATCTGTATTATTATTACTGTTAATAGCAGCATTCCAAGTTCAGGTCCTCACTGTATGTCTATGCTGGGGAACAGATAGTCCAGCCCAGTGTCAGCACTCTGGAACTCCTGGAAGGTTTTCATTTGGAGGCACTTTATGTTGAAAATGTCCTTGCCATTTCTAGAGTATTAATAACCACAAAATGTGACCAAGAATCACAAGCATGCCATTGATTTGATTCCATGAATTTACGTCATGATTGAAATAGCCAAGGTCAGAAACAATGGGATAAGGGAAACAGCAGCACCACACCACTAATCCCAAATTTCTTCCAACTTTTCTTTAAAGTGCACTTTTTAGCATTTTAGAGTCTGATACAGTCCCTGTATTTGGTGAATTAGTTCTTCTCTGATAACATTCCTATTTTGAATAACACCAGTTTATAGGTTGAAGCACACAATAATAGTAAATGACAGAAAAATAACAGTTTTAAATAATTTCCAAATCCAAACCTCTTCCCTCATCAAGGCCTTGCGCTGTGTGGCAGGTAGGCTGGCACAGCATTCATCTCTTCTGCCCTCTGCATCTAGTAGCATTCAAAGATGGTGGCTTTGAAATGATATTTTACCTAAAGTTGAAAATTGATAATAGATCTCATCATTTAAATTCTTTTTTTCCACCCAATGTTTGGCACCTTTATGTGCTCTAAAATGATGATATGATCTGATCACAAAAGGTATTATTTGTGGGATCCTATAATTTCAACAAATATATTGAACTAATTTATCCTTGTTCCCTTAAATCTGGAGGGACATCCTGACAAAGTAAATAGGATCAGAATCACTGAAAACCCACTTCATATTTTTCAAGGAGGATGAAATGTGTTCAGAGACGAGTAACTGAAAAATCAGAATAAATAATTTAATATAACATTTAATAAACAATTTAGTAATTTAATGTACAATTTTCTTTAAAATGGAATATATCCTTACTTTGGCAAGTCTGGAGTAGAATAATCTGAAGATGACACCTTTCTGGCAGGGCTTGGCCCAGAGGCACTCAATTCTCACCCAATCTTGCCCACTGGAGGGACCCAGACATGTGCAGGTGGGTAAGAATAAAAGATTGTGTCCTACCCATTACCTCAAATAGGCTCACCTGAAACCCAGAATATGAGACAATCACTTCTTCATTCAAGTTCAAGTGATGTAATCCATCCCCTACACTGATGCAATCCATCCTGGACAATATCCAAAGTGTGCAAGGAATTAAGAAGGACATCGCTAGACAAGGAACCTCATTCCCAGGTAATAACTATGGGAGTGGGACTCAATCCCAGATCACGTTCATCCCTCGGTAGTCAGTGAGTGATTCCTCATCCAATTTCTTCCATCCATTTTCTCTCCCCATCTCATGGTTCCTCCCTTCCTGCATTGCACTCTGGTATCCTAGCCACTAGAATGGATTTTCATTTATACTCATTATCTGCTCTGTATTGTTCTTTCACTTAGAGAGGGAAGATTCAGATGTCTGTGGATGAGGTGGTTAGGGAAGAATCATTCATGATGATCTGGTCTCTGGGAAAGACCACCTTAAATGGCAAAGGTCATCTCTTGCTAGTATAATTTTCCTAGTTACTTAAGCTAACAGAAGGCAGGCAGCATCCTTTCCAGCTCTAAGTTGTATTTCAAAAAGTTGCCTTTGATTTCCATGCAACCCTAGAAAAAGCAGCTGCCCAACCCTCTCTATCCCACTAATTAGACTTATTTTATTCTTTACACTTAACATTAGATAAAATTCCTTTTAACTTCTTTACATACTAATGGTCAGTCATCTTCCCTGGCACCTTCCTCTCCCACCTCTGCTAACCACAGTGGAGTGTTTTAGGATATTCACTGCTTTCCATCCAGTTCCTATAAAGGTACCTTGCACAGGTAGGAAGTTCCAGGCCTGCATTTCTGATTGTTAATTGGTTTGTCTCATGGACACCTCAATTACAACTTGAACAAGATTAATTCTGAAATTAAGGTCCCAGAGAACCCACTCTTACAGTCTTCTATTCCCCCCAGCTAGAAAAAGTCAGTCATCCTTGAATTAACTTCTCCCCCTTTTCTCTACTTCACAGACTCCTATCCCCCTTCACCACCTTCCCCTTGCCTCTCCCATGCCCATCTCACCTCCCCACCTCTGACTGGCTTCCGACTCCAGCCAATGCCTGCCCCTCCATCATCCCACTTATCATCTGTGAATACTCTCACTGCTGTGAAGCCTTTTCCTCACCCGGCCACCTTCAGTTGATAGCTTTGATCTCTCTGTTTCACACCATTGTGTGTCTTTTTTAGGTCCTTTTAGGGTTTCACGCTTTTTTTGAGATCTATTAAAAGATATGGGCCCAAGAAAACCCACATGCACTACAACTTTCACATAAAATGTCAGTACTGTTATTTCAAACACTTTGTTGTAACATGCATCATGTTTGTTGTGTTATACCTATTTATTTACATACTTGCCTTCCTTACCAGATTTGCATCATGTTACAGCCTGTTTTTAAACCTCTTGGTGTCTAGCACTGTGATGAGTATTCACAAGATACTGAAAACTGTCCACTGACTGAGTGTCCAGTGTGATATTCAGGTGCCAGGGTCATGCAGCACCTTCCAAACATCAGTCATTTGATAACACTCTCACAAGTTTTACCACTTCTCCTACAACCCATCTTACACAAATTAACATTTGTGTAGACTGTTTATAAAATCTTCACTAAAGATTCCTCCCATCCTTGGACACATGACCCATTCATTAACTTCCCCAAAATATGGGAGGTTGATGAATCTTCCCCTTGAATCCTGCCCTGTTCTATCACCTGCTTTGATAATAAAATGTAGCAGGAGTGATGCTTTGTGACTTCAGGTTTAGGTCTTAAGAGACTTGGCAGTTTTTGGATCCAGCCATGATGTAAAAATGCCCAAGCCAGACTCCCCAATGAGAATAGACCCTGAGGAGCAAAGCGGGCTCAGCCAGTCACAGCCATTCTGGCCACCCCTGCTAGGTAACAGACATACCCGTATCTTCATCTATTCCCACTATTGTAACAGAAAATCTGAGACTGGGTAATTTATAGACAACAGAATGCTCACAATTTAGAGACTAAGAAGTCCAGGATCAAGGTGCTATCAGATTCAGTGTCAGTGAGGGCTTGACCTGCTTCATAGATGGCATCTTCTTGCTGTGTCCACACATGGCAGAAGGTTTAGCTCTCTTTTATAAGGTCACTAATACCATTCCCAATGGCAGAGCTCTCATGACTTCATCATGCCCTAGAACTATCATCTCCAGTATCAACATATGAATTTGGAGGGGAAAACAACCTTCAAACAAAAACAACAAGTAGAGTTATCATGGAACTTCCAGCCCAGCCAAGCTCCCAAGCCACAGGAATGACCCCCACAAACATGACATAGAAAAGAAGAATTTACTTGCTGTGCCCAGCCACCACACAGAATCCTAATAAGTCACTGCTTTTTAAACCACTATGATTTAGGAACTGATACACAACAATAGATGAATGATATGCTACTTTCCTTTAAATCAATTTTTTTTAATTGAAGTATATGTTAAAATAAATGTTTTGTCACTTCCATAAATAGAAAATTAATATCACTTGCCATAAAACTAAAACAATGAAAGAAGAAACAAAGCCATGTTATTCACTTCTAGCCAAATAGTGCTATCTACATATGCAAGGAAGGTCTCCAACTATAAGAGGGATATTAAAGATATATACACCAGAACTAAACTGCAACTTGCTCTTTGACATAAAGTTGAAATAAAATGGAATGAAAATAACATGCACTCTGAAATTTGATATTAATTAATACTATTTATCATTAAAGATCATTATCTTGTATAATAATACAAGTGGTAAACATCTATGTTAAAAATCATGAGGGTGTCACTCAAAACAACCAATATTTGGAAGATGCCATGTTTACCTAACACTAAACACTGATATGGGCAGACAACAGGTGTAGGACCTTCTGTTGTCACAAGCACAATGCTAAACAGAAAGTGATTTGAATAAAAGATCAAACAAAATGAAATCCTGTACAAGTGCTTATTTTCTAGCAGAGAAGACAGAAATGTAAATAAATTATTATTATACATTAACCATGGCAAATGTAACTCTACCAATTTTAAAATATAAAGTCTTAGACCCAGGTACCAAATCCCTGACATTTTGAGCAAAAGTGGGAAGATACATGGATACAATGTCTATATTACCTGGATATTCTTTTTACTTTGCAATTTTGGAATCACCACTTTGGCCTCCCGGTTCCTCTATGGCTTTCTCCCCTAGGTATATGAAAATTCTCTTAAATTTTCTGATGACCAAACTCCCCTAAAGATTCCTACCACATTTTAAGCTCTTTGAAGCTAGAGACATGTCGTGTAACTTCCTGCCTCTTATTATCAATAAACATCTGTTACATTTTTTAAAAAAATCAACCTTCTAGAGCTTCTGCAGGAAGTTTTCCTGCCATCTAGCACTGATTTTAAAATGTGTTTTTCATTGCTCAGACTATGAACACTGAAAGTGTATTTAACCTGAAATGTGTACATAATAAAATATTTGTACCAAGTTCTTTCAGCAGTGTGTTCTATGTGTACATTCATGAATGTCTGTCTGGAATGGCATTTTATGTCTATGCCTCTTTAGATCCATGTTGAATATTATAAATGTGTGGAGATTGCTTATTGACATACGACATAAAGCAGCCATTGCCACATGATTTAGTCATAGGGCCTCTGAACCTCTCCTGGGCTTGAAAGTGCTGCTGTTGACATTTACTCTTTTCTCAGTGTTTCTTCTTTTATCCTCTTCCTTCAACATAGCAATTTTGTTTCTCTCTGGAACTTAAATTCAGTGAAAAATATAGACCTCTTAAAATGTTAATACTTTCAATCAGAAGTTTTTTAAAAAAAATTTTTTTAGCTAGGCTGTGAACTGAATGAGCTGAAGCCTCCTCTGTTCAAAGTTCTTGAAGGTTTGACATTTAAATTTATTCTAAAATAGTTTTTGCATGAAAAGCCAAGAAAGAGAGGATTGTGGTTTGTACCTTGGCGTGGATTTTTATACGAGTGGGACAGAAACAGAGTGGCGGTATTGAAGCTGTCTGCAGGATTTACTGGCACTGATTAGGGCAGGAGTGGCCCAGATTCCAAACAAGCCCATAATTCATATGACTAATTCTAGCTTTTGCCTAACTCTCCACCCTGCCCCCCACCCCTGCACACAATCAGCATATATGGAAATGTTAATAAAGCCATCATCTCACCCTTGGAAACGACTGATTTTTCTCATTCCCAGGCCAGGGCATTTCCCCAATGGAAGGAGGCCTTGTGGGCAAGAGATTGCAAAGTGCAGCAAATGCAACTGAGAGCTCCTGCACAACTTTCTGTGAGGGGATGGAATTGAACATCTTTCATTCCAAGATGTTTTCTAGAAGGCATACTTCTGGGGCCCAAGAGCATCCATGTATTGCTCCAAAAATAGTTTGTATATACATATTCAAATACTCTAAAACTTAATTTTTCTAAATATTTTAACTTTTAAACTTTAATTTTTAAGGAACGTTTAAGTGTCATCTACATATACTCCCCCAAGTCCTATATTACTACATGAAACACCCCTTTCCTTCATCTACACCTCTGAACCTGTATAACATCTCCATTATAATTACAAATTTGAACTGAATAGCCATGAAATGACAAATAGTCTATGGAGACTTCATACAAACTCTGTAGGTGTAGATTAAAGCAACTTCCCCCTAGAACATAAAGTTTATCTTGTATAAAGTAGCAGATTTTGAAAAGAATGCATCTAGAACAGCGTAACTGCCAGATGCACACCAACGCCCCGCCTCCAGTGGCCCCCACATGATAAGCGCAATGACAGCCCTTGGAATAGCAGGGAAAGCTGTTTCCAGGCTAAGTTCTCACAACATTCAACTTACAGTTTTCTTCCGAAAACTAACAAGGCAGTTGTGAGTGTCTCTGTATGTGCGTGTGTGTGCGTGTATGTGTGTGTGTGTGTGTGTGCATGTGTGTGTGTGTGTGTGTGTGTGTGTTTTCTATGTTCCAGGTAAAAAATTCTGAAAACACATCCTATGTGGTCCCTGAGATGTCAACACAAGCAACTAAAGAAGGCAGATTGGATATGAAGAGGGTTAGACCAGAAATTCTGGAATGACTTCTTTTAGTTCAAAAACTCTCTGGCTAGGGACAACAGAATGAGCACAAAACTCTGCTTCTCCCTAAATCTGAAGAACAAAAAGAAAGATTGGTGTGGTACCTTAAAGGTAAAGGAAGGAAGCACAGATGGAGCACAGTCCCTCAAAGGCTTTAGTGCTTACTCGGCAAATGGGCTAATGAGGCCATCTGTACACTGCACACACCTGCCCTCCATCTGGTAAAGGCACTCCATGCACCTGAATGAGCTGAACATTTGCACAATTATCCCATAGGCTAAGAGTTTCAATGAAGGCAAGAGTGAGAGAGAGAGAATGAATCTCAGAGTCTTTGAAAGGAAAAATACCTTTCCCTGTTTCTTTGAGATAACTGGTTACAGTGGGGAAGGACCCAGAAATAGTCTGTGTTCAATTCCCTGCTCATCACTTATCAGTGTGCAACCCTCTGTTTGAAGCCAAACCAGTCTGACCTGAGGTTTCTATAATCTGCAGGATGGACATAAAGGCAATGCTTACTTTACCAAAACCAAGTGTTAAGGTCAAGAACAAACTTTGACAGAGCCTATGTCTGTGTGTGGCTGGGTGGGAGGCAGAGGGCTGGCCTTTCATGCAGCTCAAAGAATGGCAGACTGTATCTTCATCTGCCAAATGTTCTAACTGCCAGTTGAGCCACACTGAGTGAATGCCTATGTTCCCACCATGAATGTGCCTCTGTGCCTATATATCCAGTATCCTTCCTGTAGACACGAATGAAAATTCCACACTCTTAAATAAGACTAACCCCGCCACTTCTGCATTGGAGTCCACCCCTCCTCACCTACCTAAAGGTTTTGCCTTAGCCATTGTCCTTTTGCTCTTTCATCACTGTTATTATCCTCTACTGGATCACAGCATATGAATGTACCATCATCATTTCTCCCATTTTAAAAAAGTAAAACTCTCCTAGTTCCATGTCCTACTCTAACTACCACCTAGTTTCTCTTCCCTTTTGGAGTAAAACTTCACTCGCATGTGGCGTCTACTCTGCCTCTAGTCCCGCTCCTCTCATTCCTGCTGGAATCCATCCCAGACAACTTTGACCCTCATTATCTCATTGCAGTTGTTCTTGTTGAAAGTGCCAATGATCTAAATGTTGCTATATCCTATAGACAGTTATAAGGCTTTCCCTCACTCACCCTGTCAGCAACCCCTGGCAGACTCCATCACTCCCTTTTTCTTAAAATACTTGATTCACTTAGTGTCTGAGACATCACTCTGCAAAGAACCCTAGAATGGTGTACTATCTTGCTCTGAATCAAAGGGAAAGTCTTAGAACAGCTTTGATCCTCTTCTGAGAATGCTATTCCTTCAGATAACCAAAGAACTCATCTCCTCAATTCTGTCAGCTCAAATATTACCTTTTTTTTTTAACCAGGAGGTTAAACTCAGGGGCACTCAACCACTGAGCCACACCCCCAGCTCTATTTATTTATTTTTAATATTTATTTTTTAGTTGTAGGTGGACACACAATATCTTTATTTCATTTTTATGTGATGCTGAGGATTGAACCCAGTGCCTCACATGTGTTAGGTGAGCACTCCACCACTGAGCCACAATCCCAGCCCTATTTATTTTTATTTTGAGACAGGGTCTTACTTAATTTGCTTAGGGCCTCACTTCATTGCTGAGGCTGGCTTTAAACTTGTGATCCTCCTGCTTTAGCTTCCCAAGCCACTGGGATTACAGGCATGCGCAACTGCATCTGTCCTGTGAGTCTTTTTATAAAATCCACTGTGGGGAGTTTTAGAAAGTAACTGCCTCTTTAACTTCCTATCTCCCTCAGCAGAAGCTTTGTATTATACATTATGCGATCATAGGCTCACTTATTTTATATAAGCTGGTTTGTCCACTGCCATGTCCTTGGCACCTACAATGTACCAATGGCATCCGGTACATAGCAAAGAGATGCAGGTATTTATGAAGTAAGAGGAAATCTTAAACCTTGAAAATTGAACAGAGGTTGTACACATAAAAAGCCTCCAATGTTCCTCCAATGTTTAGTTCAGAGAGGGAGAAGTTGTCAAAATGCAAGGGGACAGTACAAGGGACATTGTGTACATCTTATTTACATTGGACTGGAAAGACCTCTCCTTGTCCAAGGATGAGACAGGATGAAATCAACATGATACCTCCAAAAAGACTACAAAACCAAAGAAACTTCTGAATAACTTCTATTAGGTGTCCTAAATAGATGTATATGGAAATACAATCACTATGAAATAAGATGAAAGAAATCCAAGAATGAGTAGATTAAGAGGAAAGGAGAAAAAAAAAACACTGAGTGACTGGAATAAGAAAAAAATGCAAAGAAACTCAAAATGTCACACCAGAATTAAAGTACTCCATTGAAGCAGTAAAGACCATAATTAGCTCTGCAGAAAATCAATTGTGATGTAGATGAAACTTGAGTATCTCTTCTAAAATGTAGCATAAAGGTGAAAAAAATGCATAAACAAGACTAAAAGAAATTTTCCAATAGATTAACAATATTAGTATCTTCAGTGATTTTTTTCTCTTGTTCTCATATATTTTTTTCTCTATGTACTTGTAAAATCATAATAAGTGGGTAAAAGGAAAGTTAAAACTTTAAATACACACCTTAAGCTGGGTGTTCATATTCTCCATATACCTCTTTCTCTCTGTCCATCAGTCCCCAAACTGTTGTCCCCCTGTAGTCCAGTAATGCTATTCCTCCCCTAAGTACATATCTAACTAATTCAGAAATTCCCAATGACTCTTTTTTCTTATTTTTTATTAAAGCTTCAAGGTTATACATAGTAGTTGGGTTCATCCTGACAAACTCATACATGAATGGAAATCTATTTCAGTTCCACAAGACTCATTTCATTAGAAATTATTGAAAGATTTGGCCTTTTTAATATGACTAGATTTAAGGAAGCCCTCACAACTTTGGGTAAAATTAGGAGCACTGAGAAACAAGCATGAAACCAAGGACACTATTTTCTTCATATTTCTGTACTTCACACAGTGATGAAACACAAATGTTTTTGTCTAAATGCCTGTTAATATGGAAAGTGATAATTTCCACTTAAAAGTTTGCACTTCAAGTAAGGGATAAGAAAATGTTCTTAGGTTGCTGAGCCTATGTGAACATTGAAAGTTCTGGTGGGAAATCTGTCTCACAATCCTAAGCCCTAATGCAGTGGTCTTGCCTGCTTTGGGCATGCTTCCAAGATTATAGTTAGGACTTGTAAACCTCAGTCAGCTTTGCTGGAATATATTGCTTTTTCTTTTCTTCTTTCCACAAATTTGCAAGCTTGTTTCTTCTTAAATCCTCCATGAGATGATGCATGAATGCATTTTATTTCCTCAATGGAAATATAGATGCTGTACAGCTGGAAGACTTGAAATCACCAGGTGGTACTTGGAAGCAGAAACTAAGATGCTGTTGCCGGGGTAACCACACATTCTTCCAGCAGTGAGAAGTGTTGCCATGTTTTCTATGCTCTAGGGAATATATGTTATAAAAGGGTTGGCTTAGTACATATGAATATTTACTATTTAAAAAGAATATACATTTCTTTATAAACCTGTGAAATATATTTTGATTACTCAGAGCCCGTCAAATACATTTTATCTTCTCAGGGCATCAAGTCTCATCTTTCTTTGCCAATAGAATTGTAAATATCCAGTAATAACTATATTTTATGCTACACATAATATGCTGGTACATCTCATTTTACACAGTAGATTCATTTTAAATATGCAATTAGGCTTACTGTTTAAAGGACCGTTGTGAATTCTGTAAGGAAATACATTTATAGAATGTATTCAATTCATCAGCTATGAAAATCCTCACTTTCATTTCCATGTAAATTTTGTTTTGAACAACCAATAAAAAAAATTTATATGTAAAGGATAATCTTCTGAGAGTCCCAAAGTTGCACTGGAGTTGAGAGATCTTTGGGGTGATTCTTTGGCAAGGAAGAAACAGTCCCACAACACCCAGAACAAAGCAAAAGGACAATGATCACAAATAGCCCTTCCTCCCTTGTTCCTTTTCCTCCTTCTTTCCTTCTTTCATTATCTATTTACTGATCTCTTTCTCTGCCCTAGGAACTATGGCAGCTGCTGAGAGAGTTTCTGTAGGAATTAGACCCAGCAGTAGAGATGCAGGTTACACAGTAGGTTCATCTTCAACTGTACTAAATTTCATTAAACTGTTTTCCAAAATGGTAGTGCCAGTGGAATTCTCCTATGAGCCATGCATTAAGATTATTTCCCGCTCTATACATCGTCACCAGCACTTGGGTTTTGGTGGACATAAAATCCTACTTTATGACAGTTTTAATTTTGCATTTCCCTGATCATAATGGTAACATGGTTACTGACCATACAGCTTTTCTTTTCTATCCACTGCCAATTCAAAAATTTCACCTATTTTTCAATTGTGTTTTCTTATTATTGATTTACACAGATTCTTTATATACTGTGTTGAAATTTTTGTATGTTTATGCTTCTTACTCATGCATCTGTTCAGTTGTTTGGGTGCCTTTTAATTACAGATATTTCTAATTTGAATGTAGTCAAGTTTATTAATCCATCTTTTATAGTTTATGTTTCTTGAGTATTATCTAAGAAATTCCTACCTATCCCAAGGTCATAAAATATTTTCTTTTAGATGTTTAAAAGCTGTGTTTTCATATTTAGATCTTCACTCTACTTACAACTGATTTTTAAGTGTGGCAAAATATAAGGATATGCTTTTGCTTTTATCCCATATAAAAATAACTCATTGTACCAGAATCCATTATTGAGTCACCAAACTTTCCCCCTATATTACCCATCATGTATATCAAGTTTTCATACATTATGGATCTTTTTCCTAACTTCTTTTCTGCTCCATCAGCATATATCTCTGCCTTTGCCATTTCTACCCTGCCTCAATTACTACAACTTCATAATAAGTCGTATTTTTTACCCTGCACAAAAGTTGACTCAAAATGGATCAAAGACCTAGTTAGACCAGGAAACTATGCAGAAGAAAACACAGGGTCAACACTCTACCATATAGGCACAGATGGCAACATCTTCACTGTGATACCTAAAGCTCAGGAAATAATGCCAATTTAATAAATGAGATGACATCAAATTAAAAAGCTTCTGCACAACAAAATAAACAATTAAGAATGTGAAGACAGAACCTGCATGACGGAAGAAAATCTTTGCTAACCATTCTTCTGACAGATAATTAATATCTAGAATATATAAAGAACTCAAAAAACTTTTAACAACAGAAAGATGAATAACCAAATTAATAAATGGGCAAACGAACTAAAAGATGCTTCTCAAAAGCAGAAATACAAATATTCAACAAATATATGGAAAAAAATGGTCAACATCATTAGGGAAACAAAAATCAAAACTACACTGAGATTTCATCTCACTCCAGTCAGAATGGCAGGCATCAAGAATACAAACAAGCTCTTAGTTTTTTTGTTGTTTGTTTTTTGCCATTGTGGTAAATGTACTTGATTCAGTTCTTTACAATGTTTTTTCACAAGACTTTAATGATCAAGAAATTCCTGGCCAAGAAACAAAAACATTCCCATTCCCCAATGAATTTGAATGAAAACTGGTAATAAAATCAGGTACAACTCCAAGAGGAGACATTAGAGGAGAATCAAGCTGGGTCTGTAAGGAATTATACATGAAATGGCACACGCATTTATTCTGTTCAAAGTTATGATCATCTTGTCACATCAAGATGAAAATGTCACCACTATGTGGACAGTTGAGAATATTTAACTGAGAATGTGATATTTCCTTAGCCATGAAGATACTATAGTACTCATTTGGGTTTGTTCAATAATAAATTTGTGAAACTTTTGAACTACTTTAAAAAAATCATACAAACAATAATAAATGCTGGAGAGGATGTGGAGAAAAAGGAACTTTACACTGTTGATGAAATTATAAATTAATAAAACCTCTATGGGAATCAGTGTGGAGGTTCCTCAAAAGACTAGGGATGGAATCACTATGACCCAGGTATACCACTCCTCAGTATTTATCCTGAAAAATTAAAGTCTTACTACAGTGATACATGCACACCTTTTTTATAACAGCAAAATCCATAATACCCAAACAATGGAACCAGACTAAGGTGTCCATCAACAGATGAATGGATAAAGAAAATGCAGTCTATCTACACAATGGAGTTTTATTCAGCCATTTAAAAAAAATTATGTCACTTGAAAAAAAATGGTTGTAAGTTGAGAACATTATGTTAGGCAAAATAAGCCAAACTTAGAAGGTCAAAGGTCATATGTGCAGCTAGAGAGGAAAAAAGGAAAGAAAGGTGAGGGTTGGCTCATAAATCCAAATATATATTCAAGTAAAAAGCTATACTTGTCCTTCAAATTATATTTATTTTTGGTCCTTCATTTTTCTAAGTAAAATTTACAATTGGCTTGTTGAACTGTCACTATCATCATGAGTATTTTATACATCTGGATTTTATACACAAATGTTAATCAGAAAACATAAAATATTTCCAATTGGGAGCTTGTCTAGTAAGTTGTCTACACAAATAAATTCTAAAAATGCCATATCTTCAAATCATATCAACAATGATTGCTATATGACTTTGGTTGATTATGAACATGGGCAGACTTTGAGTCTTCCCTTGAAGAGAGTTGACCATCTCCCTGTGCTTTGTACAATTCTACCATCAGCAACCAATGGCTAATAATTCTTCACCCTCCTGATCAGTGTCAACAGTTGGCAGCAGCTTCTGAAGTTCCTAAAGACACATGAGGAAGCCCTACCACTGGATAACTGGCTGGTGAGATGCAAAAATGTTCAGCCTCATCTACACTGCTTGCCTAACACCTCCAAGCTGCCAGCCCCTCAGAGTCAACAAGAGCCAAACTTCTCTGATGGAATTTAAATTAGTCTTTGTTTATCTTCAGGAACTTTAAGGCTGTCACTGCCTCAATAGCAAATGTAATGCTCTTGCAGAGCTATGATGTTATAAACATTTTTGCATTCCTCTCACATGCTTACTACATAACAATAATCAAAAGTAGCTTTTTTAAAATTACAATAATTTCAATCCAAAAAAAAAGCTATTTCTGTCTTCTTCAAATTCTGAACATGAACTTTGAGCATATTTTATGTGTCGAGCATTGTACAAGTTACTTTGCATACATTATTTGAGATGATTCTTATGGCAATATGGCAAAGTAGACAACGTAACACCAAACTTGGAGGTGATGAGAACAAAGACCAGGGAAGTTTTGTAGATTTCCTAAGGAAGGTGTACAACCATCAGGAAGTGGTAGAGTGAAGAAGATTCAAGCCTAGATCTTTTCAGATTCCAAAGTCCTTGCTCCATCTATAATACCATGTGGATGACTATGTACAAATTGCCTTTGTCCATACAGTGAAAAATTCAGTCATTTATTTGAAATGTATTAAATGCCTGTGATATTCCAGGTGCTAGATATTGTTTTGGGGGAGATTGGGGAATACCAGGGATTGAACTCAGGGGCACTCAGTCACTGAGCCACATCCTCAGCCCTATTTTGTATTTTATTTAGAGACAGGGTCTCACTGAATTGCTTAGCACCTCACTTTTGCTGAGGCTAACTTTGAACTCATGATTCTTGTGCCTCAGCCTCCCAAGCCTAGATATTCTTAAAAGCAGCTTGAAATTAAACTGAGTGTCAACATCCACTGGGGGAAAAACAAAATGTTTTTAGAAAAAGTTAAAACATCAGATTAACTGGGGCTCATGAGAAGTAAAACCAGAAATTCAAGGTTCTCTGACTACTTTGAAAGGTTGCATATATGCTAACTACCCCAAGTTTTGCCCAAGGATTGTTAATTCTATATCTGTGTATATGTGTGTATGTGTGCCTGTCTAGTCAAGCTGAAATCATTCCAAAAGAGGCTCTAAGTTAGTTGAGACAAATTCACAGGTAGATAATAATACAGCTAATTTCCTAAGTTAGGCCATACCACTATGCTACACATAATTGAGCAAAAGATATTTTAAGATTTTAGCAATGGTTAACCCCATGGAAAATGTAGGAACATCTCTCTTTATTTTAATCAACAAAGGATGAAAAATCCAGTTCTCTTCCAATTATATCCTTTGGGTAGAACAACACATGAATTTCTGAGCTTTAATTTTCCAATTTGTAAAAACAAAAAGTTTTAACAGCCATCTTAAAATATTTTGATGATTAAATGTGATAATACATTTGAAAAAGTGTTTTAGAAACTAATGTGTTAAGTGTGTGTTTCTGGAGATATGCTTACGCCATAAGTAAAATGAGAAACAGGGTTCCTACCCATTTCAGAATGGAGAAGACTCAGGGCAGGAGATGGGAATCAAAATGAAAGTTTTCTAAATGAAAAGGGATAAAAATAGAACAGTAGAATAGATCATTTCAGTGTCCCTAGGAATGAAAGCACGTGTATTTAAAACAAGTCCTTCTCTGTATCTTCCTACAGGTAGCATTCTTTCTGTGTGGGATGATTCCCTGACCTGCATCTTCCAAAGTTCAGGAGCACTGACACTCTAATAGAAGAACCTTGGGAGGTAATATCAAAGAATCAAGACTTTCTGCTATGCTTGGTTGAAGCCCAAACTTTAATGTGATTTTAATCTATTGCATGTCCAATGAAGAATTTAACTGTGATAATACTGAAAAGACATATTAGATGAGAAACAAGAGAAGCCAAAACCCACAAATCTCATGAGGACACTCCTAACATGATTCTGTCAATAGACTGACTGGTGTTTAGCCAGGGCCTTTTCCAGAGCCCTCAGTCTTTCAGTTACAGCTTGCAAACCATTGGAAATAAAATGCATAATTTTAAATCATTAAGAGGGTGTAGGAAAAAAAGCAGTAATGGCTTTGCAAAAAAAAATATGACCTATAGCTATAAGGATCTAATATTCTGGTATCTTTCTCCTTGATTGTAGACTTTTTTTTATTGGTTGTTCACAACATTACAAAGCTCTTGACATATCATACTTCATACATTAGATTGAAGTGGGTTATGAACCCCCAATTTTACCCCAAATGCAGATTGCAGAATCACGTCGGTTATACATCCACAATTTTACATAATGCCCTATTAGTAATTGTTGTATTCTGCTACCTTTCCTATCCCCTACTATCCCCCCTCCCCTCCCCTCCCTTCTTCTCTCCCTACCCCATCTACTGTAATACATTTCTCTCCTTGTTTATTTTCCCATTCCCCTCACAACCTCTTATATGTAATTTTGTATAGCTATGAGGGTTTCCCTTCATTTCCATGCAATTTTCCTCTTCTCTCCCTTTCCCTCCCATCTCATGTCACTGATTAATGTTACTCTTTTCTTCCTACTCTTCCTCCCTGCTCTGTTCATATTTCCTCTCATTGTATCAAAGAAGACATTTGGTATTTTTTTTTAGGGATTGGCTAGCTTCACTAAGCATAATCTGCTCTAGTGCCGTCCATTTCCCTGCAAATTCTATGATTTTGTCATTTTTTATTGCTGCATAGTACTCCATTGTGTATAGATGCCACACTTTTTTATCCATTCATCTATTGAGGAGCATCTGGATTGGTTCCACAGTCTAGCAATTGTGAATTGTGCTGCTATGAACATCGATGTGGCAGTATCCCTGTAGCATGCTCTTTTAAGGTCTTCAGGGAATAGTCTGAGAAGGGCAATAGCAGGGTCAAATGATGGTTCCATTCCCAACTTTCCCAGGAATCTCCAAACTGCTTTCCAAATTGGCCACACCAATTTGCAGTCCCACCAGCAATGCACAAGTGTACCCTTTTCTCCACATCCTTGCCAGCACTTGTTGTTGTTTGACTTCATAGTGGCTGCCAATCTTACTGGAGTGAAATGGTATCTTAGGGTGGTTTTGATTTGCATTTCTCTGACTGCTACAGATGGTGAGCATTTTTTCATGTACTTGTTGATTGATTGTATATCCTCCTCTGAGAAGTGTCTGTTCAGGTCCTTGGCCCATTTGTTGATTGGGTTATTTGTTATCTTATTGTCTAATTTTTTGAGTTCCTTATATACTCTGGATATTAGGGCTCTATCTGAAGTGTGAGGAGTAAAAATTTGTTCCCAGGATGTAGGCTCCCTATTTACCTCTCTTATTGTTTCTCTTGCTGAGAAAAAACTTTTAAGTTTAATTAAGTCCCATTTGTTGATTCTTTTGTTAACTCTTGTGCTATGGGTGTCCTATTAAGGAATTTGGAGCCCGACCCCACAATCTGTAGATCGGAGCCAACTTTTTCTTCTATCAGACGCAGAGTCTCTGGTTTGATATCAAGCTCCTTGATCCATTTTGAGTTAACTTTTGTGCATGGCGAGAGAAAGGGATTCAGTTTCATTTTGTTGCACATGGATTTCCAGTTTTCCCAACACCATTTGTTGAAGATGCTATCCTTCCTCCATTGCATGCTTTTAGCCCCTTTATCAAATACAAGATAGTTGTAACTTTGTGGATTGGTACTGTGTCCTCTATTCTGTACCATTGGCCCACCCGCCTGTTTTGGTACCAGTACCATGCTGTTTTTGTCACTATTGCTCTGTAATATAGTTTGAAATCTGGTATCGCTATACCACCAGATTCACACTTCCTGTTTAGAATTGCTTTTGCTATTCTGGGTCTTTTATTTTTCCATATGAATTTCATGATTGCTTTATCTATTTCTACAAGAAATGCCGTTGGGATTTTGATTGGCATTGCATTAAACCTATAGAGAACTTTTGGTAATATCGCCATTTTGATGATGTTAGTTCTGCCTATCCATGAACAGGGTATATTTTTCCATCTTCTAAGATCTTCATCTACTTCTCTCTTTAGGGTTCTGTAGTTTTCCTTGTATAAATCTTTCACCTCTTTTGTTAGGTTGATTCCCAAGTATTTTATTTTTTTTGAGGATATTGTGAATGGAGTGTTTTTCCTCATTTCCGTTTCAGAAGTTTTGTCACTGATATACAGAAATGCCTTTGATTTATGCGTGTTGATTTTATATCCTGCCACTTTGCTGAATTCATTTATTAGTTCTAGTAGTTTCTTTGTAGACCCTTTTGGGTCTTCTAGGTATAGAATCATGTCATCTGCAAATAGTGATAATTTAAGTTCTTCTTTTCCAATTTTTATGCCTTTAATTTCTTTCGTCTGTCTAATTGCTCTGGCCAGTGTTTCGAGAACTATATTGAATAGAAGTGGAGATAGAGGGCATCCCTGTCTTGTTCCAGATTTTAGAGGGAATGCCTTCAACTTTTGTCCATTCAGAATGATGCTAGCCTGAGGCTTAGCATAGATAGCTTTTACAATGTCAAGGTAAGTTCCTGTTATCCCTAGTTTTTCTAATGTTTTGAACATAAAGGGATGCTGTACTTTGTCAAATGCTTTCTCTGCATCTATCGAGATGATCATATGGTTCTTATTTTTAAGTCTATTGATGTGGTGAATAACATTTATTGATTTCCGTATGTTGAACCATCCTTGCATCCCAGGGATGAATCCTACTTGATCATGGTGCACAATTTTTTTGATGTGTTTTTGTATTCGATTCGCCAGAATTTTATTGAGGATTTTTGCATCTAGGTTCATCAGAGATATTGGTCTGTAGTTTTCTTTCTTTGAGGTGTCTTTGTCTGGTTTCAGAATCAGGGTGATGTTGGCCTCATAGAATGAATTTGGAAGAGCTCCCTCTTTTTCTATTTCCTGAAATAACTTGAAAAGTATTGGTATTAATTCTTCTTTAAAGGTTTTGTAAAACTCCGCTGTATACCCATCTGGTCCTGGGCTTTTCTTGGTTGGTAGTCTTTTGATGGCTTCTTCAATTTCATCCATTGATATTGGTCTGTTCAAATTGTGTGTATCCTCCTGACTCAGTCTGGGCAAATCATATGCCTTAAGAAATTTATCGATGTCTTCACTTTCTTCTATCTTATTGGAATATAGGTTTTCAAAATAATTTCTAATTGTCTTCTGTATTTCTGTAGCATCTGTTGTGATATTGCCTTTTTCATCCCGTATGTTAGTAATTTGAGTTCTTTCTCTTCTTCTCTTCGTTAGCATGGCTAAAGGTCTGTCGATCTTATTTATTTTTTCGAAGAACCAACTTTTAGTTTTGTTAATTTTTTCAATAGTTTCTTTTGTTTCAATTTCATTGATTTCCGCTCTGATTTTAATTATTTCTAGCCTTCTGCTACATTTGCTGTTGATTTGCTCTTCCTTTTCTAGGGCTTTGAGATGAAGTGTGAGCTCATTTATTTGTTGGTTTTTTCTTTTTCTGAGGAATGACAACCAGGCGATGAATTTTCCTCTTAAAACTGCTTTCATTGTGTCCCATAGATTCCAATATGTTGTGTCTGTATTTTCATTTATCTCTAAGAATTTTTTGATTTCCTCCTTTATGTCTTCTGTAACCCATTGATCATTCAGTAACATATTGTTCATTTTCCATGTGATGTAGGATTTTTCCTTCCTTCTTTTATCATTGATTTACAGTTTCATTCCATTATTATCAGATAAAATGCATGGTATTATCTCCACCCCTTTATATTTACTGAGGGTTGCCCTATGGCATAATATATGGTCTATTTTTGAGAAGGATCCATGTGCTGCTGAGAAAAAAGTATATCCATTTGATGATGGTTGATATATTCTATATATGTCAGTTAAGTCTAGATTATTGATTGTGATATTGAGTTCTATAGTTTCTTTATTCAACTTTTGTTTGGAAGATCTGTCCAATGGTGAGAGAGGTGTGTTGAAGTCACCCATAATTATTGTGTTGTGGTCTATTTGATTCTTGAACTTGAGGAGAATTTGTTTTATGAATGTCGCAGCAACATTATTTGGTGCATAAATATTGATAATTGTTATGTCTTGTTGGTGAATGGTTCCTTTTAACAGTATATAATGACCTTCTTTATCCCTTTTGATTAACTTAGTCTTGAAGTCGATTTTATTCGATATGAGGATGGCCACCCCTGCTTGCTTACGAGAACTGTGTGCGTGGTATATTTTTTCCCATCCTTTCACCTTCAGTCTGTGTATGTCTTTTCCAATCAGATGTGTCTCCTGGAGGCAGCATATTGTTGGATTTGTTTTTTTAATCCATGATACCAGCCTATGTCGCTTTATTGGAGAGTTTAAGCCATTAACATTCAGAGTTACTATTGATATATGGTTTGAACTTCCATCCATGTTTGATTGTTTATCCTTTTTTTAAAAAAATTTAGTTTGTTTCTCCATGATTATCTTTCCCCTCGCCCTCTGTCTTTACTGAGGCACTTCCCACTGATGGTTTTGGTTATTGTTTTTCATTTCTTCCTAATGTAGTGTTTTGCTCAAAATGCTTTGCAATGCTGGTTTTCTGGCTGCAAATTCTTTTAACTTTTGTTTATCATGAAAGATCTTTATTTCGTTGTCATACCTGAAGCTTAATTTTGCTGGATACAGAATTCTTGGTTGGCATCCATTGTCTTTCAGTGTTTGAAATACGTTGTTCCATGACCTTCTTGCTTTCAGCGTCTGTGATTAAAAATCCGTTGTTAACCTTATTGGTTTACCCCTGAATGTAATCTGTCTCCTTTCTCTTGTAGCTTTTAATATTTTCTCTTTGCTCTGTATATTGGATATCTTCATAACAATGTGTCTTGGCGTTGGTCTACTGTGATTTTGTGTGCTCGGTGTCCTGTATGCATCTTCAATTTGTATATCTGTTTCCTTTTTTATCTCTAGAAAGTTTTCTGTAATTATTTCATTCAGCAGGTTTCTCATTCCCTTGGTTTGAATCTCTGTACCTTCTTCTATCCCAGTGACTCGTAAGTTTGGTTTTTTTATGTTATCCCATAACTCTTGGATGTTTTTCTCGTGATTTTTTACCAGCCTTTCTGAGTTGGCTAGACTCTTTTCAAGATGGTATATTTTGTCTTCATTATCTGACGTTCTGGCTTCTACTTGCTCCACTCTGTTAGTGATACTCTCAATTGAGTTTTTAATTTGGTTTATCATTTCCTTCATTTCTAGAATTATTGTTTGATTATTTTTTATAATCTCTATCTCCTGATAAAGATGCTTAACTTCTTCTTTTAGCTGTTTATGTAATTCATTCTCAATGTGTTCTTTCGCTGCTTGAATTTGCTGTCTTGTATCCTCTTTAAGGTTCCATTCCATCTGTCTAAGGTGTTCCTTGAGGTCTTTATATGACCATTTTTCTGATGACTCTAGGTCCTCCTGAATATTTAGGCTGTCCTGCATTATTTGTACTCCTTTTCTTCCTTGCTTCTTGAAGCTGCTTATGTTGCTTCTTGTTCTGTTTGACTGCTGAGTTACTGTTTACTCCTATAAATTTATTAGATGCTTGGGAGGAAAGGTATTAGAAGGGAAGGGAAGAAGTCACTAAAGAGAATGAGAGTAGGCAGGTAGAATTCAAGGAAGGGGGGATAAGAAAAATGAAAAGACAAAAGAATAAAGAAATAGGAACTGTAGCAGCAGGTTTCAATGAAGTTATCTCTTCCGCCGCAGTCTGGTGACGTCAGTTCTCTGCCATAGTGGTGTCTCTTGCAAATGGTGACAGTTCGTTTCCCTTTGCCGGGCGACCAATGCAACAGGTGGGTCCTTACTGTCTCTCTCAAGCCCCGTTTGGAACCTGTGGCCACTACTTATGAAGGCTCGGTAGGCATTTACCTCCGTATGATGAGAAGGGCTAATCAGTTGTTTCAGCCGGATGGATTAATGCTGATTCACAGCTGTTTGTCTCATCTTTTCAGACGTGGCGGCGCGGGGCGCGGAGCACGAAGCGGCTTACTCACTTCCCGCAGCCATCTTCCTCTTCTCGCTATTTCGGGATGATGGCGGGGCGCTCGCTCCACTCCCTCCAGTGTGTCTCAGCCTCGGGCTCCAGCGCCTCGCTCCGCCATGGCCTCCACAGCCAGCGCCGCCCCAGCCACTTTCTCCGCCCCCGGCGTTCCCGGCTTCTGGCCGTGCCGCAGCCCGCTCCGTGTCTCTCCGGCTCGCGGCTCCAGCGGCGCCCGGGGCCGGGGAGGCGACAGCCCCTCCCCGGCAAGTACCGCAGTCCCCGGGCCCCGAGTCCCAGCGGCCACAAACTGACACTTCTAATAAACCTACCAATTCCCGGCAGGTCCCCTCTTCACGGAATTTTGCTAGAAGTTCCTCAGTAGGTAGACTGCCACTGTTCCAAAGGGTCTTTCTGATCCCGTTAATGTGGAGACATTGGAATCGCTGCTTCCTCGCCAGCGGCCATGTTGGATCCCCCAAATATTTTTCAAATACTTTTCATAATGAAAAAGTTCAATAAAAATACAGCCAAAGGATAAAATGCCACCAATTACAATGCCAAGAAATGGTTTGTGAAGAAGCTCTGTTCAGGAATCTGCCACAGGATCAAAGGAGAT
Organism: Spermophilus citellus; assembly: GCF_964194105.1. Taxonomy (NCBI): domain Eukaryota; kingdom Metazoa; phylum Chordata; class Mammalia; order Rodentia; family Sciuridae; genus Spermophilus; species Spermophilus citellus. Next base: position 66,513,480 of record NC_138197.1, on the reverse strand, counting down.
GGCAGCTAATGATTCTTCCATCCAAAGAATTAGATTCATAATGAAGAGGTCAGCAAAGACAATTAAAGATGCTCAGCAGGGCTGGGGATGTGGCTCAAGCGGTAGCGCGCTCGCCTGGCATGCGTGCGGCCCGGGTTCGATCCTCAGCACCACATACCAACAAAGATGTTGTGTCCACGGAAAACTTTTATATTCATAGGCAGATTTCAGTGGACCCAGTCTGCTTACAAATAGTTCCACTTATGACAGTCTCTAGAGTTAAACAATATTATCTTGGGCTGGGGATGTGGCTCAAGTGGTAGCGCGCTCGCCTGGCGTGTGTGCGGCCCGGGTTCGATCCTCAGCACCACATACAAAGATGTTGTGTCCGCCGAGAACTAAGAAAAAATAAATAAATATTAAAATTATCTCTCTCTCACTGTCCCCCTCTCTCTCACTCTCTCTAAAAAAAATAATAATAAAAAAAAATAAACAATATTATCTTGGTGTTTGCTGAGCCCAAAGTGGATCAGGAAGAATTAGGGAGACAGAAGCGTGAAACCATAGGAGTGAGGTGTGACAGAAACAATAGGGATGTATCTACAAAGACCACAATGAGTGTGTTGTCCAGAAAGGGAGATGGTATAAGGGGAACTAGGGGGTGGAGGGAGGAGGAAGGTTTCAGAAGGTGAGAGGCAGAAGAAAGATGGGGGAGGGGGGCTACTGCAGGAAAAGAGGAACTAAACAGAGGTGAGGAGTAGCCAATGGTGGGGGCAGAGCAGGGTGGGGGATTGAGAGGGAGATGGAGAAGCACCGGGGAAGGAACTAAAGAGCCCAGAGAAGGGAGGATGAGAGGAGCGAAAGGAAGGGGAAGAGGATGAACCCTACAGGGAATTGAAAAGGGAACCAAATGGGAGCCAGAAAACCAGCTGAGGACAGGGAGAAACAGCATAGGGCGGGGAAGGGGGCAAGATGGAGGGGAGGAGCTGATTGTAGACTTAAATAAGATTCAGCAGGACCTTAACCCTAAATTAAGTGATTGAATAAAACCACCCATAGAAAACTGTCTTGGGCTGTCAACAAAATGCTTGGGGATTGTTTTAAGTAATAATGAGTAATAACCATGGGGTTCAGTGATAAAATACTCAACAATTTCTTCACCCTATTGAGCTATTTAAGCAGACTAAGATTGAACAGAAGGAACAACATAACTTTCTAGCTGAACCATATGAAGCAAAATACAAAAGCCTCTTTTCACGGCTACCACATTCAAAGTGTGGTTTGTTTACTGAACTAAGTCCTCCATGGAGAGGTGGTGAAGCTGAAATCTAACCTGTACCCCACTTGTCAAGCCTGGTTCTAGGATGGGGCTGTGGGAACCAGGAGGGAGGTGGGCCTTCTAAGCAAAGTCCACATGAGCCTGAAGGGCTGCAAGAGCACCAGGCTGACTGTCACCAAACTTGTATACTCTAGTGGGTTAGACCTGGCTGGCTCAGGGGTGACTTTCTAAATCACTCAAAGAAAATCACAATGTTTTCGGTCCCTCCAAAGAAAGCCCTTCACACTGTTAAACTACAAATGCTTGACAATCTACACACAGATTATAGTCCATCTCATGCTGATCAGTAGCACCAAGGGTCTCCATCTCCCATCATGAATAATGAAGAAATTGTTATAGAGCAAGGTCCAGTCCCAGTTTGGATTCAGTGGCATTCGCACATCCCCATACTTTCTTCACTCTCTTCTCTTCCAGCCTTACCCCAGTTGGACTAAAACACCTACAAAATGTTCCCCAAGAGTGGATTAATCCCAAAGACTTTTTTTTTTCCCACTGGGTACATATTGCTTAAGCTGCCACTCATTGTTCGCAAGTTTCTGATATGGAAAAGACAAAATTGGAGATTTTTTGCTTATTTAAGCTAAGACTTATATGGTGCTAAATGCATGCCAGGAATGGATCTAAGTGCTTTCTTTTCAAGTATGGATTCATTAAACCCTCGGGAGTTATTATCCATCCTTTACAGTGGTGACACTAAAGCACACAGCTAGTCAAACACAGAGGCAGGCATCAAGCTGGGCAGTCCACAGCTAGCATTCCGCACACCTAGACTGCCTTGCTATAGGGGCTCTTCCGTTTGCAACATAACAGGTACCACTGAAGAATGTTTTCTAATATTCCCACCCAGCATCCCTGAAGCTAGATATAAAATCAAAATCTTTCTCCTATTTTAATATTATATCAAAGAGCTTACTAAGATACAATATTCTCAACTAAGTAAAGAATAGCTAAGATGTTTTCCATTGTGTTCATCAGACAATGTAATTTCAGCAGACAACTCTGATATACTTGGAAGCAAATGAAATGTTCGCCCTCAATTGCTCATCTTTAGGGGCCAAGTGATGCAAACAGCCCATATTCTTAATAATACAAATGATCAGAAAAGGCATTTATCACCTTTTCTCTTCAACTCCTTTTTGTATATTTGGATTACAAAGCTTATGGTGTAGAAAAAAAAGTTGAATCTTGGTTTACAAAAGAGCAAGGGAGGTCCTTACCCAGGACTTACCTATGAAGTTTACTCTTAGGAATCACAATGAGTAGTGTTGTAGCTTGAATGCTCAGAGGAAGGAAATTAGACCTGTTAGAAACATTTTTCTGAATGAAATTTCCAGGACAAAGGAAAACTTAATGATCACTAAAACAGTACTACAAATTAAAACCTAATTATCATCAAAGATATATGTGTAGAATATTTATATACATGTATGTATATATTTATATACATGTTTTATATGGTTATAATCATTACCATCTAACTTGAAGTATATATACAAATTATATATACTGCAAATTATAGTCAACTTAGAATCAACTTTATGAAGTAATTAGGGATGACTAGCTAATTAACTAACTTCTGACTTCCCCAAAATTCTGAAAGTGGATTTTGGCCTAATGGGTTAAAAATGTTAAGTACTAGTTACTTGCTGATAGCACATCTGGAATCACTTTATCCTGGAACTGTTGTATAATGAGGTGCTAACATAGCCAACTACAGCTCGCCCCCCACTGAATGTGTGTGTGTGTGTGTCCTGGACTTCACCCCCTTTCAGTAGCAATTTTAAATACCAGAACAGCTTGTCCAGGGATCATGTTGGCAGGAATGTGCTTGTCTTGGAAACTTAGGGACCAAAATATGCTCATCCTTAAGAAAAGCAGATCCTGCAGATAACAGGAACTGGCCAATCAGTTTTCTCGCAGGTCACAGGACTGCTCATTCTCATATTCTTAACCTCTTTCCAATATCAAGTTCATCCTCTCTTCTGCACTGCCTGTGAAGCAAAAGGCAACAAGCAAGAAGTTGTAACAAATCCTAACAAAACAGAAACAGACCAAGAATTTTTGGGGAAAGGCAATCTAGGAAGCAGAGAGGTAATTTTTCACCATGGCATTGAGGAAGTATATGAATTTATCACAAACCGTATGGGTTTTGACTCACAAGTTTTAGGGTGAAAATAGATATCTCTAATGGTTGAGTAATTTGATTTACTAATTTCCATAACATGACAGGAGTGGGAATAAGGAGATGGGAGACCGGGGTTCTCTACCACCACTCCTGCCACTAACCAGCAATTCAACCAACAGTGAATCATCTGCCTGCCTAGCCTCAGATATGGCCATCCCTAATGAAGTATAGTCAGATAATCTCCAAAAACACTTCCAATCTTGAATTCTTAACTCAAAATTGTCACAGTTTTGCAAATTTCTACACTGACTATATATCTTTCGGTGTGACAGTGGTCAAGAAGAAGAGAGGAAATGAGAGACTAGAGGATATATGAGATGGGAACTCAGGCCTGTCTTCAGTGAGTATCCCATGTGGCCTGTTTGAGTCAATTTTTTTAACTGATCTCAAATGAATGTATATGTGGCAGAGGGTGGGGGGCGGGGGGTGTAATTAGGTAGACAGGTAATGAGAAAGAGAGAACCCAAACAACCTTCTACAGTTTAAAATAAGCATGAAAATCCAGATGCCATTCTATCTTCTTTAGTTTCCACTTCTTCGTCAGATAGACCACATGGGGCACTCCCCGAAGACACATCTGAATTTCCATTACTTATACCTTGTAGTCCTCTCCTCTTAACCACTGTCATGGCCAAAGAAGTACAGGACAGTGCAGTTTTAAGAAATACAATCGTGTGTATGTGTGTGTGTGTGTGTGTGTGTGTCTTTTTTTCAGAGGATCAAACTGGGGTCATGTGCATGTTAGGCAAGCGGTCTACCACTGAGCTACATCCCCAGCACTATTTTCATTTTAAAGTATTATTCATGTGAACATATTATCAGTTTATTACTCTTTTAAATGAATCAATGATTTTTTAAAATTTCTCAGTCTTAATTTCTAACATAGTAAATATCAGTAGACACAAAACTTTTTGTGCTCAATAATTTTTTTAAGAGTACATGAAAGCCAGTCATGGTGGCAAATGCCTATAATCCCAGTGACTCTGCAGGTTGAAGCAGAAGGATCAAAAGAGTGAGGCCAGCCTCAGCAACTTAGTGAGACTCTGTCTAAAAATGTTTAAAAGGGGGAAAAGGCTGGTGATACTGCTCAGTGGTAGAGTGCCCATAGATTCAATTCCCAGTACAAAAAAAAAAAAAGTGTACAAAGGGTCCTGAGACCAGAGAATTGGAGAGTTAGTAATACAGTGGTTAGAGGACAAACACTAGAGCCAACTGCCTAAGTTTAATCCTCATGTCTACCACTTCAGAGTTGTGTGACATTAGGTACAGTCACTCTGTGCCTCAGTTGGGGATAATAACAATAATGTACTTGTCTTGAGGCTTAAATGATTGACACAGGTACCGTGCTTAGAACTATTTGCATGTAGCTACCATTCTTTTTGGTGTCCCTCCCCCTGATATCGCTGCCTCCTCCACCTTCACCTCCTTCCACTCCTGTGTGTAAGTGTGTATGTATCTCTCTCTCTCTCTCTCTCTCTCTCTCTCTCTCTCTCTCTCCTTGTATTTGTTTGGTTTCATTTTATTTGGTATGGTCTAATTTCTGCTGCCTGTGTCTTAGACCAGCATTTGCTGACTGACATTGTTTCTAGGGGAGCTACCAAGGTTCCCCTGTAACCAGGACCACCACTTCCCTACCACAGCCCTGTGGCAGCTAGCTGAACTTTGAATTTGCCCTTCACAGAAACTCCATCAGCAAAAGACAACTGGAAAATCAAAGTAAGCAACACTGTTTTTTGAAAACAACAAGCTGTGTCAGAAGAATTAGAATGTGAAGTAGAAACTTTAGCCTTAGGAATAATCAATGAAACAGAAGACGGAAGTACAGAGAAAATGCAAGCAATTACATTCGTTCCTTAAAGGAAAAGGTGGCATTTACCTAGGTGCCGTCCAATTTCAACTGTTTTCTTTCAGTCTTTCATCTCCTTTTTTTAAATCTCTCTCCACCTCCCAGAGCACCCTAGAAACTTCAAGCCATCAACCTTCACTATGTGTGTGTGTGTGTGTGTGTATATATATATATATACACACACACACATACATATATATGCATATATATATATATACACACACACATACATATATATGCGCATATATATATGCATGTGTGTATCTGTGTGTGTGCGTGTATTGTTTTTAGTGCTGGAGATTGAATCCAGAGCCTCACACATGCTAGACAATCACTCCATCACTAAACTACATCCCTAGCCCCTTCTAAAAATTTTAATGGAACAGATTCTCATCACGTGCATATACTGATAGCCACTTTGACCTTGGTGGGGGAGTGTCTTGGAGTTTTACAATTACTTATAATCGTAATCCTTTGAGTCTATATGACTTCTCTAATCTATATCTTCATATAAATTTTTCTTTAATTCTTAGCACTTGGCAGGTGATTACTTCTATTTTATAGTTTAGGAAACTGGGGCTTCAGAGAAGCTACTAAGCCTGCCCAAAGTCACAAAACTTAAAAATGACAGAACTGAAACTGGAGAATTTGAAGAGCCTTAGTGGGGAAATGCACTGCCCACAGAGGTGTAGCATGGGGGACTGGAGATGCAAGGAGACTATTTTTGTCAGGGAGTTACCACTTAAGCAAATGTGCTCTACTGTCGAAATAACCTCGACAAACTCCCCGAGTTTCTTGCAGTCTCTTCATTGCTGCCAAAACTCAAGCTACACATTCACTGTGAATCCCAACATGTGTTTTTAATTTACTTTTCATTTACTAATTTGTTTGTTTATACAATGACTACCTTGGTGATTCTGTGCTATAGAGAATTTTAAAAAAGGTATATGCAGAATGTTTTATATTTGGCCTGCTTCTGAATAGAATGTTTGTAAATTGAGAACTGTCTGTATTGTATGTGTGATGTCATTAAATATATATTTGGTCTGCCCAAAACTATCTGGCATTTGTCCTTTACCAACATTACTGAGTATTTTAGTTTCTCAATCATGCAAGCTTAAAAAGCACAGCCAAATCCAGTGAATGTTAAACTTATGCAATGACTCAAGTCGATTAAAATATTTATTTATTTATTTATTTATTTATTGGTACTGGGGATTGAACCCAAGGGTGCTTAACCAATGAACCACCTCCCAGCCCTTTTTATTTCTTTATTTTGAGGCAGTCTGGCAAAGTGCTGAGGCTGGCTTTGAACTTGTGATCCTCCTGCCTCAATGTCTTGAGCTGCTAAGAAATCACAGGTACCACAGCACCTGGCTAAGTACAGTATTTTTAAAGAGAAAAATTAAGATCCACAAAGGGTCATCTGGGATGAATAGTTACTTTAAAGGAAAATAAATGGGAATCCTTTTGAACCACTGGTTCTGCTAAATATGTTTAAACATGATTTAATTTAAACACCACTGTTAAGGAAGAAAATGTTTATCCTATATGAAACAACAGACATCTGAAATAGAAATTTGATGTTCTTAAAAATGCTACTACTAAGCATTCTCAACTATTTTCAGTAATAATAACATACTTGAACTAACAAAACAATACTTTTACCTATTTTTTTTGTAACTTATCAGTTCTGTCCAATAAAACTTTTTCCCTTAATGAAATTATCTGTACCAGTGCTATCCAATATAATAGCCACTTGTGGCACGATATTGAGCTCTTAAAATGTAGCTAATGCTAGTGAAGAACTTAATCTTTAATTTTATTTAGTTTTTATCCACTTATAGCCATGTGTGGCTATTAATTACATATTGGACACAGCAGTTATAAGGTCTCTGTCAGCAATGAAAAAAAATAAAATCCTGTGATTCTATCATTGTAAAGACCCTAATTTGTAAGACCAGGATTAAGGGTATAGCTAAACCTCTGACCATTCACTGGGTGCTGAAATATAGTTAGCTAACCAGACACAAAAGTTTCAAAGGTTGTTTTTGTTACATAATAAACATCCAAAATTATCATGTGTAAAATATATGGGCAGTGGGATAGATACAGAAGAGACAAATAAAATACATATACCTGATCACAGGCAGTTTATATCTAGCGGTAAAGATGGATGGACAGATGGACGATGGATGAAAAAGTACAAGGAAATGTGAGAAAGAAGTGCGGGTGGAGGTTGTTCAGTATGGACTCTAAGACTGAAGAGGAACAATGTTCATAAGTATATTAGTCTTGCTTTCTGTTAGATCCCAATTCAGTACATCTAAGAAGACAAGGCTGACCAATCACGTAAACTGATCCTGTGAACAAGTACTGCTGTTCTCCAAAACTCCCATCACTCTAGGACACATAACCATGCTGAGCTCTAGGGACACACCATGGAGCAGGACAAGAAGCCTGCCCTTCAGGCAAGTACTGCTAGGCAATGAGGAAAATGTGGGAGATAGCACCACAGTAGTAGATCCTGGATATCAGTACACAGGAGAGGCTCCTAATCCAATTTTGGCCTGTTAGGGAAAGTCCCAGAAAGAAAAATACAGTAGTATCTTCCAAGTGAATCTCTCTAATATTTATGTGTCTTATGGAAATTTCCTCTCATTTGCCATTACATCATCTATCTACCCTTTCAAGGGTGTTCACTTCCCAAGTACATTCCAATCAATATGTATTTATTGAACACTGAAGATCAAAGAACCTCACTGTCATTCTTCTGTAGTTCACCATGTGCTATGGGCTAACATTATATGAAGCCAAGCACTTCTCCTAAAGAAAACAAGTTCCTAGGTCAAATATTTCAATGATCTTCCAAGTAAGAAAGATGCAATATTGCCTTGGAATGCATGATTTCTACATAGGAGTTCTTTTTTTAAAATTGTGTGGTTTCCTATACAAACTAAATTTAAACAGCCCTCCAAAATAAACTTCATGAAGTTTAAATAAATAAAAGGAAAAAAATCTACCAAAATGTAACTTTAACATTTCAATATAATTAAATTCATTAATAGGAAATTCCTATAGCATAGCAACCATTGCATGGGATTCATCTGTCTGGGTTCAAACTTCAGTTCCTCCATTTACAGGCTGGATGGCTTTGGGCAAGTTACCTAACTGTCCTATTCCTCAATTTCCTCTTTTGTAAAAGGCAGATAACAGGATAGGAGTAGATCCTACCTCACAGAGTCTATGAAAGAATATGCACGTTTTAGGGATTGTAAAACAGTGTCATCCGGAAGCGATATCTAATTGCTATTCTTATTACAGTTTAGCGATATATAATTGCATTCTTATTACAGCTAATTCTAATTACAAAGAAACTATGAGAAAATACACATAGTTTCAGAGAATTTAAAAGAAATGTAGAAAATAGGGAACCCCCAGAAGGTTCAGGGGCTTTCTCCTCTCAGTTCTTTGTCTCAATGTGAAAGGTGGAGGGAGAAAAGAGAAACCTGCCCCCAGGCAAGGCTGCGAGGAAAAAAGAACAGAGCAGACCCACAACTCTGTCTTCCTCCCAGGAAAGGGTGTCCATAAACAAAGATTTTAACTTCCAATTCAGGCCAGTGTGTCTTTTCTTTTCTTTTTTTTTGGGGGGGGGGGGGAGTGATGGGTGGGGCGGTGGGAGGGAGGTAATTTGCTTCCAAGACTTTGACGGAACAGCTTAAAAGAAAAAAAGAAAAGAAAAATTACTAGAAAGAATCTAAAAGGATATGAGATGAAACCGTTGCAGTATTTTTGCAATAAATGTTTCCTTACAAGAGCTGAGATATGGGCGGGGTGTCTGTGTAATATCCACTGAATAGAGCGGAGAGATAAGAGGAAATCTTTGGTATGCTGATTTCAAAAAGTCTTTATGGGGAATCTTCTAGAAGCAGCTGCCCTCCCAATTCCACGCCTTAGGGATTTCCTCGTGGGTCTGGGGATTTAACCTGACAACTACGAGAAGCTGGGGATTCCTGGACACAGATAATGAGCCAAGGCTGCACCCCTTCCTTCGGGTGCACGCTCCCCACTGTCACACTTCTCCACGTCACCACAATTACCGACAGAGGCCAGCATGGCCTAACCATTTCCCAGACTGCAGTCTCCCAGGCAGGGCATCCCTATACGGCCCGGCTCGTTTGTGAAAACTTAGCCGGACCTGAAGGCCTCCAGGAGGCTTTCCTCAAAGCACCCCAGATTAGCCCTGACGTTTTAGGGCTCTCTAGGTTTTTCGTGTCGTACTCGTGCAAGCGAGCAAGCAACGCGCCAGCGATGTGGCTGGCCCGCACTAGGCAGCCTCCTCGCTCACGGAGGCGGGACGGATGGGGAGTGGTGGTCCCCTCCACCGCCACCCCCACCCTGCGCGCAGCAGGCTCGAAGCACGCGCCGGGCCACCGCGCCTCGCTTCTCCCTGGGCTCCAACACCTCTCTCCCCATCCTTTCCCCACCCCCTTCTCCTCAGCACCCTCCTCTCTGCCGCCCCCTCCTCCTCCGCTTCACGGTTCTGGGCTCGGGAGGCGGCGCCTGGTGAATCACCGTCACGTGGGTCCTGGGTGCGCTAGGGCGGGCTGCACCTCGGCGGCGCTGGCGCTCCGAGCCTGAGTGGAAAATTTCCGGAGCCCTACTGGGGCTGCGCGCAGGAGGCCCCGCCCGCCTCCCTCCTTACTCCCCCACCCCGCCTTCCGGCCGCGGCCCCGGCCGCCCCACCACTGCTGAGGCTCCTTTCTCCCCTGAGGATGTGCTGCGCACGCCCCGCCCGCTGCAGCCCCCAGGCTGGCGCCGCCCGCGCCGTTTGCCCTCGGGCCGCCAGCCCCCGCTTCCTTCTCGCCCCTCCTCGTGGCTCCGACGCGCGAGGCGGCCTTGCCCCCGACCTTGCGTGTAGCCGCCTGGTATCCTGAGAGGCGAGGAGCGGCGTCCTGGCGCCTCCGCCTTGGCCTCTGGGGCGCCGCGGCCCCTCCAGCCCCGCCACCCCAGATCCGCATTGCGCGGGTCCCCCACACCTCCAGGGTAGACGGTAGGACAAAGGGAGGTGGCTGTTGGGTTGGGCATCTCGTAGGCTCCTGAATGCACTGCATCGTCGTTTTAAACAAAGCACATCCACGGCCCAACTGTTTTTTATCCACCCCCACTTAACCACCAGGAGAATAAACAAGTTATTTTCCCTATCCCATAACATTCCCCACTTGGTTTTCCCAACCACAAACAAAATTTATTCCTGAGACAGCAATTTTGAGGAGTTTGTTGACCTCATTCATCCCGGGATTACAATATTATTTCACTCAAAAGGGGTGCGTTGGACGCGTAGTTCACCTGAAGAAAACACTTAATATTTTCAGCAACTGGTTGGTTCTGGGCGGTTGTTTCAGATAGGTGTTGGTGAACATGGAGAGAGCTTGAGAATGGCAGCAGCACCAGGTGTCCCAAAAAGAGATTACTTGGAACCGGATGCCGGCGTCTAGGACACAAACTGCCAAAGATCTCAGCCAAAATAGTGGGAGTAAAGATCTCAAAACCAAGCCCATATATTAAGTACTTTCCCTCTAAGAACCAGAATTGCAGGTATGCTAATTTTAATAAATCCTTACTTCAGTATCTTGGCCCAGAGCAAAGAAAGATCCGGAAATTGAGAGAAGGCCAGGAATGTGGGTCCATTATGGCCAAAGAGTGTTTGGGCAGAATACATTGACTTAGTTGCTATCATTTGTCTTTGGACAAGATAGTATTGCTAACGATTAAGTTGTAAAAATAAAGGTATTTTTAAGTTGTCCTATTTTGAAAAATTGTAAGGATCTAGGATTTTAATTTTCAAAACTATGGAACATAATGTAATATTCTATAAAACATATACATCTTTCTTTGAAAAGCTTATACACACCTTGTTTTCTGATCTAATCCTTGATTCTCAGTGCAACCTTAGTGCATTCTGAATAATCTGAAAGCATGTGTGTGAACCTGGGATTTTGCTTTCAAATTTCACTTTCCAACCGATTTGCTGCTAATTAGCAGGTGTGTGTTCATTCACTGAAAGAGCCTGGTCAATAAATCCTTCATCTCTCTACTACTGTTTTTTGTTACATTCATTAACACATACTACACCTAGTGGAATGAACCTTTTCAGGGTCTCATGAGAAGGCCAATGGCATCACAGAAAAGCTTTAAGAGTCAAGCCATTCCTACCCCACTTTGACTTGGGGAGGACACAAAGGAAACAGAGTTCTTATACCAGGTCCCTGGAAAGTTTTTCTGTTTAAACAATATTAGTTATATTCATACTAAAAGATCTGTAATACTATCCAAATATTTTCAGAAAAATTTTAAGACTGAGTTTCTATGGGCACTATAATTTTCTTAATTTTGCTGAAAAATGAACAAGCACTCACAAAACACTAGTGCTTACAAATATATAGATTCGCAATATAATGTATTTTTTACACATGACTACATTACCAGATCCTGGCTAGTGTGATACAAGACATTGATAATAGCACTTCCAGTAAATGTTATCTTTCATAATAAAATTGACTCACAGATTTACATATACCCCCACCCCATGAATGCAGCCCTGTCTGCCAATCCTCTGTAGCCAACATATGACCATGATGGGAGACATCCCCAGCATGTTAAAGTTGTCAGAGCTCCTACTCATGGAGGAGACTATCAAAGCCAAGAATTAACCCCAGAACTATCTGCAGACATCCTATTATATGCAATATTGAGTGTAATTATTTAAGCCACTTTTCATTGCATAGCATGTTTACTAAATAAAAAGTTCCTGCTGCTGACAACCTTTCTGGGGAGCCAGACTCCAAGATGTCTCCCAGGGATTCTAGCTTGCTGGTATTCATGTCTTTGTAGAGTCCCCTTCTATGCTGAATCAGAGCTTGCCTTTATGACTAATAGAATATAGCAGAAGTGATAAAGGGTAACTTTGAAGCCAGGTTCATAAAGGCATTTCAGCTTTTCTGGATCCCTTTTAGATCACTTGCTCTAGGACAAGCCAGCTGCCATGTCATGAGGATGCTCAATCATATTTGTGGATGAGCTTTCCTGAAGAAGAACAGCTGGTCAGCACCAACTTGCCAGCATGTGAGTGAATGACACTGGGAAGTGTCAGGTGACTACAGCCCAGCTTACAGCTGGCCGAAACCTCATAAAAGACTCCCAGCCTGAAACCCAACTGAGCAACTCTTGAATTTCTGATTCATAGAAACTTTGAGAGAAAATTAGTTATTGTTGTTTTTTAAATTTTGGAATAATTTGTTACACCGATTCAATTGGTATTAAATAACATATCCTTCAATATCAGAAAGGCATACCAAAGTCAGCCAAGTGCTCACAGAAGTACTGTTACTTTAGGCTTGGGAGCTGTCTTACAAAGATTAGATACAACTTTTCGTTTATTGAACACCTTTTAAACACGATGTGGGGGAGGGGTGTAGAAAACAATAAGACTGAAAAAGAGTTGAGAGAAGAACTTACTGGCTCCTGGGAAAGATTAACATTAAAAAAAATACAAGGGCTGAGGACTCAGTAGTACAGCACTTGCCCAATGTGTGAGGCTCCCAGTTCAATCTCGAGTCCCACCAAAAACAAAACAAAAAAAAAAGAAAGGAAGAAAATATGGAATAGGATAACATGGATAAACCTGGAGGATATTATGCTAAGTAAATTAAGTTAGGCACAGAAAGACAACACCTCATGATCCAACTAACATGATCCAACAAGAACTTACTGGCCAGCACCAACTTGCCAGCATGTAGGTAAATGACCCTGGAAGCAGATCTCCCAGCCCCAGCCCTCGTCAAACCACTTCTCTGTGGAATCTGAAATGATTTAAATTCATAGAAGTAGAGAATGGATTGGTGGGTACCAGAGCCTGGGAAAGCAGGGGTCTGAGGAAATGATAGTTAAAGAATATAAAATTCAGTCAGATGGAAGGAATAAGTTCAAGATATAGTGTATGTACATCATGGGGACTATAATTTATAACAACATATTGTGTTTTGAAAATTCAAAGAGAATAGATTTTAAGTATTCTTATCACAAAAATAAGTATGTAAAGTAATGCATATGTTAGGTCAACTAAGCTATTTCACAACGTGTACGCAGTGTACGTATTTCAAAATATCACACATTTTTATTTGTTAATTTTAAAATTAAATTAAAAAGAAGGTATGGAACTCATGAGAATAAGGAGAAGTGTATGGTATGGAGGAAACAGGAGGAAAAGTAATTTTATTATTTCTCTATAATGCCAGTGTTCAAGCTTGAATTTTGAATGACACCTTCTTGGAACAGGAGAATCTGGCTGTTTGCATAGCAAAGGGTCATTTGATTAGGTGGAACAAAGTCATTAGAAAGCAAATCTTGGGATTCTTTCTTATGCTATGGCTTACAGAGGACTGAGTTTGAGAGGAGGAAAAAAAAAACTGTTCCACCATCAAACCTTTGCAATGGACATTTTTTCAGTTTATTTTCTAGGCACTAAGAAAGAAAGTTAAATATGTTAATTCAACAAACAAGCTGTCATTGTCCTATGTATCAGGCGTTTTCTAGGCACTGAAGATTCAATGATAAGCAAAACAAGAGTCTTTTCCTCAGAGTTAATTGTAGAAAGGGATTTTGGAGGAAAGATGCAGAAAGAAAAGATCATAAACAATTAAACAATATGTTTTGATTTCATGTAGTCATGTGATAAAAATTAAATCGGACAGTGGGGAACTAGAGTTTGAGTACAAGTGTTAACTTTTGCCAGAATAGTCAAGGAAGATTTTTTTGAGGCAGTGACATTGAAGCTGAGATTTAAATAATGAGAAAGTAGGTAGAAGGAACAACAAATGCAAAGCTCCGAAAGGAAATAACTTAGTGTATTTTAGGGAGAGAGAGAAAATCAATGTGGCTTATACATAGTGAAAAGGGAAAAGGAATGGTAGGAGATGAGGTTGAGGATGCATTCGAGGGCATAACCAGGTAAGGCCCCGCTGAGTGAGGAACATAGATCTTATTTTGATTACAATTAGAATTCACTGGAAGGTTTTAAGTAAGAGAAATGATCTATCCCTTTATACAACAAATTTATGTTGTGAGAAGATCTTTCTGACTCTACCACTGGGTAGAGAATGGACCGGGAGCACCAAGAATGGAAACCCACAAAAGTGAGTCGGCTGTGATCCCAAACAGAAGGGATGGTCACTGAGACTAGGACCAGAGCAATGCAACTGGTAAGAAGAGGAAGGATTCTGCATATACCTAGAGAAGGAGCCCTGAGACTTGCTAATGAATCTGAAATTTGAAAGAAAGTAGGATTCAGGATGAGAATTCAAGATGACTCCATGGTTTGGACCTGAGCTCCCTTATGAATCATGGTCTTATTCTTCCACATTAGAAAGATTAGAAAAGAAACAGTTTTGATAGAGAAATCAAGGGTTCTATTTGGCCAGTAAAAAATAAGATAGGTGCCTTTCAGGTGTATTTGATAATAGGTTTCTCTTGATTCTAGAGAAACTCAAAACCATTTACTCTCTCATTTATTCATCAGAAAAAAATCTGTTATCTGCTGTGCCTGACTGTGATCAAAACAGATTGAATCCCTGCTCTTCTGGGCTTACATTCTAGTGAAGATATAAATAATAAACAAGTAAATAAATAGATAAATTTTAATGACTTCAGGTAGTGATGGGTACTAAAAAGAAAAAAAAAGCATATTTAATTCATCCATATACTCAAAAAGGACCTTCTTTTTACAAGTGACCTAGCTGGGTGTGCCAGAGTCTACTAATACAAACAAAGATACTAATAAAACTTCAGTGCATAAACAACACAAAAAGGTGTGTCATAAAAAAAGATATTTGTAAAGCCTTAAGTTGAAAGAAGAATGGGATCAGTTTCAAATGGGCTCATCAATTTAAAAGTTAATAAAAGGAGTGGAATTTAAGTTTGGTCTCAAAGGAAAGAGAATTTAGATATAAAGGAACTGTGGGGAAATGGAGGCATAAAGAATATTTCAAGTAGTTGGAATGATTAAAATGAAAAATGGTTTGCATTGAGAACACTGAACAATATATTTTGGCAAAAATATTGAGTATACAAAGGGAAAAAGTTAATAATGTATTGATAAATAATAAACTGTGACAAAACTTAGTAACTTAAAACAATAAACAACTGAGCACGGTGGTACACTGCTGTAATCCCAACAACTCCGGAGGCTGAGGCATAAGGATTGCAAATTTGAGGCCAGCTTCAACAACTTAGTGAGACCCTAAGCAATTTAGCAAGACCCTGTCTCAAAATAAAAAATGGTAGGAATGTGGCTCAGTGGTTAAAATCCCCTGGGTTCAATCCCCAGTACCAAAAGAACAAAATAAAATACACATTTATCATCATGTGTTTAAGTGGGTCAGGAATCCAGGTGGGGCTTACCCCAGTCCCTGTTAAAGGTACTACTTGGGACTTCAGTCATCTAAAGGTTCAACCGGGCAGGATCTTCTTCAAAGCTTCCTCATGTGACAATTGGCAGGCCTCCCTAATTGTTGCCAGAGACATCAGCTCCTTGCCACGTGGGCCTCTCATAGGACAATTCACAAGATAGTAGCCAGTTGCTCTCAAAGCAGATGCAGGAAAGAGCAAGAAAGAGAGGACAAGAGAGAACAAGATGGAAGACACAGTCTTTTTTTTTTTTTAAATATTTATTTTTTTTGTTTGTTTTTTTGGCGGACACAACATCTTTGTATGTGGTGCTCGCACTACCGCTTGAGCCACATCCCCAGCCCCAAGACACAGTCTTTTTGTGACCTAGTCTTAGAAGTGACATGCCATCATTTCTGCCAAATGGAAGGCCAACCCATATTCAAGAGAGGGGATTACAAAAAAAGATATGAATAGGTGGGATTCACAGGGGTTATTTTAGAAGCTGCCTACACAGGAATAAGGGAAGATAAGGTTGGAATTACAGGTGGAACTAGATCAAAGAAAGCCATGGAAATGAACCTGAGAGGGAAACCATTCAATTGGAAAGTACATTTAACATTTAAGCCATTTTAGTCAAACTGAAGTGTTGGATAAATAGAAATCTGAGTGTCATCCTAAAAGCCAGCTGTTTAACAAGCTGGAAGGATTAACTAATTATAGTGCCAAAAAAAAAAAAAAAGCTCTCTATTTTATCAGGTAATGATGATCAAATAATTATATAGAAGATAGCTATCTGCCCTCACTAAAAACTTCTAACAACCTATCTTGACAACGCACTCATGAAAATCCAGAATGGCCAACTAATATTTGCGACTGGTTGTCTGTCTCAGGATAGGCTATAAGATACACTTTCAGTAGCTTTCAAAACTCTTTTTTTTTTAAGAGAGAGTGAGAGAGGAGAGAGAGAGAGAGAGAGAGAGAGAGAGAGAGAGAGAGAGAGAGAGAGAATTTTTAATATTTATTTTTTAGTTCTCGGCGGACACAACATCTTTGTTGGTATGTGGTGCTGAGGATCGAACCCGGGCCGCACGCATGCCAGGCGAGCGCGCTACCGCTTGAGCCACATCCCCAGCCCCCTTTCAAAACTCTTTTGTCCCAAACCCACAGCAAGAAATACATTTTACATCACAAATTAGAAGAATACATATACACATTTATACATAATCAAAATAGAAGTTTAATAGAATATAGTGCTATTATATATGGCACACTGATTTTTTTCCCTATCCTATTTCATTAAAGAAGAAAATAAACTGGTAATAATTCACTGAATTCTTCACTTTCCACCACTTGGTTACATTATGGAACAACTTGAAAAATACTGCTGTTCTAGAACATTAGCTTAGAAATCAAACAATATGGTAATGTTCTGAACATTAGGTATTTAGGAATATAGTTTTCCCAGTAATTGAACTAGAACAGTGTCCTATGCATTCTAATCAAAGCATAACAACAAAATCTCAAAGCACATCAGGCCTTGTGTTAGCATATGTTCCTCGGATTGACTCTTGAGAAAATGAATTACATTAGTAATTGAAAAGCACCTTTTTGTTTTTGTTTTTTATTTGCTATTCAGAGCCTGACTATACAGCCATCAAATCAAAATTACACACTCCCAACAACACACCCCAGCACACACAATTTGTTCTGCATTTTACACAAGTATTGCACTTATCTTAAATATATATTGTAATAGGAACCATCAAACATTAGAACATCCAAAGGACAAGAGTTCTGGTTGTGGCCACAAATCACCAACCATAACCATTAACCCTGAGGATTTCCTTAACACCTCAGACTAGGCAGAGGAATGACCTGAGCTTTACCTGCAATGAAAAAGTGTTTTGAGACCTTTTGATTTTTATCATTTGAAATCAGATATAAAGGCATTTCCCAGGACTCTCTTTAATCCACCATCAGATTGTTCTTCTGACAAAAGGAGTTGATTGACTTTAGTAGGGAATGTATATAGAAGGAAGATAATCAAGATTTTTCAGCCCTGATCTTATGCCAAACTCCAAACCTGCAGTGGAGCTCACAATCTCCTTGGGGAAAAGACTGTTAACAAATATGGACAATTTTGAGTACTGTGCAAGACAGAACAGGTTTAATTAAAAAAAAAAAAAAAAAAGTCCTGCACCGCTTGGTTTAGAAAACAGTACCTGCGAAAAGAGGTCTGTGAAGGAAGGGCTTAAGGGCTGGGGATGTGGCTCAAGCGGTAGCGCGCTCGCCTGGCATGCCTGCGGCCCGGTTTCGATCCTCAGCACCACATACCAACAAAGATGTTGTGTCCGCCGAGAACTAAAAAAATAAATATTAAAAATTCTCTCTCTCTCAAAAAAAGGGTTTAAGGCAGGCAGATCTAGGCTTTGCTAGGGCTCAATGACTAAGCCTTGACTGATGGTGGCATTTGAGAGGGGTGAGGGGAGGTTGGGCACTAATGCAAAAAAGACAATTGTTTAAGTCCGACTGGTCTGACCAGAATAGAAGGTTTGGGGTGGGGAAGGGGAAATCAGGTCCTCCCCTATCAATCACCGACACTGGTGCAGGCTGAAGGCACCCGAAGTCTCACGTGCAGCGGAAATAGGCAGCTGTACAAATTTCCTCAGGAAAACATTGAAAGCAAAAATTGTGATCACACCCAACCCTTTCCTCTATGCCCTGCCCAATCTCTCCCACGTCTCCAAAAGGAAGGGAGCAGTAGGTCAAACTCGTTTGTTTATTCCTTTATTCAACTAACATTTCTCTCTCCTGAGGGGTCTTTGTTTCCAGCAAGGGAAGGACTCTTGCCTTTCCGGCAGCACCAAGTATTCCACAGCGAAGGGGCCCCTTAGTTGCCCGGCTCAGCAAGACCACATCACCACTGAAGGAAAGGACAAGGCTAGGGAGAAAGCTTCTCAGACCAGCATTCCAACACAGGCAGCGCCTTTGTAAAGGGGAGGAGGGAGAGAAGAGCTCTCAAATTGCGGATGGGGTGGTGAAATAATGAAATGTTCAGCCAAGGGAAAACTGGGGATTCCTAAACGTCCTCAGATGAGCTGAGGCCCCCCAACAGAGGAGGCCCCTCTGGCTTGCTGGTCAAAATGTAACTTTTCCCTTGCAGGATTTTCCATGTCCGTACAAAAGGTATATCCCAAAACGATGCTGCCAACCGACCTAACCAGGATAGTTTGTAAAAGTGAAACCTGATCTAGGTGGAAAAGAAAGAACGAGAACAGAAACCCACCATGAAGGCAACCTTGCTGTGTTGGACCAAGTTTGCGAGCGAAATTTGTGAGCGAAAATCCCAAAATAAGTCTCAAAATTCACTGGCAAGAAAGGGTTTGGTGGGCCGGATGTGTTTCCCCAAAAGCTAAGACTGGTGGTGACTGCGACCGTAGGGAATTTGAAAGAGAAGGCTCCTCAAAGACCCGGGATTAGGGCTGAAAAGAACAAGCGCAGAGAAGCACGCGGGGGACCTTTCCTGACTGTCCAGGAAGCTAAGAGTCGCTTTTTGCACTAGGGTCTGGGGCGCCGCGGGCTCCTGGCGGCCGCTGGGGGAAGCGCGCAGGCACGGGGGGCGAGGGTGGAGTCTCGGAGCTGGGCGGGCCGGGGGCGGAGCCCAGGTGGTGTTGATATACAAAGGCAGGCACCCCAGCGGCTGCGCCCCGCCCACTGACGTGTCCACGGGTTCCGCTATAACCCGCGGCTCGCAGGGTTGCTCTAGAGCCTTGCCACGCCGCCGCCCCGAGCGCCTTTGGCCGCACCGACGTCCGCAACCGACCACGCGATCCCGCACACTCGCGCCTTTCCCTTGACACGGCGGACGCCGGAGGATTGGGGCGGCAATTTGCCATTTCCTTTTTAAATTAAAATTCTTTTTTCCTGCCTGTTATCGGATTTGGGGGTATTTTTTTTATTTCCTGGTTTTCTTTTATTTTTTTACGATTCTTGTTTGACTGAGACAAACCCGCCGAAGACGCTTGCGTGAGGTTTGCGGACCCAGGAGCGGAGACCACCGAGGTAAAGCGCGCGGGGAGCGTCTGTGCTAAAGGGCGCGGGGCCCCGAGCGGGGTGGGGGAGGGGCGCCCGGGAGGGGCCGCGGCGGGAAGGCGGCGCGGGGGCAGTTCCCTCTGGGCTAGAGCGGGCTTCTTCACTAAGCTGGGTCTGCCGCCCGTGAGTCGCTAACCTCAGGGCAGTCAAGGAAGGGTCGAAAGGCCAGGGCCGCGTGCCCGCCGGTCGCGGAGCCGCATCTTCCCGTTAGGGGGATGGGAGCCCTCCGGGCCCGCGGCTCCGCTGCGGCAAGTCTGGTGACTGATTTGCAGTCGTAAAAATAATTAAGTCCAGGGGTCCAAGAATCCAGGGCTGGCGGAAGTAGGCTCGGGCTTTTATTATATCAGGAGCCAAGGTTGGGGAAGAAGGACCGGGAACGTTTGACAATCGAGGATCGATATTGCATCAGTTCCTTTCCGGGCATAGGAGGGGCAGGGCCGGGCGAAGCGCCGGCGGGCCGAATGCCTGTGAACGGGTGTGCTTGAGGGCACGGTGTGCGCGTGTAAACAAACCCTCCGCGCGTCCGGGGCTGGGCCTTCGCCCCTTTTTGTGAGAGGAGAATCAGTGTCAGCCCTGAACGCTGCCTTTGGGAAGCTTGCTAGCTGCCACAGAAACATTACCCTCTGGGGGGGTCTCGGGTCTGTAAGGGACGGATTACGTGGTATTGTTGTTCCACATGCTGAAAAAGGAGCCGTGCGCCAGGGTTGGCAGCACGTTAGGCAGTGCCTGGGCGGAATGAGTGTCTCGTATGCCTGTGCAAACTGGGGCGGCTGGAGGAAAGCAAACAGACCCCCTCGCCACCCTCGCCCCGGCTTAGACTCGTGACAGTGGAGAAGGTGAAATACTAAAATCTGCTAGCGAAGGGGCCTCTGCGGGTGCAGTGCTGTAGTGGGATCATCTTTGTTCTCGGCGGCTCCGCCGTCTGTACTTTTCCGCCCCTCGGCGCGCCCCCGCCCCTCGCGCTCGGCTGGTACTTTTCCACTCGCCTGGACTGGGATGAATCAGCCGCGCTGCACCGCCCGGCGGCGTCACGTGATCGGGTGGCGGGCGGGCGCTGCGGTGTTGACGCGCCGCCTTTACCTTCTCAGGCAGCCTTGCGGGGCCGGTGCACCGCCAAGGACAAAAGGAACCCAGAGCTGCTCTGCGCACCCGATTCCTCCTGATGCTCACCATGAAGAAAGCCGAAATGGGAAGGTTCAATATTTCCCCGGATGAAGACAGCAGCAGCTACAGTTCCAACAGCGATTTCAACTACTCCTATCCCACCAAGCAAGCAGCTCTGAAAAGGTGGGAGAAGTTGTGCACTTTAAAAAAAAAAAACCAAAAACAAAAACACAGGTCTGGGAGTTACCTCGGACTCTGCTTTTGTTGCTTTAATTTACTGTAGCATTTGGAGAGTGCAGAAACTCATATGAGTTACCCAGTTGCCTTATTGCAATGATAGTATCCTGTGAAAGTCCTATCTTGTGTTCGTCTCCCTATTAATGTTTATGTATTAAGGCGTTCTGGCAAAAGGAGGGGAACTACTTTATATTAAAGCAGACTGGTGTATAATGTATATGTCTTACATTTATGTATGCATTTTTTTTTTTTTTTTTTTTTTTGCAGTCATTACGCAGATGTAGATCCTGAAAACCAGAACTTTTTACTTGAATCAAATCTGGGGAAGAAGAAGTATGAAACAGACTTTGTAAGTTAAAAAATAATTTATCTGTGGCTTAATGGAGTAAAAGAATAGTTTTAGATTTCAAATCTAACTTGCCCAAACCTGGTTTTCTCCATTTAATTATTGTTATATGTTTGGTTATCGTTTTCCCTTTATGTAGCATCCAGGTACTACTTCCTTTGGAATGTCAGTATTTAATCTGAGCAATGCGATTGTGGGCAGTGGAATCCTTGGGCTTTCTTATGCCATGGCTAATACTGGAATTGCTCTTTTTATGTAAGTATGTGTAAGTAGTGAATCTGCCATACAGGGCAGTTAATACGATAATAAGACATGTTTTGGCTCCAGAAATCAAATTTACAGTTTAAATAATTGACTTAAAAATTAGTTCTTTCAAGTTAAAAGTATGTAAAATCATAAAATCTTTATTATTCTACATATTGCACAAAACCAAGAAAGCCTTTTAGGTAGAAAAAAAATAGGGCACCCCTCTCAAACTGACAAATTTAGCATAAAGCTTAGCATATACTGGATAATAAAAAAGAATTGATAAATCCAGAGTGGCTGCAATTTCTGTTCTGGTAAAAGGAGAAGTCAAAAATATGTGTCTCCGTATCAGCTTGAAAAATGGACAAGGTCTCCCCAAGGACTTGGCCCCTTAAATGCATAAGGAAAAAGAAAATTCTAAATATGTAAGGTGTGGTGATATTTACCTGGCCTGCAGCATGTTTGTTTTAGGATAAGTGAGTCATAATCTTCTGGTTGCTGAAAAGCGATTCATATGTGTGGAGGGGTTTTTTTCTCCTTTTTTCAATGTTTGTTTTTCCAGATCTTTACCATTGCATGCTGTGGCAAAAATGAATACATATACCTGTTTTTAAATAGTTTTCCTCCCTAATTACCCAGTTAGAATTGGTCAGTCTTATGCTTTTCACCATAAATCCCTGGATAGAATTTTGGAGGTACAGAAAACTTTATAGAGAAGACCATTATTTAGGCATCTTTACCCTGGAAATATGGTAGAAAAATATGGACTGTATTTCCAGGAAAATACCTGACTAACGCACATGTAAGTTTGAGCATGTATTTTTCAATGTTTGGTTCATAACCATTAAGTATCTGTGGACTCCTAGCTAAAGCAGTTGCTATGGAGGATCCCACTACTTAATATTTTCATTGTATTAGGTGAGGTAACCATACATACATACATAACATGCAACTATTCCTTTGTGACAAATATGTTTTAGTTAACTAACTGGTACCTTATACTCAAGTTCTTATTTTCCCCAGGATGATGGAATGTTCGTGAAAAGAAAAGCAGACTTTTGCAAAGCTCTGCTTTGTGAAACTCCATAGTGTGGTTAAACTGGTTTTGGGAACTGGAAGCTAGGATTCATAGGACATGCTTTATTAGAACGAGACATTAAAGATCTCCTGCTAAGGTGAAGGACCAGGAATTTACATAGACGGGATCCTATAATTTCAAAGTTTTTAGTGGGAAACTTGAATAGTTAAATATCTGAAACCCTTCCTAGCTCTTAGTATTAAACTGGAAGCAATTTTAAAATGCTACTGACGTTGGTTATAGTGCAAAAAAATTAAATGAGATAAAATGGCAACTCTTTCCGAAGTGAAAGGAAAAGTCTGATGTTACCCTTGCACTTTTGGATTGCTCCTATTTCAATAGAAGTTTACATGTTTGATTAACCTTTATAATAAGTGGCTAAATTATATCAAGATTGCTTGAGTTTTTACTTGCCAGTATTTCCATCATATTCAGTGGTATAGAGGTAAGTGGGCCAAAAGCCACAAGATGGTTCACTTAACTCTATAGCTGACCTTTTTAACTGGAATCAGTCTTGAAGTTGAATGTGACCTCTAAGGAGATGAAGTCCTTTTATCTTTCAATGTTACTTTGTTTTGTTTTTAACTAAACCAACATCTTTTCTCCAGTTAAAAGTGAAGCTAGTAGTGTCACCTTAAATTTCTGGTGTTAGAATTGCCATTTCCTACATTTAATTCCTAGACATCAATTTCTTTGCCAGCACTTACATCTACATCATACTGTGTGCAGTTTTCCCATACAGAACAAAATTCACATGACCATTGTCTTTGCAGGGTTTTCTATGAGTTTCCTTGATTTTTGTTGTTGTTATTGTTGTTCATTTGTTTCTTAAAAATAAAAATCCTATCTGGTTTGGGTGAAAGGAAAGTGTAGCTGGGATGAGAGAAAACTTGTATTCTATTTTTTTTCCCCCTCATCAAAGTGAAAAGTTTAAGGGAAAGGATAGTTTAGACTGTCAAACTTGATGGCCTGTTTGTTCTAGCATAGGCATAGCTTGTATTCCTCACCTTGAGGTACAGTTTATTGTATCTTCATGGTCATTAGTTCTCTGATTCGTGCCCAGTTGTTAGTAAAGTTTGTAGTGCCTAACACTTAAAATGTTAGTTTCATTTCCCCTTTCCCATTCCTCTCCTTATCTACACAGTCCATGTGGTCTCAAGACCTTTCCTGAACCTGTCTCAATTGGATTTCACACACACACACAAAAAAAACTCATGGGTGGGGCTTAATGACAAATTTTACTGACATTTTATAGAAAAAGGGAACCATTAAGACACAGACGTGGCAGACATCTAATTTTTATAGTGCCAAAATCAGAATGCTCCACTGGGAAGTTTTTCCAGCATCTCCTGCTGCAATTGGTACAGGGTGTACATCCTTGCTCTTAACCATAGTTACTATGGAACTAGCATCTGAAACATCTTGTTATGAATTTTTATTGTCTGTCAAGAGGTGAAATTGACATTCCGGTTAGCAGAAAAGGGGACGCCAATTCTTGGGAACATATTGGCACAAACAAGATATGCTCCATATTTAAAAAACCGAAAAGCATTATCTTTAAGATAGTCCTGCTTGTTTCTAACCTTGTACCTTCTCCTTCTTTCAACAGAATTCTTTTGACATTTGTGTCAATATTTTCCCTATATTCTGTTCATCTCCTTTTGAAGACTGCCAATGAAGGAGGTAAGGAAACATCCCTTGATTTTTTTTTTCCCCCTAAAATAATTTATACCTATCATGATTTTCTTTTTAAAAGGGGCTTGCTCATGATCCATCCTGTTTTATTCAAATTGTAGGGTCTTTGTTATATGAACAGTTGGGACAGAAGGCATTTGGACTGGTTGGAAAGCTTGCAGCCTCTGGGTCAATTACAATGCAGAACATTGGAGGTAAGTTTTAAAAGGTGATATGGATAGACGTTTTGCTCATTGTGTAGCACAGTGATGACACATGAGTTTTCGTGTCACATGCCACATTTTGCACTTGTAATGGTATAATTTTGTTTTCCTCCAGCTATGTCAAGCTACCTCTTCATAGTGAAATATGAGTTACCTTTGGTGATCCAGGCATTAATGAACATTGAAGATACAACTGGGTAGGTGCTAAGTAAGGTTACTCCTAAGAAACAATTATAGTCTAAAATGGCTAAACAATTACATTCTAAAATGGTTAGATACATTTGACCCAAGTTGGATATAAAATGATTATTAGTAAATTGGCCATAAAATGCTCCTGATGAAACTGATCAAGAAGCCCCCTATAAACTGATTTGAACTTTTGAAAATGAAAGGCCAAAGATAGTAGCTAGTTTTGTAATTCTGGATACCTATATCTAATTTGTGTGTAAAAACAGGTTTTCTAGAAGTTTCTCTTTATATTCACATTTGAGAAGTTATCATTATATAATATGGACCCCAGCTTTGAATTACATTAAAAGTCAGTCTTAAACCTTACTGTTTAAAGCAGGATATCAAAAAATATATGACCACATAGTAGGGACCTTTTTCTTCTTACAAAGTTATTCATCCCAGTGAACTAGCAGGTTTTTACCTGAAGTAAACACAGAAAGGCTCATTTACTTCCCAACTTACAGGCAGCATATTACCTCAAAATAGAGAGGTACGGTTATCTTTGGTGTGGCTTTAGAAATGTAATGTGATAAACTGATCTTTAAATATTAGTTGTCTGTGGGGTCCTTGTTGCCAAAGTGAGAAGAATGGAATTTATAAGCAGTTAAGAGTTTGAAAATAGCGATTTAAAGAAAGGTATAGTTCTTAATTAACTAAAAAGGAAAAAACATAATTGTAGAAGTCTTAGGGGATATACGTAAAACTTTTTTGTGTCCTGTAAGTTCAGAAAGGATCTTTTGACTACTTTGGGAGTCAAGGTGGGTTAAGGTGTTAACAACACATTGATAATCTGGAACAAGTACTGGTTTGGAGAATTAGATTTGGGCCTCCCCCACCCCCTCTTGTTTTAGGTTTTGGCTTGGCTTTTGGTTTTGCCTGTGCATTTTAATCTAAGTATAAAAACTTGTTGAAATGTTGAATAAGTGTATTTGCTAACAAATGTCTTTAAAAAAAAAATACAGCTTGTTGTAAAATGTACTTGTTTCCAGCATTAGAAATTACAGGCTAAAGCTATAACAAAGTTGGTGTACAATTTTTCTAAAAGTGCTTAAAGATTAGCTTACTGGCTTCACAAAGCAGCTTTGTTCCCTATGTTAGTATCAAGCCTTCAAGAAGCATTTTATGTTATGAATCAACTGGCAGCCTTCCTAGAGCAAATAGAGGGACAAAAGTTAGACTGTTTTATACCCTATTTCTAACCTGAGTGAATATTCATCTAGCATACAAAGTTAAAAAGTTATTCCTGTGTTTAATAAGGGATACTTTTTCCAAAACTTTTCTTTTCCTGTGTTTATTTTTAAGGTATTTCTGTAGAGTCCTCTGACAAGATTTGTACATTCTGTAGCTGGTTTTGACCTTGCTTCTCTTTTCTTTAATTCAGATTGTGGTATCTGAATGGTGACTATTTGGTTCTGCTGGTGTCATTGGTGCTCATTCTTCCTTTGTCACTGCTAAGAAATTTAGGTGAGCAAATCTGTTTCTAAAGAAAGTTGAAATGGTTTTCTTTGCTAGAATTTATGAAAGCTGAAAGGCCCTGAACCCCTATATTAATTGTAGCATGCATGACCTATAGTTATTTAAAATCTTAGTAGGATGGCTCCCAAAGAGTCAGAATATTTCATTTACATAACTGATGTCTTGTCCCTTATAAGCAGTAATGCACAATAATTGTTTAATGATTTTTATTATAACAAGTATGTGTCTTAGTATATTAGAATTAGAAATTTAATACTGTTATCTACTACACTTTTTAGTGTCTCAAGTCTTCCCATAAGAATTGACTTACATTTGCCCTGCAGAGCCCTATTTTATTAAACTAGGTTTTTTTCTTATCTCTTACAGGATATTTGGGATATACCAGTGGCCTTTCCTTATTGTGTATGATGTTCTTTCTGATTGTGGTAGGTATGGTTTTTCTTCAGAGAATATTGGTTATAACCTCTGTCTCATTGTTCAGCTTAACAAAGGCAAAATAATATATTTTCAGGTGATTTGCAAGAAATTTCAGATTCCTTGTCCTATGGAAGCTGCTTTGATAATTAATGAAACAGTAAACAGCACCCTAACAGAGCCAACAACTTTCATACCTAATTTGATGTTTAACATGACTGAAGTTGACTCTTGCAGACCACATTATTTTATCTTCAACTCACAGGTAACTTAATTCCTAAAGTAAAGGAAGGGTGGGAAATTAGTCCTTCTTAGAAAGCATTCAATTAGCTACTGAGTTGTGAAGAAAATATGGGTTTATATCTTAATAGATTAAGAAATGAAATAATCGTGTGGTGCTAAATAATGGGGAGATTTAGAAGTTAGGATATTGTCCACACTGGATAGGCAGTCTCACATCAGGATATTAAATAAGCTTTTACATCTTTTTCAGACTGTATATGCTGTGCCAATTCTGACATTTTCATTTGTCTGTCATCCTGCTGTTCTTCCCATCTATGAAGAGCTGAAAGGGTGAGTCCTTTGCTTTTATATAAATTTACTGTGAAAATATTAAACAATGGTTTGTAACTGTTGCTAAAATACATGTTTGCATTTTCTTTTAAATTTATATAGCCGCAGCCGGAGAAGAATGATGAATGTGTCCAAGATTTCATTTTTTGCTATGTTTCTTATGTATCTGCTTGCTGCCCTCTTTGGATACCTGACATTTTATGGTAAATAATGCCTAACTTGAGGGGAAAAGACTTAATTTATTGTACTAAGGTGATACTTTTCTGTGTGTAGTTTTATCACTTAAAAAGTTCAGACTGGTTTGTAATCTTTCATAGTTGAGATGAAAGTTGAATTTAGAGTTTAGAATTTCCTATAGTGTATTACAGTAATTTTTAGAATCCAGGTTTGAACAACATTATTCATTTTTATGGCAGGTTTTTATGATATTCTTACCTGCTGTCTGCTTCTTCTCCCGTCACCTTTAAACTGTATAACAGACAAACTAAGCCAAACCATGGGATTTAGCTATTTAGCTCCTGTTGTTTTTAATGCAGGTCATGTGGCTAAATCTCTACTTGGTATTTAGAAAAACTCTCCTTCAATGTTATTTTAATTGCATTAGTCATAATTCCAAATTAATCTTATTAGCCTCTTATTCGTTTTGTGAGTAGCTAATAATTTTAGTACAGATTTCACCATAAGTTAGGTTTTCTACTTGATCTTCAGAGAAAACAGCACACTAAAAGCTTTTTTGATCTTTCCCCACAGAACATGTGGAGTCAGAATTGCTTCATACCTATTCTACTGTTATGGGAACTGATATTCTTCTTCTCATTGTTCGTTTGGCTGTGCTGGTGGCTGTCACCCTGACTGTACCAGTAGTTATCTTCCCAGTAAGTAATCAATTGCCTTTTGAGTAGGCATGTATTTTTAGACAGGAACATTTGTAAGATGTTCCGATATATTCACTATTACTTGGGATTTTTTATTTTTGCATTAATTAAAGCTGGATTTTAAAATAGTATATATATATATATATATATATTTTTTTTTTTTTTTTTTTTTTCAGATCCGGAGTTCTGTAACACACTTGTTATGTGCAACAAAAGATTTCAGTTGGTGGCGTCATAGCCTTATTACAGTGTCTATCTTGGCATTTACCAATTTGCTTGTTATCTTTGTCCCAACTATTAGGGATATCTTTGGTTTTATTGGTAAGTATTTTAAAGTATCAAAGTTGATTCAAATGGAATTTGAATTTAACATCCCTGTAGGGATGTTAAGACTTAAAAAATATGACTCATTGAATTCTCAAGAAATGGTAAATATTCTTTTACAGGTGCGTCTGCAGCTGCTATGTTGATTTTTATTCTTCCATCTGCCTTCTATATCAAGTTGGTGAAGAAAGAATCTATGAAGTCTGTACAAAAGATTGGGGTGAGTGAAAGATGATAGCTGTAAAAACTAACAACTTTTTTTAACATCAGAGATTCCCCCAGTTGATTTTAACTTTACTTTCTCAGCCATCATAGTTATTTCTAGTAAGCATTTCAGTAAATAATACAACTTGACAGAAGTTTGGGGAGGGGAGTAAAAAGATAATTTGCCATCTCACAGATACTCAATTTGATTAGAAGAGTTATTAGACATTTTAGAGATAGGAATAAAGAATAGCGTAAAGACACCCAATTTTTAGCACCCATTCGCCAGTGATTGTTGTGTGATAGGTGCTTAAAGGGACATTGAGTATATAAAGAGAAAAGGCCGAGGTGTTTAGTTGAATGAAACTAACCGTCCTTAAAGCAAAGCTCAGTAGGGCCAAAGTGTTGACCATTGTATACTTGAGATGTAGTGATAACTGACTACCAAGAGCATGACAGGTATTGTAGTTCTGGAGCTAGAATCCTGGTCTGTTTAGGGAAAAAAATTGCTTCTCAATATTTTCCATTACCATTCTGGTCTGTAATTGTTTATGCACCAACAACTGACAGCTTGTTTTATTCAAAATTGGATAGTGACAATAGTGAGATTGAGTAGACTTAACTCATCTCTGAAAGATTTCTGTCTTTGACTTAGGCTGCATCTATATGAAGTATTTTATTCAGCAGTAAAATGTCCTTTTTGTTTGAGACAAAAAAATGAAAAAGTATAATTCAGGAAGCTTTATAAGTATAGTCATTTTATACTAAAAATAACCCCTTGATCACAGAAAATAGTTTATATAAACAAAGCAAAACTAGTATAGAACATTATACAGATGTAACTTTAGTAAGCATGAACCTAAATTAAAGGTAAGGAATGTTTAGCATATGTGTTGCTTGCTGATTAGTTTTCTCTGCTCATTGCAGGCTCTGTTTTTCCTGATCAGTGGCATAGTGGTGATGATCGGAAGCATGGTCTTGATTGTTTTGGATTGGGTACACAATGCTCCTGGAGGTGGCCATTAATTGATACCACTTAAACTCGAATAGTCCATCTGAAGCCAGTGTTGAGTCAACTCAACTACTGTGAAATTTCACCTGATGTTTTCAGTTTCACTTCCTTTTTAAGTGCAGATTCCTCGCTGGTTCTTCTGAATGCAGAATAAGTGAACTTTTTTTCTTTACTTTTTTCTTTTTCTATTTTAAAGAAACTTATCTGTATGTTAGGAATGGATATTAACAACAAAACCACGAGTCTCGGGTTAAGGGAAGTGACAATTTTATTCCATTCCAGAGAATGGACGAACTCTTAACTTTTATCAAGCCACATGTTTGGCTGTGTCATTGTTTAACTTGGATATTTTATGATTTTACTTGAATGTGCCTAATGGAACCATTCGATGTGAGAAACAATTATTTACAGCAAAGTGTTGAAAACAACCATTGAGAAAACACTATTATTTTTTGTACCAAAAATACTTAAAGACCTCAGAAGCACTATTTTACTTTTAAGGAATTGCTTTTTTTTTTTAACTTTATCCAGAAACAGTTGTCAATGAATTCCGTAAAATAATTTCATTGGTATTTAAAAATTAATATTAGTATTATGAAATGATTTGCCTTTTTTGTAGGCATTATAAGCCAAATACTTTTTTACCCAAAATAATTTTTAAGAGTAAATGATGTTATGAAAAATTGTACCATGAATTAGGAAGCATTGTTTTTTCCATTCAAACTTCACCTTACATATAGGATGATTGATTGATTTTTGCTACACCAAATCAGATGAACCCTGTTCATCATTTTTCTTCTCTCCCAAATAATGTGGTTCATTCAGACTTAAATTTTTAAGTCTTCAGCCTATTAGAATGGAAGATAATGTAGATATTTCTATGGGAAATAAAATAGCTAATTTTGAGGTACCAAATAGTGCAATTGGGTAAAACAGGGTTTATTCAGTTGCATCTGTCTCCAGAGTTGTATTGACAGCTCTGGGTCTCTTTTTGGGCCAGCCCTTTTTTGACATTGCTTCCAGCAGTGAAAAATGGGCACTTGATGGCAATAGGCCAGAACTATTCTATCCAGAGAGTACAACTTTTCAAAATGCTCATCTACTGGAAGTATGATTTACTTGACTTTGTATGGCTTAGTTGTATTCATGTTTTGTCTTGTAGTAGAGGTCTAATCCATAGGTTACACCGATATTTGATATGATATAAGTTCTCTTCATATAGGCCACTGGGTTTCTCATGCAGTAAGCTTTTTAAAAATTTGTTTGCACTGGATTGTCATCTCAATCTTATATAATGTAAAATTACTTGTTTACATCCAAAACATGATTAGCTAGGAAAAACAGTGCAACCTAATTGTACGTAGTTGTTTTGGTCCAACTGCATGTTCACCCTTCCATTTCAATTCCAGTTAGAGATGAAAACATTATTTTGTAACTTGGCTTTAAGAGCACATTTATTGTACGATACGGTGTATGGTGAATATATTATTAAATAATGTGGTACTTTGCTCATCAGGCATAATATCTAAAATCTAATATACATAATTCCATTAAGTGGTTGAGGGAAGCAAATAATGGAATCATCAATTGGTTATCTGGCTCTAAAGTTTTCTTTTGAACTAAACATTTTTTGAGTTTTACACAAGAGCCAGAAATGTGGCAGACATGGTTTTTGTTACATGTTCTTGTATTATATGTGACTAATTTACAGGCAATGTGTCTGTGATTAAAGACCCTCACGGAACTGGAAGACGTCTTGTAGTGCTACGTTGGGTGAAGTCCATTTTTGTTTTCTACAAAGATAAAATAATTAGGGACCGTCTAGAAATAGAAAGGCAATGAGAAGACAAATTGCACAGCACTGCTTTCATTTAATTGGCTTTGGGCACTCCATTTGAATTCAGAACCTCACCTGTATTTGAGACCAAGAATTGGCACTTCTGCTTGAGTTCTAAGTACAGAGTTGCTTTCTACGTTCACCACCTTCTGTGTAGAAGAAAGTACCTTGGCATCCCGGAAAGAATGGAAGAAAAGAATCCTCTTCTCACAGCAAATCAGTGTTGGAGAGGTTCCCCCCTAATCCTCATTGGTTAAGGTTCAAAATCAATTCCTAGGATAAATTCCATTGCATGGTTTTCTTGAAGCTATCTTGTCTGCCTTGAGGTTCCTAAACAGTGAATTCCCATTAATGAGCAGTCTTCAGTATTAAAACCACTGTCTTGTCACCTCATTTTGCATTACTGTCTTCCGTGGATGTTTCAGTTATAACTGCAATGTTATTTATAGAACAGCATTAATCCATTAAAGCTAACCTATTTTTCAATATTTATGATAATCTATGTACATACATTGTCTGTCCATATGTATTTGTAAATAGGTTGTATATAATATGTCAGTATTGGGTCTTGGGTTCACATGTATATATTCCTGTAAGTTTCTTAACTGCATTTTGATGAATTTACATTATGTATAAGTCCCCAAAGTACCTGTACAGAGAATTCAATATAAAAGAAAGACTCAAGTTGTGTACAAATACTAAACATTTAAAATACTTGTTTAAACTGTATTTGCAATAAACTGGTTGGACATCAAATTTTTTTCATGAAAACTTGGTGCAAGTTCAGATCTTTATTTAAATTTTAAATAAAGCCTAAATTTTCAAAATGCAGTAGTTATCAAAATGTGATAGTGTAATGAAATCAAATGTGATCTAGTATAATGAAACACCTTTGAGAACCTGGGTGCATTGACATTGTATATTAGTGTAAATATCCCCATTGTACTGTTAGAGGCCAACAGTTCCAGTGTGGTTTGTTGGCAAGGAGTGCTACACCGTTTCAATGAAACAATGTATGTTTTAACTGAACTAAAATAAATACATGCTTAATCCTGAGTGGTAGTGTTTTTCCTTTGAAGTAATGGGATTAGCAGCATTTTGTAAACACTTAGCAGTTGGTGAGTGTCATTATGTGTTAGTGGTTATAATGAACAGAAAAATGAATTTAAATTCCAAAGTTTACAAACTAAAAGAATGAAAAGACAAGCTGGGAAGATGCTAAAAGGAATCAAAAGCACCCAGACTTCACCCTGCTGATGGAATAAGTAGGCCAAAAATGCATCAGAAACCATAAAAGTAATTGTTTCCCATATGTGCCTATATGTTCTGAATGTATAGGTATGGCTGGAGTAAAGCCCAGGACCCAGTTTGTATTCAGTTTCAGGAAGCCCCTAATACAGGTACAATTAAGGACCACTGAGGCCTGGAAATATTAGTTTGGTGAATTGGTCATGAAAGGAAGCATTGATTGACACGCTGATAGTATTAAGTAACAGCACAGAATTGCAAAGGGTGGCCTATTGATGGCCTTAAAAGGTTGAGGCTTATAAAATGAAATACTAAAAGGAAATAAAGGAAAGCAAGTGTGCTTGGGAATGGATCTGAAGACAAATCTCCAAGAAACTAATTTAGTAATGATGGCAAAGGAGAAGGGGCTGTGATTAGTAAGGGCAGCAGAATTTGCAACAAATCTGAATAGAAGAGAAAAGGACTTGTGGAGTTTTCAGGTATTCAAGCACCCACCACGTTGGGCACGCGTGCCTAACAGAATCCACTCACTTCAAATTATGCTAATTTTAAGATAATATTTTAAAATAATACCAAAAATAAACCAGAATGCCAATTTATTAATCCAAAAATAGAAATATATCTGATAGGTAGACCTACTCCAAATGAAAATTTCCCTAGCCAGGAAACCAGCTATTCCCATCAGGTTTCCTTGAAGCCTGAGGAATATTTGAGGAACATGTCTAAATAGAGAACCAAAGCTGTTCGTCTTGATTTGTAAATATTCCTACCTGGAGAGTTGGCTTAAACTTCTGATAACAAAATAAAACCAATGAAAATTAGCTTAAGTAAATATGGCAGATGGAGAGAACTTAAAATAGAGATTGGAATGCCTCAGAAAATTGAAAGATGAATGGGCTCCCAAAAGTTGAAAACTATTCGCCCTAGAGACCTCAAATATCAAAGCTGTGTGCAGCTTTATTGTAGAGCTGTGCAATTCAATTCTGAGCTTTCAATTTCTTCAGTTCAGTTTCTCCAGATAAACCAATTGGTCAGTAATGAGTCAAGTATTCACCCTGATCTCTTCCGTATAATTACTAAATGAATACATTCTCTTTTATTTTCTACAGAACAGGTGAAAAGAGACTCACACTTTTAAACAAGAATTTACTAAGTACTTGTGATATAAAAACAGCATGTGATTTAATGGTTTACTCACCTTCTGCAAGAGACCTAAACAGGAAAGTCTTTCTTGCCTCACCTATGTCTGCCTCCGGGTGGCATAAGCCATCTTTAATCTCAACCACCCAAATGATTTTGTGGCAGTGAAACCCTTGTTTTCAAATCCTAGCCAAATCGCAGTAGGCAGCGCATCAGTCTCATAATCTGAATGTCCCCCACATTTGTGAGGAAAGAGTTAACACCATAAGTCTGATCGTTAACCCTTGGCCAATTCCTAGGAACATGGCCATCAGAATGTTCTTTATGTTAGTGACTGATGATGTTGTTGTATTCACCAGGAGCAATGGACCATGCCATACCAGTTTGTCAGGTTGCTTTACACAAACACCAAGATTAATGTGCACCTGGTTTTATTGTTGGGGTCCTGACTTTTGGTGGCCTAGAATATTTGCATAGCAGGATAAGCCTCTGTGATCAGTTTCCCACCCCCACTCTATAAATAAAGTCTTGGCCTCTAAGACTCATTTGGTCTTCTTTCGGACAGAGGTTTCACCCACGTCTCTGTAGTTCACTACCAGAAAAAGCTTTCCTATGTGGTCTCAGGCAAAGAAGATATTCGAATCTTGGGCTGGACACCTTTGGCTTCCACTGTTAATATCTTTTTCCTGTGCTTTTGTTCTGTGTTATTTCCTATAAAAAGTCTTAGCAGTTGATGTCACCATCATTGAGTCTTGGGATTCCTTCATCAGTAAATGAAATATGTATTTTCGTTCTCTCTCTCTCTCTCTCTCTCTCTCTCTCTCTCTCTCTCTCTCTCTCTCCCCCCCCCTCTATAACATCAGTTTACAATATTCATTCTCTTCTTTTCCAGGAAGGATTTTTTTTTCTCAGTGAAATCCTCAAAGCCTTATGAAATAAACTTTACTCAACAATGTCTGGGGGTTGGGAGGGTAAGACAGCAAAGGTGGGTTTTACATTGCATGCACTATTCATAAAGTCCCATTTGACATGTTCCCCCAGCCATGCAGTGACCTGCAATTTCTACCTGCACTTTCTCCCATACCACACACAGTCTATTCTCATAAGTAGCCCAAGTTTATCTTCAAACTTGCCTATTCTCAGAAAAACAAAAGCTTTGAAGTTGTCATCAGGATTTACCTTCCTGAGATGATGCTTTACTGTCCATGTGTTTTTATTTCCATTCTGCCCTTGAAGATCTGACTCCTATACCTACCCTTTTTAAGTGACTTCTCTAAGTATCTTTTCTAACCACTTACAATACTTACATTGAAAGGAATTCTGGTAAATTCAATTTTGTCATCTGATTATAATGAACATATCTGAAGTAGATAGAACCCACTCTATAATTTAGATAGAAGCAGTTGAAATAGGGTCATGGGTGAGGTCTAAAGACTGAGAGCTCATCCTCTCAACCTCCTTCCATAATGGCCCATAGGTGCTGCTTTAACCTAGGGCCCTACCAAATGTGACTTGAAAAACATGTCTCTAAAGAGAATGAACTCCCACAATGACAATTCTACTAGCTGGATGCTATTATGTTCCTATTTTCTGAGAATGGTCTTAACCTCCTGTCTGAACCCAATTATCCTCTGAACCCAACCCAATAACCACAATGTTAACATGAGGTTCACATAGAAGCCAGGTCTCCCTGACTAAGAATATACTGTTGAGTAGGTACTCAGGTTCTTACAGGTATCTGTGGCAGAGCAGGTGAAGAAATCAGAATGAAATATAGACTCAGATGTCACATAATCTGACAAGGTCCCTAGTCAACATGGTGCCACTGGTGAGCATTGCCTTTGGCTGAAGGAAATCATGGTTTTTTAAAATATGGTGGAAGAGACACCCCCCTCCCAATTTGTTGATGAGTCCAGTGGTGTGTGCGTGTAGTCCCATCTACTCTGGGAGGCTGAGGTAGAGAATTGCTTTAATTTAGGAGTTTGAGACCTGCCTGGGCAACATCAGAAGATCCCATCTCCCAAAAGAAGGAAGGGAGGGAGGGAGAGAGGGAAAGAGAAAGGGAAAGAAAGGAAGAAAGGTAAGAGAGGGAGAAAAATAAAGAAAAAATGGGTATTGACCTCTGGTTAGACCTGGTTCTGCAGATGTGATTATGAATCATAATCTTTTGACTCATTCATTTTTCTCAGGAGTTTGGGAATTATTTCAGTTCTAAATATATAAATTAAACTTTCAATGTTATCACACCTTCTTACCAAAAATGTAGCAAAATCACACACCAATATAATTTTTTAAAGTGAGATATCTGATCAATAGGCACGAAAAGGAACAAAACATACTAAGGATGCCTATTTTAAGGATACAATTTCAACAAGCAGTTATTTTTCTCAAGGAGAAATGTGCCTTAAGTTTACTAAGTGATAAATTTTATTCCAGTGTCTCCAACTCATTACAGCTTAGCAGGGAATTGTATTATATTCCAAGCCCAAAATAAACTGTATTTCTTTTTTTTTAAATTTCCTTTCATTTTCTTTGTATTTCCTTCAAAGTGACTGAATTCTCAAAAGAGATGTGGAATTCATGGTTCACAACCCTTCTGCTCCAGATAGAGGAATTGTATTTTTAAACTGATCTCTAAATAGAAAGATCCAAAGAAGGAAATATGTGGAATATGAAAATCTCTTCTCAAAATGCATGAGAGTCTCATAAATTTGGAAACATTCTTCTCTCACAAACTGCTCCAAAAAGAAATGTTTAGTATGTACTGCCCATATTGAAGGCAATGAAGCAGGCGGGAGAACATTCTTTCTTGCTTGTGGGAGAGAGACCAGTGAATTATATTTTTAAAAAAGCACTTTTTGTTCTAGAACAAAACAAAACAAAACCTCATGCAAACAATTCACTTAAAAGACCATGATTGCCAACAAATTATCACAGATTTTACTACAATGTTTGTGAAAGAAGAGTTAATAACTAACAGGGTCAGTAATTGCTCCACACTGGTTTTCAATATGTTGCACTGTTTCTGGAAAGCTCTCCTGGTGTGTGGGAGTGTGACCTTGTAGCCCTGCAAAGATGGGTTCAAGTTCTGGTTTGCCATTATTAGCTATGTGATATCCAGCAAATTCTGAACCTGCCCAAGCCTCAGTTTGCTCTCTATGTAATAAAATCTAGCATAACTCACATGATGCAGTGTTTAATATGTGCCAGGTTCTGCACAAAGAACAATCACTACAATCCCTGGATTGTGTGTACTTCTTTTTTTTTTTTTTTTTTTTTTTTTAAAGATAGAGTGAGAGGAGGGAGAGAGAGAGAGAGAGAGAGAGAGAATTTTTAATATTTATTTTTTAGTTCTCGGCGGACACAACATCTTTGTTGGTATGTGGTGCTGAGGATCGAACCCGGGCCGCACGCATGCCAGGCGAGCGCGCTACCACTTGAGCCACATCCCCAGCCCATTGTGTGTACTTCTTAATCCCTTTTTACTGAAGAAGACACTGAAGCTTATTAGTTGAGCCTCAACTTTAGAAGGTTGAGTGACTCAGCCCAGCTGAGACTCAAGCCCTGATCCTGATCCTATGCTATTCATTCCTTTGAAAGTAAGGATAAGTATAAAAACCCCATATGTAGGGTTGTTTTGGATATTAAATGAAGTAACCCAAGGACCTGTCACTGTGTGTATCACAGAACTGAATACTATGCGGCACTGAAAATAAACTGCAGTTCATTTTTGTAATTAAAAGTTTGAATAAACAAGTCCTAGAATGTCACATGTATTTAGTATTATATCCTTTTTAAAGTTCAAAACAACTAAAATGAAACAATGACTTTATTAGCATACTAATATATTTCCCAACACAATTAAAGAAAGAAGCAAGGGACTGACACATGCAACATTCAAGATCATGGTTAGTTTGGAAAGGGGAGTGTGGGGAAGGGTGCAGAAGCAGATGGAAGTGGCTGTCAATGTTCTAGTTTTCCGGTGTTCAAGGGCAAAGACAGGAGAGTTGATAGAAAAACAGAAGAGGACCCACTTTGACCAAAAATGAGTGTACTGTGACCAGACTGATTACACCAATGATGTACTTCCAAAGTTCATTTTAAAAAAGGAGCTTTTACATAGGTAGAACCATAGCACAATGATAACTTCCTATCAATCATTTTTTTCACCTGAAAATGTGAAATTTCCTAGAGTTTGATTTAATATATATCAATAAGCATTGGTTTCTTCTAGCCCCCCCTTCTCTAGTTTGCTAGGTGTGATGAGTTTCCCACAGAATCCCACAGCACCCTGAGCTCATCAGCTTCGCCTGTCCCCAAAATGAGGAAGGCAGGTGGTTTCTAATCCAACCCCAATTACTGATTTCTGAATCCTAAGGGCTCTTTCAAATTGACAGGCTCAGATGGGATGCTGAATAATTGTTGAATTTGATTTCTCAAAATCTCAATGTAATTCAATTAGAAGATTGTATCTAGGTACTGAATAGATACAGGAGACTTATGCACATAAAGGTGCATTAGAAAAAAATCTCAGGACCCCAAAAGTCAGCTCCTCCTAGTCTTTCCCCTTGTAATAAGGAGACACATCTCATTGCTTTAAGGTTTCCTCTATGATACTAAAAGTTCTGCAGACCTCCAAGGACCCAGTCTTGGAATCCACTCCCCATGCCCACAT
Source organism: Spermophilus citellus (assembly GCF_964194105.1). Taxonomy (NCBI): domain Eukaryota; kingdom Metazoa; phylum Chordata; class Mammalia; order Rodentia; family Sciuridae; genus Spermophilus; species Spermophilus citellus. The sequence continues at coordinate 66,474,675 of NC_138197.1, read as the reverse complement.
CTGCCCCAAGCCTTCCTGCTCAATCTGGCCGTGGACTCTATCTTTGACCTTTGTTTGAGCTTTCAGTCTCATTTCTGGCATCTGTGCTATGTCTCCGAGTGACAGGAACCTTTCTGTGGCCCTTCACTTACAGTTCTCGGATAGTTTTAGGTCACTGGCATTTCTGAGCTCTACCCTGAACTCTAGCTCTGGCCCCCTACAACTCATTGCCCAAACTGTAATCGGACCAATTTTTCCACAGAACAAAAGTAATCATGTCAGTCCTCAGAATTGAAAAGACAAGTTATCAGCCCTTATCACACTACAAAATGCCGGATCAGGCGCAGGACAAATGACTTAAGCACTACCATTTGGAAGCTCTCTAATAATTCTTTTTTTTTAATATTTATTTTTTAGTTCTCGGCGGACACAACATCTTTGTTGGTATGTGGTGCTGAGGATCGAACCCGGGCCGCACGCATGCCAGGCGAGTGCGCTACCGCTTGAGCCACATCCCCAGCCCGCTCTCTAATAATTCTAAAACTCTGCTGAGCCAACTTCAGGAGTGCTTCCTACACTGAGATGGGGCGAATTCCTTAATTAAGCTCCAATTCTGCCCCTCTTTCCAGTGGGGACTCCTCAATCCGTTTATTTCCATAGCTCTTGAGCAAGGCTTCTGTAAGACTCTTCTTTTTCTGATATCCTGTCTTAGCTTCATCAGAAGTGGGGATTCTTAAATATGTATTCCTCGAGGTTTAGGAAGATTTCTTAGTCCACTTCTCTGTTCATAGAAGGTTGGGGTCAAGAGTTGCTTTAAATTCTGAGCAGTTTCACTTTTTCTAGACTAGTGGACCCTTAAGTAGTTTAACTCTCTCAAAAATTCAGCAACTTCTCATCTGAGTCAGTTTCAATAGCCACAACCACACTTCTTTTCCATGAGTATTTCTTTGTTTATAGGTATAACTCATATACCATAATTGTGTGGTATATGAATTGAGGTATAATTCATATACCATACAGTTCATACAAAGTGTACAATTCAGTGAGCTTTAGTGTATTCACCACTGGATACAGAACATTTTAGTCACCCCGAAAACAAACCCTCCTTATACTCATTAGCGGTCACTCCATTTGTCTCTACCTTCCCCCACCCACCACATCAATCCCCCAGGCCTAGGTAACCACCAGTCTACTTTCTGTCTCCATAGATTTTCCTATTTTGGATATTTCGCATGAATGAGTCACACAATATGTGACCTGACTGGCTTCTTTCACTTAGTGTAATGTTTTCAAAGATTATCCATGTTGTTGCATATGTCTGTACTTAATTTTTTAAATATTTAGTTAGTTAGTTTTTGGTGGACACATCTTTATTTTATTTTTATGTGGTGCTGAGGATCGAACCTAGCACCCCGCTCATGCCAGGAGAGCGCGCTACTGCTTGAGCCACATCCCCAGCCCTGTACTTAATTTTTTTACTGTTACTATTCCAGTGTATAGCTATAGCTAGAGTACATCCACTCTATCTATCAGTTGATGAACATTGGAGATGTTTCTACAACTTGGTTATTTTGAATAGCACTTATAAACATTTATGTACAGGATTTTATATGGACATATGTTTTCATTTCTTTTTAGTCATGCTTCATGAATTTGCCATATTTCTTTATTACTTTTCTCTCCTTCTCCTCCCACCCGTTTTTCAGTTGCAGTTGCTTTGGACCTAACGTGAGTGGGAGAACCACATCTTTAGTTTTTCACTCAGAGCTATTTCAACCTATTAAAAAGACAGAGCAGGTCCCATCTTAATTCATACACAGGTTTTAACTATGTGTTCAATGGCTGCACCTGGACTTGATCTTTGCTACCTTAATCAGACTTTGTGATCAGAACATTTTCCTGTGCTACCTTTTATTATTTGAGGCTCAGAAATTATTGTCTTTTGCAACCCTAATAAATTCCCAAATCTGTGGACATTCTCTATTCCTTTGGCTTGCAAACTGGTTGATTCTTTTCTGAGTTCCTCTTTTTTTATGGAACTGGGAATTGAACTCGGGATGCTCTACCACTTCCTCAAAGAGGAGTGAGAAAGAAAAAATTAGCTTGGACTCTAAAAGTTTGCCCTACCACTCATCAGATTGGAATAAAAGATACAGATAAAGCCAGCTGCAAAGTTAACAGGAAACAATATGTCCCCCCAGGACAGCCTGCAGCTGCAGTGTCATAACAACCCACTTCTTTAAGTGGCTACTGCATTCTTACTGAGAAGCTTTGTTCTCTAAACCCAGAGAGTATCAGAAATTTAAATGATTGGATTAAAATTGTTTGAAATTACATCGGTAAGAAGGAAACATCCCGCTTTGCCTGGGGAAATCTAAGTTCCTTTGACACAGAGGAGCAGTCTCTGTTTACAACCCAGGTGCACAGTTTCAGATAAGGGTTTCTGTACACAGCATTCCACAGCCGTTTTAACTTTCTTTTTTCCAGGGAAGCTCAAACCCAGGTCTTGAATGCAGCCTGGATATGCTATTTACCACTGTACCCAATCCTGCTTTGCTTTGAGCCTATCAAAGTCTATCCATTCCCAGAATTTTATCTATTCTAACTTTGTTGCCTCCTGGTTCCTGTAGTGTGTCTCCTTCATTGCAATGGATCAATGAACCTAATTTTGTCTGACAGACTGTTCACTTTTAGTGGTCTTGAGCTGAATGGGTTAAGACAGGGTATTCAACTCACTGTGAACTTTTGACATTTGAAAATGTGTATTTTATATAATAAAATAATTATAGGTTCTTGTCAGTTCCTGCCTTGACCCTAAACTATCCTAGCTTTTTGAAGATTACTCCTTGCCCAGAAAACTTAAGCCAGATGATCTAAATAATATAAGCTGTCATTCATAAAAAGCTACTGGGTTGAGAAATAACAGTGGCTGAAAGCTGGAGTTCTAAATACTTCAAGGCGATTTAGGTACCAAGCCACCACTAAAGTTTCTGTTGCTATACAACAAAGCTGTCTTTTGAGCCCCTTTCCATCTCTGTCCCTCTAAGACTAATACCCTAGATAGAACTGTGTCCCAAGTAGTTGTCATCTCTCAATAATATTTGAAAAATAAGATAGAGGGGAAAAGAATTGTAAGCATGCCATCTTTTCCCACTCTGATGATGTTGTTATCCCCAGAGACTAAGGAAGGACATCAGAAGTGGGTATTGGGATATGCACCCAAAAACCTTAGGGTTAGAGATACAAAGAAGAGTAGTATATCAGCCATTGTCCCATCAAGAAACAAAGATGGACAGGATGAAAGGAAACTGACAAAGGGTGGTGAAGCATCTGGAACAAGCAATAGCAGTAAGCCATTATCATCCCTTGGTCTGAAAGGGCACAGGCAGGGAAAGGTAGAGGGCAGGGAGAGATGTAGAAGGGGACTGCCTGACAGCAGCTGTGGCACTAGGGGAGTGCTGCTACTGCCAGTATCATACGGGCTGCGACTAAGTCGACGGGAAGACCAGAAGAATAAACACCCGAATCCACCCTCTTTGCTTTCACCCTCCAGTCTGACATGTGGTGTCTCCCTTTGGTCAAACCCCAATAGACTCCAAAAGGTAAGAGAGCCCAGCAGATCTATTGGTGAAGGCCTACCTTCAGAGTCACAGTCCAGGGTGGGGAAAAGGAAAGATAATGGGTTAAATTTGGGAGTGTGGGGGGGGGGACTAATTAGCATGGTTGGGTTGAAGAAAGAGGGAACATAGAGTTGGGCAAATTCATGAAATAGGAGCTAGCTATTAACCATAGCTGATTTTTACATGGAGGCAACCTCTGTCATATCTGGCCTGGTACTTTGCTGGTTCAGAATGTTTGGGGCAGATTGTCTTAGTACATCCTAAGACTTTTGCATTCTAAGACTTTCCCTGGGTAAGAGGCAAATCCCATTTCTTTGTCTAGCCCATATTCTTCTCCGTGAACCAATTGTCAGAGCTGAAGAGCGTGTCACTCACCAGGAGTCTAGCATTTTTTTAAAAAAATTGATACATAATTCATATATCATAGATTCATCCTTTTAAAGTGTATAGTTATATGATTATATTTTTAATGTTGTGCAACTATCACCACTATCTAATTTTAGAACATTTTAAAAAATATTTTTTAGTTGTTGTTGAACACAATACCTTTATTTTACTTATTTATTTTCATGTGGTGCTATGGAATGAACCCAGGCAAGCACCCCAGCCCTAATTTCAGAACATTTTCATCACACCAAAAACACACCCCATATCCATTAGCAGTCATTTCTCATCCTTCCTTCCCCTATCCCTAAGCAACCACTAATCTAGAATCTGTCTCTAAGTTTTCCCTATTCTGGACATTTTGTTTAAAAGAAATCAAATCACGTGTGACCTTTTGTTATCGGCTTCTTCCAGTTATCACAGAGTTTTCAATGTCCATCCATGTTGTAACATATTGCAGTACTTCATTTTTAAAAATTTTAAATTGACATATAATAATTGTACCTATTTATGGAGTCCAAGAGACTATTTGATACATGGATAAAACATGTAATCAAATCAGGGTAATTATCATTTCCATTTCTTTACACACGTATCATTTATTTGTATTAAGACTACTTAATTTCTTTCCAAAGTTGAATATTCCTTGTGTGGATATATTATATTTTGTTTGTCCATTCACCAACTGATAGACATTTGGTTGTTTCTACTTGTTGGATATGATGAGTAATGGTGCTGAGAACATTCACATACAAGTTTTTGTGTGCCACATGCTTTCAATTCTTTGGGGTATATGCCTAGCATTAGGATTTCTAGGTCATATGGCAACTCTTTTTTTTTTTTTAATTTTTTGAGAAACTGCCAAACTGTTTTCAAAAGTTTGAATCATTTTATATTTCCACCAGGAATATATGAGCATTTCAATATCTCCATTTCCTCATCAACAGTTGTATTATCCATGTTTTTTTTTTTTTTAAGTGCTACTCTTTTGGTGTCTTTTTAAATAACATACATAGGTTTCTACTATCAGATTATTGAGGGCTGGGCTCTAAGATATGACAGGAAAAGAGGTATTGGTGGGTAAAGGCATTGGGCAGGGGTTTGATTCAGGATAGTTTCACATAGACTGGGCTATTTGGTTTGGGAAGGTGATGAAGTTGATGACTTCTATACTTTGTTCTTGCAGTTTGGGATTACAGAGGGATATTTGTGTTGGGAGGAGAGTCGAATAGTCTTCCATTTATCTCAGACATTTGTTTTATGCCTTGTGTTCTTTGGACCACTGGATGATATTCAGGAAATTCTCAAGAGTTGTCCATGGTTTTTCCAGATACTGCTTAGGTACTGGAGAAATTTTGATACTGGGGAGTTCAGGAAAGCTGTGGGGGAAGAATGAATAGTAGATGCAGAAGCTTATGCATGGCAGGAGAAGTAGTAACTCATTGGCAAATCCCAGAGTGACTTGGTGCTCAGGCTATCCCAGCTGTCTACAAAGTGTCAAGCAACAAACAGGGCTGCTGTGCTAGGCCCAGGCTAACATGCTCCGTCAGTCTGTGCGTAGTGGATGGTTACTAGAAGGATTTGAAAGAATTTTTTTCAAAACTGGAATGCAAACAGGGCAATCTTGGAGAGATGGAAACTATGAATTAAAAAAAAGTGTGCCTTAAAAGCAAAGTAAAAATAGTGAGAAGGGGAGCGTGTAGATTTGCTCTCTGGGGGAGGAGTGTGTGTATGTCACTTTGGTGAACTAGAGATATTACAATGGTATGGGAATGGCACTGATTTAAAAAAAAAGAAAGTCTACTGTTGTTAGTCCCAGGGTATCAGACATGGGCACAGCATTTCCTTAGGTTCTGACCAGAAGTTAGCCACTAGACAGGTCATCATCAAAAGTGTGCCCACCAGAGAAACTTCAGACTGAGGCAGAAGTTTTAGAACATGCCATGAAGACTTGCAGGAGAGTAGCCATGGGTTCAGATGTCTCTGATCAGGAAAGCATGCAGCTGTCACTGGAGAGTAAACCTCTTTGCCCTTCACTTCCACAGTAGCCCTCAGGCATTGCTGGGCATGGAATTGTTCGGCAATTGTTTGTCAGTTGAAAGGAGGGCTGTTTGCACCCTGGAAGGAATCAGCTCATTTGACTTTAAGAGCTTGTCATGAATTGACTCTGTCTCTTTCTTTTAATTAATTTTTGTTTTATTCTAGAGATTGTGTTCCCAAAGGAGCTAGCAATGGATTAGCTCATTGAGTATTATAGTTAATTTCTGACAATAACTGATAATAATACTGCTTGGCAGGCTAAGAAGATTTATGCTATTATTTCTAATCTGTTTTATAGATTAGAATTTATTTTTCTTAATAAGTATAATTAAATATTTGATCCAAATAAGCTCTGTATCTAATTACATGATGTATTTTTTCCATATATGTAGTTTACTACGGATAATTAAGAAATGATGCCTAGCTTCAAAATATCAGTTGCCATACCTGTAAGATGAAAAACATTCATAACTTAAACCCTGTAATATTATTTCCGTCTACTTCCTTACTTTAGCACATTGATGACACTGTTCATCTTAATCCTTGAAGAGGAACAATGGGGAAAACAGTCAAAAACTCAAATTTGTTTTCAGAGTGCACTTTATCACTGTTTCCCTGTTTCTCAATTTCTGGAAGAATTCATTATTTTATTTTTTTAAAGAGAGAGTGAGAGAGGAGAGAGAGAGAGAGAGAATTTTTAATATTTATTTTTTAGTTCTCGGCGGACACAACATCTTTGTTGGTATATGGTGCTGAGGATGGAACCCGGGCCGCACGCATGCCAGGCTACCACTTGGGCCACATCCCCAGCCCGAATTCATTATTTTAATAAATTGGCCATAGGAAAACAAGACTTACACATACTGGTAGAGAACTGAGGTAGAATTCAGAAGGAGCTTTACTAGGACTCCGTTAGTCAATCTCCTTAATTCTTCATGCCAAATATGTAATGCTGTTTTGGCATCACTCTTAATAATAAGAATTCTTCACCCTCTCCAGGAAACTCTAAATGTTCAGAAAGCAAACATTGCCTCAGAAGCTTCCACGGGTGAGAATAAATAGACAGTACAAATGTTTCCATAATCCTCCAAGCGGGTTTGAGCAAATTGGTTGTCAATGTTCCCTGCTTTTCCAGGAAAACTCTAATTCCCAAGGTGAGGATGTTTCCAGAAAAAGTTGGTTTTATGCAAATAACCTTCAGATTATTTGTTAAAATGCTATAGCTCTTCTATGGTGAAAAGATATAAGAAGAAAGTTAGAACAGTTATGTCAGGGCCCATATATGACCAGCCATGTTTATGTTTTTCTTTATTTTTTTTTAACATCTTCACTGAGATTTAATCAACATAACTAAAAAATTTCTCCCTTCTAAAGTGTATGATTCAGTGGGTTTTACAATATTTGCAGAGGTTGTGTGTATGTATGTGTGTGTGTAAGGGTGGACATAGGCTTCATCTAAAGGGCAAATTTAAAAAATAAAAAGTTATTTAAAAGGGGCTGGGGATGTGGCTCAAGCGGTAGCACGCTCGCCTGGCATGCGTGCGGCCCGGGTTCGATTCTCAGCACCACATACAAACAAAGATGTTGTGTCCGCTGATAACTAAAAAATAAATATTAAAATTATCTCTCTCTCTAAAAAAAAAAAAGTTATTTAAAAGAATTTTAGTTGTAGATATTTAATGTTGTTTTAAAAGTATCTCTTTGATTCTCTGACTTCAGGTCCTTTGGGGAAAACTAGTTTTGCACAACTCAGTCTTGAAAGGCTTTATTTCACCCTTGTTCAAAATAGCCATGTGCTTACTCTGGCCTGGTTTGTAATTATAGGATAAACTCAGGTGAAATAAGCATATTTTTCACTTGCCTATTTCCTACATTTAATTGAAAAATCACTTTCTTTTATAAAATGCATCACAAATTCCCATTTTCTTTTCTATCAATAAAGCAATGCTCTGGGCAAAATTCCCACTCCACATTGCAAAGTGCCCTGGCTGTATTTCACTGATAGAGTCAATTCATCACCAGACAGAATTAGGAAGTGTAAATTCTCTCCCTGTCCCACTGGGACTTCCCAGGATAAGGATAACAACAGGCACTGGTTCTCTATGGGGGTCAGGCACTGTGTTCTTCTTTACCTGTGCATTTTATTATCAGGAGAGACCCCCAAAGGTAACTTACTATCTCTATTTCATAGATTAAAAAAAAAAAACTGAGACATAGAGGATGCATAACTTCCCAAAGTCACTAATGGAGTTCAAATTCAAGTCCAGACATCTCTGAGTTTTAGGTCTGACTCCATTCATAGATGAGGGCAAAGAAACTTATAAGACAATTTGCCAACGGACCCCACCTATTTAGAACTCAGCTATTTGGCAAACTATTTTTCATAAAATACAGTTGAGAGTTGGGGTTGGGGGGAAGGAATTCATAGGTAGTTAAAATAGATTTTAAACTTGATATGCTGAAATTCATACACATGGCTCATAGTATAATTTCTCAAATTCTCACTTGGAGATTTTTCTTTTAATTGTGAAATATATCAAATATAAAATTTATACTTAAGTGTTCAGTTCAATGGTATTGAGCACATTTATATTGTGCAACCATGACCACCATCTCCAAAACTCTTCATCTTAAGAAACCAAAACTCTGTACTGATGAACAATAACTCCACATTCTCCCTATTCCCACCCTGGCAACCACCATTCTATTTTTTTGTCCCTATAATTTTGACTAAGGATCTCATTTAGGTGGAATCATATATTAATTATCATTTTATGACTGACGTAATTTCACTTAGCACAATATCTTCAAGGTTCATCCATATTGTAGAATATATCAGTACTTCATACCATGAAGTGTATTCCTTTCTAAGTATCTAATATTTTGCTCATCTATTCTTCCACCCATGGACACTTGGGTGGCTTCCATGTTTCAGCTATTGTGAATAATGAATATCGGTGTACAATCTCTTCAAGACTTTCATTTCAGTTCTTTTGGGCATTCCTCAGAAGAGGAATTGTGGGATCACATGTTAAATCAATTTTTTACTTATCCACTTCATCCAGGTTAGCCACTAAGTTGCTATATAATTACTCATAGTACTCTCTTAAAATTCTTCTTATCAGCCCACTGACTTCTGGCCTCCAGTTTTGAATGAGAAATTTCCTAATAATCTTAGTGACAAGATCTGGCTATGTGACAAGTCAATTCTCTCTTGTTGCTTTTAAATTCTCTTTTCTTTGTCTTTCAACAGTTTTATTATAATATATCTTGGTGTATGTGTCTTTGAGTTTATCATATTTGACATTTCTAGGTTTTTGGATGCTTATATTCATATCCAAAGTTAGCCAAATTTGAAAATTTTTTGGTACTGGGAATTGAACTCAGAGACACTCAACCACTGAGCCACATCCCCAGCCCTATTTTCCATTTTATTTAGAGACAGGGTCTCACTGAGTTGCTTAGTGCCTCGCTGTTGCTGAGGATGGCTTTGAAGCTCACGAATCTCCTGTGTCAGCCTCCCCAGCCCCTGGGATTACAGGCATGCGCCACCACACCTGGTCTCTTCAAGTGTTTTCTCTGTCCCTTTTCCTCTTGTCCTTCCAGGACTCCCCAGTACACATACTGATCTGCTTGAGTTTGTCCCAGAAGTTCCATACTCTCTACTCATTTTTCTTGAGCATGTTTGTTTCTGTTCCCAAGACTTGACAATTTCCTTTTTCTTATGTTCAAGTCATTGGTTTTTTCTTCTGCCTGCTCAGATCTGTTTTTGAGTCCATTTGGTGAACATTTCATTTTAGTTATTGTTCTTTTCTGCTCAAGAGCTTATTTTTCTTTTTTTCTCTTCCTTTTATTTACTTTTCTTTTATACTCCCTCCCCTGCACCTAGCCCCATTCCTGGGGATTGAACCCAGGGGTGCTCTACCACTGAGCTACATCCCCAGGCCTTTTTATTTTCTATTTTGAGGCAGGATCTAACTAACTTTCCCAAGCTGGCTTTGAACTTGTGATCCTCCCATCTCAGACTCCCAGAGAGCTGGGATTACAGGCATGCACCATCCCAGTATCTTGCACTTTGGGATTTCTTTTGAATTTTTCTGTCTATTAATATTTTAATTTTGTTCATATATTGTTTTCTTGACTTTCCACATGTATTTCTTTAATTCTATGAACATTTAGAAGACAAATGTTTTAAAGTCTTTGTGTGGTAGATCCATCATTAAGTTTTTTCTGGAGAGTTTTTATTGAGTTTTTTTTTTTTTTTTTTTTTTTTTTTTTAATGAGACTTACATTCCTGTTTCCTATATGCTTTGTGATTTGTTGTTGTTTGAAAACCGGCATTTGAATTCAATAAATGTGGTAACTCTAGAAATCAGATCTCCTTCCTCTATAATTTGAGTTTTTAAATTTGGTTTGCTTGTTTAGTTGGTTGTAATATCTCTGTGTTGAGCATCAATCTAAGGCATAAATATGAAGTTTTCCCAGGTTTTTTCTGAGCCTACTCCTGTCCCTGGCATGCACTGTGACTTTCTAATTTCTCCTTTATATGTAGCTGCTTTTGAGAGTTCTAGTCTTTAGTATCTGATCCAAAACAGAAAGAAGAGAAAAATAAAGAGGGAAAAAGTGCTGACCCTTTAAATACCCTGGAAGCCAGGAGGTGGGAGGGAGGAGGGGGAACTTACTAATGAAGGGAGGTGCAACAACTTACTAATGAAGGCTGCCTGCTTCTTTGCACCCACGTGAACAGAAGCATCACTCAGCAATCAGATCCCAAATATTTGGAGCACAGGGCTTCTTTGTTATTGTTGTTTTTGCCTCCATGAACCCCTCAAGTTGTATACAAGCTGCTTCAAGATCAAGGGCACAGCTGCCTGCCGTGGGGCTAAGGGTGGGGGGACAGGAACTTCATTATGTTGAGAACTGCAATGATTGAAATTGACTGCAATTTTCTTTCCAAACCTTGTCCTGGAAATTGCAAGCCTTCAGCAGACTCCAGAGTTCCAAAACAGTTACCAGACAGGTTCTGCCAGTGCACTTGTTGTCTAGGTGGGGAAACAGATTTCCTAGTACTTCCTTTGCTGACATCTTCCCAGAATTCTCTCAGATTCCTTTTATTGTTATTTTACAAACAATTCCAACAAGAATGAGTATCTGCTTTCTAAGCCCATGGTAGCAGCAATTCAGAAAGAGGAAAGCAGACAGCATTAGACCAGCCACTGCCTCAATACTGAGCGGTGTTCGTTACAGCACCCTCCCTGACGCAATGTGTCAGTCATTCTTGGTCCAACTGGTGGCTGTTGCTGTGCTGCCCACAAACCAAGGCCTGTCCTACTCACTGTAGATTGGTTCTCACTTTTCAGCTGGTTGGAGACATCAGCTTTTCCTGATCAGCTCTTCCAGCAAAAGGTTGCCACAGCAGAGATGTGCTTCATGTGATAAAGGTCTTCTACTCTATTAGCACTATCTTCACTTTCTAAGACCCCAGAAAAATACCAACTCCTTCCTGGAACCCAGCTGCTGAACCTAAACCACTATCAGGATATATTTTTACCCAAAGAGAATTTTTCCTCAAAGGCTCCTGAAACTTAATGATTTGTTTTTGTTTTTGTGGGAGGTTCTTTCACTGTTAAAATTTTCTACACATTGGAAACCCCATTTTTTACCTGAATTCTAGTTTATTCTGACTGAGTTCTGGCTTAATGTAAATCAGGAGACATATTGGGGTAACTGTCCTGAATATTCCATGGAAGTTAAATTTCTGGAACTTTTTTTTAAATTTATTTTTATTTTTTATTTTTTTTAGTTTTCGGCGGACACAACATCTTTGTTGGTATGTGGTGCTGAGGATCAAACCCGGGCTGCATGCATGCCAGGCGAGCGCGCTACTGCTTGAGCCACATCCCCAGCCCAATTTCTGGAACTTTTTAAGGGAGTTAGAAAATTGGTTTGCCCAGATTATGCAGATGACCTCTGGGGGGCAGTGCTTCCTAATTCCACATGCCAACCTATCATGCTTTGCTCTGATTTAGCAAAAACATTCTTACATCGTTAGTTTTCCACCAAATTAGTGAGCTTGCACGCATACACACACACTCACACACACACACACACACACACACACACACATTCACTTTAATAGTAAACCCTGACAATGCTGCAATAAAATCATTGCTTTCACATATTGGTAATAATATTATAATTTGGAAAATATTACAAAAGTGATGTAGCAAATGTACCAAGAATTATGAAAACGCTCACTAACATATTTAGATTTAACTATTGAGAGTATATGTAATTCCATCAAATTACATATAGTCTCAATAGATAAATCTAAAATGTGACAAAAACTGTGTCCTGCATTATTTATAATGCTGAAATTATTTAAAAATTAAAGGTCAACAGTAGATTAAAGATAATATAGTAAATTTCTCTGATGGAATTTCATATCAATATTAAAATAACTACTTATAAAGTCTACTTAATGATGTATATATGATACACTAGTCACCATTTAATGAGTGTTTACTGTGTCCCAACCCATAGACTAAATATGTTATGGACATTACTTAATTTCTGTCTCACAATAACTTTGTTAAAAAAGATACTATCCCTTTTTAAGTTTCTTAAAAATGTTCTTCCTTCATGCCTGTGTTGGTCAGATTTCCATTACTATGACAAAATACTTGAGATAAACAATTTAAAAGGAAGAAAGATTTCTTTTGTCTCACCATTTCAGTGGTTTCAGTCCATGGCTGCCTAGCACAATTTGGGCCTTTGGTGAGGCAGAACATCATCTCAAGGAGTGTATGGAGCAGCTAAGTTGCTCACCTCTGTGGTGACTGAAAGCAAAAAGAGAGGAAGGGACCAGAACCTCAATATCCCCCTCATGGGCACACCTCCAAAGGCATAATTTCCACTGGGCTCTGTCTTCTAAAGTCTCCACCATTTCCCAAGAGCACCACAGACTGGCAAACAAGCCTTTAACACATACAGCTTTGGAGGGTATTGATCAAACACAGTAATGCCCCTGCCCATTCTCCACCCACTTTCCTAGTCAATGGCTTCCTTAAAGAAGCTCCTCGATGACTCCACGTCCTGATTTAACAAGTACCTTAAACCGCCTCCCATTTAATGTGAGGCTAAACAGATAGTCAAAAAGGCATCAGAGGGCTGGGGATGTGGCTCAAGCGGTAGCGCGCTCGCCTGGCATGCGTGCGGCCCGGGTTCGATTCTCAGCACCACATACCAACAAAGATGTTGTGTCCACCGAGAACTAAAAAATAAATATTAAAAATTCTCTCTCTCTCTCTCTCCCCCCTCTCTCACTCTCTCTTAAAAAAAAAAAAAAAGGCACCAGATTACGAAGTTCTTTTGGGGGGGGCAGTACTGGGGATTAACTCAGGGACACTGGACCATTGAGCCATACCCCCAGCCCTATTTTATATTTTATTTAGAGACAGGGTCTTACTGAGTTGCTTAGTGCCTCGCTTTTGCTGAGGATGGCTTTGAACTTGCAATCTTCCTGCCTCAGCCTCCCAAACTGCTGGGATTACAGGCATGTGCCACTGCACCTGGCCACTAAATTCTTATATCCACTGAAATTTAAACTTAAAGACACTTCTTCTAAAACAAAACAACAACAAAACCCTCAGAAATGAAATCACAGAATTGATGACCATTGTCTTAGCACAGTGGAATTTTAAGGGCTGGGGTTGTAGCTCAGTGGTGGAGCATTTGCCTAGCATGCGTGAGGCTCTGGGTTCTATCTTCAGCACCACATATAGATACATAAAATAAAGGTCCATCTATAAATAAAAAAATTTTTTTAAAAAAGAATAGTGGAATTTTAAAGGGTTTAATTTCCCCTCAAATTACTTTAAAACCCTAAAGTGAGAATAATTGTGTTCTCAAATGATGGAGTATTCTTTTCTCACTCTAAAACATTATTTATGGTGATTGTGATGTTTCTTTCTCAATTTTAAAATATGCTAGGCTATGAAAAAATACTATTTATGACATTTATGAAATAATAGTGATTGAGCTTTAAAGCTGTAGCACTTACAGAGAAATAATAATAATCTCACATAAACTCATCAATACTGTATTTTGGAGGTCTCAATTATATGTACATGGGCTCACTTGATCTTTCCAGGGCCTAAAAGGTAGAACTTCAACCATTTGACAGTTGCCCAGCAAGCCAGTTCTCTATAGACTCAGTGTGGCCACCATTTTGCCATGTGCACCACCATTACCATATTTACTGGCAAGTCTACCTGCCCTAGGAAAGAGCAATATCCATCTACTCTTGGAACAGCTGGAAATACAGCTGCACACTGCAGCTGGCTGAGTCCTGGGAATAATCATCCCTGAAAAATGCTGGACAGGAAGGCTCCTCTGAAGATTTCTCCTTCACCAAACCCTTTTATGTCTTTGTAAGCTGACTTCCCTTTTCTACTTAATAGGAGGAACTATTTTATTTACTGTGCTAAATAATTACCAGCCAGTGAAGGATGAGGCACCTCACTTCTTCCCTATGCTGAAGGCTCCCCCAAACCAGCTGGTAATACGGCAACTGCAGAAGTCTTCAGGACTAATCCTAATCCCCTGGGCAAAACACTCAGCAAAAACTTCAGCTTTAATTCAGACCAGAACACTTAGGGAAAATGGAAACTCTGAATGTTGCTTGTCATTTGCTTTTTGGGTTTTGTTTCATTTTGGTTTTGGTCTTGGGGATTAAAATCAGGGCACTCTACCAATGACCTACATCCCCCGTCTTTCTTATCTTTTATTTCAAGACAGGGTCTTGCTAAATTGCCCAGACTGTCCTGGAATTTGCTATCCTCCAGTCTCAGCCTCCTCAGTAGCTGGGTTTATAGACAGATACCACCATGTTTAGTACTGTTTATCTTTTTTAAAAGTACAAGTTTTTTTTTCCGATTATAAAATTAACACTTAATGTAAGAAAAATTAAAATGTGTTTAAGAAAATAATAAAGAATAAAATAAAATTGACCCAAATCTTTCACCTAGACATAGGCATAACAATTAAAAAAAAAATTTCTGGTCTTTGGGGAGTGTAGTGGCACACACCTGTAATCACAGTTACTTGAAAGTCTGAGGCAGGGAATAGCAAATTCAAGGCCATTTGGGCAACTTAGCAAAACCCTGTCTCAAAATGAAAAATATAAAAGGAAGGCGATGGTGCTCAGTGGTAAGAGCACCTCTGGGTTCAATCTTCAGTACTGAAAAAAAGAAAAAAATTCTGGCCTTTAAAAGATGAGATACATATGTTGTTT
This sequence comes from Spermophilus citellus, assembly GCF_964194105.1. NCBI lineage: Eukaryota > Metazoa > Chordata > Mammalia > Rodentia > Sciuridae > Spermophilus > Spermophilus citellus. The sequence continues at coordinate 66,459,357 of NC_138197.1, read as the reverse complement.
TTTTTTTTTCAAAATGTGCTTATATGCACTTTTAAATTCTTTTATTTGAGAAACATTGGTATATTTGGTTCCTATTTTATTTTCATTTAACATTACTTACACCTTCCCCTTTATTAACTATGCTACAAAAATATCTCAAATGTTTTATGCATGATATCAGAACTTCAGGAACCATTCCCCAGCAGTTTTGCTGTAATATTAGCACCATCTGATTCCTCTTCCTGTATTCCTTAACTCCACTGAATCCTCATGGGCATTTAACACTCTCTGGCTTCAATGAGAATTAAGCACAGGAAGAAGAAAAGCAGGCCATCTGTGCAGGAAGGTAAAACCAGTGTAAATTAAATGGGGTGTGAAAAAAAGGCACTTATGCTCTTTAAATACACGCTACTTGAGAGAAAAGCTTACCTATGTACAGAACTAATCACTGGACCCACAGGCTGCAGGTGAATGGCTAGTTCCGAGTATTCCTTGCTCAAAGAGCAAAGGAAATCCTCTATTTCTAGAACAAATTTGCATAGCTCCAAATTGACCCAAGAGATTTTGATTGAACCTTGAACATGTCAAGGATGTTAAGACAAATGCAAAACACACCTTCTTCTTGGTAGCACTGCCACTGTCCTCTGGGCTCTGTTCATTGATGAGCTCAGAGAAATTGTTGATTTTTTTTTTATATCCATGCCAGGCTGTCTGTTCACATATTGCCACATCCTTCCCAAGCAACGTTTAGTTTCTTACCAATAGGTTTTTTCCCCACTTAGAGTTTTTTTTTTCCAGTTATATGTATTAGTTATACAGATCTGTGGTTTTCTTTGTGGTATATTTATGCATGCATACAACATACTTTGATCATGTCCATCCACCATTACCTACCCTTTCTCTTTCTCTTCTGCCACTGGTAAGGTCGGGCGAGCGTCGGAGGAAGAGACCACCAAGAGACTGTCTCATGCAACAGCAAAGGGTTTATTGGGGGTCCAGCATGCTGGAGCTCAGAGCTCACTTGAAAAGAGCCAAGAGAGCCCCGAGAACAACTTAAGCAGAGCTTATATACATTCTTTGGAGAGGGCAGGGACTTTACATACATCATAGCAAATCATCACACACTGCGGGAAAATCAAACTCTAAAACATGATTAGCACATTCACTGGCGGGAACAAGTTGGCTAGGGATGATTGGTCAGTACAAACAAAGCGGTATACATTCGAACTGATTGGTTCAAACCCTGAGGTGCGTACATGCTGAGCTGCATGGTTTCTGGGAGGGGTTGTTTTTACAGAGCAACCAGATGGTCAGGGGAGATTTCTCAGCATACATTTAACGGTTTTTCCGGGGATTGTTTTGACATCTACATAACTCAACCAAGAAAACAAAACTTAACCTTTACATTCTTAACCTTTCACCCCAATCCCCTTCCTCTTCATTAATAGTTTCCCATTAACAATCATGTGATGCCCCACCCCATGCTAGATTCCGTATGTGAGAAAATATGTGACGCTTTTCTTCTAAGTCTGGCTTAACATGATTATCTCTAGTTCCATCCATTTTCCTACAAATGACATGATTTCATTCTTTATGGCTAAACAATACACCCTTGTGTACATATACCACATTTTCTTTATGTTTCATTTATTGATGTGGCATGTAGGCTGGTTCCATAACTTAGCTATTGTGAATTGTGCAGAGACCACATGCAGGTATATCTGCTGGGTTTTTACTCTGCCTCTTTTCCCTGTTTCTCCCCCAAACACATCTCCTTGTCTTCATTGGAGTCCCTGTAGTGGAATAGCATGGAGATGAAAAGTGTGGCTTTTGAAGTCACACTGAGCCTTTGAATTCTACCTGTGACAACTTCTGCAAGTAATTGATCCACTCTGTCCCTCAGTACTGATCTGACAATTGGCAATGACAGTTTCTACCTTATGAGGATTACCAGCGTAAAGCACTTCTAGAATCTTACCTAGCACACAGTGCGCATTTCATCAATATTTGCCGAAGTCTGGCTGGGCACAAAATCACGAGCCACTCACAGCCTTGTAGATTCAAACAGCAATTCTTTATTCCCGAACTCTCCCCGGCACTCTACACACACGTTCTGGGGAAAATCCACACCTCCACTGGGCTCTGCATCCCAAAATACTCTCTGAATCCCGAGAGAACTCAACGGGAACTCAAGGAGTGGGCACGCCTGAGGCAGCAGGATACGCCCTATTCCCAGCAGGATACACCCTATTCCCAGCAGGATACACCCTAAACCTGGAACCACCCTAATCCAGCAGGATCCTCCCTAAACCCGGATCCACCCTAATCCCTGAGCAAGGTCATCTTTCAAATCAAAACTCTCAAACATTCATGCAATGTCACTGCAAATGACCTGGGTCCAAGGCAAGCCCATTTCCACAATGGAGAGTCCTCCCTCTAAGCAACATGGGGTAGGCTGACAAGGAAATTGCCATGCATCATTCTTACTTGGCTATGGCTCTCAGCAAATATTGCCATTAATTTAGTATAGGTAGATGGAATGTTGGAACAAAACATCATTTTAAGATTTTTCACTGACAAAGAAACACAGTACAGATGGCTGAGGTGCCTATGATGGTTCAGGACAGCACTTCTTGGTGGTGTGCAGAGCAGTCACCTGGGAACCTGTTACTACACAGATTCAGTGGACCTAAGGGCAAAGTCTAAGATTTTACATTTTTAACCAGGTTATAGGTGATGCTGATACCATTGATTTTTGAGTAGCAAGGATTGAGTAGACATTCTCAAGGGAGAAATGGAAGAATTGAGGACCATAGATAGATGTTAATTAATAAAGAGAGGAGGGGCTGGGATTGTGGCTGAGTGGTAGAGCGCTCGCCTAGCACGGGTGGGACCCGGGTTCGATTCTCAGCACCACATAAAAATAAAGGCATTGTGTTGTGTCCATCTACAGCTAAAAAATAAATATTAAAAAAAATAAAATAAAGAGAGGAAAAACAAAAATAATGTACAGAGACAACTTTGGGAAGACCCAAAATTATAAGGGATTTAAGGTATCAGCTGGACTGGATGCACTTCTCTTTAGACCTAACTCTACTCTGTTCTCTTGCACCTCTCCACCACTTATGACTTGTAACCTCCTAGCGCTTTCTGGTCATTCATGTGTTCCATGGTCACCAATATTTTAGAATAATGTTTGGGGTTCTTCAGAAGTCAACACCTTTTACAGGAAGCTGTGGTGGTTTGGACAAGGAGACAAGATATAGGATTAGGTCTGAACTGGACACCTGGAGGGAGTTGGGCAGTGGTCCAGAGCCACATCTCTAAACAAAAAACAAATGTTGGGACATGTGGTCTGACAATGCGATGGCCAAAGTGAGCAGACCACATATGAAATTTTAAAGCACAGGACACCTTGTCAACACCCAGGGAATGGTCTAGGGCATGGAAAGTCCTTATGCTGAGGGTAGGCCTGGGTATATTGAAGGGGAGAGAATGCATGAGGAGCTGCTCCCAAAATGGAATGCCTGTCACGTGGCAGAAGATTGAACTGGGTAGAAAGGGAGGGAAGTGGGAAAGAAGAGAGTGAGGATAAACTGAAGTAACCTGAAATGAAATAACTAGCCTTAAGAGATGAGACCACTTATCAGGAAGTTATGCTAGGAAACTCTCTTGGGGAGCAGTATGTTCTGCGGGGAAATTCCAGCCCTGCAATGCTGACTCCTGTTTTAGCTGATGCCTGAATTGTCACTGGCCAATCCAATCCATTCAGGGACCTCGTCAAACCTCCTGAGGTTCAATTCCCCACTTACATAAACCCCTTTGCCCTTCCTCTTTTTAATGTGTCCTGGGGCCCCTGTCTTCTCCAGCTAAAGTGTGAAAATTTCTTATAGGACAGGAGTGAAGAAAGACATTTTCTAAACCAAAAAAAAGAAGCCCCGCTTTGCTTCAAACTCTGGTAAGGAAGCAGGCAGCTGGCATTGGTCTGTCCCGTGATCCCCGTTCACATAACCTCAGCAGCTCCAGAGAGCAGCAAGTAGGCTGCCACATGCTCACCACCATGAGGCAGATGCTCAGGAGATGGGGAGGGATGGAGGGATGAAAGCAATAAAGCAGACATTGCTCCTTTCTCCTTTAAAAAGAGGAAGACCCCTGTGAGGTTTCATTCTTGAAGTTACCAGTAAATGCCCTGAAGTTCACACTTGAGCAAGGATTCATTGCTGAAATTCACTGAAACCAGAGAGTGGACACAAGAGAGGCCCTGGGGAGGCAACACAAGGTGAAAGAGGCAGAAGGAAGGAAAGGAGCTGGCAAAAGGTGAGGAGGGCTTTGGGACACCCTTTATGCAGAGATGGCTATAACCCAGCCTGGGCATTCCTCCTCTCTTAGCTCATCCTTAGATTCTGTTACAAAAGTTAGCACCCTTTCCCAGGGAAAAGAGCTGAAGTGGAAAGGATTTCACCAGTGCATTGCTGGTCTCCCCAGGGAAGGGGAGCGTCTCTGCATGGACTATTTATAGCATGTGCGTGCACACACCAGGGTGTTCATGTGCATCTGAGGGTTTCTGTTATTTGTAACTTCAACAGATCTGGAGGCGTCCAGATCTCAGAAAAGATGGTGGTAGTAATGGTGGTGGTAGTAGCTAATTGTCACATGGCTCTTCCCCTGTTTAGAGTCTTTAAATACATTAACACACTAAATTTTCTCAACAACACTGTGAGTGGGAACTGTTAAAATCCCCATTCTGCAGACCGGGAAATTGAGAGACAACTTAGTTAAGCAACTTGCCCAGGGTTACATGGCCAGCATTGGGCAGAACCTGGGTTTGGCCCCAGGCCATCTGTTCTAGTGTCCAGTTTCTTAACCACCATGCTACACTGTCCCTCATAAGGATTCTGGTAAAGATATTAATTCTTATTGATAAGTCATAAGTATTAAGCTCTACTCTTAATTGAGCTATATTCTCTTAAATCTTATGTGTTAGATACAAGGTATATAAATAAACCTGTATCTCATGTAATCCACAAAACAATCATACAAGATAGGTACCATTATTATCTCTACTTCACAAGTGAAAAAACCCAGGACTAAGGAGGTTAATTTACTTACCCACATTTGCATTTGGCACACAGGCAAAACTAGAATTTATGTATATTTAGTAGCAAAGCTCATGCTTGTATCCAGGACCCTACGCCAAAGGAAAGAATAACTAACTTACTATTTTAGGTTCTTCGTTAAAGTCAACAAACAAATCAAGAAAGCCTCTCTTATTGAGAATTTTTACTCCCTTTCATTCCTTTTTTTTTTTTTTTTTTTGCCAATATATCCTGCTTTCCATTTCCAAAAACCTACTTCAGGGCATACTCTATGCCTTTCATGTCTCCCAGATACCAACTTGACACACACATTTGTAACTGGACAAATAGTCAAAGGCATTAATTGGATAACTATCTCAGTTACTTTGCCACTTGGATAGGAGTGAAATAGTGAAAATAACACCCCAAAAATGAATAGAACAGATAAGTCAATTGCTGTATATGAGTAAAATTGTATTCTACTTACCTGTTATTAATACCAGTAAATAGTAAAATACCTGATAATCACTCCATGAATGTTTATTAAACCAAAGAATGATGAAAATAAAATTATTCTAATTATTTTGTCCTGTTTTATCACTCATATTACAATATATGGTAGGGAGACATTGAGAGCAGACAATCTCTTTGAATTCTAGCTTAGTGACTGTCTAAGAAATCTGACTAAGTTACAGCCCCTCTCTGCCCTTCAAATCCTCCCTCTGCAGATTGAGAATAACAGATCTATCTCAAAGTTTGCTGTGACAGTGAAACAGGAAATACGCCAACACGTGCCCTAGAGGTGGATGCATGCAGGTGTTCAGTACTCTTCCTGCTCTGCCTTCCCCTGAGACTTTCCTCAGCAGGGACATGTCCACCTGCACCTCTGGGTCTTCCCTCTATCTCTACCTGCTCTGGCCCTTCACCTGGAATCCTTCATCATCAAGGGAAAAAGGAGTTTATTTTTTATTTTTTATTTCTGGCACTGAGGATTGCTATATATACCTCTGAGCTATAGCCTCAGTTCATTTTAATTTTTATTTTGAGTCAGGGTCTTGCTAAATTGCTAAGAGTTTCCTTAAGTTAATGAGGTTGGCCTTAAACTTGCAGTCCTCTTGCCTCAGCCTCCAGAATCACAGCCCGACTGATGTTTTTCTTAGTATAGATATATTACTATCAAAATGACTGTTCTCTACTTAATCTATGGTATATCTTAGTCCCTTGAGATTCCCCCCCCCAACCCGCCCCACCTCTTCCTCTCCTTCTCAGTTTCTCTCTCTAACACAGAATTTGTGCCTGCTAGGCAAGCCCTCTACCACTGAGCTACACCTCCAAACCCTTGTCTTCTTTTTTAATGCTGCTTCACTAAAGAATGGAATGGAGAGTAAATGAAATCAGAGTCAAATTCTTCTACCCTAGATTTTCATTTCCAAGAGTTGGACAAATTAAAAAAAAAAAATGAAAACCCTAGAATCCCTCTTTTTAAAATATATTTATTATCTGCTCACAATACAAAATGTATGCTTTTAGAAACAACTCAATAATTGCGATCTACTTTTACAAATACTAAATACACAATGCTGAAGTCGAAATCGTAAAGACTATTTTAAGTTTATACTCTAGTTGATACTGGGACATGGCCCATGTTCCCCTTGAGGACAGCAGCTGGAATTGCAGAAGGCCTCTTTTAATTGCCCTCTTAGGGAAGTGCATCAGCCAAAGTTAACTGCTTTGCCCAAGGTCACTTTGGCAACCCACACCAGCCACTGGGCAAGATGGGAATAAAATATTTGGCCCCTTCCTCTAACACAGGACAACTGAGCAGCCCCATACTCCCTTTGGGGTTGGATAAGGCCTTCGATGAGACTGCATGCTGACTTCCCTCTCTTCCCCATAAGGCTTTCTTTCCTTCTCTTTTTCAAGTGCAGACCCCAAAGCACTCCCTAATAAATTTTCTGTTTATTAATCTTGACTTCAGAATATGTTCTACAACAGATGCCTAATTGGTTAATTTTCAAACATTTGAGCTGAAACCAAGATTCTCTTTTACTCCATATAGCAAACAAAAATTGTCATTTATGTCTACCTATAAAATGTCAACAATTGTAGATGGTTAAAAATTAAGCACATAAGGAGTTTGTTTTTATGCTTGCCTAATATAGAAATATAACTTACCTAAAAATGGCTGTCTGCTCTACGCATCATGAACACAATTCATTTTTTTAATTTAAAACAAATAGGATTACTTTTCTATAAATTAATTCAGTAAAAATTGATATCTTCAAACTGTTCAGTAGCATGATACATTTTTTCAATGTATTCAGATTTTCATTTACGTATTAGCAAAGCTTTATACTAAAAAAAAAAAAATAGACAGGTGCATGGTACACATCTGTAATCCCAGTAACTTGGAGGCTGAAGCAGGAGGATCACAAGTTCAAAGCCAACCTCAGCAACTTAGCAAGACCCTGTGTCAACATAAAAAATAAAAAAGGGCTGGGAATGTAGTTCAGTAGTTAAGTGCCCCTGGGTTTAATCCCCAGTACCGCAACCTGTCCTCCCCCAACACACACATACACACACAAAAAAAAAAAAAAAAAAAGAAGAAGAAGAAAAGAAAAAGAAAAAGTTAAGAAAGAAAGAAGGAGACTACTTAGGTGTACATTTTTTTTTCTATAAACACTTTATTATAGGTGTTTCAATTGATTTTTAAGCATAACAAAAGCTCAGTTACAATGTTTTTGCTTTATGGCTTAGTCATGATCCTAAAATTCATCTGGAATAATAAATAGATAAGAATAGATAAGAAAAATATGAAAAGGATTTTACCCTCATTGTTAAAACACAAAACAAAAGTGTAATAAATGAATTAGTATATAAAGAATAGATCAGTGAACAAACTAGTTGATCAGGAGCAGAACTTTTTTCTTTTTTCTTAATTAATAACATCTGCTAGAGGAGGTGCCGCCACTGAGTGAGGAGAGAAACGAAGGGTTTCTCACAACTGGCACTAGAATAATTGGTTAGTGATTTGGAGAAAATCAATTTAGATTCTTATCTTTCATTTGAGGGATTCAAGAATTAAATGGAGAGAAAAGAAATCTAAGTCATAAAAACTAAAACCAAATTCTGGGGAATATTATCTCTGTATAAGAAATGAATTGATTGGTTTAAGAAAAAACATTTCATTGACATAACTTTAAACTGTTGAACATAAAAAAATACACGCACATTTTAAAAGTTCAACACAACCAATGAGAAAGAAATGTAAATTAAATACAGAAACTCTTTTTGACCTACTAAATTAATAAAATGAGCAAAATTATAATAGTCAATATAATGCAATTAATTCCATAAGCATCTTTTTATACTGTAAGTGAGGATTTTAATGCATACTCTCTTTCTAGAAAGTAGTTTTATAATTTATCTGAAATATTATTAAATGTTACATTTTTAACACTGAAATTATACTTCTACAAATTTATCTAATGGAAATAGATATGGGGACAAAGTATCATACACATATATAAGAAAAGAAAATCTGGGTCTGGTTGAGCATTGCCTCAAATGCATGAGGCACTGGGTTCTATCCTCAGCACCACATAAACAAATAAATAAATGCAATGAAGACATTGTGTCCATCTACAACTGAAAAGATTTTTAAAAAATGAAAATCTGAAATTAATGAGAACTATTATAAAACCGTGTGATTGATTATCTTGTAGTTATTTTATAATTTGTTTTTGGAAGAATTTCTCATGATAAAGTAAAATGATCATAATTTGATGTCACAGACAAATACATAACTGGACATGATTCTGAATGTCAAAAAGGTGTGAAAGGGTTCCAAAATGAGTGTCAACAGTGTTTATGAATGGTTTTGGTTGTACTGCCTTTTCAAGTTTTCTACAGTGAGAAAACAATTTTGCAAGTATATTTGTGTGTCTAAAGAGAGAATGCAAGGTAAAGAATTAGAAACATTTTAAACAATTCTTCAGAGAAGTTTGCTCTTAAACAAAAGATGATAAAAAAATTAAACAAAAGATGAGAGCTGCTGAGGGAAATGTAAAATCCCCACCCCCACTTCTCTCCTCTTCCCTTCTTTCTTTTTTATTCACGGAAGAGGTTTGAATGCTTTACTGTCCACAAAGGATAATAATACAGAAATAAAAAAATAAAAATAAATGTAGGACTAAGTTTCTTGAGGAGATGAGAACCAAATAAAGAATGCTGCAGAAGAAATTCACTGGGAACACATCCATCAAGTGAATGAATGAATGATGTCAAGTGGTAAGATTCAACACTAAGAAGGAAAGATGAGTGCATTTCTTTTTTCATTAAAGTAACAGTATTGGATACAGAGACAGAATTGTTTGTATTCATTATTAAATTAATATTGCTAAGTGGTTCATATCTGAACTACAGGATTATGCTTAAATACTATTTGTTACAAGAGCAAGTAGAAACAACAGAACAAATTAACTTGTAACTCTTCTCTTACAGCACCACATTTAATGAGACTCCATTTACAAATGTTGGTTTCACACAGAGAATATGGCTTGGAGAATGCCGGCACTTATCCAGATATTTCTGAAACCAAAAAGCACACTTGCTTTTGGGGAAGGGTAATTTTTGGGAAGTTGGGGCTCTGGATTTGTAGGTACTTTTTGTAAGGTAGAAAATGTTAAACCAAATATATTACTTTTTAAATATAGGCTGAGCTATATTCCTTTTTTCTTTTAAAAAATGACATTCAAGGGGCTGGGGATGTGGCTCAAGCGGTAGCGCGCTCGCCTGGCATGCGTGCGGCCCAGGTTCGATCCTCAGCACCACATACCAACAAAGATGTTGTGTCTGCCTAGAACTAAAAAATAAATATTAAAAATTCTCTCTCTCTCTCTCTCTTTAAAAAAATGACATTCAGTAGACACTTAATATTGATGTTTTAAAATTGTAATTTATTTATACAAGATCCCCAAAATAGAGTTCTAAAAATAGCTATTTATTTGATTTGTATATATAGACTACTAAACTTTAAGAACCTCGCTAAATGTAACTTTGATAATTCACATACTTTTTTCATATCTCTTTCATTTGAAGGACTTGAAATGTAAATTAAATATAAACGAATTAGAGCTACATAACTGTAAAGATATATTATCTATTTATTCATCCAACAAGTATTTATTAAACTTCTGTTATGTGCTAGGTACTTGGAAACCAATATGAAGTTGTCATCTGCCCTTACAAAGCTTACAATCTGATAGGGAAGACAGTCTCTGTATAAATAGTTTCATTGTATAGAAACCTTAGCTAATTTGGGTTTCAAAAATGGCTGCCAATGGATTCCACCATATGTGTAATTATAATGCACCAACAAAAATGGCCACCAAAAGAAGTAGTTTCTAATCTGTACTGGAAGGATTAGGTGATCTAGAGTGGGTAGAGAGAGTCCAGTTAAAAGACTCATGGATGCCAAGGCTGAGGCAGGAGGATTGCAAGTTCAAGGCCAACCTCAGCAACTTAGGAAGACCTGTTGCAAAATTAAAAAAAAAAAAAAAGGCTGGGAATGGGAATTTTGCTCAGTGGTTGAGCACCCCTGAGTTCCATCCCTGGGGGAGAGAGAGAGAGAGAGAGAGAGAGAGAGAGAGAGAGAGAGAGAGAGAGAGAGAGAGAGAGAACACAAATGAACAACAAATGACCCGTGAAAGGTTAAAGCAGGGTCACAAAATGGAAGAAAATATTAGAATGCCTATTCAGATTAACAGATTGAAGATGGCCCTGCCTCAGCCCACATTTCAGATAAGCCCCTGTCACTCAGAGCACTTAAGATCTCTCAAGGAATGGGCACAGGGATAGTGATACCTGGTTGATCTGTGACCTTTTGTACTACAGTTTCAGTGTATTTAGTTGTGTCAATTTATAAATCATATTACCTGATTTATCTAGTTGCACTTATCTTTCCAAGATGGTCAATTAGATATAAAAGATTGCTCTGAATATACTGTACATACAAAATAATAGGACTGGGGGTGAGGCTCAGTGGTAGAGCACTTGCCTAACATGGGAGAAGCCTTAGTTCAATCTGCAGCACTGCATCAATCAATCAATCAATCAATCACAGGCATAAGGAAAGAAGCAAAAATAGAGTCAATACGTTTACCCCTAGGAAGAGCTCTTAGATGGGCCACAATGTAAGGTAAAACAATGACCATCTATTCAAATGTGATAAGAAGTCTACCCAAAACCAATTCAGGATTATGAAGAAGGATTCTTGGGTTCATCTCCATTAACGATGGCCCTCAGTTAAGTGCACATTTGTAGACAAATAACAAAAATCATGTCTTAGTAGGTGGATAGGATGGAGAAATAGATGGCTTGATCTGGAATTGGACCCTATGAGGCCCTTTCTCTAATGTGTCTACGTGTCTGTGTGAGGTCTCTTTCTAGCTACAATAGCGGTTAAACTCAAGAATCTAAATAAGCCGAATTTGGAAGCAGACTTGTGAATTGCTGTATCACAGAGCATTAAAGATTTAAAAAATAATAATAAATTATACCAAACCAAATTTATCTCACCCAAACATTAACAATTTAAAAATTAAGAATATATGATGATAGAATAAATTATTATTAACAAACCTAAAATGTAAAATCCTATTTAAACTTTCACATTTTTAAGAATACTTCTAATGTATATAATAAATAGTACTACATACGTATTATTGCCAGTACATGCATAGACATATTATATTGGGCAGGTATAATGAAGATGTTTTTAACCTGGGGTGTGTTTTTAACTCTCTCTGGGGAGTCCTTGCTTGGGAATGAGTTAAAGGAGGTTTACACTAGCAATGATCATGGGCGTGGAGGAAAGGGAAAAATAGATGCCAGAAATATTTAGGAGGTGGGGTAATAGGATTGGTGATATTCCTTTAAAAATGCACATTGGATCATATCTGTCACCTGCTCTCCCTTCACCCTATTTCTTTTTATTTTCAAAGTGCTGGGGATCAAACCCAAGGCTTTGTGCATACTAAATAAGTGCTCTACCACTGAGCTATACCTCCATCCCAATTGCTCACTTTTTGTTAAAACTCAGTATAAATGCAGAGGATAGAGTGCAAACAAGGGTCACTTCTCCGGGGAAGCTTTCCCTGGTTCCCAGGTCAGTACCTAGTCCTCCATCATTACCCCAGAGTCAGACTCCTCCTTTCCTCAGAGCTCTAATCTCCATCTGTAATTAGTACCTTCACTGGCAATATCATCTGAGTAATGTCAATCTCATATTTTAACTCCAAGCTCCACGAAAGACTAGCAGAATGCCTGGCACTTAGTAAATGTTAGAAGAATGAATTAATTAGATGCCAAGAGTAATGGAGAGGAGCCAGGATCCCCCCATATTTCTGGTTTGAGCATCTGTGCCCATGTGGTGCTATTTTCCAAGATGAGGTTTATCAGAGAAGAGGGTTTGAGTTGGGGAAAAGAACAATGAGTTTAATTTTAGACATATTACATTGGAAAAAAAACTTTGAACATCTTATTTTAGAAGCACATAAGTGTGTGTGTGCATAAATAACTATAAATATAGATCAACAGAAGACTATCAATTTTGAATCTGTCATTAAAATTACCCCTTGTGATTTTGTAATAGGTTCATATGCCGCAAATGTAAAAATCAACTGCACTAAAACTTATTTGACGTTTCTTATTTTAAGAATAATCATCTAGAATGAAAGTTTATTTTTGTAAAGCATGTTACTCTACTCAAGTTATAAACAAGATTCTTCCCATTACATACTGTCAGCCATAAAAAAAAAGAAAGAAAAGAAAAAAAACCACAACCTCTTTCCCAACCAAAAGCTACCTTTTTAGCAGAAAATATGAAAACTTATTTCTGCTCAGCAAGATTGTAGTATCAAATAGCACCCCTTGAAATCATGCCTCCCGCATCCTGAAACAGTCAGCCCCATCCTGCCCTGGGATCTCATGTGATGGGTTTCAGATTTCCTTGGGTTTTGATCTTGTCGTTTATTTTTCTGTTTTCTTATCTATATGCTGACTTCCCTTAAGCCATTCATCACTTCCTTGATATCACTTTCAGTTCCTGATCTTGGATGTAGGCTACATTACTTCTGGATGTTCAACCTGGACAGTAAGAGTGATCACATTAGATCAGAACTAAGGAATGGTCAGCCCTGTGTCCTGTTTCTCAAACCCTGTTTCTCAGGGTTTATGGAAGTTTCAGGTTCAAAGCTTTCCCAAGCCTAGACTTCTGAGCATTTAATATGATCTATCATTTATGAATTTGTTATCCTTGTTTTTTTAAAAAATTTTAATTTGTTATATATGACAGCAGAATGCATTATAATTCATATTACACATATAGAACACACTTTTCCATATACACAAAGTAGAGTCACACCATTTGTGTCTACACACATGTACTTAGGTAATGATGTCCATCTCATTCCACTGTCTTTCGTAAGTTATCCTTGTTTTGAATGAAGTATTTAAACATGGTTCTTATCTTTACTTGCCTCATTCCAAAGTCTGTGCCCTTAGCTTCCTTTGTACATTATTTCTAGGGTTCAGATTTCCAGAAGTGATACATATGCTGGCCTCCTTCTACTACTTGCCAAACTGTTTTCCAATAATAATAATTGCTACTTATGAAATACTTAACTATTTAAAGTGCATTTTATGTATTAACATGTATATTTCACAAAACCATGTGAGGTAGGTATTAGCATTCCCTTTTTAAGTGAGGAAACTGAAGGCACAGAGAAGTTAAGTAACTTGTCTAAAGTTCCAGAGCTAATATGCTGTGGCACCAAAACTAGAACTCAAAGATCTGTCTCCAGAGCCCACAGTTACTAAATTTGCTACTTCACAAATGTTGTGTCAATTTACACTGGTACCATTAGTAAGTGTAGATGTTATGCTCTAGTTTGAAACACTTCTACTTTTTAATTAATACATTCTCATGTGTACCCAAAGCTTACTTTGTCACTTTAAAGTTAAGGTTGTGAGTGGAAATGGAGGCCCACCTATTCTCTAATACCTTCTCTTTTCCATTGCCACAGTGGGAAGAGTTTGAGCTGAGATATGGGCTTCATAGTTTCTTCAGAAAGAAGTAAACAGGATCTGGGGATGTGACTCAAGCGGTGGCGCGCTTGCCTGGCATGCGTGCAGCCCAGGTTCGATCCTCAGCACCACATACAAACAAAGATGTTGTGTCCGCTGAAAACTAAAAAATAAATATTAAAAAATTCTCTATCTTTAAAAAAAAAGATAGACTCATATTTGAAATACCTTATTTACATTAAATTAACCACACCATGATTAAAAAAAAACAAAAACGAAGTAAACAGGACAGAATACCTTGTGTCTGTGAAGTTGTGTTTTGACATTTCATTGCCCCCTGCTCATCTCTGCAAAGTGTGCAAATAATGATAGGTACCATTTATTGAGTGCTTATTTTGTGCCAAACATCTGCTTAAGTACTTTGCAGACTTTGAATCGTTTGATTATGAGATGGGTATCACTACCCCATTTTAAAATAGCTAGGGGAGCTGCACTCAGTTGATCTGCACTCAGTTGATCTGCATAATGGTGCATAAACATGCGGCAAATTAGACACTAAACTCCCAGGACTGCTCATTTGGCCTTGGTTCTTTAGTGAATTTGAATGAATGAGATTGTATCACCATACAGTTGCAATAACTAATGAACGTCACCTTCAGTTTCCCCTGACAGACAAACATACGTGATCTAAGAAAGCTAACCTAGGCGAAAACCAGAGATAACAGATTTTTTTTTTTTTTTTTTTTTTTTTGAGGCTCATTCTGCTTTAGGATTTTAGTTTAAATTAAGTTTGGAGGGCTGGGTTGTGGCTCAGTGGTAGAGCACTTGCCTAGCATCTGTGAGGCCCTGGGTTCAAACCTCAGCACCACATAAAATAAATGAATAAAATAAAGCTATAAAAAGATTTAATTAAAAAAAAAAGTTTGGAGTCAGTAAGGGTTGTTGACCTCTTACAGTGCTACCATCAAGGGGGATTAGACCACACAGTGTCATGTATCTGTAGAAGGATGGCCAAGATAGTCGCTGTTTCCTTTCATTGTGAATTTATTTTGTGTTGTGGCTATTCCACCAATTTTAGTGTCAAAATATTGTCATGTATGGATGTGATCCAAAGAACCTTGAGGATGGTAACAAGGATTAATCAGACAAAAAAAAAATGTGATTTCATCAGTCAAGAAAAACCAGGAATTGTAAAAGACCATCTGTTGTTCTAGGGTAGACCATATAAATTGGAACAAAAGAGTGGTCTCAGAATACACAACCTGTTTTTACTGAGGTAGGATTTGGACATCTGGTGGCAGCACTGCTCCTGTTACATACAGGAAATTTGCAGGACACTCATTCCTAAATAACCTCATCAATTGACTTCCCTATTTTTTTCTTTCTTTTTTTTTTGTACTGAGGATTAAACTCAGGGACGCTTTACCACTAAATTACATCCCCAGCCCTTTTTATTTTGAGACAGGGTTTTGCTAAATTGCTTAGGACCTCTCTAAGTTCCAGAGGCTGGCCTTAAACTTTAGACTCTCCCACCTCTGCCTTTTGAGTCCCTGGAACTAAGGTATGCACCAATGAACCCAGCCCTATATTTTTTTTAATATATTGTTAAAATTCAGGTTGCCCTGTGTTAGTCCTTTACAGAAAAACTATATTCAGAAAATAGTTTTGATCCTGGTCTGGGGTTGTGGCTCAGCAATAGAGCGCTCACCTAGCATGTGTAAGGCCTTGGTTCGATCCTCAGCATCACATAAAAATAAAATAAAGGTATTGTGTCCAACTACAACTAAAACATAAAATATTTTTTAAAAATAGTTTTGATCCTGTTACTCAAAATTCTTATACAAGCAATCTACTTAATATCAGATCAGATATATTTGAAAGACTTTGAAAACCCATGGAAGAAAGCAGGTATTTTCTGTAAGCAGCCAGCATGGCCCCTTCTGCAGCTGTCCTGTTGGATAATTCAGGCAGAGAGCAAGTGCAACTGCAGGGAGAACAGGGTGAAGCTGGGATGAGAGCAGATGTGACTTAAGATCACATTCAATCTTTCTTGGGGTACAATTAATTTTCCTTCACAAATCAACTTTGGAAAGTCTCTCTTTCCTAGTGCCATAAAAAATAGCTGATAGGGCTGGGGATGTGGCTCAAGCAGTAACACGCTCGCCTGGCATGCTCGGGGCGCTGGGTTCAATCCTCAGCAACACATAAAAATAAAATAAAGATGTTGTATCCACCGAAAACTGAAAAATAAATATAAAAAAAAATAGCTGATGGTGCTATTGGAGATCACCCAGGTGAATTTATCCAATTTTCCTTTTATGATAAAACTTTTTAATGTCTCCTAAGGATGTTAGGGAAATCTGCTCAATCAGAAAAGGTCTACAAATAACATTCAATACCAGTAACAATGCCCTTGGAGCTCAAAAACCTAATACTGGGCAAACTGACTCCGTGGACTTTGTGAAAACAGTAGTACTTCCTATCAGAAGTCTGAGTGGGTTGGGGCCCTTCCCACCTCCTCACCCTCCAAAGAGGGTTACTCCAGAATTGAGGGACATTTTAGAGTCAGACATAGAAAAGTGGCTTTGGAGTCAACACTGGATTCAGGACTTGCATGTGCCAATTAAAATGTGTGGACTTGAAATAAATCTTTTAACCTCTGAATCAGGGATTAGGATAGTGTGTCCTGATAGAAAGGTTGTGAGGATTAAACTAGAGATCATGGGTAAGATGCTTAACCTGCTGCTTGTCTCTGAACACATTAAGGAGGGGAGCCATGGTCAAGACATCCCTTGAAGACCCCACTTGAGACCACAGCGATTGTGTTCAGGTGCTGAGTTACTGAAAGGGTATCAAAAAGGAAGTTTCACCTACAAGCAGTTCTGAGAAAAGGCTCACAGTGGTGTTACCAGGCACTCTTCCTGAACACTGCCTCTTTCCCCCTTCCACCATAACATCCACATAGCAACAGTCCTTCATCACAGCCTGGGTTTCCTCCAGTTCCAGGTTGTCAATTAAAATCCAGAGGTCGGGTGAAGATTTTTGCCTGATTGCCCAATGGTTGAAGCACTGTGGTTAAGACTGGGCATCGACTTATATTAGACCCAAATGGAACTTGCTTCTCCCTTCACTATTTACAATCTTTTGTAAACATGACAAATTTAACCTCTTGGAACCTAGTTTCTTATTTATCTAATGAGGATAATACCTAATTGAGGGGTGAAAATTATTGAATGAGTAAATACGAACATGTAAAGTGCTTAGTACAATAGCTGGCGAACAGTAGGGCCTCAGGACATAACCACTGAATCCTATTCAAAAGTGCAAGGTAACTGCAGTCTTTTGGTGTATAGGAACTAATAATTAAGTTAAAACTGGAATCAAAAGATATGCTGGGAATCACATTCTTTTAAAAACGAATGTGATGGCTATACATCCTATCTTTATTTTTTTTTTTAGAGAATTATTTATTTATTTATTTAAGAGAGAGTGAGAGAGGAGGGGGGAGAGAAGAGAATTATTTATTTATTTTTAAGAGAGAGTGAGAGGGGGGAGAGAACAGAATTATTTATTTTTAAGAGAGAGTGAGAGGGGGGGAGAGAGAGAGAGAGAGAGAAGGGAATTATTTATTTATTTATTTAAGAGAGAGTGAGAGAGGAGAGAGAGAGAGAGAATTTTTAGTATTTATTTCTTAGTTCTCGGCGGACACAACATCTTTGTTGGTATGTGGTGCTGAGGATCGAACCTGGGCCGCATGCATGCCAGACGAGCACGCTACCGCTTGAGCCACATTCCCAGCCCCATCCTATCTTTAATAAAATTAACATTTCAACAGGCTTGAACTCACAGTTTATCTGCTTTACCTACTTAGGTTTCTTATTATAACAATTATTTGTTCCAGACAAGATACACACTACCTAAAATCATTAATTTCATTCTAAATTAACTTCCTCTAGGAACAGGGTAGAAAGAATCAAGTTTCTGATGACCTACAGATTATTTGTGATGTGTGTACTATTATCTCCTTTTCTTACAAATTAGAAAAACAGCACCAGGACAAAAGATAATCAGGCGAAGGAAGCGATAAGTATCTTCAGAGTTGAGCTCAGGTGGGCTGAGCGAGGCTGAACCTTGGTCCCCTTCAGTTCCCCTTGACTGCCCTTTTACTTTCTCAGGTATAATCAAGAATATGTCTCCTAAACACGGTTCTCAGGAAGCCAATCGAACTAGACAAGAACAACGCCTGCCATCGAAGAGAATGAGAATTTTAATCAATAATGAGAAACTTAAAATCTGGGTGTCATCTCACTTTTCCAGCGGGGATTAAAAAGCGACAGCCCATGCCACACAGTGACTACTCAGTCTGTCCCCATGAACGACTCCAGGTAGATTAATTTCTGAATTATGATTCACCTTCCCTTTCCTGTTTTGATGGAACACGAAGACTAAACCATCTCTGTCAATAAAAAGCTCAAATTTCCTCCCGCAAATTCGCGCTAGAAGGACAGTCTAATTGGCTGACACGCAGGTGGGATTTCCTGTCGCCATTTTAAGGAGACACATCCCTCTGCAAGAAGTGCCCAGCCAGTTAAAAGGGGCTGTGCTTGAAACAAAGAAAAAGCAGGAAAAAAAGGGGGAACGATCTCGGTCGCCCCTGCCTGCCTCCCCCTGCCCCCAACCCATCCCCGATTTGGGCGCTGGGAGGCCCCGGGCGGGTAGGCGGAATCGCATGAGGTCCTCGGGCTCCTCCATACTCGACTCTGGTCTCTTCGCGCCTAGGCAGGTGCGCGCTCGCAGCCCTTCAAATCTTCTGGTGCGCTTCACACCCAGTCCCCAAAACAGAGCTGCACAGAGCAGATCTCAGGGAGGGCTGGCGACGTCTGCGGGTGTAGGATCCGGAAGAGGGAAGGAACCTCTTGGGGCGGGGTAGGGACAAAGGATTTCCAAAGATTCTGCGCTCCCAGCTCCCCCAACCACTCCGGTCCCCTTCCCGCCAACCCGGGCCGTCTACCGGCCACCCAAGGAGCCGACACGCCGCTCCATCCCTGCCCGTAGCTCCAGGCGCTGCCAGCAGCTTTCTGGGCTGCATTCCCGCCAGTCACTCCTGCGTCCATCCTCAGGCTGCATTCTTCCCACAATGCAACTCCTCTCGTTTCTTAGGCCCTGGCTGGTTCTGGCGTACCCCCAAATGTAGCCCTCCGCCCCAAGGGCCCAGCTTTCCTTTCCTCCGCGGATGCCCAGTTGGCCGTTCCACCTTCAACCCCAAAGGTTCCCATTCTCCAACCACTACCGCAGCCGAGTTTGGAGCACGCTGCCGGGCCCCAGGAGGGCGCGGGGCAGGTGTCCTGGCAGCGTGGAGCCTCCACTCTCCTAGCTTTCATCAGTAAGCCCCTCACGCGCGCGCCCCGCATCCTCCCTCATCCCTTCCCCCGAAGCTCAGTAGCCTCCAGCCTCGGTCACTGCAACGTCAGAGCTGCTAGAGGAAGGCAGAAAGGCGCGGCCGCCAGCAATGACACCATGTGACAAGCACCACTTAGTGACACGCAGCTTTGGTTGAAAGCGGGCGCGCAGAAGGGGAGGAGACGGTGGAGGAATGGCCTGACTTTCCCCGTTAAAACATCTTAAGCCCCAGACTGCAGAAGGACCACGCGCCTCCCAGTAGGAAATGACTACGGCTCGAGACCCTGAACGCCAGAGCGTGTCGATGTAAGTGAGAGGCTGGCGATAAGAGTGTGGGTGAGGGTTGGTGGTGGCGGTGGCTGGGGGGCGGGAGGAGATTCGAATTCAATCAGCCAAAAGGAAGAGAGCCAAAAGAACGCGGCCTGGGGCAGCCACGCCATTGCGCCTGAAGGTCGCTGGGAACCTCCGCCCTTCACCTTCCTCCGAAATCTGCCACGCCAAGCTTCTCAGCCCAACCCTCGCTGATTTAGGACCACCTTTTTTCCCTGCCCTGGGAGCCAGACCTTGACACAAAGGACATCAAACAGCAGTTGGGAATATCCGGAAGGGCGGACACTTTGACATCGCCCTTTGCCACCTTTCCCTTTATTTCCCGAGGTAAGGTGATTATTTTCACCCTAGGGAGGGCTGGGGGAGCGGCGGTAGGGAGAGGAGTGATGGTTTGAGCCGCGAGAGGAGGCTGAAACGTAGAAATTCTCCCAGCATGGAAGGAGGCAAAGCGCGGCTGCGCCTGATGTCTTCAGATTTTGCTTTTCGGAAAGGAAAAGTCCTAGTCCCCTGCTCTTCCCTGAGGTGCGGCAATGCGAGGAAGCGTAAAGGTCCCTGATTTCACCTTTGAAGGGGCTGTGGCTTACTTTTTTGATCTGTTTCTATGGTGGCAGAGTGTGGCGTCAGGTCTGGTTACATTTCATTTGGTTCAGCGACCACGCAGGTCTGAAAGGAGAGAGCAGACAATGTGAGGGCGCGGAGTGCCCGAGAAGTATGAATCCCCTTGGGGGGGAGGGTATTTCCTGAGTCGGTAGGGCCCCGAGAAGCGCGTGTGTTGTCCCCAAGGGTGCGGTGGGCGGCTGGCAGGGTCTAGGTACTGGCCACTATTTAGGGAGCCAAGCCGCCGAGCAGAGTAAACAGGAGCACGTTGGCCGCCCCTCCTTCGCGCTTTGCGGGTCTCTAATGAGGACAAGTAGGAAGATGCGGGGGGGGGGGACTATCAAAGGATGCTGGTAGTGACTCATTGTCTTTTCCCGCCCAGAAGAGATTCTTTACAAAATGGAGAGAGAGGGCAAAAGAGGTAGTTCTTTTCCGAGACCGGGATCCGCTGGAGCCGGCGGACAAAAGGCCACCGCTTGAGCCGGGCCCCTCGCGGATTGTGCGCCCCTCCAGGCTCACCTCCTCCCCCCACCCCATCACCTCTCTCGGGTCCCTAAATGTTGCCACAAAAGGCCGTTAAACTCTCAGGCTTCCCTCCTGGAGGAAAACGCGCCTTCGATCTTGCGTGCGCCCCGCCCTTGTCTCCCCCCCCAAATAATCCGCTTCTCTGCGCGCCTGAGCTCTGAGCACCCACTGGGACCCCGCAGGCGATCGCGATGCCTGGGCGCCGCTTGGTTGCCGAATCTCCAGGCCCTGGGTTTCTTCTGAACTGTAGTCACTGAAAGCACGAGTGCATATGGCGGCAAAAGGAATTTCGCGGTAACCGCGTCACGCCGTTCCCAGTGCCTTTCACAGGCTGCCTTTGGCCTGGGAAGGTGGTGCTAACAATTGAGTCCTTTGTGTCTCGCTCTGCGGCGCGGATCTGGAGTTTTTACGAGCCTGTTTCTTCCGTGGAAACCTAACTGCCGCCGGGATCGCGTACTTTTTTCAGATCAGTCTACCGTGATGTACGTAGTAAGAGTGGAAAAACCCGGCCGCTGGGAAACTGTATTCATTTGCATTGGGAAGGGGGTTTGACATCTCTGCAATGAGTTTTTACATTTTTGAATGTAAGGGGGAGTGGGACGTTAAATGTATGGTTGGCAGAATGTGGGGCCTAGCGAGGCTGTAATTTGTCACCTTGATAGAAGAAACTGTGCAACAAACTCGTGCTTTTTCTGACGTCAGAAGGACAACGGAAATAAAACCTGAGCCTGGCAGCTGGCTGGCCTCATTGTCAAATATCTCACACCGGGTGGGTACTCCTGTAATCTATGCAAGACAGTCAAGTGGAGACACTGATCTCGTGTGGGACCCCTGGATTTTGTTTCAACCCCTGCCTCAAAATGGCTTTGCTCTTGAGAGTCTCTTAAGTTCTCAGTATGTTGCTGTGAGCAACTGGAAACCGGCCTATTTTGATTTGAGGTCTTAATCTTGATGAGGTTTATACGCCTCCCCTCCATGTACTGTATGCAATATATTATGAATATATGTTTTCTCCTGAGGGGCTCACTATGTAGCTGGTAGCAACTAACAAGATCAAATTTCTGCTTCTGTGATGCTTCCGTTCTCATGGGGGAAGCACACTATATGCATGCATGTATAGATACGTGTCTGGCAATGAAGAAACAGGTCTTGAGATAGAGTGACCCACTAGAAGGGCCCTAGTGTGTGGAAAGGTGACATCTGTCCTAAGACCTGAGTGATGAGAAAAGATCAGCTGTTTGAATTATCAGGAGAAGTCCAGCAGAAAGAACAGCAAGTACTTCCTTATTATACTCTGCTTTGCTGTAATGTAATTCAGCACATGAGGTCAATAGATTTTAAAGGTGTTTTTTTATTCTTTAAACATATTCTGTTGCATATATATGTGCACACCTGTTTATCCTACTTTTTTCCTCTCTCTGGGTGATACTTGAGGGCAAAACCCATCTTACTCATTGTTCCCCTAATGTCTAGCACATAATAGTTGCTTAATAAGTACTTGCTGGATTGAGACCTTAGTCAAGCCATTTTATCCACCTCTTTATGATATTGTTAATCATCCCTTCCTTTCCATATCCCATTATCTGTTCCTTACTCCTAAGTTTGAAATATTGGGGTTTTGCTTGTTTGTTTTTTGTACTGCTTTTCTTTCTTTCTCTCCATCATGGTCCTGGGGATTGAACTGAGAGGCACTAGACTACTGAGCCACATCCCAGTCCTATTTTTTTTTGTATTTTGTTTAGAGACAGGGTCTCACTGAGTTGCTTAGTGCCTTGCTTTTTGCTGAGGCTGGCTTTGAACACACAATCCTCCTGCCTCAGCCTCCCAAGCTGCTGGGATTACAGGTGTGCACCACCAGCGCCTGGCTTTTTTTTTTTTTTTTTTTCTTTCTTGTATTTTGAACCAGGGTCTTGCCAAATTTCTGGGGTTCTGGGGCTGGCCTCTAACTCTCAACCCTCTTGCCTCAGCCTCCTGAGAGTCTGGGACTATAGGCATGTGCCACTGTGTGTGGTTTTGCTTTGCTTTTCTTTTTCACCAACTCTCCTTTTTTGAGCTGTGGCTAAGCCCTAGCAACTGCCTCTCAAACTTGTCCTCTTGTCTTCATCCTCACTGCCCAAGTATAGGTCCCTGTCACCTGACCTAGATGTAGCAATTCAACTAGAATGTTGGACTATGAGAATCACGAAACAGAATGGAAGAATCCAGTGGTGGAGGGAGTAAGATGCAAATTCTAGGCCTGGTTAGGAGGGAAGGAGCCAACAAGTGAAGAGGAAGAGCTTCCCAGCCGGCCTCCTTCATACTAAGCTCTGCTCCTGTAATTCAACCTGGATACTCCCATGAGATTTGTATTTTTAAAACTCAGTTTACTTTTTTTTTTTTTTTAAGACCTTGCTTCTAAGAGCCTCCAGTGGCCTACAAATAAAATCTAAATTCCTCTAGGAGGCAGGCAAGACCCTTCATGTTCTGACTCCTCCCCTTTCCCTCTCTCTCCCCAGGTTCCCTTTCTCCCAGTACAGGCTCACAGTACACCCTTCTGTCACTTTTCTTCCTCAGTAGCTATGTGGATTCCAGACTGGAATGCCAACTGAAGTCATCATTTGTGACAGCCTAGCCAGATGCCATTCTTCTACCTCTTGGAAGAAGTGTTTGCTGATCACTTCATTGACTTTTTTTTGTTGTTGTTAAGGATTTGTTGATCCTCTACTATTTGCATTACTGTCACCCAGGTCGTGCATTACTGGGGTCTCATCAGGTCTCAAATTACTAGCCCCAAGGACGACCTTAGCATCTCTAAGTTTCAGTGTTTTTCAGTTGTTAAATAGGGATGCAGATGATGGTGGTAGTGGTAGTGCCCATCTTATTGAGTTATCCTGAAGATTTAATTAAGATAATGGATGTGATGTGTTTGGCATGGTGTTACCACTTCATTTATATTAAAGTAGAAAGGACTTCAGGTTCATCATCTTTAAGGAGAAGTGGGGAAAGTTGACCAGTGATGTTCCCCTTACCTTTGCAATTCTGTTTAATCTTTTAAAAATGCTTTTCTGAAAATAATATCCTAATGGAGAACTATCTGAAGTTTTCCAGTCTGTGACGTGTGGGGGTGGGCATGGAGGAAGTATGTACATAGAAGTAGGCACATTCAAAACTGTATGATGGACTTCGGAAAAAGACATCTTGCTAGGCTGACCCTAACTTGAATCTTTTAAAAACACTGTTAAGCTTACTAGTAGAATTTGATTGCATATTCATTGGTTTTCTAGTGATAATTTATGTATCAGGATTAGTTATCAATGGTAATGAGCTCAATGACTGGGAAAGCAGAGTGGCAACATGGTTTGGGGGAACTAGCCCTGGGTCTGCAGTCAAAAGACTGTGTCCAGCTACAATGTGTCCTCCTTGCCAATAACTATCTGCCCAGTCTTGGGCAACTCATTCAACATTTTTATACCTCACTTCCCATCTGCCCAATGGTAATAACAGTATCTGAGCTGCCTGCCTCACAGAACTGTGAAGATATAATGAGAACTGAACAGAGAAAATCCTTGAACAAGTAAAAGAACTATTCAAGATGATGGTCATCTGGAGGTCAAGCACACTGCTAATCTGCAGGTTTGGGGAAGGGTTTAGATATTAGTGATTCTCAGCCCTGGCTTCACAGCAAACTCATCTGGGGCCTTGTAAAAACCTACCAATACTCAGGCTCCATCTCCAGAAATTCAGATTTCATGTAGAGTAAAGCCCAGGCACCAGATTTCAGAAAAAAAGGGGGAAAAAAAAAAGGAAGGAAAGAAGGATCACTAATATGTGGTGGTTTCTATTTAAAACAAAGCAAACAAACAAAATCAGAAATTCAATGAGGACCTCAGTCTGTTGCTTGATGAAGTCTTAGCAATGCAAAATTATGAGCTTGACTAACTTTTCCCCTTGATTTCACCAAGCCACCCAGTTGTTGACCTCATGGAGCCACAGCCTTGGGTTACAATTTATAACCTGAATTTTCCCAGGCGTAAAAGCCTGTCCAGTAATACAGCCAGAGCCACATGAAGATTTAATGTGGATCTCAGTTTCCATCTCTTAGGCATGACGAAGAGGATTAGAAAAGAAGGGACACAATGGAAAGGAGAAGGAAAGGGATATGTTGTGCCAGGCTGTGGAAGGAAGAGACTGGGTGGAAGAGAAAGGGCAGAGTGGGGAAAAGGTGGAGTTTAGTTTATTGAAACGGTGTTTGTTTAGGTTGCAAACTGGTGGTTTAGGGCCAAATTAAACCTGTGGACATGTTTTGTGTGACCTACACTTTCTTTTGAAATTGTTTGGAGTTCTTTGCCAACATTGAAAAATCAGGATTTCACTTAATATCTGGATTTCTGGCATGTTTTGAAAAAAAGAAAATTAAAAGATCTGGCTCATGGTTACTGCTAGCTGGGGGGAAAGAGATGGGATACTTGTTCTTCAGTTCTTATGTCCAGTTGGCTTTGCTCATTTATCTTGCCTGCCCAGACACTAGCTAAATTTGTTTTTAACTTTTTTTTTTTAACTTTTAATCTAAATCTGTAGAGTGGATTTTTGTTTTGTTTTGTTTTTGTTTGTTTGTTTGTTTGTTTTTTGATACTGGGGATTGAATGGGGGTAGGGGCACTTAACCACTGAGCCACATCTCCTGCCCTTATGTTTTTGTAAATTTTGAGACAGGGTCTTGCTAAATTGCTTAGGGCCTTGCTAAATCTCTGAGGCTGTCTTTGAACTTTGATCCTCCTGCTTCAGCTTCCTGAGTTGCTGGGATTAAATCTGTAGATTTTAAGCCTGGTTGCACATTCAGATCCCCTAGAAAGCATTTAAAATACCCATGTTTGGATCTCATCCTAGACCCATTAAGTCAGAAACTGTGGGTATTTGTTGTTCCCTTATCACTATTTAAAAAAAAAAAAAAAAAACTTCCAGATGTTGAAAGAAACATCATTCATTGTTTAGTCTGCACAGGCTTGCCTCAGAATTGAGGACTACTTATCTACTAAGTCAACTATTCAAAAGAGGTCCATCTTATCTTTTTTTTTTAGAATTCTTTTTTTTAAAAAATATTTATTTATTTTTTAGTTTTCGGTGGACACAACATCTTTGTTTGTATGTGGTGCTGAGGATCGAACCCGGGCTGCACGCATGCCAGGCAAGCGCGCTACCGCTTGAGCCACACATTCCCAGCCCCCATCTTATCTTTGAAAGTGAACCATTCAGGAAGAGTCTATATAATCAGAGGACTTCAGAACTGGGGGAGATATTTGAGAAAGCATCATCCATTAATCCAACCTTCCTGAGACCTGGAGAGAAGAAAGGAATTGTTCAAACACTCCATCACTTGGTTTTGAATTATGGAGTGTCTTTTGTTCCTTTTTTTTCTTTTCAATCCGGATACATTTTTAAAGGTTTCTTTTTAGAAATGATCCTCTTGATATATAACCACTTCATAGTGCTTTAAACTTCTCAATATTTCTATTTTTCCTAGAGTATTTTGTAAATGTCATAGCTTAGCTAGGACTTAAAAACTAACCATCAAAACTCTTATTCATTGTTTTTAGTTCTAGAACAGTCCTTGACCAGAAATGTCATCAGGACAAAAACATATAGATACAAAGAAAAAATTTCACAAAGGCTGAAATATTCCATGTTGTTTCTACTTCATAAGTTTTTAGTAATTATTGAAATCCATTTTCAGTTAATGAGAAATGCTTTTAATTTTGTTAGTACATAGACTAATATGCTCCCTGTTTAAACGAAGCTTCAAATGCTATTGATTTTTCAATGTAATATATGGTCTGTACTCCTACATTCAAAGTTATGGGTTGACTTAATTTCTGGAGTTTATCATTATTTTCTCTCTTGAAATCAGAATAGTTCCCAAACATCTCAATATAGAAAGGTTAATTCCCAGATGTCATAGGATGGGCATATTCATAACAGATTTTTCCGAGGAACTTGAATAGAAAAGGAATTTTGGAACAGTAAAAACAGGTATTGGGTCATTGGACAAGATAGGACACAGTGGGCAGTCTGCTCCTGCAAGTTAGTGGCTCATCTCCAGGCCCCTGGCAGAAATAGTCAGTGCTCATCCCCCATAAGTTTCCTATAACATCTTCTCACCCTCAGCACCGCCACTGACATTTTGGACCAGATGACTCTTTGTTATGGATGTTTAGCAGCATTCCTGGATTCTTTCCACTGGATGCCTACTGCACCCTCTCACTTGTGACAAGTAAAAAGGCCTCTAGACTTTGCCAACTATCTCCTCAGTTGAGAACCTCAGCTTTAATACAACTCTGTCTCTGGACTTTCATAAATCATACCAGCAATTCCCAAACGTACCAAGTTCAGTGGCCTGAATATTTGTGACATGTACTTTACGTTTATATAGTACTTTACAGTTTTAAGTGTATTTTTTTCACCTAAATCCCACATGCCCAGGAAATTCAGTAGAGACGGGGCTATCCACGTTGTTCTTGTTTTTGTTTTGTTTTCCTACAGAGATTGTGTTTGAAAGAATTGCTGAATACATTGTCTGCGGGCAGATGATCATAGCTTTCTTTTTAAATTTCATCCTTCTTTTTATTATTAACACATGTCTACTATTGCCATGTGCTAGGGATCCAGGGGAACTGTGGTCCCTGTTCCCAAGGAGTTAAAATGGTAAATAAAACAATTATTAAAATATATGGCAACCCTTGCTGTCAGCCAGTGCGTAATCTGCATAGCAGTGTTGCAAGGTTTCCTAAGTAAACAATCAACCACAGATTGCTCATTGGTGAAAGGCATGATGGAGCAGGAAGAGTAAACAGGGATTGACTGGACATTGTTAGACAAAGCCAACAAGCTAGGCTTTGAAAGAAACGTCATTCGTTGTGTCATTCATTGTTTAGTCGGCCCAGGCTTGATGGGAAGGTGGGAGATGTGTTCAGAAGCAGGAGGATGAGGAATGTAAAGCAGAAAGCTGCATGGGAACAGAATCTCTGAGGGAGTGGAGGGAGCGCTAGGTTCCAATGGGATGTGGTGGGAAGGAAAGGGGAAGAGATAGTGATGAGCAATCTGGGCTTTGCATTCTAGGTTCCAGTAATTAGACTTCACCCTGTGGATGTGTGGAACAGTGATGTTTGGCAAGTTGGGAAGAAAAATGTGCAAGACACTCATTTTCAGGAAGATTTGTCTTCTACAGATGGGAGAGGGCCTGGGATTGGGAGGTGGAATGGAGGAGAGTGACTGGGGCCACGTGAGGGTTGTGGGACTGCAAGGAAAGGGAGGAAGAGATGGGACAGGATGAAGGAAAGTTGGCAGGACTTGGTGACTGATTAGATAGGAGGTTTGTATTAAAGTGTTAGCCAGGTTTCAAGTCTGGGTGACAGGAGAATGTACATTATCTTAAACAGACATAGAAAAGCTGGCGCGTGAGGTCGGTTTTTCACGTGTGGAGTCCAGCAGGCAGCCTGAGAAGGTAAAGAATTTGTGGAAATTTTTTTTCTAAGCAGGAAGAAACCTGAGAGATCATCTCTCCCTCCTGCCCTCTCATGTTACAGATGAAAAAAACACGGGACACGTTAAGTGGTATGATCATTCTCAATGAGTATTTAAGAGGGAGATCCTATATCATAATGCAAAGGAATCCTAGTTGCATAAAATGGAAAAAAGATCTGAAAGATGCCCTTGTGGGATCTTGAAGTCCTAAAAAGGAAAGAATTTGGAATGTGTGGAGCAGGAAGAGTGGAGGGCCAAAGAGCCCTTTATTCTGGGAGGAAGAAGGGAGTTGGCAGAGGAAGTAGCCAGGAAGGATGCAGAGAGAAGCAAGGTGGGAGAAGTGGGGACTCAGAATGAGGACTGGGAAAAGCCACTTGTCTTGGTTAGGTTGCAACAGTAAGAAACATAGTCACAAAAGTAAGTGCTGCCCATGGACTAAATCATGGAATCTTTGTGACTGTTCAAGATGGGTCATACTTCCATTTTACTGATGAGAAAACTGAGACAAAGAGAAGTTAAACTACTTGCTCAAAATGACACAGCTCAGTAGTGGAGGAGCCAGAGAATACCAGTCAAGCATGATTTCAGGGGACAGATGAAAACCAAAGCAAGGAGTTCTGAGGCTGTTGGCAGTAAAGGGGGGGTGTGTGGTTCAAGGTTCTAGACAAGGTTACTTTGCAGATAAGGAGCTCAGAGAATGAAAGACAGGCCAGGGAAGCCAGAGAGGGCAAGCCTTAGGCAACAGGAGATAAAACACTTCTGAGATCGTTTGCTGGCTCCCAGCCTTTTCACCACTAAAGGCTGTTTTTATTATTACTTAACTCCCAGGTTTCAAAGAGTTTGACTAACAACTTTAAGCTTTTAATTGAGGTACAAATTATGTACAATGCAATGTCCAGATCTCAGGTATAACATTTAGTGAGGTTTTTTTTTAAGTAGTTGATGGACCTTTATTTTATTTATGTATTTATATGTGATGCTGCGTGCCTGACACACATGAGGCAAGTGCTCTACCACTGAGCCACAACCCCAGCTCCACATTTAGTGAGTTTTCATCATAAACTTAATATGTTATTTCACTTCCCAGTTTTATTACCCCCAAAAATGTGTGAAATTGCCAATTAGAACCTAAGATTATCACATCAGGCTGATACAATCTAGCTAAAAGTGAGGATACCTGGCATGGTACCCTGTTTAGCCTCTCTGAGGCTTTGTGAAATATATCCATATTAGCACATAGCTATATCTACATAATGTCATCTAAGAGTGCAGATATCTAAGGACCCAACATGTATGAACAAACTCAGTCAGTTATGGGAAGAGATGGCCAGGAAGAACAGGGCCATTTTGGACTTTATGCTTAAAACTGTCTCTTTAAAAAAAAAAAAAAAATATATATATATATATATATATATATATATATATATATATATATATTTCAAATATAAAAAATGACATTTTCTTCTTTTTTTTGTGACAAGAAGATCTAAAGTCTGCTTTTAACAAAAATCCCCAATCTAATACAATATAACTCTCATCCTCCTGTTGTACATTAGATCTCTAGACTCCTTCTTCTTACCTATCTGCAACTTTATATCCTTTGGCCTACATTTTCCCATTCCCCACTGGCTCCTGTAATCATTGTTTAATTCTCTGTGTATGTGTTTTCTTTTTTCTTTCTTTCTTTTTTTTTTTTTTTTTTTTTTACTTTCCACGTGTAAGATCTTGCAGTATTTTTCTTTCTATCCCTGGCTTATTTCAATTAGCATAGTGTACTTCAGGTTAATCCATTTGTGGCAAATGACAGGCTCTTTTCTTCAGGCTGGATCACATTCCACTGTGTGTGTGTGTGTGTGTGGATAACAGTTTCTTAATGTATCCATCCATCAGTGGACACTTTTTTTTTTTTTCTTTTTCTCCATATCTTGACTCTTGTGAGTAAGGCTGGAAAGAACATGTGAGTGCAGGTATCTTTAAGAGGTGGTGACTTCATTTCCTTTGGGTACATGCCCAGTAAAGGGATTGCTGGGTCATTTGGTAGTTCTATTTTTTTTTTTTTTAAAGAGAGAGTGAGAGAGGAGAGAGGAGAGAGAGAGAAATTTTAATATTTATTTTTTAGTTCTCGGTGGACACAACATCTTTGTTGGTATGTGGTGCTGAGGATCGAACCCGGGTCGCACGCATGCCAGGCGAGTGCGCTACCGCTTGAGCCACATCCCCAGCCCCGGTAGTTCTATTTTTAATTTCTTTAGGAATCTCAATTTATGTTTCCTCCAACAATATACGAGGATTTCCTTTTCTCCACACCCTTGCCAACCCTGGTTATCTCCGGAGGTTTTGATGATAGCCATCCTTACAGGTGTGAAGTGATAGCTCCTTGTGGTTTTGATTTGCATTTCCCTGGTTAGTGACCGTTGGGCACTTTTCATACACACTTGGTCACTGTTGTGTCTTGTTTGGAGAAATGTCTGTTGTCTCAATACCACTGGCCAAGCTATCAAAGTTGATTTTGGGGAGTTGAGCCAGGAGAGGTATGGTCGTATCAGTTCTTAAAAAACAACAATGACTCATAAGATATTATAAATTTTAGTCTGTATAGCTACATATGTAGTAATAGTAAGGAACTGTTATTTTTTAGAGGTTTTTTTTGTTGTTGTTGTTGTTTGTTTTTGGTACCAGGGATTGAACCCAGGGGCACTTTACCACTGAGCCATATCCTCAGCCCTTTTTAAATATTTTATTTAGAATCAATTGTCTGGCTGAGTTGTTTGGGGCCTCTGTAAGTTGCTAAGGCTGGCTTTGAACTCATGATCCTCCTGCCTCAGCCTCCACTGGGCTTACAGGCATGTACCACTGTGCACAGCTTGTTATTTTCTAGGTTTGAGAGTAATATGGTGGTATTGTTGAAAATGACAGGCTTACCTTTTAAAGATAATGCTGAAAACTTCCAGGTGATGGTGGGTGGGGATAAAAATGTAGCCAGACTGCCCTGAATTGAAAATTGTTGAAATTGGCAAATGGTTGTTCATTATACTGGTCTACTCTTGTATGTATTTAAAATTTCCCATACAAATTTTAAAAGAGAGGTTGGGAGAGTAATTCAGGGGTAAAGTATGTGCTTAGCATGTACAAGACCCTGTGTTCCAATCCCTAGTACCAAAAAATAAGTAAGTAAGTAAATAAATAAATAAAAAGAAGAATAAAATTAAAGATATCAGTCAGGTTTTAGCTGCATTTAACTGAGATTTTTCTATGATAAACCAAAAAAGTTTAACAAGGAATTAAGAACCTATAAAATTGCAGATAGAGGAGGCGATAGGCTGGGTGTCTAAGAATAGTTACCATAACTGCACCATTCAGCTGGCTGACTAAGGTCAACTGCTAATTGTACCTACATCAGGAAGTCATAAACTAGGAAGCCACTGTTACCATTGCATGCTCCAGGAACACATCACTCAGGCCAGATCTGACAATGAGGAATCATGACTACAGCTGTTGACTCTAGTGCCACCTACTTGCTATACCTGCTAGAATTGTTCTAGCAAAATGGATGCCTTCTCCCGCCACTACCACTCTCTGATGGTGAAATCTAATCACTGCTAGATCCCTGGCTGTAAGAGGGTGTGGGAAATGGAGTTTACTTCTTCCTACATGTTGTGAACTTTACTAGAAAAAGGTGGAAACAACTGAGTTGTCCATCCCACCACATACTACCATTCCCACCACACATTCCCACCACACAGTACCATCCGCAGCTGGTGTATTGGCACTGTTTCCAGTGTAATCTTAACTGTCTTTACACACAGTTCAAGTCCTGTCTCTTTAGAAAGCCTTACCTGACTTCTCCAGGCCCTATTTATTTTTCCTCCTTTTCTACCTTCCTGACTATTTTCCTTCCTTCATGCACCCATGCATGTGTGTCATATGTGTGTGTATGTATGTCTCTGAAACTTTTGTAGACATAGTCTTTGTTCTGCCATGTAATTTGATCTCTATCATGCAAACATTTTTTTGGCATACCATCCGTTTATATGGGATGCCGTGCTTGCTTCAACAGGCGTTAAGTGACTTAAAGCAAGACAAGTTTGTATTTGTTCCTTCCTTGGGTATATAATTCCACATAGAGAGTAAATTTATGTATTTAACATTAGTACCATTGTAAAATGTACCAGCAAGTGTACCCGGATAATCATGCTTACCTTAAGTATCTTACAAGATTGTGGTATGGATCAGAAGTGTTCTGTGCTGAGTGAATTGTAATTTGTAACCTATTATAAATGTTGAGAGATAGTAATTATGATTAGGTTAATGCCAGGATTTTCACACGATGACCCCAGCATGCCTTTTAATTAATTGTATAGTTTGATGATTGTTTCTTATCTTTCAGTGAAAATGTAGTTCTTTGTTTTTTAAATTCAACCTGTACTTTCTGTCTCTCTGGGTTGAAGTCTAGGCTCAGGCCCCATCTCCACCTGTCAGTCTTCTTTCCACCAAGCAGTCTGTCCAGCGATAGTGGGTCAGATGTCCATTTCTGGCACAGTCAATCAGTTAACCAAGCATATGTAGTAATAGCGTAGACTTGGTTTACTGACAGAACTCAGGATAGAAAATGGTATCTTGTCAAGTGAAAAAAATACATATATATTTTAAAAGCTTAATGATTGGCATGATTTCCATCTTTGTAAATGTATATGTTTTTAAATTTATACTCATTCTTTCATTTAACAGATACTTACTGAGTGCCTCCAGTGTGCCAGGCAGCGGATCTATGCGCATAGAGGAACCTTGGAATGCAATACAGCAGTACATATCCAGTGTTCATCTCTTCTTGCTGATTTAACAGGTGACTTTTTTTTCTTTTTACCTGTTTTATTTCATTTGCAAAACCATTTTTTACAAAGACCTATTTGTTTATTAATAAAGAACTAATATATTTTTTGGGGTGGAGGGAGTGGTACTGGGGATTGAACTCAGGAGCACTCAGCCACTGAGCTACATCCCCAGCCCTATTTTGTATTTTATTTAGAGACAGGGTCTCACTGAGTTGCTTACCACCTTGCTGTTGCTGAGGCTGGCTTTGAACTTTCCATCCTCCTGCCTCAGCCTTCTGAGCCGCTAGGATTTCAGGCGTGCACCACCGCACCCAGCAAGAACTAATGTTTTTTTTAAACATACTTCTATTCATCAAAATGCTTATAAGATGCCATTCCATGAAGAAAATAGATTGAAAACAATCTAAAATCCACAATGTTAAATTTAAAAGGGGGGTGGAGGGAGGTGCAGTGGCACCTGTAATCACAGCTACTTGGGAGGCTGAGGTAGGAGGATCCTGAGTTCAGCCAGCCTCAGCAACTTAGCAAGGCCCTAAGCAACTTAGCAAGCTCCCGTCTCAAAATAAAAAAATAGAAAAATGCTGGGGATGTAGCTCAATGGTTAAATACCCCAGGATTTAATCCTTGGTGCCAAAAATAAATAAATAAACAAACAAATAAATAAATAAATGGTGGGGTGTTGTAGAGGTGGATAAATTGAGAAGGAGAAAAAGGTGGGGAAGAAAAGGTGGAGAGGAAATGCATTAAAATCCAACAGTGGCCCATTTTTAGGGAATACGATTTCTTTTATGATATTGTTCTAAAGATTCTCGAGTGAGCCTATATTGCTCTTAGAAAACGATTTTTTTCAATGTTCAGTCCAAAGTTACTTTTCCACAAAGCTCCTCCAGATGCCTGAATATGACACTTTTCAAATTTTTTTGAACCATTCCATCACTTAGCACTCAATAAATACATTGAATGGATAGTGTTTCCCAAGTGTAGCCTCAGACATGGTGATAGGTGTCACTAACTTTGTTTTTCTCTTCATATTCCAGAACAAGTTAGATTTCATACAGATTATTTTATAGCAAAATTTATTCCATATGATTAGTTCCTACTGACATTTGTCTAATATTGACCTGATTTTATGGGCCAGGTTTTCTGTAGTCTTTTGTCTTTAGCTCATTTCTTTAAGTAATTAGTTACATGTGTGCTGTTTATATACTTACACACAAACACATATATTTGATATGAAAGTTTAAATTCAACGCTGAGCACAGAGGCACATGCCTGTAATCTCACTTAGGAGGCTGAGGCAGGACTATTACAAGTTCAAAGCCAACTCTGGCAACTTAGTGAGACCCTGTCTCAAAATAAAAAACAAGGGCTGGGAATATAGCTCAGTTGGTAGAGTGCTTGCCTCACATGCACAAAGCCCTGGGTTCCATCCCCAGCACCACAAAAAAAGGTGGGGGACAGGGAGCTGGAGTATATTTTAGTAGTATAGTGCCCCTGGGTTAAATCCCCAGTACTGGGAAGGAAGAAAAAGAAAGCTTAAATTCAAACAGTAGTCTCCAAATCTATTATTAATCAACCTCTCTTCACCTGAGAAAATTTTTGTCTTGTGCCCTACTTCCTTCCAGTTTGAAGAGAGAAAAAGACTTCTTAACCCAGATTGGAAACTCCAAGCCTGCATTAGCTTTCTGTTAGACCTGTAGCATCACTTCAGTGGCCTTTGAGGTAGTCATGCAAGCACAATCAGTTTGGCAAGAGTCCTAGAAATTACCCGGGCTAGCCCTTCTGAATAGCTTTCATCAAAGGGGGCCAAGAAGTGAGAGTGGGGTTTAAAGAATTTCAACTTTTGCTGAGTAAAGATGGTGGGGACCATTGGTGCTGTGTGAAGGCACTAGAAGCAGTTAGAGCCAGGCTAGTAATGCAGCCAGATCAGTCAGCTTCAGGCCAGGAGGAGCAGGGTTCAGATTTCTCTGTCTTGGCTTCCTGACTTCCAGGAGTGGCCCTGCCCTGTAAAAGGAAGAGGTTCCTGCAACATGAGGGATTAGAAAGTATGTTGTGAAAATTTAAAGGACCCTGAAACCAGGGAAGTCATTCTAGATAGGAGGCCATGTAAAGGAAAAGGAATATTTGGCCTGGATATGGAAAGAGAAGAAGGGAACACCTGAAAAGTATCATTCTAAGGTACTTTCTGTGGGTCCTTAAAATATTATCAATGAGTAAAATGCTTGCTGCGATATACTAGGATGTGTAGATGGGCGTGATAAAGTTCTGACTCTTAACTAAGTTAGAGTCATCTTACGGAATTCAGAATCAGACAAAATATTTTGTTGTTCAAGATGTTTGCCATTTGGAAGTATGAAAAACCAAAATTCCTATTGACATTCTGCCTCATTCGTGGGTCCCCATTATGTCACTAAGAATCCCAGTGAAGCTCCCTAGTGTTTATTGGTATTCACCTCTCTGGCCACCTTCTTTCTGACTTGTGATGCAGTGCCCCAAAACTCTTTCTTCCTCTTCTGGATATTTTATTGGTGACCTTTCAGAAATCTAATCCATGATCATCCGTGTAGGATAAAATGTGAGTTCTGATAGTCTTTCATTTCTGATGAGGAAATAGAGTAGCAGGTGGACTAGCCAAAATCCCCTGAGTATGAGTTTTTAATTCCTTAATTCCCTGACAGTGGAGTGATTTCACTGAAGAGATTGATTTAATCTCTTGCAGTTGATGGATAAACTATTTGCTAAATTTCAAAACAATATCTGTCTTTTGCTTGGTTGGCCACCAGGTTGAGTTGTCTGTCAAGCTTTGTTGATGCCACTTGAATGAGGATTTGCATTTTTATTTAACTGGAATTGCTACATTCAGGGTGCTCTGTGCCTGTGTAGCCTGCACTCCAGCTATATTATGTGCCCTGTGATCTGACACATTAAAATAACTCGGTTTCATTTTAAACACACGATTTCATAAAAGAGTATCTATATTGCCTGGAGCTGATAAGGCATTCCTCTAAATGTGAACATAAAGGTTATAGGATATGACTCATTTTACAGTTAAAAATAAAGGGGAATTTATGAGAGGCATAAACTTTACAGGTAGGCTTCTATGTTTTGATGTGCAAAGATTTGCCTTAATGTATTCTACTAGCAAAATGTAAAAGTTGCATTATTAGTAAATTTACTATTTACTTATAATAGTTCATTTTTCATCAGTGGTATTTTTCACATGATTAAGTCTTTTTTAATTTTGTTATATTTCAGGGGTATCACACATATATATTTGCTGCTATCTGCTACTACATACACTCAAAACGAGAAATTTGGACTAATTGTTTTGACTACAAATAACTTCTAAACATGATGCATTTCAAAAGTGGACTCGAATTAACTGAGTTGCAAAACATGACAGTGCCCGAGGATGATAACATTAGCAATGATTCCAATGATTTCACCGAAGTAGAAAATGGTCAAATAAATAGGTGAGTATTTTTCCACCAATATTTTCAATCCAGTGAAAGAAATGGCTTTTAAAAATTATTTTGGTTTTCCATTATTCGTTTGAATTATTCATTACTAAAGTTATTCTCCATTTGAAGATGCAATTTGAATTTCTGATGTGACATCTGTTGGGCATAGTCTGCAATAGCAGATGAAGCAAATAGGAAAGTAATTTATTCATCTTTTCAAATCTTTCAATTGAGTCTAATAAAAATGTATAAATACATTGGACCCCAACCAGCCCAAACTTTCAAAAGCTCTGTGCTGATGAATTAGACTGTTGGAATTTCACTGCATCCCATATCTGAATATGTACTACACTCATTGGTACACATTTGAATCAAGAAGTGGTCCACGTTGCATTTGCCAGTGAACCTATGTTAAAACTAGAATTATGTCATCATTATGAGCATCATTTATAGTGTGGATTTTAAATAATAATAACAATAATTGTGCCCATTTGCCATTATGAGAGTGTATTGTAGAGAAATGGTACATGAGGAGAAAGAAAAATAGAGGGGCAGGAGGGGAAAGAAGGCTGGCTTGGAAGCTCCCACCACTAGATGTGCCCTTGGGCGAGTCCTCCCAACGCTTGGGTCTCTTAATTATAAGAGCAGAACAAACAGTATGTCTTTTAAATGATTTGAGACATTTTCTGACTTACTGATTTTTTAGCTGGTTTATGTGGATCCTTGGCAGGAAGTGGTACGGCTTGAGAGTTAGTGGCTTAGCCTCCTGAAAGTCTAGCAGAAGGAGAGTGGTATGTGTCAGACTATTTATTAGAACACCAATAAGTCACTTTGGTAAGGTCAGCAGGAAATTGGGGTAGGGGGAGATAAGAGCATTTTGTAAATTAACCAGATATCATTATAAAAATCTTTCTGGTAGTCTGTTCTGTGTTCTCAGTGAGTAACTGAAAGCCCACCAAAGGAATTAGCTGTCACTTAGAACACTTAGAATTTTCATTTTTCCTCTCTAAAATGAATATTAAGTCCTCAACTCAGGCCCTTTTCCTTAATAATCATGTAAGTATTATTTATTGTGTTAGATGATGATTGTTATTATTAGACTCAAGTTTACTTTCTTTCATTTTTTTTTTTTTTTGAGTCATACTAGCTGCCAGTTCTTGAATGCCAGGTATTTTACATGATACCATATACTCTTACAACTGTGATGCAAGGCGAGTTGTCTTCTGCAAATGAGGAAAATTTTAAAATTCAGTTTACAAATAAGGAAGCCAAGGCTCAGAGAAATAAAATAACTTTTGCATGGGCACATACAGAGCTGTCTAGGTCTGTGTCTTTCTGCTCTTCCCTCTGCCTCTGGTTGTACTTGGGTGTTGGTTGAAAAGCTAGGTTAATGGTTCCGTGCCATTTTGTGCCCTTTACTCCTGGAATGTTATGTAGTCACTGCTGACCTTCACTGAACAGTCACAACTGGGACATTTTGGTTTTTAACAAATCTTCATTCTCATAGCAACATAGCCTCGACATCATTTATAACATTCAGTTTAGAATCTGAACTTGATTTTTTTAAGTTTTACTTACTCTAACTGTTAAAGTTTTAGGTGATTTCCATTTGCAGTAGGTGAAAAAAAAAAAAAATACCCATCCTCATCCCAGACTTGGGCCCTTTGCCCACATGAACCCACTTCCCCGTAGACTATGACTCGGCCTGTGAGCTGGTTCAGAGCTGTGCTGACCACTGGTTTTGTAGACTTTGGTTCCACTGTTTCCAATGCATTCTGATGCTTTTCTTTCTTTCCTCATTTTATTTCCCTTCCTTCACTGACATAGTTCACAAATCTTTTTTTTTTTTTCTGGCTCAAAGATAATTAAATTTAAAATAGCATATGATAACACTGAAGCTAATAAAGGTAACAAAGCATAAAACAAACAAAAAACTCTGCCAATCTTAAGGCCCTCAATGGGTGACCTGGCTTATTGCTGGCATATTCTAGTAATCTATGGTTTCTGCAAAAGCTATACCTGAATACTTTTCACTCCTTTTGTAGCTTTCTCACATTTGTGGGAAGAAGGCAGGACCAGTTATATGAACCTAAAAAACCCACCCCTTCCCAAATAGTGAACTGCCAGGTAATAGCGACTCTTTTTAAGATGCTAGAGAAAATGTTGAAAACAGATTAGCTGGCATCTAGTTTGCCTGCAAACTCCTCACGGGGATACAATAAGAATATTATTATTTTTTTCAGTTTCTTTTTTTAATTTATATTTTTTCTTTATATATGACATCAGAATGCATTACAATTCACAATAAGAATTATTTTTAAGTTTAGTTAATAATAGAGTAGAGCCAGGCATGCTCTACTCTGTTATTATAGAGTAGAGCTCTATAATCCTAGAGGTTTGGGAGGCTGAGGCAGAAGGATGGCAGTTTTGGGACCAGTCTCAGCAATTTAGAGAGGGTTCAATCCCTGCTACCAAATTAATGATGATGATGATGATGATGATGTAGTAGAATCCCAGCAGGGTGGTGCACACCTATAATCTCAGCAACTCAGGAGGCCGAAGCAGGAGGATCACAAATTCAAGGCCAGTCTGAGCAATTTAGACCCTGTCTCAAAATAAAAAATAAAATGGACTGGGACTGTAGAGTGCTTGTCTGGCATACGCGAGGTCCTGGGTTTGATTCCCCAGTACTGAGGGGGAAAAAAAAAGTGAAAACCAAAAGAGAGCCATTTGAGCATTAAAATATCTACAGTTATTCCAGTTCAATGTTTTTATTTTATTTTATTTTATTTTATTTCATGCCCTAATTTGGGGGTTTAATCCTAGAAATCTCTACCTGTAATGACAAAGCTTTCGAAATGTCTACTAGATCAGGGCTGTAGATAGTTTGATGTGCACATGAAACATTTAGAAACCTTGTTAAAATGCGGACTCTGATTCAGTAGGGCTGGGTTGGGGCCTGAGATCATGACTCCTGGCAAGCTCCCAGGTGATTCCCAAACTGCTGGTCTATGGACCGTACTTCTGAGTAGCAAGCTTTAGGCTCCTTTGAGATGTGAGCCTCTTGAGAGGGACTGTCTCAGTCATCTCGTTCTTCCTTGTACTGATCATTATACTAGACACAGGGGGGACATTCCAAATAATTACTTTTTGAATGAAGGGTGTGGGGTGGTGGTGGGGGGGATGAAGTAGATGGCTGTGGAATTAGACCTGTATGGAATCCTGGCTCTGTCATAGATCTATGTGATCTTACGTGCTAAGCTCAGGCCCATCCTTGTAAGACAGAAATAATGGAATTGTTGGGGAATGTGTAATGTAGTACTATTTTAGGTTAAGAACATAGGCTCTGTAATCAGCCTGCTTAGGTTCAAATTCTGGCACAACAGTTTTAGTAATTAGCAATGTAACTTTGGTCAAGTTATTTAATTTCTCTAAAATAGCACGAAAACAGTACCAACCACGTGTAATTAATGAAAATAGATGAGAAAATCCACCTAAAGTACTTGGCACTGTGTCTGGCAATAAAGCCT
This sequence comes from Spermophilus citellus, assembly GCF_964194105.1. NCBI lineage: Eukaryota > Metazoa > Chordata > Mammalia > Rodentia > Sciuridae > Spermophilus > Spermophilus citellus. Next base: position 66,419,045 of record NC_138197.1, on the reverse strand, counting down.
CTTAGTATGAGAAAAGTCTGTCTCAATAAAGCTACAACCCTCTTTCTTTGGCAAGGACTCCTTTTTCCTCCACCCCAAAGAGCAACAATATTGCTTTAGGTTTTGGATGGCTGCTGGTTATTGCTCTCTTAAATTTGTTGAAATATTTGTAGATTATCCTAAGTGTATCCAGAATACTCTTCAAATATTTCCATACTTATCTGCTACTGTTCTCATTTCTATCTGTGGATAATCATTGTTGTGAACCGGGTGTTATTTAACAAAGACTTTCATTAAGATTTGTTCTTAAAAGAACTTGAGGTAACTCCTGTCATCGTACCCTAAATCAACCTTTTTTGGTCTTTATATATTTTTTGGAGTTCATGTAGTGACTTTTTTTTTTTTAAGTCACCAAAGAGGACCCTTGAAAAGTTCTCTCTTCTTTTTTCCTAATATATTTTGTATACTTAAGGGAAGAAGATTCCATAACTTCTTCCCATATTCAGTCAGAATATTCTTCCCTTGCTTCTGTCTTTCCTGTTACAATTAAAGTCTCTTTTCTCCATGTTTAGTGGGGTTCGTTCACCAACCAAGGCTTTCCTGCTTCTCAATCTTCTCTTTAGATGCCTCTGCTATTTCGTTAATTCTTTCTCTTCATTTTTCTTTCTTAGTTTTTTTAAATTTTATTATTTTTTTTATTGGTTGTTCACAACATTACAAAGCTCTTGACATATTATATTTCATACATTAGATTGAAGTGGGTTATGAACTCCCAATTTTACCCCAAATGCAGATTGCAGAATCACGTCGGTTACACATCCACAATTTTACATAATGCCCTATTAGTAACTGTTGTATTCTGCTACCTTTCCTATCCCCTACTATCCCCCCTCCCCTCCCCTCCCATCTTCTCTCTCTACCCCATCTACTGTAATTCATTTCTCTCCTTGTTTATTTTCCCATTCCCCTCACAACCTCTTATATGTAATTTTGTATAGCAATGAGGGTCTCCCTTCATTATGCAATATTCCTTTTCTCTCCCTTTCCCTCCCATCTCATGTCTCTGTTTAAAGTTAATCTTTTCTTCCTGCTCTTCCTCCCTGCTCTGTTCATAGTTGCTCTCATTATATCAAAGAAGACATTTGGTATTTGTTTTTTAGAGATTGGCTAGCTTCACTAAGCATAATCTGCTCTAGTGCCATCCATTTCTCTGCAAATTCTATGATTTTGTCATTTTTTATTGCTGCATAGTACTCCATTGTGTATAGATGCCACATTTTTTTTATCCATTCATCTATTGAAGGGCATCTGGGTTGGTTCCACAGTCTAGCTATTGTGAGTTGTGCTGCTATGAACATCGATGTGGCAGTATCCCTGTAGTATTCTCTTTTAAGGTCTTCAGGGAATAGTCCGAGAAGGGCAATAGCAGGGTCAAATGGTGGTTCCATTCCCAGCTTTCCCAGGAATCTCCAAACTGCTTTCCAGATTGGTGCGGCCGCACCAATTTGCAGTCCCACCAGCAATGTACAAGTGTACCCTTTTTCCCACATCCTCGCCAGCACTTGTTGTTGTTTGATTTCATAGTGGCTGCCAATCTTACTGGAGTGAGATGGTATCTTAGGGTGGTTTTGATTTGCATTTCTCTGACTGCTAGAGATGGTGAGCATTTTTTCATGTACTTGTTGATTGATTGTATGTCCTCCTCTGAGAAGTGTCTGTTCAGGTCCTTGGCCCATTTGTTGATTGGGTTATTTGTTATCTTATTATCTAATTTTTTGAGTTCCTTATATACTCTGGATATTAGGGCTCTATCTGAAGTTTGAGGAGTAAAAATTTGTTCCCAGGATGTAGGCTCCCTATTTACCTCTCTTATTGTTTCTCTTGCTGAGAAAAAACTTTTTAGTTTAAGTAAGTCCCATTTGTTGATTCTTGTTATTAACTCTTGTGCTATGGGTGTCCTATTAAGGAATTTGGAGCCCGACCCCACAATATGTAGATCGGAGCCAACTTTTTCTTCTATCAGACGCAGAGTCTCTGATTTGATATCAAGCTCCTTGATCCATTTTGAGTTAACTTTTGTGCATGGCGAGAGAAAGGGATTCAGTTTCATTTTGTTGCATATGGATTTCCAGTTTTCCCAACACCATTTGTTGAAGATGCTATCCTTCCTCCATTGCATGCTTTTAGCCCCTTTATCAAATATAAGATAGTTGTAACTTTGTGGATTAGTCTCTGTGTCCTCTATTCTATACCATTGGTCCACCCGCCTGTTTTGGTACCAGTACCATGCTGTTTTTGTCACTATTGCTCTGTAATATAGTTTGAAATCTGGTATCGCTATACCGCCTGATTCACACTTCCTGCTTAGAATTGCTTTTGCTATTCTGGGTCTTTTATTTTTCCATATGAATTTCATGATTGCTTTATCTATTTCTACAAGAAATGCCGTAGGGATTTTGATTGGCATTGCATTAAACCTATAGAGAACTTTTGGTAATATCGTCATTTTGATGATGTTAGTTCTGCCTATCCATGAACAGGGTATATTTTTCCATCTTCTAAGATCTTCATCTACTTCTCTCTTTAGGGTTCTGTAGTTTTCCTTGTATAAATCTTTCACCTCTTTTGTTAGGTTGATTCCCAAGTATTTTATTTTTTTTGAGGATATTGTGAATGGAGTGTTTTTCCTCATTTCCGTTTCAGAAGTTTTGTCGCTGATATACAGAAATGCCTTTGATTTATGCGTGTTGATTTTATATCCTGCCACTTTGCTGAATTCATTTATTAGTTCTAGTAGTTTCTTTGTAGACCCTTTTGGGTCTTCTAGGTATAGAATCATGTCATCTGCAAATAGTGATAATTTAAGTTCTTCTTTTCCAATTTTTATGCCTTTAATTTCTTTCGTCTGTCTAATTGCTCTGGCCAGTGTTTCGAGAACTATATTGAATAGAAGTGGTGATAGAGGGCATCCCTGTCTTGTTCCAGATTTTAGAGGGAATGCCTTTAACTTTTGTCCATTCAGAATGATGCTAGCCTGAGGCTTAGCATAGATAGCTTTTACAATGTCAAGGTAAGTTCCTGTCATCCCTAGTTTTTCTAATGTTTTGAACATAAAGGGATGCTGTACTTTGTCGAATGCTTTCTCTGCGTCTATCGAAATGATTATATGGTTCTTATCTTTAAGTCTATTGATGTGGTGAATAACATTTATTGATTTCCGTATATTGAACCAGGCTTGCATCCCAGGGATGAATCCTACTTGATCATGGTGGACAATTTTTTTGATGTTTTTTTGTATTCGATTCGCCAGAATTTTATTGAGAATTTTTGCATCTAGGTTCATTAGAGATATTGGTCTGTAGTTTTCTTTCTTTGAGGTGTCTTTGTTTGGTTTCGGAATCAGGGTGATGTTGGCGTCATAGAATGAATTTGGAAGAGCTCCCTCTTTTTCTATTTCCTGAAATAACTTGAAAAGTATTGGTATTAATTCTTCTTTAAAGGTTTTGTAAAACTCTGCTGTATACCCATCCGGTCCTGGGCTTTTCTTGGTTGGTAGTCTTTTGATGGCTTCTTCAATTTCATCCATTGATATTGGTCTGTTCAAATTGTGTGTATCCTCCTGACTCAGTCTGGGCAAATCATATGACTTAAGAAATTTATCGATGTCTTCACTATCTTCTATTTTATTGGAATATAGGTTTTCAAAATAATTTCTAATTGTCTTCTGTATTTCTGTAGCATCTGTTGTGATATTGCCTTTTTCATCCCGTATGTTAGTAATTTGAGTTCTCTCTCTTCTTCTCTTCGTTAGCATGGCTAAAGGTCTGTCGATCTTATTTATTTTTTCGAAGAACCAACTTTTAGTTTTGTTAATTTTTTCAATAGTTTCTTTTGTTTCAATTTCATTGATTTCCGCTCTGATTTTAATTATTTCTTGCCTTCTGCTACATTTGCTGTTGTTTTGCTCTTCCTTTTCTAGGGCTTTGAGATGAAGTGTGAGCTCATTTATTTGTTGGTTTTTTCTTTTTTTGAGGAATGACCACCAGGCGATGAATTTTCCTCTTAAATCTGCTTTCATTGTGTCCCATAGAGTCCGATATGTTGTGTCTGTATTTTCATTTATCTCTAAGAATTTTTTGATTTCCTCCTTTATGTCTTCTGTAACCCATTGATCATTCAGTAACATATTGTTCATTTTCCATGTGATGTAGGATTTTTCCTTCCTTCTTTTATCATTGATTTACAGTTTCATTCCATAATGATCAGATAAAATGCATGGTATTATCTCCACCCCTTTATATTTACTGAGGGTTGCCCTATGGCATAATATATGGTCTATTTTTGAGAAGGATCCATGTGCTGCTGAGAAAAAAGTATATCCATTTGATGATGGTTGATATATTCTATATATGTCAGTTAAGTCTAGGTTATTGATTGTGGTATTGAGTTCTATAGTTTCTTTATCGACTTTTGTTTGGAGAATCTGTCCAATGGTGAGAGAGGTGTGTTGAAGTTACCCATAATTATTGTGTTGTGGTCTATTTGATTCTTGAACTTGAGGAGAATTTGTTTTATGAATGTCGCAGCACCATTATTTGGTGCATAAATATTGATAATTGTTATGTCTTGTTGGTGAATGGTTCCTTTTAACAGTATATAATGTCCTTCTTTATCCCTTTTGATTAACTTAGTCTTGAAATCGATTTTATTCGATATGAGGATGGCCACCCCTGCTTGCTTACGAGGACCGTGTGCGTGGATATTTTTTCCCATCCTTTCACCTACAGCCTGTGTATGTCTTTTCCAATCAGATGTGTCTCCTGGAGGCAGCATGTTGTTGGATTTGTTTTTTTAATCCATGATACCAGACTATGTCGCTTTATTGGAGAGTTTAAGCCATTTACATTCAGAGTTACTATTGATATATGGTTTGAACTTCCATCCATGTTTGATTGTTTATCCTTTTTTTAAAAAAATTTAGTTTGTTTCTCCATGATTATCTTTCCCCTCGCCCTCTGTCTTTACAGAGGCACTTCCCACTGATGGTTTTGGTTATTGTTTTTCATTTCTTCCTCGTGTAGTGTTTTGCTCAAAATGCTTTGCAATGCTGGTTTTCTGGCTGCAAATTCTTTTAACTTTTGTTTATCATGAAAGATTTTTATTTCGTTGTCATACCTGAAGCTTAATTTTGCTGGATACAGAATTCCTGGTTGGCATCCATTGTCTTTCAGTGTTTGAAATACATTGTTCCATGACCTTCTTGCTTTCAGCGTCTGTGATGAAAAATCCGTTGTTAACCTTATTGGTTTACCCCTGAATGTAATCTGTCTCCTTTCTCTTGTAGCTTTTAATATTTTCTCTTCGTTCTGTATATTGGATATCTTCATAAAAATGTGTCTTGGCGTTTGTCTACTGTGATTTTGTGTGCTCGGTGTCCTGTATGCATCTTCAATTTGTATATCTGTTTCCTTTTTTATTTCTGGAAAGTTTTCTGTAATTATTTCATTCAGCAGGTTACTCATTCCCTTGGTTTGAATCTCTGTACCTTCTTCTATCCTGATGACTCCTAAGTTTGGTTTTTTTATGTTATCCCATAATTCTTGGATGTTTTTCTGGTGATTTTTTACCAGCCTTTCTAAGTTGGCTAGACTCTTTTCAAGATGATATATTTTGTCTTCATTATCTGACGTTCTGGCTTCTACTTGCTCCACTCTGTTAGTGATACTCTCAATTGAGTTTTTAATTTGGTTTATCGTTTCCTTCATTTCTAGAATTATTGTTTGATTATTTTTTTATAATCTCTATCTCCTGATAAAGATGCTTAACTTCTTCTTTTATCTGTTTATGTAATTCATTCTCAATGTGTTCTTTCCCTGCTTGAATTTGCTGTCTTGTATCCTCTTTAAGCTTCCATTCCATCTGTCTAAGGTGTTCCTTGAGTTCTTTATATGACCATTTTTCTGATGACTGTAGGTCCTCCTGAATATTTAGGCTGTCCTGCATTGTTTGTACTCCTTTTCTTCCTTGCTTTTTGAAGCTGCTCATGTTACTTCTTGTTCTGTTTGACTGCTGAGTTACTGTTTACTCCTATAAATTTATTTGATGCTTGGGAGGAAAGGTATTAGAAGGGAAGGGAAGAAGTCACTAAAGAGAATGAGAGTAAGCAGGTAGAATTTAAGGAAGGGGGATAAGATAATGGAAAAGAAATGAAAAGACAAAAGAAGAAAAAAAATAGGAAATAAAAAAAGAAAAAAATTAAAAAAAATTAAAATTAAAATTAGAAGAAAAAAAATTTTTAAAAATTGTAAAAAAAAAATTTAAAAAAACAACAAGAAAGAAAAATGAAAATGAAAGAAAAACCCAAATCAAAAAAAAAGCGAAAAGAAAAAAGAAAGGAAAAAAAACCTAATAAATGCAGTCTTAGAGTTTGATTAACTTCTCTTCCAGTAGGTGGCGCTGTGCCCACCAGGCCAAGTTTCTCCTGTCAGTACACGGGAACCAATCACTGTGCAGCAGCTCCTCCCAGACTGGGCGAGTCTCCAATCCTGAGTGCCTAGGGCCTCCTCTTGTGTCTAGTCACTTCCCACTTTTCCTCTAGCCAGGCTCCTCTCACGGGTGCCGCTCACCACAATACTGGCTACACGCCAGGTCTGCTGCTCCCGGGAGCCCTGTTTTCATGAACGACTGGGCACACTCTCCCTGTTTGCCATTCCCTCAGACCCTAAGTTTGTAGAGCTTGGGGCTGAAAATCCTCAGCGAATTTTACTTGCCCTCCGGTAGCCACGCCCCCGGTAGCTGGTGCAAGAGACCTCAGCTGTCAGCACTGGTGGGCGTGGTAGTTCCGCGCCGCGGGTCCCGCACCACGGGTCCCGCGCCACCTCTGATTCCCTCGGTCTGGCTATCGCTCTCACGGGAGAGCTGGGAGGGGCCCTTACGGGAGAGCTGGGAGGGGCCCTTAAGGTTTCCCCATGTGTGGAGAGGGAAGGCTAGGGAATTACACACCTGTAGCCGCAGGTTTCAATGAAGTTATCTCCTCTGCCGCAGTCTGATGACGTCAGTTCTCTGCCATGGTGGTATCTCTTGCAAATGGCGACAGTTCGTTTCCCTTTGCCAGGTGACCAATGCAACGGGTGGGTCCTTACTGTCTCTCCCAAGCCCCGTTTCAAACCTGTGGCCACTACCTATGAAGGCTCGGTTGGCATTTACCTCCGTAGGATGAGAAGGGCTGACCAGTTGTTTCAGCCGGATGGATTAATGCTGAGTCACAGCTGTTTGTCTGCGGGAAGCAGGCGAATGGGAGTTTGAATTCAGCCGATCCGGGCTCAGTGTGTGTTCTGAGAGGCCCAGACTGTTCGCCCCAGATCCACGTCAGCTCAGCATTGCCTAGTGATCCTGAGCAAACAGATTTAGGTTGTTTACGACTCCCTATGCCTGCACAGCTGAAGAGGTCAGAGACTTGATCTCTTTGCGCCCGCCGCCATGTTGGAGTCTCTTCATTTTTCTGATCCCTTTTTCCTTGCTTGAGGAAAGGTCATGTAAGCTGAGTCACTCAACTCTCTCTTGTCTCTTTTTTGTTCTGAATCCTCAAATGAAGCACTATAATCTAGTAAGAACCTAAGCAATGGAGATTAAAACAGGAAGATTATCTTTCCATTGTACAACTCATCCTTAACTGGATTGTTGTGGTGGTTGATTTATTTTTAGTTTTACATAAGTGCTTTTATGTTGCTTGCTTCTCTTCTCACTACTTACATCCTTCTAAAGATTTTTTTTTTTTAAATTAGGGGTCACCAAATCACCCGTTGTAGGGTTTAGTTTTGTTTTCACAGAGCAATTGGCTACCTAATGGTTGATCAAATTCTGCTTTATGGGAACAGACTGACCCAGTGCAAACTCTTTACTTTCATCATCCTAAGATCACATGTCAAAGGCATTTTATCCCATGGCACATTTTAAGTTAATAAAAAGAAATTTTAAGTCAATTTCATTGTGAGGTCAGTGCTTTTTTAACAAACAGTTGTGTTTTTAAAATGATAACAGAAACTTGTGATGAGCTGCGTGACCTAGATATTTTGAATGGAATTTTCCACTACAAAAAAGGTTGGTTTTTATCCATTTTTAAAAAAGTTTATAGGAACACAAAGATTTAAAACTTTTAAATATTTTTAAAATTCTACCTAGTTGATAGGGCTGAGGCAGGAGAGTCACAAATTCAAGACCAGCCTGGGCAACTTAGCAAGAATCTATTTCAAAGTAAAATTGAAAAAAGGCTGGAGATGTAGCTGGGTGGCAGAGCACCTGCCTAGTATGCATGAGGCCCTGGGGTCAATCCTCAGCACTATTATGAAAAGCTAAAGGGAAGAAAAAGTTGAAACACCACAAAGAGATATTCTTCTTTAGCTAAATTTTCCTGCAGCTTAAACTACTTCCTAATTCCTAAGTAGACAGTACACACTCAGTTTATATTCCCGGGAATTGCCAGTGTGGGGGTGGAGGCATACAGAAGGAGCTGAAAGGCACAGGGTGCACTATATAATCACTATGGATTCAGGATGAGTAAAGCAGTAAGTAGGTTGGAGTGAGAAAACTCAGTTCAAACCAGAGTGTAGGAAGACTTGTGATCGCTAAGGGTTTTCACTTGCAGGAGGGGACTTACTGGGAGGACTAAGGGCCCCTCTGGGGAGAGGGATTCCTGCCACTGCCTTGTTTTTCATTCTCTGTCCTCGGGAATGCCCTGTCTTGTCTCCACCCACACTTGCGAGAATACTCTGATTGCAGGGGGACCTAAGATCTGAACACTGAGGCAAAATCAAATTAAGCAGCACTTGAAATGGCATGGTGAGGAATTTGTACCTGAAGCTTATTCAGTGGGGAAGCCAGTGGAGATTTTTTTTGGGAAAATCTATTAAGTCTTACTGCAGAAAGTGGACCAACAGAGGCAGAGCTGGGGAGTCACTCAGCAAACAACAGGCTTTAATGTATTCCTTAATGGTTGTGCCTTAGAACAGCTCTGTAAATCAGTTTCATCTCCTTCTGCAGTTCCACAGGAAATTGCTGGAGGCCAGGCAGGGACCTTAGTCTTCTGCTCTTCTAGTTGCACAATGTTTGACCCTATTTAATGTCCCCTCCCCCATGTCAGGTTGCCCACATCCTTTTCTTCTCTGCCCACCAGTCCTCTGCCATTGACTCTGAGGAGTGTTGGCCAGGCCTGGTACTGAGATCTGTCAAAATGGTCCATTGATGGGTTTATTTGAAAAAAAAATACTCAGGCTTTTCCCTTAATTTGAAAATAATGGAAATTCTCTTTGGAAAACAAGTTTCCTCCACAAGAAAGGCAGATGGGGGACTTGTTAAGTAAAGATTTGGTAGACTTGAGTTCTGGTCATTCAAATTAGCCTGATTACATTCAGTCTTTATGGAACAACAGGACTTAAATATGAGTCAGTTCCATTTTGGAAAGTCCCGAACCCACACTTCTTTGGGCTGCCAGTCTGGAAGGGAAGGCTGCTTTTCCCTGACCCTCTGCAGCCAGATCTGTAAATCTCAATTCTGTGAAAAGATTTAGAATGTTAAGGACAAAGGAAAGGCCAAACCAGTCCTTAGCAGCAATGCTATACAGCTGTCAGAGTTCAGAAATGCCATGATGCCATGCTGTTGTTAAAAACAAGCAACACTATTTCTCAGGTTTAATGCTTTTAAGTTTCCCCTGGCTAATCCCCCCAATACTTGCTTTTCCTTCTCTGGATTCCTTATCTCATCTTCATTTTGCTCAAGCCAACATTTCTGTACTGGTGTTAGCTGCTATGGTCTTATTTCAAGTGGAGCATGAACTCCTATTTCTGGAGACCAGGTTTTCACTGTGGTCCTTCACAGTGACTGGCAGGGTCTGCGGATTGTGCAGTTTATACACATGATGGCTTCAGAGTGAGTTTGTAGTCTGTATTTTTTCTGGTCTTTGACTTATTCTGGCAAAATAGTATAAACTTGGAGAAGTAATGCCAGGGAGAACCAGATCTCTTGGATTAAAGATGAAGAAGGGAGATGAGTAAAATCAACATCAATGTAACATATGATTCATTTTTTAAAAAATGCCTTATTGTGAAGTACAACATGACTCAAAAAGTGTTTGGAAATATAATGCACAGTTTCAAAATACATGCTTCTTTAATACTTCAGCTTAGGTGGTTTCAAACTTATTAATGAACAATTCACTGTGATTAGTTCTAGCCATGGTCAGATAATTGATCTCCACACCTAGAAGGACCAAAAAGCAGCCTTAATGTGTCTTGAGAATACATGAAGTGGTTTTAAACCTCCTTTGACAAAATTATTTTTTTAACTAGAGATTTTTTTTAAAATTAGAAATTTAGGCCATCAAGTTCTGATATCAACTCTGAATGCATTCAGTGACTCTAATGGTTCTTAGAGCATTTTGAATTTTTTAGTTGTATGTGGACACAATGTTTTTTATTTGTTTATTTTTTTTTTTTATGTGGTGCTGAGGATCGAACCCAGGGCCCCACGCATGTGAGGCAAGCGCTCCACCACTGAGCCACAACCCCAGCCCTGAATTTTTTTTTTTTTTAAGAGAGTGAGAGAGAGAGAGAGAGTTTTTTTTTTTTTTAATATTTATTTTTTAGTTCTCGGTGGACACAACATCTTTGTTGGTATGTGGTGCTGAGGATCGAACCCGGGCCGCACGCATGCCAGGCGAGCGCGCTACCGCTTGAGCCACATCCCCAGCCCCCGCCCAGCCCTGAATTCTTACTACTATATATTTGTATGTATCCCATCCCAACTCGGGCCCCTCCCATGCCGTGGAGAGGGATGACTGATGTGTGTCCCTCTCATGCGCTGCTAGGTGCTGGACCCAGGTTTGATACATGCGCGCTCTGTGAATTCTCCCAGTAGTGCTGTGGGGCAGTGTCATCATGCCACTCCCATTTCACCCTGAGCAGACAGGGTGGGGCATGCCCAGGTCCCCAGACCTGGTAAGGATTTGAACTTAAGTTATGAATCCCGTATGCTTTCTCAAAGCCCTAGCTTTACCCCTAAAGTGTGGACCATGAGCCCTGCCTCCCCTGCCATAACTTTCTGAGTGCTATAGGAATTAGACTATATAGTGCCTGCACCACTAATTACGTAGCCCCAGATCACCCCCATCGCCTCCTCCTGTGACTTGCATGTGGTAGGTTCTAGAAGAATTTTTGATGGTGAGACAGCTTTCTTTTTTAAAAATTTTTATTCTTTTCAGTTATACATGACGGTAGAATGTATTTTAACATATCATACAATACATGGAGTATACTCCATGTATACTTCCCATTCGTATGGTTGTACATGATGGGGAGTTACATTATTCATGTATTCATATATGAACATAGGAAAGTAGTGTCTGATTTATTCTACTGTCTTTTATTCCCATCCCCCCTTCCCTTCTTTTCCCCTTGTATAATCCAAAGTATTTCTGTTCTCCCTCACCCCTGCCTTATTGTGTGTTAGCATCCCACATATCAGAGAGAACACTTGGCCTTTAGTTTATTGGGATTGGCTTATTTCACTGAGCACAATAGTCTCCAGTTCTACCCATTTACCAGCAAATGCCATAATTTCATTCTTATTTATGGCTGAGTAATATTCCATTGTGTATATGTACACACATTTTTATTATCCATTCATCTGTTGAAGGGCACCTAGGTTGGTTCCATAGCTTAGCTGTTGTGAATTGAGCTTTAATAAACATTGATGTGGCTGCGTCACTGTAATATGCTGATTTTAAGTCCTTTAGGTATATTCCAAGGAGTGGGATAACTGGGTCAAGTTTTCTGAGCAATCTCCATTTATGAAACAGGGAGAGGGAATTTCTATTTAGTAACTCTTGGACTCCTAGAGTATGAATGAACTCAGAAGAAAGGTTGCCTCTAGTATTTTTTAAAATGCCAGGTTTATAGTAGTCTTTCTTGTTATCTAATTTTCCACTTAAAGGAAAATCTACATAAACAATTAACTTACATTGTATGTAATACTGTCATTTATTATGAAAATGATTCAAAATATATAGCTGTTTTAACTTAGAGTTGTGTTTCATTTCATCTCAAAATGAGCATCTGTTACAGGTATTTTTTGGTGCCAGGTAGAGTGAGAGATATAAAAATAAATGAGGCAAGGTACCTACTTTGGAGCACTCAGCATTTATTTGGTAACAAAAATGTAGGCAAGTAATTCTGGTAAAACAAACAAAAAAAATAGGGGATGTCAAATAGGGCAATACATTTTTAGGCAACCAGTTGATAAATTTTCATATGTAATATGTTTTGGTAAGCAATAAATTTTTAGTCTTGATGTTAAGCTTGAAATCATTATCATAAGGTTAAATATATTATGCATGTCTTTACAGCAAGTTTATTTCTGACCGTGAAAGTAGAAGAAGTCTCACAAACAGCCATTTGGAAAAAAAGAAATGTGATGAATATGTAAGTGTCATTATAATAAAGTGTACTTATTTTTTAATCACATAAATTGGGACAGTTGTTTTTAATTCATATAGCATGGTACCAAAAACAGAGTTGTCTGTACACTAGGATATTCCTCACATATCCTATGTAATTTCTCCTGAAACCCATTTAAAAAAAATAACTACCTCAACTCAGAAAGGATTTCCATGCTGGTTCCTAGTAGTGCTTTAAAAGCTTTGGCCTGATGGGCTTTCCTGGAGACGGACTGACTTAGTGGGAACTTGTGTTTCTTTGTTCAGATCCCAGGAACGACCTCCTTGGGCATGTCCGTCTTTAACCTGAGCAACGCCATCATGGGCAGTGGGATTTTGGGACTCGCCTTTGCCTTGGCCAACACTGGAATCCTTCTTTTTCTGTGAGTATTGGCATGACAGAACTTTCCATTTTTAGAACTTTTCTGTATACTTATGTTACTACGTAGAAGAAATTGGAAATAATTCTAAATAATTCGTATTTATTTATGTCTAACTTGGCTATGTGACCAATAAGACTTTTATTTATTATCAGACTGACTTTGACTTTCCAAAGGAAGGAAAACCTTTTTATTAATTAAAAAAATTGAAATAGCCTTAAAAAAAAGATTAAAACATTTGAAAATAGCAGTTTTTCTTGTACTCTTCTTGTCTCTTTTCATATCACCTAAATGGGCAAAATATTAAGATATTTAACTCAGCCAGTCACCACTTTGGTATTTGGAGTGCCATGGAGCATGTACTATCGCCAAAGACAATTACAGAGGTGTTTGTAAGAAATGTGCAAGAAGCAGAGATGAGAAATGAGTTGTACCCTTTCTCTGAGATTCAGTGATAAGAAAATGGCAATTTTCTTTTTGAATAACTTCATCTCCAACTGTTGAATGGGATTTTCTGCAAATGTTGTCAGTTGGGACATGATTAAGACAGATCATAGAATTCATACCAGGAAAAGTCTCCCCCAGCCTGCAGAGCCGTCACGTCTCCAGGGAGTGTCAGGGCACCTTCCTGTGTGAGGCAAGGAGCACATGCGTCCTCTTGGCCCTGCCTCTTCCCCAGTTTTGCACTAAGGCTTCACAGACTTTGCTCTATTTGGTTCTCATTGTCATGTCTTTCTAATGGTAGCATCATTTTCTTGGAAACAGAGACTACAACCCTACAGATTGTGTGTGTTTGTGTTGCCAAGTACCAGGTTTAAGAGTGATATGACATATTATTATTATTTTCTTTTTTTGGTATATGTGAAACTCTGAGGATGCTGCAGGCATATTGGGTAGTTACACTTATGATTTTCAGTGCATTGACATGAGACATTTGGTCCCAACTCCTGTTCTAAGTGACGGTGTACTCTTAAGCAAGTGACTTAGCCTCTCTAAGCTTCCCTTTCTTTCTCTTTAAGACAAGGAAATTGTACAAGATAAGATCTCAGAACCCTGCCAACCTCCAAAGCGCTATGGTTCTGTGACTTCTTTCAGTCATTCCAAAGCTAGAAATTCATTGAGTTCATAAATGTGTATTACATTGATTTCTTTCTTTCTTTTTAAAAAGTTATTGTAATATATCAAGTTATATGTTAAAGTATAAAAAGTCAATTACTTGATGGGCATAACAACTCTTGCAGCTCTCGCTTTATTCTGCATCCTGACAGCTCTACAAGGTAGGTACCATACTATCGACAGTTCCCCATTTCACAGATAGGGAACTGAGGCATAGGGAGTAACTTGCAATGGGAATCTCTCTTTGTCACCTTTCTGGGGATTCCTTTCACTCCTCTTCTGTGGTAGAACCCTTGTTTCCTGTATTTCATTTCTTCCTCTTTCTAGTTTTATTTCCTTGCTGTTATTGCTGTGAAAAACATGAATGGGAATAAAGTTTTTGAGTTTCGTGTCTGAAAAATGTTTTGATTCTACTTTCATCTTTTGTTTGTCTGTTTTTTTTGTTTTTGTTTTTGTTTTGGAGGCATCTCTTTTCTTTATTTTAAAATACAAAACTATAGGAATTGAAATAATATGGTAGTGACATTAAAAAAAAAAAAAAAGGCATACAAATTGGTGGAACAGAATACGAGCCCAGAACTAAATCCCATATATAGTCAACTGATCTTCACCAAGGATGCAATATTAGACCAAGGAACAACTCCCAGTAGAATTGGGACAACAGAATATTCACATGCATAATGATGAAATTGGACCCAGATTTTATGTCTTACAGAAAAATAAAGCTTGAAATGAACTAAAGACTTAAAAAAAAAAAAAAAATAAGAACCAAGGCTATAAAAGTCCTGGAAAAAAAACAAGAGGGTAAACTCTATGACTGTGGTCTTGGCAGTGATTTCAAAGGAATGATATAAAAAACACAGATAACAAATCAAAAATAGATTAGTGGAGTTGCATCAAATGAAGAAGCTTCTTTTTTAAAAAAAAATTTTGTTCTAATTACTTATAAATGACAGTAGAATGTATTTTGACACATCACACATAAATGGAGTATAATTTTTCATTCTTCTGGTTGTACATGATGAAGAATCACCAGTCGTGTAGTCCTATAAGTACATAGGGTAATAATGTCAAAGTCATTCTACTATCTTCCTACCTCTCTACCCCTCCCCTCCTTCACTCCCCTCTATCTAATCCAAAGTAACTCTATTCCTTGAAAAGAAGAAATCAATAAACTCAATTAAAAATTCAATGGAAAACATTATCACCAGACTAGACCACTTGGAAGACAGAGCCTCAGGCAAAGAAGACAAAATATATAACCTTGAAAATAAAGTTGATCATGCAGAGAGGATAGTAGAAAACCATGAATTATGGGATAACACGAAAAGACCAAATTTAAGATTTATCTAGCTTCGTCTTTGATTGGCAGTTTGGCTGGATATAGAACTCTGTATTGGTGATAATTTTCCCTCAGAAGTTTGAAGATATTGCTCCATTACCTTTGAGATTTTTCTGTTGTGAGATTCCAAATACTTCTGATTCCTAATCTTTTATATATAGTCCAGTTTGGGGTTTTATTTTTTCTGGAAACTTGCTGAATCTCTTTGTTGCAGTGTTGCGCAGTTTCACAGTGACCTTGTGGAGCCGTGCTGTGGGCCTGTTTTCATTTTTTGTGTGAGCAGTTGATGTGTCCTTTTAGAAATCCATGGTCTTCAGTTTGGGGAACTTTTCTTAAATTATTATGTTAATGAATTATTTCCTCTTGTTTTTCTTTTCTCTCCTGGAACCATTACCCAGATTTTGGACCTTCTGGACTGGTCCTCCAACTTTTAAAATATTTTTTAAATTTTCATTTCTAATAACATTTAGCTGTACTCCTTGGGATTTGTCAATTTTTCCCCCCAGCTCTTTAGTGACTATATTATTTTTGTTATTAGTTTTTTATTTATAGGAGCTTTCTAAAATACTCTGAATGTTCCCTTTCTTAATGTTATTTTGGTTCTGTCTCAGGGTTAGAAGTCTTAGGGTCATTGTCTTCTCTGAGAATTCTTATGATAGTTTTTCTCCATTGTGGAAAATTTCAAACATAGAATAATATAAAAGATTTTCATGTTCCCTCATCCTATGGCCACAATTATTTAATCAGTCCACACCTAGATTGTCTTGAAGCAAATCTCAACCATCATATCATTTCATCCATAAATATTTCCGTATATATAACATATAAGAACTAACATATAACATATAAGAACTCTTAAAACATAACCATAATATGTCATACCTAAAACCACCAATTAACAACAGTTCCTTAATATTGAATATCCAACTAATATTTAAATTACTGATGATTTCATATTTAAACAAACAAAAACAGTTGGATTTTTTCAAATCAGTACTCAAATAAGGTTCATACAGTGCAACTGTTGGTTATTATGTGTTTGAAGTCTCTTAATCTATACAGGGTCTGCTGTCTCTCTCTTTGTTTTCCATGTAATTTGTTGAAGAAACTGGACCATTTGTCTTAGAGATTTTCTAAGGATTGTATCCTTTTGTGCAAGTTGATGTTTGTTTTATTGTTTTGGATTCTTTCCTCAGATGTCAGGTGGCTCTTCCTTGTCTGTTATATTCAAGAATGCGGAAAAATAAGGCTGACTGGAACCTTGTGGGTGCACATGGGGCCAGTTTGTAACAACTTCACTCAAGGTGCTCTTCATAACCCTTTACCTGAGGAGCCACCAGTGTCAGTTTCTCTATCAAATCTTCTTCCTTCCTTCCTTCCTTCCTTCCTTCCTTCCTTCCTTCCTTCCTTCCTTCCTTCCTTCCTTCCTTTCTCCCTCCCTCCCTCCCTCCCTCCCTCAGTGCTGATTCTTGAGACCATGAACCCAGGGTCTCATGCATGCTAGGCAAGCCCTCTACCACAGAGCTATGTGCCTACCCCATGTCAGTTTCTCTAGGATGCTTCCTCTTTAGCTCTTTGGATCACACAGAGAAGATCTTGCAATTCCTGCAGGGTCTGGGCCTGGGTGTTGTCTTTCTGGGGACCAAGTCAGAGGAGGGGGCTGTTGGGACTATCACAGCATACCTGTGTTCCCTGAATCCCTAATTCTCATCACAGTGCCCTATCCCCAATTGTGCCTAGTTCCTCACCCAGAGGTCTGTATTTTAAACTGTCCAGTATCTTCAAACTCTGTTAAGATGGAGAAAAGAGCGACTGCTCAGCTTTATGGAGGAAAAGCCTGCTCTGGGGGTTCTAGCTGCCCCTTCAAGAGCACTCAACATATTCAGCATATTTTAATTTATCCCTTCCATTGTCCCTTACTTCCAGTAATGCCACCAGAGTGTTTTGAGGATTCTGTGGTAAAAATTGGGTTGGTCTTGGCTCTGTCCACTGTCATTTCAGATTCAGTTCTATCCATCTTCCAGCTTCTGAAACAATTGTCTTTCCTCATATTCTTATTGTCTCAGCAGCTTTACACCTTGAAAAGAGTAAAATCAAATCCCTTTAATTTTATATTAAAAGGGAGGAGGAGTAAATCCTTGTATCCAATCTACCATTCTTGGAAATCGGTTAATTTTTTTCCACATTTTTTGTTGGTGCATTATAGTTGTACATATTGATGGGATTTGTTGTTACATATTTGTACATGCACACAGCGCAACAATACAATTTGGCCAATATCACTTCCCTCTTTCCTCACATAAATTGATTTTTAACTATACTGGCTCAGGGATAATTGATCTCGTATCTCATGACTCTTTTGCTTCTGAATGAGCAAAGAATTGGATAATCTTGACTTTTATAGTTGAAAGATTTCCCCTGGATGAAACTATTATAGGTCATTTAGTTCTTCGTAAGACACAGAAATAGCGAGCACAACACACCAAATCTTTGATGAAAGCTCCTGAAGGTAGTAGTATAAAGAGTCAAACTTAAAAAGTGTCTCATGACATACAGGACTCTCCCACCTTAGAACAAGGACTCGCTCTGTGACTGTTGTAAAACCAGCTGCTCCCACAGCTGCTCAAAGCCAAGAAGCATTTGGCAGGTTCAGGACATTTCATCTGGTACAGGGCCCTGTTCCAGGCTCATGGGCCAACAGGGAAACGGAGCCCAAGACTGTGCAGGCTTCTTTAGAGATGTAGCCGGCAAGGCTCCTCCGTGTCGCGCTGGGGCTGGGGTGGAACTCTTTGCTGGGGTCATCTGGAAACTTGTTTGTGTGGTTTCTTGGCTGAGTGTGGGACTGGCTTTTTTTTTTTTTTTTTTTAACCTAGAGTAATGACTGTTATTCCTGTTCAACCCACACATCTAATTCAATTCAGTTTGATTCAGTGAGTTCTGCACATTGTAAGAATGCTGTTAGATTTTGCATTTTCCTAAATTCTGAGGTGTTTTGTTTTGTTGCTTTTTTTTTTTTTTTTTTTCAGTACCAGGAATTGAACCCAGGGGCACTTAACCAATGAGCCCCATCTCCAGCCTATTGTCATTTTTTTATTTAGAGACAGGGTCTTGCTAAGTTGCTCAGGGCTTTGCTAAGTTGCTAAAGCTGGCTTTGAACTCGAGATCCTCCTGCCTCAGCCTCTCAAGTCATAGGTGTGCACTATGGTGCCCGGCTTCTGAGGTCTTATGATGCCTTCTGATAAACAGGAAGTATGCTTCTGCGGAATCTCAATTTACACTTGTTTCGAAGGTATAATTTTCTGTGGGAAACAAATGGGGCCATAACTGGAGGCAGTAGTAAGGGATATACTGAGACACAAGTGCTCAGGGCAAAGGGTTCCTATGAATTGAGATTCCATTTCGATTGGGAATCCAAAGAAAAGGCAATAGGTGCCAAAGAAATCTCCTCCCATGTAACTTCTTTATTTTCCTAAGTATCCCCATAATGCTGTCATCACAAAAGTAGGAGCTAAAAGTAAGTATCGACATGAAAGAATGGTGGGTTATGTTTTGTCATGCTTTCTAAATATTTCCATTAAAGGCATGCATTTTATAGAAAATTTATCTCTTTAGAACATATCGTCTCCTTATAATGCTAGGTAAATGAGGTGTTTATTAAACTATACAGAATCTGATAAAGCGATAGATGATTTTTATTTAAATAATTATCCCTTAAGTTTACAACTATGAATGAAGACAGTGAAACTCATGACACTTCTGAGATGTTAGAGTTTATTGTAAACAATGAGTGTGTAACTGGACAGGATGGTGCATGAGGCCAGCCTGGGAAACTTAGTGAGACCTTGTCTCAAAATAAAAAAACAAAAAGCGGGGTGGAGATAGCACAGTGGTAGAGCAAACCTGGCTTTAATCTCCATTAACACACACACATTTACACACATGCAAAACATAAAAACAAAAGAAACCTCAGTGAGTGTGTAAACAATCTTTTTGACGTAATACATAATATTGTCAAATAGCATTGCAATCTATACAAAATAATAGTTTTTTTTTTTTTTAATTTTGGTTGATTAGAATTCCAGACTTTTTTGTCTCTCTTGTTTTCTACCACACTTGTGTCCTGGTTGTGGAAATGCAAATGTATTTAAAACACACTTTGAAAAGTGACATGCAAGGAGAATTTTATTAATCAGTATTAATCCCTGCTCTGGGGTAAATGAATGTGCGGTGTGTGTGCATGCACGTGCATGCATATATTAATGTGTAAGAGAAAAGAGATGCAGAGGGTACTAGTAGTGCCTGGTATATAGTAAATATTTGTTCAAGTACTGTGGTTATTATTAGACAATAAATAATGGTTAACATATATTGAACTTCTACTGTGTAGGTAACTATGTATACCACGTTATCATATTTAATCCCCCCCAACAGCACAAGGAGGTACATATAGCCCACTCTACAGGTGAACTAAGTGAGGCTTAACAACTTACATATGATCATGAGTTATGATGTAGAGGAGATAGGCTTGCTCGACTCCAGAACCAGTGAGATCAAAAGCCCTGGACTGCCTTTTAGTGTTGCCCTCTCCTTCAGAAACCAGCCCTGCGTGGGTAATGTACAATATGAGAGAAGCTTTATCCTCATCAATGGATGTTTGTAAGTTAATACTTTTAACTTTCCAATATAATTCAGCTTTAAAATCACCTTGCAAAATCATCAGTATTCCGGATTTTTATCTTTTGGACTTATCGTGTTAGTATTCCACCAAGAACCATTTTCATTATTGTAATAAAAACAGCTTTTCAGTATCAAGTGTACCAAACTGTAGAGCAAGGGTGGTCAAGTTCTTGGTCACAGTGAATAGAACATATGCCTACAGTATATTACAAAACCAGTAGAGCAGCTGAACTGCTCAACAGCAACTTTGTATTTTTCATGCTTTTCCTCATGTGCAGTTTAAGGATTTCCTACTGCCTCAGGAGCCCTTGAACTTAATTCCCAGCAAAGAGGTAACTAACTTTTTCTGTTATTAAAAATTGAACACCACATAGTAGCAAAGACAAATAAGACCAAGTTCATCATTAGGAAATTGGTTAAATAATCATGGTAGTTTCATAAAATAGAATATAAGATTATTACTAAGGAGTAAAATAGACATGTTTCCCAACAGCACTTTTACTGTAGATTATAATATTATTATGTGAAAGCAAACTGAATATTGGATGGCAGTGAGCGTGGATGGAGACTGTATGTTTGTGTACCTCTTGCCCAGAATATCTGAGGGGGTTGGACAAGAAAACTATTGATGGTGGGAACTTCTGGAGAGTGAGAGAGTCTGGGAGTGGAGTAGATATGGAAAATTTATACTCTTTGAATTTATTTTTGCAATGTACTTTTAGGAGGAAAAAACTAGTTGAAAAAATTGGTCTCTAGAGAACTTAAAACCAATATAATAAAACTCCTTTTCCTCTTACCTAAAGAAAACTTGAGAAAATATTTTTGGTGTCTGTAGACCACAAGAGCTCAAATGAGAAATCAGTGTGGTGCTGCCTGGTCCAAATTCTGTTTTCAACCTTATGCCTTGTGCTTTGGCCACATTGGTTATCTCCCAATCTATAGAAGCTGAGGTGCCTCCACTTCACCCCACCCCACCTCATCTCTCCATGCTTCTGAATCCTGGCAGTCCTGTAAGACTCAGGGTAGATGCCATCTCCTCCAGAGGTGCTTCTCTGATCCTCAAAAGTGGAAGGGAGATTTCTCTTCCTTTACTTTTCAGTGTAATCTCTACATTTCCAGTAAGTAAGTAACAGGATGGTAATACTTAACAGAATTCATGTTAAATTTTTCCTTGTTCATTCAAATTGTGATCCTTACCCCCAAGAGGATCTAGAACAGTGCTTGCATATAGGTATTTCTCAATAGAGTCTATTGAAATGAATGAATGATTATGTAAGCATTATATTTCGCAAAACAAAAAGCAAAGTTTAAAGCAAAACATTGGCTCTTGTCATTGTTGCACTTACAGAGGAGACACAAAGTCAACCAAAAGGTTTAGTTTACCCTCAGATTTTTAGTTGGCCATGGAGATGAAATGATAATAATCAGAAGGTTCTGGAACTCACTGATTATTATTTACTTTCCTTAAGAATGTCTCCTTCATTTGAAAATTCAGAATAGTTCAAAGATTGTTAAGAAATACAGTGTGAGGTTAGTATTGCAAAATGGCATTTGTTGTTAAATTGCTGTTTGCAAAAAGGACAGTAATTGTCATTGTCAGTTTACAGCAATGACCTTCATTTTGTGGTGGGTTGTTTGCTTTCATTGTAGCTGAATTCTTCCCTTTCTCCTAATATTTGCCTTGGTGGGCCATTTGTCATTATTTTATCAATAAGAGAATACATCATTTTGTTGTCTGTAACTAGTGTTTACAAACAAACCAGTAAATAGCCACCTAGTAAAGATAAAATAAAATAAGGGTGTTTGTCAACTGAGATTAGATTACCAGGTCTCTCTTCTCTTTAAATTCAGCATTTTACAATTGCGCCCACATTAAGGGTAGACAGATAAAATTGGAACTACAGACTCATCAACACATGGCCCTAAGTACCTGTTCCTACATTGTGGGAACTAGTTTGTTGTCCTTTCATAGAAATGTTCTCATTTTATGAGGAGGTTTATATTCATTTTAAACAACTACCTCAGCAGAGCTCTCTGTCTCTCAGCATCTGTCAGCAAACTCCAGATTGGGTTGAGATTGCCCTGTACCTTTGCAAATTTTCTCCCTGTTCTTGAACTGCCATTGCTTGGTTACTTCATATGTATTCTAAAAAGTTGGAGTGACGCCTATCAAGATGATAATTTTTCATTTAGTGGTAACAAAGATGGTCTTTGTGACATTTTCTGAGCTATTCCTTGTAAATGTTAAGTCCTTTTTTTCCTCTGCACAGTTCCAAGGAAAGACCAAATAGGATCTCGTGATATAAAAATGGGGTATTTAAAGGAGTCAGTAAGGAAACCCTACTCTTCCGGATGATCCTAGGAGGTCCTCGGATAATGGGCATATTCGTCTTCTGTCTTGTCAATCAGTTACTTGTTTTTAAAATTCTTTGAGTTATAGTCATGGTTCTTTAGAAATGATCTGAAAAGTGCTGTCCCTCAGCTGGCAGCAAAAATTATTGGCATCGGGGTCTCTTGTTTGGAAATAATAATCCTGGAACGGGAGAAGTGGCACATTGAGGTTTGCCAGCAGTTGAAATACATGTGAAAAAGGACAGTGGCAGTGCCACTGAATTCTATTGAAATTCATTGGATTTAGAAGCTTTTCAGAAATAGGGAAGTGGGAAAGTGAGTGTCATGCTAACAATGAGTGTCTATTTTGTAAACAGAAAGAGTTGGCATGAGTAGGAGAAGAGTCCCATCCATTGTTTTAAAAGTTGAGCACTTAGCTTATGAGTCATCTATCATGCATCTGATAAGGGGTTCCAAGAATTCAATTCTCTTGGCCTGGAAAGATAGGAATGTGTGTGGGTGTGTGCGTGTGTGCGTATGTGTGTGTGCACGTGTCCATGCACAAGAGTTCACTTCTTTTGTGCTCAGTTACCTCAGATACCTTGGTGCTAACCCAAGGACAACGGGGTGGCCTCTGTTTGGGTCCACTGTATTTTTCTTAGCTTGCAAAAGACAACTCTACTGTCCATGATTTTAACAGCCTAATTCATCTCCATGATGTGTAGAATGCCTCTTCCATTCACGTTCTGGCTTGCAGGAGACTGGGTAGGTATCAGCAGAGTAGGGTAGTTTAAATGTAGTTCAGAGAGTTAGATTGGCAAGGTTAGCTTGAACTTTTATTACTCACAGAGTGGTAGTTGGTTTAATAGATTAGGAAACAGCTCCTGTGTGGACTGGTTAGTTTTGCTTTGTTCTATGGCCACAGACTTCTCCTTATATCAAGCACATGGTATCAAAGATCTACATCTATATCAAGGGTTGGTCGGCACATGACAGCCCATAGACCAAAGCTACCCACAGTCCCTTTTTGTGTGGCTTGCTAACTCAGAAGAGTTTTTATTTTTTAAAAGGTTTTTAAAAAGAATAAGATAGTTTTAATATATACATTGTTTCATGGACTCTCTATAACTACCCTATTTATCATCCCCATTTTATAAAGAAACTAAAATTCTCAGAGGTTAAGTGGCTTGCCTAGAATCACACTGATTCCTGGGATAAGGTGAGTATGGCAACATGTCCATTGGGCATTGCTGTTGTACCTCATCTCCTTAAGTGTGCAACATTACCATGGAAATGGAGTGTCAAAGTTTGAATGAAACCCCACATTTACCATTTTACTGGGGAAAAGTCCAAAATACCCACCAAGAACTGCATATTTGTCTATTTTAATGGTATGTGGAATTTTTCCACATATGAAAAGGGGGCATCACTTTAAAGGGTAAGGATGTAGGTTTGAGGAGAAGAGCAACCAGCAGATGTCCTTATGGAATGCAAGAACAGGAAGGAGGAGGTGTCAGCAGTTATAAATGAAGCACCCACAAAACCCACAGTGCTTTACCAACTATAGGCAAAAACAGGAAGTGGTAGTAGCACACGGCTTTCTTTCTTACTAGTACAACTTCCTCATTTAAGCTCAGACTTCCTGCTAACTTTTTAACCCCACAAAGCTAAACTGGTAAGCTAAACTGGTAAGCTTCTATTTCTGCCTTCATACCTCTTTTAAATACTTCTTTCTTTTTAGGATCATATGAACATTAGGTATTATTTGATTTGGACATCAGTGATACTTTTTCTAGACAAGGGAAAGTACCTAACCCACAGGCTAGCTTAAGAGAAGTTTTACAGTAAAGAGTTTAGACTGACTTATAAGAAAAGAAATGGAAGGAATTGTACAAATAATTGATACCTACCTGCTGCTGGGCCAGCATTTTAAAATCATCCCTTTTATTTCCTAGCTCAATTTGGAAATACTACAAATAATTACATGCTACCTAAGCCCGGTGTGCTAATCCTCTGATGCTAGCTGTGTGACCCTAGGCAAAAATACTTAATCTCTCTGGACTTCAGTTATCTGCAAAATAGGAATGTAATAGTCCTACTTATAAGTGAAATATGAAAAAAAAATTTGTGTTGGGCATGGTGGTGCATGTCTGTAATCCCATCAACTCAGGAGGCTGAGGCAGGAGGGTTGCAAGTTTGAGGCCAGCTTCAGCAACTTAGCAACACCTTGTCTCAAAATAAAAATAAAAAGGAACTGGGGATGTAGCTTAGTGGTAAAGTGTACCACTACCAAAGTGTACCAGTACATCCCACCACCAGAAAAAATGCATTTGATAGACCTGACATATAGTGAATACTCTAAAATTTATCATTGCTAATAACCAATAAAGTATTTTATTAATCATACTGAATTCCCATTAAAATAAATTAAAGCTGCTGGCCACAGCGGTGCACACCTGTAATCCCAGCGGCTTGGGAGGCTGAGGCAGGAGGATTGCAAGTTCAGTGAGACCTTGTCTCTAAATAAAATACAAAATAGGGCTGGGGATGTGTCTCTGTGGTCGAGTGCCTCCTGATTTCAATCCCCTGTACCAAATAAATAAATAATAAAATAAAATAAATAAAGTTCAAGAAACTTACTTGATGCAAAAGATAATTTTGAATTTTTCAGAATATCTAAAATATTCATATGAACTAGGGGACTCAAAACCCTCGTCCCTCTCTTCACTTTCAGGCGTCTCCTTCCATTTGAGCTCTCATTAAATAAAGGATTCTTTCCCTGTGTCCTTTGCCTCTTCATGTAAGCCTCCCACCTGGCATGGCTTCCACAGGACAGGACCTGTTCCTGGCCTTGAAGCTCATGGAGAACCTCTGGTCAGTGCCTCTTTCTCTGTCCAGATTAAATATCAAGGTCCCTCACTTGCTCGTACCCTGCTTCCTTTTCCACTGACTGTCCAGCACACTGTCCTGGTTCTGAGTTTTCCAACCAGGCAGACAGACAGCACTTCACGTTCTTGGTCTCCATCAATAGTTGAGTCCTCCACGCTGCCCAGCCCCTCCATGACTTTCAGGAAGGTCTGTCCTCTGTCAACAGTTTTCAGATCTTCATTCTCTCCGTACACATATTTCCCTTGGAGGAATGGGAGGTAGGATGGAAGACGATGAGAGGTAACAAAGATGAAAGATGAATGAAGAGGTGCAGGTGGACAGCAGGGATGGTTGGGAAAGCCGGAAGGTAAGAGGTAGGAACAGGAGAGAGAGAGGCCAGCAGCAGAGGGTCAGGGCTGCAGGAAGATGATCAACCAAAAAGCAACGTGCTTCCCTTGGTTTATCTAGTTCTTTGGTACTGGATTTTAATTTTTTCTCAACCAGCAGTATGTCTGAGTTTTGAAGTGAGGGTTGTGGGTTGACATAAATAAAAACAGAACAAGTATTAAGACCATTTAAAAAATTCTAGCTCAGGGAGTTTTTTTTTACAGATTGTTCTGTTCACTTAATTGAGGATGGTTGAAGTTTTATGCTTCCAACTGGATTTAGAAGAGGAAGAATTAGGCTTTGGATTTTGACTTTGGAGGAGGCGAAGGTGCAACTTTCTTCAGTTGTCATGATCCAGGTTCATCCAGCACCAGCTGCTCCTACTGCGCAACCCAGGTTTGATCCCATTGAGATCAACACTCTGTGCCTGAGGTGGACTATCAGCAGGCAGGTGCCACGTCCACGCTGGATCCTGAGATCGCACCCCTGAATCAGCCTCCAAAACAGGTTGATGATACATTGCCAAGGCAACTGGTGACTAGACAGAGCTGAGGATTGTAGTGAAGCTGACCTTTAGGACAGATAGGCCTGGATTCAGGCTTCTACCTCTACCTTGATCTTCAAAGCCTCAAGGAATCACGAAGAGACAGAAAGAAATAGAAAAACTTCAAACATAGGAATATGACTTTTTATGAGACCTCCAACATTGCCCAACAGATATGGCAATGACATTTAGCCAAAGAACTTTCTGGAACCCTTAAGGAGATCCCAGGGACTGCCCAGTCTCTGGGCTGAGATGCTGATGGCCACCACCCTAGTGACATCCTAGATGACAGCAGTGGGATGAGTGGGATGCCCAGCTAGTTAAGAAGGACAAAGAAAAATATTTCAATATAGGATCAGCTGACCAAAAAAGAAAGAAGAGGAAGCATTATGTAGTGTGGTAAGCCTCAGATCACTTTTAGAAAGAGCAACATGGAGGAGAAGAATTTGAAAATAATGTTTAAATATATATCCTGGTGAAGTAAGGAAAGCTTAAGGAAATCAACCCAAAAATGTGCAATTCAGCTGTGAAGTGCTTCCTTTCATTGCAGTCTGACCTGGGTAACTATGGGTCTATGTTCCAGACAATGGAGCTATCACACAGGCCTAGACAGTGTGGCGGACTACCTTGCTGAGAAACAGAAACAACTGAGATTTATGGGGCCAGAGCTTGAGCCTTTTTTTATTTTATTTTTTTCTCTTGGAACTGGGGGGTGAACCCAGTGCCAGATTGGGCACACTACCAATCAAGCTAAAAAGACTGGGGAAGGCTTTTAATTTAATTTTGAGAAAGGGTCTTGCTAAGTTGCCCAGGCTGGTCTCGAACTTGCAGTTTTCCTGTCTCAGATTGTTTCATTTTTTAAATTTTTCCCCCAAGTAGCTGGGATTACAAGCATGCACCACGGCATCTAACTGGGAGGCTTTAAACCTCAGCCCTCCACGTGTGGTCCATGGACCAGCAAGCACAAGCATTTTTGGAATGCATGTTAGAATGCAGAATTTCAGGTCCCAGCCCATACCTGCCCAATTAGCTCCTTTCAGCTTTGGCAAGGGAGAGTCGAGAGGGCTGGTACGGGTTCTCTGTTCTGTTGAGAGGGCTGGTACGGGTTCTCTGTTCTTTTGAAAACAGCGGGTCTTGGAGGAGTTGAAAGCACTCAGCTGGGAACCAGCCCCCAACACCCCCATCTGAGCTATTTCTGGATCCAAAGCAGTGACAGCTGCTTCACCTCCACCCCTCGCAAGGGCTCTGATGCTGGGTTGGGAGTGTCACTTGAATCTTGCTGTATAACAAGGCTTTTAAAAATATAGTCTCATCTCCCTTAAAGTCTTCTGGGGTTGTTT
Organism: Spermophilus citellus; assembly: GCF_964194105.1. Classification (NCBI taxonomy): domain Eukaryota; kingdom Metazoa; phylum Chordata; class Mammalia; order Rodentia; family Sciuridae; genus Spermophilus; species Spermophilus citellus. The sequence goes on along the minus strand of NC_138197.1, from coordinate 66,391,594 downwards.
GTTTTTGTTGTTAGGTATACTTTATATACAATAAAATCCCCAGTTCAAAGGAGAGGATTTGATAAGTTTACCCGATTACACTTGTGATCATGGTGTAGAGCATTTCAGCCACCTTAAATATTTTGGTTCTGTTTGTTGTCAAACCTTTCCATCTTATTCTCATATCGTATTTTAAAAATGAAATTTATTGTAACTTCATCCATAGAATCTTTGGGTAAGTTATGGAAGAATAAAGAATTACATTCCTGTCAATATGATTCAAAACATAAGTGTGTAGAAGTTCATTGTTTGATATGAGTCAAATTTTCTAGTAGCAAATAGAGTAAATGTATCTTAAGCCTCTGTCACAAATATTTAAGAACTCATGGAGAGCAGGAGTATCCCTGAGGATTGGAAGTAGGCAGATTTCATCCCAGCTTTCAAAAGTGGCAAAAAGTGGACTCCAAGCAATGTTATATAGCAAATTACTAAATGGCTTGTTTATGTGCAGTTAACACAGAAAATATTGCTCCAAAGAGACTTAAAACTTCCCTAAATGGCATTAAATTAACTTTTTCTTTTTTGATACTGAGGATTGAACCCAGGGATGCTCTACCACTGAGCTATATCGCTAGCCCTTTATTTACTTATTTTTTTAAATTTTGAAACAGTGTCTCACTAAGTTGTCAAAACTGGACTTGAACTTGTGACCCTCCTGTCTCAGTTCCCTTCTCCCCCAATTAGATGAGATTACAGATGTGCACCTTCTAACTCAGCCTAACATCATCTTTCAACATCTGGATAAACTAGTAGGTCACAGGGACTATCCTAAATAAGTCTTGATTTTACCAAGGTATTGATATAGACTCACCTAACTTGCAAACGAGATCCTAATATTTGTAAATTCACTGATTCTTAGCTAAGAACCTCTTGTTTGTGTGTTTGGTGTTGAGTGTAAACAGATCCTAATATTTGTAAGTTCACTGATTCTTAGCTAAGAGTCTATTGTTTGTGTGTTTGGTGTTTAGTGTAAACAGGTAAGTAGGTGAATTCAGTCACCATGGCCTGTCCTGTAATCTGGTGATGGAGACACAAAAAAGCAATAAAATAAAAAATGATTCTGGCTACTGGGTGAAGGATAGATCTAAGGAGGTACAAAAAGGGAGATGGGTAAAAGTTATCAGAAGTTAAAGATGATAGCTCCTTAGACTGATGTCAGTGGAGATAGGAAAAGCAGCTTATGTATTTGGGATATATTCTGGAGGTAGAAATGATAAGAGCTTTGCTTGTGAATTGGGTATGAGGAATGAGAGAATAGGTAAGAAATCAACAGTGACTTCCAGGCTTCTGGCTTGAGCCGTCAGCTAGACAGTGAGTCATTTGCAGATTGTCTTGTTCTATTCAGTCAGGATCAGAGGCTTCATGAAGGTACACTGAAGATACGAAGCTGCTGAGATGGGTAGAACCAAAAAAAAAAAAAAAAAAAGAAGAAGAAGAAGAAGAATTTTTAAAGATAGCACAAGACTTGAGAGATAAAATGTAATAAAAATAAATGTAGAATTTTACACTTAAAAAAAGTAGACAGGATAGGCTAGAATCAGGCAGACTTGGCCTAGGAGCATTTTATACCAGAGCTCAAAAAGAATGAGAAGTGTGATATGACCGCCATAAAAATGAATCCCCAAATAGTTTGCCTTAAAAGAAATATGATGTCCAACTCAAGAGAACAGAAAATCACATCATGCTTTGCACTATCTGGACAGAAACTGAAGTTGTAGTGTTGTGCTTGTCTCAGCACACAGGCCTTGGAAGAGGAAATCATCTGAACCCTTTCTCACAAGATGAACCGTTGAAAAGTCTGGAGGTGTTTAAGTCACCTTCGGAGGGATTGTTAGGTAGAAGAGGGGTTAGATTTCAGGTAGATTCAAACAGATCTTGAGGGTAAAGTGAGGACCAAGGGTAGAATAGCAGCAGTGATTTCAGCTCAGTCTCAGTTCCAAAGCACAGAACTATCCAGAAACAGAACAAGTTGCCTAATGGGTCCCCTCTCAGAATATATTTTGCAGATCTGGTACCTGTATGTTTGCGTGGAGTGTGGCAGTTTCTTATACTGGGTGTAGATCTAGACCGAGGTCGTCTGGGAAGGTCTGTCCCTGATTCAAGTCTAGAAATCCTCTAGAGTTCCCTAGCAATCCTCCCAGGAGACAAAATTTCCTGATCACATTCTTCACAGTTCTGACCTTCCCACCGCCCCTCGGCCCATCTAGTTACATGCCCTAGATCCCCTCTAGTCAAGGCCAGACACAAGTGTGAAATATCAACATCTCAAAACCCCAAGTATCATGTAAAAATGCCTTTTCCAGCCACCAGTGTTTGTGCCAGCCGTATTAAAACTTTCGGCCAATGGTTAACAGTGTGGAGGCTTAAATGATAATCCAGATAAAATTAAAAAAGGAATTACTCGTGTTCCCCTTTGTTAACTCAAGAATACCAGCTAGTGTTTCTCTTCCAGGAAGCCATAATTATGTGTTCAAATACCTATTTAGACAAATAGGGGCATCGTGCTACTCAACACCAGTGTTTAAATAAGCCCTCACGGTCTCTCCCATTGTTCCTCTCAGAGTTTTCCTTTAAATGTCATGGTTTCTGTTTCAAAGCATCTCCGACTTGGTTTTCTTAAACCATTGTGGGATCTGTTAGAGTCAATTAGACAACATACGGCTTATTTCTAAGAATCTAAATAAAGAGGTATCCTTTTCTAAATTTTAATCTTGTTAATGTTAGTTTCTGATATCCCAGAAGAATTATTAGAATTCTACCTACACAGTTTGCTTTTATAGTGGCCTGACAAGGGGAAAAAAAAGTTTTGTTGTATGTTAGTTTTCAGTCATGAAAGGAAAGATTCATATTCTGTGAGGGATGAAAGAGAGTCTTCATAGATTGAATGGTTAAATGCAGAGGCTCTGGGACACTCGCTATGTGTCCTTTCCTGTGGGGTGCAGTGTTCTGTCCTTTAAACATGGGAGCAGAACTGTTTCCGTCGCTGTGGGAGCACTTCATCCTGCTGTGTTTTAAAGTGGGGAACAAAATCGGGAATCATCCTACTCCAATCTTCTCTGATCGACACTTATCCCATCTGATAAAGGAAAAGGTGTAACAGGATTTTATGAAGAAATTCTTCAATTCTTTGACAAGGGCCAGAGGCCCACTGATGAGCATCATCCACTAAGAGATTCAACTATAGAATGCGGGAAGAGACAACCATGTGGTTCCAGGGGCTATTAGCGAAGAGAACACTGCAAATGTTTTCATAGAATATTTCTTTTGCTATTAGGTATTTAGTTTCTTCCAAGTTTAGAGCTTTTGGTAAATCATTATATAGATGCTAAGTAATTAATACTTCCTGCTAGGCACATCTTTCTGCAAGGCCTTGGGTCTGTAGTAATACCTCCTGTACTGTTCTTATCAGGCCCCAGCAGAGTCCGATTAGGTCACATGATCACCCCAGAATAGCACATGACAAAATCCTAAGATGGCACCCACCCTCTCCTCACTGGGAAGCCCATACTGTTCTGTTTGTGCCTCCAGGGTCTGTCATATGCACATTAAAAGTCGCCACTTAGTGTTCAGGATCCCTGAACTTGAGAAAACTCTGAATAAAACTCAAAGTTTACTTTTTTTAACATAATTATTTATCTTATAGGGGAAAAAAAATCAAGCTACAATTTGATCCTGTATCTTTTTCTCTCACAGAGCATATCAAATCATGTTTCATTACATATGTCAAAGCTACTGGGTTGATCAATAAACACTTGCTCTCAATGTTTTATGTCCTTTAACCAGCAAAGATTGTAAGGGACTTACCTTACCATCTTAGTCACCCCCCTTAATCACTTACCATCTTAATCTCCTCGATCAAGCTAAACAAATATGCATCTTGAAGGTATCTCCTCAGTCAGCATAATTAATCTAAATTCCCCTTTATTGGCAAGACAGTTTGGCCTATACACAAAGTGTTGGGTTTTCTATTTTTCCTCCCAAGTGCTCTGACTCTCTTGTTTTCTGACCAATTTCTGTCAGTCCATCTGTTTAGCTGGTGACCATTCTGTACTTCCTGTTTTCCTCCACAGCATTTTGCATGCAGGAGAAGCAAAATGCTATAGGACCAGAGACTAAGGAACAGTCATTCCACCCAGTGCAAAGGAATGGCCCTATGAGATGGCCTCTGAGCTGGGCCAAGAGCCCCTGGAGTTCAACAGGTGTGCAGTGGGGGAGGATCAGGAGTAGGAGCCCCGCGGAGAACAGCATGTTGTGCCAAGTGCCTCTCAACAGCACTTGCTAGGAAAATAATTGCCTTTATTTACTCAAACATGGAATCAATTGCAGTAATTTATTGTTCTAGGTCTATATTTCCCTACATCAGAGAGTGAGTGGTTTCACTTGGGGAATGGAATATTTTCCCCCCTCTTTTTAATAAATGGGCTTTATTTTTAGTATCATGTCAGTTTTAACCGAAGGATTCAGAAATAATCTATGTAATCTCCCACATCATTTTAACTGTAAATTTTCTTGAGAAAGGTTTCATAATGAGCCAGATGTACTAAAACAAAAACATGAGTTCATCATTGAAAAAAGCCTTTTCATTATGCTTGATTGTCAGAATCTCCCCACTGGAAGAGGTGGGTATGCATCTCAGAGGAACCACATGCAAAAAACAAGGAAATTAGATAAGTGGTACAATGTATAGATTTGAAAATAACCATAGGGGGAAAGGTCACATCTTTTGGCTTGTGTCTTCAATTCACCCATGGAAGCAGTGAAGCAAGTTGCCCAGAGTCACGTGGTCTCTCTTGGAAGGTCACTCCCTGCAAGCTTTTTCTTTCACTCCCCACCCCCAAACCACTTTCTCACCCAGATGTAAAGAGAGACTATCCATACCCTACACTAAAAATGTGTTGTTTCACAACGTGGTCTTACAGTCATCTCAACTGAAATGTTCCCAGAGAGCTGTTTAGGCTTCGAATTACATAAAGAACTTGAACTGGTAGACTTACTCAGATTCTAATGAGCACTTTTTTATTTGGTAGGACATTTTTATTGAGGTTTCTAAAGCAGGGTGACTAACAGTTTCCACATTTTGGATACTATTAACAAATAGTGTTAACCATATAAATAAACCTTTGCCCTTCTAGAATGCAAGATCAGAATATGCTGTTTTCTAGTTATTACAACAGAATTTATTTTCTTTGCTTCAGGATACTTTTGACTTCAGTAACATTGCTGTCCATCTATTCAATAAACCTTCTATTGATCTGTTCCAAGGAAACAGGTAAGCTAAGAAAAAGTCTAATTTTGTTAAGGCTGAGGTGAATAATGTTCATGGTGAATTGTGAACAAACGATGCTCTCTTTGTTCAGCAATTTGATTATTAAAAAGAAAGACTACTTTGACCTACAGTAACTGGAAGACTTATTGTGTTATTTGCGTAGAGAAACACGCACTCAAGTTTAAATTGTCATGAGCAATGAGCAAATAGCATTGTCATTTAAAGTGAACCCTTAGTTGCATCTGTTTTTCTACTTCAAGATGACTTCATTTTCAAGGCTTCTGTTTTCCCTTAGGCCTTCGTAAATCCTGAACAAAGATTGCATGTTTTATATCATAACCTCCAAGGTTTTAAAAAGTAAATAGACCTTTTATCCTCTTTGGTGCATATTCCAAGGAGAAAATGTTACTCCTGAGGCAGTGTGGGAGGGAGACAGCTACCAAGGACTTCAAGTTCTCTGGGCAGTGTAATACCTGAAGTGTTTATTTTCTATTCCTGGGACACTGGATTATGTTTGTAATACTTTGACTTTTACATTAGCTAAAACCACATTGGCCAGCTATTATTGTATACAGATAACTGGAACATTTTGTAATAAATTTAGGATCTACCCATTGTCTAGTTTAAACACCAGTCTTATGAGAGATTAAATAAAGGTTTAATTATAGCCTGATCCATATTGCTTTCTTGAACTGTCATAAAGAAATGTAACAGGTCGTTGTGTTTTGTTTTTTGTTGTTGTTCTGTCTTTTTTTCTTTTGGGGGTACTGGGGATTGAACCCAGAACCACCCACATGCTAGGCAAATACTCTACCAACTGAGCCATACACACAGCTCTTAATTTTTGGTTTGAGACAGGGTCTGTAAGTTGCCCAGGCTGCCCTTGATGTTGCCTCAGCCACCCTATCCAGGCAGTTTTTGTTGTTGTTGTTGTTAATGAATGGATAACAATTTTAGTATCTACTGATATGAGCTTTTTGATCACTTTAGAATTTTGCTACAGCCAGATTAGTCTTGGCTCAGACTTGTCTGCGGCTTTCTTTGAACTAAATTTTATGAATGATCAGAATTCTTATGTGATTACTACTAGAAGCCTATCATTATATTTAGGACAAGAGGGATTGATGGAATGTTATGAAGATAATTCTTTGTTAGCCTGATCTGTTCAGGTAGTTAATCATAAAGGAATCTTTTTGTTTTAAACACCAGGATCTTTTTTTAATCAATTCTTCAGTAGTACATACCAAACCTGAGAAAAAGATGAAAGTGGGAATTGCCCTCCAGTAAGATAGAGATATTTTAAAATAAGCCATATGATCTAGAGTTTAATTATAATGCTACTGTAGCCAGCTTGAAAAAGGAGAAATGGTGATCATGTCTGACCTTTGAAAATGTCAAGATGTTATTTTATCAATGTAATGCATTAACCCTTGCATAGTCAAGCTGGCTGCTATTTGTCTGAGTTTGAGAAAGACACAGAATAATTTGAGGAATGGTCAACAGGATTGTGTCCTTAATTTTGACTCTTAAATAGGCTGCATGGTTTATGAAAAGCTGGGAGAACAAGTCTTTGGCACCACAGGGAAGCTGGTCATCTTTGGAGCCACCTCTCTACAGAACACTGGAGGTAAAGAGAACATACTTTCCATACATAAAGTATGTAACTTATTGCCTTTTCTAATTCTGGTAGTGGGGTATCCACACAATTCAAGTAGTTATCACACATGGAATGTAAGGCAGAGATAGCCGTTCTTACTTAAAGACAAATATCCCACTAGGGCTGCTAAAGCTACCTTTGTGTCTTATTGAAGGTTAGTCTAAGAACAGGCTGGTAGACTTCTAGATAGCTTGCAATATGATCCTTGGTATTATCTTTCTAAAAATGTTCTCATTTTCCTCCAGCAATGCTGAGCTACCTCTTCATAGTAAAAAATGAACTACCCTCTGCCATAAAATTTCTGATGGGAAAGGAAGAGGCATTTTCGTAAGTTATAGACTCTGTGTGTGTGTGTGTGTGTGTGTGTGTGTGTGTGTGTGTAATAAAACTAAAATGTTTTTAATTTAAATGCAGGCTAACCAAAGCTTTTGTTTTATGAAAATTGCAGAAACAGAGTTTTTCCTTGGCTGGTTTTTTTTTTTTCCCCCTTTGTTCAACAATAAATTTCTTTGGGGATATATAAGTGAAAGAAGCAGGGAGAGCCATTTGAATATGAACGTTTAAAGGTAGAATTATCTGTTATGCTGCAAACAATTGATACTACATTTTCCCATGAGCCTGAAATCTATATCAAATTTCTGTGAAATAGAACAGATATAGAATATTTTTACACAGAAGCAGAACATGAAAAAAATACAAAAAATAAGACCCTAGCCTCTTACTTAAAGGCTTATAGCATTTGGGGAGCAAAATTTATATGAACGAACCTCATTAAAGATGTTGCTAACCCTGGAAAATGTTGCCAGCCACTTTTGGCATAGGAATTATGTTTTGACTCTTTCTTGTTTAATAGTTCTTATTAGTCTTAGTTTCTGTTTTCCTTTGGAGAATTGTAGGAGCCAGAGTTCTAGTGCTCTATCCTCGGGATTCAAGGTCAAATCCAAGGGATCAGCGAGAGAGAACTGCCTACCTGTGGTGACTTGATTCTCACTGATACCAGCCAAGCAAAACAAAAAGGAACTTTCTCTTTAAATAATTGATAGGACAAGTTGTAATCTGACAGAATGCAATGTATTCATTCAGCTTTGAAACTACATAAATAATTCAGAGGAATGCCACATTTAGCCAATGAGAGACAAAGTTCATTCCCCTTCTTTCATTACCTGGGAGTGAGGCAGTAGTAAAGGAGTAATGGTTGGGTTAAAGTGTCTGGATAAAACCTGAATAATGATTAAAAATATCAATGGTAAAATTAGTAATAAACATGTATTACAATATATCATGAAATTTTACCTGGGGCAGGCGTGTCACTTTCTAAACAAAACATAGAACCTAGCTGCTTACCTGCCTTTCAGAGCCTGGTATGTGGACGGCCGAGTTCTGGTGGTGATGGTTACCTTTGGCATAATTCTCCCTCTGTGTCTCTTGAAGAATTTAGGTAAGGAAAGATCTTGCCTTTATCTTTATCTTGCCTTTATCTTGCCCATAATCTCTACAGTGCCCACACGATTTAGAAGCCTCATAAAAATGAACAACATTGCCTTGTACTTCCACTTGCAGGGTCATAATTAAGTGAATCATAAATTGCAAGTATTAATCAGGCCCAGTGTTAATGTGTGAGGAAAACACATCAGTATGTGACTTCCTGAGGAGTCCCTCTACTAAGCTGGGGTGAGCAAAGGGAAGGTTTTTGGGGCCGATAATACAGTATACAGGTTGCCCCAAGGAAAGTCCTGAAAATGGAATTCTCTTCTTATGAGGTCATAAATACTCTGATTATTTAGACAGATTTTCATATTTAATATCAAGACAGAAAGTTGCTTGTATTTATACCCCAAAGTGTTATGAATCACTCTTAAATTTCAAGTCTAGCCAATATCAGTGATTTCCCTTGCTGAAAGGAGAGTGAAAAAGTTTAAAGTCAAAAATGACATGATCTCCAAGTCACATCCATTTGGTTTTGACATTTGTTTCTATGCTTGTGAGTTGGAGACAAGTATGCCTGCTGTTAAGAGAATTTCATACATTGAGTAATGAGGCCAGGTTGCTGTATAGTCAAAAACCTCTAAGAGGCATTTTTCTTAAAATCTGGGCTAATTCAAGGCAAAATTTTGGATTAATGTTCTTCCAAAAATAATTATGAAGCAGTTTTTTTCCCCCTGTTAAAAAAAAAGAAAAGTCACACTTCTATAGCTTCTATGAAGTTTATTAAATAGACTTGTTTTCTTTTAAATACTTAATTTTCTACTTTCTGGGTTGGTGTAGGCTTTTCTATGATGCCAGAGAAGGGCCCTTCCTCAGGGATGAGAAGAATGCAGTTCCCAGGAACCCACTTACTTCACCTTCCTAGAGGCTGTGCAGAGAGGCAGATGGAGTTCTTAGAATCCCAGTTGGATTCTAAGGGGAACAAGTAAAGCTCCTCAGATATGCCATTTATCCCTAGAAATTCACATCTTGTGCCTGTCATCTGGGGGAAGAATTGTTATAATTGACACTCAGTGTGCACACAGTGTGCACGGTGAAGAACTACAGAGCATTGAGGAGTAAATGGATTTGCCTGTAGGACTGCCTTAGAGAAAGAACATCAGCACACAGGCCTAGGGCCAAAATTGGGAGGCTCCTTTTCCCTGAATTCTGGGAATCTGTGTTCTCTAGTGTGCCAGGGAGCACTGAAATCAAAACACCTAATATAATGCTTTTATTCAAAGCCCTAATTTTTTTTTTTTTGCCAATAAAGTAGCACTGTCAAATAATAAATCTTGTATTCACATGGGCATGTGTGCATATTATTGGAGTTCCAAGCTAGGCTTCAAATAATGCATTGAAAGAAATGAAATAATTGATGAAATAATAATAGCAATTTATTTTTTTACTTTTTAAAGGATATCTTGGATATACTAGTGGATTTTCCTTGAGCTGTATGGTCTTTTTCCTAATAGTGGTAAGTGCTGATTGAAATGGTTTGATTTTGACATAGTACAATGCCATGTAACAATTATTCATTGTTTGGCTTTAGTAAAATCTATATAGTTTCTCTGGTGTTTTTTTTTAATACCAGGTTATCTACAAGAAATTTCAAATTCCCTGTGGTTTTCGAGAGCTAAATTCAACAGCAAATGCTAATTCAACAAATGCTGACATGTGTACGCCAAAATATGTTACTTTCAATTCTAAGGTAAGTTTCCTTATCCTTTAAAGATAAACAAGAACATATTGATTAAGGCCAATATATTTCTCATACTTGTAAAATTACACTGTTTTGAGTATATTAGTTCTTGTAAGAACACACGGGGTCATTGCTTTTGTATTCCACAGTCCATTCAGAGACCTTTGAGATGTATGGAAATATATTTCCCCTTACTTCTTATCTGCTTAAGACAAACCATGAGCATTTACTGTAAAAATTTCTTTCTGGGTAATTATCTCAGCTTTTCTCTTAGGTAGAGTACAGGGTGATGCTTAATATCCTTAGCCCACTGCATTTATATGATGGTGACAGAAGGAATACCTCAAACCTGTTCAGTTTGCACAGTTGAAATATAGACTTATCACCACGAATTGGCATGTAAAAAAATGTTTATACTGTAAAATAGGGTTGATATTATGGGGAACCATGGACTCTGTGGTCCGTCAGGCTTGGATTTCAGTCCTTAGGCAAGTCATATCCCTTGTGTCAAAAAGAGAATCCTTTTCTTTATCTCCCAGGGTTTTGTGGGACCAGGTCTCCTATAGAACTTCAGCAAAGTAAGAACAGGAGATATACTAACTTTTCTTCCCTTCTCTATCAATTTCCCTTTCTATAACAAATTCTATTGAGTTTGAGAGTTAAAAAAAATCTTATCTAAGAGAATAAATAAGTCTCTCTCTCTCTCTCTCACTTTAAGGATACAAAGTACTGAACTATGGCACTAGCTTTCTTTTTAGATGCTATCTTTTAAGTACTCTTTGATGCACCTGACCTAGCCAAAGAGCTGTCAAACAGAGGTGGAAGTCCTAAACACATTACCTAACCTGTCCGAGGGATTCCAAGAACAGCAAGCAATGGCCTCTCTGCTGCTCAGGGCTGCTGTAGGGATCCAGTGAGAGTGTGATGTAGGAAAATTGCCATGTAACTGACTAATGCCACTTAAGCATGGGTTTCCTGCGCTTGCAGTGCATAAACACCCTGTAGGCAGGCCAGATCTAAAGCCGTTATGTGACAAACGCCTAATGGCTAGAGCTAGATAAGCCCTCTGAGAAAAGCTGCTCCTGTTTTAAAGATCAAAACTTTCCTAATTACCAAATAATCCAGAGATTCTGAAGAGCTGTCAGATAAAAAACAGCTCTGGAAACACTGGAGTGAGCTGTATAATTTTTATGGTAAAGATGTCTTTTTCTTAATGTTTATTTCTTTTTCTTTCAAATAGACCGTGTATGCTTTACCAACCATCGCATTTGCATTTGTCTGCCACCCATCAGTCCTGCCAATCTACAGTGAGCTTAAAGAGTAAGAGATTTCATTTTTATATCTTGATCATTTTATGCCCCCTCATTAGTGGACAAGTTCTATATTAAGATAAAATCTTATGGGCTGGGGCTGGGGCTCAGTGGGGTTCGATTCTCAGCACCACATATAAATAAATAAAATAAAGGTCTATCAACAACTAAAAAATAAATAAATAAATAAAATCTTATATAATGAACCACCACAGATTCATCACCCAGTTTCAACATTGACTGACATTTGCCATTCTTAAGTACTGTATTTAAAAATCCAGAAATCTGCAGTATTCTTTGGCCATAAATATAGAAAGTGGTCAATCCTGTGGGATTTTTAGTTAATTTGTATTTTCAAATATTGTATTAACTTAGGAGAGAGTTCAAGTACTTGTGTTGCTTTTTTGTTCCTTGTGCTTAGTTTTCAAGTAATGATAATCTTCAGACTGATCTGGAAACTGCTAAATGCACTGTCTTTGATTCCCCTGATGGTTGGGGTAGAAAGGGCTGGTAAATCAGACAATAGGAAATTAATATTAAGGCTACAAACTAGAAAGAATAATATATTATTTTTATGGACACAATATCTTTATTTACTTATTTATTTTTATGTGGTGCTGAGGATCAAACCCAGTGCCTGACATGTTAGGCAAGCCCCTCTACTACTGATCTACAGCCCCAGCCCAGAAGAATAATATTGTTGTTTGAAATTATTAAGATGATTCTATGGATTTATTTTTGATTGTCCTTTTAGAGAAGAGTAAAGACCAGCTTATAAATCTCCTCTGGTGTTCTCCTGTTATCAGATTATTCTATATAAAAATAGTCATCAAGGAATAGTCTTAGGTTCAGAAAAGATATACAATATAGTTATTCATCTCCATTTTTAGACAAAAATATTGATGTCATTTAGCATTGACTTCTCTCTCAATTCTTCCCCTTTCATATTTAATTGATAAATGGCCAAATTTTGAAATGTTTCCTTTTATTTAAACTCTGCATATAAATTCGTGATCCTACATTTAGAGAATTTAAATATGTCTTTATCATTTTTCAGTTTAATGGTCTGCTTTTAGTTTATCATTTTCTCAAGTATGTACTGCTCGTTTTCCTCATTTTCCATGCTCTCATGACATCCCAGATTCTGTATTAGGACACAACTAAATGTTATGACTATCTGTGGTCTGTTATAGAATACAGTCTTGTAGATTAATTATTTGAGCAGTTTAAAAAACTTAAAAGGGTCATTCCAACCCCAGAGTAGACTGGACCTGAGAGAGAGCCCACCCTCATCGCCAGTGCTATCTCTTGAGTACCTCCTGCTCTGGAGATACACAGACTTCCAGGTGCATCCCTGGGGTACTTGATGGGCCAACCAGAGCCCACACAGCAGCCTTCAAGACACAACTCCTGAGGTCAAGTTCTAGCTCTGCCACTGATCTCTGCAGCTGGGAGAAAGAGCACTTGAATTTTTTCTGCCTTTTTTTTTTCCTTTGCCCAGTCAGTGTGGAGATAATAAACACAAATATTAAAAAGTACTGTCTGGCCTTCAGATGAGAACTTGATATTCTTTTAAAAGCATGGGGAAGAACACTCAAGGGAGTGTAGTTCATGGATCACTCCCTCACAACATCCATTTGGTATTAAAGGTAGTTATTTTAAACTGGCATAATTGCTGGGGGTTTCTAGCTGACCAGATCTGCCCCAACTTGATGGAAGTAAAGTTAAATGAGTATGTTCCTCAGTGTTAGCCCCCGCACTTCAGTTCAGTAATACATTTTTTTAATTTTCAAATTCATTTATCTTTGTTTTTAGTCGATCACAGAAAAAAATGCAGATGGTTTCAAATATCTCCTTTTTCGCCATGTTTGTTATGTACTTCTTGACTGCCATTTTTGGCTACTTGACATTCTATGGTAAGTAATCTCTGTCGATGCATACTTACAGGTATGTACAAATAAATTAGTTAAAATCAATAACAAAATGACACGGAGACCAAACAGGGCAACCAAGTTAGCTTTTCATTGGTTTTACTGTTTTCACATAAAATGGTGATGGTTTCTTTTACATGTTTATGTAGATTGCAAAATAGGATCATCACTAAAACAATATTCTGTAGTTGTTTTCTTCTCATAGTGTCCTTAAAAGAAATTGCATTTCAGTAAAAGGCGAAAGATTTATACGATCTGAAGAGAAGCCAGAGTATAAGAAATTGCATTTTAGAAGCATGCCGTCTTAGGAAAGTTTGAAACTACATCACAGAAGACTTTCCTAATTGACACTGAAAATTGGGTCAGACTCCATTAATAGAAAAGACAGAGACAGATGCTGGAAGTGAGGAAAAGGAGAGTGCCACACTCATGACACTCTACATTAATTAAAAATAAAACGCTAAGTGTTTACCGGAAGTTGGGGCCTTGCAAAGACCAGAAGGAGTGACATAGAAAGTTAAATGAAATGAAATCTGAAAAAGAAAGCAAGGTTTTATTTGTAACTTGTATTGATCCTTTTAAATAGCTTACCTGCTTTTGCTACTTAATCTCTCCTACTCAAATTATCCTGCATCTTTGTTTATCATGTTTCAGTGGCATATTTTCACAATTATCTCTATTAAGTTATATTTCTTTAGGGCATTTTTCTTTTCCATAAAAAATTGCCTCAAAATTTAAATACATTTAAAGATTAATTTAGCTTGGAGAGAAAGGCTATTCTGATTATACAGTTGTATTATTACCATTTCACAAGCTATAGAGAATAGCATTATCTACGACTCCATAACTAGCACATTTAATTTTGCATAAAAATGGTGTTTCTGCAGTTCCCACAGAGTCATAGGACTAGGGTGGGTGGAGGGAGGGAGAGAGGGAGAAGTAATGTTAATTGAACAGTCTCACTGTTACCTTCTTCAAGCTCTGATTTTTCTTTGTAAATCCATTTTTTTAACATATAATAGAATACTGAACCCTTTTATACTCTTAGAAGAAAGAAAAAAGATGAGCTATTTTTAAGTGATTATGAATTCTGAATCAAGAAAATGAGAACTAATGAGTTGGTTTTTTTTTTTTTTTTTTAATAACCTTTGGTCCTTTTCCAGATTGAGACAAGCTCTATGGTACAGGTTAGAATTTGAACTTCAGGCCCAGAATCTTGAGATTGGTTCAATGAGAAGCTTTTGAAAGGAGACATGAGGGAACATGATTTCTTATCAAAAGAATGAGCATTTCCATGCTGTTCTTTGACTGCTTTCCCAGCATTGGTAGTCTTTGAAATAACACTTTCTGGAATTTGGAGCTGAGAGAAATTCAAAGTAGTACATCAACTGTATGCTTTTTTTTTTTCCTCCTCTTAACAAAAAAAAATTTGTGGAGGAGAAGCATTCTTTCTCAGTGGTCGTGAGGATGGTGAGGTTAGGTTGGTACCTCTGCTCCTTGGCCACTGGAGGTTGAGTTGCAAGAGTGGAGGGTGAAGGAAAAAAGCTCTCGTGGTCTGCAGCCCCCTAGGAAGACTGCAGCTAGTTGTTGTAGCTTGGAGAGTAGCTCTCAGTCAGGGGAGTCTGTAGATTTGGAGGGGCTTGTGCCTCAGCCATGCAGGTTAATTAGTTTCAGTGAAGCAGCCCTGCTCCATGCACCTTCTTCTAGTGATTGCTTTGCATTCTTTTCAGCTAAAGGTACACCTGAACGCTGGAACATGTCTCTCAGATAGGGGTGTTTTTTGTTTTTTTCGACTTTATAAATGGTTTTAACAGATATTTCTTTACCCTTTGGTTTACAAATTCTTGGTAGTTCACAAGAACTCACTCAGCATAACCCTTTGTCTCCTTCTAAAACCCTCTTGCTTTTCCCTCCCTTTAGACAATGTGCATTCAGACCTCCTTCACAAGTACCAGAGCAAAGATGACATTCTCATCCTGACAGTGCGGCTGGCTGTCATTGTTGCTGTCATCCTCACCGTGCCGGTGTTATTTTTCACAGTGAGTAAAAGGCCTCAGTGTCATCTGAGAAAAGGTGGGGTCTTGCCTTTCTTTTTTGCCTTCAGAACCCTGTTCCAGAAAAAGCCTGCCTAGGTGACTTCCCTAGTCATTGAAAGAGCCTGAGAGGCTCCATGCTCTTGGGACAGTAAGTGGGATCTGTGAGCTAGTGTACTCTCTGTAGATGGAATCTTTTTTTTTTTAGTTGTAGATAGACACAATATCTTCATTTTATTTATTACTTAGATTTATATGGTGCTGAGGATCGAACCCAGTGCCTCACCACATGCTAGGCAAGCGCTCTACCACTGAGCTACAGCCCCAGCCCTCTGTAGGTGGAATGGTTGAATGTCAGGCATACATGATGAGAGGGTGTAGAAAGACCAGAAGAGAACACTCAAATCTTAGCTAAAGCAAAGAAATTACCCACCCCAAAGGAAAACTCTTACTGTTCATATATGCAAATACTTGGCAGTTGAAGTCAAGCCCCATACGTCCAAAACTGTTAAGCTATCTCAAAATTCACAAGGCATTATGAAACATTCCACAGATTCCTGTGCAGCAATAAATCAGTTATTCTACTGAGAAATGTGAAGTTTAGTGTTCTGCCTAGGCCTTTACAGAATCCTTACTTTCTTTTCCTACAGGTTCGTTCATCTTTATTTGAACTGGCTAAGAAAACAAAGTTTAATTTATGTCGTCATGTCTTGGTTACCTTCATACTCTTGGTTATCATCAACTTGCTGGTGATCTTCATACCCTCCATGAAGGATATTTTTGGAGTCGTAGGTATGGCTTTATGACTTTCCACCTATCATTCCACAACATACTGCAGCTGTTTAAAGTTAAAATTGCATAAGAACAATCCTAAGCTGTCTTCTTTTTTTTTTTTTCTTTGCAGGAGTTACATCTGCTAATATGCTTATTTTCATTCTTCCTTCATCTCTTTATTTAAAAATCACAAACCAGGATGGAGATAAAGGCACTCAAAGAATCTGGGTATGTCTCTTGCCAACCACTCTAATTTTCTGATTAGCTTTCCATTTGAATTTGGCAACTAAATAGTTCATCTCTCTACCATCTTAAACTACTTTTAGTAGCCTTGAAGGGAGGCATTAGCCCTATAGTTTTCCCCTTGGGGATATGTAAAATTTCAAATCATATCTTCTCCATTCCCTCAAAATATCTTTTCCATTTTTTACTCTTATTGTGCATTAGCTTTTACTCTGATCCAGCTAGCCAGGAGATGGATGTTTCTACTCCTGTGACTCCATAGGTGTGTGATGCCTCTCTTTAGTGAGATATGAAGTGGAGAGACTCAAAGATTGGATGCAGTCTTCTGTTTCTGCATGATTTCTAGTCACATAACTAACTCCTTCCTACAACCCAGGGCATAGGCAGTGACTTGAATGAAATGTCTGAATTAGTTTAAAGAGCCTTTTTGTGACTTGACAGAAATGCTTTGGAGCAAGCAGACCTGGATTCAAAAACTACCTTTCTATATTGGGATTCTTGTTTCCAGGTCTGGTGAAGTTCAAGGGCATCTTGAAGGTGGTGCACTTGGAGACAGTGAGGGAAGCAGGGGTGAAGTGGCTGCTACATGAGTCCCTTCTGGAGCACCATTTTGCTTGGCCTCGAAGAAGGCTTCTCAGCTGCCCTCCCAGATAGTGTAAGCACTGTAATTGCACATGTTACCTGAGTCAACAGACCCAGAGGCAGGAGGGACCATCCCTATGCACTTAGAAACATCATTGATGCTGGTAGAGCATCTAGTTTATCCCTGAAGCCATAAACTCCAAATCCTTCTAGGCCTTTACCTGTAGGATCTACCCAAGGATAGAGAGGAAGGAGAATTCACTGTGGCACTATCATGAAATATCCTAAGATGGAATTGGTGCAAATGGTGAAGGCCTGTTGTCTGTAAATTCTCTGGGCCTCTCCATTCACACTCCCATGATAAAACTGCATCTACCAAATAGCATTAGGCAAGGGCTCCTTGTAGGGACTACTGGGAGTTAGATAGGTCAGCTCCACCATTTGCCTCATCTCCTTCCCTTACCTCTTCTACCCCCAAGTTCCCAGGCTAGCCCTTGGCTCTCATATGGCTTCATCTTCCCCTGCAAAACTCACTTTTCTCAAGGCCAAACAACTTATAATCACCAGTTCTCCAGATGCTGAACTTAGTAACCTGTCCACCTGTGGCCTTCATCAACCCTCCAAGTAACTTAGTTTTTGACACTTGTTTCTGATCTCACTTGATCAAATCTACTTTGCTTTTGCTTATATTTGTTCCATTTTTTCAAACAGAAAGGTCTGCCTGCCAGTGATAATTTAGGTTGGTAGGTAACAAGTACCACAATGATCTGGATTTTTTTTCTTTTTAAGTTATAATTTTACTTTGAGAAAAAAGCTCTAAGGATACCCAGTCATTTGTAGACTGGATACATTTGAGGTGACCATGAAGTTAAAGAATAGAATGTAGAGGACGGCTGTGCTTAGCTTATTTTTCTTATTTTCCCATTCTTGCAGAATCAGATTCACACAATTGTAGATTCTCACCATTCAGCAATGGTTGTAACAAACTCCAACTATAAGGGGACACAAAGGGAGAGGGGAAAAATTTTCTATTTTTTTCCCAGGTGCATATGGAAAAGGTCAACGGCATTGAAAATAATCCATGTCTTTTTATTGCTCCAGGCGGCCCTCTTTTTGGGCCTGGGGGTGCTGTTCTCCTTGGTCAGCATCCCCTTGGTCATCTATGATTGGGCCTGCTCATCCGGTAGTGACGAAGGCCACTGAGACCAGCCGGAAAAGAAAGCATTCCGGTCTGCTGCTCATCAAGTCTCCACACATCAGCAACTCCTCATCACTTCTTTTGCAAGTTCACAGAAACAACAGAAAAGTACTAGATACTTAAAATGGAACAGCACTTTGGTTGCAAATTGGAGACCTGTTTCTGTAACAGTTCGTGCCCCTCCAACATTTGGGATCTCTTTAGAAATGGTGGACCTTTCCCCCTATCCCCAAATTTCATGCACTTATATTATAAAGTACTTTTCAAGTCAGTTATTTTCCATTCTCCTAACTCTGTTTTTGTGGCTTTGTAGTCTCTTAGAACTTTGAAAACATGATCATCAATCGTGTTGACTTATTACATATCCAGGTTCTGAGATAATTTTCCTACTGATGTTCAGCTCACACTATCTGGGTCTTTTTAGAAAAGAATCTTGAATTGTATATATTTATTTTGCTTTATAGGAAAAAAACAGTTTTTCGTAAATAATTTGCCTATTTTGGTTGACATAGCACACCAAGTTAATCATATGGGAGTCATAGGGTACGTGCCATTGCCTAATCTGAGCACGCCCATTGTTTGAGGCAGCTCAGATCAGGGCCTAGCAGGTACAACATACTGCTCCCATGAAAGATATTCCCTTGTGAGTGTCCTCAGATAGGAAGAGGTTGGAATAATACCTTCATAAATATATTAAACTACACATTTATCTAATCTTGCAAATGAAGTGTTTTTTGTTTTTTTTTTTTTCTTTTAGAATCTTAGGTCAGAGTTCCTCTAGGCTAAGTGAGCTTCTACTGGGGGAGACCCCTGGCACCTGGCATAAAAAGATTGTCCAAGATGTCTAAGAAAATACTCCTCTGATGTAGATAGCCTTTAACTCTACACCTGTATCATTGAAGTGAGGGAAATGTTTTATTGAATTTATAAGCCCAGCAGCATTTATTTAGTCATGTCCACCAGCTTTTTGTCATAGAGAATAATGTGTCCCTAACTAAGGACGATCTAGGGTAAGTAATTCCTATTTTATATTGGGTACTTTAGGAGAGTCTTTAATAGACTTGTTTTATATAATAAATCTAGGTTATTACAAATACAAGATTTTTGTACCTCAAATAAGCCTCATTTCTCTTTCTTCTCCATTAACTTTCCATCCAGTCTTGAAAATAAGCTTTCAGAGAGTCTTTGTGAAGAACCTTTGGTGAAATCACTGTGCACCTTCCTTTTCCCTACAGGGAAGACAAGGGCCTCGGTGTCCGCACTCTCTCTCTTCTCATTACTGTTCATCTCAGCATGGTTTGTGCAGCATAGAGTTGCCCCAAACTCTTACTCAGTCCCTCCCCTAAAGGGAGTGGAAAGAAACTATGAAGAGATGAAATGAGAGAGCTTGTGACAAGGTAGCTGGAACAGGAATGGGGGACACAAAGGACACCCAGATAGCAACCCCCAAAGCTGGGCCATCCCATCACTTGTGATTGGCATGTCCCTGTCTTATGAATGGTAAGAAATGTGCATGCTCTGTGAGCTGGTCTCTTGAAACAGGGCTTATGCCTTATCTATATGTATTCTGGTTGCATTTTCTAAACATGTAAGTTCACCGAGCACAGATTTCTTATCTGGAGATAAGTAGAATCTAACCACAGATGGTTGGCAGAGTTTCCAGGCACTTAGCTCTGGCTTCTGTTCCTTCCACCTTGACTCCCCAAAGGACTTTGCTGTCACTGAGAATCAGTCACAGGGAACTGTCCCCCCCCCCCTTTTTTTTTTTTACAAACTAATGTCTGTAGATAAGGCAGGCATCAAAGCACCTGTCACAGTCTTCTTGGAGGAGAATGAAAGGTTATTTCCTGCTTTACACCATCATAGCTTTTAATGTAATACTACAGAATGACATCCATATGGAGTCAGAGTTCAGGCAACTGGATTTGATTGCCTGACCCAGATCCCAGTACCTTAACCTAGTAAGTTCACAGCCATCTTGTCCTTTTCAGAAGTGGTTTCCATGTTAACATGAGCAATGCTAGAAACTGAGCATTTCTATTTCACCAAGTAATGAAATAGTCAGAGAATGGGATGACCCTACATTAAAAAAAAAAATACATGATTTAGTTTGCAAGCTATACTACTATGCATCTTTCTATTTTCTTCATTACTCAGTTCATTTTATATTCACAAAGTGAATTCAGAAAATTATTAATTCTGGGATGTGTAGTGATATTCTTTGGATCTCTGGATTTTGTGTGTCAGTATAAGAAATTTGTTATTTAAGATATTTATTTAGAGGAAGCACATTATTGTTGATGTCTGTTATTCACATTTTTCAACCTTTCTTTGTAAGTTTAGTTGGTTGTTAACTGACTATTATAGACCCTACTGTAATTTGTCAAATATTACTGATTATATGGCTTGTATGGAATTCACTATGAAGTGTACTGCTATTCTTATTCAAAATAGTGCACTGGTATCCAAAAAATAAGATGTATTGCAGATGTTAGGTAGAACTTAAGCAGCACAAGTCAAGTGCTATAGATGTTTTTCTGCTAAATTAGTAGACTAAAGATACTGTATCTTAGCCAGAGGAAGCAGCACGTTTTCCTTTGGTAGATAGGATCTCTATACTAGTGAACAGTGTCAGTTTCATACTGTGGATTTAGAACTGTTCTCTGGTTATGGTAACACAGAATACTACAAATCCCTAATTTACTTCATGTCACTTATTGGAAGTGGGGGTAACAAAACATGCCCAGGAAGAAAATCTACTCTTTTTAGGCATAGGTAGCCACCAGTTATAAGGAATTTATATTGTGAAACTTTGTGGGTTGTTTGCAACCTGGAATGTATTTTCCTTTAGAAATCAGGTTAGGCACCCAGACCAGCTAGAAATGATTATCAGACCCATAGTTTAGCTGAAATGGAATAATTTAATATGACTGCAAAAGGAACCAAGCCACCAAATACGATTGGTTCCTGGGGGTGTTTGTTCAGAGCTGTCAAGAACATCTCTGCCTGTTGCTAGTGGAATCTAGACTGTTCATCTCAGCCACATATCACCTGCTGGACAGAATAATGGTCTCCAGCAAATAAGAGGGAGAAAAAGTCCAGAAAGCCTGGGGGTAGGAGGAGTGGAAGCAGGATGAGGGGCCTCCAGGGGCGGGGGATTGTAAGTGTTCCTCAGCTGGTGCCTTTTCTTTCATCCGGGGTCTCAGGCTGGACTTCTTTTGCTCCCATAGTTCACCTCCTTTCCAGCCCACTACAGAAAAGGACATCGCTGCATAGCTTTTCCTATGTGCCAGGGTGTGGTGGAGGCCAGCACATGACACTTGGAATAGCCTTAGTGCTCTTGATTGCAGTTTAATTGCCCAGTAACCACAAGAAGGGTAAAAAATCTCCACTTTCCTTTTCACATACACCCTGTTGAAAAAAAAAAAAAGAAAGAAAGGTACACATCAGTTAGGGGGTGGAGGTAGGCAAAGGGCAGTGGTAAAATTCCTCAGCATCTTAGAGGACACCTCCCTTACTGCCAAGAGAGACTTCTTCCTGGAGCTGGACTCAAGCCTCCAAGCTAGTGGTTCTCAAAGTGCATCCCCCAGACCAGCAGCATCAGCATCATGCATGAACCTGTTAGAATGCACATTCCCAGGCCTGGCTTCAGACAGTGAAATTGGCCGCTCTCAGAAAGGGGCAGCAATCTGAACAAGGCCTCCAGGTGATGCTAATGCACATCAAGTTTAAGAACCGCTCTGGACTAATTAGTTCTCTCCATGAGTCCTACTTCAGAAGATAGTTTCCAGGCAAAAAAAATGGGAGCCCAGGCAGGGAGGGGAGGAAAGCACCTCAGTGACTCTGCAATGGCAGGAAAAGCAAAGGAATCTCTTGCTGTCACCCGCTGTGCCCCCTCCCTCCAGAATTACCAGTGCAGGTGCACACTCCAAAACTACCCTTAGGGTTACTTCAGGTAAGGCACAGTGAGGATGACATTTTTATAGCTGTGAAGAAATCAAAGTAAGGCTTTTTTTTTTTTTCCTTTTTCTTTTCTTTTTTCTTTTTTTGAGGGAAATTAAAAGAAAATCCCTTTTGTAAATGTAACCTTGGAGGAAATACTGAATTTGTGTCAGAAGTCAGTTTGCCACAGAGTGTGTTCGTGGGGGCATCGATCCTGTCCTCCTTTTAAAGTGAATTCGCAGTCAGTGGTAGAGCACTTGCCTAGCATGCACAAGGCCCTGGGTTCTATCCACAATGTGACAAAAATAAATAAAGTGAATTCTCTCCTGATAGGTCTACACTGCTAAAGGAACTACAAACTGCTCTGAAAAGTAGCAATTTGGCTCCATTGCAGTGTAGCCCAGCAGTGGAGGGCACTAGTAATTGGGGTGGGTAGAAGGTGGTGATAATACTGGATATTTGATTTTGTGCCTTGGAGAAAAACCTTCCCTCCATTTTTCAGTTTAAATGACTTGGGGCTTAGGAAGGGCATAGGCTTTAAGACTAATTCCCTCCCTCAAGCAAATGTCCAGCAACTTTCAAAACAACAATCCAGATGACATCATTTAGCAGTACTCATAAATGGTTTTCCTTAAGGATGGCAGATCTCAAACTTTGTTAGCAACAGAACATTCTTCCTCTGAAATAGAGTGAATTTTTACTAATGATATAAGGCTTTCAGGTACAAATTGGGGGTGGGGTGGCTAACAACTGAAAAATATCAGAATCAAAAGAGAGTTCTTGGAAAACAATGTAAGATTTGCAAGGATGCAGACATCCTCCTTTGGGGTTTTCTCTGAGGAAGGCCCTGAAACTGGGCCTATTTGTATACAGGCTCAAATTTGTGTTTTTAAGGAAGAATCTATGCAGCTGAGGCTTATTGTAGGGATGCTTCATTTGTATATAAATATATTGTAAATAAATAGGAGGCTGTATATTTTTGCAGTTGTTGATCCACACTGAAATAGAAGTCACTAGTATCTGCATATAAAGAATAAATGTTTTCATAGATATTAGTGGTTTTGTTTGAGAATTAGAACAATTTTACTTTCTATCCCAGGTATCATAATTCTCTCAGCATAAACTTGGAACCTAAAACCTTACTTAATTGTTTAGAAAAAGAAATGTCTGAGAAATAGCTGTGTTGATTTTTTTATGCTGGTATTAAAATCACTTGTTTAAATGATAGTTCTCTGAGCTACAAGAATATTTAGACCCCAATCATTGTCATATAAAAATAGATAAACCCCAAATGACAGATTGTTTCTTAATAAAATTCTTTTGCTGTTTAACATTGATGCCACTATGCAGTATTTACGAAAACAGGAGTTAGGAGAATGTTTTTGTTTTTTGTTTTTCCAAAACTGAATTGCTACATTTCCCAAACTTTGGGATGTTGGTGTGGAGAGTATGGGTAGGGGGACTGAATATTAACTATGAGCACAAATTTGAAGGGAAAAAAAAGTTATTTTATCAAGTTTTGAAAGTTGCATGTTTGCTTTTTATTTTAGTATTGAGGCCGACATAGTCTCTTATGTAAGTGTTTTTCCCCAAAACACTTGAATCCTAATTGTTGGTTCGTAATCCATTCTCTGGAGTCCAGTGTATTTTAGACTTCATCTGAGTCCGGTATGTGTAGCACACCACTGTTCTATTAATGTAAAAACCTTGTAAATGAATTTCAGATGGGTCACGAATCACAAAACTTTGCTATTCACAGTTAAGCAAATAGAGAGTTTTGTTTTCTTTTTCAGGGTGTGGTGTAAATAAAGAAATGTAAGGAGTTCTGTTCTATAACTGCTCTGTTAACATAGTTTTTAAACAGTAAAAATGTGAACTAAAAGTACTTAGAAGTCTTGTCTTGGTTCTTTGGGGATGCAGTGCTGAAATGGGGGGCAGTTAAGTATTATTTATCCTACTTAGAACCACTGGAGAAAAGTTTGTGTGTGTGTGTGTGTGTGTGTGTGTGTGTGCACGCGCGCGTGTGCGCGCGCATTCCTCAATGTTTTTGATCATGGAAGCTTATATTTTAAGATTCCCACCTTTTAAAAAAATTAATTAATTAATTTTTAATTTACATATGACAGTGGAAAGCATTACCATTCATATTACACATATAGAGCACAATTGTTCATATCTGTGGTTGTATACAAAGTATATTCATACCAATTCGTGTCTTCATACATGAACTTTGTAAAATGATGACCATCTCATTCCACCATCAAAATAAAAAACTTCTGATAGAAACCCATTTGGTCTGACACATATTAGGTATGTCACATTCTTCCTACTCAGAGTAGTTTGGAGACAATGTTTTCTTTTTTAACTCAGGTTCATCTTTAGGAATGTTCATTTCTGTCCTGTGCTGTAGAAGGAACACTACCCACACTGCAGCTGCCATAAAATGGGATATTCTGCCAACACCTGTGTTTCCCTGGGAACCAGGAGGGAAGAAACCACTGAGTTTTGCCTTTTCCTTCCCATCACCTGTTTCATCCCAAGATCTCAGAGAAGTTTTCTCAGAGGACCAACACAGTCAGGGTCTGATGAACAGATTCTTCTTGTAAGCACAGTCAGTGCAAGACTAGGCTGGGCGTTTCTTGGTGTAACTGGGTGTGAGGCTCACCTTGATTCTCCCTGGGCTGCTCAGATGATGACAGCCCATGGGGCAGGGCCCATCAGCACACATGTGCATCTCAAGGTGGAAACAAGGAACAGAGTCCAAGTCACATACTCCAGTCTAGCTTTATTGGGAATAAAGCTGATATTTTTATCCTTCCATGCCTCTTGTGTCTACTTCTTAATTGATCAAAATCCCAAAGGCAAAGTATGTAATTATCACTTTCAAACCTAAGCAGTGGTAAAAAATCACACATTGAAAAGGTTATTGAGAATCTGAGCATTTTGTTTGAATTCTACATATCTTTTGATCATTCTGGCTGCTTCCACTGTCACTTCATGACTGCCTGCCAATACTGTACACCTTTATTCTGCCCCATGGAACACATACATGGTGGGTAAGGGTTATCCTGCCTCTCCTTATGAAACAAACTATGGGCTTAGTGAGACCTTTGCAATTCAGAGGCCCTGTTTGCTTATTTTTGAGACTGATAATTGTGTTCTGCTTGGTTTAATATGGTCTGAAAAGGGTTAGACTAAAATTGTAGAACAATCTACTCTTCCTTGGGAGGTTCAGTAGAACATCAAAATAACCTACCAAATCATCAAAATGTATTGTAAAGCTATAGCACTTAAAACAGATTTGTACTAGTATAGAAATAAATAGATCAAAATAGAATGCACATAAATGACCCAAATAATACCAAAAAGGTGGCCTTTTAAATCAATGGGGGAAATAAAGGTTACCTAATAAATGGGGACAACATGCCTAGTTTTTGAAGAAAATAAAACTAGATCTCTATAGTGCCCCTAAAGAGAACTCGAAATATATTTAAGATTTTAAACAAGACATGTAATAGATCTACTCTTTACAAGTATGAAAAATTATAATTGTGTCAAGCTTTTTTATTTAGCTTATTATTAATGAAGGAACAAGGTGTTTAAAAAATGGTTCAAAGGAGAATTCAAAGAACAGATATATTATAGAAGCAATCAGGAATGCTGAAACAAATTTGCTAATAGATGCAAAACTAGTTGTCCACAGAGGAAAATCAGCTGCATCTCCAACAGAATTCATGTGTATCTCTAGACAGTAATCTCTATTTCTATCAGTTTGCTATAAAGTATAGGATTATAAAGTAGTTCAAAGGCCTGAAAAGGAAGAGGAGAGATGGAAGGAAGGAAGAGAGGGAGGGAGGGAAGGAGACCTGTGTACAATCAGATGACCCAGAAAAGACACCTAATATTTCATTTAAAGTACATCCAGTAATCTTTTCTTTTCCTCTTTAAAAGCTGTTGGGGTTTTTTTCCCTTAACAACTTCCCCCTTTGTTGCCATAAAAGTCTCAAAGATTATTCTTAGTCATAGGAAGGCTGGTCTCATTAAGTTTGACCTACTTATTTGCATAGGAGCAGTGAGTGTCAATTAACTGTATAGGCTTCCGTGAGTTTGCTTGCAATCTAAAACTATGCAGTATTGAATTGCTGCTGGAGCCACAGAATTGTACATTTAAAAATCTACTCTTTGCTAGTTCAAGGCTAGGAAGACAAGCCCAAGAAACTACCACATTTCAACAGTACTATCTGTAAATTTGAATAAATTCGTCTTTACTTGAGTTCCCCCAAATTTGCTAAATCCCTGGCTTACCAGGAAGTTCCCGTTCTTACTACCTGTAAGGTTGGTACCCTACATTTGGAACTAAGCTATTGGTTATGCCCTTAAGACTTTGGTCCTAGGCCAGTTTTTCTGGGAGTGTTTTGTAGGCATTGGTTTTATAAGTAAAAATCAACCTTTACTCCTTAGGGTTGTTTGACACCGGCTAAATGACCATCATTCTCAAATATGACATTCCAAGTAAGGCCAGGGTTAATACAATCAATTTCATCCAATTATATGCAGGAAAAAGGGGGAGAGGCAGTTGAATGTATGTAACTAAAAACGTTGCTATGTAAAAGTAAGGGGACTCAGTTGCAGTTTTCCAATTCAGGGCTGGAGGAGAGTTCAGTGAGAAACAGAAAAAAAAAGTTTAATTTCACTTTATGAAAGCAAAGTCAGTTGAATCTTCTCAAGATAGTTTAAGAGGAGAGATGGCTTCCTTATATACCCAGAAAATAGAGCATTAAAACATAGTCACAATAAAATATTCCTCCTCAGGTCATTTTGTCCTTGTAATTTTGTTCTGCTAGATCTTGGATTAGCATTCTGCTTTCATAAAGCTGTCTCCTTCTAGATTAAACAGTCCTGGAAAAAAACACTTGCTCCACAGGTACAGACTGAATGTCATCTAAGTATCAGCTCAGAGCTTGTACCCAAGAGTCTTTCTCTACAGTGTCGATTCTTTAAGGTACTTTTACACAGTCATTTTCCATGAGTTTCTGGGGCCCTCTTTCTTTGCTGAAGAACAAGATTTTGGCCTGTAGTTTATAACAGAAACTCAGGCGAGTTTCAGGAAGCAGAAACCTGTTTGATAATGAGACTGGAAGGCTGTAGTTAATTTACTACAGTAGCTCTTGGTTATTCACTCCATCCTGAGCATCCATTATACCATAGGTGTCCTTCAGGTAACCTTGAAGGCTGTGGAGTATTCCCTGAAAGTTTACCCAGTAATTCTCCATCCCCTTCAGAGTCCTTCACAGTTTTTCTGTTATAATCTGTATATCTATAACTATGTCTCACACATATAATGTCTTGCAGTAGAGAGAACTTTCTTGTTACAAAACACAGAACTAACAAAGGAGGTAATTGATAGATAATATTTTAAAACTCTATTTGACATACAATAGTGCTAAAATGCAAAAAAAAAAAAAAAAAAAATCCAGAATGGAAGACAAAGTTAACCTTTGCTACACACATTTTGCAATTGGCGGAATGTGTCTCTCAAGTTTGAAGTTCCAATTGTTCAACAAATCCCTTGGACCAAATTACCAGGATGCCCAATATCATTTCCTTTCCCAACTCTGAATTGTCCAAGAACTCTAAAGATATCTGACTTCAGGGGCTGTGGCTAAAGATCAGTGGTAGAGCGCTTGCCTAGCATGTGTGAGGCACTGGGTTTGATCCTCAGCACCACATAAAAATAAACAAATAAAATAAAGGCATTCTGTCCATCTACAACTACAAAAATAAAAATAAAAAGATATCTGACTGCAGGCAAAGAGAGAAATGGTGAGTTTACTCAGTTCACAGCATCTTGCCCACCTCAGTCACTTCGTTGCTGGCACATAGTGTCACTGCTGAACACCAGCATTGCACAGTTTGTTAACCTATGCCTACCCTGGCCCTGGGTTCTTCACATGTTCAACTCTGAGGGCTGGCCCAAGCCAGGGATAGTTCTTCAGTTTGCCCCAGTTTGCTCCCAATTCACACCCTGCAGCCTGTTGCACAAAGGAGGGACTTCTGTTTATAATATTTTTAAACTGTACACTACAGATGAAGGAATTGGGTAGGTGACAATATAACCCCCTGGAGGCTTTCTGGTGCCTCTGCAAATTTATCTGGCTGTTTCAGCAATCTTTGATTCAACATGCCAAGGGATATGTAGCTTAGGGCAGTCACATTAAACCACAGAAACATTCTTCTTACCTCCTTGCTTTAGTGCCTTGGCTCTGACTTAGATCTTAAGGGGGAGGGCATTGGACTCACTTTTTCTTATTTAAAAGTAACTAACTGTCTTCACAAAGAAGCACTTAGACACTTAGTAAAGTATGGCCTAAGCAGCCCTTGACAATATAACATAATCTCCTTAATAAATCAAGAGTTTCTAAAAATCACCAAAAAAAAAAAAAAGTCCAATAGAAAAATAGACTGCAGAAATACAAAAGGAGCTATTGGTAAAAGATACAATAAATACCCAAAGAGAAGGTCAATTTAACACTAACTCATAAGTAAATTAAAGTGTGAGAATGTCTACATGATACCTTCTTATTTTTTACTTATCATACATCAAAAACTGAAATGGTTACTATTATAGTTCTCGTAAAGATACAAGAAACAGGAATTTTTAGGGGCTGGTATTGTAGCTAAGTGGTAGAGCACTTGCCTAGCACATGTGAGGCACTGGGTTCGATCCTCAGCACTACCTAAAAAAGAAATAAACAGAATAAAAGGTATTGAAAAGAAAAAAAGAAACAGCAGTTTATGAGAGTGTACATAGTTATAGTGTTTTTGAAGAGAAATTTAGCAGTACCTAATAATACAGTAAATACTCCTAACTTTTCCCCCTGCATTCCATGTCTAGATTTTCTAACTCACAAGAAGCTATGAGAATATATGAACAATATAGTATCAGATTCTCTTCTCTCCTTTCATCTTAATTCATATTCTGGTCTCTTTGCAGTTTCTGTTGTCCTTCCAGCTATTTTTATAACTTGTCTTTTTTTTTTTTTTTTTTTTTTTTTTTTTGGTACAGGTGAAACAGAGTCTCCCTGAGTTGTTTAGGGTCTCACCAAGTTACTGAGGCTGCCTTTGAACTTGCTATCCTCCTTCCTCTGCCTCCTGAACTTCTGGGATTACAAGCATGTACCATCATGTCTGCCTCTTGCTTTTTTTTCCCTCCTTTTTTTCATAAGTTCTAGAACAGTCCTCTGTTAACCCTTTCCCCAATTAACCCCAGCTCCTTGCCCTATTTTCCACATTCTGGCTCCAAGTGAGCCTAGCTATATACCACACACACAAATAGATAGTACTTAATCATATGATCAGAAAATATTAATTGGCACTGGGGAATGATTGATCAAATTATGTACATGTACCAACATGGCACAATGAAGTCCACTATTATGTATAATTTTAATTCATCAATAAAAAAGAAAAAATACACAAAATCTGGGAAAAGAGAAAGAAAGAAAAGCAAAATACTAATTGGTAGCTCTTTGTTTAACCATGGCTTGGTTCTTTACAGTTAATTCCAAAAGATCAGCAGATTTGTATTATGAATTTAGGATAGCTTAAAAAATAATTTACCTCAGATCAACTAAATTATAATCTCTCCTGGCTTAAATATATATGTCTTAAAAATTATCCAAAATTTACAATGAAGAAGGACGTAATATTAGACTAGGATATTATTTACTACACCCACCCAAGGATTAGTGGAGCACTGGTGTTTGATGTGCCATATTTGCTATTGACTAAAAGCCCATATTTTGTGATGTTACATATTATTTGTTAACAATTTTTTTTCTGGTAGATACACAAATGATTTTTGTCTACTAGAAAAATTATAACTTCAAAAGTTTTGTGTGTTATTTAGATCTCTTATTCCATAATTCCTTTAAAAATACCTGCTGTTATTCAAAATACTTTTTGAATCAGTTTTACTGTCTTAGTTCAGATTGAGTTTGTATGGTCTTTGGCTGACTATTTTTATTAAGAAAATTATTCAAGAAATGTGAATTTTTTGTCTATCTCTATCTCTGTTGATATTTTATGTTGCCAGACTCACTGTCCCCTGGTATGTTATTATTATTTTTTTAACTTTGGTTTTTAGTCTTTTATTCATACTATGGACACCCTGGACACAAGACTAATCTTCTGAAAGATTCTTGGTGGTCAAAAAATATCTTAGATGAAGACAAACATTGAAATTCCAAATTTTAAACACACCATGCCAGCCAAATAGAACAAGTCTGAGAACAGGTTAGGCATCTGAACGCTCGTTGGTGACTTTTGAAGCAATCCAAACCTGCACGGACAGCTTGGCTCTTGAAGACTGGGCATCAGAGAGAGTATTATGTGCTGTTCTCACCTTTTGAAAGGGTAGCTCTTCTAAGTGCTAACAACAGTCTTCTCTGCAGCTTGCTTTTACTTTTCAAACATCAAAGTTTATATTTGAGGTAAAGGTTTATTTTCCTGTGGAATTTGGGTGGATTGGAATAACATGAAGGAAAGAGTTAGATCTACTTTCCTCTCATAGCTTTCAAAGACCCCTTTGACACTCAGATGATGTCCTTATTCCTGGATCTTTTCCCTTAGAGATTTTCAGCGGTGTCTACTCTGTGATCTACATGCTTGGGCATTTAGCATTTCTCTCCTTACTTAACCAGGTTGGTGTGTGGTATAAATGGCACAGCACCCTTTCCTGTGATGGGGACAGTGTGGAGGTGTGCTTATGGGTCTGCAGAGCTTCCCTGGGGGATGGAGCCAGTTTCCCTTTGGACTGTGGTTGATACTGCATCCTTCCTGCAGGGCTCCTTCCCTTCCTAGTGCCTGTGAATTCTTAGGAATACTTCCTAATAAATCACTTTCACATAAATTTTGTCTTTGGATTTGCTTCTGGGAAGCCTGACCTAACACACAGTGTCTATAGGTTATATATGAAATGATCATTTTCTCCTATTGTCCTCAGACTTCTCAGTAAATCAAAATCCTGATTTGGTTTTTAGTCTTGGACGGGACTGTGTAAGTCTGATGGACATTTTCCCTTTGTTCAAAATCAAACAAATAAAAACTGCTCCCTATCAATTGTCCCTATCAATCTTTCAAGATTCTGAATGATGTATCAAACCACATAGAACAACACATTCTATCTTCAGGGTCTATTCAGGTAGGAACTGGACTAGAACTTCCAAATTGTTCTCAGGAACCCCACAATGTTCTCCTTTCAGACTTCTCTGAATATTCTCCCAGGTCACTTCCTCTCTTTAAATACTGTTTTGAGGGGATACTCACTGCAGCGTTCCTAGGTACCATGTGGAGTGAATGTCAAATGCCATACTACAGTTAACAGGGATTCCTTTGTTGCTTTAAAATGCAAACGATGTGTGCATGTGCACGTGTGTGTGTGTGTGTGTGTGTGTGTGTGTGTTTCCTTTTATGTTCTCTCTTTTTTCTTCCTTTTCTCCCTCTCCCCCTCCTTAACAGCAGGGGAAACAAGATGAACACTTTGCAATCATAGGCCAAGTTACCATGTCCTTCACTCCCTCACTGACCACATTACAGAAAACCAGACCTGGAAACTGGTGCCAGCAAGTTGAGCAACAGCTCTCTCAGGGCCACCAGCTGGACATTAATTATGTTTACTGATAATTACACTTGGAGTATAGTTCTTGTATTTCCTTTAAAAAGTTCTTTATTTCTCCTTGTAAGGGACATGCCATTCTTTGGGACATGAGTCTGCTGGCTTTCCTCTTTGCTAGCTAATCAATAAAACTTCCAGTTCCTTTTTCTCAAAAACCTTGTCTTCATTATTTGGATTGGTGGGGACAAGGACTGAGCTTGTCCTTCGAGTTTGATATGACCAAGAAAATCATCTATATTTCCAATACCAGTTTACTAAGTCATATCATGTCATTGTTTGTCCAAGATTCTCCAGTGGCTTCACATATCACTCAGAGAAAAAGCTAAAGTCTTCCTCAACATAGTCTTCCCATGATCTCTTTCACTTCACCACCTCCACCCCAAAGTGGCCTTCTTGTTTCTTGAACACACCAAGCATGCACTGACCTCAGGGCCTTCAGATTTATTGTTCCCTCAGCTGTCCTACTCTGCCCACAGTTATCAACATAGCTTATCCACGGACAGTTAATCTCATTGCCTTCAGGTATCTTCTTAAATAGTACCTTATCACCAAGATCTTCTCTGACCCTTCTACAACAAATAACTCAGCTAAGCATCACACTCATACCTCTCTGCCTTGTATTCTTTATCTTGTTTTATTTTTCTAGTCAGCTCTTGTCTCCATCTGAAATGCCTTAGTTTGCTTACTTATTTGTTTATAGTCTGTCTATATGTAAACTCCTTGAAGATGGTATCTGTCTCTATTCTGTCCCCTACTATGTCCCCAGCACCTGGAACAGGGATGGTATTCAATAAATCTTTGTTGAATGAATGAACCAATGAGAATGTAATAAGTTACACTGTCATTTTCTCTCATTAAAGTGAAACAATTAGATGTAGTATTCAACATCATGTTCCCTGATTTATTTTCTCCCCCTTAACAATTTCATAATTTAATGTTTAAGTATTTTTCTTTAAGCCCCAGAGATGGTGGCACACACCTGTAATCCCAGAGACTCAAGAGGCAGGAGAATTGCAATTTCGAGGCCAGCCTTGGCAATTTAGTGACACCCTATCTGAAAATAAAACAGGCTGGGAATATAGCTCTGTGGTAAAATCCTGGGTTCAATCCCTAGTACCACAAAGATGTATATAAACATTTATAGGTATTTTTAAAAGTATAGGGTTCTTGCTGGGTGTGGTGGCTCACGTCTGTAATCCCAGCAGCTCGGGAGGCTGAGATAGGAGGATCAAGTGTTCAAAGCCAGTCTCAGCAACTTCAAGGCGCTAAGCAACTCAGTGAGACCCTGTCTCTAAGTAAAATACAAAAAAAATGGGGCTAGGGATATGGCTCAGTGGTTGAGTGTCCCTGAGTTCAATCCCCAGTACTCCCCTGCTCCCCTAAAAAATATAGGCTTCTTGCAACAAGTCAGATATTACAGATAATCATTAAGAAATGATTAATAGTCTGCTCTTTTATAATTCCATCCTCTAAAATAACCAAAATTAACATTTATCCCCTGTGCTCATATAGATATACATAGATGTATGCCTGTCTGGGTTTTTTTTAGGATACTGGATTGATAGCAAATATCAGAAATATGACTTTCAGCATGGTGGTTACACACATATACTACTTTTTTGTTGTTGTAGTAATGGAGATGGAATCTAGGACCTCATGCATGCTAAACAAGCACTCTGCCACTGAGCTACACCATCAGTCCCACACATGGACTCTAAGTCACATGCTCTGGCTTCACATTTATTGGACTGGTAAACTCAGACATGTTTTTGAGATCTCAATGCCGGCTTTTGCCTTTGTAAAATGGTAGTAGTAACAGTAATAGAATTGCTGTGAGGATTAAATGGCTTAATTAAAACAGCCACAACTTAGAATAAAAATGTCATGTTATGGGCTGGAGTTGTGGCTGAGTGGTAGAGTGCTTGCCTAGCACATGTGAGGCACTAGATTTGATTCTCAGCACCATATACAGATATATTAAACAAAGGTCCACCAACAACTAAAAAAAATATTCTAAAAAATGTCATGTTGTAAGCATTAAGTAAATTATACCCCGCCCTCCCACCACACACACACTTAACAATACATCTTGAATATCACTCTAGGACAGTAGCTATAGTTTAACTCTAGAAATTCTATGAATTCTTACATAGAATTCCATGGTATTGATAAATGAGGGATATATATATATATATATATATATATATATATATATATATTTTTTAGTTTTAGTTGGACACAATATCTTTATTTTATTTATTTTTATGTGGTGCTAAGGATTGAACCCAGGGCTTCGCACGTGCTAGGCAAGCGCTCTACCACTGAGCCACATCCCCAGCCCAGGGATATATATTTTTAAATAACCATTTTTTATCTATAAACATACAGATATTTTGCAGTTTTTGCCAGTACATATAGTGTTACAATAAACATCCTTGACCATATGTCCTCATAAATTGGTACTTTACAGGTAGGGATGGAAGTACACTCATTTTATGTATTTGGGAAGACTAGAAATTTTTATTGGTATATTATAATTATGTATAATAGTGGGATTTATTATATCATATTTCTACATGCACTTAATTTGGTCAATTTCATTTTTGTAGTTCCCCTTTTCCTCCCCTGATCTGCTTGTTCTACTTTACAGATCTTTCCCTTGAATTATTATTATTATTTAAATTAGTGCATTGTGTGTGTGTGTGTGTGTGTGTATCAATATATATGTGATTCATTATGGTATACTCATACACAGACATTACATAATTTGGTAGACTTCATTCCCCAGTACTACCCCATGCCCTCCCCTCCTCCCTTCCTCTGGATCCCCTTCCTCTACTTTGCTGGTTTCCCTTCTGTTTTCATGAGACCTTTTTTGGTTTTTTAAACTCCTCTGTCTCTCCCCTCCCCATCTCCCTCCCTTTCCCCCCTCCCTCCCTCTGTCTCCCCCACATATGATTGAAAACATTCAACCTTTGACTTCCTGAGTCTGGCTTATTTCACTTAGCATGATGTTCTGCAGTTCCATCCATTTATGAACAAATGACATAATTTCATTCTTCTTTATGGCTGAGTAAAACTTCATTGTGTATCTATACCACATTTTTTTAACCACTTTATCTAGCCTGTTGATGGGCACCTAGGCTTTTTCCACAGCTTGGCTATTGTGAATTGTGCTGCTATAAACATTGATGTGCGTGTATCACTGTAGTATGTTGATTTTAGTTCTTTTGGATAAATACCAAGGAGTGTGAGAGCTGGGTCATGTGATAGTTCCATTTTGTAGTCTTTTGAAGAATCTCCATACTGTTTTCCATAGATAGGGATGGAAGTACATTAATCTTATTTATTTGGGAAGAAAAGACATTTTTCTTATACTCAGTCTTCCTCTCATACAAACCACGGTGTATCTTTCAGTTGCTTTTTTTTCTTTCTGTTGCAGTAAACTGGGGATTAAAGTCAGGGTGCTCTACCCTTGAGCTACATCCCCAGCCCTTTTTATTTTTTTATTTTGAGACAGGATCTAGCTAAGGTGCTTCAGGCCTCTCTAAGTTGCTGAGGCTGGCCTCAAACTTGCAATTCTCCTGCCTCAGCCTTCTGAATAGCTGGGATTTACAGGCATGTACCACCATGTCTGGCTTAATTTTTGCAGATATTATCTTCTGTCTTTCAGAAAAACTTTACAGTTTATTTAGTATAGGTCCTATACTTTCCTTTTAAAATGTATTCCTAAGAACTTTATAGTTTTTGTCACAATAAACTGAATATTTTTCTCCATTTCCACTTCGGAACTAGCAGACTCCATATTTTTATTTTATTTTACTCAGTGGAAGTACCTCGCCTGATTCTCCCACCAAAATTATCACCAACATTTCTCTTTTTAAAAAAATTTTACCATTATTTTATTTTATTTTTAAAAAATATTTTCCAAAGACTTTCAGAAATTTAATTTAAAAAAAAACGTAACCAACCTGCCAAAGACAAACTAATAGCAAATAGAATAAGGTAAGTAGCAAGTAGCCTGCAGACATATTTGAAGAAATATGCCTATGTCTATAGAACGAAGGCTAACCTTCCTTCTACCAGATAAACATTTGTTTTTCTTCATCAATAGAGATGATCAGTTTCCAAACAAACTCATGTAACTGAAGCAAACATGTGGGTAGTTATTATCCATCCAGAAATGACATCGAATACTTATGAAGACATCTTATGCGGAATTTTTATTTCATCATAGTCATGTTCTCTGTAGAACAGATCCAGATGTTCAGAAATGCATGTTGACTTTTATATGTTTCATATTTGACTGATGATCAGAAAAATCAAAGAATTTAAGAGCCGAAAAGAAATAAACCAAATATCTCTTCATTTTACCTAATAAGTAAACTAGAACACTGTAATATTTATTTATTTGCCCAAGAGGGCAGAATTAGTTAAAGGCAATATTGCTCATAGAAAATAGTTCTGATTTTTGACCCCATGTACAGATACTTATTCATTGTGTTTGTGAATATATCATGCAAACTCTGTTAGACATGAGGACGTTAGCTATGTAGGAATCTCATGGAAAAGCATTCCACATAGAGGGAATAGTTAAGAGGAAATCCCTACTGTGGGAGCCTATTTGCATGTTCACAAAAAGTTTGCACAGCTGGAGTCAAGTTTTACCATTATTTTAGCTCTAAAAACTTACAGTAAGCTTGGAAAGCTATTTCTGCTTCATATTGTGTGTTTTATATATAACTCATGATTTCCCCTTGCTAGAATGTTCAACGTAGTGCCTAGAATTTATCTATGAGCCAAAAACAACAACAACAACAACAACAACAACAACAAACATTTATAAGAAGAAACTCTAGTTGTGCAGGATTTGGACTTGGATGTAGGATTACTTTATAGTCACACAATATAGTTGAAAAGACTGTCCTATGATGAATACCTGCCACTTTATTGTGTCCCTTTATAGATACTCCCTGCAATAGTATTTTCATAACTCAGACTCAAGGCATAACAGCCTCAGCAGCATGAACAGGTGGAGAGGTAGAGAGGTTATGAATGAGGACAGGTTGTCAGCGGGATCTCCCAGCTGCAGAGGCTGACTTTGAAGGGTGGGGAACTGGGGGAGGCTCAGAGAGTGAGAACCACACCAGCTTCGGTGGAGATCATCCATCTGTCAAAGCTACAGATGCCAAGAAAGTGTCCAGGCTCCTCCTAGTGGTGGAACTCTGAAACAGAAAACCAGGGAGATTCCTAAGTCAGGATGGCCATAGCCTTCAGTCAAGAAACTTCTCCAAAGACATTGGGACCACAGACAAACACGACTTAACAGAGAAGGATGGGTTGGAACTTAGAAACCAATTCCGAGGTAAAAATCAGTGCACCATTTGAGGCAGCAACAGCAGGCAGAGCAATACCAGCATCCATCTGATGATATCACGTGGTGGTCTGGGAATAATTCGAGGCCCAGGGCCACCAGTATATCTGAGTCTGGTGTCTTAGTTATTGATTCTCCCCTGTCTCTATGGCTGTCCTTCACCACACCCACTCACTCATATGTAATACGTAGACCTTGTCATCACCACTATTATGGAGTTCCTCCATCGTCCCAATTCCATGCATCCCACTTCCTGACCACCACTTCCTCTCTGTAGAGCTCACTCCCTCTGCTATCTGAATGCTAACTCTCTTTTGCTCTCACCACATGAGTTTTCCCTTAGAGTCTCACTGTCCCTCATGCCCTGGGTGCCCTCTTGACCCATCTTAAATTCCATCATCACTCTAATCACTCCCTTGGGTACTCATTTGACTCCTTTCATTTCATTGTATTCATTTGGTAATATCAAAACCAGTCATCCTGAATACCCTTCCCTGTTTTCCCCTCCAGATCCACCATCTGCTCTGTGCCCCAGAGGCTGTCTTTTGTAGATGCTTCATCAAAACTCCCTTAACCATTAGCTACCCATTGGGTTGAGGCAATGACAGGCAGCAGCAGAAAGTAGGGCAGAGAAAGAGAGATAGGGATATTTTCCCCCTGCTCCCTGCTAGCAGGCTGCAGTTAGGCAGTGGCTGAGTTTCTTCAAGAGAGACCCCTCCCCTACAGCTGCACCTATCTGGAGGAGGTTCTGCTGACTCCTCTTAGCTCTTGCCCTTTCAGCCTGGGGGTGGTAATGGCTCCCTGCTCTAACCAACTCTGGCTGCTTCACTTTCTTGTTAGTTCCCTTGATGTTGCCCATAAATTACCCCTTCATTAGTGCCTTCTCTTTCGTCCTTGGTTCAAATCCACTTCTGAACTACTCTGTGCGTGAGTATCTACATATGGCTACAGAAACACCCCAACCTCCTGGTAAATTGTACATAAACAGATGACCAGAAACCACAACAGAGTCCCTGTTTCCTACAGGCAAAGATACCATATATTTCAAGTTCATTCCTTCTTCTATTCTTTTAAACAACTCTTTCACACCTTCTTTCTTCTTAATCTCCTAGACTTCACACTCATCTTCCTCTTCCATATATGATTTTATTTCCTACTTCACTGAGAAAATTGAAGCACTCAGAAGAGAAATCCCCAGATGCATCATCTCCTGCCCACTAGCTGTCCTCCCTCTACCATAGCGGAACCTTCTGTCCTCTATAGAAAGTCACTCTCTGTACTTGGAGGCTGTACTCCAGGAATGTTTGGGTGCCTACTATGTGTCAGGCACTGCTTAGGCACTTGGAATATGTCGGTGAGCAAAACAGAAAGATCCCTTCCCTTGCAGACTTACATTCCAGTATGGGGGAGAGATAACAAATGATATTCACAAGAAAGACAGTAGTTCTATGAGAAAATGATTAATTTTCCATTGTCTCATTCCAGCATCAATTTTCTCACTCCTTCTATTGGATAATTCTCATCAGTCAATAGGCATGATTATACTTCCCTCATTTTAACAGTAACAATAATAACAGTACCTTACAACCTTTTATTAGTTTCTGCCCCGTTTCTTTTCCTTTGCATTTGCCCCAAGATTCTTAGAAAGAGTTGTCTGTATTTACTGTCTTCAACTGTTTCCCTTCTCTTCCACTTAACCCTCTCCAATCAGGTTTTACCTCCAATAACTTCATTGAAATTGCTTTTGTCAGAGTCATCAATGATGACCAGGTGGCTAATTATAACGAGCAATCCTTGGACTTTTATCTATCAGCAGCTTATGATGCACCTCCTCTACCTAATACACCCCAACATACCACATTCTCTTGGTTTCCGTTCCACCTCTCGGGGTGCTTCTTCTCACTTTCTTTTGCTATTTGCTTCTCTTAACTCATCCTCTTAGTGTTAGGATGTGCCAGAGCTCAGAACATCTTCATCATTTACATTTTGATAACCTCAAGTAGTCCTATGTCTTGAAATAAAATACATAGGCTGATGATTCATATTTACATCTTTCTTGAACTTCAAGTTCATATGCCTAAAAGCCTCAACAACTCTACTTGCATGTCTGAGCTTTCTAAAACAAACCTCTTCATTTCCTAAACTTTCTCACCCTCATCACTCTCTATCTTAGCTGATATCAATTCCAATCTTTTTAAAAAAATATTTATTTATTCTAGTTTGTTATACATGACAGCAGAATGCATTTAAATTCATAGTACACATATACAGCACAATTTTTCATTTCTCTGGTTGTACACAAAGTAGAGTTGCACCATTCTTGTCTTCACAGATGTACTTAGGGTAATGATGTCCATCTCATCTCACCATCTTTCCTACCCCATACTCCATCCCTTCCCTTCCCTCCCCTTTGCCATATCTAAAGCTCCTTCACTCCTCCCATGCTCCCCTCTTTATGGATCAGCATCCACCTATCAGAGAAAACATTCAGCTTTTGTTTTGGGGGGGATTGGATTATTTTACTTAGCATAATATTCTCCAACTCCATCCATTTACCTGCAAATGTCATGATTTTATTCTCTTTTATTGCTGAGTAATATTTCATTGTGTATATATACCACATTTTCTTTATCCATTTATCTACTGAAGGGCATCTAGGTTGGTTCCATAATTTAGCTACTGTGAATTGTGCTGCTATAAACATTGATGTGGCTGTTTCACTATAGTATGCTGACTTTAAGTCCTTTGGGTCTAAACCAAGGAGTGAAATAGCTGGGTCAAATGGTGGTTCCATTCCAAGTTTTCCAAGCAATTTCCATACTGCTTTCCAGATTGATCTACCAATTTACAGTCCCACCAGCAATGTATGAGTGTACCTTTTACCACATCCTCGCCAACACTTATTATTGTCTGTATTCTTGATAGCTGCCATTCTGCCTGGAGAGAGATGAAATCTTAGTTTTGATTTGCATTTCTCTAATTGCTAGAGATGTTGAACATTTTTTTAAATAATTGATTGACTGATTGTATAGCATCTTCTGAGAGGTGTCTATTCAGTTTCTTGGCCCATTTATTGATTGGGTTATTTGGGTTTTTTTGGTGTTAAGATTTTTGAGTTCTTTATATATTCTAGAAATTAGTGCTCTATCTGATGTGCATGTGATAAAAATTTGCTCCCATTCTGTAGGCTCTCTATTCATCCCACTGATTGTGTCTTTGAGAAGAAACTTTTTAGTTTGAATCCATCCATTTATTGATTCTTGATTTTATTTCTTGAACTTTAGGAGTCTTGTTAAGGAAGTCGGGGCCTAATCCCACATGATGAAGATTTGGGCCTACTTTTTCTTCTATTAGGCTCAGGGCCTCTGATCTAATTCCTAGGTCCTTGATCACTTTTAGTTGAGTTGTGTGCATGGTGAGAGATGGAAGTATAATTTCATTTTGCTGCATATGTATTTCCAGTTTTCCCAGCACCATTTGTTGAAGAAGCTATCCTTTCTCCAATATATGTTTCTGGTGTCTTTGTCTAATATGAGATAACTGTATTTATGTGGGTTTGTCTCTGTGTCTTCTATTCTGTACCACTGGTTTACAAGTCTATTTTGGTGCCAATGCCATGCCTTTTTTGTTACCATTGCTCTGTAGTACAGTTTAAGCTCTGATATAGTGATACTACCTGTCTCACTCTTCTTACTAAGGATTGCTTTGGCTATTCTGGGTTTCTTATTTTTCCAGAAGAATTTCATGACTGCCTTTTCTATTTCTATGAGGAATGTCATTGGGATTTTGATTGGAATTGCAATAAATCTGTATAATGTTTTTGGTAGTATGGTCATTTTCTCAATATTAATTCTGCCTATTCAAGAACAAGGGAGATCTTTTCCTCTTTTAAGGTCTTCTTTAATTTCTTTCATTAGCATTCTGTAGTTTTCATTGTACAGATCTTTCACCTCTTTCGTTAAATTGATTCCCAAGAATTTAATTTTTTTTTAGTCTATTGTAAATGAGGTAGTTCTCCTAGTTTCTCTTTAAGAGGATTTGTCACGGGTGTACAGAAATGCCTTTGATTTATGGGTGTTGATTTTATAACCTGCTACTTTGCTGAATTCATTTATTAGTTCTAGAAGTTTTCTGGTGGAATTCTTGGATCCTCTAGGTATAGAATCATGTCATCGGCAAATAGTGATAGTTTGAGTTCTTCTTTTCTTATCCATATCCCTTTAATTTCTTTCTTCTCTCTGATTGCTCTGGCAATTTAACTATGTTAAATAGAAGTGGTAAAAGAGGTCATCCCCGTCTTGTTCCAGTTTTTAGAGGGAATGTTTTCAATTTTTCTCCATTTAGAATGATGTTGGCCTGATGATAGTTTTTACAATGTTGAGATATGTTCTTGTTATCCCTAGTTTTTCTAGTGTTTTGAACATGAAGAGGTTCAAAACACTATTTTGTAGAAAGCTCTTTCTGCATATATTGAGATGTTCATATGATTCTTATCTTTAAATCTATTGATGTGATGAATTACATTTATTGATTTCCATATGTTGAACCAACCTTGCATCCCTGGGATGAACCCCACTTGATCGTGGTGCACTATCTTTTGGGTATGTTTTTGTATTCAGTTTGCCAGAATTTTATTGAGAATTTTTGCTTCTATGTTCATTAGAGATATTGGTCTGAAGTTTTCTTTCTTTGATGTGTCTTTGTCTGGTTTTGGAATCAGGATGATATTGGCCTCATAGAATGAGTTTGGAAGTGTTCCCTCTCTTTCTATTTCATAAAATAATTTGAGGAGTATTGGTTTTTCTTCAAAGGTCTTATAGAACTCAGCTGTGTATCCATCTGGTCTTGGGCTTTTCTTGGTTGGTAGGCTTCTGATGATGTCTTCTATTTCATCACTTGATATTGGTTTGTTTAAATTGTGTATATCTTCCTGATTCAATCTGGGCAAGTCATATAACTTAAGAAATTTATTGATGCCTTCAATATCTTCTATTTTATTGGAGTATAAGTTTTCAAAATAATTTCAATTATCCTCTTAATCTTTTGCTTCCTGTATTTGTTTATGTAGCTCTTTATCAAAATGATCTTTCGCTGCCTATATTTGCTGTCTTATATCATCCTTTATTTCACAGGACATTTTTAATTATATACATCCTGAACTCCTTCTCTGTCATTTCTTCTGTTGTGCTGGCTATGGATTCTAATAATATAGTAGCTTGGTTTGTTTGGGGCACTTTTTTCCCTTGTCTTTTCATGTTGTTTGTGTGTCTTCCCTTCTAGCACTGAAGATCCAAGGTGTCACAGTTTTTACCCTGTAGGATTCCAATACCTCTCCTTTAAGGGGGAGAACAATATTAATAGATCATTATAAAAACATTATACAGCCTTAAACCAAATAGCTTCTATGAAGAAGTTCATGGTTTTGTTACAATATACAGAAATGATAAGTTCAATTATTATCTACAATATAAACAGTAAGTTTGCAAAAGGGTCTACTGTTTCTGATGGTGGACAAGGAACTGGGGGTGAGGTGTAGGATGAGATGTTGAGGGGGTAGGAGATGAGGATATAGAGTTATTATATCTTAGAAAGCATGAAAGAAGTTGGTTAGTAGCAGAAGAGAAAGTGATTTTGGACAGACAAGTGGGAAGACAATAGAGAGTACAAAAAACAAACAAACATAAATATGAAGAGAAATAAAATATGTAAATATAGGAGATAAAAGAATATACAACACCACTGTAATATACTATTCAGACATCCCAGTCCTCAATAGCCTAATTCATGAAAAGTACTTGGTTTCACAAATGTTGGGGATGTGAGGAGAAGAGAGAGAAAAGAGAAAAAAGAAATCTCAAAGGAAGATACAAGGATTGTTTTTGTTGGAGATCAGTATCTTTCCTGCTTCCCTTCTCATCCAATAGCTGGGCTTGTCTGTTGTTTGCTGGTATCTCCACCCTCAGGGTGGTGAAGGTTATTAGGGTGGAAGGGTTGGTCTTGTTGGCAGAGCTCTTGGAGGTGGAGTATAGCACTTGCTGGTCCCGATGGGAGACTGTACCTCAAGGACCTCCTTTTGGGTCCTGCTTATTGATGAGGGTGTCTGGTCTTATCTCCTTATATCTCCTGTAGACCTCACAATTCTCTAATTTGTCTCTAAATTGTATCTCACTCACCTCCTCCCTTTCTCCTTCCCAATCAGGAACCTTTGTCTCCAGAGGTCTTATGGGACATGTTCTGGGGGCTGCCCACCTGTCGTGGAGAGCTGTTTTGTATTGGGCAGTTCAAGACCAGGTTTTGCAAGCTAAGGACTGACCACCTAGCTGCAGGCACTATGCCAGGTTAGTGGCTGCAAAGGAGAGGGGGTCGTGGGGACTGTAGGTACCTTGATTTTGCTTCTACGCTCCAGCCAGTGTCTCAAGCTCCAACTAAATATAGTTACAAAGATATCCCAAGATGGAGGCGGCTGCTTTCAGCAATGGGGTATCAGGTTGGTTGGGCTTGAGTGGTGGCGTTGGGTGGTATGTTCAGAGATGCAGCTCTGTGGTGTGCAGTGTTGTTGCTGGTGGCTGTCTCCAGACCCTGTG
This sequence comes from Spermophilus citellus, assembly GCF_964194105.1. Taxonomy (NCBI): domain Eukaryota; kingdom Metazoa; phylum Chordata; class Mammalia; order Rodentia; family Sciuridae; genus Spermophilus; species Spermophilus citellus. The sequence continues at coordinate 66,347,819 of NC_138197.1, read as the reverse complement.
CAGTGTCCCCAGGTGCAGGCTGTCGCTCATAGGGGACTATGGCAGTGATTGCAGTATCCCAAGATGGAAGCTACCAGAGGAGCCCCAAGTTGGTAGATGGGGGTCTACACGGGAGTGGCCTTTGGAGGTCCTGCACGTGGGCAGTGGCTAGGATTCTTGAGCCAGTGCTGATGTTGATGGTCCTTCTTGAGCACCCTGAGGTCCTGTGTGGGTGAGCAGCCTGGAGTCCTGCGCTGGCGCTGAGGCTTGGAGACCTGTGTGCCCACACAGTAGTCATAATTCCTGCACAGGAGCATCTGTCAGGGGTCCTCTAATAACTCGCAGAGAAATAGTACTCCCACTACTTGAATCCTGGGTCACAGAAAAACACAGAATGCAGCCTCCCGCTAGCCCGCCATCTTGGATCCTTCAACTTCAATCTTACAGTAGCTGAGACAAAAATGTTGGAGATATTCTTGCCTTTCCTCACTATTACTTCTTCTTCTTCTTCTTCTTCTTCTTCTTCTTCTTCTTCTTCTTCTTCTTCTTTTTTGGTACTAGGGATTGAACCCAGGGGTGCTTAACCACTGGGTAACCCCAGCCCTTTTTTTGTATTTTATTTAGAGGCAAGATCTCACTCTGTTGCTAAGTGCCTTGTCAACTTGCTGAGGCTGGCTTTGAACTCTCAAATCCTCCTGCCTCAGCCTCCTGGGATTACAGGCATGTACACCACCCCTGGCTTCACTCTTACTTCTCATGTCCTTCTTGCTCAAATGGTTCCACCTACATTGGCTTCTTTTTTTTTTTTTAAATGACAGTCTCACCCCTGCCTCTTTGCTCTATTTTATCCCCCCACAAATGTCCTCTGGCTAACTCCCTCCCATCGTTTAAATCATTCACAAGTTTCACTTTTCCAGGAAGGTTTATGCTGACTGTTCTATATAACAATGTGGTTTACACACACACACACACACACACACACACACACACACACACACGGGGTGGGGGGAGCACACTTTTTGTCATTTTCTGACAGAACTTACTGGTTTACTTATGAATATTGCTTTTTGTCCCCCCACACCTTAACCTACTAAAATATAAGCTCTACAAGGGGAGGGATATTTCTGTTGTGTAGATAGATCCTAAGTACCTACAGCAGTGCCTGAAACATAGTAGGCACTCAAATATTGTAGAATGGATGGAAGATGATTTAAATATTAGATCCTACTGGTTTGTGGGGGAGGAATCTTTATCTGTTCATATCCTGCTTATCTCAGACAAGATGGAATATATGGTCAGGTCAGAACTTACAGATTGAATCTACCTGGATGGGCCTGGATAGAGGAGTTCAGTTAAGGTAAGAGATAGGTTCAGGGAAAGGGGGAAAAGGTCAGCAGCTCCCCACCAAAAGGCAGCAGTGTAAGCTCAGCCAAGGGGACCCTTGTCAATGTTGGTTAACGTTTTCATGAGTCAAACATGAAGACAATAACAAAGGCCAAGAGTTCATTCATTAACATGACTAGAGAAAGGCTTTCCTAATGATGAAATAAGCATCTCCACACATATATCTGCAGAAGATACCCATGAGTCCAGAAATTGCAGATTTGTGTGTGTATAGAGTGCTGTTGTGCCCACTTCTCCTGAATGTATCTTATATAATCCAGAGGGGATGAGACAATATGCAAACTCGAGACCAAAGATAAGTTCCAAAGATCCTCTGTTCAAACTTGTCTTCCCAACCCTTCATCAGGTTTCACTCCCCGAGGGAATTCAGTCTGTTTTACTTGCATCTACAGACTTGAATCCCTTCTAGAACAGCTCAGTGCCTTTCAAAGTATGGCCTGAGGATCACTTGAATCAGAGGAGTGGGTGTCTCTTAAAAGTGTAAATTCCTGGATCCTTCTGAGACCTATGAAATCACACAGTGGGGCCAGGAATCTGCATACTCAGAAAGATCTCTAGAAAATTCTAGTGTATGGTCGTTTCAGAATTGCTGCTATAGATGGCGAGATGGGCTTTGTCTGCTTCAATTTGTCTATCCTATTTTATCTTTCGTATTGTGTCTCATCCTTCTTATTTTACTTTTTAAAAGCACAAAAACAAAGACTATTTTGAAAACAATCCACGTTTGGGATTGATTGGGAAATTACAGCTGAAATGGACTTGATTCAACAATTCCTGTGACTCATTCTGTTCTACTTCACTTTACTTTTAGGTGGGGGATAAAAAGCACCAGTCCATGTCCTAAATAGGCACACAAATTACCCTTTCCTCCCTGGTAGATTTTTATTGAAATTTCAAAACCCTTTCCCCCCATTACAGATTGAATCTACCTGGATGGCCCTGGATAGAGGATGATAACTCCTTCTAATTTAAGAGCTACCTTATGGAGAAAGTGGACAGTTTCACACCAAATTTAGGAACAGCAGAATTTCAGGTTAAAACATCCCCTCCAAATATCAATTAACCCAAGATCAAATTGTACTAGGCAGTTGATCATCTGTAACACCATCCATTATTAGAACATTCATGACCTGCAATCTTTGGCCATGTTGTCCTGGCAGGCAAACCCACTGACTGAGCAGCAAATAGGTAGAAAGTCATAGCTAAAGAAGTTTCCAAAAAGTTATCACTCAACTTGATCATGGCAAATAACTGGATGACTTTAAGATATTCCAGAATATTTTTAAAGAGAATATTTTTAAAATAATTTTTAAATATTTTCAGTAGAGGAAATTTAGCAAATAAAATTTCTATCACTCTAGCTTGTCTCCACCATAAAATGATTGTTTTTATCAAAGGGACTTCCAACTTACACTCTGGGCACTTTTTGCCCAGTTCATTTGTTATCATGAAAGCTAAAAAGAATTCAGCAGACATTAGAATAATTCCAAAACACCATTTTGATGCTGTTAGGTATCTTGTTTTCTAAATGAGACCCCACTTCCCCTGGAAAATCAGGTACAGTTCCAAAACCCTTTAAGACAACAGGAAACTTTCAACACACCCCGTCTCTTCAGAATTCAATTGCTTTTAGAAAGAAGAGTTTCTTTACTACCACTTCAGAAGGGCATGCTGAAATGTTTGTCATTTTGGAACTCCTATTTATTATGCATTAATTTTTAGTTTTCTGTTCTTAAAATAATTCTGTGATAGTGATTACTTTTCCTATTTTCTCAATGTGGGGGAAGGAGAAAAATACTTTGGAAGTTTATTAGATCTATGCCAGAATCTCATGACACTATCTTCTGCAGAAAGGAATTTGGTAAGGAGTGTCCATCTTATATGGCAAGTGAGTGAGTAGAAGCATTAATTGACAGTTTCCTCTCTACACCAGTGCTGCAACTGCCTCCAAGCCAAGCCTTTCATCAAACCTCCACATAAAATGGGAATAAGATGGGAAACAGGTCTTACAGCTTGCCCAAGGAGATGTCCAGCTAGCCTTGCCTTTTAGTGAACTGATTTAGGCCTCCCTTTTGAAGAGTGGCCCTTGGGTGGACATGGTAGAGGCAAAGCTCCATTCTCAGAGTGAACAAGCAGCCTGAACAAAACAATGTATCAGGACCCATCACCACCATGTGAGTCTTCGGGAAGGGGCTGTCTTCTGGAGAGCGGCATCCTCGAGAGGTAGAGACTTCTCAGTCGGCTCTACAAGAATGAATCCCAAGTGTGATTGGGAGCAAAGCTAGACTCAGGGATGGGGGTCTGTATGAGTGTGTGTGTGTGTGTGTGTGTGTGTGTGCACATGTAATGCCTGTCCTTCTCTTTCAGGGTTCCCCACAAGACCAAAGGACAGATGATTTATCTAGAAGAAAGTGTAAGGAGTTAGAAATGTGGATTTGGACCCAGATTGACCTTGCTTAGAATCCTGCCTCTGCCACTTACAACTTACAAAAGCTAAGTAACATTGGGCAGGTTTCCTTCATCTTTCTCATTCTCAGTTTCCTCAACCATAAAAAAGTAATGGCAAAAATGGCCTCCCCAGAGAGTGTTTGTAAGGAATAAATTAAATAGGAAAAATACTGTAAATTGCTTAGCATAGTATGTGTCACATAATAAACCTACAACAGAGGCCACCTATTACCATATGGTGATCTTATCTGTGCACCCATATCACATGTTTCCTTTGAGCTGATAGAAGTAAGTAGTGAGAAAACTCTGCTCAGCAAATACAAAATCATTGTTTAGACCAGAGGTTTTTTGAGGCCAGGATAAAAGCCAAAATAATGTTGTAGTTAGAGAGTCCAAATGCAACCCTAGCTCTTCTTACTTCCCAAAGGGGCTACTCAAGGTAGAGCCGCCACAGAGTTTGTGACTAAACCATTGTCTTAAAGCCAAACACACTGCATGCTTTAAAAAGCAGTTGTTTTCACATGGGTAACTGCTTGAGATGAATGCAGCCAAGAGTCAAAGCAGAGCAGATTCTCATCAGGAAAGTGTACTCACAGCAAAGACTTTTGGCAGAGAACAGAAAGTGTTATGCCGTGACATCAGATCTGTGGGCTGCTGAGCCTCATAAGCAAGGCCAACAGGGCAAAAACTCTCCAGTAAAAATTAACACTAGTGGAAGTTGAAGAACACCAGGCCCCAAGAAGCATGAAAAGCCACATGTGCTACAGGGCAGCTGGTTCCATCTGTGCCTGAGATCATGACCACATTTAATCCTTCTCCATAATAATGAATTACCTGCATTAATTTAGAGATTCTGGAGTGAGATAATATGAAAAATACTAGGTGCTGCATGAATGGTCCCTTAACCATAACGAGAAATTATGTATATCGTAACTAATTTGCTATAACTAAAACTGCGAGCTCCAACACGTCAATCTTGTTCTTCGTGTTGTTAGACGCCTGAGCAGTTTTATTTTGTTTTTTTTTTTTTTTAACTGTCCCTGGCAGCAGTCCAATAATACTTGGAGAGAAGCAGTCTCTTGCCCCCCAGCCACCCTCACCCTGCTCCTATTTAGCCTGCTAAACAAGCTGGTTGAGCAATTATGGCAGGAACACTGAAACCTTACTCACCTTCCCTCAACCTTTCCTTAATTGGGCAATCAATTTGCGTACTTCCAGTCCTGAGGAAGGATACAAAGCCTTGGATTCCTGGACCATGCTACTCAGATCGCAATGCATTTATCTATATTCAGGCTTCTTAGTTACACATACATAACACCAAAAAATCCACATATTCTTTCTCATGCTTCAGCTTTCTTGATTTTTCAGCAGGTGGAAATTCAGCTCAAATACAAAAACATTCTTAATATTTACATGCCACCTGTTTACTCATCACAGGGTTAGATTTTTGAGAGAAAAGAAAAACCAAAAAATAGCTATTTGGATGATTAGAATTACATACATTATTGACAGAACAGTAAACTGAAGTGAGACAGGTAAATTGTTCTAAATATTTGATCATACTAGAATATTTTAAAAAGAGAACTTTTGTTCACTTTTGTGTTCCCACATGGTAGGTACTCTGTAAATATCCAATGGGGCTGGGCATGGTGGTAAGAAACTGATGTGACTCCATTTTTGAAACACCAGTCTGTACCTCAGAGCTAAGCCTGTCCAAGGAAGGGGGCATGACCCTTGTCCTTGGAAAAACCCACACAGCCTTCCTAGGCACATATCCACCCTGCTGAGTTGTTTGTCTGTAAATAATAGGAGAGATCTGCGGTGCCTGGTGTCCCTGACTCAGTTGGGCTAGGTGAGGACCCATAGCAAACCCCTAGCAGCCACCAATCAGCATGAGACAGGGAAAATACCTGGGATGCCAGATGACCCCCCAGTAGTTTATGGTGGTTGATAACATGTTGATAAACCATGTAGTTTAGCACGTACACCCCTTGTGGCCTAAACCAATCAGTTCAAACAAATCCCCCTCTTGTACTAACCAATCACCCTTACCCAACTTGTTGCCGCCAGTGAATGTGCTAATCAATGTTAAGATCTATTGTTTGACTTTCCTGCAGTGTAAAATGATTTGCTGTGTGATGTTGTGACACATAGAGTATCCCCCAAAACCTATAAAATCTCTCTGAACAAAGGACCAGGGCTCACTCCCTGGAACCACTGCATTGGAAACAGTTGTGAGTCCAGGCTCGAGGCTGCAATAAAGACTCTTGTGTGATTGCATTGGATTCGGCTCCTGGAGACCTATTGGGGTCCCACGAATCTGGCATTACAGTGGCACATGCCTGTCCTCTCAGGGACTTGGAAGTCTGAGACAGGAAGATTGCAAGTTCAGTGTCAGCCTGGTCACCAATATGACCCTGTCTCAAAATAAAAAACAAAAAGGGCTGGAGATATAGTTCAGGAGTAAAGCACCCCTGGGTTTGATCCCTTTTAACCCACCCCCCTGCAAGCCCCCCCCCCTAAATAAATAAATAAATGTCCAATGAGGATTTAAGGTTGAATAGTTACAGACTACCACTGACTGGGAACAGTAGTTCTCAAACATTTATGTCTAGTGCTGATCCAGAATATACTTTTCATCCGTCAGGGGGGATATGAGAAAATTAAGGTATGGAAGTAAGTTTATTTCCCCCATGGATTTGAAGTTATTCCACTTAAAGAGTTGACCTTGGGCTGGGGATGTGGCTCAAGCGGTAGCCCACTCACCTGGCATGGGTGGGGCCCTGGGTTTGATCCTCAGCACCACATAAAAATAAAATAAAGATGTTGTGTCCACCAGAAAACTGGAAAATAAATATTAAAAAATTCTCTCTCTCTCTCTCTTAAAAAAAAAGAGTTGACCTTTGTTCTAAGATTTGTTAAAGCTTTTATCTATCTCCATACTTACTTTCCCTGTGATATTGGGGATGGAGCCAGGACCTTGTACAGGCTAAGTAGGCACACTACCACTGAGCTACAACCCCAGCCCTTCTTTTATTTTTAATTATACTTCTTGAAATCTAAATCTGGGAACCACTGCTGGTGTACATCTAGAGTATGAGAGCCTATCAGCTGAGAACTGACATATTGCCCAGCCACAGAAAAGCTATTGGCTTTAGGTCAATAACAATCTGGCTCAGCCAGCTGAAAATAGACCCAGATGGTGTCCAGTCTCTTACCCTTATCCTGGTCTAATTAAGTCCACTCCCTTCTCAAATCCTGACGAGCACAAGATGCCTTCATTTAAATATAGGAAGGGCTGAACCAAACACTTTTATTTGAACCAAAGAATAGCGAATGACTGCTGGGTAAACCAGCAGTTGAGTTCTGTGCAATAGAACAATCCCTGAAGAATGAAAATGGAGGAAAATAAATACTCTCATCTCTCTAAAACACAATGATTGCCCAGATTAAAGAAAGAAAGAGAGAAAGAAAGAAAGAAAGAAAGAAAGAAAGGAAGGAAGGAAGGAAGGAAGGAAGGAAGGAAGGAAGGAAGGAAGGAAGGAAGGAAGGAAGGAAGGAAGGAAGAAAGAAAGAAAGAAGAAAGAAAGAAAAGAAAATCTGGAAGTAGGCAGCACTGTTTTGATTCAGCTCACCAGTGTGAAGGCATCATTTTGGAAAAAAAAAATTATTGTAACCAAGAAGTAAAATACAGAATTCCAATCTTAGCTGAGACCACCTGTTATGAGCTAAGTGAAAGCACATAAGAAGGAAATGTCTCTTTATCACTGTATTTATGGTATTACAATTTGACTTCTTAGCATGATGCCCCAAAGTGAGCATGTATAACCACAGCACTCTTGGGCTGAAGTGGCTGAGAAATTTTATTCCCTAGAGGAAAGAAGAGCATGAGAATCCTTTAAGGAGAGTGATCCTGGTGGGGACTCTGGTTAGGACTCCAGCCTGGGTGAATTTTAGATTCTTTGAAATGGTTTATGATTCTATCCAGTTTCTCATCACTGGAGGGCAGGGGCAGAGACTCCATAGCCCTCTCCCAAAGAAGATATTTTCAATTTGGATTTAATTAACTCCAAGTTCTTGTACACAGAGGGGAAGATACATATAAAACTGTCACTTTGATGCACTTCTACGGAAAATTAATACAGTTTTAGAATCCTGTGTATTGAAATTCGATGGCCATCCCTCAGCCCCCATAACCAATTATACAAAATGGGAACCATTATGGTGATTCTTTTGGCTAGCTTGTACACTAAGAGCAAAGCAGAGTTTGACATGGAGAAAATCTTGGTTTTAGGAATTCTAAGGAATTGAGGGCAGTGATTTTCAAACAGAAGTCTAGAACAGGAGCTTGTGTCAACCTCCTCTTTCTCCATGGTGGTGACCTCAGTTGTGTATGTGTGGTACTAGGGATTAAACCCAGGGTGGGGCTCTACCACTGAACTATATCCCAGCCCTTTTTATTTTGAGGTAGGGTCCCCTTGAGGCTGACCTTGGACTTGCAAGGATTAGAAACAGGTGACACCATGTCCAGCCCACCTCTGTCTTTTCTGATGTTCTCTTACTATCTATTTTATTCCCCCTACCTAAGGTCTGATGGAGGCATTACTTAGTAAGATAAATAGTGAACTCTCGGGCTGGGGATGTGGCTCAAGCGGTAGCACGCTCGCCTGGCATGCGTGCGGCCCGGGTTCGATCCTCAGCACCACATACCAACAAAGATGTTGTGTCCGCCGAGAACTAAAAAATAAATATTAAAAAATTCTCTCTCTCTCTCTCTCTCCTCTCTCACTCTCTCTTTAAAAAAAAAAAAATAGTGAACTCTTAGTGCTTCTTTAACTGACCAAGTACTTTCAATTTACTGTTATTCTTCATTACTACAGAACATACAGGGCAAACATTCTTACTCTATTCGATCTTTTTTTTTTTTTTTTTTTTTTGGTGGGGGAGTGGGAAGAAATTGAGGTTCTCAGATGAAAAAGACCATCTAGAAAATGTGGCAGAACTGGAACTCGAATACAGTATTAGCTTTCCTAGTTTCACATCCTAGTTTCCTTCCTGCCCCCATACTGGGGATTGGACCCAGGCCCTTGAGCATGCTAAGCATTCTACCCCTGAGCTACATCACCAGCTCCATATCCTGTGTTTTAAGTAGCATTTGAAGCGAAAGTTAGTAGTATAAAAACTAAGTCAAGGATCTGAGTTTTTTACTTAAACATACTTTCCTTTTTTTCCTCTCAAGAGTCATAGTTCCCTGAGTACCTAAAACATGGTTTAAAACAAACAAACAAAAAATGCCAGAATTGTGGGGCTTACCTGAAGTTCCAGCATCTTGAGAGAATGAGGCAGAAGGATCACAAGTTCAAGGTCAGCCTGAACAACTAAAGTGGAAATTAATTAAAACTAAAAAGCCTGTGGATGTAACTCAGTGGTAGAGCACTTGCCTAGCATGCTTAAGGTCCTGGGTTCAATCCCCAGAACTACAAAACAAAACAAAAGTCCTCCAGACAACCTAAGAGTAGCAGAGCCCTCATTACTCATTTCCCCTTTCTCTTAAGGAAATTAAAACCAACTGCATGATGGGGCAGCCATTACAGTTCTGAAAGAAAAAAGGAAGTATGAAAAACTAGGACAAAAGTGGAAATAGTGTTTATTGTAACTAAATTAGTGAAGTTGTGCAACCATTACCATAATCTAATTTAAAAATGTTTCATCAACTCCCAAAGAAGCCTTGAACCCATCAGCAGTCAATTTCCACCCCATTCTCTGGACTTCAGCAACCACAACTTATAATTCTGTCTTTTAAAATTGGCCTGTTCTGGACATCTCCTATAAATGCTATCATACAGTATGTGGTCTTTTGTGACTGGTTTCTTCCACTTGGCATGAATGAAAGTTGATGCTGTCAGGGTTCATCCATCTTACAGCTTGCACCAATACTTCATTCCTTCCATAGCCAAATAATTTTACATTGCATGGACATTTGGATTGTGTCCACTTTGGGACAATTATGAAAATGCTGCCATCAACATTCTTTGTGAGGACATGTGCTTTTGTTTCTCTGAGAATAATACCTAGAAGTGGAACCACTGACTCATATGGGAACTCTATGTTCAATTATTTGAAGAACTGGCAAACTGTTTTCCAAAGTTGATGTGCCTTTTTACACTCCCAATAATGATGTATGAGGGTTCCAATTTCTCCATGTCTTAGCCAACAGCTGCTATGTTCAAATTTTCTACGTAAGAATGGATTTGAAGTGGTATCTCAAGGTAGTTTTGATTTGCATTTCCCTCATGACTGATGATGAGATTGCTCCAAGTCCTTATTAACCATTTATATATCTTATCTGGAGAAATTTTTATTCAAATCCTTTTTAATTGGATTATTTAATTATTGAGTTATAAGGGTTCTTTATGATACCAGTGTCTTACCATATATGTAATTTGCAAATATTTTCTCCCATTTTGTAGATTGTCTTTTCACCATTCCAATGCTGTCCTTTAGTTCAGTTTATCAGTCTTCTCTATCACTTTTGCTGGTGGTGCCAAATGTGAGAGATCATCACCTAACCCAAGGTTACAAAGATGGACTGCTGCTTTCCTCATCAGGTTATTTCTTACATTTAGGACTATGATCTACTACAGGTTATATTTTAAGTGTTGTCACACAAACAATTTAGAAATTGGGGAAGAGGTCAGCTGGGTTTTGCCAGGGTAACAGGACGCCAGTTAGCCTGGCCTATTTGTTTTCATCCCACTTTAATTGGGAAGGTGAGGAAGCTGCTAAGATAGTTATGTAATGACTATGGAACAACCCTTGTTTTCATGGTTCTTTATACAATGCCTCACTACAGAAGTCAAAATGCTTTAGGATTGGGAGAGGGAAACAAACTCAGATATCACTCTAAAACCCAAGTTTTGCTAATTCTTTTCTACAGACCAATAGGGCTTGTAATTGATCAAGGTTTCATCTCTGATGTATTGCTCTTCAAAGAAACTTAGTTTTCTTTTTGTGTGCATATCTTACTCTGTGACTACATAGACTAAGTGAAATCTAACTTCACTTAGACTCTGAGAGGCAAGTGTGCTATTTGTTATCTTCTTTCCTATGAGTCTCTGTTGCTGGAGAGGAGCCTGCTCCTGTGAATGTCTTTTGCTGGACTTGATGATTCCACTTAACCCACCCCAATCATTTGGCCTTGATATTCCTATAAAGCACCAGTTTGACACCCTTCTGTAAAACTCAAGTTTGAATACTCCTGGAAAGCATTTCACATTATCAGATTTAAAAAAAAAAATTGTAGATGGACATAAGACCTTTATTTTATTTATTTATTTTTATGTGGTGCTGAGAATTGAACCCAGTGCCTCATATATGCTAGGCAAGCACTCTACCACTGAGCCTCAACCCCAGCCCCTTATCAGATATTTTTGACATATGTTAGATGGTTAATTTTTTGGGGGGGGGTATTACCAGGGATTGAACTCAGGGGCACTTGACCACTGAGCTACATCCCCAGCCCTATTTGTATTTTATTTAGAAACAGGATCTCACTGAGTTGCTTAGTGCCTCACTTTTGCTGAGGCTGGCTTTGAACTCACAATCCTCCTGTCTCAGCTTCCCGAGCCGCTGGGATTACAGGCATGAGCCACTGCACCTGGCTAGATGATTAATTTTGGGCTCTGAACTTTTGAAATCTTCTTTCCTCAAGCCTATGTGCATTCTAACAATGCTTAGCAATTTCTTATTTGGTAATAAAAACTTTTACACTATGTAACTTCTTTCCCATAAAGTTCCTGCTATATCACCTTAGCAAAATATATTATTTTCTGTTATTCAGAATTCAGTCCAGGGTGACTTTCAGAGCCTCCCAAGAGACAAAACTGATTAGCAATGGAAGCAAAAAAGTACCCAATTCTCTTCATCCTTTCTGTAACATCATTCCTTAGTTTTGGTTTTATAACTCTGCTTTAGAAAAACATCTACTATTCCATCTGGCTGGTCATTCCACTACAACAATTTTTCTACTTCTATTTCTTTTGCTTTGATGTTTACCAAGTGTTTCTCATCATGTTGTACTCTAAGTTCAATGTTATTCAACAAATATTTACTGAGTCTACTTTTTGCAAAGTACTACTCTGAAAGAAAAAACATTCATCTACATATAAATATGTTAGTTCTTGGCCTGGGGATGTGGCTCAAGCGGTAGCGCGCTCGCCTGGCATGCGTGCCGCCCGGGTTCGATCCTCAGCACCACATACCAACAAAGATGTTGTGTCCGCCGAAAACTAAAAAATAAATATTAAAAAATTCTCTCTCTCTCTCTCTCTCTCTCTCTCTCTCTCTCTCTCTCTCTCTCTCTCTCTCTCACACACTCTCTCTTTAAAAATAAATAAATAAATAAATAAATAAATATGTTAGTTCTCGACATACTTCTACCCTTTACCACTTCAGGTCCTCCTCCCATGTGATGTTGAATAGCTGACTCATGACAGAGACAAACCATGATTGATTAATGAGACCTATTATGAGTACAGGGTGTTAGCACTTGTGTAATATATTTTGGATCCTAACCTATGGGCATGATGATATCAAATAATTATTCTTTAGCAGTGTGTAGACTCTTGGTTGCCTACTCAATAGTTGTCCACCTCCATTTTTTCTTGCTAAAAGAACTGAAATTTTAATGAGATAGGGGTATAGAGATCCCTCCTACTCCTGAGGATGAATTTTTCTTAGTCTAAGACAATCATGGTCATATGATGTTTTATTCTCGTAATAAAATGATATGTAATATATGAAAATGGGTCTGCTGAGGTAGAAGTGGGAGCACTTCAGGGAAAGATGTCCCTTTTTATTAACATGAGACCACAGAGTGGAATGGCTCCTCTTTATTCAATTTGATGTGCTTGCATCTACATGTGTCACCCAGAATGTCACATGAGAGATGGCAGTTGTCATCTTGCAACCACAAGGGGACAAACCTAAGGACAAAATTCAAGATGGTGAAGATGACAAAGCAGAGAAATCGAAACATAAGCATCCTCGATGATGTCACTGGACTGCTAATTAACCAACACAAAACTGTGCTATCTCCTGTTTTGTGAGATAGTGCGTTATACTTACTCTTTAAATATATGTATGCATTAGTGTGTGTTTCTCTCTTTATAAATTTCTTTGATTTAAAATTGTGGTTACATATTTGAATGTGGCCTTAGAGGTAATCTATATTCTAGTTCAACTTTTTCAGTTTATTTATAAAGAACAGCTTAGAAAAGTAAAGCACCTTGCTCAAGGTCAAAAGTGAGTGGTTGATTAATTCTAGAATCCCAGTCTATGGGTTTCTTTCTGATTCCACGGTGCTCTCTATTCCCCTGAGAAGAGAATATAATTCAAAACCTTTCCAGACATTTTGATTGAGGAGAAATGACATGGGGTATCTAATCTTCAGACAAGGAATGACTGATTTTCCTACAGTGAGAGTTTCATTCAATCATTTTCATGTGGGCTTCTGCCAGGGGAAAAATTTCCACATTAGAGACAACCCCTGTCCAGCTTCACAGGACTGCTGCAGACCTTTCACCACAAACATGTGGCTTTCATCTAATTTAAGTAAATATGTGATTTTATTTTCTTATTAAGCATCCACAGGTACTCAGAGAGCCACATGTAGATATTTGGGCATTATTTCTATAAAGGAAATTTTATAGAAAGAAAGAACCTTTATTTCTTAGGAAGTGACTTCTGGGAATAAAAATATGTAAGCATTTACTTTTCTATGTTTATAACTTTCACACCAAGGAGACCAAACCAGAAAAACAAAACCACAACAAAACATTATTTAAAATAAAAGCATATCTGCTGGTGCTTATATATGGCATGGCTTAGTGGTTTGCTCCTTGTTTGAATCTGAACGGTGTTTCCATTTTAACCACCTTAGTAATGGTTTGTTTTGAATTTTGCTCCTTTTCTACATGTTTTTATACCTCCATGAACACAGCACTGTGTTTTGCAAAGATAAGGGCATTCTCTGGACATTTTGCTGTCAAATACAAAGAATGGTGACCCATATTTAAAATTTTATTTTATTCTATTTTGAAACAGGCTCTCACTAAATTGCCCAGGCTGGCCTCAAACCTGTGATCCTCCTGCCTCAGCCTCCTGTGTATCTGGGATTATCGGTGCATGCCACCCTTCTTGGCAGTGCTGTACACTTTCGCATTACTACCCACCATAAATAAATGTACAACTATCTTTTTACTAAGTACATTGCTGATAAATCACTATAGATTAAATAATCCCAGGGTTGGGGTTGTGGCTCAGTGGTAGAACATTTGCCTAACATGTGTGAAGCACTGGGTTCAATTCTCAGCACCACATATAAATAAATAAAGTCCATTGACTGCTAAAAAATATTTTTTAAAAATCCCAAATTTTAAAATAACAATATTTAAAAGTCTGATAGATACTGTATTGTATTGCTTTGTCATATTAACAGCTTATTTTCAGATAAAGAGTAATTATAATATAATAACTTATCTCTTAAAAAAAGATTTATAGAATGTTTTCCTTCATGAAAATAGCACCACCACCTGGAATCCTATGGTTTGTGCAGTAAATAAATTTATGAGGTTTTTGTTTTAGGTTGTAGAAAAGGAATTTGCATCTTATTGAGAGGTTTTACAGATAAAAATAATGCACAGACAGCACTTTTTTTTCCATGCTAAAAAGAATCATATCCCTCCTCTTCTGCAATAGATTCATATTCTTTGTGTCCTACAGAAACAGACTGATTTTAATGGTATCAAATGCTCCCAGGATATCTTTTATGGCTCATGTTATTGCAAAATTAATATTTCAACAGGGATTAATTTTATGTTTCTTTCCTGACTATACATTTTCTTCAAAATAAAACTACATTTTTTCTTTAGCCTGATGTAAAAAAGTTTGATGTTTCAATTTCTGACAATTTTTTCCCTCAAGAGAAGTAATTAATCAAGGCACACGATGGAAAACAAAACAGAACCGCTCCTCTAAAAACTGAAAGTTTGGTAAAACAATTTTAAGCATTACACAAGCATACAAAATTATTGTTAGCATAAATTCCTTGGACCACTAATAGTGTAGCATACATATACACACATGTGGCTCAAATGTGGATCTGTTTAATAGTTTATTTAACAGTATATAAAATTCTGCAAACCTTAAGCTCTTCAAAAGTTGAAAACACTATATAATATTTGTTAAAATTTTTGCTATTCTCATGAATGGAACAAAAAAGTGTATTCAAGAGTCAAAAATCACACTCAACACTCTCTCTCAACAATCATTCTCTTGTATTGTATTAGGACGTTTTAATCAATGACCCTACTGCCATTGTTTTTCATAAATCGGCCCAAAAACTGAAAACTCCAGTGTTCCATTCATTTGCCAAAATCAGTCTCATCATGCACTGAGCCATGTGCATCCTCTAAAGTGGAGCCAAGAACAACTGTTTCCTGGAAAACAAAGGCAGAGCTTTTCCACTATGCCAAATGAACACTACAGATAAACATCCTTTTATATCGATTCCTATGGCCACTTTTGTGTTCCAGTTCTGTAATCTGTGAATATGCTACTAATCAGCTCATGTAGTGACCTTGTCTCCTTTACTACTATTATTCCAACCACTTACGCTGGTAGCTAAAACTGAGTGTACCAGCACTGCTCTAAAGGGCTCACATAGTAGGCACTATAATTTCCCCCCATTTTTATAGATCAGGGGACCGAGGATCAGAGAAGTTAAAGTTTTCCCAAGATCACACAGTTATTAAGAGGCCCACCATGGATTCCAACATAGGTAGTCAAGATCCCTTGCGTTAATTCCAAGCACTCTAATCCTGCTCTTCTAACAACTCCACAATGAGGAATTTTTCCCAGGGGGAAAGAATTGGTCAAATGCAAAATCCAAGATAGCAATTCCGTCACATTTTTATACCAACAAAAAGTTAGAAGTAACTTAAATGTCTATTGGTAAGAAGTTGGTTTAATAACTTATGGTACATCCAGAAAGGAAATACCATTACAAATTCTGACGCAGATCTATCAGATTTATTAATGTGGAAAACCACAAGATTTATTTTGAATGAAAAAAAATCCGGTTGTAAAATAGCATGATTAATATGAACCTGCATTGTAAAAATATTTGTGAGTGTGGGCACAGAAAATAAACTAAAAGAATATGCTTTGGCAAATGCTAACTGTGTTGATTATGAGATAATAAGATTCCAAGTGATTTTCACTTTCTTTTTTAGGAATTTCTGTATTCTTTGTTTTTCTTTACAATGATTAGGCATTACTTTTACAACATTTCAAAAAAAATGCTACTTCCATTAGCAAAATCAAAATCTTGGAAAGATGAGTATGACATTATCTCCTGCCACCCCATCCCTGTCCTTCAGATCTGTCAGCAATGTTTATATGTATTGGTGGGCAAAAGAGGGAATGCAGCACTGTGGGGAGGGAGGGATCTATTTTTATTACAAATGTAAATACTTGATATGAGTACTTAACCTTTCAAGGCTAATTTAAATATAACCATCCTAGGATTTTTTTCCACTAAGATTCAGCAGAAAAGTGTTTATGATTTCCTTAATCATCAGATTTTTTTTAAAGGTTGCTGACTGTAACAATGATATTTCTGAACACACCATAAATAGGTTCATGAACTACACCATACAAGGTAAGTCTCTCCTTCAAGACTTAGCTTCTCCCCTCACCAAACATTTATTATGCACTGACTCTGTGCCAGGACAGAGATTACTAAATAGGTGAAACAGTCTCTACCCTTAAAAGGTCTACTTTCTTGCAAAGGGTAGGCAGACAAGTCAACATATGACACCGTTAATTCTGATTGTGCTATATTAACAGCCACAAATCATCCAGGTACAAAGACTACTTACTGAGCAAGTCAGAAAAAGCTTTCTAAGAGGTAACTCTTGAGCTGGGCCTGGAGACTTGGAAATATTTCTCTTCAGTGGAGACAGGAGAATAATGACAAAACATAAGTTGTGTTCCAAGGCATAACAAAAGAAAGTCAGATGAAGAATATACATAATGGTGTGCTTGGAGTGCTCAAGTAAAAGGCTTTTTTTTTTAAATTAACTTACAAAAGCAGCGTGTCCTCATTGTAATGTATTACGCAACCCAAAGTTTTTAATGAAACAGGCTGAGGTATCTATTACCTTCTCCCCTACTCATTCTTCCATGCCCCTTCCTGGAAGTATTCTTGGTAACAGTATCCTTTCACAAGCTGTCCATCAAACACAGCACAGGGACAAGAGTTTTATTTGCTTGCTTTTAGTTTGTCTCACTTTGGCAAATATGGAAACATACTATTTGCATTATTCTATAACTTTATTTTTAAATTTTATTTAACAATCTATCCAAGGCTATCTCTCTTGGTTAATGAATACAGATCTGATACATTTTTAAAATAACTGCATAATACTGCATACTGTTGAATTCAATCATTTCCCTGTTATAAAACATTCAGCTTGTTTTCATTCCTTTCCTTTTCCCCCACTTTCCAATATAAACAATCATTAATTTCAGGATATAGAATACATGTGTATCCTAAGTTTTGTTTGTGGGTGTGTGTGTGTGTGTGTGTGTTTATGGGATGGATTTGCTGAGTCAAACACTAATGGACTTTAAGTCTTAATAGATGATATCAATTTTCTTTTAAATAGCTTTTAGTCATTCATACACCCCCACTGCATGAGGACCCATGTCTTAGTCAGATTTATTTATTAAATATATTTGTCTCTCTAGTCGGTGAAAAACCTGATGGCTGAAAAATTATACGATTAAAGTTTTCCTAGCTACTTGGGAGGCTGAATAACTTTTCTTATATTTATTGGGCATTTAGAATTCTTATTCTGTGAATTTTCTCTTTATATACTTTATTCATTTTCCTATTACACCTTTGTCTTACCATTTTGTAGAAGTCTCTTTTTTCTTACATGTAATACAAATAGTTTTCCCAGTCTATAATTTTTCTTTTGATTTTGACTTTGTTTCATTTTCATGTTGTCATATAAGCTTGCCATATTCCTTTGTGACATTGGAATTCCTCTTAATTTTCTTTTCTTTTTCTTTTTGTTTTTAGGTTGTAGACTTTTCATTCATCTAGATTTTTTAAAAATATGATCTCAGGAAATAATATAACTTTGATTTATTCTAAAGGCTTATCATGTTATACTGGCATCATTTATTAAATATCCCATACTTTCCTCCTAAATTGCAATGTCACCTTCTGCCATGAATCCATTTCTAGACTCTGTTCTGCTCCAGTGATCTACTTACCTATTCCTGTGTTGATATCACACTTTTTGTTGCTCTAGGTTTTATGGCTGTCTTAAGAATTTTAAACCAGACAGCAGTGGGGTTAAGTATGTGGGCTCTTGAAACTGAAGGTCAGGATTTAGATCAGATTTCACCAATTTTGTAATCCTGGTCAAGTTACTTCAATGTCTTCATCTATTTAAAAAGGAGATAATAATAGTACTTAACTCATGGGGTTGTTGCGAAGATTAAATGATTAATTTTCATAAAGTGTTCAGAACAGTTGTCTGGCACAAAGTGAGGTCAGTGTTGGCTGGAGAGGGGTGTCACCTTTCATTATTCTTATGCATGATTTTCTTGTTTTTTTTTTTTTCCTCTTTGGCTTTTACTTTTCCTTTCTCATTTTCCCACAAAATTTGTGGGATTCTTATTCATACAAGCACAGAATGGATACCCAAAGAGATCACAAGAGACTTGCAACCATGATTTTCTCTATGGAGGGAAACAAGTTGAAATTTCACACAACTGAATTTTCTAACATGTGTATTTATCACTTAAAAAAATCTTTTCAGTTTTCTTTTTTATAACCCTTTTATGTTCTGATTGGAATTGCATTCATGAATTCTGGATGACTCCCTTTGAGCATTAGAAGGGTAGCTAGTATAGCTGAGGAATGGAAAGCTTTGTCAGAAAGGAGTATCTTGGTGACTCCTGGAAGGCTGTGTAGATGTTTTTCTGACAATGAGTGGTGAGAAATTCCAGAGTTTTGGTATGGCCTTGGAGGAAGAAAAAGGGATACGATCAAGCACTGTGTGCGAGTGGCAGAGCCCTGAGTGCTGGGAATGGGAGGAGAAAGGAGAAGAGCTGACTGTAAATAGAAACAAAGGCTGAGTCCTGGGACTTAAGGAAAAATGAGATGAAATGGAAAAAGTGATCCAAGTCCCAGGGAACTTCAGGTTGGGAAAAAAGATGGGGCAGAAGGAAAGGTGAAACCAAGAGAGCCAACAGAATGTTATCTGTGAAGACAAGCACCATGCCTGTCGCATTCAGCACCTATTTCTTTCTAGCTCTTAGGACATTACACACATGTGCCCCCACAAGTATTTGCTGAATGAATGAATGAATGAGTGACATATCCAAAACAACAGTAAATGTTTTAAGTAAGGAATGAAAGCAAATGATAATACCAAATATATTACAAGGAAATTATTGCTAGCATGGCAAAAAAATCATGAAGCAATCTCTTGCAATACTAATATTAAACATATGATGAATACCTTCTGAATCACTGAATGTACATAAAATGGGACTGAAAAACATTAGAAAAATTAGCTTTTTAAGCTCTTTTAATTTGGAAATACTAGTTTTTTGGAGGAAGCATTCTTCCTTCAAGCCTTTATTTGGAAATGAGTTGTTAAAATCTTGTAACTACATAAATTGAAAGTTATTCCAAGAATCAATGGGGGGAAAATGAGGCTTGGATGGAATGTAGGTAACAGGTATATCAGTGATGTGAAGAAGCTACTGATTTTGGTGGAAGCAGCTCTGTCCTGGCATCAGCAGACCCTGATTCCTATCCCAGATTTCATACTCATGAGGCAGACCCTGTTCTCAGTTCTTCCAACTACACATGATCTCTAAGTTCCCAGCCAGCTCTAATATTCTGTGATTCTAAATATTGAAGAAAAAGGAGAAGGGAAGTTCCACAGGCTGGCAATTTTGGGCCAAATCATTATCCACTGTCCACTGTAGTCATGATAGAAAAGAAACATCCTTTAGTCAACAAATATTCTTCTGTCTTGTAAAATAGCATGCCAAGTGACAGAAAATTAATAAAAATATAAGCCCCACTTTCAAGGAGCTTATAATTTAGTAGAAGAGCAAAAAAAAAAAAAAAAGAGAGAGAGAGAGAGTAGAAATAAATAAGATTCAAGGTACAAATGTATGAAATATGATATGTCAAGAGCTTTGTAATGTTTTGAACAACCAATAAAAAAAACTAAAAAAAAAAAAGATTCAAGGCAAATAAGATTCAAGGCAAAGTGTGGCAAGCACGTTGGAAGAAACTGAGCATCTGAGGCTGGTCCCATGAGGCTCCCACATTGACACAAAGTAGGGTGTGGGAGGTGAGAACCCTGAAGAAGGGCTGATGGAATTTGCCTTGCCAACCTCTCTGCAGCCATGCCCACTTCATATAATACAGCACTGACCTGTGGAGTTGAGTTTATTTCAATACAGACAGTTCCCAATTAACAAATATTGAGCCCCAGAAATTAATTCATGTGTTAGTTTTTAGGTTCTCAAACTCACACATGATTCCTTATTTATTGGTGATAAAGTTTCCAGAATAGCCAATCAAAGCCAGTTTAAGGCACAAGGTAACAGAGGTATAGTATGAATAAGACAATTTTGACAACATTTAACCCTACACATTTAATGTCTTGAAGGCTGGGTTCAACTGGGACTGCCTACCAGAGCACCTACATGGCACCTGTCCTACACAGTGGTCACAGGATAGTGGAACTTCTTACATGGATGCTAAGGCCTCCAAAAGACATGGTAGAAGCTGCTTAGCAACTGTGACTTAACACCGACATCACACAGTATTATACACACGCTGCTCCGCTGGTGGAGGAGTCACAAATCTCTGTGGATGCAGATACCCTCTAAATTAAAGGCAAGTCAAAGAATTTAAAGCCTAGATTAAAATTGCCGAAAGGATTAAAGAATAGAGGCCCATACACCAAAGAGCAAGGGCTTTCTCATCCAGAGCATTTTAGCTTCTAAATAAAGAGGCCTCTGTAGATGTTTAATTGTGGAAAAAGGAGCAGTAACCCTAACTAGGCAGAGAACTTCTGAACTGTCGTTGCATCTATTTACTCGCATGTGATAATCGTTGGTAAAATGAATTAGGAAAATTTGGTTTAGATCTTTTTTTTTTATTTTAAATAAGACACCTACATCTAGTTGGGCACAGTGGTGCAACTGTAATCCAAGAAATTTGGGAAGCTGAAGCAGGAGGATCACAAGTTCAAGGCCAGCCTCAATAATTTTGTGAGGACTTAAACAATTTAGCAAGATCCTGTCTTAAAATTGAAAAACTAAAAAAGACCCAGGGATGTAGTTTAATGGTAAATATCTCTGGATTTGATCCCCAGTATCAAAAAATAAAAATAAAAAAACACATAACACACATCTAAATAGGCAATAACATATTCCTTTAAATATCCTGACAATTTGAATATTTTACTCAATTTTCAAATAGAGTAATTGACTCTTACTGAAGTAGTGTTATTAAGTGTACAAATGACTGAAGTAGTGTTATTAAGTTCATAGTTTTCTTCATGTCTGGCAAAACACAAACTAATTTGTGGTATGTGCATATTTCTTTCTCTTTGGTACCCTTTAATTATCCTTAAAATGGAAATACCTACCATGTAATTGTGGAGGAAAAAATTAGGGGTTGTTACTGGGGATCAAATCTAGGGGAGCTCTACCACTGAGCTACATCCCCAGCTCTTTTTATTTATTTTTGAGACAGGGTCTCACTAAGGTCAGCTGAGGCTGACCTTGAACTTATGATCCTCCTGCTTCAGCCTTCCAAGTTGCTTAAAGGTGTGCACAACTGCACATAGCAAGAAAACATTTTCAAATTTAGAATCTTAGTCTTTTCCTTTTATTTTGCCCCCATTGTTCTAAGTTATCGATTCATTCACTTAACAGTAAACTGAATTCCAAAGTACTGTTCCTCGACAGGGGAATTGTTTCCATAATTGAATGTGTCAGATATTATCTGAGGTAAGCAGCCTAGAAAAGAAAAGTGCTTACTTCACACAATGAAGAGGACTTCTGATCTCATATCAGGGGAATACGCTGAGGATGGTCCCCTTTAAAAATGTCACTGTCATTATTTCCCCTTGCTTTCTACAGGCAATGATAGGTGAACTATAGGAAAATGATCCTTGGCTTTATTTATCCGGGATCCTAGTGTGAAACAGAATAGAGACAACTAGCAACTAATGGATCCAGTATGAAGGACGCGTAGGTACATCTGGAATGATCTGAGAAAGAAAGGTAACAAAAACAAGGATTTGGTTTAGGCTTAAGAGTTTTTTGTAGATTGAGAATGGCCTTTCATTAATATTCATGCCATATTTGATAGTGCTAAGCCCAAACAAACTGATAAAG
This sequence comes from Spermophilus citellus, assembly GCF_964194105.1. Classification (NCBI taxonomy): domain Eukaryota; kingdom Metazoa; phylum Chordata; class Mammalia; order Rodentia; family Sciuridae; genus Spermophilus; species Spermophilus citellus. The sequence continues at coordinate 66,325,475 of NC_138197.1, read as the reverse complement.
AAACTCAAAGTGCCATGAGAGGGGGCCCTGGAGGTGGAGCTCAATGTTAGAGTAAGCACTTAGCACGTGCAGGTCCCGGGTTTGATCCAAACCCAGTAACAACAACAACAACCAAAGTGCCACAGGAGCAGTCGTGCATTCCCATAATCCCAGCGGCTCGAGAGGCTGAGTCAGGAGGATTGAGAGTTCAAAGCCAGCCTCAGCAATTTAACAAGGCACTTAGCAACTCAGCAAGATCCTGTCTCTAAATAAAATATAAAAACGGGCTGGGGATGTGGCTCAGTGATTGAGTGCACCTCTGGGTTCAATCCTCAGTACCAAAAAAAAAAAAAGGTCATTGGTGTTCCCAAGGAGATTCTTACAAACACCACTGAGCCACATCTCTATGCTTCTCTCTCTCTCTCTCTCTCTCTCTCTCTCTCTCTCTCTTTTTTTAGACAGGATATCACTACATTGCTCATTAAGTTGTTGAGACTGGCTTTGAACTTAAGATCCTCCTATCTCTGAGTCTCTGGGATTATAGATGTGTACAACTGCGCCTAGTTTACACACACTTAGATCAGTTTGGGCTGGCCTCTATGATGCCATTTTTTGAAGTGTTTTAAGGGATCTTAGACAATGTTCAGAGATGCAAACTAGAGAGAGATCATGAAGAAGGTACTTCATGGTACTTCATAATGTTACCTCTACTGGCTACTAGCAACCAAAGCCAGGTACATCACAACCCTCCTGACTTCAAGCAATGCATGGTCTCTACTGAGGTGCAAATTACGGCTCATTGCCCTGGCTATTGATGCTAGACATCTTTTCCACAGTCTGACATCTCTGCTATCTCCTGAAAAGTGAAGAATATGCACTTCATTCTGTCATAGACTATTTAGCAGGTTCCCCTGGAAAGAGGAATTTTCATTCACACACAGAAATCCAAGGATGCTAGAAAAGATTGAATAGATTCAGAGCCTACTGCCCCAATTTATATATAAAAAATAAAATAAAACTTTGCTTCATCCCTCTATGATTTTGCTAAATTTGGCAGATCATACCAAATTCTACCTCCTGTAACATGGTTTCTATCATGTCTCCTAACACACTGTAAATGAAGCACATGCACATACACATTAAAAAAATCCAGCATTTGATGTTCTATATATACAAATGTGTCTATATTGAATTTTAAACATACTTATGAGTTCTTCTCCACTCTTTTATATTGGCTAGAGTAGATTCTTGAGAAGAAAATAGTTTTGTTTCATACTTTAAATGCAACCAACCCTCAATTTCAGGCCACTTGGAATGGCCATTCCACCATTGCTGTTCAGTATTGCAGCTTCTATTTTACTTGTCTCTCTCCACATCTGTGAGCTGCTCCAAGAGAAGAGACTAAGCCAAGTCCCTTGGTCACCCAGTATTGTATGTTCATTACCCAGCATGGTCCCAAAGCACATGACAAGTGTCCATAAAATATCTGTTGAATGAATGACAATTGAGAATTTAAAATGGTGCCAGAGATCTAAAAAATAACATAAGAGTTTCAATCATTTAGATAATGATAAAGAGTTCACTTCCAATAATAATAACCATTTAAGAATTTCTTCGTAAGTTGGGCATGGTGGTACATACTTCTAGTCCTAGCTACTTGGGAGGCTGAGGCAGGAAGATGGCAAGTTCCAGGCCAGGCTGGGCAACTTAACAAAACCCTGTTTCAAAAGAAAATGGGAAATGGGGCAGTATGTAGCTTAGTGGCAGAGCACTTGCCTAGCATGTATGAAACCCTGGATTCAATCTGCAACAGCACGAACAATAACTAATTAACTAACTAAATAAATAAATCTTATTTAATAAACATGCAATAAATAATAACAATACTACCTGAAACTCTTCTTCAAAATGTGGGTTTCAGTAGTGCTATGGTTTTAATATGACTTGTTCCCTCTAAAACTCATGCTAAAATATGAGCCCCACTATGATATATTAAAAGGTGGGACCTGGTAGGAACTTTAAGAAGTTGGGAATCTGGGCAGGGATTGTGGCTCAGCAGAAGAGCGCTTGCCTAGAATGGGCAGGACCTGGGTTTGGTCCTCAGCACCACATAAAAATAAAGGCATTGTGTTGTGTCCATCTACACCTAAAAAAAATAAAATAAAAAAATAGAAGTTGGGAATCTGCCCTCATGATTGGGTTGATTCACTTGTGTGATTATTGTATTGATGGACTAATGGGTTACTTATAGAAGTGGACTTCTATAAGAGCCAGTTTAGCTAGGGCTCTCACATACTCCCTGTCTCTCATCATATAATGGCCTGTACTGCCTCAGAATCCCACCAGCAAGAAGGCTATCACCAGATGTGGCTCCTCAAACTTGAACCAGAACAATGAGCCAAAATAAACCTTTGTTCTTTATAACTTATTCAGTCTTGGTATTGTGATATTAACAGCAGAAAATGGACTAATAAAAATAGTCTGTTCATCTTTGTATCATCTGTGAAATGTCAGTGTTTTAAATATACAATCAGAGCCCATTTAACAAATGACTTTTTTTTTAAGTGCAGAAGATAGAGAGCCAAAGGAAGAGCAGCAAGCAGTACTCAAGAGCTTTGAAGGGAAGAATCATCATGGTAGGAAGAGGCATTGACGATTATGGACCATAAATGAATGACATGCAAATTTGGTGCAAGATATATGCAAACCACAGTCTATTATTCCCAGTAAACAACCTATTCAGGTGCTTTCTACAATAAGATTGTTGTAGTAAAATAACAATAGTAATCATAATCTCTGCCCAAATTTTAATCAATATGATACTTTTCCAATGGGATTGGGGAGTGAGACATTCCCTAAAATGAAGTCTCTCAAAAAAAACCCAAAAAACAGAATGCACTGATCTTCCTAAGTGATGTCTGGGCTGGAGCCTGTGAACAGGAAGGCAGTTCAGAACAGAGCTGAGGTGCCCTGGTACTGTTTGCTTGGGTGCCACATGCACAGGACAACAAGCCTCCTCACAATGGTATGCCAGTGTTTCCTCACCCGGGCATGGAAATGGAAGCATAGCAATGACTACCCTTTCCTTGGCCTCCTGCTGGGTCTGCCAACAATGGTGCCACTTGGTACCAGCCGTGAAAGCCTGCAACACTGAGAAAGACCACCTCGCTTCCTGTCAATGAGAAAATAGTCTGTAGATGTCACTGATCGAGTCATCACCAACCTAGACTGGATTTTGACATAATCTGGAGACCCCCTAAATCAGCCTTTCAAAGAATAATACACCCATACTTTGAAGGGCATGTTTTTCAAATAAGTGAAATATTAAGATTTTCCATGGAAACTCTGAACTGATTGGACCTTACAGAAATGCCAGGAGATACGTGAAAACCTGAAATCATCATAAGACCCCAAAGAAAATACCATGCTCAGTATGAGGGATAATGTGTCATAGTTAATTTTTAAAAATATATTATGCATACTTCTAAACACTTCCACATTAAATTGGAGATGTGGACAAAAATTTATTATGCTGTGGCTGGACAAAGAAAGAGAGGCTGTCTGCTCTGCAGGGCTGCTGGATTAACAAACCCAACAGAACTGATGTCAATTCTTTTAAGCAGCAAGCCAATTCAGCTAAACAATAAGTCATTTAAATTAAATGCTTGGTCTGATTATCTCTTTTCAATGAATTAACTGGTTGATGAAAATGCTCAGAGGGGTTCGATATTTTAACATTGATAGATATAAGTTAGAGACTTGGTGAACAAATCAAAAGAAACCAAATAGCCTAGTACCTATTGTACATTCCTATTCAAGTAAAATAAACCACCACGACCACCACCATTTCCCCAAAAATTATTTAAAATCTTTTCTACCATTGCACTTTAGCAGTTTAATTTACAACATTATAGAGCAAAAGACCTGTCACTATATGATCAAAATCTTCTTTCAGTAATAAGAAAGGAGATTAAAACAATACATTGTAGGGCAAACCATTCACTTCCACAGCTTAAGTTCCTACCTTAACCCACAAAATAGAAACTTTGCCTATTCTGAGTGTTTGGAAGATGAGCTTTCTTTCTTCCTTTCTCCCAACTTGATTATCATCCCTGCTCCAGGAAAAAGAAATGACCTATGCAATTAGTATGATTGAGACAATGAAGCAGGAACTGAGGGTGCAGGGTGCAGTCTCTGACTCTTGGTTTCCTTCTTTCAGTCCCTCTGTTACTCAGCATGGCCCAACGTAAGGACAAACACATTCGCTCCCCCCAAATGCAGGAAAAAAAACATATATGAGGGAAATTTATAGTCTGTGATGGTCTGGCCCTGTTAATGACCACAGTGTGAACTGCATTTAGGGTCAAGGAATTAGGAAGTGCATCTGGCCACAGATCAATGTTGTGACCTCTAATTAGGTTTACTAGTAATTCAGTGTAGCTATTGATCTTCTATCATTCAGATAGTTCCAAACTCAGAAGGGAAAGAAAGGAGAATTATTTTTTTTATTACTTCTCCCAGAAAATTCAGTACATTTAAACTCTAATGATTTGTGGTAATTATTATGTTGGTGCTTTATTTGACTTTTTATTTCTAGCAATAAATTAATCCTCAATACAGGAATTGAAAAGACTTTCTACAAATATTGATAAAATGGTAAACATTCAACAACAAGCTTTCGGGGAAGAAAAGGCCCAGGTGTTTGGTGACTTTTGTGCTGTGAAGTCATTGGAAGGGAGTCACATCACTGGCTCTCACAAGCTAGTGCTAACCATCTGTAGCTCATTGCTCTCAATAAAGTATACTGAATTTCTGCTGTTTCCTGAAAATTAAGTTCAAGGATGATTGTGTGTCTTGGTACATTTTGTGCTGCTGTAACAGAATAACACAGACTGGGTAATTTATTTTTTAAAATGTATTTTCTCACAGTTCCGGAGGTAGATAAGACTGTAATTAAGTCACTGGTATCTGTTGAGGAAGTTCTTGCTGTATCCTTACATGGCAGAAGACAGAAGGACAAGAAAGAAAAAAGAAAATGTGTCCTCAATTGGCAGAAGAGCCAAAGAGAAAGAACCCACTCCCACAGCCTCCTGCCTTTTTGTCATTAATCCATTTATTAGAGTGAGGCTTCATGACCTAAACACCTGATTGATTACTATGGTACTCAGATCTGAAATTTATGGATTTTTTTGAATTTGTTTCCCTAAACAATGTCATATAATCTATGCAGAGTATAAAATGGGATGTTTCATGAAAGAAACAGCTTTCTCCTATGTCAATTATGGGACAAAAAAACACCATTCAGAGACTCTATTTTTAGTCTCAGCCAGAACTGGTCCTAACACTACAAGAAGAGAGTTGGGGAGCTGTACTGGTCCCAGACATCTCCCTGTACCCTGTGTGCCTCCTGGGTAAATATCCTTGGAACTATTAGTGAAGTTTGCTACTGTGTCAGATCCCTGGCACACAAGAGTCTAATTTGATAACCTGACCCTATTCTCATGCCTTTAGAAAATTAGTTCATACTTGATCATAAGTTTTCTCATCCATAAAATGGGAATAATAAAGCTTATCTTTCATAACAAGAAGAATAAAACAGATAAGACAGGAAAGGCACCTAGTTCATAGCAAAGAACAATAAATGCCACTTATATCTGCTACCTCTGATTCTCCACTAATAAAATGATGTTCTCAAGTGTGTACACTGAGCCTCCAGGATTTGTTTATTAATAAAATGTCTTCAAGGGGTGTCAATTATGCAAATAAGCAGTGTACGTCAACATTTTTGTACACACTCTGCACAATGGAGTGCCATTTGAAAACATATTTTTTTCCTCTAAAGAAAAAAATGCTGAACCTTATAGACAAGCTTAAAAACTTGCAAAAATTATTAAACTAAATGATATATGGATTGCAATTTTTTGGCATAACTAAAATTTTCTAATTACATACATGAATTAGTTAAATAAAATTTTTCTAAGAGTCGTGACACACGACTAAACCAGTCAAAGTCATTCCAAGTGAATTTGGGGACTAAATAAAGATACAGACAGAGAAAGTACCTTTTTATTTGGGTTCAGTGACTGCTCCACAGCCGTAGCTCCCACAAGGGGGGCAAGGCAGGCAAGAAAGAGAAAGAGTATGCCTTGAACCCAGGTTTTATTGGGAAGAAGCCATTCAAAGAGACAAGGGGTCAGATTTCAAGGGGTTGAGTCTAGCTTCCTGATGTCTTGCTGTCAGCATATTGACTGACATCTTGGAAGGTCATGCCCACCTCCTGTGCTGTGTGATGATCAAAGGCAGGGCAAACAAAAGGGACACATAGTGCACAGCTCAGACAGAGCAGCATCCAGTCTGCTTTATTATATACTCAAAATGCTCACCGCTCACACACACAGCCCGTGGCTGGCTTGCCACATCTAAGCCTTTATTTAACAAGTATTTATTAAGCACCTACTATACACAAGATATGTGTAAGGCCATGAGAATACAGAGGTGAACCAAACAGTGTGGCCCCTGCCCTTTCATGTGAAGCTAATAGCCTAACAGAGAAACTGTCTTTAAATAAGTATCATTCATATAAATTTATTGCTATAAATCCCATGTGTTACTGAGATGAGAAAGTACAGATGGATGAGAGAGCAAACAGGACTATAGTTAAATTGAAGGCTCAGAGAGGGCAGCCTTTAATCCAGGACACTAAGGATTAATAGTGTTGGTCAGGTTGGGGGAAAGGAAGGGTTCATTTGATTCTTACGTTATGTTCAGCCAAGTTGAAAATCACTACACAGATCGTTTGCTTCTCTCGTTCTTCTCTTGGTCTCTGTGCTTCCCTGTACCCATGTCCCCTCCAAATCACTAGTCACCTCTTTTTGTGGTTTCTTTGGATGCTTTTTGTCTTTTCTACTCATCACCACATGATGGAGTCTTTCAGGCTCTGCTCCAGTTCCCCTCTTCTCTTTATTTCATCTACCCAAGGCCTCATATACATCTGTATGCTGACCACTCTGACCACCTTCTGAGCTCCAAATCAATATCCAACCCTGTGCTTCAACTTCTGCTTGAGTATAGGCACAGACATGCCAGGTAGCATGGAGACACAGAGCTCCTGGTCTCCATCTGCCTCTTCTCCTATCTGCTCCCTCCCCAGAGCTCTGCATCAGTAAATGACCCACCCACTACCCAATCACACATGCCAGAGACATGGGAATCATCCCTGATGCATCAATCACGGAATGTCATGAGGCAACACTCTCTATTCTGGCGATAAGAGGGTTGCAAGTGCAAGGCCAGCCTAGGCAATTTAGCAAGACACTGTCTCAAAATGATATAAAAAGAGTGGGGGCTATAGCTCGGTGGTAGAGTGCTTGCCTAGCATGTGTGAGGCTCTGGGTTCCAATGCTATAATCCTAATTCAAGATGCTATAATCCTAATTCAAGTCACTATAATCAGATAATGTTCCTCTCCTACTTAAAGCCCCAGGATACTGCTCATTGTGCTTATGATGAAGTCCCACTCCAGACCAACTAAACTACAATTTCATAGAATTTGGCTCAGATGTCAACATTTTTTAAATGCCCCTGAGTGATTCTAATGTGCAAGTCAGTGTTGAAAAGTATTGATTTCACTTGAAGGTGGATTGGAGTGGGCTGAAGAGTGAACTGCAAGTGGGGAACGGGTGGCCAAATATGAGGGTGATTCCAAAAACCTTGCAGAGAAGGAGCTAAGAGATACCGAATAATCATGAGAGGGGAGTCAGCTTTTTACTTTTTGCTATTTACAAAATGTGCAGGATTTGCATACATTTGTCCATAGGACTAATTTTCACTAACTGTATGATTTCTGGCAAAGCCAAACTACCCAACTAAAGATCACCAGTATGATATGGTTGGGAAGCCCTGGATTAGTGTTCAGAAGTTCCTTAGTCATATCCTAGTCATATCCGGCACTGCCACCTTCTAACTATGTGCTATTGGATAAATTACTTAAGTTATCCAAGCCTCAGCTTTTTTGATGCTAAATGATGATTACAACATTTAGCTCACAGACAATGAAATAATATATGCAAAGAATATGTGCCGAGAGCCATGGTGCACACCTATAATCCCAATGACTCAGGAAACTAAGGCATGAGAAGTGCAAGTTCCAGGCCAACCTCAGCAACTGAGTTAGATCCTGTCTCAAAATAAAAAATAAAAAGGGCTGGGGTTGTGGCTCAGTGATAAAGGGCCTCTGTATTTGAAAAAAAAAAAAAGTAAGCCCATGCAGAGCACTTCCCAAGCTCTCCCCTAATGCTCTAGTGCCCTCAAGTGGCTTCCCAGATGGTGTAGAACCCATCATACCTGTCCTCCTGGGAAGCTCAACATATCTTGGTCATTCCCTGAGCCACTCCTCAACCACTAGTATTCAGTCTCTTATCCATTCCTTTATTCTCCAACCTTAATCTAGCTGAATAAACTTGAGCCAGATGAACTGAAGTTCAAAACAAGATGTGTCAGAATCCCAGGATAACATTAAGTGCTTTGTAAAATGCACTATTCCAGAGCTTAATATAAGGATTGACTGATGTGCAAATTTCAAACTCTGAGACCAAAGACAGAGACTGTTAAACTGAGGAAACTATTTATCACCATCCAAATCATACCATGGAGTGGTATCCAAAGCTTTGAGTCTATCTCAAACTTCTTGATTCAATTTTCTCTACTCTATCTAACACAATTTCAGTAGGGTCATTCTTCCTATGACACAAGCATATCATATCACTCTGTAGCTCAAAATATGTTCAGAGACTCTTCTTGCTCCCTCCTCCTTCAGTTGGTGGAACATCCTTTGCCAGAGCCCCTATTCACCTCACAGGGGTGAAAGATTGTTAGAATGTAATACGAAGTTAGCCCTCACATTTGTGGGTTCTGCATCCATGAATTCAACCACCCATGGATCAAAAAATACTTGGGAGTCTGTACTGAACATGGACAGTCTTTGCCCCCCATCTTTATTTCCTAAGCAATACACTATACCAACTATTTACATAGCTCTTACATTGTATTAGGTATTATACGTAATCTAGAAATGACTTAAAGTCTAAGAGAGGATGTGTGTAAGTAATACAGAAGAATTACACCACTTTATATGAGACTTGAGTGTCTGTGGATTTTGGTATCTGAGAGAATTCCTGGAAACAGTCCCCCACAGACACCAAGGGAGCAGGAGGATTGTATTATCACACTTTCTCCCTTCCTCTAAGAGATTACAGAATTCTTTGCTCTCGAATCTGTTGAGACCACAAAAGTAGAGAAAGACACTTAGTTTGAGGAGGCAGGGAAAGAATTGAGGTGAACTTTTTCATCTTTACTTTTTTTTTTCTTTTTAATGGAGTCTCATTATGTCACCCATGCTGGCATTGAACTTGATGACCCTCCTGCCTCTGTCTCTGGAGTAGCTGGGATTACAGGTAGATACCATCAAACCCAACTAAGTTATATACAATCTTCTCACCTGTGTAGGTTGTGTGTCCAACACCACAGTAAAGACAATGAATAGTTCCAACACTATAATGATCCCTCATATTGTCCCTTTATAACCACACTTACCTCCCTTATCTCCTCCCCTATTCCCAACACTTAGCAACCGCTTGTTCTCTGTAAAATCTTGCCTTTTCAATAATGTTGTGTAAATAGTTTATACAGCATCTAACATTTGAGATCGGATTTTTTTCCACCTCAGAGTAATTCCCTGGAGATTCGTCCAAGTTGTTACATATATGAACAACTTGATCCTTTTTATTGCTGAAGAGATTTCATGATATGTCTATGCAGCGATTGGTTTAACCAGTTATTTGTTGAAAGACATCTAAACTGACTCTATTTTTTTTCTATTATAAATGAAGCTACCATGAACAATCATATAGAGTTTTTTTTTATTTCTCTGCAGCAAATGCTCAAGAGTACAGATGTTTGGGTCAATTGCATGTTTTAATTTTTAAGCAAAGTACCTATCTGTTTTCTAGAGTGTACCTTTTCTATTCCGACCAGCAATCAATTTACTCTGGATCTCCATTGTTTAGCCAAGATGTGCTACCAGAGGGTGGATGGCTCTTCCTGCTCAAAGACTGAAAGCAGGGGGGTGACCAAAAGGAGACTGCTACTTTTTTGGATAATAATAAGTGACATGACCAAGTACTTATTTTCTGTGCTGCACTCTACTAAAGACATCCTATGTTCACGTCCATTTCTTACTTCAAAGAGCCCTATTATAGTTTAGATCTAGAATGTGGAATATTCTCCAAAGGCTCATATGTTGAAGGCTTGGTCCCCCAGCTGGTAGTGCTACTGGGAGGTGTTGGATAATTTATGAGGTAGAGCCTATTGGGAGGCATGTGTCACCAGGAGTGTGCCCTTGATGGGTATATTTTGTCTCTGAACTCTTCTCCTATCCCCTCTGCTTCCTGGCCACCATGAGCTAAGCAGCTTTGCCCCACCATATGCTCTGCACCATAGTGCTTTGTCTCACTATGGCCCAGAGACAATGGAGCCAAGGGTCTATGGCCTGAAACCTCTGAAATTATGAGCCAAAATGAATCTTTCCTCTTTTAAGTTGACTTTCTTGAGTGTTTTGTCACAGCAACAGAAAGCTGACAAATTTAAGAGCTAAGGGTAGGCCTATTATAATCCAGTTTATAGATTAGGAAGCTGAAGCTTTGGCACAGAAGAACCTTGCTCATAGTTACAGCTCGTAAGTGGCAAGGTCAGGATTTGAACCTAGAGGACTGTACTCTCGCCTACCTGACTGTTCTGCTTCCTGTGTAATAATGAAAGAAGCAGATCTGTTTGTGCAGAAGCAGCTGTGTGGGTCATGTTATAGTTAGGACGATGTTTCTCTCTTCATATGTAAATATAGATTTTACCATTTCTGGGAATTAATGTATATTCTTGCAATGTGTGTGTATGTGTAACTTGGGGAGGATAAAAACATATCCTGAATAACGTGGGAAAAGAATCAAAAAGAATTTATCAAAAGAAGAAGAATTTTCCATAATATCTCAAAGTAAGTAGAACATCTTGGCAAACACCCTGCTAAGCAAACACAGGAAGAAAAATGATGCAACGATTACAGGCTGGAAGAAAATATAACTCTAAGATCAGAAAACCTTCCCTGCAGAGTTTCACGGTATAGAAAAACTTAAGATCTCAAAGGCCAAATGATAAAACAAGAGGCAAAATAAGAAACAGCTGAACTAAGATTACAAATTGAGGACAAATACAACACCACGAGGAAACTAATAAATTAGAGCAAGGATCAAATAGGCTGAAATGGTATAATTTAATGATAAAAGATATTGATATTGTCACCACACATTCAGGAAAAAAAGAGAAGATTTTAACAAGAGGAATAGATGTGAGAGAGAGAGATGATCCTGTGCAAGGAGGATTGGTGTCTCTGAAGTGGAGAACCAGAAAAATAAAACAGAAATAAAATATTAAAAATGACAATTCCCTTAAAATTTATGAAGAACTAACTTTGCATATGAAGGAGGCAGGTTGAATTCCAGAAAAACTGGTATACAACAATGAAAACAGATACATAGCCTAGTTAGACCAATGACCTTTGGGGAGTTTAACAGAGAAATCAAGGTAGAAATACAGGCCACCTGCATGAAAAACAAAGTTATACTGGCTTAGATTTCCCCTGCAACAACCAATGGCAGAAGACTATGAATCTGGCTCTACACAACTCTGAGAAGGAAAAGTGTGATTTAAGAAAGTGTGGTTTGGCACTGTAATCCCAGCAACTTGGGACGCTGAGGCATGAAGATTGTGAGTTCAAAACCAGCCTCAGCAATTTAGCAAGTCCCTAAGTAACTTAGCAATACCATTTCAAAGTAAAAGAAAAGAATACCCAGCCATGGGTTCAATCCCCAGTACTACAAAAGATAAAGAATGCTTAGCCAGTCTTCTTGTTTGAGAATAAAAACAGTAAGCACACATTTTTCAAACAGAAAAGGACTTACCAAATATAGATGTTCTTGGGAAAAATTCCCAGAAATGAAGTTAAGCTACACAAGAAATGAACAGACATGCTAGGATAAAAGGCATGATATTCAGTATTAAAAGGATATAGTGTATGTAGTGGGTAGTTCAGGAGTGAGAGCACCTGAGTTTGAATCTTGGCTCTGCCAATTCTCACATTGGTTGCAGACAAATTATTTAACTGCTTTATTCTCTTACTGATAAGATGAAGAGGATAATGTTTGGGAATCAAGGGAATAATTCATGTAAAGTTCTCAGCATTGTGACCAGCATTAAACACTGCCATTATAATAAAACATACAATGATAAAAATATAAATAATGATAAAACATAAAACTATATATATATATATATATATATAAACATATAATGATAAAAACATAACTTTAAGGCTTTTTTTGTAATATTTTTTTCTCTTAATTGTAGACACTAATACATTTGTGATAAGGGAAATTTTTTTTTATTGATTGTTCAAAACATTACAGAGCTCATGATATATCATCTTTCATACATTAGACTCAATTGGGTTTTGAACTCCCATTTTTACCCCAAATACAGATTGCAGAACCACAACTGTTACATACTCACATTATTACATAACGGCATATATATTAGTGACTGTTGTATTCTGCTACCTTTCCTATCCCCTACTATCCCCCCTCCCCTCCCCTCTCCTCCCATCTTCCCTCTCTACCTCCTCTGCTGTTGTTCAATTCTCTCCCCTTCCCCCCCCCTTGCCCCTCATAACCTCTTATAATTTTGTGTATCATTGAAGGTCTCCTACCATTTCCATATGCTTTCCCTTCTCTCTCCCTTTCTCTCCCCCCATTCGTCTTTGTTTACTATTAGTCTTTTCCTCATGCTCTTCCTTCCTGTTCTGTTCTTAGTTGCTCTCTTTATATCAAAGAAGACATTTGGCATTTGTTTTTTAGGGCTTGGCTAGCTTCACTTAGCATAATCTGCTCTAATGCCATCCATTTCCCTGAAAATTCTATGATTTTGTCATTTCTTAGTGCTGCATAATACTCCATTGTGTATAGATGCCACATTTTTTTTATCCATTCATCTATTGAAGGGCATCTAGGTTGGTTCCACAGTCTAGCTATTGTGAATTGTGCTGCTATAATCATTGATGTGGCCGTATCCCTATAGTGCGCTCTTTTAAGGTCCTCAGGGAATAGTCCGAGAAGGGCGATAGCTGGGTCGAATGGTGGATCCATTCCCAGCTTACCCAGGAATCTCCATACTGCTTTCCAAATTGGCCTCACCATTTTGCAGTCCCACCAGCAATGTACAAGAGTACCCTTTTCTCCACATCCTCTCCAGCACTTGTTGTTGTTTGACTTCATATGGCTGCCAATCTTACTGGAGTGAGATGGTATCTTAGGGTGGTTTTGATTTGCATTTCTCTGACTGCTAGAGATGGTGAGCATTTTTTCATGTACTTGTTGATTGATTGTATGTCCTCCTCTGAGAAGTGTCTGTTCAGGTCCTTGGCCCATTTGTTGATTGGGTTGTTTGTTATCTTATTGTTTAATTTTTTGAGTTCTTTGTACATTCTGGATATTAGGGCTCTATCTGAGGTGTGAGGGGGATAAGGAAAATTTTAAACCACTTAAACCTCTGAAGTGGTAGACAAGAAAATGATCCCATTGATACCTCTGGAAAGGAAACAGGGTAAATGGGAAACACAGTAGGAGGGAAATTTTCACCATGTGAATATATTACCTATTTTTCTTAAAAGCTAAAGCTAAAGAAATGTTTACCTAGGTTTCCATAATTTCTTAATTTTTATCAGTTTTTTTCTTTTCAACTTCAAGTATAATTAAATTGATGCTTATGTAAAATTAACACATAGTGTGGTCCCCATTTTTGGCAAAATTATTCCTAGCCAGCCAACCCTCCAACTTTAAATATACAACAAAAGAAGTCTAAAGTGACACTAATGTTAATGATGGTTATTTCCTAGGTGGTGGAAGTCATTGTCCTAAATAAATAAAAACTGTTACCTATCAGTTGACAGTTCACAAAGCACTGAGCTCTGAATGCCTGTCCACCCGGGAGGGTCCAGCTGAAGCTCTGGTTGTATGATTGTCTGCCTCAGCTCCTGCTTTGCTCAGTGTGCTACAGGAAGCATTGTGTCCCACAGTGTGCCTTGCTGATACTTTAAGTGAGAAGGTGACACCTGAGCTACACTCCTGCCAAACGGAACTCCTGTCCTTCCCCTGTATGCTTTTGTTCCTGATCCTCCAATCAGCTAGAATGCCCTCCTGCTCCCTGAGCCTCAGTCACATCTTTCCTCCAAAGCCATGTCAGACACCATGTCCTCCATGCACATTCTCCAAATCTGTATACTAATTTCCCTCTTTGAAACCCCACAGCAGGGCTGGGGATGTGGCTCAAGCGGTAGCGTGCTCGCCTGGCATGCGTGCGGCCCGGGTTGGATCCTCAGCACCACATACCAACAAAGATGTTGTGTCTGCCGAGAACTAAAAATAAATATTAAAAATTCTCTCTCTCTCTCTCTCTCTCTCTCTCTCTCTCTCTCTCTCTCTCTCTCTCCCCCCCCCTTTCCTCTCTCTTTAAAAAAAAAAAAAAGAAACCCCACAGCACATGTTTACAATTGTCTTATGGCTGTTCATTTATTCAACAAATGTTTCTTGAACATATACCTAATCTTTGACTAGATTCCTGTTTTATCTTTCCTACAAGTTACCTGAGGGCAGGAGGTACATCATTCAGTCAGCTGTTCTACCCAGCATAATACCTGTTGCAGAACAATGTTCAAAAAGTGTTTGTTGGTAATTAAATAAATGAACACTCAAAAAGCACTTGTTGAATTGAACTGATTACTTTATTTTTATCAATTTTTAAAAGCTTGAAAATCTTTAGTTTTAAAAATCAACTGATTCGTGTGAGTTTTCCAAAGAGTGAATGTCTCCCCTTTCTCTGAAAACACTGGCATGCATCAAAATCCATGGAACAGCAGAGGGTCCAAATAACTAAATAATTGAATAGGGATTTTTATTTCTGTTTCCTCCTGAGGAGGTACAACAGTCTTGAAAATTGACATAGGAAAGGCAATTTCTTCTTAGCCCCTCAAATCTCTAATGTCTAATATTGGCTCAGAGACAGTGTTTCAAAATAAGTTCATGTTACTCAGGTTTTTCACCTTTTAATTCATATTGCTCAAAACAAATAAAGCTAATTTAGTATAATGGCATATGGGTGATGAGATTTAAGATAAAGTCATTATGAGTATAAAATAAAGCACAGAATTAAAAGAGTAACTTTATGAGACAATAAGAACTAGATATGGAAACTATCAGTCTATGTTCTAATTAGGGCTGTCTTTCCAAAACTGGGTTTATTGAATAAACTATTCCCCCCTCCCCCAATACTGAGCAAAGAGTAATATGCTGCCACCTACTGACAACTGGAGGAAAGAGCAGCTGAAGACACATGGAAATTTTTTTTAAATTTTTTTTTATTGGTTGTTCACAACATTATAAAGCTCTTTTTTTTATATCTTTGTTTTTATTTCTCTTTTTTTTCTTTCTTTTTTTAATTTGTTGTTCACAACATTACAAAGCTCTCAACATATCATATTTCATACATTAGATTGAAGTGGGTTATGAACCCCCAATTTTACCCCAAATGCAGATTGCAGAATCACGTCGGTTACACATCCACAATTTTACATAATGCCCTATTAGTAACTGTTGTATTCTGCTACCTTTCCAACTTAAAAACTTAAAAAGTTTCAGAATAAATGTTTAGAATATCTTATTTTAAACCTAGCCATTGGTGCCTGAAAGACTCTTAACATCAGAGGGGATAATCATCATGTAAATTAAGGTAATTGAAAAAGAAAATGAGATAAGCTAACATAAGCTGGTAGTCCAGGCATTCCTATGTTCTAACACCAAGGAATTCTGTGCGGGAGGGATATGGTCATATGCTATTCCTCAGAGCAATAGGGATCTGTTCTCATCCGGCCCTATTTCTCTTCAGTGACCCTTTATATATCTATCTAAGCAATCTAAACCTTTCCTGAAGGCTCGGTTCCAGCTGGCTCACTCTTGGGGTGAACAAAGTTCCACAAGCAACATACAATAAGTAACATAAACTGAGGAGAGACCACAGGACCTGACATTTTATATTCACCAATATATTTCTAGCACTGTGTGTAGTTCCCACTGCATGGTAGGACTTTAAGAATACTTCTTGAATGGATAAATACGTACATAGGCTTTCTGTTTCTCTTCACATTTTTTTTTATTTGATCTCCAAGCAATGTTATCAGAATCCTAGCATCTCAAGACCCAATACTATGACTCTGTGATTTCTATTTTGTTTTGGTTTTATAAAAATATTTCTGGTTAAAGATTAGCTTATGTCTGAATCATTAGGATACCTTCTCAATTTTCCAGTTCAGTTAACATTATTTATCAATTAAGGGTTTAGTACATTGCAAACTGAAATGCAAAACTTGGCTCAGTGCTGAAGGTTAACTTTCAATGTGTAGTCCAAAGGCAAAATTAAGGAAGAAAATTGGAGAAGAGCCTATACCTGATCAGGAGGATTAGACATGGCTTTGAAAGCGGTTAGCTTAGACTTCCTGGTTGAAAGAAAGTTATTTGGTCTGGGGAGACACTTTCCTGTTTTTTAGTCCATTAGCCTATAATCAGAACTGGGAGTGGAGGCCAATTCCTGTAATCTCAACTACTGGGGACTGAGGCAGGAGGATCACGAGTTTGAGGCCAGCCTGGGAAACTTAGTGAGACCCTGTCTCAAAATAAAATTTTAAAAAAGACTGGGGATGTAGCTTAGTGGTAGAGCACTTGCCTAGTAGGTATGAAGCTCTGGGTTCAATCTTCAATACTGTGAAACAAATAACAAAAACACACCTATATTCACATAGCCAAAGTCAGGGAAATGCCAATTTTTACTTTACATTCACCCCCTAGTAATCACCTGTTTATGTTGGCAGAAGCCCAGATAGAATATTGTCTGAATAGTCTGTATCATGTCTACTCTGTTCAGGGACCCTCATCTGTAACTTGTGTTTTGATTGAGGACATGTGTACAGATGTGTGACACAGAGCCAGACACAGTGGTGCATACCTGTAATCTCAACTCCAGGAGCATTCAAAGGCAGGGGCAGGAGGATCACAAGTTTGAGGTCAGCTTCAGTAATTTAGAGAGTGCCTGTGTCAAAATAAGAAATAAAAGAGCCTGTTATGCATCTTGGTGATAAAGCATCCATGGGTTCAATCCCCAATATGGAAGGAAAAAAAAAACATACATGAGACAAACAGCCTGACACCAAGAGTCACAGCAATTTTTCAGAGAACTTTGTATCCAACTATCTAATAATATAGTGTACTTCACAATGTATGAGTAAGGAAGTCCCTGCCTTTGAAGAAGAGGGGATTTAAACAGTTTCAAAAGATAAAGTGAAGGGATTATTACAATATTTGAAGATTCATAAGATTAAAAGAGTGGGCAAACATCTGGTTTGAGATAGTGTGACTGACATTACAAAGGAGATTGAATTCGAATATGTCTTTAAAGATATGTAGAGTCTTGTATTAGGGAGATTCACATGGAGAAAAAAATTACAAACCACATTTAGAAGATACTGAAAATGTTTGTAAACAGGAATTTTGTTAGTATGAACTTAATCTTCATCATCAAAAAGTGGCAACTAAATTGGAATGGCAACATATAATGTACTGGTTCTGAAACTGGTTGCCTGGGGTGAGTCTTAACCCCATTCCTTATTTGCTGTATGTTTGGACAAGTTTTTTTTTAAATATTTTTATTCTTTTTATTATTTGTAGTTGGACACAACATCTTTATTTCACTTATTTATTTTTATGTGGTGCTGAGGATCGAACCCAGATGGAACCCTTGCTCATTGCACGTGCGAGGTGAGCACTCTACCGCTGAGCCACAACCCCAGCCCTTGGACAAGTGTATTTAGTTTATTTGGCCTTTGAGTGCCTTAAAATGAGGACAATAGAAAATCTTACTTTATAAGTCTATTTTGTGGGTTCACTGGAAGAATTTATGTGCTTTAATCATGCTGAATATAGTAGATGCTCAAAAAATATCACCTATTAAATTTGGCAGGTTTGAACTTGATTTACTAAACAATGGGGAATTTTTAAAGATTTCTGAACAGAAGAGCTGTATGTTTGAAACTGAAACTTAATTAGTCCGTCAATGATGCTTAAGATGAATTTAAAGGAAGCTGAAACTATAGTTAAGAATCCCAGATAGGGGAATTTTATGACTGTCTAGGGAAATGTAATGATAATCAGTATTATAGATAAGGTGGTAAAAGAGAAAGAGGAGGAACAGAAAGAAGGGACAATTTTGAAAAATATTCAGAGAAATAATAGGACTGAGTGTGACATACAAAGGATGGAGAGCCATTAAAGACAACTTTAAGCCTTTGAACCTGGGTCCTAGGAAACCACTAATTAAAAAGAGCAATGAGGAAACCTGGTTGGGGGAAAGTTATACATGTAGAGATCACAATAGACAGTTACATATTTAATGCAGACCTCAGAAAAGAAGTTAAACCTAGCTTAAGTGTCTTCAACTTAGGGGTGGAAGTGGAGACTGAAGTAGATGAAATCACAGAGGATGAGAAGTCATCTGACTAAAATCCCTTATTCTTTCTACCTGTGGAAATTATAGGAGTTTGCATCCATCAATGGAAAGAGAAAAGAACTTGTATATATATTTTTTTTCAGTGAGGTTCAACTCCTGATTTTTCTAGCTAGCACCATGTCACTTTAGGGATCAGTTTCTTGTCCCAGCACTAGAAGCAATTTGTACTTTCCTTGAAGAGTTGTTCTGAGTATCAAATGAGTTTCTCATCTTTGTCTGGATTATCCAACAGTGATTACAGACACAGGGTGAAATTTTTTTCCTTTGAAGGTCCTTTAGGCTCTGGGCTTGTTCATACATACTTACTCCTCTGCCCACGTCTCGTTTCTTCACCACCAACCATTTAAACTCATCTCCTCCAAATCTCCCAAGCCTTGATCACATTCTACCAGCTACTTTACCAGCTTCTCCTAATTTCAAGCCCCCTGTCCCTGGACCTCCTGTGTCCCGTTGCCTCTTCTGTAAAAATTCAGATGCTTTCAGTGAGGTAACTGGAAAGGTATTGATAAGGAAAAACAGAAACAAGGAGAAGATGATTCAGGGAAAATTACTTATATGGGGATTGGAGGGGGTAGCGGGGATTAAACCCAGGGCTTGGTGCTAGGCAAGTGTTATCCACTGAGATATATCCCCAGCCCTGCAAAAGTTATTCTTTTAACTCTCTCAGTTATGGGCTCCATTTTCATTTTGTCCTTCATAAGAATTCTTATCCCAGAGTTTCATCTAATCTCAGTTTATCAATCCTATTACCCCACAACAAAATAAACATTCTCCACACACTTATACATGCACATACAAACACACATACAGTTATTTTGTCTGTAGAGAAAAGAGCTATTGTTTTTTTCAGAACATTTTTTCCTACTCTTTGGCTACAGGAGGAAGAGACCCCTATGACCCGAATTTGAGTTATTTGATCCATTGGTTTTTATTCCCTTCCCCTGTCTTGTTCAACGAAGCTTAAGCAAGTAGGTTTTTAATCTACTTAATTTCACCTTGAGAGGGCCCAATACCTCCATAAATTACACTATTTCTACTTACAAGATTGCTCAAAAGCGCCTTCAATTTTACTGTAAATTGCTATAGACTTGGGGTTGGGGTGTCTTTCGGTTTCCAGGAAAGCCAGAATGCTCTCTCTGTACTCGTTCAGCAGAGTGACCTATAATTTTATAATTTTTTGCAGCCTGTAT
This sequence comes from Spermophilus citellus, assembly GCF_964194105.1. NCBI lineage: Eukaryota > Metazoa > Chordata > Mammalia > Rodentia > Sciuridae > Spermophilus > Spermophilus citellus. Next base: position 66,305,595 of record NC_138197.1, on the reverse strand, counting down.
TTTGGTTTTCCTGCCCATTCATTAGTCTGACAAATGTCTGTTATCACCTGAAGTATTTACATTCCAAACCTAAAATAAGTTTTCTCCAACTCAGCATCTTTTTGTCCTCTGGAAATCAGCAGGGTCCTATTGACAGATTTCTCAGGAAAAGGCACATTACAGTATATCTAAAACAGTGGAACCCTGAATCCTCACTTCAAACTTCAATATTAGCATCAAGGGTAGTCTGGACACATATCTTGCATCAAATAGTAATCAACATGTGTGCTATTAGGTGCCCATCATGGGCTCTTCACTACATTATGTGATGTGAGAGAATCAGAAGTAGAAATGAAGATTACATCTGTTTTGAACATAACTTTATACCCAGTATATCCAGTACCTGGTATAGAGTCTGACACATGAAAAATAATAAAAAAAAGACTAATGAATAAGTGAATAGTAGCTCTGAGAAACTTAACACATGAGAAGCTATAAAGAATGACTCAAAGGCTAGGGATGTGGCTCAAGCGGTAGCGTGCTCGCCTGGCATACGCGGGGCGCTGGGTTCAATCCTCAGCACCACATAAAAATAAAATAAAGATGTTGTGTCCACCGAAAACTAAAAACTAAATATTAAAAAATTCTCTCTCTCTCTCTCTCTTAAAGAAAAAAAAAAAGAATGACCCAAGCAATTCAGTTAAGGAATCCCTTAGGTGGTGGTTCAACTACTGCATGGGATTACAGTAATTCAGAGAAGTGAGATCTTAACATAGGCTGAAGTCATTATAGGTGAACCATACACATAATCTATAAAAATAAGTGTTTTTGGAGGAATCACTAAAGAGAGGACCAGAATTTTAGGCAATAGAAAAACATGTGTGAAGCCAATTCAGTCAGTAAAGAGATCAGCTAATGAGAAACAGGGGAAATATTATACGTAAAAAATAAGGTTGAATAAGTGGGACCAGATAACAAAGGACATTAAAAGACAAGACAGAAGAATTGTCAGTGAGCCAAAGTTTGCCTTTTAGTTAATTGTTTAAAATTCAATTTTTTTTCATATGAAACATTGTAATCTAAGTTATGAGTAGCCCTAACATAGATATTCCTCTCTTTATGAGATGACTAGTTAGAAAAATTTATAATTAATTATCAAGGATGTCTGCCCATTTTTAAAGAACTTTAGTTTCCACCTTCTTAGAAGAATAGTAAATTCAGCTAAGCCCCAGGAACAACTCAGCAATCCTTAAACAATCTTTGATCTGTCCCCTTCTTTTGGCCCTCAGCCACCATTTCAAACCTTCATCAGTCTCCTTAAGGTCCTTACTACGGTCTCTGATAGTACATGACTTGAATGACCACTTCCTGATTAAATGAAAACCATCATGGAGTTCCTTACATTTCTTGGCCTGCCCTCAAAATGCATATATTACCCTTTTCTAAATTTCTTTTCCTTCCCTATCTTCTATTCTTGACTTTTCCAAGCCTCCCTTGTCTTCCTTTCTTCCCCTCCTTCCCTTTTCAGTCTAATTACCCATCTATCATGTGCTCCTCCATTTCCTATAGCTTCAACTATAAATATATCAATACCTCCTTAAATCTGTATCTCCAGGTATTTTTTTTTAAAAACTGAGCTCCAGATTCCTCTTTTCAATTCATATAAACTCCACTTGGTTCTACCACAGTGACTTTATACTTGGCATGCCCAAAATATAACTTTCTATCTATAATGGGCAGAACAATGGCCCCTCAAGGATGTCTATGACCTAATTCTAGAAACCTTTAACTATACCAGGTTACAAAGTAAAGGGGAATTAAGATTGTAGATGGAATTGAAGTTTTATCAACTGAATTTAAATTAGAGAGACTATCTTGAATTATTACAGCAGGCCCAATATAATCACAAGGACTAAAATGGGGAAAAATTATTTTTCTATACTCACAATAGTTCTGACAGCAAATGTGTGGGTCTCTTCCACACCAAGAAATTCTCCAATTCTCTGAACACTAAGTAGGAATCCTTCAATTCAATTCAGTTCTGACACTATCTGCCCACAAGTTAAGGCCTCGTTCCCACAAAACTGCCCCAACTTCAGAATCCAAGGAGGAGTTCTCAGAGAGACCTCAATTCAAGATAAGTGGGGTTCTTGACAAACGTTACAGAAGTGAATTTAAGGACGTGTCAGTTAGAGGTACAGAGATTTATTTAAGGAAGCAAGGAATATACATTCAAGGGAGATACAGAGTTATTTCAAGAGTGAGAGATGCTTTTGGGATTCTCAGATTCTTTTTAAAGAAAACTAGGTGAGGGTTGGGCATGGGAAGTTATGTGGGGATGACATCAGCTTACTGTTCAAAAGATGTTTCATGATAGCCTGGTTGGTTCCCTTTGTATGATCAGTAGATAATGTTGAAAAGTACCCTAGATGATAGGTTTTTAAAAATATTATACCTCTCTTTGCTTAATCTGTTTATTACATGGGCTAATTAACAGTGCACAAGGTAGTTTTCATGAGTGGCTGAATTTATGATCTTTAAGATTTACCAATTTTCCAGAAATTTGGCAGTGACAGGCCTGTGAGAAGAATCTGCTTGGGGAGTGAAGATATGCAGAACTTTAACAAGGTTTTTGGATTATAGTCTCCTTATCCTTCCTTTTGTGTTCTTTCTATCTCTTATTTCTTTTATTCTATTTCCCATAACCCCCTTGATATTTCTCTAGAATTTCCCCAGAATTGCCCCAGGGAGTCATTTACTTATATTTACTTTGAATATAAACTTGTGTCAAAGGACAAAATTATGACAATTTAGTTTGAAGGCATTAGTTATCTTTATTTTTGATTCTAGAATCAGGCAATACTTCATTTCATAAAATAGAACAAATGTTCCAATGCACTGAGCAGAGAAAGTGGTTTTATAGAGAGAAAAAGCTGAAGAAAGCAGAAACAAAAAGCAGACTGGTCATTTCAAAATTACTTTCCTTGTAAAGGACAAGGAGACAGAACAATAGAAAAATAGCTGGTTAATAACAGGTTACTTTAGGTTAACTTTTTGTGAAAGGACTAAGACAGAGAGAACTTCATTTTAATGCCCATTGAAATTTTCCTGTTTGGCTTTTATCTTTCTAATTCTGATTTCTCAGAAGTTCAGATAAACGCTTAGTTTCAGTCTGATGATATGGAATGTTAGCATGAGCCACTTCATTTTGATTCTTAGCCTGGTTTATTAGGGCCTAGTGCAGGAGCTTAGTTCAAAACAATGGACTCCTGTAATTTTTATTAAACACTTAAATATAAAGTTGTAACCTTTATTATAAAGAATGTGATTCAGGAACAGCCAAATGTAAGAGATGCATCATGTAAGATACAAGAGAGAGGCGTGGAGGTTCCATGCTCTGGGCGGGCACATCGCCCTTCCAGCACCTCCATGTGTTCCCAAACCCAGAATTCTTGAAACCCCTTCCTTTAGAGGTTCTATGGAAGTTGGCATGACTGATTAAATCTTTGGCCATTGGGGATTAAACTTAACCTCCAGCATTTCTGTTTGTGAGTTGGAGTGGGGAATTGAGGAGTGGAAGAGCTGAAAATTCCAACCCTCTAAAAATGTGATTGAGTCCCCTGGCAACCAGTGTTCCTCCTTAAGAGCATTGTTGAAAGGAGCTTGTCATGAATAACAAAAAATGTTCCTTTCACCTCCATTGCTGTAATCACTTACAGTTTTGAGAGTTCTATGTCAGGAACTGGGGATAAAGATCAAATACATGTTTTTTATTATATAAGAGTTATACAAGGGAATTGTCCATATGTGTCTTTATGGAGGAAAAGGGAGGTAGAAGAGGAAAGTCAGAGGGAGATGTGATTAGGAAACAATGCTCAGAGAAATGCAATATAATTTTTTTTGAAAATAGAACAGGAGCCAAGGGATGCAGATGGCATCTAGAAGATGCAAAGTAAGGAAATGGATTCTCTCCTAGAGCCTCCACTGTTGGGGATGCAAATCAAGTCAAGATGGCGCCTGGCAGTTTGTCAGGAGGAGTGGTTTTTGAAGCAACGCCAGCGAGCCATTAAGATGATGAGGATTCCTTATTGGCTGACTGCTGTATCTAGATGATGTTAATTGAGTCAAGCTGTGTGTAATTAGTTAGGTATATATACCTCTGCTGTCCCGCAGAGAGGGGGTTCCGCTACCTTAGGAGCCCGCTACTTTGAGTTCTCGATGGGTTCCCACTTCACTTGCAATAAAGTAGTTCCCGCTTCAACCTTCAAGTTGCTTGTCACCTCCCGGTTATTTGCCCAGCTGGCCCGGTTATTTGCCCAGCTGGACTGCGGCACTCCATGAGAGAACGTAGCCCCACCAACAAACACACTTATTTATTTATTCATTCATTCATTCATTTGGTAGTGCTGGGGATCAAACCCAGGGCCTTGCACATGGTAGGCAAGTACTCTACCACTGAGCTATATCCCTGTCCCTTTTAAATTTTATTTTGAGACAGGATTTTACTGAGTTGCTGAGTCTGGCCTTGAACATATGATCCTCCTACCTCAGTGCCACCACATCTAGCTCCCAACACCTTAATTTTAACCTAGTATGATCCCTGTAAGATGTCAAACCTATAGAACTGTAAAATGATAAATTAGCAAAACAGTATTATTTAAATCACTAAGTCTGTGCTTATAGGTTACAGTGACATTAGATAATCCATATACCACTTTTACCCCCATTTCTCTAGCTCACATGTTTGTTTTGGAGAGGGATAAAGTTTTTATTTTACATATTAATTTTTTTCTTTTGGAAGTTTTTAGGATGCCTGTAAATTCATAGAGTATTCAAATAGAATATCTTTATATTGCTAAAATGTTAGGGTATAAAGATGAAAGTATCATCCTTAAATTTAAGCAGGGGAGAGAGTATAGAAACTTGGCCTTACTACATTCATGGTTACTCTTTGACATATCTTCTTTAATAAAATAGTGTGCATCTCTTTGTTTTTACTTAATTTAACACAGGAACTAAGTGGTAGCATTCTTTTCATTATCTGGTAGATTTGTAACAACATGAATATTGTTCCCCAGTGTTTTGAAGCAAATTTATGAAATGGAAATATTTAGTAATGTGTTACCTAAATTGATATACCTAAATATATTCATTCTGATTCTGTACAGTTTTTCAGAGTACTGTTCTCTTTAAGTTTTCTATTTATTTGCAGAAAAAAAGCATTTTTTTCATTCTTTATCTGCCTTTGCATCTTTTTTTTAATAATCTCCATTTACCAGTATTTTGAAAGAAAACAAAGATAAAGAATTATGGTAGGATAGTAGGCCAGGAAACCTGAAAACTTCCTTCCACCAGCATTTAAAAAACAAAAACAAGGAAGTATGTATCCTGAACTTGCAAAAAAAAAAAAAAAAAAAAAAAAAAAAAAAAAAAAAAAAGGAGGTAGGGCAAATTCCAGGTGCAGAAATAAAGCAGGAACTGAAAATTAAGGCAGTAATTATAGGAACAAATAATGTGATATTCCAGAGAATGTTTATTAGTCTCCATAATTCTCTTTCTTAACCTCTCAGGAAGGAATAAATGATAACTCCTTCACACCTATGTGAGGTGGGTTGGAACTGGAAACCTTAGCATAAAAACAGGAATCTCAAAAGGCTACCCCTCAGGGAAACTGCATTATAGGAAAATAAGAAGCTAGCAAGAAATTCTATCACTCAGTGACAAGAGTATGTCAATGAGAAATCAAACCCCTATTTCTAAGTCTTGCACATGCTTAGTACTGGAATCATACAACATAGGAATTCCTATGTCAAAATTTTAAAAATAAAAATTGGTCCATGCAAACGCTTCTCATGTAAACAGCACTCAAAGCTACTGTAGAAGGACACTTCCACAACACATCATCAAAGAATAAACAAGTTCATAATCTCAATTAATCAAACACAAGAGGAAACAACCCAACCTTAGTAGATGCCAAATGACACCAAAAATAATAAGCCATATCCCCATTAATTTGAGATAAAAGAGCAATCAGAAAAGGACTTTAAGATAAGTACTGTTAAATAAAAATGACAAGAGGCCATTGTTTTAAGCTAAGCTTCCACAAGAGGTCCCAATGGGCCAGGCTGAAAATCAAAATGGAAACTCAGCTGTTTAGCCAACCATTTGAGAAATCATGATTAGAGAGACGAAAACAAAATGTCCCAAATGGGCCAGTTTCAGCAAGCATGATAATGAAGTTCTTTTTTTTTGTTGTTTTAATTCTTACTCAAAAAAGTAACCTAGAGTAACTTCATATTACCTAATGAGTTGTTTCCCTATTGTTCAGTCTCCCTTTCTCCTATCTTACAAGGAAAGTAACTCTGAAATGACTGATCCACTTTTGTTTTGTTGATTTTTTTTAAATCCCCTTTCTGTCTATAACCTTTTCTGCTTAGCTCATCAGAATACTTTTTCTATTTTATGGGATGAAGTGTTGCTCAATTTAATAGAGTTGATTGAGATCTTTAAGCTAAATTGCGACTTTTTTATGGGATGAAGTGTTGCTCAATTTAATAGAGCTGATTGAGATCTTTAAGCTAAATTGCGACTTTTTTCCTTTGACAGATTGTTTTAAGTATTGAAAATTTTGCAAGTTGTTAAAATATTAAGAAAATAAGTTTACAGTCATGAAAAAATGGATATTTTACAAAATCTACATAGAGACTTTTAGAAAAAAATACATATAATCTTTGAGGTACTGATAAAATATGGCAGATTAAACACAGACACTTTCGCCTCCTTCTGAAACCCCACCAGAATGAAAGTAAAGAAAAAACAAAGGGCTTAATTATGTAAGGACAAAACAAAAGGAGAGAAAATTTGGAAGCTGGAGCTCAGATGAAAAAATGGCAATTGATTTTTTGGGTTGGAGAAAGTGGAATATGGTAATGTTTGTTGGTGGTAAGAAGAGTGGTGGGGAATAAGAGAAGCCAAGAAGAACAGAGGCAATTCAAGCTACTACATTAAAAAAAAAATCTACTAATTGAGAGCACCAGACCTCTGTAGACAAGTCTAGCAGTCAGCATGAAAGAACAACTGGTCGGGTCACTGTACAAGAGTCTGAGGAAGTCTCCAGGAGCAGAGAGGAGAGCTCTACTTGGATCTTCAGGCTCCTGACTACGTCACAGAAAAGAATTTAGGGTTGCATCAGATATGAGTTGCAGAGAAAGAGATTTATTATAAAGGGAATGTACACACTCAAGAAGGAAGTACAGGTGATCTTGGAGAGAGTGAGATTATCTCATTGTGATGTGGGTTTTTTGTTGTTTTGTTGTTTGTTTAGTAGTAGATGGACACAATATCTTTATTTCTTTTATTTACTTTTATGTGGTGCTGAAGATGGAACCCACTGTCTCATGCATGCTAGGCAAGAGCTCTCTACCACAGAGCTACAACCCCCCGCCCTGGTCTGGGGTTTAAACATTTACAGGATAGTAACAAGGGGATTGAACTAGAAGTGAGGTCAGGGCAGGGTTATGCAATTTCCTGCCAGTTTTTCTCCTGCTTGTACATTACCATCACCTGTTCTAATCATGATATGTCCTATATTGCATGTCTCATTAGTCTTTTTTTTTTTTTAAAGAGAGAGAGAGAGAAAATTTTTTAATATTTATTTTTCAGTTTTTGGCGGACACAACATCTTTGTTTGTATGTGGTGCTGAGGATCGAACCCGGGCCACATGCATGCCAGGCAAGCGCGATACCACTTGAGCCACATCCCTAGCCCTCATTAGTCTTATATCTCCACCCAGGGGTGTGCATCTATTATAATAAGCCTAGGGTAATTTCTGTCTTTAATGTGCATGCTCCCTAAAGGAGTGCCTCTTTCAGATGATGGCTTGTGGTTACCGTGCAGTTTTGTTGTTTTTCATCAGCCAGTCAGGCGAGGACATGGGCCATAAGCACAAGAACACAGTTTGGGTTGCTCAGGAGTTGTTTGTTCTGCATTCCAATATTTTATGGAAATTTCTCTTTTGAAATTCAGTGTTCTGTTTCCCTAACTTCCTATTTCAGTTGGAAGTCTTTAAAGTAAAACTAAATCCCCCAAATGGTTCTTTTTGTGAAGATACTAGGAATTGAACCTAGGGTCTCATGTATGCTAGGCAATCACTCTACCACTGAGCTATATGCCCAGCACCTCCAAATAGTCTTCTAACATCCAAATAGTCAAGTGACTACCTCTAACCCACCATGCAGAAAAGTGAAAGTTAAACCAGACAAGTTTGGGACTTGGTGACATGAGACACTGTTGAGTTCACATACTGCTTTTGTCAGCTTTTTTGCTGCTATGACTAAAGATTTGACCAGAACAACTATAAAGGAGGAAAAGTTTGTGTGAGGGCTCACGGTTTCAGAGGTCTTAGTCCAGAGAAGTCAGGCTCAAGGCAGGCTCCATTCCTTCGGGGCTTGAGGTAAGGCAGAAAATCATGGAGGAAGAGTGTGCAGCAGAGGGAAGTAGCTCTCATCATGGTGATGAAGAAAGCAGAGAGAAACTCCAGTTCCAGAACAAAATATATACCCCATAGCCATGATACCAATTAACCCTTTCCTCCAGCCACACCCCACTTGCCTCTAGTTACCTCTCAGGTAATTTCATTTGGGATTAATTCACTGATTGGGTTATGACTTTCACAATCCAATTATTTTTCCTCTGGACCTTCTTGCGTTGTCTCACAGGTGAGCTTTTGGGGGACACCTCATATCCAAACCATAACACATATTAATAAAAAGAGAATTAAAAGAAAGTTCTTATACTGCTCAATTAAACTCCTTCCCTCTGCTCAGTTCTAGAAATGGCAACCAAATTTATGGAAGAAGAAGAAGGAGAAGGAGAGAATCAGATGAGGAGGAAGAAAAAGAGGAGGAAGAAGAGAAAATCTTTAAGAGAAAATCCATAAAAGTAAAAACGACCAAAAAATGGAGATTATTCATGTCAATCAATCCCAACTCAGAAACTGCAAAGGTAAAAAGGACTTTATTTGTGTCTTAGGCATTGCAATTCAGGATGCAATTCAGATAATTCTGAATCAGTCCTCCAAAGAAGGCAGGAAATGTGGCAGCTTATATGGGCTATTGAAAGTCAAAAAGGAACAGGGGCTCCACAACCCTTAGGAGATAAAGAAAATAATGTATAAACAGAATAAAAATATGCTCAAAACAAGAGTCTGATAACTTTTTGAAGCACATCTTGAGCATGCAACTGTCCAGTTGTTTGGGTCATTCCAGCTTCCTGAAGTTAAAAGAGGTGACCAAAGTTCCCATTCCCACATTCCTAGGCAGTAACTGGAATTGTGCACAAGGCCTGAACCTTTAATAGCTGAATTCCATTTTGAAAAGTTCTTTCAATGTACCTTCATCACAATTTTCCTTTTATTTCCACACTTACAAGGGAAAAAATAGAGCACATATTGGATTTCTCAACAGCAGCTTTTGAAGTGCTGTTTGTAGTTTGCCTGGGACTAAGGGGGTTCCAAGAACTGTGGACTTTTTAGTGCATAATTTTACTGGTTTAAGCGCTAAACTAGGACAAGTTGATCACCTTGATTTAGAGTCAGAAGACATCGATAGAGTATCTTAAACATATCAAAGGAAAATAACTGTATATCTCAAATTTGTATATCTAAAGCATCCTTCATGATTGACTGGGAAACCAAGATATTTTCAGATAACTACTACTTATATGGGCTTTTGAAAGTCTGTTCAGAGATTATTGCTAAAGGATATACTTAGAAAGCAGAAAGTTGATCGTATAAGGAAGGCAAGAAGCAATTATGAACAAATAAATAATTTAACATCTAGCTAACCAAAATGACCATAAACTGTATAAAATAGCTATACATATAATACATATCTACATATACTATACATGTATGTATATATACATATACTATAAATTAGTACTGGCTAATTTAGGTAATATAAAAATGATCAAAATAAATTAAAAATAGTGGCATGAAGAGAGTCATTGTATCTTTCCAGGAGTTGAGTAGAGATATGACATATTAAACACTAAGATAACTATGCACACATGCTAAAATTTTAAGAGTGATGAAAAAACACTAGATATAAAATTAAAGCTTTCAGATAGAGGAGAAAAAAGGTTGTGGCAGGGTAGATACACAAAAAAGTTTCAATAGAAGGAAGAAAGAATAGGGAAAAGCAAAGAAAAAACCACCATAAATAGGAAGTGAAATTAAAATGACAGAAAGTAAATCTATTTCAGTAGTCAAAATAAATAGACTAAATTTTTTCAGTTAAAATTATAAAACTGCATAGCTGTACAGTGTTAAAACTACACACTCAAAACATAAGTTGTACACCTGGCAAATGGTAATCCAAAAAAAGGTAATACTGCTATATGAAAACCAAATAAAAGGAAATTCCAGGCAAACCACCATTAGAAAAATGGTCAATATAAATATAAGAAACTATTTTTTTTCTTGTGTGTGTGGCACTGGGGATTGAACCCACAGCCTAAACACATGCTAGGAAAGCGCTCTACCACTGAATCACACACTCAGCTCCAAGAAGTTCTTAACCTCACTAGTAGTAAGAGAAATGCAGGTTAAAGCAACAATGATACCATTTCATATCTTATCAGACTGGCAAAGGTTGGTATCTGATAATAAAAATTAGAAAACCTGTAGGAAATGGGAACTCTTGTAACACATTAATGGGTCAACCTCTACCAAACTGGCAAAGCAATTTGGCAATACCTAGTAAAGGTGAAAACTCTTTTAATCACATATCTAGGATATATGCAGATATATTATCAACCCCTTTTAATCAATAGAAATATAATGGGAACCTCATATATAATGTTCAGTTTTCTATTAGCCACATTAAAAAAGTAAAGAAACAAGTGGAATTAATTTTAATATTTTTATTCAACTCAATATATTCAAAATGTTCTTTCAATATATAACCAACATTAATATAGAGAAAATGTGTGTGTGTGTGTGTGTGTTATGAGGAATGGATAAATAATGATTTATTCATACAAAATAATACTATCCAACAGTTAAAACAAATGATTAAGGCTGGGGATATAGTTCAGTGGCAGAGCACTTAACTAGCAAGGCCCTGGGTTTGATTCCCAGCATGGTAAAAAAAATAAAAGATCCATAGCTACCTGCACAAATATGAATAAACCTCTAAAAATAATGTTTAGTGAAAATAGAAAGTTACAAATGGATTTGAGCTATCAATCATCATATGAAAACAAATTTAAAACAAATTAAATTTTAAGGGGCTGGGGATGTGGCTCAAGCAGTAGCGCGCTCGCCTGGCATGCGTGCGGCCCGGGTTCGATCCTCAGCACCACATACAAACAAAGATGTTGTGTCTGCTGATAACTAAAAAAATAAATAAATATTAAAATTCTCTCTCTCTCTCTCTTTAAAAAAAATAAAATAAATTTTAATACATGTTGTTTATGGATTGATGCACAGTAACTTTAGGAAAATTATTACCTTTGGAAAAGAGCAATAGGTCAAGGAAATGGAACTTTTACTCTGTCTGTAATATTTTATTTCTTTAGGAGAACTATCTGAAGAAAATAATTGTTTTTTAAAATGTTAACATCTAGCCAATCTCAGTAGTGGGGACATGCACATATTGGATTAAAAATGGTCATTCCTCCCTTAAATGCCCCTCCCCTTGAGTGTGAATTACTCCATGATTGCTTCAACCAGTGGACATCACACTGTACTTGTTTCTAAGATAAGTCCTTAGGAGTCAGGCAGCTTCCACTTTTGGCTCTGGAATGCATTATCCCTTTGAATAGTTTGACTGCCCAGAGATCACCACTCTGTGGGGAAGTCCAAGCTAGCCATGTGGACAGATGTGTTGCTGTGGCTTAGAAACAGTTTGAGTATGTTCCCCGAAGGCTCATGTGCTAAAACTTGGTCCTCAGTATGTTGTTGGTGAAATGAAACATTTAAAAGGTGAGGCCTTGTGCAAAGTAATAAGGTCCTGGGGGAGTTGCCTATGGAAGGGTTAAGACTGGTCTCATGGAGTTGGTTCTATGAGAGACACTTGTTATAAAGTTGTGCCACTCCATACTACTGGCCCTTTCTGCTCATCTTTCCATATCTTTGTCATGTTGTAATGCAGCCAGGGGCCCTTATTAGGACACCAGCAATATGCTGTTTGAACCCTCCAATCACCAGAATCATGACCCAAAGAAACCTTATTTTATGTTAACCAGCCTGAGGTTAACACGAAATGGACAAATACATAAGCATATAAAGAGAAAGAAAAACTTAGCTAATCCTGACAATCCTAGTCTGGACACTAACCAAGTTAGTAAAAAATTCCTCTTGGACATTCTAGGCCTGGCACATGCAACATGAGAAAAGCAAAGAATCCAAGTGAAAGATAAAGTTGAGACCACAGCCATAAGGTCTTCTAAAATAGTTTGCGTTACTGTCAAACAAGCTATGCTAACTGTGGTCTGCCAGACTCTCTGATCCACCATATCATAAGCATATAGATTCTTTAAGTCCTTATATTTGGAAATGGTGCTTAGGCCTCATAGGTAACAAAGGCAGAGCATGAATAGTTATATTATTTTCTATACTTCATTTTTAAAAAAATAGAGAAATAGGCATGCCAGATTTTATGAATAAAAAGCAAATCAGAAGGCCAGAAACACTGAGCCAAAAAGAGAGCTATCAACTATCTTGCTGTAATGAAATAAATTAATGAAGTCCCTAAATATTAGATTTCCTTTTTTTTTTTTTTTGCAGACATAGCTTCAATTTTTTTGCTCCCCTGAAGCCTCAGTTGTTTTGCTAAGATATAAAAGTATTGCTACAAAAAAAAATAAATAAAAGGTTTATTAGAAACTGAAAAAAAAAAGAAAAAGAAAAAATAAATAAAAGTATTGCTACAGTTTTAGTAACTTAAATAAGGAAGCAACCAGAACTCTAACCATCATTAATTTCTTTCACAATTCTTTTCAAAACTATTTCTAGTCCCCCACCATTTATCCAGCCCAGATAATTAGACGTTATCTTAGATTCTTCCCTTTCATTTATCCTTCAAAATACCATCAATTCTAATTAATCACAGATTCTGTGAGTTAGAAAATTTGCCTGTTTGCTAAAATGTATTTGTAACCCCAAATCATTACTCATGGTGTATTCATGGTCCTATGTGGATAACTGCAAGCAGAAAAAATTGAGACACTCTAAACACACAACTAAACCAGTCAGGGTCACTCCAGGAGAACTGGGCTGGCACGAAATAATGACACACAGACAGAGAAACACCTTTTTCTTTGGGTTCTGTGATGGCCCCTCTGACCCAGCTCCCACCAAGGAGTCAAGAAAGAGAAGGAACACACCTTGGGCTGGGGATGTGGCTCAAGCTGTAGCGCGCTCGCCTGGCATGCGTGCGGCCCGGGTTCGATCCTCAGCACCACAAACCAACAAAGATGTTGTGTCCGCCGAGAACTAAAAAATAAAAATATTAAAAAAAAAAAAAGAGAAGGAACACACCTTGAACCCAGGTTTTATCAATGGGGGAAGCTAATCCATGGAACACTGGATCCAAAAAAGGGCAAAGGGTAGGGTTACAACAAACAAGTTGGTGTAATTCAACCCTATCAGGTGACGCCCACTCCTGGAGCTGCACCTTTCTAATCCAAGCAGAGGCAAGGTCCAATTGCATTGCAATGGGTGCAATACCAGTCCAGTACCTCTTTTTTTTTTTTTTTTTTTTTTTATTGGTTGTTCACAACATTACAAAGCTCTTGACATATCATACATTAGATTGAAGTGGGTTATGAACCCCCAATTTTACCCCAAATGCAGATTGCAGAATCACGTCGGTTACACATCCACAATTTTACATAATGCCCTATTAGTAATTGTTGTATTCTGCTACCTTTCCTATCCCCTACTATCCCCCCTCCCCTCCCCTCCCATCTTCTCTCTCTACCCCATCTACTGTAATTCATTTTTCTCCTTGTTTATTTTCCCATTCCCCTCACAACCTCTTATATGTAATTTTGTATAGCAATGAGGGTCTCCCTTCATTTCCATGCAATTTCCCCTTTCTCTCCCTTTCCCTCCCATCTCATGTCTCTGTTTAATGTTACTCTTTTCTTCCTACTCTTCCTCCCTGTTCTGTTCATAGTTGCTCTCATTATATCAAAGAAGACATTTGGTATTTGTTTTTTAGGGATTGGCTAGCTTCACTAAGCATAATCTGCTCTAGTGCCATCCATTTCCCTGCAAATTCTATGATTTTGTCATTTTTTATTGCTGCATAGTACTCCATTGTGTATAGATGCCACATTTTTTTTATCCATTCATCTATTGAAGGGCATCTGGGTTGGTTCCACAGTCTAGCTATTGTGAATTGTGCTGCTATGAACATCGATGTGGCAGTATCCCTGTAGCATGCTCTTTTAAGGTCTTCAGGGAATAGTCCGAGAAGGGCAATATCAGGGTCAAATGGTGGTTCCATTCCCTTCTTTCCCAGGAATCTCCAAACTGCTTTCCAAATTGGCCGCACCAATTTGCAGTCCCACCAACAATGTACAAGTGTACCCTTTTCTCCACATCCTCTCCAGCACTTGTTGTTGTTTGACTTCATAGTGGCTGCCAGGTGTGTACACAGCTCCTGTCCAGAGTGGCTCCCAACATATTTCTCCTTTCTTAAATATAAAATTGGGGAATTATATCTTCCAGTCACTGGATTCTTGGTCCGAAGTCATTATGACCTACCATTGAGACACAAAAGGAATTAGTAGAAAACATTTTATTCCAGTAACATATCATATAGAATATTTCAACATACTTTCAGGATTAGAGTCATTTAATTAACTCCAAAAGATCCAGGTTATATTATTATTCTGCCAAACACTCATCAGAAGATTTTCAATCTTTTCCCAATTTTATTGGGAAGCACTGTGTTTGGCCATAGTAATACAAACACATTTAGCATAGAGCTATTTGTATTATTCATTACAGTGACTTCTAGAGCATTCAACTTAGTTTCAATCTTTCCATCAATCTGATTATGGAGGGTTCTGGAAGCCAAATTATTAAGAAAATTTACATGTTGCAAGTTTTGAGACATAGCCACAAGGCTATAATTGTAGAAACAATGAATAATATTTTAATTAGCACTTAAAATAGTCATTTTAGTAGTCATTTTAAGTATTTTAAGGATCATGGAATCAGCAACTTACCTAGGTCTGGTTAAATGGCATGCACTTGTTTCAGGGCCTGAATCTTAACTTCAGCATGCTAGCTGGCAATAGGACACAGAAACATTGATGAAGGATCAATGTCCTTTCCCTTTATTATAACTAGTGATAAAACTAGCAAGTTGTATTTCTTATAGGTTATAGGACATTTAATCGTCTTTTCTCTTAGTTTTCACATTTAAGGAGTCTTTTAGGTCCGTCAGTAATGTAAAAACTCTGAGGCAGAAGTTAAGCATCCAACATCCTTTTGGATGCCATCTCGCTGAGGGTTAAAGCTTCTGCAATTGTCCTTCTAGGAGACCAATCTGTAAGTAATTGGCCTATATAGGAAAATTCTATTTCAACAATTTTCTATTTTGACAATTGTCAAGATATGTAAATATAGTATTAATTTATAAGGACCACATAATTGGCTGGTTTAGGTTTCTCATTTTCTGTCTTTTTTCTCGAAAAAAGCAGACAGCCTGTTTACCATAGGATCAACATATAGGTATAACAGCCATTATAGTCAGTAGAATTAATCTAGTTACATGGGTGGATTTTCCAGTCCACATTGTAATGTACATTAAAAGTGGACCTGAGAAATGGGTCCATAGAAATCTTCATAAGTTGTACTTATCTGTCAAGGTCATAAAGCTCACATTGTTGTAAATTCTGCAGCTGAACATTTACCTTCCTGTGCCAGGTTTTTCAGTCATTTTCACAATGACAGGTTTAAACTCTCCTTTGAAATCTGATTTAACTTTCTAAATCATGTTCAGCAGAAAAGAAAGACTTTTAATATTACAGTTTAAGAAAATTTTTGAAATATTTGTAAGATCCAGTATGTGCATGTGGGATCCTGTTTTCCCCTTTTTTTATTTATTAAAATTGAATAAAAAGACTGGCACATCATAATATCATTAGTTTTAAGTTATAGACAATAGTACAAGTAAATAACAAGAAAGGATTTATTATCTCTAGCTGGTCATAAAACTTGACAAAGGTCACCTACTAATTAAGTTCAATATTAATGAATTGGAAAGAGATCATGTTAAATAGAAAGTTAGCCTTTACTAATAGTATGACTTTAACAGAATTACCCCAAAATGAAGAATATAGTAAGCTGCATATAAAAATTTATATTTTGAAATTAGTTCTAGATTAACTTAAATAATTATTCAATTTGGGATGAGGCTAGAGACAGAGTTTTTAAATTAGGAGTGGTGGTCTTTACTATGGGCATGGGAAAAAGATAGACATCTATCCAAAATAGGAAGCACACATGCTTAATAACCCTTAAGAAGATCTTTTGCTTTTTTACCATTAATAAAAAATGAAATAGAAAAATGAGGGGCTGGAGATGTGGCTCAAGTGGTAACGCGCTTGCCTGGCATGCGTGCGGCCTGGGTTCGATCCTCAGACACCACATACAAAGATGTTGTGTCTGCCAAAAACTAAAAAAAAAAAAAAAAAAAAGTATTAAGAAAAAAAAAAAAACCTTCAATCTCTTTCTGAGAGAACATCTCAAGATATCCCTGTATCTTAGAATATTATTCTTTAAATAAGTGTCTCTTCATTGTCTTTTTTAAAAAAAAAACAATATGACTAAGGTTACTTCCCCGGCAGGGAATAGTATACAAGTCTTACCATACATTTTATGGAAAATAGGTCCAGTCAGAGAACTGATACCAATGAATTCCTAACAAAGTTTGCAACCTTTATTATTCAAAATTAACATATGACTTTAATTTGGAGAATACCAGTCCTAATAAAATGCTCTCCTAAATCCCATAAATATCTAATAAACAGAAGTAATATGTAGGAATTAGCAGTAATAATCATAATTACTGATGTATTTGAATTAATCAATTTTAATTTCTAAAGAGAAGTTTCAAAATTGGAACTCAAGGTAGTATTTGAAGATATTTATTGTTTAATCAAGGATGTGTAAATTGGATTCACTAAAAATTGATCCTTGACTTAAACAGTAAGAATCACTAAGTAAATAATGATCTTATTTAATGAAAATAAACCTAATGTTTCAATAGGTTTTTATCATGTCAAAATATGGACAGGGCTGGGGATGTGGCTCAAGCGGTAGCGCGCTCGCCTGGCATGCGTGCGGCCGGGGTTCGATCCTCAGCACCACATACAAACAAAGATGTTGTGTCCGCCGAGAACTAAGAAAAAATAAATAAATATTAAAATTCTCTCTCTCTCTCTCTCTCTCTCTCTCTCTCTCTCTCTCTCTCTCTCTGTCCCCCTCTCTCTCACTCTCTCTTTAAAAAAAAAATATATGGACAAAATATTGGTTCATATCAGTATAATAAAATCAGGGGGAAAAGCCTGAAACATCCCAGGATTGATCTGTCCATATTAATCCAGTCATACATAAATCTGTTCTCAAACTATCTCAACTTTCTACATCACTGTCTAGACGATTATATAAATATTTCCCTATTCAGGAGAATCCCTTTATCATTAAAATCTTAGACTATATAAAGATCTTTTCTTTTACTCAAAGATGACTTTCTAATGTGTGCTTTCTGTCTGATGAAGCATCTTCTTCTCCTAAAATTTTTCTTGGGCTATGGTTTTGGAATAATTTCTGTAGATCTTAGAATCTAAATAATTGTTATTTTTTTAATAAAAAAAGATACTTAAGCATGAGCAATGATTTAGAAATTAGAGATAATTTGATGGATTCCTTGAAATAAGTATTTTATAGTAAGTAACATTTACCTTAATTATTTTTAACTACAAAAAGCAGAGCATCAGATAAATGCACATATAAATTATGTGTTTTCTGTTGAAAACTGATTAGAAGTCAATAGACACATATTATTTAAAAATAGATATATGTGTTAATTATTTTATGAATTAAGTATTATAGATTATTTAATTAACTGGAAAATATGCATTAATAATAAAGGTATAGTTATAACTATCTTATGAAACCATGTGGTTCTTAAAATATTTGGATCCATTTTAATTTATTTTGGATTAAGAGTGCACTTTTTATCTCTGTGGCGCATCACATGATTTAGTGAAAATAAGATCCTTGTGTAATTTTATTTATTTTCTGTATTTATATAGTCAGAAATGAGAAGGATAAGGATTTCTTGGTCATCACGTGAACACTGCGAGAAAACTGCCACAGGTTGCGGGCTTTTGTTCCTGTGAGGAGCAAAATGCATCCTCATAATGTCCAAAAATAAAAGCAAAATACAAAGAAGCATATGTATTACACCTCTCATCAATGGGACATTATTCAGTAACACAACCATAGAAAGGAAAAGGAAGGATTTTAAAGGAAACTGTTGAGGGATTAAAAAAATCAGGTTGAGAACAGTCAGGCTGGTAGCTGCAATAAATAAGTTTGTCAAATCAAATTGTACCTGGAAAGGAATTATTTTGTTAGTATTGAAGATCTATTGGGGGGGGGGGGTAAGGATTTTGACAGGTGAGCATCCTTAAGTAAAATGCAGGCTCTGTGGCAGCTCAGGTAGGGCCTGTGTGAAACAGGAAGTACAAGTCAAAGATTGGGAGGCGGCACCAAAAGCCCCATTTGAGTGGCAGTGGAAGGACTAAAGGGAAGAAGCCCTTGCAAATGTGAGAGGTGGGACTCAACCGCCATGTTGGTTCCTCCGTGCGGCTAGAGAATATCTTTGTGTAGAAGCATGGAACCAACCTCCAGATGAGAGTCCCAGGTGTTGGCCCGTTGGTTTGCATTTCACTCCAAATCTCCCTGCAACCAACCCGCTTACCCCCACCCCCCAACCCCCGGAGGTCGTGAGGGTGGCCCTGCGTTCCCTTAGCCAAGCAGGTGGGAAACGGAAGCTGGGCTCAGCCTGGCCAGGCTCCAGGCGGTTACCAAGGTGATGTGGCCATGGCCGCTATGACCAGCCTTAACTATGGCTGCTCCCGCGGGCTCCCACTGTCCAGGAAGGTGCCTCCGGCCATGTGGCGCCTAGCTCCTGGCAAAGGTCCCTGACGCTGGGCTAGCCCGATTTTCGGTCGCTGCCCAAGTCTTCCCCATTGTCCGTGTGTCATTTGTGACACAGTCGTACCTGGTTCCCACGGTGAAAGTCCTTGGCAGCGGGCTGATTCAGCATTTGGTTGCTGTTTGAGCCCACGTCCGGTGCTTGTGTCTGTCCTGGGGACATGTGTTCCAATGGCGAGCCGCAGGATACCCCTGTGGCACCGTGTGTCTGCCCAGAGTAGGGTTGCAATCAGCAAATTGTCCTCTATCGCCTGGGGCAAGCATCTGTCTCCATGAGCCTTGGCCAGTGGCTAGCATCCCCCCAACATTGGCAGCTTAGAATTATCTGGGGCAAATGCTCCTGGCTCCACGAGTTGTTATAGGCTCCCAGAACTTTCCCAGATGTCTGGATCCTGCCCATTCTGTTTGTGTTTTCCCGCTTGGAATCCCTCCAGGACAGTGCCATGTAGGTGCTCCCGAGGGTGGCCTGCCAGAGCCTGGGATTCACCGGCTGGATGGTGGCTCCACCCATGTTCCTGCAAGCCTCAGCTCTCCGGCTTTTCGCTGCTGCGTCCTACTCCTGGAGCCCTTGACCTGTGGAGGTTTCTGTTCCCGAGAATCCCTGGTCGTAAGGCAGTGGCACTGAGCAGTTCCGCTCCCAACCCCCTCACAACGTGAGGGTATTTAAAATAAAAAATTAAAAACAGAAGCTGCTTTAGTGGTAGACACTGGTGCCGTCACCAAATCTCAAGGCAGTCGGAGTTTGGCATTTATTACCAGGTTGCTCAAGGGTCAGAAATACCACTGGTGGCAGATTAGAGCCCTGCATCTGTCCCAGAACAAAAGCTGGGTCACAGCCATTCATATCCTGGCAGAACAAGAATGTAGTGAGGGGATTCCATATAAATTGTTTGAGCACCTCTAAAAACAGTAGAAAAACAAAATTTGCTTCTCTAGAAGTAGAAAATCTCCCATGTCAAGTTCCACCACAAAATTCCTTTCTTTCTTCTCTCTCAGTCTCCAAGAGCAGATTCCTAGCATATAAACCCCAAAAATCTTTACTTAATTTTTCGAAATACCAAAACTCACAAAAAGAATCCAAAAAAGATCCATCAAAGTGCTTTTCCCATGGGAGAGGATTCTCTATTCTTAATTAGAGTTTCTAGAATTGCAATTTTGTCTTTCTAAAGACGAAAAATTCCCAGATGCTATAAGTTTAATGTCATAAATTTTTGCTCTAATTCACTTACTTTCTATATTCAACCCACAATACTCTGAAATCCTAAGCATGCTTAACTTGTGGAGAGAAATTCCAAACCCACTAAATTTTTAAAATTCACGCTGGTGTCCCTATTCCGGTGCCATTTACTGTGATACACAACTAAACTGGTCAGGGTCACTCCAGAAGAACTGGGCTGGCACGAAATAACGACACACAGACAGAGAAACACCTTTTTCTTTAGGTTCTGTGATGGCCCCTCTGACCCAGCTTCCACCAAGGAGGCAAAGCAGGCAACAAAGAGAAGGAACATGTCTTGAACCCGGGTTTTATTAATGGGGGGAGCTAATCCATGGAACATTCAATCCAAAAAAAAAGGGCAAAGGGTAGGATTACAACAAATAGGTGGGTATAATTCAACCCCATGGGGTGATGCCCACTCCCAGAGCTGCACCTTTCTTATCCCAGCAGAGGTAAAGTCCATCTGCATTGCAGGGTGCAATACCAGTCCAGTACCTCTTTAATCAGGATTTCAAGGTGTATATGTAGCTCCTGTCCAGAGCGACTCCTGACATTGCTAAAAATGTATTTGTAACCCCAAATCATTACTCATGGTGTATTAATGGTCCTATGTGGATAAGTGTAGAGCAGCAAAAAATTGAGGCACCCCAAACACATGTTCTCAGTTGAGGTTGAACAAGTGATGCTCTGCCTTCTTGTTTCAAGTTCTATACCATGTCCTTTTTGCAGTTTGTTTAGTGCCAAGATTTTTATATTTTTGTTTCTTGTTCGTGATTTCAACTGTTTAAAGTAACCCCAACTATAGTGCTAGAGTACTGTCTAGTTTCCCTAGCACAAAAATGCTGTGATGTGCCTTAGGGATAAAATATATGTGTTAAAAAAGCTTTATTCTAAACAAGTTATAGAGCTTTTAGCCATGAGTTCAGTACTAATGAATCAACTGTATATCTATATTAATAAGTTTTCTTTAAACAGAAAAACACATGAAACACAGTCATGTGTTGATAAGTTGATGAAAATTTTGTGGCCAGAGGCTTGTAGGAATTTAGCCCTATATTTTCCCTATGAGCAATGGTTTAATATTCAATCAGTCAGTGCCATATCTCCCAAGAATAAACAAGAATCGACTGTGGGTTCAGAGGACTCTTTAGCTGGTCAATTAGAATGACTGGGCTTTTAGAGACCTGGAGCCATTAAGATTTGAATATTAAAGTTAATGAAAATACATGTACACAGCACTCACATGTCAGTACAGCTGACATCATTGTTCTTGCCCACTAGACTGTAAACATTACAAAGGTGGGGGAAAAGTTTGCATATTTTAGTTATATCTCAAGAATCTATCAAGGTCTCTAATATACAGAAAATGTTCAATAAGTATCTGATTCAATTATTGATTGATTCATTCATTTATTTATTCAAGAAATATTTATTGAGCCTCTACCATGTGCCAGAATTTATATTAGGGGAAGGATATATACAACAGTAATAAAACAGGCAACTGTCTTGTCCTTAAGAAACTTACATTCGAATGGAAGAAGACAGATCATAAAGAACTATAGAAACATAAGTCAGGTACTAAATGAAAAATGCAAAAAAAGGATAAGCAGAACAGACAGTACTGGGGTTGGTGAGGGTTGCTATTTTGGTCAAAGGACAATCTGATAAGAAAAAAGAAGAAACTTGAAGGAAGTAAGGTAGTAGCCCAGATGCCTATCTGGGATAAATGCATAGTGCTTCAGGCAAAAGAGAACTTGACATGTTTGTGTTACAGAATGGAGGCTGAAGACAGTAACTCTCTTTATAAAGGAAAAAAAAAAAGTGCCTTTCAGAAGAGGAAGTGTATGCTTGGTTCTGTAGAGACAAGCATTCTCACTTAGACTCTTGAGAAGTCAAACAGCAATATTAGGTAAAAATAGTATTTATAGTCAAGTATATTATTCAGCATTTGAGAAGGGGCACCCCTTCCAAGAGCTCATAAAGAGGACCATGTGCTTTGATTGCTAACAATGGAAAGTAGAAATAGTCACTTTTTTCTCATATCAAATCTTATAATACACAAAAAACAATCCCTTGAGGATATTAACTATTTATGAACATAAAATATATGCTTTAAACCTCCTACTCAGTTTCTGAGTAGGAGGCTTTAACAGCCATATTCCTTGAATTCCTATTCAAACCTTGTTTCCCAGGAAAGAAAAAACCAAAATGAAAGAATACAGGGAAAAACAGGAAGCAGTCCCAACTAACCAGCAATGTTTCCATTTTATCAAATAACAATTTCTTTTAAAAAGAATGTAAGGGTATATATCTAGGAGTTTCTTTCTTTGGGTACTGGGGAATTGAACTCAGGGGACTCAATCACTGAGCCACATTTCCAGGGGTTTCTATAGTCAATATTATTCTCTTACTATTGCTTGTGTTATAGTGACCAAATATGTAAATGAGTATTTATAAATCTAGTCATTAGAGATTAAGAGATTATATTCTACAGTTATTCCTCTTTGTAATAATATTTAATTTATTTTTATTGCTAAAAATATGACTATCACTATGAAAATTTTAAAAGGTTATGTAAGGGTCCGGCGTCGGAGAAAGAGACCACACAAGAGACTGGCTCCATGCAATTGGCAAAAGGGGATTTATTGGGGATCCATTCCAGCGCGCTGGGGCTCCGTGCTCACTCAAGAAGGGAGAGCAGCCCAGAGCCCAGAGCAGAGGTCAAGCAGAGCTTAAGTACACTTTTTGGAGAGGGCGGGGGGCTTTGCATGCCACAGAACAAATCATGAGGCGCGGGAAAATTGAACAACAACTCTGATACATGATTAGTCCATTCATTGGCGGGAACAGTCTGGGCAGGGGTGATTGGTCATTCCTAATCGGGGTACACATTTAAACTGATTGGTTTTGGAGCCTAGATGCTTACGTGCCGTGCTACTTGGAGCCCTTAGCTATTGAACAACCAGGGGACCAGAAGAAATATTTACTGGGCAGTTCAGGTATTGTCCTAACAGCTACAGAGATTACAGGTTCCGGGGGTAGCAGAGGAGTTGTAACAATGTCTTGTCTTTTACTTTTTAGCCCAGGCCTCATCATTTAGAGACTTTACAATGCCCGGTCTTTTACACTTTAACTCAGACTTTTGCAGCTTAGAATCAACTTAGAAATTTTACCTTTACAGTTAGATGCCAAATGTAATAAAGAAAAAAATCCTTGTTGAAATACAGAACAGGTGGGCCATACTAAAATGTGTACCTGTAATATATTGATAATACAGTTGACATTCCTGATTTCTCTGGGCCTTTATACATCTAATAAAATAATCTACTCAAAGCCCTCACCTCCAGTAGATAAAGGAAAACACTAGGGAAAGGACATTACCTTTTTAGAGAGACTGCATTCAGCGATCAGTGCATCTGATGATGGAATCTAACCTAAGAGTATTCCATTAAAGCTCATCACTTCTGTATGTGAATAGAGGGATAGAGTCACACAGTACTGAAATGAAGCTTCATAGCATTTGTGCTTTCATATCAGCAAATCAAAATTGCATTTTAAGCTCAGAGCCAAAAAATTTCAAATCCAGGTACTTTAAAAAGTCTACCAAAAAATTCCACCCAAACCTCTAATATGGAACCATATACACCAGTTTGATTGCTTACTGGTCAATGGCTAGAGGAAATCCATTGCCACCCCAAAAACCTAAAAACCACTGCTCATTAACTGGAAAGACATTTCAGATGTCTAAGTAGCTAAGACAGGTGAAAATAATTTTATGAAAACAATGATAAGTTAATACACCATTTCTGGCCCCAAACTCAAATTTTATGGAAAAAAAAAAGAGTAGGGCCATTTGTATTTTGTTTTGGCTTCTTTCTCCCCTCTTGCTCTTCCAGAATTCTTTCACACTGTGTTTGCCTTTAGGATTCAAGGGAGCATCATGTCTGTGGCTGGCCTCTGCATGTGAGTAAAAGTCAGTTTTCTACTTGCTAAATTATTTATGAGCTCAGCTGCTGTTTGGATTTTTTATTGAATATATTTTTAAATAAATATTTTATAAGCAGCCAGAGGCTATTGGTATTTGACGCATTTCAGAAAATTAAAGAATAAAATTTAAATTGCAGCAAACAAAGACAAAAAGATCACAAGTCCCTGTTGATAGAACATTCAAATTATACACAGAATGGATGATTTAGACACTGTTTAAATAAACTCCTCATCAAACCACATTTTTTAAATTAAGACAATTTTTCCTTTAATAGAGAAATGAAATTATAGCACTTTATTTTCATCTGTGATATTCAGTACAGTATTGAGTTGGATCTTGATGTTCTCAATGCTTTCAGCATTACATATAGGCTCTGAGCTTTATTCTAAAGCCTCTCATATTTGTTAGTTTGTAAAGCTGTTACTCTACTAGTGTTTTATTTTTTTTTATTAACAATGACCTGCCTATTATTTTCCAAATCTCCTGTACTTCACCCAAAATTGAAAGTTGGGATTCTATTTTTAATATGAATTTAGTGTTTTCTAGTCGTTAGGATAAATAAAATGAATGGAGACTCCTAAGATAAGTGCCTTTAAAAACTGACTGAACAAGGAGTAAAAGAGAGGGGTCAAATGAAACACTGAAATCTCTGGCAGTGGGTCTGGGAGATTTTCTAGTGCTGATGCAATAAAAACAGAGCCATCAGGGGAGGTTTCACTGCAGAGAGATGATGAAAAAGCTGGAATCTTATGTTCTGATGTCAACATTTCCTGCTTTTGAATCTCCTTTGTTGCCTATGAAACCCAGGATTCAGGGTCTTTGTGGTGATCACTGAGCTTCCATGGTGACTACAGAGACACAGCTTCCCCGGCCCCAAGATCCCAAGTTCACAGTGCCGCGTCCGGCGAAATGGACCGAGTCCGGCGGGAGACGTCGGGGTTAAAAGATTTCACAGGACACCAAGGTTCTTCATCCAGGGAGAGTCTGACTTTATTATCTCAGCTCATACTTATATATTTCTTTCAGATAGAATGGAAAGTCACTAGTAGGCGGGAGCAAGGAGGAGGGGAAAACAGGTGGTTCACGTCGACTCATAATGAGCCTTCAACCAGGAACCTTATCAGACCCAAGCAGGTCAGGGCGTCCCCACATGACCATTATAGGCTGAATAATATGAAAACAGACACCACAAATCCTTCAAGGCCTTGTGAGCTCCTTCAAGGCCTTGTGAGCTGGCCTCTTTGACGTGCACAACAAGAAACCAGGGCTGGCGCCAAGCCCCGGGGGCCAGGGGGGATCCGAGCCAGCACACAGGACTGGGATATTGCCAGCTCTACTGCCCTATTTTTGCTAATTTGTTTCTCCAGAGTTGGAGTCATAACCTTTAGATTAACCTGGTACCTGGGTTCTCCCAACCCACCAGTTGCTGTCCAATTTCCTTCCTATGGGCCTGAGATGTCTCTGAATTCCAAGGCATATACAAATTACTCAATTAATGTTGAATAAAATTTTTTTCTACCAATAAACAGAACTCCTAGATGAAAACTACACATCCTCCCAATTCCTTTATATTGAACTTTGTTCAGTTGTCAGAACCTTGATACCTCTCATTTAAGACACCAGCTTTCTGTGATGACTTAGACAATGTACCTTTTTACCTGCAACTTCTATAGTTGACCCAGAAGTCACCTTTTCTGTCTCCTCAACCAATAGAGATCTGTCTGCACCAACAATATGTGACATTACTTTAGACAAATAATTTAAACAAATAGTGTTTCTTTGCCGTAGGGCAAGATTTGACTAGATTATATCTGTGGTTCTTCTCTTTCATAATTATAGCTTACAGTATCTATGTGGAATTGTACTACTATAAAACCAGGCTCTGTCTCTTTTACTCTCTAATAGAGTGTGAGGATAAAATTCAAACAATTTCATTTAAAAAATCTGGCAGACTGAACTTCCTCCAACAAAGAAATGTACTCAAATACAAAGAACCCTGTAGCTGTAGCTGGAAGACCTTAATACAATCCCTAATTTCTCCACTTATTAGCTATATGTAATTGAGCAAATCATCTAAAATTTCTGAGTTACTCATTGTGTTATTAAGATTTTTGACACCATGATAAATACATGAGAAAAAGGATTTAGGAGGAAAGATTTGTTCAGCTCATAGCTTGAGAGGTTTTAGTCCATGGTCAGTGTATCATCCTTAAAGAAAAGAAGGACAGTAAAACACTATGAATGGCCCTTTTCTATTCCTAAAAGCCTAGCCAAGTTAAGGAGGAAATGAGAGCAAGCTTGGGTCAGAATATACAAATTTATATTATCTTGAACGACACTGGCTTTCTCTATGCACAATGGGAACTGGGGCAAGTTAGTGTTATCTGTAGATAGCAACTTTCTTCCATGTATCCCAGGACAGTTGCTCCTCAGGATGCTGGTCCTACAAGCTAAGAAAGTAAGCTAATGCTCATGATGTTACTGTGTCTGCAGCTTAACATTTAAAATCCCTCTATCAGTGGCAACTGGAATGGAACTGAGGGTAGTATGGAAAGGACATGTTCATTTGTCCAGCCAGCAACTGCTGAACAAAACACCATGAGGGAGAAGAGGTAATGTTTACCCAGCACTGTGAGGGACAGAGGTGCTATTTATTATTGAGCCTATCACTATGGTACTTTCCACATAAGCAATTCTCAATAAAACCCATGCTTGTAGGCTATCTTTGGTATTTTCTTTGGTTTCTTTTCAGCATAATCCACTGCTCTGGTACAACTTGGATTTGAATGTGACAGTTGGCTGGTTCTGTTGCTTTGGTGAGACAGAACATTATAGTGGAGGGGTGTGGCAGGAAAAGCTGCTCAGCTCATGAACACTGCAGAGAGGGAGAAAGGGAGAGAAAAAGGAGAAAGAGAAGGAAAAGCAGAAGAGGAGGAGGAGAAGGAAGAAGAATAAGGAGAAGAAGAAATAGGAGGGGGAAGAAGGAGGAGAAGGAGGAAGAGAGAAAGAGAAGGAGGAAGGATAAGGGACAAGATATTGTTCCCAAGAACACTCCCCTAGTGACCTTCTTCCTCCAGCCATGTCCACCTCCCTACAGTTTCCACCACCTCCCAGTAGTCTGTTCATCTATAGATAGATTAGTCCACTGATGAAGTCAGAGTCCTTATAATTCAGTCAATTTTCCAAAGCTTCACCTCTGAATATTTCTGCATTGGAGATCAAAACTTTAACACATGGGTCTTTGGGGAACACTTCATATCCAAACCATAACACTCATATACAATATATGTATACAAAGTCCCATCTATTTCATGTATTTTGAGGCTCAAGAAGATCATTTGTAGGTTTGGAGGTATAGCTCAGGGGTAGAGTGCTTGCCTAGTATGCTCAAGCCTTTTGAGTTGATTTCCAGCTCTGCAAAACAAGATTTTTTAATTTAAAAATTAGGAAATTGGGCTGGGGATGTGGCTCAAGCGGTAGCGCGCTCGCCTGGTATGCGTGCAGCCCGGGTTGGATCCTCAACACCACATACCAACAAAGATGTTGTGTCCGCCAAAAACTAAAAAAAAAAATAAATAAATAAATATTAAAAATTCTCTCTCTCTCTCTCTCTAAAAAATAAATAAATAAAAATAAAAAATAAAAATTAGGAAACCAAATTATATAAATAGAAAGAAGATAATTTATATGAAAATACCCTATAAGTATAAAAAGCACACAACAAATGTAAGATGACATAAATATTTACATCAATATTTATGACTATTATTTATAGTCATCCATATTTCTGAACTCACCAAAAATTAAGGAAGTTATGTAGAAGTTGATTTCTAGAATAAAGTCTCTCTTTTTTTGAGTCCATGCATATAATCTCCATAAAAGGAGACTATAAATCTCTTCATCAAAGCCAAATGAGGGAATTGCCACAAAAGAACAAGTGGAGCTATTCGATCACATGATGATTACTATGCACCTGTAAGGAAATGAAAGCAGAATATCTAAATTGGTAACAGATTTTTTATTGAATTCTCTTAATTAGCTCACTCCAGAGGAATGAATATAATCCACTCTTTCCATTTCCAGAGGCTTCCAATGTGTCAGGAGTCTATTTTTATTACATGAATTGCTTTACAAATAAGCACAGTGTGAAGCATCAGTAGTTTATAAAAACTGCATTAATGTACCAATTTGTTTAGAAGCCAAGAAGAGAATATGATCACAGCCTAGAGAGAATGTAATGGGCCCAGCATGAACTTTTTCTCAGCCAACACCATTGAACACCTGTTAGTAATAGTGAAGAAGTTTCAGAGACTATAGAGCATCTAAATACATTGCTCTAAATTCCACACTCCAGCAGTGGTGATTTATTTTCTCCTTAGTTCTCCCTAGCTAAACCGTCTCAAGGAGTTAGTTTGGGAAAAAGAGATTTCTCTGTGCAAGACTCTCAGAGACATTCAGGATGGGCCAAAATTGAAAAGTAACTAGGCTCAATAAATTAGTGTATATGGATTAAGGAAAAACCAATTACATAAAATAAAAAATATTTTTCTTGAAAAAAGGTACGGTAAGCAAAGAAAAATAAAATTAGTTGGAAGAAAATAGCATGAAAAAGTTATTATGCAAAAAGCTTATAAAAATAGGAAATAAAAGTTTCATTAACCATAGAAAAATGGGCTGGAGCCCAGAAAATATGCAAATGGTTTTCAACCATAACAGAATGCAAATGGAAACATCACAGATACATCATTTCTCATCTTTACATCGGCAAATATTCAAACATTTGACAAAGTAATCTGTTGGAAAGGTCTACACAAGTAGAAACGCCATACATGGCAAAATCTAGCAAAATTATACGTGAATTTTTCTTTTATCCAAAAATTCCACATCTAGGAATCAACCCCCAAAAAACATAGGTAAAAATACAGAGATATAAGTATAAGGAATCCATTGCAGCATTGTTTGTAGTAGAAAAATGCTGAAAACAACCCTACTGTTGAAGTGATAAAATAAAGTATAGGCCAGTGATTCTCAAATACTTTTGGTTTATTGTAACTACTCAGAGAACTTGTTAACACACAGGTTAGTGGGCCCCAATCCAAGCTTCCAATTCAGTGTCTTGGGTGTGGCCTGAGAGTATACACTTCTAAAAGTGATGGTGGTGCTGCTGGTCCAGGCACCACAATTCAAGAACCACTGATAAAGTATAACCACATGATGGGATACTTTACAACTATGAAAAGCAGGAAAGAGTATTACTATCTATGATACTATGGAATCATCTTTGAGTTGTGGTTTTTAGTGAAGAAAAGCAAAGTAAAAGGAAAAGTGTGCAATTCATACTTGTTATTCAAGAAAGGAGACATACAAATATATATATATATATATATATATATATATATATATATATATGGACTATATTTGCTTATATTAAAATAATAAACCATAAATTTGGAGGAGAAAGGGAGGAAGGAAAAAGCATATAGTTAGACTTTTGGTATGCACCTTGTTTTACAGCTATGACTTTGGAAGAACATACATATTTTATTTAACTATAAAATAAAATAAAATTTAAATAAAAATTCTAACAAATTATGTGAAATAAATAAACCTAAATGTATTTCCAGCTGATGACAGAACCACACAGAACATAATAATTCCAAATAATTTTAAAACAAACTTGACTATAGAGCCTCTGTGGAATATGTCTCATGATATTAAGTGTAAAAAATAAAATAAAACCCCAAACTCTGGTGATCATACTGGTGGCAGTAGTGTAGGAATTGTTTTTCAGAGATGATTATATGTGATAAAGCAAATGAGTAAATATTGGATATCTTTACTATTTTTAGTTCTATGATTCTCAATCATCATTGATAAACAGAATACTTGGCATGGGAGAAAGAAGATTTATATAAAAAAATAGAAGAGCTTATGTATAAATATTGTAATCTTGAATTTGTCATATTAGTATTAACTTGTAATTTATCTTTCAAAAAAAACACAAAATAAAATTCTTTCTTTGTCCCATAAAAAGGCCAGATAGATTGTGTTTTCTAAATACCATTTCTCAGAAATCCTTGGAAAAAATGGTGGATCCTAGGACTGAAGTAGGAAATACACAAGTCTGCAAGGAATCAGACAATTTTAATCCTTTCAAAAAGTACTCTGCAGTCTGCAGTCAACTTAGACTCCTGCTAACCAGAAGGGATCTACTTTGAGGCTCAGTGAGAATGATAACAGCAATGGACCAAAACTCATCAAATATGTTTAAAATGATGAGTTAAATATTTAAAAAGAAAAGAAAGAAAAAGAGGCTAACTTAGCTTAAGACATGTCAATGATCCAACTTTTTATGTTGTTGTCATATATGTTATTTTTATTCAAAGTCTTTTGGCTGTGTGTGTGTGTGTGTGTGTGTGTGTGTGTTGTTTTGTTTTGTTTTGTTTTTTGGTTCTGGAGATTGAACCTGGGAGCATTGTACCATTGAGTTATAGCCCCATCCCTTTTGTTTTTTCTTCCTTTCTTCCTTTCTCTCCCCCACCCCCATCTCTCCCTCTCTCCCTCCTTCCCTACCCCCCTTCTCTTTCTTCTTTTCTTTTCTTTTAATACAGATTCTCACTAAATGGCCTAGGCTGAGCAGCTGGAAACTGCAATTCTCCTTCCTCGACCTCCCTAGTAGTTGGGATTACAGGCGTGCACCAGCATACCCAGCAATCAGACTCTTGCTAAATCCTAATCACAGTTGAGAATTATATATTTGGGTACCCATTCAATGAGCCCATCATCTCTTCTCAGTCATCTTTTTTAAAAAATATTTTTTCAGTTGTGTATGGACCTTTATTTTATTTATTATTTATATGTGGTGCTGAGAATCGAACCCAGTGCCTCACACATGCTAGGCAAGCGCTCTGCCACTGAGCCCCTCTTCCCAGTCATCTTTAAGGGACATATTTTCTTTTCTTTCTTTTTATGGGCACATTATAATTATACATAATAGTGGAATTCATTATGCCATATTCATACATATATATAACATAATTTGATCAATCTCATTCCCCTTTACCTTTCCTTTCCCTATTTTTCTTCCTCCCTCTACTGATCTCCCTTCTATTATGTTTATTATTGGAATCATAAAAACAGGATTCATTGTGATATATTCATACAAGGACATAGCATAATTTGGTGGATTTCATTCCCCAGTACTTCTCCATGATCCCCCCTCCTCCCATTCTCTGAATCCCCCTTCTCTACTGAGAATCAACCATTTTAAAAGCTGATCAATAAGAGAAAAAATAGATTCCTATTATATTTGAGACATAAAATAATACACAGCTAAATTGGGAAATAAATTCTTTCTTGTTTCATATATTCCAGGAAAGTGTCTTTAAGTGCTCTGATAGAAAAGAAAAAAAAAAAAAAAGAACAAAAGAAGTCCAATGATGTGTCTGGAGACATAGCTCAGTGATAGAGTGCTTGTCTAGCAAGCACAAGACCCTGGGTTCACCCCTAACACTGAAGAGGAAAAAACAAAAACTCCATGATGTTTTATATCAAACTTAGTAGTATGAAATCTAGACTTCTAATCATAAATACAATACTACTACTTATTGAATATTTACTACATGCTATTAACTGTTCTACGCATATTATACGTTAACTAATTTAATACTTTCAACAATACTATAAAATAAGTGCTAATCTTATCTGCATTTTATAGATGAGGAAACAGGAAGAGGGAGGTCAAGTTTACTGTAATAGAAAACCATAGAACTAGGATTTAAATGGCAGTAGTTTTGCTGCAGAGTTTGAAGTTCTTAACGAGTTTTTCAAAAAGGAAAGAGAAGAGACATAGCATTCATGTCACCACTCAGTGGGCACTTTGTGGCAGCGAGGAAAAACACTGAAGCAAAAGACAGGCTATGCTTCAAAACTTCTGTGTCATTCTGAACAGGTTTCTGCATCATTTTGAGTTTCAGTTTGCTCATCTGTAACATGCAAATATATTTTTTCACTTCAGAAATTCTATTTTGATATTTTGATAAGTGATATTTATCTACTTGAACATATTGATTCCATTTCCAAGTTACACGTGTATTTTCTCAACTTTGTCTACAATGAAATATGTCTAAAATCAGACATCTCAGAGGGCTCCTTAGCAATCTGGACCCTCATCATTTGTTATACTTTATTTTCCTACTATCCGCCCCCCCAAAATATTTCTTACTCAATTTCAATCCATCATCTCTTGCATTTATTTTTTAAATTGCTATCAAAATAAATAACATGTGTGTTGACACATGCCTGTAATCCCATCAACTTGGGGGGCTGAGGCAAGAGAATCACAAGTTTGAGGCCAGTGTGGGAAACTTAGCAAGACCCTGTCTCAAAATAAGGAAAAAAAATGTTTAAGAAAAGGATAGGGAGAGCTCCATGGTAGAGTGCCCTGGGTTCAATCCCCAGGGACTTAATAAATAAATACATAGAAAGAAAGCACAGCCTTATGGAAAATTAAATCTGGTTTTCTTTATTAATGTAAACACAACCATTATTTACATGTTATAATTCTATTATCATTCAGTTAATATTTCAGCTTCTAGTTCCTGGTTTTTCCTATTTTACAATCTATACAGATTGAACGCTCTTTGAGGGAGTTAGGATGCAAAGAAAAACTGTAATCATGAATTTATTTCAAATATCTTTTCTGCCATTATCCAAATATCCCTTTTAGGCATTACCATATATTCTTAATAAATCCTATGAGTCATAATATTTTATACCACATAATTTACATTGAATTTTGCAACCTAAAGGGCAAGTTTTTATTTCCTGCTGCAATTTTTTAACTTCTCTGAGTTTCTTTCCTGTTGTTCCTTTTCCTTATATTTATAGACTTTCCTGAAAAGAACCTAATACAACATTTTATATTTGTATACTGTTACTCCATCACTCATTGTTTAAGATTTTAAACATGGAAAGAGCAGTCCCACGCAAGCTTCATTCGGAGCTTCACATATTGACATATTGTTGTTATTATGACCTCTTTATCTACAGACCCTCAGCCAGTTTTCATTGAATCATTTTATTTTGTGATTGCTCAAGTTTAAGTCTAATTTGCTTTATTTAAATTGCATGAGAAATTGCCAAATGATTTGATAATGTTCAAATATAACTGCCATCCCATAAGGGAGTCATTTCATAATTCTATCAAAACTGCAATTGGTTTTGTCAGAAGCAATTTGTTTTATAGAACCCTTTACTTATTTCAAATTACAATTCTCCTAGCCTTTAGATATTTGCATTTTCTTTTAATGTTTCTGACATTATGTGATGGTGCTGAGGTTAGACTAAGAACAGATTTATTGCTGTCCTTCATATTTATATATGATAATACACTGTTCTATGAGTAAGAAAAGTTTAAAAAACTGAAGGTGATCAGTAGTGTCTATCTGAATGTTATGCACAGTGTCTATCTGAATGCTATGTTAGAGGATATTTATTAAATATTTTCTAATGGTACCACTATTTGTGTTTTTGGTTTCTCTCTGGAAGCTGCATGGAATTTATGCTGAACTCGAGCCAAGCCTCTGATTGCCATATCTCAACATAATATGCCTGCTATTATAAATTCCAAGTGATAATCTACTAGGCCCCATTACCCACATTGGTATTGTTTTTGAATTATTTGCTTCCAGTTGTTACAATTCTGGGGTATCTTCTTGTTATAATCATTGTTGCTGTCGTTACCATGTCATTGTCATTATAATCACCATCATCAGGTCAGAATCCTGAACTTTATGTATGCTAGAATGGCATACATCACAGAGAAGGCTCATTTTCTGCTCCTGAAAGATGAAATATCTAGGTAAATTTCTCTTATCACTAACCTTGTTTCACATTTACTTTATGTGCTACATGCTATGTTAAGAAATTTACCAACATTATATCTTATTGAATTCTCAAGGTAGAAATTTTTATTTCCATTTAACAGATGATAAATTGAAATTCAGTGAAGATAGGTAATTTCCTCAAGGTCACACAGCAATGTATTGATAGAGCCAAACTTAATTCTTGTGCATAAAAAATACATAGGGATGGAGGAACTTCTGACCACATGGGGAAAAAAAGAGGGGAACTGGTATCCAGGTCATGTTTACAGAATGTGGAGTGAAGGCTAATTGGAAGCTCAAAGAGAAGAGAGACAGGAAAATCTCCTAATTAATGGAAAAAGAGCAGGGAGAGAGAAAGGAAAGAGTAACATTGTTTTAGAATTCTTTATTTCATTAACATAAAATATCACCCTTGGTTTTATTCAATACTTTTCACCTTGCTTAAGATTCATCTGACTTTTTTTTCTTTTTCTTTATTGCAAACCTGGGGATCAACCCAGCCTTAGACCTGCAAGGCAAGTGCTCAAGCACTTTGTTACCAGCTTTTCATTGCTGTGACCAAAATACCTGACAAGAATGACTTAGAGGAGGAAAAGTTTATTTTGCCTCATATTTCAAAAGTTCAGTCCATGGTTTGCCAACTCCATTCTCTGTGCCCAAGTGACACAGAACATCATGGTGGAAGGGTGTGACATAGGAGTTCTACTCAGCTTATGGTAGTAAGGAAGCAGAGAGAGGGAAGGGAAGGGGCCACAAGAAAGATGAGCCCCTTCCAGGGCACATCCCTAGGGACCCACCTCCTCCAGCACTGCCCCATCTCCCTACAGTCACCACCCAGTTAGTACATTCAAACTTGGATGGACTGATTAGGTTAGAGCTCTCATAATTTAATCATTTCACCTCTGAATATTCCTGCATTAACCCAGGATCTTTTGGGGAACACCTCATATCTAAGCCTTAACAACCACTGACTGACTACATTCCATGTCTTCCAACTGATTTTAATACAACAGCTGTATTGAATGGACTGAGCTTAAGAGAATAAAATTATAAAATCAAATATCATATTCCACCAGTCCTTAGTAAACTTACTCCATCAAACAGTACATTCTGTCCTTAGATAAAATTAAATCCTAGACAGTTCTCATAGTTCTTTGATCACTCTTAGATAATATGTAAATTCTCTCTCTCTCTCTCTCTCTCTCTCTCTCTCTCTCTCTCTCTCTCTCTCTCTTCACATTTAGAGGCCCAATCCAGTATGAGAATGAGTTGAGAATTCCAAACTCCATTTTTGTGTGTATAGCACTAAGAATTAAACCCAGGGGCTCTTCACCACTGAGCTACATCCCCAACCCTTTTTATTTTACATTTTGAGACAGGGTCTTACTGAACTGCCAAGGGTGGCCTTGAACATGTGATCCTTCTGCCTTAGCCTCACAAGTTCCTGGAATTTCAGGTATATGCCACGACCCCCAGCTCCAAACTTCATTTTACTTAGTTGCCCCTCTACAGGATTGGGTCTGCTTTAGCCATGGAAGTCTGTAACAAGGCAGAAGAATGTGAACAAATCATATTTCCTTTGCTCACCTCCTTCCTCCAAGGCTGGGTCTAGGGGAAAAGGTCATGATATTATCTACAAATATTACTGTGATCTGGATATTCCAAGTTGACTTTCTCCTCAGGAGCAATTTTGTGGATTTCTCAGAGACAAACCCAGTAGAACATCTCATGCATGATTGATCCTTTGATATCAGTTGGCTGCTTTTTACTCGTCTTTCAGCTCTTGGCTCCCATGGGTTACTATTGAGTTGGGCACCATCATCCTTTCTAGATGACCTTTGGATATAGATTCCTTTTCTAGATTTTTCCACCCAAGGTAGTCAATTTTCAGTAAATAGGAAACACAGATTGTCTCACCTGTCATGAGCTATCAATACATGTGGCTCACTCTATAAGCAGCTTGCTTCTCTCACCTCTGCTGCTTCAAGCCAATATTGCCACAGGTATCACTGTCGTCATCGTTGTCATCGTCGTCGTCTTCCTCCTCCTCCTCCTCCTCCTCCTCCTCCTTCTTCTGTTGGGGGGATTGAACTCAGTACCTTGTGCATGTTAGACAAGCACTGTACCACTGAGTTGCATCCCCGTCCCTTTTTATTTTAAGACAGTGTCTTGCTAAATTGCCCATTCTGACCTTGAATTTGCAATCCCCTTGCCTCAGCCTCCAAAGTCACTGGGATTACACGTGTGTGCCACTGTATCCAGCTCAGGCCAATTTTATAATCTTATTTTTATAAAAAAAATGGTCCCAAGCAAAGGACCATTTTTCCTTTAGACTCCATATACTTTCTCTCTGCTTTGAAAATTCAAAAGAAAAAAACTGGGGAAGTTATCGTTGGAAGGAGCAGAGAGCATAGTGGGGAAGACCTCTGTGGCTCAGCCTTAGCTGCTGTCCTTGCCTGCCACTGAACACTTGGAAGGAACTTTTTTCACCTTCCCTAGCTTCCTGACTTGCTTTCATACGAACATGGCCCTAACCACGTTAGCCAAGCCCCTACACCTCTACCCCAATCCCTATTCATTATTTTACTTCCTAGCACTTTCTCACTTTTGTATTCAACATAGAACTCATGAAACCAGAAAGCAATTCTCTCCCCTAGCCCACTTTCATGAGTTCCCAGCCTCAGTCATTGTCCCCAAAGTAAGCAGTCACTTGGTCCACTGTATCCTGAGGCTGCTTCACATGATCAGGCAGAGGAGCATCCTTAAGGTCAATTGCCATTCTGACTATGGCCTTTGCTTCTTGGCTGGCTATGGATTCTCCAGACCATAGATGAGGCCTTTTTGGGCTCGGGCTCTGGCACCCTCTAGTGGCCATTGACAAGCATGCAAGGTCAGCACTGACTTCTAGACCCCTGCCTGCTGGAGGCTGGGCTCTTCTTAAAGGCATCATTACCCTCTGGTAACAATCCAAATGCAAGAGCAAAGATTGGAATTGAAAAGGAGAATTGAGCATACACAATCTTACCATCGCCTGCAACATTGCCCCCCCCCCCGCCTTCGCATTCCTCTTAAAGAAATTCACAATTGGAAGACACTGTTAATCAACTTTCTATTACTATAATAAATACCTGGGATAATCAACTTAAACAAAGAAAAGATCTATTTTGGTTCACAGTTTTAGATGTTTCAATTAATGATTTATTTGTTAGCCCCATTACTAGGCT
Source organism: Spermophilus citellus (assembly GCF_964194105.1). Lineage (NCBI taxonomy): Eukaryota > Metazoa > Chordata > Mammalia > Rodentia > Sciuridae > Spermophilus > Spermophilus citellus. The sequence continues at coordinate 66,268,051 of NC_138197.1, read as the reverse complement.
GTGGTGAGGTAGCACATTATGGTGGAGGCACACGGTAGAGCAAAACCACTCACCTAATGACCTGCAAGAGAAAAAATAGAAAAGAAACCAGAGTTGTGCAGTCCCCTTCAGGGGCCCACTCCCAGTGACCCAAAACCCTTCCAGTAGACCCCATCTCTTAACATCTCTACCACCTCCCTGTAGCACCAAGCTGGACGCCAAGTCTTTAGCACATGGGGCTTTGGGGGACATTCCAGATCCAAACTATACACACACTCCCAATTTTTTCATTTAGAAATTCTTACATCTGGTTTCCAGGAAAGGAGTAGAGGACTATCTTATGGGTCTCAAAATTGAGAGGAAAATTTAAGAAGTAAGCTGCTTAGAGAGTGAGCCACATTTATTGATAGCTCATGACAAGTGCCTCCCTTGGCCGTAGACAACAAGAAAACCTCTCTTCTTTCTTAGTAGCATTAAGCTGCAGGTTCAGTGTCCCCAACTAGCGATATGACTATTTGAAGATTTTGCCAGGAAATCTACCAGTGACCTCTACCCACAGGACAGGTACTTCAAAATAATGAAAGGGAATGATGTAGTCATGAGGTTTTTGTTTCTAGAAAGACTCCAGTGGGGCCAAGTGAGAAGAGGGAATAATATACATCATCAGCAGGTTGGACTTACCTTCCCTAGAGGACCCACTCTGATCTTGCCCAGTGCTCCAGACACAAGGAGTGGTATCCCTCTTCTTGTGGCAGTGTGGTTAGTGGGGGCATCTTGTTCTCTGGTAATTAGAGACTCAGGTCTGTATTTCTTATGACATGAGTTTACACAAATATGGATGAAAGTTAACAATGCGCAGCAAAGGATGACACCGTGAGTGCAGGCACTGCTCTTGATGCCTTGTGGTCCTCAGCCCTCCTTGGCCATGATCCCATGATCAGTGATCTCTCACAAGGCAAAGTGTGGCCTATGGGTCAAACCTGCCTTACCACCTCTTTTTGTACAATCCATGAGCTAAGAATGCTTTTTACAATTTTAAGTAGTTGAAAAAAAATCTAAATAAGAATCAAATTTCATGACACATGAAAATGATATGAAATTAAAACTTCTATGTTCATAAGTAAGGTTTTATTGGAATATAGACTCATTCGTTTGTTTATATAGCCTCTAGAGTTGTTTTGGTTTCATAGTGGCAGAGATGAAGAGTTGCAACAGAGACCTTATGGCCCACAAATCCAAAAATATTTACCACCTGGACCTTAATAGAAAAAGTTTGCTGACCTCTCTCCTAGAAGACCTATGCCTTTTAGTTCATTACAGATTTCAGGAAACCGATTGGTTAGAGCAAGGAATTTGTAGTGGAGCCTTGCAGAGAATGAGTTCACACTGCAAAGGCCCTAACTGAAGATTCTGAATTTAATCTAGTAAATCCGTACAAAGCCTTTACAGTTGGTACCAGGAGCAAAGCAGTACATTCTAGAAACTTAACATGGCATCAGCAGGTAGGAAGAACTAAATGAGAGAATTCTGTGCTAGCAAGACTGGTGATGAGCAACAATGATTCAGGGCTTGAAATAAGAAAAGTCTAAGATGAAGTGCCGCAGTCTGGCTGGGCACAAAATCACAAGCCACTCACACCTTGTAGATTCAAACAGCAACTCTTTATTCTCGAACTGTCACCGGCACTCTACACACAGGTTCTGGGCCAAATCCACGCTTCCACTGGGCTCTGCATCCCAAATACTCTCTCAATCCTGTGAGAACTCAACAGGGAACTCATGGAGCGGGTGCCTGGAGGCAGCAGGATACTCCCTATTCCCAGCAGGATATACCTTAAACCTGGAACTGCCCTAAACCCAAGGAGCGCCCTAAACCCTGATCTGCCCTAAACCCAGATCAGCCCTGGTCCTTGAGCAAGGTCACCTTACATGCAATGTCACTGCAAATGACCTGGGTCATGCCATGCGTCATTCCTACTTGGCAATGGCTCTCAGCAATGAAGAACTGGTAATTCTTTAAAACAAATTAGTGTAGATGGACACAATATATTTTATTTATTTATTTATTTTTATGTAGTATTGAGGATCAAACCCAGTGTCTCATGCATGCTAGGCAAGTGCTCTACACCTAAGCCACAACCCTAGCCTAAGAACTGGCTGTTGCTAGCATTCTTGGGGACAATGATAGAGGGCAGCAGATAAGCTGTGATCAAAGAAGCAGAGACAAGGAGGCCAGGTCACAGGTAGAATGAGGTCAAGGGACACTAAGACCCTGTGCTATGAAACATCTGAACACCTCAGAGGAGAATGTGATTTTGCCAGCTGGCATCATTTTTCACCAGATGATCCTGCAGGTAGATTTATTTTTACTTTCTAGTAGCATCTTTAAAAATACAACTTAGTGCTTGATAGATATGGAGCAAAGGAATGAACACATGAGATAAGTTATTAATAATAATAAAGACAAAATTATTGTGTAAAATCATAAGTTGAAATGACTGATGAACTCTCCAATTCAATAAGTCTCTTTCTGATAACCCCAAATAAAGATCCTACCCAGACACTTTGGGGTTCCTTGCCATACTTTTCTATTAGATTGAAATTATCTAGTATGATCAATTATTAAGGAGAGAAAAATCAGCATAATTTTCCAAACAAAATAAGGTTACATAATTGACCCTAAAATTGATGTCAGAATATAAGCTATTATTTCAGTTTTACAAAATTCTATGAGTAAATATATTTGCTCCTGGAAAGGAGAAAACTGTGAAGTTAATATTATTTTAAAAGAAAGTGTATTAAAAAATGAAAATAACTACCTTATTACTTGAATTTGAGATAGAGAACTATTTCTACTACTCAAAATTCATCCTTAGTAAATATACTAGCAATTTTAAGGCCCGAATTAAATTTTGAATTTAAGACTTCAGTGAAGTGAACTTCAAGAGAAAGAATAGTTGGTTTTTATCTTTTACATTTCCATTTTTAGGGTGGGGGAAATTTTTCTGAAAAAGTGGTTAACAGCCATATAAATAAATCTTTGTAATAGATATAGGTAAGATGTTTTTTTAAATGACTATTTATTAGCATGAAGTTGAGGATAAGTCCCTAAGATTTTGTGCACATTTAATTTTCTTTTATTACTCTTAAATTTCTTATGCAACAGTTCATCAACTGTATACTATAGAACTTTTTTTTAGTTTTTGTATTCATAACAGCCAATAATCTCCATAGCATATTCAATGCTATACCAGGAGCAATGACCAGGATGAGAGTAAGACTTTCAGAATAATACCAAAACTACATCAGACATGAATGACTTCAAATTATTATTTTTTTTTTTTGAGAGAGAGAGAGAGAGAGAGAGAGGAGAGAATTTTTTAATATTTATTTTTCAGTTTTCGGTGGACACGACATCTTTATTTTATTTTTATGTGGTGCTGAGGATCGAACCCCGCGCTGTGTGCATGCCAGGCAAGCACGTTACTGCTTGAGCCACATCCCCAGCCCTCGAATGATTTTTAAATCATTATTTTTGAAGGAATACTTAGGATAAAACCATAACCATTTTAAATGTACACATATAAATATCACACTAAGTGAAGTAAAGAGGGAAAGAAATTTAAAAATAGAAAATATGCATGAATAAAATATAAAATAGAGAAAACACCAACCCACTCTTGTTCTTCCTGTCGTTGCCTCTCCCAGCATTAAATTATTTACTTTGGTTCTCCTTCCTCACAAGAAGTTATCAATGAAGTTCCTTGTTTCTGGTTCCAGTTGGTGTCTATTACTTAAAGCACAATGTTGTCTTTGGAGGAAAGTAACCAATATAATCTGTGGGAACTTGGGAGTACTTGGAAGATTATTTTATCCATTCTATTATTTCAGAACAATATAATGTACCTGCGTAGATCAAATTAATAGCAGAGGGGTTAATGTTAGGTGTTCAAATTTGTGTTCAGAGAGTTTTATTCTGAATCTGCCATGTGCCCTTAGGAAAGGAAATATCAGATTTAGAGAGAGAGTACTAGAGAAAACAATCCCAGTACAGTTTCCATGTAAACTAGAGCATGAATTATTTGGGATATGCTTATAGCAAGAAATTATTCATTGTTTATCTGAAATGCAAATCTAACCAAGTACTCTATATTTTCATTTAGTACATTTAGCAATCCTATATCTGAGAGGCAATAGGTCTGCTCCTGCTCATCCCTCCCTATCTTGCCCTAGTCCACTCTCATCTTTCCTGTATTATTCACAAACATGAGTAATAGGCAGAAAGGCAGGCAGACACAGGAAGAAGTGAAGGAGGGAAAGAGGAGGAAGAGGAAGTGGGAATAGAGGGGGAAGAAGAGAGGAAGGAAAGCAGGAGGAAGAAAGAATACAAGAGAAACAGAGGCAAAGACTCAGACTTGAGGAACTAAGAAAAATCCAGTATGGCTAGAGTAGAGAGATCAGGGGAAGAGTGCTCTGTGATATGGCTGCAGAGGAAGCTAAGGAGGCCTGACGTGCTGTTGTGTGCACGTCTATGGTCACAGCTGTTTCCTGTTTGTGTCTGTCAAGAGTTATTAATAACAAAGTCTACCCCAACTGCTGAGGGCAGGGCTCTAAACCCAGAGCACAGAACCAGGGTGCCACCTTCTCTGCCTCTGTGGGCACTGTCACATGAGCTACTCATGGATAGGTAATGGCCACTGCCAGCTTTCTCACTTGGTCCCACTGTGTCTTTGACATACTCCATTGTTGTAGTTTTAATTTTTTCAAGTACTGCCTTACCTTCTGGAATTATAAGATGCCACAGCATCATCTTATATGTTCCCCGCACCAGCTCTAGAATCACAAAGTGAAAGCTGGAGGATCTCATCTGCCCACATTATCCATGAATGTGTTTTTTATATGAAAGCAAATTCTATATCTTAAAAAAAAAAAAAAAAACAACAAAAAAGGGGCTGGGATTGTGGCTCAGCAGCAGAGCACTTGCCTAGCATGTGCGAGGCCCTGGGTTCGATCCTCAGCACCACATGAAAATAAATAAAATAAAGGTATTGTGTCCATCTATAACTAAAAAATAAAATATTAAAAAACAAAACAAACAAAACTTTGTTTAGAAGAGATTTAGACTTATAGAGCCGCTTCAGAAACAGTAGTTTCATACACTTCTCCACCAGATTCCCCTTTTGTTAAATCTTACATTTGTATGATACATTTGTTACAACTCATAACCAATATTGATACATTGTTAACCAGAGTCCATGCTTTATCCCAACTTCCTTGGTTTTTACCTAAAGTCCTTCTTGGTTCTATACTATACAAGATACTATACATTTAATCATCATGTTTCCTTAGGCTCCTCTAAATAGTGACAGTTTTTAAGACCCCGCCTTTTTAAAAATAATCTTAACAGTTTTGAGGAGTACTGATCAAGTATTTTGTAGAACGTCCTCCAAATGGAGTTTGCCTTATGTTTTTCTGATGACTGGGCAAGGAGTTCTGCATTTTGGAGGGAAAACCACACAGGTAAAGTGCCATTCTCCTCACATAACACAGGTATGTGTTTATCAACTTCAGTTACCACTGCTGGTATTCGTCTTGATCACTTGGCTGAGATAATACTTTTCAGGTAGGCTTCCCCATTGTATAGTTACTCTTTTTTGCCTCCTTCTTTATACTGTATTCTTTGAAAGAAAGTCACTGAGCACACCCCAAACTCAAGGAGTATAACTCCTTGACAGTGGAATGTCTGCATAAATTATTTGCAATGTTCTTACACAGGAAGTTTTATATTCTCCCACATTTACTCACTAAAGTTTTTTTTTATATTGGTATGATCTCACTTAAATTTCTTTCATACTTTGGGCTGTAATCCAATAATAAGTTATTTAGTTATTCACATTATTCCAGTTTGGTTGTGGGGAGCTCTCTCACTTGGCCAACTGCCCCTTTGATATGCCCCATTATTGTTGTTTAATTCCTTTCAGCACTTACCTTCTGGCACTATAAGATGCTTCAGAGCATCTTATATATCCCCTACCCCAGCTCTATAATCAGCTATTTCTTCAAGGAGCCTGGGTTTATTGGAGAATGGTATGAGGAACCAAGATTTGAATGCTGGGTATGCTGATTGCTGCCGGGTTGTCAGTGTTTCTAGGTCCTCTCTAGCTGACTGAGTGAGGAAAATGTGTGTGTGTGTGTGTGTGTGTGTGTGTGTGTGTGTGTGTGTACTAACTTGTTTACATACACATATTTGTAAATATTCCATTGTATATCCGTTGGTATGTGTATTAGTGAAATATGAGTTCATATGGGGGTCTCTAGCTCTAATCTTTGAATGGATCATTCCAGCCTTTGCCTCCTTGCTGTCTTCACCTCTCTCTCTAATTTGGTTCCCAACATTCACTATTCATTTACTTAATTCCACTATACATTTATAGTGATTTCAGAATTGTTCACTATGTTCACTATGAGAAACAGCTTTGCCAGCCAGAGTATAGAGCTTATGTACAGTTGCTTCACCTTTTGTCTTCAACTCCACTCATTCCAAAGTTACGTCAGTACTTCCTCTTTTCCCAGTTCCTGAGATATAGTTTAGTTTATTCTTTTCCAGACCTCCATACTAGGACCCTCTTTTCCACAACCACTTAAATCATTTTTAAAAAAACTCACTGTGATAATATTCACCATTTGTGCTATAAAGTACTATTTTAACAAATACATAATATAATGTATCACCATTCTAGTACTATACATGATCATTACCAACGTAAACGCATCTAATTGTCACCAATTCAAACTTGCCATCTCTAAGAATCTTAAGCAACCGCTGACCTGGTTACCATAAATATAGGCTTGCTTTTTCCAGAATGTCATATACGTAGAATTATACAGTATATAACCTTTTCAGACTAGTTTCTTTGTCTTGGTGATCTGCATCTAAAATTCACCTTTGTTTTTCTTCTTGTTTTGATTTTGGTTTTGGTGGTTGATAGCTCATTCCTTTTTATGGCTGAAAAGAATTCCACTGTATAGGTGGAAAACAAAAACATAGGAGCAGAAAATTTATGAAGCTTGTTACTCTAAACAATTGTGGAAAATGTGAAGTTATTAATACTACCAGCACGAATCTCTAGAATCCATATATAATTGTCATTCAAAAAATTAGTTAAATAAATGTTTGAATTTGTGAATCTAGTATTACCACAACTACTTCTATTCCCCAAACCACTTTGATACCTTCACATGACAGAGATCTAATATAACTAAAATTAATACAGACTCCCTTCCAATCAAGCCTATGCTTTAAAATTAGAATAACTTAAAATGTTGAAATTTAGATTCTAAAGTAATATCTATTGTGGAGAGCAGTGGTGTGGACCATGGTCTTTGTCTCAGTGCTATGGCTACACTTTGCCCTGGGAATATTCTGTTTAAAAGTGCAGGATGATATTTCCCAGAGCTATGCCAGTGACTTGCCTAAGGAAGTTCCATGAAAAGATGCAGAGTGTTTCATGCAAAGGCATTTATTCTTGCATTTCATGGAAATATTTCTCGTGAAATAACTTGATCACTACTCATTTCAGTGTTGATCTTGAGCTCAGACACCAGCTGCTGGGAATAGAGAATTCTGAGCATAGCACCATAACTATAATATCTTGTACGTGCTATAACCTTCAAGCCTGCCTGCTTTGGGGAAACCTTCCCACAAATAGTCTTTTGATGTTAAAATCTATATAATAAATGTGCTGTGCTATCTCTGGGTCACTGTTTCTCCATCAGAGGTCAGTGTCCCACCTGGTCCCAGCTTTCTCTTTGTAAATGTTTATGTATATTTCTTAATCCCTAGTTGTACCTCACAAATTTCTAGGGTTCATCTGTGTAGGTCACAGCAGTATATGACAAAAATTACACAAGGAATGATCTGTCACATTCCACATTTGTTGTGCCAATGAATAAATTTTAAAATAAAATTTCTTCCAAGATGAACAGGTACCTACCTTACATTGATTCCTAATGTTTCTGGAAAACACAAGTTATCTGAGAAAAATTCATCATGACTGTACATTCTTCTAAAGCACTGTAAAAACCTCATCAGCTTCAGGGACAATTCAAGGCTGCTACAGAATTAATGTTTCTGTTTCCAAATTAGACAAGGTACTCAGAATGATGGATTTTCAAATAAGCAAGAAAGCTCAGGGAATTCTATCTCTATCACCATTTTTAAAGAAACTTAATGCTCATTTCTTCCCTTGAGTAACAGAAATTTTAAATGTCTTTTCTTTAGTGCTGTTTCAGAATTTTTCAGGAAATGTTAAATGTTAGAACTAAAACAATGTGATATTAAGATAATCAGTAGGGATTCCTTGTGAAATAACTTGATCACTACTTAAGGGAAATCATCTATCAAGTATGTTCCTCAGGAGACAATATGGCAAGAAAGCATTATATGGTCAATTAGCTAACATCTCATTTCCTTGTTTCTTCAAAATACGGAAATTCTTTCTTTTGGCTTCTATAATTATGGAACTTTTTCTCTTTGATGCTATTAAATTTTCCTATGTATATTTTAATTTGGAAGAAATGGTCAATATTGGTGGTCTTTTAATAGGACTACATTTTTTTTTTAAATGTGAGAGTAGAATGAGTCACTCCTCAATTTCCTTAAATTAGGATAAGTCCTTCTTTAATATATAATAATAAAAAATGACTGTGGATAATAAATATTGGCTTGCTTTACCTTTTTTTGACACAAGGTATAAGCCAACATGAGTTATAGTTTATCCTCTCAGATATGATTTTAGCAAAGGTTTCTTATTTGCCTCTTTCACTCAAAGATTAGCACTTTAGGCTAAGAAAAACACTTCTACATCTGACTAGAAGTAACAAAGGTAGAAAGGGCTCATGTAAAGATATTGAATAGATATAAATACAGGGTAGCCTAAATTCCACTTGTCATCATAATTTTATCATGTTTTTATTAAGTCTCAAATTGATTCCCTAGTTGTTCCCTGCTAATGATATATACATGATTTTAATTCCTTGCAAATTATCCAATAATTATTCCTTAGATATCTCACTGGTCCTAAACTCTCACCATATTTGTTCTAGTGAACTACAAATGAAACAAAACAAATAAAGAGCCCCCCCCCAAAAAAAAACCCTCTTTTACTCCTTTGTGAAACAAAGCAAAGAAATTCTTTACTGATGACTACTGCAGCTCTATCAAACACTGGTGGAAACTTAACACCATCACATGCTGTTCCCTATATTTAACATAGTCCCTCCTATGGCTTTGCCACATATGGTAGTTCTTTAGAGAAAGCCACAACCAACCTTCAAAGTACACAAACCACATTGTGTGTAGCAGGAGTGGCAGGTCTCTCCCTTAGCTTTATAACTTACTCTATGAGTGTAATATCAAAGACTTTTGGGAACCAATATATTGAAGATTTTAAGGAAACCTTTTTTAAATTATATTTTGGCTTTTAGTTAAAGACAGTTTTCTCTCCCTGGGACCCAGAAACATGTTTGAGGCTAGATTGATGACTGGTTGAATAATAACCATCAAGCTGTACTTAAAATCCTATCAGAAAAATATATGGCCAGATATCAAACTAAGAATATTATATGCTCAAATTAAAAGAAATTTTAACAAGTAATTATTTTTTACTTATCAAATATAGAATTTACAGGTCCACAAAACAGGAACAATCTTGGGACTATAGCATGGCAAAGCCTAAGGAAACTGGAAACCTAGATCTTCCAGTACACAGCTTCTTAGCCAACCACAGGTCCCAGCACCAGCCCACAGGCCCAGGTACCCAGCCTTGATCTTCCCTTCACAGAACAGATGACAACCCCACCTAATTGATGAGAAAGAAAGCTGAGAAACTTTTGAACTCCAATGGAAACAAATATTCAGTTTTTCATCAAAGTCTTTTTTTTTCTCTTTCCTTTTCCTTTTTTTCTCCCATTTCTACTATTTTTGAAAGCAATTATTGTTCATGCATCAGTTTTTTGAGGACTGGGATGCCTGAATACTATATTTCAGTTTTGTTTTGCATGCTTTTATTTATACCTTTTTCTAATTTTAGATTTTTTAAAAAAAATTGTATTACATATATATTTTTTCTCTCAAATCTCTGTTTCCCTTGATTCTCTTTCTCTCTTTTCTCCTGCTAACAATCTTGATTAATGATTAATAATCAACCTCTTTCACTGTTGCTATAATTTTTTACTTGAGATTCCTTCCCAGCGGAAGCTACTTTAGCAGGTGTGTGACTCCCACCCACACCAGATACAAACAACCGGGAAACTTCAAAATCTCTCCGTGGGCGTGACCGTAAGGGCCAAAGGACTCTCGACCCCCAACTCCCCCTACTGCCAGTGACTAGGGCGTGACTGTAGGGGCAGAGGGAAGCAGAGAAGACTCCCCACCCCCAAATCCCCCAACCGCGAACTGAGAGGGTGTGACGGTAGGGGCGGAGGGAAACAGAGGACACTCCAGACCCCCAACTCCTCCTACCGCCAGCAGTGTGGTTGTGACTGTAGGGGCTGAGGGAAGTAGAGGGGTTCCTCGACCCCCAACTCCTATTACCACCAGCAGCGACACCAATGGTCTTAGCTGCCAGATTCCGAAGGTGTGCCCACCAAAGGGGTCCGGAAAAATTAAACAATTAACTCCCAGAACACAGCTCCACAGCGCTGGGGCTTAGATGAATGACAGCGAGAGTGCTCAGTAGTTAGGGAAATAGAGCACTCAGTGGGGCTGAAAGTGTAACCAAATCCTTGGGGAACTTCCTCCGGTGAGCAGGACCTGGCTGGCTGGCAGGAGGAAGGGGAGGAGGGGCCATAGAAGTGAAACGGCTCTGGACCAACAGGATTGAGAGACTCCCAGGAACTGCCTTACAGGGATTGCTGTTGACATATTGAGGGCAAAACTCAGCCCGGAGGGCACAGCTTTGCCTACGGGAAGAGAAGAAAATGGATCTCTAAGACCTAATTTTATTTCCTATTTCATTTTAATTTTTTCTCTCCCTTTTCCCTCTCTCTCTCCCCTTCCAAGTTTTACTGCTCTTTCCATTCTCCTCTATGCTATCTATCTCCCTCTCCTTCTTTCTTTTCAAGAGCACCTACCTTCCCCTTCCCCCCAACTTTCATCCCAAGCATTACGTCCTCCATTTCGCGTAACTGTCTAAATACAAATAGGTGTGCACCCTCCCCCCGCGCCTGCAAGGTAGCCGGACCTGCAACCCACCAGCAGGTCAGGTCCAGCAACCTGGGAGTGGCAGAGCCGCCCCACGCGCCTGCAAGGTAGGCGCACCTGCTACCAACCAGCAGAACAGGCCCAGCGGCCTGCTGATGTGGTAGGCACAGTGCCCCAATTGGAGGAGGAGCAGAGCCCCTGCCCGCGCCTGTGCAGGAGACTTTGCAACTATATAAGAGTAATACAAATATATAGGGGGAAAATTCAACAACACAACAGTCTCAGTAAGCAGAAAGAAACGTGAACAGTATGAAGAGACAAGGAAAGAAAGGACCACAAGCAATGCAGGTCAACTCAACATTAGAAGAGGTAATATCTGCAGCAGATGGAATGTCAGATAAAGAATTCAGGAGATACATGCTTCAGATGATCTGGAGTCTCAAGGAAGACATTAGACAGCAAAATCAGACAATGAAAGATCTCTTCAACAATGAAATACATAAACAAATCCAGGAAGCAAAAGATCAACTATACAGGGAGATAGAGGTTATAAAAACAAACAGAAATCCTAGAAAGGCAGGAAGCAATAAACCAACTTAAAAACTCAATTGAGAATACTACCAGCAGAGTAGAACACTTAGAAGATAGAACATCAGACAATGAAGACAAAGTATTTCAACTTGAAAAGAACATAGACAGCTCAGCAAGACTGTTAAGAAACCATGAGCAGAACATCCAAGAAATATGGGATAACATTAAAAGACCAAACTTAAGAGTCATTGGGATACAGGAAGGCACAGAGCTCCAAACCAAAGGAATGAGCAATCTATTCAATGAAATAATTCGAGAAAACTTCCCAGACTTGAAGAACGAGACAGAATCCCAAATCCTAGAAGCCTACAGGACGCCAAATGTGCAAAATCATAAGAGATCCACACCTAGACACATTATAATGAAGATGCCCAACATACAGAATAAGGAGAGAATTTTAAAAGCTACAAGAGAAAGGAAGCAGATTACATTTAGGGGTAAACCAATCAGGATAACAGCTGATCTCTCAACACAGACTTTGAAAGCTAGAAGATCCTGGAATAACATATTTCAAACACTGAAAGAAAATGGGTTCCAACCAAGAATTGTGTATCCAGCAAAATTAAGCTTCAAGATGGAAGATGAAATTAAAACCTTCCACGATAAACAAAAGTTAAAAGAATTTGCAGCTAGAAAACCATCTCTCCAAAAAATACTCAGCAAAACATTACAGGAAGAGGAAATGGAAAATAACAATGAAAACCAACAGTGGGAGGTAGGACAGTAAAGGGGGGAAAATAATCAAAGAGGAAAACAAACCATATTCAGTAACATAAATAAACAAATATGGCTGGAAGGATAACCCATATCTCAATAATAACCCTAAATGTTAATGGCTTAAACTCACCAATTAAGAGACACAGGCTAGTATAATGGATCACAAAACATGACCCAACAATATGCTGCCTACAGGAGATGCATTTGATAGGAAAAGACATACATAGACTGAAGGTGAAAGGTTGGGAAAAATCATATCACTCATATGGACTTCGGAAACAAGCAGGAGTGTCCATACTCATATCAAATAAAATAGATTTCAAGCCAAAGTTAATCAAAAGGGATAAAGAGGGACACTACATACTGCTCAAGGGAACCATACACCAACAAGACATAACAATCATAAATATATATGCCCCAAACAATGGTGCAGCTATGTTCATCAAACAAACTCTTCTCAAGTTCAAGAGTCTAATAGACCACCATACAATAATCATGGGAGACTTGAACACACCTCTCTCACCACTGGACAGATCTTCCAAACAAAAGTTGAATAAGGAAACTATAGAACTCAATAACACAATTAACAACCTAGACTTAATTGACATATATAGAATATACCACCCAACATCAAGCAGTTACACTTTTTTCTCAGCAGCACATGGATCCTTCTCAAAAATAGATCATATATTATGTCACAGGGCAACTCTTAGACAATATAAAGGAGTAGAGATAATACCATGCATCTTATCTGACCATAATGGAATGAAACTGAAAATCAACGATAAAAGAAGGAAGGAAAAATCATGCATCACTTGGAGAATGAACAATAGGTTACTGAATGATCAATGGGTTATAGAAGACATTAAGGAGGAAATTAAAAAATTCTTAGAGATAAATGAAAACACAGACACAACATATTGGAATCTATGGGACACATTGAAAGCAGTTCTAAGAGGAAAATTCATTGCATGGAGTTCATGCCTTAAAAAAAGAGAAAACCAACAAATAAATGATCTCATACTTCATCTCAAAATCCTAGAAAAAGAAGAGCAAAATAACAGCAAAAGAAGTAGAAGGCAAGAAATAATTAAAATCAGAGCTGAAATTAATGAAATCGAAACAAAAGAAACAATTGAAAAAATTGATAAAACTAAAAGTTGGTTCTTTGAAAAAATAAATAAGATCGACAGACCCTTAGCCATGCTAACGAAGAGAAAAAGAGAGAGAACTCAAATTACTAGCATACAGGATGAAAAAGGCAATATCCCAACAGACACTTCAGAAATACAGAAGATAATCAGAAATTATTTTGAATCCTTATACTCCAATAAAATAGAAGATAGTGAAGGCATCGATAAATTTCTTAAGTCATATGATCTGCCCAGATTGAGACAGGAGGATATAGACAACCTAAACAGACCAATATCAATTGAGGAAATAGAAGAAACCATCAAAAGATTACCAACTAAGAAAAGCCCAGGACCGGATGGGTATACAGCAGAGTTTTACAAAACCTTTAAAGAGGAACTAATACCAATACTTTTCAAGCTATTTCAGGAAATAGAAAAAGAGGGAGAACTTCCAAATTCATTCTACGAGGCCAACATCACCCTGATTCCTAAACCAGACAAAGACACTTCAAAGAAAGAAAACTACAGACCTATATCTCTAATGAACCTAGACACAAAAATCCTCAATAAAATTCTGGTGAATCGGATACAAAATCATATCAAAAAAATTGTACACCATGATCAAGTAGGATTCATCCCTGGGATGCAAGGCTGGTTCAATATACAGAAATCAATAAATGTTATCCACCACATCAATAGACTTAAAAATAAGAATCATATGATCATCTCGATAGATGCGGAAAAAGCATTCGACAAAGTACAGCATCCCTTTTTGTTCAAAACTCTCGAAAAAATAGGGATAACAGGAACATACCTCAACATTGTAAAAGCAATCTACGCTAAGCCCCAGGCTAGCATCATTCTGAATGGAGAAAAATTAAAGGCATTCCCTCTAAAATCTGGAACAAGACATGGATGCCCTCTCCCACCACTTCTGTTCAACATAGTTCTCAAAACACTGGCCAGAGCAATTAGACAGATGAAAGAAATTAAAGGCATAAAAATAGGAAAAGAAGAACTTAAATTATCACTATTTGCAGATGACATGATTCTATACCTAGCAGACCCAAAAGGGTCTACAAAGAAACTATTAGAGCTAATAAATGAATTCAGCAAAGTGGCAGGATATAAAATCAACATGCATAAATCAAAGGCATTCCTGTATATCAGCGACAAACCCTCTGAAATGGAAATGAGGACAACCACTCCATTCACAATATCCTCAAAAAAAAATAAAATACTTGGGAATCAACCTAACAAAAGAGGTGAAAGACTTAGACAATGAAAACTACAGAACCCTAAAGAGAGAAATTGAAGAAGATCTTAGAAGATGGAAAAATATACCCTGTTCATGGATAGGCAGAACTAACATCATCAAAATGGCGATATTACCAAAAGTTCTCTATAGGTTTAATGCAATGCCAATCAAAATCCCAATGGCATTTCTTGTAGAAATAGAGAAAGCAATCATGAAATTCATATGGAAAAATAAAAGACCCAGAATAGCAAAAACAATGCTAAGCAGGAAGTGTGAATCAGGTGGTACAGCGATACCAGACTTCAAACTATACTACAGAGCAATAGTAACAAAAACAGCATGGTATTGGTACCAAAACAGGCGGGTGGACCAATGGTACAGAATAGAGGACACAGAAACCAACCCACAAAACTACAACTTTCTTATATTTGATAAAGGGGCTAAAAGCATGCAATGGAGGAAGGATAGCATCTTCAACAAATGGTGCTGGGAAAACTGGAAATCCATATGCAACAAAATGAAACTGAATCCCTTTCTCTCGCCATGCACAAAAGTTAACTCAAAATGGATCAAGGAGCTTGATATCAAACCAGAGACAAGGCATCTGATAGAAGAAAAAGTTGGCTACGACCTACATACTGTGGGGTCGGGCTCCAAATTCCTCAATAGGACACCCATAGCACAAGAATTAATATCTAGAATCAACAAATGGGACTTGCTCAAACTAAAAAGTTTTTTCTCAGCAAAAGAAACAATAAGAGAGGTAAATAGGGAGCCTACATCATGGGAACAAATCTTTACTCCTCACACTTCAGATAGAGCCCTAATATCCAGAGTATATAAAGAACTCAAAAAATTAGACAATAAGATAACAAATAACCCAATCAACAAATGGGCCAAGGACCTAAACAGACACTTCTCAGAGGAGGACATACAATCAATCAACAAGTACATGAAAAAATGCTCACCATCTCTAGCAGTCAGAGAAATGCAAATCAAAACCACCCTAAGATATCATCTCACTCCAGTAAGATTGGCAGCCGTTATGAAGTCAAACAACAACAAGTGCTGGCGAGGATGTGGGGTAAAGGGTACACTTGTACATTGTTGGTGGGACTGCAAATTGGTGCAACCAATTTGGAAAGCAGTATGGAGATTTCTTGGAAAGCTGGGAATGGAACCACCATTTGATCCAGCTATTCCCCTTCTGGGTCTATTCCCTAAAGACCTAAAAACAGCATGCTACAGGGACACTGCTACATCGATATTCATAGCAGTACAATTCACAATAGCAAGACTGTGGAAGCAACCTAGATGCCCTTCAATAGACGAATGGATAAAAATAATGTGGCATTTGTACACAATGGAGTATTACTCTGCATTAAAAAATGACAAAATTATAGAATTTGGAGGGAAATGGATGGCATTAGAGCAGATTATGCTAAGTGAAGCTAGCCAATCCCTAAAAAACAAATGCCAAATGTCTTCTTTGATATAAGGAGAGTAACTAAGAACAGAGTAGGGAAGAAGAGCATGAGAAGATGACTAACATTAAACAGGGATGAGAGGTGGGAGGGACAGGGAGAGAGAAGGGAAATTGCTTGGAAATGGAAGGAGACCCTTAGGGTTATACAAAATTACATACAAGAGGAAGTGAGGGGAAAGGGAAAAATAATACAAGGGGGAGAAATGAATTACAGTAGAGGGGGTAGAGAGAGAAGAGGGGAGGGGAGGGGAGGGGAGGGGGGATAGTAGAGGATAGGAAAGGCAGCAGAATACAACAGACATGAGTATGTCAATATGTAAATCAGTGGAAGTGTAACTGATGTGACTCTGCAATCTGTTTACGGGGTAAAAATGGGAGTTCATAACCCACTTGAATCAAAGTGTGAAATATGATATATCAAGAAGTATGTAATGTTTTGAACAACCAATTAAAAAAAAAAGAACAAGTTGGGCAGGTCAGTCCACTCCCCACAGATGGATTGATCCTCCAAACAAAAACAAAGAAACTATAGAAATAAGTAATGTGATCAATAATTTGGACTTAACAGACTTATAAGGAATATTTCATCTATCAGTGACTGAATACACTTTCTTCTCAGGAGCACATGGACCCTTTTCTAAAATAGCTCATATCTTATGCCACAAAGAACTCTTAGCAAATACAAAAAATAGATATAATACCCTGCATTCATTCATAATGGAATGAAATAAAAAATCAATGATAAAATAAAAAATAGAAGCACTTTAATACCTGGAGACTAAATTACATGCTATTGAATGATGAATGGATAGCAAAAGAAATCAGGGATGAAATTTTAAAAATACTTAAATGAGAATAGCAATACAACATATGAAAATCTCTGGGATACTATCAAAGCAGTTATACGAGGAAAGTTTATTAAAAGAATAAAACTTTCCAATAAATAACCCAATATTACATCTCAAAACTCTGGACAAAAAAGACAAAATCAACACCAAAATCAGTAGAAGATAAGAAATAATTAAAATCAGAGCCAAAGATCAATATAATTTAAACAAAAAAAATTTAAAAACTGATGAAACAAAACATTGGCTCTTTAAAAAAATAAATGAAATTAATAAACTTTTCTTCACTTGCTAAGCTTATGAAGAGAAAGAGGGAGAAATTCAACTTACTAAATTTGTGATGAAAAAGTAATTATCTCAATGGACACTACCAAAATACAGAAGATAATTAGAAACTATTTTGAAAAATTATACTCCAATAAAATAGAAAATCTTGAAGACAAAAACAAATTTCTAGAAACATTGGACCCAGAGAATTTTAACAGGTTAATTTAAAGCAATGAAATTGAGGATGTCATCAAAATCCTACCAACAATGCTAGTATCACCTTGATACCAAAACCAGACAAAGATGCATCAAGGAAAGAAAACTTCAGACTAATATCCCTGATTAATATAAATGCAAAAATTCTTAATAAAATACTGGCAAACTATATACAAACACATATTTAAAAGATAGTGCACCATAATCAAGTGGGGTTCATTCCAGGGATGCAAGGTTGGTTCAACATACAGGAACCAATAAACATAATTCATCACATTGATAGACTGAAAGACAATAATCACATGACTATCTCAATAGATGCAGAAAAAGCATTTGACAAAATACAGCATCCATTCATGCTCAAAAAACTAGGAAAAAAAAAAACAGGGATAGTGTGAACATACCTCAACATTGTAAAAGCTATCTATGTTAAACCCAAGCCCAACATCATTCTAAATGAAGATAATTTGAAAGCAGTCTCTCTAAAAATTGGAATAAGACAGGGATGCCTTCCTTCTCCACTTCTATTCCACATAGCCCTTGAAACTCTAGCCAAACCATCAGACAGAAGAAAGAAATTAAAGGGACATAAATAGGAAAAGAAGAACTCAAACTATCCCTATTTGTCAATAACATCATTCTATATTTAGAAGACCCAGAAAACTCCACCACAAAACTTCTAGAACTCATAAATAAATTCAGCAAAGTAGCAAGATATAAATTTAACACCCATAAGTCAATTGTGTTCCAATTCCAACAATGATGAATCAGCTGAACGAAAAATTAAGAAAACTATCCCATTCATAATAGCCTCAAAAAATAAAATAAAATCTTGGGGTTTTTAGCTTCTTCTATCCACTCTGTCCCTCAGAGAGGCTTAGAAGAGCACGCCCCAACCCGGACGGATCAAGAATTGTTAGGGTCAGCAGGCCACCCACCCAGCCCTCCTCACCAGAGGACAATCAGACACACCTGGGAGACCAGTCAAAGCAGGATCTCATTTATTGAGGAAGCACACACAACTTATATAAGGAGTAAAAGCCAATCATTTTAAAACACGGAAAAGCAGGAACCAATCAACATGAAAGTTAAATCAGCAGGAGGAATTAAAGAGCACAGAAGAGAACTAAGCCAATCAGGGAGGTTTCAAAACAACTTCAGTGTCCTCCTACTGGCATTTAGCTAGGTGCCATCTTAGTTTTCGGCCCCACAATAAAACACTTGGGATTCATTCTAACAAAAGAGGTGAGAGACCTCTACAATGAAAACTACAGAAAGAAATTGAAGGCGATCTTAGAAGATGGAAAGATCTCCCATGCTCTTGGATAAGTAGAATTAATATTGTCAAAATGGCTTTCTACCAAAAGCACTATTCAGATTTAATGCAATTACTATTAAGATTTCAATGACGTTCTTTATAGAAATAGAAAAATCAGCCATGAAATTCATTTGGAAAAATAAGAGGCCCAGAATAGCCAAATAAATCCTTAGGGAGTAAAGTGAAGCAAGAGGCTACAATGACCTTAAATTATACCATAGAGCTATAGAAACAAAAATGACATGGTATTGGCACCATGTGACCAGTGGTACAGAATGGAAGACCCAGAGATAAACCCACAGAAATACAGTAATCTCATACTAGACAAAGGTACCATAAACATACATTGGAGAAAAGATAAACCTCTTCAACAAATGGTGCTGGGAAAACTGAAAATTCATATGTAACAAAATGAAATTAAACCCCTATCTATCATCCTGCACAAAACTCAACTCAAAGTGAATCAAGGACCTAGGTATTAGACCAGAAACCCTGAGCCTACAAGAAGCAAAAGTAGGCCTAACTCTCCATCATGTATGCTTAAGAACTGAAATTCTCAACAAGACTCCTAAAGTGCAAGAAGTAAAATAAAGAATCAATAAATGGGATGATATCAAACTAAAAAGCTTCTTCACCGCAAAGGAAGCTATCATGTGAAGAGAGAGCACATAGAATGGGAGAAAATCTTTGCCACTTGCACCTCAGATACAGCATTAACCTCCAAGATATAAAAAGAACTCAAAAAACTCAACACCAAAAAAAACAAATAACCTAATCAATAAATGGGCAAAGGAACTTAACAGGCACTTCACAGAATAATAATTATGAATGGACAACAGATACATGAAAAAAGTTCAACATCTCTCACCATTATAGAAATACAAATTAAAACTGCACTGACACTGGATCTCACTTCAGTCAGAATGGCAATTACCAAGAATAGAAGTAACAATAAATGCTGTCAAGGATGTGGAGAGAAAGGTACTTTCATAGATTGCCTGTGGGACTACAAATTGGTGCAACCACTCTGGAAAGTAGTATGGAGATTCCCCAGAAAATTTGGAATAAAACCACCATTTGACCCACTTATTCCTCTCCTCAGTATGCACCCAAATGACTTAAAATCAGCATACTGCTGTGATGGAGTTACATCAATGTTTATAACAGCTCAACTCACAATAGCTAAACTATGAAACCAACCTAGGTGCCCTTCAATAGATGAATGGATAAAGAAAATGTGGTATATATACACAATGGAATATTATTCAGCCTTAAAGAAGAATGAAATTATGGCATTTGCTGGTAAATAGATGGAGTTAAAGAATGTCATGCTAAGCAAAATAAGCCAATCCCAAATAAACAAAGGCCAAATGTTTTTGCTAATATGTGGATGCTAATTTACAATAAGTGGGGATATAAAGAAAAAAATAGAGGGACTTTATATTAGACAGAGGAGAGTGAAGGAAGGGGAAGGGGTATGGAGGTAGGAAAGATAGTAAAATGAATCAGACATTATTATCCTATGTGCATAAATAACTACACAATCAGTGTACATCATGTACAACCAGAAGAATGAGAATTTATATTCCATTTATGTATGCTTTGTCAAAATGCATTCTAAGTATAATTAGCTAGAACAAATAAAAAAGATGATGCACATTGGCAAGAATCCCCAGAAGCTTTGTGGGGCCTTCTGTGCATTATATGACAGGTTCAGGATGCCTCTTTTTATACTTTTAACTGTATCACAAATGGACGACAGGTGCCGTGGTACATCTTGTAACCCTATCTACTCTGGTGACTGAAGCAGGAGTTTCACAAGTTTAAGGTCCATCTGGGTATTTTGGCAGGACCATGTCTCAAATAAAATAAGGGATAGGGGTATAGCTCAGTGGTAGATTACTTGCTTAGTGTGTACAAGGTCCTTGGTTTGATGCTTGGCACTGCAAAGGAAGGAAGAAAGAAGGAAAGAAAAAAGGAAGGAAGGAAGGGTAGAGTAGGTAACTTGGAATTTTTAGAAAAGCAACTTAAATAGGAGATTACAGGCTAGGCATTATAGTAGTGCATGCCTGTAATCGCAGTGGCTTGGGAGGGTAAGCCAGGAGGATTGCAAGTTCAAAGCCAGCCTCAGTAACTTAGTGAAGTCCTATGCAACTCAGCAAAACCTTGTCTCTAAATAAAACATATTTTTTAAAAAGGGCTGCAGAAGGCTGGGGTTGTGGTTCAGCAGTAGAGCGCTTGCCTAGTGCGTGTGAGGGCCTGCGTTCCATCCTCAGCACCACAAAAAAATAAATAAATAAAACAAAGGTATTGTGTCCAACTACAACTATAAAATAAATATTATAAAGGGGGGGCTGCAGATGTAGCTTACTGGTTAAGCACCCCTGGGTTCAATCCCCAGTACCAAAATGAATAAATAAATAAAATAGAAGATTGTATTCATAAAGAGAGAAACTTTTATAAGGAGTTTGCTTATGGTGTTATGGAGGCAGAGAAGTCCTAGGACCTGCCATCTGCCAGCTGGAGACGAAGAAGGGCCGATGATAATATTTTAGTCTGAGTCTGAAGACATGAGAAACAGAAAGCTGATGGGAGAAGTTTCAGTCCAAGTCCAGAGGCAGGGGAAGAATTATGTACAAGCTTCAGGACAGTTGGGCAGAGAAGTCTTCTGTTATATTCAGACTTCCAGTAGTTTGGGATGAGGCCCACCCATACTGGGGAAGTCAATCTGCTTTACTGGGGATTGAACCCAGAGGTGCTTAAACACTGAGCAACATCCCGGCCCTTTGTTATGTTTCATTTTAAGACAGTCTCACTGAGTTGCTTACAGCCTGGATTAGTTGCTGAGGCTGGCTTTGAACTTGCAATCCTCCTCCCTCAGCCTCCCAAGCCTCTGAGATTATAGACATGTGCCACAGTGCCTGGCTTACTGGTACAAATATTAATGTCATCCAGAAACATCCTCACAAACACACCCAGAATGATGGTTAAACAAATATCCAGAAACCCAATGGCCCCTTAAGTTGACATATAATATTAACCATCATATTAGCTTAATTTGTAAATTAGAAACTTCCTTTTTGTATTATGGTTCCAAGTCCCATGAAGTCAAATGGATATCAGGAAGTTCCAACTCTGAAAGTCACTGTTATTACTGATCTTTATTTAGATCTAAAGCATAGATCCACAGCACATTTTCATTTTTAATAATTGGAGAAGATTTGTTATGATATTTCTTCAAGAGAAGACAGTTTATGCCATTTTAGATAATGAAACTGTAATCTAAAAGAGAGCAGTAAGTCTGATTAAGGCCCTAAGAAAGAAAGGAACACTAGAAGTATTGTGAAGGAGGACCCCTAATCCCCTCATCTGTTAACAGCAGTGAAAACTCAGTTATCATTTAGCAGTGACTGCACTCTTCAGCATGTCATGCAAGGGGGATGAGCGTCATTGCAACTTCTAAGACGCTTTGGAACAAAAATATGAATAAATTAATATACATATTAAATTACAGAAAGTAATCATCTATATTTCTGAGGCAGGAGAGAGTATTAGGGTCAGGACATTCACTACCTGAGTTGCATATTTCAAATGGGGAAAAAATGTGTGTGTGTGTGTGTGTGTGTGTGTGTGTGCATGTGCCTTTGTATGGTCAGAGAGCAACACACACATACATTCAGAGAAATGGTAAAAATAAATAACAGTTCCATTTTTCTCTGAGGTTCTCTCTCTCTCTCTCTCTCTCTCTCTCTCTCTCTCTCTCTCTCTCTCTCTCTCTCTCCCCACCCCTTCCCTCTTTCTCTGCCAAGAGCTGTGCTTTATTTCTCCCTTTTAAGATGCATTATTGAGATATATTTCACATGCCATGGTCTATACTGTACAGTTATATGATTTTATGTATTCACGGAATGGTGAAACCATCACCACTGTGTATTTCTAGAACATTTTCATTGCCCCAGAAAGAATTAGAAATGACTTTGTATTTTTCAGCAAATACTCATCTACTTTCTTTTTCTCTATATTTACATATTCTGAGTATTTCCTATTATAGGAAGCATATGATATTTGATCTTTTGTGACTGACTTCTTTCACTGAGATCATGATTTCAAGGTTCATATATGTTTAGTCACGAATCAGTACTTCATTCCTTTTTGTGACTGAGTAATATTCCATGTGGTAGATCTGCCATATATTGTTTATCCCTTCATCTACTGATGGACATTTGGGTTTTTTCTACTCTGGGGCTTATTATGAGTATTACTTCAATGAACATTAATGTCCAGGTTTTTATGCAAACATAAGTCTTCAGTTCTCTAGAGTGCATGCCTAGGAGTGGTGTTTTTGTTTCATGCAGTTTGAGGAACTGCCAATCTGTCTTTCCATGTGGTTGCACCATTTTCTGTCCCCACAGGCAGTGCACAAGGACTTGGTTTTCCTATACCCTCAGCAATACTTGCTATTGTTTATCTATTTGATGAGGCAATCCTAGTGATTATAAGGTGGGATCTCATTATGTTCCTGATTTGCTTTTGATGGCTAATGATGTAGAGCATCTTGATGAACACTTGATGGCCATCTGTGTGTCTTCTTTGCAGAACTCTCTATTCTAGTCCTTAGCCCATTTTAAATTGGGTTGTCTTTTTATTATTGAGTTTTCAGATTATTGATAGTGGGTTTTGCCCCAAAGTTTTAATTTTGATGAACTCTAATTTATCTACTTTTATTGCTTGTGCTTTTGACACTATATCTAAAAAGGTTTTGCTTAACCTAAAACTACAAAGATTTACTCCTCTGTCTTCTTCTGAGTTTTAAGGTTTGGGCTCTTACCTTTGGGTCTGAGGACCATAGAGTTAAATCTTGTGTGTGTGAAGCAGTTCAACTTTGTCCTTGTGAATGTGAATATCCAGTTGCCCCAACACTAATTAGTTATTAAAAAGGACTGTTCTTGTGTTTTAATTTGTTCTTCTTAGATCTACATGACAGTAGGATGTATTTTGACATATTATACAGACATGGAACATAACTTAGTCTAATTAGGATCCCATTCTTGTGGTTGAACATGACATGGAGTTACACTGGTCTTGTATTCATATATGAACATAGGAAAGTTATCTCTGATTCATTCTACTGTCTTTCCTATCCCCATCCTCTTTCCTTTTCCTAGGTTGTCTCCTTTTGAAGCTCCCTTGTCTTCAGAATCACTCTACTTGTCAAGGGTCTAGGTTAGAAAATCATTCTTTCGTCCTCCAGTGTTTGATTGTGGTCAAAATGCTCCATTTCATGGGTAACCACAGAACACACAGCTTCCCTCCAGCTGTGCAGAAGGAAAGATATGGCCCCAATTTCCTAGAAGACAGGTTCAGAAATCTCACGAAAAGCCAAAACAGAAGATTTTTAGATCTTATTATGCCAAAAAGGATGCTTAATACTTATTTTAAATCTTCCTTTTCCCTTACTCCAAATGTAGGCCACACTGCTTAGGACCAGTCCCATGGATCACCAACTTCTCTTGCTTCTCCCATGGAGCATGAAGTAACCCCCAGGGACTTTCTTCCAAGGAACCAGCAGATGGATCTGATTGTGGACTTGGTGAGCTCCCCTAGCAGTCTCCAGGGTGGGTGCTCAGTTCCCCAAAGATGAGGCATGTGGAGGTCAGGGGTTGGGGCTCTGAAGCCAGATTGCTCTGAATCCAGGCGCCTGGGGTTATGATGTGGGAATGTGAGCTGGTTATCTAATTATACATGTTATACGTTCTTCTGTAGAATGAGGCAAATGATGAAACATAGCTGATAGGTTTCTCTGAGGTTAAAAGAGACTAACACGGGGAAAGGGGCATGGGAAATGAGCACAAGACCTGCATATACTCAGGGAGACCAAGATCCCTCCTGGCAGGTGGGGCAGCCTACAGGCACTTCCAGGCTGCCTCTCTGGATACTAGTATTTCTCCCCAACCCCAGCTCTACCTATTTCTCGCATCATGCCATCAAAACTCTGAAACACAGTCACCTACAACAATCTTATTCAATCTTATTGAACAGAAGTTAGAAATTTTAAGTCCAGTTCAGTAGTGAAAAATGTAAGAAAGTCAAGGCAAACTTGAAGTAGTATCTTCTTGAATGGAAATAGAGACAAATATTTGGGAAAGATCAAACTGACAGATCCCAAAGCACTGAGGTTCTTTTAGTTCACATAGATATTTTTTGGCTTTATTCTACTTTTAGGTAAGTGGGTGTGTGTTTGTGCGTGCGTGCGTGCGTGTGTGTGTGTGTGTGTGTTCAGGTGTGCTTAAATCCATGGCTCTTTTTTGACAAATAAATAAGGGGTCATGAAGGCTTCCACCAAGATTTCAAAGGATCACCTGGAAGCCAGGAAAAGTGTTTCAGGGTCCAAGTCCTTGTGGGTTGCCCCTGAGAGACCAAAGCTTGAACTGAGACCCAGGGAATAAGAGATGCTAGTAACATGAACAGTCAGCTGAGCAAAGCTGGGGGCTGCAGAGACCACCAGACTAAAAGAGAGCTGGTGTGCACTGCAACCAAGTCCTGAGGAAGTAATCCCTCACAGTCAAGTGTCCTGGTTACTGTAAGTGGACTCGGGGGCCTCTTTGCCCAGCTGAGTCTTGGTCTTATTTTGGCCCCAGTCCTTCTTCTATGCCCTTGTCCTTCATTTTGAAATTGGAATGATTATTCTGTGCCACTGTATTTTGAATATATGAACCTGGGTTTTGATTTTTACAGGAAATCACAGCCAAGGGTTGGTCTTGAGTCTCGGAGGAGACTTGAAATGTGGACTGGACTCTTGGGCAGTGCCAGAGCTGTGGAGACTATGAGACTCTTGGAGATAAACTGAATGCATCTTGCTCTGTGAGAAGGCTATGAGGTATTTAGGAAAGACAGAATGTTATGGTTTGGACGTGAGGTGTCCCTCCGAAGCTCCTGTTAATGCAAGAATATTCAGAGGTCAAAGCAGTAGATTGTGAAGGCTGTCATCTAATGAGTCCATCCTATTTTGAATGAACTCACTGGGTAGTAGTTGTAGGAAGGTGGGACATGTTTAGAGGAGTTGGGTCACTGGGCATTGGCCCTGGAAGCGTTGTTTTCCTGTGGCCCTTTCCTAACTCTGTGTCCTGAACACCATCTGTTGACACATTTCCTCCTCTGGGCCCTTCCCCCATGATGTACTCCCATACCTTGGACCCCAAGCTAGTAAGACAATCATCTATGATCTCTGAAAACATGAGTCCCAAACAAACTTTTTCATCTCTATGAACTTCTTGTTGTATATTTTGGTCACAGTGACACAAAGATAACCTCTTCAACAAATATTGCTTGGAAAACTGGAAATTCATATGTAGCAAAATGAAATTAAACCCCTCTCTCATCATACATAAAACTCAACTCAAAGTGAATCAAAGAAAGGCACTAGTAAACAGACCCTGCACCTAATAGAAGAAAAAGTAGGCCCAATGTTCATCATGTCAGCTTAGGGAAGTACTTCCTAACAAGACTCCTAAAGTGCAAGAAGGAAAACCAAGGATCAATACATGGGATAGATTCAAACTTAAAACCATCTTCTCATCATAGAAAACAATAATGTGAATAGAGAGCCTACAGGATCAGAGAAAATCTTTAATCACATGTACCTCATATAGAGCATTAAACTCCAGAATATATAAAGAACTCAAAAAACTTAACATGAAAAACCCCACAAATAACCCAGTCAATAAATGGGCTAAGGAACTGAACAGATACTTTACAGAAGAAGAAATATAATCAATCAACAAATATATGATAAAATGTTCAGCATTTCTAGCAATTAGAGAAATGCAAGTCAAAAATATTCTAAGATCACATCTCACTCCAGTCAGAATGGCAATTATCAAGATTACAAGTAACAATAAATGTTGGCAAGGATGTGGGAGAAAAGACACACACATACATTGCTAGTGGGACTGCAAATTGGTACAACCACTATGGAAAGCAGTATGGAGATTCCCAGAAAACTTGGAATGGAACCACTGTTTGACCCAGACATCCCATGCCTTGGTTTATACCCAAAGGACTTAAAATCAGCATACTACAGTGACCACAGCCACATCAATGTTTATAGTAGCTAACCTCACAATAGATAAACTATTAAACCAATCTAGGTGCCCTTCAACAGACTAATGAAGAAATGTGGTATTTGTACTGTAAAGGTCGGGCGAGCGTCGGAGGAAGAGACCACCAAGAGACTGTCTCATGCAACAGCAAAGGGTTTATTGGGGGTC
Organism: Spermophilus citellus; assembly: GCF_964194105.1. Taxonomy (NCBI): domain Eukaryota; kingdom Metazoa; phylum Chordata; class Mammalia; order Rodentia; family Sciuridae; genus Spermophilus; species Spermophilus citellus. The sequence continues at coordinate 66,240,772 of NC_138197.1, read as the reverse complement.
CAGCATGCTGGGGCTCAGAGCTCACTTGAATAGAGCAAAGAGAGAGAGCCCTGAGAACAGCTTAAGCAGAGCTTATATACTTTTCTTGGAGAGGGCATTGACGGGTCAGGGCAAGTGGGCGGTTTGCCTGCAACCGAGTGAGGGAGTGCATTCTGCAGTTTGGCAGTTGGGGACAGCACATTCTGGGAACAAGATTAGCAAACAGTTCTCAAGATTTCAACAGTGTTTTGTTAAGCATATAGAAAAACGGAGTGACAAGTACCTATTTTATTAACCTTTCAGTACACAATGGGATATTACTCAGCCTTAAAGAAGAATGAAATTATATCATGTGCCAGTAAATGTATGGATCTGGAGAATATCATGTTAAGCAAAATAAGCCAATTCCAAAGAAACAAAGGCCAAATGTTTTCTCTGATATGTGGATGTTAATTCATGGGGCAGGGGTGGGAGGTGGGGGGCAGGGCTAGGGAAGACTACAGGTACTATGGATTAGGCAGAGGGGAATGAAATGGAGGGGAGGAGGTTTAAAGGTAGGAATGATAATATAATGAATCAGACATTATTATCCTATATATCATTACATAACTGATTCTACATCATGTACAGTCTGAAGAATGAGAAGTTATATTCAATTTATATATGATGTGCCAAAATGTATTCTATTGTCATATATAACTAATTATAACAAAATTTTTAAAAAATGACTGAGACAAAGAGATGGGTCCTTTGATTTTCTATTCCCTTTTTCTCTTTCCACACTTCTGGCTCTAATTTGGTTCCTTTGTTGCCATGGTAGCCAACAGTCTCAGAACACAGACTTCTGACAGTTGTACCTCTTAGTTACTGGACTCAGGATCTGAGAGACTTCAGTTTTCTTGTGTATGCCTCAGGAGTTGGCAGCATCTCCTTCCACAGGAAGTCACAAGAGCCAGACGTGACAGTCTCCAATGTGTGTGTGAGAGACAGACAGAGACAGAGAGAGACAGAGACAGAAAGCAATTTTGTGTGTATTCTCTCTCCCAATGACTTGCTAGAGCATCACAGAAAATGTTGGACTAAAGATGCCATCAGATGAGGGGATGATGATCAATTAAATAGTTGTATTCTTTCTAGAAAGTAATTTAGTATCGATTATCATCACTTTAATATATTTGTAATCTTTAATCCAATAATCCAACCTATTGGACTATGAAAATACAGGCAGAAATTTGTGGATAAAGGGGATTTACTATCATTAATAAGACCATTGTTAATGGTCTTAATAATCTAAGGGTCATTGATTACCTAAATTAGTGATCATTAATAGGTGATCTCCAAAAAGGGTTCATAAGAAAGTGGTTAAGAATTACAGAAGAGGGCTGGGGTTGTGGCTCAGTGGTTGAGTGCTTGCCTCGAATATGTGAGGCACTGGATTCAATCCTCAGCACCACATAAAAATAAACACAGAAGAGGGCTGGGGTTGTGGCTCAGTGGTTGAGTGCTTGCCTCGCATATGTGAGGCACTGGATTCAATCCTCAGCACCACATAAAAATAAACAAACAAAAAAAGAATTACAGAGAGCCATATATGTGTCTCCTGCAGGCTGTGCCATAAAATTGAGTAATTTCACATTCTTTGAGTGACATGCACATATATATGGATGAGTGCATACAAGTTCAAATTGTACATATATGTATATGTAAAGAAGGAGAAGATTCTAAAGAAATCCACAAAACTCTTTTCCTGCTGTTATCACCCCAGATGGTGGGATGGGGCATTTACTTTCATCTTCCTACTTTCCTGTATTTTCAAATTTTATACAACTATCTTTTATGATTGGCACTTCTTCCAACTGCAGAAAGAGGACAAAGCAGGAGAGGTATCAAGTGGAGGTGCTCAGTGCAGAGGGTTTTTATACAATAGAAAAAGTTTTTAAAGAGAAAGAACTGCCTCTTCTGCTCTTGACTAGAGAGTGCAAGCATAGGATGCTCTTCTGCCCGAGTGGGATAGTTCTGAATGGGAAATGGATTAGATGTATATGCTGAGGTACATGACCTTTTCCCAGTTTCACTGACTAATGTTTTTCTTTTGAAGTTTCCAGAGTTGAGGGAAACTGGGCGTTTGAGCCCTTGGTCTCCATGGGAGACTCATCCTTGGGCAGCAGCCCTGTCGTGGAGCAGTGTGTTTTGGAATCCTCATCCAACCAGAGCCTCTCTGTAGGCTATTTCCCCCATGAGGACAGCATTGACTGTGAGGATATCATACCCTGTGAAGAGCTGACTTCTGAGGGTCCCTCCTGCCACGTGCTGCCTCCTGTCCAAGGGGCATGGGGAACCGAAAGTGTAAATAAACCTGTGGAGAGACAAAATCCAATTCAGGAGAACCCAGAGAAGCCTGGCGAAGAAGCCACCCTCGAGGTCATGGATGCCTATCTGGGCTGGCACCAGGAAGACTCAGGAGCTAATGGGACTCCCACGGAAGACTCCCAGAGGATGGACGAGTGCCCACAGGAGAGCATAAACCAGACCCCCTGGGACCTGGATGAGCTCATGAAAGATCTGGAGGCATTTCTGGAGAATCAGAATGATGACCAAGACCATGACTCTGTGCTGTCGGATTCTCCTCAGGAGGAGGATCTCCAGCCGTGCAGCAGTGCCGCTCCCCATATGGATCAGGTCAGTTATCCAGAATCTGAAGCTTGTGAGGACTTGCCCAAGTGTGACCCACCAGAAAACGGAGACATGGACCAGTTCCCAGAAATGCCTCCTGAGCTTGAGGACGATGAAATTGTTGAGGTGAGCACAGAGCAGCCTCAGTGCAGAGCAAGGGGTGGGTCAGGGAGGGGGATGCCAGGTGGGACAGCTCAGGGTCATTCTACCTGCTGTGAAGCAGGTAGACCTGAATCTCTCAGCAGATGAGCAATGGGGGAAGGAGAACAGCAAGGAAAGGAGCCAGGGAAGAGGTGTAGGAAAGTGCCAAGGAGCACGGAGAGAAAGAGAGGGGAGGAACAAAGAGAAGGACTAACGATAATACAAACGTGTGTGTGCGTGTGTGTGTGTGCACGCGCTTGGGCGCGCGCGCGTGTGTGTGTGTGTGTGTGTGCATGCGTGTGTATGTGTTTATGATTAATGAGTACAGAAACTTTGTATTTACAATTGGCTGTTTTTGTTAAAACAATAAATTAGGTATCCATAAATGAATAATATAGACTTCATTTCTGTGAGCATTGTTTGTCTCTAATTCATCCTGTTTGTCTTTGCAGATGGAAAGTCAGGAGATCTGCACTGCAGAGACCTCCTCAGTCTCCTCAGAGCCGTCCAAGGAGGAGGACGTGCCTTCAGAGGAAGAAAACATGTGCTGTCTGAACTTGAGCTTAGGCTTCAAGTGGCTCAGGAAGCGAGTGGTCTCTGCCCTAACAGGGAGAAATCGCCCTGGGAGAGCCAACAACAGCTCCATTCTGCTGTCAATAAAGAGAAGACATTTATTTGGAGGCAATAAAGTCCAACCTCAAGAATCCCTCTAGTTAGGACCCCCCTGTCTACCCAGAATTCTAATCATTTTCATAGCTCCTTCTGTACAGTTACCATGGTTTTATGTTTCCCAATAAACACAACGAATGTTCTTGTTATCCATCCATGTCTTTCTCTTCTTCCATCATAACATCTGGGCCCAGGTTGAAAGTACATATGTTGTCTGGAAGACTGAAATTCATTCTCAGGACATTTTAGATAGTATTATGCTTCCTAAATACAAAGCATGGTTTTCTCTCTCTCCCTGTTCCCCTTCTACTCTTTTTCCTCTCACTTGATCTATGATTTTTATCATTAACTCATACCTGCACTGTCAGAGGCAGCAAGACACCTGGGACCCCCACATGGCAGGATGTTACTGGTGGAACTTCTGGTCTTGAGCAAGTGGCAGTGGGCAGTGAGCCACTGGGAAGTTCACTTCAGTCAGTAGTGTTCAGACTCTCAGAAAGCAGTTCTGATGACCCTGGGGAATCAGACTGGTTCTAGCATGTTATTCTAAAATGTTCTGACATGTTGATGGGTTCTAGCAAGTTGCCTGGCATAAGAGGCCCATGGAGGAGGATGCTAAGGGCTGGGGATGCTGCTGAACCTCCCCACACCTGGCTTTCTTCATTCATGAGATATAGTGAATTATACCACAGACCTCAGAGGGTTTGGAGGAGAATGAATGTGATAAAGCAGGTACTCAGTAAATACTGTGACTGATGCTGGTGGTGGTCATGTTTCTGAGAATCTCCCAGGAAGACTTGATTCAAGATGTATCCAAGAGAGAGATTTGGAGTCAACTCTCATTGAGTTATTTCCTGCACTTAAGCCATTTGACCAAAACTTTCAGCAGACCTTGATTGACCCGAGTCCTCTCTCAATCTACTGCACTGTGTTCTCTGAAATTCCTTTGTGTCATTAAAATTGTCTCTACAGATCAACTTCTTTGAGGAAGCCTGGACACATCCTTCTTGCTGACTCTTCCTGTGTTGCCAGTTCACCTCCCATGGCCACCATCATCTTCCTCACTCATTCACAGGTTCCTGTAAAGGTCTTCCTCCTCAGGCTTGTACCCACAGTGACCTTTGGTGTTCATATTGTGAAAAGCCTCTGAGTATTTAGTGTAAAAGGCCTTCCTTTCCTCAATTTCACTTTCTTTAACTCCTTCCTCTTTTCCACAGACAATGAGCACATAGAAACCTCACTAACTGAAAATATGCCCCCCACAAAAAAGTCTAGATCTCTAAGCTCAAAGGGCTCCTTATTCAAGAGTTCAAGCCATGTAAACATATGACCATAATTGGTTGTGGCTGAGAGTAGTCTGTAGCAGGTATATGGAAAGAGGCAGTAAAGAAAGAATAATTTAGCATGGGAGGGATGATTTTGAAAGTGTTCATCTAAAGTATCACATAAAGTCCAGTTACAATGGTCTTTTTTCCTGCATTTTTGATTGTTACACAATTTTTATGTGTACAATTCAGATGTATTGAGTATGTTCCTACCTCTGTATGTTTTAAAGCAATATATTAATATGAAAGAGCAATAAAGCATGCACAACATAAACATCAAGTTGAGAATAACGATTGAGAGGGATGTGGGACACAAAGGGAACAGCAAAGAGGGAAAACATGGGCCTAAGTTTTATCAACCATATACTTTTATTAAAAAATAATCAAATATGACAAAATGTTAAGGTCTTACAAACTGAGTTGTAATATATGAGTGTTTCTTATATAATTTTTCCATATTTTAATGTATTTTTCTTTTACTTTTTTATCTCAACATCAGTTTACACTTCCAGACAAATTGCAAGTGTACTGGATGGGCATCCATATCCTGCAGTCCACTGCTCCAATGTTGACATCTTACATAACTAGCACAATGAGAAGATTGGGATATTAACTGTGGTGAAATACCATTAACTAAGAGAAAAACTGAGAAACTGATGTGACTCCATTTTTGAGAAACCAGTTCTAAAGTTTATATGGTGATGCAAAAGATCCAGAATAACCAACATAACATTTAAGGAAAATATCTGGAGTATCAACCTCACCCAACTTCAAGATATACTATAAAGTTATAGTAATCAAGACAGTAACATTGGTGAAAGAACAAACAGATCAATGAAACAGAGTAAACAGTCCAGGAATTGACCCACAAAGATATAGTCAACTAATCTTTGACAAAGGAACAAGACAATGCAATGGAGAAATGGTAGTCTTTTCAACAAATGATACTGAAACAACAAATGATACTGAATATCTTCATTAAAAAAAAAATCCAAAGACCTTACATCTTCACAAAAATTACCTCAAAATGTAAAACATACAACTAAAAAACTCTCAAAAATAATGTAAAATTATAGTATATAATGTAAAATTATCATTGTAGGAGAAAATCTAGAAAACAAGGATTTGGTGATGACTTTTTAGATATACCGTGAAAGACAGAATACATGAAAGAAAGAACTTATAAGCTGGAATAATTTAAAATTTCTGCTTTGTCAAGACAATAAAAAGGCCAGATGAGGTGGTACATGCCTATAATCCCAGCTAGTCAGGAGTCTGAAGCAGGAGAATCACACATTTCTGGACAACCTGGGCAACTTAGTGAGACAGTATCTCTAGACAAAAAATAAAAAGGTATGGGTATATAACTCAGTATTAGAGGGCCTCTGGGTTCAAACCCTAGCAGTAGAGAAAGAGAGGAGGACAGGGAGAGAGAGAGAGACAAAAGAAAGAGGTGGGGGGGGGCTGGGATTGTGGCTCAGTGCTAGAGCACTCACCTAGCATGGGCGGGACTCTGTTTGGTCCTCAGCACCACATAAAAAAATAAATAAATAAAGGCATTGTGTTGTGTCCATCTACAAAAAAAATTAATTAATTAATTAATTAAAAAAAGAAGAAAGAGGTGGCGAGGTGGGAGAGAGAGAGAGAAAGGAAAGACAATTAAAAAAAGCCTTTTTTTGGAGAAAATATTTGAAAAATATATAATGGATTAAAGACTATTATCCAAAGTATGCCAAAAGTGTGCAAAGAACTCTTCAAACTCAGCAATAAGGAAACAAGCAACTTGATTAAAAAATGGACCAAAATGCCTTGATACCTCACCAAAGAAGATATACAGATGGTAAATATACACAAAAGAATCACAACATCATTTGTCACAAAGAAAATACAAAGACAATGAAATACTACTTACTATAGTCTGAATATGTCCCTCATAGTTCATGTACTGAAACTTAATCTCCAGTGTAACACTTCTGGGAGGTGGGGCCTTTGGGGACATGTTCATTACTCTTCATGAATGGAGTAATGCTGTCATAGAAGGATTTGATAAAGGCAGTACATCCATTTTTGTCCCTCCATCTTGTGTTATATAAGGACACAGTGTTCCTTCACTCTGGAGGATACAGAAAGGCGTCGTATTGAAAGCAGAGCAAGTGAACCTCACCAAACATTAAACTTCGTAACACCTTGATCTTGGACTTCCTAGCCTCCAGAGTATGAGAAAATTCTGTTCTTTATAAGTCACCAGTTTTAGGTATTCTGTTATAGCAGCCCAAACAGAATAAGACATCACTGCTATTAGAATGACTAAAATATGGAACACTGATAATATCAAATGCTGGCAAGAAAAAGGAACATTTCATTGATTGCAATTTCAAATCTAAAATGGTGCAGTTACTTTGGAAGACAGTTTGCTGATTTCTTATGAAACCAAACATACTCTTGACATATCATATATAACCATGGTTTTTGGTGTTTACCGAAAGAAGCTGAAAACTTTCATCCATTTAAAAATCTATACATGTATGACTATAGAAGCTTAATTCATAATTGTCAAAACTTGAAAATAACCAAGATGTCCTTCAGCAACTGAATGGATGATTCAGTTTATCAATAGATAAACTGTGGTACATCAAACAATGGAAATTATTCAGTATTAAAAAGAAATGTGCCAGGTGCGGTGGTGTAGGTCTGTAATCCAGCAGCTCAGGAGGCTGAGGCAGGAGGACTGCGAGTTCAGAGCAAGCCTCAGCAAAAGCATGACACAACTCAGTGAGACCCTGTTTCTAAATAAAATACAATATAGAGCTGGAGATGTGGCTCAGTGGTTAAGTGTCCCTGAGTTCAATCCCCAGTACCCACCCTCCCCAAAAAGAAAGAAATGTATTATCAAACTATGAAATGAAAGAAGCCAGTCTAAAATGTTATTTGCTCTGATTCCTACAATATGACATTCTGGAAAAGACAAAACTATGGATATATATATATGCTATATCCATATATATATATATATATATATATATATATATATATATGGTTTCTACTGGTTGGAGGGAAGTGATGAATAGGCAGAACTAAGGGGATTTTAGGCCAATGAAACTATTCTTGATGCTACCATAATGATGGATACATGTCATTATACATTTGTCAAAACCCACAGAATGTATAATACTGAGCTGTAATGCTAACTATGGACTCTGTAAGGTTATGATGTGTCCATGTAAGTTCATCAGTTGTAACAAACACACCAATGTGGCAGGGGGACGTTGATAATGGGAAAGTATATCCACATGTGAGAGAAGGAAGTACATGAAAAATCTCTGCATCCTTTCTTTAATTCTACTATCAGCCTAAAATGTCTCTTAAAAAATAAGGTCTATTAAAACAATTTTGTTTAGGTTTAAATATGTTAACATAGAAATTTAGTACCATGTTGTATTAAGAAAAGAAAGAAAAGGATGTAATTTGATTTGTATTTTTTTAGAATGCAAAATACTTTATATTAATATAATTGTGTGACAGTCTGGAACTTTTGAGGAAAGAGACTATTATGTGTCTATTATTGTTAATAATAGACACATCCAGTGGGTGGGGATAGACATCAAGAGGAAAAACTAGGAATTTTTTATTTGTGTATGTCCTTATTCTTTTGAAAGCTACAGAGAATGCTTACAGGAATTCTAAAATATCTTTTCAAGAGAAAAAAGATTGCATAATGAATTATTTAAATGGCTGTGTTAGCTCCTAAAAAAATTCTTCTACAAGGAACAACTCTTCTACTGACAAAATTTTGACAAATTGCAAATGTTTGGAGATTCTGGAGAGTAAGTAAAAAGTAGCAGAATTTTGGAGAATAATTGAAAATTTGGGAGAGGGAAGCAGCACAAGGTGTTTTATATTTTTGGATGGAGGAAGTGTAGACTGAGTTCTAACACTGTGCAGAACTCAAATACTCTAATATTTTGGGTACAAAGAATTAATAATAATAAAAAAATAGTTTGAGGCAATTTGAGTCTTTAGAAAGTGAGGGTAGAACCCAGAAAAGAAAGATTTTACTATAAACCTACCCCAGAAGTTAGAAAGCTCTAATTTCTATGTTTAAAATATAGCTAAATTTCTACAGATGCCTGAACCATAAACACACTGCATAAAGCCCAGATAAGAATTTAGAAACTGAACTAAGGTTTGAACTGTCACTCAAAAGACAAAGTTTGCTGTTTAAATTAATGGAGTTAATTGCATGCTCAAACAAAAATATCAGCAGGATTAAGAGGATCATAACAGAATCGAAAATCTAAGATATAATTTTAAATTAAATGTCAAAGAAAATGTGACCTATTCTCCAAAGAAGAGAGAGTGAATGGAAGCCAATCTAAAGATGACTCAGATGTTGGAATTAGCACACAAGGATTTATATCAGCGATTATAACCAGGCTTAATGAAGTAAAGAAAAATACTGTATTAAATTTTAAAAATGAGGACTCACAAAAGATATATCAATTATTAAAAAAATAACTAAGTGGGAAAATCTAGGTTTGAAAAACATAATTTCTGTGATTTTCTTTGTTATCTGTCAAATTGACAATGACAAAGTAACATGGAATTCTAATGTGGTGGGATGAAAAAACGTGACCAGTTAATTTTAGGGAGAAAGATGCCTATATGTCAAAAGATCTTGATAACTTATTTGGGATTAGCAGGATAAAACAGAATTAGAGGAGCTACTCAAGAAATAATCAGGAATTTGGGATGGGATTGAGAGAGGAGAAAATTAAGATGATGCTTTGTAGAAGGTTGGAACTTGTGTCAGAAGAAATGGTCAAGGTTATTCTTTGGGTAAAAAGTTAAAAATATTCAGTTTTAAATTATTTTCTTCAGGGTTCTTTAATGTAATCTCTTCCAAATCACGATAAACAGCAATGACTGTATGCGTGTTTTATCTGACAAGGCTGATGGTAGCAGTTAATAAAAGTGGATTCTGACTGAATTAAGCAAAAATGAACAAGTGAAAAGATATTGAGCAGCTCAGGGAATTACTAGAGGAGCTAGAGCACTAGGCTTGAGATTTAGAAGCTGGAAAAACACCCTAAATAAAAATCATACCTCAAGCCTGGTTAACCTATGGAAATACGTATCACTATGGAGAGAGTAACAGAGACTGACTTTTTGTCATTTACTTCAAAATTAAATATCAACTGATATAAATCTGATTGATCATACAACTCCCGGTTGCACTAAGGGAGGCTGCAAAAGTGAATTGTTTTAATTCTTATAGTGAGAAATGGTCTTTGCATGCTTACCCCTAGCACTAAGACTCATGAAGACTTATTCAGGTTTTAGGTACTAGGATGAATGAAAAATGACCACTATAATAGTATTAAAAAAATCAAGGGGAAGTGATCTTGCCCCACATTTGCACTAATACCTGGTCATTGATAAACAATCAGTTGCAAATTGGAGAGGAGAACTAGCAAACTGAACCCAGCAACAGATAAATGGGATTATACACCATACCAAGTGGTATTTATCCCAGAAATGCAAAGTGATTACTATCAGAAAAAATCAATTAATACAATGTATCACTAGAATAAAGGACAAGATAACATGATTATATCAATATATGCAGAAAGAACATTTAACAAAATATTCAGGATAAAAAAAGTCAGTAAACTAAGAATAGTTGGAAACTTCCTTAACCTGATGAAAGACATCTATGAAAACCATAACTAACATGCTTAAGAATGAACACTTTTCCCCCTAATATCAAGAACAAGATAAAGAGGTATGCTCTAACTGCTATTATTCAACATTGGACTAGAGGTTCTAATAAGGGCAATTAGATAAGAAAAAGAAATAAAAGATATTAAAATTGGAAAGGAAGAGGCAAAACTATCTCTATTTTTAGATCAAATAATCTTATATATAGGAAATAGTAATAAATCCACTAAAAATTTTAGAACTAATAAATGAGTTCAGCAAATTTTCAGAGTACAGCATTAACATTCAAAAATCAATTAAATTTCTAAACACTTAAAGTGAATATTCTGAAAATGAAAGTAACAGTTCCACTTGCAATAGCATCAAAAGGAATAAAATAGAAATAAATTAAACTAAAAAACTCTACAACCTATACTCTGAAAACTACAAAACTTAGAAATTAAAGGAGATCTAAAATGGAGAGGCACCTAGTGTACTGGATTGGAAGACTTAATACTGCTAAAATGCTAAGCAATGTACAGATTCAACCTGAACACTATTAAAATCCTATTTGGCTTCTTTGCAGACATTTACAAATTAATGCTAAAGTTCATATGGAAAGTCATGGGACATAGAATAAGCAAAACAACATTGAAAAGAATAAAGTTAAAGGATTCACACCAATTTTAAAATTTACTATAAAACATTTATTTATTTAAATTTACTATAAAGTTTATATTTATTATAAAACTATAATAATTAGGATGGTAAGGTACTGGCATATTAATGAATATAATTTTTGACAAGGATTTCATTACCATTCAATGAGGAAAGGATAATTTTTTCAGCAAATGATGTGGGGACAACTGTATATTCATATTCAAAAGATTGAAGTTGCATATGTATAAAATCTATACATACACAAAAATTAATAGAACATGAAAATTGAAGGAAGACCAATAGAGTAAAGAGGCCTGGGGAGGGGGGAGAGGGAAGAAGGTAAGAAAAGGGGAAACACAGGGGAATGATATTGGCCAAATTATATTGTTATATTATATGCATGTATGAATATATCATAACGAATCTTATCATTATGTACAACTATAATGCACCAGTAAAAATATGGAAAAAACAATGGAACACAAACCTGAATGTCTGAGCTAACACTATTGATTTCATGAAAGAAAACATAGTCATAAATCTTTGGGGCCTTGGGTTAGGCAATAGTTTCTTAGATACAATAACAAAGCACAAGAAATAAAAGAGAAAAATTAATAAATTGAGCATCATCAAACTAAAAGCATTTATGCTTCAAAGCACACTATTAAAAAGTGAATGCAATCCATAGAATGGGAGAAAATACTTGTAAAACATACCTGACAGATGTAGAATACATTAATAATTATTACAACTCAATAATAAAAACACAAATAGCCCAATTAAAAATGGGCAAATGTTGTAAGTAGACATTTTTCCAAAGAAGATGTACTGAAGACTAATAAGCACATGAAAAGATGTTAAACATCACTAACTACTAGGGAAACACAAATTAAAACCACAATGGGATACCAATTTGCATTCAATAGAATGAATGTAATCAATCAAAAACACAGACAGGGCTGGGGATACAGCTCAGTTGGTAGAGTGCTTGCCTCACATGCACAGGCCCTTGGTTCAATCTCCAGCAACACACACACACACACACACACACACACACACACCACAACAAACAAAAAAATCAGAGACAATTAATAGTGTTGCTGACAGCATGAAAAAATTGGAACCTTTATACACTGCTGGAAGGAATGTCAAATGTTGCATCTGTTTGGAAAAGCAGTTTGACAGTTGTTCCTCAATAGGAGAAACAGAGTTACCATCTGACCCAGAAATTTCACTCCTAGATATGTCTATACTCAAGGAAATGAAAATATATGTCCACACAAAACTTGAACATGAATGTTAACAATATTATTCATAATGGCCAAAAAAGTGGATATAACCAAAATGCCCATCAACCAATGAATAAATAAATAAAATGTGGTACTTGAATAAATAAATAAGTCTACAATAAAAGGAATAAAGTAGTGCTACTTGCTACAAGACGAATCTTGAAAATATTATCCTAAGTGAAAGAAGCCAATGACTGAAGGCCATATATTTTATGATTCTACTTACATGAAATGCCCAGAATAGACAAATCCATCTAGAAAGTAAATGAATGGTTGCCTAAGACTAGGGAATTGAAGGAAAATGGGGAAGAGATTGCTATTGGGGGAGTGATAACAAAATATTCAAGTTGATTGTGCTCATGGTTGAGAAACTGTGAATATACAAAAAGCCACTGAATTATACACATTTAATGGACTAATTGTGTAGTATGTGCAATATATCTCAATATAGCATTATTTTATTTATTTATTTATTTATTTATTTATTTATTTATTTATTTATTTATTTTGTGGTGCTAGGGATTGAGCCCAGGGCCTTGTACATGTGAGGCAAGCACTCTACCAACTGAACTATATCCCCAGCCCAATATAGATAGTATTTTAAAATTTAAAAAAAATCAATTTAAATTTGAAATTGAACTCAGAAATGTCTAGGTAAGTAAGTTTGCAGAACTTTTAGAAAGGACTATGGATTTACCTTAGGACATAAAATAGGAGTTTTTTTTTTTTTTTTACCAAAAGCTCTCTATAGATTTAATGCAATGCCAATCAAAATCCCAACGGCATTTCTTGTAGAAATAGATAAAGCAATCATGAAATTCATATGGAAAAATAAAAGACCCAGAATAGCAAAAGCAATTCTAAGCAGGAAGTGTGAATCAGGCGTAGCGATACCAGATTTCAAACTATATTACAGAGCAATAGTGACAAAAACAGCATGGTACTGGTACCAAAACAGGCGGGTGGACCAATGGTATAGAATAGAGGACACAGAGACTAATCCACAAAGTTACAACTATCTTATATTTGATAAAGGGGCTATAAGCATGCAATGGAGGAAGGATAGCGTCTTCAACAAATGGTGTTGGGAAAACTGGAAATCCATATGCAACAAAATGAAACTGAATCCCTTTCTCTCGCCATGCACAAAAGTTAACTCAAAATGGATCAAGGAGCTTGATATCAAATCAGAAACTCTGCGTCTGATAGAAGAAAAAGTTGGCTCCGATCTACAGATTGTGGGGTCGGGCTCCAAATTCCTTAATAGGACACCCATAGCACAAGAGTTAACAAATAGAATCAACAAATGGGACTTAATTAAACTTAAAAGTTTTTTCTCAGCAAAAGAAACAATAAGAGAGGTAAATAGGGAGCCTACATCATGGGAACAAATTTTTACTCCTCACACTTCAGATAGAGCCCTAATATCCAGAGTATACAAAGAACTCAAAAAATTAGACAATAAGATAACAAATAACCCAATCAACAAATGGGCCAAGGACCTGAACAGACACTTCTCAGAGGAGGATATACAATCAGTCAACAAGTACATGAAAAAATGCTCTCCATCTCTAGCACTCAGAGAAATGCAAATCAAAACCACCCTAAGATACCATCTCACTCCAGTAAGATTGGCAGCCACTATGAAGTCAAACAACAACAAGTGCTGGCGAGGATGTGGAGAAAAGGGTACACTTGTACATTGCTGGTGGGACTGCAAATTGGTGTGGCCAATTTGGAAAGCAATTTGGAGATTCCTGGGAAAGCTGGGAATGGAACCACCATTTGACCCAGCTATTGCCCTTCTCGGACTATTCCCTGAAGACCTTAAAAGAGCATGCTACAGGGATACTGCCACATCGATGTTCATAGCAGCACAACTCACAATAGCTAGACTGTGGAACCAATCCAGATGCCCTTCAATAGATGAATGGATAAAAAAAAATGTGGCATCTATACACAATGGAGTACTATGCAGCAATAAAAAATGACAAAATCATAGAATTTGCAGGGAAATGGATGGCACTAGAGCAGATTATGCTTAGTGAAGCTAGCCAATCCCTAAAAAACAAATACCAAATGTCTTCTTTGATATAATGAGAGCAACTAAGAACAGAGCAGGGAGGAAGAGCAGGAAGAAAAGATTAACTTTAAACAGAGACATGAGGTGGGAGGGAAAGGGAGAGAAAAGGGAAATTGCATGGAAATGGAGGGAGACCCTCATTGCTATACAAAATTACATATAAGAGGTTGTGAGGGGAATGGGAAAATAAACAAGGAGAGAAATGAATTACAGTAGATGGGGTAGAGAGAGAAGATGGGAGGGGAGGAGAGGGGGGATAGTAGGGGATAGGAAAGGTAGCAGAATACAACAATTACTAATAGGGCATTATGTAAAATTGTGGATGTGTAACCGACGTGATTCTGCAATCTGCATTTGGGGTAAAATTGGGGGTTCATAACCCACTTCAATCTAAGGTATGAAATATGATATGTCAAGAGCTTTGTAATGTTGTGAACAACCAATAAAAAATTTAAAAAAAATAAAATAAAATAGGAGTTTTAAGAAACCCTTGTCTTTCTTTCTCTCTCTCTCCCCTGCCCCACCAGGAATTGAATCCAGGGGTACTGAACCACTGAGCCACACCCCCAGACCTTTTTTATTTATTTTTTATTTTGAGATGGGGTCTTGCTAAGTTGTTTAGGGCCTTGATAACTTGCACAGGCTGGCCTCCTGAGTTGCTGAGATTACAAGTGTCCACCACTGGCTCTTATCTTTTAAAGAAAGATTGACTATATACATCAAGATTACATTATTGTTGGTGAGTATTTGAGGCAACTAGCATTCTCAAGCTCCATTGGTGTCTGAATAAATTGGTACAAAATTTGTCAAAATTTTAGACATGTATAACCTTTGACCTTTCTAGGGAGTGGGTTTGCTACCCACTCCAATGGATGAATGTACAAAGATGTTCATAAGAGCATTTTTAATAATATTGAAAATCAAAAATATTTGGTGTCCATCTGTAAGCAACACTTCTCAATATTAAATGTCTTGGTTCTATTGTTATAATTTTGCAATCTCTTCTCTATAGTCCTGAAATGACAGTCATAGATTCCTACAATAAAATATACCTAAACTATAATTTTTTTAAAAAGTAGAAAGTAAATAATTTATAACAAAATATGCATTTCTTCATGTAAATACTCTGGACACAAAATATGCGCTAGAGGGCAGTACCACCTGCTGAAGAACTGACCCATAGTAAACTGGTTAATTTATGTTATATACAAATAAAGGTATAATATATATCTAGATTCATTGATATATTGTTGTACCAAAAAGCAGGTTGTAAAGGTAGCAAATATATAGCTAGTTATATTTATGTAAATATATAGAAAAAGGTCTAAAAGGACATTTTCTGGGCAATTTATGATGGGTTTATATCCCAGTAAACCCATCATAAATTGAAGCTATTAGAAATCAAAAATGCATTTAGGGCTGGGGATGTACAAGTATCAGTGATAGAGTGCTTGCCTAGCATGCATGAGGCCCTGAGTTTGATACTCAACATTGTAAAAAAAATGCTTATAATATACCTAAACTACCAAACATAGTAGTTTAGCAACTACTGAGTATACTGGACAGTCAATTATGCACCTTTATGATCTCATGATTGATTGGGAGCTGTGGCACACTGCCACTGCCCAGTATAGTGAAAACATATCATGTCACTATCACTAACACAAGAAAAACTCAAAATTCAAAATACAGATTCTACTGAATGGGTATAGATTCTACATCATCATAACTCAAACCGTCATAAATTAGGAACCATCTATATTTGAATATTCTTGTTTTTGTTAAAAACGTAAATGTTTATGGTAAGCTCCAGTGGGAGAATCACAACAGAGACCCTATAAAGTCAAACAAAAATGCAGAGATGAATCTCCAATAAAAAACTTTTTTATTTGTAAATAAAGAGTAGTTTTCACACTCTATTTTCAAGTATATCAAAGTATAACTAAAAAGAACAAATAAATAAATAATGTTTACCATTATTAAGAAAAAAGAATAGGTTTGCAATCTGGACATTCATGCATAGATGGGTGGGGCCTCTGGTAAGTCTGGAGGACAAAGGAAAGGTCAAGAATTTTGTTAGGACAGAAAAATCTATACAAGTTATTACAAAAGTTCACTGGTACTTTCAGTGTGCCGCAATCTGGCTGGGCACAAATCACGAGCCACTGAAGCAGGAACAAACTTTATTTCTGAACTCCAACAGCGCGCTCCACACACGCTCCCGGGAACTCCTCCCTAACGCCATGCGGCTCCTCCAGGAACCAGCAGCCGGAAATATCCTCCCAGAATCCCTCCTCCTGCACTTCACCAACCAATGGGAACTCTCCGGGAATCCCCGGGAATCCCCATGAGAACTGCAAAGTAGGGTGAGAACTGCAAAGTAGTGGCCAAGGTGGATAGTAATGCCTCGCCTGTCAATTGATACTATTGGCAAAATGCCAGGGGCCATTCTGACTCAGCTGTGGCTCTCAGCATCTCCCCCCATCTGTTTAATTAAAAAACAAGCAATGTGGCTTAGGGACCGTGCCTGTTAGGTTGTCCAATACAACATATGGTCCTTACCCGTCATTGTATGAGCTGACCTCTAGGCATCAGCCTCCTGTCTTAGGTTGGTACCACTGCAATTGGATCATTCGCGTCACTGACTACCGGTCCAGCATACAGCCATACTTGTGGATAGGCCTTTGCACCAGTGGGGGGGTGAGGTTCTTTGCCTCACCTCTGTTGGCCCCCAAATTTTAGACCATCACTAGCAGAAGGGAGGAGGATACAGAAATGCCACGACACTAAGCCAATTGACAGCTCCTTTGAAAAATTGTACCACCAGTGACACCATCAGCAAAGATACTCCAGCATTACCACAATTCGCTGCACCAACAAATAGTTCACAATATATACAAGCGATACATAGTCCAGGCAAGCTCTGCAAGCAGTTCAAAGTGGAGGAATCTATCAATATGTCCATTTCCTCCCAAAATAAATTGACTCCTTGATTGAGCATTACTTGTTGAGTTATTATTCATTGATGCATCAGTTTATACAGTTTACTGTGATAGCTATCAAAGAAGCTGTAGTTTGGTTTTATCTTTGTCTTCACCGACACTAGGTGAAGATAGGAATTCTGGCAATGATGGCTAAAAAAAAATTATGTAACATTCTAACAGGTACTAAGAAAACAATTTTCTGAAAAATTTACATTATCCTGAACAGAATTATTAAATATAGTGAAAAGGAAAAGTGAAAGTAAACAAACAGATCTGTAAACCTCCTTATTTGTTCACATATTAAAACAAACCTCAACAGCTGTTTACCCAATTTAAATTAAACCATTTAAATCACGTGAATAAAAAAAAATTCAGATTCATTTTTTCATGAGTGTTCCTCATATATGATATATGAACATATGCACATACAGACATACAACACAAAACAGAAGTGTGCACACATAACATAATATATACAACACATAACATAATAGTAAAGGCCTTGTAGCTTTTCACAGGTGAAATCTCCATTGCAGTGTTTAAAAACTCCACAGTCAAAAAATAAAACTGATCAGAAAAACATTAACCTAGGTCTGTATGAGCTCAAAAAATAAAATAGAACTTTATGATGTGTGAAAAGGCAATAATAAAATAGATATTGAAAAAAGCATCCTGGTTAATCACTGTCACAGATGTAAGAATAGCCAAGCTTGAGCTCTGGGTATCAGCTGTTATGGATTTGAGTCAAATCATCTTCTTTCTGGTCTGTAGAAATCGCTTTGGTTAGTCTCTCTGGAATCCAAATCGGCTGCTGTTCTTCCTATGGAAACACACAAACAGACCCCCGACTCCAGACAATTACTGGGTCAGGGCCTTTCCATTGTCCTGTTAGAATATCTTTCCAAAGTACCTTGGGCTTATGTACATTTTTTGGACACATATGCCTTTCTGCAGCACTAAGTCCTGATGAATCCAAATTTAAAAAGTTTAGAGTAAAAAGGGTTATTTTAAGTTTATCTTTGGGGGATATATACCCCTTCCCAATTCCGTCTTTTTGCTTTAATAAGTACATTTTAATAGTTTGATGAGCTCTTTCAACTATGCCTTGTCCCTGTGGATTGTATGGGATTCCTGTTATATGAGTAATGCCAAATGATGAGCAAAATTGTTTAAAAGAGGTAGAAGTATAACCAGGGGCATTATCTGTTTTTAACTGTTTTGGAATGCCCACAGTGGCAAAATTTTGTAAGCAATGAGCTATAACATCTTTAGTTTTTTCTCTGGCATGAAGGGAGCCCATCAAAAATACAGAAGAAGTATCAACTGTAACATGCAAATATTTTAATTTTCCAAATTCTGGCAAATGTGTGACGTCCATCTGCCAAATATGGTTAGGTATCAATCCTCTAGGATTGACTCCAAGATTAACTTGTGGTAAAAAGGTTACACAATTTTGACATTGTTTTATTATTTGTCTAGCTTGTTCCTTAGTTATTTTAAAACACTTTTGTAAAGTATTAGCATTGACATGGAACCTTTTATGAAAATTTATAGCTTCTTCTAGTGTACAAAAAATATGTATGTCATGTGTAGTTTTATCTGCTAAATCATTGCCCAAACTAAGGGCTCCAGGCAATCCTGTATGTGCCCTGATATGTCCTATAAAGAATGGATCTTTTCTGTCCCAGATTAAACTTTGTATAGTGGAAAACAAAGAGAAAACAGTAGAAGAAGGGGAAATCCTACCAGCATCTTCAAGGGATATTATAGCATTAACTATATACTGACTATCAGAAAATAAATTAAATACAGAATCTTTAAACATCACAAAAGCTTGTAATACTGCATTAAGCTCTACCTTTTGAGCTGATTGTTTGGGTACTAAAAATGTAAAAGTTTGATCAGGTGTAACTATTGCTGCTGTACCATTATTTGACCCATCAGTGAATATATTTGGAGCATTCATGATAGGTGTTTTTCTTGTCATTTTTGGAAAAATTACAGGATGCAATGACCAAAAAGACAATAAAGGATTAGATGGTAAGTGGTTATCAAATGAAACATTAGATTTGCACATGATTATTGCCCAAGTATTTAACTCATTAGCTAATTCATCAATTTGATTCATAGTATATGGAGTAATAATTTTATTGGGAGAAATTCCAAATACTCCCTTTGCTGTTTTTATTCCTTTGAGTATTAATTGTCCTACAGCCTCAGGATACCTAGTAAGAATAGTGTTAGGAGAATAAGATAAATGTATCCATAATAATGGACCTTCTTGCCAAAATACTCCTGTAGGAATATTTTTTGTTGGTAGTACAATAAATAATAAAGGCAAACTTATATCAATTCTATCCAAATTCATATTTTCCATATATGTTTCAATGACTTTTAATGCCTTTCTTGCTTCAGGCGTTAACATTCGGGGTGAATTTGGATCTGATGGACCTTTTAGGATATCAAATAAAGGTCCTAATTCTCCTGTTGGAATACCTAGATAAGGCCTTATCCAGTTTATGTCTCCTAATAACTTTTGAAAGTCATTAAGTGATTTGAGTTGATCTACTCGTATTTGAATTTTTGGTGGACGGACCATGGTTGAGGATAATAGAACTCCTAAATAATTAATTGGAAAATTTAATTGTACTTTATCTATTGCTATCTCTAGATTATAATTTTTTAATAAATTTGTAAGTGTGGCATAACACTCTAGCAATGTGTTTTTAGCTTTGTGTGCTAATAATACATCATCCATATAGTGAAATATTTGTAGTTCAGGATTTTGATTTCTAAGTGGCTGGATTACTTTGTTAACATAAATTTGACACATAGTTGGGCTGTTAGCCATCCCTTGAGGGAGTACTTTCCATTCATATCTCTGATCAGGACCTTCATGATTTAGTGCAGGGATAGTAAACGCAAAACGTGGACTATCCTCAGGATGAATTGGAATTGAAAAAAAACAATCTTTAATATCTATAACTAAAACATACCAAGTTTTTGGCAAAGCAGACAATTGAGGAATCCCCGATTGAGCAGGTCCCATAATGACCATTTCATTATTAATGGCTCTTAGGTCTTGCAATAATCTCCATTTACCAGATTTCTTTTTGATGACAAAAATGGGAGTATTATGGGGAGATACAGAAGGTTGTATATGTCCTTCTGCTAATTGTTGTTTGACCAGATCATGGGCTACTTGTATCTTTTCTTTAGTCAAGGGCCACTGAGGAACCCATACTGGTCTTTCTGATTTCCATGTGATTTTTATTGTCTCAGTGGCCCTTTGTGAAAATCCAACCCATGTCTGTTTGTTCCTTGATCTATTTGTATTGGCGCTGCTATACCTTGTTCTTGTTTTTCTAATCTTTTTCCTTTCCTAAAACCTTGTCTAGCCATAATAGTGGGTGCATTTTGATTGATGTTATTTGTTAATGTCAAACCTAATTGATCTAAGACATCTCGTCCCCATAAATTTACGGGAAGATGATCCAATACATATGGTTGTATAGTTCCTTCACATCCTTCAGGATCCTTCCAATCTAATACCATTGTGCTTCTATTGGGATTAGTCGCCACTCCTAGGCCTCGAAGCGTTTGAGTGGCTTGTTGTAATGGCCAATGTTTTGGCCATTCTTGACGAGAGATGATGCTAAGGTCTGCACCTGTATCCAGTAGCCCATTAAATTCATGTCCTTGAATATTTAGTTTTAGCATGGGGCGAGAATATAAATTTAAAGAAAGCATAGCCCAATCTACACCTGTGGAGCCTAATCCCTTGGAACCTCTTTCTACAGCATGACTGGAAAATTTATCATGTAGGCTTGGTATTATTAGTAACTGTGCTATTCTATCTCCTGGTGAAATTATTGATATACCCTTTGGAGAACTGGCTATAATTTTTATTTCACCTTCATAATCGGGATCAATTACCCCAGGACTTATCAAAAGTCCTTTTAGAGTAGAAGAGCTGCATCCCAATAATAAGCCTACTGTTCCTTTGGGAAGAGGTCCTTTTACCCCTGTGGGAATGATTTGAACTCCCATCTCTGGAGTTAGTACTGATCTGGCGGAGGCGCAGATGTCCAACCCTGTGCTCCCTCTGGTTTGTCTGATGAGGGATCTGATGGACAATGTGTCCTGGGCATTACCCTGATGGGGTTGCTGGGTTCCTCCAGTGCTCCATATATTTGTGGTTTGGGGCCCCAGGGCATTGGGGCCCCCTGTCCATTTTTTGGCAACGGAGCCCGATGCCTTTGTCCACGATATTGTGGATAAACACCTTGTCCTTGTTCGTTTTTTGATAATGGAGTACCCTCTATGGTGGTTTGAGAACGGCATTCATTAGCCCAATGTAATGGACTACCCTCTATGGTGGTTTGAGAACGGCATTCATTAGCCCAATGTCTCCCTCTACGGCATCGTGGGCAAATACCCGGTATTCTACTCCTTTGATACCTAGTTTTGTTAAACCCTCCTCCTATGGGGCAATTCCTTTTAAAATGTCCTGTTTGTTGACAATTGTAGCATGTTCTTGGCCTGGCATATAAAGCCTGTTTTACTGCAGCTGCCACAATTTGCCCTTGTTCATTAATGTCTCTGGCATCTAAAGCCTGTTTTACTGCAGCTGCCATGACTTGCTCTTGTTCATTAATGTCTCTACATAATTTAATATATGTGTTTAAATCTTCCTGTTTCCATGGTCTAATGGTATCTCTGCACCAACGATTCGCTTGGTCATAAGCCAGTTGTTTTATTAATGGCATTGCTTGTTCTGTATTCCCAAAAACTCTGGTAGCTGTTTGAATAAGCCTATCTACAAATTCAGCGTAAGGTTCATTAGCTCCTTGTATTATCTTAGATAATTGACCTTGTAAACCTCCATGTCCTTGTAAAGTCTTCCATGCCTTAACTGCATCTACAGCAATTTGTGAGTATACGCCAGGATCATATGCAATTTGTTGCTGCCGATCCTCATAAGGTCCCTTTCCTAACAACATATCTAGATTTCTCTGAGAATAACCAGCTGCTGCATTTTGCCTAGCCGTCTCCTTGCAAAATTCCTCATTGGCAACCTTCCATAACAGGTATTGTCCTCCATTTAGCACAGCTTTACAAATATTAGCCCAATCTGCTGGCGTCATGTTTAAGTTGGTAATGGATTCGACCAAGCTTACAGTGAAGGGTGCTTGGGGACCATACGTTGTTACAGCCTCTTTTAGCTCCTTCACTGTTTTGAAATTTAAACCCTGGTAAATTCGCTGCCCTCCTACCTCAAATACAGGGCATACTTGAGATCCTGTCTCAGGATCCCAACTATCAACTGCGGGGGTTGGGAGCCTCCTAGCATATGGAGGTGGTGCTGTTGATTGGACACTTATGCCCTCTGGTGATAGAATGCTGTTAGTAGCAGTCTCCTGTAGAGGTGGTGCTGTTGGTTGGACACTTACGCTCTCTGATAGAAAGGTGTTATTAGCAGTCTCCTGTTGTAACTTTTCCCCTGATGGCTTTTTCTGCTCTAAACTTCCTTCCTCTGTCTCACTAGCTTGAAAGACCTTCTCTTTTACTTGAATCTTTTCCTCTTTCTGACTAATTTGAGAGACCTTCTCTTTTACTTGAATCAATATGTCTTCTCCTTCCTCTACCTTTGTCTGAATTGAAGGCTTTGGACTAAGCAAACCAGATACGAGTGTCCACAATGGCAATGTGCCAACTGGCAGAGTCCCTGGGTTGTTCTTTTCTATTCTTTTTAAATCTTCACCATGATGGTTCCATTATGATATATCTAACAACTCCTCCTTAAAAAGCCATGGGCTACATTGTTGTATTGTATCAACGTATGCCCTGACTGTTCTTGATTTTACTGAGATGCCTCCTTCCTCTAATAATTTACTTAAGAGTCTTTCAGTTTGTTTTTTACTAATTGCTGATCCCGTATTTCTGCTATAATACAACCCAACAAGATGACGCCAAACAAAACCGAGACAGAATGAAATAAAAATGGAACCATACAAAATCATTATATCAACCTTTCTATCCTCCTGAAATGTCCATCCGTCCTTTCTCCCTATCTGTTCCTCAGACGCAAATAGTTTTTCCTCAGATGTGAGCGATTTTTCTTCCGTCTCACTCATCTCCAGGGACAGGCAAGTTAAAACAAAAATGAAGCAAAACAAAAGAGGAAACTTAGAATGGCTACCCATCCTCTCGCCCTGCCCTCAGGGGCGAGCAGTTTACTTACCCTCAGTCGCTCCCCGTGCGGGCCACTTTGGGGAGCCATTCTGACACGTGATTGGGTGACTCCCGTTAAGGGCCTGAGGCACTCTGGCTGTGTCGGAGTTATCCCGACCCTTTCCTGATGAGAGAGCCCATCCGTGTGGGGGTGTGCGTGACCACTGACCCTGGAGACCCAATCACTGACCCTGACCTTGGAGTGCAGCCCCCCCCTCAACCTTCATTGGATGGAATTCTCCCCTGAATCTCTTGTCCCCCCAAATAAAAGGCTACTCCCCGGCGTGTTCGCTCTCTCTCTCTCCTGCTAGCCCAGAGTAATCCTCGCTGCCCTGCTGGGCGGCTGGAGGCAGGGAAACAGGGAGGCGAGCCGTCTCGGACCTAGCAATGTAAAATAAGGTACTGTCTGTGTGTTTTATTTTGATCTCTTCTAACTAACTTAATGCCAGAACCTCATTAATGAAACCACTGCGCAGGACGCGTGGTAGAATTGGCGCCCAAGAGGGGGGCATTCTGAATTAGTTAGATTGAGTGGGAGCGTGCGCTAAAAAGATTAAGGGAAAGAATAAAAAGGAAGATAAGGAAAAGAAATAAAGAGAAAATAAAGGAAAATAAGGAATAAAGAATAAAGAAAAGGAAGAAGTGACATTTGGGTCACAAAAGTAATAAAGAGGATAAGGAAAATAAGAAATAAGATAAGAGAAAGGAAGAAGTGACATTTGGGTCACAAAAGTACCGGGAGATATTGAAGGAAAGAGACGTTAATTTACTTAAAATGGGAAATTCTACTTCTTCGGATAAGGAAATGTATCTAACTATTTTAGACAGTATAATTAATCAGAAAGGAAAACAGATAAAGAAAACTCAGTTATTGCAATTCTTAAAGATTGTAGGTGAATATTGTCCTTGGTTTTGTGACCAAGAGTCTCCAAATTTACTTACTTGGGAGAAATTAGGAAGAAAGTTACAGAGAGTTTGTCTTTCTACTGAAATACCTGGAGGTATAGAGAATATACAGAAAACTTGGACAGCCCTAGAAGTCTGTCTCTTTGAATACATGGACCAGAGTCCGTGGCCGCCAGAAGACCTTCTGAAAGCCATTCAAGGAGCTGTTAAGTCTATTCAAATGGAAAATCAGCCTGAGGCTAAGTTAATTACCTTTCCCTTTAGAACAAAAGCACTAGGGACCAAGGTTAGAAATGTGAACTTAAAGTCGCAGCCCCATGCGGAGGATTCAAATGGTGCGGATCAGCCCGCTTTTTCACCGCCAGCATTTCCTCCTGGCGGGAGCCCGAGAATTCCAGGAAAGGTCGCACAGTGTGACGTCACTGGCAGCGCCGACCAGGACAGTCCGCGATTTTTACCGGAACAGAGACAGAGATCACAGACAGTTTTCTTAGGACCTTCAGAGACAGTTGAATTAGATCCTGAAACAGGACCAACACAAATCCCTACTGGGATTTTCGGGCCACTTCCTGAGAATACTGTAGGTTTAATTTTGGGACGTAATAATTTGAAGGGAGCCATTGAAGTAATACCTGGTGTGATAGATTCAGAATTTAAAGGGCAATTATATGTTACTGTAAGATCCAATTATGCCCTAAGGCTCACCCCAAAGGATATTTTTGCTCAATTAATATTATTGCCTTGTGTCTCAGAAAGGCACCTGCCGGTAGATTCAGTTTCTAAACCGCCAGACAGAGTATATTGGTCCCAGTTAGTGCGACAAGAACGCCCTTTATTAAAACTTAGAGTTAATAATAAAAATTTCCTAGGAATTATTGACACAGGGGCTAATAGCTCAGTATTGTCCAGCCGGTTTTGGCCCAAGCAATGGCCTTTACATACAGCATCAGCTAACCTAGAAGGAATAGGACAGATTTCACAGCCTGCTCAAAGTGCCAACTATCTCCGTTGGGAAGATTCCGATGGGAACAGTGGAATATTTAAGCCTTATGTGTTAGAGTCTTTACCAGCTAATCTATGGGGAAGAGATATCTTAGCCAAAATGGAACTGCTACTAGTTACCCCAAATTCTATAAGGTCAGTTGAAGAAATTAATCAGAGGTATTTTCCTGGAGATGATAAGGAAACCTTTCAAGAAGAATATCTATTTATAAGTCAGTCTCCACGACAAGGATTAATAAATACTTCAGGCCAAAATTTTTACTAGGGGCACTGAGTACTTCCCCGATCCTTAAGACAGCTGAAAAAGTCACATGGCTCACAGAAGAGCCTATTTGGATCTCTCAGTGGCCCATCTCAGGGGAAAAACTTAAAATAATTCATAGATTAGTTGAGGAACAACTTCAGGCTGGTCATATTGAACCAACACTTAGCCCTTGGAATACACCTATTTTTGTTATTAAGAAAAAGTCAGGAAATTGGAGATTACTACAGAATTTAAGGGCAATAAACCAGGCAATTCAGCCTATGGGATCATTACAGCCAGGACTCCCCTCCCCCACAGCCATTCCTTTAGATTATAGCTTGATGGTAATAGATTTAAAAGACTGTTTTTTCTCTATAAGGTTACATCCTGAAGATTGTGAAAAATTTGCTTTCACTGTCCCAGCAGTTAATTTTAAGGAACCTGTTAAAAGATACTGCTGGAAAGTTCTTCCTCAGGGAATGCGTAATAGTCCTACACTGTGTCAAAAATATGTTGACCAGGCAATAGATCCCATTAGAAATAGCTTCCCTGATGCATATATTATTCATTTTATGGATGATATACTATTGGCTCATATTAATCCAGAAGTACTTTCAGAAATTTTTACTCAGTTAGAGACCTCACTTACTGCAATGGGTTTATGTATAGCTCCTCAAAAAATTCAAAAGGTATCTCCTTTTCAATATCTAGGTCAGATAATTCAAGGGAGTACAATCCGTCCTCAAAATTTTCAGATAAGAGTTAAGGAGTTACGTACCCTTAATGATTTTCAAAAACTATTAGGAGATATTAACTGGCTAAGACCATCCTTAAAGTTAACTACTTCTGAGTTAAGTCCTTTACTTCAGATATTACAAGGAAATCCTTCTCCAACCTCTCCACGTCAACTAACTTTGGAGGCCAAGGCAGCCTTAAGGAAAGTGGAAATTGCAATTAAAAATGCACAGCTTACTAGAATAAATCCTAAAGAATTAATGTATTTATTAATATTTCCAACTGAGCATACCCCAACAGGAGCCATATGGCAAAAATTAGGAGTTATTGAATGGATTTACTTATCTCATTCCCCTCAAAAAACATTAATTCCTTTTCATGATTCTATAGCTCAATTAGTAATTAAGGGTAGAACTAGGATTTTACAATTAATTGGATCTGAGCCTGATATCATAATTATTCCATTTTCTATTCAACAGACTAATTGGCTTTTTCAAACCTCTAGTTCATGGCAGATAGCTTTTGCAGATTTTCCTGGACAGATAGATAGCCATTATCCTCGTGATAAGATTGTACAATTTGCATCATTAACATCACTTATTTTTCCAAAGATTGTACGTTCCCATCCAATAGAGGGAGCTTTATCGGTGTTCACAGATGGTTCCAGCTCTGGTAAGGCAGGTTTCTTCAGCCGTGTTCACACAGAGGTAATACAAACTTCTTATACTTCAGCTCAAAGGGCAGAGCTTCAAGCCCTGATTTTGGCCTTAGATTATTTTTCAAATGAGCCTATTAATATCTATTCTGACAGCTTATATACAGTCAGAATTACCAAAAATATTGAAACCTCAGTTATTGGGTTTACTTCATCACAGGAGTTATTTGAATTATTTCATAATTTACAAAAGACAGTGCTAATGAGGAAGTACCCATGTTTTATTACACACATCCGTGCACATACTAGCCTTCCCGGATCTTTGGTTGCAGGTAATGACAAAATTGATAAATTAGTAGCTTTTTGTCAACAGATGTCTTCATATGACTGTGCACTAGCTTCCCATTCCTTGCATCATCAAAATGCTTCTAGCTTACGTAAAAAATTTAGTATTACCAGAGAACAGGCTCGTCAGATTGTAAGCCAATGCCCTAAGTGTGTTATTCACACTCCATCTCTGCCATCAGGGGTAAATCCCCGTGGATTAAAACCAAATCAGATATGGCAAATGGATGTAACTCATATTCCTCAATTTGGTAAGCAATGTTATGTGCATGTCATAGTGGACACTTATTCTAGATTTATTTTTGCCACAGCACGTACTAAGGAAAATACTCAACATGTAATTTCTCATTGCTTAGCAGCCTTTTCCGTTTTAGGGTGTCCTATGCAGATTAAAACAGATAATGCTCCAGCTTATGTAAGCTCTGCTTTTCAACAATTTTGCCAAGAGTTTAAAATTAATCATAAAACAGGAATTCCTTATAACCCCCAAGGTCAAGCCATTGTAGAACGAGCTCATTTATCTATTAAACTTCAATTACAAAAATTAAAAAGGGGGAATAAGATAGTGACTCCCCAAAATAGTCTTAATCATGCCTTATTTGTTTTAAATTTTTTAAACTGTGACACAGAAGGTCACACTGCTGCTGAGAGGCAAATGTCTCCCTCGGTGACAGGCCCTTTAGGCAGAGTTCTGTGGAAAGATTTACAGACTGGTCAGTGGAAGGGCCCAGATCCGGTAATATCATGGGGTCGAGGGCATGCTTGTATTTTTCCAGAAGGTGCTTTTCGTCCTATCTGGGTGCCTGAACGTGCTATCAGACATGGAGGAGATAGAACCCAGACTCAAGCGACTGAGGATCGACCCGGAGGAGCCACAACCCAGAAGGAGGAGATATCGGAAAAAGATGAAGAAAGACCAGATTGAACCAGCCGAGAAGCTGATTTCGTGGAAAGATGTGAAGAAATTGACAACCCAGGCTTCCCAAATACTTCGACGCCTAGGAAAGAACAGGACCCCAGTCTTGATGGTAGCGACAATAATTGCCCTACTGGGCTGTCAGGTAAAAGGGAATCAAGTAGACACTTATTGGACATATTTCCCAGATCCACCCCTGGTACACCCAGCTGTGTGGACTGGAGAATCTATTCCAGTATTTACTAATGACTCATTCATGATGGGAGGATTTACAGATACTCATATTACTCCCAGTCATGTGACTAGATTTAATTATTCTGGCTACAGTGCCCAATTGCCTTTATGTTGGTCACATGATAAACATGCTGGCTGTCTGAAAGTATCATTTGAAGAAAAGACAGCAATTGGTAAACCTAGACTGACAAATAATTCTATTTATGGAGACTTAAAACCTAATACTAGATCAGTAATTAAGATGGGACTTTCCCATAACAAGCCAGTCATTTCTGCAAAACCTCCACCGGTACCCCACTGTCCAAATAGTTCTACAATTGAAATTGGCACCTTTCCTAAATGGATGGATTGTGTAAATACCTTTCCTGTACAACATAAGGTGTCTAAAGCTAGTGGGTATATTTTAGACTGGTCTCCAAAAATTGATAAGAGACAATTACAAAGAGATTCTGCTATGACACCTGCAGGATTTGTTAGTAATATTTTGACTTATAGTGAAGGAGGTGTTCAAAAAGATATTTGGTGTTTAATTGCTGCCTCAGAATATTTACATTTTTCAGATAAACCTTTACCAAAATTTGTTGGCAAGAACTGTAAAGAGGGATCTTGCTATGGCTTAAGAGCCTGTGTCCAATCTCCTTATGTTTTAATTATTGGAAATGTAAAAGTTAGATGGATAGATGATAGATATTTTGTTACTTGTAATAAGTGCAACCTAACCAATTGTATTTCTAGGTATAATGGAGGAAAAGGAGTGCTGATACTTCATCAGCCCTCTTTTGTTTTATTACCTGCTAATATTTTAGAGCCATGGTATGCTGATGCTGGTTTACAAGTCTTACAACAGATTCATGCCCAGCTAACAAGACCTAAACGTGCTACTGGAGTCATAATTGTTGGTGTCTTAGCACTAGTCTCATTTATTGCCTCAACTGTCTCTACATCTCTGACATTGTCTCAAAATATTCAACATACAAAATTTCTTAATAATTTAGCTCAAAATACTTCCAAGGCTCTGCGTAATCAAATAAATATTGATGAAAGGATTGAGACTAAGTTAAACGCCTTAGAGGCGACTGTTATAAACATTGGTAATGAACTTTCAGCCTTAAAATTTAAGGAAAGGCTTAAATGCCATGCTAATTATAAGTATGTATGTGTTACAGCTGCCAAGTACAATGCTTCTCTCTGGGATTGGGAGAAGGTTAAAAACCATTTATTAGGTATTTGGCAAAATAGTAATAATAGCTTGGATATTCTGGAACTTCATCACCATATCCAAGACATTCAGAATAATAGAGCTGATTTTTCAGATCCTTCTTCTTTGGCTAACCAAATATTGAAGGAGTTAAATGGATTCAACCCTGGAAATATTCTTAAACACTCCGCTTGGTACATTATTGGATTATTCTCTTTGCTGTTAATTCTCTTTTGTATTGTAACTATAGGATGGCGAGTCTTCCAATCAAGAATCCGGGAACTCCAGAGAGTGAACCGCCGCCTCATTGTTAAGAATAGAAAGGGGGAATATGTGGGGAGCCATTCTGACACGTGATTGGGTGACTCCCGTTAAGGGCCTGAGGCACTCTGGCTGTGTCGGAGTTATCCCGACCCTTTCCTGATGAGAGAGCCCATCCGTGTGGGGGTGTGCATGACCACTGACCTTGGAGACCCAATCACTGACCCTGACCTTGGAGTGCAGCCCCCCTCAACCTTCATTGGATGGAATTCTCCCCTGAATCTCTTGTCCCCCCAAATAAAAGGCTACTCCCCGGCGTGTTCGCTCTCTCTCTCTCTCCTGCTAGCCCAGAGTAATCCTCGCTGCCCTGCTGGGCGGCTGGAGGCAGGGAAACAGGGAGGCGAGCCGTCTCGGACCTAGCAATGTAAAATAAGGTACTGTCTGTGTGTTTTATTTTGATCTCTTCTAACTAACTTAATGCCAGAACCTCATTAATGAAACCACTGCGCAGGACGCGTGGTAGAGGCCACCAAATGCCGCAGTCTGGCTGGGCACAATTCAGGAGCCACTTGTCAAAAGAAACAAACTGTATTTTTAGAACTAAAAACACCAAACAAAACTGCTCCTCAGGAAAAAACCCTCAGAGCCCAACTGCCACCACCGGCTTCCCACAAGCCTCTCACCCCCACACAACCCTCACCACCTCCCACAATCCTCCTGTTCTTGAGGCCGATTGGCTGGGTTGCGTGGGTGGAGCCAAAGAAGTCCCCCAATGAGCAGCTCCGTGGAGGAGCCAATCAGCTAGATGTTGCTGGGGCCTCTGTGAGCCAATCATCAGCTGGCAGTCTGAAGGGCAGGGAAACAGCCCAATGAACATCACTGCAGAGGAGCCAATCAGCTAGATGTTGCTGGGGCTGCTGTGAGCCAATCATAGCCGGCAGCTGGAAGTTTGCTGTGGCCACTTTGGCTGTGGCTCTCAACATTCCAACTCAGCTGTGGTGCTCAGCATCAGTGTTTGAAGGAGATGGCAAACTCTGGCAAATGTTGGCATTTACTATGTAAGGCTACTCTTGAGTTCATTGTTGGAAGTTCCATGGTAAGTTGCTGAGTAAAGTAGTCTTAGAGATAGGGCCAGCTGTTTCTTAGATTGGTTCTGTGAGATAGTTTCTGATGCAGATGTTTGTCACCTGACCTTTTCCCCTTCTTTCCCATGGCCCCTTGAGTCTATTTTAGTGAAGTGTGACAGGAATGACTCTGTTTTATATACATACCTAGAGTTCTAGAGCAGGGTCCTACCATCTTCAGTGGAGATTTAGATATCTTTTGTAAAATAGTTCCTTGCCTTTCCCAGGTGTTTGTGAAAATGGCAGAGGGGCAAGTTCTAGTGACAGAATAGCCAAGGCCATCTCCTGGGTTGCCTCATGTTAATCATGGTCAAACATGTACTGCTGAACAGGAAGGTGCTGATTGTGTGCTGCAAGGACATCAACATTTCTGTCAACGTCTACTGAAATGAGTTGCAGTACTTGGATTTCTTTGGCAAGACCATGAACACCAATTTTGCTGCAGCACATATCACTTCCTACCACTCCCTAACCCATAATTGCATTTTTTAAGGCAGAACCATTTAAGCCATACTGCCCTTCAAGACCAAATGAGACTCGACCATCCTGGGATGCCTCAAGATATTTAATAGGATTCCATATCCCCAGTATACTTCCCTACCATAAAGTAAGAATAAGATGGTGGTTTCTACTGCCCTCAAAATTGGGTGTCTGAAGCTCAGTAAAAGTTTGCTTACTTGGGGAACCTGGCTCACAAGTTCACCTCAAGGTACAGGCAGTGACAGTCACCTGGAGGAGATAGGCTTTATTACCAGGAAGAGGCAAAAAATGAGAAAGGGGCAAAAGGGAGAAGAAAGGAGGGAGACATGGGGAGGTAGGGAGAGAGGGTGACCAGGAGGAAGAGGAGGAGGAGGAGGAAGAAGACATAAAATTGTGGAAACAGGCAAAGAAAAATGTGGAGAAGGAAACTGACAAATGCACTGAGGTTTTCAAGACTCATGTCTTGGTCTGAGTCCAGTAAAGGATGTTTGATTCTCATTCTTGTTCTGCCCTGCCCTTTTTCTATTGCTGCCTTAGGATGTGAAATACCCAAAGTTGGCAGTCCCAATATCCAGGTGCCACAGGCAGTCACCTGAGTGTGAGCCCTGAAATACAGCAGTGAGTAGAATACCTTTAAGTGGGTAGAGCTTTGATTTATGCTCTTGGTTGTTTACTTTGTGTGGAAGGATAAGTGGCTCAAAGGATTACATAGACTTGTGGGCACTGACAAAAGATTTATTTTTTTGGTCAGAGTCTAGAAGGAGAAAGATAATATGTGGGGACAAGTACATGGAGTACTGCATACGTGGCATATGTTAGGGATGCCTGAGTGGCAAACCACTCCCCTCATGCTAGGCGCATGAGTGGCAAACTGCTTACCCCGCAGGCACAGCCCTGGGCATAAGACTAGGTGTTGCAGTCAAAGCACTTGCTTTGTGGTTTACTCCTCCATTGGTTGCCGCAAGGACAGTTGGCAAAAAATTGTATTGGTGGTTGCCTATAATTTGCTTAGCTACTCCCTGAGTACACATGGTAACTACACAATAAAATCAGACCTGCTTCCAGCTTGGTCTCTGGAGGTCTTGACTCATGACTCTGCAGAACACTCTCCTCTAACCTGTTCCATAGACCTCCTTGCTGGATGAGAGAGAGCCCATGCAATAGGAAATAAAGGTCTGGAAAAGAGGCATGTGAATGAATGTATAAAAGTGAACATAAATTGAAGATCTTTGTTTCACATGTTGAGGCCCAACAGAGAGCAACCCTTGAAGGAGGAGGCACTAACGAACCACAAGGAAAGAATTGGACAAATGACATCTCTGCTATTGGCTATATTATGTTAGCCCAACAGACACATGGTTATAGTAGTTGTTGAGGTGGGAATAGGGGTTACATATACACCCATTAGTATGGGCTCTCAATTAACAGGCTATTGCAACTGTCAGATGTCCAGTATGCTAGCAACAGACACCAATACTTAGCTGCCACCATGGTATTGTTCCTTTAGCAGACCTACCAGCTATTTGATGGCAAGTTGTCTACCAGTTGACTACACTTTACTGGAGTAACATCAATTTATCTTGACTGGAATTTAAACATAATCCAAGTTGGACTGTCTGCCTGAGAGATCTTAGATAGTATTAATGTAAAGTGTAAAGTGTTTGATCCATTGACTTGGAAGTTGGTATAGCAATGAGCATATGACCATAGAATTTACTGCTTATGATATGTTACATCAGCTAGAAACTGCTACTCTGATAGAGTATTACAATGACCTGGTAAAAGATTCAGCTGAGGGCATGTCTCAAAGACACCTTGTGAAGAAGTACCATTCTTGATGACTCTGTGCACACTCTAAATTAATATTCATTCTGTAATACTGGGTCCCAAGTAGGGAGAAAATATGGGTCCAGTGGCTAGAGTGTATACTGTAATTCCCAGTGACTCATTTGGGGAATTTGTATCTCTTTTCATGGAAAGTAGAGGTTTTGGTTACCAGGAAAAAAAAAAAAACTTTCACCAGGGAATACAGGAAGAAATTCTAAACCTCAGTTATTGCCTGTTTCACTCTAACTTTCTTATTTCAAATAATCAGCAGACAGGAACAGGATTATCCTCCTAGAAAAAGTTATTTACTCTGATCTTCAGTAGGACAGCTGGCATACAATGCAGACAGGAAAGAATGTTTGACCCCTAGGTGAGTCACATGACTCACTTGGGTGTCTCTTGTTTATACTTTCCCAGTTTAGATAGTATATGAGCAAGTACTGTAGCCAGAACCTGAAAAGGGCCCAGTGATGAAGGACTAAGACCCTGCAGAGTCTGAGAGTCTGAGTTATTGATAAGGTACTGTCTTAGTCTATTCAGGCTGCTATAACAAAATACCATAAACTTGGTAGCTTATATGACACAGAAAATAATTTCTCAGTTTTCAAGGGTGTAAATTCTAAGATCAAGACATCAACAGATTCTGTGTCTGATGAGGGCCTACATCCTTGTGCCTTCTCACTGTGTCCTCACATGGTGGAAGAAGCAAGGCAATTCTCTGTGGCCTCTTTATAAGGGCACTAATTCCATTCATGAGGACTCTGCCTTTATGACTTAATCATATCCTAATCATTCCACTTCCTAATGTCTTCATGTTGATGATTAGATTTTAACACATGAATTTTGGGGACACACAAAGAATAAAACCATAGCAGTTACCTAGACCAAATAAATTAAAGAGAATCTAGAATGGGTGGGAGAAGTAGGAGATCATGGGTTTCAATTATGGCCCCAAGAGCAACTTCAGGAGCTGTAGTTAATCTCATCAACCTTTAAAAAAATTATTTTGGTACAGGGGTGCTATACTACTGAACAACACCCTCAGTCCTTTTTTATTTATTTAAAAAAAACTTTGAGACATGGTCTTGCTAAATTGGTGAGGGTCTAAATTTCTGAGGCTGGCCTTGAACTTGAGATCCTTTGGTCTCAGCTTGCTGGGATGATACATGTGCACCACTGTACCCAGCTCCCATCAACTTTCTTCTAGTAAGTTTATCTTATTTTCTGGAGGCCTAACAGAACTTCTGATACATAAGGGGGTAGCAACAATGGATATCACGGTATACTATAGATTTTTCCCAATCCAGGACTGAAGCAGGCATTCCATCAGCAGCTAAAAATGTTAGAGGCTGACAACTTTCAGTTAAATCCTTTATCACTTTTGCTGAAGAGGGTTACTTCACCTTTCTGGGCATGGCCAAAATGATTAGTCAGTGAGGTGATAAGGTCTTCAGGAATCCCTGTAGAAATGGCTGAGGCCTTTGTTGAACTTCATTGCAATTCAATTTGTTCCTTTATCTAATCCTGCTTCTTTTACTTACTTTACAGATAGATCCTAAGAGTATTCTATAGTTTTCACCATAATCTTTCAAGCCAGATTTAAAAATAGGTAGTTAGTGGAATACTATATTCTTATTTGCCAGTCTTGAGTTGAAATCTAAAGCAGAAGACAGTGGAGTACCTACTACCATTTGTAACATTAATCACATGAATAAATAAATTATTTATTAGATAAATCAGGTCTAATATCAAGTAAGATAAAGAAAATGGAGACCACTTATTGAAAATGGATTAGTCCAGGAAAGCAGAGCAGCACTTGGGGAAATTGAAATGTTAATGTCCCCAAGGCCCGGAACCCATCCTAAGGAACTGTTAATGAAACAGCTCCCAGAAAACAGGGAAGTGCTAATCAAAACCATCCCAGGCCCTTCCTGCCCAGATTACTCCTTGAGCCCACCTATCTCCCACCTTTTGGCCTTCCCACCTGCATTCTATCACTGCAAGATAAAGGGAAACAAGGACATGAATGTGGAAAAACTAAAAAAAGACTTTAGCTAAGAAAAAAAGGGAAGACCTCCCCCTACCACGGATTCCGCCTTTTGGGTCCCCTTCTTCCTCTGGAGAGAAGTCTTTTCTGCTGTCCTTTAATAAAGCCTTCTACTTTCCACTCTACACTTGCCTCGGGGGTGCTTCTCTGGTATTATACTTCAGCATTCGGGGAAGCAAGGTAAACAGCTATAATGTCTTCATCTCAAAGTATGCCCCAGGGAACTTGGCCTCTGATAGGTTCCATTCTCTTAGATAGTGTATGAGCAAGTACTGTAGCCAGAACCTGAGAAGGGCAGTCCTACAATTATTATCCTATAATAATTAAGACCCTTAACATTCTAAACTTTAAAAAATCAAAATTGCTTAAATAATAAAGGGAATTTACTTGCTCATATAACTAGGCAGATATCATGATCTATTTGATTCAGTGGCTTACTGATGTCAACAAGGACCCAGATTTTGCTCTATCTTTCTGTTCTGCCTTCCTCAGAGGCATCATTCCAAAGGTATTTTTTTTTTAAAAAAAAAAACAATATAGCAGCTGCAGTAATTCCAGGTGTATAGTCTTATCTCTTATCATTCAAACAGAAAGAGAATCAGTAGTTTACTAGTTTTATCTGAAGAACAAGGAAAAGATTAACTTGAATGGTTTGAAACAGTCAACATTCATTCCTGGAATTAGTGATGTATTTTAATCCTTGCCCTACACAATCACATGAATGATACACAAGGGGAAGAATGGAAGAGAGGCTGTAGAGACAAACTGTATTAGTTTGCTAGGGCTGCTGTCAAAAAGTACCAATAACTGGAAGGATTAAAAGACAGAAATTTATTTTCTCTATTTTCTCACAGTTCTGGAGGCTGGAAGACCAAGATCAAGATATTGGTAAGGTTGTTTCTTCTGAGGCCTTTTTTCTTGGTGGGCAGCTAGTCATCTTTTTCTTTCTTCATAGAGGTCTTCCTTCTGTATGAACATGTCTTGTGTATTTACTCACTCTTCCTTTAAGGACAAGTTTTTTTTGGATTAGGAACCACCTGAGAGTTTGTTTTAACTTAATCTCCTCTTAAAGACTATCTCCAAATATGTTATATACTGGGGTTTAAGACTGCAACACATGCATCATGGAGGGGGACACAGTTCAGGTAACATTATCCAACACCAGTGTTAATTACTTATTAAAATTATGCTCATTTGTTCACTAAATTGAAAAATTGACTGTTCACTATATTGAAAAAATCATTAAGGGTAGAGACAAGTATCTTATTTATCTTCATACTACCAGTGCTTAGCACAGAGCCTAGTCCGCAGTACGTGATCAATACAACTGCTTGGGGAGGACTGTAAAAAGTTCATTGTATTTGGCAATTATGAGGTTACTGGTAACTTTCCAGGAGCAGTTTCAATGGAATGGTCGTGACACAGCCAAATTGCAGTGGCTTCTTAAACAAGGGTGAATGAACAGATTTGACAATATAAATATCAAAATTTTCTTATGACAAAAGGCACCATGAGCAAAATTAAAAGATGATTAAAAGATAGTACCTATACATATGGAACACTAAGAGTTAGGAGCTCTAATATAAAAGGGATGGTATCTAAACATCAGAAAAACACGAAAACAAGCCTGTATAAAAATATGTAAAGACTATGAACAATCCAAAATTATATTAAAAAAAAGAATTCAACCCCATTAGTAGTCATGGAGATACTCATTAAAACAATAGTGTGATAACATTCAATGACTATCAAACTTACAAAAAATTAACATTAATGCTTTAGTTATGATAAGGATGTGGGAAATAAACATTCTACAACACAGGTTAGAGTGTGAATTGCAGTAATTCTAGAGGTAATCTGGCATGTCACCTTTGGTCACAAGTAACGAAAGAGTCAAACAAACACAAAAAGGAGCTAATTATTAAATCACTCAACTGAAAGTCTAGACATAACTGAATCAAGCCTACTTAAATGCTATCATTAATACCTGGTCTCTCTTCATGTCTTAATTCTGCCTTCTTCTGAATGGAAGTCATTCTCAGTAAGGTTCTTTCTTAATGAATAGCACTTACATACTTAAAGGAACAAGTTCAGCAGGGAACAGAAGTCTTTCATCTAATTCTGAATGGCTTGAATTGAGTTATGTGCTCATCCCTGAACTACTGAACATTATAATTAGTGGAATACTATATTCTTATTTGCCAGTCTTGAGTTGAAATCTAAAGCAGAAGACAGTGGAGTACCTACTACCATTTGTAACTCACAGAATAAGAGAGGAAGAAGAAGAATTTATCTAAAGAAAACTGAGATGCTATTACCAGAAAAAGGAGAAAGGGATGTTGAATGGCATACATATATGAACTTTATAGGCAATATCTATTAAAACAAAAAATGTACATATCTTTTATATCAACAACTTCACTTTCAACAATCAATTCTAGAGAAAAGAATTGCACAATTTTAAAAAGATACATGTTTAAGGAACTTACTCCAGAATTGTTTATGATGGCAGAAAACTGGGACAAACACTCATTCTCTGACAATATAGAAACATTCTTAAAATTATAGCACATTAATACTATATAATATTATGCAGATAGTTAAATGAATGAACTTAGTATATTTTAGTAAATCATCAAGAAAAAGAAAATTGCAAAAAAGTATGGTGTGATTATTTGCAAAAACAATCCCCCCAAACTCTATAAATATGTTTTTAACACTGGAAGGGGCTGGGGGCATTGCTCAGCAGTAGAACACTTGCCTAGCACACAAGAGGCCTTGGTTTAATCCAACAATGTGAAATACACACATGCACAACACACAATTTATTAAAAGGGACATCACTCTTTTAACATTAGTTTTATCCAGGACTGGGATAGGAAAATTATCTGTTTGTTTGTATACTTATGAACCAAGAACAGTTTCATATAAAATCTCCTATTCTGAGCAAAATACAGACAGGTGTTATTCTAAATTTGAAGACTCCAATATGCTCTTAGGTTGGTCTCCTATTCCCCACAGCACCTTGTGTATATACTTATGAGTATTTCTATACCTCCATTTGAATTGCAAAAATTAATGCCTGTTACCATTAAAAAAGAGTGAATAGAAACCAAAATGAAGAAGTAATCTTAGAATTTAAACTATTTTTAGATCTAGAGTGAGGAGAGGTAAATTAGTTTCCAGTAGAAGAGTCATGAATACATGAAGACAGACTAACTCATGAAGCAGGACTCTAAGGGAATAGAGGGGATTTGTTCCAGAGCAGAATCCCAAATGCACAAGGGCTGTGATAACTTCACTGTTCCACAGGGAAATACAAATAAAAAGAGTAGTTTTTTGAATTTAATTTTTATATTGGAAGTGCATTTCTTTCAGGAAATTATGCTAACAAGAGATGAGAGGACAAGACAAATTTATACTGTTTTTTTGTCAAGATTAGAAAGGTAGCATCCTTACATCAATTCCCAATTTGTTAGGAATGCTAATAATGGTCTATAAATTCCAAAGTCTGGTAAAAACCCACTCTATAGCACAAGCAGAAAGCTAAGCCTTAAACAAGGCTTCTCTGTGCTGGAGGAAAACAAGAGTGCATGGTTATAGATAGTTATAGACAGATTTGTAGATGTAGGGGGGAATGTTGGGGAGATTATCCCCTATCAAGACTATGGTAACATTTTTGCTGGGTTCAGTAGGAGTGATAGTGAAACTTGAGAGTGGTAAAAATGTAGACAAGGTGCTGTGGGGAATAGGAGACCAACCTAAGAGCATACTGGAGTCTTCAAATTTAGAATAATACATGTCTGTATTTTGCTCAGATTAGCAGATTTTATATGAAACTGTCCTTTGTTCCCTTTATAGTCTCTCCCTCTTTTGATACCATCTGCTTCTTCAGACTTTGTTTTATTCCTTTTCTGGATTCTTCTCCAGTTTGCTTTTATATTTATCTGAATCCACTACACTATTTCTGAGACATGCTGCATGTATATATACACCTCAATGCAGCTTCCAGACAGTAGATACCCAATTGGTTGTGGCTGAAATAAATTTAATTCCATGTAGAAAACAATTAGATTTTAATCAGGATAAAATTCTTCCTGATTAAAATGCTTCAAAGTTGTGAGGACAGAAATAAATTACTGACTTCAAAAAATTCCTGTAAAATAACTTCCTCATAGCATCTATTATTCATTTGTCACATGAATATTGTACATTTGGCTACCTTTTGCTTGTGAGAAACTGTATACCTTTTGAATACATAACTCCTAGTGCTATAAAAATGCCACACAGATCATTAAAATAAAAACTTCCTCTGTTTTATAAAAAACTGAGGAACAAAACACAGGGGATTTGTTTAAAATTGCAAAGGTCTTCAGTGACAGTATTAGAAGCATGCTTTTCATTTAATTCAGGGTCTTTATACCATGATTTCTTCTCTTAATTTTGAATTTTATTTTGTATTCTATTTGTAGTAGTGAAATTAATCATAATTATTTAAACATTTTTGAAGATCCATTGATTGCCCTTCAATTTTAAAGATGCCACTGTGAATTTCTATTGCCATGTTACAGGACTGTTATTTTAAGTGGCTGGTAAAAGTGCAACACGCCAATTGTACATTCAATTGAAGTGTGTTTTATGGTGTATCTCATTTGTGTTTTCTGTGGTCATAATGAAATCTAAAACGTTGATAATGTTGGTTGCTATATTAACCTTACTCCTTCATCTTATAGTTCATCTTTTAGAAAAATACCATAATGTCATTCTTCCTCTTTTTTTGGGGGGTGGGGGGACTGGGGATTAAACCCAGGGGCTCTTAAACGCTGAGACATATCCCCAGCCCTATTTTGTATTTTATTTAGAAACAGGGTCTCACTGAGTTGCTTAGCACCTTAATTTTGCTAAGGCTGGCTTTTAACTTGCAATTCTCCTGCCTCAGCCACCCAAGCTACTGGGATTACAGGGGTATGCAACCATGCCCAGCTAATTCTTCTTTATGGTTGAGTAATATTCCACCATGTATATATACCACATACCACATTTACCCATTTATCTGTTGAAGGGCACTTAGGTTGGTTGTGAGCTTTAGCTATTATGAATTGAGCTGCTATAAACATTGATGTGGTTGCAACATTATAGTACGCTGATTTTAACTCCTTTGCATATATGCTGAGGAGTGGGATGACTGGGTCAAATGGTGGTTCCATTTCCAAGTTTTCTGAGGAATCTCCATACTGCTTTCTAGAGTGGTTACACCAATTTGCAGTCCCCAGCAATGTATGTGTCTTTTCCCCCACATACTTGCCAACTTTTATTGTTATTTGTATTCTTGATAATTGCCATTCTGTGTGGAGTGAGATGGAATCTCAGTGTGGTTTTAATTTGCATTTCTAAAAGAGGCTTTGAAGTGTTCTCACCATAAAACAGACAATTACAAGTATGTGAGGTGTTGGTATGTTAATTAGCCTGATTTGACAATTCCACAAAGTACCATGTGTTGAGACATTTCCTTATACCCCATAAATATATAGTTATCATTTGTCAATTGAAATGCAAAATTAATTATCAGCCAGTGAATAAATACATAAAAAGATATGGTATTTTGTTGAAGCTATACTATTATCATCAACTTAAAAATTTGAATTTTCTATTTGGTTTATCATTTGGGCTTTAAACTTTGATAAAGAATGTTTTCAAAAAGAAAAGATCTTATATCCAAAAACATGCAGAAGAAAGTTGCTCTTACACAATGCATTCAACACTTTATTCAGTGATCCTCTAGGATATCATCCTTTTATTATGTTCTTTCTTTTTCTTTTTTTGGTACTAGGGCGCTAAATCACTAAGCCACATCTCCATCTCCTTTTTATTTTTGAGGCAGAGTCTCACTAACCTATTTAGGGTCTGGCTAAGTTGTTGAGGCTGGCCTCAAACTTGTGATCTTACTGCAGCCTCCCAGTGTCTGGGATTAGAGGCCTGCGCCACCAAACCAGGCTTATCATGTTCTTTATAATGCACTATATATGGTCTGGTGGCGACAGGGAATTTTGTTCTTTCATCAGAAGAAAGTATTTGAACTCTGCTAGATATATTACAAATAAAGCAATGCCATCTAAATTTCCAAACTTCACATCAAGAAAAATACATTGTAAAACTTCCAAGATTTCAAGGAATCAAGGCTGCCATGCATGTATTCCTTCAGCAGTTATTTACCACGTTCTTAAGTACCTGGTCCTGTTAGGAAAGTGAAAAGACATTGTCCCACTCCAGACAGTGAGAAAGGCACCGAGCTGACCCAACAGTGCAGAGATGAGGGTGCCAAAGAAGCAGCAGAGTCGGTGTGGGGAGTAGGACACAAAGCAACACAAGTTTCTGCTCTGGGAAAATGCTGGAAGGCTGTAGAGAAGTGTACTAAGGCAGGGAGAGTCTCAGTAAATTAGGGAGGTAACACGTTGGCCAGGGCTAGGCGCACTCAAAGGCAGGAAGGGGACCCACGGGAAAAGCTGCGAGCGGCGAGGCTGGGTGCGCAGGGGATCTGGGTGACCCAAGTTCGCAGCGCGGCCAGCAGCGAAGCCTCTGCCCCAAGGGAGCTGTGAGCGCCACGAGCTCGATGATGGCGCGGAGACTGGAAGGACCGTCTCTAGAAGGGTGGTCGCTGGGGGCTGGGAGAAAGTCGGGAACTAGCTGCGTCTCCAGGAGGGAGAGGAACTGGGGGCTTTGCGGGAGAGGGAGTCTATGAAGACACTGCTGAGGTAAAATTTAAAAGGATGACCCGCCAGGAAGAGTCGCACTGTGTCTTAACGCTCCATATCGCAGACGCTGGCAAAATTGCCGAAAAAATA
The DNA here is from genome assembly GCF_964194105.1 of Spermophilus citellus. Taxonomy (NCBI): domain Eukaryota; kingdom Metazoa; phylum Chordata; class Mammalia; order Rodentia; family Sciuridae; genus Spermophilus; species Spermophilus citellus. The sequence goes on along the minus strand of NC_138197.1, from coordinate 66,198,222 downwards.
ATCACAAGTCACTACCTATATGGAGGCTTTTAAAGTTAATTACGATCACGTTGAATTTTGGGAACATGAGATTAGCACATGGAACCACCCCCTAGGCTTCACGGGCGGCGTGGGCAACTTCGCCCCGTGGTATTACAATCTCCCCAATGGCTGTATTTTGGGGCAACGGAACTGGATGGAAACTCAGTCCGCCGCGAGAAAACAGGCAAACACTTTTAATATCAGGTTACGGTAGGCGTGCAGTTGCCGCGCAAACCTCCTCACGTCCAGTCAGTCCTTCAAGAGCTTCTTTCATTGTCCTCCACAACGTATCCCGTAAGGCGGTCAAAGCAGGGACAAGGTCCACGCGCGGCGCATGCGCATAACGCGCGTCGTGGGCGGAGGGCGGGACGGGAAGGATGTTTCCCAGAAGCCTCCGCCATCCGCGCTGCCCTTCCTCCCGCTCACAAGCCGCGCGACGTGACTCCGCCTACCACGTTCCTCCGTCGCAAACGGTGGTTTGTCAGCGCCCCCCTGCGATCCCGTTGAGCACTGCGGACGTGCCCGTAGGGCCCGAGCGAGCTTGAGTGTGGCAGGTCCAGCCGCTGGCGTCGTCACCGTAGCGCGCCGACTTGTGGCAGCGCGGCCCCGCAGAGTGGAGAGAGGGAGGGGGGAGGCGCGTGAGGCCGGGAGGGGAGGGAGGCCAGACTAGGCTGGGGGAAGGGGAGCAGCGGTGGCGCAAGCCGCGCGGAGCAGCGCAGCCCGGGTCCACTCCCTGCCTAGTCGCCGGCTCCCGACCCGACCAACCGAGCCGGCGCCCCAGCACTCCCGGAACACCTCAGAGTAGACGGAAGGGAACTTAGCAGCGGAGTGACGGAGATTTAGCTTCCTGCGGTGGGGTCGCCGCCACCACCGCCGCCGCTGCTTTGAACAAGCGCCTCGACCTCGGCCTGAGGTAAAGGGCCGACCCCGGGGGATGGATGGGCTTGGGTAGCTTCTGGGTTAGGCGGGAGCCGGGGGCCGGCGCCGAGCGGAGAAACGGGCCAGGGAGACGGGAGAGCGGACAAAGTTTCGAAATTTGCCCGGCCCAGGCGGCGTCCTGCGCTTGAAGGAAAGTTGGAGCTGCCCCTCCAGGCTGGGGAAGCTGCACCGGGTAGAGCCCTTTTATCTTGTCGCTCCCCGGCGAGGGAGGCCCTGCTCCGGCTGCCGCCGCCTCACTGTCTGCACCCCGTCCCATTTCCTCCTTGTGGCCTACGCGCCTCTGCTGCCTGAGCTGGCAAAGCTTGTCCCCGCCCGCGTGCGGGGCCTTACTGGTGTGTGTGTGTGGGGGCGAATGGAGGGAAGGGGCTCTACGCTAGGACCGCCACAGACACCCCCTCCCTGTGGTGGCAACGTGTCCTGCTGAGCTTCCGGGAGCTCCCGATCCCCGAGTCTGTTTTACGAGGGAGATTTCGCTTTTGTCGCCAGCGTCCAAGCCAGCTTGTGAAACCAAACTTTACTGCGCGGTGACCTCTCGAGTGCGCGAATGGGGAAGAGCTGAGGCTTCTAAACATCATCAGCCTTTACCCCTTGTCCTGAACTTAAAACTGTTTCCCCCGCCCCCCTCGCCTCATATTTTAAACCTGCTCTCTGGCTGACAACTAATTGAAGGGAGAGAAGATCTGAACTAAGGTTAATGTGTCGCTCATGCTTAGACCTAGGAATTTTGAGCCGTTTAAGAGATTTCTTAGAGATGTTTGGCCGTCTTGCCACCTACACATATTTTGAAAAATAGTTTTAAAAGACACGTGATTTAGAGTACCTGATTACAAGTACTCTTGATTCACAGATTAAAATGTTGAATTTTAAAATATCTCCAGTATACTTTTGTACTATTAATAGTGCCTATGAGCTGTGTTTCGTTCACTTTAGATTACATTTTGATGTCCTGACTTACATTGCTGTCCCTACTAACAGTGAACTAAGATATTTAAGGAAAGCTGATGAACATATTTTTAACATAATGCTTTGACTAGTAGATTCTGATCTAAAATTTCTCTCATTTGAGGAATTTCCTCTGGATTTTGGGAAAAGCATATTAATAAATGCATTTTCTTGTTTTAAAAGTTAACTCATGAGTATGACTGCTTCACCAGCAGATTATTGAAGAGAGTACCTCCTTAAAAAACTTCAGTTTTGTATTTTATTCTTAATTGTATTAAAATTTTAATGTGTAATAAAGTTTTTTTTCCTGCTTCTTTGGCATTTGATTTAATCATTTTACTATTTCGTTATTTATTAAAGCTGATAGGGAAAAGTTTGTAGGCCTTTTGTTTATGTGATTGTGGTTTTAACTGAGAGGAGAAATGGAAATTTGAAACTCTTTGGATTTCTTTGTTGATATCATTCTATTAAAGATAATTTGAATTTATTTATATGTTGTCTATGCAGTTGAATTTTTAAAAGATTAGCAATTCTTATTGTAGCTGCACTTTAGCAATAATTTTTTTTTGGGTGCTTGTAAATATATTAACAGTCTTTCAGTTTCACACTTATCTGAGAATTTTGAATACATTTTAAGATTTCAGTGGTGTAAAATTTGTTTAGAGTAAGTATACCCAGGTTATTAAAATGTTCTTTAGGGAATGGGGCTATAGCTCAGTGCTTGCCTTACATGTGTGAGGGTTGGGTTTGATCCTCAGCACCATATTAAAAAAAATAAATAAACAAAATACAGGCATGCTGTCCATTTTCAACTACAAAAGAAATTAAAAAAAAAAAAGATGTTCTTTAGTGTTCTTCCCCTCTGACATACTATAGAAGACATTGTAAAATTGTTCTTAAATAGACTGCTTACAGACGTGTCATGGAGAAAATTTTAATGAGAATTTTTCCTTTGTAATATCTTCATGTGGTAAAATGAAGTTTACAGGTTAGGATTGAGACTTTAGGGGTTGCTCAGCTTCCCCATCTTCTTTTGAGCATTAACCAGTGATACGCAATTTTCTTGAAAACATGTGTTGTTAATCAGCAAATATAGGATGAATCAAGTGCAGTTACATGATGCTGTGATTCATCATCAATAGTGTATTTAGTAATAAGAACTTGCAGTGTTTACTACCCACCAACTTAGTACTGAACTTTTTAGGTACATCAATGAGAAGTAGTTGTGAAACCTTAATTCAAAAGGGTGACAGGCATAAAAGTAATACAGTTAGCCATACAATAATTCTTATTTTAACTTCCTTTTAGCATCTGTTCCTATCTTTCGGTGATGTAAATTGGATGTTCACTTCCTTTGCCCAGTGAAATAAAGAAACTTAAAACCCAAATTTTTTTAATTCCTTTTTCCACGATAATAACTCTACTAATTCAGAACTTTTAAGGCCACAGTAAGGACTATGGATTTTACTATGACTGAGAAGAAAAGCTATTTGAGAAGAGACATGATCTCACATATTTTATCAGGATCATTTAACAGTGTTAAAAACTTTAGGTCAGCAAAGGTCATAGTGTTTTTTTAGGAAGTTATTTTGCAAATGAGAAATGGTGGTGGTGGCAGTGGTGGTGTTTTTACATTTTACATTGAATTTTTATACGCCATAACAAAAAAATACAATGCAAAGGTAAGTCTTGGGAACAGCTACAGAATGATACTGAACATTTTAACTCTGGGCTCTACTCAGTACTAACAGTTATTTTTTAGATGGTATGTATTGAAAAGGAGAGGCAGCAAGATTGGATTAATTGCTGAAAGATTAGTTAGGAGGCTTTTGAAAATAGTCTGGGAGAGTCGAAGGTGCATGATTTGGGATGAGGATTGTGGGTGGGATTTAAGATTATTAGGTCTCAGTTGAAAGACAGGATACAGAAGAGAGAAATTTCAAAGATTACTCCTGGGTTATATAGTGGTACCAGATAAGGATGAAAGTTTTTTTTTTTTTTTTTTTTTTTTTTTTGGTTTTGACTGGATTTGACAAAGTGCCTTTGGACCTTCAAATGGAAATTCTGCACTTTTTTTTTTTTGCGGTGCTGGGGATACAACCCAGGTCCTTACATATGCTAAGGCAAACACTCTACCACTGAGCTACATCCCAAGTCTTAAAAATGGAAATGCTGTAGGCAGTTAGATATATGGATATATAATTGAGAGGAGGGGTGTGGCTGGGAATAGAAAATTGGAATTACCTGTGTAGGTACTTGCAATTATGGGTGAAATTGCCTAAGGGAGGAACTATAACCTGGGGGATAAAAGAGAGAGGGAGAGAGATATCCTAGAATGGAACCATGGTCACCTCAAATTTAAAAAGTGCACTGAAGGCTGGGGTTGTGGTTCGGTGGCAGAGCACTTGCCTAGCATGTGTGAAGCACTGGGTTCCATCCTTAGCACCACATATAAATAAATAAATAAATAAATATCAAAAACTAAGAAAATATTTTAAAAAAAGTGCACTGGAAGTGAGTTCCTAAAGAATACTATGAAGGTCAGAGAAGTAGGAAGTGTGTTGTAGAAGCCAAAGGAAGAGAGTATTTCAAGCGGAATGTGGTTGGTAGTGTCACGTGTTGGTGAGAGTTGAATACAGTAAGGGCTGAACACTTTTTCATTGGATTTAACAACATGGAACTCATTGGCTTTTTGAACAATCAGGATAGGAAGCTGCTTATTTTCAAACTGGTACTCCTGTAATTTCTTAAATAGTTCTAAAAGTGCTGAGATAAAAGTTTAAGAAATTATCTGCCCATATAACAGAAAAGAGCCAATGTTATATACTATGTATCAGCCACTCTATTGTGGACACTTTACACAAATTTTATTTGATCTTTTTATTAGCTTTGTGTAATTAGATGTATTAGTCTATTTTGCAGAATGTATCTAAAACTCAAGAGAGTTTAAATGCTTTCATGTACTGCACTTGCTAAGTCTCTCTGTATAGGTCCATCTAACTGCCTTAGTTGGTCTCCCTGCCTCTACATCATTGCTGTCCAGTAGACATTTCTGTGTTGATACAAATGCTCTGTATCTGTAGTGACCAGTACAGTAGCTGATAGCAATGTGGCTAGGAACACTTGAAATGTGACCATTGCAACTGGGGAACTGAATAATGGTTACCTTTTGGAGGGTACAGTTATAGATCAAAGGCCATTGACAATCTCATAAACAATAAAGCACAGTCTTAAAGTGAAAACATGTTCTTCATTTGAAACAAGTACTATTTTTGGTTACATGCTAGTTTTAGGCACTGTAACTGAATTTTGTAAGTAACTATCAAAAACAATATCAAACTTTAATACAGTCGAAGTAACTTTTTTCCTCCAAACCATTGGAGATTAAGTTGCAGATGCAGTCTTATCTCCTCAAAAAAAAAAAAAAAAAATACAAGGACAAGGACTTGTTATATTATATTATAATATAACCATCAAAACCAGAAATAAATCTTGTTATATTGCTACCATCTAACCTCAGACTTCATTCAACTTTTGCCTGTTTCTACAGTAATTTTCTTTTGTAACGAAAGAATTTAGTTCAGAATTCTGTGTTGCGTTTAATTGTAAAAATTTTTTTATTTTTTAATTTTTATTGTTTTGGTACCTGGGATTGAGCCCAGGGGTACTTTACCAGGTAGTTACATCCTCAGTCCTTTTAAAAAAGTTTTTTATTTTGCGATAGGGTCTTGCTACATTGCTGAGACTGGCCTGGAATTTGTGATCCCCTTGCCTCTGCCTCCCAGGTTGCTGGGATTGTAGGTGTGTGCCACTGCACCTGGCTTTAATGGTAACAATTTTTTAGACTCCTCTAACAACCCCTCAGTTTTACCTTGACTTTCATGATCTTGATACTTTTTAAGGATTACAAGTCAGTTTTGTTGTAAAATGTCTCTTAATTTGGGTTTGTCTGATAGTTCCTATGGTTAGATTCAGATTGTGTTCTTGTGGCACTAGTGATTTATTGTTGTTCTCTTTTTATCCTGTCAGCATACAATTTATTTGTCCCATTACAGGTGTTGTGCATGCACTTTGATAATGGGGATTAAGATGAGGCCTTACAAGCTTTCTCACTGTAGAGGGATGATTTTTCTTTTAGTAATTAATATATATTTTGAGGGAAAGTATTTTAAATTTGTTAAAATAGCTCATTCCTTATCAAAATTGCTATTTATGTATTCTCAAATTATCTCAGCATTGGTCACTGAAAGCTCTTCAGGCTAGTTTCTGTTTTTCTTTTCATTTGCTTTGAGTACTTCCTTACTTTTTGACAAAAGAAAATGTTCCAGCCTATATAATCTGTACTTTTCCTGCCACAACCTTGGAACCATCTATTCCTCCAAGAAGTGGTTTCTTTTAGTGTAGAAAGACATTTAGGAACCAAGATTCAGACACTGTATTTATTTTTAATACTTCTGTATAGAAAACCATGAGTTTGTACCAGTTTCAGTCAACAGGTTTGTATTGGTTTTCTCCCTTTACAAATTTATAACTTCCTTCTCTTATATGAAGAAACCTGGCTCCCATCATCCTTACTATATTAACTTATCTCATCCCTTGTGTATAGCCAGTTCCCCATTCTCATGGACATTGCTGCTCTCCTGCCTCTATGTTTTGACTCTACTTAGGTTCTAATCACTCTCAGTCTGCAATGCATTTCTAACTCTACAGTTCTCAGATACTTCATGCTGAAGATCTTACTGTACTGATTAAGCTCCAGTACTTCACTTTGGGCTCCATCACTATCTCTTATATGGACAGCTTGCTCATTGGTTTGGGCAGTACCCCAGCCAGAATAGAAGTATACAGACATGATCTTTTAAAGATTATACTTATTCTTTTTTTTTTTTTTTTTTTTTTTGTAAAAGATTGTTATACCATAGATTTTTGTATTCAAATATGTTCTCAACTGTTTAATTTAAACCCTCTGAAGACTTACATCTGTATTTGGGATAAGACAAAAATAATTTTTGTTTGTGTGTGTGTATGTGTGTGTTTTTAAATGAAAGTAGGTTCATATGTTACATGTTTTTATGCATCTTGCTTTTGTCACTCAATAATGCCCCATTTGAAAATTCTCCAAGTCATCTAGTAGAACTCTACTTACAATTAATGCTGGTATTTTTAAAAGCTATTTTCCTGTTTAGGGGCTTTTTGTTGTTGTTGTTTTGGGAAAAGAAAGGATTCTTCATAGACTTTTCACATTACATAGCAAATGCTGTATACACAGAGGATATGACTGAGTGGCATCTGATAGATGAACAAATGTTAAGTGAGTGAAGCAAAATACAATTTCATGCAGATTCTAACTGTCCACGTGTGTATGACCTTATTATCCTGAACATCAAGATGTTATTTTTTTTTATTAGTTGTTGATGGACCTTTATTTTATTTATTTACATGTGGTACTGAGAATCTGAACCCAGTGCCTCACACATGCTAGGCAAATGCTTCTACCACTGAGCCACAACCCCAGCCTGAGATGTAATTTCTTAAATGAGAACATCAACATCTATTTTTTTTATTTGTTGTTTTTAGATATACATGAGAGTAGGGTGTATTTTGACATATTATACACACATGGGGTGCAACCCATTAAAGTTTTGATCCTATTCTTGTAGTTGAACATGATGTGGAGTTACATTGGTCATGTGTTCATATATGAACATAGGAAAGTTATGTCCAATTTATTCTACTGTATTTCCTATTCCCATCCCCCGTCCTCCCCTTCATTCCCCTGAACAAAATTAATTTCCTTTTTCCCCTTTTCCCCTAATATTCTCAAGTTTTAAGTCATATATATTATATACACACAAACCCCCACACACAAGTTTTTTGGTACCAGGGATTGAACCCAGGAGCACTTAACCACTGAGTCACATCCCCAGCCCTTTTTTATTTTTTATTTTGATATAAGGTCTCGCTAACTTGCTTATTTAGCGCCTTGCTAAATTGCTGAGGCTGGCTTTGAACTGGCGATCCTTCAGCCTCAGCCTCCTTATTACTGGGATTACAGGTATCCGCCACTGGGCCCTGGTCTCAGCCATATTTTTTAGATGTAGTTGGACACTATACCTTTATTTTTTATGTGGTGTTGAGGATCGAATCCAGGGCCTCGCACATGCTAGGAGAGCGCTCTACCGCTGAGCTACAACCCCAGCCCTCAGCCATATTTTCAAGGGTGTCTTTTTATCCTAATTTTCACGGTAGGGTAAAAATTAGTTCAGTTTAATGTGCAGGTTTAGGAATCAACTTGCCCTGGTCTGGTGACAATATTGATTGTTACCTTTTCTAGGTGACTCAACTAGTATCTCAGTTTCCTCGCCTGAGGTTATTGGAGATAGAACCCAGGGGGCACTCTACTGCTAAGATGCATCCCCAGCCATTTTACCACAGAGGAACTTTCCAGCTCCTTTTTATTTTAATTATTATTATTTTTTTTTCATTTTGAGACAAGAGTCTCACTGACTTGCTTAAGCGCTTGGTAACTTGCTGAGGCTAGTCTCTCTCTCTCTCTACTGTTTTTTTGGTGGTATTGGGGATTGAACCCAGGTGCGCTTAACCAAACCAGATCTCCAGAGAGAGAGAGAGAAAGAGAGAGAGAGAGAGAGAGAGAGAGAGAGAGAGAGAGAATGTTTTAATATTTATTTTTCAGTTTTCGGTGGACACAACATCTTTATTTTATTTTTATGTGGTGCTGAGGATCGAACCCAGCGACCTGCGCATGCCAGGCGAGCGTGTTACCACTTGAGCCACATCCCCAGCCCCAAATCCAACCCTTTTTTATATGTAATTTAGAGACAGGGCTTCCCTGAGTTGCTGAGACTGATCTTGAACTCACCATCCTCCTAAGCCAATAGGATTACAGGCACCACCAGCTGGGCTGCTGAGGCTAGTCTTGAACTTGCTTTCCTCCTGCCTCAGCCTCCTGAATCACTTGGATAACAGACATGCATCACTGCCCCCAGCTTTTACCTGTTTTAATTTTTAAGTAACATTTACCTAAGTCTAGTACTAACAGCAGCAAATTTTATCTCATTTCCGTATACTTAAGTTAATTTGTTCAGTGAGTTTGAAGTCTTTTTAATGCAATGTTCTGTGTTCAGTGTTGATGGTATTTTAACATTTTTAAAAAGTATCTCCTTAATATAAGAGGATGGCATGTGGCAAGGCATACTGAAGTATTTAATATTTTTTTTAAAGAGAGTGAGAGAGAGAGAGAATTTTAATATCTATTTTTTAGTTATCGGTAGACACAACATCTTTGTTTGTATGTGGTGCTGAGGATCGAACCTGGGCCGCACGCATGCCAGGCGAGCGCGGTACCGCTTGAGCCACATCCCCAGCCCAAGTATTTAATTTACTACCTAGCATTACCTCGTATAAAGTAGGTACCTTTCCTACTACAAGTCTGTGCCCCAGTTTTGTTGATGTTGTCTGTTAGGGCTGGGGATGAAACATCAGGCTGCCACCTTCTTTTTTTAAAAAAAATTTTTATTCTTTTTAGTTATACATGACAGTAGATTGTCATATCTTACATACATGGAATATGTATGGTGGTTGTACATGATATAGAATTACACCTGTCATGTATTTTTGTGGTTGTACATGATGTGGAGTTACACTAGTCATGTATTCATATATGAACATAGGAAAGTTATGTCCGATTCATTCTACTCTTTCCTATTCCTATCCTTCACTTCTCCCATCCAATCCAGTGAATGTCAAGCCCCCCCCCCCGCCCCCCATTGTGAGTCAGCATCTGAATATCAGAGAAAACATTTGGCTTTTGGTTTTTTGGGATTGGCTTATTTCACTTAGCATAATAGTCTCCAGTTCCATCCATTTACTGGCAAATGCCATAATTTCATTCTTCTTTATGGCTGAGTAATATTCCATTGTGTATATATACCACATTTTCTTTATCCATTCATCTTTTGAAGGGTACCTTGGTTAGTTCCATAGCTTAGCTGTTGAGAATTGAGTTGCTTGAAACATTAATATAGGCCTTCTTTGTTTTGACATCCGGTGCCTTTTCCATTTTTTCCTAACTAGTTTTCCATACTTTCTTTTGTGCTGCTGCATTATCTTTAAAACCACCAATGTGCCAGTTTAAACATCTCAGAAACCATTTTCAAGTATATGAAAGAGAGGTGGACTTTTCCTTAGGGACTCTCTGCCTTTTACAGAACACAGGTTCTGCGTTGGACTTAAAGTTTCTTTTCATTTTGGCCCATAATTATTTCTCTGTCCTCACCTCCTATTGCTTTCCCAAATGAATTCTTTCTAACAAAATTAGTCCTGAACATCTTCTTAAAGCATGTATGCATTATTTCTTCATTTTACATTTTTCTCCTTTTACTCTTTCATAGTCGGGAGTTGCTCCCCTCAAGGAATTTCTCAGAAACTCCTTGACTGGCACTCACATTTGGCATTTATGCTAGTGTATGCTCTCTTGTATGCTATTTCTCCAGCTTCACTCTTTGTTCTGGGAAGAGGGGTATAGTAACATAATCTGTCTTTATATACCAATGCCAGGCTCAGTACCCTGATTGCAGTAGTTGTTCAGCAATTTAAAGTATACAAAAACAGAAATAAAAGCATTAAAGAGAGAAGCCAACGCAACACTGCTTTGAAAATTCTCTAGGATTAGTTAAACTGCCTACAGATGATATATGGTCTTTTAATATAAATATACATTTTGTACTATTTTGTGTGTAAAAATGTTAAGAAAATTGTTTCTGTAGAACTACTCTTCTAATAGGGAATAAATATTAATAACTTAAAAGAATTCATAAGCTACCATTCACCTGAAAAATCCTTTTAGATGGGACAACTTTAATGCATTAGACCATATTTCTTTAGGAATAGTTACTTAGACATTACCATAAATAACATGAGAGAGAAGCATGAAACAAAATATCTTATTGTTTCAAAACTTCCATAGAATTAAATAAAATTAAAACTGAAGAGAGGGGAAGAAAATTCAACCAAGCATTAAAAGAAGTCTAAAATATTTTGTATTAATATGCCCACTTCAACTTTTTTGGTTATCATTTGTATGATATATCTTCCCATTCTTTTATTTTAATCTATATCATTAAAGTGAATTTCTTAGAGACAGGTATATAATTCAGACTTTTTTTTTCCTTAAAGGTTTGATAATCTCTTTTTTCACAAACTACTGAATTTTAATTAGGTACAAATTTGTCATTGGTTTATGGATTAACTTTAATATTCTTAGGAGAATGTTTTGGAACCTATTCTCCAATCAAATAATTGTCTGGTTCTGTTTTTCTGGGCCATACACATTTGGCATGAAATACAGTAAATTCACAAACTGTATGTCAAAATATATTTTTGAAAAATAATCATTTCAGAAAAGGAGCCTTTATGAGTAGTCTTTGGGACTTAGCAAACATGAACTTCTCTGACATATTGCCCTGAGTGCATACCCTTTGGTTGAGAAGATGAGCTTTTAATTGATGTTATTTAATATAACTATTTATGTCGTTTACATTTAATATAACTATTTAGATTAATATAGTTATTAATAGTTATAGTTAATATATGCTATTCTTTATATTTTCTGCCTTTTTGGGGTTATATAAGTATAAATTTAAGTATTGGTGTTTTGATTCTTATTTTTCTGTAGTATTTTTTGTTTGTTTGTTTTAGTGGTTGCGTGGGTGCTTCACATTCCATTGGCCATAACCTTATATGTGACTGTTGAGCACTTAAAATGTTGTTGGTTCAAATTGAGATATTTATAAGTATAAAATATACACCAGATTTCCCAAAAAGAATGTAAAATTTCTCACTTAAGTTTTTTATTGATTATATGTTGAAATGATAATGTTTTGGATATACTGGTTAATATTATATATACTAAGTTGTTTAACTCTTTTAATGTATTAGAAAATTTAAACTTACATTATGTGGCTCAAATATTTCTATTGAAAATGAGAATTATAATGTATATGCATAAATGTTTGCACTTAATTAATATTTTACCACTTAAGGTGAATGTAGAAGCCTGGCAACTCTGCAGTGATTATTATGGAATAGTTGTCAGAGAATTACATATATTTGTAATGACAACCCCATCAATTATGTTATTTTTGTTTTCAGAAACCATATGTATTTAGGAGATTGTTAGAGTAGAAAAGCTATTTACTGTTTATCTTGTACTTTAATGAAATTTCAAATTTATTTGTTATTTCTCTTCAGCCTGAAGAACTTCCTTGAGTTCATCTTTTAAAGTAGGTCTCTGGGGCTGGGATGTGGCTCAAGCTGTAGCGCGTTCGCCTGGCATGTGCAGGGCGCTGGGTTCGATCCTCAGCACCACATAAAAATAAAGATGTTATGTTCACCGAAAAATAAAAAAAATATTTAAAAAAATTCTCATTCTCTCTCTCTCTCTCTCTCTCAAAAAAAAAGGAGGTCTCTGGTGTTAAATTGTCTTAGTTTTTTCTTTACTGAAATGTCTTTAAAACACTTTCATTTTTGATGAATTTCTTCTTTACATGTAAAATTCTGAATTTTAGAAATGTCCCACTTAGTGTCTTATGGACTCTTGATGTGACAGGAAATAGTAGTAATTGAATCATTAATTTCTCCTGTGTAGTGCTTTTCTACTTTCAGGATTTTCTTTTTATCTTTGCTTTTTTGGAGTTGATTATGATTTGTCTGGGCATGTTTTACCTTTGCATTTATTCTATTTGGTGTTCTGTGAGAGATTTTCACATTTATAATTTTGTATCTTCTCCAAGTTTGGGAAGTTTTGGATATTATTTCTTACAATATTTTTTTATGTACAAAATTTCTCTCTTTTGACATAAAGAGAACTTTTAGTTTTATCTACAGGACCCCGAGACTCTTATTATTCCTATAATTTAGCTTTATGTTTATGGATGAATTCTTTCCTTTGCTTCCCTACCCCCACAAGATCAAACACAGGGCATGCATGCTAGGCAAATGCTCTTCCATTGAGCTACACTTCCAGCCCTGCATTTTTATTTTTGTTTCAGACAATGTATCATTTTGAAAAATTCTGTATCTTTTTTATAGTTACTTTCTCTGTAGTTGGAATTTCAGCCTTTCCATTTTTTTTGCCAGAAGTGTTCCCCCCGCCCTCCATGGAGTATAGTTGTAATATAAGTTTGAGTATTCCTTGTCCATAATTCTTGGGACCAAAAGTATTTCATATTGTTCTTTTGGGTCTTTGGATCTTTGCATATATATGAGATATTTTGCGGTTGGAACCAACCAAGTCTAAGTAGGAAATTTGTTTTAGGTATACCTTGCAACATAACATAATCTGGAAGTAATTTTTTAACATTATTTTTAGTGTATCTGCCTTTTTATTGTCACATGTCACATGAAGTCAAGTGTGGAATTTTTCACTTATAGCATCATGTTATTGCTCAAAGTTTCAGATTTTGGATTTTCTAATTAAGGGTACTCAACTGGTATCTGTTCTAAAATCTTTGATAATTCTAGTATGTATGAGTTATCTTGGATTTGGCAGTTATTTATTGTCGTTTCTCTTGTGAATTGGTCATATTTCCTAGTGGTTTGTATGCCAGGTAATTTTGGACTGTATCCTGGAAAATGTTACATTGTATAAACTCTGGGTCCTGTGATAATCCTCTGGATAATGTTTTTTAGCAAACTGTCAAGATATTAGGTTCAGAATGCAAATTTTGTTTTTACTTCTGGGGTAATAGATCCAGCCTCAGTACAGCCTCCACCCCTCATTAATACATGATAATTCATATATTGTACAATTCACCCATTTTAAGTGTACAGTCAGTGGTTTATAGTTGGTTAAACGCCTTTGCTGTACTGTTTGGGGTCTTCTCAGTGCTTGCTGATTGCATGCATAACTCAACCAGTAACTGTATAATTTCTTTTTTTTAATATTTATTTTTTAGTTATATGTAGACACAATATATTTATTTTATTTTTATGTGGTACTGAGGATTGAATCCAGGGCCTCACACATGCTAGCTGAGCGCTCTACCTCTGAGCCACAACCCCAGCCCAGTAATTATATAAGTTCTTATAGAGAATTAAGAGAGTCCTGTCTCTCCTGCTCCCTTTCCAGGAATTTTCACCTGTAGAGTTCCCTTTTCCTGGTTCCAGAAAAATGAGGTTTCTGTCAGACTGTGTTACCTGTGCTGCTGCTACCACTGTTGTGTAGCCACCCATGGGACAAAGTCAATAGAGAAAAGATTAAAAATAAAACAGGAACAGTCAATGTAGTTCAGTTCTCTAAAGTTTTTACTCCCTTCTGTATTCTGCTTGCTTTTATTTATACTTCAGAGTTCTCTGTTTAGTTTCTTTTAGTATTTTGTCCAGATATTTGAGATAGGTTATGGTAGGACTACTTCATTTTGGCCAAAACCATATCCTAAAATATATCTGAAAATAAATTTGAATTAAATGTTCATAAAACTGCAGAAATTTTATGTGGTGCATGCCTGTAATCCCAGTGGTTTGTGAGGCTGAGGTAGGACAATCACGGGTTCAAAGCCAGCCTCAGCAAAAGTGAGGTGCTAAGCAACTCAATGATACCCTGTTTCTAAATAAAATACAGTGGTCAAGTGCCCCGGAGTTCAATCCCCAGTAACAAACAAACAAACCACCACCACCACAACAAAAACCTGCAGAAATTTGAAAACCAATAGACTAGGGAGAATATATCCCAAATTTTCAGACTAAACTAGCCACATGAACAACCTAGAATTAATCTATAACTAGAATAACTGGGGGAAAATGAGATTAAAAATTAGAACACATTTATTCAATGTGGGTAGATAATATTTATCCTTCAGAAAATGGGATAATGGTGTTCAGTTTTGGGGGGCATGAATTTCAGAGCTTTAAGGGGTTGCTTGTTTAGGGATTATTTTTATATACCTTTAGGGAACTTGAATTAATTTCAGGATTATTTCTTAGGCATAAATTTATAAGATTATTCTCGGGATAATCTCATCATTTTAAATAGTTTTGTTTTAGGAATGAATTTGTCATTTTTCACTTTTCTTCCATTCCCTTTTCTATTAATAACTTACTAATATACTTTTTAGTGTCAAATAAGTCATTTATTAGGGTAGGCTAACTAGTTACTGTGACCATAACAGAAGAATGATCAGTTACAAATTTCACTTGAAAAAGTAGTTTACTGCTGGGCATGGTGGCACGTGCCTGTAATCACAATAATTTGGGAGGATGAGGCAGGAGGATTCTAAATTTCAGGCTAGCCTCAGCAATTTAGCAAGGCCCTAAACAACTTAGTGAGACCCTGTCTCAAAATGAAAAATGAAGAGATTTGGGGATGTAGCTTAATATTAAACTCCCATTGCTTCAATTCCCAGTCCTGCCCCTCTGTACCCTCTCCCTCCTAAAAATGAGAGAAAACAAAATGCAGTCAGTTTGAAGCTTTTGTAGTAAGATTACATTTAGGAGAGAATCTTAATATCACTCTATCTCTAAAGATTTTTTTATAGTTTGAGTTGGCCACTTTAAAAAATTGTTATTAGGGCCCAGGGATATTGCTCAGTAGTAGAGTGCTTGCCTAGCATGCATGAGGCCCTGGGTTTGATTCCCAACACTAGAAGAAGAAGACAAAAAATGAACTAACAGTATATAGTTTTTGACAGTATTTTGACAATATTTCTTTGCTGATTTATATATCACTTGGTTGTGTAGCTCAGTGTTAGGAGTACATGCTAGGGGTTGGGGTTGTAGCACAGTAGGTAGTAGAGTGCTTATCTAGCATGTATGAGGCACGGAGTTCTATCCTCAGTACCACATAAAAATAAATAAATAAAGGTATTGTGTCCATCTACAATTTAAAAAAAGGTACATGTTAACATGCACTAAGGCTGAGCTCAGTTCATAGCATCCCCAAAATAATTAGCAAAAAACACCTGGCTTTCTGCTTTACTTTGTTTTTGGCAGTGCTGGGGATTGAATCCAGGGCCTTTGGCATGTTGGACAAGTGCTATATCACTGAGCTACAGCTATAGTCCCCACATAACCGGTTTCTTATCATGAATTGTTTTCCCAAATACTGTGTTGGAAGGGGAATACTGGTGATATGTTGGAAGATAATAGAGCTGGACTATTGTGATACAATTATTCTAGTATCAGGTGGTTTTTTGTTTGTTTTTGGAGGTTTTTTTTTTTGTTTGTTTTACTAAAAGAGCTTGGAAAACAATTTAAGGAATGGAACAAAGAGGTACCTACTATTACCACTCATCTTAGGTAGATGTTACTTTAAAGTTACTTAAATATTATAAAGAGGTGGTGTTCAGGTGAGTTGGATGATTGTGTTTGTTTCTTTCTATTACTATAATGAAATACTTGAGTCTATGTACTTCATAAAAAAGGTTTATTTAGCTCACAGTTTGAAGGTTCAAGGGTATGGTGTCACCCTTGACCTGGCTCTAGTAGAGGACTTAATAGTGGATGACATTACAGTGGTAGGAGTGCATATGAGAGTAAGAGATCACAGGATGAAATAGGAAGCTAGATTGCAATTCAGGGGTTAGATTTACTCTTTCATAACAACCATCTCTTCAGAACTAACTAGGATCCCATCAATTTCTTTTGAGGGCAGCACCCCTAGTGACTTCCCATTAGTTTTGATCTTTTAAATGTTCACCATCTCCCAGTGTTGCCACATTGATGACCAAGCTTCTAACACATGAAGCCTTGTTGGGTGGGGCACACTCAAACCATATCTGAACCATAGTAGTGATTTATGACCCTTTTAAAAATCTCAGTTTTTCTATTAGAGAGGCAGTATAGCATCATGATTAAGAGCACAGTGGAGCCAGATTATTTGGATTTCATTTCCAGCTCCACCACTTGCTAGGAATGTTTCCACTATAAAATAATGTTAATGAGGGGCTGGGGTTGTGGCTCAGTGGTAGTAGAGCATTCGTCTATTGCATGTGAGGCCCTGGTTTCTATCCTCAGCACCACATAAAAATAAATAAATAAAAACAAAGGTGTTGTCCAACTACAACTAAAAAAAAGTATTTTTTAAAATTGATGTTAATGATGGTGAAACCAGAGTTTTTTTTTGCTTCTGCTGACAGGTGGGGTCTGCATAAGCTGCAGGCCTTTGTAGCCAATAAATGTGTTGTAGGTTTTACTGGTGGATTCTGCCCTACAGTGTTGAAGCAGCTCATCACCAATTTCTTCTTTATGGCTTCTTGTCTCCCAAGGGGAATGAGTCTGTATAAGAGTAGATTTACTTAAGTGTGAATAGAAACAGAACCTCCCACAGGGTGAGAGGGGACCTGATAAGGGGTTACCACTTGAGTATGTGCTAGTCTAGGGGTTCATATAGCACTTGTGTGCATGTTATTGATCCAAATTTATGCTAATCAGGGTTTAGAAAAGTTTTTATGCTGTTGGTTAGTCCTGCAATCCTATTTAGATTTGCCCCACTTTCATTTTCCTGCCTCTGGTGGGGAAGCAGAATGTTGAAGTTGGCAGATCATGGATGCTCAGGGATTTTGGGCTGTGGCAGCCATGCTGTGTGGGAGTTCCCACCAGCCTGGCCAGGCCTTCAAAGGTTAACAAGTCAGCAGGCCCTGGCTTACCTCCATCTTGGCTTGCAGTGCCTCAGGCCCACATCAGGTGGTAGGTTCCCTGCAGCCATCACCAGTGCTCCCTGCCTGCAATGCAGCCCTCCTGGGCCACTGCTCCATGGCTTCTCTGCTGCTTCTCCATGGGGATTAATGAGCTTGCTGTGCAGATCAGCAGTGGGGGAGCTTTGTCAGTAGTAATTATGTAAAATGAAGTTAATACCAGGGGTCATAGTGAGATATACACATACAAAGGGACATATATGTACATATACATATATGGAGAATGAGAGTGCACACACCCTTGAAACTGTGCATGACAAATAATATGTGCTGTGGTTGTTAGGCATAAATATAAACAATTCGTTCAAAGCAGTTCATTAGGCACTGCTTTGGAGGGTATGCTGCTGGATCTTGTTATATAGTGATGTATAGGGCAGTTATTAGCTTAACAAATTTGCAATTATTTGAATCATGGATGCTGTTAACACTTTTCATTGTCTGAATACTTCTAATTTCTAGTGATTTAGATTATTATTTGTGTTACTATCTAGCAAAGGGCTAGTGAGTAATATTCCAAACTCCTTTTGCAGCTCACTTAATTTTGTGAAAAATGGAATATCTCCTTGTCAATGGGATTCAATGAGATTATTTTTGACTTATTAGAAAGTAGTAACTAAAAATGATATGAAAATTGTACTTAGAAGTCCAGATCATAGACAATTGTAGCATTTGTAATAAGATTACATTAGGAGAAAATTCCAGTGTTTATATCAATACCTGACTTAGCTAATATATTATTTTTTAAGTTTGTATAATATGTAATATAATGAATATCTGGGTTAGAATAGTTATAATTCAGAGGCATAGGATTGTGAAGTGCTTCTTTATTATTTTTAATTTGTTCTAATTTGTTTAATTAGTTCTAATGACAGTGGATGCATTTTGATACATTGTACAAAATGGAACACAATTTCTTCCTCTGGCTGTATACATGGTGTAGAGTCATACTGGTAGTGTAATTATACACGTATATAGGGTGATCATGTCTATCTCATTCTATCATCTTTCCCATCCCCACATCCCTGCCTCTTCCCTCACTCCCCTTTGCACATTCCAAAGTTCCTTCATTCTTCCCTACTCCTGCACCCTGCACCCATTATGAATTGGCATCTGCCTATGAGAGAAAATATGCAGCCTTTGTTTTTTTGGGTTTGACTTATTTTGCTTAGCATGAAATTCTCCAGCTCCATCCATTAATCTGCAGATGCTATATTTCATTCCTTTTTAAAGGCTGAGTAATATTCCATTGTGTGTATGTACCACAGGTTGGTTTCATAGTTTAGCTATTGTAAATTGAACTGCTATAAACATTGTGAAATATTCACCTAAGACACATTGATGTACATCTCTATATATTTGCATATCATAATAAATGCATTTCTCTCTATCTGAGATAATAACTAGGAGGGTGAGTTATTTGTATCAATTTGTAAAGAATTGTTATGAAGAAAGTGATCATTTGCCAAGGAATCAACCAGTAACATTTAGTATTTGCAATAAAAGAGACTCATTTCTAGAGTTAAAACTGTAATGTGTTTATACTTTTGTTTAACTAGAACAGGATAAAATAAATAGAACAGGATAAAATTTAGAAGCAATGTTTCGAATGTTATCCTTTTTTTCATATTGTAGAAGAAATCCATTCCAATTTTCTGTAACAAGCATTTGTATAGGGTCATTTGTTTTAATTAATTCCTTTAATTCTTAGGATTTTTGCCATCATTTGGATGTTTGTGTCCCTTGCAAATTTCATGTTGAAATTTAATCCCTAATGCAAGAATATAAAGAGATGGAGCTTTTGGGAGTTGATTAGGCCATGAAGAATCTGCCCTCATGGGTAGAATTGGTACTATATAAAAGGGCTGGAGGGAACTAACTGGGTCCTTTTTGCCCTTCCATTCCTTTTATTATATGATGACATAACTACAAGGCACTATCTTGGAAGCAGAGATTGGGTCCATACCAGACATCAAACCTATTAGTGCCTTGATCTTGGACTTCACAGCCTCCAGTAATTTGGGAAGTAAATTTCTGTGTCCTGCATAATATTCCCATATTCCCATTTTTCTGTATTGGGAGGTAGGTGGATACAGAGGTAGTGCCATTTGGCTCAGAAGTCTTTCTAATGTGGACGAAAGGTTAAAGTAAAGATATAGTTGATAATTTTCCTGTTCTGGTTAGAAGGATAAAAATTTAACAGGATGCCTTTCTTCTCTTTGCTGTTTTGCTTGCCAGATGTGAGAGTATAGTGCTTTTATTACAAAGTGACTCCTATGAGTCTTCTTGGGAGATGTGGTTGTATAATGAGGCAATAGCATCTCCCTGTTTTTTTTTTTGTTTTTTTTTTTTTGTCTCTAATAAACATAGGCTTCATTTTCTAAGTGTAAACCTTTCTTTTCTATAAACTCTTCATATATAACACACATTAAGGAATTACTGATGTGTGAAAATTAATGTAAAATCTTTAGGTTTGACTTTTTCATTTAAATTAGTTATGTCATTATACTTTAGTAAATGGGGGAGAATCTTGAGAATAAGTGAAGTTTATGTAAACAACCTTTTCTGTTTCCTTCTGTATATCTTAGGGGCTGTGAGAGAAGAATTGCTTAAATATATTTTAATTTTTGGAGAACATATGACATGCTACTATTCTGTAATTGTTTCTCATTCAGAGAAATAGAAGAGATCTATTATATTATGATTTCTTTATCAGACTCTTTTATGGTATACTATCTATGCACGTAAACGTTTGTTTTTTCTTTTGAAGTACTGCATTATGGTGATATTTTTTCTTACTATTATGTAAGAGTGTAACCTACCTGGGAGCCAGCTGTAGTGGATGTCTTCTTCCAAGTAAAGCAGAATTGGTCATTTCTGTACCATCACTACAGGATTGGAATTGATCTGTTTCTACAGTTCTTACTTAGAATGTGGTAGAGATTTTGAATTCTACTTGGGTCCCTGTTCCCATACAGTGCAGGGAATCAAACATAGGGCCTTGGGCATGCTAGGCAACCCTTTATCACTGAGCTATTTTCTGGTTTTAATTTCTGTAAAAGTTATATAGATACTCTATTTCTAGACTTTTCTGTGCTATAGAAAATGTAAGAACTAGAGATAGAAAATTCAAATAACCTCTCAATCACCTATGTAGATATACTTTGGATGGGTTCTGTGTTGGTGATAATTAGACCCATTGGAAAGACTTGAAACTGTGAAGCTGTCAGTGAAAAAGTACCTTTGTTGAAAATATTCATTTATTTTCTAGTCTATAATTGCTCTTGGGTTAGGGTTTAAATTAAACAAAAATATATTGATACACAGTAGAATTGACCTTTTCTGGATGAATAATTCTGTGAGTTTAATTGATTTGTTTTACCACCACCACAGTTAGGATTCAGAGTGGTTCTATCTCCAAACTCTCCCTCATGTTATTTTCATATTTACACCTTCCCCTAACCCAGGTAAATGCTGGCACATTGTTCTGATATAGTTTTTTAAGAGTGTGGGGAGCTCCAAGATGGCGGGCCAGAGAGGGGCAGCATTCTGTGTCGCTCTGTGACCTGGGACTCAAGAAGTGAGAATACTGCTTCCCTACCAGCGATATTCCTGCTACTGCATAGGAATCACGGCCACTGTGCCTGTGCAGAGCTCTAGGCCTCAGTGTCAGAGTAGGTCTTCCAACTACTTGCCTATGCAGGACTACTGGGTACCCCAGTGGGGCTATGGGTATCAGCATTTGTATAGAACATCCGGCTACCCACTGGAGCAGAAATCCTGGACGCAGCTCCCACACAGGACACCCGGCAGCTATCAATGTGCAGGATCTCTGACTGCCTCTCCCGTGTGGATCCCTATATACCAATGTGGGGCTCCCCCAGTCGCCTCCATTTTGGGACTCTGCAGCAATGGAGATAGTCCCCTACATGCGGTAGCTTGTTTGCACCTCGGAACTTCACACAGGCTCTGAATACAGCCAATAGCCACACACTGCATGCCACAGAGCTAGTCTCTGAACTCATCATCCAATGCCATCACCCAGCTCCCCCCACCCAACCCGAGATTCCATTGCTGAAAGCAATCGTCTCCATCTTGGGTCATCTTCATCACCATCTTTAGTGGGGGCAACTCCCAGCTTGGAACTTCGGCTGGCCAGGTACCCAGTTTCTAACTCTCCCCTTTCCCCAGCAGCCGCTAACACGGCACAGTGACCGCTCAACACAGCACAGTGACCGCTCAACACAAAACAGCTTTCAGCGGGTCAGGTACGCAGTGTGCCCAAAGTGCCACACACAAGAGCCCCAGAGAGAAAGGTCCCATATTAGGAAGCAGTAAGGGAGAGGGTAAGTGTGAGATTAACACAGTTTAGAGACTAACAGAGTCCAGGAACTGGGAGGTCTTCAGGTGAGATAAGGAGATAAGATGAGGTGCTCACATCACAGGAGCAGGCCCAAAAAGAGATTCTTGAGGTGCAGTCTCTAGGTGCCACACCCCACTTCCAGATGCCCTTCACCCAGGGCCAACCCTCCTTCCCTGGTTACCTTTACCAACCTGATGGTAAAGATACCAGCTAACAACAGATAACCCCACCTATTGGATGAGAAGGGAAGCAGGAAAGATACTGAACCAAAACAATCCTTGTTTCTTTTTTTTTTTTTCCTTTTCCCTCTGACCGTCACATCCCTAACATGTAAAATCAAGTACTTTGCATGGATTAGGATATTGAGGACTGGGATGACTGAATAGTATATTACAGTTGTGTTATATATATATTTTTCCCCTCTAATTTTTACTATTTTAACATTTTTTATTTTTCTTAATATATATGTGTGTTCTATGTACTCTGTCTTCTCACTCACTTGTCTGCCCAAAATTATTTCCTCTCTAGTCTTTTGCTACTAACCTTCTTCTTTAGATTTCTCTTTCACATTTTCTAAGATATAATAACTCTATATCTTCACCTCCTACTTCCTCAGCATATTTTTCAACACCTTGCCCCAGTTGTTTGTTCACTATCAGAAACTGTAAACCCTGATACAAACCCACTGATTATATTGTAGATAATAATTGAATTCACCATTTCTGTACATCGTGACCAAACTATAAACATCTTAAATACAAGTATTTGTTTTTTGGGTTGTATGTTGTTTATACTGGGATCTGTTAACATTGTCCTTCCCCTCAAAGGAGAGGTATTGGAACCCTATAGGGGCACTGTAAGCCTATAGGGTAAAAATGGTATGCCTCTGATCCATAGTGCTAGAAGGGAAGACACATGAGCATGAAAAGACAAGGGAGAAAGTGCCCCAGACAAGTCAAGATACGACATTATTAGAATTCATGGCCAGCACAGCAAATGAAATGACAGAAGGAGTTCAGGTTGCACATAATTAAAATGTTCTGTGAATTAAAAAGTGATATAAGAGAGCTAATACAGGCTGCAAAAGATAATTTTGACAAAGAACTACATAAACAAATACAGGAAGCAAAAGATTAATAGGGAGATAAGAGGTTCTAAAGAAAAACCAAACAAGTCCGTGAAATGAAAGAAACAATAAACCAAATTAAAGATCAATTGAAAGCATCACCAACAGATTAGACCACTTGGAAGACAGGATATCAGACAATGAAGACAAAATATATAATCTTGAAAAGAATGTAGACCACACAGTGAAAATGTTAAGAAACCATGAGCAGAACATTCAAGAAATATGGGAGTAGCATAAAAGACCAAATTTAAGAATTTCTGGGATAGAGGAAGGCATAGAGTTCCAAGCCAAAGGAATGACCAATCTATTCAATGAAATAATCAGAAAATTTTTCAAACATAAAGAACGAATTGGAAAACCAAATTCAAGAGGCTTACAGGACACCAAATATACAAAATCACAACAGATTCACACCGAGGCACATTATAATGAAAATACCCAACATACATTATAAGGAGAGAATATTAAAAGCCATGAGAGAAAGGAATCAGATCACATATAGGGGGAAACCAATTAGGTTATGTGCAGATTTTTCAACCCAGACCCTGAAAGCTAGAAGATCCTGGAACAACATATATCAAGCTCTGAAAGAAAATGGATGCCAACCAAGAATCTTGTATCCAACAAAATTAAGCTTTAGATTTGATGATGAAATAAAAACTTTTCATGATAAACAAGTTAAAAGAATTTACAGCTAGAAAACGTGCACTACAGAACATCTTTGGCAGAGTATGTCATGAAGGGAAATGAAAAGCAACTATGAAAATCAGTAGAGGGAGGTATTACACTAAAGGAAAAACTAATCAAAGGAGAACCAAGTCAAGTTAACTAACAAAAATAAACAAAAATGGCTGGGAATATAAATCATGTCTCAGTAATAAACCTGAATATTAATGGTCTAAACTCACCAATCAAAAGACATAGGCTAGCAGATTAGATTAAAGGAAAAAAAGCTCCAACAATATGCTCTCAGGAAAAGACATACACAGACTGAAGTAGAAAGGTTGGGAAAAATCATACCACTCACAAAGAATGTCATATAAATGCAATTATATAATGTGCCCTTAAATTTTTTTTAAAAAAATTTGTTTTAATTAGTTACACGTCAGTAGAATGCTATCATAGATAGATGGGATATAATTTCTTGTTATTCTGAGTGTATATTTTGCAGAATCATATTGGTCATGTAGTCACATATATACATACAGTAATAATGTCTCTTTCATTCTATCTTTCCTATTCCCACATCCCTTCCTCTTCCCTCCTATCACTTCCCTCTATCTAATCTAAGGTAACGTTATTCTTCCTTAATGCACCACGTCTTATTGTGAATTAGCATCTGCATATTAGAGAAAACATTTGGCCTTTGGTTTTGTGGGATTGGCTTATTTAGCTTAGCATGATATTCTCCAATTCCAACCATTTATTGGCAAATGCCATAGTTTTACTCTTTTTAAAAGCTGAAAAATATTCCACTGAATATCTATACCACATTTTGTTTGTTTGTTTATTTATTTATTTTTAGTTGTAGTCGGACACGATATCTTTATTTGATTTACTTATTTTTTTGTGGTGCTGAGGATCGAACGCAGGGACTCGAAGTGCTGTACCGCTGAGCCACAACCCCAGCCCCCACATATTTTCTTTATCCAATAATCTATTGTATAACATGTATCCTTTGGAGACTGGCTTCTTCTATTCATTATAATTCCTTGAGTGAAATACTAGTTCCTACCTTCTTATTGCCACATTGTATTCTGAATGTATCATACGGTTCTTTTTTTTTTTTTGTAATTTTGATAAAGTCTAGTATAGAAATTTGTTCTTTGTGTTTTTTGGTATTAGGATAATACTGAACTCATAAAATGAGCTGAGAACTGCTCATTTTCCATTTTCTGGAAGAGATTATGTTTATTTGATGTTATTTCTTTCTTAGATATTTAGTAGAATTCACCAGGGAAATTATCTGGGCCTAGAGGCTTGTTTTTTGGAAGGCTTTTAACTACAAATTCAATTTCTTTAAATAGTTCTAGGGTAATTCATGTTATCATCAGTCTCGATAGAGATTTAAATCTTATTGATCTTTTCAGAGAATGAGCTTTTGGTTTTATTGATTTTTTTTTCTGTTTTACCATTTTATTGATTTCTATTCTTTATATTTTCTTATGTCTACTTTGCATATATTTTGCTTTTTTTTCTAGATTTTTAAGGTAGGAATTTATATTATTGATTTGAGTCAAGCAGTTTAATGTTATATTGCTTTTGCTGTGTGTCTCATATTTTAATTATTGATGTTTTTAGATTTAGGATTACTATATCATTTTCTGTTACTTCTGTTTTTGTTCTGTAGCTTCTTTTGGTTATTTGAACATTTTTTAGTGTTAAAATTTTAGTTTATTGTTCTTTTGACTGTCTACTTTTTTAGTGATAGCTCTAGGAATTAGAAAATATATATGTACTTAATTTTTTACTTTTCATTCTACTTAGAATCAATATTTTACTACTTCAAGTGAAAATGTAGAAAACTAACCACCATGTAGGTTCCTTTGTTCTTTCTCTTTATGGTGTCATTATCTTGTATTATATCTACATATATCTTACCAGAAAATGTTGTAAATATTTGTTCCCTTTCCCTTGTAGTACTAGGGATTGAACCCAGGGGCATTTAACTTTTTTTTCCCCTCTTATTTTGAGATAGTGTCTCCCTAAGTTTCCAAGGCTGGCTTGGAACTGGCGACCCTCTTGCCTCAGCCTCTTGAGTCACTGGGATTACAGGTGTGTGCCACTGCACCCAGCAAATATTTGCTTTTCTTGTCAAACAGTTTTTAAAATTCAAGGTGAGAGCAGTTCATTATATTTATGCAGATATTTACCATTTTTTCTTTTTCTTCCAATATTCTTGGTGTTCTATTTCCTCTGACTAAAAAACTTCATTTAGTAATTCTTTTAAAGCTGGAAAAGAACTCTTACCATTTTTCCACCTGAGGATATCTGATTTTACATTGATTCCTGAAGGATATTTTAGCTAGAAAGAGGAGGGTCTTTTTAGGTTTATAGTGATTTCCTATTTGGCATTTAAAGATATTATTCTGTTTCCTTCTGGCTCATGTGGTTTATTTTTCTTTTTTTTAAATGTTTATTTTTTAGTTGTAGTTGGACACAATACCTTCATTTTGTTTATATGGGGTGCTGAGGATCGAACCCAGGGCCTCTCACATGCTAGGCGAGCGCTCTACCTGTGAGCCACAACTCCAGCCCTCATGTGGTTTCTGGTGAGAAATTACAGTCATTTGAATCACTTACCTTTACTTTTTCTCCTAAGTAGTTCATTTTTTAAAAACAATTTGCATCAATTTGACTATAATGTATTCAGGCATGAATTCCATTAAGATTGATCTTTCTGGGGTTGTAAGCTTTTGAGTACATAGTTTTACCAGATTTTAGGAAGTTTCTAGTTTATAATTACTATTCCTTTTTCTTTTCTACTACCACTGCCACCACCACTTCTCTCATTTTCTTCTCCTTGGTCTCTGGACATAAATATTAGTGTTTGGTTTGGTGTTTATTGCTTCACAAGTTCCCAAGACTTACTAGTAAGTCTTTTTCATATTTTGTTTTTGTTTTGATTGGATATATTTCTGTTGTTATATTTTTCAAATGCATTGATTCTTTGCTCTTCATTTCCATTCTGCTATTGAGTCTAGGTAGCATGTTTTTAAATTTCAGTTACTGTATTTTTTAGTTCTAAATTTTCCATGGTTCTTTATATCATCTAATTCTTTTTTTAATATATATTTTTTTAGTTGTAGATGAACACACAGTTTCTTTATTTTTATATGATGCTGAGGATCAAGCCCAGTGCTTCACACATGTGAGGCAAACTACAACCCCAGCCCTCATCCAATTCTTAACTGTGATTTGTTTTTAATCTTTGCATTTAAGAATAATTTAAGCTTTTTAATACCCTATTTTAGAAATCATTTTCCACCCTTTAGATAATTCGTGTAGATAATTTACCCATTGCTTTAACATCTGTATCATCTTGGTGTTTGTTTCTGTTGATTGTCTTAGTTTGTGCACTACCCAGTAGCCAGTATGTGAACTGCATGAGTGTTTATGCTTATGTTGTAGCCACCACCACCACCATAGGATTACCTGAAGACTGGCACTTAAGAAATGAGTAAAAGGTAGGAGTGGTGGTGGTAATTATCCTTTCTCCTCTTCAGCATTGAGAGAGTCCTTTCTCATTCCTCAGATAGAGCTACAAGGATTTCCTCCCGTAAAGTTCTCTCTGTCATTACCAGTGTCCGTTTTCTATGTTTCAGGCTCCATTAAGCCTAGACCAGGGGTTTCTGGGTGGGGAAAACGGTAAACTTACTGTCAGTTTGATGATATATTGGATTCTGGTCTCTTCCCCAACCCTCCTATTATTTTTTATTTATGTGTGTGTGTGTGTGTGTGTGTGTGTGTGTGTGTGTGTGTGTAAATAAATAAATAAATAAATAAATAAATAAATAAAAAACCAGGGATTGAACCCAGCAGTACTTTTACCTCTGAGCCTCATCCTCAGTCCTTTTTTATATTTTATTTACAGACAGGATTTTTCTGAGATGTGTAGGGCCTCATATTAAGTTGCTGAGGCTGTCTTTGAACTGGTGATCTTCCTGCCTCAGCCTCCTGAGCCACTGGAATTATATGTGTATACCACTGGGCCCAGATGTAATTTACTTCTTAATCTTCATGTCACTGCTCCATTCATTCTGTTTGGGTCTTTATAGTTTCATTCAGTGAAATTAGAAAATTGGTGTGTGTTTATTCCAGAACTGGAACTCTTACCTCACTTTTTACATATTTTAGAATGAAATGGCACCTTGAATCTCTTTATGGTCATAGTTAAAAGCAGATTGTGAATTATATTTTATCATTTTTTCCAAAATATATATGGTCCTATCATATGTAACAGTTGAGAAGAAGGTGCTACATTAAATGAAGAAGAATGTAGGACAATTAATTTCTCTTTTAGTTTTCATGAACTCTATAACAATTATAATACTTTTGGAAAACTTTCTATTTTCAAATCAACATATATACTCTGCCTGAAGTTTTGTGAAGATCTTTTATTCATTAATTTTAATAATTAAAAATATTAGTTAAATAATCATTTAAATAATCATAAATAAATAATTATTTTAAAATAATTAAATTCATTTAAAAATAATTAGTAATTAAGACATTGATCATCATATAACATAGCATGAAAGAACATGCTTCATATTTTGGACTATTTTGGCACTTACTTGCTATTGCAGATACTGGGCAAGAATTTTAGAAATGTTCTGAGACCTAGCTTCAATTTATGGATTGATGAATGAAATTCATTTTGTTGTAAGACCTATAAGCATGGACAATGTTAGGTTCTTAATTTTCAGTTTGTTTGGTAAGAAACACTATCAAAGATTATTCATTGATCAATAAAAGATTATTCATTGATCAATAAATTCTTGGTCAAAAAAGATCTTTTCTGAGTATAGCCCAGATCAGAGGAATTGAATATGAAAGGTTTGTAGAAATTGCTGTTGTCTATTAACTGCCAATAGTGAACCAAATTACTGATAATCTTTTTAGAAATTGAACTAGGAAGTATTTCCAGGAACTGATGTGCAGAGGAACTGAAAGCAGAGCATGTAAATGAGTCCATTACAAAAAAAAATTATTCAATGTTTGTTTTATCTATCACAGTTTTCCTATTTTTTGGTGGTTATAAAGTTGCTGTGAAATAGAGCTGTTGATAGAAATGAAAATACAAAAGAAGTAAGTATGGCTGTGCTGCAACAAAACTTTATTTACAAAAACAGCTAGATTTTCATTTTTCAGGTCTGTTAGATAGTAGCCTTCCTTGGACATCAATAAGAGTCTTTCTTATGGTTCTTCCAGGAAAATCATTTTCTTCAAGGGAGGACCTAATATTTTAGTAAATAAGTGAGAAGTGCTCAGTGGTTTTATGGAGGGCTCAAAGTGGATGATTCTACATTAACAATAATGGTCAACATTTGAATGCTTATTATTGCAAGACAATAGTGCCCAGGTTATTATTGAAGTATATCAGTCAGAGTGCCTCACTGAATATCTGAATTTTATTGAATGCAGTGTTGAATTGGGAGACTTGTTTGACTTTGATAGAGGGCTGGAGATAAAGGATAGAGAGGAATAGATTATCTAAGAGAGGTTCTTATGAGTTATCTGAGAACCTTATGTTAAGATTTAGATGTGAGGTGTCCCCCCAAAAGCTCACGTGTGAGACATGCGAGATGGGAAATGATTGGGTTATGAGAGACTTAACCCAATCAATTAATTAATCACCTGATGAGATTGAGTGGTAACTGAAGGCAGGTGGGGTGTGCCTGGAGGAGGTAAGGCATTGGGGGCATGGTTTTGGGGTACATATTTGTGTCTGGCAAGTGGTAATCTCTCTCTGCTTCCTAATCATCATGTGAACTGCTTCTCTCTACCATGCTCTTCCACCATTTTGTTTTGCCTCACCATGAGCTCCCAAGGAATGGAGTCTGCTGTCTATGGATTGAGGCCTCTTAAACTGTGAGCTCCCAAATAAACTTTTCATCCTCTATAATTGTTCTGGTCAGATCCTTTAGTCACAACAGCAAAAAAGCTGACAAACACCTTAGTCATACAAATCAACAAAGTATTTAGCATCTGCATGAAATGTGCCTTGTTCTTGTCTTAATTATGCCCAACACAGAGGCAGCTCTCACTTTTCCCCAGAATCTCTTTCATTCAGCGCTGGCTCCCATTTTTCATATCAGTGCCCTTTAGTGATAGATTCTGCAATGGCAGGATTAGATTTGAGACTGGGTAGTAATTTTCTTTATGATCCTTTGTATGTCCCAATTCTTTTTTTCTTTTTATCCTGAGAATCTGATTCTATCCTTTTAATAAAATATTAGTAGAAGTTGATCAGTTTAGTTGTTCAGAAATGTTTTAACTTTTTGCCTTTTACTTTAGGGAAAATGAAGAGAATGGGCAGGTAGCAATTTTATTGCCCTTCCCATTTCTCTTTCTAGTACTAGTATCAATAGCCATTTATTACATTGGAGCTGGGATTTGAAGCTAGGCCTATTGGACTCTAAAGTTTGTAATAATCACCAGCATGTAGATACCATTAGATGCCATGGACTTACTTGAAGGACAGTAGTAGGAAGCAGGCAGGGAAGATTTTGAAGTAAACTAGAAAGGACTTTGGAAGGAAAAAAAGGTAAAGAGAAAGAAGAAAATTTAAAATTTCAATTTTAAACGGAACCAGGTTAAGCTAAAAAGCTTAGTTTATATTACTAAGGTACCTCTGATTCCTTCTCTGATTTCTTGAAACTTTAGATGCCCAATTAACTGTGAAAATAAAACATACTTAAGAATCCCAGATATAACTTGAAACATTTTCTTAAATAACTGAACTGCTTAGTATAGTAGCCAGTAGGACATTGACTTTTGAAATTTAAATTCATTAAAATGTCAGTAAATTTAAAAATTTGTTTTCTGACACTACTCACATTTAATATTGCTTCATAGAGTAATTTCTTTTGGGGCAGCACTATTCTAGAGAACTGAAAATTTTCAACATGCTGCTGTTATTTGAATGCATAGCAATATCTGGCCTAGGATTCTTACTTCCATGTATTCCATGGTTCTTGTGGAAAAAATGAGTGTTGAACTCCTAAAAATTGATTTGTACCTGTAGTTTCTTTTTTCTTTTTATCTCCCAATTTTCAAACTTCAGTGGCTTCTTATAAAATTTAAAAATCAGACTGTTCCCCCCAGATTTTGCATTAGTATATTTCAAATATTATTTCCAGTACATAATAGAGATATTATTATTATTTTTTCATTATAATGCGTATAATGAAATGGAAAAGAGCAACTAGTAGATAGAAGTATGTTAGAACATTATATCAGGTATAACAGACTAAAAAGGTATTTTAACTTGGAAAGGTAAAGTCTGGGAAAGCCATTAAAGATTAAAATTCATTAAGTTAAAATCAGAAAAGTAAACAGTTTATTAAAAATCTTAAATGATCATCTATTATCTGAAATTTATTTGAAGTAAATTTAGAACCATCAAAAGAAAATTTAGTTATATTTATAATTAATATATAATTTACTTACAGAGCTTAGCAGAAGTAATAATAAGTAGTGTAGGAAGGATTTGACTTGTTAATAGAACCATAGATAGTAAATAGCCCCAAATTGGGATATGTCTAACTCTTTTAGATAACCACAAAGAACAATAATCCTGCCCACTTATAGCTTATCTCTTAGGTCTTCTATTACTGGCTAGGACTGCAGCTTTGTGTGGTATTCCTGCATTTCTATTACTGGAAATTCAAAGAAAAGCTGATATTCAAAAGCCTGGATTCTTGGATCAGAAATTGGAGTCCAGGCAGATACAGCAGATAAACATGAACAAGTTAAAAGTTCATAAGTTGTGCTGTGCGTGGTGACACACACCTGTAATCACAGTGGCTCGGGAAGCTGAGGCAGGAGGATTGTGAGTTCAAAGCCAGCCACTAAGCAACTCAGTGAGACCCTGTCTCTAAGTAAAATATAAAATAGGGCTGGGGATGTGTCTCAGTTGTCAAGCGTCCCCGAGTTCAAACACTGGAAACACCCCTCCACCCCAATCCCCCTGCAAAAGGTTATAAGTTGTTGAACTGAAACTTAAGAAAAAAAGATTAAAAAGTTTAGACAAAAGTCTAGTGAGCAGAGTGTGGTAGTGCATAACTATAATCCCACCTACTTGGAATGCCAAGGCAAGAGGATCACAAATATAAGACCGGTCTTGGCAACTTAAAATTGGTTGAGATATGGCCATGTTGCTACGTGTTCCTAGGTTATATTGATGCTGTTTTTACAAAAAAAAAGTCTAATGAAATGCTAAGACCCTTATTAGTTTAAAGTGTTAATATGGCATAATCATTTTTCAGATATAAAAGATTATTAATACAGGAAGAAGCACACAACTTCTAAAAGTTTGAAGTGCTTCTGCAGTTTTTAAAGCATATTTTTAATAGAAGGGAAAGCTTGTGTGCTTTACTACATGAGACTTAGAGAAGACAGTTCATTCATTATAAAATGTAAATTATAATTTATAAATATGAATGCTATTCTTAGAGGAGAAAATTTGAAAATAGCATAGGTGAGACAAATTATGTATACAGAGATAATCTACTACATCTTCTGAAAATTTGTTAGATTTTTAAAATATTGTGTCAATTTTCAGATTGATGTTTTTATCACATTGATTTAAATAGTTTTTATTAACATTATTTAGAATAATGGGAGAGATATGGTAGTATGATATGAGCAGAAATTAAAAATTATATGCAATTATTGACCATATAGGAGCACAGTATGACTCTAAAATCAACTAAGTTGGGAAGTTGTTTAGAGCATTGCTTTTCAGGCTTTAAAGTATATTGATTTTGCACAGAGCTTAAAATGCAGATTTGGATTCACTACGTATTTGGTTCTTGAGATATCCTGAATTTGTAACAGGTTCTTAGGTTATATTGATGCTTTCTTTCTGCATAAATAACAATGAGAGTAAATAGTTATGTGTTTTTTTTTTTAAGTAGTCCTCTCTATATAAGCAACTTCATCATTCTATTTGCTTGAATAAAAATCCTTTGAAATTATCCTGGACTCTTGCTCTCTAATGAATGCCTTTCATCCAGTCTATCATCAGATTCTCATGGCCAAATTTTCAAAACACAACTGAAGTCTGAGCACTTTCTATTGTCTTTGTTACCACTCTGGTACAAAGCTATGACATCTTTTTTTTGTAGATTATTAGAGTAATCTTGCTGGCTTCTACTTTCCCCCTTGGTATTACTTCTGCTCAAAACTGCCTAAGGGGCCCATCTCTCTCAGAGAAGAAGCCATTGTATTTACTTTAGCTTAGAAAGTGCTGCATGATCTTGTCTTCTGTTACCTCTCTGTTCTCATCTACTGCTATTCCTGTTTGGCTCTATTCTAACCATACTCTTCTGTTTCTTGTTCCTTGTACATAACAAAGCTGCTTCTCTGAGTACTCTCACATTTGTTCTTCTCTACCTGTAATGCTTAGCACTATACATGCAACTTTTTCTCTTTTGCTTCTTTTACACTGCCAGTTCAAACGTCATTTTATAGAGAGAGGCTTTCACTAAACACTCTGTAAAATAGCAGTCTCCCTAGTTTCTCACTTTTTTTTTTTAGCTCCACTGTTGTTAATTTTTTTCTATAGCATTTTCAGCTTCTGTTATAATAGATATTTTAGTTATTTTGTCTCCTTTACTAGAGTAGACAGGCAAGGATTTCTGTTTTTGTTCAGTGCTGAACTTAGTGAATTGACTATAGTACTCAATAAATCTTCGAGTTAAAACAAAACCCATAAGAGGACATTGACTTGCTTGAATATCTTCATTGATAGGTTATATTATTGCCTCTCAGGATAGTCCATTACATTTTAAGATAACTGCTCACATTCTTCTTAAGGTTTCTGTTTTTCCAGGCTTACCACTTTACTTGTCTGTAAATGATAGGGTTTCTAAGGCTGTAGCCATTTTTGTCATCTTTCTTGGACATTTATCTTCGTGTTGTTTGTCTCTAAAGAATAGCACCAGAACTAAAACAGATACTGCAAATGTAGGCAAAGAATGAGAAGTTGTCCTCTTGTTTTGATGTTCTACTTTTATTAAGGAAGATTGATTGAATTAAGTCTTTTTTTTTTTTTTAAACTGACTTTTGGTTCATTTTGAGCTTTAAATCACTGCAATCTTTATGTTATTTTCACATTTGCTGGGCATGGTGGCACACATAAATCCTAGTGGCTCAGGATGCTGAGGCAGGAGGATCGTAAGTTTGAAGCCAGCCTCAGCAATTTAGTGAGGCCCTAACAAACTTACTGAGACCCTGTCTTAAAATAAAAAGAGCTGGGATGTAGCTTAGTGTTAAAGTACCTCTGGGTTCAATCGCCAGTTACCATACCCCCAAATATTTATTCTTAACATCTGCTACTAAGTTTCTTGTTTTGCAGTTGGTTTTGTAAACAGAAGAGTGACTTTATTTAACCAAACAGGAAATTTTCCTAGGCAAGTCATACTTTTAACGTAGAAATTAGCATGTGTATATAATTTTAGAAAATAGGAAAATTGCGTCAGATACATAGGAGAATCATAATTGATAAATTGCGGAATTTGTTGTGTTTAGATACCTACAATGTCTGTATTCAGATGGGTTTTTGCAGTCATGGGTTTTACATAATTTCAAGAAGGATATTGAGAATTGATTTTTAAAACTATTTTTTCCTCATAAATTTCTTTCCTTTGACAACCAAATTAATTTCCTTTCCCATGTTTCTCTTTCTCTCTCTCTTTCCTTATAAAATTACCATTTTCCTAGTTGTCTAGGCCAGAAAAATAATTTGACTCCTTCCCCATGATTGCTTTTTTTTTGGTACTGGGGATTGAACTCAGGGGCACTCTGAGCCACATCTCTAGCCATGTTTTGTATTTTTATTTAGAGACAGGGTCTTACTGAGTTGCTTAGGATATTGTTATTTGCTGAGGCTGGTTTCCACTCACAATTCTCCCGAGCTGTTGGGATTACAGGCATGCACCCCCACACCTGGCCCCATAATTGCTTACTGAATCTCAGAAATTATTCATCTGCTCTTTAATTTTCTGGTTTTCTAATTCACATTCAGTTACTTGAGCTATGCAAATTATTCTGCTTCTAATCTCTCCCCTCTGTAATCCATTCTATACTTTCTCACATAGGAATCTTTAAAACAATAAACTTATATCTGTGTCTGTCTATCTGTCTGTCTGCCCTTCTGTCTGTCTCTGATATTTTTGTAATAGTGGGCATCAAACTTGGGGTCTTGCATATGCTAGGAAAGTGCTCTACTACTGAACTACATCCATAGCCACTTCTCATCAGAGATCTGTCTATAATCTAGTTTGTTTTACAGTGCATTGCCTATTTCTTTTATTGCCCCTCATTGTGAAATTTCAGGTGCGATTCTTGGCTTATATGCCCATCCTGTTCCAGTATACACAAATATACATACTTTCATTTACTGACTATTCTTGTCAGATTGTTTTAGCTAATTTCTATTTTATTTCCTTATAGTGTGTTGCTTCATAAATGCCTTAAGTTCCTTAACATGTGACTTATTGGCTTCCCTGAAAACTCCATTTCAGGTTCATCTCTTTTTTCCTATGTTTGGATTGTATTTTTGTATTTAATAGTTAGATAAGGCTTTTCTTTTCAATAAAACTGTTTGCTTTTTTTTTTCTTGCAAGTACTATAAAAGAATACTGGATTATCCACAGACTGGCTTGGTTTGTACTGCGTTCTTTTATGTGTAATTTCTTATAATTCATAATTAATTTTTTAATAAATTATTATTGAGAGAAGTAAAACATAAAAATTTTTTATTGTAATTCATCCTATAGGAAATTCTTTTCCAAGGAGAAATGAAGAAGAAAACTGTATATACCCTAAATGTGGGAGAACAGGAGTATGAAGATATGGAAGGTAATGTTTTGTTTTTATAAAGCTTGTCTGTTGAAAGCAAAACTTTGTGTTTCTAAATATTTATTTGTATGCATGTCAAAATACACAAGGAGTTTTTTGTTTTTACTTGTTTTTGTTGTTAAACTCTAAAGTAAACTAAAGAGGTGTACATTTTTTTTTCCAGCCTCTTTAATTATTCTCTTTTAATTCTGTTCTGGATTTTAATTAGTATGTTAGACCTTGCTTCTAGCTCATTTCTTAGCCTCTCTGTCATTGTTATATCTCCTTTTCTGTCTTCTAGAACCTAGATAGTTTCTTCTTCCAGTTCAGAAGTACTCTTTTCTTCTTGGTCTGATCTGCTGTTTAGTTATTCTTCACGGTATTTAACAATTCTGATTTTTGAAACCAGTGATTTTGGTTTTTGCTAATTTTGTTTTTGCTGATTCTTACTCATGGTGGCTAATTTCCCTAGATTTGTTAATGTTTGATTAGAATTTGATATTTGATAAATTTAATGTGTGGAATCCTGAATGCCTAATTTAGGGATTCTTTCCTCTACAGGAATTATATGTGACTTGCTTCTTCCTAGATCCATGCTGGAACACCTTAGCCCCCTCTTGACTTAGTCCTAGAGTCTCTGAGTATTACTGTTAGTTCTCCTACCTGGGGAGGCTTGGTCTCCAGATCTGAACATTAGTATGGATATTCATGCCCAGGATAATTGCAGCTTTTCATTTGCTTGCTGTACACTGTTCATATTTCAGCTATCCATTCCTTTATTTATACTAAATTTTAGAGTTGTTTTTTTATTCTGAGTCAGCAGTGCATGCAAAGTTGTTTATCATAGGCAAAGGCTGAAAACAATTGTATGTCCATCAATAAAAAATGAAAAAGCAGAATAATCTGTATAGTTGTTGCAGTGTGTGAATGGAAGGAAATGTATTAAGGCTTTCTTTTCTATGCATTAGAAAAATCTTTGGAAAGACACAGAAGAAACTTAACAGTTGTTATTTGGTTGGATAGAACTAGATGGGTGGAGATAAGTTTGAGTGGAAGATTTACCACTATAGCCATTTTTACTTTTAAAAGTTTGAATCCTAAAAATTATTCATTTAAAAAAATAATTATTATTTTAAAATTCATTAAAACTAATTGAAGTTCTTTTTACTCCCCCATTAAAAATAAAGTGGCAGGAGGTGTAGCTCAGTGTTAGAGCATGTGCTTAGCATGTTAAGATGCTGGGTTCAGTTATCAGCAATCCCCTATATGTATACAGAAATGCACACAAGACACGTGCATGCCAAAGTAATTAATGTTGGGCTATTGGACTTAAGGACCATGTTTGTTACTTATCTAAGATCTAATTGTCTTGTAATAGGAGGGCCCTTAGAGTATCTAGTCTACCATATTGCTATAGAAATGTTTTTTTGTTTTAGAGGACTTGAAAACACATTTGGTTGTTTTACTCTACAGGTGAAGAAAACAGAAATGGTACTGCTACCACTGGTCTGTTTTACAGTGAAGCAGATAGATGTCCAATATGTCTTAATTGCCTATTAGAGAAGGAAATTGGTTTTCCAGAAAGTTGTAATCATGTCTTCTGTGTGACCTGTATTCTTAAATGGGCAGAGGTAAGTCTGAGAATAAGAATTAACATGGTTGATACATTATTGAATTTTAATTCCCTAGCATGATTTAATTTAACCTAAAGAGTTGATACTATATTTCATGAATTATTTCACAGTAATGAATTTCCCTAGTACTTTGGACAAATTTCCCAGTATTATTAAAGGTCTCTCATTATATTTCCTTATAATTTTTTTATTCAGCTTTTTATTCATTTACAATTAAAGAATTTTAAGTGCATTTCTTTTTTAAATTCAATTCTAATTTCTTAAACATGATGGCAGAATGCAATTCATTTCATATTACACATAAAGAGCATTTAAATGCATTTCTTTAAAAAAAAGAAAACCTTACAGAAGAGCAGATGAAACTCTTGTATGATAACATCTGTTTACTACTAATAACACTTCTGTCTGCTTTTTGTTTGATATTTTTCAGAGAATTTTCACATAGGTTATTTGATTTCTTTATATCCATCTTGTGGATTAACCAGAGCAGATGTAATAGTGTTTTTTCATTTTACAACTGAGGAATTTTAGATTTTATATTCTATTACTTGACCAAGATCTCAAAACTTAAGAAGCAGTATAAATTTAGAATTAAGTTTTCTAATTTCTGTTTTTAACTTAGTAGCAAGTAATTTCAGAGTTTGAGTTAGGTAAACTGAGATTCTTCATGGAGTGTAACTGATTAAGGAACAGGACTTTTGATGTATTATGTTCACTCCCTTTGGGCCAAGTACTTTGAAGGAAATATTCATTATAAACCCCATTGTTATTAGTTGTTAAATAAAAATTCATTGTTCTTCATATTAATCATGTTGTACTTTCTGAGTTAGTATTTTGTCAGTGTGTAAAAATTAGTAAAAAAAATATAGATGTGTTTCAAAAATAATTTGAACATTAACTGCATTCAGTTGTTCAGTGTCCCTAAATACCATGGAAATAATTGTATTTACATAATTGGGATTTTACTTATCTTGTCCTTAATAGTGTGGAAAGGAGAAATGACTTTATTTATACTGCCTTTCTGACTGAGTTCTGGAAAAAGGGAAGAAAAGGTTTGTTATGTTAATTGAATTCATAATAGCATACATAGAAGCTTTTAATTTAGGTTAAAACTTAAACCAGTCTTTGATGAGAAATGACTAAGGATAGTTGAAAATATATTTTGCGGAAAAGTATTTTGAGTTTTACGGAGTTAATATGATTGATAAATCTTGATGATTTTGCAGGAGTATTGACTGATGAAATAAGAATGCGTATTTTTCTCTGCCACTAAACTAAAGTTGTGTTGTATTTATTGCATCTTGGTTACTTTTTGATGCATTTTTTTAGAAAGGATTTTGCCACTGGGTGCAATGGCACACTCATGATATCCCAGAGATTCTGGAAGGCTGAGGCAGACAAATCATAGGTTTGAGGCCAGCCTCTACAACTGTGAGACCCTGTCTCAAAATAAGAAAGGACTGGGAGTGTAGCTCAGTGGTAGAGCACCCCTGGGTTAAATTCACATTACCACCATTTCCCCCCTTCCCCCCCACCAAAAAAAAAAAAAAAAAAAAGAAAAAAGAAAAGAAAGAAAAAGAAAAAGGAAGATTTTGCTTCAGGTAGAGAAGCACCATTACTGGGTGGATGGAAGATTTCAGTTCAGTGCTTTTCATGATTATATTCAGTGACCGCATAATTGTGAACTTCAAAAATAATCTGAATATGTATTTTTCACTTAAGAAAGTAGAATGTATAGACATGGTCCTCTGTCTTTCCTTACCACACCAAGTTCATCTTTCAATACAACCGTAAGCTTTAACGGTTATATGTTGAGAAGTGGTGATTGCTAGATTCTGTAGATTATGCATGTTTTCCACCTTATTAGACAAGTTAGCAGTAAACTTAATTGTGTGTTAATTGTTGAATATTTAAGTTGAAAATACTTGATATCGTAAGTATTGTAGTCAACATCTTTCTTGAATGCAGTAATTTCCTCTTGAGTTATTCTTTTGGACATGAACATTTTATTAAAGTGAAATTGCTTCTTAAAACAAGTATTTAACTACTTTGCTACTATCTTAAATTATGCTGGGGGGTTAGAGTTGTGGAATTTGCTAAACAAAGTAATTCTGAATTATTGTGTTGTCCTTAGTGGGAATAGCAGCCATCAGTTGAATAAATGGTTAAGTTATGTAGTAGCAAGAGGACAGTCTACTAATAAATTGTTCATTATAAATTATGAATGAATGCTGTTTTACCAAGTCACTTAGGCTTTAAACTAATTTTCAACTGAATCTTCTGTGATGAAAATTAGATGTGTTTTAAAATATATCAGTACTTTGACAAATAGAATCAGATTTTAAACTCACTAGGTTTTTTTTTTTTGTTTTTTTTTTTTTTTTTGCATCATCATAAGTTCTTTTCTCTCATTTTCCTCAGCTGCCTTCTGTTTAAAAGAGAGGTATGCAGTTTACTTTAGATGCCAGGATTGGGAATAAGTATATATATTTAGAGTCTACCAATAGGCATGCATTATGCTAATAGTGCTCTTATACATTCTTTCATTTAATTAACTTTTAATTTGGTATGTTAATATTTATGCAATGTACAAAGTAAGAATTCTGAACTCAAGTAGTAATTTGTTTTCAAATACTTGAAGGAATAGCCTAAACCTAAAATAACTTAAAAAAATTAATCTATTTTTTAACATTTTACTTATGTTAACTTCTAGAAGAGTAGCTATCAAAGTGACATTTACAGTGATTGGAAATCTACATGATAAGAAAGTAGCACAGAATGTATTCAGGATCATTTTTCTAGATTTTATGTCTTTCAGAAATTCAACCATGCTGAAATGTATTATCAGGATTCATAGAAATGTGATTCAGAAGTCATATCAAACACACAGACATACAAAAAAGAGTCATTTACTTTCATCTTAGTATTTGGAGCATTAAAGAAATTCTAATTGTAAGAAACTGATATTTAGTATCTATCTCCAAAATCAAAGTTAGTTTTAATCTGTCCAAGATTGAAAATATTTGTTCTATGGTTATATAAATAAAAACTGTGTAAGGATTTGAAAGTAATTAATTGACCTTTTGTAGTACATAGGTATGCCATAGAATCCACTTTGGACAAAAGAATTCAGCATAGTAGAACTTGTGCTTACTTTCAAGGCCTAGAGCCTTATTGCCCCTTTTCTTTCTCCTTTCCCCTTATCTTTTAAGTAAAATATTTTTCTTAGGGACACCAGAACAAATTTAAATAAGCTGTACTGTTTGACTGTTTTGTTTCAAGGAATTCATAGATGGTAAGCCTGTTAGTTTATAAAAGTATAATGGTATAGAAGTAGAATGTTGAACAAAGACAGTATAGTTGAATTATAGGATAATTGAAATTTTTATTTGTTTAAACCATCACTATTAGAGCTGAGAATTTGAAATTAAAAGTAAGTCATTGGACTAAAATATGTATAGAGCCAGTGTACTAAAGTTCTATCAGTCACTTAGTTAGGAATTTATTTATTTTACCCATACTATAAGTAAAAATACAATCTATATTTAGTGAGATTTTTGAACTTCTATAAATTTAACTTTAATTATCTGAGTTTGTGCATTTAAAGTAGATATTTAGAAAGGTGAAGGCTAGATAAATCTGATGTATGGACAGTAGTGATAGCTGATCATAATTATGGTTCTTGTAAACAAGGGGCTGCCCCCTCCCCACACATTGGTTAAGAAGATAGAATTTATAATTTGGCACAGTTGCCAAGAAATGATTAAAATTTTGGCCTTTACAGGGTTAAGGTTTGAGAACTAACAAATATTACATTTTTAAAACATTTCAAGGGTTCTTACTGTTATTTTGTGGGGGTGGGAGTAACAGGGGTTGAGGACACAGTGCTGGGGATTAAACCTCGTATGTACTACCACTCAGCTACACCCCCAGTCCCATTTACTGTATTAAAAGGACATGCAATATATGTGATTAAGATATTCTTTATCTTCTGAGGTCCTTCCCCCATATCTTTTAAATAATATATTTCCCTTTTAAATATTAATTTTTGAAAATGTGACTAGTTTTCCCACTATACACAGATTATCTTCCCTCAGCTTATTTATCTCAGTCTTCAGTTTCCTGTCAAGTGCTGGCAGCTTCAGTTTGAGAAAGTAAGGTTAATGAAATCAAAATTGGACAGTTGACAAAGGTATGCTTTCTCTCATGAGACTAGAAATGAAGAGAGTCTTACCAAGTGACATACAGTTCTTGAAGAAGTCAGACAACAATGTTGAATACAGACAGGTGAGGAGTATATTTTTGAATTAATATATAACAGAAAATCATGATATGAGTAGTTAGTTGACTTATGTTTTGACTACCAGTATATTTTATACAAGTGTCCCTTTATGCAGTAATTGGAAATTTGCACCTGATTCTGGTGATTAAATCCCTTTTCAGTGGCATAATAATTCAGCAAAGCCTTATTGACTGGGCTTTTTCTAACCATTTTTTCCCTCAAATTTAACAAAATCACTGAACTTATCAAAATTTCAGTTATTGTATTTCTCTGGGACAATATTTTAAGCACATATTTGGAGTACCACTAACATTAGTCCTTTATAACTGATAAAGTATTGTCAGATATATTATTTCATTTAAAGTATATTAGATATGTGCAATAGTTGATCAGTACTTTCTACCTTTATCCTTAAAGTGCCTTAGGGAAGTTGCTAGATCTCAGTCCTCCAGAACTTGAACTTGTATCTAATGCTGTTTTTACCCTATTAATTAATCCTTTGGGAAATAATATTTTTATATTTTGAATGCTCATTATCTAAAGACTATTCATGAAGATTTTCATTTAATTCTCTTTACCAGTCTCTGTGTGAAGATTTTCATTTAATACTCTCTTCATCATTTAGGTAAATTATGTAAATTTCTGTGTAGACTAGTTTTAAATGTCAGAATATATAAAATGATTTATACAGGTAGTTCACTAAGTCTTCTGTTCTTATACTAGGAATAGAAAGTTTTAACTATTAAATGTCAGAAGAAATTAAGATTAAATATAATTCTACCCAGTTGTTATATTTTGGAGAATATTTAAAGAGTTCTATTTGAGTAGTTAGGTGGAATGCTTACTGTTAATTTTATCACTAAAAACCATTTGTCCTTTAGGAATATACTTCTGAAATCTAGTACAAAGAACCATAGTTTCTCTAATATGGATTGACCAGGACTGTCTTGAAAGAATGTTTTAAGTGTGACAGAGAAAATGTAGGCTGACACCAGGTGAGCACTTTTGGAGATACAGACTAGGTGTTTTGGAACCATAAATGAGAAGGGATAGGTCCTGGTTAATAGTTTTTAAAATAAGCATCAACTTCTAATTGTATTCATTCCTCAGGCATCTTTGATTTTGAACTGCAGTTTTTTATAATATGCTTTATTTGTTAGTGGGAGGTACATGGATGTATTAGAGATTCCCATGAACAGGAAAACTGCCAAGAAGCATAGACTGAGATTTAGTCTTTAAGCACTTATCTTTAACACTTGCTTCTCTCTCTCTAGGAGGGGCTATCTATAGTCAGCCTATGTGATTGAGGATAGAGCAGCAGCAGGAAGCAAGAAATATTAGAAATCAAGAATCCTGAATTCCCAAATAAGGAAGGTTTCCTGTTCTTACATTTAAATATGGGTTTGTCTGAGCTGGGAATTTACAACGCTTCAGAATACTAGGGTATGTTTTACTGAAATCATTAGGAAGATTATTTTTACTATCAAAATGGCCTCCTTAACTGATAAAACCTTAGTACAGAGCATTCATGGTAAAATGTATGCTCTATTTATTATTAAACATAACATCATAAAGCAGTGAGCAAATGCTATTAATTTTATAACTGTATCATAAAGTCGAATGGTGATTTTAGATACTTTGATTATGAAACTAATTAGAAACTTTAATTACTGAAAGTCATTCATTTAAACAGGTGAATAATAATTTAGTGTATTTTTATTACATATAAGGAATGAAAATGATGAATAATTGAGAGATTTATTTTGCATATAATGAAACAATTTGTGATAATTTTCTTCAAAATTGAAATTGTTTTAAAAAATATAAATATATTGACTAAATTTTTCTATAGTAGTTTTAAATGTGGACTTTAAAATTTTTACTGTTAGAAATTTAATCAGTTATTCTAGTCAAATAAACTTTCCTTTGAAAATTAAACTTAAAGTAACTTTATGATATAAGGATGAGGTTCCTTCCCAAAATACCATAAAATTAGGTCAATCTAAATCATCTTTTAACATT
Organism: Spermophilus citellus; assembly: GCF_964194105.1. Classification (NCBI taxonomy): domain Eukaryota; kingdom Metazoa; phylum Chordata; class Mammalia; order Rodentia; family Sciuridae; genus Spermophilus; species Spermophilus citellus. Next base: position 66,154,613 of record NC_138197.1, on the reverse strand, counting down.
AATTTGTAAAATTTTTCTCTTCAATTATGTGATTATCACATTATATATAATTTGATGCTTTAGTACATATTAATAAACTGTAGTGTGTGTTAAAGTAACTTTTTAATTTCCCTACAGTACACATTAAGAAAAAATTTAAACGGTCTACTTAATTATTCAAAATGTGTTTTGATATTTTTCATTGAATTCTTTAGTCACTCTTAATTTATTGGTGTATGCTGTGAAGACTTATCTCAGGAGAACTGAGTTTCTTTTCTGTTTCTTCTGTGAAATGCTTTGCTATGTTGTTTTTTCCCAAGATCAGAAAAGGACAGCATTGTTCCTTAGCCATATCAAAAGGTATTTTGTCTATCATTGGTGGCTTGTTTTTTGACCTACGCTTTCTTTACCTTAGAAAGATAAATCAGTTTTAAGAAATGCTTATGTTGGCTGAGCTTGAGCCAAAGTGAATTAGCTTGTTTTCTAATGTTAACTAAGTTATTTTTAGGAAATTGAGGAATATGTAGATTATGATACTATAGAGTAGTAGTCATCTAACTACTACCACCCTTTTTCTTGTGCTTTTTTTTTTTTTAATTTAATTTTTGTTTTTGTTGTAGTGGAACTCTTTCTTTGAATGAATCTTTGGACAGATCCAAAGCAGTATGCTTAAGGAAAAGGAGAATTAAAATCCTACCCAGAATTCAAATATTTGAAACAAATAAAAATGTAATGGTTAAGTTAAAACCATGTCACAATGAAAATTGTAAAGGAAAAAAGTGAAATTTAACTGATGTTAACAGAGGAAATTTAACAAAGAAAAAATGAGGTTGTGTAATTTCAGACATTGAATGATATACAAGTAAATTTTTTGAACATAGAAGTTTTCTTTGGGTCTTCATATCTAAATCCTAGAACAAGAAAATAACTTCCATGTGTGTTATTAAGTGTAGAAATTCCAATAAAAATCACTAAGAACTCATGTTTCTCACTTGTATATATATCATATTACAGATTGTCTTTTTTGTAATCAAGTATTTTCTTTTTTTTTTTTGCACTGGAAATTCAACTTGGGGTACTTTATCATTGAGCTACATTCCTAACTCTTTTTATTTTGAAACAGGGTCTTGCTAAGTTGTTCACACTGGCCTTGAACTGGCGACCCTCCTGCCTCAGCACCAGATGGCTGAGATTATAGGCGTGTATTACCGTGCCTAGTTTTTTGTTAGTGTAGTTAAGCTGATTGGTAATTTTAAGACCTTACATGATAGTATATGCCACACATTTTTGTAAGAATTATATATTCAGTTAATTCCCTTGGAAACCTTAGAGATAAATTTTGTTATTCCCATTTTCATAAGTGAGGTATTTGAGGCACAGAAAGGCAGTGTAACTTGTACAAGTTTATAGAAAAGAGAAAATATGAAAGTAGACAGTAAATCCAGAGCCACTGCACTAGCATCTTAGGTATTAAGCCAACATTGAAGGAAACAAATTTTTATTTATTACTGTTTAATCTTTCTATGAGTATCTAAATTTACCTTTAAAACAAATAAAATTATTTTTAAGTTTTGATAAAAATTGGGAGAACTTGAAAAATTTAAGTACTCTTAAATTATAATTGTAATGAAAATATAGCCTCATCTAAGAACTTTTATAGCATATATGCTAATTGGTAACATAGCAATTACATAGATAGTTTAAATAGAATTACTACCTGTTACTGCCTGTAATAATACATTGTTATGACCGAGGTTTGTAGGCTCAGTGGCAGAGCACTTGGCTAGCATGCATGAGGCACTGGGTTTGATCCTTAGCACCACATAAAAATAAACAAATGAAGGCATGCTGACAATCTACAATTACAAAAACAAATTTAATAATTGGAAAAAAAAAAAAAGACTTGAGCTGCTTTCTTGCTACATACAGCAAATCTTCTTAAGGCCAAGATTTCTGTAGGTAAAGTCATAGTATCCTAAGTCCCTGATATTTGGAGGTTGTTAGTGGAGCTGGCTTCTACCAGTCCCAACTGACTTCTTACAGTAAGATCCCATTTCCCAGTTCAGAGTGGTAAAGCATTTTTCCTATACTTACTTAATAGGAAAAGAACACTTTTTTTTTTTTTTTTAAAGAACACTTTTAATTAAGGTGGTAGAAGGTAACTAGTTTTTGTTTTGACTCTTCCCAAAGTAACTCATGAGTTTTGTGAAAATATTGTATTATAAGATATTATACGCAGTCTGTTCTACCTATAGTTCTGTAAGCATATCTAAATATGCAGTAAATCCCAGAAAGGCAAATATCACATTTTTCACTAATGAATAATTAAGGTAATTTATATAGATTCTATAACTCTTTTTGATCTTCTGGACTGCTGCTATTATTATATTTTTAAAATTCGTTTTTTACTTTTGTAACCATAGATATTAGTGTTTTCTTCATAGATTGCTGAGTCCTCCCTCCTGGTAGAAAATATTCCATCTTAAATTATTTAAATAGTATAAACCCACTTTTATGCAACTTTTAGTAGTATCAAACCCTCAGTTATAGTTGATGCACGTGAATTTCCAAAGGACAGAAAGTGTAACTATATAAAGTTGATATATAATCTTAAAGTGATTGAAGGATCAGTTTCCTTAATTGAAAATACCTATGTCAATTTCAAAAAGTTAGCAACTTAATAAAAAAGGCAAAAAACATGAATAGACAGTTTAAAGAAAAATAATCTTTGTATAACCTTTAAAAGTAAGAAAATAGTCTCAACCTTCCACATATAAAAGGAAGGGTAAACTAAAACTACCATGGCATATATGCTGTTAAGAATGGGATAACTTTATTTACTAATGTAAACCAATCTAAGATATATAATGAAGAGGAGAAAAAATTTAGTTCAACTTCTGAATTATACCATAATATTAAGACATATATACAAATATGCATTGGATATCTGCAAAAGCCTATATGAGGAACTGCCTGTGGAGAGGTCTTCTAAATGACTGATGGAGGGGTGGTGGAATACTTAATTTTTTCATATCTTTTAAATATTTTTATTGTTGGCACAACTACCTATTCAAATAATTGATTTTGGGGAAAAATAAAGAATATTTTGTAAAAGTCCTGTCCAAGCCATTCTTTTCACAGCTGAATTTAGCATAATAGCCAGCTTTACATCTCAGGGTTATAGATTTCGGCACAGCTTTCATTATATGGTAGTTCTCACTGGGGTAGCAGATCTTAATGATATCTTAATTACAGAGATCTTATTATCTCTCTTGTTCATCATTGTATTCCAATTACTAACATACAATAGGTATTCAGTATATATTTGAATGAATGAAACCAATTCAGGGTATTTATTCTTTGTCATGACACAGACAAGAGTATTTTCTCTCCTTTATATTTGAAAGAAGAAAAACACGTTTCTGTTTGTTGTTATAGTGGAAAAAGTGGAAAACTTACAACTGTATTTAGTATCGTTTAATGTGATCTATACTAAGGTAACATTTTTAAGTATATAATTTGTTTATCATTTTTCAGACACTGGCTTCATGTCCTATTGACCGAAAACCTTTTCAGGCAGTGTTTAAATTGAGTGCTGTGGAAGGGTGTGTTAAGGTGAGTCTTAGATATTATTTTGTAGCATAAACTGTATAAAGTTATTTGAGGCTATTTTGCTTTGATATATTTCCAGTTTGTGGATATTAGAAAATTGGTCAACTTTTTAGGTTCAATATGTACAACCATTCCTCTTCAGCATGACAGTCACACCTTTCAACAAGGGTACAGAAATTCTGAACCTTGTTTTTTTTTTTTTTTTTTTTTGCTTCCTATAAAGGATATAGCTATAGTGGTTGCCTTATTATTTTTCACAAATATATTAGATTTCTGATGCTCTGAAAGATGTTTCACACTTAAATACAGAATATTTAAACTTTTAGAATAACATATTCTACTCATATCCTATTATTTACAAAACATTTATTAGTTGGGAAGCACTTTGAATACATTTTTCCATTGAAAAACTGTTTAAAATGGAATATTAGATTCAAAGACCAATCCCCATAAACATTTAAGTCCAAAATATCTGAAAAGTGTTTTCATTAACAAAATAATTTTGGGGGTTAGCCAATAAAAATTAAATTTAAAATGATGTCTTTGTCTTAAATGTTGGTTATTTCATTGATGTTACTTCTTATTATGAGTCATCATTATGATTTGTATTGAAGTTGAATTTGACTTGTAATAAAAAAGGGAAAACAAAATGGAACATTCTTGAATTAATGAGTAAAGGGAAACAGAAAGAAATGATAGTTGTTAGGTAAAATTTATGAGAAATGAAAAATATATGATAATGATAAATAGCTAAAAATGATCAAACTCAGTTATAAGTATATGATGTTATAAATGGGAAAAATGAACTGTTTCCAGACAGCACTATTAGTCTGTGAGAGTTTAGTTACTGGAGAAAAGGGTATGGATGCAATGTACATTATTTATTAAGCACTAGTTACTCTTAGTGTAGGATTTTATAGGTTTTTTGGTATGTTTGTCAGATGAGTCTTGATGTGTAAAGTGCAAATTAGATTGCAGTTCAGATAAAATGATGTTTGAAAAAGGATTTGTTTATTGTAATTATTTATTATGTTATTTGTTTATTGTAATCTAGGCCATCTATACAAATAGTATATATCTTGGAGAAAAGATATTATGCATGCTATAATAAAAATTAAGTAACTTCTCTGGATGACATACTTATGTTTTTTTCTTTTTTCATACAGTCTTTATAAAATTATGTTGTTAAAGATTGATTGGCATCAGATAACTTCCAAAGATATTTTGTTGCATTGCTTGGAATAAAATTTTAAATTCAATTAATAGGATTTGCATATTACTTATATTAAAATTTGGCACAAAGTATATATTGTCATGAACCATCTTCCAAATTCTCTTAATATCTTTCTTTGATGTTAACTTCTGTTGAAACTCCACTTTCTTTTTACAGCTGAATTTGAATGAGATATCTCCCTTAGCTTCCACTGAACGTTTATTTCTAACATTTTACATTAGCAGTTGTTAGTAAGGTCCAGAATAACATTCTGACTTCCAAATCCCATGGTTTAATTTCTGAGTGTAATGTTAATGATGTTCTTTGGCTTGTAGGACATCTTTCTTTTATGGGTATGTAGGTATATTTGATTGTTTTATGTATCTGACCTTTAACTGACCTTTAATCTTATTTGCCATCTTCCTACCTTCCCTCTACTTTTTATTAATCACTTGAGCTCCTGTAAAGGTCTTCATTTCAGTTCTTTGAGCACACTTCCCCCCCCCCCCCCTCTGTTTACTCAGATCTTTCAGTAGGTTATATGCTACCTATATTTGGATGATTTCTAAAATTCTGTTACTAGCCCATATCTCTTTTCTAAGAATCAGACCTATATTTCCAACTACTTCGTAGCATATCTCCATCTAGAATACAAAAGGAATTCAAACATTAGCAAATTCAGACTCAGCTCACTCCCTGCCTGCCCTCTTCCCCAGCCCTAATTTGATGTCACAGCCCCAGTCACTCATCTCTTCTCTCCCTCATCTTTTGTGTGTGTTTGTGCCATTTTTATTTTTCATTGTTTTCTCTTTCTCTCTCTGTCATGAGAGATGGGCCTTAGAAAATGTTAGCTTGTTTACTGTGCTGAGTGGAGGCAAGCAAGGGCCTTTAGTTGGGGTGGGCAATGGCAGGAAATGGAAGAGACACTCCTAAATTCAGCAGCTCTCTTTCAGTCTGTAGGGAGCTGAGAGAGTTTTTGGTTTTTCCTTTTTTTGAGGAATGGCCTCCAGGCGATGAATTTTCCTCTTAAAACTGCTTTCATTGTGTCCCATAGATTCCGATATGTTGTGTCTGTATTTTCATTTATCTCTAAGAATTTTTTGATTTCCTCCTTTATGTCTTCTGTAACCCATTGATCATTCAGTAACATATTGTTCATTTTCCATGTGATGTAGGATTTTTCCTTCCTTCTTTTATCATTGATTTCCAGTTTCATTCCATTATGATCAGATAAAATGCAAGGTATTATCTCCACCCCTTTATATTTACTGAGGGTTGCCCTATGGCATAATATATGGTCTATTTTTGAGAAGGATCCATGTGCTGCTGAGAAAAAAGTATATCCATTTGATGATGGTTGATATATTCTATATATGTCAGTTAAGTCTAGGTTATTGATTGTGATATTGAGTTCTATAGTTTCTTTATTCAACTTTTGTTTGGAGGATCTGTCCAATGGTGAGAGAGGTGTGTTGAAGTCACCCATAATTATTGTGTTGTGGTCTATTTGATTCTTGAACTTGAGGAGAATTTGTTTTATGAATGTCGCAGCACCATTATTTGGTGCATAAATATTGATAATTGTTATGTCTTGTTGGTGAATGGTTCCTTTTAACAGTATATAATGTCCTTCTTTATCCCTTTTGATTAACTTAGTCTTGAAGTCGATTTTATTCGATATGAGGATGGCCACCCCTGCTTGCTTACGAGGACCGTGTGCATGGTATATTTTTTCCCATCCTTTCACCTTCAGCCTGTGTATGTCTTTTCCAATCAGATGTGTCTCCTGGAGGCAGCATATTGTTGGATTTGTTTTTTTAATCCATGTTACCAGCCTATGTCGCTTTATTGGAGAGTTTAAGCCATTAACATTCAGAGTTACTATTAATATATGGTTTGTACTTCCATCCATGTTTGATTATTTATCCTTTTTTAAAAAAATTTAGGTTGTTTCTCCATGATTATCTTTCCCCTCGCCCTCTGTCTTTACCGAGGCACTTCCTACTGATGTTTTGGTTATTGTTTTTCATTTCTTCCTCGTGTAGTGTTTTGCTCAAAATGCTTTGCAATGCTGGTTTTCTGGCTGCAAATTCTTTTAACCTTTGTCTATCATGAAAGATTTTTATTTCGTTATCATACCTGAAGCTTAATTTTGCTGGATACAGAATTCTTGGTTGGCATCCATTGTCTTTCAGTGTTTGAAATACATTGTTCCATGACCTTCTTGCTTTCAGTGTCTGTGATGAAAATTCCGTTGTTAACCTTATTGGTTTACCCCTGAATGTAATCTGTCTCCTTTCTCTTGTAGCTTTTAATATTTTCTCTTTGTTCTGTATATTGGCTATCTTCATAACAATGTGTCTTGGCGTTGGTCTACTGTGATTTTGTGTGCTCGGTGTCCTGTATGCATCTTCAATTTGTATATCCGTTTCCTTTTTTATTTCTGGAAAGTTTTCTGTAATTATTTCATTCAGCAGGTTTCTCATTCCCTTGGTTTGAATCTCTGTACCTTCTTCTATCCCGATCACTCGTAAGTTTGGTTTTATCACATAACTCTTGGATGTTTTTCTCGTGATTTTTTACCAGCCTTTCTGAGTTGGCTAGACTCTTTTCAAGATGATATATTTTGTCTTCATTATCTGACGTTCTGGCTTCTACTTGCTCCACTCTGTTAGTGATACTCTCAATTGAGTTTTTAATTTGGTTTATCGTTTCCTTCATTTCTAGAATTATTGTTTGATTATTTTTTATAATCTCTATCTCCTGATAAAGATGCTTAACTTCTTCTTTTATCTGTTTATGTAATTCATTCTCAATGTGTTCTTTCGCTGCTTGAATTTGCTGTCTTGTATCCTCTTTAAGGTTCCATTCCATCTGTCTAAGGCGTTCCTTGATTTCTTTATATGACCATTTTTCTGATGACTCTAGGTCCTCCTGAATATTTAGGCTGTCCTGCATTGTTTGTACTCCTTTTCTTCCTTGCTTTTTGAAGCTGCTCATGTTACTTCTTGTTCTGTTTGACTGATGAGTTACTGTTTACTCCTATAAATTTATTAGATGCTTTGGAGGAAAGGTATTAGAAGGGAAGGGAAGAAGTCACTAAAGAGAATGAGAGTAAGCAGGTAGAATTCAAGGAAGGGGGGATAAGATAATTGAAAAGAAATGAAAAGAGGAAAGAAGAAAAAAATAGGAAATAAAAGAAGGAAAAAAATAAAAATAAAAATAAAAAAAAGTTAAAATTAAAATTAGAAGAAAAAAAATTAAAAAAAATTGTAAAAAAAAATTTAAAAAAACAACAAGAAAAACCCAAATCAAAAAAAAAAAAAAAAAAAGAGAAAAGAAAAAAAGAAAAAAAAACTAATAAATGCAGTCTTAGAGTTTGATTAACTTCTCTTCCAGTAGGTGGCGCTGTGCCCACCAGGCCACGTTTCTCCTGTCAATAGGCGGGAACCAATCACTGTGCAGCAGCTCCTCCCAGACTGGGCAAGTCTCCAATCCTGAGTGCCTAGGGCCTCCTCTTGTGTCTAGTCACTTCCCACTTTTCCTCTAGCCAGTCCCCTCTCACGGGTTCTGCTCACCACAATACTAGCTACATGCCAGGTCTGCTGCTCCCGGGAGCCCTGTTTTCATGAACAACTGGGCACACTCTTCCAGTTTGCCATTCCCTCAGACCCTAAGTTTGTAGAGCTTGGGGCTGAGAATCCTCAGCCAATTTTACTTGCCCTCCGGTAGCCACTCCCCCGGTAGCTGGTGCAAGAGACCTCAGCTGTCAGCACTGGTGGGAGCGGTAGTTCCGCGCCGCCCATCCCGCGCCACCTCTGATTCCCTGGGTCTGGCTATCGTGCTCACGGGAGAGCTGGGAGGGGCCCTTAAGGTTTCCCCGATGTGTGGAGAGGGAAGGCTAGCGAATTACACACCTGTAGCCACAGGTTTCAATGAAGTTATCTCCTCCGCCGCAGTCTGATGACATCAGTTCTCTGCCATGGTGGTATCTCTTGCAAATGGCGATAGTTCATTTCCCTTTGCCGGGCGACCAGTGCAACGGGTGGGTCTGTACTGTCTCTCCCAAGCCCCGTTTGAAACCTGTGGCCACTACCTATGAAGGCTCGGTAGGCATTTACCTCCGTAGGATGAGAAGGGCTGACCAGTTGTTTCAGCCGGATGGATTAGTGCTGAGTCACAGCTGTTTGTCTGCCGGAAGGAGGCGAACGGGAGCTTGAATTCAGCCGATCCGGGCTCAGAGTGTGTTCTGAGAGGCCCAGACTGTTCGCCCCAGATCCACGTCAGCTCAGCATTGCCTAGTGATCCTCTTGGGTGTATCCGGTTCGTTTGGTCCCGTAGGCAAGCCCGTTTGCGCAACACTCATCCCCATGCCTCTTTTCGCTCTCCCTTAAGTAAACTATCTGACCATTCAGCTCTTGATCCCCACATCCAGGACCCCCAAGGCATGGCTCCTTAGTACCCAGGATCCTTGAATTCTCTCTTTCCTTCATTAAATAGTACTGTTCCCATATTTGCCTCGGGAGCTTACTAAGGGCAGGCTTCCTAATCTTTTGTGCAATGTCTTAAAATTTGTTCCTTTTCTATTCCTCTACTTGTGCATCTGTGTATCTCATGCTGTCATCTAGATTAGTGCTGTCCAATAGAAGGGTACTATAAGTCACTATACAATTAAAATTTTTAATAGGCATATTAAAATAGTGAATGGAAGCAGGTGAAATAAATTTTAATGATACAGTTCATTTATTCCAACATATAAACAATATATATAGAATTATTACTGAGATTGTCTTTTTTTAAAAAGTACCGTACCGCTGAATGACACCATCAACCTCTAACTTGATCTATTTATACACCCTATCTCTCACTGTTTTGTTTCCCCAGGAATTAGCACACTTAATTAAGCTGTGGCTTATCATACTTGAATGAGTAGGTATATGTATTGGGACTATACTTTTCATTCCTTTTGTTTTTGTTTTAATTTTATTATTTCAAGGAAGAATTGAAAGGTTATCATTTATGATGTTGGATTATCACTTTAAATAGTTGATTGTGCTTTTCTTACAGATTCAAGTAAAAAGACAGCTGAGAGAAACAAAAGACAAGAATGTTGAAAGCTCTCTTAAAAAACAGCTGTCCTGTCATGAAAGTTCTGAAAGCTGTATAAGGTTAGTGATTTTTAAAAGTGGAATCCAAATGAACCGAACCATTAGTAAGCTAATACAAAAAGAATATCTTTTTTTTTAAAATTTAAAGTAGGCTTTAAATGTATTTACTTATCTGAAAGCCTATACTTGATATTTTAAGGAAGGATCAATTAAAATCTGAGAATACAATTTCATTTCTGTCTTTTCTGAAGGGTTATTTTTATTTCCTGCAAAACTTTTGTAAGACTAAAAATTTACAAAAGTGTATAATTTCTATTAAAATTTCTTACTGCTCACTCCTGTTTTGTAATTACCACAAACCAATAACAAACAGTTAACAGATAAGCACAAATGCTCAGACCACACTCTTGATTAGCACTTATCTGGCTGAAAAGTAGACTGTTAACTAATAAAATAGCACACTGTCCTTCATGAAGTAGTTAAAATTGAAATTCCTTGTTTTCTTTCACATTTTGCTTGTTTTTTAATAGATGCTTCATGCCTGGTATAACAAGTGTTTTATGTTTCAGAATTTTTTAGTACATTTGGATTTGTTTCTTTGTTTTAAATCCTAGTTTAGCATATTTGTATAGAAATGTAATGCTTAGTACTTGAATTGAACGGATATTTAACATTTTTTGAACTAAACTGAATATGAATAGCAAATACATTTAACTTAAGCTTATTTTGATTAGAAATTTGTTTAGAGGGCTGGGGATATATAGCTCAGTTGTTGAGTGCTTGCCTTGCATGCACAAGGGTTCAATCCTCAGCACCAAAAAAAAAAGAAAAGAAAAAAAAAAAAAAGGAAAAATTTGTTTAGAGTTGTCCAGAAGTGTTTTTTTAAAGTCAGTATATTGTCACATTTGTAATCAAATTTATAATTCATGAATATACATTTCTTCAAAATACTAATATATTTATTTGTTTTAAAGCAGTTGATCAGAGATTTATTGAACCTGCCACTAATTTATTACACTGTGGCTCTTTAGATCTTAATTTTTCAATAGTTATGGACTTTTTTGAGAACGTGAAGAAAGCTATAGATCCTTCTTCCAGAAAAAAATACTTGTTTACAGATGTAAAACATAGTATATAATTTTAAGGTATTCATCATAGACTACTACTCAAGGAGCCCGCCTATAATTCCCAGAGTTAATGGCATTAGAGCAAATTAGAGCTTTGATTCTTATTTGTTTGCTTGGTAGATAATAGTAGCACACTTTCCCCAGGCATGAAGAAATACCTTTTGGTAGTTTCATGCCTGATATACCTCCTATCGTTGGCTGTGACAGTGTCATGGATGTGCATTTTTGTGCACCCTGAGAATTCCAGTTCTTTTAACTTGATGAGAGTGCAGTGGTCACCACTGAATGTACTGTGAGACTATTTATTTGGGTCCAACATGAAAAGCATATCATGGCGAAAATAACACATGCAAAATAATCATTTGCTTCTGCCCAACAAGTCATGACTTGATTTTTCCCCAAATGGAAAATCTTTATTAGTTATTGGTTATTTACAGTTTCTATTTTTTATTGTAGTTTTTGGATGTTTTTAACATTTCTCTCATTCAGTCCTCTGCATGTGTCTGGTTTTTCCAGCACAGGGACAAGATCCATTCAGATTTGGCTCTCCCTTCTAAAGTAATGAAACCCTAATACCCCTCTCTTTCTGATATTTTTCCAGTTCCAAGTAAGGGATTACAATGGTATTTTAGCCTGTAATAAGCCTCCATTTTAAGTCATTAGAGTGGAGAATGTCAACTGACAGGGGAGTTGCAATTAGTCATTCATTCTTTGCTAGAATTTCCTGATAGCCCCTAAAAAAGTAACATCTGCTTACCTCTATACCATAGAGCGCAGTAGCAGGTTCGTGATTAGTCAATATGTTATTATTTAAATACTGAGATGTTAGAACTCATTAAAATTTGTTCTCTAGGGCTGGGGATGTGGCTCAAGCGGCTCAAGCGGTAGCACGCTCGCCTGGCATGTATGCAGCCCGGGTTTGATCCTCAGCACCACATACAAAAACAAAGATGTTGTATCCGCCGAAAACTAACTAAATAAATAAATATTAAGATTCTCTCTTCTCTTTTTTAAAAAAAAAATTGTTCTCATAGAAGTCTGCAAGAATGTGTTTTAAAACCTTTACCCAACTTTTAGGATAGTTAATAATACATAATAGATTTCATTTTGATGGTCAGTGAATTGGAAATACATGCACATAATGATACTTTTCTCTTAAATCTTTCCACCTTTTTTGATATTTACAGGAAAAAAAACACCATAAGGGAAGATGTATTAAGTGCAAGATTTTATGACTTGAAGGTGATACATAGTAAGTGGGTTTTTTTTTGTGTGTGTGTTCTACTTTTTTATGTTAAAAATAATATTTTGATTGGAATTAATACTATTTTGGGTTGGAAAGCAGTTGAGCACAGAACTCCAGGAACCTTGTATTATGTCCTACATAAACTTTGCTTTCATGTAGTAGTGTATACTGTTCCCTATCCCTTTTTTTTCCTTGTTGTTGAACTTGAGAGGAGGGTATGTATTTTAAGATACAAGAATGTTTTCCAGTTATTTAGTGTTTAGCAACCTATATTGTGGTCTTATTGCACTAATTAATACAGAAGTCCTTTAAAAAGATTTTAAAATCTATGGGTCAGTAATTGTAAACAGTAGCAAGGAAAAATAAATTTATGACAGCAAGAAACTTGATGTCATAAATTCCTCTAGGCAACTGTGGTTTGACCTCTTGCCACATTTATAATTTGAAACTTTAGAAATAAAAGCACTTAGCAGTGAAATATCCCTGTCTTTGGTTTGTGTCTGGTTTATGATCTTCTGGTATAGAAAGTTTCTACAGCAAGTCCTGAATAAAGTACCATACATAGTGCTTTGTGACTGCTCCTTGGGGTTTAGGCTACTCATTCTGTTTCAGAGAACACTTTACTGTGAGTTTTTTTGTAATCAAGGAATTAGGCATTTGTTTTCCAGGTTAGGCCAAGTAACACATGACTTTTATTATATTTCAAAGGTGAATCTTTTCAGGATTTGCTGATGGATTGGAAATAAAGTACAAGTAAGGGAGAAATCAAGGTTTAATCCCACGTCTTTACTTGAGCAACTGGTAAAATGAGAGTTGCCCATTACTGAAATGGAGAAGGCTGCTAGGAGAACATTTGGGAGGGTATATTAAAATATTTCGTTCAGGGAATAGGGTTTCCAAGGGGAAAGGGAAATGGGAAGATATTGCTCAAAGGATACAGTAGTTTAGTTTATGCAAAGTGAATGTTCTGGAGACCTAATGTACAACAACAGTGTAAATATGGTTCCAATACTGTATTGTATACTTGAAGTTAACTAAGATCTTAATTGTTCTTAAGCTGAAAGAAAAATAAAGAAAAAAGATGGTAACTGAGGTGATAGATATGTTAATTAATTTTATTGTAGTGATTATTTCAAGATGTATATTATATCAAAATATTCAGTGGTATACTTTAAATATGCAATTTTTATTTGTGAATTATACCTCAATAAGCATGGGGAAAATTCTTTTTTTTTTTTTGACATGTAAGATATCTATCCCATATAGAAATGCTCTGTAAAAATATGGATGTTTGCATACATCTTCAGGGTATTTCATTGGTGATTAGTTTATAGTGATGCATGTTTATTTGTGCTTATTTCATTGATAATTTCTTCCACTTGTCATTTATTTCCTCTGGCAAAAATGTGTAGGACTATGATGATTACAGATGATACTGGAAAAAAAGATTAGCATCATAGTTTTAACCCCAAAAGTTAAAATTTCTGCATATTATACCACAGGGGATAATTCTTTCCAAGGAATTACCATTAAAACATTCTTTCAGTGGGATACAATGCAGTGAAACTGTTTTTGGAACTAACTTGGTAAAGGTATTTCAAAAGTTTGGGAAATATAGTAACCTGATATAAAACCTCTAAAGCTGTCAAAAGAGGAGGTTCTAAACTAACTCTGATCTGTGAGGTTTTGTTACTTTTTGTCTTCATGACATATTTAGCATGTCCCTTATTTGATCTGTACTTAGGAGCTCTTTTTCTCCTCACTTTAACATCTCCAAAGTGTGATTCTTTCTTATTTGTCCTACATAATAACTATTGACCAATCAGTACCATCACTGTCTGCAAATATGTGAACACATTTGGAAATAAGATCTTTGCAAGCCAAGTTAGTTAAGGATTGACATGAGATAATAGTGAATTAGGGTGGCCCCAAGTTCAGTAAGAATGTTCTTAGACAGAAAAGGATACAGTGCTATTATTAAATTTGGAGAATGGATAGTAGCAACTTAAAAAAAAAATCCAACATAATTTGTGGTATTCTCTTAACCCTCTGGTTTTTTATTGAGTGGGAGTGTTGGGAGGTAAAATGTTAGATATGTGTGCCAGCATACCCCAGGGTGTCAAAAATCGGTGAATTCTATATCCTATTTAATTTTAGTTTCTTTATAGATTTTTTAAAAAGGAATCACCATTGTTTTTGATAATACAGAAGATATGTGATGATATATGAAAAAAATGGACACTGAGAAATTCAATTCAAAAGTTGTATTCTATGTGCAGAGAAGTTTTAGGAATACCTTGATCAATTTAGTTTGCTTATCTGCTTATTTTTATTTAAAATTTGATTTTAAAAATTGAGAACTAGGTCTCTTAATTTTTTAGATCTGCTACAACAAATGACATAAACATGATGGCTTGAAACAACAGAAATTAATTTTCTTAACATTCTGGAGGCTAGAAGTCTGTAGGTGGAGTGTTGGCAGGTCTTCTTCTGAAGACTTTAGGGGAGAGTTTTTTTTTTTTTCTTGTTTTTTGTAATTTCTGATCTGTTACAGCAATATGTGACATTCCTTGATTTGTAGCTGTATCACTTCAATCTTAGCCTCTATAGCCTTCTTTTTTTGTGTGTCTCTGTATCCTCTTCTCTCTAAGAACACTCTTACAGAACTTGGGGTCACTCTAACTCACTGATCTCATGTCAGTTCCTAATTTTACTTGGCTTGGTAAGACTATTTCCAGTAAGACCCATTTTTTTGAGGTTCTAAGTGAATACGATTTTGAGGGGATACTATTCAATGCACTATTAGATCTAAAAGAGCACTTTTAGCAACTCTGAAACAAAAATTCTAGTTGGGTGAGGTGGCACACCTACTTGGGAAACTGAGGCAGAAGGATCACAAGTTAGAGGCCATCCTGGTCACCTTAGTGACACCCTATTCCCCCCCCCCAAAAAAAAAAGGCTGGGGATATAATTCAATGATAGAGTGCCATTGGAGTTCAATCTTTAATACCTCAAATCATATAAAAATAAAATAATTTCTAAGTGATAAGAAAACACTATGTCCTTGTCTGGTTCCCAGATTGTGTTCTTGAAATACTGTTTCTCAAAAGAATCAGAGCTTCTTGAAAAAATATTTTTCATAACAGCAAGGAAGCTGTCAAAGACTATTATAATTACAATAAAAAAACCCTCAGGAATGAATTTGATTGGGCTCTAACAGGACAGTTATTGAAACCCAGAAAATATGTTGAATTAATGGATTTAGGAAGAGACTAATAATGGCTGTTAACCTCATAACAGGAGAGACAGATATTAAGCACTTCCTAAATGGAAGTCAGTAACACCAAAATGCAGTAGTGTGTAACACAAGTGTGCCTGATTAAAAGCTGTTCTTGTTTACAAAATAAGAGCAGAGATGCATATTAAGTGACAGGGGTTGCAATCAGCAAAATATCCACTATGAAAAAAATTACCTGATTTCCTCAGTTTAAAAATTCTAAGGAGTTTACAAAGTAAGGGAGGAGAAACTATAGATTAAAAATGACATTCAACCAATTGTGATGTGTGGATTTTATTTGTATCCTTATTCTAATGTAATGTAAAAAGAAAGTAAAAAAATATAACTTATGAGACAATTGTGGAAAATTCAACAGATCTATATTTGATATTAAGGAATTATTCGTTTTGGGTTTTTGTTTTGCTTTTCCTTGTGATTGTGGTATTCGTAATACTTCTTCCCCAAAAAGCATTTTTCCTTTTTAGTTATATATTGAAATATTTATTCACAAAATATGATGTACAGGATTTCTTGAAAATGAAATTGAGGTAATTATTAAAGTCGACTATGAATTAATAGAGAAGTTGAGATCTGGTTGTATGAGTTTTCATTATGATATTCTGTTTGAAATTTTCTGTAATTAAAGTGCTTTGAAAAGTTAATTGACTACCTTCTCCAGTGGTACTTATTTCTAGATTTTATAGTTAATTTTAGTGAAATACAGTATATTGTTTTATTTTTGTGCTTTTTCCTTGTAAGGTTTTCTTTCTTGAGGATAGTAATTATTTTCTGGAGTATAGCATTTTCTAGGGTATCATACAGGATAGTAATGGTCCTTGGCCACAGCTACCTAATAATAAGGAGACCAAAGTGATAACACATGTATGGGAGTAAAACCATAAAGATAGTTAGAGGGGGCAGGAGTGATGATCTTTAGCTCTATGTAGAATGGAAGCGATGAAAAACAAAAATTGCTAATAATTAGTTAAATCTGCTTAGGTGTCACTTTGGTACTTCATCAAATGTTTAATTGATCATAATTACAAATTTTAAAACTTTTTTTTAATTCTTATTTTTTTATTATTATTAGTTGTTCAAAACATTACAAAGCTCTTGACATATCATATTTCATACATTTGATTCAAGCGGATTATGAACTCCCATTTTTACCCCTTATACAGATTGCAGAATCACATCGGTTACACATCCACTTTTTTACATACTGCCATACTAGTGTATGTTGTATTCTGCTACCTTTCCTATCCTCTACTATCCCCCCTCCCCTTCCCTCTCCTCCCCTCCCATCTTCTCTCTCTACCTCATCTACTGTAACTCATTTCTCTCTCGTTTTTTTTTTCCCCCTTTCCCCTCACTTCCTCTTATATGTAATTTTGTATAACGATGGGGGTCTCCTTCCATTTCCATGCATTTTCCCTTCTGTCTCCCTTCCCCGCCCCCTCTCATCCCTGTTTAATGGTGATCTTCTTCTCATGCTCTTCCTCCCTGCTCTGTTCTTAGTTGCCCTCCTTATATCAAAGAAGACATTTGGCATTTGTTTTTTAGGGATTGGCTGGCTTCACTTAGCATAATCTGCTCTAATGCCATCCATTTCCCTGCAAATGCCATGATTTTGTCATTTTTTAGTGCTGAGTAATACTCCATTGTGTATAAATGCCACATTTTTTTATCCATTCATCTATTGAAGGGCATCTAGGTTGGTTCCACAGTCTAGCTATTGTGAATTGTGCTGCTATGAACATCGATGTAGCAGTATCCTTATAGTATTCATTTATTAGTTCTAGTAGTTTCTTTGTAGACCCTTTTGGGTCTGCAAGGTATAAGATCATGTCATCCGCAAATAGTGATAATTTAAGTTCTTCTTTTCCCATCTTTATGCCTTTAATTTCTTTCGTCTGTCTAATTGCTCTGGCCATTATTTCGAGAACTAAAAATAATAGAAGTGGTGATAGAGAGCATCCCTGTCTTGTTCCAGATTTTAGAGGGAATGCCTTCAATTTTTCTCCATTCTGAATGATGCTAGCCTGAGGCATTTAAAACTTTTAAAACCTAAATATCATGTCCAAGATCACATTGTTAGTATTGGAGCATCTAGAGTTTTATCTAGTCTTCTAACTTCATATCCAGTGTGTTTTTGCTAAAGCATGTTTTTGTTAATGTTATCCATGTAAGCCTCTCTCACACTCCATGATTTTCTGAAGTCTTAAATAAAATATTGCCTCATTCTGCTAGTTCTTGTTTGAGTGTACTTTTGATGATATAATAGCTGCTCCTTACTTAATAGATCAGTTAACCATGGTTTTTGTTTTATTTTGCAGAAATGTGGTAGATGTAGATTTTGTTTTTTCCAGGATGATGTTCATAAATTGTAGCTATAAGGATAGAACCCTTAAGAGTTTTAACTTGTAATTTTCACATTCCTTAGGAGATTTCTTAAGATAGTATTTAACAAACTGCCTCAATAGAAGACTCTAAAAGAATCTATAAATGTTACTTGGAATTGTCTCAAAATTTAAGGGCAGTAATGAACCTGTCATAGACAGAAAAGCATCTGTGTACTCCTAAATCTTGGCATTTCATTAATGAGCAAGGTAAAGGATAGACAAAATTAAGGTGAGGTAGAGGTAGTAGGAGGTTGTAAATTGAGTTCCTCCTCCTCCTATTATTATTATTATTATTATTATTTTCGTGGTACTGGGGATTGAACTCGGGGATGCTTTACCATTGAGTATCCCAAGTCCTTTTTATTTGTTATTTTGAGATGGAGTCTCCATAAGTTGCCAAGACTAGCCTTAAGCTTTCCAAGACTGACCTCAAACTTGCAGTCCTCCTGCCTCATTCTCCCAAGTAGCTACGATTAACAGGTGTGTGCTACCCTGCCTAACTTGTAGATTTTAGAAGCAACTTTGTTTAGCTTCTTTAATTAATTAATTAATTAATTATTTTAACCAGGAATTGAACTCGGGGGCACTCAACCTCTGAACCACATTCTCAGCCCCTTTTCTTTTCCCTTTTTCCTTCCTTCCTTCCTTCCTTCCTTCCTTCCTTCCTTCCTTCCTTCCTTCCTTCCTTCCTTCCTTCCTTCCTTTCTTTTTTCTTTTCCCTCTTTCCCTCCCTTCCTTCCTTCCTTCCTTATTTTATTTAGAGACAGGGTTTTACTTGAGTTGCTTAGTGCCTTGTTATTTCTGAGGCTGGACTTGAACTTATAATTCTCCTCCC
Source organism: Spermophilus citellus (assembly GCF_964194105.1). Taxonomy (NCBI): domain Eukaryota; kingdom Metazoa; phylum Chordata; class Mammalia; order Rodentia; family Sciuridae; genus Spermophilus; species Spermophilus citellus. The sequence continues at coordinate 66,135,814 of NC_138197.1, read as the reverse complement.
GCAGCCTCCTGAGCCTCTGGGATTATAGTTGTGCACTACTGCACCCAACTAGCGTCTTTAATTTCTTAGATTTTTGAATTGGGATGAACTATTCTTTAAACATAGGTATGTGACTTTATACCAGAAGGTATCTATTTTTGTTATAAGCTAATCAAACTAATGAATACAGCTTATTAAATTGTGAAATTCTTATTTCTGTATTAGAAATTGTTAGAATAGCCCATAATTATAGTAGTTTATCAGTGAAAATTTCAACAGTCCTAATGCATGATTTTATTGGAAGTCAATCAACTTTAGTTTTATACTAGATTTTTCATTAAAGTACCCAGGACTCTAGTAAAATTACAAACTTTCATTTAGTTTCCTCATATAACAAAGATGTTACTGTGCCTCAGTAGAGTTTTTGTGAAAGATTACATGGCAAACCTGTTGGTGGATTTATTAATAATGTCTTTTTCACTTTTTCATTATACCAAACAGCAGAATTATAGTTCTTTTGCATCTAACATTTATAAAGGTTGAGTGGCCGTTATCTGAAATGTTGGGACCAGAACTGTTTCAGATTTTATTAGAGTTTGGGAATTTTGGAATGTCTGCATAGACTTAATTGGGTGAACATTTCTAATGCCAGGATAACAAAATCTTAAATATTCCAAAGATTGAAACTTTTTGAGCATCAATATCAGCATGCAAAAAGTTTTAGATTCTGAATTTTTTGATTAGAGATGTTCAACTCTTTGTTTATTGAAATGAATATTAAATTTGATTTGGGTTAATTATTTATAATGTCTACAAAAATGTCCTCCTTTTATGCATTTCTTAATGTAGTAATTCTCTAAGTACATGCTAGATCTATTTAGTTATGTCTTTATCAACTTTGGAAATATTAATTACAATTTTAATTGAGTGCCTGCTAAGTCCTGGGCTTTTAGCTCAGAGCCTTTATAATATTGGTTTATACTTTATAAAAGGGTATTATTATGAAACATCTTTTGGAATTAGTAGTTTCATGAAATGTGTTTGAAAATATACTGAATTAAATAAGACAAACTTCCAGGTAAGCATAGCTATTTAATCCTCTGATCCCTCCCAGTACTTTACTAAAACGACAATAATGGAATAAGAAAAACTTTAATTTACAAAGACAAGAGAACTGGAGAGAGAGAGGAGGCAGCACTTAAGAGATGTCCTCAAAAGAAGCTTGAAATTGATTTACCAGGAGGATGGCAAACTGTTTTAGCAGAAACCCAAACCTTTCATAGGAAAAGTGGAGTTAAGAATCATGTCAGTTCACATTCCGCAGAAACTTAGAAGTCTCAGGTTTGGAGGTCTTCATTATCTCTGAAAGCAGAGATGCGGGATGGGGCCCAAAACCAGAATTGGTTAACATTTTTCTGGTTTTTTTTTTTTTTTTTTTTTTTGGGGGGGGGGGTGGGATTTACCATTGAGCTACATCCCGACCTTTTTTTTTTTTTTTTTTTTTTAAGGGTAGCCTTGAACTTGTGATCCTCCTGCCTTATCTTTCCAAGTTGCTGGGATTACAGGAGTGCACTACTGTGCCCTGATGCTTTCACAGGTTTTAGAAGGGCAGTTTATTCTTCAGATTGTTGTCTGAGCAAGGTAGAGGAATGGAACTACCCAAAAATTGAAGGATTGAATTCTGTAGCGAAGATTGAATTAGATTAAACTTCAGCACAGTTGAAGATAGAAGAAACAATAAAAAGGGAAATTAAATCAAGTCGGGAGACTTCCAGAGCACTGACAATTATTCCCCAAAATAGCAGATCAGCATCTTCTGGGATACTGACTTGCCCCAAAGGCTTAACTGGATATCTGCTTGATCATCCTACAATGAAACTCGTTGGCTGAAAGTCTCTGACTGCCTCCCACCCCCACCCACACCATTTTCAATTACTATTTTAGTGTCCCACAAACAATTGATGATCATAGATATGTGAAGGAAGTCAATATAATAGAAATAATAACAGGGACAAAAGGAACCTAATGGGCTAGAATCCATGCTGGGAAATAGGAAAAACTTTAAAAAGTGAATCTACTTAGAGATAAAGAAGGGATATTTTATGAATGATATAAAAGAAAACAATTTTTAAAAAAGCTTTTAGAAAGTAAAAATATTGTAATGGAAATTTAAAATTTCAACAGGAGTAATGGGGAAGTCTCAGAAAGTAGGACCAAAAGCCAAAGAGATAATAGAGTATTTATCTAAGAGATAAAATACTGAATAATAAAATCTGAGAAGGGAATTACAGAAAGAAAAATTGGAAAGAAAGTTGGGTGTCCAGATAAAAATAAATCATATGATAACTTGTAAATGAGGAAAGAACTACAGTAAATGCTTTATAAAACTCAAGAAGTCTGAGGATAACAGGATCCTAAGAGTCTAAAGGGGGCAAAAACAGGCCACATACAGAAGGCCAGGGGTAAGAATGTGAAAAACAATTGGAGCAGTGGAGTAGTGCCTTGAAAATTATGGGGAAAATAATCAGTAACCTAGAAAGTTCCATTATGCCTGCCAAACTCTCAATTGTTAGGACAAAATAAGAATAAAGACATTCTCAAACACATTAAGAGCTCAAAAATTAATTCTTATGCACCCTTTCTCAATTCTTTGGAGGGTGTATATACTTAACTAAGTGAGAAAATAAATGAAGGAACAATGTGAGATTCAGAAAATGAATTCCAACCCAGGAAAAAGCAACTGATCACAATGTCAGAGGGCAGTCCAGAATGACTGTTGAACAGCAGCTTTGAGAGTTTCAAGTTCTGACTGGAGCAGGAATAAGGAAGAGTATTTCCAAGAGAGTTGGGAAACAAAAGTGATGGATGAGTTGATGTGTTTGAATCTATTAAGAGATTTATACTTTTGTCATGGAGTTAGCTGAATTAATGGTAGGTAATATAGAAAAAAAAAAGTAAAGAAAAAAACAGCAATTATTAACCTCAGGGAAAACTCGTGGTTCAGCTGTGATTAATGTTTGTAAGTTATAATAATATAATACTGCTACATCAAATGTTGATATATTGATATATCAAATAAGATGGTATATGGACAGTGAAGGCAGCAAAGGGGATAAGCTAGAGGAGTATATGCAGTATGATAAAGAGAAAAAAAGTTTTTCTCTTTCACAGTTAAAATAATAGGAAATATGTGAAACAGAATAATCAAAGTAGAATACTATAAGGTTGTTATTTAGAAGTAGAAGTGAATATTAGAAGAAGCAGGCAAAGGATTTGATGAGTGCTCTTGGTAAGCAGAAATACAAAGTGGGTAATTCTGCAGTTTTTCTTTAAAGTGCTGTTTTACTCCTTTATTTTTCATAAAAATTAAAAGGCACATTACTGTGTAAAGGCAGTGACGTGACTTTAGATTTAGTTTTAGATTTAGGGTAGATTTGTGAAATGATTTCTAAGCAACCATAATTTATAGAAATTCAATAGTAATGAATGCTTTGGAGATTGTGCTTGGAACTGCTTAGTTCTTAATATTGGCTCCAAACTAAGCATTCTTTCCATAGAGAGCATTTAATTTAATAACAGCTTCATTGGATAGGTTTCCAAGTGAAAGAATGCTATGTAAACAATATATATTCATTAAGTTTTGAGTGAATCAAAACAACTCATCACTCTTAGGGCATAAATGATACTGCATAACTAGAGAACAACAATTCTGTATATAGCTGAACAAAAATGATTATTTCCTAAGAATGTAACTGGATACATTTTTTACTCCTGGCTTCTTAAGGAACTTTATAAAAATCTTTGTATCATCTTTTAGATATACATCAGATGGTACAATAGCATTTGTATCTTGAAATGCAGCCAGCTCCCTTGCCCAGAGTATACACTATATTTGTTAACAGCAGTTGTGGGTGGGATGTGTGTGAAGGATGGATAATAGCTCTAAACCAAACAGCTGTTGAATAGTAACTTAAAAGGAAATTAGAATGCTGTTAGGCTCTTACTAACTGGACTAACAAGAAAACTGAAAAATACATACGATCTTAAGAGAAAAAATCAATAGATCCTTTGTGAAACAGGACTGAAGACTAAAAGACAATTGGTGTTTGCACTGTAGGCTTTCCTCAGAATTCTGAGGGATAGCAGTGACATATCTGCAGCAGTTTATTGTAGACCATAAATATATTAGATGACTAATAACAGATGCTTGTTGTTAAAGAATAGTAATTTGTAAAAATGTTAATATAATTTTGTGGTTAATTGAATCTTTCCTTTGTCTTTCTTAATGTGGAAGTACTTGTAGAAATTAATATCTAGAGTTAGTTGTAGTGGCACACACCTATAATCCCAGTGGCTTGGGAGGCTAAGGCAGGAGTATCATGAATTCAAAGCTAGCCTAAGCAACTCGGTGAGATACTATCTCAAAATAAAAAATTAAAAGAACTAGGGATGTGAATCAGTGGTTAAGTGTCCCTGAGTTCAATCTCTGGTACCAAAAGAGAGAAATTAATATCCAGCAAAAAATAAGCCATAAGCAATGAAGCCAACAACACTGCTAAACAAAACTATTTCAGTTAACATCATGGTTTTCTCTTTAAAGTTTGAGTAAAAAGGGCAATACTTACTTGAACCCTTTATCAGTGGCTAAATGTAATTAAAGGTTGACCTGAAATGGCCTCAGTTTCCTCTGGTCAGCTCCTACTTGAGATAAGCTCACCAGTACTATTTTTTAGGTAATAACTGGAAAATAAATACTGAGTGTATTATTGTTATTAATAGTTTGACTGGGCTTAGGGGTGTATTCCTGCAATCTCAGTATATATCTTTTGTTATAAGATGAAATTTTGCACAGGGCAGGATATGTCAATTAGAATTTTAATAGCCATATACTCTGAGTATAGCATTTAAAAAAATATTTATTTTTTAGCTATAGGTAAACACAATATCTTTATTTTATTTTTATGTGGTGCTGAGGATCAAACCCAGTGCCTCATGCATGCTAAGCGAGAGCTCTGAGTCACAACCTCAGCCCAGCAGTTTTCTTTATTGTGATCTTTTATATTTTCCTTATCTCTGTGACTTAGCAAGATAAGAGATTATTGGTAGACTGAGGCAAATGGATCACACATCTCAAAGTCAGCATGGGTCACAGCCAGAACCTGTCTTAAAAAGAACTGAGGATCTAGCTTCGTGTTTGCCTACCATGTGCAAAGCTCTGGATTCAGTCCCTATTATGGGGGTTGGGAAGAGGGTGGGATAAAAACAGCATTTTGGAAAGTATGTAAATTCAAGTATTATTATTACAGATGCAGCTTTTCTACATATTTTAACTTTCTCTTGCCAGTATCAAAGGTTTATACCCTTTTAAAATAAAAATTAAAGTAACTAAGTTCTTTTGTGTTTTTGTACAGGAATCTCTCCATACAGTAAAGTGAGAGGAAAGAAAAATGCAGCAATAAAGATAAATAAGGTTTGTTGAAATTTAAAAAAAAAAAATTTTTCTGGGTATGGTGGTGCACTCCTGCAATCTCAGCAACTCTGGAGGCTGAGGCAGGAAGGCAGCAAGTCTAAGGCCAGCCTCAGCATCTTAGGGAGGCCCTAAGCAACTTAGTAAGACATTGTCTCAAAATAAAAATGAAAAGGGCTGGGGATGTGGCTCAGTGGTTAAGTGCCCTTTGGTTCAATCCCTGGTGTCCCCCACCACCAAAGTTTTTCTTAGATAATAACACTTTATGGTTATATACTGTATAACTCTAATGTCTCAGGTGTAAAAATATTTTATGTTGACTGTTAAGTACTTACTATGCAAGTAGTTTTGTTTCCTGTTTGACTAACTACCTTTTACATTTCTAGCCTCGAAGATCAAATCAGTGTGCAAGTCATTGCTACAGAAATTTTTTCTCCAATATGTTTTCTTCTAGTAGTCACACTGGAGAATCTTCTTTTACCTATAGAGCTTACTGGTTAGTATTTTCTTCTTTTAATCTGTGCTGTTTCTAGTTGATGTTTTAATCATTATAATGAACTTGGTAGGAATTTAACTCTGGGCTCAATATGGATTATGAAGGCTCACCTTGTTTTTTGTTTTTTTTACCAAACTGGCTCTAACAAAGAGAAAACTTGATATTTTTGTGAGCTGTTCTTTATGCAATGCCTGTGTATGTCTGTGGACTTTGTTATCATTAATAAGATGTTGTTCTATACAATCATGTTAAATGATGGGGAAACCTATAAGGTATTTGTTACGTTGTGGGAATAGTACCTAATGAAGTGGAACTCTTTAGAGAAGTTGTCATCTTTGAATCCATAGTGACTGGTATGTAGATGCTCAAAAGATATTTATGTAATTTGAAGATTAAATTGGGGTTTTAAAATCATATACAAACAATCAGTTAAACCAACAAGGTGAGATTGTATGATTTAATTTTAGACCTTGACAAAGTGTCACAGAAGCAATTGATCTGAGTAGCCTTTCCAAAAGCCAAACTATTACCCATTTTTGTTTGTAGTAATTGTAACCTCCTTTATTTTCTTTTGTTGTGTACTTAAAGTGGGAAAGTACAAAACCTAGAATTTCTCTCATTACTGGGGTTATTAGGCTGAATTAACACTTTAAGAAGTCTGTACCTTGCTGGGTGTGGTGGCACACACTTTAATCTCAGTGATTTGGGAGCCTGAGGCAGGAGAATAAAAGTTTGAAGCCATCCTCAGCATATTAGCAAAGCCCTAAAGAACTTAGTGAGACACTGTGTCAAAAAAATAATAGAGATGTAACTCAGAAGCATCCCTGAGTTCAGGTTCAGTCCCTAGTACAAAAACAAAAACAAAAACTGTGCAGCTTAAGCATTACAGCATCGCTTTTAGGATTCAATTAAATATAATTTTGATTTATAATATGTAAATATTACTTACTGCCAGTTATGGGTGGTGTATGCCTGTTAATCCCAGAGACTCAGGAGGATAAAGCAAGAGGACCATAAGTTTGAGACTAGCCTGGTCAATTTAGCAAGCCCCTGTCCCAAAATAAAAAAGTGTTGGGGATGTAGCTCAATGGTAAAGTGCCCCTGGTTCAATCCACAGTTAAAAAAAAAAAAAAAAAGTTTCTTTCTTATTTTAGGAATGAGTTTATTTATTTATTTTTAATATATATATATTGTAGATGGACTATCATTTTATTTATTTTTATGTGGTGCTGAGGATTGAACCCAGTGCCTCACACATGCTAGGCAAATGCTCTACCATTGAGCTACAGCCCCAGCTCCAGGAGTGAGTTTATTTTGAAAGTGTTATAATAGGAAAATAATTTTTATGCTTATAAGTATGATCCATAATGCTTGGTATAAAAACTACTGCTATTCTTGGGATAATCAATTGTTACTCCAAATTTTTATTTTTGGAATTCTGATGAAGATCTAAATTTATCTTTTAGTACAGAATTTATAGAAGTCAGTGAAATCAGTGCATTGATTAGGCAGAAGAGACAGGAACTGGAATTGTCATGGTTTCCTGATGCACTGCCTGGAATTGGAAGGTAAAAAAAGATGTTTACTCAAGTGTTTATATGCTAACATGCACACAAGTTATCATTAAAATTTAACTATAAGAGAGCTTTATTTGATAGTTATCTTCCTGAGGAAATTTTGTGTAAGTTAAACAGGTATTTAAAATGCCAAATGAATATATAATTTAATGGACCCTTTGGGAAGTAATAAGTTATATATTTATATGCTAGCTTCACTTAAAGGAGAACAGGATCAGACTAGTAAGATTCATTAATAATAAAAACATTTAGATTTGTCATCCTTCCTCTATTCTTTCACCATTTCAGTCTTACCATTATTTTGCTGAATTGTTTAAATATATTTCATTCTCAAAAATGTTCTAAATAACTATTTAATCAAGTGTCTAGTCTATTCTGGCATTCATGACTTTCTGTAATCTAGTTCATTGTTTTTAGTTTTAGTTGTGGAGCTACTAGTATAGTTCCACATGCTACATACATAAACCAAACTCCCACCTACAGTTTAAGGGCTCTTCCTGAGTTTTATATTTATTCCCTAAAAAATAAATCATATTTATTCCCTATAACATTGTGACTTTATTTTATCTGTCACTGTAAGATAGGTCTGTATAGGACTTTTTCCCTCCAGGAATGATGATGGCATGCAAATAGAAGTAAAATTAGGAAGTTCAAATATGTATACTCAGAAACCTTTCCTTACAGTTATATGTTTTTGTACATATGCAAGTTACATATTGTTTTTCTAGTTTTTTTCTTCTTCAGAATGTCATCTAATAATGAGTAAGATAGTCTTTTGTTAGGAGAACTAAATTAAATATATATGAGTAAGAAAAAGGAGCTTGAGTAGATTGGATTTAAATTAAGAAAATTGGGGAGGGGGAAGGTTTTCACTGGTTGATAGGGATACTGAGAATGAGAACTTTGAAGAGACATCATCCTTACATCAAGGATTTATAATAGAGCAATGAAATTTAATTCACTGGTTGTCTGGAAGAGGAAGAATGGTGCAGAGGAACTTGAAGGAACTTTCTGGAGAGATCGAAATGTTTTGTTTCTTGATTGGGCTCGTGGTTATACAGATACTTTGGGAGAAAGTCACCAAAATCTACACTTAGGATCTATACATCTAGCTGGATGTGGTGGCACATGCCTGTAATCGAGGCTGAGACAGGAGGAAGAGTTCAAAGCTAGCCTCAGCAATGGGGAGATAACTATGCGACTCAATGAGTCTCTGTCTCTAAATAAATAAAAATACAAAATAGGGGTAGGGATGTAGCTGAAGTGCCCCTGAGTTCAATCCGTGGTACCAAAAAGAAAAAAAATCTATGCATCTTATTTTATGTTGATATACTTCCAAGTTTATGTGCAGAGTAGACTAGAAAAACAAAAACTGAAACAAAATCTTGACAAATAAAATTCACAATAGTCAAATTATGAAAATGCCTACGTGTCCATAAACAGATGAGTGGATAAAGAAAATGGGGTATACAATGGAGTTTTATTGAGCCATAAAGAAAAATAAAATTGTCATTTGCAGGAACATGGGTAGAACCATTATGTTAAGAGAAATAAGCCAAACTCAGAAGGTCAGGGGTCATATGTTTTCTCTCAAATGTGGAAGCTAGAGAAGAAGAAAAGAAAGTTGGAGGTGAAGGATATCTCAGGGAAATCAAAGGGAGATCAATAGAGTAGAGGAAAGGGAACAGGAGAGGTAAAAGGGGAGGGAACGGGAAAATTCTTAGAAATGATATTGGCCAAATTTTATTTTCTGCATGTATGAATATGTGTAACACGCAATTCCACCATTATGTACAACTATAATGTGCCAATAAAAATATGGAAAAATATTGACAGTATTATTTGCAAGAAAATTATCTGATTGTACTAAGTTGCTTTCATCTCTTTACATTCATTTAACAGAAAAAATATGCAAATGTGCTTTTTCAATGTTTTTTCTTTGTAGCCAGTTGGTGGCCAACTTTGGGCAATGAATAATTTTGAAGTTAGATTTTTAGTTACTTGGGCAAAAAAGTTTATTTTAGTATTGCTAACCAGATTTGGAGAACTAATAGTTTTTGATTACTGGTCTCATTTTATAAAGAATTTAAACACAAATATCTATTTTGTTTTGAATTTTCAGAATTGGTTTTATACCTTGGGATATTGAAACAGAAGTTCTTCCTCTCATTTCTTCTGTGTTGCCACGAACTATTTTTCCAACAAGTACCGTATCTTTAGAAAATTTTGGTAAAGTTTGTGAAACTTTTTTGTATTTTAAAAAATAATTATTGTTTGTATTATTATTAGCTTCTTCCAATTTCATAGGTATCTGAATGTCAATGAATTAAAATAAATTATAGTAAGTTATAATAACTTTAGATATTTACTTAATAATTGGACAGTGAGTTGATTTGAAAATCATTCCAACTTAGAGTGTATATATGCATGTGAGTATGTCCACTATTTATATATATACATATCTGCATGCATGACTTTAGATACATACAATGGACCATTTGGCCATTAAAAAGGGAGGAAATCCTGTCATTTGCAAAAACATGGGTGAACCTGCAGGATATTATACTAAGTGAAATAAGCTGAGACAGAAAGACAAATACCATGTGATTTCACTCATGTGATATCTGAAACATTTGATTTCATAAAGCTGAGAATAGAATGGTGGTTTCCAGGAGCTGGGGTGGTACTTGGGGGTGGTACCGGGGAGATATTGGTTAAGGGATCCAACATTTGAGTTAGGAAAAATAAATTCAAAAGCTCTTGAGTATAATAAGGGGACTATAGTTAATAATATAATCTTCCAAAATGCCAAGAATAGATAACAAAGTATTCTCTGCATAAAAATAATAACTGTGAAATAATGTATAGTTAATTAGCTAGATTTAGTCATCCCCCAGTGTATATATACTTCAGAATATTCTACACAGTATACACATACATCTTTATCTGTCAATTAAAAAAAAAAAAAATCTGTCCCAAGCTGGGTGTGGTGGCACATGTCTGTAATCTCAGCTTTCTGGGAGACTCAGGGAAGAGAATTGCAAGTTCCAGGCCAGCCTGGGCATCTTGGACCTTTTCTCAAAATAAAATAAAAAGGTCTAGTAATGTGTCTCAGTAGAAGAATTCTTGACTCTCATGTGTGGTGAGACTAGTACTGGGGGAAAGAAAAAATGGTTCCAACTAGAAAATTTATTTTAGAGTTTTTAGAAATTACAACTTCAAGGCTTTGGGGAAGGGACAAGAAGTCTCCTTTCTGTTTAGGGCTTTAGTATTTAAACCATAGATCTTTAGAAGTAGCATATATAAATTATTTGTGAAGAAGCAGTTTGAGTCTTTGTCTACTTATTGCTAACTTGACAGTTTTTCTTTTTGCTTAGATAGTAACAGCTCATTAAACAAATAGTATCTGACTAAGCATATTTTACTTTTTTCCCCATGTTAAATTGCCCACATGGATTCAAGTACAGTTATAACTTATTTCAATAGCATTACTAAAAGCTGATGAAATCTTGCATTACTCGGATGTTAGTAACTATTCACTAATTTATAATTTGATTCACAAGTATTTTTTCACTGTATTGCCCACTCATACTAAAATTAACTTAAGCCAAACCTACTGTCAGTTTTTGCAACATTTTAAAAACATTTTTAATTGTTTCCCCATCTTATCAGGTACTTCTTTCAAGGGATGCACGTTGACACATACCCAGGAAGGAGAAGAAAAGAAGCAGACTTCTAGCACATCAAATACTAGAGGATCAAGACGAAAACCTGCAACAGCAACTCCTACAAGAAGATCTACACGTAATACAAGAGCTGAGACTGTCAGTCAGTCTCAGAGATCCCTAGTATCAAGTAATTCTGGGTGTGATGCCCCAGGTAATAGTAACCCTTCTGTAAGTGTTTCCTCTCCAGCTGAGTCAGAAAAGCAAAGACAAGCTCCAAAACGGAAGCCTGTAAGAAGAGGAAGAAAACCACCTATACTGAAAAAGAAACTCCGGAGTTCTATACCTCCCCCTGAAAAATCATCTTCTAGTGATTCAGTAGAGGAAGAAACAGTAGAATCTGACACACCACCTGTGTTAGAGAAAGAGCAGCAATCAGATGTAGAAAGTAGTGACATTTGTTCTTTGCAGACAGATGTAGAAAATCAGTCTGCTAATTGTTTGAAAAGCTACAGTGAACAAATAGAAGAAAGTGAGGAATGTAGCAAGAATCATGATGTAGAGGAAAAGGAACCTTCGTATTCTGAATCTACTCAAGATCTTCCTGTGCTAGTTGGAGAGGAGGAAGAAAATAAACTTGAGAGTTCAGGTATAGAAGGTAAAGTTTTGTGTTTGGAAAGTGAGCATTCTAAATATATTTTTGAAAAAGGAAGTGATCCTTTGGAAAATCAAGACCAGATATCTGAATCTTCAGAATCAGAGGTAAAGGTAGTTGTAGGTTCAGATCATTCTCCAAATGATTTTCTTAAATGTTCAAGATCTGAAATTGAAATACACCAATCTGTGTCTAGTCTCCATCTAGATGAGAAACTTGAGAATGCAGAGTCAGTGGTTAATAAAGGCATAGTAGAAAGTTCTGTAGTAGTAATTATTGATCATAATGATTCTTCAGTAAAAACAGAAGAGATTGTAGTGAACCCAAAGTTAGAATCTTCTGATGGTGAAATTATACAAACAGCAGACAGCAAATCTTTTGAGAGCACAGAGATTCAGTTACTCAGGCATGTTGAAACTGGTGATGCAGTAATAGCTGCAACATGTGATGTTTCACAAAATGAAAATTCAGGTAGTATTAAAGACTCTGAAAATAATTTATTAAAAAATGACGTTAACACCAAATCAGACAAATCTTTAGAAGAAAATACTGAATCTCTTGTTGAACATCCTACATCTCTAGAATTGCCCAACACACACATAGAACTGATACAGAAACATTTTGGTGAGGATGATAATGAAATGATACCCATGGAGTGTGATTCATTTTGCAGTGATCAAAATGAATCTGAAATTGAATCATCTGTAAATGCTGATACTAAACAATTAAATGAAACTTCTGTGGCACACTCTTCTGAAAATATGCCGTCTTCAGATCCTGTTAATGAAAAGGTTGAAACTGGATCTCAGCCATCTGAAAGCTCATTAGATATAACAGATAAAGCCAAAAAGCCTCGTACTCGGAGATCACGATTTCATTCTCCATCTACTACTTGGTCTCCTAACAAAGACTCTACACAAGAAAAAAAGCGGTCTCAGTCTCCATCTCCCAAAAGAGATACTGGAAAAGAAAGCAGGAAGTCTCGATCACCATCTCCTAAGAAAGAATCTGCTAGAGGACGGAAAAAATCTCGTTCTCAGTCCCCTAAAAAGGATATGACAAAAGAAAGGAGGCATTCTCAGTCTCGGTCTCCAAAAAGAGATAGTGCCAGGGAAGGCAGAAGATCTGAATCACTGTCCCCCAAAAGAGATATTTCTAGAGAGAACCAAAGATCACAGTCAAGAGTGAAAGATTCTTCCTCAAGAGAAAAATCAAGGTCCCGGAGCAGAGAAAGAGAAAATGATAGAGATGGACAGAGGAGAGATCGTGATAGAGAAAGAAGAACTAGACGGTGGTCCAGGTCCAGATCTCGTTCTAGGTCGCCATTACGGTCTAGAACAAAAAGTAAAAGTTCATCATTTGGTAGAAATGAAAGAGATAGCTACTCTCCCCGGTGGAAGGAAAGGTGGACAAATGATGGTTGGAGATGTCCACGAGGAAATGATCGGTACAGAAGGAATGACCCAGAGAAGCAGAATGAAAATACTAGAAAAGAAAAAAGTGATATCAGTTCAGATGCTGATGATCCAAATTCTGACAAACATAGAAATGACTGTCCCAGTTGGGTAACCGAAAAAATTAATTCTGGGCCTGATCCAAGGACCAGAAATTCAGAAAAATTGAAAGATTCCCACTGGGAAGAAAATAGAAGTGAAAATTCAGGGAATTCTTGGAATAAAAACTTTGGTTCAGGTTGGATGTCTAACCGTGGTAGAGGTAACCGTGGCAGAGGCACTTACAGAGGTAGTTTTGCCTACACAGATCAGAATGAAAATAGGTGGCAAAACCGAAAACCCCTCTCAGGGAATTCAAATAGTTCAGGGAATGATTCTTTCAAGTACATGGAACAGCCACCCTATAAGCGGAAAAATGAACAAGAGTTCTCATTTGATACACCAGCTGATAGATCAGGGTGGACATCTGCATCTAGTTGGGCTGTGAGAAAGACTCTGCCAGCAGATGTACAAAACTATTATTCACGACGAGGGAGAAATTCTTCAGGTCCACAGTCTGGATGGATGAGACAAGAAGAGGAAACAACTGAACAGGGTAATATATTGTTTACTTGTTGATAGTATTTTACTTGAAGAAAAAGGTTATAAATGTAATACTGGTATGAATTGAAATGATCTTTATTTATAGTGTTTATAATGTAAAGCTGAACCCTAGTTTATAAATCACTTTGCATTTCATATGTATATATGTATATATATACATGTAAACATACACATAATATATGTCAGTATTTATTTTTAAACCCCACACAGTCTCCAAATTTTGCTGTTTGCTAGTGTCTTAAATATTTATGTACTGTTTACTACATAGAAGTGTTTGGAAATTAACTTCTATTAATGTTTGTTTCAAATGTGCACATTTGAATTTTTATTGATCATTATTCTCATACAAATAAGTCATTCTTCTAATTTTTATCTTTCCTTGTGATGGACATGAAAGAAAAAAACAGTTCAAAATATTAAAAATTGATCTTACTTGTAATTTAGTAATCAATTTTTATGTAACGTTTTTTAACTAGTAAGCTTCTTGAATTACTGATTCTTTGTTGCTGTTGATGTATGTTATCATGTGAACTTATGTTTTTGACATTTTCTTTTAGTTAGAAAACCATTCTCCATTATTTTAGATATGACAGGATTAAATAATTAGATATTGGTTTTGGTGTACTTGAGTCTTTTGCTACTTAATTTTACTATAATCGTTGGTTCTTTGCTTCTCTGTTTGAAGAGATTTGTAACTTGTTTTTTTTTTTTCACAAGTTCTTTTTTCTTTTGATAGATTCTAACCTAAAAGACCAAACAAACCAAGAAGTTGATGGTTCTCAGCTACCTATAAATATGATGCAACCACAAATGAACGTAATGCAACAACAAATGAGTGCACACCAGCCTATGAATATCTTCCCATATCCAATGGGTGTTCATGCCCCTTTGATGAACATCCAACGCAATCCATTTAACATTCATCCCCAGCTACCCTTGCATCTCCACACAGGAGTGCCTCTCATGCAGGTAGCTGCTCCTACCAGTGTAACTCAGGGACTGCCACCACCACCACCCCCTCCCCCTCCATCTCAACAAGTCAGCTACATTGCTTCACAGCCAGATGGAAAGCAGTTGCAGGTATGTTCTTAGGAGCTCAAGTTTAATCAACATAAATATTATATATATCAACATTATAAATATTTTAACTCTTAGGGGCAAATATTTAAGGAAGGGCTTCTTGGCATCTAGAAACAATTGTTTATTTCTGGTGAACCTTCATAATCCCTTTTTTTTATTTTCCTTTTCAACACTTCTGCCACCAGTCCCTAAGTAGGAAAATTAATTGAACATGCAAGCTACATGTATGCCATTATTTATATCCAACAGGGTCTTTGTCAGATTAAGAAGACAAATAATGCCAGTTGTGGTGGTGTATGCTTGTAATTCCATTATTCAGGAGGCCTAGGCAGGAGGATTGCAAGTTTGGGGTATATCAGTGGTAGTGCTTGCCTAGCATGCACAAGGCCCTAGATTCAATTTCTAGTACTGCCAAGAGGTGGGAAATGAGACCAAATTATGAGTCAAACTAGAATAGAGTAAAAGGTGCTTTAATGTTTCCCTATTTTAATTGAATTTTTGGTACTGGGTGGTGGAAATTAGTGATTACTGTGATCAGGCTTGTATTATGATGCTTGGACAAATGCTAGATAAAGCTATTCATTACCAATTATCATCTATGTTTCATTTTCATGAATTCACCATGCTAAAAAGGAAGAAATACCTTTGAGAGAGAAAAATCCGAATAATTTTGGATTGTGTTGCTTATAGTTATATATCTACCTTAGAAATTCTAGAATCATGACAATAAGATTTTGTTGGAAGAGTAGGTAAATGAGATTTTAGAATTGTTTTCTTATTATCATTTTCTGTGAACTCACACTTCAGGCCATTTAACATCAGTGTCTCATTTTCTTCAGTCCTTAAGTAGGGGCATTTACTTTAATTAATATTTCTAATACACCTCTTTAAATGCTGTTTTTCTCCTTGCTTATTTATGTTGCTGTGAGAACATTGTAATATACATATGTAATTTAAAAGTCATCTTGACATATTTAAATAAGGCACCATTTAAAAATGTTATTCATTTTTCTTGAAACAGCTGTGTATATATAAATGATCTGAAATATGCATTTCTCATATTTTGAATCTTTGTGTTTAAGTACTAAGGTTGAATCATTTTTGTGTTTTTTAATGTTATTTCTAATACATGACTAATAGACTTCTTTCGACTATAAGTAATCCATTAACTGATGATAACTCTTTAAAACAGGGTATTCCTAGTGCTTCTCATGTAGGTAATAACATGAGTACACCAGTCTTGCCTGCTCCGACAGCAGCCCCAGGAAATATGGGAACAGTTCAGGGACCAAGTTCTGGTAATACTTCGTCATCAAGTCACAGCAAAGCCTCTAATGCTGCTGTAAAATTGGCAGAAAGCAAAGTAAGTGTTACAGTGGAAGCCAGCGCAGATAGCTCGAAGACAGACAAGGCAAGTTCAAAGTTGAGAGCAACCTACATAATTCTATATATGATAAAGATGAAAAAAATATCAGTTTTCTGTTGTACAGTGGTGAAGGGAAATTATTATTAGTAGTCTTAAATTCCATTATTATTTAAAGGGGTCTATCTAGATGTGTTGATGCTCAGTGAATTACTGGTAATATTACATAATTATTTTTATCAATATTTGACACATGTTATTTACTGTTTTGTATTTGTCATACTAATATTTTAAGAATTTTTTTGTAAAAATGTTGGTGTGCTGTGTTTTCAATTTTATATTTTTAAAGAAATTTTTGAAAGTATGTGATTGGTAGCTAATAATTATACATTTTCTTCTCATCAGAAATTGCAAATTCAAGAAAAAGCAGCACAAGAGGTAAAATTGGCTATTAAACCATTTTACCAAAATAAAGATATCACCAAGGAAGAATATAAAGAGATTGTACGGAAAGCAGTAGATAAAGTAAGTTATAGCTTTAGTGATGTTCTGGGCATACTGTTTTGAACCACCTCTATTTTAATAGAGGAATGTTTAAATTTAATTAATAAAAGCTAGCTCCTACTAATTCTTGTCTGCTTTTTTACCTTTTGAATAAGTTCATGTGAGAGATGCAACATGAAAATTATTATCTCTTTGGGGGTTATTTATTTTCACAAAACTTTCCATTTTGCTTTAATCCCTTTAAGCATGAAAAAAGTTTTCCCCCCCCTTTTCTCTTAGGTTTGTCATAGTAAGAGTGGAGAAGTAAATTCTACTAAAGTGGCAAATCTGGTAAAAGCCTATGTAGACAAATACAAATATTCACGGAAGGGGAGCCAAAAGAAAACTCTGGAGGAATCCGTGTCTACTGAAAAAAACATAGGCTGAAATGGGGAGCGCTATAAAGGACATTGTCAAGATATCTGCAAAGTGCAATTTCAACATGTACCATTAACTGAAAATCATACATAACTGTGACTGAAATTTGGTTTTGATAAAATTATTTTTTTTAATGTAGGATATAATGTTTTGTTCTAAATAAATATAGTTCTGCACTGCAACTTATATATCCAACCCCCCAAACCCAAATAAAGCAAATTCAAGGGAGAGGAAAGGGTTTAAAGAATGTGCATTTTTATTAGGATTGTGTTATACTGTGGATACTGGAAGATGTACAGTTTTTTGATTAGAATAATGGAGTGCATAATTTAGAAATTTCTAAGTGCATTGGTTTTGGAAGAGATATATATATATATAATACATTTATTCTGTCAGACTAAAAAATAAAATATGATCTTTATGACTTTCCCCCTTACTTAATAGAAAGTTAAATAATGTATTACCATGAAAAATATTTCTAATATTAAACAGAACATACCAATTGCAGGTTTCCTAATGTGTATTTTTAAAGCACATATCTGAATAAATTGCTTAGATAGAAACAAATTATCACATACGTAAAATTTAGTGTTCAGAACTTTGAGACACTTTTATCTGTTGTATCACCAAATAAAGGTTATGCTGCTTGTTTTTCTTTTGTGCCTTTTTTCTTCTCCAGTTGAGATAAAGCAGTTTGATTTGTTAGGTACAACTTTGGCAGTTCCAAGTCTTTGTTGAATTTAGAAGACCAATTTGAAAAAAGTGTTGATTTTATAGAAATTATGTTTCTTCATAATATCTTCTACCCATCAGAGATGATAAATTATTTGTGCCAACTGGAGAATTGCTGTTAAGTGGTTAACCCCCCCCCCCCCCCTTCTTTGGGACAAAGGTAGAATCATAAAATTCACTTGCTAGCTTCAGGTTGTGCTCATTTGTCTAATCACTGATAAAATTCTTTTCACATTTAAGAAATCCTCAAATGCTTTATAGTGAATGAAGTGTTGATTTATTAGGTGATCCCATGTTGCAAAATTGTAAACATTGAAACCTGTGTTTGAAGAGGAAGAGGCAATGAAGCAATGGAGTTTTGATTAGCCTTTCAGGGACTAGTAATTTTGTAACTCTTTTTTTAAAGTACTAGATTATGTTAATTTTTTTAAAAGGTAAGTTTAAAATGTTTATAATGCCATTATTTTAATTGGCATCTTCAAAGAAAAAATGGCTTCTTTCTGTGATAAACTGTCTTTCATTCCAGTAACAATTTTCAGTAGATACCAAATATTTGGGAAATAGGTTTGTGGACCCAAGGTAAATGTATGCCTCTAGTGAGACCTTTTACTAGCTAAACTAGTGAGAGCAATACTCTGTAGAACTGTGTTTTTCTAAAGTAAAGATGATCTGTTTCTCAGTTTTTTGTGCATAATACTTTCCTGGTGCTAGCTTTGATAGGCAAAATATTTTGAAATGTTGGCCCTCATAGTGATTGTGCTAGTTAGTAATACGTTTTGTTAGGTTATGATTGTAATCCTAAAAATATTTCCAAGCAGTTTTCGATCTTCATTCTACATTTCTGGGCATTTGTAATATAGTATTTTAATTACATATATATTTTTAATTCAAGTTTGTGTTTAGATTATGATGGGGAAAGAAGTTTAGAAGTATTTCTTCTAATAAAATATTAAGACAGTTTCAAATATCAATGCACACCTCCTCAGTTTCAGTTTAGAACTTTGTCAAACAATGGTGTGATCTTGCAACTGAGTTCACACTGAAAATTTTGTGGCAAATTGTTGTGCCTGAGCTGGTTAAGTCATGCAATGCATGCTTTCCCTGCATTTTATCTCAGTGACATTTGGGGATTGGGTTACATTTTTATAATTTGCTTTATACCATTGGACTTTTGCAGACAAGTAAAATGAAGTTTTGAAGAAAGATTTAGGTGATGTGGGGAAAAGCTAAAGCCTCATACCTTTGGTGGAATTCTCATGAGGTATTTCCACCATTCTTGAAAATAACTCGTGTGTGTTCCAAATCTGGTTGGGGCACTAATTGACTGCATTTAAAATAAGGAAGAATGTTACTGGATGAGAATTTAAACTTAAAATTTTGAAATGTTTTAAGATTGAATTAGAAAATGTGTGCTGTGTGTTAAAAGATACACATTTCTTGAACATTTCCCATTATTTTTTTTCAGAAATTCACATTAATTTTGCATGTGCATAGGCTTAATAAAAGACAGTTTATGGGGTTATAGATTCCTTTTTTTGTTTGTGTTTTAAAAATCAAGATTATTGTTGTCTTGACTTTTGGGACCTTGGTCCCTGTTACTTAGAGTCAGAGTGACTGATGTTTTAGGCTATAGAGATCTCGCCTAGAATTTTGAGACTAATAGTGGTTATTCATTATTTTAACATTCCAAAAGTTTTGTGATTTTGTTGTTGTTCTGGTATTACCACATTTTCTCCATTACCTTCCTTTAAATAGCCACACTGTGTACTGCTTGAATGTTCCATCTAAAAGATGTTGCTTCAGAAGCACAGTGTTTGCCCCAGGGTCTGAAACATTGTAGTACGAGGTTGGAGTGCTGTCTGCCGAAACAATACTCTTTAACAAATATGTAGTGTGTAATATTTTCTAATAAATTCTTTTGATAAACAAAGTAGTGTCTTTACCATTTTATTAAGTTTCCTGGGAAATGATTACTTTATTATAGTCCTTTTCCAACCATGTATTGAAGAATTTCTTGTGTTTATATCATAATCACTAGCATCATGGCTACATCAGTGTGCACGCTCCTAAAGCATTAGAGTTAGCTGTGAACATCCATTTTAATAGAATTTTTTTCTAATTGCGTAGTTATTGTAGGAAATTAGAAAGCTATTAGTAAATTTGTAAAAGAGACTGAAAAACAAAAGGAGAAAAATCACCTTAGCCAAAGGTAGCAATTTTTAATGTTGATAATTTTGCATCTGTTTTGTGACCTATCCTTTTCAGTTAATGATATATTGAGAATTTGGATAAGAATTACTCTATAAGGTGACTTTTAATGGTGATATAGTTTTCTATTAAACACACACACACACACACACACACACACACACACACACTTTTTCCCTCTCTACTGGGAGTTGAACCCAGGGGTTCTCTACCACCGATCTATATTCTAAGCACTTTGAGACAAGAGTCTCATCAAGATGCCCAGACTGGCTTCAAATTGTGATCCTTCTGCTTCAACTTCCCCAGTAGCTGGGATTGCAGGTGGGCACTATGGCACCACACCTGGCCTATATAGATATACTTTTTTTTGTTGTTGTTATTGGGAATTGAACCAGGGTATTTAACTAGTGAGCCACATCCCCCAACCTTTTTACAATATTTTATTTAGAGACAGGGTCTGCCTGTATTGCTTAGTACTTCGCTAAGTTACTGAGGTTGGCTTTGAACTCATGATCCTCCTTCAGCCACCCCAGCTGCTTGAATTATAGGCATGTACCACTGCGCCTGGCTAGATGTTCTCTTAAGACAATCCTCTACTGTTGGGTATTTGTTTTTACAAATATGAATAAATCAGTAAAGTACTTTTTTTTTTTTACTAATACAAAGATATTTATAGATAAATTTTGTACCCATTTCAGATTCTTATCTTGGAATTGTTATCCTAGAATTACAAAGTGTTGGTCAGTCATTTTCCCATAAAAAATTAAAAATAATTATGTACACATTTGTTGTATAATTCTTACTCTTCAGTGCATTTACAAAAATGTTTTTAAGGTTGTAGGAAAAGAGGTTTTAAGGATCTTTCCCCCAGCATATGAATTATATTCTAAATTGTTCTCCATCTCCAGTCTCTCACGAAGTAAAAGCCAGCCTTGGTAACTTAGTGAGGTACTAAGCAACTTAGGGAGACCCTGTCTCTAAAATAAAATATTGTAAAAAGGGCGGGGGATGTGGCTCACGGTTAAGTACTCCTGGTTTCAATCCCTGATACCCCCCTCAAAAACAAAAAAAATTATCTGTATAGGCCAGGCATGGTGCCATGGTACCCACATGCAATCCCAGCTACTGAGTATGTTGAGGCAGAATGATCACAGTTTGAAGTCGGTCTAGGCATCTTAATGAGACTCTTGTCTCAAAGTGCTTAGGATACAGATCAGTGGTAGAGAACCCTTGGGTTCAATCCCCAGTAGAGGGGGAAAAATTATGTGTGTGTTTAATAGAAAACTATACCACCATTAAAAGCCAGAGTAATTCTTGTCCAAATTCTCAATATATCATATTGATGGTATATTCAACTATCAGTACATACAAATGTGCCCCTTCTGTCTAGTGATTGTCATGCTCCTATGTTAATGTGACATTTATATGTAGGTTTTGGCTGTTAAAAACAAAGCTTATGTTATGTGACTTATTTAACCTGTTTTGTATACTAGTAGGTTACGTTGAATTGCAGATATACACATTTTAAACTGCTGTCTAAAGGGAATATATTGCTTTATAGTCCTACCATGGGTTCAATACTTCATGTACCTGGGCTTGTATTCTATCTTTAATTCCACCTCTGATTTTGGTGCTGAACATATTAAGATTAGTTTTTGTTCAGAATGTCTTAGCGAACATTCAGTTCATCAAACATTGCCCACCTACTATGTGGCAGTTCTTTGATATTCATATGTATTGTCAAGTTTGATCTTAACCATAATGTTCTAAGGAAAAGTATAATTAATAATCCATTTATGGAATTTTCAGTATGTGCCAGTCACTGTGAAACATTTCATTTTGTATACCTCTGTAAATAAAGCCATTTCTAGTTATTATCTTTGAGAAGATTTGATATGCATAAAGGGTTAACATTTATCTAGTTACAAGGCTAAGATTCAGAGCCAAGATTTAAATCTAGGATTGGTAGATATCAAAGTCCATGCCTGTCCATGGGTATGCTACATTGAGTTCACATGTACACTAATGTAGTAACACATGGGAGTTAACCACTGATAAGTAGGGAATAAAGTAGAAGATGTGATTCACTTTGCATGGGGGAGGGAGGTTTATTGGGTCTAACTATGCCCCTTTTTCTGCACTTCCCAACCTTTATTTTCTGTTATACTGGAGATCAAATCTAGGGCTTCCTTGTCAGTGCTAGGTAAGTGCTCTGACATTGAGTCATGCCCCCAGTACCATTTTTTGGACTTATTTTTTTAAAACTTTTTTTAGTTGTTCATGGACATTTATTAATATTCAGTGCCAAGAATGCCTCAACACATGCTAAACAAGTGCTCTACCCCTGAGCCACAACTCTAGCCCCCATTTTTTTTACTATAAATAGCACCCCTACTATTTACTGTCTTGGAGGTATTAAACCTTTAATATTGAAGTCATCTTAAATGAATTCTTTGTCTTTTTCACCTGTTACCATTCTCTTGTGTTCCTTTGTACCAAAATCTAACTCCTTTAAGTTCCCTGTCTTGTTTACATTTTCATCTTTCAGTGGTCTTAATTATTAGATACCAAAGAGTAATCATCCAGTAGCACAATTTAGGTTATGTTATTCTACATAAAAAACATTTATTCAATAGAGGATGTATGCTACACACTAGAGAATAAGCAAAATCACCTACATTCATGGAGCTATATGCTATTGTGGAAAGAAAAAAAAACAGATATAACTGATACGAGTACAGAGGGGAGGGCTATGAGGTGTTCAAAGTGTCCAATGTAATAGGACATAAGTGTGATCTGGGAGAACTCCTGAAGGAGATGACACTCCAGCTAAGAACTAAAAAGTAATTAGTCAAAGAGAAAAAATGAGATGGTAGAGGAAAAAGGAGGTGCAAAATTCCCAGCCAGAAGTAGCACAGCAACTTTAAGCTTACAATGGCAGGAATGAAGATTTGTAGTTTTAGGCAACATTATGCAAAGAAAAGCTAAGCAATAGGTATTTGACATGATCAGATTTTCATTTTGAAATGATTGCTCACAAGTTGGATGTTGTGGCATGTGTCTATAATCCCAGCTTATTTGGAGGAAGTTTGAGAGGCCAGCCTGAGCGATTTAGTGAGAGCCTATCTCAGAGAAAAAAAAAAAAAAAAAAAAGAAAGAAAATAACTAGGGATGTAGCTCAGTGATAAGGTACTCCAGAGTTCAATCCCCAGTATGCTGCCTCCACCAAAAAGGGTCATTCAACCTCCCAGAGTTTTACATTTTATCCAGTTGACTACAGTGTCATGATCAATCACTACTGATGGACATACAAATTCTTATTTTTCTGAAAGGCAGTTTAAAAATAAAGAGTCTTAGAAGGATCATATACTCTTTCCATGATTTAAAACATGATCCACATTTTTATTCCTTTCTAATATTAGTGGAGGGTTGTAGAAAGGTTAAGATAAGCTGGTACGTTCATATGGAAATATTTTGCAGTAAGGTATTTGCAGGAGAAAAATGAGAGGATGATGCTCCTGGAACATAAATGGGGGGGGGGGGAGGCACAAACAATATACAATATTTTTTTAAAGAAAATTAACCATAAAATATAGATTATCACTAGAGGATTTTATTTGGGTAATAGAGGCTATTCCCTCCTAGGCTGTTCTTTGGCTTCCAAATTTCCTAGAAGTTAGCAAAAGTATAATTTTAAAAATTTCCAAATTGCAGGCTTAGTTGTTGGGGTTCTGAAGGTAGGAGAAAAGGGCTGTAACTCTGCTGTGGGTTGGGGAGCTGGCATGCTTCTTACATTTAGCTCCCCAGGGAGGAGCTTGGCCTCTTCTGACAGCTGATACATGCACCCACTGGCTTTGTAAGTGGGAGAAACCAGTTATAAGGAAGTAGCCTTCCCAAACCATAACTAGCTTGAGAATACTCTGTACTGTGAGGACCAGAGAAGAAAAATCCATGGTCTGGTAGTAAGTAGGGGAGTCTTAGCTTTAAAGCTCACAGAGAACCTGGGACTCAGCTCCAAGTGTTTTCTCTGAGCCAGTTGCTTATGAAAGGGCACTACTTACCTACATTGTAGGGTTGCTGTGAGGATTGTGATGTTGCATGTGTCTTGAAATGTCCTCTATATTAACCTCCTACCTACCCAGTAAGGACTGCTTGTCTCAATATCTCCTCTTGAACATGATGAAAATGCAACTTACTTGCCCAGTGGTTTGCACTCTAGTTACATATTTAGGGTCATTTAGAGAGCTTTTAAAAAGGCAGCATACAGGCACCCTCCAGTTCTATCTAGGAATGGGATACTTTAAAACCTCCCTGGGTAGTCTAATATGCCACCATGGAGCAAATCACTAATTTTTTAAGATTCCGTGCAGAACACAGCTGTTATGTTAGAATAACATATCAATTAATCAGATCACAACTTCTCTTAAAATTATTTGGATTATGTCCCTGCTCTCAGAAGTAGCAAGAGCACCTGATAGCTTGCATATACACTCCTTTTTAACCTTGTTTTCTACTAGTTTTTCTGGCTTTAGATGCCTGCCATTAAGCACTGACTAGATGGCAAACAACAAATCTGTAGAGAGGCAAGATGTCAAATATTTCCAGGGTGCTCAGTTGTTGATGGTACAAATTCTTGTAGGAACCTAGATTTTCACATAAGTAGGATGTGTATGTTTAATTCAAGTTTATTTACACACTTGCCTAACAGAGTTATAGCTTCTAAAATTATCACTGTAGCATTGTTTTTTCCCTAAATCATACCTGGAAATTTTTTCTTACTCTTTAGTAGCCAGTAGCATGTTGTCTTTTGCTCTAGCAAGTGTGTCGCTACTTAGAACCAGAGGCTAACACTGAGTGCTGTGTGCCAGGCATTTTATTTTTAAAACCTCCCTTCATTTCCCTAAGAACCCTGAAAGAGAGATCCTGATATTAACCTCATTATTGAACTGAAAAAGGAAGCTACTTCTACAAGATCACTCCATTGTGATAGAATCAGATCTCACAACTGGGCCTGAGTCCAAAGCTTGTGCTCTCTGCCCTCTCAGGATACTCAGCTGATCACCTGCTCTTCCTGGTTATAATTCCTTAGGTTTATGAAGTAGTCAGGTCCAAACACTTAATTCTTTCTCCCTCAACTCACTTAGTATCTTGAGCACTGGAAATGATATACCTATTTCTGTCTCCATTGTCCCTCTCCATAACTGAGTCAAGTAATAATTACTCAGGTGGCTGTCTTATTCATAGTCTGTTCTTCCAGTTAATCTCCAGACATATTTACTAAATGAATAGTTAATTCAAGTAAAGTTAAGTCATGAATCCCTGTATGCCATGTTGTTAAACTAGAGCAGAACTCCTTCAAGCAAAATCTTAACTGCAGCAGTTAACGAATGGGTCTGCTCAGCTGAAGGTGAGGACTGCATACCTTCCCTGTTTAATTTGACCTCTTTTGAGGTACCTCTGGATGATACCAAGATCCATTTTGGACTGTATTTGTATCAATGACTTAGATCCTACTTTGTGGCAATATCTTTAATAATAAGATAAAATTGCACTGCTAAGTGAATGCCCAACAGAAACAAATATGCCCAATTGCAGCAAGAGAGAAGCACAATGTCCACAGCATGATTTGTAATAATTCCAAAATGTTAACAACCTAAATGGCATTAAATGTTGGAATACTACTCAGCAATGAAAATAAAGGGAATTGGCTACTTCCAAGAGTATAGGCCTCACATCCAAGCAGAGTGAAGACATGACATACAATCCAGTACTTTATTTCAAAGCTCAAAATTTGACAATTTAAACTAATGATAGCATTTAGAGATGTTTTCTTAGGAAGTAAAAAAGAAAGGAAGTGACTGAGGGGTAGTGGTTAAAATTGGGATGGGACATAAGAGGCAGAAAGGGGGGAGGTGTCATTTAATTTCTTCACCTGAGCAATCGCTACAATAGGGGTTTGCTATAAAATAGTCTCTATTTTATGCCATTATGTGTGTTGCATTTCACAGTTTAAAATTTCAAAAAATATCTGGGTTAGAGATTAACCCAAAGTCATTTATTGTTTTAGATTTGTGATTGTCATATCTACCATTCTTCATCCCTTCTCAGTTCAGTCCCAGTGAGCGAAAGAAAAGCAGTCTGAAATTTTTGGGGAAAAAAGTCCCCATTGAAAGAATATGCATCGCATAAAATGTGCTTCTGTTTGGAACGGGAAGTAAAGTCAAGCAACAAATATGTGAGTGTCTGTTTGCATGAAAGTGGTTATTTTGTGTACACTTAAAATAGTGCTTTCTGTATTCAGTTGTACCACTTTCAGATCCCTTCCTTTTCTCAGTGTTATTCTTTAAAGAAACCATACTGATTTTTCACCCAAATGAGAAAGGTTTTTGTTTTTAATTCAAAATCGCCTGTACCAGGCAACTAATTGCCCTATAGTGAATTTGTTGGATGGGTCAACCTGAAAACTAGTGTTTTCTTTCACAGTATAGCTGTAAATAGGGCATCGTCTCTGATAATTCAAATCACTAAGTCCTCTCTAAAATACTAAATGATTTTTCCCAGTTTTGAGAAGCACTAATGTACAAATATAGGGATTCTGAAATCCCTTAGCCAAACATGTTGGTTAAGCCTATTAAATCAACTTATCTCACTGTGTGTGATTCCCTGAAATTGTCGAGTTGTGGGGACAATTTTTTGTGTTAATTTATAGCTTTATAGTTAATTAACCCCAGCAGTAGTCAATCTATAACCTTCCTTCTGAACAAGACCTCTCCAAACTCAAACTCTCAAGTCTCTCAGTAAATAAGACATTTCTTCTCCACTAAATCCTTTCTACTTTCTTCATCAAGCACATGAGTCTTAGACAGTTAAAACTCACAGAACACTTTTCTTATGGTACTTGTTTTACCTTTTAGCTTTAGTAATATTTGTGAATTTGTCCTAACTTCAAAGCAGAAACTTGAACAGTGGTCATCTAGTAGTAAAATTATGATTGTGTAACCTGGTCACAAAAGATACTTTTTAGAAGGCAGATTATCTTTTGAATAAATACATCCAATATGATTTTATTGCAGACTGAAGTCCACAGGATCCAGGACTAGACTTTAATGATCACCCTTTTCTCTATTAAATATGCTCTTCTTATCAAAAGGCAGTAAAAAGAAATGAGGCTGCACAAATGCAGCAGAAATTTATAGATATCAATGCAGTAGAGAAAGTTGAAAAACTGGATGTAGTGCTGTGCTGTCTTTGTTTTGCTGCCTTGGAAAGAGGCCAGTATGCCTGTAGAAATTCTAGGTACCTCAGTGACTGTTTTATTGGACAAGATTTAAGTAGTATGAGAGTGATGTTAAAATTTCCCTAGGATACACACTGATTTTTTAAAGTTTTTTTTTAACTTGTTTATAATTTATTAT